>NC_063990.1:7500000-10000000 GCF_932276165.1 Plutella xylostella
GCCGGCGGCCGAGTGCGCGTCAGAATTTGTGAATGATATTTGGGAGCGAGCGGCGCCGGTCTCATCCCGCGTTTTATACCCATTTGTCAGCCAGCAGGGAAAGATGCATGTACGCCCGCTGTTTTTCGCTTTTTAGGCTTTTAGCCCCGGCTTTTTGGTGGATCCATTGACATGTGAAAGTGTGTTAGCGCCGACGAGTTTATAAATCTACGCGGTGGTCGCTTTTTTAGCGTGTTTCGGTTTTAGTGGGCGTTTAAGTTTTTCGGTTATTGTTTAGCTCGTCGCTTTCGTTTTTGGTTCGTCGTTTTTAGCGCCGTTTTCATTAGCGTTTTGTCTTGTTAAGCTGTTGTGGGTTTAGAGGGGTTCTACTCTTTTAAAGGCTTCTTAAAATATATTACAAACAGTATGTTGACTTTGATGCTATACGGCCTTAATCGAGAACTTACTTACATAACTATTAAGGGCCCGTACAGGGTGACGTGCCGCGCCAATTTTGGGTTTTCAATGCTCTTCACACAGCACACGCAGTGACACGCACACATGTAAGTTTGCACAGTGGGTCGATAAACTTTTACTCGCCAACTTTATTGACAATTATGTTCAAGTACATTTTGGGTGATTTTAGGGTAAGTAAGTATAATTCTTACTTACACTGGTAGGCACCAGGAAAGAGTAGAAATTAATAGGGGTGCCACTTTACTCTATACTCGGGACCCGATTAGCTTTCTCAAACAAATATGGTATTTACTTGTAGAAAGGTAACTAAAAGTATTAAAGTGTAGATAAT
Organism: Plutella xylostella; assembly: GCF_932276165.1. Taxonomy (NCBI): domain Eukaryota; kingdom Metazoa; phylum Arthropoda; class Insecta; order Lepidoptera; family Plutellidae; genus Plutella; species Plutella xylostella. Next base: position 7,500,788 of record NC_063990.1, read on the forward strand.
AAGTTTCGGGCATCCTCCAGCCAACTGAACCCCGACGACAAAGCAAAGTAAATACATAGTGTCGCAAAAGGGCTATACTAAGCCAAAAGGGGATGACTCAAGGGGTCATTCTGAACAACTTTTGTTCTACGAGATTTGCAAATTCGCGAAAAAAAATATTCGTTTTCCATGGTAAAAAGTCACATGTCCAACAAAGTTTCTATGAAAAAGGTTTTTTTTTGTTAATTTCCAAAACTCGTAGAGCAAAAGTTCAGAATGACCCCCTGTCTTACTCCTTTTTACCCGACTGCCGAAGGAGGAGGGTAATGTTTTTTGTAGCCTAAACGGCTTGATAGATTTTGATGTATGAGGTATTGTTAGAAGCGTATTGATGGCGCGATGGCTATAGGCTATGTGACGTTCCATTAAAATGTACATAGCGCCCTCTTGAGGACATAACGTGATGATCGAAAAAATAATAATTCAACTTTGCCGTGTAAGGTATCAAATGAAAGGACTTGATTTTCACATTACAAAAATATGCATATTGAAGGTATTTAAATAACAACACCAAAATTATTGAAATAAAAAATGATCATGAACTACCTACCGACGTAAAATTTCATAAAATAAAAACAACTAAAAAGTTACAAATAAAAAAATACAATTATAAAAAACTAAAAACCTGACTGTACGCTAAAAACATGAAAACGAGTCCCAATGTTAATGGAAAGTATCGCAGGCGGGGACCAACTTGACCGCCACTCAAGGCCGTTTTCTAAGTAACATTCAGCTAAATGGTGAACCCTCTGCTGGTATAATTTGTTTATATACCGCTTTTTCAATACCTGTAAGTACATTTTTTGGCAGCATAATATTTTTACTTAATTTTAGGGTTTCGAACGTCAAAAGAAAAAAAGCAACCGTTATAGGATCTCTTTGTTGTCCGTCTGTCTGACTGACTGTCTGTCACCGCCCTTTTTCTCAGAAACGGGTAAAGATATCAAGCTTATATGTCGCATAGATGGGGAGTACCCCAAAAAAAATATTATGGTACTCCCTGTCCCACACAAGTAAATTGGGGCTTATATTTTTTCCAGTTATTTTGATGTATATCCTTTTTTTTTCTTTGTTGTTTTGTATAAGTATGTGTTTATTTTCTTTAAATCTGTATTTTTTTTGTTGTTGCTGTCTATGTGTCGAAAAAATGTTTCTTTATCTTCAAATCACGCCATCTATCGTTTGTTTTTTTTGTGGCTACTGTCTATAGAAGAAATTCCGTCATTGACAATTTTACGTTACGAATTTATTTTTATTTTTACATTTTCGTGGAGAATCAACAGCATTTTGTTAATAAATAATTATTACTTATGAACACATAACAACTTGATGCCATTAACAGAATGAACTTAGTAAACCCAGTAAACCTAACACATCCAGAGGAAAAACAAAATCTCTTTCTCTCTCTCTGAAAAACATACTTAATAGCCCAAACTCGATGCTTTTAGCTATTAACATCTTTGAAATAAAATTGAGCCACCACCGTGTTACTGCCCTCATAAGATCCTCACGAGACCATACCTCAACCAGCACCAAGAGACCTAATGTTCGTGCGTATTGTCATCACTTAGATCCATTCGCTATATTCCTGCTCCTCATCAGACCTTTACGAGACTGTAATATCACGAGAATATTGCACACTATCTAATTTAATTTAATGTATTGAATATACTGGAAGAATTATGCTTCCTCAATTTCAAATCAAATTATGTTGGTGTCATAAAAGTTGAAAAAGTGCAATGACAACCAATGTGCAGTGATTTTGTATCTGTACACGATAAGATCGCGAGCTGTCAGTGCTGCCTAAACCGACGTGACCCTTCTTTGGAGGCCAGCGGCCAACTGAGTCAAACGTCACTTGTGTTTATGATTTTATAACACAGAAAGCCGCCATAGATATTTGTATGAAGATTTGAGGGAAAAAAAATGCTCAAGTTTGGGATTAATTTACACAAAATAAGTGTGTGTTTATTAAAAAACAAGGTATTTAGCGCCTAGTCCAAGCCTTTAACTTTATAATATGATAAAAATCATATGAAAATTCTTAATTATTACGACACAGTTGTTACAATACGGGAGTGTGATTGACTGGTTTTTCTTGATATTCTGAAATTAATTTACAGTTATCCATAATCATTTACTTAAATTCGAATGATTCAGCACCTAGCTAGACTCTTCAACTACCTGTGTGATTTTTTTCAAGGCTGTAGAGCATCATTTACTACATAATTCTATGACAATGCCAACCCTCGATTCCCTATTGCAGACCCTTAAATAAAAGCAGTTTTCAGAAAATAACAAACTTTAATATCTGAGCTTCAATTCTGTTTTTCCTTTTTAGACAACTTTTTACAGCATGTAATGTTATAATAGTGCATGTATAGTTGTATACGCACTACCCACGTATGTTTGTATAGCATTCGGGCGTGCATTGTATTTGATTGACGGCACCGCAGAAACACGCGTCAACTGATGATGAACATTCACATAAACGTAAAAAAGAATATGCGAAAATATCATGGACGTGTTTATAATGCTTAAAATATATAAGGTATGTTGTTGTTAGTTAAATCAATACTAATAATATGTGGGTATGCGGGAGTTCTCACTAACTCTATTTTCTAAGTTCTACTTCATAACAGCTAAATCATGCCAACAATATCGTCATTATTAATTCAACTATATTAGGTACTAAAAGATACATTACAAAAACTATACCCAAATAAAGAAGTCGCCGCAATTTGGCGCACCGAATCTATCGGCCAACAGAGGGTCGAATTCTCGCATAATTTGCATAAATTTAAACAATATCATAAATTCCGCAGTTTCATATTAACAAAAGCGCTCACGGGCGGCGGGTTTACAAAATGCGTGATTGAAGAGCTCTCCGCAAAAATGTGCAGCCAAAGCGCGTAGTGGCCAAACCGCAGCCGCTGGGAATACGCCGGCGCTGGGTCCAGGGCCGATTTATGTTTTCATTTAAAACTTGTAGGTATGTAAAACCTATGGCATCAATAAGGCCCTGTTTACGGGTCTTTATTATCTTTGTTCGTGGTAAAATTTTATAGAGATTATAGAATTACTTAGTAGTTCTTTTAATTATTGAAAGCAGAGTGTAAAATATTCAATATTCCATTCAAAATTATAAAATGTAAAGCTCATTTGAATATTGTATTATTACTTAAAGTATATTGTCTGTTATCAGTTATCTAATCCACCTTTCTACACTTCCTCATATTCCTACCCCAAAATAATACGAAAACCCAACCGACATAAATTACTTGCAAACGTCCGCGAAATTACATATTTCTAAAACCCGTTAAAAATCATACTCTAATACAGCGCGCCACGTAACCCCGGCCACCCCCTGAACCCGTTAACTCTGTTAATAATAGGCTTCTTACCTGCGCCGCCTTATCTCCTGTATTAAACCATAAAACATTATAATTTAGTACTGAGCTGAGCCTTGACGCGCTCTGTAGACACTTAAAAGTAACGATACGCTACCTACCGTGGCGAATTAAATATGGAAAACGTAAATAGGTAAGAGCTTTTGTTTTTTAGATTGATTTTATTATAAGGTTTTTTATTTAGATATCATTCAAGTAAGGTCATGTTCGTTGTTGTTGATATTATAATAAGCACATTTTCGTCCTTCTTCTAGGCACCTTTGAATTTTCATAATTTGCAACAAAAAGTTGGTTCGTTTACACACTGTACCTGCGCCCAGCTGTAGCAATAACGCGTCCCGCTTAAAAGGCTTGTTTTAATACGATTTTCTCGCTGAGTGTGCGTTCTGGGCGGTCATTCCGCCTCGCGTCGTCAATTCTAAACATGTTTGCATTAGCGCGGTTTTATCGAAATTTTCGAGTTGCAAATTTGATGTTGCCCGGTTAATCTGATCCGTTGTTTCCGAGTTTGTTTTGTTAATGGCTGAGGTTAACGATTATGTATTGTGCCCAAACGGGGTAGGATTTGTCCTTGCTTGTTATTAGTTGCGTCTGTATAGCTAATGCGCGCCTTGTTTATTTCGGGTTTTGTTCTTTGCTTTGCTAGAAAGGATTTTTCGATTCAACTTATTGACTTACTTAGCAATGTATATTTTTGGCGAAACGTATGGTTATTTACACTTGCTGAGTTTGTAGGTAGGTAAGTTGCATAAATAATGTTTAAATTGCATAGTTTACTCACAGTAGCAGTAAGTCAAAGCAAACTAAAGAAATCAGAGACCACCGCTGTAAGACCGCGGTTTTTTCACAAGCACCCAACAATTACACCTCGCTTTGAACTCGATAACAAAGCCGTATTTACGTTTCAGACAAGATTACATATTTCCACAGATAGCGCTTCTTTGTGAGCTTAGTTTAATGAGCCAATAAAAAGCAAATAGCCGTTATCATATCGCTGCAATCTCGCGCCTTAATCCCTCCCTGCCTTTGTTTGTGCTGGACTATGGGCCTGGCTCATATCTATAGTACGGACTTGAGAGCCGCCTGTAAAACTATCTATCGGACTCGTGTAATTTCAACAAATAGTTACCCATGAACAAAAAGTTAATAATTTGAAGCTATTTAAATTTCATATGAGTTAGTAGTAGAGAAATTTATTTAAAACAAAAAAACCTACTAAAAACTGTATTTTTTATATCTTGTTCTAGCAAACGTCAAACGAACCTGTTGTTAAAGTTTTGTACTAGTTAAAAGTCCTGCTTCCAGTTATCATTTTGGTAAACATAAATAATTACCAAGACTAACATAAATATAAATCCCGGTATTCACCAGCTTAATCCTAGAACAACCATCCGTTGATTTGCATTGCACCTACATACGAGTACATTTAAGGCAGTTCCTTCAATATTGATACAGTAACTGTTGTAATAAACCGTCCGACTTTATCGAGCTCTCCTTCTATCTAATATTTAACGGAAAAAACTGAATCCTTTTACAGATACTTACGGTAATGCTAGCATAATAATTGTCATAATTATCTATCTATCGTAGCGAGCATTTAGGATGGCTTCCACCAAGTATTTAAACGAAATTAAATCTATTTCTATCTTGCTGAGTCAGTATGTTGTACTGTCTTAAGGGTGATCCTTAGCTTCCAAGGTGGGCCTTTAAATATCACGATTAGTCAATAACATATTTACCTTTCTAACCTAATTACATAAAAATACATTAACTCCAATACTGATTAGTAAACAACTAACTTAGCTAACCCCAACCCTTACGAGGGACATTAAGCGTCGTCAACCCACATTAGGCATCCAATTGTCGTATCCAATCTCTTAAAAAAGACACCGTATCACCGTATTACACTATATAGTGGCTGTGTAACCGTCCACTAGTGTAAGTGACCAGTGACTGTTGTCCAGGTATCATTATACGGAGGTACTCACTAAGGTACGGAAAGCGGGTGCGCTGAGCCGATTTAATTCTGTCCACGTTCTAATAATGACCATCATAATTCGTTCAAAGTGTCCGGTCTGGGACACTTTTCCCCCTCTCCCCCCTAGGGAGGTAGTTGTTCTGATTCCTTTGCATTTCTCCCTTAATTTCATTTTCAGCCACCTTGGGGAGGCACACATTTGCGTTCCATCTGATCTCGTTGTTGTGTGTGTGTGTGTGTGTGTGGTCGTTTCGTTTAATGGATGGACACTGTTATTAATTTGTGTTGTATTGTGTTGTGCTTATTTTCTTTGGTTTCTTTCTATCTTTCAATGTTTTTACTCGTATTTTTTTAAAAGTAAAATGTAAATCTGAAACTTGTTACTTAATAATTAATAAGAGCTTTAATCCAGATGGCTGTAATCAGGCAATCTTATGGTACTATAGAGGTAGTATTCTTTTGATAGGTACTGGAAATCCTTAGTATACATAGTTCTTATTTATGGTAATAGTAATTTTCTTAAATTGTAGGGTAAATAAAATTATACAGTTGGGTTGAAATGCTGTGTTTCTCCTCAGCAGTTACCCTTTCAGAGGTTAATGAACTGGACAACAGAGAGCCTTTTTTTCAACAGATGATAACTGATTTCATTTTATGTACAATTTGTAGTGTATTTTACCGCTTCTCCCTGTTCATCTTAGGTTTAAATGGAACCTAGATTCAGTTCTGTGGAATGTACGAATTTTGGGCTCAGAGATTCAAAATTTACATGGTGTTCAAAGTTTTGTTGGATAAAATGTATACCAATAATTATGTACTACATGTAGGTGTTAATATTAGTGTCTAATGAAGAAATGAATAAGCTAGAATAAATAAATAGGTACAAGTGTTCCTTGCTACAGCAACACTTTACAGAAATGCGCAAACACATTAAAAAAGGCTGAAGCGCAAATAAACAAAACACATTAATACCTAAACCGTCCAAGATTTATACCAGGGCGGCAGAGCTACGGGGCAATTATAAATTCCCATAAAACGGAGACATTAGTGGCACTCACAAGCACAAGTGTACCGAAGGGACGACTTCGCCCTAATCCATTTACGATATAAAGAGTTATAAATCAAACCTAATATGACCTACACGTGCTGATAAAGCCGACCCTGACGCACACACTCGCACTCGCACGCACACAGGTGTAAAAGATGTGCGGATAAGGATACGTTTCATAGGGGGTTGTTTGAAGTTGTAGTACTGGCGCTCAGGTGTACGTTTTATGATTGTAGTAGTAATTAAATATGTAAGGTGGCATCAGGTTTAAGACTCAAAAAGACTATTCATATTATGATCGGTCAAGTTTTGAGTCTTAAAAATACATACTTATTAAACTGCCAAAATTCAAATAATTGTGACTATGTGTAACTTTGAATATCATTATTGAGAAGTATTGTGTTTATTGTTTCAGGTAAGCTACGTTAGAACTTCGGGTGCATATTGCGACAACAACGAAATGTATAATTTCACATACATTCACAGTAACGTATGTATTCGTTATAAGTTTCCAGCTTTCTTTCTATCTACGGCCTTACCGCGGAAGATTTTATCGGAATTTGCGATAAGATAAAACATAACTTATTTACTTTTATTCGGTATCAATAATCAATCATAAATTATTTTTGTAGTTTTGTTTTGTCACTAATATTACTCACTCACTAATATTATAAATGCGAAAGTAACTGTGTCTGTCTGTCTGTCTGTTACTCTTTCACGCCAAAACTACTTCGGAACGGATTGGAATGAAATTTGGTATACATATGGTCTCGACCCTGAGAAAGAACATAGGCTACTTTTTATCCCGGAATTCCCACGGGATAACTTTTTAAGGCGAAGCGAAGCTCGCGGGTACAACTATATATAAAAGTTATACATACGCACGGAACGGAACACTCCAGAAATGCTACGATCAATCATCAATAAATTTATAACTTTTATCAGCCATCAATAAAGTTAATAATCACTCATCGATATGTGTTTGTTATCAATATCGTCCGATAAATTAGTCTTGCGCGACCTAAATTATCATTCAATTAAGTATTTTTAGCTCGAAATATATGAAAAGTATGTACGTATTACTTCACTAATTAAAATTATACGGAAAATCAACAAGTTTTTTTTGTTATTTGATATGTTATAATTATTTTTATTGATTCCAATCCAAATTAAGTAGACAGTTAAGAAAAAACTCATGGTGTTGTTCTCAAAAGACTCATTTTTACGTTTCCATTATTAAGCGATTTTAATTAGGGATCGGGTGAATGTGGCACAACACTAATGTCGATTCGTGATATAAATTCTTTACTATTGTGTCTTTAAACCTTCATTAAAGTTTTTTTTCTGTTAAAGTGGTCCATTTGAATAAATTTCGTCATACTGTACCTATGTTCACTTTTATTTCATTAGTCTCTCTGCACGTAGAAATGTTATATTAACTACTTTAAATGCGAAACAAACATAAGGGTCCTTAAATATTGTCAAATAAAAAACAAGTCGTCTTGCGACTTTGGATCTAAAAGCTTCACAATATAGACTAGTTTAGTACGATATAAAGGTGCGTTTATATCGGTCGGGAATTTCTTTGCGTTCCTATTTACTTTTTTAATTGGTCGGGGTCGAATTAACATTCAAGTCGAAGTAACAGCAATTGTCAATGTTCCATGCTAGCCCACATTAATTATGCAAACGATATACTATTTACCCGCGTCGATTTGGAATAAAATGCTGATGTTCCGAACGCCGGCGTCGCTGTTAATGCGACAGGGTCGTAAGTGCTATTGGTATTTGATGGGGGTAGAATCTTGTCTTATTAAGCGTGTGCAATCTTGTTGCTGTATTTAATGAAAAAGTCTTTCGCCTTTGTCCTCGACGTTCTATGTACTTATTAATTGCTTTCTGCATTTGCGCCGCTGCAATTATGGAGGACCTCTGACTTTGTTAGTGACAAAACTGTCGTGGACTACAAAACAAAATGCTGCTGTTAAAGCACGATCTACTAAATATACCTCCCGAATCAGGATTCAGAGAACAATTCATAAGAGATCCATGCGGCAGATAGCCAATTTGTTATTCAAGTTTAGCGTAACCCGCTCGGCCGAGATGGAGAGAGCGCGATATGGAAATCGCAGGAAAAAGTCGCGGCTGCATAGTCCCAGCTGTGTGGACGCGCCCTAGCCTACACCTCCCAGCATTCGGATTAGAGTAGACTTTTTGACCACTCATAAATCGCGTTGAATTCTTAGATGAATTGATGTTTTGAATTATTAAGTAACAGCTTAGGACTGCTGAATCGTTTTTGATGATACATCTAAGATTAAGAAAACTACCCGCACTTATTACTACAAGTAACACCGACAGGCCTGATGATTATATTTAGGGTGCAATTTGAAAAAAAGAAAGAAAGAAACAATTATTTGACACACTGAACAATAAAAAGAGAAACAAAAAAATACTATTTTTTTTAAGTAAAAAACAGAAAATAATACAATACAATACGATACAATACAAACTGTCCAGAGCGTCAAAAAGGCACCAGCTCAGCGTGTGCTGTGGCCAGAGAGGCCATTTGATGTCGTTTGGGATGGGACTCAGTGGAATCATTTCATTTACTTTGTTAGATTTGTATGGTGTAACCAGTCAGGAATGCCAGGGTACATAAAGTACAGTTGGTGTCACTACTGAAGGCTCCTTTCATGCATCTTTTCTCTTTCCTCAGCTTGCACTTGATTAGCATTCTTAATAAAAACGTCAATACTCCCAGCCACTGGGTACAGTCGCTTACACTAGCGCATATACACACAGACATCACAAAATAAGTAGGTACAGTCGCCGTGAACTTCATCAAAAGAAATCCAAACAGAAAGAAGCGAGACAGAACGGACGTGCTGAATACAAAGATGGACGCCACAAGGGACATTCTTAACCCGTCACATTGTATTTTGACTTTAAAAAACCAACTAAGAAGTCTTAGGTAAAAACTACTTTCGAATATAACATTCATGACATGCTCATTTTGCTCATCTCATACATGATAATAACGTAGCCACAAGTAAATAAACTCAATTTTATGTAACTGTCTCTTTCTTTTCCGCGGCGATATAAAAATATGAAATACCTAATATATTAAAATCTAGTGGTTTACACTGATATTTGCACTAACTTATTTCTTAAAGTTATGTTTGCATTATCTTTGCATATCTATTACCATTTCTGAAAGTAGTGGAACAAATTATTTACCTACGTTTGTAGGTACCTATTATAAAATTGCATTGATAAAATATAGTTTGAGTATTGTATTCAGGTATTCAATATATTTTTATCTAATTGTAATCAAAAGGTGGTCAGGAATAGTGATGATACAGGAACAAGCCAGGTTCACCAGGGGCACCCAAAGGAAAATGACAAAAAACGCTCGCTCTAGCGAAACAATCGCGAACATAATTGATTTTAACTTAGAGAAGACTGCAAATGAAGTTGGGCCACGGGGCGGGGGCCTATTCTTTTTGATGCTATATGGATGAGAGATGAGTGCCGTGATTGCTAATGAGCTATGAGAATATAGCTCCGATTCCTGAACCAGATTTAATAGAATGTTATTAAAATGTCATATGAATCTAGTACCTACAGCAACACAATGTTAGTGAAGGTTAGGTAAGAAAATCAATAAGTTTACTTATGTTTCCTGCAGTAATCTTCATAGATTTATTGTCAAGTCTCATGACAGTGTCCGCTAGAGGCCCCATTTTACTCAATTCCCTTTTCATTTCCATCCTCGTGACTCTCATTCGAAACTATTGTCTATTTCCCACAATAACGCTCATTATGCAATCTCGCATCTAGCCGGCCAAGTCAAAACGTCTAATGAATCAGTGAATTAAGTCGAACACTGCCACCGACGTGTATATATTTAAATTAGCAGGACTTTACAAGCCCCTTGATTAAAAACTCCACGCAGTTTCCAACATTCCGGAGTATATCCCACGTCAGGGAGCTGAAAATGTCTTTTTATTCAACTTTAGTTTTGTAGAAGGACGGTTATAAAACTCTAGTTAGTGAGACTGTGGGATTGGGCTCGATCCTGGGGGGCTATTCGGGAGCTTAAGTTTGCTTGTGAGTTGTGTTGACGATAGCCGCGCGGTGGTGGGAATATGGAGCAAGTGAAAAATTTACACTCTGCATTTGTCTAAAAAGTAAGCAAGGTTGTTTGCAAAAATATTGCATACCTACTCTACTAGGAATTTGAATAGAATTCTCTTTATTTTGTACCATGAATGAAATTATTACCTACAAAATGGCAACTTATAAGCTTAGCTTAAAGAAATCTCTACCTGACAACCTTTGGATGAATGAGACAATTTAAACATACGTAATTTATGGGAGTCGAAATTCAGGTGTGAGGGTTTCTACCATGTAGGCTTCGTAGGTGTGTTTATGCAAATACATGTACGGTCGAGCTACAGATCATCGACTACACAATACGCCACATAATACACGACTATGACGTTTGAATCACGTCGGCTCGTCTGATACAGGCGTTCCATTATGAGGCGAATCCCTAAAGGTCACCAAATTGTCTTAGCGACGTCTCTGTCAATACCAGCCGGGCTGTGTGCCTCGAATTCAAGATACGTATGGGTCGGTTAGCTTCGTCAATTTGTTTAATGTTTGTCAGTTTGTGTAGGTATACATAATAGGGTAATTATGTTTTACAGATGTCAATAGGGATCTTTATCGAAACCAATATTTTATCTAAGTATGTTTATTTCAAAACTATTAATAATTTGTCATAGAAGCTTGTTAAATAGATTTCACTAAGTATTCTACTAACCCCTAAACGATTATCATTACGGCAACTGCTAATTCAATAGCAACGGAAAACATTGACTAATGACAGTATCAAACAGTATCTGCATCACATCATATGGCAGAAAGAATCGTAACTTTCCCACCTTACCTCATAGACTAGACCTAGGTCTTGCGTGCTGATACTGCAAGACGGGGGGTGCCTCAGGGGGGGCTGTAGGCTGGACACGGACAGTCCGTCGACGGAATACTAATTATCAATTAGAAGCGACGGAACGAGGTCCGATCGACTCTGGAAATTATTGCGATGGTTTTCTTCCTTCTCTGCGTCGTTTTTTCGACGTTCGGCTAGAATTTAAAGTTGCGTATTTTCAAGTTGATTTTGTGCAACTTTTGTCGTGTTTTTTGTTGAAGTAAGAAAATAGGACCCTTTGTCTATTAGGTACGTTCTACTTCATATCATAATTAAAGATATAGGTAGGTACTATTCTGTATAAGTATGTAGTTATACAAATATGATTGTGTTGCAAAAGTGTTATGTACATATAGTGAGTCTAAAAAGGGTATATTTTCTTTATTAAATATCTTTCTCCGTAGGAAACCCTCAGTCGCCACAGCACTAATTCCATCGTCGTCTATGTAGAATAGAGGAATAAATTGTCACATTCTGATTGATACTATGCGGACGTCTCACGTAGATCTGAAACGGTGTTCAGTTTTCAACACTTATATATATTCCTTTTTTCATGAGATTTATCATTTTTAGATGAAAGAAAGTAATATTTTATGCTGTGGCGCTTAAAGTTTCATCAATAGTGTTATATTTTCGTCGGTGGTTAAGGTTTCCGGTGTTGTAAATTATAAATGTGAAACCCTTTCAGCAATCCTATTTTATTTTCCATGCTACAGGGGATAACGTATGCGATTAGAAGGTCATCCAGAGAGGTACAGAAAAAAATTGCTCACACTGTAACCTTCATGTGATATCCGGATTTTCCAAGATTTTTCCATATCAATTTAACGCATATACCTAAGGATTTTGATTTAGGATTACAGGTTCAAAATCCAACGTGTTACTTTTACCGTTTAGAGTAAACCCCTACCGCATATTTATGGCCGTTTAACGATAACGAAATCGGATACACATTGTCGTTTTAACTGCCTAAGAATTATTTTATTGTTTCCAATTTAATTTACGTTGTGATTCGTTTTTTAGTGTAAAAGTTTAGATTTTTATTAGTCAAGTTATAATTTATGGGTGGTTTAATTTATCTGATTATGAGTGGGAAAAATATGTTGTGAATTAGGTATTTTACATTTCTTTACCGGATTTTAAAAATCTTATATTTTTATTAAATACTTAGTAGGTAAATACATAGGTCTCTTTTAACTTACTTAGCATTGACCTGTTTATTTAAAAAAAATATATGTATTAGCTATAACTTTAAATCGAAAACATTTATTAATCCTATTAGAAAATCGTAAATTCGACGTTTTTATTCGATTCATTCGAAACGTTTTATCGAAATGTGATTACCAAATTGACGACAGGTGTGACAATTTATCGCCTTTCGATTGCTTATAAACTAACCGTTTTTTTAATAGATATTAAGTTATAAAATACACCTATTTCTATTATGAAATACTTTACTGATCTTCTTTTTAGCGTGTCGGCGACAGACACTAGTGCTGGATAGAGTTCATCACTAAGGATTATAGCCTGTCCGATTAGTTTTCAAACAACACCTGGCCATAGAATGATGTATTAATTTTTATTTTTATTTAGAATGCAATGTTTTGCATTCCTAATTCACATAAATCACACAATCTTCAACGTATCGTGCGCACTTACATGCTTTTTGTCTCTTTCGGTGCGCGTAAAGCACTCTTCTCTCACGTAAATATTTATAGGCCGTGTTCGACATTTAACAGGTCGTATTTTGACGTTCTTTATCGTTAAGTCAGCGTCAATTGTACGGAGAATAAAGATCTGTATACCCCTCTTAATTTATGATCAAACGGTTTTAAGACAAAACTGTAATATTTTATCGAACATTCTTTTTGTTAAGGTGTGTTTTTAGTATCGTTTCAAGATGTGTTTATTGGTTTGATAGTGGATTTATATGAAGGCGATCGCGGTGGTCTGTAACACAATCGCTTTAGAAGTAGACGCTCTTAGATAGTGCTTTAGCTTTGAATGTTTTAATTCAATTTGCCACGCGGTATTAAATTACAAATTTCAGCAGTTTAAACTCATTTATGTCATCGAAACGAAAAAACAAAAAAAAATAGAATAGAAATAAAATTGAAACTTTTCAATCGTAACCAAGAAATAGTAAAGCATATAAACTTTTTTTGCTCTTATTTCAGTAGCAGTGGTAAGGGTCACAATAAAATAAAATACAGCGAAACGCATTAGCATACAAAAATACATTCTAAATAGCATTTTCCCATTATCGGCGTCACAATAGGGCGCGGGCATCGCCGACGCGACGACGGAAAGGTGCATTAGTTCGATATAAATATTCGACGGGCGATACTGCCACAGAGGAACCTTGTATGAATGACATCGACAATTCGACAAGTTCACAATCGACCAAACAACGAATCGGGGAGATTTGGAGAAGGTTTTTTTCTATCCATATCATTAAAATCTACTGCTTGCTTTTCTAATAAATAAATGTTTGCATTATATTCAAACAGAATAGACCATGCGTAATTCATATCTACTGGACAAATAATGAAACACTAATCTCGTTATCTTACCAGCTCTGTTAGTGTTTATTATCTGAACCAGAGCAAGACAACTTGTTTGCTAATCTAGGCTTTGCTAAATCTGTTTTAAGACTGATATAAACTGGCTACTTTGTGTGGTTACCGTGCTTACCTACGAGCAGTAAGTTTATTTTATCTTACGGTATCTTATGTAACGTACAAATATTAGTAATACCTATATCTTCATAAAACAGTTAAGTAAATGAAAGAAAAAGACCGCAAAAACATCTTCCATGGAAAACAAAATTAAATGACAATGCCGCATCCAAAACAACACGCCTCTATGTCGTCGACAGGCTGACAATAATAATAATACGTCAACGTCAAGTCGCTATCTAAACGGCGTTTGAAATGTTTCCATCAATAAGAGTTGAGTGTGGATCCTTGTAGCGACCGCGGCCCACGCCGGCCGGGTCTCAGACTGGGCAGGCGCCTTCATAAATTACAAAGTGTTAAAAGTTGGGAAAATACTTTTTGGTGGATGATTATCATTGGGACAGTCCGCTGCTGGATAGTCCGATCTCTATAATCGACAAGTTGGCTGATCTAATAGCCAACTTAGATCTTTATAAACTTCTGAAAGACTTTGACTTAATCGTTTAAATTATACATATTATTATAATAATTACCTAATGAAGCTCGGAACTGATCGATGACCATTTCCGTTGATCGTTGACCTTCAACTCACTCAGTAAAAGCTTGCTTGTGTTGAGGTTCACCAATCCGCACTGGTGTGGTAGACTAGGCCTAAAAATTGCCTTTATTGAATGGAGACCCGTGCCCCATAGCAGTGTAGACGTGATGGGTTGTGATGATGATATTATCATCAATAAAACAATAATAACTAAATAATCTTAGGAAGCTCTATGCCTGCCAGGATACACAACAGATGAATAGACGCGGCGTGGGCGCTCGGGTGACCAGGCGTCGCATGTCCCGCGCCAGTGTCCCGGACACGCCGACATCGTGTTCACACCATCAGATTACACCTACTTTATGACCCCGCCCGCCTGCCATTAGTAGCTCTGCCTGCCTGAATCACCTAATTAGAAAACACTCGATAAAACCACCCTGCACAAATAAAATTAAATCGATCCAATCTAAAGGACAATCGCAAAACAAATTCTCGTTTTCCGAAACAGCACCGTGTATTTAGCGATCGTAAAACGTATCGTTAAAGCAATAAATATATCTTAATATCAAAAACATTTTCTTGATCCGTAACATAAAGTGTAGGCTGCGACAATTCCACGGGAATTTATTTGCGGCTGCGCAGCGACCGTCGTCGTAAGTTTGAGGACGTAATGTCCCCTGATAAGTGTAATGTCAGCCATCGGACTGTCCCCCGAAAGACAGGTTTATTATGGACACCCTACCAAGCAACTTTTGACATTTATTCACAATGAATCGGAAAGTTCTGCATTAACTTAATGATTTCTCTGAAGCATTTATGCAAAATGTTCGGTAAAAATTTAAAGTTTTTATTACCAATGTTTTCGCACACATAAATTCGGATGGTATCAATGTCAGTGGGTTTGACTTTATTGATCAGATAATCCAAACAGCCTGGTGCTTTTAAAATTTAATTAGTTTTATCAAAAGGATCCTTAATTGTGTCCTGACAAGAACTAGTAACGAAGATAATAATGATACTCTGAAAGATATTATATTATTAATAACTATGGTGACCCTTTTTTTGCGCAGTGGCTGCCATAGTAGGTTACAGTGAAACAATCGGAGCCAAAGATAATGTGTATGATTGATGAGTAGACGAGACAGCGCCAGACAGGTAAACATTTGAGTTGGCAAACATAAAGGGTAGGGACGTACCATGTTGCTGTTATCTAGTCTTTGATAGTAATGATGATGTGTTGGGGTGTCAAAGAACATGTTTACGCTGTTAAATCAATATAATAATTTAAATAATAATTAAATACATAATAAATTCATAGTTCATCGCCGCATAATATAGGCTTCTAAATAAAGAAAATTTTACTTTGAAAATTTACCTAAAATTTTCCATAATCCTACTCCCTCAATACTAAATTATTATTAGGTATGGTTTTTTTTATGGCCGACAAAAGTCTACTTTAGAAAAGTCCTAAAATTCTCGATGAAAACCCGTTTGATCGAAAACGTCACCCATAGTAAGGGAGGGAACAGATACGTTAATTGGTTCCTTTGTTTTTGTTAGCGCGCACAAAAGTATAATTAATTAAGTGCACTTTAAGGTGTGACACCCAGAGGCGACATTTGATTGATAATTTATCAATAAATGTGACGGCGCGGCGACTTAGCGTCGCCATATTTTGATCGATTTTTGTGAGATCATTGCTCATATTTTTTTTATGAATGGAGTTTAGATTTAAACAAGTATGGATGTTATAAATGTGTGGTGATGGCTATAAGTACACAATATTGCTAATATCAACATTTTTTTTTTCTTCTGGTAAGTAGGTATTTATAATTATACTCAAGTAATTTTAACTTAAGTATTTATAACTTTCGCATTGATATAACCAACATGCTTATATATAAAATACCTACTTACTTAAACTTGTATGAATTTGATGGATAGAATTGTAATGGAGTCACAAATAATTACATAGGTAGGTATGTGGTTGGTGGCTTCTTCCTAAAAACACTCAAGTATCGATTATATCTACTAGCCACCGTGATTTATATCAAGATCAAGGCCAACATCATTACGGGTACCTTTAATCATCGGCAATCGATAAATGACTGGACACTGGACAGTGTCTGTGGACAAGCAGCGGCCACACAGAGGCCGGCGACGGCTGATGATTGATCGTGCATTGTCTCCGCCGCGGATCCATCACGGGACGAGCCCTGATGGATCTACAGAGAACAACCCTTTTAACGTCCTCGACGACTGATTATCTCGCGCCAACATCTAAGCCAATGCCCACTTTCATAATTAAACTTAACACTGTAATTTCTGAAAAAACGTAATCGACACGCATGTTCGCCCACAACTCATTATTGTTATTAAGTGCTCCCACTTTATACTTCACTAACCAAAGCGTTTAACCGACTTCATTTCCGAGAAGCTCCACTAGCCTATTAGCTGGACTAGGCACTAAAAGAACTTCCACTTATAGTAGACTAACATGCGAACCCAATTATTTCCCTGACCGTCGGCTCAGCCATAACGAGCTGCCTATTTGTCAATTCATCGCCATATCGCATCGGTCGGCCATCTTGGTCGCGTGTAAATGTCAACCGCCGGTCCACCAATTACAAGCCTGCGCATGCGCTGCGTTGACGGCAACAACGCGCCCGCCGATACCATAAAGCTTCGCACCATTTATAGAAGCTGCGCCGAGGGAATCTCGACGCACAAGATCGGCAGCCCGTTCCAATTAATGCGAGCGACCACTCACAGCCGCGCCATCTGATACCGCTGAGGAAGACGAACAGGGCCGGGGCAGGGCTGGCCGGGGCAGGACTGGCCGGGGCAGGGCTGGCCGGGGCAGGACTGGCCGGGGCAGGGCGACGCGGGCGACCTAGACCTGTCCACACACACGAGGAACAAAAGGAACGAGCGGACCGCGTAACGACATTAAATACATGAAATTATTCCATGTTGTCTGCACCACGTGAATTACTACCGAGCATAACGCGAGTTCTGTGGGAGGACATCCGTGTATTCGATAATTTAATGGCACTCCGGCCGCACCACCCGCAATTTAATGTAACACCGAGCGCCCACGGGCATTAATAATTTTCTCGGAGTTCGCCCATTGTGCTGCACTACCGGAGGGACACTCACGATCGCGCAGACATCATCGGACCTATCTCGTAATTTCTCTGAGGCATCCGACCGCATCCCATGTAGAGAGGCTCTAACTTAATATGTGCATCACGACGAGCGCGTATATGGAGTGCGCACCCCGCCCAGCGCGCCGTCCTCCAATCCTATCGCACATTTAAATGCCGCTCCGCATTGTATGTATATCGCGACGTAGCGCAGTGACGAATAAATTCAGTATTCCCGAGCGAACATCTCCTCGGTCCGTCATAAAGCACCGCAGCAGCTCCCGATGACGGCCCTCCGCCCTCCAGATCCTAATAATCCACTCCAGGCGAAGCGGATTTAAAAACGCTTATCCTGACACTCTTTTCGAAGAAGGCCCTCCTAAACCTACAAATCAATCGCCTGCCCGCACTCCATAAATTAAGAAGCGAAACAATGACCCTAAATTATTGGACCGTCTCCTTTATCGGGCACAGTATTGTTCGTTTTTTCGACGGACTCCTTACACAAATGAGACTCGCTTCGGACTTATTAGGTTTCGGTATTTCGCCAGCGGCAGATCGACAGGGTCGATAGCGAGGGAATGCGAGGGCGAGTCGCTACCGACGACCCCTCACGTTAATTATTTCACTTCCTCGTGTCGCGCATCCGACGTCGCGGCCGCGAGATAAGTCGCGCACAATAGCGTTAGCCCCTAATTGAACTCATTGTCTTACTTTTCAATCGTACAAGATGGTAATGGCCGCGATAGGCCGGCCGCTGCTTAATGATTGCTGCGATGAGAATCCGCGGCGCTCGGGCGACTCGTATCGGGTATTCCATCACGCGCTGCGTCGTCGTCGCGATATTTTCCGCCGCGACTAGCTCAGCCGTTTATGCCTGTGCATTAACATAAAACAAGCAGGTATGCGGCGGGCGGCTCGGCCCGTCCATATTTCTGCTACCGTCGTGACGGGCGACCGCGGTATTGTCCGCCGCGATACAGATCTGAGGCAGGACGCATGCGCTGCCACTGGATATTTAGAAGCTGTCCCTTAAATTCGCGTCCGAACCGACTTAACGAGACGCATTCTGCGTGCGGCGACAAGTCCCGGCCCGGCGATCGGCTATTGTCTTTTTACTTTATTCCAGCCTGGAAGACCCATAATGTTCCGCCGAGCGCTTATTAAAGCAGCAGCCGCACAATTTCGTCTACTTTTCTCCCGAGAGATCATAATAGATTCAAACATTCCCATTCATCTTTACGGGCGGCACTAGGTTTTCATAAATAGTTTATTGGTAGCGAGGCGGTCCTAAACGGTCCACCCCCCTCATTACTCGGTGCGGTGCCCGAGATCATTAGTCGACGATAAAATGCGGTCCCGACCGAACTCGGAGGTGGAATTGGTGCATTCTTAACACATTACTGCCTCCTTCCACGGACAACGGCTTTTGTTTTGAATTGCGTATTCCTTCTTTATTCTGAATCAGGTTCCACCGTCAGTCGCTTGACACTTTGAAAAGTTTCGTTATTTAGGTACTTTAAGCGTTTACTTTGTTAGTACTTATCATTGGCAAATAATTCATCCTCAACGTCAAAAAGCTTGCGTTTCGTGAATTAATTTCCATGTTTGTCCCCGAGCTGCGTGTCACGGTATTGTTGACGATAAAGAAGTGGGTCACGTGGCCGAAACTCGGGCCCATCACTCAAGCAGTAACAACAATAATTCGAAATCTATTTGAAATATCAAAAAGGGCGAGGCTAAGAGTTACTTCCTGTGGCGACGTAAGATTGATCGCTCGTTAACAATTATGAAAAATGAAATCGCGCTGCCACTTGGCCTAGTTTGTTGTGAAGTTTCAATTTCATGTTTATTATATTTGGTAATGGCATGGCATCACTAACGCGTACCGTACCGTAGGAGCTGTATTTATTTATTTCAAGGACAACTCTCGGTTTCTAGTTTCTATACTGGATATACGCAAACTATGCTTCATATTTATTGATCGTCTACGATAAGAGATTAATTTAAATAGAGATTGTTCATAATTATGTTTTTATTAACTTAAATTGATCTTACCCTGCACTCCAATTAAGGCTATGTAAAATTTATAGCACATTTTTTCTACAATGACCAAGAATGCACTCTGCTCGCCTGCGTGATGGAATCTCCCAACAAGACACGAGGAAACAACGGCCTGACGTTGACAAATCTCGTGAATGTGTCGTATCGTATCATTTTAATTCCGTCCGCAGTAGACTTTTTAAAAATAGACGCCATTCTTTCTGCCTGTCACATGGCAGTTCTTTATAGTGTCAGATTTCGTTAAGACATTCCTTACTATGTCATCCCAATTGTGTTTTTTGGTTTCTATCAGAGTTCGTGGTTCAGTTGTTTATTTGTAAGGATACGATGTCGAAGTAAGATTATCAGATGATCCAAAAGTGCTATATAGTAAGCCTAAAGAAGTGGCACCTGTAAACAACCTTTGAAATCCAATTCCTTAATACTACTTATACAAGTACCAATTTTCAACAACCTATACATTTTTCAAAGTCAAACTTCTCTAACTTTTAATGCACTATACCGGCATCTACTCGACATGTTTATTTAGCGCTGAAACGTATCCTGAAAGCAAGTGATGCAGATGAGTGCAGACCACACGAGTGGAGGCAGACGTCGACAAAATATTCCCATCTTCGTGGTCACTCGGAGTCGCTTCCAATTTCCAATTCGATCTCATTACCATACAGCAAGGGCCCTCGCCGCCACCGCGGATAATGCTGGTAGAACTTGAGAAATCGCCGGTTTTAAGCTATATAGGTGCTCCACCATGTGAGCTGGGCTTTCGGCAGCTACTTACAGATTAGTGTGTCCGCTAAATATACATAGTAGAGCGAAGAAAAGAATGTATAGTTATTGATCCTTATTAATTGGACGCCTGTAATAATGGAGATGATATTATTTCCATATTAATTATACTTACACCCAAGCAGTCTCTTACAGAAGCTGATTACGTATCACAATCACGGTCCTTGAGAAGTGAATCTTATTTAATAAAACATGAACTGTCTCTTCAGCTCGCAGCTATCGACGTTATTTCCATATCGGCCGTCGAGTGTACTCGGGCAAGTTGCTGGAATTAATCGCTCGACTTTTGCTATACATATATGCGTCTGCGATGCAGTGCAGATTAGAACTCAGAGAATAGGGATCCCGGTAGAGGTTTCTATTACCATAGTTTGCTCTTGAAATGTCGGCTACGTGCCTCGGTTGCTAATCGCTCGTGTTACGAGTTTATTAAGCCGAATTTTCCTGTTGTTTAATGTACAATATTGAATGTCTCGAGACATTGAAGAATCCAGCGACTAAACAACCGCACCCTACCTGCACGAGAACATCCCAATAAATCGCGAGAAAAAAGCAACAAACTCGACGAGAGGCCATAAATCTCGAAGGCTCACTATCTTAGCGGAATAAATATCTCAACCGGCGATACAGCCTTCGGATTCCAGTCGGGGGAAATATCGCACCCAAATTCCGCACGCGATTGACGGGCAAATGGAAAAAAGCGCGAAAAGCTCGCGATCCAGAGTCTGTGGTGTGCGCGGCCACGCCCCCTGCGCGCGCGCAGCACCTGTCGCATTCAGCTGCCGGACGCGCTGATTTGCTGGTTTGTTTTTCGAATCTGGAATACATTGATACACAATGGTGGTGACAGCGCGCGTGATCTCTCCGAAGGGAAAGCCTCTTGATAATGCTCTTTTATTTATTGTGGACGTATACATATTATGTACATTTAAATACTCTGCTATCGTAATGAATGTATCTGAAGGGTCGGCAATTGTTTTGCGCTTGTGTTGTGGAGGCTCGGGCGGTCGAAGGACAGCCAAGTTGGCTGATGCCATGATCGCAAATTGGCAACGGACTGTTCTTGAGTACTTACCTAACTTATCTCAAATTTTCACAATACTTACATATCTTTCTATATTATATACATGCTAAACGTCTTGAAAATGACAGTAACAGTACCATAACTATATTGACATATATAGACAATAATCAGTATAGTTAAAGCTAAATTTGAACCAATTAAACGCCATGGCATGTGAAAGAATGGCGTCAAATTAGCGAACGGCATCACCGATCAAATACCGCAACACCCAGATCGAACGCGAGATTTCGATATTCAAAATGCAGAAAAACAAAAGATGACGCGGCGAGAGAGGCTCGGGAGAAAGACGCACGACTCACAACAATGGACAATGAGGGAATAAATCAGTATAATTAGTTTTGCTGCAATGCTGAGGAATCATTGGTCAAAACGCGTTTAGACCACGCCCCCGACCGGCGTTAGAGCAGGCAGGTACATGGCATAGTTGAAATGGATCAAGTGTAGGGCCAGCAAAAAGATGCGTTTTGATCGATGGATCGTGTAGTAAAAATATATAAAGATTTTATCACAGGGTTTACGATACTCCGACACTGACAAGAAAAGCATCACATCGTTAAGATGCGACTTGTTTGTTGTTTGCCGTTTTATTAGCAGTTTCAGAAAAAAAAATTGAGTCAAACGACATAACCTAATCGGTTATTTTTTTTAAACAAAATGGTTAGCTTTAGCTTTAATTTTGCCATTCTCAGTTAGATCATAACCAGGGATTGGTTCACCATTTATACGTCATCTCCAAATTAAATTCTTGACAGATGTGTCGAAAGTCAACCACTAATTCCTGGTTATGATCTCATCAAGTATGGCGAAATTAGGGCTTAGTCTTTTAATCTTTAATCTCTTAATTTTCACTTTGACGACAGCATATATGCTTTTGTTTTTCAATGTCAAAGTGAGAATTGTAGTATGAAGAAAAGAGAAAATTCAGATAAAAGTGATGATTACACAAACGGTAAAATGACAAATATTAACACTAGTATTAACGCTACGGGTACGATACGACATAGATGCATGTACAAGTAAACTAGTAAAGCAGCTCTCACTTTAGGCTTTGTCATTTATTTTGCTATCCCTACATAAATACATTCGCGATCCAACATTGCATTGAATCGCAAGTGTGCGGCCGTCCTTATAAGTGCAGTGTGGTTGCGCCCTTACATCTCCTGCATTTACATTTACCTGATTTGCAGCACTTTATAGATATTTACGAGTCTCCCTGCCTTTCGGGATAGAAACGTGTGGAGTCTGTCACAGTAACCTATGCGAACCATTTAGGGCTACTTATTAAAATTGTTGATCTGTCAGGTTACTGGATTTATATTATGTACAGGTTGTCCGTGCAAGTATGGATAAAACGAAAGTGGGATCTCAGGAGCTGTTTTTGACCATCGTATGATTCATGAATTTCGAAATTCGGGAAAAATATGTTCGCCCATTATACGAGTATGTAAGTAAGTATATTATAAAGTCACCACCAAACAATATCTTAGACACTGCAAAAATAAAATTTCAAAGTCAGAAATCAAAATTTTTATAGAGCTCCATTGGTTTGATCCATACTTCCACGGTAGTCATGTAGATTGTATATTAACAAACAAATCCTTAAATCTATTGCTAAACTTTCCCCACGACTCATCCATGACGAAGAACAAAACTCATTACATTAAACTATTGCATACGAATAAAAATATCCCAGAAGTGATTATTTGACCTCAATTTGGCAATCGTAAAGCGAATGTTGTTTTTGTGACTTTTAAACGCGTTCTCATTAAGCTTCAATTGTGTACTTAAAATGTAATCTGTAACTAAAAACGTAATAGCAATACCAACAAAAATGCTGTTAAAATAAATATTAACCTTGATATAACACGTCACGTATTGCCTATTTAATTCAATGAAAAGTATACACTATACATTAAAACACCTCAACTGAAATAATTATGTATCAGCATGTGAGTTTATATAGGGTATATTATTTATATACGTACCTATGTTCCTTGTTTTTATCTGTATCCGTCCTAAGGTGCAGGTGGGTCTATATAACTAAATACTAAGTAGCCACCACTCTATACGTGCCGATTGCACGACATCTCTCGTTCGTTCGTTTTTCGTCAGTATAGAGTAACCCTGCACCTCCAAAAAGTATGGACTCAAACTCTTCTCATATCTGCCGAATAACCGATGACCGTAAAGTTAGTCGAGATGTCGAGTAGAGATCACAAACTGGCAATCGTACAGTGGGACGCCCTCCAGCCAGATGTCAGTTGCTACAGTTTAGATGAGAAAGAAAGATAGGCCGAGGACAGAGTGTTGAACCGCTACTTGGGAGACCCCTATTTCTAGCACTGAATGATTACTGCCTGATGATGATGATGATGACGATGACTTGTGAGGCATTGTTATTTAATGAAATTCGTCCGATAGTTGTGTTCATCGAGGCACTACAGCACCCGTTATTGTATTTATGACATCACGATCGATCCCGCACTAATTTATTGCCGAACCGTCGATATTAGTGGCAATACCACTCGTGACTTGAACTGTGTTGCCATTAATAAAATAAATAGGAAAAATATACTTGAATTAACATGAACAAACATTCATTGGAATACTTTTTCTTAAGCTTCACTATTTAAGATTTAAATGAAACCAATAGCTTGTTGCATTATGTTAAAGTATTTTTTTTATTTGTTGTCAAAATATTTAAGAGTTTGTATTGAACGATATTGAATAGATATTATACTAAATCAATAACATAAGCTTTTTCAAGCTTTTATTATTTAATAAGTTTTATGAAGAATGTGATACATTGAAACTTGAATTGAATTTTCATGAGTTATTTGGTATATGCTTTTGGGATAAACTATATTTTTCCCAATATTTAGGGAAATCGTCGTCGACTGGCAACCCACCTGTCCAGTTTTTGCTTCACCGCGGATCGGTATATCTCGGACCGATTAATAAATCTATGGTTGTCTTACCTTGAATATTGTTTATTGTGATGGAGATTATCTATTTCTATCTATGTTGTGTAGCCTTGTACAAAACGCAAAAGAGCTTTTGGTACATTTAGGATGTCATTTACAGCAGTTCAATAATTATATTTTCCTGTTATGTCATTAATTAAAAGTATAAACTCTGTTTATACTTTTAATAGTTTGACGACCGAATGGCGTAGTGGTTAGTGACCCTGACTACTGAGCCGATGGTCCCGGGTTCGATTCCCGGCTGGGGCAGATATTTGTTTGAACACAGATATTTGTTCTCGGGTCTTGGATGTGCCCGTAAAATGGCAATAGGCCCGCCCCCTATTACATTGGGACTAACATAACACTCTGGCGAAAAGTGGGTGCAGCAATGCACCTCTGCCTACCCCGCAAGGGAGTACATTAGTACAAGGCGTGAGTGCGTGTTTTTTTTTTTTTTTTTTTTAAACTCTGTTTTAGAATTTAAAACAATATCTTTTTATGATCGTACAGAATAAATATCTTCAGTACTTGTTCATAAATGAATGAATTATCTACTTTTCCATATTTTTCTTGTTCCTTAATGTGGATTCAGTAAATATGAGATTTTCCGAGACTTCAATGTTGCTTGTCTTGTTGACTGTACCTGTACCTGTTCTAGGAACCTGTGCGTTTGATGTTGTGCCGTTTTTAGATAAATTCACTTCTAGTAGCCGTCATAAATCTTGGTACGAACTGTATTCGTTCTCTTACATTATATGTACCTCCATACCATTATCATGAATTTTAAAAACAGTCATAATTTTAGGTACTTACGTAGGTATATAGTTACTAACTGTACGGCAAAGATCTATGTTCTGTTTGATATTAGTAAGTAAAGAGAAACATATTTAGTAGGTACCTATAATACCATGATCTTAGAAGATATTTACATACGGTATTAAGGAAACACCGTGAATATAACATAAAAATATTTTTCTCTAAAAGGGCGGGTGGAATACTCCAGAACCCATTGCGACTAATCTGTACTGTAATCGCCACCATATAAAATCAACTACAATCCGCGCATGTTCTCAAGCCGTCACCGATCACTAATATTGATTAACACGATGATCGACCCTTCCCCCCCCCCTCCCCTTATGATCGATGCTGGATTTTGTTTCGTCGCGCGACACCAGCCATCAATCAGCACGACTCGTGATGGATGCGGCTCGACAACCAATTCATAAAGGTATTAATTTAACTTCGCCACGCTGACATTGATTGATTTTTACGACATTACGACGTATTTAACGCGCGATATAATTATGGATGGCGACGCTTTTTTTTGTTCGCTTGTTGTCTTCGTTGTGGGTTTCCGTGATGACTTGTTTCGGAGTGGTGTAATAATTGTTAATATTATATTGAAATGTAATTACTTAGCTTTGTTGCTTACAGCAACGACTCCGACATTTAATCGTTCTTCGGAGAGTCCTTCAAAGTACTTATCAATTAGTTTTGTACATATAAGGTTGATATTTTCCTGTAATTTTCTTTTCACCTTTTTCAAACGACAGTGTGAACTTAACATCTAAACGTGACTTATAACGATAACTACTAACATTCACACAACAACGTGTATTACTGAGATCACAATATCTTTAATATCGAGACTAGACAGGAGTAATATTGTAATAACCAGGTATTAGTAAAGTTGTTTTAGATTTGTGATTTTGGATGAGTATCTTATTAAATTAATTTTCCTTAATCGCTTTTTAGTCTAATCTGTAAATATGACATAAAAACAAATTGATGGCAATGATAAATCACCCTTTTACAGAAAGTAGGTAAATGCCTAATAAATAATAAGTATAAATGACACATCAGGATTATAACGCTTATAAGTAAATCAGCACATATTTTTATCTCGTTACAATTAATTTCATAATAACTCCTAATCTTTTAGTAGTGTAAAATGTCTGCATTGCACGTAGGTAGGTGTGTTATAGATAATAATAATATCAAATCAATCATTCACCAACAAAGTGAATAAGATAGCTTTTCTGTTTTTGTCCAAATATCAATATAAGACTGTGTGACCAATGTAATATGCCAGTGTCACCTTAAACGTACCACTAATACGATCTAAAAAAAAAAGTTTTAAGTATGAATTTTACGATGATTATGTCATGTACACACTTACTTACGAACATCTTGGATAGCTAACGAATGTGAAAAATATATCATAGTTAGTAACTACACCAAATCCAACAACAATAGATGACAATTACATTCTGCTGTTGGATCCGTTCATAGTGACCCGTAATCGTCAGCTGAACAACTCTGTGCATGACACTTGTTGCGTGACGTCACTGTGATGGCCGTACCCTTATGACGTCATCAGAATCAACTTCAGCTCACCTCGGAATCAAGTGGTGAAAGATGGTTAATTTCAAGTTCTCGGCACCTATAAAGTAATTTGTAGTTTGGTGTAAACAAATTCATTTAGCTTGTTACTAAGCTGCTGGCAATTGTGTAGTATTATGCTTAGTAGACCTTACAGGCTATAGCTTTTTCAGAACAAATAACAGCCGCCACATAAAGTTACCTAGTTTAGAGAATTGACTCAGCATAAGCTATTCTTAATCCAGCGCTAAACCAACACACACACAATTTAAAAACCTATTTCCTCTTCCGCGATGCAAATAAATGCTAAACCGCTTTACTGTTTTTTAATCCATAAGGCTACTTATAAACATCACCTCGTGACTATCGCGCCATAAAAGTCTGCTGATTCCGGAGTTTATAGCGAGTCCATGGGGACCGCCAAAGGCTATCACAGCCACGTCAGTATGGGTGTGAGCAGCCGCTATAAATCCTCCACCTGCCTGCTATCACTACTGCTGGCTATCGCGGGAGCTGCTGCCAGCTTTATCGAGGAATAAGGCGCCGCAGTATCGTACACTTTACGAGCAGCAAGCCTGGTCAATTACTGCGCTGATAAAAGCCCACTCAAAGATAGCTGGGTGGCGCTGGACCTTGGGGGCTCGGCTTCCTTACGGCGGACGCAGACGTAGAAGAAACCTCTACCTATTGTTTTTCCATATTTTCTTGTAATCATACAGTCAAAACGTTTGCAACAATACGTATAAGTGGGCGTGCAACTTGGTTTTTCTGTCGCATTACTAGAAAATCATCCATTGAAATATCAGTGCAGGTTTCAGGCACTCCGCTAACTGTGTGTGAACTAGCTGACTATTCTAGACCTTTACTTAAAATACCGTGTAGCTCTGAAAAAATACAACACTATATTTTTATTTACCTCATAATATTAGATCGTGATAAAGTTGCGATTTTATCTAAACTTTGCAACTATGTTAGTGCCACGGAAATGACATTACGTAGTCCTGAAAGAGACCAAAGAATTCATTTAAGACAGTAGCGCATGCTTCTGTTGCTTATAGGAGCACGTTGGAATCTGTTTGCAACATTGTCGCCGATTAGCATCTGGTGGATTGCACGTGGTTCGTAGATTGCCTATCTTGAACTTTACCTGGCGATGCAACAGCGGTGGTCGGTTGCTTAGACGATTGCCTCTTGGCGCTGCAACAAAGAGGTACTAACTCAGCATGTTCGACTTAGTTATAGTTAATATCTATAACTACTATAACCAAACACCGTCCGCACTGCGCCCACACGCGAGCAAATTTATTCCCTTCCCGCATTGAATTAAAAGAGTCGCGGGAAGACACGAAAAATCGATCTCAATCTGTCTCCAGAATCGATTCTTACGTTAGTCGGTTAATAAATCGAGTGGACGCGTGCGTGTGCGCACGATAAATCTGTCCGAGACGACCTCATGCCTAATTGGCCGTCGTTTGGCGAATTTGTTTAACTTTTTTCAAGTGTGCAATTAAAATTGGAAGTTTAGAGTCGTCAGTGTACTTAGTTTTTCTCACATTCACTAGTTTGTCTATCTGACATATTATAACATTTCAAAATTCATTCTTTTCACACTTAACTATTTTTACCAGCAATTGGTGACTAACAAGCTGTCGCATTATTTATTTGTAAAAGAATCAAATATGTTCCGTTGATTCTGACTTAGGTAGGTACATACTTACATTCAATTTATTACTCATTTCGAAGAATTTCCTGATATCACAAAGCAAACAGGCTACTCACCATAACTGTTCCACTGATGGATTATTGCAAAGTGTTATCTGTGGGCACGAACTGTAATATTTTAGAATTATTGTCACCATCTGCCGCTGATCGATCGATAGATAACCACTCCTCATGTTTATTTGAACTAACACTTAGTCAAGATAAACCTCAAATAAAAGTCGAATCCCTCATCCATAACTGTGTAATGGATCGATACGATCAAGATTTTTAAACTTTCATCGAACCGATTTACCAATTTGATATCATTTGTAGCGTCATCGATAATCACCAAACGATTTCACGCAAGTCACATAGAAATTATTCCACTGTTTGTGTCTTTGTGTTTCGCGGTGATGTAAAAGAGCCTTTTGTGGCTAAATACTTGCTGATAGCAGGGCCTGTGGTAATAATTCAAAGGCAGGCCCGATAGCGCCACGTGTCATTTAAATTTGAGTTTGGAGCCGCGGAACGTTCAGGAACAGGCGGCGGATGCACTCGCTTCCTTTGATCGGGATCGAGCGGGGCTCCCACAAACGATTCTGCTAGTACGATGCATCGCGGCCCGAGGCGATCCGCTCAACAACGGGCGCCCGTCCGCACAGGATTGACATGCTGCGTTTTAATCAATTAGCGAACAGAAACGCGGTTCACGACCCACTGGGCAGTGAAATAAGCAGACCACACCGGGCCACCGCGCCAGTTTCGGACGCGCTCTCCGATTTCAAAACTTTTTTGGGCCCACTCGCTGTTTTTGGACGGCCGATAACTTCATAATCGGAGCAAAAGTCCAGATTTGATCGTCTTTTTGGTTTACAGCTCGCAGGTTTAGGCTCACTCTGTTCCGTCAATTACATTATATCCGATATCGAATTAAAAATTGATGCAAAATCGTGAGATTTGTTTTTTTCCTAATGGACTTTGTAACTTTGAAAAGCTATCGCTTTTTTTAGTTTCTTTTTGTAATTGTTTGCGATGCTCGATAAATATTGATTTTATCAATCGATTTATCGATCAAATTTGTGTCAGTAGATAGGTAACTTTGAATAATTGATCCGTTCATGTCGATGACTAACGGAATAATCAATCAATCATTAATCACTTGTTGTTTGCGCAACGTTCTGTAGACCGGCGGTGGTGGCCCCGTTTTCATGTAATTTTCCCTATTTTATCGCATCGATATCAGTGACTATCATTTTATTATTTTTATTGATGATGAATGATCGCAATTAAATGGTATCGATCTTGGTATCGCTGGTCTTTTTAAAAATAGTCTGGAGTTGCGCAACCATGTTGATAGTTCCGCGTGTTCCATCAGCTTATTAGTATCTGACTGCTGATTACTTGATTAAACAAACAATCAAACAACACAGTTCACCTCTACATACACACTCACATACTCATCTAACCAGTATCCATCTGTTTGTCCACAGAAGAAGCGTCCAGTCCCCAAGGCGTGAAGGAAGCCGTTGGCGAGCGGGGCGAGGGGACGCCCCCGTCCCCCGCATCCCGCGCGTCACCATCCCCGGCCCCCGACGAACGGGATGACATCGAGCACAGCATCCCCGCGACCCTCATACAAGACCCCAATGTTGAAAGGTGAACTTTCAAATCATCTTAGTATTAATTGTCGTGACCTCGAACTTGGTTGAGGAGAAAATTGCAAAACTAGATCATGATCATGACATGTGATACGTCCTCATAATAATAAGTTTATAAACAGGATGTACATAGGTGATCCATCAGATTGAAAGACCATGATTCTTTCAAGACGATGGGTCTTTTTTCAACAAAACTCTTCAACTTAATTTGTACAAAAATACACATATATTTTCAGTGCTTTGAAAAGGAATACAAAAAATCCACAAATAGTTCGCAAGGAAAGATAATTTTCATTAAAATAGCTTAGCTATTATAAAAATTATTGATAAAATCATAGGAATGGTAGCTGGGTAGTTTTTTGATGATTAGATGTGTTTGATACACTCAAGACCAAACTAAATACCTAGTCACTACGACACTAGTCACACGATAGAATATAATTTCAGATTGCAGTCACCTGATTTATAAAACTATTATCAATATTTTTAATTAAATCATCAACGAAAATAGAT
Organism: Plutella xylostella; assembly: GCF_932276165.1. NCBI lineage: Eukaryota > Metazoa > Arthropoda > Insecta > Lepidoptera > Plutellidae > Plutella > Plutella xylostella. The sequence goes on from NC_063990.1 coordinate 7,531,778, forward strand.
AGATTGGAACTACTATCGTTTCTTTAAGTATTAAAACTTATTTTTTTCATATAGTACCTAATTGGCTAGTTTAAATTATTGGAAATTAATTTTCTTCATTATCATTACTCATAGTCATAACCATTCGATTTTCTTATCAGCCTATTTATTTATATTCCTAAATAGGTATTCAGATGACTTTAAACTTCATTCTTTAAACCAATTTTCATATACCAATATGCTTACAATAGTAAGCTCAGTGTTAGTATATAATGTATCTATTTCTTCATCAATAAGACAAATTACTATGAAATATTCCTCCAATTGTTATGTTTCTTATCACAGGACAAAGGTGGTCCCTGTCACTTCAAGATATCCGTGTCTAATGATACCATTGTCTCACATACTTGTCGTGCTCTTGTGTGAATGATGTGCTTTAACGTATTATGACAATGATGATCGTCGTTTTGACATTTACCTATAAAACAATCATTAAACGGAGACTTAATTGTTTCTTCATGCTAAGTAAGGTACATAATAAATTACTGAAATATTAAATACAAATTAAAAGTTTCCATTGCCTCATAAAAATATGAATAAGAACAAAACATTTTATACCACTTTCTTCCATTAAGCTACCACCTGTGTTTATATTGTTTTTACCTCAAAATTGTGTTCACAATGTGATCAAACATTTCTCAACGGTGTGTCAAATGTATCCAATTGAGTTGATTTTTGAGGTATTGTAGTTGACTCGCGACATATTAGTACAAGTGTGTATCTTGTTGGTTTTGACATGAAATACACACAAAAGTAGAAAATTTATGACAGCAAATTGAATTTAAATGATTTGTCTGTTTGAGTATTGACTTTCCAGCACTCATTACGCTCATAATTATGCAATAATTCATTTTTAATTAACATTATTTTTGTTACTATTCACACTTGTCTGTTATCAGCTACAGCCACCTGTCCAAAGCGAGCCTATTAAATCATGTTGATTCATAATTTCCTACTTTCAGACAGAAACATGTCCCTTTTCCTTTACAAAAAAATCAAACCCATTATCACGTCCGGTGGAATCATCAAAATCTAACCACCATTTTATATTGGTCTCGCACTAAAAGAGGAAGTTGTGTTGTGCTATGCTATGTGTGGTCGAGTATCTTCAGACAGGGGTCTTTGTTTATTGGTTGCAGTATGTGTGTCTGCTTTTCCATCACTGTCAATTAGTTGCAACGGGGAGTCGTCATCCATCATAGATGGTTCTCTAAGCCGCTGGTGAGAAGTTCACTACATATATCAATGTAACAGGACTACCTAGCACGTACGGTAACAAATGGAAAATATAAATGGACTTTGCTGAAGGTTACTTTTACCAAGGAAACTCTCATAAATTAAGAAATTAAAAAAAATTAAATGGTTTACTTTAATAAGGTAGGATTTATTGTTTGTTTTGTGTACTTATTACAAACTAGTTTATTTGACGATTTGTTCACAGTATGTTGCACTTACATAGGTACATGGCAACTTACATTTGTACGTGCCGCCAATCAATAGCTACTAAATTATATATTATGGTTCATATAAACAAAACGCATTACTTGTTTTTAAGCTTTCGACTGTTCCTATATACCATTAATAGGAATGAATAGAATACCATCACCAGAATGGTAGGAAAGAACATTCAAGAGATTTAAAAAACTAGGTCAACCGGGAATACGTTTTAGTTAGAAAATATTTTTTAAATAATATTAATTTTTAAATTGTACACTAAACAAACCCCAAGTTGGGCCCCAATTTTTAGTGAGTGAAAATCAGATAGAAGGAGAGCCACAATACTTGTCACATAAAAACACTTGATTGATTGACCCGTACTCGTGTAAAAATTAATGCTTTTAGAAAGCCATAAACAGCTGCCAAACGTTGATGGCAATTTTTATACTTTGACTTAGTTGTAGGATTTTGTCAAATCATCTTTTTAAATTAGGGTTTTGTTTGTAAGGATAAAACTTTTTTTTACGGTACGTAATATTGACGGTGACACTAGGGCTGAGACTATGTACCTAAACTAGACTTTCTGATTTGAATTATTGCAAATACCTTACGAAAGTTATATTTTTATATGGACGATATTATTGCAAAGAGCAAATTGTAAATCATATTTTTCGAAATTTTAGTAGCTGTCATTCGAGTTTCGAGCACTTAGATATTCTTTTTGTTAGTAGAAATAGATAGCTAAACCGGGGCATTTTATTTTCCTTTGTCAAAGTGAGGAAATCTGTTCATGATACAAGTAAATCCTGCCACGTCCGTCCCCTGTCTGTCGTCGCTGTTAAAAGGTCTCGTCTCGACGTTTTGTTAACGCGCCGTTTCCTTGTCGTCACCGTCTACCCCGCTCGAGTAATCTTTTCTAATCCCTCTAGACTTCCATCTCGTGGCCGAGTACCCAAATAGTGTAACTGACGTGAGCAAACAATTCTATTAAAAATATTAGTCTAGTACCCTTCAAGGCAGATATTTTTCATCGTATCAACGGTAGGTCTGTAACGGTGGCGATGAGTCAGCGTTGTTGTAGAGCGCAGTGACAGTGGCCTGTCAGCGGAGCGATCGCCCGTCACTGCACGTCCACCTCGCGCATCACACGCACGCTTGCATTACGCAGCGCCTCCCCTCGAAGCAAAAGGCAGATAGCGGTCTCGCTTCATCTCGTTGTTTACCAGCGGCTAGTGGATGCTGTCTCGCTCTGGCGCGGGAGGCGTGCGGGGCGGGGGCGCTGCAGGCGGGTCGTAAATCACGCGGTTCTCATTCCACGCGGGATCGCCGCCGCCGCCGCAGGCACCGCGCACTTCCCTCTAGACCGTCGGCCTCGAGCCGCGTCTTTCGCGACGTGTTTACACATTTTCAACAATCTTTGGGAAGTCTCTGAGTTGTTCTGATAGGTTGTGCGATTGGTTTTTGTGTTATTTTATGGATCTCAGTGAAAGCTTTCAAGATTCTTCGCCAATATTTTGAAAACATTTGGTCTGCGATGATCGTCGACCCGGATCATCATCTAAGGTATGGTTTAAATTAATTTTTCTGTCTTTCTTCCTTAAAGTTGTACGAAAAGGTGTTTGTTGTATCTGTTACTTAACATAATTTAACAGTTATAAACTCCATGGTATGTTCTTTTATTATTTTATCTTACATTTGATGCTTATGTCCTTTTTAAGGATAATAGAAATATTTTTGAATTCCAAATTATCTCTTCGTGTTTGATAACTTTCTGACATGACTGCATCACCTGCTGCTACTTTGTTGGCTTAAAGTACAATCGCTGAAATATTATTTTTACTAATTGGAATTGTAGTTTGTTCTTTTTAATGAATATTCTGGTCAAATCATTGTCTAACTCAAAAGACAATCATTTTTTTTTCATAATCTAAACTTATGTTAGAATTTCCAGTCAAGACCTAGCTAGGTAGATTTTAAAATGGATTTAAATACTTGGTTTTTAAAACTTCATCGACAATATTTTTGACGTTAATTTCACAAGTTGGTATTTTGAAAACTTAATGCACTCAATAACGCAGTACTTAGATAGGTTATTTAAAATTTATTAATGCATCTAAATTGCATATATCAACTATTTGTTGGATATAACAATGTTATCGGGTTTTGGATTCAGTTGATGAGCGTGTTTGATTTTTAATCATTTTCAATCCTGAAAAATAATCAGAATTACATCCATATTCTCTGTATGGAATTCACACTTCCTTAAGTTTAATGTCAAGTTCTGATGTAATTTTTGTTTACTTAACCTATTTGTTGAGAAGACCTATATTTTTATTTATCATCATCTATACCTAAATTGATTAAATATAATGTCATCAGAAATGGTTTCCATGTTTTTTATGAAACCAGTTTAAATCCTAACCATTTATTATTATCACATGTCCTACTCGGGTGGCGCATTAATGACAAAAAAATATTAATTTGTTTTTCTTTTGTCAACAGGGAGTCCCCGCGATGCCTGTCGCGGGAGTCGTCTGGCGCGCCGCGCTGCCCCTCCAGCGACTCGGTGTACTCGGGGCGCAGCGCGGGGCTGGGGCTGCCGGCCGCACTGACCGCCGCCCTACCAGCCGCCCTCCTGCCCCCACACTCCGCCGCCGTGGCCGCCTACCTCGGCGCCGCCGCCGCTGCAGCACAACAACGCCTCCTCATGTCTTGTCATGAAGACCTCACCGATCCTGACCGAGCTGATGCCCTCGACTTCAGCACGAAACGAAGCGAATCACCTCCAGATGATGAGGACGCTGATGACGCCGTCAACCTCAGTAAGACCCCGGAGAATAGCCCACTAGATCTTTCAGTCGGTACTAGGAAACGTGGACCGGAGGACTCTCCCTCTCCTGTACCTTCGAGAAAGAGTTCAAGGACTGAGTATAAACCTTCACCGTCTCCATGGTCAACTCCGGTGGCTCCACATTTGCCATACTTCGCGGCTGCTGTGGCCGCGGCTAGTCTTTCTCCAAAGGGCGGAGTTCCTGGAGACTGGAACGGTAAATTAAAACATGGGGCTCCGACTCCTAGCGATGCCACAAAGGCACTTGAGAAGATGAGCGAGCTGAGTAGGCTTGGTGGTGAGGAACTGTTCCGATCTGTACAAAGCGCTGCTTTAGGGGCTGGATTAGCACCCAATGCTGCAGCTCGACACTCAGCCTGGCAGTCACATTGGCTCAACAAGGGCGCCGATCAGACAAAAGATGTACTTAAATGCGTCTGGTGTAAGAAAAGTTTCAACTCCCTTGCGGATTTAACTGTTCACATGAAAGAAGCAAAGCACTGTGGTGTCAATGTCCCAGTTCCACCAGGCTCAGGGGCTCCTCTTCCCCCGTCTCTGCAACCACCATCAAGCTCTCCTTCAACGCCTTCACACAATTCCACATCCTCGAGCGGATCCTCGAAGCCTAGTCAAAGTGATTTGAACATGCTAATCAAAGAAAATATGCCAATCCCTAGAAAACTAGTAAGAGGACAAGATGTATGGTTAGGGAAGGGTGCGGAACAAACTAGACAGATATTGAAATGTATGTGGTGTGCCGAGAGCTTCCGTTCTCTGGCTGAGATGACAAGTCACATGCAAAGAACGCAGCATTACACGAATATAATTTCGCAAGAGCAGATAATATCTTGGAAGTCTTCAGATGACGGCAAGGGGGGATCAGCTCCAAGCGGTGGGTCAGGAGGAGCCGCTGCGGCGCCCCCGCCCACTGGCACGAGCAGCCATGTTAGCGCTGTACTCACTTGTAAAGTTTGCGACCAAGCATTTAGTTCATTGAAGGAATTAAGTAATCACATGGTTAAGAATTCACATTATAAGGAACACATCATGAGATCTATTACAGAGAGTGGAGGTAGGAGACGACAGACTCGGGAGAAAAGAAAGAAATCTTTACCTGTTAGAAAATTGTTAGAACTGGAGAGAGCACAGCACGAGTTCAAAAATGGAGAAGGCAATGGAATCCCAATGGGAAAACCAAGTAGAGACTTTGGTGCTGGCAGCAGAATCACTTGCGAGAAGTGTGGTGATAAAATAGAAACAGCTGTATTTGTGGAACATATAAGACAGTGCATAGGCGCTCCCATGTCCAATAGCCAAAGGAATTTCCTGAAAAGCGCTCTGATGTCAAACAATATAATTCCACCAGACCCTGGACACGTGACCCCGACAGGGCGTGACGGTCGTAAGAGCATCAACGAAGAAATGCCATCACCTGGATCCGCGCACCACCGCTCTCCCTCCTCAGTCAACGACTCCTCCCCGAGCTCTAAAGACGCTAACGCAAGCAACGACAAAAGCTCTTCACCCTCCGTACTAAATGCCATAGAACAATTGATAGAAAAGAGCTTCGATACACGATCACGACATTCGGTTCCCGGTATGGCGGGAGCACCTTCGCATGCGCCCATCGGTTCCAGTATTCTAAAAAGACTGGGAATCGATGAGAGCGTTGACTACACGAAGCCTCTCGTAGACCCACAGACTATGAGCATGCTGCGCAGCTACCAGCACCAGCAGCACTACGCCCGGCGCGAGCGCAGCGGGAGCGAGTCCAGCTCGCTGTCGGAGCGCGGCGGCCGCCTCGAGTCGCTCACTCCAGACAGGAAGACCGAGCAGTCGTACCTGGGCACCCCTCGCTCCACTCCCGACACGCGAGCCTCACACACGCCCGCCGCAGATGAGCGCGCTACTGAACTCAGGATAAAGAAAGAGGTGCAGGATGACGATGAACAAGAGAATGGTGTCGATCTAAGCGGCCCACCAGTGCGGGTCAAGACTGAGGTCGAAGATGATGACGAGCCTCCTCGCTCCGCCAGCGTCGCTGATGAGGACGTAAAAAAAACGATCCCAAAACGTGAGAGCGCTGGCCCGAGCCCAGCGGCCAGCCCGCGCAGCCCCGCCAGCGACCGCTCTACTGCCACACCCGGTGACAGGAAACCAGCCTCCAGCCTCGGTGCGCTCTCCTCCATGTTCGACAACCTCGCCGGAGGTGGCTCCTCCAGCGAGGGGGGGTCCTCGCGCCGCGCCGGCAGCCACCCGCTGGCCGCGCTGCAGAAACTGTGTGACAAGACAGAGAACAACCCGTCCCGCGCGCCGCCCCCCGCGCCCTCCCCGGGCGGCCCGCCCAGCATCCTCACCTTCAGCTGGGCGTGCAACGACGCCGTGGTCACCGACTCGGTCATGAAGTGCGCGCTGTGCGACACTCCATTCATCTCGAAGGGCGCGTACCGCCACCACCTGTCCAAGATGCACTTCGTGAAGGACGGCGCGCTGCCGGAGCCGGTGCTGGTGAAGGCGCCGCCGCCGCCCTCGCCCGGCGCCGCGCCCCCCCCGCCCGCCTCGCCGCAGGACCCGCGCAGCCCCTCGCAGTCCTTCGACGAGAGTCCTCACTCCAAGTTTCTCAAGTACACGGAGCTCGCCAAGCAGCTGTCTAGTAAATACGTGTAGGCGACGCACGCGGCTGTCGGCCATCAGTTGTGATGATACCATATCTTGCTACGTTAAACCTATTTAGGGTTAGTGCGGGTCGTCGGACGGCGACTATAAGTATTTTGAAACTCTTTGCCAATTTAATTACTTAGGAAATTATTGATAGCGTTCACCGCATAGTTCGGTTAGTGTAATTAACGAATAGCTACTTAAGTATACGCCAAACGTCTTACGTTCATTTAGGTGTAAGAGAATATTTTCAAAATATTGCCTTTAGGGAGTGGTGGTTGTTCGGCGCTCGGGCCTCTCCGCGGTTCATCGTAATTCCATTTCAATAATAATTGTAAATAGAGTCTCATTAAGTCATAAAGTTCGATTCGATCTCTTGTAAATGTATTTTTGCTAATAATGGAAAACTAATTACGTTTTGTAATGTTAATTGCAATCTGCCTTTTGCATGTGATTGAATTCAACCGCAGGGTCGGCGTCAACTCTCAGTATTTTGAAATTTGTTGCAATATCATTTTGTTTTACTTAACATTCTTTATGTAAATCGAGAGGTAGGAAATTTAAGTTCTTTTTTTCTATGTATATTTTGAAGGTTTTGAAATGTTTTAATAATTTGTTTGGCGATGTAATCTCAGAGATCCAATCTCAGCTAGTGTCGGTTCAGGTGCCGAGATGGTGTACAGACGATCCACGTAGGACGCAATATATTATTATTAAATCTCCCTAGATGTAAAATTCGCTGTAGGTCGCTCTCCTGCTGATTGCTATTTATTATTTTAGTATTTAAGATGTACTTTTAGGTATCCTACTGCGTCTGTGAACATTGTATACCAATAGTTATACCAGCGATAAATTCGTCAGTCCTAGAGACACATTTAGATATTTTGATGATATAAAAAGTGATATACATTATACTGTTTTCTTTTTCGAAAGATAAACGAAACAATCGTATACGTTTAGGACCTTCTAAAATGTGTAATGAGAGTATCTTCCAATTGTAACAACAGCTATACGACATGTATATACGGACTGAGTGTATTCTCGGTTTTATATTTAATAACAATATTGTAAACATTATTATGTAAGGTACAGACGATATCAAAACTTGCAAGAGTCCTGTGAAAAGTGATTTCAATGTATATTTCAATATTTCCGTTCTTGTGTGCACGATCTATGGTTATGACCTGGGTTCAATAGTTAACTTTGAATTTCAATCAAATAATTATTCATATTATCATACGAACTATGTCATTATTAACATACAGTGAAATCACTTCATGTTGCTCTTAAATTTTAAATCGATTACTAAAGTATCATTTTATCTATAGTAAAAAACCATACGACAAAATTATGTATACGCTAGCTCTGATGAGAAACTTTTTGCTCATTCTTAATGAAAAAATGGTGTTGAAAAATATTGATTTTACCAAATTTAATAATCTTATTTAATATTTTATGTTGTATTTCAAAATGCAATTAAAAGCTCAAAGAAATATATATGTTACATACTTTAATTATCTCTTTTATTTTTAATACCCTTTATACTCGTAATAAAATACCCTTAGAAAATTTAAAATAACTCAGAATAATATTACTTAACTATCACTGAAACTTTAGTGAAACTAAAAAGACAATTTAATTAGTCTTACTTATAGGTACCTACCTACCTTACTTACTGAAACAAAGTTCATTCTTAAACGTAAAACAGAAGGGAGTTTCTTTGGGGAAGATCTGAGTAGTAAACATGTTTGTGAATCTAAGCGATGATGGTGAGTAAAAGGAACAACAGAGAAAACAAACTGAAAATGGCAGCAGAATTTACAATGCTTAATAGTTAGCCATTGAAGCACCTTGGTAGGTTCGATATCGGTGGAACACTTTTAATATTAGTATGTGGGTAGATTGAAATCAATATACTCCTTTTGTACGGTAGGTTAATTTTACTTTGACAACATGTCTGTCGTTGTCAGTCTTCGTCAGGTTGTTCTGCTTTTGTAATTCGGTGCGGTCGCGATTATCGGAATAATTGTGAATTTGGGATATATCGGTTAAATTTCACCAGCTGCCATTAGGCAAAACAAGTGAATATTGTGAGTGCAGTAGTGCACTTCAAGATTCCTTCGGATTCCATCGTCGAGAGGGCCCCCACATCACCCAGGTAACTTTAACAAGACAAGCTGTAAGAAAATTGCGTAAGTACCTACCTACCTATATTATTATTTACCTAATTTATCACAAACCGACTAGACGTTGTTTGAATACATGGTTAAAGCCACGTGTCACGTGTTTAACTGCCAACAAATACCTAGGTTTTTTTTTATTTATTATAATCAATAATTTTGCGACATTTCGTAAAACAACAATAAACAGCAGGGTGTCATTCGTTCATCGGGCGACATTGAAAACAATGTCTACCACAGCATTTAAATCTGTCTTAGACGGGAATCATTCCGCGAAACCACGTCTTAACTCAGGGGAGACACTCTTCAATCATTATAATGACACCATTCATCGCGTTTACGCATTTCCTCTGCGTCGACAACGTTTTTCGCTTGCCGATCATACAACGACGCTTTAGTAAGGGATTACGCAAGTACCCTCGGAGAGAAAGCAGCAATGGGTGGTGTATAGTTGGAAGAGTCGAGCGAGGGAAAATGATAAGTTGTCAGTCAACCCTAAAATGCGAGCGGTCTGTGTCACAACAGGTACCTGGGGTCACAGAGGCCCCTCTTTGAGCAAGACAAACGTTGCCAAATCCTCCGGCCCGATGTCTGTCATTGTTTAATAATCATCACTAATTAAAATGAAGGTTTGTTTTATTACATCAAATTAATGAATACCGCAGCTTGGGTTGCGTTTTCTGTAAGAAGGCTGCGAGCTTTTTAGATAAAATCTGGTGATTTTTCGTGTTTTGTTGAATTTTAAAACTTATACGAGTAAATTGACTTAAGTTACTTGGACTCATTTCCAGAATAAATAATAGTTCAAATAAACCGGAAGTGGAGTTGGGAACCGGAAACGATATAAACATTAGCTGGAGCCGAGCTGAGCGCTGACTGATGGCCGCCCCTGACCTGCCGTTGACTCAATAGCCAGATTCCAATCGCACCATAAATTGACTTCCCTGGCTGATCAAATAAAGGGTAACTGATTTATACGCTGACAGAAAAAGATGGGAGTTATAAGTTTGTCTGTGATTGTATAGCTCCGTAGTAAATGTTAGTCATCTTCAGTAGCAATAGGCATCTGACGCAACGCAGAATATCTGGGTAACGATTGAAGATTAAAATACCAACTTTGCCCACATTGCAGCAGTATTCTATCTATTCTGTGTGAGTATATCAGTGACATCTGAGGATTAGATAGAATTTACACGCGATTTGTTGGTCACCCGGTAGTTTCCCGGTTTCCTCGGGGAAAGGCAACATTGTCATTCAAATAAAGTACATGATAAATAGAGTGTCCAATTTATTTCAGTGCCTCATAAATTAAAGACATGAATACTAAGAGACATAACAACATAAGTAACTCTGAGATAATGATTATAGCGTGTTTTATTAGCGCCGTTGAGCGTACCAAACAAATTGACTCACTCAATTATGTTTTATCTAGCGTCTATTCATGAAACACCTAATTAGAGTTTCAGGCCTTAATTTATTACCTAGACATTCATAAACAACGTAGACTGAAAAATTATGTAGCAGGCACCACCAGACCAGCTAGTAAGTTTTCAGAGTGCTGCCAATATATGGAGGAAAGGAGGGTATAGCCCGTCTAAGTTGAGTGCCCTGGAGTGCGGTCGGGAAGGTTTGGACGTGTGAGGAGTCTCAACTTGGTCGGGTGTGCGGGCGGGCGGCGATCCGCGCGCCACCTATAACTCTTGGCGAAACAAATGCGTCCACTCGGCGGCAGCTGTCGGCCCTGATGGATGACGGGACATGTGTCCATTATCGCCCGCACAGTGCACCGAAACGTGCGCCCGGACAAAAGACTGTCAAATTGAAAGTGCAGTTTTCGATGTCTCGACGCGTCATTAATCAAATTTGACAAAAAATGAGCCCCGATAATTTATTAGGCTTTTGTGCCGATGCTTTTGACGTGTATTGGTGTGATTTGTGCTTAGATTCGACAAAGTGGACGGTCCGAACACCGAAATTCGGAATGCAATCTTTGGGATCACATTTGATATTATCATTAATCAAAATTGCAGAAATGGTAAAAAGCCATTACTGCATCCATTATAATGTGGACATTGTGAATAGCGGTTCTCTGCCAAAAATAAAATATATTGCCTATGTCTGTCATAAGATACAATATTACCAATATTCTTCAAAACTTAACCCTTCAACGTAGCGAGCTGAGTCAAGACTTTTCCGCGCGAGCTCACTGTGCGCACTTTGACGATGACGAATGACGGACGGACGGGCACTTCCGTGCCGGCGGGGTGGTGGGCGGAGGGGGGCAGGGGTCTGCCAGGCCACGCTTCAGATATATTCGCGCCTATCAATCTACGGTGACATTGACGGGTTGGCATGAAAATAGCCGCGGTTGCACGTGAGTGCGACACACCTTTGGTCCTCGTTGGTGCTTCTGCCTCAGAGTATTTGGAAGGGTGATAGTTTGTTGTTTATGTGAGCGTATGTAATTACTCGGCTAAAATCTTACTTTATAAGATTTTTTATGGGCAGGAGCGATGTCTAGGAGGGCGTGAGTGTAGAGAGCGATTTAAAGCTTCCTTGTTGGTTCCACTTTTTAGGCTACTGCAGCAATAGAAGTTCAGGTAGATCTTCTAAATGGTTCTTAACTTCTTTATTTATCTGATTTCGAAATATAGCCAAAACATAAGCGGCTTGCATGAGGTACCGTTATTTTCAAAGTGAAAGTATGATATACCTACACATACAATACAAAACCACGTTAAAGGAAGTTATCAAAATTTTACAAAAATATTGATTTCACTTTCATGAACAAACCACAGAGCAGCCCACAACTGCAGTGACACGTGATTGTTATCAGAGAAAACAATTCAAAAACGACCCCTCGTCCCTCAAGCAGACTCGGCTGAGCACTGATTGATAAAACGAGTGGATCGCGACAGAGGTGCAGCCGAGAACTGGGAGACTCCACTTTTTGTACTATGTGTGAGGTACTTTTGTTGTTTAGCTTTTTGGTCAAATTTTCAAATTATTGTTGTATGGAGCTTCTAGGTTACATAAATTATAATTAAACACGTTTTAACAGTAGATACATACATACGGGTGTGTAATTGTGTAATAATTATGATTCTTTGTAGTGTTTGATAAGTTTTTATCTACTGTCGAAAACTTAGGGTACTGCAACATTGCACCTTATTGTTAGTCTGAAAATAGTCTATATTTTTGAATACAAGTCACTCTATTCCATTCTTTGTCCGCCCTCTAACAAGCAATATCTGATTGACAGTTGATCGACATTTCAAGGGTATCGCAACGTGGCCGATAGAGCCTTCTCTTTCACTACGATTGTATTTAAGGGTTGAGACACACTGGTCTGAAATTGAACTGTCATTTTTGTGCTGTCATGATTTGATGAATATTTTTAGACAGTCATTCCTGCTTACAAAGCGTTTTGTTAATGAAAGTCGAAAGGGGATTTTACCTTTTCAGTCAGCCGCTAGATTGTTAGGATAGGACGTATCTGAGCAGTGGCATAATTATTCATCGGACCTCCACATAGAAACAGTAGCAAGCTGGTTCCTGCAAAATTCTAAAATTGCTTACACACCATTACCATTTTGAAGGGCAACTCCCTTCCTATCCATCACTAAAGCTGGCGTAGCGTACCTCAAAAACTCTCACGAAACATAATTTAGAGTTTCGCCATATGTTTTTAATATTCCGTGCAAGAGTAAATTTCCATGCGCTCTAACGCCCCGACCTATAAATCTGTCATACGTAAGTTGCACTAATTTTGAAACATCACTGTACGCCCATCTTGTACTGGGACGAAATTGGTTTTATAATTCCGTTTGATTAATGTGCAGGTACCGACTGTATTGGAATGAACGAAAAATAAATTAATGTAGAGTTAGGTGAATCTTTATAATCTGTAATTCATCGTGGGTTCATCGATATCAGTATCTTAATACTTTTTAAAATAATCAACAATGTACCTGGAGCAAAATAACTGTGACTTTACTGTTACTATTAGAATGGTGAGAGATTTTACGTCTTCAAGTCACCAACGAATATTCAGTTTTGGAACAATATGCTATTAAAGCATAACCCCAAATTGACTCATCACAAAACTCAAATTGTCCAGCACTCCAGAAAACCAAAACTGAAGTGGTGATCCCTCAATTAGGGGTCTGACAACCATTAACTGGATCTGAAGTGAGTCAATCGATCGAGTCCCACGCTCGTTCGATATGAGTCGATATATTTTAACGACGGTTTTTGTCGTTGTCGGCTCGCCACTTGCTCTTATTAGAGTATCTGCCGACGCCTCCAGAGACGAAGATTTGTGTGGATACGGCGCTTGTATTTTCGTTCAATTATACAAGAGTATTGGTTTAAATAACGTGAATCTTACTAGAGCTTGTGAAGATAACATAAGATGATAAGAATAATTATGTCACTTAGTCTGAAAAAGATAGTCAACCTTCAATATATTTTTCATCCTAGTTCCCATTTCTTTAGTCCAAGTACAGCATTGTTTTGATGGTTTGGAAGTGCTCCATTTATATTGTTAATTCGTGGTGAAATACAAAATAAATGATTGAAGGACCATTTCCACAATAATCACTTAGACGGCCTTTATTTATACAAGTACTATTCACTATCTTACTCTCTTACATCCAAAGGTTGTCTGGTAGAGATTGTGTCATGTCTTACGGAATTCTATTGTGAGGCCGAGCTGACATGAATAATTTTTTAACAACATTTTCCATTTGTTGGAATAAGGCCGCTTTATGGTACTGTTTTACTTTTAAGTGTTTGGGATGTAATTTTTGTTTTTGTTGCAAATAAAATATATTGTATCCATACTAACATCAACCCACGCTATTAGTCTTTCGAGATTAGTAACCTCATGGTTTTGACAATTGATTTATGTCTGTCACGTCTCGTCACAGCGGCGCTGCGTGCGCGCAGCTGTGTCCCCCCCCCTTCCCCGCGCCCTCCCGCTGCACCCCCGCGCCTCTTCTGGAAACGTCACTTGTCAGAGTAAACATTAGAGACGTAAGTATATGAATATAATTTCATCAGGTTTTAGGCGAAATAAGCTATATTCTTCCAATAATATATAGAGGTAGTTACTTATAGTCAGCTTCATAAGTTGTACTATTTTGTACTTTGTCAAACTTCATCATTATCAGCCCATTAACAGCCAGTGGATGCGCCTAAAAACCGCCTTTTATAAATTGAAATTTTTAAGGTTTTTTACTTTGGCAAAGTGCAAGACAGTGTTAAACTACTTTTGAAGCTGCCCGAAGTATTTATCGTATATCTAACAACAAAAAAAGTTTATTCTTCAGATTTTTACTCAGAGGAAATTTAACCATAAATAAGTAGGTTTACTTACTTACCACACGACAATACAAAGCTTGCGGGAGTTATCTGCGGACTAAAAATAATTAAAATATAAATTATATAGACGATACGACAGTGTTTATAATTGTTAACAGATTTGAAAATAAGCGCGTAAGAATAGCAACGAGAAGGATGCGTGTTCCTCTGTGGATGCCATAAATCAATTTTTGTTATGAAAATGTGTTGAACAGCTTGTCAAATGGCTATTTAATAAAATAACACTTGAACGGTTAACTATAAAGCACTTTGTTAGTGCAGATAACCTAATGAAAGAGAAAAACAGTAGATGATAAATAAAAACCTAAAAAGAACCTTAAATCAAGTATCAAATAAAAAATATAATACTTAAGTAGGTATGTCACCCTGAGTTTCAAAATTGAAAAGACCCGAAATGTCTGCCTACAAGAGAGATTGTGCAAATCAAGAGGAGTTAGCACTGCAAGCTTTAGGCATTAAACTTTTAAAACTATTTTTATGTAGGTACTTACTACTTTAACACTATTGGGTAAGGTAGTCTTAAAACAAGACAACACTAACCTTCATGATAACTTGACAGTCCCGTCAAAAACGCGCTCCAAAGAACCTGCTAAATAATGAAAACGAGAATGACATCTGAATAGGGCTCCGAGCACAATTTCATTAGAGTAGCGTCGTGTCAGCGTCAGTCAGCCACGTCACATGTCAGACTTGTCACGTGTCACTCACTGTCACCTGCCAGTGTGACGTCATTCTGCGACGGTCGGCTAATTAGACAGTTGATGTTGTTTGTGTTACGATGTTATTGAATGTCGGATATTTTGTATTGGCATGTTTAAAACTGGTGGCGTTTTGTTTTGGTTGCGAGTTTTGTTATGATTACGTAATGGTTAAGGACGAATTTAATATTATGTTAGACCATGTAGCAAATAAGGACGCTGGGATTTATTTTGGAGGTGTTATTTAACTAAATAATAAGCAAATAAGGATCCACTGAAGTGAATTATTGGAAGCACAATGCAACAGCAGTTCAATCGGAGTCATAGCTCACTTTAGTCACACACATTATGAACATAATTGCACAAAAAACTAAATATATTGACGCAGCAACGGCATCGCCATAAAAGACCCTTCAGTACGATCAGAAATTCGCAACCACCGCCCACAGTCAAAGAAATCGACAGGACATCCCAATAAATCAACAAACTCATAGAAAAATATACGTAAAAAAAACGTTTTGTCCGTCCGTGCTTCTGCTGGCAGGATTTGCATTAGTGATTGCATTAATCATGTCGATACAATTGCCGCCAAAAGTTTCGTATGGGTTCTACGGCAGCCATTAATTGTAATTGACAGTGACAGTTGGCGGGGGTGAAAGAAATGATTGACGAACGTCATGTCGACCAGTCGAACGATTGTTAGTAAAGTTTTTTCATAACTTCTTTTGTCTTGAATTTTTTAAAGGATTGTTCGACAGTTCGGGCCTATTGAATAGAGAAAAATCATTTTTATTTATTAGGTAATGTGGTTGTCTTGTAGATAGTGCTATAAGCAATAAGGCCGCCTTTTTGTACTTACCTGTTTTATTTTAAGTTTTCCTTGCATTTTTTTGTTGTTTTTGATTTAAATATAGTGTATTGAATTGTATTTTATACTTTATCTATTTGATCGCATTAATTCATGTGAAATTTCCAGAACGGAAATGGTTTTTAGAGTTAATTTACCAAAGTAACCAGCTTTATCATAATTATACGAAGAAAATTCACCGCAAAACAAAACATAAGTACCTACTTAGGTACAGTATCTTCTTCTGTTCTGATGTAGCAATATTTTGTTCATACATATTACCCTGTGTGCCTTAACACAAAAGGCTAGTACTAAAAAAACAATTTTATGAGCCGTGCTCCTCCGACTTCAGATGTCTGACATAACTCAGGGGCACCCCCTTTAGTACCTCTCTGTTGCCCCCCCAGGCTTGCCGGAGTTTACGTCTTTCTGGAAATTACCATTTCACAAAGTAAATAGCCCTCGGACAATTATTAGAAAACTACGAATTATGATTTAGGTCTTTATTTTGTTGATGTAGCATGGTGTGCACTTCTAGTTACGTATATTAGTTTTCATTTGCCAAAAAATATAAATTATGATAATAAGTACTTACTTAGTTATGATAAGACAGGTCAAATGGATGGAGGACCCATTAGGTACCCTTTCATTTCGGTGGTAAATTTTTTTGAATAAGGTAATTATTTAAAACTTAACTAAAATCACTAAAAAGTGTTTATGAACATTAGAGAACTAACTGTATTTCTCGTACCCATTCTCCATAGTGTCGTCCCGTGAGCTCATAACAGCAGACGCGGTGAAAGTCGGGGTTGATTCATAACCTATAAATCAATGGCTGGGGGTGTATTGTTGTTGCCCAACATGTAGGGGCGCGTGGGGCAAAGCGGCTCTTGTCACGCTAAAGCAACTTAGTAGTATTTTACTTCTTTAATTACGTTTTTTTATTATTTTGGCATAACTACACTCACGAGCAATGGAAAAGTTACAGTGATACACGGAACGTCAATGACAGTTATGTTTTCATTGCAGGTGAATGTACCTACATCTAAGACCTACATTCACCTGCAGGTTCTCTACATAATCATTGCAATCGCTGAAAATTATTAGTTTATGCTCAAAGATATTATTATGGTTCAGGACACTTGCCCCGGTCATTTAATATGCAATGCATCTTTGCCTACCCTGTAAGCATAAATCCATTAGATTTCACAAGTTTTGGTAATAGTTAATAAGTACATAAAAGAGGACTGATTGACAAAAATATCTAAATAACTCAAACATAGCACAAGTCTAAAACAATGAAACACAATATTGTATAAAATAAGGAAGTCCTCAACAATGGCTTGCCATTTCTTTCGCCACATTTACCACCGTCACAGAGCAATGATAATACAGAGAGTTTCATATTATTAAGAGACTTCTACTGCATGCGGAATGATAGTTTTACAGTGAAAAGTAAACGCAAATGCGTGACAAGCATGGTGCGGGCGAGTCAGAATGTAGCGGTACACGCACAACACTATCTTAGTGCCATACAAAGTATTTACATATTATTATGCTCGTATGGTGACATAAACTTGCCAGTAGGCTTCCTGGTACACGTCCGAGTCCTAGTAAAAGTTAAAGTTTGAAAGAAACCTAATAAACGAATTCAAAGTGACATCTGATCTTAAATACAAATTGTTGAACTCTCTTATTTATTCCT
Source organism: Plutella xylostella (assembly GCF_932276165.1). NCBI lineage: Eukaryota > Metazoa > Arthropoda > Insecta > Lepidoptera > Plutellidae > Plutella > Plutella xylostella. The sequence continues at coordinate 7,549,557 of NC_063990.1, forward strand.
ACTCTACTCCAGCTGACCTTAACGTGAATGGCGTCCCCCAATAGTGATATTAATTCGGCAACAAAAGCAGTACTTTTCGCGCAATTTTTCACGTCTACCCTCCAACGGGTCTCAGGCATTAGTCTACTGTCAAGTCGTTGTTACACGGTGACATTTGTCTACTGTCAAAGCCGTGACATTTCCAGTGAATGTTGACGTTTCGGCGCGTCAAAGATAAAGATAGCGCTACGGTGGCAGTTATAAAGGGTGTTTGGGAAGGCATTAGCCATCTTTATGTAATCACCTTGTATTGCGTGGTCGTCTTGATGTAACCGTCGTAAGGAATTTGTTAGCGACAGTAATGGTACTCATTCAGTTTTCTTTCATTTTAAGCGGTAGAGATAAAGTGGGTTCATGTGCAATAATTGTATTGTATTTTCCCCAGTATCACAGGTATGCCACTTAGTACAAGGGCCCTTGACACTAATAAATTTGATTTCAGTATGTGTTTTGATATTTTTCATACTTGAGGGTGCTGGTTTGGAAAATGCGCTACAGTTTATATTCAGATCTACAGGTACCTACAATACCTACATAGCAAAGTAGACGGTACAGAAAACCAGTATCAAGCACAGAACACAACCGAGACAGGCATTGAACGAATTAATCATAGATTTAATAACAGATCTTAACATTACAAGCCAAACATAATACCGTAGAAACTTATTAAAGCCATAAAGCATTTTTACGGCACATACCTACTATGATATAACGCGCTTGTGTTGACGAGCAGAGCGGCAGAGCATAATAAAATGAAATGAAACAATCCAATGATTTATTTTTATAACTTCTGTTGAACCGGTTCATGCGAAACTATTGGCGTTTTTGAATTTTGAGAGCCATCGGAATATACCTAGTAAAGCTAGGTAAGTTCGGAGCGGTGGTAGCTCAGTCGGGTAAGCGCCCGCTTCTCATGCACGCTAGAGATGCGGGTTCGAATCCCGGCGTTGACATGTACCAATGAGTTCTTTTAACTTAAGTACAATGTATACCATAGCTCTTATGGTGAAGGAAAACATCGTGAGGAAACCTAAACCTGCATATCTAGATTTAGCACATCTAGATATGGGAACCCACCAACCCGCAGTGGACCAGCGTGGTGGGAAATGGTCCAAGCTTAGGAAGGCAGTTTAGTCCTTGGGGAAATGCACAAAGGTTCCACTCGCCACAGAAAATAGAATAGAATAGAGAAAGCTAGCTACTCATAAAATGCCCTAAAAAATTAAACTTGGACTTATCATTCTAACAGATGGGCTCTCATAGAAATGATGTGAACCATGTTATATCACCGGGCTAGTTAAGTACACAGAGGTAAGTATATAGTCTAGGTAAAGGTTACAGTCAGTAGCATCGTAAGTTCCTTGCGTGCTTTTCGTTGAAGGCCATCCGCACAATTGACAGGCGGCCATTCATAATTTTGGCCAAAATGACACGGGAATGCGACACACTGATCTATGACCGGCCGTCGATGTAGCCTGATGCGTGCACTTTCAGACAAGCTTTCAAGTGCCTGCAGGGTTACTCTATATTGTGAAAAACGAACGAACGAGAGCTTTCGTGCAATTGGCACATTTAATACAACGAGATAGAGTCGTGACTCTGAACTTCATTTTTGTCATATAGAGTGACCCCTATGGCATCAGTTACTTATGCGAAGAGCGGATGGGTATGGGTATTTAACATGTTTCTCCATACACGTTTGAATAAAAAGAAATATCGTCTATTGACCAGTTCACGCAACCATTGCTATAAAATAAATAAACATTTTTTAAAATTTTAAATATTCCGTGTTTATCTAGTTACTTTGCATTGTTTTCTCTTCAATTGTCAAACATAAGTAAGTAAACAGTCACATACTAAAATATTTTTATTCCAACAGAACTTAAACCACGCAGTTTACAATACCGCCTTGTCATCAATGACTATATATTTTTATTCCATTTCCTGCATTGTGTTTTTATTATACTACCCGCATTTCTCGCATGGTGAATACGTCAATTGATGATTTATAAATGTCAAAAAGTGACCTGCAGTAGTACCATGATCTTTATCTTACATTGAGTGTGAATGGCGGTACAAAATAGGCAGACGTTCCCTTCTGTCGAGGAAGTTGTCAAAAAGTACAGGATTCTAGCTGCTACTAAAGCAATCGTAATTATGCAAATTAATATGTTCAACATTGTTATACATAACATGTATCGATATAAATGTGTAGTTTCCTATGATTTATACGTATTTTGTTCAATATACAACATGTACCGACGATTTATCATCAAAACGAAGGTAATTAATGAAATTTATGAATCTCATAAATTTTATGCCATTATGACGTGTTACACAGAAAAGCTATGCGGGGCCATACTTTTTATTACCTACTTTAATTAATTATTGTACTGTTCTGTTTTAAATGTAAATAATATATGGAGTTAGATAATAACTAATTAGTTTGTAACATGTTTACGTATTAATTTAGTGACAGGTGAAGGTACTTTTATAGTTACTAACTGGGTTACACTACCTACAGATCTTTGAGTTGGTTAAATTTCTCTAGTAGGTATTTTTAAATAGTTATAAATGTGTGGTTATAAATATGGTTACTGAAGGATAATGTTAGTAACTGCATGATAATGGTATGGACTCTCTACGATGCTCTAATAATGTCTCGATGGATGTAGAAAATAAAAACTAAAGTAGGTAAGTACTTACTACAATATTAGAGGTAATAGGTACAATTGAGTATGCCGTCATTTATAAGTACTTATTAGGCACGATATATTTTAAACGTTAAAGTACCGATTAATTATGGTGTAATGAGTGAACTCTATTATTAAGATAGATAGATAAGTAGGTATTAGTAATTTGTTTAATCTTCAGCTTATCTATATTTTACTGGCGACTGTTAGATCAAACTATGCGGTTTGTTGACAGTATTTTAAAAAAATACTTAGACATAAATTTATCTAAAATTAGAATAATATAATAATAATATTAATATTATAATAATATAATTATAATATTACGAGTTAAATAAGTTACCTAATACAAATATTTTATGAAAATCATAAAAACCGAAAAAAACGTAACCAAACAAAAATAAATCAATCATACGAACAAACAGAACATTATCTCGAACACGCAACGTCTTTTTACTGACTAGAGCGTCGTCGCGCGTAAATCCAAAAATTATCTCATACGACACCGCTCCCTCCCAGATACGTCTGACATATTTACGAGGGGGGTTTAGGGCATAAAACTAATCCCTACAGAGGGGGGGAACAGCCCAAGAGAGGGGGGCTCCTTTATTTCTAACATTCGTCACATAGTAGCAGTAAATTATCATACACTGCCATGATATGACGGGGGCCGCCCATTAAAACACGTTTGATTTAGATGGGGCTATAAAATTGATTTATGCCTTCACGCCAACAAAACCGTAGTACTGAAGCAACTATTATATTAACATTTTCGTGGATATCGTTTTCAATTTTGCAACGACTTATCCGCTACACCGCACTCACTCGATAACCTGCTTTAACGTGATCCTCGCAAAGCTCACGTTAGCACGAAGGGCGCAGTGATTAAGTCTTTTGTAATTGAAAAAAGTTATTTACTGACATAGTTGCATGTTGCGTTTTTTCTACACGAAACTGACCACTAATTTCAGTAGTATAAGAGACAAAATGGGTTAGGTGAATCGGTGGATCATGTCATTGTTTTTGTGTATTGGCCTGTGACTTTGGATGAAGACTGTAAAGTTTTTGTAAAGTTTTAACTGTGCCTGATTAAAATAAAAATGAATGTTTTAAAAATAATCTTGTCTCGTATCTTTTTGATGTAATTATCTAAGTAAGTATAGTAAGCTAAGCAGGCAATGGTAATAACTTTTATTACTTGATAGTAATAAAGTGTACCAAGTTTAGTTTAATTCTTGGGATTGTGTCTTGAAAATAGCAATCTATTGTATATTTTTTGTTTCTTTTAATTTGAGCTTTCACCAAATTGTCGTTATGTATTTTGAAACTTCAATTAATAAAATAACATAATAACTTAGATTTGATTGGACACAGTCGGAAGTTTTATTTAAAAATCTTAAGAACCGTTTAGGAAAGGAAGACAGAAATATAATATCGCCCAAGAAACTATGTTAGTAAAAATGCTATAAAACTTTTAGAGCCCAAATGTAAAGTAACCAAATAAAACTGATTGTGAAATAGCCATGTAGGATGTAGGTATAAAGATACATCTAATAAAGACTTTTGACTCATTTTAGAGCATTTTGATGTTCACCTCTTTAGTGTCAACGTATATAAAAAAGTTTTATAACTATTTAATGAAAGATATGGAGGCTTTTATGGCATTCGGATACTTTGATTGGTGATGAGGCTCTACGGCACAATACCGGGGACGTCATTCGATTGGCCAGTGGCCGATAAAATACACATTTCATGATATAACATGTCTGTTTGTGAAAGCTTGTAGTATTATGTAATGTATGAACATGTGCCAGTCAATCCTTGGAACTTACCAACTTTCAAGGGAAAATAATGATTTTCCTTAGCATCAAAAATCTTGGTCATATAAATAGTTAGGTATGATATATTTATTATTCATCACAACCCATATCACGTCCCCACTGCTAGACTGCTAGGGCATGGGTCTCCTTCCAGTGAAAGAAGGGTATTAGGCCTAGTCCACCTGGTCTAGCTGTTGCAAAAAGGGTATACTAAGCCGAAACCTATATGTGCAGCATGGTATATCTAAGCCCGAAACTGAAATCGGAATTTCAAAAATCGCGAAAAAAAAGTCATCCTCCACTGTAAAAAGTCACGTGACCAACATAGTTTCTATGGTCAATAATCAAAAACGCGAATTTTCAAATTTTGATCTCGGTTTTGGGCTTAGATATACCATGCTGCATATGAAGATTTCGGCTTAGTATACCCTTTTTCATCCTCAGAGCCTGAAGACAAAAGTCTTCAACCAGTGCGTCCTGCCAGTGATGACGTATGGTGCAGAGACGTGGACACTGACGGTAGGACTGGTCCACCGTTTAAAGTCGCTCAGCATGCTATGGAGAGAGCTATGCTTGGGGTTTCTCTGATGGATCGTATCAGAAATGAGGTTATCCGCCAGAGGACTAAGGTTACCGACATAGCTGTCAAAATATGCAAGCTGAAGTGGCAGTGGGCTGGTCATATCTGCCGAAGAACCAATAACCGTTGGGGAAAACGAGTTCTCGAGAGGAGACCACGATCAGGCAAACGCAGCGTGGGACGCCCTCGCCTTGGGAGAGGCCTATGTCCAGCAGTGGATGATTTTTTGCTGATGATGATGATACCCTTTTTGCAACACCCTTTTTGATTTGTGGGCCCTAACCTAACGTAAGCAAGCATGTTCTTCCCGAAGGTCTCTGACTAGGCTTCACGACTGCTGCCGAAGCAGCAACCGGGTCCCACGGCTTAACGTGCTGTCCGAAGCACGGAAGCGACCAGAAAATAACCATTTGAAATCGGTCACCCATCCAGTGTCATGTGTTGGTTAACTTCAGTTACAAGTTTAAACATTTATTTACACATCTTTGTGTTTGTAACTAATTCCAATGAAGCAGTCAACGATGTGAAGGGCGTCAATAGTACGCAGTATTCAGTTGCCAACCGAGCCGCCCGCGCCTCGCCTGTTCTCTGGTTGATTTACGATCTCGCACCGTCGACAGATGTCGTGTGATCGGCCACGAGGAGAATAGGGCGCTTTTTATTAACCCACTGGAGTTCGGAAGTACTACGTCGTGTTTTGTTTGGTTAGACGAATTGAGTATGAACAACCGAGTCCGCGTGGTTCTAGAAGTTACCTAGACGTATACTGACTTTATGTTTAACACTAGATATGAGGAGATTTTTTATGTTAGCGTTGCCAACGCTGGTCTAGTAGAGTCGGCTCTTTTAAATTACCTATGTAAAGGATACCTTTTAGTTACCTGACTATATATGGTCTTAATCATAGCTGAACTGAACACCTGTAACGCTTTGGACAAGCTTTTACAAAAACACCTCTAAAACAATAACACTACACATACCTACCAGACATACATATACAGTCGAAAACGCATATCATCCCAATTTCCCGTTGGGGGGCTATTTTTTGAGTGAAAGGCTCTCACCGGCGTGGCCGTGTTGACACGGAGAGTGCGGGCCCCCAGCACATAAATCTATTTGTCAGACGCATCGAGGAACGTGGCACGGGGGTCACTTTAGCTTACGAGATTCAGGGTGACTTCCACAAGACATTTAAACGTATTTAAATCTATTAGACGTAAATCTATTATTACTTACCTACTACAAGTTTCATTTTCTAACAGCCTCTGAGCTGTAATGATTGCATGACAACTCTCGGTCATTATTTGTTAGTGAAGTTAGAATAACCTTCCAAAGTCGGCAGGGCCGGGGAGCGGTGTGTACGCAACCTTACAGCGGACTGTCTGTTTCTTTTAGTGCTGTGAGTGTAAGTAACAGACATTATATTCATAGATTATTAACAATATACCCACAATATGACAAGATAAAATATTTAACAAACACTGGTCTTCCCCCCAACCCGTTGGTCTGATGATCTGCGGAAGGTAGCGGGAAGCCGCTGGATGCAGATGGCGGGTGACGTTTGGGGTGACGATCGTTAGGAGAGGCCTATGTCCAAAAGTGGACTATGGAAAGCTGAGAGAAAACCAACAAAATTAGTAAGCCGTTACAGCCTCGTAGCGACTGAAAGCTGGGAGCTGGAGTGTTGGAGTGATTTCAGCGGAAGCTTTTCATATAAAGTGTGAAAGTAGATAATATATTATATAAGTACATATAGTTAAGATTAACTATATGTACTGTCGGATAGCAGTCGGATAGATATCCGACTGCTTAGTGTAAAATAGAATGGCCAAATCTGACCCGCTTTGCAGCCACTAACCTAAACAATTTTTATTCAGTGATGCAAGTGTTCTATATGAGGAAAAATATTTTAAAAAAAATGTAAAGCACTTTTAAAAATGATACTTAGCTCGAGGGAAACATCTAGTACAGTACAAAGACTTGATCTTTCAGCACCTATATCTTCGATCTCCTATGCCTCATAATAATTAAGTTTACACCAGGATATCTATGAGTTTATATACCTACACTATAATAGTGCTAGAGCTTTGTAATAATAAATAAATGTACATTTAGTCCATTCCACATCGAAATTTGTGGTACATTGCAAATGACACTGACAAACAGCTTTCCATTTCCAATCAAAAAGACCTACTCATGTTACCGTCACTTACAAACATAAAACAGGAAACGACTACAATAAATCAATAAAAATACACTATAACCTAGACAAATAAACACATGCATCAAACTCAAAAAAAACTGGCGAATTCGCAAAAAGAATTACAAGCTATAACATGCAGTTGTGTTAAGTTAACTTTGCTTGCCTTGGCTCTATACGAGGCAAAATCACCCTTATTTCCAAGGAATATGTAGCATGAGAGGTGTAAAAATAAAATGGCAAGTGGGTAAGTCCCTATTGGCCGTCATTCTGATTAATGTCGCACGTAAATCAGCGGATTACGACAATTCGAGAAATGACGAGACGCGCGTATCGTATTCGATCGAATTATTTGGTAAACACCTCGGATCGAGAAGCGAAACTGCAAGGGTGACTTATGTGTTTCATTTAATACGTTCGGTACAAAATGCCGTCTGATTCTCTTGTTATTGAAAACGATATTTTATGATTAGTAAAGGTCGGATTTAGATGTTTATTTTTCCTATGAATTATCATTTGCTATAAATTAACAAATTTGTAGTTTACCTTTTTGTACTCGCAGCGAAATGTTTGTATTTTTTATTATTAGTAGGAATATATACAGTACAATTACCTAATTATCAGAAATTTCCTCTCATTCGATCCTTCTAAACTACCACCAACCAAAGAGTAACTGACCCAAAAACGGATAAGTAATTCTCAATTTTTTTCGTCCTAAGTACTTGTTCTCTATCTTCTGTCTATAATCTACAATAAACAGAGTGTCAGCTAAGCAGCTCCTAATCAGCCAGGTGTTCCCAGCCGCGGCCCGCGCCGTAAATCCCGATACCGCGTTTGCTTTATTATATTTTTAATTCGCGCCCGCGACGGCTCTAATACATCACGGTGATTTATCTCGATCGATGCAAAGTTGAGAATTTATTGCGCACCTTCATAACGCCGTGTGTGAAGAAGGGACCCCGTCTCATCACAAGTCGTTTGTTGAATTTAGTGTAAGTAGATGTTTAAAGGGTTTTGGTTATTTTCATACATAATATAGGTACTATACATCCAAAATACATATAGATTTATATAAAATATATTATTTAATTTAATTTAATATATTTTATTCAAAAGACAACTAAAGGTCTAGGTATATTTGTTACAATGTACTTAGCCTATGTTAGTATATTATGCAGAAATTTTTGTTTTTTGTAATAATTAGGTAGGCAATGAATGAATGAAAAAAGGCAGGTGGAACTTTTCTATTGCTCGTTAGTGTAAATATGAAATATACGTATAGATACTTTTCGACCTAAAATACAAAAACCCAAGTTAATTTTGACTCGATTTTTTTTAAATTCTTTATTTTATTTTAATAGAGACTCGAAATTGCAGTGTGATCAATTGATCATAACATAAATTTCTATTTAACATTAAAATATCCGGTTGACATTGACGTTTTTTTGCAATAAATATCATACAGCCCATAAAACTTGCGGTATTGAGCGCCCCTGTCCCCTTTGATACACATATAACACATACCTACTTTTGTTGAATTGTGTTCCGTTTTGATTTACTTTCATATTTTTGACATTTTGATTTCATAAACAAAAATATTCCTGGGAAAATAGTGTTTAAAATGCACCTAGTTATAATAACTTAAATTTATAAATAAGGTTAAGTGATGTTTTTTTTTGCATTGAACTTACGATAAGTTTGTTATAAAAACCGAAAGCTAAGATATAATAAATTAACTAGGTAGGTATTCATGTTTGCCCTAAATACCTATTATTAAAAACAGACGAAATGTCAATCACCGGTAAATAATAGGTATTTAGGACAAACATGCAATGAAGCTAAACGCTTTCAAATTAAATTTACTCCTGAACTGAGCATTGAGTGGGAAAGTTAGAGATAATTTGACTTGAACAATTTACTTTCTCACCTCTTTACCATAAGAAACATGCATTATAGACAGAATTTATAACATTTTAATCTCAACCTCAACACATTGGGTACCAAAATTATTTCCTTATTCATTTAATCGAGCGAGGAGCGATTTCGAAAGCCGAAATATAAGGTCGTTACACCACTGCAATTGCTACGCGATATCGCCGCCTGATGCGCGCGAGCAAATTGAATTTGTTAATAATTCATTTGAACACCTCACTTGGCACTTTTTATAGCTGATTAGAGCCTCGCTCTCGGTGCAAGATTGCCTGCTTGAAGGTTTTACTGTTATGCGAGCATGATGCGATGCGATGGAGGCGCCTGAATAAGTCACATTATGGCGTTACTTTGTTTCTAATTAAACTAAATGACACCGCGGATATTGTCGATATATTCACCGTTTCCCTGAATGAGTTCACAAAAGTAACATTGGCTGTATTATGTAACTAGTTAAGTTTTTTTATAGTTTATAGTTGTTTGTTTCACTGCACTACTGCATTAGAATAGTTCTGTAATAGTGGTGTAAGTATTTTGTAATAATAAATAAAAAAAAAAATAAAAAAAAAAATTGGTGTGGTTATCGCTCTGGCTCTCTCGAATAAGTAAAATATTTTTTTCAGTAAAAATCATTCAATATTCTATTATTGTAACTATGTTTGTAAACCTTGTTTGAAAAATCCAAACTTGATATTAAGATTGCAAGTCAGTAAACAGAACTTAAACCCGTTTTGAAATCTTTATTATTTTACTTGATAACTTACAAAAATACACTATGAAAGAAGATTTTACATAACTTACAATCGTGCTAACAAGAATTCAGGCAAGAAAAAAATCAATCAGTAAAGCAAAAAGGCAAATTTCGCCCGAACTAAATCAGCTTCTTTATTGCCAACGGCAAACTCAGTTGAAGAACAACAGACGGGCTGAAACTACTGGCTGGGAAGACAAATTTATAGTCTATCCTCCTTAACAAACTTAGAAGAAAAATAAACTCTGAAACAAAGATTCGGGATCATTCTAATAGAGGCGCGGGGAATCAGACGAACGGCCGAGGAGGAAATAAAGTAAATTTATTTGGCCCGCTGTTGGGGCAACTTTGAAGCTGTTTAATTCTAGGGGGCAAGTCCGCAGTGGGGTAGCAGCGGGCGTATGAGCGGATCTATAACATACGCGTATAATAGCGATTAATCGCAGTCCAGAAAAAGTAATTGTGTATATCTAATTTTCGATTCCGGAACACACGTGAAAACCTCGCAGATAACAGCAATTCCAAATAATATAGGCAATATGAATAACACAGAATTAAGGTAAGACCTTGGAATCAACTGCTAGTAAACCAAACAAAAATATAATAAGCAATTAAAAAGCAACCATCACCAACCGGCACCCCAACTCTTACCCCCGCTCGGTCCGTGGCCCCCGCCGCGGCCTCCAGGGTTCCAACGATGGCCATAATTTTTGGCTTGAGACTTGCGATCAGCGAGAGGAAGTGACAGCAGGAAGACAGACGGCTGCCCCACCCCCCTCCACCCCCCAGCACCTAAACCCTTCAAAGAGGGGGCGATCATAAACATTGATTACGAGCGTATTTTGCTCCTCACGTGTATTGAGAGTTCCCGGGTTGGGAGTAAATTATTTTTTTCGGTAAGCGCCTATTATTGAGGTAGTGATAAAGATTGATAGAGTGGGATTGTCATTGTAATTGCTACTTAACTAAGAAGTTCATATAAAAAAGGTTTGCCGTGAACGTGGGCAATATCAGTCTCACACAGACTCGGATGTTTGTGATAATGTAAGTAACTCTAGCTGGTGACACAATTTCATTTTGAAAATTGTTTCATCATCTTAAAGCTGTGTAAGCCTGAGCTACTAAAATACTTTGTTAAATAACCGCCATGTTTGCACATGGATCAGAGGGACGGTCTCTTGAAAGAGTTTTCAATGACATTCTGCGTTTGTGTATAACCGCATGTGTACCTAAATGAAAATGTACTGGATTGTAAAATGAAAACAATTATGAAACTAGCTCATCGGAACCCTGTGATCATCTTTTCATAATCAAGTATAATTAAGGAATAGGTAGTAGGAATAGGTACAGGTTTAGTTCATAATGTGTATAAGTATCTATAACTATAGTTCTTAATTGTTTACTTTTTGAATAATATTTTATGTCAAGTCAGTCCGTGACTTCACCCAGGGTTCTAGCTGAAAACCAGCGCTATGGTTTATCATAGCACCAAGCTGAGCTACAACCCGTTTCTGCACCGGGAAGCAACACACACCCTTGCTCATTTTCCTTTACCTTTTTTATTATTATTTGTTTTATTATTTATTTTTTGTGTTGTTTGCGTGTGTGTGTGAAATAAATGTATTTTCTTTCTTTCTTTATTTTCTAGTATTGTGAGTTCATGTTTATTCATCTATGATTTATAAAAACCTAACCTATGTGATTAATCTGTAAACTTAGCGATTTATAGGACTGACAGTAAAATTTACCAGAATTTACTGATATGATTACAAAAATATGTTTGCGTATGATGTACGTAATACTTTAATTCGTCGTCCTATTTTATCTCTCTGTAGGTGTCGTTAAGCCGTTAAAAACTAAATCATGTGTGACCTACTACAAGTTCGTTGATGTGGCCACCAGATGTCACTGGCGCGTAAATCAAAATAATGACAGATTAGCGCGGCATACGTGCGATATGGTTTTAGTATCAAGAAGGATGTCTACAATACGACCTTAATGCAAAAAAGATATTTTTATGAACTTTAATATAATACCTTCCTAATTATTATATTTAAATTCATAAAAATATACCTAGGTACTTAGAAATTAGTAATTAGAATTAGTTAATTAGAAAATAAAAAATCAGGTGGGACAATCAAAAATAAAAATAGCAAATTATAAAATTATAAGTATTTTTAAAACTCTCTCTTAGGTACTCACAGAAAATTAAGCTCCAATACAGTAAACATAAGAAAAAATGCACTCGCGATTATTATGTTGAGACGACAGAATATATTTCAGAGGAAAGATAAAAACCTTCTAAAACAAACAACGAAGCTGTACCGCAACATTTTCTCCTGAAACCATCCATCTGGGCACTTCACAAATCAACCGGACACATGTCTTCCGGCACTCGAACCCGGGACTTTGCGGCGCCGCCCGTTTTCCCACTTTGACTACAACACGGTAACATGCTAATGCTGTTAACGATGTAAACAAGTCTGCGTGTTATGCGAATAAATAAAGGTAGAAAAAGTCACCTTGCCTAATATTATTAGTAAGTATTGCTATGAAGAAAATAAATATTCGGCGTCCAGCACCACATACAAAAACTACAAAAAGAATAACAATACTTATCATATATATTTTTTTAAACAAGAGATCTTTTTTACCCGACTACCGAAGGAGGAGGGTAATGTGTTTCGATTGTATGTTTGTATGTATGTATGTATTTAAAATGGAGTGTGTGTTCCAGCAGTCTAGCATCGAAAAGGCCCGCGCCGCATCTTCTTGCAGCGCTTCAGGTGAGGTGGGATCCTGATGCGGCACAGATTTTCAGTCGCGTCCTTACAGTTTAGTATAATATTTCCAATACATCTATTCCTTCTTATACTGCATGATAAGCTAAGAGAAACATATATATATTTTTTTATACAAAGAAAATAACTAAGTCATATCGGAAATGAGAAATAAATAGGTAAGTACTTAATATACTACTGTTCTGAGCTGAATGATCGATATAGATTGTTCGCTTCAAAAATCAATGGGTATAAATATGTTTAATGTTATAAAGAGCATCTCAATAGGCCCTCGCGAACACATTAAGCTGCGTACAGACCGGCCAAACGAACGCCAGCGTACGGGTTTCGTTGACCTTCACGTTGCTGCAATCGCCCCTGTATTCTGTATTATGTATGATAAATATCCATCGTTGGGCGTTCGTTGGGCCGGTCTGTACGCAGCTTTACAGGGACACTCTGCGTCTGCTAGGCATTACTTGTTGTCGCTAATCCACCGGAAAGGAAAACATAAATCAGCCTATTAAGTCCAAAAGGCATCATGTCAAATGACAGAATTTTGTTTATTTTATGGCGCATATGCTATGAGACTACTCACGTTAAAAACCCTCCGATATTCAAAACAACTTATCCATGCGTACAATGTGTTACATAGGTATGTAGGTATAGAATGTAACAGTAGTTATTAAAGAGTTTTTCCAAAAAGTGCCAAGAATATCTGTTTTTAAAGACAGTTTGAATGATCACATTTTACCTTTGATAAACAATATTTCACACACTTATTTTTATGATTCACATCCGATCAAAAAACAGTAACTACACACTTACTTATTGTTTGATTTACGACCTCAGTTCTAAATCCTAATCCTAACTAATATTATAAATGCGAAAGTAACTGTGTCTGTCTGTCTGTCTGTCTGTCTGTTACTCTTTCACGCCAAAACTACTGAACGGATTTGAATGAAATTTGGTATACATACAGTTTAGACCCTGGAAAAGAACATAGGCTACTTTTTATCCCGGAATTCCCACGGGAAAACTTTTTAAGGCGAAGCGAAGCGCGCGGGAACAGCTAGTTTACACATAATTCTACGAAAAAAATACTCTCACGGTTCATCGAGATCCACACACACAATCTAATCGTGCATAAAGCTGTATACATGATTTATTTGCACTTTCATACCTCTAATAAACAAGAAGTATACTGCAATCGCACTATAAACTCCTTATAAATCAACCTTTGAAAGGACTGACGCTTTTTTGGGTTTATATAAAACTAGCTGTTCCCGCGCGCTTCGCTTCGCCTTAAAAAGTTTTCCCGTGGGAATTCCGGGATATAAAGTAGCCTATGTTCTTTCCCAGGGTCTAGACCGTATGTATACCAAATTTCATTCAAATCCGTTCAGTAGTTTTGGCGTGAAAGAGTAACAGACAGACAGACAGACAGACAGACACAGTTACTTTCGCATTTATAATATTAGTTAGGATTTTGAGGAACAGGTAAAATGGATTTGCACTGCATAATAATATATTACAAATGATGTGCACGAAAGGAGAGGTGTGATGATTATGATAAACCAACTAACTACTACCACACCACCACTAACACATTAGAAAATATCAAGTTAACTAATTCTAATGTTCGGTGGTGGCAACCCCACTGTACCTTATATGACTATACAGGGTGCTGCAAAAAGGGTATACTAAGCCGGTACCTACATGTGCAGCATGTTATATCTAAGCCCGAAACTGAAATCAGAATAAAAAATTCGCGAAAAAAAAATTTCATTTTCCATAGAAACTTTGTTGGTCACGTGACTTTTTACTATGGAAAATGATTTTTTTTTTCGCGAATTTCCAAATTCTGATTTCAGTTTCGGGCTTAGATATACCATGCTGCACATGTAGGTTTCGGCTTAGTATACCAATTTTGCAACACCCTGTATTGTCCCCGTACTAGCCCTTCAGCATATCTTGGGTAGGCAGCCTCTGACAGCCGATATGACTCGCAAATTCTTTTATCACGGTGACAAATCCTAGTCCAGTTCTAGTGTTTGTCATCGTCACACTAAGAAAAAAAAAAAAAAACACGCACTCACGCCTTGTACTAATGTACTCCCTTGCGGGGTAGGCAGAGGTGCATTGCTGCACCCACTTTTCGCCAGAGTGTTATGTTAGTCCCAATGTAATAGGGGGCGGGCCTATTGCCATTTTACGGGCACATCCAAGACCCGAGAACGAATATCTGTGTTTAAACAAATATCTGCCCCAGCCGGGAATCGAACCCGGGACCATCGGGTCAGTAGTCAGGGTCACTAACCACTACTCGTACGCCATTCGGTCGTCACTAAGAACTATTTACATAATTATGCACAATATTTACCTTTATAATAGTTACATCTAATAAGATTATAATTTGAATTCCCGTGAAATATAACAATAAAACAAACATGTTTCATCGGGTTTCCTTTATTCTAACAACACAAAAGCAATAAATATAATTTGTTACGTGAATACATTAGGATGCGTCCGCACTGGACAATATTTCGTGTTATAAGTAGCACGGCGCTGGTCATCTAGTAGCGAGGGTCATGTTCATAATAGGCGACCTGTTTTTTTCTTCATTTTATTGTTTTCAACTATCTATCATAACAAGTGACAGACTCTAAATACAACAATTTGGGAATGAATCCTCTAATATTATATTATTATCAAAGATCATATCGATGATCAAAGCTTGGGAAAACCAACGAAAAATCAATGTGACTGTTTTTCCAAGTATGTACTTATAACATTTTTACGGAATCACATTTTCATAAACTAGGTAAATTTATCACAAAGCTTTATTTGCGTCATAAGATCTTGAGCTCATAACAAAAAACTAGCCAAGCAACGTTATAAACCCTCGACATTCATCACCAAAAGTCGCATAACTTTTGAACGGCTGAACCAATTTTCATGAGTCATGGCTAAGGGGTAGGGTAACATTACCTATGACCTTAAAAAACAATACAAATATGGATTCAGCCTATTATCAGTTTATGACATTTTTGTAAATTTTTTAATAAAAATGTCTTATGGTTCACATAATTTTATTTTATTTATTTAATATGGCACATCAACAGTACATGTTATAATACACTTACATAATGGTTGTCACATAGTCTGAACAGGTTCATTTCAGTCGGGGGTCGCGCGGCCATATTGGCGCATTGGGGTGTATTTATTATATTTCATTTGTATGCACAGGGTGTCTAATTATTACTTACGACCCAACTTCTCCGTGGGGTTCGGGTTTTAATACTGATTGATCACTGACCTGAAAGTGTTCCCTCAGTTTTGAGCTCCCGAGGTGTGAACGTTGCTAAAGCAGAGTTCAGCCCGATACCTTCGCCTGTAAACACTTAATTGATTTAAACTTACCTTATATTGTGCTTAATTGTGGCCTACACTGATGAAATACAGGCAGTTAAGTGAAAATACGGGCGTATTTCTTTAGATTACTATTTATAAGACTGCACAACAGAGACACACACAATGAAAGCAATATTTGACAGATGTTCATTTGTTAATTGAACCATAGACAAAACCAAAGAGTGTTCGGTTTACAAATCATTCTAGTTCCAACATACACAAATACACATACAATAAATAAATAACTACTTATTGATTGAAAACAGCCTAAAAATAAAATGCACAATCGGTAGGTCCTACGTCCTACCTCCTTATTGTTATTCCATATTGAAGACAAAAGAGCTCGAAAATGGGTCTCAAATACCCGCTTTTCAGTTTAATCATTCAATTAAATGTGAAAGAAAAGAGGTTTATCGGACAAGGTCCTTATAAATCAAAATGGTAATAATGATTACCTACCTATTACGCTTCTTTCTTGAAATCTCGTTCGCTTATTATTGTCATCTATAATGGGGTGCACCAAAGCCTTCTCTAATGGCGCCTCACATATTATGCTAATTATTTATTACAATTAATTTAAGTTATTGAAAAACTAACCTCCAATTTTGCCATAGTCGGTTAGATCGTAACCAGGTATTGGTTCATCAATTAAACGTCCTCTCCATATTAAATTCTTGACAGATGTGACAAAAGCCAACCAATAATCCTTGGTTATGCTCTAACCCACTATGGCGAAATTGGCACTAATATAACCAGCTAATCCTTTCATGATGGTTAACAAACTGTAGTCTAGCACTAGTATTTTGCCACCGAAGATTATAAACTTAATAGATTCGTATAAATATAATAAACTAAAATATTATTTACTCGTAGGTTTAGATTTTTGTAAATGGTCAATTCATACAAGTTTCATGCTTATCATGGTTTGTTGCTAGTTCCTCATAGTCTAGACAAAGGCCAAGGTACAGATACTGAAAAAGATGAATGTTTTTCGCAATCTTCATAAAAACCCTATCAATTAAAGTACTAAGGACAACACAATCAACCCCCCGAAGGTGGGGTGGGGTTCACCCCATCGGCCATTCTGTAATTTTATCGGGTTATAAATTTGAATTTGTATAATGCCCGCGCATTAACGTATGATTTATACAACTTGACTCCGCTAAGATTTCAAAGATGAAAAACAATAAATTTTGTACCGTAACTATTGCGTTTAATGGGAATGCTCTGTGCGGGGTTGTGTGGATAAGACCCGCCAGATAGTGCACTCTGAATTATGACAAAAAAATTATTTTATCACACTCTACACGACTCTATCTCGTTGTATTAAACGTGCCGATTGCACGACAGCTCTAGTTCGTTCGTTATCCGTCAGTATAGAGTAACCTTCCTGATCGCTGACAAAGAAATCGTATAGGGATAGACATAATTCTTAAAAATATGGTAGCTTTTGTAAACTTAAAGTTCACTTTCTTTTGTTTTAATGTATATAGTACTAACCTAAAACCAACGTATAACGTACGTACATACATTGAGTCCTGTAATTCTTGAATTACATCTTAGCCGTATCCACATTATTCTTGCATCGCTCGTCTCAACAGTTTTTACTCTACAATTTATGCGATACATTTTGGTAAGCGGCTGTCGTGGAGTCGGTTAAATATTTTCCTATTGTTTTGAGTTTTATATGAATTATAATGTTAGGCGGTGTTGGATTTATGATTCTAATTATAATTTTGGGTGAGCTGCGTTGTTTGCGACCGACGACGGCCACATATTTCTGCTTGGAAATGATTATAATATTTGTTTTTATCGTTTGTCAAAAAAACTCGATCCTGAAAATTGCTGAAATGCTTCATACGTCGTAAATATTTTATACTAAAAATAAAAGTTAGATATGTGAATGGTTTATTAAGGTGGTGTCCGATTCTTTGTATGACTTTAAAAATACTTGAAACGGTTCTACCTTTTTTGGCCTAAGATTTATTTGCCTAATCTCGTATTGCATAGTAACGTTTGGTCAAAATCTCCTTTCGCCGAAAATCGTATGGCATAAATCTCTTTTAGTAAAAAGTTATTTCGCAAAATCTTGTTTAGCCTAATAATGGTATAGCCAAATCTTGAATAGCTTAATAATGCTATGGCATAGGTTATATAAAGTAATAATATTCGATTGGCTTTAACTTTGATGGAGCGTCTCCCTACATAGCGCAAACTGGTGCCTTGTATTGTGGCCGCTAAGTGGGAAACGCTCCGCTCCGCTTCGCTGCGCTCCGCTTTGCTTTTGACGAAAATGTGCACCTAACACGCTCCTCCTCACTTTGCTCGTCGTCGCACCTATCTTTAGGTTTCGATCCCATGGGGTTTAATGGCGTTTGTAATAATTATAATGGTCATTCACTTTCGATATTTTGATCATTTAATATCGTGATTTTCGGGATGTAGGAGAAAAATACCACAATTTGTACATTTAAGACATACTTAATATAGTATTTGTAAAGATAATATTAGGAGAAACAAGATTATACCAATACGAACAATTAGAGCAAACGAGACTTAGGTGTTTCAAGTTTGTGCCAAACGAGTCTTATGCCACATAAGACTTGGCAAAGTGATGATTCTACCAAAAAAGTTTAGACCTTACGAGTTATGCGAAACGAGTTTAGGACAATAAAGATTAGGCCAGATGAGGGGAACCCACTTGAAACAGCATTTTGGTCACATATATCGGTAGCCGAATGTACATATCAGTTTTATCGGTTCATAAAGGTATAATACTGATAGTAAATTATGTACAAATGACAGGATCAGGGTCGGGAGCACACACAACTTTTGATATATTTATTACAACTTTTTTTCTGTTCCTTTTTAACGCTCAATGTCCGTACTCGACAGGTTATGTCGAATAAACTAAACTATTTAGTGGCTTTTATAAGGCTTTATAAGATGATAAGTTAGTAAGGAGCTGGTTTTTGATGCTTGGCAAAAGATCACAATAAGTATGCAATATTTTCCATATTTGTATAACTTGAAATACCAACAATACAGTGTTGCAAAATGTGTTTTTTTTTGTTTAGGGTCGGCGAAATTTTTTTTTATAAAATCTCAGGAATTAATCTTTTTTTTTTGCGAATTTTCAAAAGTTGTACAAAAACAGTTGTGAAATCCATACTGAGCTTTTAGGGTATCAAGTGGGTGACTATGGGATCCATGATAAATAACGAATGCAGGATTTCTTGAGGCCAAACTATTTACTGACTTTCTATACATGATAACCAAGGTACATTTCTAAAGTGTGTTATCTAAGTGGCGGGCGCGAGACGACTAGCGTCTGCGCATTGTTCGCTACTGGAAGTTACTAGAAAGCTTACATTGCAAAACGTGACTATTAACATGTGTCGCTACATCACTTCCCCCGTTTTTCAAAATTTTTGTCAAAAATTTTCAAGACTACTACATAGGTAATACGTAAGTTATAAAAGCCTCTCTTACGGAGCTTTAAACTTGAAACAAACAATACCAAACAAAACAAAAATTACAAAATTACATTTCAATACTGATACAAAACTAACAAATCAAACTTATAAATCTCACACAATAACCACTCGGTATAACTACGTAGCACTTTGTTCACTCGCGACGCGCTTATCACATTCCGCTGACCGTGCAAGATGAAAGCTGCTACCTCGGTTCCGCGAATACGACCTCGTGTGTGATTGAACCATGTGAATTTCCGATCTAAATAGCTTCTCTCGTTGCACCTCTCGTCCATCCTGGCGGGAACTTCCATGAGGACCCTCGAGTGAGCCTCCGCGTGGGTGACCAGTCCACTATGCTCCAGCTCGGCAGCCTCGCAGCGAGGAAACCGCCCAAACTCGCTAACTTCAGAAGCGCCGATTACCGCCCGTTGACCTGTCGTCGTGGACGCGCAATCGCACCTTCTATGTGTTCCGCTCGTCCAGGTGCTGACTTGAGATGCTTCGATACGCTAATTTCTTCTTTGATGCGTTACCAAAATTTGTGAAGGGGTGATGCACTTCCAGTAGGTGATGATGTTCAATTTCTTTTTGTTGTCGCCTGTTACCCCATGGCCCTGCTGGGGGAGCCGTCTCGTCCACGCCGTTCCATGCTGCGCCGTTCCATGCCGCGTCATCGCCGTGCTGACTCCATAATTTCTTCCGAAGGCTGCGTGTTCAGATTGTCGGGGTCACCAGTTTAGGGTTTAATGATGGGTGACTACGGGGTTGTGGTAAATGACGAATGCAGGATTCTTGAGGCCAAACTATTTACTGACTTTCTATACATGATAACCAAGGTACATTTCTAAAGTGTGTTATCTAAGTGGCGGGCGCGAGACGACTAGCGTCTGCGCATTGTTCGCTACTGGAAGTTACTAGAAAGCTTACATTGCAAAACGTGACTATTAACATGTGTCGCTACAAGCTTAAAACTGAAGCTGCTGATTACTCATACTATTTACACCCGCTCTATCTCTTATCTCTTCAGATACTGTTTTAAGCCTTTTCCATACTTTGCTACCACCAGTGGGCCGAGTTTAAACATACGCACTCGCACACATATTCTAAATAAGTAATCATGTCTTTGACTGAACATAAATTTTGCTGATATTCCCCCTGTAATATCCTTCTTCTTTTAAGGTCTTCACGTCGCCCATCCCACAAAGACTCAAGATAAAAGTCTCCGATCAGTATGTCCTACCGGTTAGGACTAGTCCACTAAACTAAAAGTCACTCCTCAGCGAACTATGGAAAGAACTATGCTTGGAATATCTCTGAAAGATCGGATCCGCAATTCCGCAGTGAAGTGATCCGACAGAGAACTAAAGCACCGACATCGCTCACCGAGTTAGTTAGCTTAAGTGGCAGTGTCCTGGTCACATCTGTCGAAGACCCGATAACCGATGGGCTAAACGTGTTAAGTAGGCATTATTTTTAAACATTAAATTAGATACGAATCTTCACCTAGACTAGCTTAACACAGCAAAATATGTTTCAAATTAAATTTGCCATAATCGATCACAGACTATAATAAGGTTGTGTTCTAATAAATGTACACACTAGCTCCCGCTGTAGCATCGCGGTTCACATCACGAGGGCTACTCTAGCTTCAGGTAAAAAGAATATGCCATGAAATCGGTACAGTTCGGTCCAAACAAATTGATAGTTCTTAAGTTAGCTGCGATTACACTTTTGTGCTTTGTCAAACTAAACCATTGTCAATTTTTTTATGAATAAGTGAATCTTAGTTTGATAAGGTACAAAACTGCAGTCGCTGTCAACTCCAGAAGTACCTTGAAGTTGTTGTTTGAACCGAACTGTACGTTTGACACACACACGCACTCACGCCTTGTACTCCCTTGCGGGGTAGGCAGAGGTGCATTGCTGCACCCACTTTTCGCCAGAGTGTTATGTTAGTCCCAATGTAATAGGGGGCGGGCCTATTGCCATTTTACGGGCACATCCAAGACCCGAGAAAAAATATCTGTGTTTAAACAAATATCTGCCCCAGCCGGGAATCGAACCCGGGACCATCGGCTCAGTAGTCAGGGTCACTAACCACTACGCCATTCGGTCGTCAACGAAATAGACCGATGTTAGCGCGGCAGCGTCCGATACTTAGTTTTTCCTGATCTAGAGTGGCCCCTCATATACGCAGGCTGCCTATGTTTTAATTAAAACGCAGTTAGCGATAACCACTGACTGAAGGTTAATGAGATTACCGGCTTCAATTTATTGCAAATTATAAATTGGTTTCAGTGGGAGCCAACTATTCGATGCGTTAACTAATATAACACATATTGATGTCGATACTGAATGCACATACCTATTCAAATTATAGTGTTTTAACAATCTTTTTCTTTTGACAATCCTAAATGATTTGTATTAAATTCGACTATACATATTATTATTATTATGAAGTTTTAAAAAATATCTTAAGTTTATAGTTTCACAACGCGAAAATTCAATTTTGTGCCTTCAGAATCGACATCATTGAATGTGTAAGTTTATGTTAGGTTTAAGTTATTATGAATAGGAAGACAGTGATCGAAATAAAAAGGGTCAGCATTCTGTAGACAAGAAGTTACTTTACTACACAAATCACGGGATCCAGGGTACTCCCACATATAAGTAAAATATGAACTATTGTCTTGTATCATGCGGCACTGAAACATGACAAGTTTTTGATTTCAGTGATAAATGGGAGCGAAGGAAAAGGAAAGTCATTTTATCTGGAACTGGGTGAAAGACAGGTGTAACGTTTTTATAATCTGTATGACTTTAGCTACGTGGCACCGTACTGATATTGTCGGGGGTTTTCAGTTCTGGTGGTTTATTTTACAGGTATTTTTTAACCTACAAACTTTGAATAATTATGGATAAAGCTGATATAACCAAATAAGAATTCAAACAGACTTACTGCGTTATGGTTGAGCCACTGCCTCGCTAACCCCTTTGTGGATCAAATACTCAACCACATAAAATATATACACACCACATATAAACAATAACAATAAAAACACTCACATGACTTACGCCTCTCCCCAAATCTTCTTGTAAGACGTTATTTATAGGCGGCGGCATTGGTGTCCAAAAAGCTTAGTTGTGTCAAAAGTTGAACGTTAAATCATTGGGCACTATCTAAGCAGTGCAGGCCGGACGATCACCGGACCGGCAGCGTGTCCAATAGCCACTGTCTCACGGCACCGTATTCACGGTAACTTTTTCCTGTCCTCAGAATACGCACACTGCTAAACTTATAGCACAACTTGAGGCCACAGTGGTCAAGAGTAAACATACTTCTATTATTTATAAGTTTATTATTACTTTGTACAGTATACGGTGTTCCAATCGCCGACTTGTTTTGACAATGCATTTCGGAACGGTATCGCGAAGTCAAAACGAAGTATCATTTATGAAGTAGGTATATTATAATCAATGTGCAATTGTATTGACAATATGAATCAAAAAATCACAACAAGTAAGCGGTCGCGGGCCAGATTCTAATAGCACATTATATTATTATACTATCGTAGGGCAATGGAAACGTGTTAAGTGAGTAAGTGACTGGTCGCTAATATGATTTACGGAGACATTTCCACGAATTACAATAGAAACTCGGTCGTTTTTGGAAGAAAATATGTAAAACAATATGAGAAAATTTAACGCATAACTTTCTCAATATAAAAGTAACTTAAAAATTTCGTAATTATAGGTAGGTTTAAGGGTTTTTTATTTCTAGGCCTGTTCAGCATTGTGTGAAGTTTTTTGTGATACTTATAAATTATGATTGTCACCATCTTAAACATAATTAAAGAGTATTTTTTATTCCAAAAATGTAATGATAAATAATATTTAACCTGTTTATTTGTTTTTGTGTTGTTTAAATGGCTAGAAGTAGAGCAGAATAACTTTCCAACTTTTTTGTAAGTTTTGCACACAGAAGAATAATATACTATATAGGTTAGTACCTATGTAACACTTAAATCAGTCCCAAAAATGTTTCAAAATTTACGGCACCTAATGTCACTAAAAATCATTATCTCGATTTCATTTTTACTGACCATAAATTCATCACCAAAACGGCTTCGATAAAACAGTAAATAAACATACCTAATTTTTGTTTTATTTCCATCATTTTTAATTTCAATTTACAACCTTTTATTTTATATTCATTACATTGTAAGGACACTTACCTATATAGTATTTTTAAGTAGTTTTTTTTATAGAGGTATTTATATTGAAGTTTATTCACATCTGTAGCAGGTTGTATCCTTTGCTATTGTATAACTCTACATATAAAAAAGCTTAACTATCGTTTGACACCCTTGTCAAATTACCGCAAACATGCCTCTACTTGTTTACCGGCTAGACGGATTTGTGAACGTGTGATAAAATATGATTCTGATCTGTCACTCCTCGTTTTTATGACAAAGTTCCTAATCTACGGATTAAGCTTTCTTATCTGTCTTAAAATATGACAGCAACTAACCTGCTGTTACGAGATGAATCTACTTCATACCTTAAGGTTAGCCATATAGAGTTGCAAATGGATTCCAGGGTATTTGACCAGTGCTCCATTTTAGTGGATTTGCTTAATGCGTCAGGAATTTTTGGTTTATTTTTCGGTAGTGCTTGATAGATTAGCTTCAGATGGCCATATAGTTTATTTTCTATTTTAGTGATACTTCGTGGTGTTGACAGACTGAGATACCCTATAATTGTTGAAGTACTATGTAGGTACATTAATAATCCTTTGGTAAGTTAGTTAACTTTCAGCGCAAAAGTTACTTTCAGATACAAGAAAATTCATTTGTATCTGAAAAGAGAAGTAAAAGATATAATGGCCGAACCACCTAAAGACATGCAAGAAACTCGTACAAAGTGTGAAATACAAAAAAAAAAAATTGTATTTGTCTTTATCAGGCAAAATGAGATTCACAAATATAAATAACTAATACAATTTAACATAAAACTTATAACTAAAAAAATATTATATATGTAATACAATTATTTCGTGGCTAACATGCATGAGGTTTTCTTAAATCTATCCTCATCAGACCACCTCACTACAATTAGAAAGTCCACTGCCGCTATAATTGAAATCATTATCGAATTTTAATTTTAATACCCACTAAAACAGCACTTTTCACTTTAAAATCTGGTAAAGGATTTGAATGTTGACCTCAGCTTGAGCATTTTCATTAAAAGGATCACTTAAATTGATTGTTTGTGAAGGGACGGCACTGAAAACAGGTCATTATTGTTGTAATTTCGCGATTGTAAAGTAAAGTAGCTGTTGGTCGACAGTACTGTCTGGTGAGGTACGTTTCCATTGCACTAAGGTAAGCTTATGTTATGTGAAGTGTACTGTGCTGTGGAGTGGTGATATTTTCTAGTTGAATTAGTATGTAGAGGTATAAGCAGTTAACATAGTTTTAAGTACTCGGTACCCTATTAGGTACCTCTATCATTAAAGACAAGACAGTAGCAGTCGGCTTCAAAAGTGGTACCTTGTTAATATTTTGACATGGTACAGAAATGTTCAAGTAGCTTCTTAAGAAGCTGACCTTCATGCAAAAGATGATACAATAGCCATCCATAACACCATGGTTCCTCATCCAACCAATACCTACAACTAAGGGTGACTTGAACAAGACATTTAAACGTATTTAAATATATTGCTCGCTTTCTTTGACAGTACACAGACAGAGCAAGACAGCAACATATTTAAATATACGTTTAAATGTCTTGTGCAAGTCACCCTAAATCTTGTATTATTTATCGTATCGTACCATCGAGCAATGAGCACGCGCCTGACGCGGCATCACGACACGTCAAGCCTCCAAAAGCCGAGTTTATATTATACGCCAAGCAACAGTGTCAATTTAAAAATCGTTAAATTTTTATTGCCCGGATCATCTTCGGATCGAAGTGGTCTGTTTTAACGACGTCTTGTTAAATCTGGTAACTAAATGCTCTCGGAGTGTTAATATTGTATCGAACGAGTAGATGTTTACGGATTCAGATTGGTATGTTGGTCCCTTGATTTTGACGGACTATCAAATTATTTTTATTGTCATTATCGTTACACGACACGAATGTGCTTCATAATTATCTATACTTATTTCAGAACTCTATTTTGTAAGATCAACCATAGAGGTTATTTTAAAATGTGTTTTACATAATTTGTAAACACAAGTACCTAATATAAACACACACTTATATCTATCAATCTAATAATGGCCGATAGTTACCTACATATTCAGTGAAACCTGGATAAGTGGGAAACCTTTACATCAGGGACTCATGCTCATTATTTTAATAATTAATATAGTGCGTATGAATGTTTCAAACCCAACTCCCAGTTAGGAACACACCAGTGATGTTCAAAATGATGTGCCTAAAGAATTTGGGTTAATTTTTGAAGATTTCACTGAAGGTGTTTACATAGCAGTATCTGAAAGGTCTTCAAAGAGAATGTTATCTACATTGGACAGTACAAGTGATTATGAAGTTGAATGCCATGTGGCAGTTTTTAAAATGAATTTGTTATTCCTTTGGTCTGTTGTCTGCACCCGAGAATTCCTGATTGTATTAAGTATAGCAATATAATGATCCGGTGAGCTGGAATAAAATTAATTGTGCCTGATTAAACAAATCAGCCTTAGCCCCAGTTTCATCATACTAGGATACATCATAACCAGGGATTGGCCGTTGTCTTTTGACACATCTGTCAAGAATTTAATATGAAGGTGACGTATAATTGATGAACTAATTACTTGTTATGATCTGACCGGGTATGAAACCGGATGAAACTGGGGCTACAGCAGCCTGGTAAAATAACAAACGTCTCTTTTTAATCAAGACACAATCAAAACTATGTATAAAATAGATCACACACAAAAGATTGACCCCTCCGCTTTCCAGCAAGTGTTGTAAGTCGCTGACTGATTTACCGTCCGCCGCGGACATCGAAAGTCTGTAATTAAAGAGAACCATAAATAACTGAGAGTTCCGCCCTCTCCGGGTCTGCTCGCGTCTATACCCCGCACTGGGTTAAACACTTGAATATTTATATAGAAACACTAGTATTCATGTGTCCGCGTCAGTAGGTATATAAATGTGTAATTTGTTAGAAGGACTTAGTGCGTTTTCCGATTTTTATGCTCCATTTTGGATGGTATGGAATCGATTTATTAACCGACTTCAAAAAAAGGAGGAGGTTCTCAATTCGTCGGGATCTTTTTTTTTTTTTTTTTTTTATTTTTTTTTTTATGTATGTTCACCGATTACTCCGCCGTTTATGAACCGATTTTGAAAATTCTTTTTTTGTTGTATTGGGTTGAGCTTCCAGGTGGTCCCATTTTTTTTTCAGAATTTTATCTCACCCCCAAGGGTGGGTAAAGGGGTAAAAACAGGGTATGAATTTCCATTTTGGGCACATATTAACCGATTCTAATGAAATTAAGAACGTAAATATAGTTCTTATAACAAAAAAATATGATGGTGACCTTGAGCTGATCTGATGATGGAAACGGAAGGCAGTCAGGGGAACTCCTCAACGGTATATAGCAACTACTTCGTGTTTAGGCTTGAATGATTCGTATTGATTAGTAGGACTTTTTGGTATCATTTGCACCTTACTTTTGATTGAAAATTATTACAAATAAACTAAAAACTATTAAATAAAATAATAATTAAAAAAATTAAAAAACCGACTTCAAAAAACCACTAAAATGTAAGAAATAATTTAAGGTTTACACAAATTCTACTCGTATGAGACAGTACAAATATACCTAAGCAGGAACTGTTCTTTTTTGAAGTTGGTGCCATATTTCTTCAGATTACTTTGTCACCGCACCAACATCAAAAAAGAACAGTTCCTGCTTAGGTATATTTGTACTGTCTCATACGAGTAGAATTTGTGTAAACCTTAAATTATTTCTTACATTTTAGTGGTTTTTTGAAGTCGGTTTTTTCGTGTCAAATAGTTCAGGATCTAGTAATTTAATACCTACATATTATTTTGTATGTGTATTTATCTCACATATTTTAAAAAAATAAGCTTTGTAATTTGTAATTCACTACTGAAGGCCATTTTACGATTATTAATTGTCATTTCATCTGAAATAGGGGTTTTGCATTTCATTGTAGAAACTGCCAAATTCGGCACACTGACCTAAGACTACCAAACTTTACCAAATAAAAAATTGACTTTCCGGAAGTCTCATTTCACAACAGTCCATGCAACATAGTTTACATCCTCCTACAGTATTTCACATTGAAATTCTAATTTATGTCTCCACACATCACAATTTATTGCCCTAAGCCTCATAATTACTTTTCGAAGCCACAATAGAAAATGATAGAATGATCGCCGCCATTTTGGAAAGGGGGTCAATAGGGGATAATAACAAAGAGCCATAAATCTAAATATTTCACCGAAATTTTCCTATCTTTATATCAATTAATATGAATTGTTTGATGTAGTAACAAGAGGGTGTATCATATAGGTAAGTATTGACAATGGTGGCTTGATGAAGATTGAGTTCCAGTTTTAATTCAAATATTTTTATTAACTGTGTATGTTACTATGTTATATCTACAGAGTGGACCTGTGACTCGTCATGATCTAAACGAAACAGAGTGATAGAGCATCATCACCAGCAAATGCAGTTTAGCTAAAAATACAAAGTTCATGGGAATATGACTCTATAACCTTTCACATTAAGTCCGTCAATAAATCAAAATTTTAATACCTTAGTCGACACAAAGTGCCATATATTACCGTCACGCCTCCCATACAACAGCCTTATTCGTTTTTTCAAACGCAGTCCGTCCCAAAATCAATAACTCAATGCAGAAAGAGCCTTAAGCTAAGTCTCTCCTACCAGAAAACTACTTATTTTGATCTACAACCTATTATACACCGGGTTTTGAGTTGTGGCCGGATTGCTGTGTTGTATCTTTCAAGCCTTCTACTTGCACACCAAAATTGGCCTTATTAACTACTCCTTTAATATGAAAGTCCTTTGAAGCTGATGGAGGGTTTAGCAACAAATTGTGAAGCAAGGAAATGGGATCTTCGGTAAGGTGGTTTTAAGGTGTGTTTCAGGTTGTAGAGGGTGGGAAAGGTGTGCTACCCGCGGATCGATATGCAGTATATAATATCAATCACAAATCAATACTGACGCGGCTCGGCCCAGTCGGAATGGGAGTTAATTGTCTGCGCGGGCGCACATTATCATTAGCCCTCGCGCGCGGCGCATTCGTTTTGTTGAATCCATCCCTCTATGAGATTTTATCGAAGAGATATAAATTTTAAATGGTCAGTCTTCGGAATGTTTTGATAAATTAGTTATTGTGGATGTAATTGTGAGGGTCTGATTAGATGCGGAGATATAATTAATGGATTCTATCGATTTCGTTGTTAAGTCCAAGTAATTGCGCTGTGATTTGTTTGCGTTCAGTGATTACTGAATACATCTATTCCATTGATACTGTTATATGGAAACTAACCAAAGACGCCTGCCTAACACTAAATTATCTTGAAACTAAATATAAATTAAGGAAAATATATACAATAAGGCCATGAATAAAAATAAAATAAACCAACAAAAACTGCTTACAACCAAACATCAAAAAAGTGTGCATGTCCTGATGTAAGGGTTGACACATTTGAATTTTGATGTCTTCATATTTCTGTGCATCAGCTTGTACTGACAACTCGGGTCCGGAAACTTGCAGTGAACGAAAAATAATAAAAGAGATAAATAAATTAGCCTTAAAGGTTGCCTTTACAATGTAAGAGGCTGCCTTTTATGGCATGCAATACCGGAACTATTTTCAATACCGGTATTGAGTTCCGGTATTGCAACTCAATACCGGGATCCCGGTATTAATACCGGTATTCGTTTTCCTTGTAATAAATGGCATATATTGTGATTAAAGGTCGTATAAGTCAAAATAAAACGAGAAAAAGCAATGAAATTTAGTTTTTTATAATAGATTTTTACGAGAATTGAGTATTAGAGTTTAAATTTCACAATAAATTATTATTTTTACATCCAGTGTCCGTTTACGCATGGCCAACAGTAGATATCAAACGGCCGAAAACTGCATCAAACGGTTGGAAACAAGTGCGCTTTCACAGTACATAGGAATACTATATCTTAATCGCTTTTTTATAGCCTAAAAAAGTCTGATTCCGGTATTACTTCAATACCGGTATTAACTTTCAATACCGGTATTGAAAAAAGCGTGAATTTTGTCCCTGATACCGGTATTATGAATCCGGTATTGCGGTATTGCATGCCCTAGTGCCTTTACAATAACATGTACCTACCTTGGTTCAGACTGAGTATGTTTACATAAATGTTTACCACTGCAATCGCATCATCAATTCATCAGCTTTTATCAATGCATTGCGAAATATAGAGATTGGGTTACGTCTTGTATAGACACAATTTAAATGTAACAAATGCAAACTAAAATCATCTGTTTTTTTATTTTATTTAGACTTAAAATTCGCTATCCATCGTTTCCGGTTGTTTTATTTCCAAGTCCAACATAGAGCCACTATGTATGTAGAGTTTCCCGGTATTGCTTACCTCAAGCCAACGAGCGGTTTGCTATAACGCAGTATTGATGGGCACAGTTTATTGGAGGTGGGGCATCTCTAGACGAGCCGATATCTACTGATACACCACTAGCTGATTATAGCACGATCAAACAGTTTAGATATTCGCATTTTTTTATAATGCAATAAGGTTGTTGTTGTTGTTCAATCTGCAAAAGTCCAAAGTTTTTTTTTCAGACTTCATTATACTAAGTATACGTGTGTGTGAAGTGTACAAGTTGTATTATAGAAGATAATTTTTAATAATCATATTGCAATTGTCTGTAAGAGTGGTGAAAAAACCGTTTTTACCTTGATTAACTAACTTAGTTAAGTCCAATATAAAAAAAACTGCTAAATACTACAATTTTTTCTTGTTGTTATAATTTACCTACCTCAATAGATTTTATTAAGTATTATTTATACTCTCAATTATCAATTTTATAGTAAAACATAATAATATGAAGTAATTTTTGATACTACCTAATTATACTATATTCTAATTATAAAATTCTATCGTATAGTGGCCAGAGTCACAGTCCATTCGAATGGCTCAAGTTATTGCCAAACTAAATGTCTGTGATTTGTATAAATGATTGTCTATAGATAACCTCTTCTACCGTTCTGCTTTATGTAAGAAAATACGCGTTTCAAATCATAATGACGTCTTATTTACTTCAAGAGCTACAAGCATCTCCCAGGGCCTATCTACATAATAACCCTCAAATTCTTAGAAGGTATTTTAAATTTACAAAAATGTTAAAATTTACATTGAAACACACGAGTTTCGACTCGTTTTACGTCAGTCCAAAATATGAAATTCGTATATAAATTTAAAACCTATTGTAAAGAGTCAAAAAGCTCTATTAATTTGGTGTTAAGTCTCATGTAATATCCGTCAAGTATCAAGACTGCGGGCGCGGCGCGGCAGGCGGTGCGCGGTACTCGCATTACAACAAATCATTCACCGGCACCGTTCTGAAACGTATCCATTCTTTCTCTTATTGATTTATTACATTTTATTATTAACTAGCCCAACCCCCTTCCCCCTTAAATGAGCTTTTTGAGAGCTGGCGGGAGTCGCCCTGCTATTTCTGTTCTGATAGAGTATAAAAAGGAGTCACTTGGTGGTTGGTGGACTCTCTGAATGCCTTTCATGAATGTTTTGTTACATACAACATTTACTTAACACTATGGTGTTTCAAAAATAGACTCAGGGGGTACGTCGAAGACACGGTGAATTGTGCTCGTTCCTCATACAACCAGTACCACAGCTACCGTTGTCGATTCAGCGGAGGAAATGTCACACTACTGTCTCTACTATTCAAATATTTTGGTAAAAGTACATAATAATATAGTACATAATATTCCTTATGTTCAAAAGTCTGCGATGATAACAATGCCATGCAAATAAGGTGTATTTGCCTACCCAATATACGCGTCACCCCAAACGACCACCAAATCGACCGCAAACAAATCTGACACCAGAAAATACATTCCGATACACCTCCGACAATTCCACGGCTACATCAAAAGTAACATCTCTGAGGTACCACACACAATATGTAGTTGTCACTCCTTGATAGGACCTGTCTTTCAAGCTATCTACCCTGTTTTTAGTATTGCGCTCCTATAGCACAGAATAAACCAGCCGAAATTGAACTTTACTTGATAAAGGAGAAAGGGCAATTTAGATTGCATCCGCGGTAGGAGATGCAATCTTTTGTTGTTTGGCCAAAACTGGAAATTTCCAACAAACGATAGCAGGCGGTCTCCACTCGTCCATTGCTGGGTTGGTTAGTAGTTGCTTAGGACGGTTTTAGGATAACTCTTCAATGAATAGAGCCCTATTCGTTTGTTGCCCGTTCAGGTAAAATGCTGCGTTTTCTCCAGGGAAACTCAAGGATGGAAGGTGTTGAGGTCTGTAACTCGTCGAGATACGGAATGATATGTCAAAACGGTGTTTTGCTTTTGGGATTTATGCGCGTCGGTAAGCTTTCGATACGAATCAATGGGTTATGGCAGAGTTCAATTTCTGTAATAAGAGTAGACAATACGATAGTACGGCGATGAAGTAATTTTTGGCAAATATGAAATAATCTTTTTCTTCTGATAGCTTTCTTCTTCTTAGCGTGGTGAACGGATTAGACAGTCAGATTAGGGTGATTCTTCAGGGACCGTATTTTCGACGGCGTTGAAGATATCTGTGTAACCAATTAAGATAGTGACACGTATTTTTTTTTCTATACAGTCTAGCTCTATCTCTATTTGTAACCAATTTAATTTTTTCAGTAAATGCTGTTTCAGTACTTAAAAAATATAATTGAAGTGTGTTATTCTGATTCATATAGAGCGTCCGTTCCTCAAGCTGGCAAGCTTGAGGAACATAGTGTTCAGTATCACATTTCCCTTTTAATTTATTAACATAAATTAAAATTTTATCAAAGGGCAATGAGTTTTCCTTTCAAAAAAAAATATTTAGTACTTATAAATACGTCAGTTTTTATATAAATAAATAATTAAGGAGTGTCCGTCATGTAGTACTGATTCATATGTCGTAACATGTTGATGACCATACTTGGTCATGTAGTGGCAATGGGAGTCTGGCTATCCGTTCGCTAGAAGCCAGCTCTCCAACGCACCAGCCAGTAGATGCCTAATGCTCCTAGTATGCCTACATCCAGGTGAAAAGAAGTTTAATATCTGATTCATATGGTCTTGGTTCAGGTACCCTTCTGATTAATATTCCTCCTGTAAAAAAACTATTCTGTGAGTATGATTCTTCAATATGAGTTTCATGTAATTCTCTTGGGTTATAGATTTATGAAAAAAATTAACAACACTATAGTGTTTATGTATTATGAACTACTTAAGGTTTTATGCAAAATCCTGATTCATATGTATATGATTCATACGGTAAAAAACCTCATCCTATACAGAATGTTCTAAAAGTTTACGTCATGCCTTGGAGGGCTGATAGTACAGCTTAGGAGTGACCAAAATATCACTATATGATCTTAGTAAAATGTCGACAGTTTTTGAGATATTGACACTTTTATAATTTTTCTGAAAATAGTGTCCCCAGAGCAGCTTTTTGCATGCCACTGGTACAAAATTCAATATTTTAAGTTTTAATTTTATTTTGCGTAACCTTCTATAGTTCTTCTATCGATGACAGACCAAGAAAATTACGAGCAATGCTGTATGTTTAAAACAAAGATGGTTTTCCATGGTGTTCTTTCTTCTGGTTCTGATTCACAAAAAATTGTAACGTCAATAACTCAAAAACTACTTGATAAAAAAGAGTGCCTTTTCCAATTACCTATATGTTATTTGCTGTATCCATTTTCATATAAACATATGTTATAGACCTAAAAAAGAAATAAAAAATGGCCATATAAATCAGACGAAGAATGGAATTTCGACTTTGGAATTTCACCCATTAGTTGTTTTTCGCTGACTGCTCACCAGCCACCAGGAACTGAATTGAAAGCCCTCCAAATACTCATACCCCACATGCTATCACCATCATATCAATAATTACTAACTTACCGTTCATAAATTACTTGCTCTCATTGTCTACCATGGAAACTTAAATCGGATAGCGAAACACAATCATACCTGAACTCAGCCCAATAATTCCCGACATAAATCACTTAAACGACCTCTGATAATTCCTCCCCCCGTCAATAGATGGCAGAGTTTGAGCAAGTTCTTTGTAAGACGCGCGAAGTCGAGTGTGTGACGTCATATTTGTGACAATTACCATGAATTGATGTAAAATGGGGGTTAGTTACCATAGAGAAGGATCAACCAAATACGGAATGGTTCGATAAATCCTGTTTTATTAATAAACAGTTCTTTTTGCTCCTTTTTAATGGTAACTCTACAAATTAAATAATACCTAGCATCAAACCCTTTTTTTGTTATTGCAAGTAGGTAATCTGATACTCAGATTATATAAATGCGCTATAG
This sequence comes from Plutella xylostella, assembly GCF_932276165.1. Classification (NCBI taxonomy): domain Eukaryota; kingdom Metazoa; phylum Arthropoda; class Insecta; order Lepidoptera; family Plutellidae; genus Plutella; species Plutella xylostella. The sequence goes on from NC_063990.1 coordinate 7,583,877, forward strand.
TTACCTACCAAAACACTAACCTTAGCCGGTTACCCATAACTCCGCTCCACACACCACTAATCTAACCAACATAAATTGTCTCATAAGAAACTGGTCTTTATCCGACCAGATGTATAGTGTACCTTTGAACTTAATATCCTAAACTATCGTGAAATCCCCACAAATAAGGGGTAGAGCATATATAACGCTATCGGGCGGCCGATCTCTTCTATCGGGATATAGGTGCGTGTCAATTATTGGGAGAGGCGAGGTGAGGTAGCACCTATTATGTGATATTGTAACGGTAGCCTTATTTGGTACTTCTGTGGCAGTTCAGTAGGTTTAAATCGACATCAGACCCCTTAGCATGAATTTTCATCGTGAACGTGACGTGAAATTACACGATTAATTTTGTAGGGAAATTTTAGTTCTGCTACCGACCGCCAGTTGTTCATGTTTTCATAGAAAATTACTCGATGAATTCTACGTCAAGTTCACGATGAAAATTCATGCTACCCCTTCAGTAGGTAAATTCAGGAGGTGCGTGTACCTATTTACGTGGTACTTAAATGTTAATTTGATTTGTGAATAGGTAGGTATGTGTTGTACCTATATTATTATAATATAAGTAGGTACTTACAGCAGCTTTACTCTAGTCTTAAAAATCGCACTTATTATTTAACTGCAGAAAGATATGAAATGTGCAGAGCCAAACATGAATCTCAACGCAATGACGTAAAAGCACCCATCAGGAATAATTAAAAACACAAACACCGTCGTTTTCCTAATTAAAAATGTCACAAGCAAACGAAATTACACAACACTCTACTCCGACAACCGTCAACGGCAACTTGCCCCACACTTCATTTTTATTCCGAGTCTAATAGATTTTCCCTAAGTGCTCTCTGAACAATTTCATAAAGAAAAAAAAACTTTTAGCGAAAAGCGTCCTTCCATTCATTAAGGCGCACGTATAGCTGTAAGGGCTACGTCACGAGATGATTTAAGGGCACGCCCGCGTAATGGCGCGATAAATAACGCGGTCACAGCGCTACAGCGGCTAAGTACTGCCGCTGACGAAAATGGCGCCACTTAGCCGGCCAGCTCCATCTAGCGGTCGCCAGAGGAAAATTAACGCGTGAAGTCACAAGCTTTTGATTTATTCAAGCAATTTTCCGCAGTATGCTGAAATATTCGTGTAAACATAAATAATAATAATGTTTCTAAGAACCAGATTTAACGATCTACACAACGATTTTCCAAATAGATCTTTTGGGACAGTCGATGCCAGCGTAGTATCAAGTATAGGAGTTCAAACAGAGATGGCGTTACTGTTCAAATGGTCATCGACCACAATGTGCTCCATCCTTTCTCTTTTGGTCTACCAAGTGAATACAAGTCAAAATCAAAGATGGCGCGTGTGGCTGAATTTAAAAATACAAATATAATTGCAAAAAAAATATGCTTTAAACCCAACTTGGCGTTATCAGTAGCCAAACTTGAGGTACAAGTCTCGCGTCGCGCATCGAATTAGCAGTAAATCTATATGATTTACTCTGGTCGGTTCCGGGTCCGTATCTCCGGATCGGATCCCGGCCGGAGCCTACGGAACCTGCTATCGGCCGGTGACATCTCACGTTGCTCGATTACTCGTTAATTTCGCCGCGGACCGCGGGGCAAAGGCGAAGGGCGGATGGGAATGCACCGGGCGTGAGGATGATTTCAACGAGATACAAGTTCTTACGACAACTGAAAATAATGATTTTATAAAACTAGAAATCGATTTTGAATGAGAAAAATCATGATGACCGAGAGGATATTAGTCACTATCTACCAATTAGGTACATTGTCCCACCTGGGAATCGAATCGAACCCATCTTCGCTGGGCATTGATCTAGAATGGAAAATTTGACCACTGACGCGGAGGTAGATACTTAGTTCGATATATTTGTCCGTAGTAACGTATTTATCGCAAGTGATCTCCCGGTGTACAGCAAACACACTGGCATCTTCAACCCTTTTAAGGCGTAGTCCTACTCGCGCGCAGCAGCTGGTATTAATATATGTACTTATTATATATTATTGTACAATGTACATAATTTGTAATTTGTTTTGTCTCCGACAATGTTTGTCTATAGATACTTACTTGAGGTTACCTAAGAAATGTATAAGACCCGAGCCAATAAGAAATCTTTTACACAATTTCGAAACTACTCAAGTGTGGTATGCTAAAGCTCGGGATCGTAATTATACCAAAATGCAATCCTATAGAAATTTATCTTTTTTTTCAAGATCAGGTGGATTTTGCATCAAATAATATTTCCAGAACTACCATAAACCTACTCCTAAACTTACACCCATAACACCTATACTTACCTAAACTCCACACTCCGTGCTCACAAGCCTTTGAAGCAAAAATAATTTAGCAAAGTCACAAATCACAAACCGCGTCGATCCGCTGGCGATGGCGGTGTCTTGAGCGAATCATAAATTATCATTATCTGCGGTAACGTACTAGTATTTATTATTTATGGCCGGATCGACTACCCCGGCCCCGATACGGCAGTTTTTCCAGGGAGGCCCCGCTAGATGCAGGAAAGGGTGGCTAATGTCAAGTTGATGGGGTCAAACACGATGTAGGTTTGTTGTTTGTGCGTCTGTTTAATCTCTTGTAAACTACCTATGATGTTTGAAATTTGCTACTGATATTGAAAAACGGAGTTATTAGCTTTTCCTTGTCGCTTTTTAATGAACATATTCTATGACAGGGAAGATGCCTGGACACCTGTATAATTAAAGGGTAGAAGAGAAATAGAACATTTTAGAATTCAGAAAACAAATGCGTCATTTGCGATGGTGGTAATCTATTTATATTACTGATTTTATGTACTGAAAATATTAGTTGTCTATATGGATTTTGAAGTACTAATCTTCAAAATCCATATAGACAATTTACTTACTATTTTCATTCGTACTATCTATCTTAAGAGTAGATTGAGGAACTCATAGAGTTTTAAAACTCTAGATCTAGATAGGCAACGAACGAAACTAGAAGACATCGTGTGCATTTTCCGCAGCAACAACTTTTCAATATAATCTCCGTAGCGCATTCCTACCTCCGCTCAGTTTTCCTTGGTCCTGTTTATCTCGGTCTGTACCGATGACATGTCTTCTTTTTTTCTTCTCGATCCTCTATTTATGACGTTTGATATGCATACAGGGGGCGCTGTCGTTGCCTTGTCGAGTTTTTTTTTCCTCATTCCAGTTCGTCGTACACTTCTGTGATGTATGTGCGTTTTTCAATTGACTTCCGTGCTCAGAGAAAATAGCTTGTTTTTTTTTCTTGGTTTTGTTCAGTAGTTTTCTTTTCTCGTTGATGGTGTGATGTGTTATTTCTGTTTTTAGATGTGAATGATTGCTTGTGATTGCTTTTTCTAGTTGTATTGCTATGAGGTATCTCATTTATTTGACAAGTATGAGCTTAACTTTTTCAGCGTTTTGCAATTTTTATGCCACTGTCACACAAAATTTGCTAGGATGTTCCGTTACGTGACCGTTAAAATCCTTTGCGTCTGTGTTTTCAAATCGCATCGCAATCTCATTATCGATCGCGAAATCACCAATAAAAGTCAACAAAACAGTCTTCGCGACAACTAAAACTGTCCCATCCCGTTGGTCCGTTCTTGCGAAATTGCTAATTAATAAAAGTTAAGCAATAAATAAAGGAGGGGAGGGCAGTTAGCAAAAACTGTTCAGATCATAAAGCTGTCGTCGGATGAGCGAGTGCCTTTGTTGCGATGTTTCGTTGCGATGGACGATAAATCGTAGGTACGAGCTGTTTGGGGTAGCATAGTGAGCCTAGTGTTACTAGTTGAGCATTCGCAATACGAACACCGATGACTGTCGCCAATTTGCGGATGAAAAGTAGATGGACTATGGTATGTAAGATATGGAAATAGATAGCACACCTTTTTACTAGTTTTTTCTGTACCCCTGTAAGTTGTCTGTAGAAAATGCTTGTAGCATTAGGGCACCGTTTTTCACAGTTATATCCTACTAGCTGTTCCCGCGCGCTTCGCTTCGCCTTAAAAAGTTTTCCCGTGGGAATTCCGGGATAAAAAAGTAGCCTATGTTCTTTCCCAGGGTCTAGATCGTATGTATACCAAATTTCATTCAAATCCGTTCAGTAGTTTTGGCGTGAAAGAGTAACAGACAGACAGACAGACAGACAGACAGACAGACAGACACAGTTACTTTCGCATTTATAATATTAGTTAGGATATTAAAGAAATAAATTTAAAATCAGACGAGATAATGTACGAAAAACGTGACTTACTCTCATTAAAAGTTCTATCAATTGCAAAACACGTAAAATCATCTATCGACAAGTTTCGTCTCTCCATCGAAGAGGTTAATTTAATTTAGTATTATCGTTCGTGTTTACAAAAATAAAACTCTCATCGTGACTGTAAATCTTTTAGCGAGTGCTGCCATCTATTTACCAGGTGGATTAATCTGGAAGGTGTAATGTAGTGCGCGGAAAGATTGATAGATGGCGATAGTAGTGTGCGTTTGCGCAGGTGAGGAAATGATTTCGTTGTTTACGTCTATAGCAGCTTTTGTATCAACATTTTTAAATGTAGGGGTTTGGTAATTTTTGGTTTTATTTATGGCATCCTAATCATGGAAGTACTTCCATGATCCCAATATTAACTTTTAAGAAAAAGCAGTGTAAGTACTTAAGTATACATTTTGAGTCAGAGGTTCTCACTTAACCCTTTACTTCATACGAAGCCATAAATGGCTCTTGGAATTTAATATTTTATTCTACCCAAACCAAAAAAAATATTTAAAAAATGATATCGCTATACTTTTAGTCACTTCTTTGTTTATACAAACATATTTTTTTTGTCCATGGTATGTGTCATCTGCGAATATAATCGCACCTTATCCCAGGTGCAATGATTGCTTTCTGTGAATGTGATTTTTCTGAAACTTTGAAATTCTGCAAAAAATATAAAAAGTACGTTGGTGGTAGTAAAAAAAATTTTTTCCTTTTGTGCATACCTTATATTTTATGGAACTTGTCAATTAATTAATTATTATTAGTTTTATATATATTATTTTCTCAATTATCTGAGAAAGCCATTTCTGGCTTCCTATGCGTTGAGGCTATAATATTTATGCCAGATATGGCTTCCTATGTACTCGTACATACTAACTAGATTTTTAACCTATCTTTACAGAACAAATACTTCGCTTATTTATACCTAAAAAAATACAATACCTGATGTTGACTCCTTACGTAATTTCACTAATGACTTATTTTACAAATTTTAAAATTTACTAATTAACTCAATTTACTTGTATTATTTAAATATATATATATATGTTCTGATTTAATAATAATTTGTCACTGATAAATTGTTGATCCGAAAAAAGAGCTGTAATAAAGCAATTCAGGAATTGTGATAGTATTTATTTGCCTCCTGCAGTAGTCCAGCTACCATATCCCAGGATAGATGGCAAGGGAGACTCCTCAATGTTATCAAATGCTAGCAGAACAGACAATTTTACAGGTAGACACGAATCTCCTGGACCATCCCAAAAAAACGTTAAACTGTACCTGTAGAGATGAGGACCTGCTTTAGCTGTGTTTGAATTTGATAGAAACAAACAGAATTAACCATTTTTCAATCCAATTATGAAAAGTTTATAGTTTTTGTATGTCTAATCAGAAAATTAATTATATGAAATATTTTCACAAAAACTGATATCTGTCTATGTAGTGCATGGGAAGCCATAAATGACATAGATATACCAAGTACCAGTGCATACGAAGCCATTTCTGGCTCCTAATTTTTTTTTTCTAAAATAAAGTAGCTAAATTTTTTTTTTACTTAAAAATGTTGTTATTATCCCTTATTAAACGATATTCAAGTAAAAAATATTTTTTATCTCAATCCCTTCATAATTCATGCAGTAGAGGGTTAAGTATTTTATATTCAGTAGGCAAGTACTTACCTGAACATCCGTATTAAAAACATTTACAAATGAAACTGAGCATACAAGATTGGCATTAGAAGTAATGTTTCTTAGGGCAAAGGGAACGATATCAAAACAAAACTATATTACGCTTTAATGTGTATACTTACGCTTACCGCGGTTCCATACTATTGATGATCAATAAAAAAGCTATTAGAATGAAGATCATTTCTATTTATTGTAAGATATTTGACCAATTCTCTACACATACCATTACTAGAAATTATTACGGCACCCTTTCTGATAGCAGCTTTAAGACCGTAATCCTTGACCACATCCAAGACAGACCCTCCTGTCGCCAGCCATCAACGTGCCCGGCCATCCGTGTAATCCTCCACATACATCAAACACTATCCAGAGACAACCAAACCCCATCTTTAACTAGAACAAAGATCCATCCGCAGTGATGGACCGGATAAAAATATAAAAGGAAGGAAACATCAACGATTTTTACCCTTAAAACCTAGGTGATACAGTTAGAAATACAGTGGAGAAGTATGGAGTTGGATGCTTGGACGCAGCAAATTGAGATGGAAATGGACTGGCACCAAAGGGACTGGACTTAGGGTGCGGTTACACTGACTGATGTGTTCTGAGGTGGCGTTTTGTATCATGTTGTTGGTAAAGTGATTTGTCAACGTAAAAAACTTTTAAGGTGATGTTTAGATAATGGCTTGTTTTTAACGAACTAATTTTAATTTTAGTGGTAGCTTATTATTACAAAAGTATCTACCTACCACAACTTCAAAATTGCGTCATAAAAAATACCTCTTCATACATTTTGTAAAACAGAAATTTAATATAGGTATTAGTGAAAAACTGGTGAAAGCAGTAAGTATAACCCTAGCAAACTAAATCCGTGGGGAAGTGTCTATCTATACGTACTCAATAACCCCGTTCTTCAGCCGGGCGGGTATCCGTGAAATGTGGACCGGCGGACTTCAGGGATTAACTGTTTACTTATGGGTAGATCAAGACGTATTTTACCTACGAGAAAATATATTATATGAGTATTATTTCATTTGTTTACCATCAACTGGTAAAGTAAGATATAACAGTGGTCTGGCTAAATAAGTGCGACAAGCACCATTCATTAGGTTTAGTGCCAATTTCTCCATTCTCGGATAGAGCATAACCAGGGAGTAGTGGTTAACTTTTGACACATCTGTCATGAATTTTATATGGAGATGACGTTTAATTTATAAATCGATCCCTGTCGGTTAGATAACCGACAATGGAGAAATTGGCACTTAATGTCACACATAGTACCTAAGTGTTTTCAAAAAAATGAAACCATGAGCAAAAATAAATAAATCGTAACAGAACAAAAAAATTACTTAAGTACCAACACGATTTGATTTAGAACTAAACCAACATTCATTCAATGAACAAACGCCAAACGTAATCTAGAATATTTAGCACGTTAAAAAATCGCCCAGATTGCGGTTCGTTCAAAGGGCTGCCAGTGCCGGACTCGGCGACAGGTCCCCGGGGGCGCCCCTCATCACTCACCCGCCCTCGCGCCGGCCCTGGACTCACCTGTGCATTTGTTTTACTTCTGTCTTCTCGCACCGCTTTGATTTTAAGGCGAGAATTTTGTGATTAGTCGCTGAATTGGTGAAGAGTTTTCTGGTCTTGAAATAAAATATCACTGAAGACTTTTCATCATCACCCTATAGATGTGTATTAGTTATATTATATAGTTATTATATAGTTATTAAGTAGTGTATTATACACTTGCACCTCAGCTACCTCTAATTCTATTTCTATTTTCTTTTATAACTCTCTTCCATCCAAAGGTTGTCTGGTAGAGATTGCTATAAGCAATAAGGCCGCCTTTTTGTACTGTTTTTATTTTTAAGTTTTTTTTTTGTATGTTCTATTTTGGTGCAAATAAAGAGTATTGTATTGTATTGTATTGTATAGATGCACCCTCCCAAAGCACGCTAATTGACGCTACTGCATGCGATCTTTCTGCACCCAATCATTATAAGCCACTTCAAAGTACATTGTGGAGAAAAATGTATCACATCTTCTATACATACATTTGTTTTAAGAGTAGAGGGCTGCATCTATCATTTAGATATGTGTCAACAAGCAAGCGGTTCATATACCTTGGGTAATACTATTATGTTCCTAGTTACATACATGTATATCCTAGAAAATATCGGACTAAAATTATTGAGTGAAAATAATAATCCGAAGATATAAAGTCTAATCTACGAGGCTATCTATCAATCGAATTTTGGTATTAAGTGTCTGTCTGTATCTGTATGTCGGTAAATAAGAACTAATAAGTAACCTACATAGTATACGCTCTCGTGATAGAAGAAAATAAATTACAAGAGATTGCTTTGGCCGAGGAAAATGGGCTAGACAAATGCTCTACTTCATAAAAATTCTGATTTTGTTAAACTTATTTTTATATTCTGTCAATAGTAACAGGTAAGGTACACTTAAATTTGGTTAGTTACTTGTTTAAGAGGGTAATGATTTCATTTATTTGTAATAGGGATATTAAATAAATATAGAAGAAAATCGTATTAGTTACCTACTACGGGAAAAGTTTTCAAGGGGAATCGGAGTCAGTTTAATTTTTATGTGACTACTGGCTCCATAGTAATTAAGAGCTGATTTTAACAGATGACTTGATCAATATGACTGTTTAAGCTATTTTAAAGGGAAAAGTCAGCGTTTCAAAGCTGTCGTTTTAAAAGTAGGGTTTAAAGATAAAGATAAGGAATCATTTAGGTATTTGACACACTGACAACAACAAAAATACAGAATAAACAATAACATAAATGGGTGCTGTCATCAGCCTCAAAAAAGCACTAGCTCAGCATGTGCTGTAGACAATAAGGCTACGTTAAGTAGAGCATCTTTCCTGTCCGTGCAACTACAGAAGCTAAGCTCCCGATCATTTTCAGTGGCTAAGATCTTAGCGGAGACTGAAATATTGCTATGATCAGTGCATCATACCGGCCGATATTTATCACGGACACTGAACTATGACTACGAGTCTGACTTGTGTTTAAACTACAGATTTTAAGTGTAAAACCACGGATTATTTCATATTTCATTCAGAGATACTGGGTATGTCGGTATTTCTACTTTGTATAATTATATACATATATATATATACATGGTTCAGTGTCCGTGATAAATATCGGGCAGTATGTATGTAATAATCGGGAGCTTAGCTTCAGTAGTTGCACGGGCGGAAAAGATGCTCTACTAAACGTAGCCTTATTATCTACAGCACATGCTGAGCTAGTGTTTTTTTGAGCACCCATATATATATATATATATATATATATATATATAATATTTTATCTTTTATATACCTAGGTATTAATCAGTGGTTAATCCCAGAATTCCCGCACATTTTTTCCAATGAAAGCAAATTTACCCACTCCTCACATCAACACACAGTTTCTAATACAGCTAAATAATAATTAACCGAAACTTACAGGCAACAATATGCATCGCAGAGTGGGCAGACTAAGTACGGACAGTGGCGACCTCTGGACCCGGCCACTTCATCACACTTTCATTAGTACTTTAACATATGACGCGGGGCGGGGGACTAAATCTTCATTTTTGACACCCCCCACGAGACATGAAGGGCTGTGCCCGTTTGGTCACAGCTGTTTTGCCCGTTTGGGTCACGTGCGTTTTATAGAAAGACTTTTTTACATGATTTTCCGAAAGTTGGAAACAAAAGTTGTCGACATTGTCGAGCTGAGACACTTATCCACTTTGGTAACAACCTTTATAACACTCTACCCTGTATTTATAAAATAATTATTAATCGTGATTTTTAAAACTATTTTATAAAAATCCAACAGCCATGATTTTTAACTCAACAATCATGTTCACTTTGAGCAGCAGACATGATCATTTTTCAGTCGTCAGTATAACATTTTTAATTTGAATTGGACCTTAAAAAATCCAGATTTCAGCCAGGGTTCTGTTATTTGCACGTCAAAATGTGTGAAAACTTCATATTTTAACACCGCTTTTTTACAGAACCAGCTAGCAGATGCCCAAACAGGGACAGACCTACCCTGAAGCTGTCTCCCAGCGAGGGACGTATCACGTTAAGGGGATCCCTAAAGCTAAAATGCTAAAGTCGGCTTGATATACTTGATTAGATTGGAAAAACGGTGGCTTCTATCACATTGATAAAAATATATTTTGTAGCAGAGGGTATACTGAACATGTTAGTTGCTTATAAATTGGTGCAGGATTATAATAAATATGTTAAAAAAAATTGCAAACACACCATGTCTTTTGCCATTTTTTGACTTATTATGAAAAAACCCTCGAAATCAGAGGGCCCATTTTCATGGAATCTTATATGTATGTGTAGGTAATTAAATTCTTAACAAAGTTACCTTAAAGAGTTGGATTTAATGGACCAGAAGTCAACTTTTTTTGCAAAAAACTAATAAATTCCGGTTTAAAAATGATGACACCGTGACAGATTTCAGATTTCTTCAGTCGTCGCCCTGGTGGCGGCCTGTTAGGAGCGATACCCACGCCATTTTATTTTTTATCAAATATTTCACAAAAACTGATTAAATCAACAAATTATGACTACAAGTATTATAATACATATGCATTTGCTATGGAAAGTTAATTTTCTAATCATTTTAGATGCAGAAAAGCCGAAAATTCTTAGAGAACATTTCGCCTTTTCGATTTGTTTACATTTTTTACTATAGAGTTACAGATGCATAGATAAAGGTAAACATTGCACATAATGACACTTATTAGATTCTCCGAATAAGAACTATACGGTCAATGCAGTATGCCAAAGCGCGAGCCTGTTTATATTCTGAGGGGTAATTTATTTTATTTTAACGGTTGTGTATGGTAGGTAAGCTACACAATATACAGGGTGTTGAAAAGTAAGTTCATAATTTGTTTTATTTGAAACCAAAAACCGTAGTTAATTAAAAAAAATATATTTTAAGATGTGGTAGTCTGTACACTACAGGTTGTTAAAAATAAGTAAGTATTTTTAAAAATTGAAGATCTAAAATTTACATAATTTTTTAAATCTATTTAACAAGCTTTGCAAAAAAGCGGTTAAGTGCGACTGTATCTCGCCATGAAAAAAATGAAATGTTTACTGTAGCTATGAATTTTATGCGTTACAAGTGGAATAAAATACCGCATAATATTATGTACAACTATGTAAGAGCCTAGTTTTTAAAAAAAAACTCATAAGAAAATATTAAATACACAGGTTTTTTAACCCCTGAAAGAAATAGAGGGGTGTTATAAGTTTAAAGTAAGGGCTGATTTTTTTTTTAAAATTAGGGTGATAGGTAATGTATATTTTTAATGACTTTTTCAAATAGATAAATGTTATACCATTTTTAAATTGCCATAAAATTACCTATAGTTATAGTTATAGAAAAGGGCAGGGCTACCAGTGCCCATTCGCCACTGCAACCTAAAAGATCTATAAATTATGACTCCCCATGCCGAGTCTCACTCTACAGGCCCAGGTCTTTTATAAACCTGATATTACCTATACAGGATGTTGCAAAAAGGGTATACTGTGCCGAAAGGGTTTGACTCAGGGGTTATTCTGAACAACTTTTGTTCTCCAAGTTTTGGAAATTCTCGAAAAATAAATTCGGTCTCTATAGTAAAAAGTCACGTGATCGAATAAGTTTCTATGTAAAAGGTTTTGTTACGTGAATTTTCAAAATTGTAGAAGAAAAGTGGATCAGAATGGCACCTAAATCCACTTTTGGCTAAGCTTTATACCCTTTTTTCAATACCTTGTATAAAATATCGTCAGCGTCACCTTAGATCGTAATCATCGTAACTCCTCGTGACCAAATTTTAGAGGAGACAAAAATACTGTTTTATTTGTAGTTCTAGTTGGCATACTACCCACCTAAAGTTTTTTTTAACTAGCCTAAAAATGATTTGTTTAGACAGTCTATCTTCCTGTTCAACCGCAGCCTGAGTGCCAGTGACTCAATGACTGAAAGGAGGCCATTAGTGCTCCTAAATAAATAAAGCAGGCCTGTAGATTATCTTTCAGTGTACCGACACATCTGATTGCTGTAAGAGCCTGATAAGCTCTTCGAACGAGTCATACCTCTGTGGTGGTACGGTTTCGACCTTTCGGACAGTCAGTTTGGCATCCGAAATGCGGATTCGAATAGTGGGTACAATACTTTGCGTTCGTTCACTGTCGGAGCAGGATAAGAACCACGGGCGAGTTGTTGCGCTGGCTGTTTGCTTAAAAATAGTAACCGCGTTCAACTCTATCCCCTAGAGGGCGAACCTTTAGGGCGGCTCTTGTATACCATCACTTGTCTTCTTATCTGCAGAAAATTGACAGAGGTCATACGTGTCTAACAAGTACATTAAGGATGCGAAAAGAGAGGGTTTGTTTTCACTGAAGAAGTTCAGTTGCGGAGTTCCACAGCGGTAGGTCTTGGACCCCTCTGCTGTGGAACTTGGCATACAACGCGGTCCTGCAAATCAAGCTCGCAAACGGCGTTAGCACAGTGCATTTTTCTAATGAATAATTCACACAGGTCGTGAGGTAGACTGAGAGCCTCCTTCAGGGATGACATCCCAATGATTCATTACGAAAAAATTGCTGCAGCTGTGCTCGCCATGCAGTGCATGGGCTACTTCCGAATCTGGGGGGCTGTTGCAAAGGAGTCCGTTGCCTCTATACGGTACGGGTTCCGTGCGATCTATGATCCTTCCGGGAGCACCTGTCTTGTCAAGTCGAAGAGAATGGCTCGTATTCGACGCAACCTGCAGTACTGGTGGGATTGGTTGGAGGACAGGACAGCAGGAAGCTGCAGCAGCCGTCATGCTGTGATTCGACGCATATATGCAAAAAAAAGTTGAAAGTAACTTCATGTTAATAAAATATTAGATCTTAATTTAACAACATAACATTGCAAAAGAAAAATTAACATTGTTGAGTATGTTATTGTAATTTACTAAAGTAGTAATAAAAACAAAGGCTTATTGCATAGTTTTCGTTCACGTTCGCCTACATCGCACGTTGTATATGAGAATAAAGGGTATAATTACTAAGTTTTCTTGTTTAAAAATCACGGTTTGGGGTTTAGAGGAAAACAAATGGTAAAATGCGGAATACAGTTTTTTTTTTCGAATAAAAAGGAAAACATGTGAATTCAAAAAACGTTTCTATTGACACCAAAGAGTACTTTTCGCCGAGAAAAGTGGAGTTACAATGTTTGCGATCTAAAGTGATGATAGAACTAGAACTTATTTTTTCAGTTCACCTGCTGTTGAGTGAAATCGTAATTAGGTAAATGACTCCTTGACATGAAAATAACTTTTTTTATATAATCGTTATAACAAAACCGTTTTTTTTAATACAGCAATATTTGTAGGTGTACTTACAGTGAGCAAAAGAGCGCAGCAAGGTGTAAATTTTTTGGTTTTTAAGAAACAAAAATATTATTTCTATCATATCCCAAATACACATAAGTACTTAAAAAAAAAAATACACACTCTCGCCTTGTACTAATATACCCCCTTGCGGGGGTACTTACATGTTATTATTTTTCTGGTGACCTCCCCATATCCCTTTGCCAGCTACGTAACCTTTTGTGACACCCTGTATATGCAGAGTTCTGCAAACTACTGTTCTGCTTTTGAAACACCAAAAAAAAACAGGTCGTCTAACTAAAAGGTCACGTGACCAAAAAAAAATTATATGAAGAAGCGTTTTTTTCATGAATATAAAAAATTACGTAGGATAAAAGTTTTTCAGAGTGACGCCTGAGTAACGCCCTTTCGGCTAACTATACTTTTTTTATTACACGGGGGCAGAGTTTAATACAACACCCTGAACTATTAAACTCTGATAATATTTTCGCGATTTTTTTACATTCTGATTTCATTTCCTGGCTTAGAAATAACATCAATAACATGCTGCACACGTAGGTTTCGGCATAGTATTAAACCCTTTTGCAACAACCTGTATAAATATCGGCACGGGTACGACTTTATATATAATTAATTATTAAATATTAAAAATACTTTCAAATAAAAATAAATATTTTCGTATCACAAAACAATATTACTTACTTAGTATATTTTTAACAAAGTGGCATGTCTTCACTTTTATGTTTTCGAGTACTATGTTAAAATTTCATGTCATTGTCCGTAGAACGCCCCGCATACCTCAACCCCCCCTCACTAGATTTGACAGATTCTGATTTTCTTCCAGCTTTAGTGACAGCCTTAATGTAGATACATCGCACTTCGGACGTCTGCGGCTGACTGTACCTGGGGGCCACTCTAGCTAAACAAAAACCAAGTTTCAGTGGACTAACCATGACGCTATCTTGAATTAGACGTACCGATTGTCTTACGCCCGTGTAAAAAAAGGTATTTTTGAATATAGTTTTTTGTTAAGATAGAGTAACCCTTCTGTGCTACCCACACTACACCCACACGTCCACGAGCCGAGCATTCAGACTATTTACCCTTGAAGATAATATTGAAATTGTCATCCGATAGCATGAGCATGATATTAGATAGCACGAACACTAACACAATAAATAAATATCAAATTCTCGTACTATATTAAGTGTAACGATTTAGAAGAATAAATATTTGATTACATACTTATAAAAAATGTCTGTTTGATACTTAGGAATCTTAGGATTGAAGATGATCTAGATTGATATTTGGATATTTTAGTCGTGGTTTCATATACGCCTCCAAAGCTCCCAGTAGCCACTTGCACATATCAAAAAACATCTATAATTTACATCAGCATACAGAGTCGATTCTTTCTCCGTCGCTCCTTCATAAACAGGGATCACCCCCCCCTCGCGTCTCACCCCTCGTACCTCACCCCCCCTCGGCCTGGAGGTGGTTTTGAATGGAGATTGAGCCAATTAAAGTAATCGCCCTACCAGTCGGCGCTGTACGGATTACTAACTGGGACTAACAAGGCTATAGAGTCGCCTTAGAACTAATAATTTTGAGTGTCTTTGTTTTAGCTTAGATGATTCCTGTAACATTTGTAAATTTTCCGAGTTACGCATAAATAAAATAGTAAAGTAATAGTAATCTTTAATCTTGAGAACTGATTAGTCAGAAGCCATATTCAATGCAAAAACATGTCTTTAATTTCCCATTTTCTACACCTGTGCTGCGATCACAAGATTCGTGAACCTCCGTTAACGTTGCGTATCGTCAACTATCACTGTCAAATGTAAGGAGACGTATAGATTCGAATGAAATTCCAACGTTAGCGACAGTATTGCCACGTTAGCCTATGATAGGCGTACTGACCAGTTTTTATATTCCAATATTTCTAAAGAGAAAGAGCTTCTACGCGTCCCCTGTCCCAAGGATTAGTATCATACAATACAAGCAAGGTCTGAATCCTTGTAACAAGACTGCTAACCGTTTTCCCGCGAAAACAAATCGCGCGCCGAAAACGGTTAGCGTCCCACGCCGCCGCGCCGTTTTACTGCGCAGCTTTACTGCGCAGACCGCGTCCCGCGTCCTCCCCTTCACCCGCGCGCACCCCGCGCTCGCGCCACCGGCCAGCGAAGCCCGCGCAGTCAGTCGGCGCCAACCCGTTTCCCGGCTAGGTCACGCTCGCTCTTGTGCCGCTTCGGAAATTAGTTTATAAGCAAAGACTACCTACTTCCTATATTCGTGTCTGTAGAACCTGACAATATAAGTTTCATTGTGTATACCCTGAGTTTTGTGTTATTCGTCATCACTCCCCATAGAGTTTCTCATAGTGGCGCCCAACTAGTGGAGACACGAAACTGTAATTGTGAGTGCGAACTGTTATTGCAAGAAACAATATGCCAGCGGAAAAGGAAGAGCGAAGCGTCGTGACCTCGACGAAGACGACAGCAGCGGCACCGCCGGCGAGACCACGGTAATGCCCCGCCCAGGCGGCGGCGCGCCCGCCGAGCACGTGGCGGTTGTCCCTACCGCAGCGAGCGACCTCCCCGCCGCGCCCGGCGCGCCCCACGCGCACGAGCAGAACGCGGCACGCGGGTCCCCTGCGGTACGCGCCCCCCCCGCCACGCCCGGCGCGTCGCACGAGCACGCTGCGCGCGGCCGCCCTGCCTCGGCTGTCTCGGCTGGCCCGCCCTACGCGTCCTACGAGGATGCTGCGCGCGGCCGCCCTGCCTCGGCTGACTTGGCTGGCCCGCCCTACGCGTCCTACGACTACCGGCCTTGACGACGATGACGACCGCAGCTGCACCGGCGAGAGGAAGGTGATGACCCGCCCCGGCGCGCCCAGCGTGCCCGCGGCGCGCGCTCCCGCCGCCTCCCCCGCCGTGCCTGACGCGCCCGCCACGCACGACGCGCTATACGAGTACGCGGCGCGCAGCCTCCCCGCTACACTCGACGCGTTCGTCTCCGTGCTGCTGGACACCGTCGCCAAGGCCGCCAAGACCTACCGCGTCTTTATGGAGAGGACGGTGATGACCCGCCCCGGCGCGCCCAGTGTGCCCGCGGCGCGCGCTCCCGCCGCCTCCCCTGCCACGCACGACGCGCCCGCCACGCACGACGCGCTATACGAGTACGCGGCGCGCAGCCTCCCCGCTACACTCGACGCGTTCGTCTCCGTGCTGCTGGACACCGTCGCCAAGGCCGCCAAGACCAACCGTGTCTTTATGGAGAGGATGGTGATGACCCGCCCCGGCGCGCCCAGCGTGCCCGCGGCGCGCGCTCCCGCCGCCTCCCCTGCCACGCACGACGCGCCCGCCACGCACGACGCGCCCTACGAGTAAGCGGCGTGCAGCCCCGCGGCGCGCGCTACCCCCGCCGCGACCGCCGCTATACTCGACGCGTTCGCCTGCGTAACGGCGGCGCAGCTCTCTGTCTTCATGGAGAGGACGGTGATGACCCGCCCCGGCGCGCCCAGCGTGCCCGCGGCGCGCGCTCCCGCCGCCTCCCCTACCAGCACACGGAGCCCGGCCGCCCGGCCTCACCAGGCTCGGCTGGCCCGCCCGGTGCCTTGTACCAGCACGCGGCGCCCGGCCGCCCCGCCTCACCAGGCTCGGCTGGCCCGCCCGGTGCCTTGTACCAGCACGCGGCGCCCGGCCGCCCGGCCTCACCAGGCTCGGCTGGCCCGCCCGGTGCCTTGTACCAGCACGCGGCGCCCGGCCGCCCCGCCTCACCAGGCTCGGCTGGCCCGCCCGGTGCCTTGTACCAGCACGCGGCGCCCGGCCGCCCGGCCTCACCAGGCTCGGCTGGCCCGCCCGGTGCCTTGTACCAGCACGCGGCGCCCGGCCGCCCCGCCTCACCAGGCTCGGCTGGCCCGCCCGGTGCCTTGTACCAGCACGCGGCGCCCGGCCGCCCCGCCTCACCAGGCTCGGCTGGCCCGCCCGGTGCCTTGTACCAGCACGCGGCGCGCGCTCCCGCCGCCTCACCCGTCACGCACGACGCGCCCGCCACGCACGACGCGACCAACGAGTACGCGGCGCGCAGCCCCCGCGGCGCGCGATACTTCCGCCGCTTCCGCCGCTACACTCGACGCGTTCGCCTGCGTGACGGCGGCGCAGCTCTCTGTGCTGCTGAGACATCTCAAGACTCAAGTACGCCTGTGCAGACCACCCCGCCATCGTCGAGGACGACGATCAGTTTAGGGGGAGGACCAGAACTACTCAGTCTGCTACTCCGAACGCGAGGGCGCTTAGTTCGGACTAGAGGGGGAGGATGTAACAAGACTGCTAACCGTTTTCCCGCGAAAACAAATCGCGCGCCGAAAACGGTTAGCGTCCCACGCCGCCGCGCCGTTTTACTGCGCAGCTTTACTGCGCAGACCGCGTCCCGCGTCCTCCCCTTCACCCGCGCGCACCCCGCGCTCGCGCCACCGGCCAGCGAAGCCCGCGCAGTCAGTCGGCGCCAACCCGTTTCCCGGCTAGGTCACGCTCGCTCTTGTGCCGCTTCGGAAATTAGTTTATAAGCAAAGACTACCTACTTCCTATATTCGTGTCTGTAGAACCTGACAATATAAGTTTCATTGTGTATACCCTGAGTTTTGTGTTATTCGTCATCACTCCCCATAGAGTTTCTCACATCCTTTTATTTATCGCTATTTATTGTTATTGCATTTTGTGCTCCCATCCCTCTCTTCTAATACTGTCTTGGAATAAATTTCGCTTAATATTTCCCCGCGTCGTTGCTTGTTTTAAATATTATCTTGCTAATTAGCGCGCGAGCTTTTAGCGAGATGAGAATTTCCACCAAAAATGCCGGACACGAAATTGTCTGGGTGTTACTGTTATGTGTTCTGTAGTAGTCTTGTTGAAATAAATGTTACTGTTTTTAAGAAAGTTTTAAAACAGTGTTTTTATGTTCCACTGATTAATTAAATATGCCAAAACGATCCAGAAACCCAAACGATCTGACTTTTTCTATTTCTATACCTGTTCGTTATTTTGCTGTGGAACAAAAGTAGTTCTCTACATAAATTGTTTCTATAAGCATGTATGACTGCTTTCATGAGGTATTTAATTATAAGTTAGTAATTTATTTTTCTAGTATTATCTTTCCGACGGGTAGGCTACGAATACAACCTGAAAATCACCTCCAAAATCGTCATCAACCCATCAGCACTACCTCCCACACCGCAGCAAGTACCAGGGCCACAGAGAGCCGAAGAGACGCATAGCTGACAGATACGAGTTCGGGATCCTACCCATTGACAAAGGAATAAAGAGAGGACCTGGCATAAAAATCGGGACTTAAAAATATATCGTCGTCTCTTTTTAACTTATTGGTGTTAGGGGCCGTCCATTAATCACGTGAGGTCATTTTTCTCATTTTTTGACCCCCCCCTCCCCCCTGGTGATATTTGGTGAGGTTTGGGACCAACCCCCCCTCCCCCCCCCCTGGATCACGTGTATTTTTTTGGAAGTCTATGTAAAGGCAATTTTTGACTAGAAAAAATATAGGTCATACTACAAATCGTTAAAATTTTTGCGCCGTCCAAAATATCGGTTCAGAAATACCTAATTTTTTAACAAAAAATTAATACACGTGATGTCTAACGAGAACCCCCCCTCCCCCTCGTGATGTTTCGTGAGGTTTTCAGTACCCCCTCCCCCCCCCTTTGAGCCTCACGTGATTAATGGACGGCCCCTTATCCTACGTAAAAAAGGACAACAGTAGTTTTGTCTTTGCCTAAAATTACAACATTGCGACCGGTCGCCATTTTGATTGACATCCAAACACAAAGTACTTCAGCTGTCAAACAATTTCTTTGTTTACATTTTTCAAGAAAAAAGCCGCCATTTTAATTGAAACCAAAGTTTAGGTAGGCGCATTTCTTTCGTGGATATGCCATGTCCTCTCTTTATTCCTTTGTCAATGATCCTACCCCGCCGTGAGTTATTGGCTAACTCGAGAATGATATTCTGTGGAGCTGCACACGTCGTGAGTTTGTCACACAGAGTGTGACTCACTCGGCGTGTAGCGGAGGTGCGGTTGTCGTAACACTATCGTACAGCAATAGCCTAGTCAGAGATCTTCGAGCAGCTTGAAAATATAAATGACAGTCCGGTTGGCCACTTACCCGACAACTCTTTCAGTACAAAGATGCTTGTGCTGGTGTCCACTAATTCGCACTGGGCCCGCGTGGTGGACTAGGCCTCTTAAACCTTCCGTTGAAGAAGAACCGTGCCTCAGCATTAAGGTCGTGATGGGTTGGACGTTATGGCAGATTTGGTCTAGCGAAGTACCGTTAGTGTTCTGCCGTTAAACAAAATCTGGTTAGAATTACATCTTATGCCAATATGAGTTTTAGATGAAAATAACGCATAAAGTGTGTATGGCGAGCCATACGAATGACCCTCTGAGTCACCCTCTTTCGGCTTAGTATACCCTTTTTGCAACATCCTGTAGTATTTTAATAGTGGGGAGGTTTTTTAGCAACTGTACCTCCTGTACACTAACTGCCGATATCGCCTCAAGCCGCTCTTCCACTGCAATCCTGCGCGTCGTAAATCTGCCTAATCATTTGAATTACTCTCCACTCTCTTAATATCGCACGCCACTGGAGATGTATAGCGCGGGCGTATAGCTACCAGTGTGACACCGGCTTTAGCTGGATGGATGGGTTCGGTTATTCATTCGCTTAATTGCGGCTAGGTGTTTATGGCGCTAAGATGTTGTTTATATTTATAATTGTTTATCTCATGAGTAGTGACCTACTACGGGGGTACATTTTGGCGAGGATTTATTTTACAGGTTGATAAATGGTGTTAAAATGATGGTGATAAATATGGCGAAATTCATAAATTGTATACTGAAGTAAAATTACATTACTTTAAATTTTTTTCTTATTCGTTTTAACAAAATTCAAATTTGAGTTGTTACTCATGGGTGGAAGATAAAATATATATTGTCGATACATTCAAAAAATCTCTACAAGGTAAGTATGTAGTAAGTAATATAATATTATAATGCATGCTGGGTTCGCCTGTTATTTATCATTAAACTATTGTATTTTTATGAAGCATTAATTTAATGTAATCTTTGTTGGCGAATCATATGAATAAAGAAATAAATATTGTTGAAATCATGTCAGTACAGTAAAATCGATACTGCTCCACTGCAGGATGACGGGATCCACTGAGGATAAGAGCATCAGGGGCGCGTTTAGTAACTTACACTAAGATTACACTGTGTGCTGAGTGTGAGTTATCAAGTAATGTTATACAACAATTTGTGCGGAATACCGAGGAGTTATAGAGGAGGATGTAAATAATAAAGCCCTTACAAGAAAACCTTAACACCGACTAACTTGTCTTTCAATATAATTTCTCTTAAACCGATATCCATCCCGTGCTTAGATTAAAAATATACGAGCAGGATGGTGTATCATTTGTCACATAAAAAGCTAATAATTTCGCATTTTGTTGTTCGCCAATGAATAAACTGACAAATCTACTGACTGAACTATTTCAAAATAAGAGGTCAGTAGCAGAAATTCGTTGTTATTTTTCGAGACGTTTCTAATTTCTTCTGCACTGACACTCCATACCGTATTAAAACACCGTTGATCCCGTGTGACAATGCAAACGGCCCTTCCCTTCCTATAGAAGGGGTCTAGGGGGGTACATGCGGGGTAAAGGGGGGGGGGGGGGGGAGGCTCAACAGGTGGCGCAGTCTGTCTCAATCAGCCGGCGTGTCAAAGTCAACGCACAGTCATTTGTTAGCTGACGACAGCGGAGCCTGGATGGTTAGGCTTATTTCGCCGTTTTGCTAGTGGCAGTCAATTTGTTTTTGCGCGTTTCGTTTGTTAACTGGTTGATAAGTGATCTTGATTCGGTTTATAAGCAAGAGATAAAAAGTTCTAGGAAGGTATTTTTTTATTATATACTATTTACTTAAGTACAAAAAATTGTATATTGGATAGTTAGGTAATGAATGTTAGTGAAATACACTACTATATCACAATCATTTATAAACTCACTATCATCCATTCATAAGTAGTCTGGTTTTATGTTGATTGCTATAATATAAGCAATAAGCTCTTTGTACTGTTTTCATTTTAAGTTATTTTTTTGTATTTTTTGTTATTTGTGTCAACAAAGTGTGTTGAATCGTATATCAATAGGTAGGCTCACTTTTAAGTTTAGCAGTAGGCCCATTCCAACTATATAATCTGACTGGATAAACCCTAGTCAAGCTAGTATTTGGGAATAAAACGAAGAAGAAGTGCAGTATTGAAGTACATTTAATTGCACATCAGAATATATAGCCAACAATTTTTTTTATTGTGTTAAAATTTCATATGAAATGTTTAAAAAATTGAGGCCACTTGGTGTCAGCATTATGGAAGTGGAGCTTTTTCATTGCTAGTGAGTGTATTATGTACAAAAGAAAGTTCTTATATGCGTTGAACTCTAATATATATAGAAAATGTAGCTGTCAAATGTAAAGGCAAAGGAGTTTTTTTTGTAATATCTTATTTATGAAGTTTTCTGTATATACCTGTACATTATACATTTCTAATTAGTCAATCACACTATGTTTAGGTATATCTTTACAGCCTTTTTGCTTTACAACAATGGCATGTATAATGTAGCAATTAAAACTGTTTTACAATTACATCGTGCTTCCGTAAATAATTATGTACCTATATGCATTTATACATTTTTTGTGTACCTACGTCTTAGCCTGTATGTTTTACACACATAACATTAACGCCTTGTACTAATTAATCCTTTCGCTTATAATTGTAGGTACGTACAATTGTGCATTGCATCACTTTCGCCTCTTTTACGACTTTTTATGTTTGTCAGAATTAATACCTAATATTCTATGATGTACATAGTATAGGCTTCACGACTGCTGCTGATACAGCAACCGGGACACACGGTTTAACGTGCCGTCCGAAGCACAGAAGCGTCCAGAAATCAACTAGGTACTTGAAATTGGTCACCCATCCAATCGTGCCATGTGTTGCCTAACTTCAATGATCAGTTACGATCACTGAGCTAGCTCGACTTGGGACGCTTCAGACCCCTTAGCATGAATTTTCATAGTGAACGTGAAGTAGAATTCATCGAGTAATTTTGTATGAAAATATGAACAGCGCCCCTGGCGGTCGGTAGCAGAACTAAAATTTTCCTACAAAATTCATCGAGTAATTTTACTTCACTTTCACGATGCAAATTGATGCTAAGGGGTCAGATTTCATCCACACAAAACGCAAAGCTCCCTTTTAGATCCAAATTCACAGCCTTCATAACCTTCATTTACGGCATAACCTCAAAACCCGTCGCGTCGGTAGACTAGTGTAAGACAATGGCGGAGATGTGGGTGCCGGTTCGAGTCCGCACAGTGATGTAAGCTTTGAAAGTGAACGTGTGCTACTGACCATTCGGATGCGCCGGCGCATGTTACAGGCGACGCGAATTTGAATTAAATTTGAAGCAGAAATTTATTTTTCTCTTCAATATAAATTATTAATATTTAATTTCAGTAATAATGAGTCGATGATAATTATGAAAAGTAGTAGGTCTAGGTAAGCAGGCCTTTCATAATGTGGATGTTGGTGGTGCAGTTTCAATATATTGAAAATGTACAAACGTAATACAAAATGACACTGACAGTCAATAAACAGACATCAATACATAAAATATATATTATTATTTTCACTTCTGCTTTATCCTAAATAATAGAAAATGTATTGGTAACACGAATAATTGCGTGTTAAACTTATAATATTGATTCTAGATTTAAGTACCTAGCGCCTAATTTGGCAATCAATGAAACTGACGACATAAGTGAGTGTAGAACCGGTAAAACCGGTAGGATTTAAAAAAAAATATTTCTAATGATACGAACTTTAATTTCACGTGACTTGTACCATGCGGTGATCTCGCATCTTTAAGGAGAAATGTAATAACATTAATTCAATGGAAATAAACCTTGTTCTAGAACAATAAGAACTACAAAGGTCGAATACGTTTGTTTTGTTTGCTCTTGTAATTTTGTGCTGTTATGGGGATTTCCTGGGAAATCCATCCTAATCCTAATCCTAACTAATATTATAAATGCGAAAGTAACTGTGTCTGTCTGTCTGTCTGTCAGTTACTCTTTCACGCCAAAACTACTGAACGGATTTGAATGAAATTTGGTATACATACGGTCTAGAACCTGGGAAAAAACATAGGCTACTTTTTATCCCAGAATTCCCACGGGAAAACTTTTTAAGGCGAAGCGAAGCGCGCGCCCAACAAACATTTTACCCTCAGTTACAGCTATTTTTATAACTTTAACCTGTATAACTGTGTTATTATTATCTCAGTTCTAACATAAAGCGATAAAGATGATTTAACAAATGAAATTAGTGTTAACAGCAGGTTTAAGTGTTAAAATGGTATTAGTCAAAGCAATTATAATTAAGATGTTATAGGTTTAAACTGTTTCTAGAACCTAAAGCTATATAAGAGTGCTCACTGACACCTGTTAACACTTATGGTTGTTAAGTGGTTTCCTTTAATACCCATATAAATCTTTAGGTGTCATATTGAATTTAGGCTGCAGGAATTGGTTATAAAAGAGATTTTGTCAAGAGTGCAGTAAGACAAGATTCTTACAGTGTTGGAAAACTCAACAATGCAGTTTTAATCTTTAAGGTTAACTTAACTTACGCTTATTGCGTTAGGCAAGTAGACTGTAAAAGTAACGGTGTTAAGCAAGACTGTGCGGATCGACTAAGACTGCATAATACCCTTGGCTAAGGGTGTTCTATTTCAAAAAGTGTAATAGATGACTTAGGTGAGTCTATATGTCTTAAATGTAAGTTCGCCATTTGCATTGACGACCTAACCTATAAATTGCTAGGATAAACAATATTTTGCTTTAAAATACTTACTTATTTATGTGAATTTTGTCATTCCAGTCATGCCAATCGATTTTTGAAACTAATGGACATACAGCAAGGATACAAAAAAATACAAAATTGAGACTTCTATTTTATATTTACTTATGTTTCATTTGAAATCATTAATGAATTCGGAGCGCATTAAAATTGAGGTGGGAAATATGGTATACATTACAGTAAAATTACAAGGGCATATTATTTTCAATTCACAAAACATGTTAAGTCAAGTAAATATATTATATTTACTGTTATTTAGTAATGATCAATACTGTCACTCTAATGCTGTCGCGTATGATTGCTGTTGACACTATTATTTTCAAAGACATACAACTTGTATGGTAAAAGTGTATTCGAAAAACGGTAACATACTCACTTAACCCTTTTTTACCAAACAAATAAGAGTTAGGGAGTCAAATAACCATTCTAAAACTACAACTATACTGGTAAAAGTTCTAGCTGAGAGGGATTAAACCCTCTTCTATAGTAACTTTAGCACTTCAATGACACCGTTTTACAGACTTTCTAAAGCCTTTACTCTCAAAATCGAGGGCCTCTTTCGTGGTTATAAGTGAGTTAGAGCACTCTCCTACACTCTTATACAGCTATGTCTTAACACTTTAATTTTCGAATGGAACCATTATACAAGTTATATGAGAGTTTTTTTAACGCTACGATGTTAGTTGGGCGGGAACAGCTATATTATAAATGCGAAAGTTACTGTGTCTGTCTGTTACTCTTTCACGCCAAAACTACAGACCGGATTTGAATGAAATTTGGTATACATATGGTCTAGACCCTGAGAAAGAACATAGGCTACTTTTTATCCCGGAATTCCCACGGAAAAGTCTTTTTAAGGCGAAGCGAAGCTCGCGGGCACAACTAGTTAATAATAAAATTGATACTGTTTGAGGTTGGGATTTCAAAATCAATAAATTATTTTAAAGTAAAGGTTTTCACTTTTAGGCGCAACATTTCTGCAGCAAAAGAATAAGTTACGAGTATACAATAAAAACATGATTTAACCTTAATAAGCACAAAGTAATAAGAACTAAGGCGCACTCTAAAATATAAACATTAAAACGATAATTGTACATAATATTTTCTCAACTCGCAAAATTAACACTACGGCTTCCTACCTAAATACCTTCCCACCTTTCTTGCGCAAGACGTGATAATTTGAGAAAACAAGGAACATGGGCACAAATGTTAGGAATATGCAAACGGAAATAACTGTTCTTTATATCAGCCGTACTGCTCACAATTTAAATGACTACATTATTAAAGTTGGGTAAGAATTTGTGAAATTAAGCTTGTAACTTGCAAGACATAAAACATTTACTTGTACTAATTCATGTGTAATATAACCATTTCGCAGCTCAGTTTAGTTCTTTCCCCGATTGCAAATTGCAATGAAACACTCGCGAGCTATGAAAACGTTCCACCTACCATTGCCGATCATAGAATATAGAACAATGCGGAAGTGGTCACTGGAACTTTTTCTTTGCTTGTGATCATAATAAAAGCGGCCAACTGCAAGTTGCACTTGCGAACGAAGGGTTCCGTGCCTTTATCTACAAATATTACTTCACTATTTTCGCCAGAAGATGTACTATGGATGAAAAATGTATCGTTTATAGATTTTCCATGTATAAGTTCTGTTCAAGGTGAAAAATAAAGGGTACTACTGAAAAATTAATAAAAATCCAGTTACAAGACCATCATTGGCCTGTTTAGGAGTGGTCTCTAAATCGACGAACGATCGAGTCACGCAATCGACACGCAACAACGAGGTAGAGTCCCTATGTTATTAATGAATTTTATAGTTAAATGTACCTATTTGAATTTTATACGTTTTTTATAGCCTTTATATTTTTGCTCAAATATATAAAAAAATATAGCTAATGTGTTTTTTATATAAATAAATAAATTATTATATTATTATAGAGTCGTGGTAAGGGCTGCAGTTTTTGTTTTTCCGAAGCTTCGGGGCGCTGCGCGAACCACGGCTCTATGTCGATCTAATCTATCTATCATGGTGGGCTGATTTTCGGCATTTAGCCTCTAAGGTGGGCCATTATGCGTGAAATACCTATCGAGTGACTAGGTATTAAGCCACCCAAGCTCACGCCAGAAAGCCAGTAAACGACCTAGGTTACTTATGACTCCCCCTTACTTAGGACCCGGAGATCCGAGCTTTATGTCATTGTAAGATCTACTCTAATTTATAAAACTGATAAATTAATAACGTACCTAATCTATTTCAAAAACAAAAAAAAACAGAAGCTGACTCAAGCACTTTATTTTTTCACGCTGAATTTGACATAACACTGTAGTAGGTAGTTTTTTCCAGGTAGGCAATTCTGTAATCTTGATGTAGTTGTTCACCGTAGAGGCTCATTGATGAAAGTCAATGTAAATACCTATAGATTTTTTTTGAATAAGTCTTGGATTTCGGATCCTTCTCCGCTAAAGAGTTTGATATCGTGACCTTCTCCGCCCGAGAAATCACAAATCACCATCTAAAAATTAAACAGTATATTAAAATATATTGTGTGATATAGTAGGTATTGTGTATCATATCATAAAGACGGCTCGACTAATATCTATCTCAGGATACAATATGTTACTTGAGCAATGTAGATAGATAGAATACACTTTGTTGGTGTACAAATAATAAGTACCTACCTAAGTTTAACAAATTGCAACTTAATTAGGGTATAAAAGGCGGTCTTATCACTAAAAGCGAAAAGATCACTAAAAAGAAAAAATCTCTGCCAGACAACCTGAGCCCTGAGTTAGATATTGGACGATAGTCCAGTCAATAAATGACTCAAAATTAGGTGTAGAGTGCGTGAGCAGGTAACTAAGCGATTCCTTCAGAAACTTGTTCAGGGGGCTTAGGTTGTTAACATACCAAAAGTCCTGACTCCTAGGTGATGAGCTGGGGGGAGGAGGGGGGGATAAAGGTACGAATTTTTGGTTTTTAGCTTATATCTCGAAAACGGTGCATCGGAGAGAAATATTTTCAAGTAATGAAATAAAGTTCTTAAAATTATCTAAAACTTTTATATCATATGTTATTTTCTAATTCCTGACCGTTTTCGAGCTATTACCCTCGGAAAAAGTTGAAATTTACAAGAAAAATGTATTCATGTCAAAAAATTCATAAACATTGCATCATATTGTGAGTTACCTGCTCACGCACTCTACACCTCATTCCTTGACTGGACTACGAGCCTTCTTTATGATTATTAAGTAAGAGGAAACAAAACAGCAATTTCTCCATACAAAAGTCGTCCCTGTTCCCTCCCTGGACAATGCCACTAGAGAGGAATATGTTTGTTACATTTAACCTATGGTGACCTTAGCTAGGTCCCCATGTTTTTCTTTTTATCATATACAAAAAAAGGTATTGTAAGCAGACACACAAATTTATAACGCCTCTCTTATTGTATTAACGGTTAAAAATACTCACGGACAAGGCGGCGCACAGCACAAGGAGAGCCAGAGCTACTCTAGACATGTTGAATGTTGAATTGTTGATGTGAAATGTTGATTGATACGTCAATGTTGCACGCTGAAACTGTTGCAGGAATATGGTACTTCACACTGAAAACTGAAGCCTTTTTATACTACTTTTTCCTATTTTAATCTAAATATTTATAAATAACGTTACTAGTTCATTTTGCTTATCTTTTAATTAGCAGTTCAAATACTCGTAAGGTACCTAATTACGCATCAAATAATCCGGTTGTTCAGAACTACATAACTGAAATAAGCTAAGCGCTAGTCTGACTCGCGCATAGAGGGTTCCGTAGTATTACATTTTTTACATTATATTGTTCACAGGAAGCACTTATGTAACTTTTTTTCTATAAATGACAAATGTGTATTTTAGTTTTAAATGGTATTTTATAATTTTAAGTTTCTTTTGTACTATATTTATATTACTAGGTAAAAGTGAAATCGGGCAGTCAGCGACTGAATATGCCTGCTGACTGGACACCCCAATTCAGCTCTGGTGTTGGTCATCGACACTGTAAGAAAATGACGGGAAATTCCTAGAGTTTTGGTTTAAAAACGACCTTTTAGTACGTTAATATAGAAATTTTTCATTGAAAATGTTTTGCCAAGACAAAGGGAATTGACAGACAGACAAGCATTATGGTTCTCTTTGTGTTTTACGTTTGAACTATAAGCTCATGGTACCCTAATTATATGCTACGCACATTGTATTTATGTTCGTGCGCTAATGGTGGCCCTGTGTATAAAAAGTTATTTTTATATTTTTTATCGTGTTGTGGATATTTATTAGAAAGTTATAGCATAATTATTGAAATATGGGCTTGCCGTAAAAAAGTTCATATATACAATACAGTCGAAGTAGGTATCTACAAACCACAACTGAACGAATTTCCCGTAATTTTCTTACATTATCGGTGACCAACACCAGATCTAAATAAGGGTGTCACTGTGGTGTAAGAGTCAGCCAGTCAGCAAGTATATTCAGTAGCTGACAACTTATAACTTATTTCTTGTAAGACTCAAGTGTCCCACCCCCCTCTACTGGCTAAATTGTTGGTTCAGAAAAATATGAAAAAATCACGAATGTAGTACATAACTGACGAAATTAAAAGGAAAAGTATTTCAGGTACGTAGACTCGTACGTACGGAACCCTCTGTGCGCGAGCCCGACTCGCTCTTAGCAGAATATTTCACTTAGGTTACCTTAGGTAGGTAGTTATGAAAAACCGTAAGTAGGCAGGTACCTTATTTAATTAATAGATAGCCAAAGCGAACAGGAAACTAGTTATTGATAAATAAGTAAATATTAAAATAAGAATTACTATTAAAATAGGAAAAAAAAATGTATAAATAGACTTCAGTTTTCAGTGTAGTCATGTCAGTATCATATTCCTGCAACAGTTTCACAGTAAAATATTGACGTATCAATCAACATTTCACATCAACAATCAACATTCAACATGTCTAGAGTAGCTCTGGCTCTCCTCGTGCTGTGCGCCGTCTTGTCTGTGAGTATTTTTAACCGTCAACGCAATAAGAGAGGCGTTATAAGTTTGCCTGTATGTGCCTGTCTACAATACCTTTATGTACGTACATTTCAGATCCATATTTATCAGTACACTACCAAAGCACAGGTAAAATTCTTCTTAAATTCGCGTATTATGATGTTACTTCTAATTAGAACAATCGGATTTGGTTTACATTTACGGAATAAATACAAATATATATAAGCTATGTAGAGCCAAATTTCATAGTAAGGGAGTAAGAATCCTAAGAGGATTTCTTCTATTTGCTAAAAACCCATACACAAACATCAAATAATAACTATAAATTAAGATGATAAGATACAAAAACTATGTACAACTCTAAGTTACCTACAGTATTGCTTATTTATTTCTTTGATAAGTCTCACTTATAGCTTATTTTAACTGTTACAATGGATTAAGAACGAAAGAGACTGGCGCCCCCAACACAGGGTATCCTAGTGGGGGAGCTAGGGATCTTAGTTTTACTAACTTGTACTCTTTTTCGAATCTAATAAAGAAATTTATTATTTATTATTTTAATCCATGTCGCGTGGCGCGTCCAATGTCTAACAATATGTCATGTCATGTTGAACATTCAAATAACATGTAGGATCCTGAGTTAGATATTAGTTGGGCCGTCTTTATGAGATGATACACAATACCTACTATGTCATTATTATACGTATCAGTATATTTTAATGTTCTAAAATTTAAGAGCCTTGCTCTTGACGGTCTCTGTCACAAGCCAGTCCTTTCAATTCTTGGTACGACACGACCTTTTCCTAGCTTGCTCTTAAGTTGCTCTACACTACATAGCCTTTTCTCTCTTCCTCTTATCACATTTTGCCTTCCATTATTTAAATATTCCTACCTATTTAATTTCAGATGATGACTACCAGTACCGGATCCGGTTACGAACTGGATGAATCCACCTAGACGAGTGATTCTTTAAATCGTCGTCCATCAACAACGAATCTCAAAAAAAAATATTTTCACATTGATCTTCATCAACCTACCTCCCGACAACCTACGACCTACGGTTGTCAACTACATCGTGATTATAGAATTGCCTTCCTGTACAATAAATTCTACAGTGTAATATCAAATGCAGCGTGATCATAAATAAAAAGTTTGAAATAAGTCAGCTAGCTTGATGTTCTTTTTTGCTTCGGAAGAAGTTTGAGTACCTTAAATTTTGTATATGTTAGAGAATACTATTTTTCCTACTTTAATGTTAATACTCGTAAGGTACTTTTTTATCAATAACGAGTTCATGTTCGTTTTGGCTATCTATTAATTAACATATACATTAAATTATAAGGTTTTAAGGGTTAAGGAATATTTTATACTTACAGATAAAATAATCCGGTTTTTCAGAACTACAAAACTGAAACAATCTGCTAAGCGCGACAAGGTCTCGCGCACAGAAAGTTTCGTTGCATAAAAATATGTATATTGTTAATAGGAAGTATACTATATTTATAACAAGTTATTTATAACATTAATTAGAATAATTGAAGCATGGTCAATAATAGTAACGTCAAAGTTCTACCTAAGCACCTACTGATTGACGAACTTTTTGTTGCAATATAAAAACGAATATATTTTTATCAAAATCTAATATTTTTATTTCAATATGCGTAGTCAAAGAAGAATGGCTCATTACTTTAATCTTTATCGAAATATAATAGGCTATAACTTTGTTACCTAATGTTTAAAGCCTTTTATTATTATTATGCGTCTTGTGACACACTGTCATAATACACTCCCGGGCAATGAAAAGGTACCAAATTACTCCTAAGTGGAAAAGGCTAGCTTAATACCGTCTTCTGCAACATTGAAGTACTTATAACGGAGTATCAGGATCTTATAAACAAAAAACGTTAATATTTTGTTCAAGTTTTCAATTAAATGTTTGAAAAAAATTGGTTAGTTTGGTGTCGGAATTTTGTGAGTGGAACGTTTTCATTGCCCGTGAGTGTACCTACCTACCGAGCCTCTAGTACGGGTTTTGCAATTCACGAATACGAAAAATGTTTAGGTTTTCTTGTCATCTTTATATATTAGGTATCTGTCAAAATTTTCATTATAGGTATTCTGATTTAATTTTCGGGCTTAAATATAAAATGCTATACACGTAGGTTTCGGCTTAGTATACCCTTTTTGCAACAATCTGTAGAGTGAGCACAAATCTGTGAACACTTTCCATACTCAACCGTTGAGCCGCCAAACAGTTTATCTACTGGAGACGCAGCATTTTGTCATCACCGTTATCTCTACTATTTTATTTTCTTTGAGTGTGTCTTAGTTCCTGCACCTGGCTCTCTCGCATGGAACCTTTGTGCATATCCGCATAAGGTCAAAACAGACTTCCTAAGCTTGGATCATTTCTCACAACGCTGGTCCACTGCGGGTTGATGGATTCACAAATCTAGATGTTTTCCTTCACCGTAAGAGCACGTGGTATATTAAATTAAATTTGTATATTTTAATTGTACTTAAATTACTTATTCCTAAAGAAGACATTGGTACATGGCAAGATTTGAACCTACGACCTCACAAATGAAAGTCTAGATCTTATTCGTTACAGCACCTCTTATTATCGCATCGTTATCATTACATTAAACTAAAAACCGGCCAAGTGCGAGTCGGGCTCGCGCACAAAGGGTTCCGTAGCAGCAAAATTACAGTTAAATCAACCTATCTCAAAAACTATAAGAGATACTTTGATCAAACCAAAAATCGTTGAAAGAGTTAATTAGCATGCATCACCTCTATTTTTTTTAGAATTTTATACCCCGTAGTTATAAAAATAGAGGGGGGGGGACATACTTTTTACGACTTTGAGAGCTGATATCTCAAAAACCGTTCACTTTAAGAAAAATGTTTTTTAGAAAACTTTATATCATTTTAAAAGACCTTTCTATTGATACCCCACACGGGTATGTACATCGAAAAAAAAAATTTCATCCCTCAGTTACATGTATGGGGGGCCCCACCCCCAATTCTTTTTTTTACTATTTAGTGTCATATTTTTGTAGCGGTTCATACAACACATATTCCCATCAAATTTCATCACTGTAGTACTTATAGTTTCCGAGTAAATCGGCTGTGACAGACGGACAGACGGACAGACGGACAGACGGACATGACGAAACTATAAGGGTTCCGTTTTTGCCATTTTGGCTACGGAACCCTAAAAAGGTGTCAATTATAGCTAGCATGGATAAATAATATTTTTACACCTATTTTAGTGTCCAGTTTATCATCGTCACGTAGGAACAAACCAGGTCATGTCGACAATCAAATGTCGATTGCCCTCACATAGACCTCAGAATACGAACAATGCTTTCCTGGTGCCATGCTGGCTTATGAAATGAACCATACGGATACATGACCTCACATCTGCCACATAGGTAATATATATAAGTACTTAGTACTTAACACAGTATATAGCATAGGCCTTTCCATAGCTCGCTTAGTGACTCCGAGCCTATTCAAGAGGCCCAAAGTTAGAGACCGCTGGATGCGGACCGCCTTCGATCGGATAAGGTGGAAAACATGAGCGTAGGCCTATGTTCAGCAGTGGACGTCCTATGCCTGAGATGATGATGATGAAAGTTAGATTGAACGTCGGTACAGTAGGTCAAATAATCATAAGTAATTACCTGGAAAAAATAGGGATATAATGTATCATGCCATAAGTTAGGTCATCACGACATCACCATCACGTTACTTATGAAAGCATCAGCCGATATAATGATTTATTGGAGGCTCCTTTGGCGAACCCATTGTGAGTGACACATACATAATTATGTAAATACTTACTTTCATACAGTAGCGAGTGAGATTTCACGAACAAATTAAAAATTTTCTCATGAATTACCCAAATGATGCATGCATTATTTTATATGCGTGACAAGATAAACTGTTTGAGGCACCACAAAAGTGTTATAATACTTATAATACTCGAGTTTCTGCCTTTTCATCATGGCTTTCAATTAACATGTTTATCTAGATCAAGGTTAACAACAGGCCAACACGGGAGTTTATGTTACGGTGAAATTGCAAGCGTGTTTTGCTTATTCTCACACTTATTTGCATGTGGTTTAAATACTTACGTATGACTCATAACGTCATACGTAACTATGGAGTGGTCGGTAAATATTTAATTTTAGCAGTTTTATTTTCTTATTAAAATATTTTTAAAAGTCGTTATACATATAATATTTATAATGTTTGTTTCAAATATAAAAATGTGTCTACGTCAATAATATATGGTTTCGATAACTTTCTTTGACATCGATCCAGCTACTCTG
Organism: Plutella xylostella; assembly: GCF_932276165.1. Classification (NCBI taxonomy): domain Eukaryota; kingdom Metazoa; phylum Arthropoda; class Insecta; order Lepidoptera; family Plutellidae; genus Plutella; species Plutella xylostella. Next base: position 7,617,680 of record NC_063990.1, read on the forward strand.
TTCCAATGTACCCACTTGTGGTTTTACGCAACAGTATCACAGTATCCCTACACATATCATGGTTTCCTGGTACCTTTCATCCATGAAATGAAACTTAAACCACCGCGATATTTTAACGGATCAAGGTGGTAAAGTGGTGGTAAGAAAATTTTTTTTACATGGATTTTAACTATACAATTCACACATTTTCTTGCTTGTCAACAAATTTAAAATAGTAATTTATGTTATCTATGCCGTAACCTGTAATTTTATGTTAGTAATGAAGGAGATTCGATAATGGCTTTGGTACCTATACGTGCCTAATTATAGACATTAAGATTAAGACGTTAATTTAGACGACCGAATGGTGTAGTGTAGTGATTGCTATACCGAAGGTCCCGGATTCGATTCACGGGGCAGATGGTTGAGAGGTTAATAATTATGTATATTTTTATATTTGTATCGATGTGTCTGTTGATATGTCAGCTGACCGATACTTATAACAGGCTCTACCTAGTTTAGGGTTGGGTGTACAATTATTAACCTCTCAACCATCTGCCCCGGGAATCGAATCCGGGACCTTCGGTATAGCAATCACTATTCGATCACAACAATCCGTGTGAGATGTCCCCAGATATTATTATTATGATTAATTTTTGACTTGAGTGTAATGTAGCTTAAAAATAGCGACATATAGGTGTAAATAGCAAGCAGCTTAAATCTCATATGGCTTTTTTAAATAGAAAGCTAGAAACAAAATGTTATACTTACCACGTTTAAAGTAGGTAAAGCTAGAGTTCACTTGATATTATGCAGGACGTTGCTAAAAGCGTATTACATTTCTAGCCGGTCATTATGTAATATAACCTATAGTATAGGTACTACTCGTAATGTACGAGTATACAGTGAATGATCTAAGAGGCATATAAGAATTGAAAGGTGCAGAATCAAAACAATGCAGTATTTCGAATCCTGCGACTTTTAAAAATTGATGACCTTATTAAGAACGACTTTCACTTCGATTTAAAAGGTTTTAACGAAGGAATTTTGGGATAATAAGTAGCCTTTGCTGTCAGGTTTCTACATGCCCAATTTAATACAAAACTCAGTTATCTTATCGGGATAGAGTAAAAAACATGCATCCATCGATACTTGTTTACACACTTTTACTATTGTAATACTACTTAGTTACAAAATGTGAACAAAACTATTATCAGTTACTGTATAATTGTTGAGGATTACCAAAACATGTTAATCATAATAAAGAAGTGTCAAGTGGGTGTTTAAATGCCATAGAGCTAAGAAGGTTTTGTAAACAATATTTAAGGAATAAAATTAAATCAGATAAAGATAAAAATCTTTATTTGGTTTCCAACACCACAACAAAAAACAATTACTTAAATATAAAAATAATATTACCAATCCATATACAATAACATTGTTGGACTTAGGTATTTTTTTTTTTCATTTTAATAATGAAGCTTATTCACACAGAAATTAACACTCACATCGAATTATGTAATTAATAATTTAAAATACCTTTTTAGTAGATAGGTACCATTCAAATAAAATTATTTATTTTCCAAAAGAGTATGAAATGATATAGTACCTACTCGTATGTGAATGTCAGAAATCAAAATCTATGATGTGAACATTATTTAGCATGCTCCAAGTCTTGACTGGTGAGTTCTGACTTTGATAAACAACACACTTGAGTTCTTTAACAAAAACACCAATGACAACTCCTACAGTTTCCTAGGTCTGCATAGCATCTAGATTCTAGCTAGGTAGGAAGTGCGAGGCCGCGGTGAAGGCAGACGGACCATTACGCTCCGCCATCATAGACAAATTATATCTACTCCCAGTTCCGCAAACTTGAGAAAGGTGGTGCTTTTAGCTTTTATAATTGTACTTTTAATGTGTGTGGTGTAGCTTCTTTGTGATTAGAGGTTGGGATTGCGTTCATGCGTTGCTTGATGGTTTGGAATTAGACTGAGAAATGGAATGGATTGTTCTAGTCGGCTGTTGTAGGATTCATCAAAATCACTAAGAATGTGCAAGCATTATTAAGTAAAATAAACCAATCAGAACCTTTTAATATTGAATCAGAATCTGAAGTGCATTTCAAAAGCACACAATCATATAAACTTAAGGGCGTAATAAAGAATAAAACCATACATGATAAGTATCGGTAGACGAGAATGTGGTTCCATTGCCCTACATAAAATAAACGATTAGATGGTATACATGATATTGAGGTAGGTTGTGAAATGGCTAACTAAGAATTACATAATGGTACCCGTCTGCAAGTGGATGAGCCTTAAGAAGACCCGTTTGACTGGTTCGCCCTTCTTGTTTAGCATCCTTAGAAATTGACAGGTTATGGTAAAAGAGGAAGTTATGCGATGGTTTTTCATATTGCGCTGCCGGGTTAAGACTGCAAAACAACAACAAATTAATACGCGTCCTCAGTAACAGTTAAAATTTAAACAGAATTGTAATTGTATGGGAATTTAAAGAGTCTACATACAGGGATAACATGCTTGGAAGTTGGCAAAACGTGTAATATTTAAAAGTGTGCCAAATGAAATAGTCAGTATTCGTTACTGAATCCTTAAACAGTACTATTAAAGCCTTCAGGATTTACAACTACATCATGTAGAAAAAGGAGAGCGGTACCAGAAAGTGCCCTGCTGTGCAGACCTTAGTCTCATAACCCTTTTGTTTCTCAACCCAATTGTTACACCACTTGACCACAGGTCATGTAGACCACGCAACGGTTTGTCGCACTACTCCCGCCAAATGTACCATCACGGTCTAAAAACCTGTTCTACTACAATCTAAAGCACATGTAAGTAAGATACAAGAAAGTGCTCTTACGCAACGCGGTCACCCGAAGTTTAAAATGTAAAATGGGAATTGAAATTGTAATGTAAATACTGTAAATACTGGTAATTCGGACTGGTGAAAAGGACGATGAAAGTGTTAATAGGTGAAGATTTTTGAACAAACTCAGTCTACAATCTACAAAATAATAGTAGAGTGAGTTTATGCATGCCACATATTTATTTATCCCTACATATTTTTTTGATGGATGAAAGGAATTTATTGATCATGTTGTTGTCCATTTTTAAGTTTTAAACTAGTAGTTTTAAAAAAGTTCTTTTTACTAATTATTAAATAATTATTATTTCAATCTTAATAAAGTAAGAATAATAATAATATGTGTTATGTAAACAATGTAATATTTTGGAGCGAGAAATGAACTAATCTAGCTATGCGTTCTGGCTAGTAAACAAAGTGACGAGGAAGTATTCAAAGATTAGGACGTGGCATTATTATAATACAAGAAAGCTAAGGAACCTTGTGAAGGTCTAGAGCCTCGAGCAAGTGAAAGTGCATGCTGCAGTGAGATATGCACGCTTAAGTCGCGACTATAAATCGCAAAAGCGACTATTCTGTAACAACTATTGACAAACAGACGGACATGATCACACATTAGATGAATTTATAGAGCCAGCTTGTAGAACGCAATAGTCATAGGGCGGTTGTCAATTCTAAACATGTGCCGCTAGTGTAGGAAATTGGGTTAGTAGTAGTAGATCCTTTTTATTCGGGCTATCGCGTCGCCAGTCAAATAAAACATACCTACATATTGGGTTTTTCGTGTCGCGTCTCTATGCATTATACATTTCATAATCAGGTGCCGAATTATTAGTATTAGAACTTATTAACATAAAAGTTGCAAAAAATAAAAAGCAAATTTTATCGCTGACTTCATTAGCGATTTGTAATCCGACCACAAATTCGCCGGTTGCAAAACATGTCTGATAAATTTTAACGCTCAAACAGCGAGTGAGATAAACATCTGACGGCATTGTAAGTGTTCCAATTTTGAAAACAGTACAATTCTTTTGTTTTTTCTACATTGCCCTTTTCATAACGAAGCTTTTCTGCAGCTTAAGGTGTTGTTATGTCGCAATTCAGTTGTTTCGTGTTTAATGATCGGTTGTATGGATATTAATATATTGATCAGTCTGCTTTTTAATGGAAACATGAAAGATTGCTGCCTGCGGTCATGTAATAGCCGTCTGTTCTGGTAAGTAATGGTTGCTGGTGCTTATAATAATAATTGTCGGTTGCGATTTCTTCTCAAAAATTCTCTGACTGGTTTAAAAAGAGTCAAATTATTGTTTGTTGAGATTTATTTAATTGAACGTAGGTACTTAAAAATTGTATGGACTGTAATGACCTTATAACATGGACAAATTGTGTATTGTTAATAGATATACGCTAAGAATACAACATTAATGATATCTAGTGCAGTTCGCACGGTAGTTAATAATGTACGATTGTACGACTATTCATATCACGAATGAATTCACTAACTAAAGATAATGTCCAGTTAAAGGCCGGCTCATTTGTCTATGTCATAACCACTTATGGTCGACACAAAAGTGGATTAAAAAGTAAAAGTAAACTTGTCTACCGCAAGTCTGATCACTTGATAACCGGCAGTTCACCAAATGCTCTTGAATCGGCAAAACAAACAGACCTCCCTGTTACTTCAACATTTACGCAACTACATTCACTCATTGACATATCGATAATATGACGAGCACCTATGACGTGTACTTTCGATTCTCGCTCGCTTTTCGAAATCGGACATTCTCCCAGATAACTCGACCGGTCTCTGCTCAGCTCGATCCACAATCCATAATCGTAATAATCATTGTTGCATCATTTCGAGAAACGAAAGTAATAACATCGAAAAATAAAAAACGACAGGCTATAAAAAAGGAGGGTTTTATTTACAGAAACATACATTAACAACAATTAATATACATATTACATCTAGGACGCGATCACATGCTCCGTAACATTAAATTAGATGAGATGACTAATGACTCGTTCGTTTAATTTAATGATGGGGAGCGCCGTAGGACGATGAGATGGAGGGGACTCCGTAGGATCCTGAGGGGGCGCCGATGGTGGTGTAAGAGGCGGAGTGCACGGGCGCGGAGTACGCGATGGAGGCGCCGTGGCCGCTGGAGTAGTCAGAGCCGCTGCTGGAGAAGCCGTGTCCACCGCTAGAGTATCCGTGTCCACCGCTGGAGTATCCGTGTCCACCGCTGGAGTAGCCGTGTCCACCGCTGGAGTAGCCGCTGGAGTAGCCGCTGTCGTAGCCGCCGGCGTAGCCAGCCTCAGCCTGGTGGTACTGAGCCACCTGGAGACCCTGCTGGATGTGGCCGAGCTCGATGCCGACGATCCTGTCGTGAGGCACGCCGTAGACGGGCGCGGGAGCTCCGTAGTGGGATGACACGCCGTGACCGTGGCTGCTGTGCGACTGGTAGGCGGACTGGTACGCCTGGTTCTGGATCTCGTCCTTCAGGATGATGTGCTTGATCTTCTCCAGTAGGTGGGGGTCGACGTGGTAGCCCTCCGAGGTCTGGTGTCCGACGGGCACCTGCTCGTAGTGGCCGCCGCTGCTGAGGCCGGAACCGTGGCTGAGGCCGGAGCCGTGGCCGTGGAGCTCCAGCAGCTGCACGGAGGACGAGGGCGCGTAGCTGTAGCCGCTCGGGGGCTCCGCCAGCGCGCAGCCGAGGACGGCGGACAGGACCACCTGGAATACACGGGATTATCAGTTCATCTATCTGATTTACTTTTAAATGTTTGGGAGGTTGTTTATGCGTTTGAACTACAGTTAAAGTTTAAGTATAGGTTTTCTGACTAACGGAAATTTAAGATAAGATCACTCTCAAAAGGAAACGTTTTAGAAATTATAACATTAAAACCGACGGTTGGCTGACTCTCGGATGTGAGTATTGTTATTAGGAAGGCGCGAGATGCAACGAGAGCAGACCGTGTGAGGCAACAACAATCAGCATTATTAGCAGACACGCGTAATCTCATGAATTATTCAAATCCAACACATGATTTCATGGTACACTTTTTATCCAATTGAAACTCTTCTATTGACATGTTGCCAATGATCCTGATTGGTCACTTGAATCGGAATGTTCGGTTCGATTTGGGATTGAGATCACAACACAGCACTGATTTCACTGCAGTCCAATTTTATTTTATTTGCGAACTTACAAGACTCCACTTGGCCATTTTCACTAGTACACGCGTCCTTGCCGAGGTATGAGATTGGAATGATGTGGAGTGGTGTGGCCCCGTTCTTATATAGTGAGGATTCAGCTATGATGCGACTCCGCTACTTTTACTTTGGTTCGGACAGAGGCGGCGCTCTGCAGGATGCATTTTGCCCGAAGCGATATTCGCACCTTTTTTTTTCAAAACTGGTTGCAACCGTTTTTTTTTATTGGATCTTATTTTGTCTATGTATTTTTAATTAACCTATGCATGCTATTCTTGTTTCGAATATAATTATTATTAAAGCTTCTTATAGTTATGTTTATGATAAAGACAAAAAGAGCTTATAAGTTCAAATAAAAACATAGACTTGTATTGATTCCGTAGCGCAGATAAATTACTAATTTCAATTTAAATTTTCTGAAACTTATCCTTCACTAATTATAAAAAAATATAATTGTTACAATTAGCTTATGGTACAAAGGTTTTTATTTAAATCTTAATGGATGAAACCTCTGATATCAATTAACCCAAGTATGAAGCGTGTTCTCATTTTGCCATATTTTTAAAATCTTCAGTGTTTCAGGTTAGGCCCTGCAACCTTACACTACATTCTATTAGCAATTTGAAAACTTTTTTTACTAGAATTAATTTTATGTTAGCACACACATCTATTATTATTTCCTCTGCAGTTAATTATGTCACGTGTGAAAATACGATATTATTGTCTTCTTCATGTGTGTATTTATTTCTTGCCTTGTTTACATTCAATGGAAAGTGGTTTTGTTTTATATTGAGGTCAATTCTGAGGTCATCTTGAACTGTTATTAAAGTCAATACACTATACAAAGAATAAAATTTACATGCTTTTTTGCGGTGAAGGTAATTTTAAACGCGTATGAACTAAAAGGTAATCAATTGTCAGTTTAAAGATGTAATAAAAGTGTAAAGTTGACTCAAAGTAGGTCAATGATTGTAAGTGTAACTTCGAGTGTAAGTTTTTATTTAACTTGGACAAGTGTTCAAGAGTGTTCATTATTTCTGACGTCACTCTTCCACATTTGGTTTGCTTTTCCTTGTGTTAAGAACAAGGTCGTAATTATTGAAGTCCTTAAATGACTGATCGTGATCAGAGCTAACCGGAATTGAAATTAAGTTCAATAACCAGTAAAGGGTTGTTTTTGTAGTTTTTGGAAATAAATTACTTTTAATGGTGCAGTAATATTTGTTTGCGTCATAAAAGGTCATGGTAGCTTTATTGTTAGCCAATAATTTAGTATAATATACCTATAATTTTGACATCGACATTATTGTGGTCCACCTCTACAGAATCATATTTATAGTGTGTTTTACAAAAAAGCGTTTGAACTAAGTATCCGGGAGGATTTTCCTTCATAAACCTGCAATTTATTTAAAAGATTATGTATTATTTTGTTGTACATTAATGTACTTACCTGACTTTACAAATTAATCAAATTACTGTAAAAACACAACAACCTTGTAGTACCGAACATACTTTTTATTAAGTGATTGTAAGTAAATGTTTAAATCAAATTGGTCGGTTTTATCAAAGTTAAGCTTAAAAAACTTTAAACATAATGGGCCTTACCACAAAAACTCAACAAATTTTAGCGCTGTCTTACGCCTACAAAATCTATCAAATTTTGTTTAAAACACTTCTTAAAAAGTGTAACAATTTTTTTGTGGAAGTACAGAATTAGTCTAATTGCGTAGGTACCGTTGCGTTGTGAACATAGGAACACGGGATAGTTCTACTACTTCTACTCCATGGATGCGATGTCGTACTTGATAGGATTAACGATACCCTGACGATACCCTATTGGTCATAGTCATCATCGGCCTTTCATATCATCATCATCATCATCATCTCAGCCATAGGACCTTCACTGCTGAACATAGGCCTCCCCCAATGATTTCCACCGCCCGCATCCAGTGCTTCCCCGCGGACTTGACTATATCGTCCGTCCACCTCGCGGGGGGCCGCCCAAGGCTGCGCTTGCCGGTACGTGGTCTCCATTCGAGGACCCTTCGTGCGAATAAAATTACCCTCAAAATTCCTCATCAAGTTACTACTGGCCGCTAATATCTCCCATACCGTCACAAGAATCATCTTAGATGGAACGAGGTATAGAATTTGGGAACAGAATTAAGGCAACATACGATGTCACTGAGATTCTGTCATGATAACGTTTTATTTTTTGGCACACACTTAAGAGTTTTGAAATATACTTACCTACCAACGTACTTATACAGTCCCACATAGTACAATAAATTTTCGACACTGTCGTTTAATTGCATGTAAGCAACGGCATTTTAATTGCAAAAGTCATGTTAAAATTGCACATACTCACCTATATGGGATTCAGTGTGACTGTGACCTCTTGTACCACTAGCACACATTAACATAATTTTGAGACAAATTAACATAAAATGTTGTAAATATAATTCAAAGTACCAACTAATAGTATAACAAAATCTTTTAGAAGCGCCAGCTAGACGCCAATGTCATAAAACTTTTATTTAATCTATTTTTTAATATAAGTATGTACCTATATTTTTTTGTGCTTATTGGGCATAGGCTATTGAACTTAGGTCTAATCTCTGGGCAATGTCAAAATATTAATTGAACTTCTCAAAAATCAAAATGAACTTCTTGCTTAAACACCCTTTTTAATTTTCATTATCATCATCAGCGGTAACAACTAACAGTTGCAAATTGCAACAATATCCATCAGAACATGTGTCATACACATCGTGTCACTCTACTTAACAGAAACATTCACTCATCTTGTATGGTCTAGTAACTTACTGATATTATCTCTTCATACACATTGCAAGGTCACTTAAGGCAGTTTGCACCAACATAAATTGGTCTAGCTAATAAATCATTCAGAATATAAGCAGTAAAAATTATCATTTAAACCACCGTGTTAATTACAATAATTTAGTAACATAATTTGATAATCCAGGTGTATTTAAGAACGATAAATCGAACCCTGAGAAAACTTCTACCTGTGGGGCTACCACCACTGAACATTAACTGTTAACAATCCTTAGTAGCGACGCTAGCCTATCAAACATCTGTCAGATACAGACAAGTTACGTCCGATTTGACAAGCGAGCGACGTTGCTTATGGATTTTTAGTTCCTTATGAGTCGGTGGTGGTACGTACGGTAGCTGTTCAAACATTTTTGACTTTAATGCTGAAGTCCTTCTAGAAATCCGGGTTGTGCCCATAACTACAAAATCGTGACATAATGAGGTCCATGTCCTAAGAGATCGACGTGGACGATTGCTGAACAGAAAAGTGTGCGATTTTGCACTGATAGTGAGGCCTGCGTGCTAGTTTCGGTGGCACGTGATGAAAACGCAACATTTTTTGGCAAAGAAGACTTTTAACTCTACCCAATAAGCGAGGTGTAATATGTTTGTATACTAGGGGAAGTACCTCTATAATTTTACATTCAAATAATAATGCATTTTTTCATCTGAGTACATTATTATATTATTATTGATTTAAATAATCAGATCACATACTAATTTGATACATATTTTGTGCATTTTCTCTTCTTCTTAAGCGCCACTGTAAGGATTAGCCAGTCACATTAGTCATCACGCCAGTTTGCACAAAGAAATTTCGTCGGCTTTAAATATATGCCTGACTCTATCTGTCCGTATATCGTCAAAGCAAGGCAGCAACACATATAAGGGCCTTACTACAAAAAGAATAGACAGTATTTAACAGATGTTTAGCGCTGTCAAATTCATACAAAATGTGTCAAATAACGTTTTAAGCAATCGTTAAACAGTGTTTATAGTTTTTTGTGGTAGCACAGTTAATGTCGACATTCGCTTAAAGATTTTTTTGTGTAAATCAACGACTGTCCTGAAGATCGAGCGCGACGGAGAACTTTTGTCACGTCTTAACTGCGGCCCGTGCTAGCCCTTCTGTACGTCACTATTTGGTACCTATAATGAATTAGTAAGGTTAGTAATGTGTGACTAAACAGCGTGTGTGATGACGTCATCGGTCACGGTGCCGTACGGCGCAGGGGAAAGGTATCCGAGATCCGACAAGAGATTGTGTTCAAGTTTAATACAACTGCGTTTCCATTCACCATTCTCTTAAGGAAAAATAATTTGAATATTCCTAGCAGTTACGTATGTAGTCTTTGTATAGAGATTTATAGGCGAATCAATCATAAGCACGAAGCACCTAGATGCATGAACCCACAAACCCGCAGTGGACCAGCGTGGTGGGAAACAGTCCAAGCTACGGAAGGCTGTTTACACCTTTGGGATATGCACAGAGATTCCAATCGAGAGAGCCAGATTCAGGTACTTACACCCCCACAGACAATAGAATAGAACCAATTTTACTTAGAAAACAAACATACACTTCATTTCGAGATATGCAACTATGGTCATCATCATAATCACGACCTATCACGTTCCCACTGCTGGGGCACGGGTCTCCTTCCATTAAAGGATAGAAGAACTATATTGTACCTTAAATAAACTATTACTCGATTTATTGAAATAATTAAAATATTCTCGCATCGTAAAGGACAATGGAAACGCGTGAATCGTTTAATTATCTGGCGTATTTCAAATCAGACGGACTGACCTGGAAGCACATCCGTTCACCGACACCACTCTTATTACATAAAACATTTTATTTCGTCATTAATCTAGAGTTTGAATGAGTATGTCTGATTGTTGTTAAATTATTTTATTCGATGTTTCCGCGCATCAACTTTTAAGGATAGTATCTAAGTAAGTAGGTATACCTAATGGTTTTTTCAAATGTCTGATCTATTGAAATTAAAGAATACACATAGATAAACACAATATGGGTATTTATTACTAAGTTGACAACCTTTACCTGGTTGTGCCTGAAGGAGAGGCCTGGCCTTTTTAATCACTGACTAGGTACTTTGGGACTATGCTGCCCATGTCCGATACTATTTTATGGTGATTAATGGTATTTAGATGTAGGATGATTAAACTCTCTTACCTCTAGAATTCAGAAAAAAGTTATACCTAGTAGGTATACTAATGTTTAGAATATTCAAATTTAATTATCATTAAATTACTGTTAACGCCACAAAGTCTAACTTTCGTATTAATAAAAAAATCATAAAAACGTGAAGTCTTCAACATTACTGTATCAGTAAAATAAGATAAAAGAATCTGTTCAAGTTAATTTTAGAGAGTCGTTTTTTTACAACTAACCAAAATCATAGTGTACTACATAATATTTATAGGTATCTGTTGGGTATTTTTTATAACTTGACAGCAGAGTGTGTTCTCCATAGCCTCTTCAACTCCTACAAGCATTTGGTTAAGTACTTTCAAGTAATAGGTTACGTAACTATGTAAATGCATGTTCTCAGCTACTCGATGCTATAAAAACCGATTTTGTAAAAGTCCAAAATGGACAGTCACTCCTCTTCCCAGCGATCTCATTACAAATTATGGCCTTTACGCAATCAAGAAGCAATTCTATATCATTTGCATAACGTAATAAAGGTGATATCGATGTGAAATGTTATTGTTTTGTAAGGAAACCGTCTATACAATCTGATTCAGTTTTACTAGTACTCTTTTTATAGATTCTTCAGCTCTTATTGAAAAGTGTTAAAGGATAATTTTGTATAACTGCTACTGATGTCAGGTTACTTTATTTAGTGAACGGATGGAGTGATCTGGATTTTCATAATTCAGAAAGGCATCACTCATGTTGCATCAATTTCATTCTTCATCTTCATCAGTCAATACGTCCACTGCTTGCAATACTAGACGACTAAAACAGCTAAAACCTTTGTTGATAATAATTATTATTTTATCCTGTTTCTGGTTTTTGCTAAAAAAATATTTTAGAATAGAATATTTCTATATTACGAAAGGGTTGTTGGTTTGTTAGAAGATTACTTATATGACTCTATGACCAGCTCACTGCTTTGTAAGCTTTCTGTATTAAGTTGTAAACTATGGCTGTTCATTTGTATTCTAATGAGTTCTGTTCATAATTTATTAAATTTCTGATAAATTTAATATGTTTTATCTATTGCCAAAATACTCTCAACTACAATATATCAAAATCTCTGTGTATGCTGTGTAAATTTACCTCAGCCTTGTTCAATTTCCTTATGATATAGTTAGTATGAAGTAAGTTGTACTCTTGTACTTACACCCGTATTTATAAACAAGTAAGTGATTACTTGAGTAAATACAATTTTCATTCTACAGTTTAGTATTGGCTTCTATTGGCTTGAAGTTAGACCTGTCAATTCCGATACAGAATAAAACTTTGTATGAAGAATTCTAGTGTCAAGTAATTACTTAATTAACAAATAATAATAAATAATAAATAATAAATAATAATACGTGAGGACATCTCACACACGGCCATCCCACCCCAAGCTAGGCAGAGCCTGTATTATGGGTATCGGACAGCTGATATATCTACACAAATACATAGATAGATACATATTAAATATAAATATCAACAACCAAGACCCGAGTACAAATATTTGTCTTTAAACAAATATCTGGCTCAGCCGGGAATCGAACCCGGGACCTTCGGCATAGAAGTCAGGGTCACTAACCACTACACCAGTCGGCCGTCAATAAAAATAATTCAGCAACAAGTAATCACTTCTTTATAAATACGGGTGTTAGTTCTTATTGAAATTTAAATAATGAACTAAAAATAAAACTTAGTATAAATCCAATTGCATAACATTAAAAACTCGCAACTGGAAACAGGTCCAGGTCACATCCGTCCGTACCGACCTCAAACTCTGAAACTACTTTTTAAACCGAAAACATTCACAGGATGGCCTCGAAAGTATTTATAAAACAACAATAATTACGCTCAAAATTGAACTGCACTTGTCAGAGTCGCTCACTGGACCAGCTTTGAGTGCATTACGAAATTAATAAAGCATTTTGAAGGTAAATCTTGATGATTCAATAATTCTGCGGTTACAAATGCATTATAAAATGAGAATGCACTTCTTTTTAAAACTGAGCAAGGGCGTGACCAATGAGCGAGTAAGGTTTCGCCATTATCTGCATCTAAATTATATAAAAGGAAAAAGTGACTGACTGATTGATCCACACGTCAACGAATCACTGCACGGATCGAGGCAAAATTGAACGTGACGGCTATTGTAACCTAATCAAAACAAAATTAACTGAAAATACGAAGGGAGTGATTTTTTATTATTATAATATTGCGGTTATACATTGTTTCAGAGAACACTAAATTGTATATTTTTAACTATAGGGTAGGTATTTAAACCGTCTGTGAGAAATTCTAGTATAGTATGAAAAATCTACCCCCCAGTGTATATGCTCAGCATTGTATCCTCAAATAGAGGTTTCAGCGATGCAATATTACAAAAAAATATAATAAGTCTTATTCATTTTAATTAAACATCAGCTAATGTATCTACTCGTGTAATCCGATCAAAATCATCAAAAAGCCTCCCAATATTTGAGACAGACAAAACGTCAAAAGAAAACATGAAAACAAACGCACACATGCACACTCTGATAGACACATTTTTCGCTCAAAACTCAAAAGGAACCATTGTTAATTTGATTAGCGAGTCAAAGTGCGTCACAAGCACTCTCTCTTTGATCGGGCAAAAATTTAGATATGTGAGTTTTAAGCTTAAACCGCCCGAGGTGCCCGGAGGGTTATTCTATACTGACGAAAAACGAACGGACTAGAGTTGTCGTGCAATCGGCACGTTTAATACCACGAGATAGACTCGTGGCTCGCGCAGCAGCGCTCTCAATCTTCGTTTTCCGTCATATAGAACACCCCTGATTCTCCCCTACGCTAATGAGATGTCAGCACAATAATTTGCGCTTTTACCTACAAGATGAGGTTTTTAGATTCTAATTTCGTGTGTCTTTAAATTGGGCGCTAATTAATTTCCGTGGCACAGGCGTGTTGGAATAATTTCGTGGGTTCAATGGGAGATGGCTGAAATTTTTGATATAATATTCGTGGTTCAATCAAATTACTTTTCATGCCTTGAAAGAAACAAACATATTTTTAAGCGTATATTTATACTTACATTTATTCTATAGATTTTTATTTCTATTTAAAAATATCGATAAAATATTCTTAAAATACTTCATTTATTTAAACATGTGCTACCTACTTACACAACTTTATGATTATGATTAGGATATACTTTTAAGCAAACACCTGTGTTGGACGCGAGTCTGGAAACAATTATTCAATTTAATATATTATTAAAAGAGAGCATTATTTTAACATTTCAAAGGATACGTCCGCCGCAGCCGCAAAGACGTTCTTGTGCTCGCGCACCGTCCATATTTACTGACTAATTGAATAAAAAATACATTCACGTAGGAATAGGAACCATGCCAACGAAAACATTATAATCAGGTATAAAAAGAAAGAAAGAAAGAAAGAAACATTTATTTGACACACTGAACAATAAAAAACAGAAACAAAAAGAAAAAGAATACTACAAAAAATTTATATGAAAAAAAAAACAGAAAATAATACAAACAAACACGATTGCTGTCCAGAGCGTCAAAAAGGCACCAGCTCAGCGTGTGCTATGTATATTGTTACTCATAATTATTAAATGGACCAACAACAGTAATAGACTACAGGTTACAAAAATTGGATATAAACGATTAGCCTATTACCTTAAAATAAATGGTCATCGCTTCTTACATTAATTTTCTCTACTTATTTTTTTGATATAGTTATACAAAAAATGTTTAAACCCTTTGGTTTTTCGTAATACTTAGATGTTAAAATGTTGTTCGAAAAGGCATGTAAGTACGTAAAACAATTGCAACATTCATAATGCGATATGGAATTTACGTTGAGATTTCAAGTTTATTTTTAAATTAAACTGAAATTGCAATTGCCTACATCTTTTGATATTTTTAGTGAGTAACTGTGACTGAAAAAGAGATGAAGGTCACGGTTCAAATTATGTCATAGTGAAGCCTTTTTTTCTTCATAATATGTTTCACATATTATAGGGACGGCCCGTATAACAAAGCTTAGCTATTTCCTCCCACAAGGAAAAAATCTTTGAAAATTCCTCAAAGGTAATACGCGGAGGTTATCTCCACTCAACATGGCCGCGGGTATATTTGTGGGTAATTATTATTTTACTTTGTATTCGTATTGTTGCCCTCTCTTTGTTCTTTGCATTTTCTTTTGTTGGCCTCCATTAGGTTTTTCCGTAACATATTCTAATCTTGATTTGTCGCGGCAGTGTGTGTGCGCCGCGCGTTTCTGTGACGTGTTTGTATTTGGAGCATTTGAAAATTGAATAAGCAACAAAAACAATAACGATTATACATAAATTTAGGTAAGTATATTCTCTGGAGCAAAAACCAAATCCAAGTTTTAATCATTAACGACTAATATTATTTTATTATTAGTCAAAGTTTAATATTGTCACAATCACAATAAAGATAAAACATTGTCACACACATCAAAATAACGTATCACCATAACACATACCATCTAAAATAGAAGATACGAGGCGATCACATCCTGTAAGCATTGTGTAGGTGCGTACACGATCCCAAAATTCACATACAAAGTTATGGAATTACTCATAAAATGTATTCGTGACTCAAATATCTAACCTGCAGCGCATCTCTACCCCTATTTTACCCAAACAGCCTTACAGCATCGTTCAAAAGTCGACCTTAAACATATAATACACGGATCAAACTCGCGTGTTATGTGATAGGAGTTTGGTCATATGGATAGGAGATATTTTTAAACGATGCCAGTTGACATTCGATAGAGGGTGCCATGTGACGTCATTAAATCAGTACAGGGACATAATTTTAAGCTAGTGTTTTAGGGTTTGGCTAAATGGACGGCTGGGAAGTGCCCGTTAACGATGGTTTTGGCTCTTGAATATGTCTAGTTCGTATCTGGACTATCTAGATATCTCCTATATCCTAGCCTGTATATATTTACATACATTATTAAAAATATACATTGAAAGAAAGTCTTACAATCTAATACGATATGCCAGTTACAGGCGTTGGTGCATCTTTAATAAATAAATAAATACATTAAGTATAACATTATAAATTACGTTTGGTCATTAAGTTCACATAAATGCTACTTGTGTACAGAGATACATACATACGGTCAGCTGCATAAGTAGCTATACACTTTTGTACCTTGTCAAACTCACAAATCGCCTATTAAAACATTGACAGTTTGTTTTGTAGATGTAGCTAGTTTGACAAGGAACAAAAGTGTATAGCTACTTATGCAGCTGACCGTACGTCTTATGAAAACTCGTAGGTAGTAAATAACTTCGTTGAAAAATCTCTTATTAAGTATAATTCTTTTTTAACTTTATAGCATCAATGATCGTAAAGTCCATCGTCCGATCGTCACTACTATTAATTGCTACGCTCTAGTACGACAAAAGATTAGGGATAAAAGCTACTTTTACTTTTACCATAAAAAAAAACACACACAAAAAACACGCACTCACGCCTTGTACTAATGTACTCCCTTGCGGGGTAGGCAGAGGTGCATTTCTGCACCCACTTTTCGCCAGAGTGTTATGTTAGTCCCAATGTAATAGGGGGCGGGCCTATTGCCATTTTACGGGCACATCCAAGACCTGAGAACAAATATCTGTATTTAAACAAATATCTGCCCCAGCCGGGAATCGAACCCGGGACCATCGGCTCAGTAGTCAGGGTCACTAACCACTACGCCATTCGGTCGTCGGTTCGTTCGGTTTTACCATCACCGAAAGTATAAAGTGACTTAAGATGATTTGTTAATAAAATTAGGGCCCGCAGTAATTTTATTTTTAAATATATATCTTTTTATATTATTTTCAAATGCGGAAGAGCAATATCCTTAAAAAATCTGATAAAATATTCGTCATCTGGATTTAGAAATCTATTTTTTTTCAATAATCCGCTCAGACTTTTAAGTAACAGCTCCATATTATTTACCTATCCATTCTAACATCCGCCACTTTTTTATATGTTGTGTAGGTCACTTACTAAAAAGAAGAGTTCATCCGTCTATGATCATCATCATCATGTAATATTTGACCTCTGACTTAACTAAAGCAGAAGGACTGTTAACAATCTTTTTTGTTGTTTTGCCTTTCAGTTTACTTTCCACATCTAAAGCTGCGTACACACCGGGCCAACGAACGCCCAACGAACGCCAACGGTTATCCCAACGATGGATATTTATCATACATAATACAGGGCAGATTGCAGCAACGAAGGTCAACGATACCCGTTCGTTGGCCTTCGTTGGCCCGGTGTGTACGCAGCTTATTGAATACTCAAAGTGGGTGTCTCATGGGATTATAAGTGTTTTTAAAGTTTAGGTGCAGCTGACTATTACGTATTTTATATTCAGGGCGTTGCAAAAAGGGTATACTAAGCCGAAACCAGCGTAGTAATAAGTCACGTGACCAACTAAGTTTCTATGGAAAATGATTTTTTTTTTCACGAATTTTGTAATTCTGATTTCAGTTTCGGGCTTAGATATAACATGCTGCACATGCTGGTTTCGGCTTAGTATACCCTTTTTGCAACAACCTGTATAACATATACCGTGAGAAACCTGAAATTTACATATATGTTACAAATAGCACGGCCGTATATATATGGTGCAAATACACTTGAGCTGATCTCAAGTGGTCAAATTTGGTTCACGTACGTGCATAGTAAACATAAGTGTTTGTTATGTTACATAATGTTACTTAAACAGCCATTAATGTTTATTTTATTCTACGCATGGTGTGTTAAGGTGTTCAGCTTTGTCTTTGTTATGTTGCTGTATTCCAATTTGGTTTATATAGGTCAATGTATTCATGCTGAGGTGAAAAGGTGGCTGAAAGATTTATATTTATGTAATTAGTAGAGTAATTAAAGGAATTATAAACGTAAAGATAAATATGAAGTCATGAATTAAAAAAGGTCACCTGCTTGTCATCTGCCTGTATTGTTTTTAAGTAATATAAATGCTTTAAACTGAAGCATTTTAGCTATCTAGCTTAGTTAATAACAACTTTAAAAAATAAATAGCTACATAGAAATATGTAATTACTTGTTGTAATAAGAAACAAGATTTTAATGCGTAATATTAACCCAAATATGTACTAACTTACACAGATTGTTGATGGTGACCTACAAACAATATGATAAATTGGGTACAAGATCTTGTTTATTAGCTATGTGTATTTATGTTTTGAAATACTATGGGTACACCGTTTATATAATTTCTTTAAAATAGCAATAAAGTGCTTAAAAGAAAAGTATTATGAAATTAAACCAAGTAATATATTATGTACCTACTTAAATTGTATTAATTAAATAATTCAACTTGAAACCTCAGTGCTTTAAAAAATCAATGCAAATAATAAACGTAAAATTGCAATAAATCTTGTGACTACTAAGATATTTTAATTAAATCAATTACTTAATTGTGTATTCTGTAATGAAACTAATGAAATGTGCATTTTGTAGCAAATATTGAGATACATTTTAATGAGAAAAAATGCATAATATTTGTCTCTAATGAAACAGCTTATTTGCATAAATAACAGGAGCAAATTAATTCCATCATTAAATGTATTCCATTTCATAATGAATTTCCTTCTTTTTAAACGAATAATATTATATTTTGTTATTTACTTTAACAGGCATGTACCTGGTTTTCATATTTAATACTTAACCTATGGAGTTTTTATTAATTAGTGTACCTGAAACAGGTAAGTACTTAATGAAATTATCTTAAAAGTAACGTTACATTTAACGATCTAGTTCTATACAGGGTGTTGCAAAAAGGGTATACTAACCTACATGGGCACTGTTTGTACAATTATAATTTTTGCGAATTTTGAAATTCTGATTTCAGTTTCGGGCTTAGATATACCATGCTGCACATGTAGGTTTCGGCTTAATATACCCTTTTTGCAACACCCTGTATATCTACCTAATAGGGGATTAACAAATTACGTACCTACGTTGTAATCTGTCTTTCAATCGTATTAGGTTCTTAAAGAGCCCTTTCACCATATTTGATGCAGTTAATAGGTAGCCTTATTGAATGTGTTATATCAATCAATACAATAATTGCAAGCTTAACGGGTAAGCAGCTAACCATAAATTACGTAACCATAAATATATAACGTATATGTAAGTAGGTCTGTATATCAATATGACTCAATGTATGTACTTTATATAACTATAATGTACCTATGTAACATTATGATTTTGATGTTTAAGATGTACCTATAAGTACAAATCTACATTGAATTCAGATAATAGCTGTTACACCTTGCTTGGTAGTTAAAATGCAATTTTGTTAATTAGACCATCAAATTCAATTATTATGATTATGAGATTTTTATGAGTGATAGTGATTTGCGTTGCTGTTCAACTAATAATTTTATTTAGGTACCTACATATTGCCTGTTACTCTGTTAGTGAAGGTAGGCAGTCACATTAAGTTGTAGATCTATCATCTTAGGCTAAATGGCCTTCATTTAAAAATGCGCAGAAGTATGAATGTGGAAGAAGCGAAAGAAGTGTGTCAGAATCGTGCCCAGTGGAAATCCGTAATCTCTGCCTACCCCTCTGGGAGATAGGCGTGAGCGTGTAGGTACGTATGTATGTTAAAACATATAGGAAATAAAATATTAGGTGCATGACATGAAAAGTATTGTACAATGTCCATTTGGTATTATACTGTAGAAGTCGGTAGAGTGAAGCTTTAGTGATCGTAATTGATCACTGAGGTTAAGCAACAACTGCCACGGTCAACCATTGGATGGGTTACCGATTTCAAGTGGTTCTTTTCTGGACGATTCCGTGCTTCAGACGGCCCGTTAAGCCGTGGGTCCCGGTTGCTGTTAAGCCTAGTTAGAGGCCTTTCGGGCAGCTTGAAAAGATCTGACAGTCGGGTTGCCCACTTACCCGATAATTTCAGTACACTATACTCATTCAAAAACGGCGCGACCTATCACTTGAGTACAAATGTACAGCGAAAAGCGGGTGACTCGCTTGCGAGTCACCTCTGACTACCCCTTCGGGGATTATAGGCGTGAGCATATATGTATGACGTATGTAAGTCGGTAGAGTGAAGGTTTGAAAGAAAGGAATAAACATTTCTAAACTGAGAATGATGAATTATTTACTAGCTTATATCGAACACCGATCATTCTTACGAATATATTAATCATAATGATGTCTGCAATTTTATGCTTGATTTTATCCGCAATGGTCAAGGCTAAATGTGATGCAAAAGATATAGATTTTATACACAGACAACCTTGTGATTAAAAAAGAAAGATTTGCAAAACCACCAAGATTTGTGAAATAAAAAAATCACAATCATCTAAGTAAGCCTCCGATGAAAATATTCATAAAGAGAAAGATACGATTTAACATTAAAACAATAATTTTGGTTATGTACCTAGGTGAGTAGGGTACCTATATATATATATATGATTCAACAAATGATAAGACATAACGAACTTCCACCTAAATAAAAAATCATCTCAATGTATATGAACCATTTTTGAGCCTAATTGAACGGGTTTTTATTTCATAATGACGTTATCATTATTATTAATATGCCTTTCAATATCGCATACTTTGAACTAGGTATTATAATATATATTACTTAGGGTCAATTTATACTGGGGCAGAGTCGAAGCGCAGCGAAGCGTCAAATTCTTCACAACTAAAGCAAAGCCGCACGAATAGTTGGTTGCGTTGGTCACGCGTAGACGCGCGAATCGCGAAGAATGCGCGCGACTTTTTAAAATCTCAGTAGCAATGTGCGCGTTATGCTGTGGAGTTAATGTTGTATTTGTAATGTTCAGTATTGAATAGACGCTTCGATGCGCTTCGACTCTGTACTAGTATAAATTGACCCTTACTTCTCCAAGCAAGATTCTGTCATCTATGTACAATTTGGTTTGTTTAATTTGGTTGATTTAAAAGTTTGACATTGTATGTGGAAATTTTTAATTGAATTTATTTTGTCTCTAAAACGGCTCGAAGCCGTCCGTTTTTAAACGATTAACGATGTCAATGTAACACATACCTCTACGGACGATGGGGGAGACGTGACTTTTACACAAAGTGTATCCATTGAGGGTTTGGTATTGCTAGATAAAAATACCCTTTGTTTTATAAACAATGTGTCTTTTCTTACGATTCTGAAAAAAATATAATAAATACGTATATGTAAATGTAACTGTAAATATTAAAATACCCGATGTAAGTTATTTTTAGAAACAATTTCATATTTTTTTTAAATACTATTATCATCGGATACATCCTACTTTGTCAATAAAACAAAATATTGTGTATTAATAATAAATAAGTCACGATAATAATAATCAACCACCAATGGATGGCCTCCGAGTGTTTTCCCTCACTCGTTACTGAATGACACGATCATTTTAAATTGTCATATTGATAGGATAAGAGGTCTCGGGACATTTTTATTTAAATTTAAACAAAATGGAATCCCGACAAAGTTGGCGACTGACAAACGGTTTTTGATCGGTTTATTGAATTAAAAAGTTTGGCTTTTTTATTTTTGTCAGCCAGTGACATGGGGCTGTGAATGCGTGTGACAATATTTTTGCATTTATTAATAGGATGCAGGTTGTCATCCTACATTTATCGGATTTATTTTTCGATAAATAAATTCTAAGTAGAGAGGTACTTATGCCTGAAATTTTGTCATCAGGTGGAATAAGTGCATATTTTTTTTAACTATTGGTACCTAATATTTTAAGGCCTATTCAGACCTAATAAATATCACAGACGGGGCTCTACGTAGTACGTACTCAGTCTGTACTTACTATTTATGTTTCAGATTACTTTCATATTTCTTAAGTGTAAAATAATAAATCAAGCCGCAACACTCTTATTAGCGTTGATTTATATTTTAATTACACGCTCATAAATAATATCATCCCAGTGCCCTACAAATATATCGATGTGCCTCTAGGTACAGAAAACAGCCTTTTTATTAAATCCACTTAACAAGTTCATAAATTATATACTAGTTTAATACTGAGGTTCTGACAGGGCGCTCTAAGATTTTACTTAACCCTAAGTTTTCTTAAATAACGTTAGGCAAGTTTAACAATCAACTAATATCAATCAATTCACCATTCATAAAAAAATGAATTCAAATGAGTAGTTATAACTATTGGATGATACAGACGCGCATCACACGTGGTCTACACCCAACATACATAATGTATTTATTATTTTTGAATCTGTGAATAATGCATAAACTGTAAGATTATCGTATATTTTATTGTCCTATATTTCACATACCGATTACTCGGTGAAACATGAGTGTCACTTTACTGTATTTAATAACTTATGCATACCTTGTTTCTCGTGAATAAATGAATTCTATGCTATTCTATTCTATTCACATAATCATGTCAAAAAACATATCAGTCACGTATTCTTATGATACTCTATTACTTACTTACTATTCTTAATAGCACTAACACCTGTACCCCCTTATTAACGTGTCAAGATGACCCCCCCTTTTAATTACGGTTGAGCCAGTACTGGGCAGTAGTAAATTAAGGTGGGGTCACATCTGCCTCGCCAGCACTTCGTAGACATCCCGAGTGTGGGCCACCCGTGCGAGCTGGCCCAGCAGTTTTACTTAGATGACTTTTTGAACTTTCCACATTGAACATTTTGATTCTAATTAATAATAAAAATAATAATAAAAACGTTTATTCCGTGCCATCGTGCCGTAATTAGATACTAAGAATATTTGTAAACCCTTAATTTAATGTATTTAACACCTGTAAAATTTACTTATGGATGCAATAAAAGATTGAGTATTGAGTATTGAGTAATTATGGATTAGCGGTGGATAGTCCAGCGATCTAATATGTAGGTAGGTAAAGGGCGTTACTAAAGCCTATATTGTATTGTTTTGCACAAACCCAGCCAGGAGTTAGCCTACATCCTGGATACGCCAGGCCCACCAGGCAGCACAGATTTTTTTACCAAATCCTAATAGATTTACTTAGCAGATTTGCTTTTTTTTGCATTTGATTTTAAACTGAACCGATATTTTTTGGATTGGCCGTGCCCTAGAAACACTTTTAAGCTTAGCATACATACATCTTATGAAATTCCTACTAAGTTAAAAAAAAACATCAAACATCTTTGATGATTAATAATACAATTATTACAGCCTTCAATAACTTCAATTCCCTCTGAGCCTGAAAGACGCAGTGCAATTAAAACAGCGCAGCACCCTCAAAGAATAATCCATACGATACTGCAGTCACTCGTAACTCGATTCACTGGTAACCTCTCCTGAATTCTTTATTAATGCGATTATTCGATTAGTATTGGCATTTAATCAACGGCCCGATTCCACTATACTTTGTTCGACAGAAAGATTGTGCCAGCTCAAAAATTTTAGACTATCCTTTACAACTTTTGAATAAAGTTCCTATTCTAAATTCAAAACACCTTACTGCTAATAAATCGTATAGACCAAACCTAGATCGAAATTCCAAATTCAAAGCGTCAAAGCATTCGCGAAGGCCCCTAGCGGCGGGGCATTAGTTCAGAAATCTCTGTACAACTCAAAAGCGGTATCAGCCTGCTAATATCTCACGTAGGTGACCCCGTGAATGCACCCATCGGTGCGGTCCAAGCGACTAATATTTCAAGTACTACCGAACTTCAAGCTGAGTGGACATACGGTCTTTTGAATTGAATATTAAAAATTATCTTTAGTTCGATGAGTACCACTATAGTGCTCTAGTGTTTGTGACTAAAATACTAAAATGTTTGATATTGCCCTCTTTTGAATCTAAAACTTTTATATGTACATAATATACAACATGAATGCGTCATAAGTCTAATAAGTGGATTAAGTAATAACCTACAGTCCCTATAAAGACACTTACGACCTGCATTTACTACACGGAACTAAATGAAACATTAGTAAAATTATAGTCTTCGGCCCAGTAATTGACTACCAATGGGCAAATATATCGAACAGTAAACGCAATACGCTTATTGCAAAAACTTGTTACACTGGATTCGGAATTTAGGTGTGTCATCACAGATTAACCAGTTGCCTCGTTCCATTATTTTCTTGCCTCTCTCCAATATAAATTGCCTAAGTTTTAACACCGCTCGACATCTTATGATATGAGTCTGGTTTTAATTTCTTATTACGTTGCCGTTGCCGCGATCACTTTTACGATTACGTACGGCGCGGCGCTTTATCGTCTTTAGGTAAGCGTCCACCTATCAGTATCGTAGGTATTGGAACAAACAGATTTTAGACGTTTAATTTTTATTTTAATCCGTTGTGATCACATTTATACTGTGTTTAGCAATAGTATAAAGAGATTACATCTGCCCTAACTTAGATGCAAAGAATCCCAGACAGTTTTGGATATGTTCCCTTAACTAAATATATAGGTACCAAATGAATAACACAACAGGACTAAGATTTTTAAAAAGTTATCTTAAATAACTCCATTCCGTAAATAAAGATTACTAACTTTTTACTTACCTTCTAAATAAGTTTCGTAATGCAATAACGAACTCCGAAAAAGCGGTCAATTCCCAACACACCACCCCGCTTGTCGCCACAACCAAAGATAACGTTTACGAAGCGCGCCAGCCGCAACCGCGCGCAACTGAAATATGCAGCGGCGGTATTGAGGGGCTTCGCACAAAGGCACAATGACTAAGACAGTCGAGGGTCCCCAGCGCCGGTTGTCGCCCGCTGCGGCTCCATTGCACCGCGGCATACGGCAGAAAACGACAGATTTCTAAATATTCACTATGTAAACGGAATAATTAGGTACTCTGGGGGGTAGTTATCATCATTAGAAGCATAACCTACGGAAGAATGTCATTTCCAAATACCGACGAAAATAATCCCACAAATATATCACAACACCTTTTCAACTACAAGAAGTCATTCAAATCAGTCGTTAATTTTCGCAGAGACAGAAATCACAAGTAAGCCCAAAACTTTTTTTTCCGCACCACGATGTTCTCATTTTTACCGTCGGCCAACAATGGAGACAGTGAAAACACGAAATACCATCAGCAAAAGAGCTTCCCAGTGGAGCGACGTGTCCGTGTGTGCTCAAAGTGACCGCTATTAAACTTGCATCGCAAGGAAGGTGTTAAGTCCGCTTTGACAACTCATTTTGGAATGCACTTTGCTCAGAAGTCTGCGAGTGGTTACATGTTTCGGGGTGTGTTTACCGTGTATTGGGGCACTCTTGTTAGGTGGCTGAAATTAAAATTGTTTAGTGATATCGATTTAATTTGTAAAAAATAAAAATTACTAGGTAAGTACCTACTATATGTTATCTAAAGGCAGTAGGTACCTACCATAATTTAATGTCTCTTTATCTACAAGCCAGTATTTATAAATTTCATGTATTTTTTTATCTACATTGTAAATGGTAAGTATATAATAGATCTTGTCATTCAATATACATTAAAAAGTATTAATATTTTCCACTGCATTTCTTAGGAATGTACCGTTTGTTTAAGTGTGAACGTGCGTGTAAATCTGTTGCATTAAGCATGATGACTCTATCGGCCCGCTCTACCACTTTGTTCCACTAAAACTAATGTATTATGTTCTACTAAGGTTCTACTAAAACGGTAGTACCTTCTGGATAACTGGTAGCTACTAGGCATATAGTAAAGGTTGTTTAAAGCCTTAATTGTCAAAACTATTGAACTGATTTTGAGAAAATGTTTGCTAAGAACACCTTTTTCAAGTCACTCCTTAAACCATGCCTCTTTTAAAGCCACTTTTAAACTAAACTTTCGTTTTCAAACTAAAAAACAGATTTTGAAAAATTTATGTTTCGACACCTTTTGTCAAGCACACTTCGAACTATGCAAAAGTGTTGGAAAGGTCAGAGAAAGACATATCCACACATGACTTTGTACATGAGTCCCAAAATAAATTGCAAAAGCCACCGTGGCCACCGCTCTTAGCGTAATGTAATAAAAAATACTTAATCAAACTTTCAGCACTCGAATCATTGGACGAAATTAACGCGACGAAGCCTTACCCGACTGCGAGAGAAAGAAAGGCATTAATGCAAAACAAAAGGCTATATCTGCTTCGATCTGAGTGGGCGGGTGGCACTAAATTACTGGATGGGCGTCAACCCAGCGCCATGTATCAATCAGGACTCCTGGATTTATGGGACAGCGCACTTCGCAATCGTTAGCCCAGCGATGGAAATGTGTTAGTGTTGTCGGCTTTTTTTTCGGTGAAGAAAATTTCGGAGCTTTTTGGCGATTGTTCGCGCGGGCGGTTATTGTTAACGGATTCTGCTGAGGGGCAATGTTTTTTTTGTATGTCCGTGTGTTTGTGATAATAGATTAAGTACTGAGTGTAGCAATTGGTAATAATTTTTAACAGCTAAGTACATTCATTTTCTTGTCGAGTTACACAAAGAAAAGAAGTATTGACTTATTTTGTAGGTACTTATTACTAAATCATTGAATGAAGCCTCTTAAATAATATTAATATAATCTAACGAATAATATTGCAAATAATACCTAACAAACACAACAAACAAGCGCAAGTCACCACTAAAAACGCCGTTTAAAAATCCACCCTGCGATTGACATGTCATTACAATCTCGCACAATTGCATCCATCGCCTCTCTGTGTCGGCGTCTCGTCGGGGGCCCTTTGTCCGGCCAGCAATGGATGCAAATGGAAAAATGACTGACACTACGGCTAATTTCCGCCTCAGTGTCTGCTTTTGTCTTTGTGCATTTGATGGAATGCCACGCGCTGCTGCCTCAAAGGGGGTAGCTTCGGTGAATGTTAATCCAAAATGTTGGGTGTTTAACTTATCTTGTTACAATTTATTTAATTTTTACAAGAAAGGTACGTTTTTAGTTGTTAATAATTATTTTTATGCGCTGTTAAAATGTACTTTAATATTGCAGACGGCGCGGCGTCATTAAGCTCAATAGTCTTTTCCGTTTAGGAGTAATTTGTGCTACTGTCGCCGGACCTTTTTCGTAGGTAGGTACTTATTTGGTAACGTTTTTTAAACTAAATTTAGTAAACTAAAATACTATGTAGGTATATTATTTAAACTACGGCCACAAATCAATCGAGACCTAGCGAGTTAAGGACCATCGTGGAAGCAACTCATTTTGATCACCAACAACTACAGGACACTTTCAGTCTTATATCTAACAGATATGAGCGAATATTGCATGTCCTGTGGCCAGATATTATTCACACCTGCTTCATCGTCCAATGTATTGCTTTTTATAACGTGTTATTTATGTCTGTAAAGTGCTTTATGAATCTTTCAGGGGGTAGTGTTAAAAGTCCTAAATGGAGCTTTTAAACACCAGTTTATATTTGTCATTTTACCGACGACAATTCTGAAATCTTCCTCAGGTATCATCAGAAGAGATAAGCCATCACCACCACCATGTACAGTCGCCCCCACAACGCCTTAGCGCCGAAATTGAAAATCGTAATTTCGCGGCACTAATCCAATCCCGCTTCTTGTGAGACGCGATAGCTGTGAGGTACTGTCGCGCAGATAAGCGTCTTTCATTACTGGCGTGTCGCCGCGACAACGGATGGCGACAGTGACAACAAATCTCGGTTATTTGTTGCCTGTGAGTTTCTGCCGCTGACTGTACCTTTTCGGGATCATTGTGAATAAGTTTGTCTAGATTTGGAGTTTTTTTTTCGTATTTATCCAATTGTATTATATGGAATTATGTATAAATAATGAGGAAAAAAATATTTTTTCAGAAGGACGTAGCTAGCTGGGCCATTCTAAACGACTTTAGCATGCTGTAGCGAGTTTATAATGGTCCTACAATATACCTTGGTTCATTTACATTTTTAAATACGATGGTTTTTTGGTTAGTAAACAATGTTCTGTATTTTTTATACTAACATGATTGTGCTTACAGTTTTCTTTCAGTCTGAGAGAGACACGAGCTAACGTCACAAGAGATGTGCAATGTTGCCACGAAATTTGCTTCTCGGGATCTGCAAGAAAATGCTCATTGCGAGATTCGCAATATCTATCACGCAACTGGCGTTCTTCGGGTGCGTATTGCGACGTATAAAAACGAAACGTATAATTTCACATTAATAAAGTTCACAACATATAATGAACGTTACGTATAACAACAAAATCTATATTTTCATAAGGTATAAGATTCAATTGGTATAACGTACATTTTATATAAAATCAAAATATATAATACTTACGAGGACTAATATCAATTCGTATAACATACATTACGTATATCGATTAAAATATATACTATCATTTAGTATAAAGTTCATAATCTGTGTTTAATTACCCAACACCGTCAAACCCCCTAGTACCAAAACCTAAAGATAGGTGCGACGACGAGCAAAGCGAGGAGGAGCGTGTTAGGTGCACATGTTCGTCGAAACCAAAGCGGAGCGCAGCGAAGCGGAGCGGAGCGTCTCCCCACATAGCGCCAATAATAATAATAATGTCAAAACCCCTAGTACCAAAACCTAAAGATAGGTGCGACGACGAGCAAAGCGAGGAGGAGCGTGTTAGGTGCACATGTTCGTCGAAACCAAAGCGGAGCGCAGCGAAGCGGAGCGGAGCGTCTCCCCACATAGCGCCAATAATAATAATAATGTCAAAACCCCTAGTACCAAAACCTAAAGATAGGTGCGACGACGAGCAAAGCGAGGAGGAGCGTGTTAGGTGCACATGTTCGTCGAAACCAAAGCGGAGCGCAGCGAAGCGGAGCGGAGCGTCTCCCCACATAGCGCCAATAATAATAATAATGTCAAAACCCCTAGTACCAAAACCTAAAGATAGGTGCGACGACGAGCAAAGCGAGGAGGAGCGTGTTAGGTGCACATGTTCGTCGAAACCAAAGCGGAGCGCAGCGAAGCGGAGCGGAGCGTCTCCCCACATAGCGCCAATAATAATAATAATGTCAAAACCCCTAGTACCAAAACCTAAAGATAGGTGCGACGACGAGCAAAGCGAGGAGGAGCGTGTTAGGTGCACATGTTCGTCGAAACCAAAGCGGAGCGCAGCGAAGCGGAGCGGAGCGTCTCCCCACATAGCGCCAATAATAATAATAATGTCAAAACCCCTAGTACCAAAACCTAAAGATAGGTGCGACGACGAGCAAAGCGAGGAGGAGCGTGTTAGGTGCACATGTTCGTCGAAACCAAAGCGGAGCGGAGCGGAGCGTCTCCCTACATAGCGCCAATAATAATAATAATGTCAAAACCCCTAGTACCAAAACCTAAAGATAGGTGCGACGACGAGCAAAGCGAGGAGGAGCGTGTTAGGTGCACATGTTCGGCGAAACTAAAGCGGAGCGCAGCGAAGCGGAGCGGAGCGCAGCGAAGCGGAGCGGAGCGTTCCCCACACATAACGTCAATAATAATGAAAATACGATACGACAATCTTTTATACTTTTTGTGCATTATACATTATGATAATTATATCCGTTGTAGAATATATGTTATAAACGTTATGCATTTTAATCGTTATATCAATTGAAATTATACTTTTTGAACGTTATTCTTAACGAAATTATGTATTTAGTAATTATGCCTTTCGTTTGTTATGCACAGTGATCGTTATACTTAATAAATTTATATCATATGGGCGTATACCTTGTGAATGTTATACCATTCGTTTTTATACCTCGTATTACTTACCCGCGTTCTTCAACTAGTGTTCCAAAAAAGGGAGATCATACATACATATATATATGCACTCACGACTGTAATCCCCGAAGGAGTAGTCAGAGGTGGCTCACAAGCGAGCCGCTCACTTTTCGCAGCACATTTGTACTCACTTGATAGGTTGCGCACCATATCGCCGTTTTGGAATATGTACAATGCACTTAGGATACACATCTAGAATCTTAGGAGATCAAACTATTTTTAACCGACTTTGAAAAAAGGAGGAGGTTCTCAAATCGTCTGTATGTTTTTTTTTATATTTTTTTTGTTCAGTGTTCCTCCACAAAGTTACCCTGCAATGAATTTTCCCGATCCTAACATAAACATTATAACCAAAGGAATATTGGTAACCGAGGACGAAATACTTAAAATCTTACTTAACTTAGATAAAAATAAAGGAGCAGGTAGTGATGGCATACCACCCGTGTTTATCGTGAATTGTGCACACGAACTAGTAAAGCCTCTTCTTATAATTTTTAACAAATCTTTTCGTGAAGGAGTGTTTCCTACTGCATGGAAAGTAGCACATATTGTCCCGGTGCACAAAAAAGGCTCAAAAGCCGTAGTAGAATATCATAGGCCTATATCAATGCTTAATGTATTTGGTAAAGTTATAGAAAAAATATGCCACAATCACATTTATCACAATATATCCTCAAACATCCCCAGTGAGCAGCACGGTTTCATCAAGGGTAAATCTACTACGACTAACTTGGCCATTTTCATTGATGACATTCTTAGGGCAATGGACGATCGAATTCAAGTGGATGTAATATACACCGATTTTGAAAAGGCATTTGACAGGGTAGATCATTTAATCTTAATGCTTAAATTGGAAAAACTAGGAATACGTGGTGACTTACTGCGTTGGGTGCGTTCATATATTACTATGAGGAGTCAAGCCGTGGTCATTGGTGGGCATAAGTCGGACTTTGTTACAATTCCTTCCGGCGTCCCACAGGGCTCTATTTTGGGCCCTTTACTTTATGTGGCATACCTTTACGACATTGGGTCTTGTTTTCAACATGCGCAGTTTCTCCTGTATGCCGACGATAAAAAGATTTATATGAAAATAAGGTCCCTGAATGATTGTTTTCTCTTGCAGGAAGATCTGGATCGCCTTGCCGATTACTACGTTAGAAATAGAATAAACGTTAATGTGCCAAAATGTAACAAGATAAGTTTTTCTAGAAGTAACAAAAGAATTTTACACACATACAGCATAAATAACTACCAAATTGTAAATACTGATGTAGTAAGGGATTTAGGCGTTATCCTAGACCATAAACTTACTTTCAGCAATCATATTGAAACAATAACATCCAAAGCTTTTAAAAACCTCGGGTTTGTCTTGAGAGTGAGCAAACCTTTTCAAAGCCGTAAGTGTGTTATCAGTCTTTATTGCGCTTATGTTAGGAGTATTTTGGAATACTGCAGTTCAATATGGAATCCCTCTTACCTCATATATAAAAACATGCTAGAACGCCTTCAGCGTAAGTTCCTCCACCATATGAATTATAGATTCCGGGCAAGCCTCTTCTCTCCTTTAGAAATGATGACCCTGGAGAAACGCCGTCAGCTGTTGGACATGCTTCTGCTCTACGATATTTGTCACGGGAGTATAGACTGTCCGACTCTTATAACCAAAACTCTAGCCTTGCGTACTCCTACCACTCGCACTCGCCATACTCCCCTGTTTTACACTGCGTCAGTTCACACAAATTATGCACAAAATTCTATCAGCTGTCGTTTGCCCAGAATGTTTAATAATAATTTCCGTGAACTCGACATATTTCATTCATCTAAGCCATCGTTTAAGAAATCTATAATGTCCTGTATCCGTTCCTAAATAAATAAAACTCCCAAAGACATGCTCAAACACACACACTCATACAGACACACACACAGACACACCCAAACACACACGTACCACTTACATACTAATACACCACACAACATACATAAAAATAGATACTTAAGCCTTTTCCATTTTCCACTCCTTTTTCATAATGTTCCAGTATAAAGTTTAATTGCTATTATTTTATTAATATTGTTATTTTTTGAACTCAGTAATTACCCGAGTATTTTGTTTCTTTGCTTACTTATACACTTACGAGTACTTACAACTTACTTTATAACATGTTATTATGTAAAACTTGTAATACTTGCTTAGTAATATAATATGTTGTCGTTAAATGTTAAAAAAACGTAATAATAATCCTTAAATGGCCTATGTTAAGTAAAATTATGTTGGTTAATAAGTAATAATGTTGAGCTGTGGATTACTGTAAATAAATAAATAAATAAAAAATATATATATATATATATATATGTTCACCGATTACTCCGCCATTTATGGATCGATTTTGAAAATTCTTTCTTTGATGTATTGGGTTGAGCTCAAGGGTGGTCCTATTTTTTTTCAGAATTTTATTCCACCCCCAAGGGTGGGTAAAGGGGTAAAAACAGGGTATGATTTTCCATTTTGGGTACCTTTTAACCGATTCTAATGAAATTTAAAACGTAATTATAGTTCTTATAACAAAAAAATATGATGGTGACCTTGAGCTGATCTGTTGATGGAAACGGAAGGCAGTCAAGGGTATATAGCAACTACCTCGTATTTAGGCTTGAATGATTCGTATTGACTAGTAGGACTTATTGGTATCATTTGCATCTTCATTTTGATTGACAAATATTGCAAATAAACTGAAAACAATAAAATAAAATAATAATTAAAAAAAAATAAAAAACCGACTTCAAAAAGACCACTAAAAAGTAAGAAATAATTTAAGGTTTACACTAATTCTATGTGACAGTACAAATATACCTAAGCAGGAACTGTTCTTTTTTGAAGTTGGTGCCATATTTCCTCAGATTGCTTTGTCACCGTACCAACATCAAAAAAGAGCAGTTCCTGCTTAGGTATATTTGTACTGTCACATAGAATTAGTGTAAACCTTAAATTATTTCTTACTTTTTAGTGGTTTTTTTGAAGTCGGTTTATTATTTTTTTTAAATTATTATTTTATGAATTAAAAAATACTCGCAAAATAGCGCCAGTGCCTTGTGAGATTGAGGCCCTGAGATGTCCCGACTGAGTTCCCCAGACTACGCTCGACATTGCTCACGGGGCGCGGAACTAAAATCTCACTACATTTTTGTCAGTTCCATGCAGATGGCGGTATTCGCTGTGTCACCAAAGTTAGACGCAAAAAAATATACATACAGACAGAATTGAGAACCTCTTCCTTTTTTCGAAGTAGGTTAAAATGCGTTTTTCTTGCTAAATGAAAATGCTTTCAACTTTATAACTAGATATACATACACGTAGGTCTTTTTTTCTTGCAGTAATTTTCAGCTTACAAACAATAGCCTCCCATAGTCCCCGTGACTCGCTACACCTGTTGACACACATTCATGCAATCTCAGACTAATTGAAAAAGTCTACCATTGTCCATGCCCCCACGAGACGGGTTGTACCCCCCCTCTACCTGAGGTAAACGGGGGTGGCGGGGGGGAGGCTAGTATCACGCTACTAATTACTCCGGCTGAAAATGAGCTTCATATCACTTGCTCAAGCTATCATGAAATAAATTCACAGGATGGTCTAAAAGTTTTCACAAGATCGTACTTTTAAATGGCCTTTTGGCTATCTGGCCAGGTGTGGCGCATTCTGCTAAGGTTAAAGTTAAAAGGTAATGGTGGGTCCAGCTGAACAGTTTTAAACAATCATTTGTGATAACATTCACAAAAAATTGTTAGGTAGGTATGTATTTTTTATATAATTAGCTGATCTGTTTACATAAATTAACGTTGAAACAATGGATTTGAATAGTCGCAACTTTCTTTATGAATTTATTTAAAATTTAAAAATATTGTGAATTCTTTACTTTTAAATTTCAATAATAATAAATATCAATTATATTGACACACCACTATCCCATGCTGGAATAGTAGAACTAAGCGCCAGGTTGGTGCTAAGCCAGGTGATACTAAGTGGAAGTGTGCTCGAAGTTTTAATTTATTATTCCAAGCATTAATGAAGTGTTTCAGATAATAAATCTAATTAGTAAGATTTTCATCTTCTTTGAAAATGGTCTAGTTATATCTGGCTGCATTTATAAACACTTACAATAGGGGGATGATTATTTATATTAACTCACAAATTGTTTTTTTATTTTTTTATTTTCATACTCTAATTCACACTGAGACACTTAAATGTCACAATGTTGAGTGTTTTGAATATATCCTTATATTCGCCGTAATGTTACTTGCCGCAAGATTCCAAAAAAACCTATGCCAATTTCACTTTGATATTCTCCCTTTGTACACAAAACTGCGTCCGCAGAATATCCATTAATCGCCGAAAAAAGGCCGCCGCCGCAATTACCATATTTTAATACCCGAAAATAGTTTCGAAGCACCCTGTATAAAGCCGTCTTGGTGTCCGCCTGCCTCACACAGGCCGAGGGCAGCAACACGAAAAATTAAAGTGTAAAACAATGGCGAAACTAGTGGCAATACAGCCACTGCAGTCCCCTTTTGTTCTAAGATTAGTTTTTTAAGAAAGGCCTTGTTATGTACCCGTGTGGTGGAGAGGTTTGTAGTAGTGATAGAGGAGATATGTGAAGCTATTATCTACTCAGTCTACGGTAGGTGGAGTTACTTTTGCTTGACGAAATATGAACAAACTTTCGGAGACATGTCATGCAATCTGTACGGTCCATACAAATACATACAATTTGTACACTTCTTAACTAATATTGACATTCTAGTTACCAACTTGAGTCTGATAGCGCTAAGTTTACAACAAAAACAAGTGTCAACACCAAAATTTGTTTCTTATTTTAATTTTTTGTAATTTCTGAGACTGATTCTTATGCATTAAGACAAGCATTAAAAGGACAAGCATGAAAAAAACTGCCATATTTTACCTACGTAGCAAAGTGACATAGCTATACATAGGACTATAACTGCTAGCATGCAGTGTACAGCCGCCCTAAACTAGAAGATGTCCTGTGACTGTTGGGGACGGCTTTTGTTACTTTGTTGTGCATGAAGAAGGCTTGTTTTAAATATAGAGGAGATATTTTGTGTAATTAAAACATGGCTTTGTGTGTCAGTATTACGTTTTTTGCCATCCGTTGGTAATAGGGGTGCGCGGAGCATAAATTGTAGCTACTTAGTAAACTGGGTAGGTGTAAATAGAAGTTTTTTTGAAGAAATCTTACATAGAGTTACTCTGAACAAATTAATTTGATGTTCCCCTACAAAAAAAAACCTTTGCAGCATTGTTACAAAATTGGATTTTTTTCTATATTTTTGTTACTTATTTAATTATATTATCGTTCTGTAAAAGTCCCTTTAAAACCCTTGCACATTTAATCAGTAATCCCTTTTCCATACAAAAAAATAATAAGCTCACACTCGCAACACAACTCACAACACGGATAGAAAAACCCACACACTCTAGTTGAACCCAGAAGACGTCAAAGTAGACGTCTCCCGATCGATGACGTTTGACCCCTTTACCTGTCCCCCCCACCCGCGCTGGACACATGCACCCCCCTCCGTCGTCTGGCTGAAGCACTATTGACGGGACTCTTTGAAGATAATGAGGTGGAACAAAAGACTGCGATAAAAGCGCCGTTTTAGGGCTTGCTTTGCAAGGTCTGGTTTTACAGCAAAAACGTTCAAAATTAAAATTTGTTTTCAGGAATATTTAAAAGACGGTTGTGAATTTATGCATGTGGGGCCATGTGTCGATTGATACTGCTTAGTTTTTTATTTGCCATCAAATAATTAAACTACGTAGGTGCTGTTCATTCCATTTAGTATTTCTGAATTTAACTGTTATTATTCCTCCTTTCTAAAGTAACATGCTCAGGCGTTTTGAAACAGGCACATGCATTTATTTAGTACAAAATGCGTTTGATAGGTTCATAATATTTCGTTTATTCTTACTTATATTAAATTTGTAAAGAAATAAGAAACTTTAAAACCTCTTCAATATTCAATCACAAATGCGCTTTCCTCGCGGGGCGCGGCAAATACGGGGGAGTTCAAACAAATCAATCATAAAATTGCATTTCTCATATTCCTGCACATCCGCATGCCGCGGCGATCCATCTCCCCGACAGTAAGCGAAACAAAATACACAGGTGAGACGGCTTCTAGAATACTTCAGCAGTATAGTTTGTACTGAAATATAAATTATTATTGCAGTATCGATGTAGGCATCTACTTCACCCCAAATGCTGGGTGCTTTAGAAGTATCTACAGGATGTTGCAAAAAGTCAGGTGGCCAACATAGTTTAATGGAAAATGATATATTTTTTTCATTTTCGGGCTTAGATATACCATGCTGTACATGTAGGTTTCGGCTTAGTATACCCTTTTTGCTACTAATCACTAACAGTTTATTTAAATTTTCCTAACCCCCAAACTTTGCAAGGCAGCTAATGCAGGGTCCCATTCTTGGACGCATTGACAAACTTCTTCTTTTAGCTGACAGTCGATAACTGCCCATGATACGATGATACGTTACTCGGGAAGGCCGTCTTCATGCCCTGACTATGATAGTTGGGTACTCAACTGATAGCAATCGTTACGAGAAATATACCCAAATTAGGCTTTATAACTTACCCCGGAGCATTTCCCTCAAAATGAACAGAGAACGAGTATATTGGCTCTGTGCTTGCCAAATCGAAAACTGAGCTGAAGGTATAAACTTGGCATATCTCGGCAATTGCAGAAACTTCTTTGTAGAATATCATTTGCGACCTAATACAAACTTATTGTGATCGCAAAACCCTACAAAAATAGCCCTTACGTGTGTAGAAATAAGTTGGTATAAGAAGAAAGTCGAGTGAAGGGATAAAGTTGTAATTTAAAGAAGAACAGAGTAGAGCAATATCGAAAAAGTCAAATCAATTTACAACTGCGTAGAATTAGGAATTTGTAGTCAAATGTGGAGCGTGGCTGTAAAACTTTCTGCAATGATTTTGCATTGATAGGCAGTAAGTATTTAAATTTGTATAAAATAAAGGTTCTTTGTTCGATTGTAATACTTTTTATATACCTACGAGTAATAATAATGTGTTTCCGCCAATTTCTCCGTCACTGCTGGTGTATCTTTTTTTTGTTTGTACATTTCCTGGTTTCAGGGGGCTTAGTGCAGGTTTCACAATACCACTACAGCAGTGAAACCTAACGTACGTTAAACTTTAAATTGTATGGCATGGAGCTGGTACAGCTACTTGCTGCTTGGTGACATTTCTCCCGTGCCATAAACTCGCAGTCCCCATACAGGACAATTAACGATAAAAAATATTTGTCGAGTTTGTCTAGTAAATTTTATATGGGTAACATGACTCCACTACTGAATTTTGAAGTACGAAATTTCGTTGTTTTTTGTTATTTATAAAGTTTATGATTCCGATGTACGTTAGTTCGAAAGTATAGTGTCACTGACTTCTTACCCGATTTGTTTTATTAAAAAGGCATCTAAGTAAAGTGACCGCTTCTCTGTGCCTGTGTGGTCCTCAGCTATCTATTTATAATTATTTCCGTGCGCTGGATGCGTCGCGGCGCCGACCGACGTAAAATAACTATTGGTAGCTTCCCCCGGTTCAGGAATGTGTAGGGTTGCCAGTTTTTTAAGATTTTTTATGCAACTCAATGTTTGGTGTAACTTTCTGATGAGTTTTAGTTAGAACAAGCCTCATATTGTTATCGTTTTGATCATGTATTCAAAGCGGTTACAATGTAACGCTACTTTAGAGCTGAGATTTTTAAAGCTGAGATACTTATAGCTAAAATTTTTAAAACCACCCGTAGTAGTATTGCAGTAAAAAGTTGAATCCCATTTTTTAAAATGTTATATACACATTTTGGCAACCCTGTGGGCATCTATGTAGACGGATCAACATGGCACAATCCAGGTGATAGAATTTTACGAGCCCCCGGATGCAGTGGGGTAAGTAGTAGCGATAAATAGTCGACGATTGTCGGCCGCGCGTACGTACGTAGCCGTCTGAGTTGCGAGCTTGTTTTGCTACCAACTCGTTGATACCGTTGGAAATATTTTGGTGACGTTTAATTTTCGAATGAGAGAGCATTTAAAATAAGAACGGTGGTTGTTTCTGTGAGCTTTTTTGCTGGGATTGACTGCGCTACGACTTGGCGTAGCTCGTAGCACACCGTAGCGCGAGAAGGGAAGTGTCGTAGCACATCGTAGCATAGTCTGGATGCTGACTGCAAATGCAAAATACATATACATATTTGAAACTATCATTATATTATTATCTGGATATACGCCGTGGTTAAAAGTATTAATTTCGTAAAGATTTTATAATATTACCAACAAGAGTCCAATCGCTTACCGTGTCTAGCAGGTAATATTGCCTTACCTATTGTTATTTACATACAACCACTACTTAAATTCGTATTTGTGTAATACATTTAAACAAGTACAACCGGAAAATTATACGTTTGACATATAAACAATCTTGAAAAATAACACCCATACTGCAACTGAAGTTAATTCCAGTTGGACTGCCCCTTTCGCAGTGACCTCGAGGGGGTGGAATAGAGGGGAGGGAAAAGGGGAGAAAACGTCAACGTCTGTGTCCATCTTTGTAATCTCGTTTCATTCTACTTTAATTTTAAATTACGTGTGTTTACAAAAAACGTAAGTTTTTTTCTTGAAATGTTTCTACATACATATTTAAATCATGCAAGTTAGTTAGATAATTAGATACTAACAACACGGATGCGAGTGTACTCAATGTATCTACCTACTACCTATGTACGAGGTATAAACAACACAAGAGTGGTCTTCAAAATCAACTCAAATCCCAAGGTTATAACTAGTATACAATAGAATACTCTTTATTTTGCACCATTAAATAAAACATTACAAAATCACGACTTATATATAAAATAGTACAATACTATGTATGTATTCAACTACTCATGAATGTTTTATAAGCTAAAACTCAATTCTTTCATTACTACTTATCTCTAACCGAGAAAAAACCTTACAATTACATCTTCATCAGCAAAACAAACAACCTTCCTCTACATGAACTATTCAACGAAAATAAAAAAAAACTCACACCTCCTCTCGACAAGTCTTTGACGGACACAAGACACGGTCAAGTCACCCACCCCCCCTTTTGGACAGAAGGGGGGCGGTCAGAGTTCCCCCCCCCCCCCTGCCCCTACCTGGGACACGGGACGTATTGTGACGACTCAAATGTTAAGTTTTAGATTCGTTGTGCAGGGAATCTTGTCAATGTGTGTTTGTATAAAATTGTATTAAAAACTGTGTAGGTATGTAAACAAAATGAGTTGTCCTCCCGTAATATAGTTGCTGGTGTAAGATATATGTGTGATGAAGAATATTAAAATTATAGATACATAGTATAAGCTCTATTGACGAAGTCACACATTCGCACTTTTACACTTTTTTACTTGAAGGTAGTTACCCTATATGGTTATGTTACACCGTATTGATTGTAAGTAAAATGAAACTATCACTGTGAAATATAAAGCAACATAAATAATATAATACGATTATATTAAATAGGTTTAACATTTAATTGTATTAATTCTTTATAAATCACCGTACTAAAACAAAATAGGTAAATATATTTTCCGGGCGGATGCCATCAAACTCCATGATGTTATATCTCGATTTATTCCAAAACATTTGACAAAGTACCGTTAGTAAATAAATTTGCATGAAATACCTGGAATGTCAAATAACGTCGTTCACTGAACGAAGCTTACTTTGTTAACAACTGCCTTTGTTTGATAAAATGAGAAATAAAAATATGTTTAATTTCTACGTACGACATCATTTCAAATAAACGATCTACATCATGTTTATTCAACATAAATATACCGATTCAACAAGTTCTTGATTGTATAAGATTTATACTAATTTTAATACACACGTCGTGAAATCAAATTAAATACTGCCTTACTTTTAACACGTTACGAGTAAATCATATCCCATTGACCACAAAGTGGTACAACCTGCGTTCCTTTCAACAAAGCGCCATCAATATCGAAGGCACTTTTGAAATACAGGAGGCTCCATTATACGTTTCTCTAGAAGAATTATTCCGGGACATTTGTTTGTCGAGGTAGGGTCAGCAGCGGCAGGTAGACGCGAATATTAACGGGGAGATTAGCACAAAAAGCGAAGGAAATGTGTTCAGCTTTTGTTGCCTTTAAATTTCTTTGCCCCCCCTCTGTGGGGGGTATTTCGCCCTCTTTGTTAGCACCCACTGGTTCGACAGTCGGTTCTGAAGTGACACGTTGTAGTGGTAGCAAAATAATAATTAGTACGTTTGACTAATTATTTTGAGAATAAGTTCGTAAATTATAATTTAATGAGTAACAACAATGTCTTTTTTAAAGATGCGTAGATTTTTCTGTTTCTTGAAGACGAATAAAATCTTGCTTTCTTAAATATAGGGTAAGGTTGCGTATATTGTACCGGCTCTTTGATTGGACCAGTGAAGTATTTCCGAAACTATTGGGATTAAACATCCACCGTATTCAAACGTGATGCTCAATTTACCTTCAAGAAGATGTCAACATAAATCCTGTCACTACATGCAATGGGAATGAACATAATACAATTATTTTTTATGGATTTTGTTTCAAACTTACCCTACGTTAACCGTCCACTTTAAATTCTAGCTAGAGTTTATATAGCTGCTCACACGGCAGTCACTCACCGGCGCTCCGTTGCCGACGCTACCCGTCTCCAAAATCATCCTTCCGAAAATTTCCGTTCAAGCCGTCTCTATAGCGCCTTTTTTAATCTCTATAAATCAAATTTATGACTTGTGTAAGCTTTCTGTTTTATTTACCCTTTTATAATTTTGTTGCTCGCGCCTATAGATTAGGCGTTTCGCAGCGGCAATAAATATCTGGTAGAAGGTAGGTAACCCCCCTGTTTTTGTCATTTCTCGCGTTTGTTTTGTGAGTTTTCCATCTGCGATCGCTTTCGGGCGTGTGGTGGGTAATTAATTTCGGTATTGTTTGAGCGTGTGCCGGCGGAAGAGTTATGGCTTAGTGTTTTGTATTAAGTATAACGACAGAAATTTGATTTACGTCGCACATCGACGTCTTACACGCGTACCCTGCACCTGCATGAAAAAGTTAATTAGCTCGGCAATTTAAAGCTTAAACAGCCGTCACAACAGCGCTCGCATCGAACTTTCAAAAACAACCTCAACTTTTTTCTAATGTACAGCATAAAATTTTCCTTTGACGAGAGTGGCCAGTCGTTACGTCGGGCGCACAAAGCGGCCGGCGATTACGTAGAAAAAGCGCGAAACGCTTAAAAAGGGGGGGTTTAAGAGGGGGCAAATGCAAATATGAAATATGAAAATGAAGATGGCATGTAATAAAAGTGATATAGTGGGCTCCACAGAGCCATTTCGCCGCGGCAGAGCCGTCTCTCTCGTCAGTTTTATGCTGCGCCGTCCATCATGGCTTGACAGCGTTCATGGTTGCTTCTTAGGGGCAGCGGGGTGGAGTGGGAGGGGGGGGGTGGTCTCGGATTTATTATGCGGCAGTTGACGCGTGTTCTATATTTGAATGCGCCGAAGTGTTCGCGTGGAGTCGGTTTACGAACGTGATGACCGGCACGTTTTTCAGTGAATACAGGATAGCCTCGTGGTCAGACTGTGTCAATATTTAGCTTACGGTTGTAATCATTATTGGTTCAATTGAGGTAAAATATCATCAGTAGATATCATTTAAGTACATGAGCTTTAGCTGTAATAAAATATTTTGCATCACTATATTAATTTCCTCTTTTAATACGTCCAAGTAACGTATCCATAAACACAATTTAAGTTAGATAAAACTAACAAGCGGTAGGGTCAGCAGATTCTGCCACGGTACGGTGTGCATACAAACAAGGCGGAGTGTAGTAACTCCGAGTAAGCTTTTTGATATCTCCGATACGGCTTAGTCTGCGCAAGTACCGTTGGCAACGAATGTTACGTAACTATTATACGGCCCTTTTTATTAATAGTAATAAGGCGAGTAAGATAGGGAATAGTATAAAACAGCTTTGTACTTACCTATTTTTCCAGAAATGGGATAATATACGGTTTCTCTTATAAAATATTATAGGTAAGCGCTGAGAAATAATAATTTGTTTATTCTAATTTTGATAACTAATACTGAAGAAGAAAAATAACCTCTATTGGCTATCATTATGACTAACACACTCTGCCAAAAAGATCAATAAAATACCTACTTACATAAGAATCTAATTTGTTGAGTCAGTCCCTGACTGTCTATAAGGAATAGATGATACCTACGCCATTCGAGGAATGTCCTTTAAATACGAATGCCTACAACACACCCGATACCTAAGAAAAAGGCATTCAGATTTAATTTATTCATTTTATTCATCTCTTTCTCTGCCGACGCTACAGCTAGTTTCTAGGCTATTTAGTCTCACCTTGTTCTTTACGATTGTGTTCATCAACAGCGACGCCCCCCCTCCCTCCCTTCCCTTCTCCACCCCCGCCGGGACCTCCGGGGGCGAGTTACTGCTATGATAGTTTCTTTTACACTGCCTCTGCCTTTTGGTACTGGTTGATGATGACTCGCTGGTATTTTGGTAGGGTTTTTGAGACTAAGGTGGAATTTCACCAAACGCTAAACGTATTCAGTCGCCTGTCAAACGTCTATCAGTTAGTAGAAAATTTATTTGGAA
Source organism: Plutella xylostella (assembly GCF_932276165.1). Classification (NCBI taxonomy): domain Eukaryota; kingdom Metazoa; phylum Arthropoda; class Insecta; order Lepidoptera; family Plutellidae; genus Plutella; species Plutella xylostella. The sequence goes on from NC_063990.1 coordinate 7,660,373, forward strand.
TTGGCTTTAAATACAATTTTAAATATTAACTCAAACGTTTGACGTCCGATTATAAGAATTACCTATTGCTAATTAGTTAGAATGACTGGTCTGTTTTGCTTAATTGTGGTTTAATACGAAAAGAGTTAGTAGATACAATCAGATACATAACTACTATTAACTACAATCAGATATATAATAAGGTAATTGTAAAAATTTCATAGTTCATTATTGTCATGTGAGTATCGTTTACTAGGTACTTATTTTTCATGTCACTCTCCGTGATATTACGGTTTGACTGTATGGTTTTATTTTTCTGTAGAAACAGTTCAGTAAAATATGAAATTCCTACTTCAAAGTTTTTACAGATAAAATTGATTCATCCGTAATAAATTATTATAATTTATTAACAATAAACCAGTGATTACTTGATTATACATAGCCCAGAATTTGAAATTTATTCCATCTAGCAGCACTTTAGCGCCATTCTCGCCGCGCGAGAGGTTAAAATTTAATATCTATTTAAAGTTCTCGCTAAACCTAATATAATTCAGGTAAACACCACACTGGGCTCGTAAAGAGCGGCGTCCACATGCAGTTTTTGTCCCGAGCACCCTGTATTCAACACCGCATCGTTAAGGGGGAGTGCTGTTAATTAGCACGTATGTTTTAAATTTCAGTACTATATTTTGTTGTAGATTTTTTTTTTAAGTAGGGCTAAAATAAAACGATTATTGAACTTCGCTTTGCTATAACTAGGGATGTTCATATTTCCTGCAATTGCCTTTAGAAGGATTCTGGATGAAATCAATAAATTAATTACAATGCGTACATAAATGAAACAAATAAAAACCGTAGGCTGTGGTCAAAGAAATACAATGATATTTGATTTGTTTCTAACATATTTATATAATTTGTTTTTAACATAATTATCGGTATTACTACTTGACGTGGAGGTATATTTATGCATGGAAATATACCTGACAGTGACGTTCCGTCAGAAACTCTCTAAGGAAAAGTTCAAATTCCACCCTGTATAAAATAAAACCGAACGTTAAGCTGTGGGTCCCGTTTGCTGTTTAGCAGCAGTCGTTAAGACTAGTCAGATGCCTTCAGGCAGCTGGAAAAAATATCTAACAGTGGGGTTGCGCACTTACCCAAAAACTCGTTCAGCACAAGCTTGCTTGTGTTGGGATCCACCAACCAGCATCAGTCCAGCGTGGTGGACTAGGCCTAAAACCTTCCTTCATTTGAAGGAGAGCCGTGTCTCAGCAGTCGGGACATGATGGGCTGTGATGACTAAAGTAAAAAACTTCCTCAACAGCTTCTCCTTAACACCTCGGTCGGTATTTAGCAGTATTTAGGCCCCCAGTACACGGGGCTCTTGATCTCCGAGCGGCGCCGTGAGATACTTTCTTACAACAGTGTCTGGTTGGCTTTGGACAGGATTTCTAGTTGGGCGCCGAGCTGTGTTTAGTTTAGCATAATATTTGGGAAGCGCAGGAAAAGTCGCCGCGTTGTCGGTTTTCCTTGAAGTGTTCATGTGGGCGGTTAAAAGAGTTATGCAAAACAGGCATATTATGTAGATCGTTAGTTATGACCTATTGATCTCTTAGTCCATCGATCCAAAATCTCTTTCAGTGATAAGACCGCGTAAAATCTTTTTCTTTCTGTTTTGTACCCTAATTAAGTTACAAGTACTAAACTTTATTATTTATTTTACTCTACAAATTAAGAGTACTCTGTATCTCTATCTATATACATCACGTGATTGAGTATTTCAGGAGCATCACTTTTTACATAGTTTTATTTAGCCTAGGCTCTATACATAATAAATATCAAAGCCTCTTCGTGTCGCGGACACCACACCGTTTGTAGTATCGTTCAATTCAATATTTTGGCAAAGTCCTAACTGATATCCATTAATGTGTAACTTACCTAATTAATGATCGAATAAAAGAAGTACCTAACTAATTAGATTTTTTGCAGAGGTGAAACTGAAGAATGTTTCTCTTTCTTGCATTTTCTATGCAATATTTGGAACTACCATAAGAAAAAAGCAAAACCAACCGTCTTTAAAATTCATTAAATCTGTGTAGGTAAAACCTTATAGAAAAAATATATTCAGAGATTACAGTACCAAACACGTAGCTTTTTTCTTTCTTTTGAAAAGTTTCATGATCCGTCCGCACGACGCCAATAATTCGGCGCCACTGTCGGCGCCGGCGGCCGTCCTGCGAATGATAACCTCATTTGTGAATGCGAAATAGCAAATGAATCAAATGCGTATTAAAGCATTGTCATCTGACTAAAATTATTGTGACGCCCCTCATTACTGGCGCTCTTCGACGCTCGCGGCGCGGCCGGGCTACGGGAGCCGTGGAGCTGACATCAACTTTACTGCACCCTTATTTTTTTCGCCTGTGTAGTGTCAAAATGTTGGGCGTAGTGGAAGACCCAGACGGAGATGGCGGGATGACCTCGACAGGTTTTTGCTTCAATGGCCGAAGGAAGCATGTGATCAAAACAATGGTCACTTAATATGGAGGCATTTTTTTAAACTTAACAAACTAATATATAGAAAATCATACAAAACAGCAAGAAAATACAAAGCTTGCTTCCCAGATCGTCAAAAAGATACCACCTCAGCATGTGCTGTGGGCAATAAGGTTGGTTGTACGTTAGTTTTCAGCTGTCCCTTATAAGGTGACCTCAGTCAGTCACTTTTATTATCATATCGTAAAAGACCCTATCTCTATACGATAAAGAAAACTTGATTAAACATTTGATACTTAACTGGAAGACATTAATAAATCTCTCTCTCTCTCTCTCAGCCTTCCGTAGTCCACTGTTGGACATAGGCCTCTCCTAACGATAACATTAATAAATATATGTTTATAAATAATAAATAAATATATGGGGACATCTCACACAGCCAGGGTGGCCACCCGACCCCAAGCTAGGCAGAACCTGTGTTATGGGCGTCGGACAGCTCATATATCTACACAAATACATAGATAGATAGATACTAAATACTCGTATAAATATCAACACATTATGACTTAAAGTGTTGTGATAAAGGCTTCTGTTTTATACGGAGTGTTTTAATATCAGGTGACCTTTAGGCTTACTTTATGAAAAGCTACAGTGGGTAAAACAGACATAATCTTCTTTTATATATAAAAATGTTATTGCATCCTATTTGCAGGGCGTTCGCAAAAAAAAGTATAACTACTATCATTTTCCTATAAAACTAGCAAAGCGATGCGTCTCTATCGAATCCATGTCCGCCAAATTTCGCATTATCGCTCCGGACTATGACAGTTCAGTGATATATGTTCAAATGTATTATAAAAGCAATAAATAAGTAGGAAAATTTAGAACGATTTTATTGGCTGATAATAATGATTGCGGCTGCCTATTGTTCCGCGGTGATCGGTGCTTGTTTAATGCAATACTCATTATGTAATGTACGCTTCAATTTATTTACGAACTAAAATGACGTTGGTAGGTATTAATTAGGTACAACCTACTAAAACCTTAAGTTAGTAACAGGCATAATGTGGTTGGTATACTCACATATGAAATTTCTGAAAGTTGCAGGCTTGACAAGCATTTCTTTTAGTTTCCTGTAAATGTTTACTTAGAAAATTTTTAGCAAATTTGTTTGATATTTACTTATTTTGTTAGCTACTAATTTACATAATACGATGTCATGCTATCCTTTAATTTGATGCCTTGATGGCTTTAAAGAAAACTTAATTAAAAAATTGGAAGAATTGAAGTACTTATTTATAATGAAAATACTATACTATCATACAATGGTATAGGACCAATTGTAACCAAATAAATTTAAAAGTAAATTTCAAAACTCTACTTTTCGTATCATTTCAACTTGGACTATTTCGCCGTGTGTCGTATAGTTTCAGCTAGATTTTTGCACCGAGTTCGTCTGTTGTTTTATCTAGTCGTTGCGGTGACGCGTCCCATGGTCGCTTGTTTTGACGTTTGCGGGCGGCCGCCATTTTACAAATAAATAAGCTCATTTTTGTTAATAATGAATTGTATTTAATTGCCGGCTGCCCGTGATTGCGGTAATAAATAATTTTCATCCACCAGCCGACCTTTGAAATTATTGTTTTTATTACGAATGCGCTTATGTGTACGCGATGACTATTTTTGATGTCAAATTAAAAGTTAATTAATTGTAATGCAAATTGCGTTTGTTTTGTGAAGTGAAAAATGTTATAGCGTTCGTTTGTGGTTAATTGAACGAATAAAACTAGGTATTTGCTGTTCATGTGTACGCTATTGTTCAATACCTACATATACAAGTACTTACTACAGTTGCAGGTTTTGAAATTGGTTTTTGTGTTTTTGGTAGTGACATGTGTTTTGCGTTTTGTAAATTAATTTCAGTGTGCACAGTTACATACCGAATTAAAAGTTATCCAGCAAAATAATTGAAACAGTAGTTTTGTAGCAACTCAACTAGATGTAAGATTTTAAATTAACTAAAGTCGATATTAATACCAACTTGACACCAACGCTTCGATTAGTTATCATCGCCGATCGTCACTGTAATCGCAATTTACTATACTTAACTAAATCGAACATGGGTAACCTTAGATTAACGATATTAACAAGATGGTGGACACGTGATGGTCACATACAAAAACAAAGAAAAACTGTCCGCATGTTGTTTACTGTCGAGCACCGCTTCAAGTTCAACCTAATGACAACCCTTGTACCAATCACTTAAGTCACAATTTTGTGTCATTTGTCGAGACATTGCTTTTGCACTGAGACTCTATCTTTTTCATATATTGTTAATCTAAGTCATTAATCATGAATATTATTTGTACTGGTTTACTCGTTTTGGTAAGTTTACTCTCAAGTCCGATAGAGGGCGCGACGAGCGATGGCAAGTGCCGAGTGATGACCGCCAGTTGGATTGAGAGCTAAAGTGACGCTTCAGCTGCAGCTTTCGTGCAGAGCTTACAACTTTCAGACAGGATCAACAATATACTCACGAGCAATGAAATAGTTCCACCTAACATTGAGGTTGAATATGTCACTCGAACTTTTTCATTGCTTGTGAGTGTATTTATATGGCAATATTGTTCTTGTCATGTGGGTCGGTGGTCATCGATAAGTCAGTCTAATTTTGTCATCGACACGATGTTTTACTAGTCTAATTGAAGTGTTTGTAAACGTGGTGTTTTTTTTTAAGAATTCAATGTTTATAGTTTTTGGGGTGCTAATGTACTTACTTATAGTTTTTTTCTGTATACATGTCTTTTGGTTATTTTATTTGCCTCTACCTAATGAGGATGAAAAGACTGAATGCTGTAAAAAGTCAAGAATTTGTAAGCTCAGTTCTAAATCTTGATAAGTCTGTGTTGCAGCCGTGATTAATTCAGTCGATGAGCTATGAACAGCGGCAATTGATCCATCTCACTTGTAGTTGTAGCGAAAGGCTACACCTTTCCAGTTATACAGGGTGTTTCAAATGTAGTAATAATAAAACGAAATTGGAAAAAAGACAAACAAAAGTGGTTCAGAATGACTCCTTCACGCCTTCACTCAACCTTGACAATTTTTTATAAAATTTTACGTCCAATAAAATGATATTCTATTCTATTAAGTAGGTACAGGTGTACTTACTTACTTACTTCCTTTTTAACGATAAATATCAGTCTCTAAAATATATTCCCCGGCTGGGAATTGAACCCGGGACCTTTTTCACTACACCATTCAGTCCATCCATTCTCTCACCATATACGTACCATTACAATTTATGCAGCTTGACGCCAGTGTAATCTTGCTCAACACTAAATCCACGAAGAAAAGTAGCAGCGAGAGAACGGACACATGCCACGGCAACTCAGCAGCCCTTATCACGCCAGTTATTTACGACACAAGCTGAATTATGGCCAATTTACAACCAGTCATTAAGCCCTAATGGCCCCAAGGTGTCCTGAAAACTTACAGGAAGGCAGCGTCAGCGGTGCTCGGCCCTATGATGTATGGCGGTAAAGGATTAAGAGATTAGATTATGGTGTTATTTATCTGTGTATCATTTTCATTATGGGATTTTAAGAGCAGTCATTTCAGTTGTATTATATTATGTACATAGAAGTTTAGTTTTAAGGTGTTTGCAGCGCCATCTGTTGTGTTTTTGTGGAATTTTGTAATAAAGTTGTGCTATTCGCCGCTAGATGCCGTTGATAAAAAAATAAATCGATTGTTTAAAATAAATGCTTTGATGAATGGGATAAATTAAAGGTAAACTAACATTATTTAAGCAGCTAATATACGTTAGCCAACAGAATGCACCGCGCACCGTTACAGTGTCGCCACAAAAGCCTACTTTCCTTCACAAAATTAGCAATGACTTAGTAGAAATCTTCTCAGCGGCCATTATCCCTCGTCGGCCGTAACTCGCCGTGTTAAGTGTTATTGCCGTCATTTCCGCGGCTGATTTAAACAAGACGTTACCGCCTGTCTCTCTCTATCTCTTGTCAGGGAAGATGCGAGTGAAGAAGACAGTAGATGTGGCATCGTTGCAGCTGTGAAAAAATGCCATGATTCCTGTAACTGCTGAAATTGCGCTCATTGTTTTGAGTTAGAAATTAAGAAATACCTAGTGTGAGCTACACAGTCCTGTGATTCGTCGTGAGCTAAAGAATAAACCAATCACCAATCACTAATCAAAAATAAAATAAATAAATCATTTTTTCTGAATTCCTGAATGTTTCGTTACAATCAACTCACATCACATCTTAAACGCTGGATGGCTGGCCGAAACAGAAAATCTGGCACATATTTTATTGTAAAAATATTTAAAAGACAGCATCTATCATCTTTTTAGACGCATTACTGCATTTAGACGTGTTAAATACTATTTATTAATACAATTGAAAGCTTACATCTTTACTATTACTGCTACTGTGTAATTTTTATGCCGCCTCCACACGTATCTTGAACCACATTCCTCGTCACTGCTGCCAGCTACCATTCTGATGGAGATAGATAAGAAGTTCATTATACCGCGTGTTATACAAGTCTTGTTGGTAAATGCTCTTAACTCCGGCCATTAGATGTTTGTTTTAAAATGTGCCGTTTGAGTCTTAAGATATGGTCAGATGGGTCTATTTTGTTTAGAGACTACCAACTGCCTGTATATGCCTACTATGCCTAGGGATTTAAATATAATTTAAAAAGCTTCTACCTACACTGTATTCATTCTTATTTGGCACAAAGGTAAACAATCTTTGTGTGTCTTTTTAATCAAAATACTATTAAACAGATAAACTACAGCCAAAATAAATGGTTTAATTAAGAAATCAATCATTTTTGCTTGTAAGAATTGTATTTGTCACTATGTTTTATATTATAACTTAGTTTTTAAATTAATTCGAATAAAAAGACACTCCAAGACTGCTCAAAATCTGTGCCAAGTAAAAAAAAACATTATACGTATATTATTATTGAAATTTTTAGGTAAATCTGATAGTTAGTAGTATTCAGAGATTCTTCCAAGTTTTTTTTACACTTTAAAATTTAATACAATGAATATAAAAAAAACAGATATTCAGATCACGTCTTGGTCAAAAGCTGGAAAAAACATTGTATCTACTCGTAAATAGATTTGCCGTATCTTCCCCCCTCAGCCTTGGATTAGGGTGCGGGGAAGCATTTAGTCGGTGACATTTCTAGTATTTATTCAGCATAATAATAATACCTCAACGACGACACCGGAGCCTCGCAAGAGTTATGGCTTAGGGAGACACCTTCAAGGTGATCCGATTGTTGCGAAAGACGAAAATGGAATTGGCTCTTCATTTTTGCCTCAGTTATGTTGGGCCTAAAGTTCAGAAAGACTTTTGCGATGCTCCTTCAGAGGCCTATTGCCAGTGGTGCAGGATCATTTTGAAGTGTCAACCCAAAAAAAGTATTGTATAATAATATTGTGGTTTCATTACCAGTATTTGTGCATAGATGTGAAGCCTCATTTCCACAGTTGCTAGTAGAACCAAAAGTATTTTAAATTAAGTATATATTTTTATTCGTTACTCTCTCATCCGTATTAACCTCTCCCGTGTCCATCGTCGCGGCAGATTACAGCACAGAGCCTGGCGGTTCCGTAGGCACAAACGGTGTCACTCGGTACCCTTTGCGGTCTCAGTCCTTAAGACGGAACCCTGATTAGTGCGTCAAGAAGCAATCCCAGATTATGCTTGAAGAATTACGCTCGTCGCCCGAATTTACAGTAATTCTCACTGGCAGATGAAGGGTTAAGTGGCCGATCCGATTTAGAAATAGCGGTGTTTTGTGTGTCATTGTTGAGTTATTGTGGATAATAAAATAAAAAAATGCTCATATAATAAGTACTTAGATAATAATTATACAACACTACGCTATCATAGTTACAATAGTAATGTAACCTTGTATATACTCGTATTACAATTGTTATTGGATCATTTTATAACTTCTGCAGTTTTGACAACGAACATAATATTATATTCAAGACACACTCAACTGACTTAGGTGTGTCTCCATAGTAAAAGTCAGGTCAGATTCGAGACACCTTCCATTAAATCCACTTGTTATAATAACCGTAAAACTTGACTAACCTATTAAATGAAAAACAACACGGTAAACATAATATCATTTAACCTTATTTAATACGCAATAGTTTAAAAACAAATGTCCAAATACAATTCAGACAAAGCCGCCCCCGGTCCCAATTCGCATCGAGTAGAAACCGTATGCAGAGCATTTAGCGCCCCCGCCGGCTCAAACTGTGGATATATGGGGGGCGATAAAAACGTATCCATCTCGATATGCCTACACTAAATCACGAGCTAATAGTCTGCTCAGTCGTAAATATGTCGGTTCCCGCCAATATCTAAGAATATATACTGAGAAGGCTTTTCTTGGCGCGTCGTCACTCAAACGGTTAAGATCTCTTTGTGATCCGATTGTTTTGCCCTTTTTAGGGTTTGCTGTTTGTGTGTGAATGAAAAGTGTTTAGCAGTGTGTGAATTTACTTATACAGTACAGTGCGCGTGATGATGCGATTTAAGAGACGTAAAGTTAGCTGAAATTTACATGGAGCAGTACTCAAATTTAATAATAGTTATTAGGTATATTTTCCTCGCATACTTTTTTATACCATTATTGTTATTAACTGCCTGTGCTAATTTCAAACAACCGCATACCCACCATAAAATGAGATGTTCGTAGCGGCGTAGCAGCCGCGTAGCTCGTAGCATTCGTAGCGCGTAGCCAACTTCGTAGCCCGTAGACATAAAGTTTAACGGGTCCTGTTTTATTGTAATGAGAATAGGACAAATTAGTAATAAGATGGCGACAGAACAACGAATGCGCAGAGTTTGATACTACGTTCAAATCAAGAGAACATACACATTAAATACAACGGCCGTGCGCCAGGCCGCGATGACGGCGGATGCTTAGTGTGGATATGGCGTCTTAGATTAAAATATAAATTTAATAGAAATAACTACTTCGTAGAGTCGTGTTCACGTAACGGGTAATGCCTAGTGCTGTCATTCTAGAGGCTGTGGGTTCAAATACTTGCATCTTCATGGAAACTTTGCTAACTCTTAAAATCAAAGGGACAAAAGTGATTCAATCTGTCAGTCGTAATTTTTTTTGCTGAATACTTTTACTGTTTCCCAGTTTTTTAAGAAAAAAAAAACACTTTATTTAACGGCTAATTTATCACCTAATAGTTATCCACTGCTGGACTTAGGCCTCTCCGCCTGAACACTCGGTTCTCGGCCCTCCTCATCCAGCCACTACGGCTATCTGCCTAAGGTCGTAGGTACAGCGGGCAGGAGGACGTCCCACGCTGCGTTTGTCTGTTCGTGGTCTCCACTTGAAAACTCGTCTACCCCAACGGTTATCGGTTCTTCGGCAGCTTATTTTACGTAGAATAAATAATTTTAATTTTGTGGTTTAGACTGACCTGTAACAATCACCCGTCACCACCTCCATGTTGACTCGCTATGTAGTAACCACTTTAATATAGGTTAGTATGTAGTAAGAGGTGGTTCGGAATTCGCCTGTATGTAAGTATAATATATTTTTTTACAATACCCTGTCCCTATAACCAGTCTATCTATCTATTTATTAAGGGCGCATCCACACTGCCCCCACACTCCCCGCACCAGATACAGCATTCGCACAAATTCTTGGCTCATTTGGTTTTTATTCATCCTCCGTAGCGGCCTAATCGAAAGTATAAATTCGAGTTAACGGCGCAGGCCGCGCGCGCCTGATAACGCGCCCCTTGTTAACTAGTAATAAGAAAAATAAACCTAAATTATATTTATCCAGGCGGCTCCGAGCGATGAAATATCAAAGTTTCCGCTCGGACTTGCAGGTGTGGGTGCGCCTTTATGGCCTGTGAAGTGAAGATGTTGGGGTTTCACGCTTAACACATTTAATTTGGTTGTTTTTAAGGGAACTAGAAGATTGTAATATAATTGTAATTGAATATAATGGATATATGCGTTGATATTATCATTGCTATTAGACAATTAAGACAGTAACTTAGTTACAAGAAAATTTTGCAATGAAAAGTAAAGTCCTCACTCAGTAAAGTGGTAGCGAAAAATGTTGATAAGATAATAACTGTCCTCCATCAATCGGACCTGAAAATCGCATGAAAGACAAAAGGAGCTTTTACAGAGTCAGAGTGAACTACTAACTGTGGCTGTCTGAGAGCCATGGAATAAGGAAGTACCTCATACAACGTGGCCTTAGTCAGAGGAACGTACACTCCTCCAAAAAGGTAGCAAATTTATCCTCAAAACAAAATTAAACGCAACTGGCGCCGATACACCGCGAGGCGATAAAATTCACAACCACGTTGTAAACGCGTCGTTAAGGTGCAAAGTACTTTAGTAAAAATATTAATATTACTCTCTGAGCGAAGAAATCTTAATTGCCAGGAGTCCGCCAGCGCGGGCCGGTAGAAAGCCTCTTAAACCGAAGAAAGTTAAAAAATAATTAATTCTTTCGTAAATATTCATACCTCGACTTTTCAAGTTTAAGTTGAGTACTCCATGGAAGTAGGAATAAATAAACTTTTGCTTTGAAGATTGAGAGACCTTTACGATTTACAATGTGTTTGAATAGTCAGATTAACGTTGGATCACACATGCGATATAAATTGGCTAGAATACCTACCTGAAATGCATTTTTACCCTTACAGCTGCATGACTAAAGAAGTTACAGGATTATACAGATTTGTTATTACATAGTAGGTACCTAATAGACAAATAGAAGATACATACAACATTAAAAGAAACATGTCACATTAGAAGAGAATCCCATTCCTCCCTCAACACAGTTAACCCTATCGTGAAGGGTAGAATAACTCCGTTTTAATTTGAATCGCTATCGCGGGGCCCTATTGTTTTTCTTTCCTGAAATTTTCCGGTCAATTTGACGTTTGCTCGATTTTCTTACGCTCTTAAACTCTCCCTTCCCGATTAATTCGAATTTAATTAGTTCTCCGCTGAAGTGTTGGCTCATCTTGGTTTTTTTTTAATTAGGTAGGTACCTATAAGTCGTTTTGATTTATACTTAATCAGATGAAAGTGCATTAGGCCACTTTTTACGAGTAATTATGCTTTCGCAGTGTACCTACAATATTTTAAAACACTTTTCATTCGCCAATACAATACCAACACTTTATCACTATTTTAACAACCCCACCTAACCCGTTTAAACCGGGGCGCGATAACGAGACTTTATGACAAAAAATCGCAGCACAGTCCGGCGAGAGAATCGATACAATTACATCGAAATCTCAGTAATCGATGCGATATATAGTGACAGTGCGACCGCCGGCTAACCCTAGTTTATGACAGAGTGTCCACTGATGGACATAGCGCGCGGATTGTCGGTATCGGCCGGGACCAGCCGCTGGCGTAAGGGTCTATTCTGGATCTGTTTAACAGATATCAACAACTAAAATAAAAGTTCAAAATAATGTGACACATTTACAAATAAAATAACATTTATAACAGGAGGGACAAAATACTGGAGCAGAATTGTAAAGCATGGTGTTTTTTATGAATAAATTAAATAGAAGAAAGTTAAAGACCAATAAGACGCGGACGGTAGCTATACCTTACGTGGTCTTGGTCTGTCATGATATTATATAGGTCAATAGGAATTGGCCTCCATGGCACCTCATGCTATAGCACTATTATATTATGTATACCTACGTAGTTTATATTAACGAGATTGTTTTTTAATACTTATATTAATGCACCAATGCTCTTTGCTACTTCAATAATTTTAATGCAACGAAATTATTCGTTGTCTGGAAATGATCGTTTTTAGCGATAAGACCGTTGTACATAAAAGTTATTAACGTTTTATTATTTATTGTGTGTGAACTCTTGAGCGCAAATAAAGTTTATTTTATAATTATCAGAAGATGTATTGTTTATAAATTTAATATTTTTTACTTAGTACCAAAATTCCATTCGCCTAGATCTCGAATCAAACTGAATTCGAATACGTGCACCAACAACCCTATCCGACTGAATTACAATCGTTATTTCTTGTTTATTGAGCAGGGTCCGATTGAACCGCCAGCATTACAGGGTTAAGTTATTGGTAGTAATACGCTGTATACCGTTTCGATACAGTATGGCCCCCAGAGACCCCCCCGTTGATATTTCAGATTTAGAGTTTCTGTACGGCTCTAGGCATTCAAAATAAATAGGTAAGTTAATGTAAGCTTCGTTTTTTTTACTATTGGAGAACCATTCTTTCATTTAACCAATCACTACTACTAACAAATATCGATGAAATGGTTTAGTTTCTTGTAAAGCATTATAAGTTGCAATCGAGAGCAAATACCTTATTCTAAGGAATACATCGACTTACACTGAGTTACACAAATGTCAGAATTAAAGATATTGCTGCCTTGTTTTCACAGTATACAGGCCGAAAAAACAGCATAAGCAATCAAATTACCCTGAATATTGTGAAAAATCCAAGCTACACTACAAAAAAACATAAATCGGGACTCGATATGAGTAGTATCTCGACAATAACATCGTCAATAACTCGATAGTTGCGTTTATATCACTCATGAGCGTAAACTAACACCGCCATCGCCGCTGCATCGTAATGTGACAGCCGGTGGAGGTACGAACCACCTCGTAATGAGGGCTGTTATAAGTTTTGTTGGGGTGTACTACGAAAGAGCCGAGAGAAGACTTATCACATACATTTCCTTATGTGCCTGTCTGTTCCTGAGACATCGCTTCCTTTCATATCCAATACTCTAATCCAGTAATCAGTAACCACTGCACTATTTGGTCGTCTCAAATTCCATATCAAAGACTCATTTTAGCTTAGCCAATGCAACCTGGACCCTCAATTTTATAAAAATACACTCGAGAGCAATTAAAAAGTTCCAGGGACATACGGAACGGCACTGGCAGATGGAACTTGTTCATTGCTTGCAAGTATGTAGATATACATGAAAATATTCTGCATTGTCATTTAAATGCAGACATCACTTACAGTGCGACAAACTTATCTGTTCCGGTAAGAGCGAACTAAATTGATTCATATCTCATTATTTACGTATGAATTGTATATTGATATAGATTAGATGGGTTTATTGAAACCACAAGAGCGCATTACTACTACAGGCAAACTTAAAATCTTATAGAATGAAGAAATATTACGCATTTACGTGAGCCGTCACCGGAACAGATAAGTTTGTGGCACTGTACCTCAATTTGTGTACGACATAATACCATGTCGTACCTCCATGTCCCCGGAACATTAACACAAGTTTATTGTCGTACGATTGGCGGACCATATGGCCATATTATCGCTTGCCACTACTGGAATTAAAAATACATAAATATAAAGCATGATAGCCAATAATGAGCATTATCAACTGCGCAAATTATTTATTTATTTTAAAACTTTATTGTAAACAGAAACATAAATACATAACAATTGAAAAACACAGTAAAAGTATACAATAGCGGGCTTATTGCCAAAAAGAAATTTCTTCCAGCCAACCTTTGTTGGTGAATAAAAGAGTTACTAATGAGCTATTAAGTTACAGGTACAATAATAATACTAATTTAATACAGCCTACAATTTTAAGTTAAGGCTATGTAATATAATATTATGTTTATGTATTATATTATGATATTGTAGGTAGTGTAAAATTTTGGTACGTACGGATATAATTAGGTTGTACAGCTGTATATTAATTAAATCAGGATCTTGTAAATAATACTCTCAAACATGTACATGTCAAAGATGTCTCAATCTTCTACTCCCTTAAAAAAAGTAGAACATGAATTTGTTTCAGTAGCATAACGTTTAGCATTTTCGTAACATTCAAGTTAAAATCTGTTCTTTCATCTCAGATACTATACCCAGATACTATTGTGAATTACAAGTGAAAATCTCAAGCTATAAACATTAATAGCAGATTTTATTCATTTTCTTTTTTTTATTTAGTATCTGAGATAAAATAACAGAAAAACTCAATATATTTTAAACTATATTAGAACACCATTGGAAAATACCCCAAAAAAAACAAACTAATTCAAAACCATAATTATCCATATACAGGATGTTCGGTAATAATTAGTCGAACAACACAACGGGCCGCGTTCACCACCCATCCCGTCACCTCGGTTAAACCGGTTCAAGCGCAATCCGCGGCACATTTAACTAAGTTTACGAGTATTGCGCAGATTGTCCCGTGCTCTGTATGATGTGAGTTATTTTACTGCCGCGCCGCTGATCATTGCGAGCTGATTTTACATTTATAATTTTGGTGATCATTAAGTACCTACACTTAATAATAATATTATTATTTTGTTTTTATTTAGCTAGGTACCTAATATTTAGTGGCTATAACAATTTTTTTCTGTATTTTTACCATGATTTTTATAACTGTAGTTTTACTCTTTGCTTTAAAAATATTCGTCTTTACTTTATAGCTAACTTAACTAATATTTTCTCTCTATGTATTGTTTCGCTTCTAATCGATAATTTTATCTGAAAAGTGAAAAATGTCAAGATGTGAAAAAATAGTACCAGATTTTATTGAACTAGACATTTGCACTTTTCAATTTAAGTAGTAAGCATAGACATTCGCGTATGTTAGTATATTAATGTCTATGGTAGTAAGTATCTGAGATAAATAATACCTAATTTAATTTTATTATTTACTATATTATGTTGCAGGCTGAAGTGGCTAGATGGGAAAGGCCAAGGACTGAGTTTTTCACCGATATTGAGAGAGGCATATTAATTCCAGCAGTGGATGACTACGGGTTATGATTTTTTCGAATTTATTGGCGGCAGTATCATATAATTTCTGGTGGAGGTTTAAATACAAGCCTTATGATTTTGATGATGGTAACATATATTACTTTACTTATAACACATATTACTATCAATATTAATTTCTCTCTCACAGTACCGAAAGAGACAACAGCAAAAGGAAAGAGACACACAACACAGTGAGTGTCGCCGTAGTAAAGTGTGCGAAATCGCCTCTAACTCTTACTGCCTTCTCTACTGCGCTACCGGCAGATATATATGTGGAGCGGTAACCCCTCAACGTTTACTTAGACTTTTAAATTTAATATCAGAATTAGTAAGTATTAATGCGAAATGTACGAGTAATAAACCTAGTATGGCATATTACACAGTACACAATAGATACATATTATGCTATTTAAAATGTAAAAAAACAATGATAGGTAAAAAACACAAATATATATCTCATAGAAAATATAACATAAACTGAAAAAAATTACAAATGATGTGAAAAATATAACATTTATAAATACATACTAATTGATTACTTACATAATTATTTTCAATGCTTTTTTTTCGAACCTGATTTTCCCTGATAATAGCATTATATTGAGACAACATCAGTACATACAACATAGATTTTTGTGCGGTTTTACCTGCTCCGTATAAATAAACGAACTAAGCAATTAAAACAGGCTCGCAAGTCGTGCTCGGGCCGGCCACTGTCTTAAATCTAAGCGGGCACCCTGTGTATTGGCAATATCTGGCCGGGCATTACTTGTGCCCAGCTTGCATATGTCGATCGCTACACCCCGTAGCTGCAGATTTACACGCCCCTGTAGATGGGTAATTTAGGCTCGGTCGGGTGAGTAAATTGGGCTTACTAGTTGAAATGTTTGTGATCTGTGCAACCGGCGCTTAGGTATTGGACGGTTAGTGAATGCGCTTGACTGAAGCCGTTGAGATTGGCTACACGCATTGTAGTGAATATATTTTTAAACTAGTTCACATAAAGGAATTCTTAGGGTGACTTGCACAACAAAGTTAATGAAAATTAAATCTCTGACCTCTTGCTTTAATTTTGATTAACTTTGTTGTGCAAGCCACCCTTAGTGTCACATAATATATATATGTTTATTTATTCACAATTACTTAAGTTTTAGCTGTCGTACGTACAGTAAATGTCCCTTGAATGTACCTTTCACTTGGTACTTTGACGTTTATTTTATCTAACTTTATTGAAATATGTTTTTTTAGTAAAATTTATACACAACAAAACGACGCATACTAAAATTCACGTAACAGCAATGAAAAGGCTTCTGTTAATATTCCCGGACATCCTCCGGACAAACCGCCTGATATTCAAAAAAAGAACAAGATTTGACAAACAGCTGTCGAGATTGTGATGCGAAATGCCCATACCCGCACCAACTTACTCCTGCATGCATCAGGGACCCTAACGCAAACAAAATAGCTTTCATAATCGGTTGTTAATAATAATTTAAAACCTGCCAGCAGTAGTGCGTAGCTGCAACAATCACCAATCTTGTTTAGAGGTCGATAAAGTGCAAATTGCAATGTAAAAATGGCATTTCAGGGTTGGTTTGCAAAATTTTTCGGTTGGCAGGCGTGGTTGCACTATTTTGGACAGTGTGTCAGTTCGTTTAGACAGTCACTTGTTATGCTTTATGACAGTGTTTGTAAGATATAGATTTTAAATGATAACTTTGATTTAGTGGCGCTTATTGAGGTTTTAAAAATGAAATGTGGAATAGGTAAAGGTACATATATCAGTTATGAGATTTTTATTCGATAACATTAGGAATTAGGATACATACATACAAACATACAAGGTGCTTGATTATTTAAGTAGCTACCGTCCCCTATCGAATGGTCAACCAGGTGTTCACCCCGTGTTACCGTATACCTGTTAACCAAAAAAGAAAATCTTATCGCAAAAACAAAATCACAAGCAAAACAATAAAGAAAACAAATCTAACATTCAACCAATCAAGCACACTCAGTCCGCAGCGGACCGTATGTGAATTCTCCGGCTCATAATATCGCAGTCATTACGCACTGCCAGTATTTAGGTGATTATCGCCACTAAATCATATTTTACGGCGGTCATTATGTGCGCAGGCGACGTCATTGAGTGCTGTGTTAATAAATATCACGAACCCCCTTCTCCCTGATGGGCCTAGAGCTTATTTTATGGGTTGCCTTAAAATTTTTGAGCTATGAGGTTCATGCTAGCTCCGTACTCGGATTACGATAATGTACAGTTGTGGCCGCCCTGATTCGACCCGCCGTGGGCGGATTTTACTCCTTATGGCGTACGAATTAAGAAAAGTTATAATCATGTAGGTACTTATACTTTTCAGGGAGTTCAGGATACTAAGTATTATTTCAGAACATAATTTCAAAGGAAAATATTTTATTTATTAGCAAAACAAACAGCAATATACAGGAAAATTATCACAAGAGAACTTACACACAAAATTGCCAATTATATGCTTCAACTATTCACCAATTATTTATTATATTCGATTAAACGTAAAAACGTACGTCCCTAAATAATTTTGAATTTTTTACTTATTTCTATCCGGTAATAAAATTTCTACTGGCACCGGTAAACTTATTTTAAAATCACCATAATTTACTTCTCACACACAACGCGCGCTCGTGAGCTCTAATTGCCGCTAATTATCGTAACATTTGATTCGGATGCAATTTTAATTCCGCCATTTTGGATACTCTTTGCCGCCATTTTGAACACCGGCCGCCATATTGCATAGGTGTGTCGCGTTGTAATGAACCGGAATGCCGAATGATGGCACTTTTATAACGTTATTATGCCGTTATTAGGTGGAATAATTATTACGCGGATTAACTGTTTATTTATATTGGTTGACACTTCAAATAGGTAGTGCATTTTATGGTGTTGAAGTCGATAGTAATTATTACATGGAAATACGTAGGTACAGACTTAACAAAAATTATGAGGCTAATTATGAAGGTCATGTAAGTCTTGTTAGTTATTGTTAATAATCTCCGTTATTTAAAATCAAGATTGAAAAAGTATGAAGTAAGTAGTGGTGTACCTACCTCATAAAAAAATATCGTGAGCTAGTTTGATTAAGAGGAGAGTATACCTTCGCGATTCGCGATGGTAATTTAATAATAGTTATGTTGGTAAAGGTATAATATTATTGTCATGACAAATATTTAATTGATGAATATAAAAGTTTGAACCATTGTTATGGAAAATAATCACTACATAATCTATTGACAACAAACTGATGCATTAATTTTTAAATTCGCCTGACAAATACCAGTGTACAGGGTCGCAAACACGGTGATACCCCTCGTTATTCTAACCGAAGCATTATCGTTCCAATTATCAGCTCTGAAATAATAAATAACGTCGGCTAACCCATAAAACTAGAACGCAATCAACTCAAAAACTAGCGTTCAGCCGCGGATAAATCCACATTATAAACGCAGCTTAAATATTAGGGTTAAACTGATGTCATTTTCATGAATATTTTTAGGTCTAAATTGGAATTCCTTTAATTATGATTTTATTTGTTAATTCAATAGACGTAGGTATTTACTACAGGCGCGTGTCGGTTTCATGTCAAATTGTCAAGTGTATTACCATAACAACTTGTTTTAAAAGTACCTAGGTACCTATTATTGTCTTAGATTTTTCTTAACAGAAAACTTTGCCCTAAACCGTAATTTAACCTACTAATTAATAACACCTTACGTAGCGTAGTAAATTGAATACTCAGTAAAATTTCATACACCTACAGTCATTTTCCAAACAAATGAACCCACACGGGAATCGAACTCCATCCCGTGAAAAGCCAGTGATTTTTCATCGTTCCCGTTTCCCAACTTTTCACTCAGGCGGCACTGCGTCAAAACTGATTAAATTCATAGCAAATTTTAGGTCGTTCCGGTCGCGGCTCGGGCTATAATGAGGGCGGCACAATTGTCGTGCTTTGATTTAATGACTTGAAATAATAGCAATCAATACCCTTTCCCAGCTAGGATCATATTTTTGCCGGAGCCGTACAGGGTGATGTTTTTCGGGGCGTAGTTTCTTGTTAAGTTGTGCCAGGGTACGGCTAATAGGCCGAAATGTAATTTTCATTACTTTGTAGCTATTAATTTGCGTTTCGTGACACAGTAATAGAGAGAAATATTGAGACTTCGTGTTTTTCGGTCTTAGATCGTTTCATCTACACTTTTTGAGTTCTTAACTTGACTTTAACTTCCCATCAATCTCCAAGGAGAAACTATAGATCATAGACAATCATAATCTTAATTGCAAAGTAAGATTATGAGGTGATAAATCTAATATAAACGGTAGATCCAAGAAGTGATAAATTTAATAAACAATCAATAATTGCTCAAGCGAGCACCCTGTGAATGCGTCGATGACACGCAGCCTATAATGGAGGCGCATTATTTTGCTCTAATTAATTTACGATAATGCCTGATAAAGGACCGGCCGTATAAATCTACGGAATTACACACACCAACTGATATTGAAAAGTTTGCTTTGTTCCACGTTAGAAATGGTAATTGTAAATTATGTACGGTGTGAGCTTATGGAAATACCTATTAAAATATATATTTTATGTTTAAAATTTTATTTTACCTGTGATTAAATCCTGCCAAGAAAGGTTCTATACTTTTCCATTTTGAAGTTTTTAATTTTTATCATATTCAATTACAGGAAGTTTATTGTTGCATTTGACAATGCACTAAATTGGGGCTTATTTTAACCAGTATTCTCATCTAATATGGGGAAAATTTTTCACTGGATACGGGTTGTGGTATTCACGAAAATTTGCATTTTTTTTCACAGCGATATTGTATCATTGAAATCTTTGTTTGGTCCACTGAGAAAGCTTTTGTATGCTTGTATACGCATGTAGCAATAAGACCATTGAAACAGGAACCTAATTAATTACCCGCACGGCCCATATTTCAATAGCACTCAGCGAAACTAGAAACAGAAGCCAAGCTAAGACTCCGTAACACAATAAACCAATAAAAATGGCGAATAAATAAAAATAACTGCCGCGTTATAAATAATCTTGAAGCAGTAGTACTTTCGTATTTAGTCGGTATATCACGACAGGCTTCGGCGCGGGTGGCGTGTCACACAGACTGAAATATGGCGTCACAGAACATAAAATATACAACAAAAACTGTTGTTCTTCCAGCAGTTTTGCCCCATATTAAGAATGAGCACAGACAGAATGTGGATTTGGAGTAGAAGCATGGAGTCGACGGTACACTGTTTTTTTTTTGTTTAAAAAAATGTTATGAATTCAATGTAGCAGTCTTAATCTAGCTAGAACCCCAATGATAATATTTAAAAATAAACTAATACTTACATCAAACACTACATTTGGTAGACTCAGTCCTTGACTATGTGGGACGTGGGGTTACCACCACCGAACATAAGCAATCCTTAAGCAGCGTCACATCTGACGTAACTCCTATGGATGTGGCAGATATTTATCAGCCAGGCTTTACTTATTGATAGTTAATTGATAATATTATTATGTGTCGGTAGTAGTCTGGTGGTACAGTAGCCGTACTAGAAACTAATTTCCAAAGATGAAAGTCTATAATGTAGGTACTACCACTGCATGTTAATAAATATGTGGGGACATCTCACACACGGCCATCCCACCCCAAGCTAGGCAGAACCTGTGTTATGGGTGTCGGACAGCTGATATATCTATACAGATACATAGATAGATAGATATTAAATAGATAAACGACAACCAGACACAAGGCAAACACAAGTACTCAGCACACGAATGTTTGTCCTGGGCGGGATTCGAACCCGCTGCCCCAAGCTTTGGAAGCAGCTTCACTACCGCCTAGGCTACGGTGCCGTCATGTGTAGTCGTCGCAGAGTGGTCATCTCCACACGTTTCCCTATTCTCCACACCACCGCTCCAATTCAAGCCCAGTTCAGGGGTAATTCGTTATTTTTATTGTTTTTTGTTATTATGATTCTGTCTTGTGGATTATATGCGCGTGATACATAGACCGTCGCTGGATGCATTTAATTGCCTCAAACGCTTTAGTTACAACTTATGGCCGGCGAATAAATTATAAGAGATAAGTACTAGGATACGAGGAAGCGCGAGGAGGAATGAATTGTTTTGAGCTTAGTAGCTCGGTTGTGTAAGGTTTTGTAGCACTGTTAATGTGGCCTCTTTTAAGTCATGCTTTCTTAGTATGTTTGAGTTTTCACCTCCATTCATTCATATTGCATATCTTTGAAAAGTATTACTGTTACTATGATTTCAAAATTATAGGGAATACCGGGAATACTCTTTTTTTTCTGAGAATCCATGAGGTATTTACTATTGTTTTAGGGCCATGACTAGCCAAACGTAGTGTAGGTTGCCCTCCAACTAAATAAGGCAAACTTTTGTCTGGTAAAGATCGTATCCGCATCCACAATCCTCCAACTGAAAGAGTTTAAAGGCTATAAATGTGTGTGTCAAAGGTATGCTGATACCTACATAATACAAGGTATTGCAAAAATTAGTTATTTAGTAAGCCGAAAAGGGGTGAGAGAGAAGCCACTTTTTTCGCGAATTTTAATATAACTTAAAACCAAAGTTGTTTAGAATGACCCTCATCCGCTTACTATACTTTAATTTTTTTAATACCTTGTAGGTATAAAATAATGTAAAATACCCTTGTACATGTAGGTAAGTATCTCATTAAGCGGCAGGTAGGCAGCGCGTACGAAAATGTTGGTGTTTTCATTGTCTGGTTCCCGTAATTAACAAACATCGAGCCGTTGGCACCAAAAGGTTTATAACCTACACGCCGGGCGAGGGCCCGTCCGGACCTATTGATAATAACGACAACATTCACTGTGTTTATCACGAAAAAGTAAAAAAAAAATGTTTTTTTACGACACAAGTACGAGACACGGTATTTTACAAATGCATAAGGTATTTGAGTGCCAAAAGCAACTGTTCTACGTGTATGTAATTATGTTTGTATTACGTAGGTATAAATAGGCTAATAACTATAGTGGTATAACAGATAAGTAGGTATATAATATTGTAACCTAAGAGCTCGGCCTGTAACACTAAACTGCCTTGGCGTGTAGTGGTTGCATTGGAGGGGAGGCCGAGAACAGTGTGTCGTACTGGCGTTCATTGGAAGGAGCATTGTATCTTTTACAGATTTTTGACAAATGATAATCAGTTCGTAAGATATTATGGGGTCTCAAAATATCATCAGCATTAGGCCAGCACCGAGGCCAAACGCGAACGAACCCACACGCTCATACGTGTATTAAACGCGTTTAATAACTTCATGAATATGTGAGGATTTTGTATGAGTTGTGTCATTTGAATGGCGGCCTGTAACTGTTCACCGGAGACTATTCCAGCAACCTGACACTGTGTGGAGCCAGGGGGTCACTCTACATGACGAAAAACTGAGTTTCGGAACGCTGCTGCGCGAGCCACGACTCTATCTCGTTGTATTAAACGTGCCAATTGCACGACTGCTCTCGCTCGTTCGTTTTTCGTCAGTATAGAGTAACCCTCCAGGCTAACGACGTGGGTGCGTCTACGTCATATAGATGCTACATTTTACGCCTGCCGTGATTTTGTATAGCAGACTGTTGTGATTGTGAATATATTTGGCTCGTTATTAATATGCTCATTTGCTTATTTTACAATAACTAAATGACACTTTATTGTAAGGCAAGTGGTAAAATTAAAATTGTTTACTAAGTACCTTAATGAGCTTAATAATTACAATAAACCTACCTATCATAATGATAACTCGTCAAACCGAACCCTTTTATTTCCCACACACTAATTACCTAATTACAAACACGCATAGATAAAAGATGCAACTACCCGTTTTATCTTCAGTCATTCTCGAACTCCCGACGCGGCGACATCGCCAAAATGAGCACTAGTTTAATGGACACGGACGCGATTCTCTCATCCTCGGAGTACTGGAGCCGCCTGGACGAGCAGTGGGGAACCCCTATAGACCTGGAGACTGACGACCAGCAAGACGACAACTTCGTGCCACCGACCAGCCTGCAGTCCTTCTTCAGCACCATCGACCTCCGACCGAAACACACCTTCGACTCGGCCATCATGCTGCGACGGGTGCAGAGGAAAGTCTACGACAGTCTCTCCAAGAGATCAGCAGCTTCAGTCAACTATAAGGACTTCATCCAGGAGCTGGATCGAGACGAAGCGACACACAAGGAACGAGAAGACAAGCAGTTCTACTACATCGGAGGGCAGATCATATCAGCAGCATCAGTTGACGAAATCTGTGACAATATAGATGATATATTCAAATCAGTGAGCAAACTCAGTGCCACCACCAGCACCATACGACCCTCAAAGGCAGCGAAGCCGCCGCCGAAGATACCCGAAGTGATCGAATGCAGTTTCTCAACCAGTAACCTCTCGTTCGATGATACTCACGACTTCGAGAAGGAGAAATCCGATGGTGATGATGTGGATCGATTCATTGACGAGCTGTTTGATGAACTGAACCAGACCATGGCAAGTTTGCAGAAGTCCAGTGTTTTGGACCAATCAGGGGCGAGGATTTTGGACCAGACGACGACGATTGAGTCAGTGACTACTCTGGTGAAGAAATTCAGTTCTATACTGGAGAGCCCGGCTGTGAAATGCAGTCCGCGGCGGCAGAGGCAGTGTTGTGAAAGATTCAAGGACTTGGCAGATTTTTGGAAAAACCGCACGTTGCAATTGTAGTTAATTAATGATTCATACTTATGGTTATGTGTGCTAGGTAGGTATTAGGTAAGTACTCGCTAGTACTGTTTGTTTTGTTTAAATTATTTTATGTCCTAATTGTTATAATTAGCTTTGCTAGGTTTTAAATTATGGTCTAGGTCTGTGATTCCTAATGTCGTCAAGTTATTGTTAAACAAGGTATGATGTAGTAAATAATAAATTATAATTATTAATATAAACCCAACTGTTTTATTTTAATGCACGATACCTTCTTATCTTATAAAAAATTGGTCATTTGTTATTTACATGTAATTTAGGTCGACGTTATTATATTGAGAGTACGTTTACAATAATAATAAGGCCATTTCTCAACATTTTGTGTAATTAAATTTTAGAACCACTTTCATTGCATATATGCGTACCTTTAGGAACTGATTTATTTATTTAAAGGTACGACGTATGCCATCTGTATCCCAAGTAGTATCTGCTACCTATTTTAAATTAAAACCGACACAAAACAAAACACAAATCCGCAAACATAATTTAATTAGAAATGACCATAAATAAAATAATTCATTCCCAAAACTAATTACCGCTCCCCGTCACTCCAGCTCATACGGGGTGGTCATAAATTGACAAACTGTCCAACTTTCATATACAGCGTGTTCCGAAGTTGGGCCTCCGGTCAGTATGGGGCATAGGGCTCTGGTGGCGTGATTAAGCGTCTAACTTGTTCTGAGAATTGTCTCCAAGGTGTACGGAGCATTTTGCTCTTTAATTATGGTTAATGAGATTTTGCTAGTCAGCGCTATTTTGTCGGGTTTCGATTCTATGGGCTGGCTTTGTTTATGGTGGGCTTGTGCAAGGTACTGCAGCAAAAAAAATTAAGTACTTAGGTACTTACTAGTTAAATATAATGATAATCATTAATGCAGTAATGAATAACTTAACTAAATAATTAGATACTAGTTAATTAAGTATGCCAAAGTTATTACTTCAGCCTCATAATGTGCTATTGCAGTCCTCATAAGCTTCACATCACGATACTTTTTTCCCCGTGACAACAAATTCGGTAGGTATTGCTACCTGAAGAAGTCGTAATTAATTATTAATTAATAAGGTAAAAAATGTATTTTATTTGTTCTAAAATATTAAACTTTCAAACCATAAATGACTAAGAAAGACACAGTTTCAAAATTAAATAATGCGTCCCCATTGGCCGTTAGTTAAGTAATATTGTGTCAATTTCGCTTTTAATATCGTTACCGAAAATGGCGGGAAAAAAACAGCGTGACATTCCATTAGTGACGTCACGACACACGGCACTCTCAATCAATTTGGACAAAATCACCAGCGTGAAGTGTTTTTTAATTATTTTTATGAGTGAATCTCTGGCGGGACACGGTTCCGGAGGAGTCGGTTTTGCCTTTTTGTATTTGCAAATTTCAAGTCAACTTGAAATATTTTGTGATAAAATATCAACCTGTATTTTGGTGTCAAGTTAGTATGACAGTTATTAATTTTTATGACGATTTAATTAAGTAATAACGAAATGTCTTTTTGCTACGTCCCGCCTATACTGCGCAGTCCTCAACTGACATGGCGTTAATGTGACTGGCCTCCCACTGAGGGTACATCTGACGCCTGCTCTATAGGTAAGTAGTTGAGTATCACTCTTAAGAATCATTCTTTTTTGTAAATTAAGTATTCATAGGGTAAAATTATTCCCATAATAACCATAATAACAATCTCTGTTTATTTAAAATTTTTGTAGCAATCTCCACTCCACGCCACCGCTAGTCCAATCCCGTGACATCGTCCACGCACTAATTCAATATGGCCGCTGCTCACCTCCGCCGCTTCACGCATCGCACCGGATAAAAAACAATTGACGTACGGTCACTTTCATTTAGATTGGCAATTGTTAAGGCGCTGTAGCTATCTGAGAGGCTACTATTGAATTATTGATTCAACTCTTATCAATCGATAGAAAACGCACTTCCTCATACCCCTGAGCTACTTCAGCAGCTCAAAAACCAATTAGCCGTCCTTAGGCCCCGCGCACACTAAAGACACCCGGATAATCCTCGTGTCGGTAAATCACGGCGACACGGACGGGGCCATAAAGGCGCGCGCACGGCCGCAGGTGCGGATAATGCGCCCGCGCCGTACGGTGAAATACGGACCGTGCCGTACGGTGAAATACGGACGGCACAGCGCGGTCCGACGGCTCATGCAACGTCACGGCGTCATATGATGGAGTGGGATGTCGGTGAGTGGAGTCTGTTGCGTTTTATCGTAGCTGTTTTGGCTGGTTTTTTTGGACAGGGAAGTTTTGCACTTTTTGGGCGATTTTCAGATGTTATGTGAAACGACGACCCGTACGTCGGCTAAAAGTGTAGATTACTTTTGATGAAAACAAAAACACAAATCTATATTTAACCAAAAACATAACACCTACCATGAGGCCCTTATTATTCTGACCCAACTACGACAATACACAAACCCTGTGATATAAGAGCTTAAACTCTTGACGGTAGCAGTCAGCAGTAGTCACAGGTGACCGTGCTACACGGGGCAATCGAGGCAGCTCTCAATCTTGCGCCGTGCCTATGTCGGCGCACGCCCACAAATTAATCCGGCCAACTTGGCTAACGCGCCCGTCACCTGTACCCACTACCAAGGAACCGACATTCGAAAATGGTTGGGTGTTTAAAAGTTTGTTATAGTACTCACTTGTCTCATATCCGCCGCAAAGGGTCGAAATGTCACTTTTCCGATCTTGGTCCAGTTCATCGATTTCTGAGTTTAAAAGTTTTGTGTAATCCTAATCCTAACCGTCTTACCTAACTGCAGTTGAAGAACAATAAATTTTCAAGCGCCTGTAAAAAAATACCAATTGAATTTAAATCACACATCAAACTACGCATGTTTTTCAAACGGAAAATAAAAACGACTGCAATAAAATCTCACACGAGAATAGTCGAGAACCGCTCGACTATCACTAGTACGGGGGACGGGTCGTGTTAGACATTTCTCACGGGCTCCAGCCATCAATACATGCTGACGCGGAGCAGAGGACACGGCCAAGAATTAACGTCTTCGGCTGAGTAAGTGCCTCTAAGTGATGGGAATACCGGCTTCATTATAGGGCTTCAGGGTTCTTGGATATGGAGCCCATTTTGAACTAAGTAAGTATTAAGTTATCATTTATCTTACATTATGTAGTATATATGTCGCAGGCAACTGGTTTAATCTCCTGTTTGATTGAACCACTAGCGCGTTCATTGGATGGCGCTATTCAGTTGTGTGACTAAAGGACACCTCGTCAAGTCGTTGATTGTAACGTTCGACGTCTTGACTGAACGTCATTCAGCGAAGTCGTTGAATGGGATATAGTATAGCAACTTTGTAATGTCTGGTTAGGGTGAACATCACCAGACAAGAGTCAACAAAAAGACTATGTTACAAAGCTCTTATCTCACAAATTAACTAAACAATAACAATAAACGTACCTTCATATTGTTGTTCATAATTATCCAGTTTCGCCACTTTCTTTCTTTAAAACTATCCGCCCGCGGCGTAATAATAGGTAAATCCATGTTGTCACACTATTTTAACACAAATAACGCACTTTAAAGCTAATTTATTTGCAAAAAACTATCAATATAGGTGCTTTTTGTGTCAGCTGTTAGCTGTTAGACGCCATATTTGTTTTATTCACCACCTGACTGATTTTAAGTCAGCTAACTAGTTGGACGTTTTGTGACGCTTGTACAATCAACGTTCGGCCTAGTCATACAACTGAACAGCGCCATCCAATGAACGGGCTAGTGGTTCAATCAAACAGGAGATTAAACCAGTTGCCTGCGACATATATACTGACTAGAATGTAGTGTTTTATTTATATATCGTAAAGTTTAACGGATACGGTTTCTGTTATAAGTGAAAACTGAAATTATTATCATACGATCACTGGATCGCCACATCAACAACTTATCTGTCGGCCTAAACAGTGTGTGATTCAGCCATAATGACGTAAAACTACTTAGCATACACACATGCACAGTCCTACAAACCGTCTCAATTACCAATGGCCAGTAAATCATAGGCGACTATGTCCTTATCAATTTATGGGCCCCTGGTATCGAAACTTGCACTGCACTTGCCCGACTAGCTCGACTGACAAAGTGTACAAGTTTTGTTAATAAATTTGAGATGTTTAGCACAATGTCCCGTTAGATAGTCGATGTGCAACAGTTAATTTAACTTGTATGTGTTTAGTTTAGCCGTAGTCGGGTGAATTTAATTTAATCAGATTCTTCAGCAATGTCTCGTGTGAAAGTTCAGAGGTTTGGGTATTTGGGTGTGACTTGGTTAATCAACGGCTTGTCTGTTTATAAGTTAGATCTATAATTTGTCATTAAAACACTGACTGAATCAAACTGACCAATCCTCCAATAATTTGGATGTATTCTCGATATGCATCCTGCGTCTTGATCAGTAATTTCCCTTCCATCATCATCAACAGCCAACAGTCGTTCAGGCTCTCTTCAAACCCAACACACTCCTCAAAATTCTCAACAACATTACGAATTACAAATCAACTCAAGCAACGATCACTCCTTAAAAATGACCTTAAAACTTCCACTCTTACAGTTGCATCCTAACTCTTACCCCTTACACATAAAGTCCACTTGTGTCCTCCAACGGACACAACGTATGGCCCACCTGGGACTGCATTAACTCGACAATCTGGACATGTTTATGACTGCGCCCTCGCTATGGGATAGATAATTACTGTGCCGTCAACGGCTGGCTATCTGGATGTTGTAAAGTATACTATAGATAACTTAATGTAGGTAGGTGTTAATGCGATATTATACAAAGTTGGGTGTGGGAGGTCAGACACTCATCATGATTCATCATCAGTCCGTAATCATCGTGAGGATATAGGGTTTTCCCAAAAAGCTTTACAACCCGCAGTGCTTGGCATACCTCATACAACTACTATCGGATACTTGTCTAAGTTCGTCAGCACAGCAGACTCTAGGTAGGGTGTAGGACGTCCCACGCAACGTTTGCTTCGTATAGTTAGATCCTCATGCAGTGTCACACATTTTACCAATTCCTTTACAATTCCTCAAAACAAATAAAATTAGTACTTAGTAAATTTCTCCTTGATAAAACACACGTTGTACACAAACACACACTCATGCCTTGTACTAATGTACTCCCTTGCGGGGTAGGCAGAGGTGCATTGCTGCACCCACTTTTCGCCACAGTGTAATGTTAGTCCCAATGTAATAGGGGGCGGGCTTATTGCCATTTTACGGGCACATCCAAGACCCGAGAACAAATATCTGTGTTTAAACAAATATCTGCCCCAGCCGGGAATCGAACCCGGGACCTTCGGGTCAGTAGTCAGGGTCACTATCACTAACCACGCCACGCCATTCGGTCGTCCTTAATCTGCGTTTCTACTTAATCTGCCCCAAAACCTAAAAGAACAAAAAACTGCGTAGTAAGAAAACGCATACCTCCGTGCCTCTACACATGAGTTAAGAAAACCAAGCCCAAACTGACCCCATTCACCCTTCCATACAATTCACAAATCATGTTTCCTAAATTTATTTACTCCGTCTTCGGCCTCCGTACATCAACTCCACTCAAGACACATAATTAGGGTGACCACTCTTGATCGGGACAAAGAGGGTGGACCCATTGTCCCGCGGCCATTCAGTCGCGATGGCCCACGATTGTTCGCAGCGACACGGCCGGCCCGTCGTTGTGAGATGCCGAGGAGTCTACAATACAGCCTGACTTGTTGTCACCCTTGGCTCGAAACAATCAAATGATTAATGATGTTTCTTGTCACCAGCTCAGCGCCGGCCTAATGTTTGAATTGTGATTGTAAGGTAAGATTGATTTAGAATAGATTCTGTTTGTCGACTACTGTGTTTTGTTGAGGAAAGGAAATATTGTATTACCTACTTAGGTACTTATACCCATTTATAATTTTTAGTTTCTGTGTTTGAGTGGTATAAATAGTTATATTTTATATTATTTGCTTAAAGTGCTTTTATCACATGAAATACCTATGACTATTTTCTATGTAACTTTGCAGGATGGTAAATTATCTATATATATATATATATATATATATATATATATATATATATATATATATATGTTATCAGTGAACTACCCGAAGTTTTTTTTTATAAAAATCTGAATGAATAAATGACATGAATTAAAAATAAATATTTTAACCGTCATTCTTTTAAATGATTAGTTGAATATTATTTGAAAATCAGTCCACCAATTTGTTGGCTTTGTCTTATGTAGCTAAAACAATACTTCCAAAGACAAATCACAGAACATCATTCATTAGTTACTAAACAAAAGATTAATAGTGTAAAATCCGAGGTAATGGCCTCTTCCCAAACTATTGTATCACAGTAATTAGGGCCGTCAGTTAGCCGAGTGACCTAGGGCCTCGTTCAATTAATCACTGGGCCCAACCCCGTGGGCCCAGTCGGTGACAATCCGTCACATCGGACTCTCTTTGTAGTGTTAACTTATCTATAAGTAATACGGGTGTAATCTTCTAAAATATAGCTTACCTTTTGATTGACGTATTTTTCTATCAATGCCAGTATGCAATCTCTCATTTACCTTCCCTCGTTAATTTTTCAGTAAGAAAAAAACTTGTTCATTGCTGTTCAAGTATCTTGAAAATATCCCTAATGACTTCAAATAAATTAATTAAAAAACCACCACATTCAACAAGCAAACACGCCGTATCCTAATGACTTCATAAATAAAAAATATGGCTGGCGCTAAAATATTAATAAAAAAAAACAGTTTAAAACACTAAGTGTAATTTAACAAAGACACACGGCAAGTCTGACCCGCGCTCACACGCGCAACATTCAGTTACACTCTATGTTGCAGCAGGTGTTGCGAGCTACTCCGCGTAACACTTCCCGTGGCATTAAGTGTTACAGATGAATTTCACAGTTTTAATGTCCGCGACTGTATGGAAGTTTTTTATGAGCGTGTAAGTTTTTAAGTGTGCAGGTTTATGGGGGAGTCTGCTTATTTTTCTTGTTTATAGCTTTCGTCGTGAGCTACATGGTGTCTGGCCCAGGAGAAAAGCGCAACAGTCACAATTTATTCTTACAGATACTATAATCCAGGCTGATTTTTTTATATCTACTTATAGACTCCCGAAAAAATGAACCGTATTGGTGTAGGTACTTCCAAGCCTAGCCTACCAAAGCAGTAAACAAACAAACTAAAATCACACGGAAAAAATCTCTAAAAAATCCTTAAGGTAACCGTCGACTGTTCCCCGTATCCCTTTTCACACGTCACGACATGTCCGCAAGTTGTCCGGCCCGCGGGGACTACACTAATCCGGCTGTCAGATCTGTGACGTCACCTGTCCGGTGTCAGCACGGCTTTCTACCGGACCCAGGGACGGAGGTTTATTTGGATGCTGTTGTGTTGCGAGAGACCAGTGAAGAAAAATGTCGTGAGGAGATCTAGACATCATAATATAAGTCTGTGTCTGTGATAATATATGAAGATATATCAGCTGTCCGATACCAATATTACAGGCTCTGCCTATATTGGAGTCGGATAGCCGTGTGTGAGATGTCTCCACATATTATAATACATACATAATTATAGTTCTATAGTTTAAAAAATATACGAAAGAGCCAATAATTAGATAATTTGATCCAGGTATTAAAGCTGTACCGTGATTCCCATTCCCCATCTAACTTGGGTGACAAGCAAAGCAGCTAGTCTAAATCTGAAACTGTAAACTGTACTGTAAATAAACACTTACGACTGCCTCCAAGTTGCCAGGTGCCAGTGTAGATGCCTACTTACTGCTTGTACAGGCTGTGGTGTACAAGAACGTAAATTTATACTATACAGCTGCCGCTGCACGGGTTCGCTATCGACGTAGATAAATGTCACTATATCGCGATGCTCCATAAATGATAAAAAGCGTTGAACGCGCATTAAGTTCCAGTTTATCTACGGCGATAGCGAACCCGTGTAGCGTCCGCAGGAGGATAAATATTGTATAATACCCTAAAAAACTAAAAACCACGTCTGCTTGTCTCATGAAATTACATAATACACAGTGCGTAAGTTTTTAAAACTTACAAATCTTTCATTCATGATGTTTCTTTGATTGTACTGATTCTGGTAAAATCCGCTTGGCGGTGGTTTTAACCGGTTTAAGCGAGTTTTGCCTCTTGGATAGATTTGTCTGGAGACACTCCTTATCTCTTGTGTACCTAGCAATCCAAACCAGAAAACAGTGTTGTGGGAAATTTATGAAAGTCATGTGGTTAGTAGTTATCAAAAGTAATGAAAATAATTTTGATCACGCCTGTGTTTAAGTAAATTCCTATATACGGTATGATCATACCCAAATTAATCAATATAATTATGTATTATGTTGTATGTATTATAAGATTTTTCCACCAATCCGCACAGGGCCTGCGTGGTGGACTAGGCCTAAAACCCTTCCCTGGGTTCCTTCCTTCCTTTCAGAATCTCCGTCCCCATCAGTCGGGAGGTGATGGGTTGTGTTGATGGTGACGTATTAGAAAATACATGATTAAGGTAAGCATTGATGTAACATTTTCCATTTTGTATTTGCTGACAGAAAAAAAGTTTATTATACAGAATAGTAGGTATAAAGAGTGCCACTAATTTGTAAACCTCTTTCGGATCCTCCCATTTATTCCGCCGGCCTCAAGTCGAGACACAATGCAGAACAGAACAGTAAGCGCCGTAAATCGAGGGTCTCAATTTAGTAGACCCATCGATTTGCCTATACACAGGCCTCCTTTATTAATTGTCCCCACTCCACCTTGAGATATGGTCGCCCGATTTGTACCCCCGCCCCACTGAATAGGAGATAATTAATTTGACAGTGTTTAGGCAGTTGTCGTGAGGTTTTCTTGATTAATTCGTGAAGGGTCGTAGGCTCGTATTTATCAGGTGTTAACTAAGTCAATAAAAAATATAGAATTATTTATTCACGGAAATAATAAGCGTTAAAGTGTGATAACTACAGACTGATGTAAGAGGTAAAATTCATTCTGTAAGGCCTGTTACAGATTTCTTGTATACTTAATAACTATAGCTATTGAACGCGAGGTACACTATATAAGTAGGTACTTCTTCTTTTGACTGACACAAAGATTTGAAATTCGTGTGTCTCGCGCCGATGAACAAACCCTTTGCAAATTGATTCCCTATACGGATGAGGACGACTGTAATCATGATTATTGTGCGATTTAGGTGCCCTTGCTTGCGTTTGTCATGAGTCTATTATATATAGCAGACGATGTTGCAACCGTAACCTCACATTTAACAGCCAGCGACATGTCGCTTGACCAGCGACCTTGCGACAAGTCGCGTCGTCGCCGTCGTCTCACGTCGTCCGCCACCAAACGGCTCCTTTACTCCCAAACATCCATGGTGTAACCAACACCGCCTCAGCTGGCTCGGCTCCTAAATCAGTCTGTCTTTAGCCAGGTGCAGCATCAGGGCTTGTTTGATTTAATATAATGGCCTCGCACATTAGACGATCAATTGGCCATCAATTGCCGAGTTAGTTTGCAGTAAATACTGAGTAATCCGGGGATTTGATGACTACATGCTGTCGATAGTGCGGCGGAAGGTGTTTGGTGCTGTTAGTTTGTGAATATGCCATTGTCTGTATACATATTCTTAGACATCTAACACGGCACGGGCACGGCGGAACTATTTCAACAATTGTATTTCAAGCAATACAAAATATTATTTTATTATATTTTCAGACACCTAGGGTATTCATGTTCTTCCCGTGTGCTCAAGAGGTGAAAAATAACCTTATCCTTGGTCTCAGCAACCGTCTCATCGTTGTTGTCTGTTCTGAACCTCCGAACTTATTTAATCAAAGGCTCCTCGGTAAACAGTTAACCCTCACATGCGACCTACTACCCTTGTATCCGCCCGGGGTCAAATCGGCCTGAATATTGAGCGCTCATTCTGTAGTCAACGACTCGGCGCTAATCAGATGGACGGTGACGGGTTAACTCGATTGAGAAGACACTCGCCGTCTCAGGGGTTAACATTTTTGTCACGCATAATTTATTATGAAACATCGCAAGGATGGAGCTTCATTGTTTTGACTTGGCTTAGCAATAAATTAAGAATTCTTTAAAATTATAGTGTATATCAACTATTTTTTCATAAATTTCAGACTTAAATAATCGCATTGAAAATACGATTCAGTATAATACTGTAGAGGTTGCTGATTACAAAAATATAATGTAATATTGTTAATTCATTAAAAATTTCAGTAAGTATTCAGAAATAATCTTCCCCTACACTGATTGATGGCTGTCACAAAACAAAAGACGAGCATTATTTTCCTTTTACATATTTTCGTATCCACATCCAGTTGCTACCACGTCCCCAACAAAATAAACTTTCATTCCAAAAGGCCATACTTTACGAGGGTCACTTTTCCTTTACAACAAAATACATAACCATCACTCGCGCCAAAAATCTAGACAATACGTTCTCCAATTTTACAATACACTGGCGGCTTACTACTGCACCTCGCGGGCGCGCCACACGGAAACTCTTCTTTCGATTCCGAAGGCTATAACATAAACATAGGGGACACTATTAAAACTTGGAGTCGTTTTGTAAGCCAAAATATTATTCCGGTACCTTCCTCGGACGAAGCGGCCGTCAGGCTAGGGCTGCCAACTACCATTTACATTTTTATTTTATTTCATTGACTTTTTTATGGCCGCGGAGTTTTAAGCTGCGATGTTTGTGTTGGTTTTTAAAAAGTTTTCTTGACTTAGTTCTGTGTTTCGGTGTAGTTTATTGAGTATTTGTTTGTTGGTGCTGGAGCTTTGTAAACCAGTTTACATAAGATGAGGTGTATTTATTTTTGTGTCTCTTTGTTATGCGTATCGCTTCAGCTTCCATTGTTTTTATGAAGATTATCGTCATACATTTAAAGTATACATGTAAGTACTATGAATACTTAAAATCTGCGACGATAATCTTCTTAAAAAATAATAATATAAAAAAGAATGATTCAACAATTACGAAGTAATGGAAGCTACTAACTTAAATACTAATCATATGTATAATATTGTCCTTCTTCAATAACTAAACAGTGCCTAATAGAATGAAAAATTTAAAGAAACTCTCACTACTTAGTATAGTTCAGCTTCCCACCGGGCACTTCCCCGTCGGACCCGCGCGTCAGCCCTGCCCGCCCGGCCGCCGGACCACCGGACCGCCGGACCGGACAGTGGGTGTCTCATAAACAAGGCGCGGTATCAGCGGGTAATCTGCCGGATTTGTCGATCAGCCGCGCCGCCCAGATTTGTACCGGCTTTGTCGATATCTGCTCGTACGTTGTGTTTTTGTCCTTCTTTATGTGATAGCCTGCGTGATGAAGGGGTAAGGAAACGGATACGTGTGTTGTTACTATGCAATAGACTATGTGATAAAGTATAAGACGGATAATTTTTACCATGTAGTTAATATGTATGGAAGTATGTAGACTTTTGATTTGTGAGACATTTAAAATATAGGTAAGTAATAATAGGTTGGTTAAACATAATTATATTCCATTTTTAGTCATATCATATAAGTATGAAAGTTCCAGCATAATATAGGCTCAGTAACATAAGTCATAACATAATGTTTAAATCGTAATTAATAAAATCCAATGTTCCAATTTTATTATATTATCCAATTATAATATAATAAAATTGGAACATATATATATATATATATATATATATATAACGTAATGAAATGAAATGTAACGACAGCATCCATGAAATACATAGGTAATTAGATAGATAGATACATAGAATATTCTTTATTTGTACACAAGAACAGATTTTACAAAGCTTATATACAAACACATAGGTGCAAAAAGGCGGTCTTGTAACTAAAAACGAAATACATAATTACTTATCAATATTATTAAATAATCTTCTTTTGGCAATACAAAACAAACTAGCCCTCTCTGCGAAATAATTTTCCAGTTGCAAAGCATAAATGATTTTGTGGAAACAAAACAAAATTTAAAACTACCCCGGCCGGCCATCCGCGTCAGATAACCGGTAACTATGAGAAGCCTTGTTTATTGGTCACCGTCACTTGGGTAACTTACAGTCCCAACTGGGATACCTACAATAGTGTGTGCTGCTATATTTTAAAAGATATTATTTTATGTGAACTGGGGGCTGATTTTGCATGATTTCTTCACTTACCTAAGAGTCTGTTTCACAGTATCTGGATAATACCTAGCTATCGGTGTATGATGAATCCGTCCGTATATAAATCATATTGTTATTACAACGGCAGATTGAAATTATTATGATCGACAGATCAATTATTATTCAGTGAAACATAGAAGTACCTACCTAAAGAATGGTTGCTAATTACCGTGATATAAAAGACCTACCTAAACTATAAATGAAACTAATTCTGTTTAAAAAATATAGTCGATTTTAGTTTAAATTTTGTTTCGTCCCAGGTGTCCTATACCCATATCCAGTAAATATAAGCAGAACAGGTAGGTATACTTGTTTGTACACGTGACAAAGCCATATATCCGGAGATAGGGCTTTTTGTATCTCAAAATAAATAAAATTGTTTAAATATGTCCGGTTGGGGACAACCCTATCCTGAACGTCCGGTGTTGGTGCTAGTGATGTTATTCTCACTATTTAAATTTCGGATTGTGCCCGGATATTTATGTACGTACTACTATGATCTAACTAAGCCAATGGTGTTATAAGAAACCTATTTGCAGTAGGACTTAAATTAAAATTGCAATATTATCTACTATTAACTTAAGATCTGGATACGATTTGACTAATAAAAATAATATAATATACTCTGTAAAAATCGATGAAGACTCACCCTAAATGAGATGACTAATTCAATATGTTACACGTATTTTAGTGAAATTTACCATTGATTTTGCATATTTCAAAAATGGTACGAAAGTAGTTACATCTCTATTAACGGGTACACTACAAAATTTCGAATTACTTTTTTACGAATATGAAAATAACGATTTTCATAATTACGAATTTCATAGTTCCGAATAATTCACAATCCCGAATTTTAAGTTTCCGAATAGTGAAAATCACGAATAGTATAATAAACGAAATTTCATACCACAGATTAATTAAAATGACGAAAGTCATATTTCCGAATATTATAATTTCGATGTTTCAAAAGTACGATTATTTATTATATCGAATTGTTAAAATTACGAATTCCGAATTTTTAATATTCCGAAAATACAAATTCCCGAATGTTTTTAGTGAACAAGAAATAGTCATATATTAGGAATAGTACGAATATGTTTATTAACAGCATAATCCAGTATACAAACAATATTTTTTAAGCTGTATTATATGAAACGCTCCGCTCCGCTTCGCTGCGCTCCGCTCCGCTTCGCTGCGCTCCGCTTTGTTTTTCGATATCTATGTGCACCTAACACGCTCCTCCTCGCTTTGCTCGTCGTCGCACCTATCTTTAGGTTTGGGTCCTAAACTTTTTAAGGTTAACCACCGTAAAAATCCGAGCAATTGTATTATATTATATTTATATTATATTGGCTTTTTTCTGTAACTTAACAACAAATACTACAAATATTTTACTGTATAACAAAAATTTTACTCTATATTTGAAACGCTCCGCTCCGCTTCGCTGCGCTCCGCTTTGTTTTTCGATATCTATGTGCACCTAACACGCTCCTCCTCGCTTTGCTCGTCGTCGCACCTATCTTTTGGTTTTGGTTCTGAAGTTTTAAAGAAGAATGTATTTTTGTCAAATGTAATCAATTTAGTAATATTAATAATGAAATTATCTTAATTTAAATTAATAATGTAATAAAAATAGAGTAAGTACTGATATTAATTGCTTAAATTAATAAATAATGTATACTTAGTTATAGAAATGTAATCAATTTAGTAAAGTTAATAATTAATAATGCATCATAATGAATTTAAGATAATTGATAATATTTTTATATAGAATGTTAAATTGTAAAATGTAAAACTATATAAAATTAATACTTAAGTCACTTTAGTTTGGAAATAAATGGCATATTATATGATGAATTTTTGTCAAAATCACGAATTATCATATTTCCGATCGGGATTTTAATTTTTCGTGATTTTAATAAATAGGTATTTTATTTTTCGTGTATTAAAGAAGTATTCGTATTAATAAAGTATTCGTATTTTTTAACGTTCGTATATTTAATAATCGTAATAACAATATTCGTGATTATAATATTCGAAATTATAATTATCGTAATTTTTATAATTCGATATTTTAAAAAATCGGTATTGCAATATTTCGTAAATTACATATTCGGTGTTATCAAATTCGGAAAAAAGTTTTTCGGAATATTTGGGTGTTCCCCTCTATTAACACATCCGTACATCGTTCTACGGAGTCCAATTTTAAAGATACGGTTGTTGTAATGGATACGTGACTAGTTAGGCCCCTATCCTGAAGTTGTGATTTCAGGGGTGTCCCTGATTTGAACCGTTCCGAATTATTGACCAAGTTTTATTCACTAGTAAGTTCAGTAAACATAGTTAGATATATGTAGATTTGTAGATTCATTATTTTTACCTACTTTTTGTGCTAAATGGCATTTATAGGTACTTGCCCGCCTTATGGAATAATTGTATTGTGTACACTTACTTATTAATATTTACTTTCAGCCAACTGTCGTCATTTCATTTTATACTCAACCCTATCATGCAATTAAGTACAACATCTCCCTCCAATGTCCTCCTCCAAAAAGTAATAATAATAACAATAAAAAACTTTCATAAATAAAGCGAGCTACTCGATCTATTCGTAAATTGGCGCGAAAACATTCAAAATAACGATAATTTCTGCTAAAACCGGATATAATGGCGGCCATTTTGTGTCATCTTTCGCTTAACGAGAACATCAAGATGGCGGCGGCTTTATCGTGACTCATTGTGGATTATAAGTTTACATTTTGTTTAAGATGTAGGATTGAGTGGATGAGGTAAAATTACAGGGAACAGTTATCAATATAAGTTGGTAGGTAATAGGTAGGTAACAGATAATATTACATAACTATAACACATAGGATGTAATGTAACATAACACAGTGAACTGCGCCTTGTAAATTTGTAAGTGCTCCGGGATAGCTACGGGTAGGTGCATTGCTAAAAGTAGGTACTAGTATCCACTTTTGACAGGTGGTCCAATGTAAAAATATGCACATTATCCAAAACGATAAACCCGTTGTTTTATTTAGTGTAGGCATCATTCAATTCATTCATTCATTCAATCATTCTAAGGTCCTCTAAGCATGACATAACCGTCACTTTTTAAGACACGTGTCGTTTTAATTTTTGCGACATAGACAAAAAAGTTAGTTTTAAAAATTCTATTCGAGTACCTACTTACCTTAATATTCCTTACCATATTAAGATTTTAAGGGCTCCCGCACACGGCCCACCGGCCACAACCACAAAACGCCACCACTGGCATATCTCCTGTAATTTTCGTACATTTTATATGGACTCGCCGCACACGGTTGACGCCGGTGGCGGCCACACGCTTCAAATCGTTCCCATACAAAAGCTTCTCGTGGCGGCGTTTGTGGCTGTGGCCGGTGGGCCGTGTGCGGCGACACTAAAAGACCCTGTTTCCTAGCCTGTTAATTCCCTCTGCCACATCCAACTAGCACCTCTTCCCAGCTCTTCATCCAGATAACCCATTGAACAATAAATAATATTTTAAATTAATGTTAATGCCCCGACTCCGCTTAACCGGTGGGCGCGGGCATAACTCCTGAACGGTGACGCTCCCGCCTAATGTTATACTGTAGTTGTTTATCGTAATTACACCCCAGTTCAAGGGTTAATGAAGTGTTTGGTTTGTCACCAAGAAAATGTTATAGAACAATGTACCTATACATATAAATAAGTTGTGTGTGTTACTCATTCTTTGACCTTAGAAACTTATTTGGAGATTTATTATCATCTATGGATATAAGTGTGTAAAATTAGGTTATCTGTTTGGTACTAAGATCATTAAGAGCCGTTGTGGCGTAATATTATAAGGCCTCGTCCTCTCATTCTAGTGGAGAAATCCAGGCATACATGTACCTAGTACCTACTACTACGTACATACTTTACTTGTTCTTTAAATTACACATTAATTTGTAAGTACATGGTATAAATTGAGAGATTATGAATGAAATGTAAATAAATATAAAGTACGCGACCGTTAGTCTAATTTATAACGATGAAGTCAGCATAAAAATGTCGGCACAAGAGGAATTTCCTTAACAATACTCCGTGCTCATTTCCTAAAACAATAAAGAATCGCAGAAGGCAGCAAACTGCCCGATGATATAGCGGCAGTATGTCAAACTAAGTGCGCACTAATAAAACATAACAGTATAACTTATGGCTATAGTAAGTACCTATATGTATATTGTACGACTCCTAATAAACCCTACGATGGAAAACATCCTAACTAATATTATAAATGCGAAAGTAACTGTGTCTGTCTGTCTGTTACTCTTTCACGCCAAAACTACTGAACGGATTTGAATGAAATTTGGTATACATACGGTCTAGACCCTGGGAAAGAACATAGGCTACTTTTTATCCCGGAATTCCCACGGAAAAAACCTTTTTAAGGCGAAGCGAAGCGCGCGGGAACAGCTAGTAGTTTCATAAATCCGGATATTTTGGTTGAGTTGTAAAATTGTTTTGGTTTTAAGAACTATCTAATGATTTAAGTATACTTATAATTACCATGATGAGACTATTTTTTTCACCAAAAATATAAAGTAAGTACTTACAAATAAAGTACATTTCTTTCTGTACATTTTTCTGTATCATTAGATCATATTCTTATTCTCATGTCTCAACGCTGAAACTTGTTTTTCAGAAAATGTATTCTCGAGCTTATAGCTCGCAGTTACATGCAGTTAAATAGAATTATAAATAAAGGTCATAAAAGTCACCGGGCACCCGACCCTCACCATCTTGTCGCCAATAATCCACTCGTAGTAGTAGACAGGTAGACCACAGGGTGGACGCCGCGTTGTCAAGTGAACTTCGTGTCATCGAGTGATCCTCGCGTGATCAACGAGTGATTTGACTTTGATTGTGCCTGATTTTCATTCAACCAGGTAAAATACTCATCACCTCAAACTTCAATTTAACCTCAAAGTTTCAAATCAAACGAGAGGAGATAGCATCAACCGTCAGGGCCCGACCTGTACACCTAAGTATATTATAGAAAATGGAAGCAATCCAAAGTTAATCCGCTGTTTTGTTACAATGAGATCAAGATACAGGTCTCATGGAAAGTGACACAGTTATTGTTGAAGTTATTGAGTTACCAAAGCCTCTGGATGCGGTAAAGTACCGATAGTAAATAACTTATTATTAGTGATTTTTTAACAGGAAACCTGGCTCACTGAGGTTGATTCACATATTATTTAGGTTTTAATACCTATTCGTAGATTTAATCACGACTTAATCCTTATCCGTAAGGGTAATGGTATTACAAAATAATGAGTATGTGTACATATACATTACAAAAAAATATTTATTACATGGCATGGTATTGGAATCCGTCAGCATAAGCCCAGAGCATAAATTAACAGTATTCTCATCATCAGAAAGCCGTAGATATCTCACCACCCCCCCAACCCACAAGTCATCAATTCTTCGGCATAAGTATACCGATTAAAATTATTCTAACTATCGGTAATGCCGTTCAAACTAACGCAATACCGCGTCCATCCCAGCTCATTCTTACACTCACAGCATCCAAAAACATCGCGATGGTTATCACTTCTTACACCCCATTAATTCCTGACTTTCGTAAACAGATGCCTTCGCAACTTCAACAATACCTTGTTGGGGACCAGTTTACTACATTACCTCATCTCATTGATCCAGGAATTAGGCGAGGGATATGAAAGAATCCAGACAGCAGTTATTCGGTGAGAAATGGAAGGGATAAAATTTTATGCTGATAGGTTCGGATTGTTTAGTTAAACTCTTTGTTGCGACGTCGCCCTGTTAGTCGGAGTTGGAAGCTCAAGGGGTTATTTTAGAATCATAATAAGTACCTGCCTACTTCAAAATAAAAATGTTATGTTAAAGAAGTTTAAATTTTTCATAGAATTCAACGACGATAGAAAAATTAAAAAATTTTGTGAGTGAGTGTGAGTGTGATCTATATTTTAGTTTACGCTTCAAAACTAAAACATAGATAAGATAGGTACTTATGTAAACTCATCCTTCGTCCGGGAAGGCACTGCAAAGACCATTCACCCAACTTGCCAGTAACAACAAAAACATACCGTTCTAAGTAGCAATAAGTAGTTAAGTATGTAGCGACACATGTTATAGTCACGTTTTGCAATGTCAGCTTTCTAGTAACTTCCAGTAGCGATCAATGCGCAGACGCGAGTCGTCTCGCGCCCGCCACTTAGATAACACACTTGGATAATGTAATTTGGTTATCATGTAGTAAATTCAGTAAATAGTTTGGCCTCAAGAAATCCTGCA
This sequence comes from Plutella xylostella, assembly GCF_932276165.1. NCBI lineage: Eukaryota > Metazoa > Arthropoda > Insecta > Lepidoptera > Plutellidae > Plutella > Plutella xylostella. Next base: position 7,703,175 of record NC_063990.1, read on the forward strand.
TTCGTCATTTACCATCAACCCCAGTCACCTCATAATACCCTAAACTGGTGACCACCGACAATTTGAACACGCAACCTTCGGAAGAAATTATGGAGTCAGCACGGCGATGACGCGGCGCAGCATGGAACGGCGTGGACGAGACGGCTCCCCCAGCAAGGCCATGGGGTAACAACGACAACATCAGGAACATCATCTACTGGAAGTGCACCACCCCTTCACAAATTTTGGTAACGCATCAAAGAAGAAATCAGCGTATCGAAGCATCTCAAGTCAGGACCTGGACGAGCGGAACACATAGAAGGTGCGATTGCGCGTCCACGACGGCAGGTCAACGGGCGGTAATCAGCGCTTCTGAAGTTAGCGAGTTTGGGCGGTTTCCTCGCTGCGAGGCTGCCGAGCTGGAGCATAGTGGACTGGTCACCCACGCGGAGGCTCACTCGAGGGTCCTCATGGAAGTTCCCGCCAGGATGGACGAGAGGTGCAACGAGAGAAGCTATTTAGATCGGAAATTCACATGGTTCATCACACACGAGGTCGTATTCGCGGAACCGAGGTAGCCGCGTTCATCTTGCACGGTCAGCGGAATGTGATAAGCGCGTCGCGAGTGAACAAAGTGCTACGTAGTTATACCGAGTGGTTATTGTGTGAGATTTATAAGTTTGATTTGTTAATTTTGTATCAGTATTGAAATGTAATTTTGTGATTTCTGTTTTGTTTGATATTGTATGTTTCAAGTTTAAAGCTCCGTAAGAGAGGCTTTTGTAACATAGGTATTACGTATTGTACTTGAAATTTTTTGTCAAAAATTTTGAAAAACGGGGGAAGTGATGTAGCGACACATGTTATAGTCACGTTTTGCAATGTCAGCTTTCTAGTAACTTCCAGTAGCGATCAATGCGCAGACGCGAGTCGTCTCGCGCCCGTCACTTAGACAACATACTTGTAAAATGTAATTGGTAAAATCAGTAAATAGTTTGGCCTCAAGAAATCCAGCATTCGTCATTTACCACAACCCCGTAGTCACCCTCTTTATACCCGAAAAGTATAACAACAATCGGCCATACGTCATAGATCATGGAGTCACAAGTCGTAGTTTAAACAATGCATTCGCTTGCCCGGCCACTTGCCGTATGAGTTATTGGGCAAGTTGCCGTCTTCATAGTGTTTACCTTGTCGCCTACCCGCTTACCATTGCTAAGTGATTAAGAATACTGCTCCTCGGAAATGGCGGATGGATGGAGTCGCTGTATGTTGTAGAAAATTTTATGCAAAAAATTTGTAGATTAACAGTAGGAACAATTCTGAAATTATAAAATTATTTTCATCCCTAATTACCTATTTTATTTATGATATTTGGTGTCTTGCTTGAGAATAAAAGTTAGAGCAGAGTGGTTTTAATGTCGCAAGTGCTTTAAAAAACGTCGTTAAATCAGTTGTGAAGAATATTCTTTACAACATGTTAGGCACGGAAAAAACTGATAGGACATGAATACCTACTTACCTACATAATAATTTTAAGTGTAGTTTACAATTAAGTTAAACTTTATAAGTACCAAGGTAAGTATTGAGATATTTGAGGTAGTTATTACTCAGGTGTTCAAATATGTTTGAAATAGCGAAGTCTGAAGCCGCTCCACCGCCCAATAGTTCTGCCAAAACTTATAACGTCGAAGTGTACAAGATACCATTCTGTAGTCAAATTCCAAGACTCGAACTTAAACTGAAATAACTTATGAGAATTGGCCGATCGTCTTTATAGCTAAGCTTCTCGGCAATTATCATTAATTATTATTAAATGTGACACTTCCATGATAAACGGGGCCCTGATACCTCGGGCTTATAATTCAAACTCAGTTATTGGGAAAAGGTTAGGAATTTGTGTTACTTGTTTGATTTGAATTGGGTCTCATCTTTGATTTACGGCACATTTTAGGGCTGAGACATTCGGAAGTTAGTTTCGTCCAGAATGTTCCGGAGTTTCAAGATCGGGATCTTGTTATGGATGTTCAGTGTTCATAGCGTTGTATATTTAACTGCGATTTGATTTAAGTAATTAATTTAGTTCATGTGCATTAAGATAAATTATAATTTATGTAATGTTAACGTTTTAAATGCTTTATGATACGATTCTCTTATTTTAATTGCTGCGTTTATTCGTAATAATTCTAATTATTTTGGATTGTATACGTTATACCTAGAACCTAGACGTTTGGTATTCATTTCATTCATGAATGGCATAAGTAATACAATACTAAAACAAATATAATGCATTGATCTATGTGTTAACATCACATTGGATTGATATTTTATAAATGCATCTACTTACTTAAATTTAACAAATATTCTTCAGCGCCACGCAGCGAAACCCCAACTCTGAACAATCTTAATTCCAACAAACGCTATAAATTACCACCACAAACAAACAGACGAATACAGAGCGGGTTAATTATTTAAATTCATTAATTATAGGCTTCTTGCCGCGTCGATGGATCGACTAAAAATTCTCCAAGACTGGAGTCGAGACGCGTTCGAGAGGTACAGTCAGCCAAAAAATTAGGTATATTGGCCACCCATCGCAAAAACTTTAATTTTATGATCCGCTGACGGGTGGTACGTGCCATGAAAAAAAAGTCAACCTATAGAGATTTTCCGTCTAAGTCTCAGGATCAAATCATGCGCTGAGGTGGTACACATATTTCTTTTGCCGACTGTACAATCGGCTCCCTGTTTAATTAAACAGAAATTAGCAGCGACGATTAGACTAACAAAACGTTTGTGAAGCGTGCTCGATGCTCGCGTTCCATTTTCAAGAACAAATTGTTGAGAGGTGCGTCCCGAATTCTACTTGCGGATTGTTCTGCTGACTCCTGAAGTAGACTGAAAGTTTCACAATGGGTTAACATAAAAGGGCAGTTTTTTCAATAATTATTCACCAATCCGTGATAAAAATTACTATGGTGCTTAGCTACCCCTTTACAAAATTTCAGCCAAACCGGTTCAGCCGTTGTTGAGTTATAAATTGTAACACGACTTTCTTAATGACAGTAAATAAATAAAAAAAAATTATCACATACATTATTTAGGAGAAGAAGGCTACGAACGCATCTTGACTAGTGTTAGTGCCCGCCCGCCCAGCTGAGTGATAGTAAATGGAAGATCGCGCCCGCCTACAAATTGCCCACATTAATATCATAGACGCGGGAAATAAAAATATACTTCGACTTTTCAACAAAACTAAAAGCGACCTATCGTTTTGGAAAAAAATATTACTTAACTTAGGTAGCTTATGATGCGAAATTTATCTTACATAACTTAAGCGCACTTATTAAACCTCAATAAACACGAAAAAGGTTAAAATTTCTTATAGTTCGCAACAGACTTCACAAAGAACTTTAGAGTTAAACCAATACTTTATTTTCCTACTAGTAGCTAGCAACCAAAAAAAACTGAGTATAAGTACAAGTATGTAGGTACTTGGTCTAACTAAAGGGTATTCCTCACCTTTCCACCCCCACACGGTAAGCCAGCTGTCAATAGTCGCAGAGTGATACTGCGTTAATTCCTTGTCTTCACGATAGATGTCGTGGAATGTTAATTAAAAACTCGTTACTGATGGATACCCTACTCGGAAAGACTGTACCTGCTGATTGATTTAAGGATTTATAACGTGTATAAATATATAGTTTCAAAATAGTTTTTTTTAAGATTGGCGATGAAGAAAAATTAAGAAAAAGTAAAATGCTTCAGTCCTTCAGTATTTACTATTTCATATAAATCTAAATGATATTCTGCATCACCATGAATGTTTAAATTTCTAAATGGGCTGATATTTTTTTTATAAGAAGCTCCCTTTTTTATACTTTTTCTTCAACCATTTACTTACCGTCTTATGTAAATGTAATAGTAGGTATATATTATTTATAGTGAGAGGACACTCTTTATTATTACTTACAAATTCCTTATTGCACTTCCAATTTAATTTGGATATAGGAGAACTTAATACTAAAAGAATTCTCTTCCAGTTAACCTTGGGCGGTGTAGAGAAAATGATAGGTAGTGCGATAGGCCTTATCGCAATTAATTTCAGGCACAGACATAAGAATGGGTGATTTTTAATTTGAAAACAAAAACTCAAATCGCTTAGAAAACTTTCCCCTTTAAAATGCTCTTCAAATTCATTGAAGCAACGGCAATTAAGCTAAAATGTAGAATTATCGAAAAAGGGTTGGATCTGAACAATCGTTTTTTTTACGTAGTTATTTCATTTTTTTCGTTCAAGGCTCTTTTGGTTTCTATGTGCAAATTTTATGTCAGTGAGTTGAGTTAACCTAATATGAGATGAGTAGAGCTAACCGAACCATAATAATAATAATAATATAATCTTTGATAAAAGATAGTCGAACAACTTCTACTCCACCGTCAATAGGGTAGATAGATACATCCGGTAGGGTTGTAATTTCACACCTGTATCACTTGTACATAGCTTCCGTGGAATGGGAGGCATTTAGTCCTAAGCAAATACAACACCAGCTGTGTCAGGCAGTTTGAAACATTAAAACATTGTTTAGTTGGCAACCCTACGGTTTTTTAGCCCATCATTGTTATCAGGGCTGGCACAATACTGTTGACATTCGTAAATAGGGATAATTTTAATTTAGTGTTATTGTAAAGCTACACGGTTTGTTGGTTTAGGCTACTTGATATTTATTGTTAACTCACTTAGACAGTACTTATTTTATAATAATTAGTTTTGAAATTCGTTCGATACTTTAAAATTATTAATTTCTGAACGAAACAAACTTGAATAAAATACGAACCCAGCTATCTTCCAGTTCTATATTCAAAGTTGCCGTTATCTCTGGAAATGCAAGTTTCCCGCCAATACCGTCACAATCGACGGACGTCAATGTCTGGAGAAATTAAAAGTTGCTCAGTTAAGTCACTTCGCCTCCGGCAGTTGCCGAGGTCGGACGTCAGTCGGTAGCTTCTATAGTTATCATCATCATCATTATCAGCCCGTATCTGCCCACTGCTGGGTATAAGCCTCTTCCCTATCACGCCACCTCTTCCGGTCCTGTGCGAGTCTAGTCCAGTGTCTACCGGCCACCTTAACAATGTCATCAGACCATCGGGCCGGCGGTCTGCCTATTCCTCGTTTGCCAGTTCTTGGCCACCACTCTGTGACTGCCCCAGTCCACCTGCCGTCGTCCCTCCTAACCAAGTGTCCTGCCCATCTCCACTTTAATCTTGTGATTCGGCTACCCACGTCATCCACACGAGTTTTACGTCGAATTTCGACATTGGGCACACGATCCACAAGAGAGATGCCGAGCATGGCGCGCTCCATAGCCCTTTGTGCGACTTTTATTTTGTGCATGTTGGCTTTAGTGAGCGTCCATGTTTCGGCTCCGTAAGTGAGGATAGGCAGAACACACTGATTGAACACCTTAGTCCCCTTACTGAACACCTTAGTCTATAGTTATACTAAACTTTAAATGGTGATGGTTTCAGCAGATAGTTTGATGAACTTTTCGCTGAAGTGGTGTCTGTAGGTGTTATGTAACAGCGCGGTATATTCTATTCTATTCTATTCTATTCTATTCTCATAGGGGGTGAAGTTCCTGTACGTAGCTCTCTCGAGTGGAACCTTTGTACATATCCCCTTGATTTCAGCTCAGCCAGCCTAGCTCCCGAGTAAACTGGAGTAGCAGGCCTGGGTGTTGTAATAGCTGAGGTAGGCACTCTGTTGGTCCAAGAATAGATAATCTTGTTTCTGTAGTAGGTGGACAAGCTAACAGAATATGTTCAACCGTCTCATCTACTTCCTTACATGTCGTACATAAGGGACTAGGTGAGCGCGGTATGTTTAAATGGAAATGTATTTTTCCGATAAGAATAAGTAATAAATATTTGAACAACTATACTTTTACATGCTTTGGAACTATGGAAAAATGTGTCGAAAATGGTCGCCAATATTTAATTTGTAGATAGAACAAAATTTTGTCATACAAGAAGGTTTTATGCAAATTTGGGAAAATATTTTTCGTTAGTAAAAGCCTTTCAATATGCTTCGACCAAGGGCGCAACAAATTAAAAGTTTTGTTCATTTCACCCTCTAGTGGGGCCTGTATCTTACCGCGCGATGGGCTTGATGATTGGCACAACTTATAATTTGATGAGAGCAAGAGGATCGGTTGAAGTTTATCGAGTGTTGCCAGCTTTAAAAAAAATATTATTTTTTCACTTTTAGAGAAGAATGACTAAACTAGGCGTCATGTTGCCACATGCTATGACGCCAAATTCATTCGTTCACCATGAGCCTGTATCTTATTTCTTGTACATACTTAATATTATTAAAAACGGAAACCACTCGATCTGAATGGTCTAAATTATGTCTCGGTTTCTAGGTCCAATATTCATAATGATGCATACTATTATTAAGTAATTTTGCCTAATTTCCATCTGTTTCGGCAAGATCATCAAGGCTGGCAACATAATTTTTCAAGGGATATGAATATTTAATACTTGATACTTTGGCGCCCAACGTGGGCCCGGATATTTGGCAACTTATTTTTGTACCGAGTTTTATGAGAACGATTTACTAAGATTAAGAGAGTAATTTAATCAGGTTATTCATGAAACAAGTTTGTTGCTTAAGCCTGCTAGAATGAGCTATAAGTAGGTGGCAAAGGCTCTCATACTGACTGGAAAAGATGGAAAGTTTTTGTAGTAAATACTTTATTTTAAAATATTTATCTCACGTACATATTACTTACAAATAATGAAGTAATTACATATTGACATCTCATTTAACACAGACATACCTATTCATTTTATTTATTTATACACGCCTCATCAAGGAACATCAACATTCATAGCATTTCGACGCCGTTCTGCAAACTGAAAACAACATGAAATCGGAGGCAAGAGCAAGCAACACACAATAAAAACACACGTTGATTAGAACACCCTGTGCACGCTTGTAATGTAGAGTACATATACAGGGTGGGACAGAAGGTGCATTTGCACAAAAGGTACAGAAATATGGGGCCGGTGCTAAACATTAACGATTATAGCCGCCAAGTCACGTCTAATTGCTAGGCTATGGATCGTCCCATGCCAGAGAGGAACAAGAAAGTTCAAAAACTTCGATAAAAGGAGGAGGTATTGAATTCGTCTTTATGTAAGTACTTATTACGTTTTTTTTATTATTCATGTCCACCGATAGCTTCGCCGATTTAGATAATTCTTTTTTTTATTTTTGTATGTGTTTCTTGCCTCCGTTATTCTCCTAAGACAGAAAAAGCCCCTTATGTGAACGGAGTAGTTTGTAAAAATTTACGTTCATCAGAAAAAAAATATTTATGCGATTAATAAAAACATTTGAATTTAATTTATCGGTTTTACCTTAAGGGTGGTGGAAGTTACCGTTCAGAAATTAATGTTCTGGTTTTTGTTTTTAAATACGAGTACAGACCATCGGAAATGGATGAATTTTACAAAATTACACAAGTCCTATCCTACTATTTGAATACTAAGGAATCAGTCTCGGACAGTGTGACATGATAAAATCACAAGTGTACAAACCTAAGAATACCATAGGTAATTATGGTTAACGTCTATCGTTCTTTCATAGATCAAATCTACATAGGTCTACGTAGTTTTGGAAAACGCCAGTGAAGAAGTTTATAACATATTAAATAGTTAATTATATATTAGTACCTATATTTCGCATAAAGGAAAATATACATTCATAGTACTTAAGTAAAACTAGCACAGCATGGCATGGCGTGGTCCAGCTAATTGTAAGCGCGCGTTATCGCGAGACAAACGCGCGGCGCGTCGCATAACCATTACCACTTTTTGGTTTCACAAAATTAGCGCCTTTTTGCATCGCCTCGTCCCCCACGCGATAGTATTGCAATTTTATATCTACGAACATTACACTCATTCTTCTGTTTTTCCCCTGCACAAGGATGCTCAGTTAATTGAGGAGATAATAGAGGCTTCATTAATTCAGGTTTTAAGTAAGTAATGATTTGTTGTATGTTGATAGTTGTTATGTTCAATTTACCTATATTTTTACATGTCGCAACATACCTATAATTGGCCTTGGCACGCTTGGCAGGCATGACTTCATAATTATTTGCGGTTTTCAAACCGGAAAGCTTTTTAAAGTCAAGCATAACTCGAGATAAAACTAAATAGGTACCTATCCCTTATTATTATTATTATACACTCACGGGCAATGAAAAAGTTCCATTGAGAAAATCATCAAATTATTCCTAAACGCAAAAAACTAACTTAGTGACGCCTTCTGTAATATTTAACTTTATTTAATGGTGCATCAGAATATTAGGAAACTAACAACGTAAATATTTTGTTCAAATTGCCTATTAAATGTTTAAAAAAATTGAAGCTATTTGAAGTCTGCATTTTGTAAGTGAAACTGTTTATTTGCACGTAAGTGTATTATCGTTATCACTAACACAAAAAGTAGATCTAAAATGATTTTTTATTAATTAGGAGAGTGACTGGACCAAACTGGATGAGTGTAGCACAGGACCGTGGGACTTGGCATAACATGGAAGAGGCCTATACCCTGCAGTGGGTTGACATAGGCTGATGATGATGATGATGATTAATTAAAATTACACCGCTCGCAAGGTGTTATCTAACCCAAAATAGCATACGTTCGGCTCAATTTCCTTAGCAAGCGTTCAATTTATTGGATCAAAGTCATTTGACGTTTGGCGAAGATTCTTAATTAAGACGCTGGCTGTGGCAAGATTTCTCCTGGGTACACTCCGCATGTCTTGGCTAGAGGTTGTTCTTTGATTGTCCTGTCAGAAACGTTAGGCAGGTAGGAAATTGTCTGATTTCATTCCCCTTTATGCTTTAACTTGATTCGACTGCTCGCTTCGGCGGCTCGTTAGGCACCTTTTACTTGCGCGATGATATGTGAATTAATTTGGAGTGAAGTGGGGAGTTAGTTATGTTGTGTTTAGCTTTTAATTCACATTATTAGGTATGTTTAACAAACCCCTTTTTTAACCGTTGGTATTTGCCATTCTTAAATAAGTATAGACAACCAGTACACAACCAGTAAGTACCGTTGTTACCTTTTCTGTTAAGGCTAACCAAAAGTAAATAAGTATATGTATTTTATATGCTTAACTTTATTAAATTCTGCAACATTTTTTTAGAATATTATTAATAAATGTAATTACCAACAAAAAACGATTCTCACATGTATACACACAATTTAGGTGTCTTTTGGTTATGTATGCTATACTGCTGACAATAATTGTACTTGCCCTTCACGGGTACCTTATCAAACGTCACTATATCGCGATTAGCCATAAATATGGCATTAAACGAGTTTAGAGGAATGCGCATAAAACGAGTTTATCGCCATCGATAACAGACCCGTGCCGCGGTCTCTATCTTTGACGGCATTTGATTTTACCAATCCAGTGACAACCCAAATTAAATTTAATCTTCACAGTCCCACTCACCTGTAATCCGACATGGTGGAGACAAACCGTTCGGAAACCGCAAGTGGCGACCCGCCATAACATTTGGCACTAAAATTTTAATTAAATTTATCGAAACAAAATCATAAATACGATGCGACGTAAATTCTGTACCTTTATTAAAGCCATTAAGAGGGTCCTACGGGGCCCTCTATATCACAATTATTGTTTCCTCACACGAATACAGAAAGTGGACGGCGGATAACCCACTAGGACTTCCGGTTTGGTTAGTACGAAAATTATATGAAAACAAAACGCCAATCATAAAAATAACATTAGAGTTTTTTTAATTCATATGTATTAAACTAAGTAATTTAAGTATGTATTTAAATAGGTACTTAAGTAGGTAAGTACATAATACTTATAATATTTATATTTAGGTACTTAATATGATGTTATTTATCGACATCATTTCAGTTATCATAGTGCCCTAACTATATATTTTTTTCAGTTTCAATATATGTATTAATTAAAATTATGTATTAATTAGATGTTACCTATTTGATTTTGCCATTTTCGATCAGTGTTTCAACCATAGCATGTATTCTCGACGGTCAGACGGTCGAATGGCGTAGTGGTTAGTGGCCCTGACTGCTATGCCGAAGGTCTCGGGTTCGATTCCCGGCTGGGGCAGATATTTGTTTAAAGACAGATATTTGTACTCGGGTCTTGGGTGTTGATATTTATATTTAATATGTATCTATGTATGTATTTGTGTAGATATATCAGCTGTCCGATACCCATAACACAGGCTCTGCCTAGCTTGGGGTCGGATGGCCGTGTGTGAGATGTCCCCAAGTATTATTATTATTATTATTATTATTCTTTTATGTGTTTAATTTGTAACTAGTTTTAAGTCATTCGTTCACTTTTTTAAAGAAACTTAGCATGCTGTCAACACACCATTAGGGTGCATTACTAGTTTTAAGCTTGAACTTATATATTTTTATTGCATGTTGTGTAATGTACCTGTTGTGTGATGCCAATAAATAAATAAATTAATTAATTAATCATAAAAAAAAATCCCGACCGATTGAGAACCTCCTCCTTTTTTGAGGAGTCGGTTAAAAAAGCACACAAAAATCAAATTTGTAGTTTGTAGAAGTTAGGTAACTGTCATATGTATAGTCCAGTGGGGAATAACCTTCTTGGACTCATCCTCCCCATTCACAACAAGGAGGTGGGGGCAGTTTGGTCAATACTATTATGGTCGTAGAAGATTTTGCACGTACAATTTGAATTTTAAGCAATAGTTTGTCATATAAATTTAATTTTATGTTCTGACATCCATTGAGTTAGGGTGTTTCAAAATAGCCCGGATTATTGAACGAATAAATCTGAATACATACCTAGAAGCTGCATGCTAATTTTAAATAATCATAATCTTACTAATTAGTAAGATGATATGAATGAGGTAGGTATTATGTACTTGATTGATGATACGTTTAAAGGTTCCTTCTTCATCGTCAATTCGTCACATACAGAACATTCTATATTATGCTTATTTCCAGAACTATAGCAGCACGTCTAGATTACAGGCTTATTTGGTCGAAAACGATGAAAGTTTACGTTTACTTGAATACAAAGTCTAACGAAAACTATCTAACGGCCAGAATGAGAAAATCTCAACTTTTTTTGTTTTCATAAATTGCAAAACGAACTATGAAATTGTACTAATGGCTCAGCGGATGACGATTCTTGTCAGATGTTGATTGTTGATCATACAATTAGATACACACCCTGTAGATTTAAAATAAAGTGTCCACTTCAACATGGCGCTTGTTTAACTAGGGATGAACGAGGGTCCACACAATTATGTTCTGTCGTAAAGAATAACACGAATTTTACTGGAGACCCACGCACCCACCGCTTGACAACTATTTACATAACTCCCCATAATATTCGCAGTTTACACAACTAACTGTGTTTTATAATTTTCGACCCGCGTTCGAAAACTGATTAAAACTATTTTGAGTTACAGGAACTGCTACTATTTTATTCATTATTATTATGAAATCAAAAAAAATTAAAGTCATATTAGGTACTTTGTGAAATTAATGAAATTAACTAAGCGGTATCTCATTGGCAAAAAATTAAAAAACGTCACGTATACGGAGAAGACAGTCATATGACGATAATTAGCAGCCGTTTCCGAACGCTTGACCAACAAGATGGCCGCCACTGGCCTTTGGCGGGAATGGTTGTCGAATAATGGCATTGCCGGCATTTTGATATTTAGGCTTTGCATATTTATGGTATGGTGAAATAAGAATATTACTTACAGGGTTTCTAATTAAATTGGTAGTAGTTGCTGATACTTAATAAATTATGTTGATACTCAGTTATTTATAATTAATTTCCTCACCTAGGTTAACCTGATTAATATATATTCGTTCGGTTTTTTTACAACTAGAGCAACCCTCTGGTCCACTGCTGGTGACGAATTATTTAGTGAGACATTAGTTTAACTTCCTAAACATTCTTTATTACCATCCCAGTAAAGTTCAACACACAACATAAGTGTTAAGTATAACTTTTGTACACCTCTTAAATAATCGTAAACTTTCAATCATAACAGTCACGCTACGATTCAAATATAAAATATCACATGATTATGGTGGCAAAGATGGCGGATGCTTTTAGCGCCATCTGTCGCCAATGGAGCGAATTTATTTGTACATCTAATTGCTCTACACGACGCGCATGCACCTAATTCTGTTAATATTAAGCTAAAACCGGCGATTCCACCGTTTAAAATGGAGGTTATCGTGAAAATTGTCACGGTCTTTTGTGTAAATTTTAGCGCAGAGTGCACTTTAAAAATTATTAGTCGGAATCGCATTTTAACTAAAACCGCTGGTTGTGGGGCTCTTTAAATTGTTATTAAGTAACAATATGGATGCTTTTTATTTCGCAACATAGATACATTGTTATTTTACACTAGACAAAGAATTTATGCATATCAATCGTATTACTGTAACAGCCGTTTGCATTTTCTTTTTCTCTTCGACAACATAGAATAGAATAGAATAGAATATTGCTTTATTGAACACCACATAAATCAGACATACAAAAACACATACTTATAGACTAGAACTAATGTACAATAGGCGGCCTTATCGCTGAGGGCGATCTCTTACAGGCAACCTTATATATAGCGGAAACAAAGTGACAATTTAGAGGGCGGTGTACCAACAATAACAAAATAACATAACATAACCATAACGTGCCATTTATTCACGATATCTTGTCATAATAAACCCTAATAACCACCCCGCCTGCATATCACGCGGCTTCAGACGTCATTCTAAATCAAATTAAGAACACTTACCATACCCCCCTGCATTCTTTGTACCGCAGAGAAACATACGCGGGGTGGAGACCCATTAGGACCACCGATCGGGCCATAAACAATCGCATAATATGCATTAAAAACATTAGAGCGAACCCATATATCACGATGCATCTGCGATTGGTGCACGGGAAAACAGAGTGGAATTATAGTGATTTGATTATACTTACAATATTTTGGACTTAAAAATTAAGAATGAGGTTTTTTATTTAATGAAGAAGTGGCTTAATACGGTAGTATATTTATTAGACTAGTTTGATTGTCTTCCTACATATTTTATCCAGATTGCTAGACAAATAAGACGTAACCTAGAAGGTATCGAGAAGCCAGATTTCCTAATTCAATAACTACAATAGTTCTAAATTACAAAAGTTATCTATGTACAGTCTGAGTAAAGCGTATTAAAGTGCTTATTTTCTGAAATCAAAATTAATCCCATGTGAAGCCTAGAATTTTTTATTAACTATTTTATAAAACAATTTAACTATTTGTAAGAAAAATGAAAGTTCTCAGATTAAATTATCACTGTTTACAGATTCACCTACTTCGTTTTTATTTCAGCCAAGAAAATAGGAGTCTTTGACATAAATCGCAACTAAACCGTTATTTCTGATGGGTTTAACTTTTTATTACTTTTGTCTAGTGATTACTGGGGAGACCCATCTATCCGGCGAATATTTCTGTTTATGAGCGAATCATTCTCAGGAAAATATGGCTTTGTAGGGGACGGGGCAGATCACTTTATTATTGTTTATCGTGCTAATGTATTTTTCCGTATTTTTACTGACTCATTCCTGTTTTTATCTAATGCGACACTTTTACTTAGAAGTTTAAATTGGAAATTGATAATTTATTAGAAAACATTCAGTATTTAAATTAAACGCTAAAGTCTGAATTAAATCTGTAGTCATTTGCTACGGCGCTACGGCGTAGCAAAAGATGCTACGCCGCCTCCGTAGTAAATAAATTATTATAGTTTGCTATGGCATTGTATTTTACAGACGTGATTATTACTAAAATAATTATTTAATATTAAACCTGTACCAAACAAAAAAAACATATTAAGTGCAAATTAAACCGGAAACGTAACCCTAAATCGGGCATTTGCGTCGTCAACAAACTCTGTTCAAATTGGCCGGGGAGGTTGTTTACTAGCGGGGCGACGGCTAAAGTAACCGATTTGAATGCATGCCCGTCCGTCAGTCACCGGCTCGAGGCTCGCGTCCCCCTCCTAAAGACATGAGGCTTAGGCCCGGCTTGTGCGGAGGTTGCTAATGCACGGGATTAGTGTTTATGAAGACTGCCGTATTTGTTGGTGTGGGAATGGCCGTTCTTACCTTTGTTTGTGTTTTTGTGTCTGATGGTATCTTTGTTTTTAAACATTATACTAAATACACTATACCTATATAGTATATAGTTATAAATATAAATTTTCGACATTTATTGTATACTGAAATTATCACTTAAATCATTTAAGGTTTTTAATCGGTGTCATCCGATCTCTGAATGCTTGTTGCAACAGTTTTGTTTAGATATTCCTGCCTCACTCCACATGAAGAGTTAACCCCGTCGGTACGCGCGGCTGGATAACTGTTGATTTGATTTTATGTAACTGGTGTCGTCTGCTTTGTCGTTTATGGCATATAAACACCGGTTTGGCACAATTGTACCCCGCAGTCGATTGAGGGTTAAGTGCGTTTGGTAAACGATATTGTTTTAACGGTTTTCGGATTTGAATGGTAAGGGCTTTCCTTTTTTGAAAATTGTATGTTTTCTTTATATTCTTTAGGACTTGAGAATGGCTAAATTTCTATTGGATGCTTACCAAATTAAGTAAATTTTATGCTTTAGGGAATTAACTAAAGCTCATCAAAAATAAATTGATGAATTCTCGTCAATTTCTCTATAGCATTTATTTGAGAACTTTATTAATACATATAAGTGTATTACTTATATCTTTTGTTATGGAACTACATGCCTATTTCTTATAATATTTGTGAAATTGTTTGTGTCTGTTCGTTTCCTGAATAAAGTAAATAAAATAACTCATTGACTCTTATGATTGTTAGCAATTATTAAAAGGATGTACCAACATAAGTATATAAGCAACTCAAAGTCGGTGCACAGTTACAAATTCTTTTGTATCAGCAAAAATGTAAAAGCTAACCCTCAAAATGGGGACGAAAAACTTAACCGCAAAGTAAGAGAAACGTTTCGTTTGGCTAATCTATTCATACATCAACGCTTAATTTTTATCCCGGCCATCCCCGGTGGGGGGTTGGAAGGTTATTAATTAAACTTAGTGCTGAGAGACATCGTCGGATTTGCGCTTCGGACGGACTTTCGCGGTTTATGGACAGACAGATGAGCCGCTTCTTGCACAAAAGTTAGGTTATTTCGTAAGAAATTCGTCGTAGGCGTCATCGATGAATTTCATAAGGCGGTTCTCCCACTGTACATCACGCTGCTGTCGCATGAACGTGTTGATGCGTTTTCTGTGTATTGGACTGTGCGTGTTTCTATACAAACGGGAAAACTTACGAGCAACGTGGGACACGCATTCACGCAACATACAGCGAGATGCGTGGCAGTGTGAAAACCGCTTTTAATAAGGGCTACGTTAACAACGATAAATATAATTATTAGAATTGTATTATTCTATAACTTTGTATCGTAAAACTTCGATTCGCAAACATTACATTCGTAACATTACGTAACTTGAAGCTACATCCGAACCCGAGGCATACAGCACCCATCGATATCCTTGAGGGAGACGGCGTCATCTCACCGCCCCCTAGCGGGGGGGGGGACGAACTATAAATTGTTCTTTAATTACCCCGCGGGCAGCGTCACATCATGGCCCGAGACAGTTTTATGACGATTTACTGCGCATACCCAACCCGCCTGGGGATCTCACTCCTCCAAATTCCCCAGACCTCCCCCGCCTCCCGTAAGCCAACAAAATAGGGCGAATCGGGGGCGGCGGCAAGACCCAGACGGGTCAGGGACGCTGGACGGCGTACGTCACCTTTTACATCCAACAGGGGGGTTTTAAGGCACCAAGGTTCTTTATGGTAATGAAATCTGAGCGGGGTGATGCGTCGAACTGACGGTTTCAGAGTTTTTGTTGTGGCCCCCCTTATTTATTGGTCGTGTGAGGGGGGCTTAGAAAGTTTTCTGTAATGCGGCGCTGCTGAGTGGATCGGTTTGATGGCTCGTGTTGTTCTTTTGTTCATGTTACGGAATCGGGTGTCGGTTAGGGCGTGCAAAACCGGAAGGTTTTCAAAACCGGTTTTGAATTTTCGGTTTTCAGCCTCAAAACCGGGTAATTTTGATATTACTTAAATATTTTTTGTCATACAGTACTAATTAAACAAGGAACCCATATTCTTAGATAGAGATATCCACAAAACATACGAATAAAACATTTTTTATGACTTACCTATTTTTAATCAACCATATGACAAATTAATAATTTAGTGAACAGGAAAAAAAGTTAAATAAGAATTATCATAGTACTTACTGTTATCACATCTAAAAAAAAGTGTGTGGCACCTTAATGGTGTTTTTATATCGTTCTGTTATCATCAATAATTGTATATTTTAAACATACAGGCAGATTTTGAAAAAAAAAACATTTATAGTCTGAATTGATTCTTACGACCACTTTATAGTAGCAGTAAGATGATGAATGTTTTTTTGATGTACCTATTACAGATTTGTTCATATCAACGCAACGAAAGAAAGCCTAACTCATTGATGGACACGACTGCATTTGATTTGACGTCCTCAACACTTCATGAAAAAAGTCCATAACGTCGAATGCAGTCCCCGCACTTGGCCTAATTATATTTTCAACAACGGTCAATGCAGTCCTGTTTTACCTAGAGTTTGTATGAAGACCACCTTGTTGTGCTTTATTGGGCCAGATTTCACCGTTATAATTATGTGCACCCAGAGTACCTTTTTTCACACAGCAATAAGTTTTCATACAGCAAAAAATGTGAACTCACACGCACACATCGGTCACTGACGTCGTGTTTGCTTTACTGCGCCTAGGCAGAGTGCCGGCATGTGCACCAGAAAATCGTCACTCAATTTCCATACAATATTTTAGTGCTTTTTTTATGAGTTTCACCATTAATCTAGTGTCCATCAGTGTGCCAACCGATATACAAATTCTTTTATTTTTAGAGTTTATGGGTTCAACTTCTAATGTATGTAAAAAAGTATATAAAAATACGATCAAAATCGGTGAAAACCCGGTTTTCGGTTTCCGGTTTTGAACTCTCAAAACCGGTTATGAAAAACCGTGATATATTGTCCGGTTAACCGGTTTTCCGGTTAACCGGTTAACCGGTTTTGCACGCCCTAGTGTCGGTGATAGTTTTTTGTTCTCTTTTATCCCTCCATGTTACATGTATCATGTTTTTTTTCATATATTTCTTATTGGTATTCAACGTAACCGAGGAAGGCTGAAGTAAATGAAGTTCAAAAAGCATCAGCTGATGATAACCATAATGGACCTTAAATATATAGCCCAATTACATAAAAAATAATGGTTTTTAGTAAGTATATTTTGCGAAAGCACTTTTATACTAATAAAATACACAAACAAAAAGTGCCTAATCAGCGGACAAACTATCACGGCGATCAATTAACACGTTGGCCGACACCGAGCGAAGCCGTAACTCGGGGCGCGCAATCTGAACATACTGTTAACACGTTCGCTGCCGTAAACCAGTCACTCATCAATTGTGAGCCGGTATCGCCGCGATGTACGGTCCCTGGCGGTGGCTCGTACGGAAAAGTCACGCTATTTTGGACCCTGTTGACTTAGCATAATATGTAGTTGAATCCAAAAAGTTTGGAAATTCAAATATTTTTATAAGTACTATCATAGATGACCTAACTATTTGTGTTACTATCTTAATCATTTCGCTCATTTATTTATCTTGCTTTTAAGCGAGCTTTTTATAACATGCCAGACTGCCGGTATCTTAAGTAGGTACTTACTAGGCATTTCATCTGTGGGAGAATTGTTAACGAAGAACCTTTGTGCATAAGGTCTTAACTCCCTTCCTAAGCTTGGGCCATTTCCCAACACGCTGCTCCACTGAGGGTTTGTGGGTTTACAACTTTTCACATGTCATTGTGTCTTTACAACATTTTCCAAATGTTGTGCTGTACTAAGAGTCCCAAATCTAAATCAAAGTTTTCCTTCACCATAATAACGACGATAGTTGGTATATACACTGTACATAAGTTGCAAAGGACTTATTGACAATTTGACACACTGTCAATCACACGATCCGAATTTTTAAACCCGCATCCTGAAAAAAACAGGCGCGTAGCTTGGCTGACCAAACCACTGCTATTTAACATGCCTAGCTCCCACTTCCATTTAAAATTATCATTAAAAATTATTTTCCCATAATTTCCAACCTGAACCGGGGTGGATATTTCCAAAATTTATGGCTCGATAAAATCAGCCGAACCAAATCAAAGTATCAGAGTTAGTCAACATTTTCGCGCCATTATTCATTGGAAATCACCAAAGTTGTTCGGCGGTGAATTTTTGGCAGACATAACGTATATCAGCGGGTCCATCCGTGCGGTGACTTAGGCGTTTTACATAATAACCGGCCGCTGTGGACTTGTGAAGAGATTGACTGGTTAGTTACATTATGTACGTATCAAACACTGTATCTAAATTAAACAAATATAAAGTACCTATCAATGAAAAACGAAAGTGAAGGAAATACTATGTGAAAATTTCTTAATTATAGACTTAATTATAGACAGTGTATGACGAAAACTACGAATTGAATCGAGTATCTAAGCTGCTTTAGTAAACTTTTACATGAGTTAGATTATAAACTAGTAGGTACCTTTTTATATTATTTTATCTTGAAGTTTTCGCACTTTATTAAGCACAAGCCTTTATGTTGGAGTTAAGTTATTATCGGGAGGCGGTAAACGAGTCTAATTGGCCCCAGTAGGCGGAACTTAAACCCAACTTAAGTTTCAGTTGAAATATTAAGATTTTGCCATAAGAGATAAGTTAAGAGTAGCCGACTCTTAAGCGATTTTGCATTTTGCCCAATGTGTTGCAGGGGTATTGCACAGTTGGGTTCTGGTTTTATATTTCATAATTATTTTTTTCATTTTAAAATACGTCACGACGTATTTTAAAATGAAAGGCTGTAAATGTAGGCTGGCATGTTGTAAAAAAAATAGTTATCCCAGTGCATTATATTAAATATAACCTTTAAGTATTCTTCCCCGAACTAATTGAAATCAAAGGTAAGGTATTCACGTGTTGTTATAAGTATATAACAACACGTGAATACCTTACCTTTGATTTCAATTAGTTCGGGGAAGAATACTTAAAGGTTATATTTAATATAATGCACTGGGATAACTATTTTTTACTGAACTATACCTACATACCTTGGTACCGTTTGAAAATTATTAATGTGTATGTACCTTGGTATCAGTGTATTTTTTTTAAATGACATACGAGTCACTTTGTTTTTTTTTTTAAGTTCACAAGCTATTTCAAAATAAATATTTTTAAACTTTTACCTTACTATGTTGGATCTAGTCTCGCGTCGCATAAAATGATACTTAATCCAAAGGTTGGCAACAACTTTATTCCCAGATAGGACGTTCGCGCTCACAAACTTTTATGCAACAGCAAAGGCCAACAGTAATTATAATAATTCACTTAATAATGAGCTGTGTCGCGACATAAAAGACGATTTTACACAAACTTCGCCAACACTTCCCTTGGGCCCTAACTTCCCGCAAACAGAGAAAATAATTTTAAAATTATCAAAGTAGGTAAGTATACTTACTTTGAGAGATGATATCGGGATTTGAGTGACAGGTAGCGCCACCTAGCGGCTAGTAGCGTGACTCGCATACAAATTACGGGGTGCGACGCAAGATGGCGCTGAAAGATACAGACTGTCGACGGTGACATATTTATGGCCAAAAAAGGCGTATACGCGAGAAGCGGAATGGGTTTTAAATGAATTCAGTGAATTTGCGAGCGATTTCACGAATTTGTATCCAGATTTAAGGAGAAGGAGCGGAGATAATGCTTTTTTCTCCACTGAGATTTATGTGTTGACATGAATGTCTTGTGTTTCCTACCCTCCTCTCCTCACCCTCTTTCTAAGAAACCTTGCAGACACCTTCAAGCTTAACTAGGTTTGTATCGTGTATACCTATACATATATATATATATATATATATATATATATATATATACATATAGCTAGGGCACTGCAGATCTCAGTTTCAGCTTCATATTCGTGAAAATTATGAACTAAATGCATCCTATGATGAGGTCCTATACAATACATATATTCATGGTTCTAAATATTTGCATGTTAATTTCGAAAATGTCTAAACAATACGCTATAGTTAGGGTGACCACGCACTATTTTGAAGGGCGGGAAACTTCAGTCCAAAATGGTGACCAACTGTAAAATTGTACTAGGCAACTATGAAAACGTAGAAGTGATAGACATCGTCGTCGCCTGCCGGGGTGGCAGTGGGCCCGCGACAAGGGTACCCTCATAAATATCCGACGTCTGAGACAGTGTCAACCGACCACCCTAATTTACTGCTAGTAATTAGGAGTTTGCACTTTGCCAAAACGATTCCGTTCGATAATGCCATTCAGTTGATTAAACGCTGTTTTGTTTCATTTATTTGCAGCCAGGATTCTGTTGGATGGCGTTTTTGTTTTTCTGTTGATTGGAGATTGTTTCGCTTACTAAGTACTAGGTATACAATACCACCACTTTGCTCCCGTCTGAAGCTGCGTACAGACCGGCCCAACGAACGCCCACTGATGATTGCGCTGAACAAGTCATTTAATGAACTAATAAAAAGTTGAATAAACTCCATCTAGTCGTTTCTTGCTGAACTAATACCTGCACACTGTCATGTACCTAATGTGATGTGGACAGCTTTGGGACAGCTTGATAAACGTGGTCATTCGTTAAGTTGTCACCATTTTACGTTAGATGGCAGCAACTGAGTATTTTAAAATGAAATGGAAATGCAATGTATTGTAGGTAGGTTAGTAGGTTTACTTAGTTTCATTTATTATTTATTTTATTTTATTTATTTATTTAAGAATACATTAAATACATTTAGGTTACAAATGAATAGTGCGTCAGAAACCTGTTAGGGTTGAAATTTGAAAGTATAAATGAAACTAAGTACGTATGATTATAATATTTGTTTTAATAATTCAGAACCAAAATATTAAAATTCTTACTTTTTTTTCGCAGTTTTTTTCAATTTTGCAATGATTTATAGCTACATGAACGTACTTAACATAAAGTTTTCCCGCGTAAATATTCAATGACATCTGTCAGTGTTATGTCAATTCAATCATATTCAATGCAGCTTTGTTTTGTTGATTCATTCATGTTTATTTTGATTAATTTTGTTTATCACATGATTTTTACATTCTTTATCAAATCTAAATAAACCCTGTTTACTAAAATACCCCCGTACAAACACAGTGGCTACATAAAATCACAATGGACCCTTACGAAATTGAGTTTATTGGTGAAAATAGGCTAGTGAGTGTGATACCTAACTTTACTTACGATAAAATTTACTTAATTTGCGGTGAATTTGGTCCTTTCCGTGCCGGTTTGCCGATGAACGTACCCCTGTGGCTGGCGGTCATGTTGAAACAGAAACAAAAGTGTAGAATAGTCCCTCCAGACTGGATGGACATCGACGCTCTAGAAACCATAAAAGAAGCAGAAAAAACATCAAGGTAAGTTACAGTGTTAGTAGCAGCTTTATGAATTGATATAGAACCTACCTATAAATTTCTCCCTTTCTCCCTTTGAAAGACCTTGTAGAACTTGAACTAAACATCAGATACTTACTTAGAAGTGATGTACTTATGTACTTACTGTTTGGTTGGTGTGCTCATATGTGTTTAAGTATACTGTTGGGAGCTCAACTTTCTCTGTAGTTGTCCGTGCTTAACGGTAACCTTTCTAACTTTCAGATTCTTCACAAAAATGCCAAACGAACATTACATGGTGGAAGCGAAGCTGATTCTCGGAGCTGCTGCTGAAGACATTCCCCGCGCCGGTGAGATCAAGACCATTATCAAGGACATCTGGGACATCCGCATGTCCAAGCTGCGGACCTCCATGGATACCCTCATGAAGTCTGGAGGCAGCTACGGTAGACTTGACCATCTTACCATGATGGAAATAAACTCGGTCAAACCACTGTTGCCGTCTGCTATGGATGACCTGCTTAGAATACAATCTGTAAGTAACAATGTTTTTTTTATGGCTGTGTTAACCCTGTACAAGGCCCACTTTTAATTATATAACTAGTAGTACCTGCTCCCAAACTTCCTATCTTACTTAGCTTAGACCATCCAACACCATGCTGATCCACTTTTAGCTGTTTTGTTTGTAGATAATAGTGGTGGTTGAAACATTAATAAAACATTAAAAAATATACAAGGAATATCCATTAATTATTATCTTTTATTCTAACCTGTATTATATTATTTTCAGATGGCCAAGAAGACTATACAACCAAGCCTGAACACTTCAAGTTTCAGCCAGTCCGGTAGCTCACAGAATATTTAGGTATTAATTTATACTATTTTAACTTAAGTCTTTACCTCTAAGTTGCAAACAAACCAATGTGATATTTTTTAAAATAAATAAGGTTTACATTACATCAACAAAGATCAAGGATTTTTATTAGCTGTCTTAGGCAGTTCAATTTTAACTAATCAGGCTATACATGTTTTCAAGGGAATAAAACTTAAAAGTCAAGATAGCCAATTAAACACATATATTCTGTGCACTTTATGATCAAGGAATAACCAGAACTATCCCTATCACTAAACACCAAGTGTAGGTTTTTTTAACCGGTTGCAGTAACAGATACATAGTAGTAATATAGATAGTACCTACCTTAGCAGAGAAAATTACATAAATTTGTATGGCGCGGGGCTAGTGCACCGCGTGTACCGCTAGGTGGCGACTCTCCTGCGCTATTCAAATTCGTGTCTGCCACTTGTCGAACCATAAAACAACGCGTACCCGGGTATGTCTCGAACTGAGTAAAAACACGTACTTCCCATGTAATTTCCTCTTACTAATTGTAATGATATTTTAAGACGAACAGCTTTGTATTGCCTCTTTTCAAGTAAGAGTACTATTTACTCTTTGTTGATTACTAAGTACCGAAAGTACGAGTTAGACTGTATCTCATGGCATATCCATTAAAATTTATGCTGCAAATATCTGGTCACATAACATGTAGTAAATTTTAGGCTGTAGCAAAGTTATTATAAATATATTCAGTTATATGAATTATCATTGTGCACAATACTTAGACATATGGAAGAAATCGCAGCTCAGGTACCTAAATACATAAGCCTAGAAAGATGAATCATAAAAATAAAAGGTATGGTTTATAAGAAAAAAATATAATTATATTTTTCATCATGTACAAAATTGCTGACTTACAAAACTAAAGCGAAAACGCTGCCTTAAATACTTTAATCTAAACTTAGGCTAAATTTTCTTTGTTAGTCTCATTGTTCACAAACTATTAAGGCTCTAAATAAATCTAAAATTCAATTAACTAGATACTAAGTAAGAGATAAAATGCATAAATTTCAAAGGTACACACTTAATAAGGAGATATATTATGAGAGCGGGAAAGGTTAAAAGTTACCAGGCTTAAAGTAAAAGTATTTTTTGTGGAATGTATAATTTTCAGTTGAGATGAAAAATCGTATTTTAAAGCAAGCACAGAGAGATCTAATTATAAACTATACTGGCGAAACAATTTTATTTAAAAGCATCATACATTACCTAGGTACTAATGCCTACTGTTGACTAAAATTCCATGAGAATAATAAGTTTTTAAAAGCACACACGTTATATTTGAAAATATGCTTAAAGGTATAGATATTTTAAACACAAATATAACTGGGGCTTTAGCCCTGTTATTAAAACTGAAAAGCTTCGCGTAGAAATGTACATTGATTCACGCAAAGCTATCAAAACTTTGGTCTAACTCCAGCTAGGTTTAAACACACAGTAAGACAATGTCAGACTTTAAAAGTAAGTAAGTATATAGTGTTATAAATATACAAAATCTTAAATAGTATTGACCGTAACAGAATGTCGTGTATGTACAAGATTTTCTCAATAAAACTTTTAGTTATTTGATAAATAAGCTTGTATACAGAGAATATATACAAAGATCTGCCGATTTAACAAGCCAAGCATGTTTCAAAGATTGAAGAACAATTGTACAAGATATATATAAAAGGAGAATAAGTTTGTCCAAACTACTTTTAAAAATGCCTTTTAAAATGAAGTCACAAGGCAACCAAAAATAAGTCTAAACACTGGAAAATATCAAACAACACACCATCTTTGCAGATAAACCGTAAAAACGTGTGTCACATAAACATACTTAGATACATAAACAGTGAAAGATGTAGCGGAAGATTTTCAGATATGTATTTGATTTTTTAAATTTAGTAAGTATTTCTTTGAAAAGATGCTCAGCTTGTTAGCTTCATAGCGGCAATGAAACACAAGAGATCTTCGGTGAAAGGATAACAATGCAGCGAACTAACGCTTCTTAACTAAAACTAATATTCACAATATTATTTACAAAACTTACTATAATTTTTGAAACTACTTACTGTAGTCAAATTACTATAATATTTACAACTCACTTTTAATTTACCTACGACTAAATAACATTGACTGAGTTTTGATATTATTTTGTGCGTCCCCACTTTGAACATTCAGTCATTAACCTAACCCTAAACTTAGATTTAAGCCACGGAATTAAGTCAACTTACTGTAGTAAAAAGTCTTTTAGTAAATGTTGATTAAGAAATCGTAAACATAATAAAATAATCGACATAAACAATGACACTTCAAAAGCTATATCTATCTTAAAGTTACAAGCAATTTAAACGGCGACAATTTTGCTGGGATCGACTTTGACCCTCAAGAACATGACATCATCCTTGACAAAGTTCCTCTTCTTCAGCATTTCATGGGAAACGAATCTTGGGAAACCGAAGCCTAGCGCATCGGGTTCCCTTGAGGGTCTCTGAAAGTTCTTCCAGGAGGGGTCAGGCACGAAGCTCTCGACGATGTTGCAGGCCCGCTCGGGACTCGAACTCTGGTCGAAGAGGGTGAAAGACACGGTGTGGGCGAATGGCCACCGCAGCAGAGCGTCGTATTCCCCGGGCAGGATCTTGATGTAGACGGACATGTGGGTCGCCTCGCCCGCTCCGTTGCCGTTCAGAAACAGTGACGCCTGGAAAAATTGATACGGAAATTTAGAATTGGAGACATTATTTGTCGTCTTCTTATTCGTCTGTCAAATACGATTGAAAAGGGAGATCTAGTCGGGTTGGGAGCAATTCCCGTACGATGGAATATTAGGTCCTTAGTAGTCCTTACATATGAAATTGGCGTTTTGTCGTACTGGCCACTTTGATCTCAAATATTACCTTTATGGTTAGGAATTCCAAATTCAAATTCATACAGCTATTTACTCATGCATTTGTGTTTCAAACCCCCTAATTCATTTGTATTTTCTTCTTTTGTTTTTTTCTTTGTGTCACTCTGTTTACAAAATGGAAAACTTGAAATATCGCGTTATTTACGAGTATGAGTTCCACCGTGGCACCAGTGCTGCAGAAACGGCTCGAAGGATTAATGAGGTGTATGGTGACGGTGTCGCAAAAGAAAACACAGTGCGTTTTTGGTTCCAAAGTTTTCGTTCTGTAAATTTGGACCTGCCGAACAAGCCTCGTGGACGGCCGGAGACCAAAGTTGATAATGAAGAATTGAAGGCTATTGTGGAAGCGGATCCATCGCAAACCACGTCCGAGTTAGCTGCAGGCTCCGGTGTTAGTGATAAAACTATTCTAATCCACTTGAAGCAAATTGGGAAGGTGAAAAAGCTTGAAAGGTGGGTACCTCAAGAATTGAGTGAAGCAAACCGACAAACGCGCGTCGACTGCTGCGTTACGTTACTCAACCGGCACAATAATGAAGGAATTTTAAATCGAATCATTACCTGTGATGAAAAGTGGATCCTCTACGATAATCGGAAGCGCTCATCGCAATGGCTGAACCCTGGCGAACCAGCCAAATCCTGCCCTAAGCGAAAATTGACTAAAAAAAAGTTGCTTGTAAGTGTTTGGTGGACTAGTGCTGGTGTCGTTCACTACAGCTTTCTTAAATCTGGCCAGACGATTACGGCAGATATCTATTGTCAGCAACTGCAAACCATGATGGAAAAGCTAGCTGCTAAACAACCGAGGCTGGTCAATCGCTCTAGGCCACTGCTGCTTCAGGACAACGCTAGACCACACACTGCACAACAGACGGCTACCAAATTAGAGGAGCTTCAATTAGAATGTCTTAGACATCCACCGTACTCTCCGGACCTTGCTCCAACAGATTACCATTTTTTTCGCAATTTGGATAACTACTTGCAAGGAAAAAAATTCAACTCCGATGGGGCAGTCCAAACCGCCTTCAAAGATTTTATTGATTCCCGCCCGAATGGTTTTTTTAGTAAGGGGATCAATGAACTACCTATGAGATGGCAAAAGTGCATACATAGCAATGGTACATACTTTGATTAATTTAATATATTTCATTAAAAATACTTTATGTTCCTCCTATAGAAAACGCCAATTTCATATGTAAGGACCTAATACAATTTGCATCGGAATGCAAGTTCAAAACAAACTGAATCCTAAATTTCACACCTGTTACTAATCCTGTGTTAACACCGATGTATAACAGTTTCAACACATCGTAAAGTCAATGCTGAAGTAAACGCAGCGCGTAATTTTGTATTCCGCTTGCATCGTGTGAATTTTGTGACTAACCGCTTCTAATTCCGTCCGCGCGCGTAGTAACAGCGTACGATTTACTCATCCCGAAACGTTATTCACGGTGCTAAATTGAAACGTATCTTTGTTTACTAACAGTCAACTGGCAGCCGTGATAATTTGTGTGTCATTTTGTAATGAGCAAATTGTTATTACTGGATTGCATGTTTAAATTAAATAAAGTTACATGGATTTTACAAATCCAAGACAACATTATGGAAATAATGTAAGACATCATTTTCGATATACAAAGGTACAAAGGATGCAGAATAATGTAATGCAAGTACCTAGTGCTAACTTTACACGCCCAGAAGTTATTAGTAAAGGAATAAAAAGACACCTGAATAAACATACACTGAAATGGCTGGATATTATAGAAAGACACGCTTCGCTTGTTGCAATACCGTGTGATTCACAGTAATAAATTGGCTATCAACGTGATTCAACTAAGGAATTTAACGCTTCAGACCTTGGACTGGACAATTACCTACCTACGACCTCCCGTGAATCCAAGTTTAACTTAGACATTAATAATGACTGCATCTAATCATTAGAGGTATAAAGCCGGTAATGTTTTGCCTTAAAACAATGTGCAAATCGTGTGAGTTGTGTTAATATGAGGTGCTCATCCAAAATAAACTTTGGAGGTCTTAAAATCTTTAATACGAGTACACTGTCCTGTTATCTGTCTCTCAGAAAAAAAAGTTAAGAGCACAACACACCTGCAACTTATATCCATACTGGCTGGTGTAGAAAGCAGGAGAAATCAGCTCGACGCCATCTTTGCATTTGGCTTCCGCCATCTTGGCCGCCCAGTCCGTGATTCGCCAGACCAGGGCTCCGGAGCAGTTGATGGACAGTCGCGCCACGGCCGCGCGGAGGGTGTCCAACTGGCGGGCTTGTCTCGTGGCCAGCGCAGAGACTAGCGCCAGGTGCTGTTGGCAACTGTCTTCCGTGTGACGGTCTAGGGCTTGTCTGGTTCCCTGGAAAGAGATAGTTATTGATCAGTCAAATTCATAATTGAACATAGCGAGCGGCCCTCATCCTGTCAGTAAATCACTATCGTCTAACTACTAGCGGGCTTGAAGCTGACGCCCACGTCTCAAGCTGCGGTTGTCTGCTCATTAAAATGCTTAAATTGTTTTCGAAACACGCCATATCAAATCCTAAAAACACCCCACCAATCAATTCCTATATGCCTAAATGATAACTCTCTCTTACCTTAAACCGACACCCAGCGTCTCTAAAAGCGCAGGCCATGCCGGCGGCGGCGCAGTGGTCTCTCAGGTGCGTGTCCAGCTCGTCCCGAGGCACGGACGCGGCGGCGCAGCGCTGCGGGCAGGGAACTGGAGCACGGGCACACGTCGCCCCGTGAGCTGACACTGTGTCCTGGAGACAGATGGATTGTTAGTGTTTGGACTTGAAAAGGCTTTGTGAGACACATGGGGTTGGGTTGGGGTAAATTATCTCTCCGATGGATGGATTTAAAAAGGAATCCTAAATACGCTGTTACGTTATAAGAGATGTGAACAAAAACAAATAACAAACTTATCTGTAAACAAACTCCCACCGAATAGTAAGAGAAGTCAAAAACCTCTCTCATGGAATCTTTACTTCATTGGCATCCTAGTCAGCAGGTACCATAAGGCAACATAAACCTCAATTGCTGTTTCTATCCGATGAAGCTACAGCAAGCGATCTCGAAGTTTCGTTCCGGTCCAATGAAGCTGCACCAAGCTTATCCTCACCTGAGTATACCGCTGCGAGCAATGCCGGCACGGCACCAGGCGCTTGCTGCAGTGTTGCTGCATGTGCTGCTGCGTGTGCCGCCGCTGCACCTTGGCGCCGCACTTGTTCTCGCAGTAGACCGGCTCGTGGCCGCAGTTGCCTTGGTGCTCCTGGAATTAGTAGGTGCTGGTGTTAGGAGTGGGTGAAACTTGCAAGATTGAAATGGCACATATATACCTACGGATTCCGATGGAAAGGGACAGTGTTACAAGGATTTTCCGGGTTGATTCATTATTAATCTGGAATGATACGGATGGTTCGAACGGTCGAGGATAACGAATAGTAATTATTGTTTTTGTAATGCTAAAGTATATAGCATACTCGCAATTATTTATTTATTTATCTTTATACAATTTTCATCTCCTGTTATATATGAAAGCTAACTCATCCACCAACCCGCACTATGCCAGCATGGTGGACTAAAACCCTTCCTTCATTGGAAGGAGACCCGTGCTCCAGCATTGGAGTCAGTTGGGTTGTGATGGCATCTTATCAAACAGAATGATGAAAAAACGTCGCCTTACCTCGAGGGCGCTTCCAGAGAACTCCTTGCCGCAATACTCGCAGTTGGCGCGCCTCCGGGAGCAGGTGTACCGAAGGTGGTCCTGCATCAGCACGCGAGGGATCATGGCCCCACACTGCGCGGCGCAGAGCACGGCGTCATGCTTGCACGTGTTCAGGTGCGCCTGCGGGAGAACGAGATGGCTGTAGTTTGACGGTCCTGGCTAGAATCGGCGGTGTAGCGGCTAGATCCACTGCTCCATGGATCCCTGATGTTAGACTGCCGTCTGACTGAAGTTATAGTGCCTGTAGTTTATGACCGAGTTGTCGAGAGCTACAGGTCACTATTATATCAAGTAGTTTTAGTTTTAGAAAACGGGTTACGTGTCCTGGCTAGAAGCGGTGATCAATGCTTTACAGATAACCATTGATGATAGTACAGTATTATTGTACGTTGCGTACATCTTTTTAGTCCAAGGCCGCAATGCCAGATTCCTCCACGAGTCCACTCATTGTATAAACTACTGTTACTAACAAAGCCAGGTGGACAATGGTGATAAAAACTTTCCCTTAATTAACAAACAGTAACGTGATTTAGTTGAGAGAAGGCGTTAGACAAATTATCGCGTTTATGTTAAGTAAACGACAAATGGATATGAAAGTAACCGTCACACGTGCCTACTAGAACATATTTTAGATAAAGAAATGTGTCAGACATGACATAGAGGCAAATGTTTGAAATGATCGATAGTGGCGCCCCATTTGTACATCTAGTACAAATTGATTTATCATAACAAATATTTGAATAGGAATAGCGCCTATTTACCTTGAGCTTGCGCAGTTCGTCGGACCACTGGCATCCTTCCTTGTGGTGGATGCAGTACACCACTGATCCCATAATCGCCTTCTCCGACTCGGGATCTGGATAGATCTGTAACAAAAAGAAACTTTTGTAAACACTTTGAAAAACTTAACACGGTTTCACAAAACAAATTAGAACTTAAATGAGCACCTTTTTAATTTTAGAAACAATAAATTTAATCATTTTGTATTGATAAATGTTCAACTGAAAACACAACGTTAAACGCAACCGTTCCTGTAAAACTGATTGAAGCGCTGGCCACGCGCATAACGTATTAAATAGGACAACGCGATCAAAAATAAACCTCATCTCAAAAAGAGAATATAAAACGAACGTGGACGTACCGGGTGTTGGAATATGGAACACATCATTCGAAAATATGCAAAATGGCCGCAGCTTTTGGCGCGTAAATCTTGTAAATAATTTAATTTAACACAATACAGGAGCGTTTGTTCCAAGGGCTTGATATGTAATGAGCATTCTGGCCTAAACAATTTCGTTATCTTTACGAGTGCATCGAACAGATGCCAGCATGGTGCGTGAACCTCTGTTCTCTTGTTTGTGTGGAGATAAGCGTGATTTTTCACTTCCAAAAGTAGCTGTAGATAATATAAAGAACAAGCACCCGAGCCCTTTGTAAAGCTAAATAATTCTTTAAACAAAGAGATCATAGCTGCAGCATTCGATGTTCACACAAAAATGTTAATGTGTTCATTAGAGCAGTTTATCTATGGTTGTTTGTAAACAACGCCCGAGCTAAAGCTCGTACCATTCGAAGCATCTCGTAATAGCCTGGAGATGTCACTGGCCAACATGTTGCCCGTACGTGAACATTACAGTATCTGGCTTCCTCCCACGAACTGTCGTTCAGCATCCATCGCTCTACTAACATTAAACACGGCAATAAGGAAGAGAATCTACACCGCATTGGATGAAGACCGTATCGATAGTACCAATCTTTCAGGGATGTCGACAAAGATCTTGTAGTGTTTCAGCGTTCTATTTACAAACATTGAAGCGTCCGTAGTCGAGCGGGCCTCAGTGATCGTAACTGATCGCTGAGGTTAAGCAACAACTGACACGGTCAGCCATTGGATGGGTGACCAATTTCAAGTGGTGCTTTTCTGGACGCTTCCGTGCTTCGGACGGCACGTTAAGCCGTGGGTCCCGGTTGCTGCTTCGGTAGCAGTCGTTAAGCCTAGTCAGAGGCCTTCGGGCGGCTTGAAAAACATCTGACAGTCGGGTTGCCCACTTACCCGACAACTCTCTCAGCACAAGCTTGCTTGTGTTGGGGTCCACCAACCCGCACTTGGCCAGCGTGGTGGACTAGGCCTAAACCCTTCCTTCATTGGAAGGAGACCCGTGCCCCAGCAGTGGGGACGTAATGGGTCGTGATGATTTACAAACATTGATGCATGTGGTCAACGGCAGAGCTGCCGCATAACCGTTCTACCTTACGATCCGTGCTCTTGCGCAAAATAAAGAACCTAATCCTTTTCCACTTGGTAGAGAAAAGCACTTGCTAACTTTCTCGATTTAAAGTTGAATTTTGAGTGCAAGCTCATGGTAGAGATAGATGATTTTGACGTTGAAGGTGTATAAATTTTCAAATATAGAACGTTATTTGTGTCGCATTCTAAAAAGATGGAGCGTGATGTGTTGAACTCTCCCGCATCGCTCAATTTTAGAACGCGTTGTGGAGCCGCGGCGGCGCAGGACTGCAACAGCGCATGATTTCTGGACGATAACGTCGCTTACGTCACTTTAGCGGTACGGCACAGTTGGAAAGCAAAAGGATAACGAGAAATGAGGATGTTTCTGCCATTTGTAGAATAATCATTAGTTTAGAAGTGTCACTGAAAGGCAAACGATGTTGATGCTAATAGAAATGTTTTACCTAAATAATAAAATATTGAGTGGTGCTTCCAAAATATTAACTAATTACCTAATAAAATCCAATGTTAAATAAGCAAATTCCTAAAACACATCTATATAAGGAACTCAGTAGGTTAACCACACACCCACCACATATAATCGTAAAACCTTCTATCTACTACTGAATCAGCATTAAAAGTAAATTAATATCATTTTTATTCGCCATTCTAATTAATTAGGAATGGAATGTGCATGAATTTTCTATTATAGGGGTAATATTATCTTATGATGATGGAAATAAGGCTTTTGCTGCGACGGTTTTAGTTTTACTTTAAAATACACCACAGCATGTTACCATTCAAATTATCGTAGGGAATATTTTTAGTGAGGAAATACCTAGTTAGATTCCATTTCAAAATGCTCGATTATAAATTCTCTTTCAAATACAAATACTAGACAGTGTCGCAAAAGTATCACCCACACACTTATCTATAGGTACTATGCTCATCATGTACATCGCGCAGATGAAAATGAATGATCCTGATAACAGTGCAATAACTTTCAATTTAATATTAATAAGTGCATAATTACTGTACACACCAAGGTTGAAAAACTTCCTATTGGTTTCCAAATGAAGGTTGTATTTTGTCGTGGGCGCCATGATGCAACGGTCCCGATCAACACACGTAGGCGGGACATATATTGCGATCGTAATTATCTAATATGAAATATCTAACTGCGTTTTATTTGTTTCTTTTCTTTCTGGCCTGTATTGGATTGTATCCGAATCATCAGGTTTCTGCATATTTTCTAATATTTTTGGACAAAGTCAAGACTTTTTATGACTGACTTGAAATGTTACTGACTGACCCTAAGTCTCTTCACTCCATCCTAACAATAGACAATTTGTTAGCTAGCCCGAAAACAAAATGTTTTTGTTACTCTCAATATAGATCACAAGCGTTCGTTTTGTTTACCAAATAAGACATAAACGTAACAATGTGTAACAGACATGAAGTGCCGTGCTCTACTATGAAGTGATGTAATTTTCCAGCTAAATACAGTTACGTACGGAATTAATTTGAGTTTAAAAATATCGCACATCTACATAACTATAATGTTAATCTTAAAACATCACCAACCACCATATTTCTTACGGGGTCAACAACACTAAATACAACACCTTCTAACGCATGTGACAACGACAGCCCAGTTGTTGACATGAAAGTTACAGCAACAGGCGGCAACAGGGCTACCCTCAAACTTACGACCTGCCGATTGACGGCCGGTGACGGGCTATCGGCGCAGACGTGGGAACGTAAACAACGACACAGAAATAACCGATAGCACTTTGAAGTGCTCACTTGCACAGTTGCTAGTTGGATGTGCCGCTTTAGATTCGACCGACTGAGTCCGACTGTGTCAAAATCAGGAGAAAACGTGCTTAAAAGATAGATGAAAAGTTCGGCAGAATTGTGTTTATCGTCTGTTATGTTCCTAGTGGAATATTACAACTCCGCATGTGTTTTTTGAGTTGTTGGTAATCATAAGCTTTTAACCTATTAATTGCCACATAAGTTGGTTTTTCCGAGCAACCTAAATCTCAATACCAAAAGTACATCATATTATGTGTATATTTAAATAAAAAAACCAAGATGGTAATCAGTGGTCCCTTGCACGTCGACTGGACGGAAGAGGGTTCGATGCCCGGCTGTGGCTAGCGGAACCGTAGCGTCGTGTGTAATACCTAACAATGAGGTGTTAAGAAAGCACTTATTACGGTTATTAAGACCTAGCTTGGAATGTTTAAGGCCTCAGAATTTACTGTTTCCTGCACGTGAAAACACAAATGACGGATTGTTTATTGTTGTGACCCCAAGCGGATGTAGCTACTACCAGTTAGCTTGCAGCATACGCTAATACATATGACTTCTAGAAATTCCTACCTGCTTCCAAGCTCTGAAGGTCAAAGTCTAGGCCAGAACACCCACCAGAGAGAATGTCTTCGGTATTCGAATTACCAACACATGGACAAAAGACTGGCACGCGTAGGCGACCGAAATTAATGTCTATTATTGCTTTCCGCTTTCATTCACAAAGATAAACATGGGCTCAGAAAATCATCAATGGACAGCCAGACAGACGATTAATCATCAACTCATTGCTAATGCATCGATAATGGAGCTTTTGTTTTGTTTATTTATCAAACGCCAGTCGACGTCAGATCGGAACCTAACTGACAGTGCTGAAAATACTAACAGAAAATTAGTTTTGATCGTCAAATATTTTCGAACGATTTTGGAAGCAGCCTCAGATAATATTCTTTCTTTTATATTTGTCCTTATTAATGAAATTTCTGTTAAAGTAATTGAATTCAGAGGGTTAAGTTTATTACTTCAAAGTTCAAACAGAAAACTAACCACGACCTTACATTTGTAATTTTTTATGTCTCTTGAGGCAGTCTATGCACGTACACCTGCCATCCGACATTTAGCTATCCACTTCCTTAACGATCCTTTACAAACTCTATCTTTTTCTTTACAAATGTAACTATTTCTCTCTCTCAGCCTTCCGTAGTCCACTGTTGGACATAGGCCTCTCCTAACGATCGCCACCCCAAACGGTCACCCGCCATCTGCATCCAGCGGCTTCCCGCTACCTTCCGCAGATCATCAGACCAACGGGTTGGGGGGCGACCGACACGCCGTTTGCCGACACGGGGTCTCCACTCCAGAACCTTTCTACTAATTATCACGTAACAATTTATTCTCAGTTATATACGTTTAGGTGCCTACATTTCTTGTAACCTGTCTTGATATACCACTGATACCTATCTAGCCCCATTTTGCCTGACTACGCTATAAATAAGTAGTATTCTATATCGATACGCTACCAACCATAGTTTGAGGGCATCATCTTACCGCAAATCCAAGATGGCAGATCTAATATGGCGGTAATCTAGATACAGTAACGTAACGTGATTTTATTACATATTATTACAGCCACTGTGTGTAATAACTGCTAACATGATACTGGACGCTGGCGGACCTCAATGTATAATGATCGTAACATTACAGCAGTAAATGTTAAACATAATCGTGTGAATGAAACAAGAGCTTTGTATGAGGTCAAAGCCAGAAGGATTTTCCCAAAAAAAAAACTATATCACCAACACTCTAGTAGAAGTCAAAGAACATTAAGATAATAATAACTAGCAATAGCAATAGACAAATCACTTCTCACTTTTTATGTAAACAATTACACAACAAACACTTTAGTTAACGAGAACCTATCCAATTATCTAAATACGCTACTTAGTTATCACAAGAGTAAACACAATTTACCGTTCTATCCACAATAAATCAATCAAAGATGGCCGACGGGTGGAGATCGGAAAGCGCCGGAAGCCGCCAATGAGGTCGAAATGTCAACTGTCAAGTGCGCACCCCGACAAACGATTAAACGAACTATTAATTTCGAAATGTGAATCTTCCGAGAGCTATTTTGTTGCGTAATAGGCACAAAGTGAGTAATGATAGAAGTTCTTTATCTTTATGGTCGTAATTAAGGTCGAATACTTTTCTATCTATGTTATAATAATAGTATTATCATTATTGCAACCCTAGCAACAAAGTGTAAGCCACAGACCGATTACCTCAAATTGGATAATGTCCCGGAGCCGGGGTTATCTGCGCCGGCGCAGATTGAGCGATCACCGGAAGTCACCATTAATTTGGAGAGAAAACCGCGCGAACAATTTTGATTTCCCGATAGGGGTCTCTACTATGGTTTCTGGTTTCTCTTCCTCTTATGCAAATAACTGGGTATGAAATAGCAACTGCTTCACTGTACCGTGAATCGTGATCATGACCCAGAGACACAATGTAAACTACTTACTCATAATCTTAATGGCAGATGCTATATTTATTTTGCAATTGTTTAAAGCGAAACAGAACGAGTCTCCGGTAATGTCTACATACCGGACGGCCAATTAAATTAATGGCTTTGTAAGTGCGAACATTTATGCCCAATATATACATATATTTACAATTTTAAATTATTGTCCAATTTAAAAATGTTCCACTGGGATGCACCTGACGATAATAAATAAAATTATCAATCAAATCCTATTTGACGGAAACATACCCAAAGGGGAACTTATTTATTTAGAAAGAGTTAGAGCCTCCATAAAACATCAAAGCAATGAAAGAAAACTACTTATTTTAACCGCGAGCAGTCGTTAACCCTTTAACTCCCCATCTAACGGCCTGGTAAAATAAAACCATCGCTTGTAGTACATCACCAAGGTGACTAGTTGTAATCACGTCATCAAATAGTTACTCGTGTTAAATAATGATTTTTAACTGGTGATAGGTTAATGCGGAAAAAGACAATAAGACATAATGTAAACTGACCATAATAGATAGATAGGTACATAGATAAAAAAAAGTTTTTCAAAATATTAATAAAACTATAATACTCGTTTCAAGACAACCAAGAATAAAACAATAGAATAATAGAATAAACCAATAAAATAGAGGTTTTAATCATACAAATGATGTTAATGTATGTACCTACTATTAACATTAGAATAAGTGAACATAGCATAAAATTATTTTAATACGGAGAGCAGCGTAGTTTAGGTGGTCCTTTCCTAGTTAGGGAATCGTAAAAATGTCTATTTACGTTGTTAAGACAGAAAATAGTGGCATCTACTTATAGTTCAGTCGTTAAAACATTTTTATGGTGTTCGGGTTCAGTTTCATGTCTTGAAAACCAAGTTTTCGTCGTAAATTCAGTGACATCTTTTCTTTTTCACAATTTCTGTGAGTCTTTTTCTGATTTCTCAACATCTTAACTCTAAAATATTAACTGTATAGGTATATGGTATTTATTACACTTAATATTTGGTCGTATGTCACATCTTCATAATTTCAAAATGAACTTTTATTAGGTATTCATTTTTGAAATTCGCATGTTCTGGGGCCAAATATAGGCTTGGTTAAATAAAGATTACCTTATTTTGATCCTTGAAATTCCGCGGGAAAACCTTTTTGGTGAAGAGAAGTTCGTGGTCAACAGACTCTATAAACAAGAGCTTATATTTATATTCATCCATATTTTGAGATGCAATGTCAGCAACATTGCAAACATGATACGGACATCGGGATATCGCCAGCGGACATGCATGGCGCCGGCTGTTATCGAGGATACAGGATGTTTGACAAATCGCTTTCTGTCAGCATCAGTTGCTATGCCTACTTAACCTTATCAGTAGCATAACATGACATTCCAGCAGGATTATCTTTTAAACCTAACTTTTTATTAACAATAATAAAGGGTTCAAAAATAACATAAACGATAAAACATTACCTCTAAGTACAAAACAAAACATTACAACTAATTCTTTAATAAAGGGATTTAATCATTCACGCCATTAACTTTAATAAGTTAAAAAAGAAAACATGGTGGTCACAAAAAGTTGAACTTGTCATCGTGACGGAGAAGTTTTAAAGCGAAACAGAAGCTCCCACTCAACACAGGCCGAGATACCAAGAAAAATAACTGTCTTGTGAGATTCGAAATAGATTACTGAGAAGTGGCTGCCACTTAATATGATTATTAATGAAAATGGATAATGTTACGCACAAACAGACGGGTTATGTTACCTTTAAAAGGGGTCGTGATTGTTTGATCCGGATATATTTTATATAATGGAAAATCCAACGAAAATGTTTCGGTCGTTAATCAAGTTTTAAGGATTTATATTACTTTTAGCCCTTTAACTTGTGTTTCGTTGTTACTACAAAAACTATGTCCCCATGTTGGCTTCCCGATTAACCACTAGAATAGACTAAGATAAACTTGATAAAAGACCCTATAAAATCTGATTAGAAACCCACACTGATGACTGGCAAATGTCTTACTAATAGCGATTTTCCTGACTATCGGGTATGCACTTTCCTAATAAATTGCGCGGAATCCAAAGAATTTAGACCAGGGATAGTCCAAGTGGTTCGTACTGCAGGTTTTTCGTATTACAAATGGAGTTAAAATTAATGTCGGCAGAATGGAATTATTTAATGCCGATCGAGACTTTGTCAGTAAAGTTTGTTTCTTCATATATTATCTTATACAAGACACAGAAATATGAAACTGAAATAGGAAACGTTATACCTACCATCATTTTACTTATACAGATGTAATGTAAATATAAATAAAGTTTATAATAACAATGGTTTCAAGTCATCACTTGAACTCGAATGGATATTGGAAAAGGATATTATTTGCAAATCCACGCACGTTCCATGACGGCATCAGCATTGATTTGTATCACAGATACCTCAGACTTGATACTACAAGTTGATACTTGCCCATTTAACTGGTTTCAATGGCATTGATACCATAATTATAATATTCCGTGTAATCGTACCCTTAAAAATAGATTAGTTCCCATAACTGTAAAAATCACATTAGTAGTCCTGTGGATCGTGAAATAACTTACGTATGAATGCGTAACCGCTCACTGACTTGACTACAAACAAACGAACAAGCTAACTTGTCACAGTTCACACGCAGCTTTCGAAGTGTTCCGAGAATAAAATCGAGTTTATCTTTATGTGAGCTAAAACCCACTTGTAACATCTAATTGGACATTTAGGGTTCTAAATGAGAACAAAAGGTGTTTTGGCAATCGCTGTAAATGCTATCTGTTAGGTTAGTTAGTTATATGTATACTAAGGTTATAAAAACTCCTTAGCAATAAAGAGTAACAGTCAAAAGGCTTACCTCAAGAAGATCGTATAAAAAGTCCACGTAGCTCATGTTGATTGGAGATAAGCAATTAACACTTTAAAAAAATATAAAAGAGTCCACACCTTACAATGACCAAAGAAAGAGTGGCAACTGCAAAATTAACCAACTTTGGCTATGCTAAGTAGCTTTTCGCCCACGTACATCATGAATACCATACCTGCTTGCCTCTCTATATAAGGTAACTAATCACCAAGTTAAATAAATAAACTCAGAAGCTTAGGCGTGTTGTAACTTGTTTAATTTCATTTTTAATATTTATAGATTCATTTCAAATGAAGTTACTAATAAGGTCTGCGTTTTTTGTCAGTTTTAGATGTAGGTACTTATTTGTATTTGACAAATAATTTTTGCATATTCTAGTATAAGTTATTACTTATATTCTTATTTATATTGTAGAGACTGCGAGAGTTGCGGTTTCCAATAATGCAAACACGTCAAGCCACGCAGTTCAGTATTGCCAGATTGGCAAAAATAGAAAGTTCAATAGAATCAAAACAAAATACTTTATTGCAGATATACTTACAGCGAGTATGAATATATACCTATCGCCATTTCGCAAGGCATCACTATCTAAATAAATACTGCAATTCTGCAGTCAAATTAAACTCTTATACTCAAGTACTTAAAGTTTATAAGATCTAATAAAACGTTTGTCTTTTAAGAGGAGTGTGCGAATCATCGACGCACGATCGAACCGGTCTCCGACAGACTTGCAAAACCTACTTACTGCCGCAGCCGTGTTTACCAACAGACTGGATTTCTCTACAGCAAAAAACTTTACAGACGACACATATTCCAGCTATCATAATAGAAAATATATCTCACAGAGTTGACAGAGATAATTCCAGAAAAAAATTAGTCGCTAACACTCTTAAGATGTACCTATTTAAATACTTTTTTTTATAATTAACGAAAAAAGAGAAGAATGGGCAGTCAGAAATATGGTATAACAATAACGGTAGCACGGACTATGGTCCCTAAAATTGGATGTTACGCACCTAGAGGTAATGCCGTGATAATAAATCAAAGTACTAACGCACGTCAAAAAGTGCTTACGCGTCCGTAAACCAGAGATAATGCACTTTAATCATAGAGTTCAGTTGGAGCAATCAAGCGACGACCGAGAGAGGGGCTATTCTTCAGCTCCCTGATGCCTCGGGCGCGGATGTTAAAAAATAAAACAACCAAAAAGAAGTCGCAGCTCATTCGCGTGCACAGTCCGTGGGAATCTTGTTGCAATAAAAATAAAATTAAATCGCCTGGACTTGGTCTGTTATTTTGTCGAGAATTTGGGAGCGTTTAAATAAGATATGAAAGATCTATTAAGTAAAAAAATATGGAGGACGGTCAAGGGCGCAAGCTACGGTCATTGATCATGTACAATGGCGGAGCGAATGCGACAACGCCGAGTGTTTTTGTGCTTGTTACGTAGCAAGAAAAAAGGCAGGATGTAATGGACAACATTTCAAAAAACTAAAGCTGCTATAAATCGAAAACCATTTCGAGATTTAGCTCTAAAGGACACAAAAAAAATGTTTTTGTATTTTTTGGATGTATCATTTTCGAGAAAATCATAAAATAGTAAAAAAGTACTGATGACGTCATGCATCAGGTGCGATGCATTTTGATGATCAAAGCCTACAGATTTAAAAACAAAGTAACTGTCACTTTCATTTTTGATTGAATTTGACGTTTTATCGTGACGTTGTTGTTTATTTGGGTCATTTTCATTAATTCTGTTCTGACACTTTCTGACTATTTTTTTATTTATTATTAACAGATGACCTCTATATAATATGTCCCAGAGCATGCCACCGCCTACACAGCTGAAAAAATGCTTCTGCTTATTTTTTTACATGATAATTACCTACTTTCCATCATCAGAAATATCAATGTCATTTGAAAATGACCCATTTGTTGGTTGGCATGTAAACAAAGTTGAAATGTCACGTGTCAGTTTTTTTTCGAGACTCAAGCAATAGACAAAAATAAAAATTGAGCCTAATATGTGACTTCACTTCCGGTTTTAAAATAATTAACTTTAAAGTTAAAAATAACATGCAAAAATTAATGTATATACAAAATAAAAAAATACGGGTCCACTAATTTTCTATAATCTTTCCGAATACCTAATAAAAATATAGGGTAAAGAAAATGAAATGTTGTCCATTACTTGAACGCCGAATTGTTTTTGAGAGAACTAGATTCAGATTGATGATATAATTTTAAATAGTCATGCTACATGCTGCACAGGTAATGTGACTATTCTGGATATGCTGGTGCCTCGTGCATGTTAATAAGTGCATGAACAAATTAACTACACAACTTACAGACCCGTGCACCTTTTTTTTCATATCATTAAACTTATAAATCCATTCGATCGAAACTATTTAAGTATTTAGAACTCCAATGTAGTCGATATTTGTAAGTTTCTATATAGATATGATAGAACAAAGATTTATAAATTCCCACAGCCCAATAAATATGTCGACATCAAAGTTTGATAATCATTACCTTTACAATGAAAGAAAATAGTCCAAGCCTCTTAAGTCCGTCGTAAAAACATATAACAATCAATTTTCTATCGGGACATGTCTTTTAAAAGCTAACGTTTCAATTTAAAAATGTTTACAATAGAATTGGTTACATTCTTAACCAAATTATAGTTTGATGGTTGACTGAATATTCCCACAGATTTACAAAAAAAAGTAGCGAAGGACGCCGGAAGTCAAGCACAAAACCGAATTATTGGGATCGCGATCCGTATTTTAAATGTGGCCGCGCATCCGGTCACTTGCCTGCTGATAATATTAATTAAGCAGTTTTCATTTATATCGAGAATGGATTA
The DNA here is from genome assembly GCF_932276165.1 of Plutella xylostella. Classification (NCBI taxonomy): domain Eukaryota; kingdom Metazoa; phylum Arthropoda; class Insecta; order Lepidoptera; family Plutellidae; genus Plutella; species Plutella xylostella. The sequence goes on from NC_063990.1 coordinate 7,744,716, forward strand.
AGGATGTATTATATTTATAAAGATGTTTTTAATCCAAATAATTTAGGAAAGATACCGCGTGACATAAGAGGCTAATCCAATAATGTAACCTAATAACTGTTTTTTTATTCCCCCATAGTAAACGAAATGAAGATAACAACAACGCGGCCTAAGTGTTACGGTCATGCAACAATATGCGGGCTAGCCCATCAGATATCACCAATTACCTTGATTAAAAACTCACTATTTCCGTACTTTTGAAAGTGAAGAGCAGAGGCAGTTATTAAACTACTGACTAACACGGAATATAACAGAACTACTTTCATTTGGAGATTGTTTTCAATAAATACATAGAAAAATTCTGGACTTACGTAATTACTTTTGCTGACTGCAAGATATTGATTAAATATGTAATGTTTTTAAAACTTGAAAACATAGCATGAAAATGCAAAATGTTTCCACTGTATAAGTACTATATCTAGGGATCGATATCAATTACTGTCAGACGCAACAAAATAATTAGCTACCATTTCATTTATCAGTAGATGCATCGTCAACTTAGTCTCTTTAATGACTACTTTTAAATTCAACGTATCTAATAAATTAATGAGTATGGTCTTTGTCATATTGAAAATCATTGTACTTACACCTGACGAGGCAATAACTTTTGAATGTCTAAGAACCCATCAAAATCAATTTTGTTCAAATATGGCACATGGATATACAAATAATTAATAATACCCTGCCAGGAATGCTTGATCGATGTACAATTATGAAGGTTCGAAATGATTCTGAAGTAGGTGGTTAATCCTTTGGATACCTTACCCAAATTATAGGTGTCGAGCCATTAAAATCTTTTCATGTAAGTGATGGAATTTTATTTCAAAAATAGTGGAAACGCTTGCTTTTGTTACGTTTAGATTTCAAATTATCGAACATTTTGTATTGGGTATTTTATAATATTTATTGGTTCAACCTCAAAATTAGTCTACATTTCAAACAACATAAAAATAAATGAATTCAAAGTTTATGGAATAGTTTCTACGTACCTAAGCTGATTGTTTTGTTTGTAACATTTCAAAGGTTGGAGGGCACTCGATCTGGAGTTCTTTACAAGGGAGAACATGAAGGGAGCCCTGGACAAGAACCAATAAACATGAGAGCTTGAGATACAAAACAGACGGAGCGTTATAAATACACCTTTTGTCTGGCCCTTTGTAAATAAATTTAACTGTTAATATTGTCTATAAGAGTTGACCAACATAAAAGAAGAAAGCATTTTAAAATCATAAAAAAATATACAGGAATTTAAGCTCATACTCAATCCAAATAAGGTATTAGATAAAATTCCTGCTTTTCGGAAACATCACAAACCGATACCATCTGCCGAATTCCACACAAAAAATATAAGAAAACCAGCTGATCGTCAAAAATAACAACAGTCCATTCTCTGATCCGCTCCACACATTCATAATACATAAAAGGCTCCTTTTTCGAGACGTCAGCTGTTGCAATTCATCGGGCTTTGCCTGCATTGAAATCTGTCCAAAAATGTTACACATTTTCGGTCGTCTCTAAGAAACATTCGACATCTGTCTGGCGGCAGGTGCTGCGAATGCCAACCAACGAGAGCCCACAAAATGAAAACTATAGCAAAAGCCTACGCGTGCTACCTGGCCGTATAAAATCGTCTCATAAGAACTGAAATTTAAATAAGTGCACGCAATTTAAAACGATGAAATTCTGATAATACTGTATCATTATGCAAATGTTTTTTTATCATCCTTGGAATAAGAATTTTATCAAAAGTAGCACAAATTCTGTATTACCTACTGCGTTATTTGATTTGTCCTAGATCTGATAAAGGATTTCGATAACATTTAATGTCATATGAGAATTTACCGTGTAGACTTATTATCTGCTTTGCACTCACTGGCATTGAGACTAATATTGTTCGGCAGTGTGCATATCTTTGGAAATTCCAAAGTTTTTGCCAACTTCCGGGCATTATAATCTGAGCGAAGAAGGTCCGAAAGTGACTAAACATGAATTCGTTCTTACTTGACAAGGGATTCTCTGTGTCAGATTTCATATCCGCTTTTTTATCATAATTCATACGATATTTGGCATATCAGTTACACTGAAGGAGTAACGAATCTGCGAAACATAACTCGTAAAGCTAGTGGACTTGATTTTTGTAAAGTTTGTGAAGAAAATAATGACAAAAAATGTGACCTTTTTATGGAAAAGGGAAACTCGTAAGCAATCGTAAATATTTTAGAAAAAATTATAAGTATCTAGTAGTCATGTAGTCTAGTAGAAATGTAATTGGTACCTAAATATCAAACCAAACCCATACACAAAAACATTCCGTCCGTTAAAATCTCTATTATCTATACATTTGTATGGAAGTATCGGGTTCCACATCCACAAGCCACTCGACAAACAGCTGACGGCACAAAAACCCACCCTCTTCCTTTATCTATGCCACTATTCAGAAGGCAATGGTATTATTAAGCCCACTTACAGATACACATAAAAAATATTGTGTTCAAGTATGGAATGGAGAGCTATGCTTTTGTTTTGTGGACGCAGCGTTTGGAAATGAAAACAATGTCGCATTTAGGATTTGAAATTCTAGTGCCAGCACTTGGAAATGATGCAATTGAAAGACCTACAAACAGCAGGCTGCATTCTATTTTCGAATTACCATACTTTTTTCATCGTCTGTGTGTGCACGGTTGGGTTCCCATGCTACCAGTAGCTTGCGCTGCACATGGCACACAGGAATTTGACACGCAGATGTTCTGTTCCGCTGACGCTGCTATAAAATACCTAATAAATATGGTCGCAGTGAACTTTAAGTACTTACATTGTGTCATTTTTATGTAATCATTACATTGATGGCACAAATGAGAAAGCATAATAATATAATAATGCTATTCAGATGGTATTTTTATCATTAGCAGTAGAAGGGTTTTTTGGGGTTTAATTATTTCCATATTGGCAATTCAAAAATTAATACTTACCTATATAAGTTTTGTTATGACATGACTGATATTTCAATTAACCACTGGGTTGGAAATGTTGGAATACACGATCATAAGCTGGTAGAGTCATTAACACACTGAAAGTCATTATTCAAAATGTCATTTTGTTATGTTTTATTTCGTCCCCATCACATTTGTTAGTGTCGGAATGCGTGGTGTGCAACTTTCATAGCCTACAGCCAACTTAACGGAAGGCTGCATCGTCGACATTGTAAGTAGGTATGTAACCTATGCAATCATTTGCAATTGACGACCCACTCCGGCGCAGGAAAGGAATTCGCATCGTACTTTAAGTTAATGCCAATAAACGCCTGGAACGGAACGCAAACGTCAAATAAACATCGCCACTTGACGACTTAACATTTTTTTATAGATTTTAAATCCGTCAAAAAACGCCGACTCGTTGTTAAGTCCAAGATGGCGATGCTGTACACTTTAATGTTGATGGCTTTCTTTTACGATTGCAGATGAAACGTTATTTTATTACAAGGTGGGTAATTTATTACTGCATGAGGTCACTCGTGATCGCAATTTGACATAATGCCGCATAAAATCAAGAATACAAGACGCAATGAATAAAAAAATATTTATAGCGCTTTCTTGTGACTCTGAGTTGCTACAATTGCATTTGCTTTTAGTTCTCATTGTAACTCTACATTACCAGTCTGCAGTAAAATTAACTTCATTCTCGTTATCAGAAATCGTTTCTTTTCTGTCGTAAAATAATCTTATATGAATCACTCGGTAGTAACTAGGCATGTAAGTACCATGTATCAATATATCTAACGGGTCGTCATTTTACTCTACATGTGGCCTCTAACTCGGTGGTCTGCTCTGTAATTATAAGACTGCATTTACAGGATAAGATCCTACATGTTGAGCAGATTACTTCTCGCAATACGCAATATTTATGATTACTGTCATGTTTACTTAACTGATCGCATTTTGTATCCAGTTTGTTCGTCACAAAGAAGCAATAGGATGATCTAATATTTACTGCCCCGAATGACCAAAAATAAAGAGAATTATGTGTGACAAATTGGGGTATGTTGCGTTACTTTTGCGTTACTCTATTGTCCCTCTCTAGTAATGTCATTCTTGAAACAGTATACAGCCTACCTGTACTATTGTATATGGAGCAAACTGAATGGGCTACTATTTAATTTGCCAGCGAAAGTTACCCGTCCTTATTGTTTGTTGTTTTATCTCAAAACGCATCTGGTTCCGACATAATGAAGTGGTGCTCATTAATTCTATTGTCTATGCAATGTCTAATTGAATATAATGTACAGTTTACCGTAACTTGTGCAGTTTTGTCGGATGCGTTAGGTAACGATTACGGTTTCCCTTATTCATTGTTAGTCATTTGCATCTCTACATTGTGCTACTGTAATAATTGCATATGTACTGAGTATAATATTATACAAAAAATAACATTTTGTTTTTAAGCAAGGTATTGTTCATAAATCAAAGTAAAAAATGCTATATTGCAGCCCCTATGGATAATGTTACATTTGCTACGTTAGTTACCTTCTGCATAAACATATCATCGACACATTTCTAAATTAAGCCAAGTCGAAGAGGTCATAATTAATCTCAAATTTATTTGGAGTCTGAAGCTTTTAGAATTTTTAGAAAGGTGTTCAGTTTGGATCCTAAAAGGTGAAAGTCTTGTTGCAAAAACCCTATCACACGGCGGCCTTGCCAAGGTGAGTGCATAACGGTACCTGTGCGGAGGCAACCGGCTGCTTCCTACCAAGCGACCGCCTCCGACTAGCAACACAAGCCTTGCCACCTATTCATTGAACGCTATCAACCACTACCGCAAGCGACATTCAGAGTCCACGCAACCATGTATGCTACACTCCTAGAGGCAGACATCAAAGGAGGCGATACGCAGTCAAGACACGTTCCTCTCGACATTTCCTCTAAACGACAATTATGTACTGATATGGAGACATAATTATAAAATTTTAGACACGTAGCAGACCTTTTCGGGATGCGGTCGGTTAGGTTTCATAACTGTGTTCCTCCTTGTAAGGGCGAAGGGGCAGTTCGATTTTTGTGTTTTTAGGGCGTAGTTTGTAAACAAACAATTGATCGCTTTCTAGCTGTAGTCCTAAAATGGTATCTATACTACTTATATTTAATGTTACGGTTGGGAATGTTGAAATTGTACAAAATAGTTCAAGGAGTTGACATGGCATTAGCATTTGCTAATGTAAAATGACATTTTGGACCTCGGGAAACCACAAAAGATTCGTGTCAAAATAATGTTGCAATCCTATGTAATGGTTATCCTTGGAGACTTGGCAAATCGTGCTCTTAGAAACAAAACTTATTTACCTACCCATTTTTGGTTCAATAAACTGTATGTAACCTTTAAGTTCATTGAGGTCATTGTTGTTATCCTGATCAGGTTTTATTTTGTGAAGTTTCCTGCGTTCCCAGTTCATTGCATAACTCGTTACCTACCTGTCTGCAAACAGTATTTGCATTAAAACTTCCATCTAAGATGAATAAAAAATCAATTTCTCTAGAGCTTCCAACATTTGCAAAGGGTGAGGGTGCCGAATAGTTAGGGAGGATCCCTTTGAAAATGCGTGAGTCACTTACGATTTGACTGATCTCGGTGATAGGTATGGGGGAGATGGTTTTCTCGGAGCTTTGCGGGAGCGACGAGGCGCTGGGGGTCGGGGACACCCCGGGAGACCCCGGCTGGACATTCACCACGCTCTCCTTCGACGTGCGGTTGGGAGACAACCTCGAAGGGAAGCTCAGAGTCTTCGTCCACTGAGACAAACTTCGCACCATCGTGGCTAGTCCATGCGCACAGTCCACAAGTTTATATTTCACACGCGTTCACTGCCCCCGGCCGGTGAGCGAGTCGACGAGCGCGCGTGTGTTCTCGACGGCGGTCGAAGCACGAATGCGGTGGCGGCCTCAAAAGTTCGGACGCGAGCAACAAAGCAGATTACAGCCTGCATTCAAGTTGTGACTTGACATGCGGGCGTGGAGGGGGCAGGCGCGGCTGTGTGGCGTGCGTGTACACGGCTGCGTGCGTGTGCGTGCAGGCTTGCACATTATGCACTGCTGTTGCAGGCCAACTAAAGGGCAGGGAAGGGACTGATTCTCTTTTGTTTATTGCCTCCGGTTACTTCGAACTTCGATACTCAATAAAAAGTACTTAAGTACAGTTTTTTTTTGTATGCAAATGTAATGTAATGTAACCCACGAATAAATAAGACGTTTCACACAGCTTCTTTTATAATTTGAGTTTTAACGGTACTTATCAATAATCCTTGCAGTCTTAGTACCTAGGTCTTTTCAAAATTATTAAGGCCCTGTTTCACAATGTCTGGTTAGGGGCTACCTGTGGTATAAAATACATGCTGTCACTGTCAAAAAAATAATATCAGAGAGTGACAGCATGTATTTTATCTCACAGGTAGCCACTAACCAGACATTGTGAAACAGGGCCTAAGTATCGTTAATTAATATATAATATTCATGGATATAGGAATAGAACAAAAAATAATGACGAATACCTACCAATTGTTGCACGTATTTGGATAGGCACAACTTCATTCATAATCCTGATCAGTCAGATCATACATAAACGGACCGAGAACCACAATTACCCTAAAAAGGACCCCTTTTATCATCATCAACAAAGAATTTACCAACAATTGCAGCAGGGTCGGGCATCCGAAATAGAAACTGCGTAACTTTACCTTTCATTTCCGCCCTTATCGACCCATATCCGTGGGGATTAGCAGGGAGTCATAAATTAGACGCAAAAATAACTGCACACGTGATGTTTTCAAAAGGGGAAAGTCCCCTAAAAAATACTATTCCAAAACATTGAATGAGTTGTGTAAAAAACGTTCAAAGACGTGTTGATAATAGGAATTTGAAGAAGTTATTGTAGTAGAACAGAAACACACTGAAAAGGGAGATATATGATCTGGTTGTAACTGTAACAAATACAAGTAAATAGGAAAAGTTGATACTTAGAATATATACTTACGATGTTATTTTTTTGCGTTAGATGTTTTTCTTGTGTTATCACTATCAACTTATCACTTTATAATAACTTCCAAATATTTGCAAGGATTTTAATATCACGCTGTAAATAATGAAGTCCCTATAAAGATAAATCAAAAGTAGATTAATTCTGCAGATATTTGTACCTACCTACTCACCCTACTCCTTACATACAATCGGTGGTAAAAATAATTGCGAAGCGTGCCAAAGGCCCTAAGAAAAACTTAATGCCTGGCGCAAGCGCATATGAATTGCAAAGCTGAGTTTCTTGTGCAGTTTCTTCCAATTAGTGTTTTAAACTTAAAGTCGCAATGTCCAGATCACTGAAGCTGAACTTGGCAGGGTGCTTATGACCTATGCTTCGTCACGGTGTCTACATTCTCTATGAACCCTTCATACTTCACGCGACCACTTAGTTTTTTTTCCTCGTCTCCCCCCATTTTCGTTTCCAGGACACGGAGCGTGTCGCCAGCCACGTGCGGCGGCAGCTGCCGCCCGCAGCCTCACCAGCCAACCAATTTACTTTTAAATTTCAAATTTCGAACCGATTTTAAAATTTTGAATGTAGAAGGAAGTTGTGCACGCGGGTGCTTGAGATGAGGAAGAGAGTGTCAGTTTCTAGACTGAAGTGTTTTCTCTTGTCTTTTTTGTTGTTATTTTCGCGAACTACTTGAAAATCCTCTTTCAAGTGAGGATTCCCTTTCGGATCATAAGGTTCAGTTCCCAAAATGTAGAATTTGTGTAGTGTTGAGTTTGTTCGTGTAGCTCTAAAAGTTAACTACATAACATGGACTAAGGGCATTTCATTTTTATCTTTACCTATGTAATAATTCTACAATGCAGTAAGCAAAGTCCTGCACCAACTGTTGACCACATAGGTACCTACGGACTGCGAACTCATTATGTTTACAAAAAAGGGTCATTAATATCCCTCTTCTGGTCTTGGCCAAGGACCCTTCCTTTGTTCTCTAGCTAGCCCCCGTAGAGACAGCTGTTTATTCTGCTAGCGAAAACGATTATGTTGCAATAGTGTTAGGTTCATAAAAGATTATGTTAGTACTTTACTACATAGACTAAGTATATTAATACATATATGTCTGTTATCTATATGTCATTTTAATTTATTCCCCGATAACCAATATTCTTATTTTGTTTATGTTTATTATTATTTTACTTATTGCATTTTTTGTGTATTTTTGTGTGGTGTGGTGGTCATCTAAGAAAGAATTTGTATGATTATTAAATCAGTTTCAAAATTAACATCAAAATCGATGTAGAGTCGCTTTAAAGTCCGTAATAACGGTTGTTCACCACCCCTTAGTTCAAATTCGGAACATGGGTGGTATGCGTTTGGTGTTGCTTAGTTTTATTATAGTGGCAATAGCAATGCAATATATCTTGTTATTCCAATATTTTTATTATTTACACCGCTTTTATTGTGTTGTTTGATATTTTATTATTATATTTTTGCCATTAGCTTACTTCCCGTGGGATTTTCCAGTGGTGAACCAAATTTAATGATATCTGAAAAGGAATTGAAAAAGTACTTAACTAATGATTATTTGTTACGTTTGGTTTATAAGTAGCTAACGTTAATAATTTTTCAAAATTTCCGTGAAATAAGGTTTATACACTCACGTGCAAAGAAACAGTTCCACTTACAAAATGTAGACAACATATGGCCTCAATTTTTTAAAACATTGAAAAGGAAATTTTTACAAAATATTTACGTTTTTAGTTGGTAATCTTCTGTCTGATGCGCCATAAAATGAACTTAAACATTGCAGAAGGCGTCATTAAGTTAGCTTTTTCTGTGTATAAGTAATTTGGTGATTTTCTCAATGGAACTTTTTTATTGCCTGTGAGTGTAGATATTTAAGTTTTACATGTGACAGCCGTTAATTTATCCAACATAATATAATAATTTGTGCTAATGTGCTGTTATATTTTTAATTAGCAATTATTTTTTCCAATGAGTCCACCTATAAAGTACCTATACCTATCACCTACCTACCATACAAAAATATCATAATCAAAATCCACCAATAAACGACATAGTTATGCTAACAGACGTTCAAAACATACAGACGAATTGAGAACCACCTCCTTGTTTCAAGTCGGTTAAAATATATTATAAATGGCAGCAGACTATAAACAAAACGACGACACATCACATCACTCTTGTCTTGTTATATTTTTAGTGGCATCGTAAATTATTTTCTAATACCTTAGGAATCCCTAATTTTACGGTGTATGGCTCAACTCGTCTTTGTTAACGACGCCATGCATGTTGATGGGTAACAAAAGAAATTATTATTAAAATACCACGTCCATTTATTTATTAATAAAAAATCGTAAGTAATTATTCATAGGAAAACTTTTTGCAATGGTCTGTTCAGGTTGAAAATTAATCAGTAGTCGACCCTAAGTACTTAGCTAATGATAGAGAACCCGACAAAATGGACAACACCGCAACACTGTGATTCGTAAAATAATGTAGTTTGATTTTACGAATTTCGGTTGACGACAGTAGGTACTTTTTATTTATATTTATTTCGGTAAAAAGACGGGTAAATTAATACAGCCATCTTCATGTTTGTCGCCCGTTAAATTCAATGAAGTAAAGAAATTATAATCATTTTATATTATATTGCACTTATATTTTCAATGTTTTAAAACATAAGTCCTAATATTTCATTTCATTACAAATGACAGCAATAAGTGCGTGCTTCCGCTTCAGCAAACCTCTAAATTAACAGAAACTAAACTTAGTAATTAAAATAAGCCAACACTGCAATTAGGCAAGTCTAAAAAAACTTTAAATAAAAAAGTTCAATTAGTCACTAATGTGTTTGTCGAGGAGCACGTGCGGGGTATGAAAGCTTTCGAAATTGGTATTTTGGAGGGTTTTTCACACGATAGTCAATTATTGGAAACAATGAAACGGAGACAGATATGGCCTTTCCGTATGATGCCATTGATATAATAAATATATTTGCTATTAGGGTTACTTTTAATTGAAATAATAAAGTTACTGTAAAAAATACTTTAATAAACTTAAGATAGAATATTATGAGACATCATATCATCGTTGAAAGCGGATTTCTTTAATGAGAATACTAAAAACTTTAAAACAAAGACTAACAACTAACTTTAATATGATTACTTTAACCGAACCACTTCTTTACTTGTTAATAGCGTAAAAACTGACCAAGAGAGAAACATATGGTAACATCGCAAAAGCTATTAAACCGACGCATAAAAAATCACAATGCTCCCAACACCATATGTGGCACGAAAGGGCAAGAATATAAATAAATTGTGCCGGACTCATGCAAAGATTTGTCCGATTTCAAAACGTCAGAAATCACACCCCATGTGCTAGGACCGTATAATTTGGCAGTTGACACCAGCCCCTTAGGGTCTGAACATATGGGTAAAAAATAACATTGTACATTTTAATAGTTCCAGTTTATCTTAATTTGTACCTACACAGGGTGTCCCATGAATGGAAAGTATCATAATATAAATGCAGAATATGGGATTTTACTGAAAAGAGACTTATTTTTAATAGTACATATTGCAGACAATATTATAGAATTGATGATAATTGCGTAACTGACTTGGAAATTAAGTCATTGTTAAAAATCTGTGAATTTTCTAGAGAGTCTCTTACAAATCCAGAAGATTCATTAATGTCTGATTATAATATGTAGGGTTATAAAGCTATCTAACCCTAAAATCATCAGATATAACTTTGAACCTTTTTACCCTTTGAAAATACTGTTTACCTTTCAAATGTTGAGTACATTTCAGAACGATCGTGTGGGCATCATCACGACGTTACTCAGAATTGATTATAACAATGCATCTAATATCAAAGTTCGTTGCCGCCATTTTTATTTTTGTTTTTTTTTATTGTCTTAGCGCCATAATGGAAGCCGTGGTCACGCGTCCGTCCAAACGTGACAAATATTTAAAATCACTATTGGAATTGAAATCATTTGATTGGTTTAATGTAACTTGCTTACATACCGCTTCCATACTTTGTATCTTAAGTGCGAAAGTCTGTATGTTTATAGCTAAAACCTTTATTATTATTGTGATTAATTTTCTTTACATTGACTTTGAAGAGTGATAATAATGACAAGCCATGTCTTATTCGGGATCAATTAGGGAAACCAAAGCAAAGCTTGTGGCGAAACTGTATACCTACATACCTAACCTATTTTATTGATACTTGGTGACAGCAAATGATTTAGGTATAACTACTGTCTTACTATTCATTTTTGGTGGGTCTAAATGAAGCATGTAGACAGACGTTGTTCCCTTTGGCGAATGATTCACCTATCGTCAATGCGGCGGCGGCGGTTGACACCAATGACCGCGCCTCTCTGATCCACATCAACTTTTGTAAAAGAACTTTTGTAAAAGCTGTTCTACGACGGAGCGGAATTGTCAAAATTCTCCGGATTACGTTTATTATGCGCCTGCGCATCTGCTCGGGACTATTATGGAACAGCTGTTGAAATTCATAAGAATGAAATTTTATTTAATGTAATAAATATGTTAGGTATAATATTATTAGATTAGATGTAAAAACTATGGATTTAAATTAACTTTTGTAACTTCGGTATTAGAAGAGTTTAACTATAATTCGTCCCTCCCTGGGAATAACTTTGATCCTGTCCATCAGGAATGATTTTTCTAGACAGTGACAGCCATCAAATAATTTCTTCGATATAATTTGATCATACTGTCCATTACAGCCGAGTCAGCGACGTCAGCGTTGCTCTATGATACTGTCTATTATGATTTTAAGCCAAATGTCATATTTCTATTAGTAATCAATGACACTATATTTAAGAAATCATCTCTTTCAATTTACTTTTAAATATGCAAGACTCTTATTAGGAAAACCTACTACATATCTCCAAAAAGCACCTTCCAAAAAAGGTAGTATTACCACCATAAATCTAGATACGGCACGACTTCTAATCGATACGATCTTCACTTACCTAATGAGCTTTCCGATTCTAAGTACCATAAGCTTTTGTCAATAAGAATTTCTGACAAAGACTCATTACGAAATTAACGTATCAATGTGTCACAAGCACATCGCTTCAGAAAAGCTTAAATAAACTTTTTTTCTCTTTATAGCAATCTTGGCGCCATGCCTTCGAGATAATTGACATCATTTATATTGGGTATATACGTAATCTTTCATATTATTCACTCTAAATCAAACTGTACTGCTTAAGACTTAAGATTTGTTATGTTAGCGAAGAAGGGTTCAAAGTTAAGTTGGTTGTACATGTATTAGGTCGATTATGATTTAGTTGTCAACAAAATCGGTCGACTTAATGCGTTCAAGCGCGTTGTCAGCAAACGTAATTAGTTTAGTTTTGGGCTCGATGTATCTCGTGAAGAATCTCCAAAAATAAAGTGATGGATTTGACAAATGTGTCGTCTCATGTGATTTGTGTTTGTAATGTTTGTTGTACACGGTTATTTAAGAAATAGGTATTTTTGTTGTTTGTTTATTTTTTGGTTTATTTTTTACATAATAATATGCAATTATGAAAACTATATTTCATTTTATATTTAAAGCGAGTTTTATATTTAGGGAAACAAGCTGACGTAGAACTACTAATAATTGTCTTACATTTTCATATCAGCAAACCTTCAGCCATTATTACTATTACTTACGACGAACCCTCTAATACTAGGTCCTTCATTTATAAAAGTAAATACGGTAGCACCAGTACCAATAACCTCCACATATTTACTTTATCACAAATTAAAGCTCTAAAAGTTATGAGCTGTCAATGGTAAGCAGCAACCAATGACAGCCACAACAAATGTGTCATTGCCTCTATAATTTCTTTTTTTTTCTTCGTGCCTTTACCACCTCGGCTGTCACATCCAACCAGCACTAGATTTCCACATGATTTGAAAGTTCAGTCCCCTTTCTTTGTTTCAATTTATAAATCGAATATGCCGATGACGCTATGTGTACAAATTTGAAAATAGAACAAAGGGGGTTGGTTACAAATCGTCATAACAGTCCTGCCGAATTTGGGGTGTCTGTTAATTTATGAATTTTGAAGTTTATTGTGTTTGCTTTTACTTAGTTACTTTCACATTAGGATTGATATTGACATTTCCTGTATTAAGTTTTAAAACAAAATAGAATTTAGTAGAAGGTAGTAAGCTATTTTTTATACTATGTGTCTAATAGGTACCTAAAGCTTTTAAGGTCAATGTGATTGACAACTGTATAAAATACTTTCGGATCGAAATTGTTGTGGACCTCCCATTAAGTTTAATGAATGTAACATTTTGACACATTCGAAATTTGTAGCCGTATCTAGTAGTCTATTTGTCGGATGTATTCTATAAAGAAGGTGTAACAATTTTTCTTATTGAACATACCTAACTATACAGTAAAAAGAAAGGCTTAAGAAAAGAGATGGGTGTACAAATCCCGCCCCTGTCATGTGCCAATGAGTTTTTACGAAATTAAGTACATTTTTGAAAATTAATCATGAGCGAGGAAACCTATATAATCTAGATTTAGCACATCTAGATGTGAACTCACCAACCCTCACCCTCAGGACTATTTCCCAATATAGTGGGCCAGTGCATTGGGAAATGGCCCAACCTTACGAAGGATATTTAGTAAATTTAGAGCTAAAGGAAATATGTTCTTACAAAGGTTGCATTCGAGAGAGCCAAGAAATGGCTTAAGAAAACGCAGAAGCATCTGTATATAGTAAAGACACATGATCCAACTTCTACAAATAGTTGCGGTAGAGATGGATCTAGAAATCAGGAACCTGTCTAGGCGTACTGGCGCGCCATCCACATTCGGCACCCACCGGGCCCACTCGCAAAGGTCACCAGACTGATTAATAATAATTATAAATAAGATGTCTGTTTGTCCGTTAAAACCGAAATTGGTCGCCTGTCCGTTAAGATCAGCTGCCCGATGGACCGGTACTCCTACTTTCGGATTCCATTTCCAACAAGTTATTTTGGACGGAAACTCAATTGGCTTCTTGGTGCTTAATTTATTGATGAAGATGGGATGGTCACTTGGTCACGTGAGAATTAAGGGTGACTTGCATAAGAAAGTTAATCAAAATTAAATAGTTTTTTTTCTTGCTCTAACATTATACTGTCAGAGCAAGAGGTCATAGCTTTTATTTTGATTAACTTTGTTGTGTAAGCCACCCTTAGGGTTAACTATTAATAAAATTTTGTAAGTATCTAGCTTTTCCCGTAATTTCAGTAAATTAATGCAGAAAGACAAGACGTACCTAACTGGTAGGTAGTAACAAATGTAAGTTTTTTTTCGTTTTGGCACTTGATTTTTGGTAAAGTAAACGTTAATAACGTTAATCATTATCTATGTCTTTCCCCATGCTGTTTGAAATAACACTTTCTTTTTTATTATTAAAATATATTACTATAAACCTATAATATAGTTAGGCACTTACATTTTAAAAATACATATATTTTTACACCTCTTCTCTCATATTTCTCTTTAGAGCCGTAATTAATGAATTTGATATAGCCAAATCAAAAGTGTTCTAATTAACGTTAATTTCATCTCCCTTGGTGGTCTGTAGAAAGAAAAAAGTCGTCCAAAAATATAAAATGCTTTAGCGCGTCCTCCGTCAATTAGACATGTCAGTTGCTATATTATGTCATGCAGGAGACCACTGTAGGGATTTGGGGCTACACGCGTTATGGACATAAGCTTCTATCCTCACATAGATGAAAATAATGTAGTTTCTATTATTGATTACATTTATTTGCTATTCAAATAGCGTTTGTACTATTTTCTATTTTTAATGATAGGATTAAAGTAAATATTATTATTCAATTGTTTACTACAGATTCTAAGTAAGCATTAACAAATGAAGACATCGGTAGCAAGGTATAGTTATTGAACCTAATTACAGCAATACATCCCCTATAAGTACTTAATTATACCATCGACTCTTACATACAGCCTGCGAATCACTCAGGCCTATACCGCGCGCCGTTTTCACCGTTTAGGCTGAATTTTGCAAAACTGGTCTTGTAATCGGAATAGAGTCATATAGCAATTCCAAAAAGGTTAGGAATTAGTGTTAGGTACTATGTCTGATAAAGTCACATGATGCATTTTGATAAATATAATATTTTGTAATTTTACAAAACTCATATACAGGGCGTGTTGCAAAAAGGGTTACTAAGCCCAGCCCAAACCTACACTTGCAGCATGGTATATCTAAGCCCACGTTTTCCAGATGGGTGTACCAACTACACTTACCAGTTTCTTTGGAACACGAGTAGTATTCATTTCATTGACAGTAATGAAAGTGACTCACTCATACGTAGGGTCTAAACAATATTCTTCAATAATAGAGACATTGGTATTGTACGAGAGCCAGCAGTACATTCCTGGACCAGGATATTTTAGGGTTCCGTAAATTCTAAATCAAATAACAATATTCTCTCTTGGTTTACACTACTGAAAGCTTCCATACATTATCCAATTAATTGACCTACTCTCTCTCCTGTATTATACCACTGTACATGTAAACAGCATAGAGTAATATTTTTTTTAATAGCATAGCATCTATTTCCAATGAGCTGGTTTATGACTACTTTGGTTCTCATAAACCTGGTTAGTTTAATTTAGTTTGATTTCTTTGTTTTTTGTTTTATAATTTAATTCCCTCTTTTTGTTATAAAGTTATGTGTATTTGCGATTAGATTAAGTCTAGGCTTTAGTTAACCCTCCCTATACTACCTAACTAATCTACCTAGAGGTGGAAACTTGTGAAACATAAGCTACCCTGTCATTGTTATCTACAAAATAAATTAGTTAAGTTTTCCTAATATAGTAAAATAAAATAAGTGCTACCCATGTAAAGTATAATATGTATTTTTTCACCTATGATGTTTGCAGTAGATACAAGAAATCTCCCAAGGAGAGCGTCAATCTCCGAATGACCTTTTGAAATTATCACTATCTCCCGAATTTTATGGAATGAATTTTTTGTTCACCCTACAGAACCCTCTTCACGAACGTCAATCTGAATGTTAGATCTTTTCACATGCAACGCCCGAATGAAGTATAATTGTTTGCTTTTTAAATATTTTAGTATTGAATATGTAACTATGCTCAGATTATCTGAGGTCGCATCTTGTGTTTGAATTACGGTTTATTGTTATACATTGGTGGTATCGCCGGCGACAAAAAAGATTTGGTTTAAAAAATTCTAAATTGGTAGGTAAAGGACCCATATTTTTGTTCCCTTGTAGGCATTTTTTTAATAATTAATTCATTTGAATGGCAAGAAACTTAACATTTCCGTATGAGAAACGAAACGATACAGTTCCAAGAGGAAAGAATGTGGATCTGCAAATCAGATCTAGGTATCTTTCATTAATTACGTAATTATAATAATGATGGCATTGTTCGAGTAAGCATGCGAATATGTCGAGTTAACGGTTAGTTAACGCTATAGTGTGTTACGTTATTTATGTTTTCGTAATGTGGAGTGTTTCTCTGGTCGCCTCGGAAATATGAAGTTATGGCTTTTATTAATTTAGTACTTTTTGCAAAATACTAATAGCGGCCATTAGTATTGTGTACTTATTATAATAATTTAATTACCTACTTACTTGATAAACAATTACACCAAAAGCCAAACAATAAAAACTATAAATTAACTTTTCATTTGAAAATTGAGACGAGCTCGTCGCGTCGGGCGTAGGGTAAATTTGACAATAGTGGACACTTCGACCATAAATTTCATAAAGTCGGCCTCGCTTTATGACTCATTACATTAAACGGGCAGGTCCGGGAATTTCTTCAAATGGATGTGCAAACAACAATTTGAGGTCATGTTGACCACCCGTATGTGATGGGCCATATTTTTTTATGTGACGGAATATTTGTAAGTGATTTGTAGATTCAAATAAATTAGTTGTTTGTCGGCTGTGCAGTGTCGTTTATAACTTTGAATCGATTCTCTAAAGATTTAACAGTCGTTTTGGTTCTCTGATTGATTTGATTTTGATTACACCTCCTATAAATTTTGTCAAAAATATCTCTACACACTTTTACGATCCCTACGTGTGCCACTACTTGACTTCATATCTTAAATTGGGTCTAGTCATTTTGAGAAACTATACCTCAAGATTTTGCGCAACAGTATCAGTTAGTGCTTGTTAATCTGATTTTAATCTTTCGTTTCTATCATGAAATACATAACATAATTTATATCACCTTGTATTTTCGCATGCTTACTGTCATCATGTCGTTAAAATATTTGTCAATTCAGTACACCATACCGATACCGACTTATTATAGTTAAATAGATAAAAAAAGATTACCACCGACTAAAGAAATACACGTTGCTTCCCCGGTGGTTCGACGGTTAACCTGTATATCACATTTTAACACCCATACCACTGCAAAATGGTGTTTTGGAATCACTTATTTAAAACTTTAGACTCACGTTCGAAGGTGTACAATCGTTTGGACTTATGCATATTTATTTATCCAAAAAGTGTCACGGAAATAGTATTTCAATACTATTGTAGATAAGGCTCAAAATTAAAGTAGGATTTTACGAGATAAATGATTTGTTTGTTGCTGTATCTTAAAGCCGCTCTATCAGCGGGTGTCTGGGCGGTGCTATTGACTTATTTCCACTGAATTCAACAGATAGTTAGTCGCAATGTTTGTTTGTCTCCTTGTCAATCCTTACATTCTTTTAAGAATGCCGAAAGGTTTACTTTTGAGAATATAACATAAAAAAGACGTCTATGGAATTAAATTTTCTTGTTTTTAACATGATTGTATCTATACATATATACCGAACTATCCAACGTAGAACTAGAAGCTTCTAGTAATAGATTAAGATTAACTACAGCTGACTCCCTAAGTAGTCATGACGATAATAACTCAGGAATTCATCGCTAAAACCTGTTCTTAAAAAGACAGCTGCTAGGTGAATGTGAAGTGAAAATACAAGCGCCTAAAGAAACAGGTGAACCTCCTCTTGAACAGCCCTCTCACAAGAATGCCGAGGGTAAAAAAAATAAGATCGTCAGACTACTGAAGCCTTAAACAAGAACAAAACCAAAATACAATTGCTACCAAAGAGCATAACAATCAAAATCCGTTATTAGTCGTTATGTCAACATTTTAACAATTTAAATACACTATTGGCCAATTGTTGGCTGCTACAGGTGAAGATGTACCACCAAACCCATTGTTGATGAACAAAGAAGCAAAATTTAAAGTAATAAAACCCGTAACGAAACCGAAAACGGGAGTTCCTGTAATTTATGGCCAAAGTGGTCTCCAAAAATTGCGTGATTTCGAAGAAAATAAGACAAATAAAGAAGGCGATCTGTTAAGCAACAGGATGAAAGGTGTGACGAAAGATTTTACAGTATCTATTTAGAATCGTAACGTGAATAAATCGTTTATTTCTATTTTTGTGCACGTTGGGATCGTGGGTGGCGTATTTGTGAGCTTCTTAAAAATGAACCATGTCTATGATGGACTCACGTTGAGTAATCTGTAATCATGAAGGTAATCTATTGTTGCATCTTATGTGTTAGCAAATATAACTATAATAGAAGTAGACAAATAAATTGCAACCAATTGGATAAATAACGTCATTTCGGTATTCTACTTCATCTTCATGATCCACCCATCAGCCAATCAGTCAATATTACAAAACGAAATAATAAAGAAACAGTGTTGCATAAACATAAAACGAAATGAAACTATCGTTTTTTTTTGAGTCGGTAATGGAAAGAAACAATTGAATTACGCTACCTGTGTTGGAACTTGGAACCCGCAGCGGCCACAGAGTATGTCATAAAGAGCAGTACAAAGAACCACAAGGTGCAAAGAAAAAATATTTTGAACAGTAAAGAAATGATGACTCATCTAGATAAACTTTAAGATAGTATATTCTTATAGGTTTTACACTGAAACGTTGATTAGGCCATTAAGCTAACGTACTCGGTTGTTTAAAATCTATCTCATAGATGAAGCGAACAAACATTTAAATTAACGACAAAATTGGTGACAATTTGCAAAGCTATGTCATGCCACTGTCTCCGATATCAATCGTGTGAAAAAACAACATTTATAAACATTCAGGATCCTCAATACAGTTGCACAAGGTATTAAGAAAGGTAGTGGGGGGGACAGATCAATAAACTCGTCTCTCGAGTGGTCCCCGCTAGGTCACCACAAGGTCGTAGACTGGTCTCCAAGCTCGCTGGACCACATCTTTTTGCTACAAGTCGCAACTTGTTATTATAGAACCTAAACCGTAATAGAGCAACAGGCTTCTACAGGATTTATCAAGTTTATGTTTAATGGTGACATGGAAACCTACCTCATACTTTTTAAGACGCTGTGATGAAAACGGGTGGTTTTAAGTTTCATTCTATTATCAGTAGGTTTTTATGTTGTGGTTCATTTTAATCTTAGAAACGGACGAACATAATCACTATAATGTTTATGAAATTGAATGCTAGTTTGACAGGGTCATGTTAGTATGCAGAGTATGTACCCTACCTAATGTATAACTATGGCGGAAAGTTCTAGAATCGATAAGTTTGAAATGACGCCTTTTCACTTGCTATCCGCGTCCTTCACTTGATTTCTTTTAAATATTATAAAGCATTTTAACATCCTTTTAGGTAGATACGGTTAGGTGCGATAGGTGTCAGCGGATTCACATAAAAGCTCTCGTACCTATAAATACCCATCCGTGTCCGTTCAACATTAAATTAACTTAATACCAAAATATATTTCATAACAGCAAATAAAAATCACGTCCAAAACCATTCGAACCAGCCAGCAATGAATAAAACAAAAACGAAGCGAGGCGAGGATATTCGGCTCATCGTCCGCAGCACACGTGCTGTGGCACCTTGCGCCTGCGCAGCTGCCGCGGCAGCTGTTGGCCAATCGCATGACTTTTAAATCTTTAAAGAGGCTGGAACAAGCACCTTTCCTTTGCCTCTAAACTTTTTATTTTTAAAACAGAAGAGAGATGTCGTTACATGAGTTAACGATCACTGTATGCACCTTGTTGCAATCAAGACGGAATGAAAAAGCTAATTGAATTTATGAGGCTGATTCTGGTAGGTGTTTATTGGAAGTTAAATGAAATATATTCACGATAACATTAAAATATTATGTTATAATGTCATTAAATGTGCTAATGTCATTTTAAGTATACCCACCCACCCACATATTTATGTGTAGGTAAATGAAGTGTTAAGCTACTTGAAACACAATAGTAATTTAAATATTACAATTATAAAAGTAATAACAATAATACGTGAGCAAGTTCAACGCAAGGAAAAATAAGTGATGCTTACCGAAGCGTTCAGTTAACACTCGTTCACATTTATACTTGACCGTAATCAAATTTACATTAATGTACCGTAATTCTCTTTTCTTTTATCCGTCAATCTAAAACAAGGTTCAATATTCTTGCATTGTGGTCTAGCATGGTGGGGTCAACAGTAGGCACGCTTACCCTATACGTTATCATGTTATGCTCTTGAGCGTCCCTAGTCGAGTATTAAAAGCTTCAATACGTTCTAAAATCGTTTCTATGTTAAATAAAATTAAAAGTTCATTTTTGTACGTGATCGAGGGAGAAATAATAAAAATAACAAACAAATACTTTTGATACCCAACGATTCCGACCACAGTTTCCAAAATATAAAACCTACCGTCCTCATAACAGTCTAGGTAAGTATTTTTAATAGGCGATAAGCTCAATATTCAGTTGAATAATTCATCACAAACAGACAGACAGCTGCCGATATCCTGCTTTGTTATTTAAAATCACTTCGGTAGATACCTACGTGGGTCAACGAGCCAGGTTATCAAGATATACTGATTTTCGAATAATGTTTTGTACTTAATAACCACCTTATTCATTTACTAGGAGACAAATGTGGAGCTACTCGTGTCCCCAAATACATTATAATTATAATAAGTTAATTCTTTATTGCACATAAAACCCATTAGTAAAAAGGCGAACTTAATGCTAGTAGCATTCTCTACCAGTTAACCTTTGATGATGATAATTGAGCGACGTCGCGCAACTTGCAAGAAGCTAGCAGTTGTAACCAGCGCTATGGTTCGGTTTAGTATACCTGCCATAGCATCAAGCTGAACTAGAACCCATTTCAGCACCGAGAAGCAACATTCATGCTTATTGTTTTATTTACTTATTTTTTTATTACTTTTTAACGTTTTCTTGTAAATGTATGTGTTGTTTCTGTGTGTGTTAGAAATAAATAAATTTTCTTTCTTTCTTTCTAATCGACAATTATGGCAAAACTGTCAGAACTTGTATGGATCTTGGTAGATAAGATACATTGTCTTGTGCTGTGGATTTTGTGAAAAAATCAAATAGATAAAAATCAAATAAATAAAATAGATAAAAGCTCCGCTGCTAAAACAGAGGTTCCTAATCGGAATTCTAGGAAAGACGTAAGTCACTATCACAAACATAATATATAACCTTTTTAATACCAGAAAAAAATGCAACAAGTTTATTTCATAAAATCACACATCTATAATTATGTAAAATATATAAGTCTATTAAAACCCGTTGTTTGTTCATAAAACTACTAGTTACCTACTTACTCTACATTTCCTAAAAAAGTGAACAACATCCTAGTATTTAACCAACACACAGATTTAATCGTCACATCAAGCTTGTACTAAATGATCGTACGCGAGTCACATTTGTATCTAACCATCTGTCTCTGTGTCCACTATCTGTTCTAATGTATCGCCGGCATCAATCATAGAGCACAATACATCAAGGCCTCGTAATGTCTGATTCTCTTTACGTGTATCATGTTTAATGCGTTTAGGGTTATGGTCCAGTGACTAGATATAAATAGGTGCAGCTAACTGAGATACCTTTTGTTTTAATTTAATCAAGCCTTACCATGTTTTTGAGGCAGACTGATTCTTAAATCTTATATCAATTATTTCAAACGATTTTAAACTCCATAATGTCTTCTTATTCCAACTTCTTACTACATAGTTGGTTGTCCGCCCAGCAGCTATAAAGAAGTAGTTTATTTTAAAATTTCCAGTTGAAGGTGCCGTCTGACGAAAGCTCCTAAAGATTCATGCAAATCTAGTGATGCTAGTACAACTGAATTCATCCATGGATGATGTCCAATATGTCCATTTCGAATGCTCGCTCGCAGTGGCCGCCATGGAACTAGCTTCGAGCTGGAAACATTCCCTAATGGTTGAAGTTTGAAGTAACGGGTGTTAAAAATGTGTTCGATGTTCCACGATCTAGCCGTGTCAGTGATTAGGGCTATTCTAAGCACACCAAAAAGTAATTAGAAAAAAACCATAAGTATCGATAATGTTTTAGAAATTCACCGATACCGAAAAAACATAATTATTATCACTATATTTTATGTTGTCGAGTTTCTTTAAATAAGAAAGTTTTGCGCTTTACCTAGGCACCTCGTTGAATTCTTTTCTATGAAGAAACCTTCTGAGGAATCAACATGCCTCAAACTATTTTCGACAGAGCCTATATTTTGTCTAATAATTTAACAGTTTAGACTTTTTCTATTTAAATGTATACCTACACAATGTACATATCTTCTTTTCTGATTATAAGAACTATTAGCTAACACATCAATCCGGTGTTATTATTCCCTTTGTCATAATGTATTTTATTTAATGATCATAATGTATTTTATTATATTACGGAATAGAATAGCCCTATTCGATATGATGTGACGTACAGAGTAACAAGCGAGTGACCTATGGCTGCGTGATGTACCATCGATATGTAGATTAGTCGCCCGGCTCTTTGTGTTGTGTCCGAACTACGCTCACTACGAATGCACTATATGTATAGAGTAGCGAGAAATAATTGTACAAAATATAAACACTGTACTGTGGCATAAAAATTAAATGTACATAATGTGGACCTTTCTATATATCTGTGTATATCGGCTGTACAATCCCCATATTACAGGCTCAGCCTGGCTTGGGGTTGGATGGTTGTGCGTGAGATGTCCCCACATATTATTAACATCAGAAGGGCTAGTACGGGGCCCATTTAAGACGTGTCAAAAGTTTTGCATCGCCCTCAGCCTCACTCACATCGCGCAGCCTCAAGAGTGAGCGCGACGGCGAACTTCTATCACGTCTTATTAGCGCCCTGTGCTACAGGGCTGTATAACTATGTATAATTACTCCAATGTATTGGGCAACAGGTAATATTTATACAAAATAAAAAATTATTGTTGTTTTTTAAAACTGCAGAAATATGGATTTAGTACTTTTGGTTTGACGACCGAATGGCGTAGTGGTTAATGACCTGACTACTGAGCCGATGGTCCCGGGTTAGATTCCCGGCCGGGGCAGATATTTGTTTAAACACGTTTAGAAGTTTTGTGGGGACCTTGTAAGGTTAATAGCTAGTAGGTACCCAATATATTTCGGTTAATAAGTGGTAGACTCTAATAACACGCACATACTTTTCTAATCCTTAAAACCTTATTACATTTTATCCTAGCCGATTCTAGAGCATTAGCTACGAATGTTTTTAACAAGTAGTTATAATTACACTATAATGATCATACCCTGCATTGGTAACAGCAAATAAGAACTTTCACCTTACACACACGGGTTATTTGACAAACAAAATATAAAAAGTCCCCCGTGAGAAACTTTCAGATAAGACTAAACGCTACCAGCCATGCCTCAGATACTGGGGGTCATTCTATATGACGAAAAAGCTTCGCCACGACTCTATCTCGTTGTATTAAACGTGCCGATTGCATGACAGGTCTCATTCGTCTGTTTTCGTCAGTATAGAGTAACCCTCCAGATACTGTCGCTTCTGTGAACTATGATTTGTATGGTCGAGTGGTATGTTAATGGCTATTCATGTTGCGTAATTGTCCTACTTACTTCGTTTACCGAATAATAAGGGTGTTATACAGTTTACGTATGTTTATAGAGATACAGGCATATTGTAATCATGATGATGCTGATTATTGGTATGATAAAACTACGATATGTCTTGTAGGTATACCTGGTTCCTGCAACTTGGTAAGCAAAGAGAATGTGTGTATGTTTGCTTAATCATAAATTGGAGCAAGGACTAAGTATAGGTCACGTTGGACACCCTCTGGTTCGCTAGCATAGAAATATACTTACATCGATATTTTTATGTAGTGGTGACGATTCACGTTGGATGATGAGTAGATCTGATAACTATGCCCACCGCTAGTGACTACTAAAATCTAGTAAAGGTTTAATCTGAAACGCTAGTGAGACCATTTAAACAAACACAAAACAGGATAACGAAGAACCAGATACCCATCGCGACACAATAAAAACTCATCTCAACAGTAAACACGTCTACTCCGAACTATGCATATGAAGGGCCCAAATCTCTCATACATTAAATATTACTTGCCATGTCCTTTTGTCCATCCAACTTTTAAATTAAAGATAAATCTCTACTTCATGGGAAGATACGCATCTTCGGATCACTGACCCGGTTAAAGGCCCCAATTTGACTATATTCAAAGATGTGATATTAATAAAATGGTCCCATTTTAATGTAAAACAGTAGACAATGGTGGAAAAACGTGATGGAACGTTCAGGGTGTGGTTTAAAAGCTTAAATGATAGGTTGCTGTCGTGGTATGTGCTTGACATCTGTTGGGGCTTTTAAATGCAGCTTTTTGTAAGCTGCGCTGTTAAGTTATGCATTGTATTGTATGTAAGTATGTGTCATTTAAAAAGTGGTTATTGGCAAGGGCGTACCCAGGATTTCAGCTAGGGAGGGGCAGCTCATACATGTTTCGAGATGATGGTCGGTCGGGTATATTGAAACAAACAACCGGTCAAGTGCGAGTTGGACTCGCGCATTGAGGGTTCCGTACAAGTCTACTTACCTGAGATAGTTTTCCTTTTAATTTCGTCATATGTACTAACTAGTTACATCTGTGATTTTTTTTTATATTTTTTGTACCATCCATTTCCATCAGCCAGCAGGGGGGGGGGGAAACTTGAGTCTAACAAAAATTTGCATTGGGAAGCTTAATATTTTGCAAACCAATCACTGAATCAAAAAATGTTTTGAGCGTGCCTATAATATTTCTAAAACACCTATTCAAGGATACCCCACAGCATCGAAACAACGAAAAAAAATCATCCCCACTTTACATGTATGGGAATGTTTTTTTTTTTCAATATTTTATTTTAGGTACTACTTTGTCGGGGCCGTAAATTTGTAGGTATATCTATGTAAAATATCAGATTGTTATCTTTACCCGTTTCTGACAAAAAGAGTGGTGACAGACAGACAGATGGAAAACAAAGTGATCCTATAAGGGTTCCTTTTTAGGGTTCCGTAAGTCTATACTAGGAACCCTTATAGTTTCGCCATGTCTGTCCGTCCGTCCTGGCTCGTTCTCCGCCGTTTCAACACCGATTGCCACGAAATTTGGTGGAGATAATAATGTATGATGAAAATCCAAAAAATGATTTTTTTAAATTATACAAAAATAATTATTTTTTATCCCCCATCCCATACAGCGAAAAGTTAATTCGAAAAAAAAAAAACGACATCGTGTGGGGTAAGTATGTAATTTATGTTTTTTTTGTGTTAAGCGGTCAACCCATCTTATGGCCACGGAACCCTTTCTACGTGTCAAAAAAAACATTCCCATACATGTAAAGTGGGGATGATTTTTTTTCGTATAAAGATATATATATGTCGCAGGCATCTGGTTTAATCTCCTTTTTGATTGAACCACTAGCCCGTTCATTGGATGGCGCTACTCAATTGTATGACTAGGCCGAACGTTGATTGTACAAGCGTCACAAAACGTCCAACTACTTAGCTGACTTAAAATCAGTCAGGTGGTGAATAAAACAAATATGGCGTCAAACAGCTAACAGCTGACACAAAAAGCACGTATATTGATAGTTTTTTGCAAATAAATTAGCTTTAAAGTACGTTATTTGTGTTAAAATAGTGTGACAACATGGATTACCTATTATTACGCCGCGGGTGGATAGTTTCAAAGAATAAATTGTGGCAAAACTGGATAATTATGAACAACAATATCCCATTCAACGACTTCGCTGAATGACGTTCAGTCAAAACGTAGAACGTTACAATCAACGACTTGACGAGTTGTCCTTTAGTCATACAACTGAATAGCGCCATTCAATGAACGGGCTAGTGGTTCAATCAAAAAGGAGATTACACCAGATGCCTGCGACATATATACGTGTCCGACACGCTCTTGACCAGAGAACACTAAAAATCATTAATTTGACTTTCATTAATTAGTTTGATTGACAAAAAACAAAATATTAATTTAACAGTAGGTAATCTTCTCGGATTTGCCGAAAATTTGTCTATGGCAGTCTTTTCAATAAACTCACTGTTTTCTTTTAATTTAAATAATTGCGATAGGTACCTATACGTTTTTCAGACATAAAGCTGTACCTAAGCCTTTCTTCACCCATGGTGCTTCTAAGCCACGTTTTAACTCTTCGCAGCGCAGCGTACTGAAGGACCTTTCTACGGTCGCCGTGGTGCGTGGGATAGTGCTTAAAATAATCAATGCCTTTCTGATTTGGCTTTTGGCTTCGTTGAACAGATCAACTACTTACTTCTACTTACATGTATGTCCCTTAATTCTTAATTGATCATCGGATAAAATATTAAAATATTTAGATAATAATAAATACTTAGTTAAAAGAATATTACTTAAATCAAAATATCTGACTGAAAAGAAAAGATATTTTATGCTTAATTTTGCGCAGGGTAGGTAACACGTTTTTTTCTCACTTGGCAGGAAAATTTACGTTTATTTTATCATCTAGGGGGGGGCAGCTGCCCCCCCCTGCCCCTACCTGGGTACGCCCTTGGTTATTGGCATCGATGGTATTATGTTGTGAAGTCACTTATTACGGCTAGCTATTAAAAACTGTACCAGTGCCTATCATGTATTTTTTTGGTGCAAATAAAAGGATTGTAATTGTAAAATTTGGCTTGTAATTATTATTGCATCTTCGAAAAATATGAGGGCATCAAAATTCACCTGAACGAAAAAGTGTAGGTACCTGATCACCATGATTAATGTGTAAATAGTCCATACAAGCTTTGACATATCCGTAAGGGAGTCATTCGTTGTATGGTCTCATGCACGTCTCATACACACACAAAAGCTGCTGATTACATAATAGGCCTACGATTTGAGATCAAACGAGATAAGCCGTGGTTGTGGTAACTATATGATTTGATATAAAAAGACATGGGTGGAATGGAATAACGTGGTGGTGGTGGTTGATGAAATGCTGGCTGCTGTCGACAAACGGATGGAAAACTGTTTTGTCTGCCCTCTGCCCCACTGGGGGGACATAGGATACCAAGAATAACAAGAAAAGATATGGGTATGTAGATATGAGTGATTTTTAGTTCATTGCCTACTTATCATATCAACCATAACAGTAACTAGTTTCCTGATTAGTTTAGTGTTATTACGAGTATCATACTGCAGTAAACTTTTGTTCATATTAAACAAGAAATAGACACACTGAATGCACCACTAGTAAATATGTGTAGGTACCTACCTATACGGCGTGAATATTTTGGTCTAAACAAATTAATTATACCTTTAATTATTTTCAATACATTCAAAAATGATAACCATGAAACGTGGTCCCCCTACACATTTATTTATTTATTTATTTATTTATTTACGAAACACATCACTCACATACTGAGGACACTGATTTGTCTATCCTCTAATATATACTCTAATAAATCTATTCAAATAAAATATAAGTAAATCTATTATAATAAAATATATATCTCCTCAAATAAAATAATTCTATTCAACCTAGATTATGATTTAACGACGACCATTCATCGAGTTCTTAAAGGTATAAAGGTAAGATGCCAGCGATCAAGACAAATAATGAATACTTATGTCGTTTATTGTTATTTTAGTAGGATATTAAACATAAGGCATAGAGTCATATACCAATAAGGTAAATTCATACCTACATAGTTACTACAATACAAATACATATTTCGTTTAATGGACATTCATTTTTCCTTGAAATTCCATATGCTATAGAACTTAAGTTGATTAGAGTTGTAAGCTGAGACACCCCATTTACGCTTACTTATGCAAAAATATTTTTAGCTATCATGATAGAAATATCCGATGATGGCAGGATATTTTGCGGCCAGCTTAGAATGAATAGTGTTTCGCCGTGTTTGCCTTTCCCAATTCCCGTATGGGAATATGCCAAATTTAGGTCTTAGCAAATTTCCTAAATTATAGCACTACCAAACATTTTGCTTTAGGTAGAAATAATCAGTTATTTTAACTGTCTACGAGTATCGGTTGACCAACACCGACTCTTTAGATTAAATCAAATCAAATCAAATATTTTATTGCCATCAAGTGTACATTAATGATCTTAAAATAAAATAGTACTTACAACTTGATACCCATAGTGGGCATTGCAAATTCCCTTAAAGCTAGTAGGAACCAATTTCACAATAATACTAGGTTCTTATTCATAACTCTTAAATCAATAATATTAAGCTTATAATTAACTAACCAACAAAACAATAATAAAGTATTTATTTAGATCAGAACATCATATTTCTGAGCAATTTTTAGGTTCATAAATTCTTTAATGGAATAAAAGCATTTATCCAATAAATAATGTTTGAGACTTTTGCAAAAGACTTTTATATTCGTTTCTGATGTTATATTTGTAGGTAGATTATTAAATATTTTTACTGCCATGTAATGTGGACTTTCATTTAACATCTTTATTCTAGATGGTGGAAGGTAAAATTTATGTTTATTGATTAGAACATCAGAATATTTCAAGCGCATTTATTGGCTGTAAACCCTTTCAAGTTTATGACAAAGGATGAATAGGGACTACTGATTCCCATAAAATTCCTATTCTTATAAGTAAATCTGTCGTTTTCATGCATCGTTGACAGATAGGTAAGGGATGGACAGATATAATACAAAGGTAAAGAGAATGGAACAAAAAATATCATGTAAAACAACGCTGGGTTTAACAAAGATTAAAATATGCAAGCTTAGATTTTTGGTTTTTATTTGAATAGATCAAGAAGTTGTTCTATTCTTTTGTGGGATATCGAGTTCCAGGGTAGGTTTATTTTTGTTTGATTGTAATGAGGGTTCGATCGACTTTATGCATAAATATGATCTACTTAACAGTTACTTAAAAAAACCGAAATAAAAGGAAATATGATGTGTGATCTATTTTTCTTCCATTCGTCCTATCGATTTAGTACCGTGTAGAAAGTGAAGTAGCGCCATCTATCAGGATGTATTAGAACTTATGATTCAATTCCAAAATCACTCCTTCATCTCAAGCACTAGGAGCCAAGGACCTAAATTTTATTAATATTGCAAATGCGTTTATTTGTTTCCCACTGCCATGAAATCTTTAATGTTCAAGAAATTAAGTATTTTTTCTCGGAAAACGCTTTATGGCAGCAAAACGAAGAATAAGATCATAGATCGATACAACACATCACAACGATTTATCAGTAAGTATTGCGCGTGAGTGCGCGGCGCAGGCGCAGCCCTCGAGTTCTCACGACCCGCGCTACAGAGCTTACGAGCTTAACGGACGTTTAACTCATTACTATGATAGTAGGTACTTACACCTACTTACATTTTAGCCAATTATTGCATATTCATAATGTTGGTGAATCGGGGAGAAGAACCTGCACAAAATAGTGGCTAATTTACTAATTTATTTATCTATTATGTTATGAGGATTTTTTTCAGCAGTGGGATATTCTAGCAGCTACGTAATTATAAACTGCTATTGTTAGTTACGGATCTTTAATACTGTTGTAGTAGTTCTGTGCTTTTTATATAGTGGGAAACTTCTATTCTTAAACCTATCTACACTCGCGAGCAACCAAATCGACTCAAGCCTTCACGGCGCACATATACATTGATTTTCCTAAAACGATAAATGGTAAATATAAAAGTGATATGTCATTCGAAAGCTGAAGAATTAGGCTTTCAATTAAGATCAATACCATAAAAAAAAACTAAGCGCAGATTTAATGACGCATTTTAATTGCCCGTCAGTGTTAATTACCTCATTAGGAATCCACGCCTTGCGCTACCTGATCCCGCTATAAAACCTTTCCACATCCGGTGTACCTTATCAGTCGCTTGTTGCAAGTTGACCGGTACACATCTCGTTGCATTGTATTCCTTGTTTTCGCAAACCCATGGATACCACACCAGAAGAAGCTGCTCAAGTTGTTGCCTTGCTGCAACAAGGGTTAAGTCAGCGAGCAGTCGCTGCCCAGCTCCACTTGAGCCAGTCTGCTGTATCCCGAGTATACAGACGGTTCCAAGAGACTGGTGCCTTCAATCGAAGACCAAGAACGGGCCGCCACCGCTGCACTTCAGAGAGAGACGACCGCTTCATTGTCTCAACCTCGCTGCGCAATCGACACCTTACGGGCGTTGATGTGCAGCAAGAACTGAGACGTGTACGACAAGTGGCTGTCAGCGAGTGGACAGTGAGAAGACGCTTGAAGGAAGCCAACTTGACACCAAAAAGACCTGCATCAGGCCCCAAATTGACTGCAGGCCACCGACAAGCGCGTCTTCAGTTTGCTCGAGAGCATCTCGATTGGAGCATTGCGCAATGGCGGTCGGTCCTGTTTACTGATGAGTGCAGAGTGTGTCTGCATGGCAGTGACAGGAGAGGCCGGGTCTACCGGCGTCCGGGGGAACGATTTGCCCAATGTTGTTTCGCTGAAACAGTAGCATATGGCGGCGGTTCCTGCATGATGTGGGCTGGTATTTCTCTAGAGGGAAAAACCGCACTTGTTTTCGTGCCTGGAGGCGGCCGAGGAGGCGGGTTAACAGCTGATCGGTACATCACCGACATTCTACTCGGTCATGTTGTGCCCTATGCAGAATTTGTCGGTGAAGACTTCGTGCTAATGCACGACAATGCCCGCTGCCACACGGCACGAGTCAGTCGGCAGTTTCTGAGAGAGAAGGAATTGCGCACGATGGACTGGCCTGCGCTCAGTCCTGACCTGAATCCCATCGAACACTTATGGGACGAGCTCAAAAGAAGAGTTCGGGCCAGGAATCCAGTCCCTGCAAGCGTGGACGAGCTGAAGACAGCTTTATTAGAGGAGTGGGACGGCATTCCTCAGGAAACTGTCAAAAAGTTGATAAGGTCTATGAGAAACAGGCTGCAGGCTGTAATTAGGGCAAGAGGGGGCAATACAAAGTATTGATTTAAATAAATAAATTTTTATCTTAACATTTTTTGTTTAATTTGTATAATACGATACCCATACCCTTTTTTCCTAAATTCCCGTTTTTCCTACAATTGCGTTCAGACATCATTTATTTCAAAAATGATGAATGGATTTCAATAATAATGATATCAAATTAAAGCTGACATCTTAAGCTTTTAAATGACATATCATTTTTATTATTTCTATTCATAATTTTACTTGTATTAATGTATGTTTGCGCCGTCAAGGCTTGAGTCGATTTGGTTGCTCGCGAGTGTAGTTAAACTTTTCAGAGAAAATCCGGTTTTGGAGTGTAATAGGCATTCATAACTATGTATAACCAATGCACTTTAGCTCTATAACGCCATCTACCCAACTGTGTCTGAACTGCTACACTAGGTGACCACATTGCTCGTAGGCCTACATGGTGCGACAAAGACAGCTGTTAACGGATGTGGAACAAGCCCCTAGAACCTGTATTGTAAAGGAAAGAGATAGATATCGTGGTACCGGTTAGCATTGCAAGGTCGTCGCAAAAGGTGACTGACACCAAATGCGCATACGCATTGCCTGTGCCAATTTTTCTTGTTATAAGATATATAGGACCTTGTATAAATTTCGCCATAAAATAAAATAAAACTATGGAGTTGGTTGCTCTCCCGAGTAAATAAAAGACTAATTCTCGGATAAACCTTATTCCTCGGTCGCAAATAGGAACGGATTGAATGTGGCTGAACCCATTAATACATGCGCGAAATAAAACGTTTCACCGCGAATTAAAGATCATTCTAAACACAATCTATTATGCAAATAATTTTCAGCTAAAAGCACGATGGTGCTTTGCGGCCTACCATAACATCTTCCGTGCTCGGCGACAATTTATCAATTATGTTTATCAGAACTAGGTATATCGATTTATCGATTTTCCACGCATGTTGCGCACGCACATCGCACAGCGGTTCGCACGCGGTCGGTTACCGATTCCATTATGGAACAAATTGTTTTTGGCGCACGACACGAGCATCGACTATCTCTACATTCCTTTCAAACCGGTAACATATACCTATGTATTATTAAAATTAACAAAATTTTCAGTTTTACATTTCTTAAGGTTATCGTTATCTCTTATCACACTATCAGTTGCAAAATAAGAATATGGTGTTATGAATTATGAAAATGAACATACTTATTTATGACATAACTCTAAATCCATTAGGTAGGTGTATACACTTTAGATGCAGCAATCATAATTCCTTACCGAATATTCACTTATTATCACTGGTCATTAACCACGTTACCACGTGTTTAGTAACGAATAGGATGCAATGAATAATTCAAGAAACGTACAAAGTTATTGTGATAAATTCTGCAATGCTCTCATCACGCAAAATGGACAAAAACACACGACACAAAAAATGAATGCTCATCGAATGGTATGTCAGGTATTTGTGTATGTGTGTCAATTGATGGCGAATAGATTTCAGAATTTTGTAGCTGTTCTAGGAAGCTTGATGGATGCATTCAACTTTCTATCCCATCGGGGAATCTTTGCCATACCAACCTATTACACTGTAGGTACATAAATGGAGCCGAATCTGTTAGTTCTTATGGGTGGTCGTAACCGTAACGGAAAAAACAATATTTTGTCAAACACTAGACCACCATTCAAGAGAAGAACCCCAAAAACAACCCTTCTGTTTTTATAAAGCTACTGAAAGAATAAAATTTTACGAGATCCTTAAACTCTTATTTTTATCTTACTTTCAAGTTCAACCCTTTTAACAGTTTTACATTTATTTTGATGTTGCCCAGCGCCACCTAGCGAAAGTTGTTGAACTGCTTGGTCAGCACGTGTTTCATAGTTCGAGGATTGATCGACAGGTGGCACCTGTGGCAAACTGCATCCACCACTGTTGGTGTGAAGTCATTGATCTTTGCCATGTCAACATTCGATAAAGCCACTGCGCGACATAATAATGACCTGTGCCTATACATGTACTACTTACGTACGGAAAAAGTAGTTTTTTTTTTTATAATGAAGGGTAATAATGAAGGTTTAAAGGTACCTTAGCGTAGTCGACTGGAGAAGCGTTCACGGGGCACGTGAACAGACCCTCACTGTAACAAAAAAAAACACAATTAGGTATTATTTATAACACGATACGCTTACAATCTTCAATATGTTAACAGATTTACTCAGGTATCACCTATACCTATAGACTAGAGGTACAAGACATTATTGTTAAGTAAGTATATACCTACTTATACATTTCAGAGTTGGTCCTTTCATGAAATTTGCTCATTATGTCGGCAACATTGACCTCACGACGACGGGAAATACTGATAAAATACCAACCTAAATATAGGTACTCGTACTTACTTACCTCACTCATACACGAAAAAAACACAAACTAAAATCACCTAAACCTATGTAGTTCGCTGCTTAAACCAATCAAGAACGAGATGAGAATAATATCACTTTTCTCTACTAACACAGGCGCCTGCGCAATCAATTTCAATAAAACTTCGTATTCATGTGTAAGTATGTGGTTAACTATATAGTACACCTACACCCTGCCTACCGCACGCGGGCCTCTATTAAACTAGCTGTGTAATTAATAAATGATTAAACTACAATTAATGGAACTGTAATTATTGCTGTTGGCCACCTCAGAGAGGACCAGAATGCATGGCTAATGAGCTGAGAGCGGCTACCGTGTTTTATAAATTAAATAAGTATTTTAATCAAGGGGGAAATTTTATTTCGTTTGAGCTAAATGCCTTTTAATACACTCGCGAGCAATGAAAAAGTTCCAGCGAAAATAACACCAAATTAATCCTAAACGGAAAAGGTAACATAAAGGCAAGATGCTTTTAGCATTAACTCCACCGTTGTACTTTTATTTGTAATATTTGTACAATAAAGAATTAGATAATTAGAATAAATAATATATATTTATTCTTTGCAAGGCAAGATAACAACCTTCATGTACCTACTTACTTAACATTTTACAGCGCATCTGAATAATTACTACTTAATTTAAAAAACGGTATACCAGTAGGTAGCCATACAGCGAGGTAACGCGGCCAGCGTCTTGAGTAGGTATCCTATCCGAAAGCAGCGGCGATCTGGCCAACATCTTCTTTTTAGTTTCTTAAAAAAGTAAATATTTTGTTCGAATTTCAAATTAAATGTTTTAAGAAATTGGGGACATTTTATAAGTGTTACTTTCTCATTGTTTAGGAGTGTATATCCCAGTTCTGTCCTACACAATATCCCTGACACATAAAATTATTCTTCTGATCAAAATAGGATCTGTTAATTGGTCCCTATAAATAAACATGTAACCAATATTTAATAGAAAGGAATGCGTATCGATCGACATTATCAAGTTACTGTGACCATGATTTTCTATCACAACACCTAACACCTAATTCATCTAAAAACAACAATGCTCGTTGCAATTGATGCAATGGGTCAATGAAAATTAAATTTCTTCATTGAGACTGAGCCTTTGTGAAATGGTGGTAGACCCATGATCTTGACTTACAGTCTTATGTTATTCTGTCCCGGGTTGATTATTTATTTATTTATTAATCCTTTATTGCACAAATATAAAAATAAGTGTACAAAGGGTGGACTTAATGCTACAAGCATTTTCTACCAATCAACCCACAGGAGGTTTTACTTGTACGCCGCACTCAGTCGTCGCGTGGTCACCCTACAGTCTAGTAATCAAACAGTCCAATCATCGATTTCCATGCGTCCGTCCGACTCGAGCCAATAATCCCGAGACAAGAGCAATTATAACATTATCACACAGCACACCGGAACGCCCGCCAGACAGACGGATATACGTGGTGGGACTTTATCAGTGAGCCATCCGCGTTGGCATAGTGGTCGTTAACTGAAATATCATCTGAAAACTATAATTACAGCTACGTAATTTTAAGCGGATTCCGTATATGTAATTCCGTATATGGAGTTTTCAAGACGTCTACTGATAAAAATGCACCGATTATACACTTCTGTTTCTGTCACATCATCTCACACAAACTTGCGTGATCCGTCATTCATTTTCAAACCGCGCCTACAGTACGAGATGATAATATATACACTCCTACGCGGCCAAACGTTGAGATTATAGCAATAACCTCAATAACATTCGGAGGAGGCTCATGTCCCAGAAATAACTATTTCGGGCTGTGCGTACCTAAATACGAAAGCAGACTTTTAATTTCACATCATCATCTTTTAATTTGTCAACCTCAATGTTGTTATCAAGCGTTTAATTCGGATAACTTGATAACCCACAAGGGTTAGTCTCTATCTATGTGGATTAGCGAAGCCCTACTGTAGGAATTCCTTGACCCACCTTGTACTCACATAGATGAGGTGTTCATTTCAATATATCTGTCCATTCACAAATGAGCAACAACAGTGGCGGATTTACAAATTTGCCGCCCGTAGGCCATTAAATTTTTGCCGCCCCTACTGACTTTTGAAATTCAATAGTTAAATCCTGTTATTAGATGATCGTGAACATAATTATATATTTCTGTCATTGACAAGATTATTTTTACAACCCGCTATGTACTGAAAGTTTAATTTTGATATAAACAGGTTTATATATATATATATATATATATAGACTGTTAAAGTTAAAACAAAAAAAACCCGACTTTAAAGCGCTTTAAAGACTTAAAACCTCTGTAACGGCTCATTCTCTAACCCTAACAACTCTTGCCAAACATTGTTTTTGTTAAATATGTTTATTGCACTTAACAGTTTAAAAACAATACAATCAATTTCTATTAAAATATGTAACAATTAGTTAATGGTGACAGACAATAAGTTCAAATAATTTTACATTACTTATTTTCTTCGGCGATTTTAATTTAGCAAAATTATAAATTAAGTATACTGTCATATCAAATCTTTTTCATGAGTTCTGACTATGCACAAAATAGATTATTAAGCTTTCCCTGTCTTAAAGTAGATCTAAGATAGTATTTACCCCGTTTTAAGCAAGAAAATTTGTCACCAGTGTGCACATTGTCATGCGAAATGCTATATAAGTTTTGATAAAAGTTTTGATAAATATGCTCCAAATTATGTTGTTGCAGTAAAAAAGATAGACTTTGTTATAATCATTTATTATAATCCTTTGTTATACAATCTGGTTTTATCGAAATTCTTTCAGAAGAAACGTGGCATTGAAAGTGTAGGCATTCCTTAACTAAATCAGATTCTAAATTATTAGGATTTTTTTTCCCAACGAAATGGCTTTTTCCGTTAGGGTCGATGACTGACAATTCACTCAGTTTAGTTGGAAAAGAAAACTTCTCGTTTAACTCGTGTGGTAGGCCTTTTGCCATTTCTCTAACTCGGAAACGAGCCGATCTACATGGTAATAAAACAATATTAGGTACACGAACTTGTGGAGAGATGGTGCTCGTGCTAGGCTCCGAAGATCCTAGCACGAGAAATTGGAAAACTGCAGTATATTTACTTATGCCGATGACACAGCCCTCATCTTCCACGCCAATTCCTGGCTGCAAGTTCAGCAAATGGCAGAATCCGGAGTACATCATGTTTCAAACTGGCTTACAAAGAACCTACTCACACTTAACGTTAGAAAAACTAAATTTATCACGTTCTCCATTCGTGAAAATAGTCTTCCTGACTTCGAATTCACGCTAAAAGTACATGCGTGTGTTAACCCAGCTACAAATAACTGTGCCTGTGAAAAAATTGAGAGTGACTCTAAAATAAAATATTTAGGTGTAATTATTGACCAACATCTCACATGGCGGCCCCATATACTTAACTTGTCTGAAAAAATTAGAAAATTGATGTGGGTTTTCAAGAAGCTGCGCTACGTTGCTGATGTTTCCCTCCTTCACTCCACTTACAAAGCGTTAGCTCAATCTGTTTTAACCCTTTCGTTCGCAGTGACAACCGTGTACAACATAGTAAACAAAAAAATATATTACAAACAATATTTAAATTTATCACGTACAAATGAATTCATATGAAAGCATAAACAAAACGCAATCAGTAAAAAAAAATAAGCAGGCAAAAGTGCATGTCTTCTTTCTCTTTTTAGCAAGATGGCGTCACGGTTAAGAATCATGCGCGGATCAAAGGTAAATAATTCAAAATTTTGTACTAAAACTTAAAGTTTTTGGGTGTTGCGATTCCGTATTTTATTAGGATATAATAGGTGTATTGAATCATCATCAAATTATTTAATTTTATCCATAAATTATAAATTTACAAAGTTGTAAATTGACATGTTGTTTGTGACCAACACTGCAAAGTAACCTAAAAAGTAGTCTGGTTATTAAATGTTGTCCTCATACAACACTGCGATGCTTGTAGTAAAGTACTTGGTATTTTTATGTTGTTACTATACAACACTGCTCACGACAACTACCTTTACTAACAAATAACTTTCGCTGGATTGTGGCACAAGCTTTTGCACTAACTGCATATTATTTAAACTATGAATGTATGTTTTAGGGTTCCTTCGAAAAAAATAATTATCAGGTTGTTATTTATTGTTTGCGCATGTTTATTTTTTGCTTTGGGTGGCTTTTGGAATGTGTTTTGGTATTTTTTGCTTCAGATTAAGCCACAATGGCAACGGACTCGTGCTATTATGGCACTGGTTCCTCCTGAAAATGCACCTTCATCAGACAGCAGCAGTTCCTCAGAAGATGAAGTAATTATACAGGATCCTAACCCAAGTAATTTGGATGATGATGACGTTACCTACTGCAGTTCAGAGCCAAGGTCTTATCCCTCCTCTCTAAATGACCTAGACATTAGTGACAGCGATAGAAACCCCACAACACATAACGCGTTTCTATCAGATGAAGAGACTATTCCATTGTCACCTGTCATCACTGAAATGTTTCCTACTGGTCGCCCGAAACAACAACTTCCATTCTTAAATTCGGTGTCATCTGTCTTGTCTCCATCAGCAAACTCACCGGTCGAGAGAACCACAGCTACCACTCGGTCAAAGAGAAAAGCAAACATTGCACCAAGGATTGTGACCAAAAAACGAAAGAAGTATGTTAGAAAACCACTAAAATTCAAATTCAAAAATGCCAAGTTTGATCACGCAGCTAAAGTAGAATCTCCGCAACTTCAGCATTCTTCCAACGGAACCCTCAAATCTCCTCTTAGTTACTTTCAGCAGTTCTTTTCAGAGGATATAGTTGAACTAATCATAAGCCAAACGAACTTATACTCTGTTCAAAAGAAAGAAGGTGCCAAAAATATTAACGTCACGAATGATGATATAACTGATTTTCTGGCCATAACTATTATGATGGGGGTTATTCAAATGCCAGCCTACAGGGATTATTGGAGCAGTTCTTTAAGATGCCCCCAAATTGCTGATGTCATGACTTTGAAGAGATACGAAAAAATACGGCAATTTCTCCATTTTGTGGACAACACTGATACGAATGATGACCGGTACTTCAAAGTGCGACCTGTGCTAGAAAAAGTTCGTCGCAATTGCTTGCTCCTCGAAGAAGAAGGCCGCTATAGCGTAGATGAAATGATGGTTCCCTACAAAGGAACAAGAGCTGGTAGCAACCGTCAATATTTACCAAAGAAGCCAAAGAAGTGGGGATTTAAGATCTTTGTTCGTGCAGGAGTTTCTGGATTGATATACGATTTTATCCCATACGGCGGTGAAGATACTTTCAGAAACTGTTCATTCACTGAATACGAAGATAGCCTGGGCCTTGGAGCTAAAGTAGTGATTGCTCTTTGCAAAACTATACTCGGAAAACCAGCGACAGTCTATTTTGACAACTTTTTCACATCGCTCGAGCTCATCCACCATCTGCGTAATGAGTATGGCATTTTTAGCCTAGGAACGATTAAAAGTAATAGACTGAGAGGATGTCAAGAAATGCTAATCCCAGACAAAGAGTTTACCAAGAAAGCCAGGGGTTCAAGCCAACAAGTTGTCTGTAACGACCAGAAGGTGGTTGTGGTCAAATGGCTTGATAATAAAGTAGTCACTCTAGCAAGCTCTTTTGTTGACTCACACCCCAAAGAAAAAATCAAGCGATACTCAAAACAAGAAAAAAAAAAGATAGACGTTGAGTGTCCCCAAATTGTGAAGCAATATAATGCTCATATGGGAGGCGTTGATTTAGCTGATATGTTAGTATCACTGTATCGCTCAAACTTTAAAACCAAAAGATGGTATATGGCCTTATTTGCCCAGGCACTTGACATTTGTGTTAACAATGCCTGGCTGCTTTATAGAAGACATAGTCAAGATGACAAAAAAACACTGACTTTGAAAAAATTTCGAGTAGAGCTGGTAGCAGAGCTGCTTCAAAAAAATCGCATTCGGCAAACGGCTGAAACGAATGAAAATCAGGTGGCATTAAAGATAAAAGCTCCAGTTGCTCCAAGACCACCTGATTCAGTCAGATATGACAATTTAGGACACCTACCAACATTTGTAGCGCAAGGAAGGTGTAAATATTGCAAAAAAGGCTACACTAGTGCTTTTTGTCAGAAATGCAACCTACGGTTATGTTTATTAGAAAAAAGAAATTGCTTTTATCATTACCACGCTAATCAATAAGTCTTATTTAATTTAAAGTGTTATTTTGTTATTTGTCTTTAAATAAAGTCTGATCCAACAAGTATAATTTGTCATTTTACTTCATTACTAGCTGGCCCGACGAACTTCATAGTACTTCATACCGCCTCTTACCCTACCGTACCCTACCCTACCCTATACCAACCCTACCTAACCTTCCTACCCTACCTAACCCTACCTACCCTACCCTACCTACCCACCCTAAACTACACTACTCTACCCTACCATACCCTATCCTACCCTAGCCTACCCTACCCTACACTACCCTTCTTACATTTTAAACCTTCCCTGGACTTCCACGAATATTTTAAGACCAAATTTCGTCAAACTGGTTCAGTCGTTCTCAAGTTTTAAGCAGACTAACGAATATCAATTCATTTATATTCATATAGTTTATAACTCTATGCACGCCGCAATGTTGGTGGCAAACAACATACATAGAAACATGATCTTATTAGAAAGCTTCGCAATGTTGTATGTCACCAACATATGTTTTTTTTATAAATAATAATGAATTATTTTTTTTGGCATTTTTCTAGCATAATTTATACCTAGATAATACCATTAAAACCAATGAAATATTAAAAAAATGATTTTTTTTCTCCTGCGAACTAAAGGGTTAACATACTGTATAACCGTGTGGGGAGGTGCATCTAAAACTCACTTTATGCCTATAGAAAGATCCCTAAGAGCGCTACTAAAAGTCATGCATTTCAAACCTATCAGATTCTCCACTTATCAGTTACATACTACCTACAATATCCTGACGGCGCGACAAAATTATATCTTAAGTACTGTTCTTAAAAAACATAAAAATCTTTTATTTAACCCAAACATCATGCTTAGACGCAGAAACTACATTGTTTGCAGCTTCCAAAAACCAAACACCGTATTCGTAAAAAAACATTTTAAATACCAATCTTCATCTATCTACAATAAAGTAAATAAAACCCTTAAAATTTACCCCCTAACAAAAGTGGAAATAAAACGCATTTTATCAATGTTCTTAATAAATTTAACATATGAGGAAACAGAAAATATTATAAACTGAACACCTTCTTTTTGCTGCCTACTTCAATCATCATCTATTTATACATATAGTTTGTGTTGTGCATTAGTTTTGTATATTTGTTACCTAATCATAACTTTAGTATTATATTGTTATTAAATTTTAAACCTGTACTTTTAATATTTACTTGTATATATATTTAATCATGTGTACCTACTTAGTTAAATTAGTTGTATTTTATTAAATTATTGTCTTGGTGGATTGAGCGGGGCACCCAGTAATACAGGTTCCCACCTAGTACAGGGGCCCTTGCGAATTGTTTTAACTTGTGTTTTTTGTACAATAAACAATTTTAATT
The DNA here is from genome assembly GCF_932276165.1 of Plutella xylostella. Lineage (NCBI taxonomy): Eukaryota > Metazoa > Arthropoda > Insecta > Lepidoptera > Plutellidae > Plutella > Plutella xylostella. The sequence continues at coordinate 7,786,229 of NC_063990.1, forward strand.
TTTTTTTTAATTTTTAATCGTGTGTTACGAGTTTTTTATTTTATTTTTATTGAAACGCTATTAGAATATTTTAAATTTTATGGTCACATAAATACAAAAGTATAACTCAGTATATATTACAGTGCGTTTATTAATAGTTTATTTATATATATGGACTATGTACAGTTGTACAAGTACAATTATAAAAAAAAAACTGTTTAAAAAAATTAGCTAAATTTGCCGCCCCTCGAAATCTGCCGCCCTAGGCACTGGCCTTTTTGGCCTATAGGTAAATCCGCCACTGAGCAACAACAATACTGTGAAATTACCCATCTGTAAAATAGTGAACAATTAATTATTGGATTATCTCTAACAATAAGTATAGATATATCTCGTTTATTACAAATTAAAACGCAGTTGTGTAAAATGCAGTACCTACTACTTAGTTTAAAGATATGGTAGAGATGCACCATAAATTACATCCGAGCGGGTATCCGAGTATAATGAATCGATTATCCCAATTATTAAGCAAAACATTGGAGCAGAAACGAGATCGTAAATCGAGAAGTGAACACAAAAACTGAGCCATAACCACCACGGAACAATTAATCAATAAAGGAAGAATATTAAAAATATTTATACCTAACACACTTTTATTCTATTCATCACGACCCATTACGTCCCCACTGCTGGGGCACGGGTCTCCTTTCAATCAAGGATGGGTTTAGGCCTAGTCCACCACGCTGGCCAAGTGCGGGTTGGTGGACAATTGCACCTTTCGTGACTTTTAAATAAGTATTATATAATATCTTATATAAGATATTATATAGATATATATATATATATATATATAGATATAGATCTTATATATATATATATATATATATATATATATGTAGATCTTATATAAGATATTATATAATACTTATTTAGGTAAATAGCATGTAGTAATGTAAAAAATACTACTTAACTGTAACTGTGTAATAAACAAATCAGTTCAGTGATCCTGCGAGTTCAATCTAGCTTACGAAAAATGTAATTTCCGAGCTATGCTAAACACGACTGCATGTATATTATGGCAACTTTCATTCGTTCCTTTTCAATAAAACTAGAGTAGTCCTCCTGATACTGAGGGCCAAGTATAGGCTTATCTTAACCTTATGTTAGGTAGTTAGGTGGCAACTCGTCCGTGTCAAACAAATTCGCGTTAATTCACCACTACTCGAACCCCCATTGTAAAAATAAAAAAGTGTATTTTCTACACTTCTCCCTCAGTCGATTGTTCCCGCCAGCCACCGACGTACGCATCAAGGCACATAGAATAAGGCGGTCCATAATTTTCTTCACATTATCAACTAATTACGAACGTCGGAAGAAAACAACAGAGTTTTTGTCGTCACATCGATCAAAGTTGCGGTTTTCTTATAAAAAATGAGACTGCGAAATCATTTATCTTAGTAGTTATGTGAAGTATTGTGTTATAGTCAGTGTTTTATGGATTTATTGAATATAATAAGAAGTTATCGTAAATGTAGATCTACGATTGAGATGTATATTTTCATATATTTTGTACACTAATTCTGAAAATGTACATTATTTGGAAATATACTGTGACACCTAACTGTGTAGAAATGGCATTAAGTACCTACTTAATTAGCCTTTCTGTGCGTGTTAATCAGTATGCACCGTAGGAAGAGCAATGAAAATTAATGAGACGATTGATCACAGTAAGTACGTACTACAGTACAATGTACCATAGAACTAGAATCGAGAAAAAAATGATTGATATGATTATTCACGACAAAATGACGATAAGACAAGTACAAATCATTTACGAATAGCTAAAAGAGACAAGTAAATACGACAGTATATAAAGTGTACTGGAATTAATTATAATACTGTTCGCGACAATCGATAAATAGCGTAGATCACTCGCGAAGGTTCTGGAACATTCCATCACTTTCCAGTAGTTTCGATAATGTTCTAGAAAGATTAGTATGGATGCAATAGTCTACAAGAGTCTGGAAGCTTCTAGAACAATAGTTAGGGAATGTTCCACAACGTCCGCGAACTTTCTAGATGCTAAGTTAGGTACTTATAGTTAGTAGATAAGTATGGATTGTTTATACCTACTTAGTAATAATAATAATAAATAGTGTGACCTCGAATATCTCTGGAACTTTCGGGAAGATCGCTCGCCGGCCTATATAAAGCGAGGTGTACGGCGCATATTAAGTTCAGTTTATTAGTAACAGTCGAACAGTTCAGTTCTAATAGAAAGCTCGAACAGTGAACATCTTCAGAGATCCTCGAAGTGAGTAGTGATAGTAATACTGGTGTTTTCTTTTAAGATTCGTACCATCCGGCATTCGTGTTAGTTGTGAGTCGTGTCGAAGGGGCTCACATTTATGGTCCTTCGAGCCGGATAGTTATAGTTGAACCGGCATTCGTATTTGTTCGTGAAGTGACCTTACATTTATGGTCGCTCGTGCATCCGGATTGGAAGAAAAGAAGATGCCTGTAACGAGGTCTCAGAAGTCGTACGCAGTGAAGAGGACTACGGACGAGAAATCTGCCGTCTCCACGTCGAGACCTGCAGATGCAACGGAGTACGCATCGGCATTGGGTGCAACCACAGGAGGTACACCAGGTCCACAACCGCCGTCAGAGCCGACGACGGAGACGCTGTCCCCTCCATTGTTGCCACCCTGCCCTATAGTCGTTGCCGGTGTCACAACTGCCGTTGCCCCCACCGCCGCAGTCAGCGCTGCAATAGATAGTGTCGAGTCAAGATCGACAAATCAGAGAAGATCACGTCTTCCATGTTCATCGCACTCCACTGCTTCTCGTGCACGGCGAAGAGAATTGGCCCAGGCTCGATTGGAACTTCTCGAGCGACGAAAAGAGGCGGCCATAGCTAAAGCTGAGGCAGCCATGTTTGATGTTCAATTGGCTGCAGCCAAGGTCGCCGTGCTAGAAGATGAATCGGAAGAGGAGCAGATAGAAGAAGAGGATGAAACCATCAAAGTGGCGCGCACATCCGAGTGGGTGCGGAGAAGTACACCCGCACTCTCACCACAAGACGTCGTCGCGTGCCAAGTCCTGCCTGAACCTGCGGGACCAGGATGCTATGCTGCACGAGCAGCTAAGATTGAAGAACAAAGAAGCGCATATCATGCGCCAGAGATGACCCCTAGCGTGAAGGCTAATGAACCTGTCATAATGAAGCACGACTATGAGGAGCTCGCTGCTGCCATAGGCTCTGCTGTTGCACGTTCCATGCAGCATACCAGTTCGAGAATAGTGGAACTGCCATACTTTAATGGTGCATCAACAGATTGGTTGCCGTTTAAAAGAGCGTTTGAGGAATCTGAGCATCAACTCAGTGAACAGGAGAACCTGGCAAGATTGCGAAGGAGTTTGCGAGGCCATGCTAAAGAGGCAGTGCATTGTCTCTTTGTTGGAGCAACAACTGCGCGTGAAGTTATGGATCTTTTAGAACTTAGATTCGGTCGTCCAGAAGCAATCGCCATGGCTGAATTAAATAAGTTGCGCAGCTTACCGAAGTTATCCGCAAACCCAAGTGATATCTGCGTGTTCGCTTCGAAAATTATGAACGTGACGGCAACTATACGAGCACTTGAGAAGCCCCATCATTTGTATAACGCGGAAGTCGTGCGGGCAGTCGTCGAAAAGATGCCGTCTACTTTACAGTTTCAATACTACAGGTTCAACAAAGAACAACCAAAAGACCAGCCGAATCTCATCACGTTAACCAACTTCTTCAAAGTTGTATCCAGTGAAGTTGGTGAATTTGCTTCAGCTGAAATTGTTACTGCTGAAGACCGGCGGGAGTTACATTTAAGAAAACCACAGCGAATTCATCATGTCACAGACACGTCAACGGCGTCTAACGCGCACACTTCGTGTCCGGTCTGCAAACGTGAGCATAGTACCACCGATTGCTACATGATGAAGAAAGCCAGCGTACAGGAAAGATGGGAGCTGGCGAAAGCACATAAGCTTTGCTTCCGCTGTCTTAAAGTTCGACGGTTCGGCCACGTATGCAAGTTTAAGCCATGTGATAAAAATGGGTGCCAATCATCACATCACCCAATGTTACACACGGACACAGTAAAGACTACACACAGTGTAACATCGCAAGTTAACACAGTGCGAGTAAAGGCGACCACAGAAAAAGTGAAGTCAGGAGACTTACCCTTTGACCCCGAATCGAAAGAAGTCATTGTCAGCCAACCTGTGGTGGAAATCTTGCCCTGCCTTCTCCCGCCTGAACCTGTGGAAAACGTCGTCGCAAGCGGAGTTACGCCTGAACCTGCGGAAGTAGTCGTCGCCGCTGAAAACCGGCGGGAGCCAAAGCGGAACAAACCGCTGCAGGGAAATAGAGTGGCTCTAGTATATAGTGTCACATCGACAAGTGCACCAGTCAGTGCTGAAAGTAAGGGGAATACACTGCCACCCCCAGCTGAAGTCGTCGGAGCACTCACACCTAGGGTTCGAAGTATCGGCGTCCGGTATCGATACCGAGTACTCATGTGGTATCGAGACGAGGGTATCGATACCGAAAAAGTATCGGTCCAAAAGTATCGATACTACGTGAAATAGTTAATTTTTGTACCTTCACCAGCATAAAAATCTACTTTTCCATTGCATTAAAAAAAAAAGTTTTGGTAATAATAGCAAATAAACACAAAAAAAATGCAAGACTCTGAGGTTTTAACGGATTGATTTTGTTTTAAGATCTTTTATGAAGGCCTATCATATTATAATGTGACGAAAAAGTACTCGATACCAGCGATTTGTGTATCGAGACGAGGGTATCGATACCGAAAAAGTATCGGCCCAAAAGTATCGAGTACTCAGTATCGGGTATCGCGAACGAAAGTATCGATACTTACTCGGTATCGAAAGTATCGTTCGAACCCTACTCACACCATCCATAGACACGACTCAAGATCGTAGTCTAAAGAATCGTGAGATGAGTGTGAGTGCCATAAAAATGGTTCGTCTCTCCGAAAAAATAGATAGTCCGACAGAAAGTGAGATAGATCAGCATGCGCTGCCGTTTCTGGCGGACAAACCTAAGGGTTTACCGGCGGGAGAGACCGAACTGCTGTGGAAAGTAGCGTCCAACAGCAAGTGTGGCTCGACAGTTAGAAGACTGGATCTCATAGACAAGAGATTAACGGACAAATATTGGGCACGATGGATGAAGAAGTATGTGCCAGATTCCCAGCATCGACTAGATGGAATCCTGAGTTCTGCGGCACTCTACCTTGGGGATGATCGAGGAACTGCCCACCAACGAAGATGTCGCGACCGCGGATAGTTCAGCTACAAGAGCTGCGGCGGGAGTAATGTTCGCGACAATCGATAAATAGCGTAGATCACTCGCGAAGGTTCTGGAACATTCCATCACTTTCCAGTAGTTTCGATAATGTTCTAGAAAGATTAGTATGGATGCAATAGTCTACAAGAGTCTGGAAGCTTCTAGAACAATAGTTAGGGAATGTTCCACAACGTCCGCGAACTTTCTAGATGCTAAGTTAGGTACTTATAGTTAGTAGATAAGTATGGATTGTTTATACCTACTTAGTAATAATAATAATAAATAGTGTGACCTCGAATATCTCTGGAACTTTCGGGAAGATCGCTCGCCGGCCTATATAAAGCGAGGTGTACGGCGCATATTAAGTTCAGTTTATTAGTAACAGTCGAACAGTTCAGTTCTAATAGAAAGCTCGAACAGTGAACATCTTCAGAGATCCTCGAAGTGAGTAGTGATAGTAATACTGGTGTTTTCTTTTAAGATTCGTACCATCCGGCATTCGTGTTAGTTGTGAGTCGTGTCGAAGGGGCTCACAAATACTAAATATAGAGCCAATAAATAAAATCGTAGAGCAATATTTTGTGACATTCCTTTCATGAAATGCCTAGAAACTTCAAGTATACCTAACTACCTACAAGGCCATCTACATTTGATTGAATTCAATTTCAAACATAATATTTGCTAAAATGATTTAATGGCTACCTATTAAAATATATTTAAAAACATACCAAACTCTAACTTGACAAAAAACAAAGGAACGAGATCTGAGGGCTTATTGTAAGTTTTTCATTTACGATCTAGCATGAAACCTAAAGCTGCGTACACACCGGGCCAACAAACGCCCAACGAACGCCAACGGTGATCCCAACGATGGATATTATTCATACATAATACAGGGCAGATTGCAGCAACGAAGGTCAACGAAAAACGTTCGTTGGCGTTCGTTGGGCCGGTCTGTACGCGGCTTAAGATAAAATTGTATGGCGCGTGGAGCTAGTACAGCACGTATTCCGCTAGGTGGCGACGGGCAATGAAAAACGTATACTGTAGCTCTCTGAATAGGTACAGGAAATACAGTAATACACTCACGGGCAATGAAAAGGTTCCACTGAGAAAAACACAAAATTACTCCTAAACGGAAAAGGCTAGCTTGATGACACCTTCTGCAACATTGAAGTACTTAGGTACATTTAACAGAGCCTCAGGATATTACCAACTAAAAACAATAATCTTTTGTTCAATATTTTTATTAAATGTTTGAAAAAAATGGGATTGCTTGGTGTCGGCATTTTGTGAGCGGAACTTTTTCATTGCCCGTTAGTGTAGTATAGTATAACTAATCTGTGAGTTGGTACCTTGGTAGGTACGAGTACATGAAAGCGCAGTAACAATTCCCACTGGTATACGTTACAACGGGTTGCCAGTTCGATGCTTGTCTTGTCAGCGTACGCATTTTACTTGTGGTCAGATGAACAAGATTGTTTTACTCGTGTTTGAAAATAGTCTTCCAATATACAGTAACATTGTTACTTCATTTAAATTACATTTTATTTATACTTAGGATAACCCACGAGCTCCGCTTCGCCTTAAAAAAGGGGAAATGGTTGAATTTCTAGAAACAAACATATTGATTGTGTAATAGAAAAACTTTAATAGATCTGGTTTTCTAGTATTTTTTGAATTTAGAAAACATAAAAACACAAACTTCGTTTCTCACGTGACTTTTTTATTGTGGAGCACGATTATTTTTTTTTCGTTAGTTCCAAAACTCGTACAACAAAAGTTAGTACAGAATGACCCCCCTAAGTCACCCCATATCGGCTTAGTATACTCTTTTTGCAACATCCTGTATATGAATATATTTACAGTCATAAAAACAAATTAGATTCAATCGCATTGCAATTCAGTAACTCTGTAGCTGACTGTATTTCTAACAGACCATTAGTATGTCAACCATATGCAAATATTATATTGCAAACCCTTGCGAAATGCATTTTACATTCGTGCGTTCCTATGGTTTCGTAGCAGGAATATAAAGTGTCTCTAATATATATTATACATATAGGTAAAATAATACATAGCACAACTGCAAAGTAATATAATAATCATTACCTTTACTGAAATTTCTTCTTATCGTGTCGCTAACCATTACTAGCAAATTGATATCTTTTTAACCTTTTTCTTATTAAAATTAAACTAACTAAACACACATTTATTAAGTAGACACTAGAAGATATGTACTGTAACATCCGTATTATGATCTAATTTCCACCTATTGATCGAACCCAGATCAATGAATCGAACATTAGATAATGTAGTAAAGTAAATGATTTAAAACTGCGATGGGCTCTGCGCACGCGCAACTCCATTATTGTGCGATTACGATCACTAAACCACCAAGTGTGAAAGTGTATGTTCCTGTCAATAATTATTGTTAATTTGGTACCGACAGCAAACTTGGAAAAATGTGGCACCTACGCAAATCCTACTAACCAAAGAAAAAGTTAGGACACAGTCTTGCTCTATAGGTTTTTTTCCTCATGCTTAAAATGATTGGTTATTGTTAATATTTATAAAGATTATTTCAAAATATTGACTTAATTGTTTCGATTTTAAGCAGCAGCTAATATGACCGGCATTTTTTCAATTTGCCAGATCAAATTAGCGATAGCTATGTAAGTAGGTAAATAACATAATTCTGCTGACTCTACAATAACTATATTACAACAACACTGAACCGATACATAACACATGTAATACTAAAGTAAACAAGCAATAAATCAGCCTGACTGCTGTTCCCTGTTGTCTTCACATAAAATGCACATTGCATTGTGGATAATTATCACACGTTTTATAAATAGAAATGTCATTTAAATGATAATTACTGTTCTGACTTCTTTCTTCTCTTCATACTATTAAGTAATACTAATATTGTCGGACTTTTGGTTTCCATTTACCATTATTAAACGTTTCGTTTCGGTTGATATAAGTAGTGTGATCAATCACTGACCATGACATTATTAACATAATACACTCTCGAGCAATGAAAAGGTTCCACTGAAATAAACAACAAATTACTCCTAAATGGAAAAGGCTAGCTTAACGACGCCTTCTGCAACATTGAAGTACATTTAACAGAGCCTTAGGATATTACCAACTGAAAACGGTAATATTTTGATCAAATTTTCAGTTAAATGTTTGAAAAAATGGGGGTTGTTAGGTGTTGGCATTTTGTGAGTGGAACTATTTCATTGCCCGTGAGTGTATTGAATTACCTATAATCACAATGGCGAACCCTGGCCATGTAGCACAGGGCGCTGTTAAGACGTGACAAGAGTTCTCCGTCGCGCTCGGTCTTGAGGCTGCGCGATGTGAGTGAGCGCGATGCAAAACTCTTGTCACGTCTTAAATGCGACCCGTACTAGCCCTTCTAGTCCAGCTCCTAGCTCTACTGTTTGACAAATTTACACCAACCTCATAAAGATCAGTTTTTTTTTTTGTAACTACACTCGCAAGCAATGGAAAGTTTCCAGTGACATTGCCCCAAATCACTGCTAATCGGACGCCGCCATCTGCAATATTTAATTAAATTTTGTATAACAGCGCATCAGAATTCAGAATATAACAAACCAAAAAAGTAAATAATGTACTCAAATTTTAAATTTAATGGTGAAAAATTTGTGGCTTTTGGCATTATAATAAATGTTATTTGATTTTGATTAACAAACATCTTATTAGTAGTGTAAGAATACAGTAAGTATAATCATAAGTAAGTAATGGACTTTATAATTATCTTATTATGTCCGTGGAACTGATTCATAAATTGTGCAGATCCTGAAGGAAGCTTTAGTAAGGCCCTGAAGGTTAGGTTAGGATTTTTTTATATCTACGTTTAAACTCGTGATAAAATAAAGCCTGCAGCCATAAATGTAATAAAAAAAAACGCACTCACGCCTTGTACTAATGTACTCCCTTGCGGGGTAGGCAGAGGTGCATTGCTGCACCCACTTTTCGCCAGAGTGTATGTTAGTCTCAATGTAATAGGGGGCGGGCCTACCAATGCCATTTTACGGGCACATCCAAGACCCGAGAACAAATATCTGTGTTTAAACAAATATTTGCCCCAGCCGGGAATCGAACCCGGGACCATCGGCTCAGTAGTCAGGGTCACTAACCACTGCGCCATTCGGTCGTCATAAATGTAATTAATCTATATCTCAAAATATGTAGATAATTTTGTGAAGTTTACTGATGCAGTGTAGGCTGTAGGTGGCAAACGCGTGGGTTTTAATTTACGAGCAGTGCAATCAAATTATGGAATTATTTATTAAGACGACCGAATGGCGTAGTGGTTAGTGACCCTGACTACTGAGCCGATGGTCCCGGGTTCGATTCCCGGCTGGGGCAGATATTTGTTTAAACACAGATATTTGTTCTCAGGTCTTGGATGTGCCCGTAAAATGGCAATAGGCCCGCCCCCTATTACATTGGGACTAACATACACTCTGGCGAAAAGTGGGTGCAGCAATGCACCTCTGCCTACCCCGCAAGGGAGTACAGTAGTACAAGGCGTGAGTGCGTGTTTTTTTTTTAATTAAAACTACTACAAACAATACATAATGCATAACGATCTATAGCAAATCTTTTACTTCAACTTTCGAAGAATAATTTTTGAAAGTACTTAGGTACTTAAATATTATTATAATAATTAATTTCATTTGTAATAGGTATTTATAAGTATTAAATTACATTACATTCTATAAATATTATTAAAATATATCAATTATTCTTTATCTTCGCAGAACATACCTATATTATTATCAGCGATGAAGATGCAACCAGTTGGTACAGTCAGCGGCAAAAGTGCTTACATTGCAATAATTATTATAAACAAAATGTTCATGATATATGCAATAAATATAAATATTATTTACATTAAACTAACGACTAACAAATTATAAAACTATAAAATAAAGCTGATAATTAATGATAGGTAGGTACATTATAAGTAAATTAAAATTAATATTCATCAACCTTAATCAAAACTATAAAATAAAGTACCATAAAATCTTAGAAATTTTAGTACAATACTTATACTACGTGCTCTTACGGTGAAGGAAAATATTGTGAAGAAACCTGCACATCTAAATTCCTAAATGTGCTCGACCTCGAGGCGTACCAAAAAAATGCAAATGTACAGCGAACAACATGTGACCTCTGACTACCCCTTTGGAGATTACAGTAGTGAGCGTTAATTATTATAATATGTCAATGTCTTAGAAATATATTAAACGCCTTATACTTTAATTTAAAATTCCGTCGTATTAAAACTTGTTTTAATGTTTTTTTTTTATAGTTTTGTTATTGCAACATTTTCTGTTTAAATATGAATGTGTTTTGGCGCGACTCACTTTTCACAATGACTATCCTTACATCTACTTACTTCAAAGCTCCAACAGGTTAGTGCGGAAGCTCAAATTACTTGTGTAGCCGAGTGTACGTAACATAACGGATCGGTGTCGCTGTAAAAACGAGCTTTTAATGGAAATCATATTTTAATTACCACTCAACTAGTCATAGGCTCAGTTTCTCACTTGTGTTATCTATTAAGTATGAACTTAAGTCTTACTCAAAGACAATTCAGACAATCACAGCGTTGCGTTCCATGCTAAAATTCTGCTTAAATTTACATTCTCAGGTGTGAATTTTTGATCCGTGTTTTGTGTATCAGTGAGAACCATCGATAACTTCGTAAGTTTACTCGATTTTTACGGGAAGGTAAGTTACTTAGTATCAACTTATAATCATCTTAGCAGTTCTTATTTGCAGTTTTTTATAATGTAGAGCTCAACCTAACCAACTGAAATGTTTATTAAAATAAAAGAATAAGCCTTCCTAATTAACTTATTGTAAACATCAAAAGTAACATGATCATTTCCAATTCATTTAAATGCTGATGCGGAAGTAAAAAAAACACAATCATATTTTTAATCTCAGTGACAATAGAAAAAGGTTATTTTCACACATGCCTCTACAATCTCATCCTATTATATAGGTACATACCTACTCGACATACTCGTCTAAGTCACCAATTTACAAGCGTATAAATGTAACAAAAAATTGAGAAATCTCCTCAAGTGAAGTCTCATTGTCTGCCGTATAATATCTAGAGAAGTAGACTTCACGAGCAAGAACTATGCGCTTCGGTGGAAAACTACGTCATTGTTTGCTAATTCTAATAACAGTAGACTAAGCTAGGAATCTCTAGATAGTCTACCTAGAGTAACGTACTTATAGATAATATTGTTCTTAAGTACAAGACTCATTAGTGCGAAAACGCATGTGGAGAGGAAAAATAAGTCTGGCCCTAGAAGGAAACTGCCTAAATCCTTAAGTTGGGTTTACAAATTCTAGCATTCAAATGTATCTACTGAAAAGACAAAGCTATTTTATGAATGCATATAACTACTAACTAATGCCGAGTTGCAGAAAGGGCCTTTAAGCTAATGTCGACATTAAATCTATGTCTGTCTCTTTCTGTCCGTATACTGTCAAAGCAAGGCAACAATATATTTAATGCCGACATTAACTTAAAGATCCTTTCTGCAACTCAGTGTAAGAATGTTAACATAGAAAGGAAACATGCTGGTTCGATGCCATGCTTTATTATTAAACGAACTGAAACATTTATTATGACGACAATTTTACATTCGAAGAGGGGAGCAAACTTTACAACCTTAACTTAAATATTCAAAAAAAGTGTTAAGTTGGAGCTAACAGACCCGAAGTACCACACAAGCCCTCAGAGATTCCTTTCTAAACAAACAGTCCTGCATACAAATTAGCCTCACCTGTTCACTTTAAACAGCAGTCCTACTGGGGTCATCTCAAAAGAAATCTCACTTGAACCACGCCGGCTACAATAAGATTACACTTCGCGAAACCAAAATGTCACTGTTAAAAAACCGCAAAAGAGGTTTGATCGAAACGCACGTGAAAATTAAGAAAAAAGTTTGACTCTTACCCCCTTATTCATAGAGAAGTTACAATACGTTTTAACTAATAAACTGTTTTGTCCCTCTCCGACAAAGAACAATTTGTTTCTTGACAGAGAGGGACAAAACAGTTTATTAGTTAAAACGTATTGTAACTTTTCTATGAATAAGGGGGTTAGTTCTTAGCGGCCAGTATTTATGCTGGCGTATTAAAATGAATCGATAGATTGTAAATTCAAATCGTATGGCAGTCGATTCAGTGTCGAACTCTGCGTGCAGACTGACAGAGCTTCGTTGATCGATTGCACGATTATGTCTCGATAACAGACGTCCACACGGGTCGGTTCTCGCGTCTATTCTGGCTCTGGCTTCGCGTGACAAAACAATATGCCGTAGTAATTACACAGGTCCGTGGCAACAGGTGGGAGAGAACCCTTGACTTAGTTTGTTGTAGGGCTGAGGAAAGGAACGAATGTTTATAATAAGCTTCTAGTTTGGTAGCTCTTATTAGTATAAGTATGTAGTAAGTACGAAGGCTTCCTTACTAAGGAGGTAATTGAGGTAGGTAGCTGTTTCAATCCGGGGATAATTTAAAAGTAAGGAGATTTTGTTTAGTTCATACTATTTCATACCTAGATAGTGGAAAAGGAATACATTAATACCTACTGAGTATAGAGCTGTGGTGTGATAGCATGTAAGTGGTCTTAGGTTTGCATGATTTTTTATAACGTTCTCTAACTCTTAAAACGACATAGCCCTAAAGTTTGGATAGGAAGTCAATAAAAAAAACTGGAAGGTGATTGGACGCGTGGCCGACCATAGAGCTGTATCAGGCTGTGTAATGTACCCGCCACATCCGCACAGGACTTCTCCGGACATTTTATTATACTGTGGTAAGTAGGTACTTACTTTTATTTTTAGTAATAAGTACAGTCAGCTTCATATACATCCTTGTGCTCTTAGGTAATAGTAATAGTAATATATTTATTGCAACTATGTAAGTTTTACATTGGTCTTAATATTATGTACACATGGTCCTTAACATAGTGCCCTGTAGGGCATAGCATTAATTCTTATATCTAGGTAATAATATTCTAAGTACCTAATACAAAGTAACAATTTTTTAGGTATTTGCTTACATAATAAAGATATAAAATCTATATAAAATTTTAACATTTGTAATATTATATAATCTTTAACATGAAGTAGGTAATAATAGAATCAATAAACATTTTTTTCATAATAAAGGTACTTATTCATTTACTGAGTAATAGCATTTCTGTGTTAGTAGAGTTTTTAATTTGGAAGTGAATTTACTTTAGTTTAATTCAGATTTAATGAAGGTTGGAAGTTTATTATAGATTTTTATGCATTTAAAATATGGGCTTTTGTTAAAAATTTGCATATTAGATTGTGGCACTGATAATTGATTTTTGTTCCTAGTTTTAATTTTATGGACTTCGATAACCTGTTTAAATAACTGCATATTGTTCTTTACAAACTTGGCTATTTCGTAAGTAATACACCTAAAGTAAATTTACCTAAGAGCATTCGGAGTATGTAACATTACCTATGGGTCCTATGACCCTAAAACAACAGAACAAAATCGGTTCATCGGTTCGGGAGCTACGCTACCAGACAGATGCACACAGATACGTTAAACTTATAACCCCTTTTTTCCGTTGGGGGTTAAAAACAACATTCAGTGCTGTTCGATTCCCGTTCTCGCAAAACGCATGCACCTGTCACTGTTTAAATACAGCCAGTACTTCTGGTCAGACCTGATAGATGAAGGATTTTAATTCGACTAAATTACCTACTAAGGAACCGTTTAAACTGGGTTTAACTTGGAAACTAGACTTGGACTTGGAGCACAGCAGATGTTAGATAGGATGGGAGCTAGCTATGAGAAGTGATTATTATAATGTTTTTGTAAAGTTGCATTATAATCTGCAAGAATTCTATGAAATTGATAAATATACATAAATAAACTGATAAGTATACGTTAACCAATCAACTTAGATATCTATCTAGGTATATTATTATTCAATTTAGAGTTAACGTATCTAGAGATGAGTAACATTGTATTTATTAGGGTAGATAACCTTTATTATGTCCTATTTTATGATTTGTGTCACAATCACAAGTAGTCATAACTATTATTATTTCAAATTGCAACACAAAATGATACCGAGAATAATAAATAAATCGTTCATCCATTATGAGAAATGCACGCAGAATATTATTTATTTATCTGCTGATTGCTGGGTGCCGGAGAATTGTTCCGATCCGACCGTTAACATTAGGTATTACCTAAAGCCCTAGACGTGTAGAGTGACCTAGACAGGGTAGACTTTGGTAGCGAATCTAAAAGAAGCGAATTTAACAAACGTAAAATTATTTGTAACTCGAGTAACTCGAATTTATGGTTGGCTTTATAAAGTCGATTTTCCTAATTCCAAATTTAAGTTTTTACAGTACTAAAATTATTTTTTCAATTTGTGTTTTCAGACGTTTTAGGTTGCACCTTGCAACATAGACCGAAACCATAGACTACATTAGTGTATTAGTCTATGCCGAAACCAAACTATGGGTACAACTCCAGGTTCTAGTGGGCTATATCCTGATGTCCAACTGCAACAACAAAAAGTCACCTCAAGCTCATCATTCACGCATTACCCGATACAGAATACAGACATAACAGCGATTTATGTTATCTACAACTAATATTAACATAATTGTGCAGTTATTTAAAGCAAAACATTCTATTACGAACAACGGACATTAGCAACACCTATAATTAACAGTATATTAATTATAAAAAGTGTTTTTGTTTACTCTAACCATTTATATCTTTTACTTTTATATACGCTGATATGTTTGTTCTCTGTTGATACTATTTCGAATCCTGATGCCCGAGTGATTATTTTGCTGACCAACCAACATTTACACAGCATTTATTTCGCCAAGTCGTATTATGTATGACTTGATAGTTGACCATTTTAACTTTCAAGGTATTTTTGGAACAAGGATTAGTGACTTTATTTTTAACAAAAACTAAATACTTACTCATTCTGTACGCTGGCAAATTAATTTAGATGATGCTCTGCGATCGATTTCTAGATTTTCTAGGCTTTTTGTTTGGGTGAGTAGATCAAGAGTTTCCTAATTAGTCCCTCGAATGTTGTCGCCATTTTTAGGGTGTCGTACCTCAAAAGGAAAAAAACGGAACCCTTATGGATAATTTGTATTTGTATATGAATTGTCAAGGTTTTTCTAAGTTGTTAGGTTCAAAACGTTAATTAAAAACATTATTTAGTTATTTATTAACATTATACAATATCTACTATTCAACAGAAAAGTGAGTAAAACCATGTAAAGTCCAAGTAAAGGCGGGACTTGCGTCCTTGTGCAGTTGCAATGCGCTTGCGCAACAGTAGGTATGACTTTATGACGGAGTAGGTAAAGTACTATGAGTACTATGACCTACTATTAATATTAGAATGCGGATATAACTTTGTCCGGCTCTAAATGGAAAAGGCAAATTAAGATGAAGTTGGGAAACCAAAGGATAAACAAATCTTGTTGATCCAGTAATATTACCTGTACTTATAATGTATGGATTTTTTAAATAAGTACATAAACATACATATGTAATGGTACCTACAGACAAATTGACGCCCTCTTCGTTTTTTCGAAGTCGGTTAAAAAGGTAACAAACAGCTCCTCCGATTATAATAATTATTATTTTCGTTCATCAAAATTAAAGAAAAATACAACAAAACAATACAATTTGAATATAAAATTAATAACACAAAAAAAATGACATAAAAATAAAAGCTAAACTAAATTCCTAAAAAATAAAAAATAACTTAAATATTGGCCAGCCTGTGTAGATGGTGCAACAGCGCAGCGCCAAAAAGGCCCCGAGCCCAGCTTACGGACTTAAGGTTATGTTATAAGTAGCATCAGTTTGCTGTTACATTTACTTGGCGTCAAAAACCTCAACATTTCACGTCGCCATTGTTTGCCGAACGAGGTGCCGGTGGAATGCAAACAGGAACCGAACCTGCTACCGCTAGCGGACTGCTACAAACACCAGCTGTTTACTAACAAACACTCTTCCTGGCTCTACTAAAATATAGGTTCAGGTTACACGAGCTTCTGGCTAGGTCTGCTACGGCTATTGGCTGGTTACCGTTTTATTATTGAATGTCACGTTTCAGAATGAATAAATAAATAAGTATATGGGGACATCTCACACACGGCCACCCGACCCCAAGCTAGGCAGAACCTGTGTTATGGGTGTCGGACAGCTGATATACGACATAGATACACATATAGTGGGAATAGTTGTGAGGTCAAAATGCTTATATTATGGTACACGTACAGTACAAGAGTTATAAAAAAGTTCCACTTTCAAAATCAAATGACCCTTTTTTAAATAACTTAATTTAGAATTTCAAGTTAAATGTACTTCAATATTGCATACGGCGTCATTAAGCTAGTCTTCTCCAGTAGGAGTTTAGATTTGGTGCTATTTTCACCGGAACTGTTTTAATTCTCGTGAGTGTAATTACGTATAACTTTATAACTTGCCTGTCTTATCATCATCACGCCGCGCCGGTATATCTATCCACATCAAACAGATAGGCCCCGATGTGCGCTCTGCCACAAGACCCCTGTAACGCGATTAAAGCAACGGCGCCGGAACAAAACAAACAATATAATTATAACTAAGCTTTCACACGCTTAACTAATCACAATATAACTATGAAGAAAAATAATTCCTCCTGCACTGTCACATACCTATTATAACGGACATCAGTAGGTAAATGATTGGGTTAGTCACTTGGCAGTTGTGAGTAGAAAAGTACAGCTGAAGCCGTAAGTAGCCGTAAAGTAGTTTATTTTCAGGCGCAATACATCCCGCGAAAATTACATTGGAAATCTGAACTATCATTGTAACTGCTGGATTTAAATATATTACCTTATATTATTCATTAATAGTAATTAGGAAACAAAGAGACACTAAAACTAAAATTTCAGGTAATTTAATGAGCCATGTTCAAAACGTTTAAAAGCGTTTAAAGTTAGTTTGCTCACATACTTCTATTATTTTTTGAAGAACTACCGGATTCTTTAGGCTATTATAAGAACATTGAAAGTTATTCCAAGTAATACATAAGTACATACATATTTGTTACATAAAACGTCAGTTTGTCGCTATTCAGCCCCAGTTCCGTTTCACCGTGAGAATACCGTAGGAATGCGCCTGCGCATTTTACGTACACTTTGTGTCTTGTCGAGATAGGGTTGCCACCGGGTCCCCAGATCGTTATAGTGTAAACAAAAGGTCATAAACTGTATTTGAAGACTATAAAACAAACACATATAAATGTTGAATAAATATTTAAAGTCCCTCCGCTTCACCTGTCCTTCAAGTAAAGACTTTAGAACCATTGAGTTACTATAATGTACAAACGTCATTGAACGCCCTACCCGACCCACGGACCCGCTAGAACTAGTGAATGGTTTAAAAACCTCTTCTCAATACTTTTACAAATAATCTTGTGTGATACGATAACCCTGTTGCGATGCACCAAGTTATGAACGGAAGACTCCTTCCCTAACTACCTTAGTATTACAACTACACAGCTCACAGGGTTACTCTATACAGTCTATACTGACGAACTCTATAAAACGAACGAACGACATGCGACAGCTGTCATAAATAAAATCGACAAGTTTAATGCAACGAGGTATAGTGCCACAAACTTATCTGTTCCGGTGAGAGCGAACTAAATTGGTCCATATAATCTATGTCAATATGAAATTCATTTAGTAAGTAATGAGGTATGGACCAATTTAGTTCGCTCTCACCGGAACAGATAAGTTTGTGGCACTATAGAGTCAGTCGTGGCTCGCGCAGCAGCGCTCCCCAACTTCGTTTTTCGTCTTATATAATATAGAGTGACCCCCCAGAATTGCAGAATTATCGGCCTCTTGCCCGCAACTTAATTATGGTTTATTAGTTAAACTAAACGACTAGTAACGTAGCTTGAGAAACACTGACCGGATGTCCAGGACAAAAGATGGCGTCGGTGACAAAAGATGCCGCAGAAACAGTGATGAGAATATTGACGTATTGTCCATTGTATCATCTGTAGACATACTTATTATGATATTCGTGATTGCAGGGACGTCTTTATGATTAGGCTTGAGTCTTGACAAACCTTTGTTTCGTAGATAAATAATTCAATAAATTAGGACCCCGACAACGTATGCTTTCTCCTTTTCTACCTTAAATAGCTCACTAGTTAAAAATAAATAAGTACGTAGGTATTTGTTTGTGTTTCCTGAATATTATGCTAAGATAAATCCAAACAAATTAGTTAACTTTTAAAGGACATTTACTTACCATCCCATTTAGGTATATTATATACCTAACTATAAATAAAAAATCAGTCACTTTACTACAGAACCCGCCGTCAATATAGCTACCAATAGTGTAAAGAAAGCTGAATGCTACACGTCAAATATTTAAGTAAGAATTTGAAATAATTAAATCTGAAACCGAGTGGAGTGCCAATTTTCCATTGAGCGTTCCAATCATCATCATCATCTTCTGGTTAATTTGGAAGATGCGCATTCTGCATTCATGAATTATTGCACATTTGCACACATTTACATTCATAATTCTTTTGGTGTTAAACACTGTACAGGCTGATCAAGAAACTAGAAATAAACCGATTTGTTCGTTTATTTTTATGTTTAAGCACATTTTTCTAAACAGTGAAGTCACTAATTATACGCATTGTGCGTATTTAGCATAGTTTTGGATAGAATATACCTATATAATGTAGGCTTTTAGGAGCGGTGGGAGCTCAGTCGGGTAAGCACCCGCTTCTCACGCAAGAGATGAGGGTTCGAATCCCGGCGCTGACAGGTACCAATGAGTTATTTTAACTTAAGTACAATGTATACTATCGCTCTTACGGTGAAGGAAAACATCGTGAGGAAAAAAGCATATTATTATCTAGACTTAGCACATATATGTGATTGTGAACCCACCAACCCGCAGTGGACCAGCGTGGTGGGAAATGGTCCAAGCTTAGGAAGGCAGTTTAGACCTTGGGGATATATGCACGAGAGAGCCAGGTGCAGGTACTTACATCCCCACAGAGAATAGAATAGAAATGTAGGCTTTGATTTAACGAAATCGGATGAGTTGAATCAGGAAAAGTTATCGGAAAACAAACTAATAAATATTACTTATTAATTCGAAAAATTCCACGGTATAAGAACCTAAAAGCTCGCAACCAACAGCAATTAATTTTATGCCTACATTAATCTACCTTACTACATCTTGCTAATAAAAATAAGTTAGTCCTATGAAGTCACTTAGCAGTTAGCACCATTGTATGCAAATGTTTGAGTTCACACGAGTCTTCTTTGTTACAACAAAATTAATGGTAAAGTCATTGAAAGCAACAAATTAAGAAGTTTTGTTTTGTTATTCGACTTATCTTACTATTATTAATTTATTTTAAGTTATAGTTTGCGAAAGTTATTCCAAAATAAACATACATATTAATATTATAAGGAGTATTTGTCGGAATTTAGCAGATTTCAGTGAAATCTCCAAACGCCTACCAAGCGTGGAGATTATGGCTATAACCCTCCAGTTTTGGAGGAGGACTGTCTCCTTCAGTGTAATTATATACGGGCTATGAGTTTGAATAAATCATCTGTTGAATTATTCTTATAATCCTATCATAATAAATTAAGTATAAACGCGAATTTAGTGAATATAAATATAGATAGGGTGTTAGTTAGTCCATCCTAACTAATATTATAAATGCGAAAGTAACTGTGTCTGTCTGTCTGTCTGTTACTCTTTCACGCCAAAACTACTGAACGGATTTGAATGAAATTTGGTATACATACGGTCTAGACCCTGGGAAAAAACATAGGCTACTTTTTATCTCGGAAATCCCACGGGAAAACTTTTTAAGGCGAAGCGAAGCGCGCGGGAACAGCTAGTATATTTTACCCTATAGTGTGGTGAAATGGATTTTGCGGGCAACAGCCAAGAAGCATTTTTTCTGTAGCGATGTCTACTTCGTCTGCTAAGTACCTACCTAATGATCTAGCTAATAGGCTACCTACCTATGCATCTATGTGCCTAAGCATCTGCAATTATGCTGGTGCAACCGACCGCGAAATTGTTAGTGTAAAAATTAAAATTATACTTGGGAGTTGGGACCTTCTTAGAAAATTATATTTAATCATAGGCTTTCTAAGTTATTAATTAGATAGCAAGGCGCAGTTAAGTATTAACCGAACATTAACAATTTAATTAATAACTTAGGAATGTATAATATTTTATATGCTCCTTGGGCTGTAATTCCTTGCACCTATTCTGGACATTATTACCTTAGCATTTAAATTTCATAAATAGCAATACATACAACTTGCAGTTGTAGCTAAGGATATTGATTGTAATTAAGTAGCTATCTTTCTTAAAACACCGTTAAGAAAAACTCATTCGAAATATAAAGATAACATTTTTAAATGCATCGACTTCTCTATAAGGACAAAATCCTAATATGTTAGGAGGCTTGGAATAATGTGGTTGGTATTTAATGTGGTGTGGGCGAAGGATTTGGTGTGTGGGAACGGGTCCAACTAATTCTTCGAATAAAATTAAGCGTTCGCAAAAATTATAATAATTATTAAGGATGTAGAACAGAGGGTATAAAAATGAGCGGAGTGCAAATTTTGCCATTGAAAATTGAGATATACGGAAACAAAGAACGTAGAATTTAAAACAAAGAATTCAAAGCCTTTGATAGCAAAAAAATTAGAGAGTATACCTTCAAAATCGACATCCATGAAATTGTGTGTTTGTCAAAGGTAAACTATGGTATTGCTACTCCAAAATTTTAATTTGCTCTCATCCATGGGCAGGGTTAAAATTCAATAAATTCTAGACTCTATATACCTATAACCCAATTTAAGGGTTAAATCGCTATCAGCTACACATTAAGTCCAAGCCCTAAATTGGACGCTTAAGGACTTGGGTCTTGGACCCAATCTGGACCGTGGGCGCAACAAAGAGGTTCCTTGGAGTTCAACGGCTCGATGACGACTGAACAAACTTCTACTAAATTATTAATGAATTAATATTTTGCATATACGTGGCTTAGTAAGATATGGTGGAGTAAAATATCGTCAACCCACCCTGATCCGGCTTTATTCCTTCTGTTATTGAGGCGATTTATGTGCTACTCTTGTTTATGATGACGTACAGAGGATCAGCGACGTGGAAAGCTAAAAGAGCAAACCTGGCCCGCCCAGGGATCGAGCCCGGGCCATTCGGCATAGCAGTAAGGATCACTAACCACTACACCATTCAGTCTAAGGCTGGGCGTTTTTTTAAGAAACTGCTATAAAACACAGTTTGTCTACGAATAACTAAATCTTAACAGTTTTTCGTACATCCAACAAACTGTTACAAAAAAAACGTCAGCAAAAGCAAACTCAAACGTTAGGTCGGTAAAGCCGTGAAACACAGCTGAACATAGCACCAAAAGCAAACTCAAAAACGTTCGGTCGGTAAAGTCGCACCCGTTACTACTACAATTTCAGTCGTCATTTATTCTTAGTTCGCAAAATCAGTCAAAAGCGCGATTTAATTACCAGAATCTGACCAGCAATTTTATTATTGTATGTGCTGAAGTTAACGCAATTTACGTTGGTACCTTTGATTAATAGCCGCAGGGTGCAGGAACAAAGGTTTCTGTTGCAGCCAACACTCTGATTGATGGCTGCGATGCTGATGAGGATAAGATGATTCAATTAAGGTGACCAGTCTTTGTTTTGATAGTGTGGGTATTTGTTTTTGTGAGCTGGTTCTTTTATTAGTGAATACAATTATAATTAAAAGAAACAATAAGTGCAACTCTACATAGGTTATATTATGAGTTAATAATAGTACTTTAAATTCAAATTAAAAATCCCCTTAAATTAATCTAAGTAAAACCAAAAAACAACATACAAATGTGTAAAACACCCTGTGAAACTTAAACTGTGGCCCGTAATTTCTCCCCAGAGATATTAACTCTGAACGCCAACTAACTACAACATTAGCTAAAAGACACTTGTCAATGTCATCTGTAGTTACCAACTACTACAGCTGATGATATCCACTGAGCCACATGGCTGAAGTTCAAGATTAGTTGGGAACATTAAGCAGCTAATTTAGCTTTTGAATCCGTTGTAACGATTTCAATTGATCTGCTGACGTCAAGTTCAGCTAGTTCATCCTGAAAGAGGCTGGGTTTTAAATTTTTTAATGATTTATTTACAGAAAATAGTTCTCCATTCACAACAAACAAGTGACTAGGTACATTCACATTTACAGGTACCATAATGTTACATCATAAAATAAACAATTTGCATATAAAAGCTTTCTCTACGATAAGTTTTTACCTATTGTATACTGTGTTTGCACAAAGCTTACGGGCTATATTTCTTTGATTCTAGAGTTTATACCACTGTTTTTTTTATTGTTATGGCGTGTGCGAAGTCGCGGTCGCGGTGCGTCCGGCGGGTCCACTTCCTGCGTCCCAACATGGAAGTGGCTGCCTGGACGTGGTCGGAGTAGGGGTGACACTTGTGTTGTTCAGATATTTGTGACGACCGAATGGCGTAGTGGTTAGTGACCCTGACTACTGAGCCGAAGGTCCCGGGTTCGATTCCCGGCTGGGGCAGATATTTGTTTAAACACAGATATTTGTTCTCGGGTCTTGGGTGTTGATATTTATATTTAGTATCTATCTATCTATGTATTTGTGTAGATATATCAGCTGTCCGACACCCATAACACAGGTTCTGCCTAGCTTGGGGTCGGATGGCCGTGTGTGAGATGTCCCCACATATTATTATTATTATTATATATATAATATATACATATTATTGTAGGTCTAGTTAAAATAAACTTTTTCGTAAACTTTGTTTTTGTGGTACTGTGCGGATTGCGGACAAAAGTTTAATTCAAGACCGAAATAAAGATTGTGTCCGGTGAACTCGAAACTGTGCTTTCACAGTCGGCGTTGCTCTAATTATTGGGTGGATGCTTATCTGGGGGATAGGCACTGCAATTCTGCACTCACTAAATATTATCAAGTTTTTTTTTCAGTCTTGAACCCAAAGGATAATCGTACCGACGTGTTTTTTTTAAACAATCCATATCGCGACAACCCTAAACTACCATCAAAATAATATTCCCTTATTATCAATTCCAAAGCTGTCTTATTACCATTAGTCGCGCAATCGCAATATTACTTCACACATACTAATGCACAACTAGAGTGTACAACAATAACCTGGGGCTTTTGCGTCACGACGTAGCGGCACGTGCTTTTAAGTAGAGCCTTATTAGGGCTTAGGTATGTCCGTTTCCTGACCAAAGAATTTCCTTTCGCACCTTCGGATATTGGACGAATTGCCTTAAATCAATCTTGCACCTTGGAACCCTAGAACTCCCTGAGGTGAAGCATCGAACAAGATCCAACCCTACCTCGATCTGGATAGCTACCACAGGTATTTAATCTTTATTTTGGTCTGGATACCTATTACCACAGGTTCACTTCAGTACCTGACCCGTAGGTCTAGGGTTTTAACATGCAAGATTGATTTAAGGCAATTCGACTGTTATCCGAATAGTGAAGTGAAATATTCCTGTCCACATACTTAGTCGACAAAGATGGAAGGTGCACGACCACGTTAATTCTCCTATAGATACTTATAAATTATTTTCGACGATTCCATGTAAGTATAAAACAGAAGATCCTTTTTTAGAATAGTCCAATTAACCAGATACAGGAAATATTTTAAACACAGTAAAAATGGGCTTAAAATGTCGTAAAACGGTTGTTAATATAATTTTAGAAGCGTGCCGGCCATAGCGCAGTTTGTTTCCATTGCGCCGTTTTGTGAAACCAAGAAAAAAAAAAGTACTTAAATAACTTATTTACTAATCTAGTATTCGGAGAATATTTATTTATTTAGGGCTGATTTTTCAATGGTCAGATAAACGTTATCTGAGGAATAAAATTTATGCTGTCACTGTCAAATACAAACAATCAGACGCGACAGCATCAATTTTATTCTTCAGATAACGTTTATCTGACCATTGAAAAATCAGCCCTTAAACTAGAATACCAGCAGCAGCTGAACCATCAATCTATCAATCTAATAAATCAGTAGTAGGTCGGGGTGCCTTTCCGTAGCATCATATCACTGAAAGTATTTTTTTTTATTAGGTCTCATTTTATTTGCTACTTACTTATAGATTTTTAATGATCTAATCATTATTTCTCCGTGTGTACTTAATCGACACGCGCCCCGGTCCTGCCCAATATATCATAGATCGTGTACAGTTTGATGCAGCTATTTCTGATTATCCTTCAGTGCGAGCCGTCAATGGTGCATATCCAAAACATGTTGAACATAAAATTGTTAAATATAATATTGAGTTTGATTTTGACACAGCAAAATCTGTAAGATTAAAGGGCTGTTAAAACTAAAACGTGTACAATAAGCTTACCTGCTTAGAGACACGAAGATGGGCAACGTTGCCATTGCCGTTTCCTGAAATCAATAAAGACTGCTTATAGTTTACATCAATATTCACAACCATTACTTACACATTTAAGTAGGTAATTTAAATCAATTTTCAATATACATTTTTTAATCACCTAAAACCTAGCAGGTACAGTGTAATATAAATTGAAAAGTATCCCGATCTTGACCGTAAAACCTTGAAGACGGTTGCGGCTTCGAAGACCTGCACCGGATGTGGTTTCAATCCACCTACTGCAGACAATGGCTGGATTCGACAGGCATTACACGCATTGTTCCGAACTAAGCAGAGACGGTAACACAATGGGACAGTTGGACTTTTTGGTGGCAACTCTTTGGTTGGTGTGACGCGAAGGCGTGATGTGTGATATTGGTGTTATTTCTACTGTTTTTTTCACATCTATGTTTTAATATTCGCCAAAATAATGAAATTCCTAGCCGCAGTTTCTTACTCAGGGTCCGAACGTCATTGTCCATGAACTTAAAACCTACTCCACCCACAAGATTCGTCCAATCAAAGTGATGCTTTCATACTAAAGCTCTGCTTAACTTGACGTTTAATGACTTTCAACTGTCAAGTTAGAGTCGCATACAGGTCAACCTCTGTTAAACTAATATTAATTTAACACCTAACTTTTTCATTTAACTGTCTGTCCATTTATACCAAAATTAAGATAATAATACAAATTAAATAAAATCAAATTAAAACTAAGAAAAATAAGTCAAAACACAAAACATAAACATTAATATTAAGCTAAGTCACAAAAATAATTAAAACAAATGTCAACAATGGTCTAAATAATTTAAAAATATAAATACATGTAATTTTTTTATACCCAGTTACTAAAGTTTATTGTAAGCAAATATTAAGGGATGGGGTGTAGAATCGAGGGGACCTACCCACAATCGATGCGTTTAAACAAATTGACCTTTATTGGATTAACTTACTCCCCTTGCCATGCAATGGCCAACTGGGACTGGGAATCAATATTCTACCTACCTAATAAATATGATGAGATGAGAAGATGAAGTATGATTTACCTATGATGATATATAGATAGAATACCTAGACAGATCGTAAGTCCTAACTACGAGTACCTACCTGGTAACCTATTCATACATCTTTTAATTTTTTTGTAGGAATTAGGGGCATTAGGGTCCAGAGTAAGGGTGATGCGTGGGAGGTAAGGTAATACTTACTTTTAATGAAATCTTCACACAAACCACACTTGTTCAACACAATTCATGCACTTGTTTCCTTGCGTCTTTCATTAAATAAGTTTCTCTACAGTCTCACAGTGTTTGTCGATCAATTTTAAACTCATAAAACTAACTAAGTAAAATTAAGTAAGTGTAGGTACGTGGTAAGTTCTTAGCAAAATTTCTTCTCAATTTCCCGCCATAAAATACGTCAAAATAAGCGCGCGTACTCAGACATCGGCCACTTGTCTATGGCAACAATATGGCGGCAACTGAATGCTGCGCGCAGTTTATTTTCTTTGGAACTCTGCATGGGGTTGTTACTATAATTTAGGGCGGCAAGTGGGTGTATTATGCTAACCGCGCATGCGTATGGCTGAGCTCAGTAAATACGCAAAATAAGTGCAATTTGTAGTGCGACGCGACGACTGGACTGGAATAGCGCTTTCGCGTGGGATTGTTAATACATACCTACTTACATACAACTATATTATACCATTTTGTACTTACAGTTCTTTATTCTGGCTTACATAGGTACATACATAGGTAAGGAAAGTATGGCATGTTATAGGTAAGCTTTTACCTATAGTGTCTATGGCATTAGTAGGTACCACTACCTATAACCGAACTGAGATCTTAGGTAAGTAAACCCCCCAAAACCCGAAACAATCGGTAATAGGTATTTATGTACTACAAGCTACTACAAAAAGTAGTACTAGTACTACTTAGGTACCTATGGAGCGGCGGTATGGTAGCTTAGTCGGCTTACCCGATTTCCCGCTTCTCACGCCAGAGATGCGGGTTTGAATCCCAGCGCTGAGCGATGTCCTGATATTCCTTTCGTACTTATCATGATAGATTGTATAGTGTATAAGAAATAAGAGCCTAATAACATAACATAAGTACCGATAAAAGCATTAAATAACCCAACAAACATTTTACCCTCAGTTACAGCTATTTTTATAACTTTAACCTGTATAACTGTGTTATAATTATCTCAGTTCTAACATAAAGCGATAAAGATGAGTTAAAAAATGAAATTAGTGTTAACAGCAGGTTTAAGTGTTAAAATGGTATTAGTCAAAGCAATTATAATTAAGATGTTATAGGTTTAAACTGTTTCTAGAACCTAAAGCTATACAAGAGTGCTCACTGACACCTGTTAACACTTATGGTTGTTAAGTGGTTTCCTTTAATACATATATAAATCTTTAGGTGTCATATTGCATTTAGGCTGCAGGAATTGGTTATAAACGAGATTTTGTCAAGAGTGCAGTAAGACAAGATTCTTACAGTGTTTGAAAACTCAACAATGCAGTTTTAATCTTTAAGGTTAACTTAACTTACGCTTATTGCGTTAGGCAAGTAGACTGTAAAAGTAACGGTGTTAAGCAAGACTGTGCGGATCGACTAAGACTGCATAATACCCTTGGCTAAGGGTGTTCTATTTCAAAAAGTGTAATAGATGACTTAGGTGAGTCTATATGTCTTAAATGTAAGTTCGCCATTTGCATTGGCGACCTAACCTATAAATTGCTGGGATAAAGAATATTTTGCTTAAAAATACTTTTCTATTTATGTGAATTTTGTCATTCCAGTCATGCCAATCGATTAATGAAACTAATGGAAATACAGCAAGGATACAAAAAAATACAAAATTGAGTCGTCTATTTACTTATGATTCATTTGAAATCCTTAATAAATTCGGAGCGCATTAAAATTGAGGTGGGAAATATGGTATACATTACAGTAAAATTACAATGGCATATTATTTTCAATTCACAAAACATGTTAAGTCAAGTAAATATATTATATTTACTGTTATTTAGTATTAATCAATACTGTCACTTTAATACTGTCGCGTATGATTGCTGTTGACACTATTATTTTCAAACACATACAACTGTTATGGTAAAAGTGTATTCGAAAAACGGTAACATACTCACTTAACCCTTTTTTACCAAACAAATAAGAGTCAGGGTGTCAAATAACCATTCTACAACTACAACTATACCGGTAAAAGTTCTAGCTGAGAGTGATTAAACGCTCTTCTATAGTAACTTTAGCACTTCAATGACACCGTACTACAGGCTTTCAATAACTTGAACACTTCAATGACACCGTTTTACAGGCTTTCTAAAGCCTTTACTCTCAAAATCGTGGGCCTCTTTCGTGGTTATAAGTGAGTTAGAGCACTCTCCTACACTCTTATACAGCTATGTCTTAACACTTTAAGTTTCGAATGGAACCATTATACAAGTTATATGAGAGTTTTTTTAACGCTACGGTGTTAGTTGGGAATAAAGCACAGGTGGGTAATGTCCATCTGTGGCAGGGCTGGCGGGCCCAGGAATCGCGCTTGGCTGAGCGTAGCGGCCCGCGGCTTGGAACTGTCGTCCACGGACTACGGGCGCATGGATAATGTTCTTATTATGAATATTTCAATCTATGATATTTGTTCCTTTCTAGAGATCTCGCAGATTCTGCAGTTGGTTCACTTTAGTTACTTTAGTTAGTACTTAGGCTCTCTAATCTGTGAGTAGGTTGCATAAAGGCGGTAACCGATAAAGCTAAAGGTAGGTAGGTAGGTACCTACGCCCAAGGGTACGCCCGGTACGCCAGATACATGCCAGATACCTACTAACATAGAGAATATAATAGTACGTTTTTATACTCTAAGTTCTATACCATTTCTAACTTTCACTAATCCTGAGATAAAGAACAGAGTTTAGTGATTATTATTTTAATGGCTGTCATTATAACCAGTCACACACAGCACAGGTGAATTTTGATCAGCTGCTGGTTCTGGTTGGCTGGTGCCTTTGATAAACAATACGAAAAAGATGGAGTGTAAGATACAAAAAAATAGCTAAATATTGTTCGCATTTTGTTCAACCGCCATCCATTATACCTATGAATAAATTCCTGCCTACTGGTTACTCACGACAGGCTTAGACTAGTGTGAGAATCCCAGCTACTATAGTTTTATAATCTGATCCAAATAATTTAAAACTGTTTTATATCCATTAAATTTATTATGATAACCTGTGTAATTTTTTTATTTCATACCTTTCTAAAACTTTTTAGCCATCTCAGAATTTCCAGAAGCAGAGCTCGCAGGTAAAGCTACAGCCTTTTTTTGTAGTAAAGTACAACTCTTTACCGTGCTGCTTAGAATAAAAACAGCGTCGCGCTTCTGGCGTGACACTGAAATGAAGAAACTGAAACATGCAACATTTTTCATAAATAAACCTTTATTATTCTAAGCTTGAAGGGGAAAACATGTTTGCGTTAGTTGACACTTTGGGGCACTGATTAATATTGAACACATTGAACATGTAGTTATATTGACGTACGAAATGTCAAAATAACAATAATGAAAAAAACGACAACAAAATGTTGTGTTGGATAGTTATTTCTGATTAAATTGTATTTTAAATCTCAATTTTGATACATAAAAGCAATAAACAAGTGCCTTAACATAGTACAATGAAACCAATAACGGAATCAGAAGTCAGCCAAGACGAAATTCTGCCACAAATCAGTGGAGATGTGATAGGAGACACCGCCTACAGTGAAAGGTTCGTGCTTAAACTTATGATGAAATTCGCCGAATTAGACGTACTGAAAGATGTATTACAGGAGAAATCGTTCGAAGAAGACCTCTGCACTCTCTGGGACATGACTGCAGAGCGGGACGTAGTACAGTTTCTTCAGAAACACAAGATTCTTAACCTATTTAACTATGCTCTACCTGACATCGATTCCTCACGAACACTGGAGATTATTGTCGGCATTATCGCCAACATGTGCTGCCAAAAAGAAGTTGTTGAAGATTTGTTAGAAAAAAAAGATTTTCTCACATCACTGTTGGATTACATTAGCCATGAAGACAGTTTGCTTCTGATACAGGTCCTGCGACTAGTAAGCGCGAGCTTGTTCCTGGCAGACGATGGAGTAGTGCAGACATGGATGGACCTACTTGCATCAGTAGGATTTCCTGATGCACTGTATTTCATATTAAAAAACTCATCGCACAAAAACCTTCTCATAAATGCTATGGAAAATTTGAACACAGTTTGCTCATATTGCAATACAGAGAAGTACAGGGCAACATTTTTCACCATGTTTGTTAAAAAAGAAGCTATAGAAAGTTTAAGTGCAGCTGTAGTTGAGCTCACAATAACACAGCCAGATATTTGTGAGAAAGATGAATTAGAAAGAATATTAGTTATAAGTTTAGAGATAACACTAAACTTGATTGGTTTTGACCAGTCCCTATCAATATACTCAGAAAGTAAAGAAGCCCTAATACCTATGATTGAATTCATTCTGAAATATTACAACAACAAAATAGTGAATCAGAAGGAGATAGACATAGATTTGGCTGATGTTATAGATTCCACAGTGACAATAGTCAGCACAGTAGACCTGAGTGCTCTGTGTTCGATGGACAAGTTCTTTGACAATACCTTCAGCATCTGGCTGGCCCTGCAAGTAACAATGAAGACGGAGCTAAATGGATCTTCAGATTTTGAAGATCAAGACAAGGAGCAACTCAGTGCCTTCACCAAGAAAATAGAGAGCCCTTTATGTACACTCATGTGTAAATACATGGAGAAATGCTCAGAAGACAACTTGAAAAAAGTTTTGGATACTATTGGAACCAACTTGGACGACATCTTGAAGGTTGTAACTGTAGAAGTGAGAGAAGTGGTTTCTAAAAGGACTCATGATTTTAAAAATAGAATAGAAAATCATGTAGATTCATAATAAAAGACACAGTTTTGTAAAATTTGAGGATTTTATTCCAAAAATTACTAAGTCTTCCTAGTTTAGTATGTAAATAAAATAAATGTTATCCCTAAGTATTATTGTGGGTATAAACTATAAAATAACAAAAAGACTACCCAAAATATACCTAATTAAGCAAATAAAAATGTATAAACATACATAATATGTAAATGTTTAGGTACTATGATGTACCTATAAGAAAAACATATGCTGCATACCTACATACCAATTATAAAAGCAAACTCTGGTTTATAAAAAATATTCCAATATAGTTAATTATAAACTTGATCAAAGTCCCAAAAAATTTAAGAACTAAAAACAAAACTATTGGTTGTTTACAGCATAGAATTATTTATCTTGTAAGTACTTTAGATGGTTGTTGGGGAATCCTAACACATCCAGGGTCACATCACAGCAGATGCATACATCTATCTCTGTTTGGATCTGTTAAAGAAGTTAGACTTATAGTAAAACTCTTATAAAATCTTTAAACTTCCCCTGGACTGTTAACTTATAAATCTGTAAATATCTAAGTAATTGATTTTATAATTAAACTCAAAGTAGTTTCATGAATAGTTTATTAAATAAAATGAATCATAGATAATTTAAA
This sequence comes from Plutella xylostella, assembly GCF_932276165.1. NCBI lineage: Eukaryota > Metazoa > Arthropoda > Insecta > Lepidoptera > Plutellidae > Plutella > Plutella xylostella. The sequence continues at coordinate 7,817,808 of NC_063990.1, forward strand.
ATTATATAATTAATTGCACTAAAATAGAACATGCCCAATTCCAAAACATAATAAAACAATAATAAGTAATTAAACATAGGCTTATGAATGAATAATCACAGGCAGTGAGGTAAGTTAAATTATAACAAACTAATCAAATATTTAAGTATGTAAGTAGGCCTTGCTGTTAAGGTATTAGTCAATAAGTACAAATAAATAATAAAAATCACTGCCAGTCTCATATAACTTACTTATCGTCACCATTCTCACAAGAGCACACAGACTTGTCTTCGTCTTTACAGGTGCACTTTTTGTCATTGATATTCTCCGGAATAGTGGAGAGGACTCTTGAAACCCTCGGCACTGTCTCCTCAACAGCTTCCTCGCATGAACACACAAATAGCTCCTTAACCTTACACACACATTCATCCACAGGACACACACATGCAGCCTGCGGTTCCTCCTTACACACACATACATCTTCCTCAGCACATTCGCAGATTTCCAACGGCTTGCCCTCCTTGTAGACGCATGGACAAATCTCTTCCACTTTCCCTTTGCAGGTGCATTTATCACAAACGCACTCGTCATAATCATCGCCTGTGCATATGCACTTACCACAGCGGCACTTCGGCTCTGGTGGCTTGTTGCACCTGCAGTAGTCGCAAGTGCAGACCGGCCACGGGCGGTAGTTGCACCAGCAGCCGCGACAGGTACAAATAGACTGCTTGCTGCCCTTGCACCAGCAGTCGCCGCAGCAGCAGTAGCCTATCTTGCCAGGTCGGCAGGAACACCCGCTTTCCGTCAAGTCGTCGTTGTAGTAGACCAGTATGGCTGGGATGTAGAAGTTGTCGGGCAAGCCGACCTGGTTGAAGGTGTCCCTCTCGTCTGGGATACCGTTCTGTGCGAGCGTCATGTTGAGGCACAGCGAGCGGCCCTGGTACCGCCACGTGTAGGACGCGAAGTGGGAGTTGTGCAGGCAGTAGCGCATCATTATCTGGTAGATGGACTCCTCGGAGCACACTTCCAATGTTACAGTCGATCCTGGAATTTTTAATTGTATGTGGGTTCGGAAGAAGTTCCTTAGAACATTCAAATTACTATCTATAAGTACCTACTTAAGCAAATTATGTCATAGGCCAGATATTACTCAACTAGGTAGTGAGGTAGGTACTTAATATAAAACAATACAGTTGGATCTGGATACAGACTAAAATCTATCTACCTATTTATCTACTGTTGGTCCCTACAAACTAGTTTCATTAGCCAAGCAAATCCTCACCAGTCAAAGTATTAACGATCCTAAGAGGCCTGGTCTTCGCCGAGACGTAGCCTTCCACATATTTCTCATCGAGCCACCAAGGAGGTTCTTCATACGGACGCCATCTTGTGGACGGCACCACCGGCTGCTTGGCGTCGGGGCCCCAGCGGTAGAAGGGCGTGTGGGTGCCGGCGATGGGGTGGATGTAGTGGACCCAGTCGTCTCCTTTGAACCAGGAGCTGATGTCTTTGCCGGCGAACGCTAGGACTGTCATTGCTAGCTGGTGGGGTTGGGTAATAATAAATGAGTGCATTAGTATCTGAGTATTCAAGGTCACGTCCTCACGGCGCGGGTACATGTGTGTTCTAACAATCACAGTGCCGTATATGTGGCGAATCGCGATATAGTGTTGTTATTCGTCCTTTATTACCTTACTATAGTGGCATCAACTTACCCTCCTAGCATCGCAATACTGGTACCCGCTCACAATACACTGACATTTCTCGTAGCAGTTCTCATCACAGTACCGATCCTGGCCTCCACAGCTGCAAGTCTTAGTGCACCGGCACCTAAAATATAATATTATGTGGGGACATCTCACACGGCCATAAGACCCCAATTTAAGCTAGACAGAACAGAACCTGTAATAACTATGGTTATCGGACTGCTGATATATCTACTACACATAGGTAGGTAGTTACATAGATAGATACACCTAATTATACAATACATATACTAACACCCAAGACCAGAATACAAATACTTGTCTTTAAAGAAATATCTGCCGCGGCCGGGATTCGAATCCGGGACCTTCGCCAAAGCAGCCCGGGTCACTACCCACTACACCATTCCTCAAACCTGGCCAGCTGCTCCTTGATCCACTCCGTGAGGTTCAGGGCTCTCCCGTTGAGCGCCACCCAGCAGTCCTCGGCGGTGTGGTGAACCGCGATCTCGGCCGGCGTGAACCATTGCCGCTTTGAGTGCTTCATTGGTTAAGGTTTTATCGACAAAAATGTGTATAAAAAATTTGGATGGCTCATGTTTTCATTGTGATCATAGAGAAAATAACACTACGTTTTAAATACAAATGGCATGTGTCATGCAATATGCAATGCCAAAGCCTAGTGGTCAAAAAGCTTCCTTGATTATTGTTCTGATTCGTAGAAGGTATAAAAGCAATAGATGGAACTGGTATTGTTCATGACCATTACCTACATCCTCCATTCAACAAGGAACATTACATAATAAGGCTTCGTACTCCTGCAAACAATCGTCAACTGCTAGACATAACCCAATCCCATGAGAGCCACTAGGTAACCTCTGCCTCAGTCTTCCTCATCCAACGGCTACCGGCCGGAGGGCATCCCACACTATGATTGTCGGTTCGTGGTCTCCACACTCGAGATTTCGTCTACTCAAACAGTTGTTAATTTATGTATTGTTATCTGCTACAATATTCCTACTTATCAGATGAGGCAAAAGTAAAGTCTGAAAAGGCGAATAAATAATTATTTATTCAAAATAATGTACATTAGCATAAATATACAAAGTAATACCAACAACTATGGATTTAGGTACAATCTTTGTAGAAAGTCCAATGCCTTTTACGAAAAAATTACAATCAGAATAGGTTGTTTTATAGTTGGATAATTTTAATATTCTAGTTAGACTATTTAAATAAATTTATTTAAATACACTGCTATTAGTCACATGATAGAACTAGACAAAGCCTGCATTCTATTCAGTATAAAAAATATTCTGAAAGTTTAAAAAAATCTTCTGGCAGTGTAAGTGGCATGGAGCAAGTCGAAAGTTAGGCATACACTATGATAGAAAACACTAGATAATGCAACTAGAGTCCTTTACACTGTCATATAAACCGATACATTCAAATGAGAGAGACAGAAACAATCTCTGAAGCCCAACCGTCTTCCTCAAACGCAACAGCAGACATACATCCTACCCGCTCTGTCATGAGGAGGGCTGGTGCGGCGCCTGAGACAGATGCTTGACGATGTCGACCCAGTCCCAGCCGCGGCCCCGCATCCCCCCCGCCCCCGCCTCCGCGCGGTCCCACGCCCGACGCTTTTGTGCCTTTGTTAGTTGCTCCTTCTTAGGGTCTACCTTCTTTGTGTCCGCCTGGAAATTTAAACATGGAAATTGAATGTGAATTATCGGTGGTCGAACATGGGGTTTACCAGCACTGACTGAGCAAAGATGTCTATACATATAAATCAGATAAGTTCATCTCAATCATTGAATAGCAGAGTAACAAGCTAATAGGAGCAAAGAGATGTGAAATAAGTTATATTATCTGAAAGGTAGGTATTTTATCCAGACATGTGAAACTCTTACACTCTTCACTTATTCTTCTCAATCATAAAATGGAAACTCACATCATCATTGATCGTAATTTTCTCGACCTTGGCCGTCACAACCTCTTCGATCTGTTCGGCTAATATTTCCGTGACTTTCTCCTTGAGGCACTCAAACAGGGTGTAAGTCATGGCGCATCCTACCCACTGCTCCGCTTCCTCGTTGAGGATTGACAGGATTTTGCTTTTCACAGATGGCAACCTGGAATTATAAAGACAAATTTAAGAGATTTCATAGGTACTGACTACATAATAGGGGACAACTATTAGGTTATTCATTATACTTGCTTTAGGCATAATGAAAAGTGTAGGTAGTTTTACTTTATTTTAATGTTTTATATTCTTTATGGCCTTATATGCCATAATTGTGCTGGAAAATCAGTCACTATTAAAAACGCTTTGTGCCTCACATGAATCCACACTTGGTGGCTCCAACTCATAGGGTTTCAAGGGTTAAGAAATAATACTTACAAACTCTGATTATAAAATATTTCTAGATGGAAGGTGGGCTTCTCTGTCGGATAATTGGCTCCCCATGAGATCTCCACAATGAATGACTTTTCTCCATCAATGTACTGGAAATTGGAAATACCCCATCATTATTATTCATCAAATACCTTTGGATAATATCCACTGGTATAATATATCTAAAAATAGCTTAAGATCTTCATAGTTTCTTACATACAAAATCTTAAAGCGTTAACTTTCTAATAATGTTGTTTATTTCATATTATTATTTCCAGTGAGGTTATACATAGAAAAAGGCACCTGTTAATCTTAGTCATGGCTAATTGGTGACAGTGCAACATTGGTACTTAATAAGCAAACATACCTTGTATTGGTAGGTAGTGTTGTCTACTTGTTTGAAATTCTCATCTCCATCGTATATTGACTTCAGCACCTCAATCTCTTCTGCTTGCTGCTCTGCATCATCAGACATCTTTAGTATCTACAATTATTAAGAAACAAAAGTTTATAACTTAGGTACTATGCGATAACATTCAAGAGTTTCGTTTGTGAAAAGTATTAATAACCTCAAAATTTGTTTATAAAAAAAACAATTGTGGTGAGCTTGCTTGTGACCACCTATTTGGTGGCTAAATATTTCCTTGTGTCATTAAAGGTGGTGCCTTTTGCATTTGCATACATAATATGATTAATACTTTAATAGGAAAAGTGAAAATCACCAGTCAACTGAAATACGCATACTTACAATATAAGTCCACTACTTCCTTCAATACATGGAATAATTATAGATTTATGAATTCAGTAATATGGAGAGCAATATCGAATATTCACAATAACAATTAGGTAATTCAAAAAAATAAAGAATTAAATTTCTTTGATTAAAAAACTTCCTTTTATTTGACAGCCAAATAAAACAGCTGACGCTTTTGACGTTTCGTTGTTTTGGACGAATCGTTCAAAAACATAAATTTAAGGTTCATGATGGTGCTCCAACAAAAAGACGAGACGAAGAATCACAACTGTACAAAGATTCATAAAATATGCCATAAAATCAAGTCTTTATTTTGGATCTACCTACCTCTACTTTTTACGCATGTTTTTCAATAAAAAATAAAATAAATAAAACTTTATGTCGAATGGTTCAAATCTATAGATTTCAAAACCGAAAATAAAAACATATATTTTTTAATGTTGCTAGAAACAATATTAAAACACAGAGTACGTAAAAGTCCTACGATTTCGTATGAACAAACGAAAAGACATAAAAATAATAATAAATTTATTAAAATGCTTACAAGGATTTAAATGTAGTTTCTGATAAGAAAAAGCTGGAATAAGCTTTTTAGAAAGATATTAAGCTTAAAAAACTGTAGCCTCTTCAGTGTCTACCGTTCAGAAGTAGGCAGTCGTGGCAGGCATCAGGCAACATTTCTGCAAATTTCTATTGTCAATCAAGTGTCAGCTTTGTTTTTTTTGTACTGCGAGCGATGTCTACTTGTCGACGGTTATTTCAAATCGTTCAAAAAAGTTAAAAATAAACTAGAAGCTATTGCAGTGCACTCCTTGGAAAAAAGTTCTTCAACACGGTTAACATGAACAAGTGCAGGTGTAAAGAGAACTCAGAGAATCATTCGTTAGAGACCCGGTCCGGCTGCAACAATTGTGTTGGGAAGATCACATACAGTCAGGTGATGAACAAGATGGTGCCACCTCAGCCGACCAACTTCAAGATGCCCAGTGTGCCCATCGGCAAGCCTCTCCACAACAGTACCAAAGTCAACCAAATCGTAGAGCAGCCCGTTCCTGCACGACCAGAAATTCTGCCGAAAAAAGATGACAAGAAGAAGTCGTGGTCAATTTCCGACTTCGACTTGGGTCGTCCGCTGGGTAAAGGCAAGTTCGGAAACGTGTACTTAGCTCGTGAGAAGGAGTCCCGCTACGTCGTTGCATTGAAAGTGCTTTTCAAAAGTCAGATATTGGATTCAGAGATCGAGCACCAGGTGCGGCGCGAGGTGGAGATCCAGTGCCGCCTGCGTCATCCCAACATCCTGCGCATGTACGGGTACTTCCACGATGAGAGGAGGATCTACTTGATCCTAGAATATGCCAAGAATGGTGCTCTGTACAAGCTTCTTAAGGAGCGAGACCGATTTGATGAGAGGACAGCGGCTGTCTACATCCGAGACTTGACCAAAGCTCTTATTTACTGCCATTCAAAGAAAGTCATACACAGAGATATCAAACCTGAAAATTTGCTCATAGGACACAATGGAGAACTAAAAATTGCTGATTTTGGCTGGTCCGTGCACTCTCCATCCTCTAGGCGCATGACCTTATGTGGAACACTGGACTATTTGTCTCCTGAAATGATAGAAGGAAAACCACACAGCTATGCTGTAGATATCTGGAGTTTGGGGGTTCTATGCTACGAGCTACTGGTTGGCTTGCCTCCTTTTGATGCTAAGGATTCCCATCAAACTTATAAGAAAATTCGCTATGTCATTATTAAATATCCTGATTTTATCTCTGAAAAAGCAAAGGATATCATGAGTAAACTGCTAGTTGTGAACCCGGAGCAACGCATGCCACTGGCTCAAGTGCTGCATCACCCCTGGATACTGGAGAATGCCCCGGAAGGCACCAAACCCACTCTGATGGCAAGCAATGAAGCTCAATAGCTACTCATTGGCCACATCCACAGCTTTATCTGCTGATTGTGCCCAATATTATGTATTATACTTAGTGCTTTTTAAAACATGTGAATGATTGTAAAGAGACCTTATATTTTAATTTAATAATTATGATGTGTTATTATTAGCTTAGTTGATTTTGTATATTTCATTTCTTTGTAGGTTTGTATAGTTTGGAATGGAATAGTTTTAGACTTATTAGTTTTAATACCTTTACTATGTTTAATCATGAATAAAACCAGCTGAATACTGCCATTTTGCTAATTCATAGAGTATAAATTGTGATGTTAGTAGATTTTAACAAACTTTTATATGACTGAAGAACTTTTTATTAGCCCTAAAACTACTAGTAAATTACGCAAATTAAATTAATGTCTACCTATATAATTATGTAATAATCTTATCATTAATTCATTCTAATAAAAATGCGTTTATGACAACAAAGTAGTTCAATTATTTACTTTTGTTAGAATAATAAATATCCATCGCATATTTATCGAACTTAGGATCTCTTTTCACAACAAATTGCCAATAAAGTAATTCCCCTATGAGGGCCACTAGACTCAAAAAGTACCCGATAGCTAGAGCTATAAAAGCTCCATACAGTTTCTTCAAGTTCATCAGAGCTTTGACCTCCTCTGCATCTGTTTCCAGTGACTTGATTGGATGCATGGCGTCATTCAACAATTTCTCTACTAAACCGACTTCTATGATCCTGATGATGTATGTATCAGCTAGGGGCTTAAGTGGTGAGTTTTTCTGGAAGCCGATGGACACGGGGATGTTGACGACGCAGTCGCTCATGATGTGCAGGTTCCTCTCCATCTCGGGGCTCTCAACCGCCTCCACAGCGGTCCCGTTGCTGGTGGAATTTGTATCTTCATCTGTAAACTTGTTAAACAGCGCAACATTCTTCCTTTTAACGCTCAAGTATTTAAGAAAGTAAATGTTTTCGTAATAAGCGTAGACGCCTTGCGCGACTTTCTTGGCTGCTAAATACGGGTCGTTGATGGATTCGAATCGCTCGCCGATTTTGTGTGTTATTTCGTCTGAGGAGTCTACGAAGAACTTCTTTGTTTCGGCGCCCCAGCCGCCGCAGGTCACTTTGCTGTCTACTAATTCCTTTATCGTGTCGATGGTGACGCGTGGGGCGGGGTTGGCCAAGATGGCGGTCATGCTAGCGCGGTAGGACACGACTAGCAGGATGCAGTAGAGCCAGTACCAGCCTGTAAGGAGTCTGATGGAGTTCCCTGCGGGTAGTTTGGGGAGGGAGACCACGAGCAACATGCCGTATGTGTAGAGGATACTGTTTACTATTTCGCCGAAGAGGTAGAGGCCGGCTGGTTGTACTGTAACAATAAAAATATTGTTTACTTAGGCAATGTACAAAGGTAACTAGAATATTACGTTATGGATAGAGGTTCTGGTAGCGGAGTGTTGAGAGCCATAGATAGTGTTGTGGCGCTCTTTGGGAGTGGTGGAGCTCTTTATATTTTAATTTAAATACATGCGTTGCGTAAGTACCAACCTTCGTATAAATCCGAATTATTTTTATAAACCTCCAGCTCTTTGCCGCTTCTGGATTTTATGACGTCATCATCCTTCATCTTGAGGAGGCTCTCGTAATATTTAGCGAGTCCATAAAATATGGCTCCGGTGATTAAAAGAACTAACAGCACGGCGATCCACATGTACAATCTGGAAAAAGATTTATTGAACATAATATACCTATAATGTACCTAATACTATCTATAGCTACTTTGCGCCCTGTTGGCGCAACTGCCTTAGAAAGTTGTTTACTAGATGGGGCTGGAGACAGATTGTCGTGGCGCTCTTCGGAGGAAGCCGAAGGCGTCGCATGCATTCTCGTGGTGCAATTTATCGCTGCCAATTAGGACGACGCCAAGGTCCATCTGCAGACGATTAAGGACTGACCATGATAGGTAGGGGAGACCCGGGACAAAAGTAACAGCGGGTAGAAAGTAACAAAGACTCTGTGGACTTCCCCACGACCGCTCGCTTGTTGTCAGCATGCGATGCCCCCCGCACATGATATCATTTTCCGCGCCCGTGCCGCGGTGCAAGGTTGTTTTAGTGAGCATTTCGTGATTTTACACACCAAAAGTAAGATTTTTGGTGTTTATTAATTTAGTGTTTACGTAGAATTACGATGCCAAGAGCCATATGACTATTTTTTCATTGATTCATTATAAGATTGTCTGTAGCATGTCATAAATTGTTTTCGAATAACACGTGCTGTTTTAAAGTTATGTCACCCTGATATTTCAAAAATGGGGATGGGTACAAAAGTAACAGTTCGCGGCAGGACAAAAGTAACGTGTTACTTTCGTAAGTTTGCCATGTCACATTGTAAATTTTTATTTTTTGTTGTTTTGATTAGATATATGTAAAACAACTTCTTATCAGTTAGGCAGTTTAAATGATGGATCTCATTTACAGTTTATATTAAGAAGTTTTTTTTACTTTTGTCAATAAGTCATAAGATTTTTTTAGTTTTGTCAATAAGTCATAAGATTGTTTTTGAATCGTATTTATAACATTGGGCAGAATTTATGGGTTGTTACTTTCGACCCATGCCTTGTTACTTTCGTCCTGACCATTGGGTCGAAAGTAACGATTTCCCTTTTTTTTAGGCTTTACAATTGCTAAAATTCGAGATGCATTAAGTAAAGTAATAATGGATATTTGTAGACTATATACGAAAGTTTTATGTGAGTATATTTATTTTATCGTAAATGTTATTAATAAGGAGAAATCAGACAGAAGCTACAAACTGTTATATACTTTTGTCCCCGGTCTCCCCTACTTGGGTAAGTACAGCATGTAGTCATGTCCCAACTTACTTGAAAGGCAATATCAGCGTTTTCCAAGAGTTATCGGTCAACGCTTCCGGAGTCAAAAACGTCAAACACTCAGAGATATATGGAATGCTCAAGTCAGCTAACTCCAAGTGGTAGGGCGTATACTGTAGGTTGCCTAAAGCGACGTCTGCCTTGCCATTGACCATTTCTCCGAGAAGCCCTGAGAAAGAGCCGTTCGCCTGCTTCTGCCCCCACTGGTGGAGGTCAGCGTTTTCTGGTTGGTACAGTTTGGGAATGAAGTTCATTTTCTTGGCTAGCGTGTTGAGGATCTGTGAAGTATGTAGAAGTGATTAGTAAATAACAACCTAGATCATATAAAAGGTATACCTAGGTGCCGACTATCTAAAAAATTTCTCAGCATATGAGCACGTTGTAAGTAAGTCGAATGAATATTTGGCATGCTAGTAGTAGGTACTTACTCTCTACTGACTGTAAAATTCATTCAGTCAAGTAGTTACCACTTTACCTAACAAAAATATTTATTATGTAAGTATAGCACTAAACCTAAAAACTGACCTCAATCTCAACTCCGCTTATCCTATTCGTAGTGTTCGACTTGACGACCACGACAGACGGAATATGGTCCAAATACACCACATTTAATACTTCCCCGTTTAGATTCCTCGTCTTATCCTCGAACAATGGGCGGTTGTAGTGGAACCTGCCGTTGCTCCATATGTCCACCCGTTTTGAGACGAATACGCTTCGTATAGGGTTCGGGAACGGCACTGTTGATAGGTCGAACCATGCCTGGAATAAAATACAAAGACGCTATTTTAGGTATGGTAGTTAAGTAAAAGTTATGATAAGTAAAATAGTAGGTTATACGTTCGTATTGGTACCATCTTAAGTAAGGTAAAGTACCTCAGTGATAGGACTGTATTTTAGAAATGTAATTTCTCGAAGTCGTAATCTACAATATACTTACCAGCGCCTTTATCGGCTAATTGACTCAGCATATGCTGTACAGATATTTATATAGCGCCTGCAATTCAGTCTCCACTTATTATTACCTTGCTCTTGCTGGAGCCGCGCACGCGCTGGTGGTGCTTGATGAACAGCACGTTGACTATCCGCCGCCAGACGTAGTGAAGCTCGCTGTGGAACAGCCGCACTACACTAGCTACTGACTGACTACCACCTCACTACACTAGCTACTGACTGACTACCACCTCACCTTGCTCTTGCTGGAGCCGCGCACGCGCTGGTGGTGCTTGATGAACAGCACGTTGACTATCCGCCGCCAGACGTAGTGCAGCTCGCTGTGGAACAGCCGCACTACACTAGCTACTGACTGACTACCACCTCACTACACTAGCTACTGACTGACTACCACCTCACTACACTAGCTACTGACTGACTACCACCTCACTACACTAGCTACTGACTGACTGCCACCTCACTACACTAGCTACTGACGTACTGACTGACTACCACCTCACTACACTAGCTACTGACTGACTACCACCTCACCTTGCTCTTGCTGGAGCCGCGCACGCGCTGGTGGTGCTTGATGAACAGCACGTTGACTATCCGCCGCCAGACGTAGTGCAGCTCGCTGTGGAACAGCCGCACTACACTAGCTACTGACTGACTACCACCTCACTACACTAGCTACTGACTGACTACCACCGCACCTTGCTCTTGCTGGAGCCGCGCACGCGCTGGTGGTGCTTGATGAACAGCACGTTGACTATCCGCCGCCAGACGTAGTGCAGCTCGCTGTGGAACAGACGCACGTCGTGAAGCATCGCGAACTGGGCGCGGGTGTCTAGGATGCGGTGTCTGGAAGTGGGGAGTGGAGGTTTTGTGAGTGATGATAGTAGGTAGAATCGAAAAGACAACAGTAACTAACTAAGTTCTACTTCTAATGGAAGTGGCCATTTGTAGAGAAGATAATATTTTATTATATCTACTTACACAAACAGTAGGTAAAACGGGTATAGTGACGAAATACATTGTATACAAGATAAATCTGGGATTTTATTAAATCGAATGTGTTACCTAAGTACCGCAGTTTTTAACCGCTACTGCGCTAACCGCGACTCTCTCATTTTATTTAACGTACCATTTTGTAACAACTCTCCAAAACTTCTTATTTCATCTACAAATAGACCTTCTACTGCCACCGCTATATAGATTATACTACCTAATAGGTATTTTACCTGTCTCCAAATCTAAGTAACCTCGAAGCTTGCAGACCATTGGCTAGGAATATCAAGTACACATTGCAGTCATCCTTCCGCGCCTGCCTCAGAGCTTCCAGTGTTATGTAGTTAGGAGATAAAAGGTCCTCATACTCAGCTACTACTATCTGCAAATGGATATAGTTAGTGCAAGTTATTTAGACTGAGGTTTAAATGCTATTCAAAGTGACGTTACTAGACCGAATTACGTTAGCAGTGCTATACCTTACCTAAGCTAATAAAATCAATGGGGACTACCGTTTTTTTGCTCACCAGTTGGCGCCACTGTCGACTGAGGTTAAGAGGTACCATAGCTGTCAAATTTATCAAAGGCGACTTTATCAAATTGGCGCCAAATAAAGTTTTTAAATCTTGAATCTTATAAGCTTATTAATTATAAAATAACTATCATCATATCGAGTTACTATGCCGCAATGTTGTTCAGATCCGTTATATTGGGAAAGAAAAGGAGGACATATGTTACCAAGTGATAAAACTGTTCTAAAACAGTGGCTTGAGAAATAATTAATATCCGATAATCTCGTGTTTGTGAAAATCATTACCTATAACCAATTTCAGAAAGAACATAATGTAAATAAGGATTAGGCATTTAATAAATACACTAAAAATAAAAGAATTACACACTGATTTAACTTTTATTTATCCTTTCCGTTTAAACACACTGCTATACAAAAAATATAACACATTAGTAATCCACACAATGAATGCTGGTTGAGTTGTTAGTTGAAACTTAATAATGGTAGTATAGTATACTAAGTATTCTATTATTTGTGGGGGTGTCAGTACCTGCACCTGGCTCACTCGAATGGAGCCTTTGTCCATATCGCCTTAAGGTCTAAACTCCACTCCTAAACTTGGACCATTTCCTACCACGCTGGTCCTCTGCAGGTTGGTGGGTTCGAAAATCTAGATATGCAGGTTTTATCACGATGTTTTCATTCACCGTAAGAGCGATGGTATGTACGGTGGCCTGCGCCTAAAAGTATACAGGCGGCGATTTTAAAATAGCGATCTCAAGCTCACATGCTGCTCAAGCACATCCACATAAACACCACTGCTACACACATCACACACAACACATCCCCGGATTTATAACAGATGTAGCTGGTCCCTTCATCATCAGGGATCGCTATTTTAAAAACTCCGCCTGTATACTTTTAGGCGCAGGCCACCGTACACTGTACATAAATTCCAAAGTAGTTACTCATTGGTGACAATATCTAGATCTGGAGTTTCATTTTTAGTGTTTACACTGCTACGAGTATACAAAGTTTCTTAAGGCCACTCAACAGTATACACTGAATCATTTTGTTGTATGATGCTGTCCTCTACGTTAACAACCAAGTTACTGTTACGGTCATAGTCTTGGTGTCTGTAAAAAGCAAAAACATAGCTGTTACCTAAGCAAACAAGCATACATTTCGTAAAAAATAAGTTTGTAAACAGTAAACAAACTAACCTCTGAATTAGCTGCTCTTTGAGACCGCTTATTTATGCGCCTCTTTTCCTTAATTCAGCTTTCAAAGCGTGCACATTCATCGATAAATAATCCATATTTGCGATAATTTCGCGAAAAGAGATCACTTTTCAACAGGGAAATGAACGAAAATATAATTTATCACGAAGCCCGCCAAACAAATTATATGAAAAGTAAAATGTCACTTAACCTCAGTCGACACCAGCGCCCCTAGCGGCAAATTCACACGCGTTACTCCCCATTGGATATAAAAATCATTTACGAGCTGATGATGATGATAGATTACATACGGTAAACATGTGATAAAACATAAGTGTCTACAGGGGGTGACTCAAAGGGTTAGTCTGAAAATAACGTTCATTTCATTTTACAGTCGTAGAACAGAAGTTGTTCAGAATTACCCCTGAATCATGCCCTTTCTGCTTTTTTCAATCAAGACACATACCATGATGATGGGCATAGAATAGGTCCTTTTGAAGAACGCTCCCTCGAACACATTCAGATACACTGGGTCGCAGATTATAGCGACACACTTGACGTCGTTGTGCTTGCGAGTCAGGATATTCAGGATGTCTATAATTAGGAACTCTAGGTCTTTCCGCTCTTGCAAGCTTTTGAGTATGGGGCTTATGTCGGGTTTTGCACTGGAATTTATGGTATATGGTTAATTTTATAAATTATTAAGTATTAATGAACAAACCAAGCAAGGTTTTTTTTTATCAGTCACGGACCTACAGAGAGCTGACTATAAATAATTATAAGTCACTTTTGTGTCAATCACTGATAAAATTCACCTTACAATCAAAAACAGTTTTTTTACAGACCTCATAAGAAATGAAAAACAGATACAAAGTTTTAGCAACCATTTTAGCATTTTCAACCAATACAGTAGAGAGTGTTCTTTAGACTGAAGTAAAGTGTAAATTTTACTTACCTATACCCTGTTCAAGAAAGGAAAGATATAGCATAGCAAGTAATGTTAACCTTTTTAACTTACCGACAGAATGATTGACAGTCCTATCTAAAATGTACATTCAATTTGCTACCTAAATTGTTTTACAATCGAGTTCAGATTAGGGTGATTAATTATTTACAGGAAGTTGTAGTCCTAGGAGAGTATGTTGAAAAATATACTATTTGATTTAAAATAAAATCTTTTCATAAACAACGTTAGGTATTTATGTTCATATTGCATTTTTTTGGTAGAAGCTTTAGTGCCAATTTCTCCATTGTCGGTTAAAGCATAACCAGGTATGAATGGTTGACTTTTGACACATCTGTCAAGAATTTTATATGGAGATGACGTACAATTGATCAAACTTTCCCTGGTTACGATTTAACCGACTATTGTGAAATTGGAGCTTAATCTAAATATGAAACTAGGCTTTATAAAATATAAAATTTATTGTCACAATATACGGTAAAATATACATCCAAAAATAAAATATATTCTATAACAATAACAAATGTAATAATATAGTACATCTTACACTTATTCTTAAGTGTGTTGTTCTATGTTTGTTCCGTGCATATTGTTTATAACAAACAACTGTTACTTCCATCACCATAATAAAAATCAGTTCAACTTAAATTCTATATATATAATGAAAGAGGTAAGTAATAATTGCATAATATTGATGCTACATAGTTCAGAAACAATCAACAATATCACAATGGATCACAAAAGTGTGCAGGTACTTTATGAGTATCAAAAACAATGAATTACTTAAATGTATGTAAAGGATGTACGTAAATGTAAAGGTCCCGGGTTCGATTTCCGGCTGGGGCAGATATTTGTTTAAACACAGATATTTGTTCTCGGGTCTTGGATGTGCCCGTAAAATGGCAATAGGCCCGCCCCCTATTACATTGGGACTAACATAACACTCTGGCGAAAAGTGGGTGCAACCATGCACCTCTGCCTACCCAGCAAGGGAGTACATTAGTACAAGGCGTGAGTGCGTGGAATTTTTTTTTTTTTACTTAAATGTATGATTAAAATATAAACGTTTCGAGCCATGATTATCGAATTAATTAATAAGTATAAGGATTATTTCAAATAAACTTAAATGCGATATTAATTTAGATTTTGATCCGTGCATTCTCATATCATAAAAAATACATTATATATCTATAAGATAGTATAGATAGACAAGTAAAGTCACAAAATAAATGCATTGTAAGGCACAGAAATAAATTCGTAAAGTATAACCCAGTCAAAAGAGATACCTCAAATTGTGTGTCGACTGAAAGTACATGTGTCGACATAGCTTAATATTTTATAGTTTGTTCGCACGCCTAAGTATAACCCAGTCAAAAGTGATACAGGGTTATCTCTATATTCACTGTGTGTTTACAATCGACATTACAACTTGGCTGGTACATAGCTCTTCCAGTAGACGACGTCTCGCCACCACTTGGGGCGGCTGAGCGCGCCCGGGTACGTCAGGAAACTGTTCTGAATGTGCTTGTAGGCCTGGAAATTACAGAATATTGGGTTAGATACAAATTTTTAAATTGGGTATGTAAGTAATATTTGTATTGCCGTTAGATACACTGGGATGCCTACCAGTTGGTCTAGGTAAGTAAAAGTTTTATAGTTTACAAAACGAAATAAACTACGTTCGCTTTTTTATTTCAGTTATGGCAACAGTTTCATGATAGTTTCCGCTAGAGGCGCCACTTTTTATTAGATAAAACTTTTTGCAAATCGTGGACTGGGCCTAAAGTGTGCCTCAGCAGTAAGGGGGTCGAGCAAGAGGATCGTGAACTCGTTATGTGATGTGATAAAAACCCGGAGTAGGCCTATACGCATACAGAATAGACAATTTCGACTTGGTGCACTCTATGCTGCTCGGCTGCTTCTCTATCAGCATTCTCTCATTAATGTACCCTAGAGATTTTTGGAAGTCTCGTTTGGTTGTCTATAATAACTTGCCTCGGCATCGCTCTGCCCCAGCACGGAGCGTCGGGCGGCGCGAGCGAGTCGCACAGACTCACGGACAGCGGGGCCACTCGGCTACACAGGGAGAGGACGGCACACACACATGCACTATACAGTACAGACTATTACCACTTGATGTTGCGGTGAGCGACGTTAAAGGTTCGCACACGTAGGTCAAATCGGGCCGCATCCCAAAAATCGCTCCAGTATATTTTCTATGAACTACCGCACAATATTTCGGGCCGCATTTTCATATACAAAACGATTGCGATGTTGGACCTTAATGATGCACTCTATGCCGCTCGGTTTCTATTTGTTATCGCATCGCTGCATTGCGGCGGTTTCCATTTCTCTATCAGCCTTCACACATTTAAGGTAGGTTGGCTGGTAGAAAATGCTCTTAGCATTAAGCCCACCTTTTGTGCATTTATTATATATTTGTGCAATAAAGAATTAAATAAATAAATAAATAAATTTAACATACCCGGGAGACTTTTTGTGTCTTATCTCTCGTCTACTATTGTTGTCTATAATGATGTTTGTCTCTAAATCTCTACCCCCTTATTCATAGAGAAGTAACAGAACGTTTTAACTAATAAACTGTTTTGTCCCTCTCCGACAAAGATCAATTTGTTCTTTGACAGAGAGGGACAAAACAGTTTATTAGTAAAAACGTTTTGTAACTTTTCTATGAATAAGGGGGCTAGTGTATTATTGTATATTATAACTCACCTCGGCATCGCTCTGCCCCAGTACGGAGCGCAGCAGCGCGTCGGGCGGCGCGAGCGAGTCGCACAGACTCACGGACAGCGGCGCCACTCGGCTGCACAGGGAGAGGATAGCGGCGCGGAGGTGGAGGCCGGTGGTGCCGGTGAAGTAGCCGCCCTGGGGTGGGGGATGGGGGTATGTAGTTATGACATAGACAGCACATCTAAGCGTATCGTAAACGGATCGCCTTGCTTTTCTTCTGTCAACCGGTGTTCGCGAGCTCGCGACAAAAGAAAAGAAAGGTTTTACGTTTACGTTACGCTTAAATGTTATGTGACCTTCAATAGTTACTACCGGATATAATAGAGCATAGAATATGAAACTGGGGTTTGAATTTACAGGTTGCATTAAGATACATTGGTATTGGATAGAATGGTATTGTAAGCCGAAATAGAGTCATTCAGGTGGTTATTTAACACTCGCAAGCAATTAAAAAGTTACACCTGCCATAGCCGTTACATATTATGTCACTGGAACTTTTTCATTGCTCATGATAAGATGTAGAAAGTTTTGTGGAATTTCACATCATTGTGTGTGTTCTCATGTGAGCCCCTTTTAGCAGGCAAAGTATTTTGTTAAGGATTATGATTTTAAATGACTAGTCAGTTTACTCACAATGTAAAGCGTGGCCAGATGTTTCTCCAACATAAATGCGCCGTAAAGCGAAGCTAACATCAGCAGCACCTCTCTGCACGCCGCGTCTTCGAACTCCATCGCCGTCTTGTAGAAGTGACTCAGAATGAAGTTCTGGAAGAAACGGGCAGTGGTTAACATTCATCAATAGTCATGATCAACAGGCAAATCACTATAGTATAGGAATAGCTAGAATACGGTAGGTATTTTAGCTACGTTATAGGGTGTAATAACTGTTAAAATAGATTAACGAGGGCCTGTTTTACCGATAAGGCCATTTGAATGTATATGTATAATGCCTCCTGCTCCTGCAGTAGACATGATAAAATGTGTTGGTTTCGTTCGCCGCCTTTTTAGGTACTATTGGTACCTATGTAGTATTAAATTCTTATTATCAAGATGTATCATTATTATATGGGCACTTTTGTTGTTAAAAGATATATATTATTTGTGTGTCCATCTTATTTACTTACGTTTTAACTATATTGCCATAAATAAGTACTTAACAAAAAATATTACCTCTCCATAAACCACAGACAGTGTGACTGCATTGTAAGACTGCGACTGGTTCTTGGCATCAAAGTTGCTTTTACCGGCCTTCTTCAACTCGGCCACTTTCTCATACGTTTGCTTCAGAGTGAATGCGGTCAGCCAGTTGTACATTTGAATAAGATCTGAAAAATGTTAATAGACAAATATTAATTACAAAAGGACGTAACAAGAGAACAGTTTTCAGTGAGATTTAGCTGATCAAAACCGTGAGCATAGCGTCAATAATATGACAGACCGCAACAGTTTCTGTATCTACAGATGCTATCGCTAAGTTAAAAGAGTTATCGACTACAGGAAAGCGTGTCATGGGACGCCCTCCCAACACCTACACCAACAAACTTACACTGATAGCCGACATCAGCCATAAGATTAAACTCAGCATAGTTTCTAAAATATTTATATCATGAGTCAGTTTAATTAACAGATTCTTATGCCTGGTAACTCATGCATAATTTACAAAGTATAACTTAACGTACAATAAAATACTTACTATCAGCCTTAGCAAAGTCCTCTTCTTTGCTCCACGGACATTTCTTCCTTAGCAACTCATCAGCATTCTCCAAGAACTTGACAGACCCTAGTGGGTAGTCCAGCGCGCCTGGCTCCTGTCTCTTCTGCCAGAGGGAGAGAAGCCAGTTGCTCGTCTGCTGAAGAAGGAGGGAGTTCTCTCCTTCGTATGTGCAGTTGGCGTCGTTGTCGTTGCGAAGGTCTCCGAGGCAGGCCGCTGGAAGTAGGGTTATGTATGTTTTAATAAAAATGCATGGTGTCCAAAACGAGCTATGCTGTGTAAACATCTTTATGTACATTTTGTTTATTGCAGTTGAGGTGGTTTGTCGATACATGGCGTTTGTTTGTGTGTTGGGCATTTGATAAAAAAATATTAGTCTGCCATTTTCTATAATTATGTTTTACACGATAAATTACTTTTCCTCCGACAGTAATATCATAGTTTTTAATAAACCACTGTTCTCGACTCACTCGTATCGAATCCCTATGTAGGTACCAGTTGTTTCATTAGAAACAGATATAATCATATATTGAATGCAACCATGTCAAAATATCCCTTAGAATCGAGCCACAACAACAAGTTTAGTATGCCCCCTTTATTTTACATAAGGACGGTTGGCACACAGAAACCCTAAACGCACTTCTGCCTACCCGCCCAGAGACCTACCCTTCAAGTAGCCGTGCCCGCCGCAACACTCGCGGCAGTTCTGGATGCCGTCGCGCGCCGTCCAGCCGCAGATCGGCTTCGCGGCCGAAGAGAGAGCGTGGACCTCTATGCCGCGCATGGCCGAGTTGTCGTCTACACCTGGGGAGTAAAGATTCATTTATTTACACTTTATTGTACACAAAAAAAACAGTTGAGTTGAAAGTATAAAGTTTAAAATAGTAAGTACACAAAGGCGGGCTTATTGCCAGAAATCAATTTCTTCCAGTTAACCCTTGATTGGTGGAGAAATAAGGTAAAAAAAGAAACAATATTATAATCGCCATAACGTAAGTCCAGCCGCCATTTTCACATTAATTCTTTATGTGCGTGTGTTATAAACTTACCCATCATGTTCTTGATGGTGATGAGCACGTGGCTCTTGCTGAACCAGTTGCAGAATATCCGCTGCGCGAACGCCGCCGCCAGGTAAGGGAGCAGCCGGATTTGCTGGAAGACAATAAGAATATTTATTACAACCAAGCGATTATCGAGTCGTGGGTGAAATAGTCGTGTTTGCGTAATGGATAAGATCTCGGCTATCATTCGTAGGCCGTGGGTTCGAATTCATGTAGAAATGATTTGTAAAAAAATAAGAAATTTAAGTAAATTAGGAATTTAAGTACCACGTACTCTTACGATGATGGAAAATACCGTGAGGAAACAGGGTACACATCTAGATTCTAGATGTGTACCCTAAGTGCATTGTGCGCGCGACGCGTGTGGTCGGCTGGGTGTCCCGTTCTTGCCTGAAAACGGGTTTCAGGGCGAACGCGCTCCGCCTCAATGTCGTCGCTCGCGCACTAATTCACTTTGTTTCCCTTGTGTTTGTTAGTCTTTCGTTTTTTTTTTGTTTTTGTTTATTTAATGTTATTGTGCGTCACTACTAAAGAGGCCTCCACTGAAAGACCAGCGCGGTGTCCTTGGCTGTGGCCAAGGGCGCTGCAATAGCTGAGTGGACGCCTTTTTGGCGGACAGCAAATTTATTCATTACTTCTTTATAGGTAGGTTTTATGTAAATGAAATATTTTTGTATCTTATTATGGTGTATAATTAAGTATAAGCTGTCATTGTCAAATAAAGTTTTATCTTTCTAAAACGGCAAAACGGCTCCCGTACTATCACATCAGTACAGATGTATTTCCTACCTGTTGCTGGTACTCCAAAACTGCTGTTTCTTCCTTGGCATTCTCAGGACCGAATTGCTTCCTTGTAGCAGAGTACCTTATCGCGATAACTATCGCTTTTTGCAAATAATTCGTAGATATCGTCGTGATATGGACTCGCCCTCCTGAAATATAAACATACATAGATAATAAATACAATATATCAACGGTGTTTTTGATATAAAGTCATGTAAGTTTGTAATCATAATAGGATTAAGGGGTCTACATAATCTAATCTTGATAATAGTAATATATTGTCGCAAATATTGATACAAGGCGGATTACATCGATATCTGACATCACAGGAGTCAAGCAAAAAATAGATTGAATATTTTTGTGGAAATGAACGAAAGACAGACCTGATAAGATTCCTAAGGCGGCTCCAAATCTCTTGTTAGGGTCCCTGAACGGAGTTTTATAATCCCCATTATCATCAACGCCTCCCATCTTGTCCAGAGCTGCCTCCTTTGGCAAACGGTAGTTATTGAACATTACGAAACTGAAATATTTAAAAAAACACATTCAGTGATATTGTAAAGAAACTTCTTTAGAACTGATTTAAACCAGACCAATAAAGTTCTGACCATTTAAAGGGATACTGGAGCAGATACCTAGAGGTCTGGTTAATCATTGACCACATTACATTATTTACATTATTTACATTATTGATAGACCATAGGTACCTACTCCTATTATGATACATGAAACCGACTAGTACCAACAAATAAGCGGTGTTATTATCCCCTTTTAATATTATTGACTAACTGACTAATCAGAAGGATAAATTATACAAAAAATATGTAATAAACACAGCATGTATAATTAAAAATAGCACATTGTTGCATGTGCACTTTGACCCTGTATGGTTAATTGGAGCACTTATTTTTATACTTTATGCTACTTGATAAACACTCTTTTATTACAATATGGGTATATTTAGTGTTTATCAAATATCGAATAAATACTTCATAATATAAGAAGATAATTTATTTTCGCCTTTTCCTGCTTATGTAGCAGAAAGACACTGCCTTAAAAACGATATCTACTTACAATCATTGCTGTGAGGCTAAGGATAGTAATTTGAGCAGGATAATGGTTGGCCCATGATGATGTAGCTACCATTATTCTATTATATTCTATTCTGAGAGGGTGCGAAGTTCCTGTATGTGGCTCTCTCGTGTGGAACCTTTGTACATTTGATTTCAGCTCAGCCAGCCTAGCTTCCGAGAAAACTGGAGCAGCAAGCCTGGATGTTGCAATAGCTGAGACAGGCACTCAGGTAGCTTGACATATAAAACTTCAAAATCATCCCCAAGCTATTGACAAAGCAAAACATACCCATTATCAACACCATTAAGTCCAATCTTCTCTCCCAGGTCTCCTACAGTGACTCCTGCGTACGGTATCAGGGTCTGAGGGTCCCTGATGGGTACTACGAAAGTGTGTAGGCCGTGGTTCTGTCCCTTGGAGATCAGCATCGCATATACTATTGCGTGAGTGGCACACTGACCTGTGGGGGGTAATTGTGAGTTATTAAATGACGACTGAATCTGTTCGAAAAAGAATAAAAGAGAGCAAGAAGGTGGTACTGCACTGATTGTCTTAACTCAATAGTGAGCATATGCTAACTTTGTTTAAGAGTGGAATAATGTAGACCCATATATGTAGTAGATTTATTATTAATGTAAATATACAAACTGACCCAAAGCTCCCACCCAGCATTTAGCAGCCTCGAAATCAGCACTATGTAGCACAAACTGGCGTCTCTCCACATCATACGTAGCTGTAGTTCTCATGCCTTTAGCATTAGAGCCATGTGCCACCTCAGTCAGGGCAAAACAACCTCCAATCTCGCCTTTTTCTGCGGCCTCAATGATTGGGTAATGGTGGTCTCTGCCACTGCCTCGTATTACGTTGGTAAACATGCGGAATGTAAGTGAGATCTTGACAGCTAGGGATGGGTCAAACATGAACATTGCTTCTGTTTCTGCCTGAAACAGGCTAGGATCTTGCGCAATCTGAAAGTTGGTTACCACAATGAAATTAGATGAAGCTATAATGCAATGTGGTAGCAAGGAAGGGCTTTACTACTCATACAATTTTATATTAGAGTGAAATAAAATTCTAATGCTGGAAACTGGGATGTCATAAAATGTGCCCAACATTTTTACAGAAATACATTTTTACCTTCTCAACTCCAGCAAACTGCTCATTGTACATGGCATACATGCGCTTGATGGTGATGTGGCGGGTCTCGTCCAGGCTCGGGGTCTCCGCTGTGTGTTTGAAAAATGGGTGCTCTGCCATAAACTTCCATATCTCTTGCTGTTGAACAAATACAATACATATAAATATTAATGCAAGATTGCAATTTTAGATGTACAGCTTCTCAGTGCTTAAGTTGGTTAATGTTCAGTATATATAATGTTAAAAACACCTGGTCATATGCTGGGCCTCTCCACAGTGAAAAAGTTAATAATAACAATATAATAACCAAGGTTACCCGAAATGCGGCAACAGACTGTATTAAGAACTAGATATACAGTATTCTTAAAAAAAATACAACTTTTTAAACTAACTTTTGTAGTATTTGAAAAAATATCACTCCCTAAATGTATCATAGTGTCATAATCATCATCAGTCAATACAGTGTAATTCTGTTACTATTACCTTAAGTTTAATGGCATTTAGAGTATCGTAGGAGAGTTTCATTCGGCGCCAGTCAAATGTGGCCTTCTTCCGGTATTCATCCAGCCGACCGGCCGGCAAGTCCGGGATGACCTCCCGCAGCTCTTCGTCACTCACTGGACCTTGCTTGTAGTCGAAATCCATCGTCACAAACTTATTCGTATACTTTTGCAACAAGTGTAAACTTTCTCCGTAATAAACCACGGACTTTGAACTATGGTCCAAAGTTTACAATGTAAGCGGAACCGGACCACTCTCCACTGACTTGTGTCAATGCTCTGCGGTAGTTACGTTACATGTACGCCTATGTAAATATTTATCGTGAATATTTATGTACTGAATAAAGATAACAAAACAAATTAATCCACTGTAAATTCTTGATTCTTGACAAGTATGATGTAAACAAATACAATCTCTCTTGTCATTCTTTGACATTTTATATCTGTATAACTTAGTCTGTGTGTATTCTTCCTCCTTCCTTGTTCGTATGTTCGTATTTCGTATGACATCATTGACATATGATTTTGTAACTGTGTCTGTGAACAATAGTGTCATCATCACGAATGTTTTCCGTCCAAATTAATTATTTTTCTCTTGAAGAATGTAAAAAATAACTGGGTGGAATTAGTGTTTTATTAGTGACAAAGTGAATTTACAAGCCACATCGTCATGGCTGGGCAAAATGGTGGCGGATTCCAACTCCAGGGAATAGGCCAGCAATTATTCAATCAAGGACGTGATGCATTATTCCAGTACGGTGCCCAAGCTTTAGGGAACATCATCAATGAAGTGTTCCAAAAGAAGGAGGCGGACCAGAGGCGCGTCCTTCCTAACATCGAGCATTACAAAGTTATCGGAGAGAGTAAGGCATCTTTTGGGCCTGCCACTTACCAAGACTTCAAGGAAATTAGATCACGCTGCTTAAGTGAAGGAAGGCTGTTTGAAGACCCGGAGTTTCCTGCGATCGACCGCAGCTTGTACTACAAGGAGAGGCTGGACCGCCCCATTACTTGGTTGAGGCCTAGTGAGATTTGTGAAGATCCCCAGTTGTTTGTTGAAGGTTACAGCCGCTTTGATGTGCAGCAGGGAGAGCTGGGCGACTGCTGGCTGCTGGCCGCCGTCGCCAACCTCACTATGTACAAGAAATTGTTCTTCCAAGTGGTTCCCGATGACCAAAGCTTTGATGAAGACTATGCAGGAGTGTTTCACTTCCGATTTTGGCAATATGGCCGCTGGGTGGATGTTGTCATTGATGATCGCCTACCAACATACCATGGCAAACTGGTCTTCCTCAGTTCCTCTGAAAAAAATGAATTCTGGAGTGCATTATTGGAGAAAGCATATGCTAAGCTGCATGGCTCATATGAGGCACTCAAGGGAGGATCAACATGTGAAGCTATGGAAGACTTCACTGGTGGTGTTACTGAAATGTATGATATTAAGGAACTACCTCAAAATTTCTACACAATCTTGATGAAAGCTTATGAGCGTAACTCACTTATGGGATGCAGCATTGAGCCTGACCCCAATGTTCTGGAGGCTGAAACACCTGTTGGTCTCATTCGTGGTCATGCATATTCTATAACAAGGGTCAAGTATGTAGACATTGAGACCCCAGGTAGAGCTGGGAAGATCCCCCTGCTGCGGCTAAGAAACCCCTGGGGTAATGAGGCCGAGTGGAATGGGCCATGGAGTGACAAATCACCAGAATGGAGGTACATACCTGATTCTGAAAAAGAAGAACTTGGTCTCACATTTGATGATGATGGTGAATTTTGGATGTCATTCAAAGATTTTGTGAATCATTTTGATAGAGTGGAGATTTGTAACTTGAACCCTGATTCTTTGGACCCAGAAGAATGTCCAGAAGGTTGCACCAAGAAGTGGGAGATGTCTGTGTATGAAGGGGAGTGGGTGAGAGGAGTGTCAGCAGGGGGTTGCAGAAACTATTTGGATTCTTTCTGGAGAAACCCACAATACACTCTCACATTGACAGATGTTGATGAAGGTGATGATGAGAACAAGTGTACAGTGATTGTGGCCCTCATGCAGAAGAATAGAAGAGCACAGAGACACCAGGGACTGGAGTGCTTGACCATAGGATTTGCAATCTATAAAGTTCAAGATGGAGGGCCTGTTAACCATCTTGACATGAACTTTTTCAAATACAACTCCTCTGTTGCCCGTTCTGATGCATTTATAAACTTGAGAGAAGTCAGTGCTAGATTTAAATTAGATCCTGGCCGTTATGTTGTAGTTCCATCAACATTTGAGCCCAATGAAGAGGGAGAGTTCCTTTTACGAGTGTTCTCCGAAAAAACTAATAACATGGCAGCAAATGATGATGCACCAGGAGACTCTAATGTGATAGACTCCTTACCTAACCCTGGTGGTAATTATGGAGGCCCAGATGGTCCATATGGGGGTGGAGGAGGGAACCTTTATCCCACCATTCCAAGTGCACCTGCACCAGACCCATACCCAGGTGGGCCTGGCCCTTACCCTAGTGGACCAGGTCCATACCCAAGTGGCCCTGGGCCATATCCCGGCCCTGGTCCCTACCCTAGTGGACCAGATCCATATGGCGGATCAGGACCATACCCTGGTGGCCCAGGCTACCCTGCCGGCCCAGGACCGCATGATGGTGATAGGATGAAAGGTGAAGAGCCAACAGGGGCGGGAGAAACTAACATACAACAGATCTTGTGCTGTTTGGCGGGAGCTGTTTGCATCCTGCTGTCATGCTGCAAAGGAAATGACGACAATGAACAAAGGCGCAGTTAATTTAAAGTAAAAAAATAAAATACATTGTGTCACAAAGTTATCTCAGTGCAATTAGAATACCAAACTACTGAGTGTCAGCTAAAATGTAAGGAGGTGATTGTAACCATAGATACATGGCGTGGCCAGGGTAAGGCTAATAGGCAGAGTAGAGACCGCCGCCGCCCCGCCCATAAAAACTGCTAATTAAATGTTACGTCAGCGTGTCATTAACTAAATTAGAATTCGTATGTCCTCGATGTGTAATCTATGTAATTTAATAATAATGTTGAAAAACTGCTAAGTATCTCGAAAATTCTCGAATTGACTTAGTGTAAAAGTATGTTATGTACTACATATATTCGAGTGAATATCCGACTTTTAAATACTTTTTCTGGTTGGAAGAACTAATAAGTACACGAATAAATTAATATGAATCTCACATGGATTTCTGAGTCAAATCCTTCATTCAATTTTACATTAAGTCCTATGCATTTGTATGAAGTATAGATAAATAATGGCCTTAAATATAATTCATATACCTACACATACCTACCTACCTTAATATTGAATAATTATGAGTAACTATATTCAGTGATTAATTATACAATTGTATTAGTTTAAGCTAGACCGGAAAGAATAAATATTTGATCTGTGATGAACGCTTCCTGACTTGTACATGTAGCCTACTGCAATGAATAGCTTTGAAGAATGTTTTGCACAAACAAAGCCATGACATCACAACTAATTACTCGTTATCTATCTGTCTGTAGTTGCATCAGGTTTTAGCGCTAGTTCAAAAAAGGCTTTTGTCCTAATAACAATATAGAAATATAGGTCCTGTAATTTAATATCAGTATATACCTTACTTTCATTTCGCTTCCAGCCAATATATAATGCCTAAAAGTTAGTTTAAGTAATTTATACAAAGACGACAATGTTATGTATTTGCACAATTATATTATACATATTTTAAGATACTGTTGATGTTCTTATCTTTGATAAAATGAATATAAAATATATTTGCTTTTTATGACTGATGTTTCACTTTGTTTCCTGCTTATCCTAGGATCTTACTGTAAAGTGAAAGATAAACAAACATTACAAGAGTTCAAATGACGTGGCTTGGCTTGCATTATGTAGACCTGCGCCAGACACACCCAGTCTAGATTCAACATGAACACCTACGCACCGAACAACTAACTTCATCTTAGTAGCCGCCCCGCATGCCCGAGAATTTTTCACGCTGACGTAATTTAACGTAAACGTCGCGTAGGTATGTAACTACCTACCTGCCTACTAACCAAAATAGAGAGCTCTATGATGGCCGTTCGTTGACTCGAATGATCTCTAGACTGCTGCTTTTCTTATGACGGAACCGAGATAGAATTAAGCTACCAGGCTTCCACCTGGCGGTTATTTTCATACTTTTTACAAGCTATTTTAAAATGCATTTTTTGAAAGTAGGTAGGTACTTAACTGCCTTTATTGTGTAAGTAACTAGGTACTGTCCGCCAGACATGTATACCTTATATAATACTACCTACATTTAAGCTAGATCTCAGATTACGTACTTAACTATTTACTTAGTTGTGTCCTATACCTATCTAAGTTAAAATTAAACGTAAGTAACCTGACTACCACACAGGTAGGTAAAGTACTCGTATTCAGCATACGGACTAACTCCCCTGCGTGGGGCGGGCGTGGGTGTTGAATTAACTACTTAATCATTTTAGTATGATGCCCTGCCGATTAGGAAATCCCGTCGAGTTGGTAGAATCTCTAGTTGATCTTTTTCCCGTGACGCATGTAAGTTGGTAGGTTAGTGAATATTAATAGAGTAGGTGGTTTGGGACGCCACATGTGTAAGTACCTATGCCGCCGCTCATCTCGGCAACACAATTCGTGCTGGAGGAGCTGCTGCCGAGACAGCTGCAGGGGCAAAGCATTTAAAGTACTCTAATTTGAAAGCCTCTTACAGCTTTTTGCCCTTTGCTGTCGAAGCAGCAGGTTCCTGGGGAACAGAGGCTTTATGCTTCATCAGAGAGCTTGGCAAGCGCCTGAAGGAGAAAGGTCATGATGCTCGCTCTGGGTCGTTCCTGGTTCAGCGCATTTCGTTGGCGATACAGCGCGGTAATGCGGCTGGCTTGTTGGGCACCATGTGGATCGAATAACCCCCCAGTCTCGAGGTATATTAATACAAAGTGAAAATTAGAGCGAAGCCTTTAACTTTTGAAATACTATTACAATCATTCTGAAAAAAAATTGCTGTATACAGTAGTATACACCTCTAACCTCCTAGTAAGTACTTTCAACGAAAACTATTGCGTAAAGTAATTTAAAGTACTCTAATTTGAAAGCCTCTTACAGCTTTTTGCCCTTTGCTGTCGAAGCAGCAGGTTCCTGGGGAACAGAGGCTTTATGCTTCATCAGAGAGCTTGGCAAGCGCCTGAAGGAGAAAGGTCATGATGCTCGCTCTGGGTCGTTCCTGGTTCAGCGCATTTCGTTGGCGATACAGCGCGGTAATGCGGCTGGCTTGTTGGGCACTTTCGAGCCAGGAACGATACGAGGCGGCATCTTTGACTAGTTAGACTAAGTTTGAGGCGAATACTTTGAATTTGTAAAATTTTATCTTTTAGTTCAGTTTTCATAATTTTATTTACAATAATTACTTACATAAGTTATTATATTTTAAATCAGAAATCCTCATTGATTCTATAATAAAAGCTTAGTGTAAATAGAGTAGGTACATAAGTATAGCCAAACCAGGAATATAAAAACCCTCGCCATATTGCGGAAAAGCAATAGAACTTTTTTCTTGCACGGGTATCACAAAGTGTCATAAACTCAAAAATGTCATTTGTCTATTGCTGTCAAACTGTGGTGCTGTCAATGCGTAGTGTTTATTATAGCTTTTGAGAGTTTTTTGTGTTTCTAAATGCCGAAAACTATCCATAGCCGTGAAAGGAAACTAATTTACCACATACATAAGTATTTGTCGGAGTAAAAGTCCGTGGGATTGGACTATATTTCTCTTGATAACATAACTGATGCTATTGTCAAAATGACTTGTAGGTATATAGTATAGTATGAGCAAATGAATTGGCAAATTTTAAGCTATTACTGTAGTTTTTATTAACTGTTCTACATTACAATAATTGAAACAGAAATTGAAAAATTTATTATTAATCTTGGTGGCAGTGAAAGCGACTCATCAAGCGAATCCGAGACATCTGAAATATATCATATGAATACCTACATATCAAATCGGTTGAATATTTAGTTAGTATAGTTAATAGTTAGTTAGTTAGAATATATCCTCTCACTGAACTACTGACACTCTTTTCAAAATAAATCATAAAAAAAAATACTATTATAAATTTGAGCATGGCCAATTCACATTGGTATGACTATACTTAGTGTTGCAGTCCTCAACGCGAATGTGGCGCTCTTAATACAGGGTTTTTATATTCCTGGTTTGGCTATAATTACCTAATGTATGACATTCTTAGGTAAGAAGTAAGTACTTACATAATACTTCTGCCTAATTCAGGCGCGGATCCAGACCTCAAAATAGGTGATGGGCAAGTCCAAAAAACTGATTTTGCCTCGCCTTGAGGCACTGACAGCTGTTTTTTTTTTGTTGTTGTAGTGATAATAGTATGGTGTGCACAGTGCAATTTTTTCAAATGCTTAATTCAAAACTGTAAAACATACCTACTTAAAGTTTTTGAAAATTTTTACAGACAAAACTCTGTGTTAAGGCAAAAATTACAATACAACGTAAACAACTAGACCAAATTCGCATTTAAATATGGCTGACTTTATAGTCAAAATAGATAGATAGAATATTCTTTATTTGCACAAACACATGAAATAAACTTACAAAACTTAAATACTAACACTTATGTACAAAAATGGCGGCCTTATCGCTTAAAGCGATTTTTTCAAGACAATCTTAGGGTGGAAGGATATTTATGATTAAAATAGTTTTTAAGATATCTACTATTAAAAAAAGGCATTTTTTATAAAACCTTTTTATTTTAACCATTTTATATGTATAACTTTGGATGGATGTGTGTAAATCTTTTACGAGAAAACCGATGTAGATAACTAACATCCTGAACTTAATATCAGGCTACTTTTTATTGCGGAATTCCCAAGAGAAAACTTTTTTAAACGAAGCGAAGCAATCAGGAATTAAGACTAGTTACTTACTAATTTAAGGCATATTTACTATATGTCTAGAATATTGAGATTTGAGCCCACATTTGGGGGGGGGGGGTGTTTTCTCGATGAAATCACTCGTAGAATACACCCTTAAAGTTTGTCGGGTTCGAAAAACAACACATTGTAAAAAATGTTAGGGTTCCGTAGTCGAGTAGAAGTCCTTATAGTTTCGTCAGGTCTGTCCGTCTGCCCTGGCTCGTTCTCCGCCGTTTCTGCACCGATTGCCACAAAAATTGGTCGAGAGATATACATTGATAATTATCGAAAAATAATAAAAAAAAATTGCCCTTCCCATACAGCGAAAAGATAATTAGAGAAAAAAATCGACTTACCCCATCGTGTAGGGTATCGTTAAAAAGGTTTATTTAAATACAACAAAAATTATGCCTTAATACCATGTGGATCGAATAACCCCCCAGTCTCGAGGTATATTAATACAAAGTGAAAATTAGAGCGAAGCCTTTAACTTTTGAAATACTATTACAATCATTCTGAAAAAAAATTGCTGTATACAGTAGTATACACCTCTAACCTCCTAGTAAGTACTTTCAACGAAAACTATTGCGGACTCTGTATCATACATAGTTATTTTTATACAACTCAACCAACTTAATTATGACGTGCAGTTGCCCTAACTAAATGATAATGTATAATTTTTTTTTGTGTCACGCTTGACACAAAAAAAAACTAAGAAAATAATAAATGATGGGTCTCTTAGGGCTACGGAACCATTTCATGCGCGTGTCCGACACGCTCTTGGCCGGTTTTTTTAAATACTTATATTCTTTAGGATTCTTCACATAGTATACCTACGTAAAACGTGAAAAATTTCAACTAGGTATATATTTCCTGCTCCTTATGGCTAACATTATTTTTAGATAGGAAAAAGGTTTTTTTAAATTCTGTTTTTTCAGCCATATTCCAGCCATCATTTAAAAGAAGGGCCGCTAGTTTTTGAATTATAATTATGTGAAGGATCCTACCTATAAATCGTTAATACCCCAACAAATTTACATAATCGTATAATGTTGTTATTGTTTTTTCCACAAACGAACTCCGGGGGGTCAAAATTGGAGAAATAAAAAAGAAACTGAAATTCTGGGCGTCTTTCCAAACAAAAAAATTGACTTATCGAGATCAAACTAGTCTCGTTGTGTCCATACGTAAATATAGTGACTTTGGCCGTAAACTGTAACACAGACTCTTGAAGACATGGCAGAAAATTTTATGGCTTTCGAGGAAATCATCTCATCATAACTATGAAAAAAGCCATTTGATAAAATAACTAAATTATAAAATCCCGTGGTTTGATATGGCAAGCCATTTAGGTGATGGGCATGCCCACCTTGCCCATAAGGGTGGATCCGCGCCTGGCCTAATTTGAGCATGGGTTGGGTAGGTAGGTACTGAACTCAGATCAGGTAAGTACTTATTGATTCATGGTGGTAATGGTAAATGGAGGTAAAAAACTTTGGTATAGTTAAGGTCCCGGTCTAGCAAACCGCAGAATTTACAGAACATAAATATATTTTTATAGGTTTTACAAAGAGAGGCCGTTATTATTCTTATTCTGAGTTAAAAAAAAAAATCGTTGCATTCCCTTACACGAAATCATGTAAGTAGAACGGTAATAAAGTTTATTTATTTATTTTTTTGGCAGTTGATATTAATGCAAAAAATATATTTATTTTTAGGTAACAGGTTCATTATTTTATAAAGATTTGTTTCCTTGGTACCTATCTATAGTCGGTCGATGGTGTTACTAACAATACAGTGAAAGAAGTGCTGGAATAGAACGGAACGCAATAGCGCGGCGGCTTGCGCGGCGGCGCCTTCTCGCATGCGTCATTGCCATGACGTTTAAAAATAGTAGGCCGTGAACTGGAAAAATATTACACCCCGAATTTCCTTATCTGATTTTGGACATGTTGTGAGGTTTACCTTTAGCCAAAAAGACATACTTAAAACCAGTCCATATCAACTAGTTCCACGACGATTACAGTCAGTCGCCAATCGGTATCCTTGGCGGGCGGACGAGTGTTTTTTGTGTTTATTCTAAAGTCACTGTTGATTTGTGGTTTATTTTTGTTTGGTAAGTTTTGTTTATAGCAATCCAGTTCATTTTCCTCTCGAGTTTATTTCGGTGCGGCTTCTTAGAAGATCCTCAGTCAGTTCGCGTTCGCTGTGCTTGGTTGTTAGAGTTATCGTGATTTTATACAAAAGTTAAAAGTTTTTATTTACTTAACAAAGTAGGTACTTAATGTTGTTCTTATAGGTAACATCAACAGGTAGGTAGTAAGACTACTATTACTTAATCTAAATAAAATCGCCATCAAACAATTATACCATTTAAGGGGTCGCACAAAACAAGAAGGTAAAAATAATTAGTTACCTACGCCGATAAAGTTTTGAACAATGATCGTGGGCGTGGGAGTTAAGAGGGTCTCATTTCCATGCATGTCTTATTTATTCATTAATTAAATACCTACAGAGATAAACTAAAATACATAAGTTTACTTACTATAGTATTTCGTTGATTTTATTGGTTATATTTACTAACTGATACCTACCTATAGTAAGACAAAGAAGTCTGCGAGCGATGATTCTGATTCTTGACTTACTCATCATGTTTAAATTATACGTGTTAGGCGTAAATACTTACATAGGTAATTATTTGTAATTAAATAGAATTAAACGTGTAGAGAATACCTAGGCAGGGTCGTATATTAATGTGTTCATGTTCTTATTTTAAAAGGATAACGAATAACGATAGGTACTGAATAACACAGCAGAGTATTAGATGTCCTTCAGTTACCTACATATTTTTTTAAATATTAGCATTAGTACGAGACTAGTAAGTTGTTAACTACTAAGTTCCTACCATTTGCTGTAATAAACAAAACAAAAACTGACAGCAGGCCGCACGGTGCTAATCAATCAAACGGCAAGGTCGAGCGACTCTATTGGCCGTCTATGGCTTTGGTACCTATCTATCTGTAGGTATCTAGTTACATGATACAATATTGACAAGAGTTTTCTGGGCAGGATAGGAAGATTATGGGTCTCTACATAATAAAAACATAAACCTACTATACCTACCTTTACGCATAAAAACGTTAGTAAGTTATTAAAAAGGAGTGGTAGAGCGTAGAGCCTAAGCAGCCTTCACTTAGTTATGAATGATACCCTTGGTGCATGTATGGTTTATTGCTCATTATGTTACAAGTACCTAGTAGTAGATAACTCACATCCTTTGGGAGTCCACGCCCTATACCACTCCTGTTTAACAGTAATTATGTAGGTACTTACCTACTAATTGATTAGATAGTTATGTTTTCAGCAATGTTATAGTTAACCATATATTATTTCTTCCTTTCAGACAGCCCAGACCGCTATCATACGTTCGTGCCTGGTGATTGTATCGCTGGACAATGTTACGTGACCTTGCTGATTGAGACTAATTGAAGTGCCGCTGCCGTTTGAAAGACTCAAAAGAATTGTTTAAGTGCGCCAGGAAAACTACTAAATTTGTGAATTTTTACAATAGTGTATTAACTAGTGTGCCATGGCTGGTCAGAGTGGTGGTTTTGATTTTGGTTCCCTATTAAAAGGGGTAGGGAGACAATTAATAAATCAAGGACGTGAAGCATTAGTCCAATATGGGACTAAAGCCTTAGGGGACATTGTGTGTGAGGTGATCGAAAAGAAGAAAGTAGAAGAGAAATTCTTACCATGTTTGAAAAACTACAAAGTTCTCGGGGCAGCACCATCACCGTCTACACCTAAGACATATCAAGATTTCAAAGAACTAAGGGATGAATGTCTCGCAGATGGTCGATTATTTGAAGATCCTGAATTTCCCCCGACAAACCGCAGCCTGTACTACAGAGAGCCACTGGACAGACCAGTTACGTGGTTGAGACCTGGCGAAATTTGCGAGGATCCTCAGATGTTTGTTGAAGGATATAGCAGGTTCGATGTGCAGCAGGGTGAGCTGGGCGATTGTTGGGTTTTAGCAGCGGTTGCTAATCTTACCATGCATAGAAAATTATTTTTTGAGGTGGTACCTGATGATCAAAATTTTGAAGAAAATTACGCTGGTATATTTCATTTTAGATTCTGGCAGTACGGCCAGTGGGTAGATGTTGTGATTGACGACCGTTTACCAACCTACCGTGGTAAATTGTTGTTTCTTCGATCTCCCGAGAAAAATGAGTTCTGGAGCGCTCTTTTAGAGAAAGCTTACGCTAAACTCCACGGATCGTATGAGGCTTTGAAAGGTGGCTCCACTGGAGAAGCGATGGAGGACTTTACTGGCGGGGTTACAGAAATGTATGACATGAAAGATTTGCCTCAAAATTTTTATAAAATATTATTAAAAGCCTATGAAAGAAATTCTCTGATAGCGTGTAGTATTGAACCTGATCCCAATGTTCTTGAAGCTGAAACACCAGCAGGCTTAATTCGTGGTCACGCCTACTCAATTACACGTATAAAGTATGTTGATATCCAAACTCCGGGTAGAACCGGTAAGATTCCACTGATACGTATGCGGAATCCGTGGGGCAACGAAGCAGAGTGGAATGGTGCATGGAGTGACAAGTCACCAGAGTGGCGATACATACCTGAACCTGAACGAGAAGAGCTAGGACTAACTTTTGATTCCGACGGAGAATTTTGGATGTCATTCAAAGACTTTGTTAATAATTTTGACAGAGTTGAGATATGTAATTTACAACCAGACTCCCTGGATATGGAGGATTGTCCAGAAGGCTGCAATAAGAAATGGCAAACGTCAGTATTTGAAGGAGAATGGGTGAGAGGTGTGACCGCTGGTGGGTGTAGAAATTACTTAGAATCATTTTGGCGTAATCCACAGTATACTATCACTCTAACAGATGTCGATGAAGATGATGACGATAATAAGTGCACAGTAATTGTAGCTCTCCTCCAAAAGAACCGAAGGGCTCAGAGACACCAAGGCCTAGAATGCCTGACTATTGGATTTGCTATCTATAAACTTCCTGAATATGGACGTGTACCGAAACCTTTAGACGTTAATTTCTTCAAATATAATTCTTCTGTGGGCCGATCACCAGCGTTCATTAATTTAAGAGAAGTAACAGCAAGATTTAAGTTTGAACCTGGTCAGTACGTCATAGTTCCTTCGACGTTTGAACCAAACGAGGAAGGCGAATTTCTTGTGCGAGTATTCTCTGAAAAATGTAGTAACTTGGCTGAAAATGATGAAGTAGTCGGTGAAATGGAAGAAGATGAAGAAAAGGAGAAAGTAGTAGAAGAGCCTGACCCAGAACCAGCAGATCCGGTGCGACAGTTCTTCAATCGTCTCGCTGGAGACGACGGAGAAGTTGATTGGCAGGAATTAAAAGAAATCCTGGATTATGCCATGAGAGATCAGCTGAACGGCCAGGAATTCTCGAAGGACACATGTCGAAGCATGGTAGCCATGTTGGATAAAGATAACTCCGGTGGTCTTGGGTTTGAAGAATTTAAAACTTTATGGGTTGATCTACGGAAGTGGCGAGCGGTATTCAAATTATACGATACCGACGGTCGTGGTGCGATCCCCACCTACAGCCTGAGAGATGCATTCCATGCTGCTGGGTACACTATCAATGCGCGGACCCTTAACGTATTTGCCCATAGATATAGCACTGGTGGCTATGTGCAGTTTGACGATTTCATTATGTGCTCTGTCCGCCTGAAATCAATGATAGAGTCGTTCAAAGGAAAGTCATCAGGTGGCGAGTACGCAACATTCTCATTAGATGAGTGGCTGAATCGTACTGTTTACTCATAGTCGTAAACTATTTTTATTGTCTTCCGATGTCGTGCCTTGTCTTGTGGATGTGATAAAATAAGTGTTGCCAATTTTGAATTCTTGTCAGTGTTAGGAAACGTAATTATTTACTCATAGTTATAATATGTTTATTAGCAGAACACCCAGTCATTTGAGAGCTCTGAGAATAGAATTTAGTAACAGGGGCTGACTGAATTGTACTTACTATTCGACAGCGAATATTTGGAATATTATAAATCTGTTAACATTGTGTGTAATTTACAAGATGCCCCGTACTTACATACGTTACATACCTAAGGAAAATAAAATCTGGCTTAGAGCCAGTTATCTACGATAGCCTCTCAAGGTCTACAATTTGTAGTACAATCACCAAATTTTACATAATATTATGTTTATTACTTATTATTTCAGTTAGTATCTGTAGTTAAACCTATTGGTAGACACAGTTTAAAAAACATAATGGTATAGGTATGTTATTATACTTACCTAAATATTTATAAATTTAAAAATATAGGTAAGTATTACTTTTATACATCTTCTATAGCCCCTATTTAATTACCTACCACCATTATATTTACATATAAGTATTAAAACTAATAGGTATAGTAGCATTATGGCGCTACTGCCTACGCATAAATCTACCGATGCGATGCCAAAAGCTTATTTCATTATAATCTAACTGTATGGTGATCAAAGCGATGCGGTAATAATATCCGGAGAACTGTGGCAATTTCGATGACATCATGGTTTAATGTGTTTTGTCGAACATGTGATGTGTACAACCAGACATAGGTATTGTAATAAAATTTACTTGGCTTTATCTCTTTCTATTTCTATGATTCTTTCAAGATATTAAATTTACCCATTTTGTCCCTTGTATTTTGTATCACTTCTCTATGTATTTTAAGAAGAGGAGCATAACAAGTACAGTAGTACTTACTCGTTATTCTATGATTATTATTTATTTATTGTGTGTATTTGTTGTGTAATTCCGATTTGTATAAGTAATATGCCTACTTTACATTACTTAAGCACTTACTTAAATTTTTCTGATTGACCAATTGTGAATATGAAGAAAGGAATAATTTGAGCATAGCGAAGCAGCCTAGGTTTAACGATAATTTTTTTAACCCGCCGCCATAACACTTCTTTCAATCACAAATCACAATGTATGAATAAATAAAAAAATAGGCATAACCTCCAATTTCACTGGGGACGATTAAACATTTAATATCATTTTTGAAGTACCTAATTTTATTAGTTTTTAATTATTTATTTTAATTAAATACGTAGTATTAAAGTTTTGAACTTGTGTAAAAATAAACCGATCTAACTAATCGGTATCACTTCAACAGATTCAGTAGGTACTTGTTTTAGTTTTTCAATTATAAATTTAATAAGATTTAAAGAAAGTTAGTATGTAATTAATTCAGGTAAAAATATGATGACTAGTCAAATATACAATAGGGGATACCTACTGCATACTTACCTAATTTTATTATTATAAGTATTTAATCAAGAAATATATCTGCTGTCAGTTTATTATTACTTGTTATATTTAAATCAAGAAATATATCTACTATCAGTCAGTATCAATATCAATATTATTATCATTATAACTAAATATACTCATATTATTTATTTATACCATGTTAGATGTAAGTTGGTATAAAATATCCTCTCCCAAACTCTATTATAACGAGCACAAATTAGATGTTATTTGTTTGTTCTATCTCTTATTAACATAAAACATACCTACATTTATAAAATGAATATACAAAATTGTAAATTATTTATATGCCTAATTCTTATAAATAAAATAAAAAATAAAACTTACTCACTTCTTGTATTTTATCTTCCCCTTAACACCATGCCATACGATACTACGACAAAGACAGACAGTAGAGTATTTTTCATCAATAAATTTTAATTAGTCAATAGTTTTTCTCATTTTAAGTGAATTATAAATTAGTTCTTATGAGAAATGAGAAATAAATATTTTTTATTATTAAATTTCTTATTGTCAGTTTCACATTTGAGAATGTCAAGATAAGTAGAGTTTGAGTATGGAATGCAGCGCTGTGATTGGCTGAACTGTCATTGAGAAGGTCTTAAGTTCATGCTTAGGTAGATTTACTCAAATGTGAAACTGAGCCTGAATCATTCTTAATCAATTTCCGGAATTCCGGAAGTAGAGCATAATGAGGCGTCGAAAGTTCCTTTTTGGAGAAATAGATGGCGTTGTCTGGGGTTGTACCAACTTTCAAACCCTCAGAACACACTCAGATCACAATATGTTATTCTGTGAGGCTAACGAAATGTGAAAGTGACGTAGGTAGGTAGAATTGTAGTATTATTTTCTCTATGATGTCGATGTCACTGTTGCTTCAGCGTTCAGTGCGATTGTGGTACAGCCGTTATTTTCAAGTTTTCTCAGTTTCCTTGTGTTTCTCCTGTATTAATTGAGTTGTAGTTGAGCTATCTGCTCCTCCTCCCTTGATACTGTAGAGTTAGCGCTACCACCCGACATTTAATCACAACTAGTGAGTTCTTATTCTGAGTTTAGTACTCTTTGCTCTCTATGTAATTTTTGACAGTTGGTAAACTGCGTTTTCACGCCATCTATCGGCTTACCCAAAAGCTCAACTGACAACTGTCAAGGAAAACGGCTCATTTCCGTTTACTTCTCCCGCCTAATTTAAAAGTGTTGCCAAACTAAAAAAACATTTCAGGATTGAGTTTTTGATATTCGGCCCGTCAAGCACGAGTTTGTAAGATCATAAATTGTTGTTAAAGTGATTGACTTATCTTGCCTCCGTTCTGCTCGTTAGAGAAGTAGTATGTTCCGTGCCTCTATTCTTCTTCCACAAATATACCTTTTTTGAACGGTATACGATGAATAAAAGCATTTGAGTTTGAAGTCCTGTGCACAATACACTTTTACTTTAAAAAAACAACCAAATGTCAATGTCAATTATTTTCTCTATGGTCAATGTCAAAAAGTCATAACAATAACAAAAGTTCAAATCAAAACAAAGTTTTTTTAAATTCTAATAAATTGAAATTTATGTGATTATATACAGCTTTATCCTTACAATGTTTACAGGTAATGTAAATACTCTAATTTTCGTCATCGTCTACAATTTGAAATAAATAACGAAGTATTCCAAACATATATAACTTGGGTTGGGACGTGGGACTACTAAACTTATTTCAGACAACAATGCTAACCATGTAGGTACAGATTTAAATAATTAGGTAACCATAGTTTAAATTGTTCCATGACGAGGAAGGCTATAGTTTTGTTTTCGAGGAGAGGCTAGTAGCAGTGTCTTATCATAATGAACTATGAATATTTGTGGTGGAATTCCAGTAGGTAAGGCTCCAGATGTCTTCATCACTATTTTATGACAGCATTCATTATAATCTTCTTTACATCTTTAATAAAAAATATAAATTGGTGTTTGCTTGTCTTCCTAAAACTCAAGAACAGATAGGAAAATGTTGTAAATTTTGCTTTTGAATTATTTTTGAATATTACTGGGGCACGGATCTCTTTCAACTAAAGGAAGGCCTATGCCACCCCAGGTTTAGTGCGGGTTGGTGAAAACCAAACCCTAACACAAGCAAGCTTGTGCTGAGAGAGTTAGTGGGCAACCCAAATGTCAGATGTTTTCAAGATGCCTGAACTGAAGGCCTCTGACTAGGCTTTATGAGTCATAAAGCCTAGTCAGAGGCCTAAATATGACTGTTACCGAAACAGCAACTGGAACTCACAAAGCACTTACAATCACTGAAGCTAGCTATGGATGCTTCGCTATAAACATGGATTTACTTATTACGTATTATTTACGTAAATAAATCCATTCTGAGCTCCACCACTACCAACTTTTAAAATACCTGAGTACATATTTACTTAAAAAAAAAAATTGTTTTATTTTCAGTTTCTATATTTATTAATCATAAAAAACACAATACAATTATATATGTGTTTGGTAGAAGCTTATTTCAAGTTATTTCCCACTCACCAAGTCAGTCCTGGCAGAATATCAGTGGTGTGATTATTTTTATGATAAATACACATGTCGCTTGTCTATCTTAAATCTTAACATATTTTTGTCTGTTTTTTTATGTCGTGGGTTTTACATTGCCTAAAATAATCTTTTCGTGTAACCTGTGTACATATTGTGTAAAGTATAACAATTTATCTACTTATCTATCTATCGGATCGCATTACAGTGTAGGACTGTAGATTCTGATTAAAAAGAATATAAGTACCTATTAGAGTAAAGTACAGATTTTTTGTATTAACTAACAGACAGATAATTAAAATCATATCAAAATATACAGTAATCTAGACGTTATAAATATAATAACCATCACCATCTCACCTCAAACCTCTAGATACTTTTTCTGAGCTTATTTTTAAGCATTCAACTTTTTACGGTACCATTTGCGTTTCTGGTCATTACACAGGTAATTTCACCTCATGGCGGTGTTTAAAAAACCAATCATGGGACGGCGGGAATGCAGTATGCACGTAAGCTATTAAACTGGCGGAATAGCACCACCCCACCTTTTTCTATCAGCCATAACCCCCCCTTTTTATTTGCCCTGCATAATGTAGAAATGAGTCTTAATTTTACCTTTATTATTCTCTGTAACTCATTCCCATTACCTAGTGCAGTAGATAAAGTACTTGTATAAATACCTATTTACAGTTTTGGCATTTTAGTAGTTAGTATCTACTTGCCATGTATATTTTTGATAGGATGACCCGTGGATGACCCTATAGGTGGCCATGAACCGGAATGTGTGGGGAGGCCTTTGCTCAGCAGTGGGAAAAAATAGAGGCCAAGTTACTTACATTCTATTCTATTCTCTGTGAGTGTGTTAGTACCTGCACCTGGCTCTCTCGAATATTACCTTTGTGTATTGGCCATTATTTTATTTTGGGTACAATTATCGGTCCCCTACAAAGAAAGTTTTTTAAAAAAATTAAATAATGAAGTTCAGGAATAAAGCTACCGTCTGTAGCAATCAAATAAGACACCGGTCACATAAAATATTATAAATTTAAGAAAAATACTTTATTTATTTACAAATTACGGTAACTCTGTTGTTGTTTTTGGTAACGCAATTGTTTTTCATATAAAAACTGTCTGTCCCTCGGAGCGAGTCATTTGAAACAAGCACAACGTGTGTAAAATATTATAATGAAAGCAATGTTTTTGAATATTATCACGAATATGTCATTAGTTAAACTACTTAAACTTCACTTCACGGTAATAAGAATGATTTTACAACAACATATTATGGTTCAATTAATATTCTTGGCCGAGTCCCCAAGCCTAAGCAAAAATACACCTACACTAGGTTACCATAGGAAATTCAATCATAAATAAACTTTTTTTCACTTTCTTACACCTAAGATCGTTTGAATGGCTGTGTATTTGTATCAGAGTGCAGGAAGGAGAGCGGGATGGATAAAATGACCAAGTCTTTCGGATGAGAGTCCTGGAGAGTAGCGCGTGTATTTATTGTGACGCCACTGAGTTACCGGCGACATACGGTGAGTTTTCTAGATATTTATTATTTTGTTTCATGCAACATATGTAATAATTAGTAACAATTATGAGGTCATTTTGATATCCTATGTATGTGTATTCATTTAAGTACTAACTTCAAATAGGTTATTGTTTTACAACTGCGTTACTGCTACAGGAGAGA
Source organism: Plutella xylostella (assembly GCF_932276165.1). Classification (NCBI taxonomy): domain Eukaryota; kingdom Metazoa; phylum Arthropoda; class Insecta; order Lepidoptera; family Plutellidae; genus Plutella; species Plutella xylostella. Next base: position 7,859,649 of record NC_063990.1, read on the forward strand.
GGGCGCTAGTGTCACGAGTAACATTAACTCCACGTAATTTTAAATGTTTACAAAGTAAAAGTTAATAGAATCAATAAAAAAATTATATTGAAATACTCAGGATAGACCAAATAATAAGTGATAGTGTTATCTCAGTGTATATACTTATAAAAGTGTTAAAAAGTGCTATAAAAGGATATACTGATAACTTTTCGATTATCCAAATTATAAACACATAATATCAACAATAGTGTAAAGTGACAATATTATAACTCACAAGGTAAATTCAGTTAAATACTCAAAGTGATCAATTTCGCATATAAACACCAAGAATTTTTACAAAAACCTGTGTACAATACAAATGACCTTTGGACTTAACGAATCCTAATATTCAAATTTTTATAAATAACACAAGTCAGTGACATCTAGTAGAAGAACGCAGAACTACTAAACTAGCTGCTTTACTAAGGTTGTAATTATTGAACCTGGCATATAATCAATAGGTGATTAAGTAATCTTGCTACTCACCACTAGAGGGCACTAAATTGAATATACAGGTGATCGGAATCAAAACCGCCACTAGAGGGCACGCAAACATAAATTTTATTTTATTAATAAAAGGACATGGATAAACGGCAAAGAAATTATGCAAACACATCATGCCACAAATGCAGCAAAATGCTACTAAAGAAAAATGAGTCACTTTTATGTAAAAGCTGCAAACAGTCATATTGCCTAGACTGCCAGAATGTATCCGACAAACGGTATTGTCTTATGACAAAAGAACACAAAGAAAAATACATATGCATCGCATGTCTTTCCCAAGGAGCTACCAGTAACTCACATGGCCGACGTGACGACTATGCAACCTATAAAAATAATAATAGAAAGGTTCTGACACCGAGTGATAGCGAGACAAGCTGCGCCACTTGTGAGTCAGACTTCGAAACTACAAGTCTGCCCGATTTATCTACTGATGGTGGCCCATCAGAAGTTCAGGAACTAAGACAGCAAATAATCGATTTACAAACGCAATTAAAAAGCGCGAACGCAGAGGTTGACAGGTTAACTCTAGAAAACACCGAACTACGAAACAAGACTAAAGGTAATGAATCGAAAATAAACACTTTAAAGAAAATCTGCAATGACAAGATAAGCACAACAAAAAAATCAGGAAAAAAATCCCGTAAGAAACGTATAAATAAGAGGAAACTAGATTTTACCATCGACGTGGAGGACCAATCTAAAAATACGAGTCTAATATCGGACAACTCTACAAACTCTACAAACTCTACCAGCGCAAAGATACAAGATTTGGTTGATGGACGTCAAGAGTCAAATAGCGCAGTTTCTGAAACCCTAAATCAATCAAAGATGACACAACCGGACTCGAAAAGCAAGATGTACTTTTTCGGTTCTCAGCAATGTAGAGGACTAGCGAAAGCAATATCAATAGATAGAGAAGACTCACCATACAAAGACTACCAGATATTCTCATTTATTAAACCGAATGCAAAATCCGATGAAATTGTGCGATCTATGAGAGCTATCAATTTTAAGCATGAAGACTTAGTGGTGCTATGTTTGGGAGAAAACGACACAAATCCTACGAGACTAACCGCAGAACTTTGCTTTGCCTTGAAATTATGTCAAAACTGCTCAGTTATTGTACTAGGAGTCTTCAAAAGCTCTCACCTTAATGAAAACATGATAAACAGCACTTTTAAAACAACAGTATGCGGAAGCTTCCCCAATTGCGAATTTCTGGACTCTAATCCTGACTTCTTAAGCAGGAAAGCTTACCTTGCACAAACTGCTAAAGCCATAAACTTTTCTATTGACTGTAGAGACTACGATAATAGTTTTATAAAAAACATCAAATCATTATTGCATAAAAATAATATCACACAAAATAGCAAATTGCCAAGCCCAACTCCAATCACGAAAATGGTAACAAACAAACTTATAAACACTCCGACTAATCAAAACAAAAACAATTTTTTTCGTCCCTCCTCAGTGTAAAGAAAATTATGTTACATGCTTCCATCAAAATATCGCAGGTTTCTTAGGTAAACGTGAACTAGTACAGATATTTCTTAGCGATCTCGACAAAAAAGACATACATACTGACATAATCTGCCTAAGTGAAACATTTCTCAAGCAGGGCAGCGAAAGCAATGCTCATCTCTCAGGCTATAAAATGGCGTCATCATACTCACGCAAAACTCAAAAACGGGGCGGAGTTTGTATTTTCGTTAAAAACGAGATTAAAACAAAACAAATTCCAATTCTGAAAGACTTCTCTATCGAGAGATGTTTTGAATGTTATGCGACAGCAAAGAAGTTATGACCATTATAAAATCTCTTAACGTGACCAACTCAGTAGGTCTTGACCAAATTAACACAAAAATTATTAAGTCATGTGCACTCTACTTAGTTGACATACTCTCTTATTTAATAAATTGTTCTCTATCTACGGGCAAATTCCCGACTGCTTTGAAATTTACTGTTGTTAAGCCACTCCATAAAAAAGATGACGAAGCTGACATTAACAACTATCGTCCCATTGCACTTATAAGCATATTGTCTAAAATATACGAAAAAGCAATGGAAGGACGTGTAACAAATTTTTTGTTAAAACATAACACTATAAGAATAGAGCAAAATGGGTTCCAAAAAAATAAATCTACGAGCCTAGCTGGATTCCAACTCATTACTGAAGTGGTAGAGCATATCGATAAAGGAAAGCCAGTAGCTGTTGTATTTTTCGATATGTCTAAGGCGTTCGATTTTGTATCCCACAAAGTGCTCCTAGAAAAATGCGAGAAATATGGGATTAGAGGTATAGCACGCGATTGGCTAAACAGCTACTTATCGGATCGTAAACAAATAGTGCAAATAACAACACTATCGCAAAACAGAGAGCTGGTAGTTCACAGCTCTACACCCGAAACAAATAACTATGGTGTTCCACAGGGAGGGATTTTATCGCCTTTACTATTCCTAATATATATCAATGACTTACCTGAAATCACAAATGATAAGTGTATATTATTCGCAGACGACATTTCCATAGTTATAAAAAATAATGACATTGTTAATTTTGAAAATCATATAAATACTACTATTAATAAGGTGACAAACTGGTTAAGTGCAAACAATCTAAAAGTTAATGAAAACAAAACTAAATATCTACAATTCAGAAACAACAAAATGACAAAACTAAATATGACACTAAAATGTAACGATAAAATTATTGAAAATACAACTTCTACAACATTTTTGGGCATAATCATGGATGAGTTATGTACATGGCTTCCGCATATAGTAAAAGTCTGTAACAAATTAAACCGCTTTGTCTACGCCCTACACAGGCTAAAAAAGACCGCTGATATGTCTACAGCACTTACAGCATATCACGGCTATGTAGCTTCAGTTCTGCGGTATGGACTCATACTGTGGGGAAACGCCAGAGACATCAATAGAGTTTTTATTGTACAAAAACGATGTATAAGGGCCATTTGCAGTGCAGCCCCTAGAGACACTTGCAAACCATTGTTCCAAAACTTGAATATTTTGTCATTGCCGAGTCTCTACATTTACGAAATGGCGTGTTTTGCTCACAAACATAGAACCTTGTTCACATGGTATGATGACATAAAAAAGAATTCTCGTCATCCAAACAAAATAGTGTACCCCCCATGTAGAACAACATTTTGCCAGCGCAGCTGTTACAGAATGTTAATTAAAATATATAATAAATTACCAGCGCCATTGAAGAGTCATCCCCTTATCATATTTAAAAAGAAATTGCATAAATGGCTTGTGAATCAATGTTTCTATTCCATCGAAGAGTACCTTAACTTTAATCATATTTGTATCGAATAACTAATAAAACTAACTTACATTTATAATATCGTAAATAACTGTAAATTCTAATACACCTACTTACGTTTTAATTATGTAAATAATGTTAGTTTAAGATACCTAACATTAAAATTAACATGAATTATAGTGTATAGCTTTGTGACAAATTTTTGCATGCCTTAACAGGTGAATTGTGAGGAACCTATATTATTGTAATGTAAAATCTTTAAACAACTATACTGTACCACTTTTCGTGCAAATAAACTATTTCATTTCATTTCATTTCATTTACACTTCGTTACTTTTTAAGTAACGCAGTTGTAGTTTTAGTAACTCAGGGGTTTTTCTTATAGTTTTCAGATATCTGTTACTCAATTTATGGTACAAATATAACATTTGAGCACATTATATTGTTACAGTATAACATTTCGGACTCAATGGCGTTAACAGCGACTAAAAACAACGGCTTTATACGCAAAAAAAAGATAAATATTTATAAGTATTAAGTAGTTATATTTTCAGAGATTTTAATATTTGTTATTTAACTAAGAGTTCTGTTTATTTTTGTTTGATTGTTTTTTTCACATTATGATTAGTTTTAAATGAAGAAAGTATAAAGACTGTGATTGAGATACCGCTGTGTTACCAATTAACCACTGCGTTCTCTATTTTTCCCTCGTTTCCTGAGAGTATTCACAAACATATTAGCTATTCTATATTAAAAAGAAACTTAAACTAAATATAATTTTAATAATCAACCTTATTTAGAGCTATTATAAAAAATTTAAGCAAAAAATAATGATTATTTAGTTCTTTTTTCGAAAAGAATTGCATTTAAATGTATTGATTGGTAACGCAGTGGGAAACTTTATTATAAAATGAATAACAAGACTGAGAATATTTTGTAATTTAAACTGTTTGATTAATGTATTTTTCTTTCTTTTTATCTGATATATGTTTACGAAACAAAATACATGTTCTTAACAATAAAAAATATATTTTGTATGAAAGTAACGCAGTAGTATTTTTTTCACATCGTTTCTCGATTAAACGCCAATATCTTTAAGAAACAGCAAGAAAACATCGCTGCAAATGTATGTAAAGAAAAATTTAAATACTAATTAACATAAATAAAACTTTAACGGTTAATATATAATAAGTTTATTTTTGAAAAAAACATCTGTAAAGGTATGCCAAATTGTACCCAAAATAAAATAATGGCCCGTATATGCCCTCAAAACCGTAACGTAGGTACTTACATATAAAATAAACAAGAAAACAGACTTTTAAATATGTCTTCATATTTTGTACAACTTATTTATTATCAGATTGTTAAGTCACCCGCTCCAGTATTTTGTTTACAATGATCTAAGAATACCACAAAGACAGACAAAGTAGCTGGCAGCTTTTGAATGGCTCGTGAAAAAGTTTTCCCAATTTTCCGATAAGGTTCTTCAAAGGAAGGTCTGTTAGCAATTTCCGGTTTTCCGTCAGTTGCGTATCACACAGCGGGGAAGGCGCGCGCCCTCCCGTCGTGAGTTCGCGCCAAAATGATCGCGCGAGGTAATCAGAATTCCAAGTTTGAAAATTTTCTTTTTTATGTTCGAGCAAAATTATGAATGAAGGGGTTGTGTGGCTGGCTCCCATTAGCATCCCTATTTGATACCACGGTTTTTATGTATCCCATTATAATTATTTAAAATTCCGAATACTTAGTTATTTATCAGAATCGTCGCTGGTTTTAGACTGGCAGTTTCCGACATGATAATGATTATTGATACTGACCCAGCAGTTTAACATAATAATTTTATTTTATAATCTATTTGAGTTTTTATATATCTCTAACTGTGTACCTACCAATGACTAGGTAATGTTTATATTTTTACCGTTAATAGTAAAATACATCATAATATTTGTTTCAGCTTTAACAACAGTGGTGCTACTACAAGTTTGTTTAGTGATTGCTTCAACTTTGGGTAAGTTTGATAGTTCTTAGGTAACTTAATGTATAGGTTCAACTTGCAACTTCTACATTATACATTGTGTCCATTTATTATAGAATATCTATTTAAAAATTTCAAATTAAATTATTGTCGGTAGGTAATCAAGTCTCTCTTCGTTATTACTATAGGTTGAATAAGCAGATGTTTTTGCAATTTTACTCAAGCTCTAAAACTAATTTTAATAGTTGTGTACTTAAGTAGTTATAATTAATGATTCGATTTAGTAATAATTATTAGTTAGATCAGTATTTGAATGGAAATGCAATCTGAACTACTTTTCTTCTTAGCCATTTTCAACCTCAAAGGTGTAGGCCTCCTTCAGGAACTAAGTTCTACTTTTAAATACTAATAATTATTAGGAAGTACCTATAATTACTTTTAATAGTAGGTATGCAGTGCAGACGAGTGGATTGATTGCACTTTGCCAGAGTAATTTTTTTGTCACCATATCAGTGGTCCCCCACAAAGAGCTCCGAGGTGATAATAATCGATATACCTATTTATCTTTCATATCGCAGTTCCCCTGTGAATATTGTATAATGTATGGATAAGCCTATTTTAGCCTTCTTTTTCCTACCTTTACTGTAAGTAAAGTTTTGTTATGGCGACCGCACATAGTCCGGTATCTGTGTGACCTACTTTAATCACGGTAGGATCCCAATCTAATGTACCTACTTAGCATTCCACATACGTATCTACCTACGAGTATTTTACCATTTGGCAAATAAAATATTGAGCAGATCTGAAACAAAATATAAATCCTGAATCCAGCAGATTTGAACGTTTTCCACACGAACGCGTCCGCCATCTTTAACGGTTCGAAGTTCAAATAAATGGAGCGTCTTTAACAGCACCCACTTGAACGCACTTCGCTTCAAATCAATTGAATTTGTCACTTCACATGACTTCATAAATCTGTATGCTTTATTTTGTGTTGTTAGATTGTAAAAAAATGCGCTTAGTTATGTTTTATGTATTTGTCTCTCAGTAACCAAGTAAAACTTTATAATTGGCATATACGTAATTAGAACGTTTAATAAATAACGGCCCCAGTTGGTACAACACCGAAACAACAGATTAAACAACAGTTACTTACTCAATTACTACGAAGACAAGCATTAAATCAGCCGCGTCAACATATTGAGCCAACAAGGCAAAGATGTGCCGTCCCTAATAATAAATCAATCCGATCCGAATAACCGATAGAGTCACAAAACCCGATCCGGAGTCCGATTACGATTCAACTCACAGGGCCGACGCTGCAAATAATCGTAGCCGACCCGACCGGGGCTTTGTTTATTTATTTAATTAATTACAGACGCGCGTTACGTCTTTACGGTCCTACGTGATAAGCCTGCTGTAATAGAATATAGGGGCCACTCGGTTTTGGGAGCTACGCGAGTTTCATATTCGTTATGTCAGCTTATTTTTATGTACTTACCTGACTGGTAAAAACTGATGATGATGGTGTTTACGGTAATGTCACTTACTTGCATTCCTCTCTAACATTTTAATTTTCACCACCCAAGTCTCGGGCAAGTGATACGTTTAAAACTTGGTTAAAATCGATTCTTTAATGACCAATTTGCTATGTTGGCACATTTGTTTTTTTACAGATTACTTATTAGGCTCAAGGTAGTTACTATTTTTGCGTAAGTTTCTATATTCCGTAGTCTATAAAAATGCGACCACAATGTAAATTACCTACTTCTTTCCAACGAGATGGTTCTATGACGGAAGCCATCTACGTAATCTCGTAATTATCATCAAAAAGTTTCGAAGTTGTTTAAAAGAAAATGCGTTTTCCTTGTAATAAAACGATGGATTACTCTTTTTATCCCACAGGTACATTACTTCTAACATCCATCATGTAATGTTTCATTAGATACTTTTGTGTGTGAGATTTTTTACCCCGACTGAGGAACGGAGTTATAAATTTGACATCTCAGAAAATATTACATCTTTGTCACCGCGGTGCAACGATAGGATTGGATTTTGAGAGAATTCCTATTTTTAAAGCTCAGTTAAATATTTGTTGTTCTGTATCCGATTCCATAATACACTTACAGTGACATCGCACCAACTTACTCTTAAACGGAAAAGGCTAGCTAACTTAATGACACCGGAATATTACCAACTAAAAAAACAAATACTGTGTTTAAATTATAATAATATGTTTAAAAAAATTGTGACTAAATTGAAATTAAATGTTTAACAAATTGTGACTATTTGTGCCGGCATTACCCGAGCCCGCATTGTTCTATACGCCATTCTATGCATTTGAAATAGTTTCTAAGGAGTTTTGGCTTTGATATAGTGGATCTTGTTGTTACACCGGTAGTGGCTTTTTATATTTTTAAAGTTTATTTCCTATCCGGTATCAGGTAAATGACGGTCTTGTTTAAGACTCCCACTCATGCCGGGTGTCAGGTCACGTGCGCCGGTTCTCACGATCGCTGCCAGTTTTCAGTTTTACGTGAAAATTACTAAATAAAAAAATCGGTGCATCCGTGCTTAGAGTTTTTAGTGGAAAGGTTCTGCAGGTTCTTGATATATTTCTTAGATGATATTGTAAAGTATTTCGGCTACATGCATAGCTTCAGTAGTTTTACTCATAAATAAAAATTATACCTGTAAAAGAAAAGCTTTGGAAACATAAAGAGCAATTAAAATATTATATATTTTTGCTCTTTACGTATTGCTTAGAACAGTGTTTTTCAACCTTTTTCATGATGCGACCCCCCTGGTATAAAAAAAAATATTTCGCGACCCCCTAGACCCTTTCGGTTTTTTATCATAGTCGTATATGTATGTGTATGTTACAGTATTCCCAATATTCATTCCCATGATTAGGATTCGAAGTAGTACATACTTATCGGATTTAAAAACACTTTATTTTACAATTACACACATCGGATACGTGTGGCCATGTAGGTACATAAGTCTAATGCCATTGCGACTCGGAATTTCTTTTTCAAAATTACCTTTTTCTTTCTGACTTTTTTGAGCATTTAAATATCTTGAATAAAAGTTTTCAAGGGTGAAATGAAAATGAAAAAGACAAAATACCTTTCTTTACAAAAAAAAAACTTGTGGTCGTCGTCTTTGAACCAGGCAGGAAGGCCTCCCACGCTACGTTTGTCTATTCGTGGTCTCTACTCGAGAACTCGTTTACCCCAGCGGTTATCGGTTCTTCGGCAGATATGACCAGCACACTATCACTTCAGCTTGCATATTTTGACAGCTATGTCGGTAATCTTAATCCTCCGACCTCCGACTGACGGAAAACCTCATTTCTGATACGATTTATCAGAGAAATCCCAAGCATAGCTCTCTCCATAGCACGCTGAGTGACTTTAAATCGGTGGACTAGTCCTACCGTCAGTGCTTACGTCTCTGCACCATACGTCATCTCTGGCAGGACGCACTGGTTGAAATATTTAGTCTTCAGGCTCTGAGGGATGGCCAAGGAGAATATGTGCTGACGAAATTTCCCGAATGTCGAAGTTGCTTCTGCCTTGCCGAATAGTCTGCCCGAGGTAGACATATTCTTGCACGATTTCGATTGTTGCCTCACCAACGATCACCGGCTCCGGTTCAATGTAAGCATTGATGAGCATGAATTTCGTTTTGTCCAAGTTTATACCCCGAGGGCTACACGTTAGGAACCGGAATTTAGGCCACTTCCATCATCCAGCTGCGTTCCTGCAGAGATTCTGCCATAATAACGATGTCGTCCGCTAAGCAGAGGTGTTACATGTACTCGCCATTTATATGTATGCCATGTCCAGCGGTATCGTACAGACTCCTAACATCTCGATATAGCGCCAGTCGATTTGAAATCTCTGCAACGCTTCCGAAATTGCCCATGTTTCGATGGAGTTGAAGGAGTTTTCATAGTCCACATAGGCTAGATACAGATGCTGATTATACTCTTCGGTCTTCTGTATAATCTGCCTTACTGTGTGGATGTGGTCTATTGTACTGAAACAGATACACGATGGGATAATTTTTATTTATAAATAACAAGCTCAACCTTCGCATTTAAGATTTTTTTTAGTAAAAGTATTTTTAAAGTAAGAGTCTTTCTTAATACTAATTGTCTTTATTGTTTTTTTACTATATAAATTACCCAGTTCACCCTTTGGCGACCCCCCTACAGAAGCTTCGCGACCCCCCAGGGGGTCGCGACCCACAGGTTGAAAAACACTGGCTTAGAATGTACCTACTTATGTTATGGTACATATTTCTTAAGTCCATGAAGTGGTTTTCGTCTTTCAGATCGGTGTATGAAGTGGTTTCTACCGATCCTTTATCAGAGGATCCCTAAAACTCTGATATAAAAAGAACAGAACTTCTAACTTACGAGCTCCTGCCTCACCGTCTCGCATATTTTAACGACGAAATTCGTGAAAAAAAAACTCATTTTCCGAAACACGGTCCCGGCAACAACACGAAAGTTTCTGGAAGGTCAATCTAGCTTCGTTTCGGAGCGCTACTGCGTTCACCACGACTCTTTATCAATATATTAAACGTATCGATCGCATGACGGCCTCTCATTCGTTCGTTTTATGTCAGTGTAGAGTAACCCCTCAGTTCGCAAGGTGATGAAAGTCTGAAAACTTGAAATATGTGTGGGTAGTTAGTGAAGTATCATTAAATGAAATGAAAAGTTTAGTTGCCATGTTTATAACTTGTTATGCCTGTTCGGGACAAGTAAAAGTCACTCACACTACACATAGGTAGTTAGGTACTTCACATTTTTTGTCTTTCTGACAAAATTAACTCAACACTATGTTATCTGATTGGTCAGCATTGATCACTACAAGATTCACCAGTGGTCTTAATCATTAGTTCTCAATCGTCAACCTGCTGAGGACATATAGACCACATAAGCCACCACTTCTTTTCCTCATTGTATATTGATGTGCTGCTTAATGCCTGGTTTATAGTTCTGAAATTATGGGTTGTAGGCTGCTGCTTGTTTAGTACCGTGCTTAAAATTGGCAGGTATTTTTCGATTGGGCTGTTTTGTATAGCAATTTACTTTACCTGAAGGGTTGATATTGACAGATAAATAGATATTGGAGTAAAGGGCTATATACCTCTAGAAATCTGATTATATCCATGATTTTAACTGAACTTCGTTGATAGGTTCTATTTGTATGTTTAAATAACCGGTGTTTTTACATAATTACAAATGCAGACATTAAAAATATTCAACTGTATTTTGCTACATATTTTAACCTAACGTTTAACCTAACGGGTAAACAAATTGTGTATTATTTTCATATTATCTACGACAGGGAGATGGAGCTTATTTGCAGACTCATTCATTTTAATTTTGTGCTTTAGTGCTTTACATTCTTCTTTAAATAATAATTAAGTTTATATCACATACATATTACATACTTAACTAGTAAACAACTGATACAGTTTAATGCCCTGTTTAACAAAGTCGCAGAATAATTTATAGACCGTAAGCTACATGTCTGCTGAAAAGTGATAAGTTTTAGTAAACATATTGAATTACGTTTCACAATCTTTGAATGTAAAACAATTAATGCAGACTTAACAGAAGTTTAATTTTCAGAATATTAAGTATATGAGGATGTACGAGTAGAAAACCTACACAACAGGTACCGGGAACTATTATAATCAGTTTGGTGGCTGCCCCACCTGCCTTTATCATCCTCATCATCATCATCAGCCTATAATCGTCCACTGCTGGACAGAAGTAGGGTCTCCCTAGTAGCGCAGCACCCAGTACATATACAGGATGATTATTTCGTAGGTACATACCTTCCGGATATGTACCTACGAAATAATCATCCTATAAAACAAAAGTTGTTCAGGATTAAGAGCTCAGTACCATACTTGTATATCCACACTACGGATATGCACACCTACGAAAGACTCACCCTGTATAAATTAAAAAGGCCATTCAGGACGCCGCCAGTCGGCATGGCCCGTGCAGCTCTTTTACGGTCTAAACTTCAAACTGGAATCTGATAAGCGGAAGGCTTTCGAAGTTTTCTCGATTCAAGGAGCGATTTTCTAAGATTTCTGGGACCAGTAAGTACAGTTTGCAAATAAAACACACGAGTAGACCGAGGGCGCCACTATCTACATATATTTTAATTTAAGATCAAATTGATGTATGTCGTATTTCATGTAAACAGCTGTCTTTTTTCGTGTTTTAAAGTTGGTCCCATATTATGAAATTTGCATAATATTTTTAAACTAACGTGCGAAGGTAAAATTCCAGTCTGTCTCGAAACGGTGATGCGTTCAATATGTTTCTCATGAAGTCTTACAAGAGATAGCGATAGTATGAAGCCGCGCCGTCCGAGCTTATTCGTAAATAGACTGACTACAGTCGTCGAAATATAAGAGGCCAGATGACAGCTGGTGTCAAACCGAAATCATAAAACATCTAAACAATATGTAATTTTTTGTGCTTTAAAAGTTCTTTCAGCCGTTAAATAATAAGCCAGATTATGTGTCTTTTTATGTATTTCATCAAGTAAATCAAGAGTAAATAGCAAATTTGTGTAGGTGTCCAAACGGGCCTATTATATTTCGACGACTGTACGTGGCAGTTCCATTTTTTCCGCCCTAGGATTAACTTTGTGGTGCTGCAGTTCTAAAATTCTTCGTTCTAGATTAATGTCCTGATGTAGGATTGAGTTCCATTTAATGTTTCTTTTGGTTGCAATCGTAACTTTCCTGAAATTGCTGTGATATTTTAGAATTTATTGCCTTAGTTTATGTTGAAGCCGCAGTGAGTAATATAATAAGTTATATTATATCATACCTACTGTCTAAACACTGTGGTAGATAGATATGTAAGTTGATGGTATGGTGATATATATAAGTACCTACCTAGCATTACATGTTTCAAACATTATTCTTTACGGTAACTAAGCATTTTCTCATTTCTAAGCCACGATACTGCACTGTAAGTATAAATCAATCAAAACATTAAATGCAATATGCATGCAAGTAAAGTACAATAATCCATTTCAAACAAAATATTCCCAAAACTTATATGTACATCCCTTACTGTAATTACCGTTTAAACCCACGGAGCGTCATTACCTTCGAATTAATTACTGCTAAATTACCCATTACATGTGTGTTATACAGGGGTATCTCATTTATGTCACCACAAATTGACACCCCTAACCCCCACATACACCCTCTTATATTATCATAATTAAATTCCTATAATAATTAACTCCAAACGAACTGTAACACCACCAATTTACTTACGTTCCCAAATTCCTTTCAGCATGGTAACTTTGTCATCTCAGCCGCCGCCAGCCAATGCTGGTGAACACTTACTGGTCGAAATTAGCTTATCGCACACCAAGGTTTTGCTGGGCGTTTATTACAGCCACTCATCGTCTGTAAATAACATCAGACCTTTGAAAATCTCCTAGAAGACTTTGTTCCAAAGTATAAACACACCATTATCATGGGGGATTTCAACACTTGCCTTCTTAAGAACGATACTCGATCTTCTTCCCTAACTTCCATAGTAAAGGCTAACAACATGTCAATTTTACCTTCAGGTGCTACACACCATTCTCCAAATTGTGTCCCTTCCTTGTTAGATTTATCACTAGTCACTTCTCCAGATCATGTTGTGAAACATGGCCAGTGCGGGGCTGATGATTTCTCATACCATGATCTTTTATTTATTTCCTATAAAATACGCCCCCCTAAGGCCAAATCAAGAACCCTTCTGCAACGTAATTTTGGTGCTATGATTGAACACAACCTGCGCAGTGATGCACAGTGTGTCAATTGGGATACTGTTCTAAATGCTGGCACTGTTGACGAGCAGATTTCAGTCTTTAACTCTCTCCTTACTGAGCTGTACGATGTTCATGCACCTATAAGATCTGTTAAGATGAAACATCAACCGGCGCCCTGGCTATCTGAAGATATAAAATGTCTCCTTAACCAGAAAGCAGCAGCCAAATCCCGGTACAAGATTAAAGCCTCCAACCAAAATAAAAGGAAGTATATAGAATTGCGAAATCACTGCAATAGGGTGTGTAGAGATGAACAGCGACGCCATATCCATGAATCCGTTCAGAACGGAGACCCAGCTAAAGTTTGGAATTTCCTGAGGTCACTGGGAGTTGGTAAATCACGTTCTGACTCAATCCCTCAAGACTTAGACTTGGATAGTCTCAATCGACACTTCACATCTGTTTCAGCCATGGATAGTACTACCAAGCTAAGAACCCTTAATCATCTTTCCTCAATACCAACTCCTGACTTTCTTCCTTTCAATTTAAGTCAAGTAACTGATTGTGACGTTAAGAAAAGCATTCTTACAATCACCTCGAATGCAGCCTTTCGTGCACTTTCATAACTAAGTTTTCTTAACTGGTTAAGAAAAACCCTTTTTTATTATTGTTTTCACAACTAGTTTTTAAACAAGAATACGAAATGTTCATTCATAACTGACAATCACAAATAGTTAAGAAAAGAATAATTATGATTATGGTTTTATAACTAGGTACAGTCAGCATTGACAATCACAAATAGTTAAGAAACTAATAATTATGATTATGTTTTTATAACTAGCTACAGTCAGCATTAACATTTTTCCTTTAACCTTAAATCAAACACAAAATGAAAATTCATATCGGTATAATAGTCGCATTTTAATTGCCTGACTCTATAATAATGGTGTCCGATGATTCGGACACAATGTCGTATTCAAAGTAGATGACAGTTGCATCCAAATCATCGCCCATCGCGTCGGGCTCGTTCTTCGCCGCCACCTCCTCCTCTTCCGCCGCCTCCTCTGCCATTCATTCCATTCATTGGCATTTGGATTCTTAAAAAGTTTTTATTGAGAGTATTGCATGCAGAAAACGGATGAGGTTCTTATCTCAATAAATTATTATCTATGAAAACTGCAAAGGCATGCATGACATTGACATTGTCATTTTAGTATTATTTAGTTTTCTATTGCAATTGAGTGTAAATTTTATAAAATATATAACAACCGAAAACTTAAGTGATAAAATATGTCACTTTCTAAGCCCATCATGGAGTTCATAACGACAAAAAGGGATCGCGAGAAACTACTATACGACGGCCGTCAGTACCATAAAATTAAATTCGGACCACCAACAATCTAGAAGGCTGGCACGCCAGACTTAATAGAATGGTTGGACGCCAAAAACCATCGCTACCAACAATTCTAAATGTTCTTATTAAAGAAACAAAAATTTCAATGTCGCTCAAAACAAACAAAAACACATCGAACAAAAATTACCAAGAGATTGATCAAGAAATTGCGGATACCATACATCTTTTAACAAATAAGTCTATCACTGTTGGACATTGTTTAGAAATTATTGCACCATTTAAATATTAAGTAAAAGTTAATTTACCTAAATTACATTTTGTGTTTGATTTAAGGTTAAAGGAAAAATGTTAATGCTGACTGTAGCTAGTTATAAAAACATAATCATAATTATTAGTTTCTTAACTATTTGTGATTGTCAATGCTGACTGTACCTAGTTATAAAACCATAATCATAATTATTCTTTTCTTAACTATTTGTGATTGTCAGTTATGAATGAACATTTCGTATTCTAGTTTAAAAACCAGTTGTGAAAACAATAATAAAAAAGGGTTTTTCTTAACCAGTTAAGAAAACTTAGTTATGAAAGTGCACGAAAGGGAATGCAGTCGGTAGTGACAGTATAAGTCGCAAAATGATCCTCCCCATACTTGATATAATCCTACCAGTCATAACCCACATCCTTAACTCCTCAATCTCCTCAAGCACATTTCCAACCGCCTGGAAGGAAGCTCAGATTATACCCTTACCCAAAAAACCAAATCCTACCTTATCCGACTACCGTCCTATTTCTATCCTCCCTTTCCTGTCCAAAGTAATGGAACGCCTGGTACATAAGCAGCTCAGTGATTTTCTTGTCCAAAATAACCTCATGAACCAGTACCAATCTGGGTTCCGTCCTGGACACAGTACCGTCACGGCACTCATCAAAATCACTGACGATATTCGCTTGGGCATGGAGAACGGTCAGCTAACTATTCTGTCACTACTTGACTTTAGTAACGCATTCAATGCAGTAGATTTTGATATCCTCCTCGGAGTGTTGCGATCTCTTAACGTATCTCCAACAGTTATTGACTGGTTTCGTAGTTACTTGCACGGACGCCGGCAACGAGTTCGTATTGAGAACTCTGACTCACAGTGGTGCAATACCCTGGCAGGCGTCCCGCAAGGTGGCGTGCTATCTCCTCTTTTATTTGCCATTTTCATAAATAGTATTTCCAATGAATTAACTTCCTCCTACCACCTTTATGCAGATGATCTTCAAATTTACACACATACTTCCCCGTCTGAACTGCATAGAGTTATTTATGATACAAATAATGATCTGGACCGAATCTCGGAATGGAGCAATAACTATGGGTTAAGGGTGAATCCATCGAAAACTCAAGTAATTATACTCGGGAGCCCCCGGCTAGTATCGAAACTTGATTATGAACAACTTCCAGCGGTCTTATTTGATGGTGTTCGGATCCAGTTCAGTCAGAAAGTTAAAAATCTAGGCATCATCATTGATAGTTGTATGACGTGGACGGCTCAGGTTGGAGAGGTTAGTCGGAAGGTGTTTGCTTCGGCAGCGTGTCTTCGCAGACTGCGGAACTTTCTCCCAACAGCCACCAAAATTGCGCTCGCACAATCTCTCCTTCTCCCTATTCTTGATTATGCCGACAGTTGCTATATTGATTTAACCGAGGAGCAACTCAATAAACTTGAGAGACTACAAAACTTCTGCATTCGGTTCATATATGGTTTGCGCAAATATGACCATGTTTCTGAATTTCGTCGCAAACTCAAGTGGCTCCCTATTCGCCTTCGCCGGAATACCCATATTCTCTCTCTGCTTTATTCGATACTGTTTAACCCATCTTCACCTGCATATCTTAAGGAACGTTTTGAGTTTCGTTTCACGACTCACAATAGAAATCTGCGTTCCAATGAAAACCTGCGAATAAATATTCCGTCCCATACAACTAGTTTTTACTCAAACTCTTTTACTGTCCAAGCCATCCATCTTTGGAACGCTCTCCCCTTGAACATAAGGCAAGCCCCATCGCCTGCATCTTTCAAACGCATGGTAAAAAACCATTATCTTCAAGAATAAATATATTATTTTATTAATCTATGTTAAATTCTATTTATCTAATATATTTTTTGTTGTATTAAGCGTACTTTGAGCTGATATAGGTATATTGTATATTTATCCATACTATATATGTATATAATATATATATTATATATTTATTTATTTATGTATTTATTGTATGTATTTATATGAGTATTTAATTAATAATAGTTAGTAAGTATCAATGTTATTTGGATATGTATTTTTCTTTTTTAAAATATAATTTGTAAATACACCTTGTAAATGCCCTTTTCTATGTTTAGTTCTTTTCTTACAACGGTTGTCTGGAAGAGATCGCTTTTAGCGATAAGACCGCCATTTGTGCATCTCTGTTATTTAAGTTAGATTTAAGTTTTTTTATGGTGTGCAAATAAAGATTATTGTATTGTATTGTATTGTATTAGTTTCTTCTCTTCGAGTTAAGCTTTTAACCTTTCATTTTGCATTATTTTTAGCATCGTATTTTTCTGACGCTCTCCGATGTCTGAAAGTTAGTCTGAATATTAATAAACTGTAAACTATCCAATCTGTTACCGATTTAAGTTTCACCCCTAAAACAAAATGTTTTAAAATACATACGAGTAGTCAACTCTCAAACTGTTGAAATCCGTTTTGTAATATTTATTTTATGGTTATGTATGTATCTCACAACAACACACACACGCACTCACGCCTTGTACTAATGTACTCCCTTGCGGGGTAGGCAGAGGTGCATTGCTGCACCCACTTTTCGCCAGAGTGTTATGTTAGTCCCAATGTAATAGGGGGCGGGCCTATTGCCATTTTACGGGCACATCCAAGACCCGAGAACAAATATCTGTGTTTAAACAAACATCTGCCCCAGCCGGGAATCGAACCCGGGTAAGTAGTCAGGGTCTAACCACTACGCCATTCGGTCGGATGTATGTATCTGTTCATTGTTTTTTCACCTGGGTAAATGTGCTGCTACGTGCTACAACGCAGCCTGATGCTCAGAACCTGAATATTTCAGCAGCAAGGCTCTGCCAGGTGGAGCCTGAGCTATGCACAGTTCCTGTGGGATTTCCGCCCCGACTCTCAGTGCATGGCCATTGAGCAGCTCGTCTTGTGTGTAATGGTGTTACGTAGGTAATGCATACAGACCTATGATGCGATTTGTCAGTGGTCTACTACTAGTTTTTGATTTGACTGTAAAGTTAAGTTATACTCAACGACAATTGGGGCTGTCACAACGCTGCGTTCCATGCTCAAACTCTGCTTAATAAGACATGCTCAATGCTCATGTGTAAAACTGATGTGACCAGGCCCCAAACAAGTTTCATAGAGGGGGTATATATGATCGAAGCATAGAGGCATTATTTCTAGCCACCCTTTCCCTCAATTATGAGTATTAGGTACGTACGTGTTAATTGATTATGAGCTATATATTCATGTCACCTTGATTATCTATTTTCTCTTAATTCCTGTGGCTATTTCCATTTGAGTAGAGAATACCTTATAAACCCTCCTATGTATGGATTCAGCTCCATCGTGCTTGAAGCCGGAGCCCGTCAGTCGCGATATTTGATAGGAAGTTATCGTGTCTCCCTCACAGCTCTTTGCCTGGTAACGAGATCGCATCTTCTGGGGAACCACCATTTTGCTATTATTAGGAAATACGACATTTCTGTCTTTTGGTGAGAAAATGTCGCCTTTGGAAATTGTGAGGGTGCGGTTGAAAATAAGATATTCGACATAAGTGAGCTTTATAGGTATCAGACAGATACAATCTTGCAAAACAAACATTCTGAGATTGGTTTTACAATTTCTAAAAACTTTATCTGTAAGGGAGCAAATCTACACACATACGTATATACATATTGTACATGTACCTACTCTATAACTAACCACATCGACATCCGTAACCCCCAAATATCACCTCTAAGTTTCGCGCCGCCCCAAAGCATTAGAGCAGCCGTATACGTATATATAGGCACCGCTATAAATACAGGGGCACCTTCAAAATCTCTGGAGCATCAGCCCGTCCATTTGTGCGACGAGCGACCGCGAATTATTGATGTGCCATCCGCGTCGATCTGTGAATCCTGCCGCTTTTATACTCAGAGAACTGGCGCTAACCCTCTAGGGTTTAGGGTTTAAGCTTCAGTTTTTAGACGAAACCTCTGTTTTACATGTTTTAAACAGCTGGTAAAGCTTTTTAGCTCTGTGGCATTATTATGATCAGAAATAAAGTATTCTTCTGGTCATCAAACTTCGTCTATGGAAATATAGTGCATTTGCATGACGATGTTTTATAAACACCTTACAGTACATAAATTAATATGGTGTAATAAATTTTAATACAAGTACTACCGTTATCTAGTATAATCTATGCAGCATAACAATATGGATCATAAAATATTGGTTCGTAAAGTGTAAATGCGGCCATTCCTAGCTGTTCCCATCGAATCTGTGAAAAGTGTTAATGGATATTTATTTATGTTCAATCGTGTGTTCGATCCCGCTCTAAACAGAATATTTTATTGAGAAGAAAAACTTTAATTGATATTCAATATCAACCCTATTTTTTATAATTTTGTTCGATATATTATGTAGATGGCTGTATGTAACACACAAATACCAACGCCTCAAGGGATTTTCCACTATCTTCGTAGTAGACGCTTTTGAAGATATCCTAAACCAATCTGCGCAGAAGAGTCAGTGGTGCTGACCACTGCAATGTCTATCGCTATGTCTATCGCGAAATGCCTATTACATTTCTGGGTGACCTGATTTCCAACTCCCAGGTAAACTGTTTAACCGTCGAATATACGTAACCAACTAAAACTCGCCCGAAAACCACCGATTCCGCAAAGTGCAAGCGGGACGGAAGATCCATCATATGAGATTGCATTTCCAAGACAATTTGTCTTGATTCGTCTATCGCGGAGGTCGTTCGACAGTATTCCTTATTCATGCCGCCGGAATATCTGATTCACGTGCAATTACCACTTCCATTTCGTGGGTGCAGCTGCGGTACTACTGTTTTCCTTTTAAGGGGAAACTAAAAAAAACTTCTTATTTATATACTTAACTAGTAGGTACTTACATAGTTGAATAATAAGTCATGATCCGACCGACGACGACGACATGTCTCAAATATTTCGCAAAATTTATAGAAGTCCTAGACTCCAGTAACTTATTTGCCGACTGGTCCCATATTAATTCGGGTTAAAACTTTACGAATAAAAATTTTGCTATACTTACTCGAGAATTGTATCATAATTATGTGCCACGGGCAATAAAGGAATTTAACAAGTAGCAATATTTTCATGACACCAGTTTCTTCAAACTAGCGACTCCGGGCCGAGTGGTGGTAGTGTCCCTGAGTAATATATCTTACGGACGCCCTAAGGGGCCGTCATAAAGTTCACAAATGCCATTTTAATGTGCGCTGTTCAGGTGAGGGCTTTGCATAATTCATCGCCACCAGGTTCAGCACTCTGATATATTGATTCGTGCAGCTTTAATGGTGGACGATTATTATTTTATTGGCTTATAGGAAAAGTAAACGCTTTTCGGTTTTGGTGGGATTTAGCTAACTGAGTTAGTTCATTCAGAGTGATTCCAAAATTTGCCCTTTTGTTTTAAAAACACGTTGTGTAGAAGCATGTTTAGGGCAGAGGACAAATTCCTTGATCATAGAGACAGAACTGAATATTAGATTATCCGTAGAAAAAGTTCAGATCGAGCTACTGTCGAGGGGTGTGCCGAAATTTCTTGCATGATGGTCACACTATTACTTATGCTTATGATATGCCTCTGACAAGTTGAATAGCGTGTAGTTGAGACTCTACCAGTTTCGCCTCTGAGCTCCGTGAGCAGAGTATACGGTAATGCTATTAATCTGAAACAGGATCTGCCCTTCCGCAAATTGACGGGTTACCGATGGGCCCGACCAGGCGGGGGCTGCCAGCCGAAACCTGAAACTATCCGCCAGCTATTTGTGTCAGCTGACAGGTTAATTATGTCTCCTGCCGTGTAGTGCCGGCTTAGTTTGAGTCTACACGTAAGCGGTAATTTATTGTACACTTCAAAAATATACGTGGCTGAATTTTATCAGTAAACAACTTTAAGGCACGAGAACTGAATAATGTCTGCCAGTAATTTAATTTCGTCCCATATTGAAGAAAGTGAAGATTAAAAGTGAAACTATCCATATAAGATCTGCTATCATCGTAGCAACGGCTCATAGACCTTTTCAGCAATATCTACTTTCAACCATATCGTGGTAATGATGTAAATATAGCTGACCAACCCAATTTATATATTTTTTTGGATACAAGCGGATCCAAATTTTCCTACAAATAAAAAAAACCTCTATGGCACAAAGTACCTATGTAGAAATACTTCAACTTAGTACCAAACGCTCAGTGATCTCTAACAGCCGTAGCTGGCTGATCACAGCATCAGTTAGACAGTTGACAGTTAATTACCTCCCGCCCGGAATGAGATCCTGTGGTGGCAGCCCGATAGTCTGGTGGGAAGCCGCTGCGCCTCTGCGTTGATTGGTTTAGGTTCCCGTGCATACTAATTTATGAACCGTGTGACTGTGAAATTTTACAAGAATTTGCTGTTAGTTACAGATAATTTTGTTATTATATTATTCTTAATTTATGGTATAAAACTGATCTACCAGATAAGTGAATGCAGTTATCTTTTACAATAAATTTGGATGATGGGTTGATTTTCACAGTTGACTTTCAAATAAACGATGTTAGTTTAACATCTCATATGAGCTGTTTCTTCACAATCATACATAACAACGATATTATATTTTCTGGACGTACCGTAGCCATAACTATTTAGTTATCTGTGTCTCAGCTCAGCGTCCCACTTCTGAAGTTGATGACAAATCTCAAGTATCTCTCTTAATTCTCTGATTGTTGCAGATTCGACTCACGTGGTGTTCGTAATCGTGAGTCAAGCCGAGCCGTACCATGTCAGCGTGGCTAGCCGGCTCAAGGAGGACATACAGAAACAGATTGTGGAGCTGGAAGGGGTGAGATTAGATAGATTGTATACCTAGATAGAATATTCTTTATTTGTAAACACACAAGCTTTATTAATTAACATAAAGCTGTGGAAAATTCTGGCGCAATGTGGACTGGAAATCTATATTCTATCTGGCTAATCCTTTCATCACACGCTAACTAGAAGATTTCAACTAAAATCATTATACTCACGCATCCGTATTCCACAGCGTCTCCCAACAGTATACCTGACACACACTGACTTCCCTGTCGCCGGAGCGTGGACGGTGACGCCCCTCCTGCGGCCGCTGCTGGCTCGCTGCCAACCCCCTGTGCGCTGGGTGGTGTTCCTGGAAGCTCACACTGCTGTGAGGTGCCGGGAATTGCTGGCTTTGCTGGGGGCTGCCGATGGACAGGAGGTCAGTGTTTGAGGGTAGAGGGTAGATGTGGGAATTAGAAAGGGTACTGACCCTGAAGGTGGATGGAAATAGGGAAGAGGGGGCTAGGATGTGGTGAATGTATGTTGTTGTGCAAATGGCTAATGCCTTCAAAAAGAGGGTTACCTATGTTTTTGTTCTTTATGTCTCTCTTGCTAAAGAGCACGAAGACTACCTCATTTTGAAGTTCCAGTGTAGACCAATTGGTCGGTTAATCAAGTTTCCATGTTTACTTAATGGTTTAGGAAGTTATGACTTGCATATCGTATCCTATAATAAATAGGTATAGGAACAGATAATATACTTATACATATAATACTGTAGAGGTAACAGAAATTGAAATACATGCTGCTGTTTCTTGTGCAACCGCAGCGAGAACGCTCATTGCAGATGGTCGCCGCTCCGCATACAAATGAACACAGAAATATTTAACGGAATTGGAACCAATAATAAACAAATTTCGACCATTACACTGCAGCTGCAAGCGAAAATGTTAATTTTCATTTTAATATAATGTCGCTTTCAGAACACGCTCGCTCAGCAAATTAAGACCCAGCGGCAAATAAAACTGCTGATGGAATATTGAAAATGCCTTCGTGGTAATTAACAGGAAGAATGAACATGTTTATTAGCCTGTATGCACGTTGAATTTTCATCAGTAATTCGTCACTCTACATGTTAAATGTTTATGTTCGAGACTCAAAATAATATTCCAATGTTGAGTAGCACAACTAATTAACTTGTGCGTTATGAATAGGCTCAAGGAAGTTCCCACTAAACCTCTAACACTACCATCCGAGCCGAGCTATGAAATACAATATTTTTTCCCGCCGAAAGCCGAAAGATGGAATCTTGGATGAAATACAAAGGCGAACGTTTTTGATAGGTATTCAATTAGTATTTCTATCGTCATTAGTATCTCTAACGCTAGTTTTCAAAAAAAAAATACGCACGCTTTTGCTGTCGTAGGGCATAATTCATACAAAATTTGGTTCAAATACAGGGCACGCAGTGGCTGGGCTACCCGCTGAGCGACGAGGAGCCATCCATCGTGCACCACTTCGCGTTCTACGACGAGCTGGAGGAGGAGGGCGGCTTCGTGTACCCGCTCCTCGCCAGCGGGGTCGCCATGCGGGTGGGACTGCTGCAGAGGTTAGTGTGATACTTACATCATCAACCCGTAGTCATACATTGCTGGACTGTATATAGGCCTCTCCCATGGACCGCCACAACACGCTGCCCTCGGCATTGCTCATCCAGGTACTACCGGTTACGTCTTCTACTGGACATGATAATATGCCTCTGCCAAGGAGCGCCACAACACTCTGTTCTCGGCATTGCTCATACAGCCACTATACTTACCGGTTAGTTGTCTAAGGTCTTCGGTGCAGCGAGCCGGAGGGTATTGTATCAGTCTCTTAGGACCAGTTACACAATGTCTGGATAATGGCTACCTAATGCATAAAAGACAAGGTGTCTCTAGACAGCAGCTCTTTTATCCAACAGCTAGTCATTATGCCGACCTTGTGAACACGCCCTTAGTGTGTTAGTCCCGAATCCCGGGCACACACAGGGCACGCAGTGGCTGGGCTACCCGCTGAGCGACGAGGAGCCGTCCATCGTGCACCACTTCGCGTTCTACGACGAGCTGGAGGAGGAGGGCGGCTTCGTGTACCCGCTCCTCGCCAGCGGAGTCGCCATGCGGGCGGAACTGGTTCAGAGGTTAGTGCAACACAAGATCAGCCCGTAATAATCCACTGCTGGATATAGGTTCTCTCTCAAGGAGCGTCACACCACTCTGCCTTCGGTCTTGCTCATTCAGCGCCATGCGGGTGGAACTGGTTCAGAGGTTAGTGTGATACATCATCAACCCGTAGGCAACTGCTGGACTGGATATAGGCCTCTTCCAAGGAGTGCGACAACACTCTAGCTTCGATCTTTCTCATTCAGCCACTACCGGTTAGTTGTCTAAGGTCGTCGGTCCAGCGGGCCGAAGGGTAGAGTATCAGTCTCTTAGGACCGGTTACACAATGTCTGGATAATGGCTACCTAATGGATAAAAGACAAGGTGTCTCTAAAACATCTTTACAGAGAGAGCAGCTCTTTTATGCAACAGGTAGCCATTATCCAGAAATTGTGAAATAGGCCCGTTAGTCCCGAATCCCGGACACATACAGGGCACGCAATGGCTGGGCTACCCGCTGAGCGACGAGGAGCCGTCCATCGTGCACCACTTCGCGTTCTACGACGAGCTGGAGGAGGAGGGCGGCTTCGTGTACCCGCTCCTCGCCAGCGGGGTCGCCATGCGGCTGGAACTGGTGCAGAGGTTAGTGTGATATATCATCAACCCGTGGTCAACTGCTGGTCATAGGCCTCTTACATAGGCCTCTTCTAAGGACCGGCACAACACTCTGTCTTAGGTATTTTTCATCCAGCCACTACCGTATAGGTCCACTGCCTCTGTCCTCGGCCTTTCTCATCCAGCCACTACTGGTTAGTTCTCTAAGGTTCTCAGTCCCGCGAGCCGGAAGGTATATTAGCACGTAGCAGTCTCTTATTGTATTTGTCTGTGATGTGTGTTTCATAGCTCTAATACTGATATTCAAATTTATAGCCATGTTAATATGTATAGCCGTCATGTTTAATCACACTAAGGTTAAGTTAAACAATATTATCCATGAAGTTTGACGAGTGTTCTCCTTATCTCTACCAGGCTCCACGACCAGATCTCATCCGGCCAACGTCAGCTAGAAGCGGACTTCTCCATCGACCCAGCGTTTGAACTGGCTCAACTGGTCTACGGGTCGGCTGAAGACCCCGGCCCGCTGCTGACGGCCGACCTGCGCTTCTGCGTCGTGGCGGCCGACCACTGCGCCACGTATCCAAGACCGCATGATATATGTGTGAGTTTTTCAGAATAACTTGTTGAGTCATTTCCGCAGTGTGATCTTGGAGATCGCGTAGAAGTCGTAACAGTCAATAATTTTCGACTGCTGGACAGGCTTCTCCTATCTCACAACCAGCGCCATAATAACGCTTTAGCTCGCGCGGTCTTAGGTTATCAGTTCGACAGTATAAGCTGCTCCCAACTTCTGATCCCCCTACCAGTAGGCTGAAATGCAGAATAGATTTATTTATTATTTTATTTATTTATTTATTTATTAACAAACACATATTGGTACATATAATTAACAGTATACAACACCACATAAGCCTTCAAAGGTGTAGATGTAGGTACTGTAAGGAAATTGTTACCAACCTCACGTCGTAACGAAATTGAGATATACTGTAACGAAGCTGTTGTCAGTTTCCTTTTTATTTCACTGTTATATCACAGTCCAGTAATGCATTGTCTGATTGTTCAGTGACAACCACCATATAACTAGAAAACCAGTCTCTAAGAATGTGATCCATCGGCAGGGCAGGCCGGTGCCAGAGAGCAGTATATTCTTCGCAGTGAAGACGTGGAGTGGGTTCCACGGTACGCGCGCGCGCGTCATCAAGAAGACCTGGGGGAGACACGTCACGCACCTCACGTTCTACAGCGACCAGGCTGGTGAGATACTGTTCTTGTTTGTAACTGAAAGGTAGTGATGTATAAGTAGATAAATTGGGACTGGCTGGTGAGAGAGAAAGTTATTATTATGAGGTGGATCGCAAATTTGCTCTCTTGTTGACATGTCAGGGCGATTGCTGTATTACGAAGAGTGTGTATCTCACATAAGGTTCAGAGTACTCACGCCAAAGCTGATAAGTTTTTATAAAGAAAAGTTCTTCTTCTTAGCTTTTAGTTCACAAACACCACAGCAGGTCTAAGACCTGTCCTGTCCAGTCCTGTGACTTTGTTGAAAGGATTCGCCAGTCAGTCAGCCGCTGACGGCCAAGAACACCCCGAAGAGGTACAACTCTGTAATGCCCCTTTCGTGCACCCCATTTATAAACAAAGGTGGTACTAGTGGGTAAGAAGCTGCTATCTCCACAGATCCCTCGCTGCCGTCAATAGACATCGGTGTCCCGAACACGAAGCGCGGCCACTGCGCCAAGACCGTCGCCATCTTGAAGCACGCCGTTGCGCAGGCGCAGCAGATGAAAAATATAGACTGGATCTTTCTAGCTGATGATGACACTATTTTAGGGTAAGTGCCCGTTTCGCAATGTAGGCATAAAGTTCCGGGTAGTCCGTTTGATTCAGCCGTCAGATAAAATATTGATGAGAAAAAACTCCTGTGTATTCGCTGACGAGCAATGAAAAAGTTCGACCTGTCATTGTCGTTCAATATATTATTATCACTGGAACTTTTTCATTGCTCGATTATTTTTTCTAGCTACACCACTCTAATCGGGGTTATCAATGTTCATTTTATATCTTTCCACGATCTTTTATTAAACAAAGATTTCATCCATTCCTATGAGCTGGGTGCAAATCCACGAAATTTTACCTCACATGCCAACTTATTCCGGATTAAAATAGATCTGTCCAAACTTTATTAACTGCCTGCCAAAGTATCCCTTGACTTCCTAAATTGTTCGACCCCGCTATATGGTATAGATATTGGAATAAAATAACGATTTTATAAATACATACGTACCTACATATACATCTACGTAGCTGATTTTCGAATAGCTACACAAATAGACGTTACACACCTATTTCATTTGGTAAAATTTTGTCCATGTAAATCGAAGTTTATAAGTCCAAACAGGGTTCATTCTTATTGTCTGATTAAATGGTAAAATCCAGCCTCATTTCCTATTATTCTTTTAATGTTTCCTCGTTTCTCGCGTTTTAAATTAGCCCAAGTGCGCCCGTGGTGGTTTAAATCGTCGATTCCAATTTATACTGGAGTCCAATCTTTTGCAAACGTTGCATTTATTTCCAGAAAAGCACTTTTAAGTTCATTTATTTAATTGGAATACCTACCTTTTAGGGTTTATATTTTCTTTAAATTTGAGGATTTGCTGTTACATTTTATGGGTATGGGTACATTTTATGTAGTTTATTGAGTGAGGCTTACATTATTGTCCTGCAGTGGACGGGCTGAAGATGAGTATTCCATAGCATGATCCGAGTGCACTAATTGCCGACGCTTAAATCTCTGCTAGGTACGAATAGCGTCCGAACAATGACTCAGTCCGTGCGTACTCTTATTGTCTATGCCCCGCTCAAACAGTGTGTGATTGAGCCGTGTCTAAAGGCTTCGGCCGTTCAGTTATTGCGATGTCGTGCAAGTGTGTGTGTGTAACACGTGTGTGTCTGTAGTGTGCAGCGGCTGACGGAGGTGCTGTCGTGCTACCGCGGCGGCGATGACGTCACGCTGCTGGGAGAGCGGTACGGGTACGGCTACGGGAAGAAGCAATCTGTTGGGAAAGGTAATATCTTTATAGACTTTATGGCCACTTACAATGTTATGCTATACCTACAATGTCATGTAGTACCTATGGATTTCCTTTTCTTATCCTACTTAGAAAAAGGACGGAGGCTCTTGTTAGATAATAATTGGTTGAAGTTATGAATAATAGCAAAAAATGTGCAGCAAAAAAACTTTTTTATTTTTCCCAAAACCATCAGCCAGTGAGGTGTAGCCGTAAAGATCTTTGTACAGTCTGGGACAGATAAACCTAACCGCGCTCTGAGACTGCAGTTTCTACACCGCAGCCAGTAAAAGCAAGAACCACATTGCTCCACCAGGCTACGACTACATCACCGGCGGCGGCGGCACAGTGTTCAGCGTGGGCGCGGCGCGGGCGCTGGCGCAGTGCGCGTGCCAGGCGCCCGACGCGCCCGACGACATGACGCTCGGCGCCTGCGCGGCGAGACGAAGGGTGCCTGTCACGCACACGCCGCTGATGCATCAGGTAACTGTCGACACCTGTCGGGTTTACACCCGAACACACCGAACATTGCATCAGGTAACTGGCGACTTAGAACCACCACCGAACATTCTTCTTCATTCCCGCTAAACCTCCAATGGGTCTGGGGCTGACACCAGGTGGTTTACAGTAACTAACCAGAGGCTTGTCAAATCTAACCTAACTTGTATGCATCTGATAGATGTTTGACAGCGACGCTGCTTATGCAATGTTAATTGCTGTACCGGTGGTGGTACGCTAGCTGTAGGCGAGTTGTTGAACCATCCCTGATGTTTATACTAACTTTACCTACTGTTTACCAAGCTTGTACTAACCTTCCTTCTCCCTCCAGGCCCGTCCTCAAGACTACCCTCGCGAGGTGCTGGGTCGGGAGAGGCCTATCTCCTTCCACCGGCACTCGTCTCCGGAGCCGCTGAGGGTCTACGCCACCTGGTTCCAGCACGACGACCGCAGAATGAAGGATACCATGAGGACTGAACTATAGATAGGCCCACCTGAAGGACCGGAGTAAGATGTATAAATTCTGGTCGAGACGAAAGCAAAAGCGAACGACTTTTTGCAACACTAGCGCTACGACGCGACGTACGATTAAATTATTTACTGAACATCTAGGAGGGTACACCCGACCCGAGTCCGCGTTGTTCTATGTGTAGGTAGTTCCAATAACTTGCACCTTAGGACTTTAGGACCTCATCGGAAGCAATTTTTCGCTATCATCTTCGCTTTCGTCTACGACGCGACGGAAAATTTTACTTACTGAATCGCATAGCAGGGCGCTTTTGCACTTGCTTTCCCGGTAAGGGAATAAGGTGGAATGTTGGTTATGTTGTGATATATTTTATGTTATATGTAGACTAGTGAGTATGAAATTGAATATTAGTGGCTTAAATAATTGTGTTGTTTAATTTTATCAGTGTAATCTTAAAAACATCAAAACATATTCAGATCATACCATTAGGTACTTAAAAAAATATATCCCAAAAATGGTTTTTCCTACTCATTTAATTTAGTTCAGTGAAAAATACTTGTTTATATCTTTCATAGTATCTCTAAACTCTAAATGGTCTGTGCTTTAAAGCTATAAAAGGTAATTATGTGTGGTAGCTTTCCATGTCACTTTAAAACTGTGTCGTAGTTCAGCGCGGCCATATTATATATGTTGTTTAGTCTCTACTTTAGTAGAAATTGTTAAGTTTCTCGGTTGTATAGTATGATTTAAACATAATACAGGCTGTAAGAGAAAGGTATCCGAAAGGTGTGTGATAGCTCTTAATTGTGAGAAACTTTTCTTTAATGACTTTTTAGAATAAAAATTGCCTAGATTGGCGATCTGGGACACTGGTTTACAATACCACTTTTACAACAACCTGTATGTATGTATATATGTGTACCTACGCATTTATATTATATGAGATTTAGGGCGTCTTGCATAACAAAGTTAAATAAAATTAAATAGTTTGTCTCTTGCTCTGACAGTATAATGTCAGAGCAAGAGGTCATAGATTTAATTTTATTTAACTTTGTTGTGCAAGACGCCCTTAATATAAAGTTATATTATTATGTATTAGCATAGCTGTGGAAATTTAAGTGTGTTCAGTATTTCTATTGTTACTTTAACATTTAAGTGAATCTGAGATGTTTATACATTTAATAACATATCGATATCATTATGTGTACTTAATGCCATGAATAAAACTTTGATATTTTACTATAAAATTTGTATTTTTTATATGAATTTTCCCGTTTCACGAATTTTCCTATGGTTTTAAATTAAAGTTGGTCAAGAAAAATGATCACCTGAGAACATACTTTTTCTTCACAACTAGACTAAGGACCTGTTTCACAATGTCTGGTTAGTGGCTACCTGTGAGATAAAATACATGCTGTCACTGTCAAAAAATAATAACAGAGAGTGACAGCATGTATTTTATCTCACAGGTAGCCACTAACCATACATTGTGAAACAGGGCCTAAGTATTGTAGTATAAATTTTAATATTTTCATGTGTACAAGCTATACAAAGCTTGTTATTTATAAGCTTAAGATTTCGAAGAAGAATATGCGCCGAGTGAGTAAGCAGTTGTAAAGTGGCGCGTCACCTCACTGAATCACTGAGGCTCAATACTTCCATTAACGAACAATATTGAAACATCCTCTAATTAATTATGCTTGTGTACGTACAAGCACCACGACTATTCATGGCTCTTTTCAATTAAACCGCAAAATATTGCACTTATTGTAGGTATTTGGAATACTAAACAGCAGTACAGAGTAACTACCTACATTCAGTAGAAAAAGATTTGGCGCATTTAAAAGTAGAGTTCTTTCGTATGAGCAGGAACACAGGAAAAGGTCGTTTTAGGTACAAAAAAATATAAACAATCATTACTTGTAAAAAGTCATGAAATGATTCTTATCATACATATTATTCTGGCACTTCGTGCTCGATGGTAGGTACCCACCTACCTTTATCAACTTTCGAACTTGTAACGGCATCACAAATCCCAATAAACTAATCTCCTATCAAACCTGATAAACACCTGCTGTGCATCCAGAATGTGTATTTATTTTCAATGAATCAATCAAAGATCACATTTTCCCTTTTCAATCCTGCACCTCACATCACATTTCAAAATCGCTTTTCTTTCCTAAGCCGTAAAACTTGTGTTGCTACAGCTACAAACTTAGGGTTGCCACTGAAAAGTCGCGAAAAAGTTTTGTAAACTTGGGACTACTTAGAGAGTCGCGTGACGCATGACAAATGGGTCCACTTTGCGTCACCCGGGGCCACCGGGGCCCCTTTGATCCTCTTTGCCAAGTTGTTGATGTAACTCCTTGGTACACGTAAGGAGTTCGCAGCTTTGGATGGCCATTGAGTTTAGTTTACAGATTGTTTCTCCCGAAATGTTAGTATTTCGTCAAGTTATTCCCGATTTTGAGATAAGAATGAGGGGTTGATTTGTAACTGTATATCTATTGAGTTATTTGTATTCAGGTATGTTGATAAAGTGTTTATGTGATACGGACCCGTTTGTTCACGAGTCCGACGCGCACTTGGCCGGTTATAATATGATTCCTCTTGGTACGATGATAGATAGTTAAAGTTAGTGTTGCGGTACCAGGTAGGTACCGCAACACTAACTTTAAGGTTTTCAAGTTTTATTTTTCAGACCTTATGTGTTCAGCAACCAATAATTAAATAGGTAAGTACTTAATTACGTAGATTTTTATGATGCATACAGTTACATCTAATTTTTAGTATGTAGAATGAAATTATACAAAAGAATTTGAATTTAAAAGTTTTGGTTCCATTTATAAAATAACCAGCTGCCAGCATAATTTTATTTTAATTAAAATCGCATTTTACCCGCAACCGCAAACCGTTGTGCTCGACAAGGAAATTACTTTATCAATCTGTTCGTATTAAAATATGCATAGAAACACTGAATGTTTAGCCGACGGAATAGCGAACAACATGAAAGAAAACCAAGACCTAAATATTAAAGATACTTACATAAAATGGTAGGGGCCCAAATAGCAACTTTAGATACTTTCCACTACAGTTCAAGTTGGTATGGCTAGTTACTAGTTATTATTCTGTGGTACGTCTGATAGGTAGAGCTACCTAGCTATAGGCACTACTGGTGCTAGGCTAGCTTGCAAGTTAGAAGGCAATGATTATCCTAATATTGTCGCAGGGGGTTTCATATTCGTACCGTATGGTCCGTACTGTTATACCTTTGATATGTAAGCTAATTGGCTTACAGGGCCGCTTGATCAGCAGCCCCCCCTCTTACAGATGTATTGCGCTATGACCGCTCTTAGTCAGTCCTTTTAGACACTTCATCCGCGCGGGTTGCGACCATTCTTAATTATTTCCTTTTTTTTAAATCAATAAATATCCGTGTCAATAAAGTTTTCTTTTTTTAAAAAGGCTCCCGAGAACTATCGTATAACATTTTGGTGGCAGCGGTGGGATACGAAATCCCAGATATCCCACAAACCCAAGTACGCGTCCGAGGACTCGAATATTCAATCCTGTGAAAAGTGAAGTGTACCAAATCAAATTGTGCATAGTATCCAGTATCCAGTATCCAGTATCCAGTATCCAGTATCCAATATCCAGTATCCAGTTGGCCTGAGGAAGGCCGTATACATACAGTTGCAGCTTATGCAGTCTCGGTATCCCGTCCCATTATCCAGTGTCGAGAACCCTGAACGAGCTAAACTTCATCCTGTGGTACCCAGTATTCCGTGGACATGTCCTACATCTACATATTACTGTGAGTCGTTTCCAACTTACATTTAACTTCAGTGCAACCTGCATCCGTGTGTCAGTGCATCCGTCGATTCAAACTATCATACTGTCAACACGTGTAATTAAGCATTTCCGAAAATTCCTAACATCCACTCTGATTTAATATTTAATCTCGTTCATAATCCGTCGTCGTATCGGACCGCAGTCATACCTCTGCCCGTCGCCCACTCATATTTCCAGTCTAAACAATTAATTTATAATGTCTACTGATAACAAAATTCCCGCTAAAGCCGGTACAAGCAGCGACTACTCGAATTCTCAGGAGACTCTCGATGTACGAGAGATAGATTTAAATGTCCTGTTGAGATTTGTCAAACCTTTCGACGGATCTAGGGAAACGTTGCAACCCTTTATTAATAATTGCAATAATGCAATGGCTATTGCATCCAACTTCCAAAAGCAAATCCTTTTCCAGTACATAGTTAGCCAACTGCAAGGCAAAGCGGAAACTGCCTGTTCAATCAAAGAATTCGACAATTGGAATCAATTAAAAGATTTTCTTGTTATCCAATTCGGGGAGAAGAAAACATACTCCCACTTGCTGATGGACTTACAGGAGTGCCATCAGGAATCAAATGAAACTGCGACTCAATTTGCGCTTCGATTAGAAACATGTCTTGCACAACTCCTGACTGAGGTCACCATATCCTGTCCAAAGAAAGGAGAACTTTCCGGCCGTACAGCCGCGATGCATGAAATAGCCTTAAACACCTTCCTACTAGGGCTTCATCCTAGATTATCAAACAGTGTCCGGGTTCGTAACCCAAAAACTCTCAACGAGGCTATTAATTTGGCAGCCTCGGAAGAGAAAATTTTCCAGTTTATGGTAAAGAAAAATCCCCGTCCGGCATCAAATCGTGCTAGTGTCCCATCCTATGGTCAACAAAACAAACAACAAATGTCTAACTTCCAGCAGAGGCCCCCATTTAAGCAGAACCAAAGGCCAGGTCCTGTTCAAAATTTACAACAAAACCCCAAGCCAACACTAGCTTGTAGGTATTGCAAAGAGGAAGGTCATGTTATCGAAAATTGTCAGAAAAGGGCCTTCTACAACAACCGTTACAAACGTCCTTTCCAACAACAACAATCACAACGTCCAATCCATACAGTGTCCGAGTTCGAAGAACAGGAAGTAGAAGGAGAAGTAGAAAGCGAACCGGAAATTTTAAACTAAACACCGACTCGAGAAGGTGCGACTCGAGCTCGTGTACTCCTATATCGAGCACCAATAAAATATCCAAGAGCCCACATCCGGCTATTAAAATCCCAGAAACTAAAACGTATAGCCAGGTGGTCAGCAATATCCTTGACCCCAGTCGTAAAAAAGATAATGATCTAGTAGCCAGCAATGTCCGTGGCCCTAGTGTTAATAAATCCAGCAATATAACGACCAGCAGTATCCTTGGTCCTAGTTGCGCGAAACCCGTAGTATCCAATAAATCCAGCAGTATAACGACCAGCAGTATCCTTGGTCCTAGTTGCGCGAAATCCGTAGTTTCCGACCCAAACCTGGAAAAGAAAAACAGTAAAGTGTATGAAATAAATTCCAACGTAAAGAAAATATGCTTACCTCATATCCTAGTCGAGACATCTGTATCCAAAACCCCGTTGTCCTTTCTTGTTGACAGTGGCTCCTCTGTTTGTCTTGTCAAGAAATCGTCCATACCAACAGTAACTAAACTTGAAAAAGAAATTATCCAACTCAAAGGTATTGATGCTGGTGATGAGCTCACTCACACTCTGGGAAGTGTCAATGTCCATTTATTTCCAAAACATAACTCAGTTTCATATAAATTTCACGTGGTAGAGAACATTAATCTCGAGCACGATGGCATCATAGGAACAGATCTATTGAAAGAAAAGGGCTGTTACCTTGATTATGCATCGGAAAAGCTTAAACTAGATAAACATACAGTCAAGTTAATTTTCACAAATCCGATTTATTCCATCCAACCAAGGACAGAGACAGTCATTGAATGTACTATTTCCAACCCTGAATTAAAAGAGGGTATAATTGTCGATCAACATATTTCCGACTCTTTACTCGTGGCAAATTGCATAGTCAGAGTGAAAGAAAACAACCGAGTTAACATTACGGTGATAAATACTTCCGAGGAACCAGTTGAAATCCACTCCGACCTCAAGCTATCCCTTGAACCTCTTGAACCATTTCCCATGTTATCCTTTTGTACGACGTCCGCCCCAAGTGTAGGACCCCGTACTAAAAAAGTACTTGATCAACTTCGCACAGATCACTTAAATGATGAAGAATCCAATTTGCTACTTGACGTGTGCGCACAATATTCCGACATTTTCCACCTGCCAGAAGACAAACTGACATGTACTTCTGCTATAGAGCATTCCATTGAAACTACCACCTCTAACCCTATTCACACCAAGACATATAGATTTCCAGAATGTCATAAGAGAGAAGTGGAAAACCAAATTAATAAAATGTTGGAACAGGAAATAATCAGCCCTTCAGTCTCCCCTTGGTCTGCACCCATATGGGTTGTACCAAAAAAAATAGATGCATCTGGTCAGAAAAAATGGAGAGTCGTGATCGATTACCGTAAACTGAATGATGTCACGATTGGAGAAGTTTATCCTATCCCACAAATTTCCGAAATCCTAGACCAATTAGGCCAAAGTAAATATTTCTCCACATTGGATCTTGCTTCCGGTTTTCATCAAATTAAAGTATCCGACGGAAAGAAAACTGCATTTTCCGTCCCCCAAGGACATTTTCAATTTAATAGGATGCCATTTGGGCTTAAAAATGCACCCTCCACTTTCCAGAAGCTGATGAACACTTGTCTTTCCGGTCTTCAAGGTACCAGATGTTTTGTTTATCTTGATGATATAGTCATATACTCGCATGATCTTCAAACTCACATTGATAACTTATCCGCTGTCTTTGAGAGAATCCGTCAGTTTAACCTGAAACTGCAACCAGATAAGTGCGAATTTTTACGCAAAGAAGTCGCATACCTTGGTCATGTCATCAGCGACGAAGGTGTAAAACCTAATCCCGACAAGATAAAGGCTGTTGCTGAATTCCCGATTCCTGAAAGCCCTAAAGATATCAAATCCTTTCTTGGGCTAGTATCCTATTACAGACGATTTATCCCTGATTTTTCCAAAACGGCAAAGCCACTAACATCGCTCCTTAAAAAAGAAATCCCATTCGAGTGGAAAAACGAACAGCAATTAGCATTCGACACTCTCAAAGAAAAACTTACAACGGCCCCTATCCTGGCCTATCCTGATTTTTCTAAACCTTTTGTGCTGACATGTGACGCTTCCAACGTCGCGGTTTCCGCCATCCTTTCTCAGGGTCCTATAGGGAAAGACCTCCCGATAGCCTATGCGTCACGCACATTAAATAAAGCCGAATCCAACTACAGTGTCACCGAGAAAGAATGCCTAGCCATCATCTTTGGCACCAAAACATTCCGACCCTATCTATACGGGCACCGCTTCACGATCGTCACTGATCATCGACCCTTACAGTGGCTTTTCAACTGTAAAGATCCTGGTTCGAGACTGGTGCGCTGGCGCCTGAAATTGGAAGAATATGATTATGAAATCCTGTACAAAAAGGGCAAAGTCAACTGCAATGCAGACGCACTATCTCGTTACCCTGTAAATCCTGTACAAGACAATCTCATAGGAGGCAAACCCCTTATCCGTGGCAGCTCAGATCCAACACCGACTCCAAATCCTATTGACCCTCCTATTCCCGACGAAGACCTTATTCAACTTTTCGATCTAGATGTCAGTCCAGTAAACCCAGACCTAAATATAGATCTTGAAAATATCCTTCCATATCTTCCATCGCCTGTGACCGTAGATCCCACAGTGTCAAATGATTTCCTCCCATCTTCTGGAGCCGAACTCATCGAACTGGCCCCTGTAGAGTCGACACCTTCGAATACGGAAAACAATCCCATTAATAACGATGACTATTCTGACTTCCTGAGATTTACTTCCGATCCAAAGACCAATTCCAACACTGTCCAAAAAGAACACAAAGAGACTCTTTTGAAGTCACCTTATAAGATAATTCTGATTCCTACTTCACTCGACCTTGACGAATCCAATCCCTATATCACAGAAATCGTCCTAGATTCAGAAAATAAAAATGAAATCATTAACTCAGAAAGAGAACTCCATTCTTTCAAAAAACTCGAGTACAAGAACAAAATAATCTACTTAATGTTCACTAAAGTCAACCATTTTGACGAATCCTCTTATCCGGATATATACAAAACAATAAAAAATACAAGAGACGATATCCTCAGAGAAAGTGAAAAACCAACAGATATTTCCATTTCTGATTTCAAAAACCCTTTCGAAAAACATTCTTATACAAAAATATACAATATCCTTACTTACCTTTTTCACAACACAGAAATCGTTGTCCACGTTTATTTCAATCAAATTATATATCCGTCACTAAGCGAAAGAGCTAAAATCCTCAAAGAGAATCACGATATCCCTATCGCTGGACATCTAGGCTCGTCCCGCATGTACAGTCGAATTCAGGAACAATTCTACTGGAAGGGAATGCGGAGTGATATAGAATCCTACGTTAAAACCTGCAAATCGTGCCAAGAGAACAAAGCCCTTCGGAAATTAAATAAAGCTCCTATGGAGATCACTTCCACCTCATCCGAAGCTTTCCAACGCGTTGCCCTCGACATAGTCGGGCCTCTTCCAGACTCTGGCACTGCCAAGTTAAAATATATCTTAACCATACAAGATGATCTGACCAAATACTCCGTTGCGTATCCAATCCGCAGTACTACTGCCGAAGAGACAAGTGACTGTCTCATTCATTTTATCTCATTGTTCGGAATACCCAAATCTATCTTAACCGACCAAGGTACAAACTTTACATCAGATCTCTTCAAAACCACGTGTCAGTTTCTCAAAATTCGCCAATTATGGTCGTCCCCTTACCATCCACAGACTCAGGGCGCCTTAGAGCGCAGCCATTCCACTCTAAAGGAGTATTTAAAATCCTTCGTCAATAGCAACCAAGATAACTGGCCTACCTACGTATATACAGCTATGCTAACCTATAATACAACTGTCCACTCAACCACCAAGTTCACGCCATATGAACTTGTTTTCGGTCACAAGCCGTTCTTGCCGAATTCCCTATATGATGCTCATTCTGGCACTACATATCCAGATTACATCAAAAAACTCCAACATAAATTCCGTCATTCAAGGAAAAAGGCCATGGAAAATATCGCCCAGTCGAAACAGTCTTCCAAAACCTATTATGATTCCCATACAAAAACACCTCCACAATACAAAAAGGGTGACTATGTATACCTGAAAAACCACCTCAGATTTAGGAAAGCCTTGTCCCCTTTATGGAAAGGACCTTTCCGTATAATAAAAGTAAATAACAATCATACCGTCACACTCCTAATTAATAGGAAACATGTCACACATCATTTCGATCAAATAAAACCAGCTGTTGTAACGTAAATCGTTTTTTTTTTTCAACCTTTCAGGTGGGCGATAACCCAAGTGCATGGTACTGATAATTTCATTCACCCAGTCTCTGGAGAACCTGGAATATATTTCGACCACATGGGTCAAATGAAAATTCAAGGCGGCTACCTAGACGTAGTTATACCCATAGACGTTTCTTATATTAGGCCCCATATAAATAACCTCAATGAAGTTCTTGGAACTACCCGTTTCTTATGCCGTGATGTCCTTGACAACACGGAATGTCACAACATGTTAGAACCAATAACGGTGCGTTTTCATGATGCCATTAGAGACTTCGAGGCAATCGCTCATCTTATGCCAAACCCTGTTAAACGGTCTGCTTGGTTCGGTGGCATAGGCACCGTGTTCAAGCATGTGTTCGGCACTTTGGATCAGAACGACGCAGCCCGATACGATGACGCCATTAACCTCTTACAAGGCGATCAAACTAAAATAGCTTCAATAATGAAAAATAATATTTTAGTAACAAACAGTGTTTTACAAAACTATAAAGACACTTTTAATGTAATTAATGTGAACGAAGCTAAACTTAAGATATCTCTTGATAAGATGTCTACTTTACTTAGTAATTTAACTCTCGTAAGTAACAAGCTGCTTTATAGAGCAGCCATTAACGATGTTTTTAGCTTATTAGAAAGTAGTTTATTAACCCTATCTTTTAAAATTGAAGATGTAGTTAATAGTATAGCATTAATCAGTAGTAATGTTCTGCACCCTTCTGTTATAACTCCTGCTGAATTGTATGAAGATTTGGTTAAGACTCACCATCATATACCGACCTCTAAACACCTTCCTATAGATTTGTATTTACAAAATATGAATACTCTTATAAACATTTCGAAACTATTATGTTATTATATGGACAATAAGGTTGTGTTTGTATTAAAAATACCACTAGTTAGTAATAAAATTTATAATCTGTACCACAGCATACCGTTACCTTTGCCTCACAACCTAAATCTCACTGATTCTTTTGTGATGATTGTGCCTACTTATAAGTATATAGCTGTTACTCTGGATAAAACACGTTATTCTAATTTCGACGACCTTCAACATTGCAAACATATGATAAATCAAAATTATATTTGTGAAATTTTTGTAATACACGATTCTAGCACTAATCCTATTTGTGAAATTGAAATATTGACGAAACCTATAAAAACTGTCCCCAAGCAATGTAATATCAAGTTCATTCATGGATATATAGATATATGGCAACCAATGAAAAATAGTAAATGGATTTTCACACAATCAGTACCCTCCAAACTATCTATACAATGTCACGAAAACATGTACGAATTAAATGTATTTGGTACTGGCATACTAACCTTGCCCAATCAATGTGTAGGTTTTTGTAAAAACACCCAACTTATACCATCAATCCCTGTGTACAGCATGAACATTACTCGTGTAGAGAATAATTTTAATATTATTAATGATAGTTGTTGTAATATGGAAAAATTCCTTAAAACAAGTGTGCCCCGTGATTCTCTAAATAATTATAATTTAGAAAAAATAAAAGAATTCCCAGAAATTCAAGTTAAACCTATTTTAAAAGACCTGGACCAAATGATAAACAGGCAACATATGGTGAAATACGGGACCCACTATTCAATTATGTTCTGGATAACCCTTGTACTTGTAATTGTATTCTTTTTTGTGTTTATGTTCAAGTTTGGTCGCAGTCGCTATTTGAATAATTATCCCCTTAACGCTGAAATTTCTCCTGAAAATATTAATGTTTCCACCCTTAGTACTCAAACTGAAACCAGTCCAGCTCCTCATCCGAGACTTCGTAATGACTTATAAAATTTCCTAACATAAACTTCGACTTTCAACCCCGAAGTTTATTCTTATGCGGGGGGTTGTTATACCTTTGATATGTAAGCTAATTGGCTTACAGGGCCGCTTGATCAGCAGCCCCCCCTCTTACAGATGTATTGCGCTATGACCGCTCTTAGTCAGTCCTTTTAGACACTTCATCCGCGCGGGTTGCGACCATTCTTAATTATTTCCTTTTTTTTAAATCAATAAATATCCGTGTCAATAAAGTTTTCTTTTTTTAAAAAGGCTCCCGAGAACTATCGTATAACAGTACTTTTGCGCTACACCAAAATACAAACATCTAATCAAAACAAACTCGAGTGTGCTCCCCTAATGCACCCAATCCTGACAAATCCTAACGGAAAATATTCAAATATCTTCCGCTTTCGAATTTCGAACGCGAATCTCGTCTCCGCCTTTTGAACAAATGCAAATAGGAGTTTTCTTTCCACTCGTAAATCAAGCCACTTCGAGAGCGCCCGGCAAAGAGGTCGGTACCATTTTATTTTGAAATACGACTCCATATACCGACTCTTTACTGGAATGATAAAGCTACTGGCTAGCCATAAAAAAATATGAGGATTCACCCAATGCTCTGCAGCACTGACTGCAACCGTTGTCAGGGATCAGGGGATACAGTCTACTTAGACTACAGACTAATTTAAGATTACTTAGCTATACTTACAGCATATTTTGAAATTAAATCTACGTACATAAAATTACGAATGGTCAACATCACTACATAATGTCTTAATTACATTAGTTACCTACGAGTAAACTTTCCTATATCATGCATGTCCTATTTATTTACAATAGCTATA
Source organism: Plutella xylostella (assembly GCF_932276165.1). NCBI lineage: Eukaryota > Metazoa > Arthropoda > Insecta > Lepidoptera > Plutellidae > Plutella > Plutella xylostella. Next base: position 7,900,533 of record NC_063990.1, read on the forward strand.
CGTTAACATAAGTTGCCGTTAAGCGTTATAATACCGTACCGTGTAACTCAATGGAAAATCATTTTCACACATAAAATACAGGTAAAGCGAGCACTTATCAAAAAATATACTTATTCACAACGAGAAAATCGCTTTCCACTCATTTCGTTTTTATTTCTCATCCTCGGTTGTGAAAATTGCTTGTTTTTTGTATTTACACCGGAATAGCTTTGGCGCTGGCTGGAAATGGTAAACAAGAATTTTAGCTTTGGATCTTAGCTATGAATATTAATTGAAACCTTACGATCGATTACACCTAGGTACATAGGTATCAGAGCTAGTAACTGGAGTCCTTGGTAAATATTCTATACGGTCAGGTATTCTACGCTAAAACGTAATGAACTAGAACTTAGTACCTATCTGTGACTCGGCGATTGTTTTAACTAATAAAAATCTAGGGAAAATCTCATGAGTAAATAACTAGGGTGTTATGGATGCATTTCTTTCCCAATAAGCAATTTATCGCCTCGTCCAGTACTTAACCTTGCAGCTTGCTCTATAATTACAGGATCCTAGAAACAACTGATTTGTTCAATAAAATCACTTGTTCCGATAATAATGACGTCGATACCGAGTATCTCCGTCACTAAGCGAGGTGGAGGAGACATGGCCCGGCTCGGCTGGAGGGCGTCCAATTTAGTTTATCGCTGTTTATTTTATTTCCGAGCTCTCCGTTGACCCGCCGACGCAGGATGCGGTCATGGTGCATATTAGTAACCTGGTAAGTGCCTGGGCAGGTAATAGTCTAATAGTTATCTTCACTTGTTTGAAGATTGAAAGTTAACTTTGAAGGTTTGAGAGTTTTGTAGGTAGGCATCATTGAGTATGAATGGTCTGGAGACGAAATAGACAGACGTTCCCCTCTGCCGGGGTGGTAGGCCAGAAAGGCCCACCGATTTATAAAAACTAGTTGCAGTCTCAGGTCCCGGTTGCTGCTCCGGCAGCACTCATGAAGCATAGTCAGAGGCCTTCGGGCGGCTTGAAAACATCTGACAGTCGGGTTGCCCACTTACCCAATAACTTTTCCAGCACAAGCTAGGACTAGGCCTAAAACCCTTCCTTCATTGAAAGGAGACCCGTGCCCCAGCAGTGGGGACGAAATGGGTCGTGATGATAGTTACAAAAGTTAGTAAGTATAATATAATTAATACATAGTTATATAAATAAATGCTTCGTTTAATTCATAATTTAAATAATTTATAATTATTATTTCCAACCCATGTTCTCGAATTCATCGATAATACTTATCGATAATTGTTACATCCATTGGCAATAAAAATGACGACACTGTGTTCATTATTAAATGTCACTTCACATAACCCTTATTGCTGGGAATTAAAACTCATAATGACATGTCCCATGAGACATAACCAAGGTAAACGGTAAAATTTCCCCCCGCAAAAATTGGCAGACTTTTTTGTATCAAGAAAGATCGCTATGACGCTTCCCGAGGGTACACCCGAGTCCGCGTTGTTCTATGGTAGGCATACAGTTTTAAGACAAACCACTCCTGCGCTGCCAAGCTGTCAAGCAGCCGAGTTTAACCTAAACTTACCTAGGTACCTACATGGTTTTAATAAATTGTTCGGCGGTTGCATAGAAGAGGTAGGATTTAGGTTGTTAAACAGGGTCGAAGGTACACTATTAATTAAGTACTTACACTATGTAAGCTACTCCACTAGCCCAATCATAAATGTTTACATTTTAATCAGTTTTAAAAACGAGGTCCTCACTGATATTATGCTCCAGTCTGCTCCCGCTCGCCCCGCTACCGCCCCGCCTATGACCTCATCACAATGTTATTCCATCCCCATAAGCGAGGAATCTTATTTTTTTATCACGACTTTATGGACATTTCATTTCGTGTGATAGCAACATTCAAGATGATTTGGATTTATATTATATTGGAACGCTCCCTCGATGTTTTTCTTCAAGTAGAAAATGGCGCGAGATAGCGCACTTCCCAGATTTATGACGATCAAATTAATCATTTTGTTTTTTACTGTATTTTTAAATTAAGTAATTACTTAATTAAAGATGAGATATTTGTGTAATTATGTTCATATTAACTATAGGAAACCAAGTTAAGGTTACGTCAATGATTTCAAAAGGAAGGATACGCCCGTCAGAACGCTTTGTCAAAAGAAAATGGCACCCGCGCGTTGGCCCTAATTTCATACAAATTATGACAGATTTATGAGGTTTTAGGGCCAACGCGATGGTGTCATTTTCTAGAGCGGTTGGGCCTGTCCTTACGCTAGTAATATATAAGTCAATGGGTTACGTATGATCAAATGATCATTTATAAAAAACTTCGCTTAGAGGTGCGTGTAACAAAGGAACTTACGTTAATCTAGTTAACACCCCTCTCCTGATTCCATTACCTAAGTTTTAAATTCTCCAGTCTCTAAAAATCTTGAAAATCTATCTACTAAAACATACTTTAGATAAGGCTACAACTGAGTCAGAGATTGGCCCGAGATACCGTGCCCGCATCACGAGTGTGATAGCCACACATGCCCTGGGGAACACCCGGCACCAGCGGATCAACTAGCGAATAAAAACTAATTGGGTTAAGCCATTCACATCTAGTAAGTACACCGGATTCATTTATTTGCCACATTCACGAAATTAAACACACGCTGGTAATGTCTACATCAAATCTCTTGATACGAAAAAATAATAAACAAACATAGAAATTATGCGACGTTGAATTCCCTCTCTCTCCGTTTGCTTGTGAAATATTGTAGGTATCTTTTCTATGGTTGTGATTAGAACGGTGGCTTGCAGTGTCCTTCCTCTGTCCACAGCATGCCTTTTGGACATTTGTTTACATCCATCAGGGACGACAGAATAGTCCCTTCATCGCGGTGGTCCCCTTCGTCATCTTTAATATCATCCTGCACATATTGTCTCTTCACTATCACGATATTATCCTGAGCAGTAATGTCCTCAATCCCGTCGTGATCGTGAGATTTTATAATAGCACTATTTTGCTCAGTTTGGTTCACTATATCTGCGTTAACTGTATTTGTTACTTGTATTAAAACTACGCACATAAGGATTATACTATTCATTTTATTTTGTAGAGTTTTAAACACAGTTGTTTCTTAATTTGCTCTATGAACTATGTGTGAAGTTAGTCTTTACGGCTGTGCCGCAGTTAACCTTGTGACATGGTTGGTAATGATAATCGATAACACAGTATTTACATACATACTTATACTTAAATATGTCGATTAGATTGAAGCGTGTCGTGAAGATGTACGTAAAAAATTGTGTTCGTTCTATAGAAGTAAATAAAGTTAGGTACGTTAGTTAGTAACTTTTTGATTAGTTCACAATCTTTTAAATTTTAAACCATTTAAGTCATAGGTACGAAATTTTGTAACCAAACGCCAGAAGCAATATTAATATATACCTAACGTACAAAATCTTACAGACAATCAGAGGCAGCTGACTCGCAATTATTGAAACACCATCTTGTGCACGTTCGGGAATCCCGACAAATTACACAAAAGTATCAATTCCTTCGCAGAAGCAAAATTACTTCCAAATCATATTATATCCTATTTTCACTACTCGCCACCTAACCCCAAACATCCTGCACATGTAATACTACCTGTAAGTGCTAGCCGTTACGGTTGGAAATCGGTTGGATAGTGGGATGCCAGGTCGTGGGTAAGCTCGAAGCGATATCATACCGAGATTATTAAGAGCTCGTTTGGGATTCTCCTTGTGTTATGCTCGCATTATGTTCACCGTGTCAATAACACGATAGTGTATTGTTTCTCTACGCTACAGGCGTAGAGTGTCTGTAGGTATTAATTCAAACTAAGATCGCTCGGTTATTATATATTTTGAATTGAATAGGCTGTAGTGATGCTGAATAATTGCTAATAGTAGTAAGTATGTAATTAAAATGTAAACGTATAGAAGAATACCTACATACAGTAAAATTAGAAAAATAAGATTACTCCATGACAAAAATCATGTTCTAAACTTCCAGCTCGATCAAATAAAGCCAAATATGTTTGGCAGATATCACTGCAATTTTCAGCATCAGCTTGCAAACATTCTTGAAACCACAGTATCGTCTTGTACCTAAAGTGGAAACAGCTCCCGAGTTTTCAGTATGCGTGGCGGGGCCGGTGGTGGTAGCGGTTCCTTCGATATTGTTTATTGTATTGCTTTGTAGACGCAAATTATATACGGAACGGGGTAGAATAAACTGCTAAATATTGGGATTTGTAGTTTTCAGTAAGTATGTGTTGCTTGTGACTTTTCCAAACTTATTTTTCGTTCTAAAATTAAAGAAAGCTTTTCAGCTTTCGCCGCTATGGAAAAAAAACGATTAGCTGGAACTATCTATCGTAATAAATAAGTATTCGCTCACCTTCCCTAATTATGTAAGTATACGACTATGTAAATAGAAAATATATAGGTAGGTACACGTGTCTATTAAACTGCCTGAAGCTCTGTTATCGGCTCTCGGACGCTGTAGGGTAAACACATTCCTCAGCTCCCTATATTGAGGCAGAAATGCCAACTAATATCTAAAACTAACTAGCTCAGAGTGGATTTAGCCGCAGTAATGTTGTGAACAAGTCGAGCGTCGTCTGCTGACAAGTACAGTCGGCCGCATGAAATATGACGGTATTGAGTCAAGTTGGAATTCATAAACAGGGCATAAATGGTAATATTTTATTAATCATCATCATCATCATCACGACCCATTACGAGTACGTCCCCACTGCTGGGGCACGGGTCTCCTTCCAATGATTATTTTATTAATAGAAACCTGAAAAAGAAGTCCACATTTTAAAAAATTCTAACAGTCGTAGAAGAAAATTTGTACAACATTACCCCCCGAGTCTCTCTCTTTCGGGTTACAACACCCTTTTTGCAACAGCCTGTAGAGTGTTCACGATAGGGTTATTTTATTTCTTTCAATCACAATAGCGTTTCTTCTAGTCTGAATATTTGTCTGTAATCGTAATGATCATTGATTTTTCTGTAAGTAGTTAGGTATTTTAATACGCGTCAAGTAATGTCTAATATTGTTTTTTTTGTACCTACTTATGTGTAATAGTAATAATAAGTATATCTAATGTAAATTATATTGTAACCCTAACTGCACCCACGTTCTCTGTTCAGTAAGTGTTAGATAAAATAATTTCAGTCATCTTGGCTTTCTAGGTGGAATTATTGCAGATATAAGTTAGTGTTTCCCTTCTTGTCGACTGTACCGTGGCGTGATCAGTACAACAAGCAAGATATATTGCGCCTCAAAATGGTAGATTCCCAAATGATACCCAAAACAACAACCAACATTTAAAAAAAAAATAATGATTTGTTTCTTCTTCATCAACCTATCGCCACAACTCTCGCAATGATGAATTGCTGCATCGGATAAAAACTCTCGAAAGAGCTTTTTAAAATTTGTACAGCTTTACCAATGAAATATTAGCGATATTTATCCACGGGCTCACACATGATCGCACGAGCGCGAGTAACTGCAATAGGGCGGCGGCGTCTAAATCTGTATTTTTTTCACGGGCATCAAACGGGAAGAGCCCTCCGATGGCCTGTGTTGCCTCCATGGCAGCTCCAGCTCTCATCGCATCGCATCCATCGCCACATCATGTACACCCGCTATTAATCGGCGCCGATCTACACGAGTGTAGATGTAGCCGGATCCTGAAATAATACTGATGGAGGTTGCTTTGACGCATTTGGGCAGATTGTATTACTGTAGGTATTTTGGGTAGCGTGGTTGATTCGAAATCTAATCTAATTTATGACTTTCTAAGATTGTTTAGTGTTTGATTACTAACACCTTCCTCGATTGTTTATTCGTAAAATTATTTCGCTAGTAAACAATAGAGTTTGTATTAAAAGTAATGCCATTGTTAAAATCTAATCGCATCACCCAAAACAATGATACTATTCTTTTTAGTATCCACTCCAAGAGCGTAGCATACTGTGTGCAAGTGAATACACATACATCAATTTAAAAATGACACATATTTACCTAATTATTACCTACATATCAGTGTTCGTATGCTTCGTGAACTCCCTTCTACCAACGACGTCCACTGCTCGGACCATCAGGACCACGCCCGGACCGGACCTGGACCAGCCACACTACCTGCCGGCCACCAGGGTCGAGGAACCATGCTCCAGGAACGACCCTCATCGAGGACTCGACTTCCTCGGTCTAAACCACCGCACAGAGAAACCAGTAGCAAGAGCTAAAAGTGAACCTAAAAACGAGGAAATTATCCTGACTGATGAAGAACTTGAAAAGACCCTGAAACAAGAAGAAAAATACGCCAAAAACAGTGAGAAACTCAGTAATGCTCCACAGCAGTCGTCGAACAGATACAAAATGAGATACGAACTTGAGAAAATATTCGATAAAATTCGCGAAGTGCGACGCAGAGTGCACATCGACCTGCTAAATGAGAAAGACTTTGACTCGCGCCCGAAGACAGAGGGAATGAAACTGCTGGAGAGGATCTGGAACCGACTTAAAGAGGTCAGCGATAGAATATGGGGTAAGGAGACTCGCAAATACAATTCTCACAAAGATCTTGAGGAGACACGTAAATCCAATTCTCGCAAATATCTTAAAGAGTCAAAAGTAAATACACCGGATATGAAGAAGGAAACGAAAGATTCTAGACGGAAATCAAACCAGCGTATAAGCAAAGCAGACCAGGATGAGTTGGAGGAGGGTTTAGCGGCCATAGAGAAGGAGTGGGTGAGGCAGAACAAGGAACGGGACACTTACCAGCAATGGGCGGCCGAGGAGATGGACCGCAGGTAAACGACTGCAAGGGTCGTGCTTTTCCACTATATTCCATATCAAACGCATCAATAGCAAAGCACCTCGCAACTCTGGTGGATAGGCACCGTAATGCACGGTACGATAATCATTATGAAGTCAGCTATGTAACAAACTAATAGTTCTATTTCGAAAATTTAGTAGAGTTTCTTTCCTCCGTTCTTTTTCCAAGACATAGGGCTCTTTCCGAATGAAGAGTATGTGGCTACTTTATAAAAATGCCCATACACCACTTATGCAACACCTTCGTAGAACCAAACTTGATCAGAATGACCCCCTCTCTGACTCTACCGCTTGTGTGTTACCCTGTATTTGTACGACGAATCATCACAACCCATCAAGTCGCCACGCCACTGCTTGGGTCTCCTCCCAATGAAGGAAATAGTTTTAGGTCCAGTACACCACGCTGGCCTAGTGCGGGTTGGAGGACGATGAATAAAACTTCCTCTTTTCAATCGCAGGTACTGGGTGGAGGCTGCACAGTTGGAGCGGCGGCTGCAGCAGGCGAGACGGCTGCAGGATCTGGGTGACCTGGTGGACCAGCACGCCGCCAACTCGCTGGTGCCACGAGCTAAATTGGAGATGGATGAGAGAAGGAGGGTACAGCGTCCTCGGGGAAGTCAGAGATATTGATAGGAGGTAGGTATCATAAAGTTTATAAGTTTATTACTTCTATGGTAGGTATATACAAATAAAAAGATTGTGTCATAAATATGTATTTACGTGTTTTTTTTATTAAGTTGGTATGGTTAAATTAATGTTGGTATCACAAAGAAGATAAGTTTCATTGTGAAAATAATGGATCATTGGATTTCCGATCCGTGAGTCTCGGATCGCAAATCCAATGATCCATGTACGTTCCTACTTACGTATTTTTATCCACTGAATACGTACGTAGTAAAACTAGCAGAAAACAAGGTTTATTTAAAGATATCGTAGTATGAAATATTTTATGAAATATTTCCAATCTAAATCCACAAATCTGTAAAAGTTCTAGAATTATCATAAGAACTGGCTAAGTACTTGAATCCATTTCAACTGTGGTATGATGTTGGCCTTGCGTCTACACAATAAACTATTGTCAGAACATCTTAGATCCACCCGCGCCGACCACGCTACTAGAATACTGAGTGGCTTTACCCGGATCCACACTTTTATGTGTGCTATGGAAACTATTTGTGAACTAAACAGGTAGAGAAACTCTAAAAAATATAAATTTGGTTAATATTTGCCATATTGGTAGATAAATAAGAATGCTGAAAACGGTTCCAGTGATAAATGGCACTGAAAGTGCTACGGTGCTACGAGCGTAGCGGCCTGCTACGCCGCCCGCCGTAGCATATTAATACTACGCTTTTATTTTGTACCACCTATGTAGGGTAGGTTTTTCTCTATTTTCTAAAAAAACACACACGCACTCACGCCTTGTACTAATGTACTCCCTTGCGGGGTAGGCAGAGGTGCATTGCTGCACCCACTTTTCGCCAGAGTGTTATGTTAGTCCCAATGTAATAGGGGGCGGGCCTATTACCATTTTACGGGCACATCCAAGACATTGCATAGAGGTAGGGGTAGCAAAACAAGGTAATCATCTACAAGTTTCAGAGTTCTGGCAAAAATCGTAACCAAGAATCTGTGTGCATGAGCAAGTGGTTTAAAGTGGGCTCTTGTCTATGTATTTGGTTTTTATGATTATGTTTGTATACAGATTCGAATTTCATCGTCGAACAACCCGAATGCATGAGTTGAAAGTACGTATACTCAGAGCTCAGCCGTTTGGTGGTAACGGCAGTTTTCAGGATTTTGTAAGAGAAGGTAGTTATTATGCTGACGCTACGACGGTGAGGAATGTTCGTAAATCAGTTGGCCTCAGTCTGTCGCACGCGGCAAGTCTGATGCTCCTTCGGTTACCAGATTACACCATCAGATCCCTGTGTATAAGATATTTATAACCATACATATTTATAAACATTGCACAGGCACTATGACAAACATGTCACAAACACTCCTCGTTAAAAACTATTGAAAGTAATAAACTATAACATCTAAACGATGGAAAACAACAGCAAATCAAAGAAACAAAAGAAAGCAGCCACCTCATAAAAGCACATCAAAGATTCAAATTTGGAATGAATAGGAAAACTATCAAAAATAAATGCGGAATAAAACGGTTTCTTTTATACGTGTCCATACTCTCTCGAACCGCGACGTCGCAGCCACGTACCGACGCATTTACCAACAACACAGCTTTTTGAGACTATAAACTCTATGCATCAGGAATAACGTTTGTTTTCCGCTGTCACAAGTGTATATTTAAGGGTGTAGATATGTTAAAACAAAAGGCTTTGCTTGCCACATAAAGTTGTCGCTAGCAGCTGATTGTGAACACGGAATGCGATAAATCATATTCGAAACAAATTGCAGTCGCTTGGCTTTCCACTTGCCTGAAGTTTCAGCATCTATAGGTACCTATTATCAGCCCTGAGGTTACAGTAAAGAAGTTAGTAGTTACTTACTTAAAAATTGTGTTGATTTGCTTCTTCCTATTTGGTTTAAGTTAAATGGAATAGAGGGTAAGTATATACAGGCCTTCCTCTAAGTCTGGCCGGGAAAAGTCTAAATTAGTAAGCAGAACTAATAAAACGGCGGAAATGTTTCTCATAATATTTCTTTAACTAAATGATAAGTTCGCTTAGTGACTAGACTAGGTAGCAAAAGCTAAGGTCTACTTATAGTTTATAGTTCTTAACAACACACCGTATCGGTATTTGGAGTAGAACTAGAACTGAGACAACTGTGAGACGTGCGCGGTAATCAAGCAAGTCTCAACTTAGTTTCTATTGAACCATACAAGTTGCGATCGTGACCGAGTATGTACCGCAATTACTGTAGCTTTGAGATTTAACGCTGACAAAGGAAACGCGGGTACATGACATGTATAAGTTATATTATTGAGAATAGTTTGTAATTTTGTTCCATCTTTGCGAAATATTAAATTATTATTGAATTCTCGTGTATTTAAAATGAATAGTGCATACTTATACTTTCTAAACGACGACCGAATGGCGTAGTGGTTAGTGACCCTGACTACTGAGCCGATGGTCCCGGGTTCGATTCCCGGCTGGGGCAGATATTTGTTTAAACACAGATATTTGTTCTCGGGTCTTGGATGTGCCCGTAAAATGGTAATAGGCCCGCCCCCTATTACATTGGGACTAACATAACACTCTGGCGAAAAGTGGGTGCAGCAATGCACCTCTGCCTACCCCGCCCGCCGTAGCATATTAATACTACGCTTTTATTTTGTACCACCTATGTAGGGTAGGTTTTTCTCTATTTTCTAAAAAAACACACACGCACTCACGCCTTGTACTAATGTACTCCCTTGCGGGGTAGGCAGAGGTGCATTGCTGCACCCACTTTTCGCCAGAGTGTTATGTTAGTCCCAATGTAATAGGGGGCGGGCCTATTACCATTTTACGGGCACATCCAAGACCCGAGAACAAATATCTGTGTTTAAACAAATATCTGCCCCAGCCGGGAATCGAACCCGGGACCATCGGCTCAGTAGTCAGGGTCACTAACCACTACGCCATTCGGTCGTCGTTTAGAAAGTATAAGTATGCACTATTCATTTTAAATACACGAGAATTCAATAATAATTTAATATTTCGCAAAGATGGAACAAAATTACAAACTATTCTCAATAATATAACTTATACATGTCATGTACCCGCGTTTCCTTTGTCAGCGTTAAATCTCAAAGCTACAGTAATTGCGGTACATACTCGGTCACGATCGCAACTTGTATGGTTCAATAGAAACTAAGTTGAGACTTGCTTGATTACCGCGCACGTCTCACAGTTGTCTCAGTTCTAGTTCTACTCCAAATACCGATACGGTGTGTTGTTAAGAACTATAAACTATAAGTAGACCTTAGCTTTTGCTACCTAGTCTAGTCACTAAGCGAACTTATCATTTAGTTAAAGAAATATTATGAGAAACATTTCCGCCGTTTTATTAGTTCTGCTTACTAATTTAGACTTTTCCCGGCCAGACTTAGAGGAAGGCCTGTATATACTTACCCTCTATTCCATTTAACTTAAACCAAATAGGAAGAAGCAAATCAACACAATTTTTAAGTAAGTAACTACTAACTTCTTTACTGTAACCTCAGGGCTCATAATAGGTACCTATAGATGCTGAAACTTCAGGCAAGTGGAAAGCCAAGCGACTGCAATTTGTTTCGAATATGATTTATCGCATTCCGTGTTCACAATCAGCTGCTAGCGACAACTTTATGTGGCAAGCAAAGCCTTTTGTTTTAACATATCTACACCCTTAAATATAAACTTGGGACAGCGGAAAACCAACATTATTCCTGATACATAGAGTTTATAGTCCCAAAAAGCTGTGTTGTTGGTAAATGCGTCGGTACGTGGCTGCGACGTCGCGGTTCGAGAGAGTATGGACACGTATAAAAGAAACCGTTTTATTCCACATTTATTTTTGATAGTTTTCCTATTCGCTCGAAATTTGAATCTTTGATGTGCTTTTATGAGGTGGCTGATTTCTTTTGTTTCTTTGATTTGCTGTTGTTTTCCGTCGCTTAGATATTATTGTTTATTACTTTTCATAGTTTTTATATGTTTCTCATAGTGCCTGCCTGTGCAATGTTTATAAATATGTATAGTTATATCCAAGGAACATAATTCTCTGTTATATCTTATACACAGGGATCTGATGGTGTAATCAGGTAACCGAAGGAGCATCAGACTTGCCGCGTGCGACAGACTGAGGCGAAGTGATTTACGAACATTCCTCACCGTCGTAGCGTCAACATAATAACTACCTTCTCTTATAAAATCCTGAAAACTGCCGTTACCACCGAACGGCTGAGCACTGAGTATACGTACCTTCAACTCATGCATTCGAGTTGTTCGACGATAAAATTCGAATCTGTATACAAATATAATCATAAAAACCAAATACATAGACAAGAGCCCACTTTAAACCACTTGCTCATGCACACAGATTCTTGGTTACGATTTTTGCTAGAACTCTGAAACTTGTAGATGATTACCTTGTTTTGCTACCCCTACCTCTATGCAAGGGTTAATTTAATTTCTGAATGAGCCGGCACGGCGCAGTCTATCTCCGAAGTCAATTCCAACTCCCCGTGCCATAGCAATTGTCTACTAATAGATCGTATTAATATGTAGTTAACCAAATCAAATCTTGCATAATAAGTGTTGAGGAGCGATTATTGCATAGAGGGATAGGGTCGCATCGCCATCATAATCAGCCAGGTAGATTGGGTTGGCATATTTGAAGGCAGAAAACTTATATTTGGAATATGGAAAATGAATAATAAATCTCACGAAATCTAAAAAAAGACATTTTGAACACAGCAGTTTTCATTTTGAGACATCGAAATAAAAATATCATAACGCGGGCAGGGCCTTCAGTAGTGTTGTAGGTACTTACTTACCTAGTGACCAGATAATAAGCAGTAAGTAAAATAAAAGGCCAAGATTGTAATTAAAACAAAAATTTATTGTAAGTTTTTTGGTAAATGCAAAAAGTTACCGAGTAAGACAACCGAATATGATTTTGTTACCTTGTTTAGTTGACCTTAGAAAGTTCTATATTATTTTCTAAAACAAATATACGCTTCTCTTGTTGATTTAAAAATTGGCGTGATATTTTTTCCAAAGTTAGGTAGGTATCCTGAAGCACATTTTTGTATTTATGTTCAACTTTAAGTACAAAATTGCATTTAACAGACCATAATACAGCTATAGAGCTCCAGAACTGCACAGTACCTAACTGTACGGAAGTGTACAGTTTACAGACTTGTTTTACCTACGTGTAAGTAATTTTTGTGGTAATATCGTTAAAAATGTTTGCTTAGTGCCTCCCACTGCATAAGCTCGTCTATTTGAAAATTTGCAATGTAATGCTGAAAGCTGTTACACTTATAATTTTTTTTTGTGTATCTAAAAGCGAAACCAAATAAGTATGTGTATTGCTTGAAACAATATTTTAATCCAAAACTACTTATAAATTTTCTAGTTTTTTGTTTAGGAAGGTAGGTTCATTTATATAATTGTAAATAAGGCACGCACTAATCTATCACAAAAACGATGTAAGTCATTATTTAATTACTGAGTTCAAAAAAGTCTACTAAACATACCTAAACTATACAACACACATAAAGTTTTTGTGATAAATTAGGTGGAAATAAATTTAAGTAGTCTAAATTACATAATATTTACATTATTTTGAAGAACAACTGGCAGTTAAAAGGCACAATATTTTTACCTAATATTATAGCAGCCATAACTCCCATTTAGGTATTATATTACAAGGCACACAGTGAATATTGTATCATAATTTAAAAGATTCCATAAATGGAATTTAAACTTCACTGAAAGCTTATTTGAAAAGCACCATGTTTATAATCCATTAGCGTGCAAGTCATATTATTATAAAGAAATTCGGTAAGTATATGAAGCTGTTTTATTTACTTAATTTTATTTCAAAATAACGATGGCTTAATAAATAGTATTATCTCAGTAATTGAGAAGCAGAAGACTAAATTATTAATTATAGTGCGTAGAAACCTAGGTCGCTAATATTAATTTACATCACAATTCATCATTTCCCATACATTAAGACATATTTTACACAAACTCTTGTTATCACACTTTCCACCAACATTTCTTACATAAGTATTTATTTTACATACATGTATATAAGTTCGAAATTCGCTAGTCCTAATATGGCATACCGAAATATATAATGTTTTATTTATTTTTTATATCGTGACTAGTAAAATAATTATTAAAAAATATACAATATGTCTAATCTTATGCAACTCGGTTTCAATTAGAATATTTTAAAGGCACATTTTAGTCAGTGATATCTCATACACGTCTAAAATAGAGAGTAGCTAGAAAACAATAATGTAACACTATATCGAACTAACAATCGACTGTTTGCTTTAGTTTTTCTCTTGCTAAGTACATCGAATATCCTTGCTACATGTTTTTTAAACTGGGTTGTTTTTACCTTTAGAAAATTTTGCTACCAGTTTAAATACGATACACAATAATAACAATACTATCGGTAATTAGTATCTATTAATTACAAAAGCCTGTGAAACATCAATATGATATTTACATCAAAGAATGGGGACCTTCTCATGTGTAAACAAGAGATTATTAGCATTTGTCTTGATTAGATCCCCTTGTTTTTACCTATGTATGTATCTACCAAAAATAAAGACGTGTAAAGTCACATATTTTCTACACAAAGACAGCGGCAGTGGTGTTGGTTCAATAAGAAAAAAATAAATAAGTTCTTGTTCATTGATATTTCCTCTTCTATGGATAAAGCTAGGTTTACCAAAATCTAATTCTATGACATTTCTACGAAACTTTCATAGCTAAACATGATTTTCTGCTGAGCTATCTGAATACATCAATGAGGTTTTATTTATACACTTTACAAAACTACTAGTAGGTATTACTTTGTTTCCTTTGCTTTGTTTCCTACTCTCTTTCCAAAACCTCACACAACACTCGATGAAACGAAACGAAAATTGTGTAAACTTTAAAGTCATCAACGAGTAGGTACACTCAGCTTTATACCCTGATTACGCCTACCGAGTAGAGCGGCCGAGACAGTATCCCCAGCCAAGCACAGTCAATTACTAGCCGCTCGGCCTCGAATACTGTCTCGCCACTCTACTCAATCTTTGCAACAAGGGTATCACTACAAAATGTCCAAGAACTCACTCCTCACTGAACTCGAGCACGACCGCCACGTGTCCCCGTCAGTAGCGCTCGAAGCTGCTGGAGTCGCGGCTGGTGACGTCACTGGCGGCGTCCGTGGCCGAGCTGGTGACGTCACTAGTGCCGTCACTGGTGCCCGGGGCGGGGTATCAGAGGTGCTCGTCGCGCCCGTTGAGGGGCTGGCGCTCCGTGTGGTCGGACGGCCGGTTGCGCTTGAAGAAGCCGCACTGGGGAATAGGCGAGTGATTGGTTAGAACGTTTGTTGGATGAGATATGATGATACAGCATCTACTGTTGCTGATGAAGGTATTGTGTGTGATATTGTGTTCTTTGGAAGAAGACTGTCGGCAGAATATTATACGGCCTGATACCTGATGATAAAGTAACCCACCAATCTCTTTCGCAACTTTATAAACCTAACTTCTAAAGCTAAAGTTATCTTCCCTTCAGCTTTCCGAACATTCACAAGTCACTTGTCAATAAAATCTGACAAGCCAACACAAAACTCACCTTATAAAGCGCAAATATCAGCAGCAGAAGCAACAGCGCGCCCACCACAGCCGCCAGGATGATGACCCAGTAGGGGATGTACCCCGAAGACAGGGCCTCCAGCTGTGGGGTCACCAGCGTCTGGGCCTCGGCCGTCTGCCAGCTCTGGTCTGATGGCTTGTCCACGATGGGGAGCTTTGTCACGCGAGTGGTCGCTAGCGTGGACAGTTTTACTGTCTTCTCTTTGGATATCTGGAAGTTTGGGAGAACGTTAGGAGGGATTGTTCCTGTCTAAGTTGGGTCACTAAACCTTAAAAAGGGCATATATACCTTAAAAATCACTTTCCAATAAGTCTAGTGAGGTACAGAAAACTTTATAAAAATCTGGACATCAGTATGTAAAATTTTACAGAAAACTTTATAAAAATCTGGACATCAGTAACTATTTAATTTTTTATTATTTTAAAACAAGGCAAGATTCTTGCCCCCTTATTCATAGAGAAGTTACAGAACGTTTTAACTAATAAACTGTTTTGTCCCTCTCCGACAAAGAACAATTTGTTCTTTGACAGAGAGGGACAAAACAGTTTATTAGTTAAAACGTATTGTAACTTTTCTATGAATAAGGGGGTTGGACTTTTTAGCGTAGTGTTGCACTCTTTGACAAGTTACCCACGTTGCACGATAGGAAAGCTACATATAGTTACTTCCAGTCCAATGCTCCTGATTACATTAAAATCACGTGATGATCGTCATACATTTCTTGGGATCTGTACTCATGCTGTACTGTACCGTGTCTACTGTCTATGTACTGACCTCATACATGACAGAAGCGTTGATCCTGGACCGCAGCGCCAGCCAGATCTCCTGCCCCTTGAGCAGGCGGCCCGTCGTGCAGCGGATCACCTCGCAGCGGTACTTCTCCTCGCATCTGGTAATATAAATAAATGCATGGTAAAGGGATATGTTCATGAAGTATAAAAGTTTCTATGTTATCTATACCTAAGTATGGTTCTTCCTTCGGTGGATCCAACATAGCATATAGTATAGGTACCATAGCATATTCACAAAAAAACTGTCTATGACTATGCTTATTAAACGATAATGCCCTCCTACCAGCAACAAAGTTTTGAAATTCAATTCAAATTAGGTAAGTGTGGAGTTCATGATAATCTTCTCAAAGGAACTTATCACTTCTCTAACGACTCCTCGTCTACAGTCTTCAATCAACTTTCATCCTTTCTAATTCCACAACAGTGTTAAGTAACCCTCACCTCTCCAGCATGAGCTTGAGCTGCGGGTCGACGGCGTCGTCGCGGCGGCGGCGCGTGCTCTCGCGCCGGGACTGCGCCGTGCCGTAGCCGGACTCCGCGTGAGCCGAGTAGGAGCCTCCTGAGGGGAACAGGTATGTTGTCATGTAGTATACCTACTCATTTCTGTGCTTACGTCATTCTACGGAAGACATAAATGGTCCTGGGAGGGAATTTCAATTTCAACTCCTTATTTATGTTCTGAGTTACATAATAATATTATGGCTGATGATGATTACGATGATGATGATGATGAGACATTATGCATATTGTAAGATTTAAATTACATAAAACCATCAGCACTCGGTAGCAGTTTCATCTTAACAAAAGAATATTATATACGAGGACTACTAACCTGACCGACTAGAACTGGAGTACGAGTATCCTCCACCGCCTCCTCCACTGGAGTACGTGGAGCCAGCGCTCTGCCTCACGCCCCCTCCCGCCGCCCCTTCCCGGTACCCACCCCCGCTGCTGTACCCGACCCCACTCCCACTTCCACTGCCCCCATGAGTACTGGCCCCAGAAACATCAGCCACGCCATATTTAAACTCGTTGTTAGACCCCTGAGCAGCATATGCCCCAAAGCCTCCAATCTCATCGTCTTCCTCGCCAACGTAAGTGACTTTAGAGCCTCCCCTTTGGTAGGTGCTGCCGGCTTTCATGACGTCTCTGTTGACGGACTCCTCTGTGGACCAGGTCTGTCCCGGAGCCGCGTGGTTGGACGCGTAGGAGTGGGACCACTGGCCCTGGCTGCTCCTGCCTGAAGCGGCGGCCGCGGCGCCGCCGTGCGATTGACGGCTCACGTCGGCTCCAAATCTGTCAAGAAAGATATTACGATCATTAGGTAAATACTTTTTGTATTGAGGCTACCGAAAATGATGATTAATTTCGTTGTTCTATAAAATGTTTGATCTTTAATGAAATATCTTAATATCACATTTAACAGTGTGAAACTTACCGATTCCTGAACGAACTGCCAGCTTCACCCTCCCGTCCTAACGATCCATATTCAGTACTGGTTTCAGTTTCAGAGATGACATTTCCACTGGCATCGTACATCACTGTCTTATTCCAAGCCCTGGTGATGGTACTGCCGGTCACTCCCTGGCTGTTCCCTTGACCAGCCACGTTGGCATTCGCCACAGCTGTAGCCAAGTTCCTTCTGATTGCCTCTTCTTCTTCATGAGAGAACCCTTGGCCGTATTCATCGCGCCTCGACCCTTGCGAACCGCTGCCGTAAACCTGGCCACGGCTACCGTAAGACTGGGAACCAGCAACATTTGCCTGACCACTGCCGTAGCTCTGAGATCCCGCTCCGTAACTTTGAGACCCGTAAGACTGGGCGCCACCTGCGTAACTTTGAGAACCTTCTCCGTAGCTTCGGGAACCACTTCCGTAATTCTGGGAGCCCGATGAGGCAAATTGGTTCCTATTGGCGGTTTGGCTGGTGGAGTATTGGGTTCTTGCGCCACCTGATTGGCTTCCCGCATAATTGGCTCCACCGCTGGCAAATTGGTTGGTGTTTCCAGAGTATTGGTTTCCAGATCCGGCAAATTGCGATCCAGATCCTGCGGCGTAGTTGTTACCACCGGACGCGAACTGGTTACTTCCTGATGCGTAATGGTGGCTGCTACCTCCGAATTGGCTGCTTCCGGCGGCAAATTGGTTGCCACTGGCAACGTTTTGACTGTTGCTGCCTTGTTCCAAGTATGCTGTAATAAAATACAATAATTAGTGGAATGTTCCCTTATATTGAAATTGCTCAACACATTAGGTATTAATTCAACTTACTCTGTCCGTAATATCCTCCACCACGACTGATCTGAATTCCATGGTAAAATTCGCTGTTGGCCATTGCTGAAACAATAAATAAGGTTTAAGTTCCTCATCTGGTGATTTCAAAGATTGCTGATGATGATGACCATTTATGAAAACAATGCCGCTGACAAAGTTTCTTCTTGGTGTGCGATGTCGGTGATAAACCCTGGAGCTATATCTGTGGTTAAAGGATTTGCCAGACCAGATAAGCGTCTATTGCTGACTGCCCTGGCTGGCCTGGACGTATACAATAAGGAACTTTCATGCACCACTAAGAAGATGATTTACCAACCTTGCCTCTCCTTCACAAGTGGGCTGTTGTAGGGGTTATGCACAAACATGTTGTCGGGGTTGACGTGGCGCGCCACGTCACACTGCATGTCGCCGATCCACTCCGGCTGCACCAGCATGTACATCAGGTTCTCGCCTGAAAGGAGGGAGTATTGGATTGAATATAACGTCTATGGATTGGACATCTAGTGAGATATTGATGGACTTTATTGCGAAGGCATCCAAGCACAAATGCATACAAATTATGTGTTCTGGCTATAAATAGAACCTTTTACGTTTTAGCCAGTGTACCTACCTATTAACAGCTGTACCATTTGGTCATTAAACCAATCCGTAACTTAAAACACTTTTTTATAAAACCCCTAGATCTCTTGTGAGAGTCTCTGAGTTAAATTTCTGCACCCTACTTTTCATCCAGAATAATTGGAGCAAATACATTCATAATTATCTAACAGTTTCGAATGAGTAAACTCACCAGTATGCGTCTGATAAGGCCACATGATGTACAGCTCAGCCGCCTCCACGGCGAAGGGTCCCTCGTTCTTGATGTTGTACTTGTGTATCAACTGCGGGCCGAGACGGATGTCCTCCGTGACTTGCTCGTCTCCGCGGGCGTAGAGCGACGCGTTGTAGTGGAGCTCTGGAGGGTCTGAGGTGCTGGAAGGAGGAGGAAGGATTAATTAAATAAGATTTTGTGAATTTCTCTTGTACGGTTCATATTATTCAAATAGATCCCGGTCGTTTGGAATTCTTTGACAATCTCCTCATATCTTAAAAAATATTCATAGCGTAGTTTTCGCATTTTATTTTTTGGCAAGGTATTGGAAAATATTGCTTTGCTCTAATTTATCTTAGAGTTTCTTTGTCATTTCTTTTACGCTCAGAGCATTTAACCGCTTAACCGCTTGTATGAGAAAAAATTAGCAGACACAATTTAAATCTGCAGACATAAGTTTTTTTTTAATAATTCGCGCTTATGCCGCTTTCTCAATTTCATCAACTCACCGCAGTAAAAACTTACCCAATAATAGACAAATGCGCCTTAATAACCACCCCAATATGCAGCGGCTGCTCGTTGTCGTAGTCGGAGTCTCGCTCGGGGTTGGTGCTGTTGGCCACCATGTGGAAGTCCAGCGACTGCACCTGCGCGTCCACCTCCAGGATCACGCGGAACTTCACCTGGGGGTGGAGGAAGGAGGTTTTGAATTTGCTGCTTTAGTAAAAGTATGTACCTATATTGTTTATTGCAGACTTCAGGGGATTCCAAGGCGGAGCTTTCTTCTAGGAAAACCTGAAGGTCTAACACGGGGCGCAAGACGAGCAAGCCAACATCATATCGCGCGGCTTCGAGAGCAAGTGCGATGACTTGACGTGCACGTCTTGCCCCCTTATGTCGTAAACTAGATACCTATCAATAGATCAGAGGTTTGGAAAACATAGTACCTAAGTTATTTAGGATTACCGATAGTTCAATGGTTGATGGCCGCGTTCATTACTATCAATTTACAGGCATGGCCACGCCCACCCATGCAAGATACCTAGTGTCATCATCATCACGACCCATTACGTCCCCACTGCTGGGGCACGGGTCTCCTTCCAATGAAGGAAGGGTTTAGGCCTAGTCCACCACGCTGGCCAAGTGCGGGTTGGTGGACCCCAACACAAGCAAGCTTGTGCTGAGAGAGTTGTCGGGTAAGTGGGCAACCCGACTGTCAGATGTTTTCAAGCCGCCCGAAGGCCTCTGACTAGGCTTAACGACTGCTGCCGAAGCAGCAACCGGGACCCACGGCTTAACGTGCCGTCCGAAGCACGGAAGCGTCCAGAAAAGCACCACTTGAAATTGGTCACCCATCCAATGGCTGACCGTGTCAGTTGTTGCTTAACCTCAGCGATCAGTTACGATCACTGAGGCCCGCTCGACTACGGACGCTTCTATACCGTGTACCTAGGTACCTATACGTGATACCTAGTGTATTGAAAATAAATTACTCAAATTATACAGGGTGTTGCAAAATTGGTATACTAAGCCGAAACCTACATGTGCAGCATGGTATATCTAAGCCCGGATCTGAAATCAGAATTTGGAAATTCGCGAAAAAAAAATTGACCCTGTATAAAAGACACTTACCGCCTGACCACTAGCCATAGGGTTGCCCAAATCACACTTGAGCGTGCTGTTCCCCTTAGGTTCCTTGTTACTAATCGAGCAGTAGATCGGCACAGCATCTTCAACATCCTTATCCAGTCTCTCCATTTTAGCATAGGTGACTCCAGCAGGGATCTGCAGGTAGTAGGCAGCTTCGAAGGCGTCTTCGCCTGAGTTGTCGACTGACACGTCTATGTTTACGTTTTCACTTGATCCCAGGACGTAGTTGAAGTTTGGCCTGCAAAGGATAAGGGAAAGGGTTGTTACAGTGATATTTATTGCTGTCTTTACATCTACTAATGACGTTAGTCGTGAGATATGGTTTCTAATGGGCTTTAAAGGGTATTGATCGAATTTCAAAAGAATAAATAGTACATATTGTTTTGGCGATTTCTCGAAAGAGTTTAGCAGTGGACGATTCGACAGTACCGAGTCTAGACTGGTGATAAAATAGCAACTCACGTGGTAGCAGCCATCCTCAAATCCGGAATGCACACATTATCTGGGCCGCAGTTCTTCTGTATATTCAGCGAGTCCGTGTACACGTTGGTCTTAGTCTGGTCGAGCACGGGAGGGATGACGTCACCGGAGTACTGTGTCACCAGCTCGTATGTCATGGCCACCTCGATGGGTGTCAGCTTGTCGCGGATGTCCTCCTGGAGATGGCAGATGGTTTAGGGTTAATTTTGGTAGTAATAGAATGTGTGGTAAATTCAGATGTAGGATGGGCTTGATGCGTTGGATCATTTCAGCATGCTACGAGTTCCATAAGCCATTAATTGAAATGCTAAATTTAATTTAATTAATGCATTATGAAAACTATAGACCGCATCCAGTGGCGCGCTTTGGGAGAAACCTACGTCCAGCAGTACACTGCTATAGGCTGAAGATAATAATAGGCTACTAACATCCAAGAACACGGTTTGGTCGCGGCACTCCTGCCTGCCCTGCGCCAGGTAGATGTCCTCGCTGTAGGTGGTCTGTCTCGTCTCCAGCAGGAACAGCCGCTTGCTGCTCTTCTGCTTCGAGTCCAGGTCGAGGGTCACGCGGAAGTCTGTGAAGGAGGTGGGGAAATGGTTATTGGCTGCTTGGGTTTGTTTTTGGTTTATGTTTTCTTTGAGTATCTGTGAACATCATTGTATTATCCTTAAATATAGGGTTTCGTTATTTCCTTGTATTTCTTTACAATGTACCATACGTCTTTGATTACCTTGTACTTTTGCAGAAGCAGGTAGGTATGTACTATGTAGGTAGAAACTTCTTATTTAGAATTTCCAAGTAACATTGTTGTACATAAGTTTATAGGTAAGTTATCAATTACACCGATACGATTTTGAATTCAGTGCTGCTAATTACGATCTAACATCAAATGGTGATATGTACAAAATTTCACGATCAATTTTAACACATTTATTTCCAATTCGCTACTTCCATCACTCACCAAAGTAGCAGATATATCCCTCCGCTTGGAAAAAACAAAAGTTAGTAAAGATAACAAGCTTAATTTACTGTGAATACACTCTAATAATAAGTTGCAATGACTTACTTATTTGCTTGTTAACATTGATCCCGTCATACGTGAGACAGAACATGAGCTGAGCGCAGACGACTTCGGTTCCATCGGCCAACTTGCACTTCTTTTCTGTCAGTGAGATCAGTTTCGTATCACCCATGAACCTAACTTCAGCCATAACCTTGACCACGGGTCGGGACCTGAAATGGAAATGTTACGAATGCTGTAGATACGTTATTTATGAACAAAATAGGTCCAAAAAGCTATCCTTGGGGTACTCTTCAACATTTAATACCATAAATAAATAAATAAATAAATAATAAATAAATAATTATAACAAAAAAAAATCAATAAACTGTCTTTTAATGATTCTCTCTCTCTCTCTCTCAGCCTTCCGTAGTCCACTGTTGGACATAGGCCTCTCCTAACGATCGCCACCCCAAACGGTCACCCGCCATCTGCATCCAGCGGCTTCCCGCTACCTTCCGCAGATCATCAGACCAACGGGTTGGGGGGCGACCGACACGCCGTTTGCCGACACGGGGTCTCCACTCCAGAACCTTTCTACTCCAGCGGTCGTCGGCTCTGCGGGCTACGTGGCCAGCCCATTGCCATTTCAGCGTGCTAATCCTTTTGGCTATGTCGGTAACTTTTAATGATTTTAATGATTAACATTTACTATTTGGAACTAACTCATATTATACGATACGCCCCCAGTGCGAGTAAAAAACTAGTACGCCTAACAATGTCAAAAGCCTTACCTAAAATACACAGCGCTGTCAGACTTGTACGCTCCAACCACTAGATCAGTATAATTGTTCCCATCGAGGTCGATGCCCCCGGACAGGGAGAAGCCGAAGGTGGAGAGGAAGGGGGGTCCCGTGGAGACCTCCTCGGCGGTGATCAGCTGGGAGTGCTGCTTGCGGAGCCCGAGCTCGCTGCCGTGGTAGATGTACACCACGCCGCGACCCTCGGCGCCACCGTAGGGAGCCCCTACTGCTATGTCTGGAAATTTATGCAATAATTTGCCATCAGAGTTGTTTGGCTTGCAGGGAATTAGAAGGAGACTGTAAATACGAAATATATGCTAGCCATGAAATGCGTGCAAAAAGAAAATGTAGTCAAAATTATTACCTCCAAATCCATCCAAGTTGATGTCTCCTAGAGAGGCAACCGATAAACCGAATCGGCCTTTCGATACTTCTCCGTTACGCCAGTGACTCTTTTCGTAAGCCTGAAACAGTTTAACGACCATTGATAAAGAGGGCTCACAAAAATTGTTATAAGAGTTAAATATAGAGGCTAGTGACTTATTGCATAATTGATTCTAGATAAAAATTAAATAGTATGAGATACAGTATGATGAAAAATATGAAGATACGAACCTGATCCCTGCCTTGGTAGATGACATAAACTCGTCCGTGCTCATAGCCTTCAACCTTCGTCCGTGTGAACATCGGAGAGCCAACGATGACGTCATCGAAGCCGTCACCATCGATGTCTCCTGACGCCAGGCTGTACCCGAAGTACGCTCCGATTTGAGGACCACTGATGTTCCTGATGTTTTGGAGATCCCACGTGTAAAGTACCACCTGTAATAAAATATAATGATTGTAGTGAGAGGATTAACCAGTCAAGCATAAGTTGCAAAAGTCGTAAGTCGCTGACTGTCCATGACCGGACACATACATCACAATTGATTCTTCACTCAAGGAAGCTAATTTCGTGAACTTCCATGCTCCAGACTCTCGACAAAATTACACGAGATGGCGCGATATGAGAGTGTAGAGGCCAGTATAGTTAATAGTTTGGCGAGACCCAAGGCAAAACCTTTCGTAGAGAGATGGGGGCTGAACTTACCAAGCCCCTGAGGTCCTGTCCTCGCGGCACGCCGACGGCGACGCCCTGCATGCCCTGGCCGGCGAAGTCCCCCGTCGCCACCGAGTAGCCCATGTACGAGTCATCGTACTTGGGGCTCGCTTCGGGCGTAGACGTCAGAATCAAGTTCCTCTCCAAACTCTGAGAGTGCAGCTGACCTACAAAGTAAAATGTTTTACTCAAAATATCCGAGGATAAGATCGAGAAACACGAAGAAGGATGGTTTGGCTGACAATGAATGTGAAATTGGTTGTGAGGCGATGATAAAAGACACGTTTCGTGTTTTTGCAATGAAAAGCTTTCATTGGACAGCCAAACATCAATCATGCTGATAGAAACACATTTGATGAAGTTTACAACTGAAGGCCGGGGGTCGGGACAGTCTGGATCCGATAAACATTTAATTAAGTAGGTATTCTTCACAACAACCACTAAAATATTCTCCAAAGCGATTAAGGATTTATAAATTTTGTTAAATCTTGTCACCAAATCCATGTTATAGCAACCGGTCAAATAGTTTTAAAAGCCAATAAAACGAAATCAAATTTAATTAGTACCATTTTAAAGCATGGCCACTTTTTTGTGTTATGTTTAAAGCGTTAATAATGAATGTTGAATATTGTCGTGAGATGTCCTTACATATTATTATTATAATAGCCCGATATATCGTTAATCACCGGGTACCGACCGATATAAGTAATAAGGAGATGAAATCACCAAGATTCACATCAGCTATGTAAGTATTCCTATGTAAGTAGGTATTCGTAGTTAGCAAACTATTGATTTAACACAGGTACCTAATGTACCAAACATGTAACAATAAATAACAAAACTTTTAAATTTACAACTACGTCATCTAAATTAGCACATTGTCTGTGTAGAACAGACTATCTATCATTATGTTTTTTTTATTCTTGCTTCATTAGTTAGCAGTTTAGCACGTCTGTAAACATATTTATCTACAATATCATTCTAAGGTAACCATGTATTTGATATAACCCCATATTCGCGTAGATGAGGAGTAATGATGGAGATGGATCGCAGAGCATGGGGCTACATGACACAGGAGGATACAGGGACAGTTCTACTAAATGTTTTAGGCGATGTAGAATTAGGCGCTCTTAAGCCTTTCGCTATGTTATTCAGGTTAACAAGTTAAGTGGTCAATCGGCGTTACTGTTTCATTTCGTTTACCTTCTTCTGGTATTTTCGGCATAAAGTAGAGGAATCTTTCGTTTGAATCTATCGAAAACGTTCGTCCTGTGGATGTGTATTAAACATTTGAGAAACAGTTTTTATCAGTGCAGTGCAAAGTTACAAAATCTCTTGTTTTCATCCAAATTTCAGTTGCGTCTTCAAAGTGTGGCAACTTATATGGTGAACAGACAAGAGTTTTTGTTAATTAATAATTTATGTTAAGTCATTTTACCTTGCCAGTAGAAGCTCCCTGGTGCACCTAAGAATAACCTCTGGCCATCCTGAAACGAAAAATATAAATTATAAATATTTAAACTCAATCCGATCTGTGGAATACATAAAGGTACCCAAAGGTTATAAGTATGTACAATGTACATGTATCTGAGTGTGCAAATAAAGAAGAGACATAAAGTTAGCAAATTACTAGAAATGCAAACACTTTATGAACAGTGAAAAGGCAGCAGCGCACACGATAATTGTCATAGCCATACACAATTGACCTCACATTCCGTCCAATTCCTTACTAAAAGCTATAGGGAATCATAAAATCAACTGGTCAAAACAATTTTATAGGCCGTGATTTGAAGTGTAACAATTTTTATGGAGGCACTTCCATGTTATAGCCCCGAGAGTGCCGAGTTGAGATATCCTGTCGTAATTACAATGAAGGATAGATAAGAACGAAATTGCTCTTTAAGTGCGTGGGCCTTTTAAATTGAGTTGGTTCTTTACAAGTTTACATGAAAAATGCACCTCACAGGAGGTACTTTTACACACGATTATGTAATATACCTAATGCGATATAAAATACATATACTAGGTAGGTACCTAGATTTTTTTTATTTTGAGATGACTTGTTTTGCTGTTAGCCTGTTGGCTTTTACAGCTTTGCCTTCGGCTGAGGGGAACAGGTAGTCCCAGCCTCAGGAGGTACCTAGATGGCTAGCTAGCCTATCTCAATATAGTTAAATTGATTTACGCAAGTTTTACAAAAACACGACACATTATTACCACAGAACGGAGCATCACCAATCACCATCCCTTTTTTGTGGAAAATGACAACTGGTAGATATCTCGTTGGGACGAATGTTAAGAGGTATTGACAGACGACGACACATGCTGGGTCCTGATAAAAACCAGCCGCCTCGTGTGAACCGACAGATAATTCTCCTCAACTGCATGTAAAAGGATGATTTACCAATGCCACAAAAAATAACACTTTTGGGGGACACGTATCGGTTTCGTGTTTACAGATGTAAGCTCTTTGAAGTGCAGTAAGTAATTTGTGTAGATATATTTATCTTCTGTTTAAAACCAAATGAAAAACTCACTATAGAATATATTTATGTTTAAATACAGACGAATTGAGAACCTCTGCCTTTTTTCGAAGTCGGTTAAAAATATAGATTTCTTCAGAAAGTTAGCTTATATAGATTCGGCTTTAACTCCGAATTAACGCTGCCGCTCGCTGGTCAGCAGAGTTGTGATTTATAGACACTAAATAAGGAAAGAAAGTGTACACCGACCATTCATGGCTCAAGCCTTAAAGCTAGACAACAATGAAGTGATCAGCATGGCGGCTATGGGGGGATTATTCAGCTGTATCAATTGCGATATCGTAAACGCCTAATTTGGATGTGGACGTAGTGGAAAACAGATTTACAGATTAGGGCTGGTACAAATGAATGTCTGTAGCATAAAGGAAAAAAATAAACGCCACAATAATTCAATAAGTACCCTATTAAAATAATCAAACTATACTCTACTTACAAAATGTGGGAAAAATATGTAATAGTTGAGATTGGAACGTCTTTGGTGGCACCCCTAAGAGAGCCTATAGGCATATAAAGGCTAAATCCTAGCCTACCTCAATAAAAGCTCGTCCAGATTGAACAAGACAATGGCTGGCGCCGAGTGGCGAGTGTGCATGTAAGTATGCGCCTGCGCACCGCACCCGCCCTTTTATAGCGCGACATGGCAGCACGAACCACGGTTCGGCAGTGTCATGTCAAGGAGGGCGGGTAGGTACGACTACGTATCTCATGTGAAGTTACATATAAGTACCTAGGTACATACATACGTAGTGTTAAAAGTAAAAAATATATATGATATTGTTATACTACAACTAACTTAAAAAAAACAATTTTTAAGACCTATAAATGTGATGGTGCTGATTTAAAATTTTATGTTTGGAAATGGCAATATAGTGTTATACCCAGTTATACCGGAGAGGTTTATGTCATCTGATTATCTCGTCTTATCTAAGAACCTGTCGTTCCAAGAAGAAGTAAGAACACCCGCATAGATAACGAATTCAAGCTTAGAGTTACGACCCATAGAACACAAGAACCATTGAACAAGACCAATGAATATTCACTATATTAACACCGAAACAATAATTTCTACTTTACATATGCAAAACCGATGGCACTTTAAACCAATTCTTTTATTCAATTATTCATGGCGACCTGCGCATCATAAATAACACGATAAATGGTAGTAAAGGATTTCTTATTTTCCTAATGTGCAGACTCCAAGTGGATAAAACAATCATCATAGACTTTACATGGCTTAAACTTTAGTTATTGTGTAAAAAGATGGTGATGACGTTAATCGTGAAGATTAGCTGACAACCATAAAATACCAACGTCATTTTGAATTATGCCATTGTAACTTTACCGCGAAAAAAACACTCCAATACCAATACCCTTTGAAAAGCACGGCAAAACTAAATGTAAATCTGGGTACACGGTCCAAATAAAATAAATCTTTTGCCGGACAAATATCTAAATACGGCAGTTCTGTTAAACAAATGCGCGGTGTCCTGCGCATGCGCTTCCCGCCGCCATTGTCTGCAAATGGCCGCCGTTTAAGGAGTACGTCCTGAAACCATGTTTGTAAGAACGATAAGAATGTCCCCAGCGCTATAAGATACGATGACAAAATGTCTTGCTAATATAATCTTAGGCCAGCATAATCGAGCCGGTAAAGGCTGATTGAAATTGCTCTATGGAAGTATTTATACAGACAAATAATGCGCTATGCCGCGTAAGCTTTCCATATTTTATGAGTTGCAAAAGCAAAAATAAAGAAAATTTATCAACAGGTTCTTGATTTTAGATGTTAAATTTTATCTGGCTCGTTTCAGAGGTCTTGATTTACTCCCAGAAGGGAGAACACTCCCTAGGTATCCCATATCACAAAGTGCCCATTAACATTCAACATGGTGTAATGAATGCCCACGAGTTTGCACCTAGCATTCAATACGGAACCTCTAAACCATGTATTTAACAACCATCACTTTCAATTTTCAACCTTAAATCTTGTACAAAAAGGGTATATAGAGGATGTTACCATCCTTATCGACAGTACTGAATTAAATACTGCAGTAGAGTTATTGGGTGCTGAATAAGATGTGTGGTAGAGAATTTCCAATTGTTATGTGCTTCGGGCTTGTTCAACAAATCGCTGGTGTCTATAATATAATTCACAGAATAAGTTTCTAGTTGTGTAGAATTTCTGCTAACTTTGCGAGAAAACCATGATGACATTAAAGAAGAGTTTCTGAATTTCCATTCCTTATGTTTGAAACATGGAAATTACGTTTTCCTTTTTACATTTTGGATACCGTGTGGCAATAACTTTTGCGGTGCTGAATCTTTAAAGATTCTATAAGTCCGTTTATCTGTCTTACCCATTGAGAGCAGTAGTAAATAGAGCAAGCTCCGTGCATAATACAGGGTGTGGCACAAGTAGTAAGTCATTCCGATGAACTTTTGTTCTATGACTTGTGGAAATTCGTGAAAAAATACAGAGTCTTCCCCGTTCAGGCTTTTCACATACCCCTTCTAACACCCTGTATAAGAGGAAACATTAGAAACAAACGCAGGGCAGTCCGCGTGACCGGTGCAGCCTGTCGTCGAGGATGCGATCTCAGATAACCGCAGACACGATCCGGCCTGCCGCCCGCGATACCATAACTCCCAGATTCAGCTTTAATAGCAGTTAGGTTACCGAGCAGGGGGTATATAGAAGGGTATGGCAATAATAATGTTGAAAAATATATTATTTTATCTTGTCTGCTGATTAGATTTGGATCATGGATAGTGAAAGAAGTGATAAAAACTAGAGGGATTTCATTAGAATTACAAAATGTTTTAAAAGTTATGCAATTGATTGATAATTTACTACATAGAAGATTTATCTAACCAGCTGCAGCTGGCAGGCACTACAATGGTTTATAACTACTTTTGGAATTAAAAAGGAACTTCCAACACCTGTCTATATACTCGTACATATTTCTGAATCGTGTGGTCTTTAGCCTTAATCTGCTTAGTAGTATCCTCACGTACAGAGCCGGCGAGCCCAATGTTTGCACCAGATAGCATTCACGATTTATCACAACACAACATTATAAACATCCAGTTCCTACATCTTTAAATCTCCACTCCACTACGAATCCTACATTACATTCGTCGAAAAAGATTTTATCAAAATCAAAGTTATCGCGCGCTTTTTGTTTCTTTAATGTTTTTTTTATAAAAAAAGGCAACGGTTTGTTAATGCTTCTGGTTTCTGGGTAGGGTTTTCATGGTGTCATTTTTATTGTTGCGATGTGTGATACCGGGAATTAATAGCTTAGTTTAGTTTGTGCGTGCCTTGATATTTAATTAAGTTGCCGATAGTAAAGGCATTAATTTGGCGACGAAATCTGATTTTGTGTCTGTAATCATCCTGGAATACCATGAGAAGCATACCTACAAAATATGTATGATAAAAGCTTGACTCATCTTTAATTTATTACCTACGAGCAAAAACATTGTATTCGGAGCGAATAAGCATTTAAAGCCATATAAAAAAGAACAACGCCCGCATCCAAATACGGTGACAGCAATAAAAGAATTCGCAATATTGATTACTATTACAAAATAGGAGAGAGCCACCATTTTTTGTGTGGAACAATAAAAGTTTTAATAATTCATGAACGCGTCGAGAAGCGCGGGCCATGCGCGTCACGCGCGCGATGCCACCACGATAATAACTGAACGTAGCGAAAATAGTACCATTCCCACGATCGTAAAATCACGATGTTTTACATGCTCCGGATAGGTTTAGTTCTTGTTGGGAATCTACGCCTTCCTTTCAGTGTGGAAATGCAGCGGCTGCCGGCCGCCATCTTCGTTTTAGTTCTGGGACTTTTGCAAAGAGATACGAACGCTGTCTTATTTTTAAAAGATTATCCAACAGCTTGTAAGTACCTACACGATTAGTCGTCCTCATCATGCTTTTATAGGCAATCATGGTCGAGAGGCCGCAGCATTGAAAGGTACCATAATTATCTCTCATTAACTGCAATCAGTCACAAAATAACGTCTCGACACCACATCAAAGATCCCACGAAGACGAATTATATTCAATTCACCCAAAATTTGAGGGAAATAAATTAATGTCGTAAAATTCGGCGAATTTTATACGTAATTAGCGTAACGAAAAGGATAATTTAGTGAAGTTACCTTTGATATGGCGGCGCCGAAACCGGCCTGGCACACGCCTGTCTTGCGCTGGCCGTGGCTCGCTGAAAAAAATACAGAATACTTTTTAATTGCACAATTTTATAAATGGCCAGTAATTTCATTTGTAATGTTGTATAATAAATGGAGTGCGACAGTTATTTCGTAAGTCTGAAATTAATGAAAAAGAAAGTGAAGATTTGTTTAGGTTTCGTGAAAGTTTTTTTTTGTTTCATGATGTAATTATTTTGTATGTATAGATGTTGAAGAATGTGGTCGATCTCATCACATACACAATGATAACTAAGTATACACATAGACACAGCTACACAGTCATGCAACGGTACAAATACATACATACATTTATAATACATCTAAATAGTCTTATTTACCTAATAAATAGCTTATTTTGGTTTTATTTCTTTTGCTAACGTCTGAAAAGAATATTAATAATATGCGAAACATCAAAAAGTAAATTAAAATGCATGTAAAACTCGTAGAGTTTGATGCAGTGATGTGGAGCAAGTTAAGGCGAATTTATAGTTGAGTAGAGAACTCATAATTGGGTACTTTATGAAAAAAATACACCTCGAGCTTTTCTTAGTCGCCTTAACTAGCTTGAAATAGAAAATTATTCAAATTATAAGATGACCTAGAAAGGTGAAAATACATTGCGCGTTTAGTGCATTATAACATCGAACTATACCTTCGGAGACCGTAATGGACTAACCTTCGTCCATGGAGCGGAACCCTAAACAAAGCACATAATATAATAGCTTAAATACATTCAAAATATCGTTGTATAGGTTTAATTTTAAATAATATATTAAGCACATTAAATATAAAAAGTGGATAAAATATACTGATTGGGAAAATCTGAAAGTGTAACCAGTAACCACAGGAACACGTAAAGTACATTAAACAGTGACACAGCTTGGTTATACTTATACCTATTATACACCGTTAATTATAATACTCAAAAAAGTACATAAATAAGCAATTTCTTTAGATTATATTATTATTATTCAATTAACTATCTTATATACCTTATATGAATAGTTTGTAGTCATGTAAAATGTTACGCATAATTTAAATGTGGCAACATTGAGTCGGCACGTCAAGTCTGGCGTCGTCACGGCAATTTTCCCGCGCTAAGCGATTACCGCCGGAAGTAACCCACAGCTTTTCGCGCGCTTTGCGGCGGCGGCCATCTTGCTTTCAAGGTTTAAAACTCTTTTGCCAAGCACTAAAAGACCGCACGGGGCTTTTTGTTGGGGCTTTCACATTATGTTACTAGTGAAACAATCAAAATATCTTCCGCCCTTTTCTCTTGGGTAAATGAAGTTACGGGTCAAAAGTGGTAGAACAAAAGTTGTTTGGAGTGACTCCGTGAGTTAACCCTTTTCAGCTAATATACAGTTCATCTATAAAGTCATGAAAATAAAGAGTGCGATTTTGCAATCTTGAGTTGAGACTTTTTTATCATAGTCCATTACTTATTTTAAAATAAGATACCGATTTATAATCCTTGTTGAACAGATTTGAGCTTCAATAAAGGCAATAGATCCATTTGCGTTTTCATGACTTTATAGATGGACCGTATCTTCTCATCATGAAAAACTCACTAATTTATAAAAGAACTATGTCAAAGGCAGAAACTTACAAGTCCTACACGGAGAGAACTCGTTCACATCGGAGGCGGCGGAGGAGCGCGCCACGAAGCACGAGCCCACCGGGTCGCGCTGATTCTGCTTCGCCGACACGTAGGACACGTAGCGAGGGGCGCACGCCTGTGGGAGAGGAGCACGGTTAGAGATGGGGTGCACGGAAGGAGCATTGGAGAGCGATGTATAAATTGTAACTATGGGCGAGTACGTTCGGAATGTATATGTGTAGAGGAGCAGGGTTGGAGTGAGATTGGGGTGAACGGAAGGACCATCAGTGAGCGACTTATAAGTATTGTACTTATGGATGAGTACGTTCGGAATGTATAGAGGAGCAGGGTTACATCGGGGTGCCTCTACGGGGTGGTTACTGATGAGGGTGCACGAAAGCAGTCGCCGACTGATAACTGCTGTACCACGACGGGTACCACGATGACAAACCAGGGTTTGGCTCTGATTAAGATGCGCCAAGTGAAGGAGGGAGGGGAGATAGGTGGTGAAGAATAACGTCTGTAGCTGAAAGCTCATGAGGGGACAAGAAGAAAAATCACTGAACTAGACATTCTAAAGCTAAATAGGTATATACGTCTAGATTAAAATATTTTTGTACGAATGTAATATGTGTTATTAATAAAAAATAGTTAAGAAAAAATTATAATCCTGTTTAAATATCAACATCCATTTGTAATAAATCTATACAGATTCATAGTAAACTATCAAAACAATGTTTCCTAATTCCTGCTAAGTTACCGAGCGGATGTTATGTTATTTAGTGAATGTTTATATTAGCACAGAAATAGCGCGAACTGTTCATAAACCAAAAATAACATGGTGTATGAACTTGACTCTCTGCAGTTTATCTACTAGCTATAGTTGGACTTATAGGGCTGACAACAATAATAATAAGTAGAAAAAAAATATAATTAATTTTAATATTTTTTTCTGGAAGTGCAGGAGACAGAGTCCTTTGCGAATTTTTCAGAAAAAAATGTTATATTACTGACTTATCTAATGAGAATTTAAAATTAGTCTAAGTAAAAGTAGGTACTTGGTACGGATAGCTATACATATAGCATAATTTACAACTAAACTATTAAATTCATATTTTTTGGGAATCATTTTACTGGGTTGGGCTGCGGGCCCAAACCTAGCTTTTTTTAAGAGTAATAATTAACTTTTTTTATGTTTAAGTAAATCAATTTGGTACAACCCTACCCCATCTACGAAATGGGTAATCGAAAGAAAACACCTCCCATATGTGCTGGTGTTGTGCGAGTAGTGTGAAAGTTAATAACGCCGGCACGAGCCCACAGGCCATGGACACAGCCATCAGCTAGCCACACCGTGGTGGGGCTATTCTGCTAACGTACTGT
Organism: Plutella xylostella; assembly: GCF_932276165.1. NCBI lineage: Eukaryota > Metazoa > Arthropoda > Insecta > Lepidoptera > Plutellidae > Plutella > Plutella xylostella. The sequence goes on from NC_063990.1 coordinate 7,934,413, forward strand.
TATGGGTTCCGCTCATCTGGCATAATCTTTATTGACCAAAACTCATTTCGCATAACTCGTATGGTCTAAACTTTTTTGGCCGAACCATCACTTTGCCAAGACTTATGTGGCATAAGGCTCGTTTCGTCTAAAACTCTTTAGGCACAATCTTTAAACACCTACGTTTCGTTTGCTCAAATTTATGTTCGTCTATACCTATGTATAATCTTGTTTCTCCTAATTTTATCTTAATAAATAATATATTAAGTATGTAGTAAATGTACTAATTGTGGTATTTTTCTCCTACATCCCGAAAATCACGATATTGTATGATCAAAAAATCGAAAGTTAACGACCAATATAATTATTACAAACCCCATGAGATCGAAACCTAAAAATAGGTGCGACGACGAGCAAAGCGAGGAGGAGCGTGTTAGGTGCACATGTTCATCAAAACCAAAGCGGAGCGCAGCGAAGCGGAGCGGAGCGTTTTCCAAACAGCGGAAACAATACAAGGCACCAGTTTACTCTATGTAGGGAGACGCTCCGTCAAAGTTAAAGCCAAACGAATATTATTACTTTGTATAAACCTATGCCATAGCATTATTAGGCTATTCAAGATTTGGCCATACCATTATTAGGCTAAACAATGTTATGCGAAATAACTTTTTACTAAACGAGATTTATGCCATACGATTTTCGGCGTAACGAGACTTTGACCAAACGTTACTATGCAATACGAGATTAGGCAAAAAAATCTTATGCCAAAAAAGGTAGAACCATGATTTTTTTAAGACATCGTTACGTCTAAAAAGCTAGCTATTTTAATATGAAAATATATAATAAAGATTTCAGAATGAGATACCGCCGCCAACAACCTTAATCTGAGTGTCCATTGAGTAGTGGACTCGGTCTCCACCGGGACATCTGGCGGAAACCAACGTCTTTGTTATGACTGCGCACGCGCCGACTGTGCCGCGGCGTTTGACGCACAGCCGCAGAGCAGAGGCTGACAACGACAACTTTGCAACAGGTTAAATATGGGAGAATAATTTTTATCCAACTGGCAGCCCTAAATGAATAAAAAAAAGTAACAAGTCAGTGTAATAAACTTTATTTGGTATTGGCACTTCTGTTGCAAAGTTAGCGTTGTCAGACTCTAGTAATGTTTCTTGCCCCCCGCTTACAGCAAGTGCTGCGTTGTATGTAAGTTCTTAGGCACCGTACAGTCATTATTTCTGAAGACTATTTTAACAAGGACCTTTTTACTGATGGACTTTTGTTTTTATATGTACTGACTGTCCCGTACTATTCGTATCTTCATAATAGAAGAAGAAGAAGGCTGGAGTTAACTCACGAAAGTTGGGAATTCTGTAAATATATATTGCTTAACACATTGTAAGATAAATTACTCGAAAGTATTAAAGTGAGTACAGTATGTATACACAGTGTGATTCAGAGCCAAAAGTGAATCATCACAACATCACACATCGAAGCCTTTAAAAACAAACCAGCCTTTGTCACTCAGTAAACGATTCCACTTCCAAAACGAACTAAAATTGGACAAAGAAGTTACGTCATCGTTATTTATTAATACTTAAGTACTAATAAGATTTTAACAATGAATCTTCATACCACTTTGGTATTTATTGCATTTTTACGTATGGACGTTTTGATTTTGCCAAGAATTCGGTTTAAGTATAAGTGTATACTTGTGTGAATCAGAATTTACTCCTATGAATATGAATTACAAACACAACTTGGCATGAATTCCACTCAGTGCAGGTTTCCATTGTGAAAATAACAAATATCAAATATTTATTAGAGTTGCATTATTATTTATTAGTTGCGTAGATTTTAATCTCTTACTCCAGTGTATCACAAATAAAACTACTTCATTGAATTACTGATATCCTCTTCCAGGATACACAAACATCACGTATGTATAGAAGCAAGCAGTAATCTCTGGAGCTAGTGTGAAGAGTACAAGATATCGTAAGTGAAATGCAGTGTAGTGTACGAGCGATTTACCGTAGGTTTAGGTTGTATGTTGTGTACCGACACGGACACAAGCAAAGGCTAAATCAGACGAAAACTGTAATTTAGAGGAGACGCAGAGCGGAGAGCTTACGAGAAATTTCGAAAATGTTGTTAAAAAATACTTAAGGGTCTAAAAAAAGTTGTTGCTTTTGCCTTTTTGAAAGAGTAAGAACGGCTGCTAGAACATTTAGTATGATGTATGTAATAATTAATACACCTTTCGCAGCTACTTGCGTATTTAAAATTGTAAGCATTCGGATGACGTAAGTTAAGTCATTCATCATTACACATTTCAAACGAAAAAAAACTTTTTTCAACATTGCGGCTAACACAATAGCCTCTCTGTATGCACATTGCACAAACAGATACACAGTCCAACAAGTTTGTTTACAGCATTTGATTGTCGCTCGTTAACTGTCGGTCGAACGACTGTTTAACTGCATCGTTATTGCGACACAACCACCGACACTGATGGCCGATATCGGGTGACTATCGATTGTGTTGTGATGATATTTTATTGCCGTATCGGTTATCTTAATAGAAACTTAAATTCGGGTGACTATCAAGTAGTATGATCTCTGATGGTTTTTTATAGTCATCGTGCTAATCTCAAGTTAAAATTATAATAAAATCTATCAAAAAGCTTGCTTCTACTCGTAACTATACCCATAAAATAACAACAAATAATACTGCAGATGGTGCAATTTACAACATACCTACATAGGTACAGCTGTAGTATAATCGGATACCATATCTTGATGCGTTACCACTGAAGTAGCTTTTCCTCATTTCACTGATGCGCGATTTCCAAACGCTCGCTGACCCGATTCCGCGCGTATTTCCATCATCACCGCAGCCGTCTCTGGTTATTTCTGAACGGCAATATGGGTTAAGCGCAGATTGTTTCATGTCAATGCTTTCGAGTTTCAGGGGGGTCACTCTATACATATGACGAAAAACTAAGTTTCGCAGGCGCTGCTGCGCGAGTCACGACTCTATCTCGTTGTAGTTATTTAAACGTGCCGATTGTATTTTTGTTGGTACACTCTGTGTGTTGCAAAAAGGGTATACTAAGCCGAAAGGGGGTGACTTAGGGAGTCATTCTGAAAAAAATATTCGTTCTGTATAGTAAAAAGTCACGTCACCAATAAAGTTTCTATAGAAAAGGAATTTTTATTTTCGTGAATTTTTAAAACTTTTGGAACAAAAGTTCGGCTTAGTATACCCTTTTTACAACAACCTGTAGATAGAGTAACCCTCCAGTTTCGGTACTCGGGCCAAATGCATCGAGTTGCACAACACAACATACTTACTCATTTCTTCTCATCTATCATCACGATTTCATGTTCCTATTGAGATTGCATCTTTGATCATTTTCTTTTTATGGTTCCGGAATTGAATCTTGAGTGCTATCTATATTATGTGTTTGCATTGCAATAGGCATTCATACATTATCCAGCTAGGTAGTTATAGTTTCGCAACATACAATAGTATCTTGAGACCATTTATATTTATACCATTAATGTGATTGTTTGCCTATAAGTCAAACCTAGGCCAAGTTACAACACACGAGAAAAGGTAGACTTGCCTAGATTTACATCAAACCGCATAATTTATGTCTGAGCATAACTTATGGGAGCCTTTGTGCATTATTTACGACACAAATGTGCACGGCAGTGACAGACAGACAGACAATCTAAACAACGTTTACTTATGTTTAGTTAGAGTAAACAAAACCACGACTAATTTATAACTTTTTTATAAATTGTAAATACGGGTTCCGCTCATCTGGCATAATCTTTATTGACCAAAACTCATTTCGCATAACTCGTATGGTCTAAACTTTTTTGGCCGAACCATCACTTTGCCAAGACTTATGTGGCATAAGGCTCATACATTTTTTGATCATACAATATCGTGATTTTCGGGATGTAGGAGAAAAATACCACAATTTGTACATTTACTACATACTTAATATATTATTTTTTTTTTTTTTTTTTTTTTTTTTTTAACTGAGTTACTATATTTATTCATGCAAGACCAAATTAAAATTAACAATTCCATATAAAAAATCCACCACAGGTTTCGTCATTAAAATATAAAATTACATAATTTCATCCGCGACATGCTTCGTCCATTTACAAAATAAAGAAGTCAGCAAACATCCTTCGTCAAGTTAAATAATTAAAATAGCCCGCCCCAGGACGCACCCGACCCAAAGGTTCCCGTGACGCTGGCAGCATTGCCACGCTGCACTGCGAGGGAGATCCTCTGCATCAAGTACGCCCCAGAGCGCTTGTCATGTCCTCGATCCCTAAGACGACGCCCTAACTCTTTTATGAATGCCCTGCCCTGTGTTCCCCAGACCCCAGTCGTCTCCAACGCTAGAGGAACGAATATGTATGAGGTCATGAGTGCGCGGTATTTAGCGCATTTCTGCCTTGCTGCTGCCTCCGCTGCGGCACCGGCTGTTGCTGCAGTGAAAGCTACGTGCGACTGCGCAAAAGTGCAGACACATGTTGCGTCCCACAACAGACATCGCCCTCTTTCCCACGGCACCAGCGTTAGCCCATCAGGACGCTTGCCATCGGTACGAGACAGGCCGGGTGGCTCAAGCACGCTTGGAATATTCGCAGAAGCAAGAGCCCTCCGAATTATGTCATTTATGGAGTGGTGACGCGAAAATCTGCCTGCACTTCTGACGCAGTACAACCCGTGATGCCCCTGTGCATCCACCAACGCGCCACACACGCAGCGATGCGGTTCGCATATATTGCAGCCCAAACGAAGCGCAACTGCCACGCGCAGGGAATCGTTGTCTAACAGTGTGCCTAGTTGGGGTGAAGGCAACGCATGAAGCCACAAACCAGATTCGTGCTCAGCAGCTGCCCGCAGTCGCGCGAGCTCTGATCCCACACTCTGGCCGATGAGCCCGTTAAGAGTAATCTTACAAATCGGCTCATCCCATGAGCGCTGACACTCCGGCTGCTGAGGCACATCGCTGGCAGGACACCGAGCCCTCCACAAATCCAAAGCCTCCTCCGCATAAGGGATCTTAAACTCGTCACCATTAACATTCAAAATGCGAATGACGAGATCAATCACCCCGTACGAAGAGGCCAAGAAAGCGGGGAGCTCGGTGTCCTGCAACCGCCGTACGCCTAACCCGCCGTGCCTGATTGGGAGCGCCGCTTGATCCCACTGAGGAGGCGTCATCTCAATGTTGATGATGCGCTCCAGGAGCTCCTTTAAAGCCTTGTCATATTGAGAGGCAGCCCCCCCATGCCTCCACACCGGTGCGGTACGTAGGGAATACGTAAGCCTTGGCATAGACAGACTACCTCTCAATATTGTCAAGGCAACGTGGGCTGAGAGGTGTTTTAGATGGGGTTTTGTGGCCAATAATGTGTTCAACTTGGACATCAGTACGGCTGGGATACCCTCCGGAAATATGGGGGCACCCAACAGTGTGAACTCTGCCTTGTCCACGTACACTACCCCAGGTATCACCGACTCTAACTCCGACCGCAGCTCCTGCGGTACATCACCAGAGCAAGAGAATAATTCGCATTTCTGCGAGTTCAAGCGTAGCCCCAAGTCACCAAACCCCTCCACCAATATCTTTAAGTCCTCAATGACCACTTCCGGACTGCCACCAATCGTGCCATCATCCAGGTACCAAATGTTTAGGGGTGAATGAAGAGAGGCTATAACGTCTTGGACTGCCAGGCTAAAGAGCAGAGGACCTAAAGGATCCCCCTGCTGAACCCCAACCTGTGATTCAATCAAATTCACCCCATAAAACAGGTTACTTGGGCTGCTATAACATTGGTGGACGAATGGATATAGGTTAGGGGCTGATGACTTAACCTTACTTAAGATGACATCTCGCTCGATGGAGTTAAATGCGTTACGAACATCCACCTTCACAATGATGTCATTCCTTCGGGCTTCAGACATGGCAAAGGAGCGGGTTGCATGGATGGCAGCCTCACTACCCAACGGCACACCAAATCCGAGCTGATGGGGCTGCAATTCAGAAGCTAATGCCTGCCCAAGCGCGCGGCAACAAAGTTTGGCCACCAAACGACGAATCACACTGCCCACAGCAATTGGTCGAATTCCTCCATCTCGCTTCTTAAGGGCACACAGAGAGGCGCCATACAAAAATGGACAAATCGTACGATTAACCATGCCCTTCATCATGAAATTGACCAGATTGCAAATAGAGTGTAACAGTGCTACACCGCCATCACCCGCGGCAAAAGAAGTTAGCTCCTTAAGGTGCTCAGGCCGCAGTCCATCCAAGCCTCCAGCGGAACCGTTTTTGAAGGAGGCAATAGCTTCCGAGACATCCTCCACCTCCACAGATAAGAACTCGGATGATTGATCCGGCTCACCAGGCAAATTCAGAGGACGGCCAGGAGAGGGGTGTTTCTGACGCAAGATGTCCAGGGTTGCCTGGTTGTCGTCCGCGAGGCAACTATCCGACAGTAAAATACGGACCGCACCACTTAGATCACCATCATTAACTTTTTGTTCTACCGCCTTGTATAGTGACCGCTGCGAATGTGAACCTGTTGCGAAGTCTGATGCACTAAGATTTATTGAATTTCCATCATTAATATTTTTCTTCACTTTCGAAGTGAGTGACTGTTTTCGATCATCCGAAGAAGGCACTCTGAGGGAAGTGAAAGAAAATGTCAGCAACTCATACCAGTCCTCTGAATTATTAGTCTGGACACACTTTTCCATTATCTGCGAAAGCTTATTTGCGGCAAGACATCTAGCTCCCTTGGGCACATGTTTAAGAACTCTAACGTTCCTCCTAAACAATGGCACTCGTGACAAACTTGAAGCTATTGGGTCTACCTGGGCTGCATTCTGTGAGTCACCCTGCAGCGCCGGAGCTGAAGACGGCGGCTGCCGGGGGTACCCGTCCCCATGAACGCGGCTAATGTGGACATTTAACCCACGAGGAACAACATACTGCCTCGAGGAACCAGGGCAATGAGGACATATCGATTTAATGTTATCGCGCATCTCATTATAAAATAATAATAATTAAAATATTGTATCATATAAAAAGGTCATATAGGCATTATACACTCAAAACTGTAATCGTAATGCAATAAGTATCTGAGTTAAATAATAAAAATTATACAAACAAATATGTCAACAAAACAATCAAATAAAAATGAAAAAAAAAAAAAAATAATAATAATAATGTATACCTATTTAAAGATAATAAAATAATCATAGATCATACACCATAGGTTTCGTCAAACAAAAATAGATTAAAAAAAAAAAAAAACCGTAAATTGGGGATCGAACCAGTGTCCTCCGGGCTCTTGCCGACTCTTCGCCGAACTAGACTAATTCTGTAATGTCACTTGAGACGAATAACTGGTACAGTTCGTATGTAGTTTTTTGAAATTGTGTCAGGGGGTATTTGTAAAACTGGTCGTGTATTTAAAACCAATTTAAAAGAAGAAAATAACTGCACTGTTCACTTTATCACTTTAAACACTTTCATCCCCGTAGTTGTGTCTCGCAAACCAGGAAAATAGCACCACAGGACAGCAGAAGCTTGCAGATTACGCGTCCGACCGTCGCGAACCAACAGCACGTCCACCGGATCACCGCCTTACTTCTCGCCACAATAAATCTCTTTCCGCTTGTATTTGCACTGAGATAACATTTGTGCCCACGATTTATAACGTCATAAGCACTTTCGTATCAAAATTCAGCTCCTCTCCAGCTTAAACGATTTTTTTATTGATAACAACCGTATCAGGAAATGTTTACTTTGAAGCGCCCTCTCGCGGCCTACATACTTAATATATTATTTATTAAGATAACATTAGGAGAAACAAGACTAGGTAGACTAGAAACTAGACATAGGTATAGACGAACATAAATTTGAGCAAACGAAACTTAGGTTTAAAGATTGTGCCTAAAGAGTTTTAGACGAAACGAGCCTTATGCCACATAAGTCTTGGCAAAGTGATGGTTCGGCCAAAAAAGTTTAGACCATACGAGTTATGCGAAATGAGTTTTGGTCAATAAAGATTATGCCAGATGAGCGGAACCCTCAAAAAATCGAAAGTTAACGACCAATATAATTATTACAAACCCCATGAGATCGAAACCTAAAAATAGGTGCGACGACGAGCAAAGCGAGGAGGAGCGTGTTAGGTGCACATGTTCATCAAAACCAAAGCGGAGCGCAGCGAAGCGGACCGGAGCGTTTTCCAAACAGCGGAAACAATACAAGGCACCAGTTTGCGCTATGTAGGGAGACGCTCCGTCAAAGTTAAAGCCAAAAGAATATTATTACTTTGTATAAACCTATGCCATAGCATTATTAGGCTATTCAAGATTTGGCTATACCATTATTAGGCTATTCAAGATTTGGCTATACCATTATTAGGCTAAACAATGTTATGCGAAATAACTTTTTACTAAACGAGATTTATGCCATACCATTTTCGGCGTAACGAGACTTTGACCAAACGTTACTATGCAATACGAGATTAGGCAAAAAAATCTTATGCCAAAAAAGGTCCTGTAAATATGTAAAATCTTATTTTATTTAGCTTTTCAATACCGTAATATAAATTGTCACAAGTTGCACGTACCAGCAGCCACGATGCCGATCGACCCAACGCTCTATTCCTATAAAGCAATTCCGTTTTCTTCACCCGAAGCCCTAAATAGTCTTCGAGATCAAACACTTCATACAAAACTAGCGCTTATATTCCATAGCTCTTACCACCCGAGCTTAAGGTACATAATGCGGAATAGATTTAACGGATACATTGCCTAATACAGAGATACAGTTGTAGTCGAAAAAAATATACCGCTTTGTATGTGGTCTCCACTTATTGGTATCTCATTGATGGCGAGGATTCCAGCGTGGCGCGGACTGGGCAAATAGTTCCTCGTGCTCCGTCCAAGGTTTATGTGCACTGGGTGAGGGCGCCACTGTTGTATGGGTTTTAAGCTAGTGGTAAAGACTTTACGCTGAAGCTGCGTTATCTTCGTTGGAAAAAAAATCATTACAAATTTATTAAAATACCTATGTAAACATCGTAAGTAAATGAAAGGGCTTCAACTTTTAAATAAGTACCTACACCAAATTGTGTAACAGGCACGGTAGTTTTTTAAAATATAATATAGATAATATCAAGATAGTAGGTATAACGACAACTATCAAAGCCTAATAAGTAATAGCAAACCGTAAATTTTTACAAATCATTAATCAGCATTGAAAAATAACGAATGTAAAGTAATGCAGGAGCTTTCCAGGCACAGACATTTCTCAATCATCATACAGTAGCGGTCCCCAGCCATAGTCGTGTACAATTAGAGGCCAGTTCCTCCACATCTGCGCAAAAAGTAGATCTCCACTCACAGTTACATGTGCTACTGCGGGTAGTATATGGCTAGACCAGACACTAGGACTAGGCAGTTAGGCCCAGCCTTAGGTGTTGAATCAACACTCCGGTTCTATTTCTGAAGAATAGCTGTAGTAGTGAGGTTATAAAGAATAATTATACGTGTGTAAAAGTTCTGAAAATACTTCGGTATGTTTTGAAAGTTCTGTAATGATTTGCAGTCTTCAAAAATCATTCCATGCTCTTCAATTATATAGAACAAGAGAGAAAACGGTTAATTTCTATTACAACGTAGACTCATCAACTATCCAAAGAACCTCAGCCTATTCCCCGAGGTGCAATCCCTATCAGTGGCCGGATCACCGCTAATAAACTCCGGCAAAAAGCTAAACACCAAACAATTTCTGAACAAATTATTACACAGCGTTCATTATAAGCGTATTACTTCCACCGAGCACGGTGGTCCGGCGTGGTAGATGCCGTGATGACTATCGGTAATAACTTATTACGTACTAGTGAATATATCTGCGGGTCACATCATCGACATAGCTACGTACGAGCTTAGGAATTGCTGATTGTTATGGGAAATTATGAATGTACACCGGTATGTATGCCTTATCGAATATTTATTGGTGAATTCCTTTTAGCAGGTGTACTTCAACTGTTTTCTGTAAGATGACACAATGTGTTTGTTGTTTTGTTTGAATGCCTGAATGAAAGCAGCGTTTACACAATCAATCAATATTGGAAACTATTAACTTTGCTTCGGGTAGGTGCAAATTTTTCTCATATCTGTTCATTGAAATGCAACAATCTGCATAATTTAATAAACTATCTCTATCTAACGATCTCTCAATCTCCCCGCTAGTATCCATTAGATCTTATTAGGTAAATGTTAATCGAACAACAGCGGTCTTCACTTAGCCACTCTCATACATATGTAGGGAACAAATTGATGGCGACCGGCTTATCTCCGTGATACGGAGATAAGGTTGTATATCTTCTGAAATTATGTGTAGTTAGTAAACCTATGGTACTAAGGAATTCGTGGAATATTCAGCCTAGTCTTCTTCTTCTTGATAGTTTCCTTCTTCTTTCTTTCTTCATCAGCAACGCTAAAGCATCACGATGCACGAGAGTTTGTCATCACGATCGTGATGAAAGGATTAGATTATTAAGCTGACCACCGGGCACATACGAAAATTTTCAGTCCTAGTGGCATTTAAAATTGTCCGATGCTTCGAATCCTAGTGTACAATATACATATTAAAGTTATTGTTAATAATTTTAATATTATGTTTTTTTTTAATTTATATCCATGTAAGTACCTATGTGTCTTTTAAATAAAATATACCTACTTAAATACAAGTTAACGCACATTGTTTTAATATTATTTATGTATCACATTCCACAGGCACTCGCGCCTCAGTTATATCGAAATGCAAGTCTGGCGAAATATTCAATACATTCAATATGATATTCCATAAAGTACGACTTCAACAATAACATAAGTTTTCACTCGGCATCGCGCGCCGCCCCGCCTCCTTTCACAGCACTCCTGAACAATGGCCCTTTGTACCTTCCACTGCCAATACTGCTATTTATTTTATTGGATTATGACCTGTTATAAGATATTATGTTCCAGAGTTGACGTGTAAATGGTGTTTAATGCGTTTGCTAAGATTTATAATTTACTGTCCATAGTTCGTCCCGAGAACGCCAAATTAAACTGAACTTGTGTATGGACATTCCATGCTGATTGGCTGAGTCTGAAGTTTATGCTAAGGTAGATTTCTCAAATGAGAAACTGGACCTTAGAATCTAGAATGTTGGGTCATATAGTTTGTGTACGGTATGAAAAAGCAAAAGAATTGCTCTTGTTGCTTCTAGATTTTCTGCAACCATACGTGAGCACACATACATTACATGCATCTAGGTAATAGCAGTCGGAAACGATAGAGCTCACTCCACCCACGGCGTGTCATCAGCTGACCGCAGCGGGCACTTGGGGCCAATGAGACAATGATAGCGAGGACAATGCGCCATCCATCCCGCGCATCCGTCCGCGCGGCGCAGGCGCATGGGATATTGCGCATCATTGCCAAGAGCAGGGTCGTGGTGCAAGGGGGAACGAGGCACGTCAAGGCCGATGCTGATGAAGAACATGGAAGACTCCGGCAGCCAACGACTTATTAGCTGAGATTAACTGGTTAAATCTTTTACCAGTTAATCCCAGTACTACAGTTTTAATCCAACCTTATATCCATAAAAAAGTCATCTAATAGTGTCACCCATCTCTCTGAATATGAAAATATACCTAATGTGTGAAAATACTAAGCATCAAACTTCGCATCTTAGTGTGACGACGACGAGATGACTTTATCAAGTATTTATTTGTATCAAGTGTAGGTATAATTCAGACTAAATTTCTGCGCTCCCGCTTCTTCTTATTACTTAACCCATCACATATGAAGGGGAAATATGCATCTTCCTTAGCTATTTATTGCACCGATTTGTTTCGCAGACGCCTCTGTAAGCCCATAATGATACTCATATGCTCAGTGCGAGGGGAAATCTATTGTCTTACAGAAAACAATATGCGCCCGCTGATAGGAGTATTGCAATTGAGAAATAAGGTCTAATAACTCGGCAAACAAGAAGTTTATTGCTGGCCACAAAGAAAATAGAATCGTAAAAGAAATCGAAACGGAATTGCACGATGAATCGGATTAAGACATTTACTTGAGTGGTGATAGTCATCTTAAATCAAAGTACAATTATTATTTACGACCAGAATCATAATGGAATTAACGTCGTTTAGTATAATGGCAGTTTAAATGCATTTCGTAAGACCGGCGGCAAATCAGAAGTTATCGATCTATTGAGAAATGTAATCTCAATCGGATCGTAGCGGATTCTCTGAGGCCGAGGCCGCGCGATCCATAACTTACACATTATTGCATTTTGATTAGGCTGAAGTCAGTAACTCTGTTGGTAGTTGGTACCTCATGACTTCTAATGTTCTCGTCCATAAAAAACGATATAAGTTACGGTGATTTTAAAAACCTATAGGTATTATAACAAAAACATACATGCAAAAAAGCTCACATGCCGAGTTGAAAACCTTCTCCTTTTTTGGGGTCGAACTCCGTCGAACAACTTATATTAATTTAATTTAGTACGTTTCAATCTACACACGATAATTAAATATGAAACAGAAAGATTACCACTTTCAATCGTCCAGTTTCCTTTCAAACCTGAATGCTTCGTAACTATCACGAGCACTGATCTTAATAAACCCTAGGATTGACGTCGGCACCTTTACACTATCACATCTAGATAACGCGTGTCCTATCTAGTAATCTAGATCTTGGCTAGGCTATTGCCAGGCTGGTACCTTCCGTATTTCTAGGTAATAAGGGCGGGGAGGGTGGCAAGGATGTGTTCGCTACGTGGTAAATATGTAGCTGGTTGGTCGCCGCTAATTTAATGATATTTCTATGAGAATCCGTTTGGTAGCCACTGCTGGTGCATTTGAATAAATTCCTGTACAGTCATATACTATCTACATACTTTGTGCATACTCATAGTAAATAAAATACCTATGTATTGTGATTATGTATAGATCAGATCTTGGTATAGGAAATTAGCAATTTGTAACCCTTTGACTAAACGTAGGGGCAACTTCTATAATTTCTCGTAACAAACTGTGAAAGGACCACCTAGCTCTAGTCCGTATATTTTTTGCCCATAAAGGGATGGCGCGTGCGTGACGAATGATAAGGAATTGGGCCGTATTCTTTATGTTTCTAATGAAATAGACATTTGATAGGCGTGATATTAGTTTCTATTTCATGGGGTTTTTCATTACTAATTATATTCACTCAAATATTAGCCATACCGATTTACTGGAAAAATAAGTAAATGTAAATTATTGTTCTGTATTTAAGAAGTCATCGTAGTAAATAACACAGCAGATAGTGGTAAGAAAAGATAACAATGCAAGCTATAGTAATAAATAAAGATTCACCGGCGAATCAATGTAATTCCTACTGTAAAAACAAATGAGGGTTTTATCACTTTTCCTTTCACACAATTGCACTATAGAATTAAAAACAATAAGGGTAAATGCCCGTAGAAGGCTTCCTTTGGTCACAATATCGCATTCAGCCACCGCCTTATTGGGCTGGTCGAGCCCAAAAGAAACTTAAATATGGACTCTGACAAATCACCCGGCGATTTGTTACTTTTACAACTTTTGTATATACAGGGTGTTCTGCTGGGATTGTAGATGAATTATTATGGTATTATGTGATGTTTAAAATATGCCTTCGTTATAAATACACCACAACAAATGGTTTTAATTATGGAGTAGTGACAGGTGGCAACACCCTCATATACAATGTATTCTTATTTTAATCCATAATATGGACCTTTTATAGTCTTATTTGATTCTATGATTTATGAACATTTATAAATAAAAATATGAAAGTACCTATACTTTGCTCTAAAGATACAAACTTTAATAAGTACTTACCTCGTATAATATGCTAATGAATTTACAGTAAAGGAGCCGTTCAAAGCTTAGGCCATCTAAAGTGCATACAAAAATGCACACGCAGCGGGCATCTAGCGAGGAATCTCAAGATATCGCGCGGCTGTCCGCAGATCTATCTCCGTATACGGACGATCATGTGCGTCGGTACATACCTACACGCAACGGGCTATGCCGCTATGATTGATTCCTGAATATATGGTTTATAAAACACATGATAAAAATATTACTATATGTGTAATTATAAGTATTATTAATGTTGTTACAGTAGCTGATTTAACTAATTTTTATAGAGCTATCATAATTACCTATCAAATTAACTAACTTTGTCGCTTTTATAGCTTTTTTATATTTAATGACTGCACAAAGGAACAAGAGGTTTTAATTCAGGAATACAACACAGAATATTTAATCATAATAAAACATGGCGGAAGAGGCAGGACTGACCCAGCACAAACTCAAACGGGTGACGAGTGGCAACTGCAGTATCTCGCGATTTATCACAGGAAATCTATTTGCAATTATAATAAAGCTTGTCTGTCCGTCCGTCTGTCTGGCGCACTGTCATCGCACGCCAGTCTGCCCTAAGTACTGGTCGAATTTACATAGAGCCAGTCCTTACATGTGTTGAAACTGCTTACATATTTGCATCCTTATTGTTTAGTCGGTTTATTGCTGATGCAGAATATCCAGTCGCTGGTGTGGTCTTTGCTATAATGCTGTTACACCTCAGAGTAACAGTAAACCCCTTAAAGTGATGCCACTACAGGAACTCATCTTATAGGTACCTTCCTACCTACATGTCTAAAATTGAATATTTGTACTTATATTTTATATTATGAACAGATCCAAAACAAATAGGTAGTATATATAGTATTGTAGTAAAGTAGCTGATTGTATTTCCAAGGTAAACTGCAGCATTGTAAATAGTTTAACCATATTTAGAAAACCAATCATTTCGTTTTTATTATCCAAGTAATGGAACCATTATATCACTTGTTGCTACTTATCTCCAATACAGCAGTTTGTTGTTTATTTTTATAATATAATTAATTTCAATAAAAAACGACGATTGAAAATGGCGCATTACTTATAAAGTTCTTTTGAAAAGACAAAGTCCGAGACAAAACACCTTCGCTTCGTGAGAAAACTCTACAATTAACTGCTCATTCAGTTAAATAAAATAAGAAATAGCAATACGTATTCATTGCAGAAATAAGAGAACAATTACTTATAAGGAGTAAGCAAAGTACAGCTTGACTAAGAAACTTTGGACTGTGCCTTGTAAGTACTTGAAAAAGTATGACTTCCTTCCTAATTTTTTTAGATATAAACAACATCAAAATGTGATACTTATAAAGATAATAATTTGTGTTGTGTGTTGATATCTAGTGTTAAGTACCTACATAACAGATTCCAATGAAACAATAAAACTGCTTAAACAAGAAAGAGCGTACCACAGGGATATATGTTAGAACCTCTATCTTTTCTAGTAATTGTCATTAAAAAGTAAAACTATTATCCCGTCACTATCATTATATCCCTCTATAAAATGATATCAGTGGCGCCCTCTTTTACACTCATCTAGCCCCTTTGATGAGACAGCCAAGCAATTTGTTATAAATAATTCTAGCAAAAAACTTGAATCGATCTACAATTGCATCGCCATCGCTCTCTGCGGGTGAGCAATTATAAATCGATATTTATCTCGCAAAGTACACATAAGAAAGGAAAAGTAGATTAATATGACACACACGCGTATGGTGTACCTAAATAATTAAGTACTTACATGTATGTTTTTCTGCTTTCCTGAGCAGAATTAAAATTAATTAATAAATAAACACATGTTTTTTATTTCCTGACCAACCTATACTTAGTGTTAAATTTATCCGTCTAGTATATATTTTATTAAAAATATGGTTGTGGGCGTTCTTTGTACGTTATCATATTAAGCTATCCCGAACCCCTAAGATTAGATGATGAATCAATGGTTTGGTATAAGTACCAAAGCTGTATTTTCTTAACATGCTGTATAAAACTAAAGGTGAAGTCACAGGGACGTTCCCAGTTCCCACTACACTCCCGCCGTTTCACACACACACACACACACACTTATATGCACACACACCACAGAGACAAAAGAGAACAAAATACCTAAACAAATTGCTCGACACAACATAGCAAGCGGCTGGGAGAGACCGCTTTTTGCACTAATTCGGCATTCCGAAATAAAAATTCCGAACTCCTTGCAAGGCGCTGCGCAAAAACCGACAGCCTCTTCGGCGAACAAGGACGATTTCGAAAATGGAACAAAAAACGTTGTGTTCTGAAACTGAGCCGCCGCCGCCGCTTCATGACACCAGAGTTAATGTGGAAATTACGCTGGCCCTCGGAATAAGGAGGCTGGTAAACAACTAAACCTGCATCCTTGGTCTATTATAAAGAACCATAGAGGAGTAGTGAGGACATACCTTGGTGAAGACTTTCTGATGGGTGGGTGTGCCGAATCTTCTTGACTCATTCTATGCTTTTATGACACCCTGATACCATAATATACCTACTATCTTAGAACCTACCCATACAGTCTGACCCAGGTCCAACCCCATTCGGTTTTATTCCAAAGATAACATAATCAGAGCCGTCAGATCGTAAAGGTGGACTGGCCTGGTAACCCCAAAACGGCCGTAAAGGCAATAGATAAAGACATTGAAATGGACTACGTCCAGTGGAAAATTAACCCTTAAGTCTATCGGATTAAGGGTGGTCTGATTTCAAAGTGTGAAGTTCGCTACTGTACCCTGATACCTGATGGGGTTGACCCTGGAGTGACCCATTTTCGCTGAAATGGCAATGGGTGTTTGTTCGCCAGTAGGGTTTCCATGATGCAATAGCTTGCGACCGTTTTATTTTTTAAGCTATTGTTATGGTTTAACTATGTAATTGTGTACTATAGAGACCATCAATATGTATGTATGTACCTACATCATTGAGTGAGAGCTTATTAGCTTAAGTATTTATAACTATGCTTTTACTTTGCTTTTAAAAACGTTTATAGGCTTATATTAGGGTGTCCTATCGACATGATAAGAACGAGGTTAGTCGGAAATCGCGAATTAAAATATATTTAATGACCGGTTATTAGTTATTTTGACATGGCATGATGGCAACCCTGTTTGCAAAGCTGGCCGAGGGTTGATGGGCGGCCCTGGAGGAAAGGTGACAGCATTTATGAGTCATGAAAGTTTGTTTCTAGACGGTTGAGGTGATTTGACGATTTTACTATCAGTAGAAAAGTTAGCTTTCTGTTTTATACGTGGTGCTTCTTTCGTAGATACTTAGGTAGGTTAGGTGCATAGTGTAGGAATAATCGTTTCCTGTGCTAAGTACCATTATCATTATAATAAAAATTTACATAAGTAAGAATAGCTACTAGAACACTGACTATTGTTTAACTTTTAAGCTTTCACGCTTCGCATCGCCAAATATCAACAATGAGATACTCAATCATAAACTTATAGTAAAAGATAATAACTGAATACAAAGTAAAACCTCCTTTAGAACCTTGGAATCTCAGTTTATATTCGTTAAAGACGATATGAAGGTGAGGACACACTGGGTGCCACCGGAAGGGTGCGGTGTCTCTTTCACTATAAACTTTATAGGTCAGTATTACATAGTTATGAGGTCACCTTTATTTTTATGGTGCATTAGAAATATGTTATTATGTAGGCCGAGATTTCTAAACCATAATTTAGTGTCTTTATTAAGTACCTCTGAAAACAAAGTTTTTAATCAGAATTTGAGTAAAAACGCAACGTCGTGATTGGTGCATTAATTGTCGTTGTCGTTGAGTAGATAGAACTCAAATTCATGGTTAGCTAGATTTAGTCAAGTGAGAAACTGGGTAATATTGGCTGAATAATGAGTTGGTATACTTACGACGATGGGGCCGTTGACCCCGGTGCTGGTGAGGGTGGCTCCGAACCATTGGTTGGACTTCTGGTCTATCTGTCTGTTAGACTTGTCCACGTTGTTGCCTGAGAACAAAAAATATTGCTTATATTTCTCACTGTCTAGTATGCTTACATGGTGTGTAAATGAACTAGTTTTTTTTAAAGTAAATATTTTGTAAATAATAAGACATACATAGAAATGTATTAAAAATACAACGTTACGGTATGTAAATAGTCGTTATTGTAAGTACCTAGTAATCATAATAATATCATAAGACCCGTGAATTATCATGGACTAGTTTTTCTGTTCGAGCTTCGAAAATACCTACTTCTACTTACATAGGGGAGACCGGGGACAAAAGTAACAGCGGGTCGAAAGTAACAAAGACTCTGTAGACTTCCCCAATAGCCGAAACGTCGCTCGCGACCGCTGGTTGTCAGCTTGCACTGCCCCCCGCGCATGCTATCATTTTCCACGCCTGAGCCGCGGTGCAAGTTTGTGTTAGTGAGCATTTCGTGATTTTACACACCAAAAGTAAGTTTTTTGGTGTTTATTCATTTAGTGTTTACGTAGAATTAAGATGCCAAGAATCATATGACTATTTGCTCATTGATTCATTATAAGATTGTCTGTAGTAGGGCATGCAATACCGCAATACCGGTATTCGTAATACCGGGATCCCGGACAAAATTCCCGCTTTTTTCAATACCGGTATTGAAAGTTAATACCGGTATTGAAGTAATACCGGAATCGGGCTTTTTTAGGCTATAAATAAAGCGATTAAGATTAAGTTAGCCTTGTGTTCCTATATACTGTGAAAGCGCACTTGTTCCCAACCGTTTAATACAGTTTTCGGCTGCTAGAACTCTACTGTTGACCATGCGTAAACCGACACCGGAAGTAAAAAAAATAATTTATTCTAAAATTTAAACTCTAAAACTAAATTCTCGTAAAAATATACAACAAAATACGAATATGATTGCATTTTCTTATTTTATTTTGACGTATACGACCTTTAAACACAGTATATGCCATTTATTACAAGGAAGTCTAATACCGGTATTAATACCGGGATCCCGGTATTGAGTTGTAATACCGGAACTCAATACCGGTATTGAAAATTGTTCCGGTATTGCATGCCCTAGTCTGTAGCATGTTATAAATTGTTTTCGAATAACACGTGCTGTTTTAAAGTTATGTCGCCTGATATTTCAAAAATGGGGATGGGTATAAAAGTAACATCTCGCGGCAGGACAAAAGTAACATGTTACTTAGGTAAGTTTTCCATGTCACATTGTAAATTTTTATTTTTTGTTGTTTTTATTAGATATTTGTGCCATAATATTGTATATTATAGCACAAATAAAACAACTTCTTATCAGTTAGTCAGTTTAAATTATGGATCTCATTTAAAGTTTATCTTAAGAAGTTTTTATTAGTTTTGTCAATAAGTTATAAGTTTTTTTTAGTTTTGATAGTTTTTTAAGAAGTTTTCTTAACTAAATAATTTGATTGATTTTTTGTTCTTTATTTTGAATCGTATTTATAACATTGGGCAGAATTTATGGGTTGTTACTTTCGACCCATGCCTTGTTACTTTCGCCCTGACCATGGGGTCGAAAGTAACGATTTCCCCTTTTTTTTTGAGGCTTTAAAATTGCTAAAATTCGGTATGCATTAAGTAAAGTAATAAAGGATATTTGTAGACTATAGACGAAAGTTTTATGTGACTATATTTATTTTATCGTAAATGTTATTAATAACGAGAAATCAGACAGAAACTACAAACTGTTACTTTTGTCCCCGGTCTCCCCTATATAATGTAATAGTTTACAAGTAGGGACAATCGGCATTACGCGAAATAACTTTCTGAACAAGACCACTTAACCAACACGAGCAAAACAACTAAAAATTTACGATAACTACCATCATAAAGTCAAGTCCTGCCATAAACGGGTATAACATGTCATTTCCGAAATCAATACAGCCTCGTAAGAAGAATTGCTTATAATAACTTAATTCGGAGTTCGTAAGAGGCTCGCCATTTATCTTTAAAAGTTTGAGAAAAGATTGAATTCTGTTGGGAAGTAGTGGAGGTGGAAAGTGTGATGGATGGGCGTGGGACGCCCCCAACTTAGCTCGGGGCGCCGCGTTTCGTTGGATCCAAATTGAAACTGTTTCCATACAATATTGCATTTCGGGTAGAAAAATTAATGACGTCTGGTTTTATCACTATTGAATGTAAATTTAAAAATATATAAATATTATAATAATCAATCTTCAATACTTTTTCTGTACTAAGCAACTAAACAGTATGTACACTTTAAAATTCCGTCCTGTACAAATGATTCTGTTGTAACTATAAAAAGTTTACATGCTCCTATACGGCATTACATAATATATAACCCTCTTTAACATGTTGAACACATGCATTTACAATGGAACCATGCGGAGGGCACTCCGCACTTTCTCTGAGCCTCTGATGAATGCTCTGCGAATGTCAAGACACCCATTCCGCAGCCAAAACCTCGCTTTTAATTAATTACGTCACATCTGTAATTATTTTAATTATTCAACGAAACTCTCCACTGTGGCCACGCAATGGGATGAGTAAATGCTTAAACGATTTACTTACTAATTGAAAATTAACATTCCGACAGAGATCCGATCCGATCCTTGTGTCGGTAAGGTGTAATTTGTTTCTTATTATTAAATTAAATTAATTATACACCTACGGACCTATTAATTTAGTTGAAAGTTTTTCTAACGAGGGCTAATTTCGAATGATTAATGAAGGTAACACCTATTATTAAAATTTAGATAAACCATTATTTACGTATATACATCTTTTATGTATTTCTTAGCTCTCCAAAAGCCATAGTTACGTTTCCTAATGGAACAAAAGTAACAATTATTTTCACCTAGTTAAGGCTGTGCTGCAGGAATTACTTTCAAAAGCATACTCTTTCAATAACGTTTATAGTAACCACACATTTAGCCGCATCGCGGACATTCCCGCCGTCACCGCGTCACGCTGACGTAATGACGTCGTTAATGAGCTTATGACAGGAGCGACCCCGCACCCCGCACCCCGCACTGGACCCCCGCGTCTAATCACGACTGTGGGCTTTCAACCTGATTGGTCAAGGTAGGTATCATCGGGAAGAAAAGGATACTAAATGTCTGTTGAGTAGGAGTAAATATAATAAGCGGTTAAAGTAAAGCGTATATTTATTGTAAACCGTTAACTGTATTGACATTACGAAATTGGCCACTTTTAAATCTGACCTACACTAATGTACAGCTTTTGGCACAGAAGTGCCGCAAATGGTTTCGATTAAGGCTTAATTTAACCGCAATACTATAATTTGGTTTCAATAGCAGCGTTTTCGGGCAATATCGACTCTCATTCATTTTCTTAATATGTCATCATTACTTAAAATTGGTTTCGTAAATACACCGGAATTACTACAAAATTTATTCTGTTTTCTCTTTATGATATTTTGTTCAAAAAAAGTCTCATTTCATGTACAGAAGTGTACTTTTCCTCGTGACAAACCGAACTAGTCATCGCTGGCACGGTGTATCAAAAGTCCTCCAATACTTTATTTTTTTATACTTTTCCTTACAATCGGCTACTTAACGACCAGAACACTTACAAATTGACCTAAAGTAATGTGCTTTATGGTACAAATGACCGATGCTTTTTGTTTTGTTTTCGGGCCTCTCTAAATGGTAATTATGAGGAGAAAGGATCTATAAACCTGACGGGAATACCTTACGGTCCTTTACGTGTAATTTTAATAAAGCATGGAAGAGAAACCACATTCAAGACGGCCATAACGAGAGGAGCGGACGGTTCCTCGTATTGGCGACCGCACGATCCGCCCAATGTTTGTTTTTCCACCTAACTGATGACCAAAAACGATAAAGCGGGATTTTTTATCAGCGATACCCTTAATGGCCCACCTTATATGAGATGATGGCACCAAATTGGCGAGCACACACGGTAATTTGTCACGTACGCATTAAGACATTCAGTTTTGACAGCAGTAATTTCTTCATGAGGTAATGAAACGGCTTGACAGTTGCACGTCTAATGTGATTGGTGGATACCCATTTTTGGGAGGGCTAACGGCTTATCTGATTCGCTCAAATTGATGGTTAAACGCATGGAGGATATTGGCTATAACGTTCAGGCCGAATATAGTTGTTGAAAAATTAAATTGATGTTGGGACATGGTGGGCCTGATTGTACGGCGATAAGGGAGATACAGATCGGCAATCATTTTTTATTAATTGCATCGTAGAGGGCACGTATTAATTTATGGAAATAAAAGGCTGACACGGAATAATTATTGGGAATAGTAATGAGTCAGTTGGGTGAGCACGTGGTTGGGTTCCCGTGGAATGTGTGGGGACAGTGGGGACGTCCATTGTGGAGGGACTCGCTTTGTGAACGCCGCCAGTCCCCTCCCTGCATCATGCGTCACGCGACTGTGACGCTACTGCGCGACGTAATGGATGGCCACCTCCGCATTGTCTATTCAACGCATATTCTAAACAAAAAATTACAATATCCATCTATCCACTTAATTGCCTTAAAAGTGAAAGATTATCTGCATAGCTTTGGATCAGCGAAGTGATTATGGAAAGAGAAGGTTAATAAACGCAAATATAATTTTTTTGTAAGTTGGGTTATACTCGTATTATATGTATATGATACTTTTGATTAATTTATATTAATTAAGGGTAGAATAGAATAAGGGGTAAATTAAACAGATTTGCTTCGAGTCCAGTAGATAGGGGAGAGGCAGATTGATTACCCGATTAACTGTGTTTTAAAAAAACATCTGTAAAAACCGTCGTTGTTGCTGTGTTGTAAGTTGTAATTCACCTATTAACATAAATTATACCTTGAATAACTCTTTAATGTCAGGTAAATACTCTCACAAGACACATTAATCAAATTAATTATGTGAAAATTATATTTTTTATTAATTTAATATGGTGTTGTAAGTTGTAGCCATTATTTGTTAACATTTAGTTATCTATTACCTAGATAGTACATACTTTAGATGATGAATGCTCTTAGTAGTTAATTAGTCTTTCAAGCGATGGTTAAGTCAATACAGAAAGATATCAAAATCATAGAACCAACAGCGGTAAAAATAATAAAAGTTAGATATTTAATTAATCATTAATAGGTAGTCGTGTATCCACAGAAGCTCAGGTAATGGACTGTCGGGCGACTGGTTCCCGGCTTCTTACAAACACACAGTTAGTCAAAATTACATGTCCACTTATTTTATGTGTAAATATTGGAGTTTTTCTTTCCGAATGTCTCGAGCGCACTAAGTTTTTGTAAGTAGTCGCTCTACGGCATGCTATGGACTTTGAAGTACTTTACCAATTACTTCATTCTGTATTGAAAACTAATATGTTTACCGAAATTTCTCTTTATCGTCGTCTGAAGTAAACAGAAGGCACTCTAATAATTTAAAGTCACATTTTCATTTATATATACTTACGTACTTTATTATTTCATTTGCCATTATGCGGGACAGCATATAAGTACATATTAAATTTGTCGCAATAGGTACTTATTCATAATTAAAACAGACTACTCTATTTTGCATTTTCCGCAACCAGTATTGTTTGTACTTGATCAGGTCACCATTATATCATTTAACTCATTAGCATCATAGCGTTCATATTGAAAGTTTCTCGGGACATAAATCACGTCAGTGACTCTGTAAAAGGCTTGTCCATGCGATAGTTGCCTTTATACAGAGAAAATTGATAACTCGTCGCTAGTGATTTGTTAACGTTAGAAATATGGAATTATTTAATATTCATGTGCCATGCCATTCCAGGTTTTTCGTAACGATTTCATTTTGTTACAGTGCCATTGACATAAAGTGAAAACGGCATAGGTCTCTCTACTTATTTCTAGTTCCACTCCATTCATTACAACATTGTATCAAATGTCGCAAACATAAAAGCAAGCTTTTATTGAACCAGAGGCACCATAACTCCAGTAGATACAGCTAGTAGTTGGCATTCAAATATCAAAGACATTGCTTTATTATGACTATAGTTAGGTAGGTAACCCAGGAATGACGTCCATTATTATAATTTTAAATGGTTGCAGAGCGCATTTTTTTATAAATAACTTGTATCAAACATTCTCAAAAATACTTGCAAGTCCCAAATACGGAATGATGAGGGTGACCAATCAATCAAAAACTCGGGCCAAATTGTCCGGTGACTAAATTGAATGAGACAATGTCCACTTGCCATTAATTGGGACACTTGGGCATGCACTCGCACTTTAAACTAATCTAATGATTCATAATCATTCTTAGGCCTTCTGTAAATAGAGCTCAGATTTATTTCATGTTTCTTTAGTCAATTTGTTAATTGATATGACACCGCCAACCCTGTAGGTACGTGATGTTTTGTCTACACCAGATTTAAAATCTCGTTAAAGGAAAAAATCGCTACATAAGTTATATATCTTTAAAATGTGATTATGATATCTAAATAAGATTGTATCTAAACACAGCTAATATATGTCAAGTGTTGTTAGACTGTGGTCGTGAGCGCCAATCATTACGAGGGTCCAGTGTGGGCCGGTTGTGATCTATTTCAGTACCTAAGTGAATGATTGATCTAAAATGTTTTGTTGCTAGCTGGAACCAATTTAGTGTAGTAAACATCGTAACATTTGCCCACAGGAAAATATACACTACTCAAAATTAAGATAACGTCAATAACATTGTGGAACCGATTACTAAAAATAACTCTGTATTTGCATCCTTTAATTAGCTGATATTTTATTAATCGCTAGGTTAATGTACTTTTAACCTCTGGTTCCCTCTATGGGCGTCAACACGCTCTCAGTGAGTGATAAATGATGTCTTCTAACCGCGGGTCGTTGAACTCACGCATGCGTTTGCGCATCAAAATAAATGCGCTTCTGGAGTTGCATCGAATCGGACACGACGACCTCGATCCGATTGAGATGCAAGTGCTAGAATGTGTAGGGTTAACATGGCTACTGAAAGCACGTCCAAGGTAAAAACCTCAGGATAAAATCATTGAAACGATATACTTAGGTAAAACAGTGAAATGATATTCACAAAAAATCGAGAGTCGGACTTATGCATTATGCAATTTTATCTTATTTTGCTTAATAATACACGTATCTATAAGTAGTTAGGTACTTATCTATATTTTGTTTTGGCTTCTAAATTAATTCTAACGGACTAATAAAAAATATTTTTTTAAAACCTAATTTATTTTCTATGTTCTCAAGTCCTAAGCCAAGGTTGCCATCTCATAGTCACCCTACACTGAAGGCGAACATGCATTATTTATTGATGTTTTATCATGTGCTGAAGTGTCGATGTAGTGCGATGCTTTTAACTTGATTTTAATGGTCATCGGTTATTTAAGAATCGAGGGCACTCCGATTATCAAAAAAAATATATTCAATAAATTGATAACAGTACCTAGGCATAGGGACATTCATATAGTAAGTTGTGACACAAATAAAGGTTGTTTTTCAATACCAAAGTGGTGCAAAACCATGAAATTAAAGGTTACTATACTATGTACAACTCGAAATTTGTAGCTAGCTTGATTGAAACACAGGCGCAGTTTCTGACTTGAGTAAATCTGACCAAACATAAAATTCTCAGGAGTAAAACCTTCCTTCACTGTACCTAAGTACTGTATTCATTTCATGTAAGCGTCCGAAACGCAATACATTGTTGCTAGTAAACCATTTCTTTGTTTAATTCTCACGTTTGATCATCGATTCAGTTATGTTTTCATAACGCTGACTTCGCATCATGGAAGTAATAAGTACTACGTATGCTTGGCGAGAATACGGTACGGTCTGGTGCAGCATTTCCAACAATGCTTCTGAGGGGAGTCAGGTTTATCTGCCCCTTACTGTACCTGCGGTGGCGGTTGTCACCCAACGCCGCGGTCGGCTCACTGGGTCACTGCGGCGGGAATGTCAAACAAATTGTGTGCTTTCATAACATAAGCTGTGTTTATAAATTACCTACTAGGTACCTACATGTACAGCAACACCAACTTCAATATTGTGTTGTCTTATTAAATGGCGCGAGTCTAGTTTGACATAATATTTATAAGCATAGAACAACGCGGACTCGGGTGTACCCTCGGGAAGCGTCATAGCGATCTTTTTTGATACAAAAAGTCTGAATTCGAGATAATGGGTTGGAAATACTAATTATAAATTATTTAAATTATGAATTAAACGAAGCATTTATTTATATAACTATGTATTAATTATATTATACTTACTAACTTTTGTAACTATCATCACGACCCATTTCGTCCCCACTGCTGGGGCACGGGTCTCCTTCCAATTAAGGAAGGATTTAGGCCTAGTCCACCACGCTGGCCAAGTGCGGGTTGGTGGACCCGAGCAAGCTTGTGCTGAGAGAGTTGTCGGGTAAGTGGGCAACCCGACTGTCAGATGTTTTCAAGCCGCCCGAAGGCCTCTGACTAGGCTTAACGACTACTGCCGAAGCAGCAACCGGGACCCACGGCTTAACGTGCCGTCCGAAGCACGGAAGCGTCCAGAAAAGAACCACTTGAAATCGGTCACCCATCCAATGGCTGACCGTGACAGTTGTTGCTCAAACTCAGTGATCAGTTACGATCACTGAAAATAAATTGTGAGATCCTTTAACTATCACCTTTTTTGTCGATCAATACATAATATCTACTTACTGGTACATCACTATTGCATTTTTTTGACATTGGTTGCTAGGCAACTGCTAATAACAATAAACCATGACCAAATCTATGATCAAATCCGGAATCCGGATATTCTATGAATTGAAGCTGTCATTTTAGTATGTAAACAAATCATTTTCTATGAAACGAACGCTTTGCCAACTAGATTGAGTCTAGTGAAAATTGAGACTGCAACTAGTTTTTATAAATCGGTGGGCCTTTCTGGCCTACCACCCCGCCAGAGGGGAACGTTTGCCTATTTCGTCTCCAGACCATTCATACTCAATGTTTATAAGCAAGTAAATAAAGATGATTTCTAGATAGTTGTGACTCTCTACGTAACATAACAAGCTAAGTTTGCAACAGAAACAAGTGCCAACAGCCGCCAAGTTTATTTACAAGGGCAACCATTTCTTTACAATTCTTGACACTAACCCCCTTATTCATAGAGAAGTTACAGAACGTTTTAACTAATAAACTGTTTTGTCCCTCTCCGACAAAGAATAATTTGTTCTTTGACAGAGAGGGACAAAACAGTATATTAGTTAAAACGTCTTGTAACTTTTCTATGAATAAGGGGGTAAGGTGGTAAGTACTTATTACTCTTCTTCATTTATTTAGGCAATACAATAAAGCATAAATTTTACCCGTTTGCAAGGTTAGCGTTGTTGGGCTCTAGAATTTTACTTTTTTGTGATATTTATGTAAGTTTTGTAACGTAGACAATGCCAACATTGCCAACGATTTGACTCCTATCCCAATATTTTATTAGGCTAAACAAAGTTAGTCTTCTGGCTATAAACTTACTTAAAACTGAATATTTGGAGACCTAGGTATATGAACACGTAGATAGGTAAGTATTATATTAACAACAGTCGTAAACCAGCTTGCTAACAGTTTGTCCACAAATATTAGCAGAAAACGAGTTTGCCAAAACTAGACTTTTATTTGCATGAAACGTGTTTCCAAAGTCGTAGACCATATAGCATAAATAAGCAGAACAGAATTCTTGTCCGTGAGATATTTAAATAATGATTATGGTAAAATTAACAGTATTCATGAATGAAACATTATTTGATAGTTACTACGGAAGCGGGGCCTTGCACGCGAGCTTACGAGTCACCTCTAACTACCCCTTCGGAGATTACAGTCGTGAGCATAAGTATGTTTGTATTTATGTATTACACGGAACTGATTAAGTACCTACTTGTTTTAAAAGTAAAAAATAATTGAAACAAATCTCGTACAAGTGCCCCTCTCGCCAGCAACCCGATCGCTCTTCCGGCAGATCAAGTGTCAAGGACTCACGGATTTGCGAATAAAGATCTAAATTGTCTTATGGTTTCTTTTTATTCATATGCCTATCTCGAATTGGTATCTTAATAATAACCTCTACTGTAAGTATGCAGTAGCACTATTGGTATTGCCACTATTGCTTCTTAAACGGAGCATGCGTATGTTAACGCTGGACAGACATGATGACAAAGTTCTGAAATAAATCACGACCATCATTCTAGTGAAACTCTGTACCAAACAGTTACCGTCTTAAGAGACTGCTGTGCCAACAAGACAGTTGAAAAGCAACCGGACATGGTCCATTCACCAGTGAACCTACACAACCTGCGCCCACGCACCGCGGGAAGCACGCTGACCAATAAACTCAATGTCTACTTTAACGAAAATGTAAGTGACGTGAAAATGAATGGTAGATAGTATTTAATGGAAGTCTGTCTTGTGTGGATGACCCGCTGGACTACCTATGACGCCAGGGTTTTATTACAGGGTTTATTGTTCATCATCACATCATTCTACAAATTTCATTGTTGCATATAAGCCTCCTATGGACCACCTCCTCGGACTTGCTCGTCCAACCATCACCAGTACCTACCTGGTAACCTGGTACCAGTAGATCGTAAAACAATTGGAGAAAAAAATTGCAAAGTTAAGTTGTGCCGAAGTGGTCCAATAATGGACATGGGACTATAAAACCAAGGAGGTAAAAAAAATACTTTGTGCTACCTATTCAGACTCATTCAGAGTATATAATCGGCCAAAATTGTCACCAATAGGTACCGAAATTACGTGGGTTTATAGCCGGGTATTGAATGTGTTGGCAACAACATGCCGCCCACGGGAGCCCAAATATCAACTCCTGCGCCGCTGGCGTAACTCGAACCCACGGGTTTTATTCATATTCACTCAGCTACTTACTTAGAGTAAACTGTAGGCGCAACTTATCGTCATAAATTGTATTGAATTGATAATTAATACCTGCTAAGGTTAATAAAGTCGAGGACAGTCTTGTGGAGCTCCTTAGGAGAGGCTTATATCCAGCAGCTGATGAATGAGAGGCAAAATGCACATCTCAGTTCTTAATGTACCTATCTAACTTGATAAACATCACAAAGGCATATTAGGAAGGCATTTTTAAAGAAGGATTTAGAACTTATTTCCTTCAAATTGTGATGTTTGTTTGACTTTGAACAATCTAATTTTATTTAAATTCTACATTAAAGAATCACTCTGTACTTATAGGTGGCCACGGCATTACAGCCAGTTCCATACTTGGACCTGAGATTGGACCCGATAGCGCACGAATTTGTTTCGACCAACACGCGGCTCGTTCGTGCTTGCATTCAATTCATTTTGTTCTATTGCCCGATGCGATTGTTGGTAGCCGACCAATAAAGTGTTGTCAGTCGTTTAGTTCTACAAATGGCTGAAACTTAACTGTTTATGGTAACGCGTTCTATCTGGATACTTAGAAATGTAGCAAGCTTTATTACTTTAACTTATACCATAATTAATTATTATCAATACAATAAAAGCTTTGACGACTACGCATTCTGAGAAGTTGAAAGCGCACAGGGTCAGTCACAATTACTGTATTATCTCACAACAAGTTCACATGAGATTGAAGTTGAAGTGTGCTGTTAAAGCGAGGAGTGGCGCCAGTATTATCGTTTTATTTCGCATCCTTATTCCTTTTGCGCTTGCGCATCCTGTGTGTCGGTTACACCTACAGTACTATAGGATCTAAATGATAAATTATTTGTTGCTAAGTCCTATGTATTGGTAACTCATATATTATGTATTATTTGTTGTTTTAGGTCTAGGATGTCAGAAATAATGCAAATAATTAAATAGTTAAATAGATACTGCTAAACGTGCATATTAAAACAGTGTAAGGCTGTGGCCATATCTTACAAGTGCACAATGCGAATCACGTGCACCTCCAGAGCCTCCTTAGTATGTGCGACGCTCTAGAACTTCTAGGAATCTAAGTCAAGACTAGAGATGTCCCAACTCCAAAATAGCAAAACAGAGCTATCCGATAAAATTTATAAATTTTCGTGATAAAAATGTCAGTAAGTACCTTTTATATTCGATTATTAGAAAACGTTATTTATCATAAGTTAATACTAACAAATTAACTTACGTGTATCATAATATTAAGATCTCTCACAAGTAATAAACGTATTTAAAAAATCTAAATATAATAATATTATGTTGTTCCTATTTTCCCTAATCTACTCTAAGTACAATAATTGAAAGTTTTATATGGTATGAAATTACCCCAAACACCCCATCCCTATTTGTTTACACTTTAGGCCTTGCAGGTGCAGAATGCCTCGGCTGCTAACGACAAGCCATTGATACATGCAAATAACACCTGATACTATCTCTGTACGAACTGTGAATGAATTGTGAATCCCATCACTAATTAGTAGTCTCTTGAGCACGGGCAGATTGCGTAAGGGAAGTTCTACAAGGGACATGACTAGTAGATGGGTTAAACACATTCGATAGTTGCATTTTAATCATAGAATATCGAGTACTACTGTACTTGTTATTCTATGATTTTAATTCAATAGTCTAATCGCCAGTATTAAAGTGATTTGTTGGATAAAAGACACGAATAAATATTTTTATTAAGTATATGTTTTACAGTGATACGCATGATTTTGTTTTAGGTTACTGCTATTTCAAATTAGTACCAGCCTACTTTATTACCTACCTTCAATAAATGATTCATTAAATTATGATTAATATCCGTTGAGATGTAATAAACTAATAATTACTGCATTAGGTTCCATAAATCTGTCCCAAGTACAACAAACGTCAGAAATAAACCATACAGAATTATGTTTGGGGTACTAGTATTGCAGCATACAGCCCTAATAACAATTCAATAAATAAGGCATATATCGTCGCAAATAAATTTTCCACTTCCGCAATATCTGTTGCGAATAATTAGGTAGTAAAATGTGCGTGTAGTGTTTATTATTAGACGAGCGAAGCAGAGGACTGGGGTCAGCGAAAGGTTCGGTCCTCAAAGACGGCTCCATTGAATTTCAACTCCAATATGAACTTAGATAAGTAGGGGTTAGAAGATAACATACCAGCAGATAGTCCACAATGCCGGCATGCAAATAAATAAGGTAGTCCTACAGATTATCGACAGTATTCGAACTATAATCAGATCAATGTCGTATCAGGCGTATCAAATTATGTTATTTGGTAGGTATTCAAAATTCCGTATCATGTGAAAGAGGTTAATAAAAACGTTGTTGACAAATTTAATTAAATGAAAAGATTTACATTAACGTTACTTAAATGGAAATCTGCATTAGTTAATTAATTAAACATGCTTCTGATTAGCATGGTCAAACGCGGCGCTTGCACCGAAAACCGCAGGTTTGAACTGTGAAATTTACAACATTAATGTATTAATTATTGGAAGAAATAGATAAGAAAATGAATGCATGAATGTGGATTTAATATGCAGTTCTACTTTCTCAGTCGTGACATTATTTCCCGCTACATCTCTAAAATCTATTTATTTATTTATTTATTTTAAGGCACACAAAACAGGTTACAATCATTATAAATAAAAGTGTTATAAAAAGTATTTTGTTCTAGATTATAACCCAAAACATGTGTACACAGCATGATTAAAAATAGAAACATGTTCTTAAATATTACATTTTAACAAATAAGTAAATACAGGTAAAAAGTACATATTATATGACCTAAATTTAAATTACAATCGATAAAAAAACACTTGTTTATAAATAAAATTATCGATATTTTTGTTGCATTCCTAAACAATGTTATCAGGGAGGTAGGAGTGTGGTATTTCACAACGCATATTGTATTCTGTAATCGATGGTACACACCAGGGCAACGTCTTACGCCGACTTTCTTATCTGTATCTTCTAACTTAAGTGTGTATGACAAAAGGCCGAGCTCTTATGCATCGTTGATAAGGTGCGTTGTACAGTAATTTATTGGTACATGTAAATGAGGCTAAATGTGCATCTTCCTGCATTGTCACCTTATCTTAAAAGTAAGTGTAATGTAATTATGGTTATTTATTGTTTCCGCTTATTTTTATCCGCGACCATATTTTTATACAAAACTGTATCTAAATTTTTTTATAAGTATTGTTTTCATTTTACATTAAGAATGAACATTCTTTAATCTTGCAATGACTGTGAGAAATGAATGTTCTATCATCAATTAATTAATTATCATCACTATCACAACTCAGAATCACAAAACAACGGAAGCAGCTATCAATAACTATGTATAAGGCCGGTTTAATTTCCCATGCCGATTCGAGGGCGCCACTAGTCTCGACCAATTTCATTTCAAAACAGAAAAACATAGAAATACTCACTTTAATAAGTATATACCTACCTTATAGCAACCAGTAAAGAGATATAAAACCAGATTTTAATTTATTGATAATTAGGTACTTAAAGATTTTTAAATTTTAATATAAAAAACGTACAAATAAAATTGCAACTGACTAGCACAGAAGTTACAGTGGTCGGTTACACTATACCGTCATACCTACCTGAGTAGCTGACCGTGTCGCCCACGCGCGCCCACGCCTCGCTACCTGACCCACTCGCGGTGTCGCAATAACACCTACTAATTAAACCTGGGCTCAAACGTCACGGTCCGATGGGAAATTTGGCAGAAAACTGATTTAATTTTACGGAGCTTTTAAACTTCTACATACGCGTGGACGATTGATTTGACATGCTTGTTAATTAAACTAATATAGCAAGCAATATTTGAAAGCCTAGGTATCTTATCCTAGTCCTAGCTATTTTATTTTATGAGGCTAAAACTTATTTTCAATTAACCTACGACCCAAAGACCGTTCAAAACAACATCGCAATAGCACCGTGTCCGTAACTCAGAGCTATCTCTAATTATAGCCAACTGCTAACCGAGTAATCGAATCAACCGCATTAGTGACCCACAGTTCAAACTAGTTTCACTAATCCAGAGCTAAAATTAAGGCAATATTTGATCAGTAATTAGTATGGAGAAAGTGGTTTGCCGTGACGTCACTAGTCACACTCTTACTTTTCTTAACGATACATAATATGAACCTATGTATATGAATTATTTTTATACATAGGTAATTTAAGTATTTATATGTATGCTATATATATGATAAATTATATATAGGTATATATATGATAAATATATATTTCATTTTTTGAAATGAACTAATTTAAGTATTTATACTTAACGGACATTGATTTTCTTCCCAGGCTATTTCATGGCTTTAGGTAATAATTCAAATCACGTAAATTCGAAATTACTGATACAAATCTTAATCACAAATCTATTTTTTACAGCTGTCCTCATATCGATGTAGTGAGCGTTCCCACGCGTGCCTTTTAAATTTAGAACATGAGTTTCCGAACAAAAGTCATTTCTGAAACCAGCGCACGCGCACGCTGGCGTGAAATATGGCGCCGCTTCCGGTCGTCTGCGCGCGCAGAATACTGTTACAGGGCATTGTGCAATGGCGGATTTTCAGAATATCTTCTCGTATTTTCGGCGGGATACCTCAGCTGGGGACATAAAACTCTTGGTGACAGGCTTTTGTTTTCGTTTCCTGGTGACACTGTTTTATTATTGCGCCTCGCTCGGCTGAAGATTCCTTTTAAATCCTTTGATCTTAACTTTTAATTTATTTCGTAAAAAGAGGCTCTAATATAGACTGATAAGAATACCACAAAGATTTCCTTCTTCCCATATTCCATCATTACAGGCCTACTTCATGATAAGCTGAATTAATTGTTCAGGAAGATACCGCCGCCGCCGCCACACTGCAACAGCCAACATTCCTAGATCCTCCCAAGACAGCAGCGACTGGGAGGCCACAATTACTTTATTATGACATGTGCACATTACGCCATCCGTCTAGCAGCGGGGTCCAAGGGGTCACTCCCGTTTACAAATATCGAAGTTTCAGAGACGTCTCTCGTTGTATTAAACGTATCGATTGCATGGAAGCTTCTATTCTGTTCTTTTATATTCTGAGAGGGGGCAAAGTTCCTGCACGTGGCTCTCTCGAGTGGAACCTTTGTACATATACGCTTGATTTCAGGTCAGCCAGCCTAGCTCCCGAGTAAACTGGAGCAGCAAGCCTGAATGTTGTAATAGCTGAGATAGGCGCTCTGTTGGAAGCTTTCGTTCATTAGTTTTTCGTGAAGCTAGAGTGACCCGTAAAGCGCGGGAGCCGCGGTGCGCTCGTAAATCAGGGTCGTGCGCGCGCGCAGCCGCTACACGCTACAGGTCGATCACGAACAGACATGTCATTTGTTTGAACTTGGTGGTACGGGATGTTTATGTCATTTTGCAGTGCACGTCGTTGCTCATTCTTTGCCCCTTTTTTAGTCAATTTTGCCATTATGGTACAGCAGTACATAATGAGAATTTTTGTACAGCAATGGATTAAGTAATGTAAATAACAGAAACATTATGTTTCTTACTGGTTGATTTTTTACATAAACGCACGTTCAGCTTAAATCAAGTTCAGTGGTGCCCTCTATTTAAGCCGACTAATCCGATTGTACTAAGAATTTCGCGAAATGTAATGTCCAGTAATGAATTAATGAGGTCTGAGAGACCTCGGTCTGGGGTCCTGAGAAATATGGCCGCTATTGCCATTGTTCCGAGCGTATGGAGAGGGAGAGGGCAAACGTGGTAGTGAATGACTCATATGAGTGATAAGGACACCTCAAGTGAGTTACTGAGTTACTGAGGTAGCTCACACTCTGAGAGAGTTACTGTATA
Source organism: Plutella xylostella (assembly GCF_932276165.1). Taxonomy (NCBI): domain Eukaryota; kingdom Metazoa; phylum Arthropoda; class Insecta; order Lepidoptera; family Plutellidae; genus Plutella; species Plutella xylostella. The sequence continues at coordinate 7,969,231 of NC_063990.1, forward strand.
GCTATTTTGATTTCTGATATAGTTTACTTGATGAATTACGGCAGCTCTATCTGATACGTGTGGTGTAACCCGGAGCGTATGATAAACGTTAGTTCAATATCTCGAAGTCATTTATATAGTTTATTAATCTACATATAGGTACTCGACCATGGAGTGCAGATTTAGATGCTCCACTTCAGAACCCTTCAAAGTGTTTAGTCAATAAGATAATAAATAATATGCGCTCGTCCCCTTATAATCTATTTGGACTAAAGCTATGGCACTTGAGAAGGGTTGTCTTTGCGCCAGAATTTACAATGCACACACAGTGCATCTGAAAGCCTCAAGATATAGACTCTCGAACAATCGACCAGTATAATCCAACAGCAAACCCTGGAGCTCACCTGTGGACCTGTCGAAGACCAGCTCGCGGCACCGGCCGGGGGCTCCGGGCTCGCAGCGGAACACGGCCCCCGGGCGCGTCACGTCCGTGAAGCGACGCGTGTCCGCCTCCGGAGCACCCACCAGCACCCTGCAATAAGAGGAGTGGGGGTTAGTGGGGGTAAAGAAAGGGGACGTGAAAATTGCAGGTTTTTGGTAAATGTTTTTGTTGTCATCGGCTAAGAGTCGTCTACTGCTGAACGTGCATAGAACTGTCTAATGAGTCACACCCCACAACGTTACCCTGTCCTGACGCTTGACAAATATTACACAACTATATACTTATAGGAAGGGCAAAGAAATTCACTAATATTAAATCGCTACATCGTTGTAGGTAGGCCTCAAAACAAATCAAAATGTATTTATGAACCAGATCACGAACACGGCAGGTGCGGAAGGGTCACATTGCATCCCACCTGTCAGCCCGCAGCCAGCGATCGATCGCCTTTATATCCCTCGCACTTGAAACCAATCAGAATCTGGCAAGTTTGGCCAAAAATTATAGAGACAAGTATTCTCACTCAACCTTTGTAGGTCAAACAAAAAATAAACATTACATATTATACTCTTGCAAACATACCTATTCCATTTTAAATAAACCTTTGTACCTATTGATTGAAACCAAAAATGGAGCAAAAGATAACCGACGATCTCCATAAATATGATCATATCTATCCATCTGCCTGTCAGTCTTTGTACCCTGGTCCTTTCTTCATTTCAAATACCTTAACATGACAAGGCGAGGCGGGTTCACAGGTCAACAAACAGAACTAAAGCCTTGTGCACACTGTGCGAGTTGAGTCATAAGTTCAGACGGGCCCAAACCCCAATGTGACGTCAGATAAAAATCTTAATTGCTGCTCCGAACACCAGTGGGGGCCAATCACATAAATATTGAATCGCCTATCTAGGTATCTTAATCTTGCACTTTCGCCATTCTTTATACTGTGAAATATATTTTATATTAAATACCGAATGACTTTCGTGTCATCTGTCCCATAAATATCGCATATCGGACATAAAGTTTGAATATAGTGAAATAAAAGGTTTAAATATTGGCGGAATGTTTTATGGGCCTGTCTGGCAACTTTTGCTTTTCATTATTTCACAAATCGAGTTGCTTTTGTTTCTACTTATTCAAAAGTACATTATACCCACCAAAGTACTTAATTAAACTTAGAAACATTTAAAATTAAGAATTTAAAAAAATATCAATATTCTACTTGACATTAAATACCTGTGGTTCCAAGACAGTACCCAGCAGGATGCCAGACAAATAACTCTGTTGCATTGCATTGCAACCGTCCCAAACTGCTGGACCATTTAAGTACCTATCAGTGTTAGCACTAAAGTTTATTATCAGTGACAGAGCACGGAGCAAGGGGCGCGAGAGTGACAGAAATACCCGGCATCCGGTGACAGAAATATCTCCACACCTCAGACGTGCATACTCTCTAGAGGGAAACACACTACTTTAACTTTGTGTTTTACTACAGGATTTAGTTTAAGTACTTCTTAGATTTACAACGCCTCCTTTTTATGTCACCGCCCGTTTAGAGAGAATAGTTTACAAAATTGGCGGTATCAATTTCAATACAATACGTATAAAATAAATATGAAGATATCTGTAATTTTCAAGAACACTTCGACCTTTAATTAAGTAATCAATATGCTTTTTAGACATTCTCAAGTTTCGGAAATGCATCCATCAATATTTCACATACCTATATTTTCACCTACTGATTGATACCGAATTATGAATTGCAGCTCCATGTCCAAAACTTGGGCATAGACATAGAGCCTGAGGTGTTCAAACCTGCGCTACCAAATACGATGGATTGAGTGATCTGCCTTCCCTAGATAGAGGCTAGTTGCCTACCAGTGAACTGCCTCGAATCAGTGCATTGGTCAATAGATCGTACACAGCGGCCAGTGACGTCACGAATCAGGGCTCCCAAGAACATTGTCGAAGTAGGTCCCTTCGTCCCAGATGCCCAGTGGCAGTCGCCTGGCTAGATGCCAGCTGATCGAAATAGAGCGGGTTCATTCGCCGACAGCCACCGATTCTGTGACTCATTTCGCCGATTCACATTTGTTTTTTTTTCGTCGAGGTCGTCCACAGTGATTCTGATGATCTGATTTAATCGGCAAACACGTAACTTTGAGCTTTTTACGAAACTTTTTGCTGCTTTTATTGTGAATGAATGAATGTTACAGTTCAGCGCGTGCCCCTTGGCTCTACAGTACACCATTCATAATAAATTTTCTACAAAAGTATTCAGTTCTTTATTACAATGTGGTTCATACAGGTATCTCTCAACCAAACTAAGATACAAACAAATTTCTCAAATTCTTAACCTGATGTTCTCCATTGAGCAAACAAACTGGCTTAGAGTTCAGCAAAAAATACAAAAACCCTTCGCTCCATACCGACGGAACCCTTTGTGCAACGAAAACGACTTCTCATCGCATGTTCTGTCGCAAGTTTGATGAAAAAAGTCGATCAACCATTACAATAACATGCGTATCTTTTTTAATCGGCTTTCATGTTTTGATGTTGAGTTTTTGATACATTGCTTTTGAATTTTGTTGCCGAACTCGATAGAGTTGATATGCTTTAAAGATCTAAAATCTAAATAGTTGTCCGGTACAAAGTTCTTTACGCAAAAATAAGTACTTGAGGCGAAGAGACAATGCAATGGCTTTGTATAATTTACTTTATAAAATTGGCCTCCAAAAAAGCATGTATATTTTTTGATATTTCTAGTTAAATTTAAATCTATGTTCGGTAACCGTTGCAGGTCCGAGGGGCAGTAGAATATGGGCAGATGAAGCCATACCGGCGCACGCGCACCGAATGCCGATATCCACATAGGTACATTGATACAGGAATAGGTGAAGCAGTGGTGAATAAGTAGTACCGATATTGACCTAACATAACAAGTAGTTGTTCTGCTATCGAAAAAAAAAGATCAATTATTGGTGATGATATTCATAATAAGAGCGTGTTAAGATTAGGCGCCGATACTGCATTCGAAATCGTTGTTTAATAAATAATAATGAACCCTGAATATCCGTTCAGATTTAAGTAAGAATGTTTGAAAACATGAAGCTCCAGGTCGAAATTCCTCAGAATGTCAAGTTAGTAACCCCTCTTATGCATATCGGCCACGTCACGCCCCTGCCCGAGGGCATATTCCAACGTTACTCTACAATTTCCTGCCCAAAGCAACGCTAACCACAACCCTATCACGTTGCATTAGGAATAGCGATCGCATGGCAACACTTTGGAACATCATATTCGTAACACATCCCTGCGAGCCCTATTCTAACATTAGTTACGATGTTGTACTCAAATCGTACGACCGTGACACCGGAAATATTGCCGGTTATTGTTGGAACTTTGTTGGAAATTTTACCAAGATCACGATATTGCACTGTAAATCATGTTACGGTCCGAAATTACTGGTGTTCCGGTGGGGGATTAAATATCTACGTTCATGTGTATAAAAAAATCGGGCTTCTTGTTTCATACCCATAAGATTTAAAGCTCATCTGAAAAAAGCTTAAGCACCTTTAAAGATACAACTAAAATAGGCATTTTTTTTACATTCATAATACCTTACAAAATTAATTTTCAGTAAGTAATATGGATTGTATATTTTGTCCATATTTTATGTATTGTATTGTTTATTAAAGATTCCTTTAATTTTCTAAGTTCCCAGTTCTCACACTCATCAGACGCAGTGAGAGGTTCAAAGTGCATGTTATTGCATGCGCGCACGCAGCACCATGTCAGCCGTCCATGGCTAAACAATCTTCCGCCTTCCACACTAGCTACATCAACAGTCATCGTTTTAGAAAGCCTATCGAAATACTCATGACTTGAGCCTAGTCTAGACCTGTAGTGTGGAGGTTTTCTAATATAAAATTTCTCAATTCATTTTGGATAAAAGATCTAGGTACCGGTACCTGCTGTACCTCTAGTGTGATTAATAGAAAACAAATAGGTAACAGAGGAAGCAGATGGTTGATATGACGGATGAAAACGCTAACCTTCGTTTGTGTAAATTATATCTAATCTTCCTATTCTATTGATCATCTTTGGCTAGCCACTAAATGCGGCTAATATTCCAAAAACATAATTTAAACTCAAACCTATACTTATATCCAACGTTTGTTCAAATGTTGTTTACAACTTACAAACATTGTTCGATCTCTGATGAGGTCTATTATCAGATCCATCCAACTATGATGAAGAGTGCGGCCCATTGTTCTTGACAATGCCTCTATCAGATGAAATCATTCGTAACATTAATTAATGTAATCGCTGCATCGTATATTGTACTGGCCGTCACTCCCGAATGATGGAAATTGAAATGGTCTTTTACTTTATTGTATTGTTAGATTTGTTAGTTCTATGATTTTATCGATCTATGTGGTTGTTGGTTGCGTTTTATTAGTGCTATTGTGTTGTACTTAATTAGATTACAGATAAATCAGTTTTGATTGTTAACTACATAAAAAATAATTCAAATGTTTGGGTTTTTCGCTTGAAAATTAACTACGGAATACACAATGAAATTAACTGTTGGTGCTTATTATTAGTCAAGTAAGATCTAAAGTATTAAAGGATACACCTCAAAGATAAATACAAGGTGATTTAGAAAATGTGATATACTTAAGTACTTAGGTATTTTTGAAAATAATGCCTCATTAATGAAAGGTGCATTATTTTATAGTTACACGATAAAGACAAATATGTTTAGCGCGCGCACATAGCTTAATCAGTGTTTGTTTGATGGCTGCAGTGTCGTAACATCAAAGTCTTATCACAAAGTAAGCAATTTCTTTGATAATTTTCATCTCATCTCTTTTAACATGTCGTAATATCTACCGACCTAAGGTGTTAAAGCGTAGTGTGGGCAATCCTGCCTCTCCATACCCAAGTTACGATTATTTTTTACGGACTTACGTGTAGTTGCACACTTTCTTTCTATAGCAAATTTGCTTCAATATACAAAATAGAAACGTATAATGCACCATCATTACAACAGACCAAACACCTGCGAGCTAAATACATACATGTGTACGAGTATTGTATTACGTACACTTTGCAAACAAAAGCCATAGAACAGATAGCCTGGCCCAGTTTCACCAACTCAACTCTGTTATCAAGAGAAGACCGATTCGCGAGGCTGAGACTACAGTTAAACGACTTGCATGCATGAACTACTGAATAAAATTGTATAAATACTCATAGAAAAGCCACTTTAGCTCGTGCTTCAGAATTGTGAGACCTTTATAAGAAGAATAAGCAAAGTTGTACATTGTATTGATACTGCGAGAAGGGCTATTTATATAGCTGCTCGTGCTTCAGTGCAGCGGTGTTTTATGACCAAAAATCTTTATTAGAAGGACCCGTAAAGTTTAACGATACGATTTGATGAATTAATCTTTTACTAAATTCTCTAAATTATATTTACGTCTCCTTCAATACATGAGGCATCTGCCAGGTGAATCTTCTGTACCTTTTTACCTTTTAGGAACATTTGAAGGCATTATCATACGTCCACAGTTGCGGCCGTCTTCTGTTTAGCATAGCAAGAAGGCAGCGGTAAGCGCGCGTCCATATTATTTGAACATTATGCAAAGAGTGCCTTTGGCCAGCGCCGACAGGTGGCCCGATTTGGCACAAGAATGTTATGGACACGTCTCCTGTAGATCGCGAGGAAGTCGGTGGCAGTGGAGAATGTAAATTAATTTCTTTTTGAACGCCCGCCGACGTGATGAAGATGTAGAGATAAACTAATTTGGAAGTAAGAAATTGGTTTTTAGGTGCTAGTAGTATTTAATTTCTTACTTGTTAGTAAACGGTTCATTTTATAATAGGTACTTTTATCAATTTCACTGGTTTCGGGCTTCATCTTCATTTCTTCCACGCACCCTCAAATTGTGATGAAGCTCTTTGTATTTCATTAATTAAAATCAGTGCACTCCTAAGCCTTCTCATCATACTCCCCTTTCCAAAAAAACTCCATTAGCAACCCAAAGTAGGGTAGCCTCACCACCAGCTGCTTACAACTTACAATCACTCCCTCATAATAATAACATATTCAAGTCATTATGTGGCGAGTATAAACCCAATTCGCATAGAATTACAGACTGCAGTTTAGTTGCTACTGTTGCCCGCATGGCGCGCCCACTTCAATGCTCCTGATAAGATCTGGAGTCGATGTGCTGATTGCCTCAATGGGAAGATTGCCGCGGTATGGGCCCAGGAAGGTCACTTTAGCTTACGAAAAACGAGCTGTCAATGTACGAACGCTGCTGCTCTCTATTCGAATGTTTTAGACGTACCGATTGCAAAGATGTACCTAAGTAGTTTGTTAGTTTTTTTGTGAAGCTAGAGTAACCGCCAGGCAGGGTGACTGCCCGGCAACACGCGAATTTCAACAACCATATCCGATATTCCATATTGGCTTCATAATGGTTGTATGCTTCCTTGTTTTGGGCGCGGCTTTGTAAAGCTTTTTGCGGGCACATTGTGAATGATTTTTGCAGTTTTTCGGTACAGGTTTAAAAAGTTCATAGCAGACACTTGGTTGTGAATTATGAGTTGAATTGGTTTATTACAGGACTAAGTATAAACAAGGCCATGTTTTAGAAACTTCATTTAGTCATCCTCATTGTCCAATAACTTTGTATATATTTACCTACGTACTTATACCTACTATTGTATGGTGTCTTTGACCGATTACTAAATTGAGTTGTAAATTATTCAACAAAGTACAAAGCGGCGTGGAAACAATACAGAAGCGCGTGCGCACGGCGCGAGCGAACAATGAACTTGCGCAACTGTAGGGTTAGGCATCACATCACCATAGCGCTATCACATCACATCATCATAGGGCTATCACATCACATCACCATAGGGATCACTAGCGCCATAGGGCTATCACATCAACATATTCACCATAGGGCTATCAGATTACATCATCATAGGGATCACTAGCGCCATAGGGCTATCACATCTCATCATCATAGGGCTATCACATCACCATAGGGCTATCACTATCAACATTGGTAGATTCTGAAGTCACAAGTTTTGCTAAGAAGTGAGAACCTCTATACTTAAGTACTTAATACTGTTTTCGAAATTCAACTCTATTCAACTATGACCGGCATTCATAGAAGTCATTTTCCATATTCAAAATTTCAGTTAGAACAGTGCTAAAAAAAACATTTCCGTAACAACATTCTGCTACATAAATATAGTAAAATATCGTGTAGGTGCCAACTGTTTTTGTAGGTACCTCAACAATGTAGAGTCTACATAGTTCGATTACGATAACGAAACGACGACGGACGGCCCTATATGCGATTGAGTTGAAATGTCATGCAAATGCATAGAAAGTTGCGTAGGACGTATTTTTATTAGAACTTTCCATAACAAGTGGTTTTTGCGCAGGCGTGATGGTGGTCTATGAAATTACCATTAGAAATTAGATGCTACTCTTGTTTTGTAAAGGCATTTTGAAAAGACTTATTTTTAAATACTGAAATGCTTAAGTTCTTGCTTTAAGTCTTGAAAATCTATCATTGATTTGCTTACCTACTTACGAATCATAAACTATAAAGTATTATAATCAGTACTTACTTAACTTACCCACATAACTGGATAGTCATTACAAAGTAATACCAATAATATATAAGTTACGATGTTTTAGTTCAGCTTTTTATTAAAGATAATGATAACGCCGTTAGTGTAAACTTACCTTATTTATAGCGGCTATGGACCACCCATGTGCCACTGCCTTTACGACACTCGTCTTTGCTTAGGACTGTTCCTAAGAACTAAGAAGCATTAAGTAAGTACTTAAGTTTATCATATTCTAGGTACCTAGGGCCTTACCACAAAAACTTAGACAGTATTTAACAGGTCAAAACTGTCAAACGCCTACAAAATCTGTCAAATTTCATTTTAAACACTAGTTAAACGGTGTTTAAAGTATTTTGTGGCAGCACAGCTAATTTTTAAAATTGAAATTTTCCCAATTTTTGTATCTTATGTGATTAAAAGCGTCCTATCTGTTGGCTAAACGTAATTATATAGAGTGTATTAATATAATAAAATATTAAAAGCTTGTGGTAAACTTAGTTTAAAATTAAAAATATTGCATGTACTTACTTATTTTTTTACAGAATTAAAACAAGATCTTAGATCAGTGGATCAAAGTGGAATGAACTTATTTTCTTTGAGATTAACTAACTATGGGAAACATGAGTCATGACACCCGCCACTGAGTTCGTTAAACATTTGCCTATGTTTAGTATATTTTAATAACTTGACTTCCGAAATGCTTAACTAAATATTTCGCTCGTAAAACTTAACACTTACACACTCATCTGGTATTAGTATAATACTTACATAAAATATGACACATAAATTTAATGTTACTCGTAAAGTAGGTTGTTCTGGGTACTTTTTCTTAGTGTGTCGTGTCGTGAAAAACCCTAAACTTTGGCCAGTAAGATTATGTGGGGGCACGGCAGTACAATAACATTAAATCTATTAAGTAGGTACTTACTAAGAAAAACCTGTAAGAATTTTTGAGTTATTTCTACACCAACAAAAATAGCCATCGTACCTAATCCGAAAGTTAGCCGAAGCTTTTCGGAAGGGGACGTGTTAATTACGCGTTGCCTAAGAGACTCGTCTCTACAGTCTATTCCTGAAATGTTTTTAATTAAATCCATCTACACCTGCTTACGGAGGAGGTAAAAGCACAGCAGTACAGTAACTTTCACTTTCATAGTGTACAAAAAACACAATCCTACCTTTCTTCCTGGAAAGAAACATTACCAATATTATTAGTCATTGACTTCCAACTGATCTACTATTAAGAGGAGCATAACATCAGCATCCAAAAATTTTGCACTGCTGAACATCAGAAGGATCATAGAGCTACATAAACTACCTTTAAAATCATAGACAGAATGAAAAAAGAGTCCTCTCTCCAGTAGTGACCGTACTGTCCGGGTTTCTTTTCTACCCCTCCTCCCCCTCCCCCTCTACATCCGAGGTTCGCGGGCGCACGTGCCGCAACTCCGTCCCGGCAGTGATTGCGCGATGGGATTAAGAGATAAAAGGCATTTTATCTGTTTAGGTTTTTTTGGACCAGTGAACCGCTGCGGACCATTTTGTTCTGATTTGTATTTGTCAAAAAAAAATTATTTATAAAGTTATCAGATTGATTAACATTAAATTTGGCGGCCATACGGTGAAATTCATAATATAAGTGCAGATCCTATGAGTATTTAAAATAGCAGTCAAAATATTTTGATATTTTTACCAACCATTACTTTTTGTATTAATGTTGTTAGAGAGCTAATCGACTTATAATCTCCACTAAATCGATCACGACCGGAGCCGTACCGTAAAGCACAAAGTCCATCATAATCCGACGTTCTTTATAACGATATCGGTTAAGAAGGAAGCAATTACTAACAGATTATCGGTTTATTCACCTCGCCATTATTACTTTATTTTTAAACTGAACTCTAAACCAAAGTGATTCTACACAGGATGCTGTGTGTGATACCGGAATAGTGGTTGTACCTAGCCCAGATAAATTTGGCTTGAAAACAACAGATTTAGTTCATCCCATTATGTCAGATAGAAACTACAGTAAGAAAGAAAATGTGGACTAACTCATGTTTAAAGTAAGCCACATTTTAATTGTTGCCACTTATAATGTGGCCCAAAAAATAGAACTATAGGTACTTCCAAATGAGTGCCACCTGGTGGTACTTTTCAACAACATGGGGATCTTCCGTGTCGCGAGCTGGTGCTAAATAGAGTAACATGGACCTGTTAAAAATGTGCTAACTATCAGTGAAAGGTGTGATGTTTTTGTCATTTGTAGAGCATCATTTTATGTGGTCAGTCAATAAATTTAAAATCTCGAGTAAACTGGCACAGAGGACATAAAACATCTATGTGATGGACTGACTGTAAAATACACTCATCGATGAAAGTCTCGGCCAAACACAAAACATGACTTTTTAATATAATTGTATATATTAAAAAGTCATGTTTTGTGTTGTATAATTATAATGTTTTAAAACAGATTCAAACAGCTCAAATAAAAAAAGAGTAAAAACATGGTTTTATTGAATGTTGCGTCAATAAGTCAATGAAATTGGATGCGCACTTAATAAAAAGAAGATTTTCTTGGGGTAGGTAGACTCTCGACTTTCTTGTACTATTGCTCTTGACAGTCAGTATTACCTACTCTAGTTTAATCTGAAATTTATGTTAGATTACGAGTAAAAGCCGGCCGTCTGCACAAAGCTATCTCAGCACATAAAGTTAAAGATACAAACTTGAGCTGACAATTATTGAAATGTATTCGTAGAATTCCATTATTATGTTTGACTACTTGTATTGCATATCTATTTTAAACTACATCAGTAAAGACCTACCTTAACTAAACATGATAAATAAATACTAAATAATTAATAGGTAATATGCAAGTAAGTAGGTACTAAGGTACTCTTTAACATTTCCATTGTAATTAAAGATTACCATAGTGTCCCAAATACACTGCAACAGCCACCAATCCTCTCCCTTATTCTGCCTAAATAACTTTCGAATGGGCCAATAAAAGTAAAAAGGGCCAACTGGCCGCTAACCATACGGTGTTGGGGTCACGCGGCCATAAATCGCGCTGTGTCGTCGCGTCGGTTGACGGAAAGTGTCAAATTACGATGTGTGGAGATCGCAGTTCGCGCACTGCTCCGGTTTCACTGCTGACGGGTGACCACCAAGAGTGGTAGGTATACTTGTGTACTTCAGAGGTAAACAATAACTTTATTACTAGGTACTATTCAAATTACAATAATGAGCTCTATCATATTAGTGTATAAAAGGAATGCTCAAAAGAATACTTAAGTCCGGTCTACATCTGAAGTAGAGACTTGACTACCTAAGAGTTTTTTTGACAAACTTTTTAGGTAGGCATTTTCTCTATCTACTACCATAGTTGAAGATGTGAAATGTATACAAACATCCGCTTATCCATAAAACTACTATTACAGGTAATTGTCGCATAAACTACCAAGATCCGGATTAAAATCTACCGAAATAAGCATAATCCAAAGGCAATTAAAAACAAATGACATTACCGCCTCCGTTATCTCTGATTGTAGTGCGCGCGCGCAGCTGACACAGTTCTTGCATTGCGCCATAGACAAGACAGCACTGTACAAATATGACATGGTAGCAATATTGCAGCCGTTTATTTAGCCCAAATGTGTCCGCCAGGAGATAGATACGACAAGGAACCACCATATTCGCACCATGTTTTAATCATACATTAGAGAAAAGTGCTTTTTTAATAAATAAAAAAAAATGAAGAAAAAAAACATACTTACTTACTTCGGAAACATAAAAAGCCATCATTTGTCCAGAAAAAGCCACTCAGGTCTGAAAACTCTAAACCGTATAAAACTGTAAGTATTTTCCTATTAGTAAATGCCACCAAAAGATCATGTAATTAGCATTGGTTAACATAGTATCGCTTCATAAATAAAACCCTAGTAATCAAAATATTAACGACTTAGGTACTTAACCTTAATCTTGACTCAGCTGTAACAAAGTTGCTCAGCATCCGTATGACGCGTGGTCCCTCGAACGTGGGTCCGTGAGTCAACAAGCGCCAACACTCATTACATGACCGTCCCCGGAGGCTGTATGAATGGACGGTGACGTCATAGTCCGGCCTACACGGTCAGGCTGTACCTACACTATGTGAGTAAGTTATGTGTCGTGATGAAGGTAGACAAGCAAAGAGTATGAGCCCACATAATCATGTGCTTGCATGGTGCCTTGAACTCTTGAACAATTGAGCATGCCATAGGTAAATACACAGTTAATACCTACTGATGATCCTGGATATCCCGCAAAATATTTTCCATTAAATTTGCTAGGTAACCCGACCCACCACCGCTTAAAGTGATGCAGCTCATACTAAGTACACAAAGAGTCGAAAAGGACCAGTATGAAGTATGAATGTGTAAGCAAGCTTATTTCCATCGTTTCTAACAATATCAATAACCACATCGAAGTCAACAGTAAGATGGTCAAACCACCAAACTAGGAGGTGAATGGTACACGTCACGTCACGCGTCCCACGCACGTCCACGCCATATGGTCGCCCGTGGCTGGTAATTGATGACTCTAAAGACTAGGTTTGATGCCATCGATTGAATGTTTATCGATGCTAGTAATGTGGGCCAAATTGTACAGCGAGGTTGTAAATCTTTGTGGGAAATGGAGAAGTTTTTTTTAGAGTTGGTCAACTTATACGCTGAAGGCCAATATTCTTGCTGTGGACGCATCAACCTTGAAACTCATTGACAAAATAAGTGATGTAATTTAAAAACGTGTCATCAATCTAAGAAATCATTAAACTAATTGGGTAAAACATCAGTGACTCAATTTAAATTGAATTAATACCTACTTGCATACTTACTCGACATATATTACGAGGATATAACGGTATCTATGAAAAATCGAGTAGTGTTCATCTCTAAAAACAAAGGTGTGTAAACTGATCATAATCTGAATGATGATCAAAAGTGAATAAGGAAATAAATTGCCTTTATTTATACCTACCTTTTACTTACAGCAATATGGCACTACTGACCGCACCAAACCCATTGAAAAAAGCACATTTAACTACCGAACAGCCGTCTACAGAGCTATAAACATAAAAATAACGTTTGCATGACTTGCCAACTGCACCCCTTTTATTGCCGCGTCTAATACCTGCCCCAGACTGGCCGCACTTAGGTCTTTTAAATATTAAAATGTGTCCAGCCAGAGTAGCTACTTATAAGTACTGCTTCTGTAAGTATACATGCAATCCTACAATGTTATAGCCCCTGAAGGCGAGGTACGTTGTCAGCTGTGGTGTGTGAGTCAGAAGTAAAACCTTCACTTTTTTACTTTGTTTCACTGATATTTTGTTGCATCTACGCTTAAGGACCCTGTAAGCTTGGAACTCGAGTTAGATTATAAAAATACGTGAATACCTCATGTAGGTTACATATTATTATGTATAAGCGTTCGGGGACAGTAAATAATAATGACATGTGTTTAAGCTTATTTACTCAATCGGTTAGTGTGAGTGCAACTCTTGAAATATAGGCAGCCACAACGTGGCAATGCCAGCACAGAGCGAGTGGGTTTTGTGATTCACGTCTACAATGAGACAATTGTGTTTACAATACCTAAATCCCGATTCCCGACTGAAGGTTACTGAAGGTCTCGCGGTACAAATCTTCAAAAACAAAGGCTCCGATGTAAAAGTACTAATATCGGCACAGCTTAAGTATAAATATTTACAACTTACGTATAGTCTTTTAATCTTAAACACTAAACAGATTATTCGCATTGTAAACTAGCCAACCAGACAATTTTTGTCTATCCAAGTCGTACAAATAATTGCTGATATAAAGATATTATAAGTACTTATAACAGAAACATGTATGAATTGTTTAGTTTCTGTTATGCTACATAGGTAGGTAATTATAAACAGGAAACTCAATATTATTATAGCTAGTTATAAGTACAGGTGTCACAGTTATTGCTCGTATGAGTTTAGTCATCGGACGAAACCCCCGTAGTCGCGTGACTAGCCTTTCGAGCTAAACCGCTATCGAAATCGTGTCATAATGTATGACTCACGTGCATTTTGAGGTGTTATTATCCCGTAGTGTCAATGTGATTAAACGCTAGTAAGAAGATATTTACTTATCGTATTATACCTTTCACGGATTTGAATAGACTGAATAGGAGGAAACTCCACTCTCTATCTTATCTTTATGAATCGTCTTCAAAGAAAAAGATTCATTGTATAACTAACTACTTATGTATTTTATTAATAACTTCAATTCATTCATTTGTTTATGGTTGAACAACCATTCATCCTTATCTACGTGATTGAATTTGAACAAAAAGTCAATAAACGCTAATCGTATTATGATTATAAAATATGCATTATCACAACTAGAGGTGTAGAGTCAGCATTTAAATATTAATTATTTGGGTGCGTTTCCGGTCATGGCGGGCCTTCCGGCGTGCGCCTGCGCATTTGAAGCTCAGCGCCACCTGGTGGCGATGGGGGAAGATACTTCCGCCTCCCATGTGTTACCCGGTCGTTTTTTAAGTGTGACGTTAACGCGTATTTAGGTAACTTGATGGTTATGTTTTTATAAGTACGACAGGCCCTGTAGCACGGGGCGCTATTAAGACGTGACAAGAGTTCTCCGTCGCGCTCGCTCTTGAGGCTGCGCGATGTGAGTGAGCGCGATGCAAAACTCTTGTCACGTCTTAAATGCGCCCCGTACTAGCCCTTCTGAGTGTTGTAGAGGGTGCTAAATTGCTATCCTATCTCAAAACTACAGACATCCTCTAAGGGTGGAAGGATTTGCTAAATGTGTGGTAGAAGATACAAAAAGCAACTTAACACAATACAAAATATCTAAAGCATTTGATTCGCACACATTAGAAAGATCACCATAATGAATTAATAATATAATTTGATAGACTCGTCTTGAACCGGTCACTTAAACCAATGTTCATCTTCATCCATCCTTATCACAAAGTAATAGAGTAGAAATATCCTTGGCCATCGATGTCCAGTAATATTGGTCTTACACGGCATATTTACTTAAGTGATGTTAAGATGATGTAAGAACTTATTAATAACAGAGTTAACGCCTGATCACCTGTAGTGAATCACCTTGAGTACCTTGACAAAGATAGACACTGTCATTAAGTGATGATTTAATATCCACTTTGGTCTTACAATCACAAAGGTTTTCTACAGATATTATAGAATCCTTTGAGTTATTGAGAAAGATTTCCCAATTTAAATAGAGGTGAAATCGATACTTTCTCTTTAGTTGTGAACAAACTTTTGTAAAACTTAAATCCTGTCAAAAAGGTGATAGCTACCTTGAAAACAGTATTATATCATTTAAATGGGAATTAACAGCCGTTAATTTTAGTCCTTACGAGAAGAGTTACCTAAGTAGTCCACTTATTACAAAACGAACTTTGGACCACTTTCGTCGACCAATTGGAAAGTAATTCAATTAAGTTAAAGGGCACTTGCCCCAAAGTTACAAATGTGAACTAATTATGTGTTCAATAATATCATTACATGCGTAACTGTGTCGTCATACTGCTCTATATTTAATTTTTATTACCGTTCAAGAAAATAAGATTGGTTACAGCATGTTGCAGTTGCAACGCAAATGGCATATTGCGCTTCAAAGCATGCATGAGAAATGCATGCCTCAGAAAAAAAACGTTCTGCAAGCATCATTTATTTTCCATAGAAACTTTATTGGTCACGAGATTTTTTTACTACTGGAGAATGTTTTTTTTTTCGCGAATTTTGACCTTCTTATATCATTTTTGGGCTTAGATATAACATGCTGCATGCAGGTTTCGGCTTAGTTTCCCCTAATGGCAACACCCTGTAGATAGTATAGTCACGGAGTTCAATTTGGTCTATATTATTTTCTACCAATTTTATTCAGTAGGCAAACAGAGTACAGTATTTGAGTAGTATTCATAGTATTGTAGATAAACGGCATCTGATACTGCACCATACAAAACTAGTAGTCATAGTAAACATATTGTAAACATGCTGCAGTTTGCCTTGTAGGAAAGTGTGACATTTACCTGGTTTTATCTCGGTTTCAGGCCAAGGCAAGCCACTGTTTCGGTGAATCCGTACGCTAAATATACGCGAATTTATGTATTCATCGGTTTTATATTAATAAACTTATAGGTAAGTACATACTTACTTGTATATTTCATGAAATGTTATTACTCACATGCACCCAAATACGTCCTTTTATATTTCGGATTAAACTTAGTCAGAGTTGATGCTGAAATTTAAGTAAAATTTTCCTCATTAATGATATAAGTAGTAGGTACTTCTCAGTGAATTTCAGACGGTCAATAGGTCTAATTTCGGCACTTATGATACTTGCACTTTATCAAATATTTTATTATAGTGTATAGTAACTGTGATAAAAAAATTACGGTACCTAGGTACTAGATAGGTAGGTACAAAGCTAATCTCGGCCTCGCTGTTTAAGCATAGTAATGTAGAGACAACTAAAACAAAATGATTAATATGCTCCATATTCCATTTGTATTGTTATGTTTGTTCAGAGCAGTTAACTCTATACGCGGCGCGTGCGCAGGGTCATCCATAGCGAGCTGCAGGAATGGGGTCACGGAGACTTCGCCCGCGCTTCGCCTACAGACGCCACATTATTCTGTGAACACAAGCTCGTTTTGGAACGCACCTCGAAAGCGCGCGCTGTCGTCACAACAGCTGTCAAAATTAGCGGTTTGTGAAACGGATGTTGAGTGGGGGTTTCCGGATATCCGGCGACTATTGGTGTTCTACTGCTTGAACACAGGTTCAGAAAAAGCCTGAAGGATTTCAAGAAAATTTCGGAAAGAAACATACAATTTATGTCTCAACTAAAGTTTCTTGTAAAGGTAAAAAGATAAGAATTACATATTTACGTCTAGTTAGTAATCTTAGGAGCACCATGTGTATGATATGGAACGGGTACCTTTACATTTAGTTACAATAACTTGTTTGTCTGTTCCTCTGATCCACCGACAGTCACTGACAAAGATCAGTTCCCCGAAATCCTGGACAAGAGCCTCTATAAGATTCTGACTGGACTTATCAGAATCATATCGGATATCTTGCTAACATTACGGACTTACATTGTATGGATGACAGTTGTAAAGAAGTTCGCCTACAAATTAGTCTTATTTTGTATAGCTGCCTCACTTATGGAATACAATATCAATATTGTACCTCGTAGGTTGGCTGGTACAAAATGCTTTTAGCATTACGTTCACCTTTTGTACACTTATATGTGATATTTGTGCAATAAAGCATTAAATAAATACATAATTTTTTTACGTAGCTTTGTCCAGAAAGCTCTGCTTTGACTTAAAAGTTTTTTTTCCGTAGTTTGTTTCCCGGATCAAAAATTGCCTACTGTAATTTTGATTTTAAACTACTACATAGGCATTCTCTCCATACACATATAACTACTTAATATAAGATAGTAATAACATACATAGTATACCTACCTTCTAATAAAACTGATAAGGTGCTCCCAGCTACCCACATCTACTTAGAAACCATCAAAGCATCCTGTGCCGACTGCAGCATGCAATAAATCCGATTTGTTGTTTATTTATTTAATCTGTGCTCTCGTATCTTATGTTTATGCACTGATTATTGATAAGAGCAACACACTCGGTGGTTTAAATCAATTAACCATGAGGCGGCTAATTGGATAAATATATATGTATGCCTAGGTACTGTAGTAACTTAATTAACATGTAAATATTTTATTGTATCGATATTACACTATTAAAAAGTACCCATAATGGTTTTACGTACGATTACTGGGATAAAAGATAGTCCTCCATCTCGAAGTTCCAATATTACCTATGTCTAGTTATGTAGTTGAGGCGTGAAAAGAAGAATTAATCATACTCCCATATTTAGCTATAATAGGTATTTCATATTTAGTACCTACCTTTCTAGACTAGGTTAATTTATAAAACCTTAACTTGCTTTGATAGGAATTGAATATCCAAAACACGAAAGCTTCAATTAAGTTCAAGGCACCTAATGAAGATTAATTTAAGTTTTATTCAATCAATTTTTAAAGCTGCAAATTCTTACAACCATCATCAATAACGTCAATCAAAAGGGCATGAAATCATGAATCAAATGTTACAATTCATTTTTTTTTATAAAAAAGAAGGCTTTGCATCTGCGCCTGCGCAACATCAAAACATTACGATAAATGTCCAAACTCATTACTTATCTTTTCCTCCATTAGTAGGATAAAGACCTTGTCGTTATGTTTTTTATTTGGTATTTTATGTCGCGTATTAATCAGCGGTCTCAGAGGTCAGAATGGGTTTTAACATGGATCCTTAAGATTATCGACCTAACTTAGTTACCTACCTTATATTATATTATACAACCTGAGCTACTGATATAAAAATAAAAATGTAAAAATAATAAAATATGGATAGAAAACAAACGCTCTCTACATTTCGGACATATTTATTAGTGAATAAAATTTAAGTATAAAATACCCACTTTGGTAAATAGACAGAGATAGTAATACAGAGACGACACACGCCATCGTTTTAAGTCGAGTGAAACAGATCATAAATCAAGGAAGCCGTCGCACCCTCGCTACGAGAATAACTCCGTTCGCGGCTGAATTCAGTAAAAAAATAAAAATAAAAAGGGCGCGTCTATGGTTTGTCCCTGCAGGACTAGGAGAAAGAATATTGATCCCATAGCAAACAATTACTTTTAAGGTATAAATATTGTGTCTATTGTTGATTGTGCCAAACCGAGAAAGATTAGAGAACCCTAACCAGTATCTCGCTTACCCTTTGTTGATATCCAACATCAACATAATCATCTTCTTACTATTGCCTTATGCCCTACATGTGAAACTAATGCATGAAATAGGCACATTCCATTCGTATCGAAGCTGTGCGCGTATGCGTTGATTGAGGAGCTATGGCCTCTGACTGATCAATCGAGAGCAGTTAATAATATTGACTGTCTTACGTAGTCATTGCCATTTTCAGTTCGCCCACTGACTGTGGGCTGTTGACTACGATCCTGTTTCGATTGCAATTAGCATATTTTATTACACCGAATTCCTAAACGGGACCAATTTGAATATACAAGTGAGAACAGCGCAACTATATCTGCGCCTGCACATGTGTTGACCATGTGACAGTGCATTTCCGGTTCGAAATACGAAATTTAGCACGGTCTATTGTCTATGGTTTGGTCAGGGGTTGGGTAGACAGGAACAGGGATGCTGGACACATGTTTTTACAAATGAGATAACAATGGTCGCTCAGTTTCGTTCGGTGCAAATTACTGTCATCATCATCATCCTATAGCAGTCCACTGCTGAACGTAGGCCTCTCCCAAAGCACGCCACTGGATGCGATCTTTAGCTTTCCGCATCCAATGATAACCAGCCACCTTTCGCAAGTCAGCAGAACGTGTAACAATAATAACATACCTAAGTATTAAAGCTTTAAAGTCCTGTTAACCAAAGTTTCGTAAGCAGTTTAAAATGGTTGGCGGTGCATTTTAAGTATTTCAAATACGACTTACGTTATCTGAATCTATAATGAAAACGTTAGCAGAACGAGTACGGAATGCAAACAAATGGTTCGGCGCTAAAAATCGCACTTACTCTGCGTCTGCGCATGGATGATGTCATAATTCCGTAGCTATGTGTTCGTTTACATACCTATGTAAATACACGTCGCCTTGTGCGATACAGAAACAGCTGGCTCTTGTCTTTATAAATGCAATAAGGCAATTGTATTGGCCTAGATAATTTGTTTTAAATAACAATCTAGAATAGGTAGGTGAACTACTTGAGGCACCTTGCTTACTTTATATTATTACTCACAACATAAAGCTCAATAATTCCTTTAAATCTAAGTAAGTACATCTGTGTTTTTAGTTTTAGTCAAAATATTTTAAATGTCATAGTTTTTTTGGCAAAGATATTATTATAGAAAAATCGCGGTAATAAAATACATAGGTTAGTAGGTATATTATGTAAATTTATTCTTACACAAACAAGACGATGTCTAATATTTTGCATGAGTCACCGCGAAACTGCTGAGACGATGACGATGACCAAGTTAGCGGTTTTTTTTTCTAGGAAAAAAGTATTGGAACTTACATTTTCTGGTCTCCATCGACGTGGGCTTGCACGGAGAAGCCGAACATGGAGTTGGAGGTCCCTCGGTGCACCACCCGGGACGGGATATCCACATTGAAGCCCAGCGCTGTGGCACAGCACAAAAATAAACACCAAATTTTCGCCGCCATATCGCACTAAGAACGGCACCGTTTAAAAAAACCTAGTCACTGGCACATTTATGAAAACAATTTTATTTTTCTTTATTTCAATTCGTCCGCATCGTTCGTTCGAATTTTGAAAATTCGACGTGTTCGTTTTCGTAAAGCGCGGGAACGTGGGCGAGTGACACACGCGCGCCCTCCGCGGGTTGGATCGGAACTGAGGCCCGCGGCTGTGGGAGGCAAGGCCGCGCGATGAGGTAACGTTATTTACTCACTTTTAAAATAGGAAAGATGAGTTTTCGCGAGATTTTCATGCGATCCGTGAGTAAACGGCCGGTCGCTGTATTTTGGGCCGTGAAGTAAGACGATTGGCATAATTTTTATATTGATTCGCACTATAACAACACAATTCATTTTAACTATTTGATATAACTTCTAGTTATAATTTTTTTAACATTCATCTTCACTGTAAGTGTAGTACTTACTCGATATAATTAAGGAAGTAAACCAGGGTAAATTTATGTGTTAGATCAAAATATTCTATCCAACATTTTACTTTTTCTATCAAATTCTAATTCTACTTATGATACCTTTTACAAAAAAAACAAGAAATGTACTTTACTTTTAAATACAAACATTTAATTAACAAATTACTTTTAATAAATAGTTGTTCACTTAAGCAATTAGTCTTAATTAGGTATTATTAATTACTATAACATAACATCCAGTATAAAATGCTCATTTGCTTATGTGGTTATAAAGATTTAAATATATGATAAATAGTTAGGATAAAATACTGAAAAAGTATAAATAATAAAAATACAGAATGAATTCGTTAACATGAATGGTGCATAATTCAATTGAAACTGTGCTATCTAGGTACCCTATAAAGATATTTTGTCAATATTATTTTACCAAGAGCATGGCCCTATCGCGAAGTCAAAACCAAGTAACATTTGCGAAGTTGCCTGTTTCATGATGACTTTATACTTTTATCAACCATGACTATTATCCAATTGTAAAACAAGCGCTTAACCGTGCTGTAGCATCTAGCATTTATAAATGACTATCTACTGAATTGGAAATCTATGACGTCATGAAATTGATGACGACTTACATTGTATTGTATTACGGTTTTCTTTTACACTTTATTACATACATACACTTCCCTTCAGATTCTAGATTAATAATGTAATGACTAATGTGACCACAAGACTGTCCATATTGCCAGAGATATCATTATTAATTTTGTAGTTACATTATCTTCATAACTGTACGTAATCCACAGTAGTGACTTAACAAAAGTTGATTGATTCATCGTTGTACGAGTCAGCAGTTTTTCTACCACCCAAATCAAACCAACCCTTATTTAAATGAAATCCTAGGCTAGCTGTATATGTATAAGTAAGTATAATAAAAGAAATTATAATTATTATATTAGGTACAAACTTATGTATAATACAGCCACATAAGTTTATAACCTTTATTTTTAAAATGTTAATATGTTGTTGTGGATTTTTTTTATAAATCAATTTTTATGAAAATTACATCCCCAAATTATATTCAAGAGGGTTGGGTGGGTCATCATATAAATATTAATATACAGTCGGTGCTTCCCCTTTATTGTAGGTATGTTAATTTACTTACGGGCTACATGTAATTTTATTTGAAAACACAGTCTTTTCGCAAATTGAGATATTCTATAAGTATAATGAGCTAACAAACAATAATATTTATGAAAATGGCAGCCGGTAGGTATATACTTGGAAGTAGTAAGGACTATTAAATAAACATAAAAATAAAAGGAGATAACATGAGTCCGGCATACACTTTCATATATTTATCTTCACACAGTATTGTCCTTAGTTTAATCTTGTTGATTTTTATTTTTATAAATGGAAGGTAGGTATATCAAAATTGGTAGCGTCAGCAACAGCTTATAATTATTGCACAGATATACTTATTGCATTATTTAAACTTCCAATGATACGTGTAAGTTCAAACAATATAAAAAACTTTATAGTTGTCACTATCAGCAATAAAAGCTATAAAATATGAATAACGAAGATCATTACATTGCACTTTTAAAAATTATTACTGAATCGCGTGAGCAGCCGACCAGATAGTTGGTAAAGCGACGCCAGTCACGGTCGATTAAAGGATGGGGCGGGCGTTAATGACATTACTAACTTTATAAAACTTGTGGGAGGGTTACTTTTTTAGAAACATACCTACATAGAAATAGTAATAGTTAGTAGGTAATAAAAAGATTCGTATACAACAGTTAAAACTAAATAAATATTATGTTTATATCCTTCCCCGAGTGCAAAATTAATCCAAACCATAATTTAATAAAAGTTGCAACCATAATCCTATCAAAGGTTAATTTTGATCTGGGAAAAATGATTTAGGTGGAATTTCACCAAAAGCTAATCGTATTTAGTAGCCTGTCAAACGTGTGTCAGTTAGTACAAAATGTATTTAAAATTTTGTATTTAAAATCGTTTAGCGTTTCGTAAAAGTGGCCCTAATAAGGGTCGCAGACGTTTGACAGGCTACTAAATACGTTTAGCGTTTGGTGAAATTCCACCTTAGTATTCACGACACTGACACGCACGAAGAATCCTATCCATCACAAAAACTTTTACTTATAACATGTTCAAATATGAATAAGTTGTATGAATTAATAAAGTTTTACTGCAACTTGACTTTTGTTTAGCTACAAGAGATATTATGTTTAAAATAAATAACTTTAGACCTCGGAGCCTTTGTATTGGAAAGAACTTTCTTATAAATAATGCATTACAATGAACATTATTCTCTCCTTAATCAACCCAGGATAGATAGATACTAAAACATTAAATGTTATTCGAATATTTATCACAACAATGTCTTTCAATGGAATTGAACGGTACAATATAACAAGTAATCACAGAAGATCGATAATAATTTAACGCTAGGATTTGGAAAACTTAAAAACTCCAGGAGTACTCTTCTTCTGTGGCTTGCTTTCCGATACCTTTGAATAAAAAAATACTTTAAACATTTTATAGAGGAATTCACTCACGGCTAACAGCTGAAGAACCTATAATCATTGGGAGCTGACTAGTGCTGAAGAGAAGTCCATAAACACATAAACGTAGCATGGGACGACCTTAGGTCGAAGGCCATTTAAATAGAGGGTCGCAGCTTGGCAGGCCGCAGCCAGTGAATGGATAAAGATGGTCGAAAACAGAGTATGGTTATGGCGCCTTACGAGAGGCCTGTATGTCCAGGTGTCAGCATCTATGACCTTAGACAGGTCGGGTGCGGAAGACCAAGATCTATCTACTAAACTTTGTAAAATATGTATAGCGTGAACCCTATGACAGCTGCCGTAGCCATAGATTTTATCTGTCATTTGTTGGTTTTCAAGGGATAATTAAGTTTATTCTCTAGGATCAGTCAATAAAACGTCATAGGGCTCTTGGTCCATTTTACTATAGTAGATAGATGTCTGATGATGATGATGATGATGATGACACTCACGGTGCGCTCGCCCAGTAGTAGCCGTGCCTTGTCCTCCTCGTGCGGCTCGGCGGCGGCGGCGGCGCGCCGGTGCAGCTGCAGCTTCTGCCGGATCGCCTGCGCCACTATCACCCTGCGTGTCAAATGTGTAACATTAGATTTGGTTACGTATTACGTGTATTGTAGTCCGCACTGACGATTCGTTAGTGTTAAATCTCGATTTAAGTCATTTATATGGACTGACGTTTCTTTAATCGAGATTTGACACTAAATCTAGATTTAATGTTTGTGCAAGTGGCCCTTAGAGTGCATTTCACATCCATTCAGACGAATCGTCAGCTCAGCAACGACCTTCAAATTATTTACGTATGGTCACTGACCAACCGTCTATAACGTGTCTTAACCACATCTTAAGTGAAAGGTAGGGGAGCGCTGATTGTTTAATACAGAATATAGCCCATAAATTGTCCACTGCAGCACATTACAGGTCGCCTTGGATGGTTATTGCTATAATTTCTACGGGTGTGTTACAGATACCTACTAGAGAAAATTGCAGAACGCCTTTACTTCAACATAAGTAAACTAAATCTACAAACAAAAGACGGTACTCACTTTCTAGTATCAGTCTTGGTGGCGAGCAGCAGGTCGAGCCAGGTCCACGTCACGTTGTGGTACTCCAATGTCGGCAGCACCAGTGGAAGGTCGCGGAAGTCTTCTAGATTCTTCTCCTTGCTTCCCTTGTAGGAGACTCGCACCGGCACTTCGGGGATCTTGATGTAGATGAAGAGCTTGTTCTTTTCTGCGCGCTCCTGGTTTGGTTATAAAAGTAGAGTGGAAAAGTTTTTCAGTTTCCGAAGCCGCTATATTTAAGTTGAGCTTCTTGCAAACGTGTTGTATTTAATAATTTTATGTATTTGTTTCAATATGTATCTAAATGTATCATTCAGATTTATTTTGTCCACTGCTGAACATAGGCCTCTCTCAAGGAGCGCCACAACACTCGGTTAACGGCCTTCCTCATCCAGCCACTACCGGCTACCCGCCTAAGGTCGTCGGTCCAGCGGGCAGAAGGCGTCTTACTAATAGTTGAACTAATATAATGTACCTATATGATAGGTGTTGCCACACTACAATACGAGTATATAGCTTAAAATCCTATCATCGATCTATGGTAAACTCGCAACCAACCTTCATTTTCTCAACATCATCCTTATTCTTCTTATCGCGTTTCACGTAGAAGTTGCTATTGCTATCTTTATCCTTCTTCTTCTTGGTCTTCTTGGACCCAGTAGAGACCAGGCTGGCGGTGGAGGCGCCGGCGCGTAGCGTGCCGTCGTCGTCCTCCGCGTCTATCGACTCTATAGTCTCGGGGTCGCGCTCCGGGAAGCAGAACTTGAGCATGGTGTTGAAGAACTTCTTTGTTAGACCTGGAAGCCAGGATAAGGTAAGCAAGGGGAAATACTGGTAGAAAACTGGGTATAATTGATGATTGGTGGCGATTAATTAGTGCAGGAAGTCTATATGGAACTTTTTCGGTTAGTACGTGCGGTACGGTGATACGGCACAAAATAGGTAGCCATTTAAAAAGCGCAAAAGGCACCTCTGTCTGATTTCTAAATTCTACTACAAGAACTAAACAAACTGGAGCATGCTGAAAAACAGCGTCGTTCTGAAACAAGCTTTCAGTCGACATTGCTGAGCATGATGCCATTTGCCAGAACGGAAGTACCTACTTACCTATTTTATTATAACCCTTATGTTAGTTCTAGTTACCTACTGTCCTTGTTATAAGTACTTAAATGTTATGTGTTTAGTTTTTACTATAGAATTAAGTATTTTATGTAGTAGGTTTCATTTGTTTTTGGCAATAAATGCTATTTTACTTTTTTTTTTTTTACAAAAACCGAGTTTTATTCTAGACGATGTATGACCCGGAAAATTCCTAATGTTCCCCATATTTCTTTCCTCCTTCCTCTACTTAGGCCCACTTGCGTGGATCACAGGGTTAAAAATATAAACTCAGAGGTAACTAACTCAGGGTTAACTTTGTAAAATTTTAACCCGGACTTTTGATTGCGCTAATGGAAAATAACCCTGAGTTAGCTAACCTGACGTTTCTTTTTACACTCTGTGAATCTATGTCCCGTTCCAGGCTGAAAGGGACCAAGTTTCTATTGCCGTAAAAAAACATTGTCTTCTATCTCACCTCACGTCTTTGGATAAAACTATCCCTCTCTATTTCCATTTTCGCAATCTGTCAGTAATTTGTATTTTGTTTACAAAGTGTCATATTTGTGATTTCCTTGTAGATATACATTACGAAAATTATAAAAAATTGAAAAGAAGCGGCGGTAGCTCAGTCGGGTTAGCGCTCGCTTCTCACACAAAAGATGCGTGTTTGGATCCTAGCGCAGACATACCAATGAGTTCTTTGGAATTTAAGTACAATGTGTGGCAACTTACTACCACACATTCTACTTACCACAAAACGTTCAAGAACCTTATCATAAGCAGCTCTCTTCAATCTAACCGTACCAACAAGCAATACTCAACCAATAACAACAGCAAGTATTGATTTTATTGAACACATCGCGGTTGCAAGTTGTACTTTAAATAACAGCAAAGATAGCCCTGTAAAGAGCTGTTTCTGGAAACAAAGAGGGAGTTCCGAAAATAACTGTTCAGCAAGCTCAAGCAAGCAGCAGCAGCGACCACCACCGTCACCGCGGCAGCTCGGAGAGGAGAGCCTCCGACAGCGCAGAAAAGGAACGAGTCCCCGTGCATTCCCAACGCCACGAGTATTTAAGTTAGCACCGCGCGTATAAGTAGGCTTATTTTCTGTAAATAAATTATTATTATTCTGTCCACTCTGAGTATTATTTTCTACCTACTCTACACAATATCTCCAAAAATGTATACCATAGCTCTTACGGTGAAAAAAACATCGTGATCTAGATGTGTACCCTAAAGTGCATTGTACTCTTTCAAAAGCGGCGATACGGCTCGCGACCTATCACGTGAGTACAAAAATGTACAGCGAAAAGTGGGTGAGTCACCTCTGAGTAACTCCATTATAGTCATAGTCGTGAGCATATATGCATGTAACCACACCATCGTGCTCTTAATTTTACAAGTGGGACCATTTGCTACTTTGCTAGATAGGGGAAAAATATAAGAATGATGAGTTAATCATCATAATCAAACATTTCCAACGAATACAAGAATATTGATAAAAACCTTTTCTTTTGACGTAAGCCGGGTTAGCGTCTTAACCCTCCAATATTGGGGGGTTAAATATTTAAGAGTTTATCCCAAGGTTAGCGCTCATATTTCAGCGATGCAAGACAAATTAATAATCTAACCCTCCTTATGTCAAATATCTCCGAGTTAATTCGCTAACCCAGGTCTGCGCAAGTGGACCTTATCGTGTCAATGACAAACACTAGGTTTAGTCACCGTGTTGAAAGGATTGGCCAGTCAAATAATCCTCAATCTCTGACTGCTTTTCTCTTACACACGCAATACATACCAATCTTAATCGGCACGATGTTGACCTCGAAGTGTTCTTTCACAGAGATGCCCCCGACGGGCGGGCGGTCGCGACAGAAGACTCGGAGCGCCGCGCGCCGCGCCAGCGGAGCCCGGCCTGACGGCGCTTGCGGGACTAGTACCTGGATAGAAGGTGGTGAGGGGTGAGAACATTGGAAATTAAATCTTACAACGACCAACTGAGCTATCTCTATCGGGTCAAGCTGTTTTAAGTCCATGCATGTCTCAAAGAATAGATAACCGTTGGCGAAGAAGAGGAGCGACTTACTGCACTGTCGCCGGTCTACCTCTATTGAATACTTAAGTGAGCGTCTCGCTCTTAGTTTTCCTGCTCGAAGTCCCCACTCAAGAACTGGTCAACCAAAACTTTAAGAATTTGGTAAATTTTATTGGTAACTCTGAAAAGCTACACATCTTTATAGTAAGCTAGAAGCTAGCGTATCTTGCTATACTATTATCTTGATATCTGTATTTACCTCCGGGAAGGGTTCGTTCGGCAGTAAGTTGGTGACTCTCACGTAGCCAACCTCGAGCTGATGTTCCACCGAGTCGTCCGAACGGGACGTCTTTGTGTACCTACGGGTTAAAAATGTCATTAGACATTATAATTCGACAAACAGATGGATGATTGATTTAGGAATGAAGGGTGTGTATAATCTTATTTTATTTTTTTACCATCGGCATTGGAAAGTCTTCACCTAACTCTTAAACTTATCTGTCACAGCAGCATAAAACTACCAGGATCTTATAAATTTACAGGAAGTTGGTCAGCAACAGATCCGCGATCCCCAGCTGCCCGTCTGCATCAGTGAGCCTCCACCTCGCACTCTTGAAGCAGATCTCATTATAACGATGTGGGGGCGCATGAGGGGAGCGCACGGGGGGCGCGGCGCCGCGGGCGCAGACGTCCCGCCAGGCGCGCACCATCGCGTCGAGCTCTTCGCCTAGCGTCCATACGCTTTCTTTGCATTCGTTCACCTGGATAGTGGAAATAATGCTTTTTAAGTGGTCATGGTTTCAGAACGATTTAATGGATGCTATGAATTTTATGTCATGAAATAAGAGTATGTAGTTTTGTCTGAGTAATTTAAAGTTAATACTATTATGTATTCATTATAGAGATATCAAAAAAATATATGCTTACCTGGTTATCCAATATTTTAAGTTCCTGTATCGCGGTGGGGTCGTTGTCCGAGATCGATCGGTTCTTGAGATAGTATTCCTTTTCTAACCTTCGTAGACGAGCCAGTGATTCTCGAACCTGTAAACCATTACAACTTTATAAGTTTGTTAAAAAGTCCTTATAGACTATACGTGTTAAGGCCCACGAAAACAGCGAGAGGACGCGATGGGAGCCCGCAACATGTGCGTGCAACACTCTCTCCTATGGAACACAAGCGAGTTGAAAGGAGACGGTTTCTTGTCAAGCCTTTATACAGCTGTTAATTCCTGACCAGTTTACCCAGTAAGGGCTGACCTGTGTCTGCAGCTTGTGTATGAGGTGGCGCGGGTCGCGGTCCTGGTGCAGCTGCAGCTGGAAGCGGCACAGCGCGCGCCGCTCGAGGCTCCGCCGGCGCTCGGGCTCCACTACTGACTAGACTACCCAGTGAGGGCTGACCTGTGTCTGCAGCTTGTGTATGAGGTGGCGCGGGTCGCGGTCCTGGTGCAGCTGCAGCTGGAAGCGGCACAGCGCGCGCCGCTCGAGGCTCCGCCGGCGCTCGGGCTCCACGTGCAGGACCACGTTGTTCACCACGTCTAGGAGGATCGCGTACTGTGGGGGAGAAATGAATGTTTAAAGAATGCGTGCTAGATTTTATTTTATACAACTTGGCAAATTACGAGCAAAATGGCGGTTTTCTACAATGTTTCATTTATGAACCAATAAATAATAGGTCGGTTAGCGTCCTAACTATATTGACGAATTTTAGCACAGCGGAAATGGCGTCACGCGGTATGGCACATTCAACATTCCAGCCGCATTTCCAATGGGACCTATAAATATCTTGTTGAAGGCAACAAAAAACCTGCAAGGAGTTTGGGCTACACTGCTACTACTACCTACTAATACACTGCCTTCTAGACTATGGAGAATTTGCTCTTATATCCTTCCACCAACATTCGGCAAGATCTACTCCAGGCCAACCAGAATGCCATGTCATCATCTTCTTTTTGTTCCGGAAAAATTTAGCCAGCATTTACGACACTGACGCGCAATATGACGACGTAGTAGAATTACACACCTGCAGTGAGTTGGTGCACACGTCCAGGTCGTGATGCATGAGGGTGAGGCAGTCGTAGGGGTCGACACGCAGTAGAGCTATACTTTCTAAAATATAGCATGAGCCCTATATGACGGCGATCAAATCCGTACATTTTAAGTGACATTTGTTAGTTTTCAAAAGAAACCTAACTATATTTTCCAGGAATAAGGACGCCTAAGGACTCTTGCTATATTTTATTTACAAAATACAGCGTGTTACAGGTTTCGGCTTAGTATACCCTTTTTGCAACACCCTGTATAGTAGAACGGCGATACAAATAGATAGCGAAAGCGGGTGGCTCGCTTGCGAGTCACCATTGACTACGCCTTCGGGGATAACAGTCGTCAGCATGAGTATAATGGACAACATTTCAAAAAACTAAAGCTGCTATAAATCGAAAACCATTTCGAGATTAAGCTCTCAAGGCCACAAAAAAAATGTTTTTGTATTTTTTGGATGTATAATTTTCGAGAAAATCATAAAATAGTAAAAAAGTGCTGATGACGTCATGCATCAGGTGCGATGCATTTTGATGATCAAAGCCTATAGATTTAAAAACAAAGTAACTGTCACTTTCATTTTTGATTGACGTTGACGTTTTATCGAGTCGTTTATTTGGGTCATTTTCATAAATTCTTTTCTGACACTTTCTGACTATTTTTTTAATTTATCATATAAAATGGTTAGTACTTATTAAGAGATGACCTCTATTTAATGTCCCAGAGCGTGCCACCACCTACATAGCTGAAAAAATGCTTCTGCTTATTTTTTTACATGATAAGTACCTACTTTGTATCATCAGAAATATCAATGTCATTTGAAAATGACCCATTTGTTGGTTGGCATGTAAACAAAGTTTAAATGTCACTTGTCAGTGTCATTTATGTTTTTTTTCGAGACTAAGGCAATAGACAAAAATAAAAATTGAGCCTAATATGTGATGTCACTTCCGGTTTTAAAATAATTAACTTTAAAGTTAAAAATAACATGCAAAAATTCATGTATATGTCGCAGCCGGATCGTATAACCCGCCGTATTACATGACGGCTAGCCGCATTACAAGACAGGGCCGCTTTGTAATGCGGCGGATCAACGTTTAGCCGTATTGAATACGGCTGAATGAAAATGCGCCGGATTGTATTCGACATCATACGTCATTCAATACGGCTGGCCGTTATGTAATACGGCGAGACATTAGCCGCCGCTTTGAAAGATTTTAGTTTTGATTTTTAACACTCGTGGCGCTGCTTAACATAACAACAATAATGGCGTTGGATACAGATATTTGATGATGATTAAAACGAAGAAATCGTATTAAATATGCTAGTAAACAGTACTTCAAGAACAATTTTCACTTGAAATTAAATAATTTCTATTCCGATCAATGCGGTACAGTGAAAAACGTACAAAATATATAACGCACATCAATCAGCTAAAGTGACCATGGATTCTGCTGGTCGGCGGATTTCCAGATAATACTACTGGGTCAAAAAATATAAATGTGGCCGGCAAAGGTTATTTGATCTTGAAGAGACTGCGACGAGGCAAACAGTGTGGGACGCCCTCAGGCTAGATGGGGTGACGACTTGCGAAAGGTGGCTGGTTATGATTGGATGTGGAATGCTGTAGATCGCATCCAGTGGTGTGCTTTGGGAGAGGCCTACGTCCAGAAGTGATGTTGATGATGAAGAATAATAATTCCGAAGATCCTACAATCCGAGATACTTTAATGGAAGTCCATATGATAGATTTACTCTATTATGATTACAAAAATCCTTCACCTGTAATGTAATGCTTAGTATGGACATGGTTACCCTACAATTCAGTAGTAGTACGATGCGGCTAAACGTGGGCCGCCGTATTGAAGAACGTATTGAAATGACAATGCGGCTAAACGTTGATCCGGCGCATTACAAAGCGGCCCTGTGTTGTAATGCGGCCAGCCGTAATGTAATACGGCGAATTATACGATCCGGCTGCGACATATATACAAAATAAAAAAATACGGGTCCTCTAATTTTTTATAACCTTTCCGAATAGCTAATAAAAATATAGGGTAAAGAAAATGAAATGTTGTCCATTGTCTAGTATACCTATGTATAGTAGAACCACACACCTGCAGTGAGTTGGTGCACACGTCCAGGTCGTGGTGCATGAGCGTGAAGCAGTCGTAGGGGTCGGGCTGCCACTCGCCGCCGCCGCGCCACGCGCCGCCGCCGCCCGCCGCCTCGCCCGTCGACACGTAGTAGAACTCGCACGCGCAACGAGACACTATGCGTTGGAGCTGTGGGATAGATAAAGGGGTAAGTTAAGTGTGGAAGCTCACATTGTAATACGGCGCAGCACCGCAAAAATTTTGAATCGCAATTTATCAAATCGTGTTTTGTTTTGACTGTCAAAATTGCAGGAGAAATATTTGCGGTGCGGGATAAGAGCTGAAACAGAGTTTGTCACTGTATTCTGGCACATTAGCACTATGTAAACGGCGGCGCTGAGTTAAACCTTACTATGTCGGTAAACATAACATATAAATGGATTACAAAACGCCACTACAACTACTAAACAACACTATATCAACGCTCTATATTATTCTAATTGGTTGCATGGATGTTCGCCATTTTTTAACCGATTTAAAAATAAAAACCGGCCAAGTGCGAGTCGGGCTCGCGCACAAAGGGTTCCGTAGCAGCAAATATAATATTACAGTTAAATCAACCTATCTCAAAAACTATAAGAGATACTTTGATCAAACCAAAAATCGTTGAAAGAGTTAATTAGCATGCATCACCTCTATTTTTTTTAGAATTTTATACCCCGTAGTTATAAAAATAGAGGGGGGGGGGACATACTTTTTACGACTTTGAGAGCTGATATCTCAAAAACCGTTCACTTTAAGAAAAATGTTTTTTAGAAAACTTTATATCATTTTTAAAGACCTTTCCATTGATACCCCACACGGGTATGTACATCGAAAAAAAAAATTTCATCCCTCAGTTACATGTATGGGGGGCCCCACCCCCAATTCTTTTTTTTACTATTTAGTGTCATATTTTTGTAGCGGTTCATACAACACATATTCCCATCAAATTTCATCACTGTAGTACTTATAGTTTCCGAGTAAATCGGCTGTGACAGACGGACAGACGGACAGACGGACAGACGGACATGACGAAACTATAAGGGTTCCGTTTTTGCCATTTTGGCTACGGAACCCTAAAAAAAGGAGGTTCTCAATTCGTCGGGATCTTTTTTTTATATATATTTTTTATGTACGTTCACCGATTACTCCGCCGTTTATGGACCGATTTTGAAAATTCTTTTTTGTTGTATTGTGTTGAGCTTCCAGGTGGTCCCATTTTTTTTCAGAATTTTATCTCACCCCCAAGGGTGGTTAAAGGGGTAAAAACAGGGTATTAATTTCCATTTTGAGCACCTATTAACCGATTCTAATGAAATTTAGAACGTATATATAGTTCTTATAACAAAAAAATATGATGGTGACCTTGAGCTGATCTGATGATGGAAACAGAAGGCAGTCAAAGGAACTCCTCAACTGTATATAGCAACTACCTCGTGTTTAGGCTTGAATGATTCGTATTGACTAGTAGGACTTATTGGTATCATTTGCATCTTACTTTTGATTGAATATTATTGAAAATTAACTAAAAACAATAAAATAAAATAATAATTTAAGTTGAAGTCCCCCAAATATTTTAGTTTTCCCTTGGTTCATACACCAAACACTACTTATATTCCAAATTTGAAGCTTCTAGGTCTGCTAGAAGTGCCTTAGAATTTTTATGATCGGTGAGTGAGTCAGTCAGTGACAAAATTAAGAAACTTTGACCCGTTAAAATTTTTAAACTACTAGTTCAAATTGAATGAAATTTGAAATATACCGTGTCTTTACAATGCCTGCATGGTTAGTGAAAATTCAGTCTTCTAGTTTTATCCACAACGAAGTTACAGGGGGTCGAAAATGGCCTGAATTGCTTCGAGAAAAGGATGGTACGGCCGTGCCGCTTTTTTGCTCGACTTGGTGGGGGCACTGCCGTGCCCCCAGAAAAACCGACTTCAAAAAACCACTAAAATGTAAGAAATAATTTACATCAATTTTATGTGACATTACAAATATACCTAAGCAGGAACTGTTCTTTTTTGAAGTTGGTGCCATATTTCTTCAGATTACTTTGTCACCGCACCAACATCAAAAAAGAATTATCAAGAAATGTAAATTATTTCTTACATTTTAGTGGTTTTTTGAAGTCGGTTTTTCTGGGGGCACGGCAGTGCCCCCACCAAGTCGAGCAAAAAAGCGGCACGGCCGTACCATCCTTTTCTCGAAGCAATTCAGGCCATTTTCGACCCCCTGTAACTTCGTTGTGGATAAAACTAGAAGACTGAATTTTCACTAACCATGCAGGCATTATAAAGACACGGTATATTTCAAATTTCATTCAATTTGAACTAGTACTTTAAAAATTTTAACGGGTCAAAGTTTCTTAATTTTGTCACTAACTGACTCACTCACCGATCATAAAAATTCTAAGGCACTTCTAGCAGACCTAGAAGCTTCAAATTTGGAATATAAGTAGTGTTTGGTGTATGAACCAAGGGAAAACTAAAATATTTGGGGGCACGGTAGTGCCCCCACCAACTCGAGTAATTTTTTTAAATTTTGGTCCAGTTTTCTAGATAGGTACAAAACTGCTTAAATAATTTCATAACCACATATCTGGGGGCACGGCAGTGCCCCCACCAAGTAAACATAGGCGCACGGTAGTGCCCCTGCCAAATCGAGCAAAGGATTCGCGTCATGCAAATTAAATCCGCAAAGGATGGATTACCTTTCTTACTAATTACATCAGGGGTCAAAGTTTCTGACTCACTCACTCACTCACTCACCGATCATAAAAATTCAAAGGCACTTCTAGCAGACCTAGAAGCTTCAAATTTGGAATATAAGTAGAATTTGGTGTAAGAACCAAGGAAAAACTAAAATATTTGGGGGCACGGTAGTGCCCCACCAACTCGAGTAAAATTTTTCAATTTTGGTCCAGTTTTCTAGATAGGTAGTACATAACTGCTTAAATAATTTCATAATCACATATCTGGGGCACGGCAGTGCCCCCACCAAGTAAATATAGGCGCACGGTAGTGCCCCTGCCAAATCAAGCAAAAGATTCGCGTCATGCAAATTAAATACGCAAAGGATTACCTACCTACGGACAAATTACATCAGGCTACCAGTGCTACCACTTATAGTCAAATTTTCTTAATGTACAATGAACTTTGTGTATTGGAACTAAGGTTGAAATTTAATTAGGGAAATTTGATGCAGTACGAAGTACCAACTTTACGTTTATTCATTACATGTACATTACGTAGCCAAAAATAAAGATTCTTGATTCTTACCTTAAGTTTGCGATTTATGTAGGTAGGCAACCTACCAAACTAAGTTAACGCACCTACGTACCTAGAAGGTATGTACCGAAAAGAAAAAAAGTAGAACTGTCTACAAAATACAAAAAGAAATGAGATCCCATCAAAAACAATACTTGTCAAAAAAAACCAAGTCTCGTAACTCAGTTGTTCTACAGTAAAAAGTTGT
The DNA here is from genome assembly GCF_932276165.1 of Plutella xylostella. Taxonomy (NCBI): domain Eukaryota; kingdom Metazoa; phylum Arthropoda; class Insecta; order Lepidoptera; family Plutellidae; genus Plutella; species Plutella xylostella. The sequence goes on from NC_063990.1 coordinate 8,004,573, forward strand.
GAGATCCATGTAATACCAAGTCTTATCCACGCACGCATCTCAATCTTAAAAATATTTTTTTTTTAAATATATTGACTTGGTCATCGCACTAAATAATTAACACGTGTTTCCATGCAATGGCCGAGTCAATATATTTATATAAAACATTAAATATTTTTAAGATTGAGATGCGTGCGTGGATAAGACTTGGTATTACATGGATCTCACAACTTTTTACCGTAGAACAACTGAGTTACGAGACTTGGTTTTTTTGATAAGTATTGTTTTTGATGGGATTATTTTTTTCTCCCTAATAATATATAACGGGGAGGGGGTGTCCGCCGGGCATCTCGTCTGGCGGTGGATTCATCGTGCGGGTGGAAATAATAGGCTCTTCGTGTAGTTCGTATCTTGATTATTCAGAATACAATCAACACTTAATGTAACAATGCAAGATCGCGATGATGCAGACGGATTACTTTTAGAAACGCGGCAAGTTCGATACAGCACACTGTTTCCCGTGTCACGTCCAACTCGTCCAAGCTCAGAATCCAGAATGGCGGCATGGCCCCTTCACTTTTTAAACGTCACGTGACCTCTTACTTTTTAAAATGTTGCCAGGGCTGTATCGACCTTACCCAAGGAAAATCCCTTGACGTTTCTGATTCGATTACGACGCGTTTACACGCTCAAATCAACATCGATGCGGCGTTTGTCTGCCAACGCTGCGACACGGCCATCATGACATCTCACACGTCCTCGTGTGAGTTATCTGGAAAGAAAGAAAAACAACCGCAGTAACTGAATTTTACTCGGCCAGTCCTGACCTAGTCAGAGAAGAAAGCAGTGGGCTCATGAACTCTGCATTCATCACACTGATGAACTATGAAGCTTTAACTTTCACAGTATCAGACAAAAAGTCATTAAATCTCAAAATTGGATATCAAAGTTCAATTAGTTACACGTTTCAAAAAGGAAAATTTCAAAACAGCTTAAACCCATTGATGGAACAGCTATAACGTTAAAAATAATCGAAGAATGTATATACAGCTTAAATTAATCATACTCTCATCCAAGACAACCTCTCTCTGGCGTCTGATAGTGACTCAAGACAACCTCTATCCGGCGTCAGTCTACTACCACTTCCATCTAGTGGTATCAGACAAAACAAATCAATACCTACTCGAAAGTTAATCCACTATCTTTAACTCCGTACTAAACAAAAACACGGATCAGGATCTGATTACCAATGGTCCTTGCTCACTTGTCCGGCCTCCATCCGGTTACCCAAGTACTCATCACGAATGCACACCTCCATCCGGTGTCATTCCAGTGCCTCCATCCGGCACTCACTAACACTTCCATCCAGTGGCATTAAACAATTGAGCAAGACACACCACAGAAACACACAATTCAATCGATTGCTTGATCATTACATAGCATAATCAAAAATAGGGACTCAACTTTCGGGCATTTACCTAATGAGGTCATGGACGCATGTCCAAAACCCTAATGACCTTAGCTTAACAGGACCTCAGGATTTGATCAACCTCAATGTCATAACCTTTTTTTTTAAAGTCAACAGGTCTGGCAACCCGACACATTAACAGTTCCAGGACTCGAACCTCGAAAATAATTCCACAGTACCGGTCACACTAACCTCATCCACGTAATGAAACATCTAGCCTCTAAACTTTGAAACTACAGTCATAGTTTAAACGAAAACAGCTCACCAGATTAATGCAACATCCCAGCAGGCGCGCTCACTACGCACAGATCGACCCTCTTCTCCTTGGCTGCACCGCATCCACTCGCTCCTCCACTGGCAGCATCCTGGTCCTGTCTGCGACACTTTGGGCAGCTGGATGCGTAGTGTCCCTGGCCCTGGCAGTGGAAGCCAGTGACCGCAGGCTTCGCTTTCAGAGCACGACTCAAGGCAACCATAAGCCGTGCGCCTTGCAGATTCTCGTCGTTAACGCACAGGTCCGCAGTCGACATCCAAGAACGTGCGTCGACATCGGATTTACTGGGATTGAAATCGGGTAACCTCAGCTCAGTCGACGACGACGGTGTCTTCATAGCTCGAACAAGCATCAGGAAAATCCGATTCTGTTGTTCTAGAAGCTTCTGCCATTTTTCTTCGTTCGTGTCATGGTGTGAAGCACGTGGGGTGGCGTCTTCTGATCCCACATCTGATAACGGGGAGGGGGTGTCCGCCGGGCATCTCGTCTGGCGGTGGATTCATCGTGCGGGTGGAAATAATAGGCTCTTCGTGTAGTTCGTATCTTGATTATTCAGAATACAATCAACACTTAATGTAACAATGCAAGATCGCGATGATGCAGACGGATTACTTTTAGAAACGCGGCAAGTTCGATACAGCACACTGTTTCCCGTGTCACGTCCAACTCGTCCAAGCTCAGAATCCAGAATGGCGGCATGGCCCCTTCACTTTTTAAACGTCACGTGACCTCTTACTTTTTAAAATGTTGCCAGGGCTGTATCGACCTTACCCAAGGAAAATCCCTTGACGTTTCTGATTCGATTACGACGCGTTTACACGCTCAAATCAACATCGATGCGGCGTTTGTCTGCCAACGCTGCGACATATACATAATTGGTCAGTGCACCGTATTCGATAGTATTTTCGAATCTACACGAAGGGTCACTTTTACCAAACGCTACACGAATTTAAATCAAACTTTAAATACATTTTGTACTAACTGACAGACGTATGACAGACTACTAAATACGTTTAGCGTTTGGTGAAATTCCACCTAACATATGGAAAAAACAAACGTGACTTTTGGAACTAACTTTGCCTTACATTTTGACAGTGACAGTTGACGATATGCAACGTTAACGGAGGTTCGAAACTTGTGCTCGCGACTCAGAACCTGAAAGGCCCACTTGATAGTGTTGCCAAAGTTTCACTTGGTTTTCTTCCACATTGGCCTAATATTTTTTAACCCCACCTGAGTGAGTCCGTGGTCGGCGCTGGGCCCGACCGTGCTGCCGATCACGCCGCCCGCCGAGTGCCCGCTGCCGACCAGCCTGGGCACGTCCGGCAGCGCGCTGATGTCCGCCGAGTAGCGCTCCGATATCTCCTCCACTGACACCCACTGGATGTTCTCTGTTGGAGGTTATAAAATACATATTTATTAGCAGTATTAACGGCAAAGACAGAATGTTATATTTAGTATATCAGTGATGAGCGTTTTAGCTTATGTAAGTAATACTGATAGCTAAAGGTTCATCAAATCACTCTAATTATAAATGAGTTACGCCAACGTGTCTATATCTGATTCTGTCAACCATCGCACCGAAATCTCCTTTCTGTTTAGAGATATGAGTGACTGTATAGTGTGTCACATAGCCTATGTAATCCTAGAACGTACAAGCATAGATTTAGCTTCTTGTTTTAAATACTGACATCTTCCATCAGATACAGGAAGTTCAAGGATAACATCATTAATAATTATCAAACACTCTATGTAATTGGGTTGGCTGGCTGGGTGGCTCACCATCCAGCTGGTCCCTCTCGCCGGCGCTGACGGTGGCGTAGTACTGCATAGCGGACAGCGCCCCGCTCCACGCGCAGCCGCCGCCCGCCGCCGCCCGGCGTACTAGCTGACGTACCTAGGGACAGTTAATGTTTAGTTAACAAATGATACGTACGGTCTCCTATCCGTATATATAAAAAAGAAGAAAGTGACTGATTGGGCATCAACGTACAGCCCAAACGGCTCAAGCTATAATCATGAAACCTGGCACGTAGGTTCCTTAGGTAGTGCTAGTGAGCACTAAGAAAAGATTTTCAGAAACTCCACCCCTAAAGGGGGAAATAGGGGGTGAAAGTTTGTACGAAAAGTCCTTCAGCTTATCGCGGAATTCCCACGGGGAAACTTTTAAAGGCGAAGCGAAGCTCGCGGGAACAGCTAGTGGTATTATAAAATATCAGACATGTAGTAGTTTACGTACCTCCGCCCTGGCAGCGCACAGGATGACGTAGCCGCGAGTCTCGCAGCCTTTCAGCACCACTTGCGAGTTCACCAGCTCAACTGTTGATGCAAGAATTATTCATTAAAAAACTTTTTCATTGCAATTGGAAAATACATACTGACGGAAACATTATAAATATGATTGCCAGGCTCCAATGCTGATGATTTAATCATTGTATTTGCGTAGAAATCGAGATAAACTGAATGCAAAGATCACATCATTCATCATTAACCACCGAGCATTTATTTATAAATTTTATCGAACCATCGACATATTAGCAATTACCAATCTACAAACAGCGTCGTTTCACATCAGTCAGATCCATACAAGTTAGTAACGTCAAATCTGGCAAGCGAGCGACGCTGCTTAAGGATTGTTAAGTGCTAAAGTTCGGTGATGGTAACCCCACAGCACACTCACTGAGCCAGGCGGTGTGTGCGTCCTCGCCGCTGAGCTCGTCGCTGAACACCACTGGAGCCTCGGAGCCGGCCTCTAGCACACTGACACACAGACAGTAGAACAGCACACTCACTGAGCCACGCGGTGTGCGCGTTCTCGTCGTGGAGCGCGGCGCGCGCGAGGTGCTGCGACGCGTTGCTCTGCGAGTCGCCCTCGCCGCTGAGCTCGTCGCTGAACACCACTGGAGCCTCGGAGCCGGCCTCTAGCACACTGACACACAGACAGTAGAACAGCACACTCACTGAGCCACGCGGTGTGCGCGTTCTCGTCGTGGAGCGCGGCGCGCGCGAGGTGCTGCGACGCGTTGCTCTGCGAGTCGCCCTCGCCGCTGAGCTCGTCGCTGAACACCACTGGAGCCTCGGAGCCGGCCTCTAGCACACTGACACACAGACAGTAGAACAGCACACTCACTGAGCCACGCGGTGTGCGCGTTCTCGTCGTGGAGCGCGGCGCGCGCGAGGTGCTGCGACGCGTTGCTCTGCGAGTCGCCCTCGCCGCTGAGCTCGTCGCTGAACACCACTGGAGCCTCGGAGCCGGCCTCTAGCACACTGACACATAGACAGTAGAACAGCACACTCACTGAGCCACGCGGTGTGCGCGTTCTCGTCGTGGAGCGCGGCGCGCGCGAGGTGCTGCGACGCGTTGCTCTGCGAGTCGCCCTCGCCGCTGAGCTCGTCGCTGAACACCACTGGAGCCTCGGAGCCGGCCTCTAGCACACTGACACACAGACAGTAGAACAGCACACTCACTGAGCCACGCGGTGTGCGCGTTCTCATCGTGGAGCGCGGCGCGCGCTAGGTGCTGCGACGCGTTGCTCTGCGAGTCGCCCTCGCCGCTGAGCTCGTCGCTGAACACCACTGGAGCCTCGGAGCCGGCCTCTAGGAGCAGCTGGGCTAGCATGCCTTCAGCCCCTGGGCCGCTCTGAGGGTAATATATAAGGATTTCATTGGTATGTATGGTATTGTGTTAGTAAATGGAGGAGGAAGTAAGGAGGTAGGTTGTTCCAGCATTTGGATAGCTGCAATGTGGAAGTTGCGGCAAAGTGCTGCCTTACAATGGAAAACACTTTCATACCGTAATGTCTATCTTAGAAGAGGACATCTAGTCCATTACTGCTGGATGGTATATTCCGTTGTTATGATGATGAAAATGTCATTAGAAACAATAGAGAGCTTATATTAAAAGTAGAAAGTATGAATACTAATTTATTGACCTGGTTAGCGGCTGAAGGCGGTGGAGAGACCATATCGGATTCTCGCTGGTGTTTCGGAGAGGTCGTTGACTTCTCTTCTTCTTTCAACGCTTTCGTTGATAGGTTCTTCTTTAATTGCTGCAATGAATTATTACACATGTATTCTTTGAGGGCGTTACCCACACCGTTATTTATCACATTGTAAATATAACTCAACAATTAACATACCTGAGTCTTAATATAAGTATCAATAAGCGCGAAGGCCAGGTCCCTATTCAGTTTGGTCCAAGCGCCCCTCAAGTCGTGCACGGCGAGGCGGTGAGTTGGGGGCGCGTCTGTTGCCGCCCCCGCTTCTCGAACGTATGATACTCGACGCACAGATACACAGTACCACTTCTCCATGGCCGTGGGGAGCAGGAGAGGGGAGTCTGGCTGTTGGGAAAGAGACAGATGTGTATTAGGTATATATGATGCTGTAAGTATACATACTATAATTTACAGAATTTGCTGAGCAGGAGGCTGGCTTCTAAGGGCAGCGCTGATACATCGCCAATGCACAGTGGATATGCGTCTAAATTTATGCCATTATGTTATAAACGCGAAACTTTGCGAAATGGGATGTGTGATGTTTGTTACTCCTTCACGTAATAACTATCGAATTATGAAATTTCGAATGCAGGAAATTGTGTCACTCGCGGTTTAACATGTAGGCTACTTTTTATATTTTATGTAAAGCGAAGCCCGCAAAAACAGCTAAGTACTTTAATAATAAAAATCCAATACTCACATCACTATCCTTATCCTTCTCCTCAGCAGCAGCTGCCTTCAGCCAGATCTCCGCGTCATTAAGATCACAGTTCATATACACCGTGGACCAGACGGCCCGCGCGCGACGCACCAGCCCGTCGTTTGAGCCGACCAATGAGAGCGCGTGTTTGGATCCGCATGTCACACGTACCCCTAGCATTTCTAGACCGCGCTGCATGGACGATGATGACCAGTAGAATACCTGGGTGAAGAGACAAATGAAAATCTGTGGTGTGATATCCTAAGATGTGACACTACCGATAGATGACGTTAAAGCGAAATACTCGTAATATGGAATCTCGCCTACATTGAAGCGGTATTGAAGCTGGCTGCAAAAATACAAATTCCTAATGCTAGCCTTTGGGCAAACTGCCATCTTTAAAACCTTAGTAACTTAGTACAGAACTATAGCTGATACAGATTTAGGCTCTTTTTCACAATGTCTGGATAAACCTGTGGGATAAACGACATGATGTCTTTCTCTGTAATTACGTTATAGACAATGTCAGCACGTATTTTATATCACAGGTAGCCATAACCTATACACTGTGAAACATACCATTAATCGAATTAATTAGATTACTTGTAACTAACCTGAAGATTATGCAACGTCAAAGACACGCTGACGGCTTTGTAATGTCGCGAGAGTTGCGGCTTGCGCGGGCGCACGTTGTTGAACACTCGACCGCGTTTCGTTGGGCGCGTCACACCGGATAAGATTAGCTTCAGGCTTTCGAACCATCTGGAAAATAACACAATTTTATTGTAAACAGTTGTTTCGGCTAACAGCTAAGTTATGTCGGTTCGTTAGCTCGTTGTTTGGCTAACATGTCGAAACAGGTGAATATGTACACATGAATAGGTACAATTTACTGATCATGAGACTACTTTACCAAGGCCAGGCCTGTGTCACTCCGCGCGTGGGCGGCGCAGGCGCCAGCCTGGCGCCTGCCCCATCGAGGGGGCGAATCTAGTCGGCTGCCGCAAGCGGAAGACGATACAAGCGCGCGCTATTTGTTCCTATTTCGTACTAGTTTATTTTATTTATTTATAAATGTCGTATTTAGGTATTTATTAGAATTTGTGAATAGAAAAATGGACATAAAAAGAAAAAAAACAGCAAAATACTGTGCGTGAAAATACGGATCGTGATCCAATTTTTTTTTTAGATTACCAAAAGCTGACAGGTAAAACTAATCTAAGTATTTTATTGATTTCTTCTACGTTCCTTATTTGAAATGAAATTAATCCGAACTACAAACCCTTTTTTTCTCCATGTTGAACAAAGTCTATTCCAATTTTGTTTTCGTTAAAGTATTAAATTTACAGACACAACTACCTTCAAAATGTATTAATGAATCGATTATAAAATGTGCGCTGAGTGGGATTAGTGCTTAACGAAACTAACACGTTCTTTATCATAACATAAATTATATGCATAATATAAATAATAACGAAAAAAAAACATGTTTTCACAAAATTAAATGTTTTAGGTACTTAGATTCATACATATTTTATGTACTTCAAAATATCTTAACTATGAAATTGTTATTGTTTTTACTGGTTATTTTCAATAGAAAAAAAGTTTGGAATAGCTTTGTATTCTAAATTCAAATTAATTTTGTTTTAACACATGACATTCTTTTTACAAAGTCAGTCCGTTGCTTAGTAAACGTTGTAGTCTGTGGTGCTGAGGCAACCCTAAGGTGGCTTCTTTTTCAATGCGTATAACCACGTATAACTTATTATGCACCGTAGTCCAGTGAAATAAGGCGCATATTCCCTCAAAAATTAATTGGTAGGTAAGTAAATAAAAACGTGTGCGGCTGGAACGCGATCTAAATTAGATCTTATTGCTTATGGGATGGAGTCATATTTCTTTGCAAGCCATTGCGAAGATGGACTTCTGTACCTGGTACTAGTTATTATTCTGTGCCAAGGCGTACAACTAATGCCGAGTTGCAGAAACGAACTTTAACTAATGTCGACATTAAATCTATGTCTCTCTCTTTCTGTGCATATACTGTCAAAGCAAGGCAGCAATACATTTAAGTTTGATATTAGCGTAAAGTTCCTCTCTGCAACTCAGCGTAAGCTGTATAAAGAAGGGCACAAATGTATAGGTTACCTCAAAGTGCTTCCATAAAGTAACAGCACGGGTCCGTCGCGCTCGATGGGCTTCGTGTCCATGTTGATGATGAGATCCAGGCCGTGCGATCGGAATGCGCGGTACGAATCGTGCTCCTGCAAATATCAAGTAAATGTCAATTCATTTTTTTTGGTGTATGTAATGTCTAGAGGTAGCGGCAAATCGTTGGAGCCTGTTCAGATCGAGTAATGTCGAGTCTACTTCTAGGGGCTTGTTCTCATATCTTCAAAACTTTATTGTAATATGAGTGTGAATATTTGGCCATTACAGATCAGTTGACAATTTTGGCATAGTATATCTGACACGCAGTGGAGTGCCAAGAGAGCGAAACTTATTCAAAAGATATTTCAACTTTTACCGCCCCTGCCATTACTTCATTGTACCTGGTTGCTGGAGTACTCGGGCAGGCGCGTGGGGGCGCAGGGGGCGGGCGCGTGGTGGTCGTTGGCGCCCCCGCCGCAGCGCCACATCATGCGCACGGACTGCTTCAGTCCCGGCACTCGTAATACGCGACAGTCGTCGTACTTGGACGCGGTGCGAACGAAGATGTTTAGCTCGCCGAGGAAGCCAAGTTTTCCTGAGCAGAGAAGAGATTTTAAAGATGAAATGTGATGAAGAGAGGTTGTCATAGGTCGCTTTGTTGATCTTTGTGATAAATGTGATAACGTTTTGGAAGATAAATCTGGGAAACCTTACTTGTGGCTGTCTCTATGGTGAGTTGACAACGCTAAAAATCTAATATGTCAATACAGGGTGTTAACTTAATTGCGTTGGAGCGGGAAATGGTAGATACAGCTGATGATACTGAACACGATAAGACATTAAAAAACATATTTTATTTGCTTTAAGCTGACCAACATAAAACAGTTTTATTTAGTACATTTTAAAATTTCATAGTCACCCTATTCAGGTTTAGGTACGTTTGACAGAATGACCATGAACTTGAAAGCCAAGATCAAGGCCAAACAATTCAAAGCCAAGGTCAATAAAAAAGTATGCGTGCATCTGCACCACACTCGTGGAGCCACATCGTCGAGGTACCTACCGAGAATTTGTGTACTCAAAGTACCCAATCCATTGTAGACATTTCATTTTACTCCATAAGTATCACTTTATTGATACACAATTATCTTTTATGAATACAGAACATTTTCATTTTATGCTTCATAACATAGGTCACACGTATTCACAGCACAGCACAACATAAAACGAAATGAGGAACAAGGCTTGGTAATCAAAAGATAGAATTGTAGGTACCTTTTCCCTTTTAGGTAATAATTGTATAAAATTATTGTAAACAAGTAAACAACAATGACTGACTGACAGACTAGATCCACAGAGAAGGTAATGACTATCATAAATACTCGATGGTTATGATACGCGAGATTGTTATTATTCTACTGGTATTTAAAGTGAGGCCATACTTATTATGAGGATTTCCGTACTATTCGTCATCAAAGACGTCTCAATCGCAAGTACACAACACAAATCGAGATGAGCGAGTGTAAGTAAACCAATTCGTCATTGAAGTAGACCCTGTTATCATCCTGTTATGCATTGTGGTCTTTTATCTTTAGCTGCATACAGACCGGCCAAACGAACGCCAACGAACGGGTTTTGTTGACCTTCGTTGCTCAATCTGCCCCTGTATTATGTATGATAAATGTCCATCGGTGGGCGTTCGTTGGGCCGGTCTGTACGTATCTTTAGGTAATAAAAGAAAAATAAAATGTGGTGAGTATCAAGGGTGAATACTAAACGCTTACCTTATTCTGAGTAAAAAGGTTTAATTATTGTTCTGAGCTCCTAGAAAGTCATATATTCTGTACGATCTATCAAACTTTATGACAATCAGCTGTTTAATTGTTGATTAGTATGTCATTAATCACCATGAATAATTTCAATTTTATTTAATAATTGTTATTACCTACTGTGTAATTAATAACAATCATAGTTACATCAAATAAATTATGAAAAGTGAAGTTGATAACAAATTTACAGTGTGTGTTCTTTTGCAATCGAATGTCTCATTGGTTATGTGTTTGTGTAGGGTGACCATGTTTTTGATTAAGGTAAAACTTTCCACTTTACTTTAGACTTTAAACATAAATATTCGAGATTCTGATGTTTTTTTCCTTAGAAACGTGCTTGGTTAGACTAATACTAACCCCCATTTTCCGCTCAAACGCATTCTAGTTAACACCCTGTATATTGACAACTTCGGTCAACTGAACTCAGAGATCAATTAAAAGTATACGATACCCAGAAATTCTACGTAGGTTTTTGATAGAATAGAATAGAATAGAATAGAATATTTATTCAGAAAATACTTAATGCTAAATGTGATTTACAATAATAGGTCAACTCTTAATGCTAAAGGTAGTTTAAAATGCTGATCTGAACTAGGAAATAACAGAGTTTTTCCTGTATTTCAGATGGAAAAGCTCTAAATTAAACAATTTAAGAATCTAAATTAAATAATCTTAGAACAGAAAATATTAAGTAATCTTACTTTCTAAGTGTTTTATGTTAGATTTATTATAAACAAGGCAATTTATGTTAGGTGTAGGTAATTATATAAGTTAAAAGTATTGTTTAGTTAAAAAAAAAAAAAAAAAATTAAATCGTTTATTCATTTTCAAACAAGACATATACATTTATGCATAACACCCCAAACAATACAATTGTTTCTCGGGGTAGTACACTCTAATTAGCTAGCTATTTTTATAAACACTTAAAGTAGGTATAAATACAATTAAATTATATGAAACATGCAGCAAGTTATGTACTATAGGTTATGCAATCCCAATAAAAAACACAAGTTGAAGGTAACAATAATTGAGTCTTATTACATTTATTACAAAAGCTATCGGTAAGCAACTACTAAATAACAGTATGATCATTAAACAGTAATAATAATAAGTTAAATTAAACGGTAACAATTATCACTTGACAATGGTTCTACCTTTTTTGGCATAAGATTTTTTTGCCTAATCTCGTATTGCATAGTAACGTTTGGTCAAAGTCTCGTTACGCCGAAAATCGTATGGCATAAATCTCGTTTAGTAAAAAGTTATTTCGCATAACATTGTTTAGCCTGATAATGGTATGGCCAAATCTTGAATAGCCTAATAATGCTATGGCATAGGTTTATACAAAGTAATAATATTCGTTTGGCTTTAACTTTGACGGAGCGTCTCCCTACATAGCGCAAACTGGTGCCTTGTATTGTTTCCGCTGTTTGGAAAACGCTCCGCTCCGCTTCGCTGCGCTCCGCTTTGGTTTTGATGAACATGTGCACCTAACACGCTCCTCCTCGCTTTGCTCGTCGTCGCACCTATTTTTAGGTTTCGATCTCATGGGGTTTGTAATAATTATATTGGTCGTTAACTTTCGATTTTTTGATAATACAATATCGTGATTTTCGGGATGTAGGAGAAAAATACCACAATTTGTACATTTACTACATACTTAATATATTATTTATTAAGATAACATTAGGAGAAACAAGATTATACATAGGTATAGACGAACATAAATTTGAGCAAACGAAACTTAGGGGTTTAAAGATTGTGCCTAAAGAGTTTTAGACGAAACGAGCCTTATGCCACATAAGTCTTGGCAAAGTGATGGTTCGGCCAAAAAAGTTTAGACCGTACGAGTTATGCGAAATGAGTTTTGGTCAATAAAGATTATGCCAGATGAGCGGAACCCCTTGACAATAGTTAATAAGTTCTCTGTATCTTCGTAGGACATCTCTTGTAGAGATTTCTGGAGAACGTTCTTACACTTGGTGTAAGTTAACGGGTAAAGGACCAATTTAGCATTTAACCTATTGTAAAGGATTGGTCCCAAGAACAAGTAAAACCTAGATGTTAACGCATGTTTGGTTGTTTTTATTGTGCAAACTTTATCTACTCTCCTTTTGTTTGTTAATTCTGGGCTGTAGGGAAGTGCCGTGTGCTGTTTTAAAACTGTACTTGAAATAAATAACTGGCGGACTGTTAGTACTTTGCATGATTCATATAGAAGTTTCGTCGGATAACGGAAAGGGCGAAATGTTGAGACTTTAAGAACTGCTCTTTGAGCTCTTTCGATCCTCAATAATAAGGTTTTAGCCGAGCCACCCCACGAAGTGATACAGTATGTTAATACTGATTGGCACAGCGCAAAGTAGACTTGTCTGATAATTTTGGAATCTGATATAAAACGAAGCTTTTTAAATACAAATATTAATTTACGAACTCTGCTGCTTAGAGCTTCTATATGTTGCTTGAATGATAGAGTTTCGTCGATGATAATACCCAGATATTTAGTTTTGTTTGTGTTAGTAATTGTAGGACAGGTGCAGAAATAGCCCAGGGATTTACAATAGTGAGCGTATACGTTTGGAATTTTTTATTGTGATTTGGGTTTTTGTTTTGAAAATTCAATAAAGTTTGTTTTCTCGGCATTAAGTGTAAGTAGGTGATGCTGAAGCCAGCGGTTAACAATATTGAAACCTCTTTGTGCATAATCGTAAACTAGATTTTTGTTTTCCGCGTTAGCAGAAAAAAGTAGAGCAGTGTCATCAGCGTACGACAGAATAATTCCGTTTTCTAGTTTAAGGTTGCAAAGATAGTTTATATATATTAGAAATAAAGTAGGGCCCAGAATACTTCCTTGAGGAACTCCAAAACCGGTATTTTCCTGATCAGAGCTGACGACATTGCCTATCTTCACGCACTGAGTGCGCTCGGTCAGATAATTTTCAAATAGTTTCAGCTGGGTACCTCTTATACCTAACATTTCGAGTTTATGTAGTAAAATCGGGATAGATACTGTATCGAAGGCTTTGGAAAGATCTAAGAATATCCCTATTGTCTGATTACCTTTATCCAGATTTTGAGCTAAGTAGTCAGTTAACTCATGGACAGCATCGGCCGCTGATAACTTAGGCCTAAAACCAAATTGTGTTCTAGATAAAAAAGTTTTTGTTTAGAAATTGCATTAATCTGTTGTTTATGATTTTTTCTAATATTTTAGACACAGCTGGTAAAAGAGAAATGGGTCGGTAATTCGTCACCTCTGTTTTATCGCCAGATTTATAAATGGGCACAACCACTGCTTTTTTTAAACATTTAGGAAAAACTCCACAGGAAAGACATAGTTGGAAAATATATGTCAGTGGTGGTATTAATATATGTTTGAATTTCTTTAAGATTTTATTAGATATATTATCCCAACCAACTGCGCAATCGTCTTTTAAACTCATGATAATTTTTTCTACCTCTTCCATGTCAGTATTAATTAACACAAATGAGTTTAGTGGGGCGTTGTCAGTAGGGAAAGTATTAGAACCAGGTGTTAGTTTTTCAATTTTTTCTGCTAGTTTTTTTCCTATATTGGCAAAGAAGTTGTTTACATTGTTTGCCGATACTACATGGGGTGCTTGGGGGTGTAATAGAGCTGAGGGAGATTCATGTTGTTTTGACAAATAAGTGAAACTTTTAATGTGCTTCCAGATTTTTTTGCTGTTGTTTCCCGCCTTTTGTAATTCACTTTTTTCGTACTCGATTTTAACTTTTTTAAGTATTTTATTACAAAAATTTCGGTACCTTTTGTATGATAGTTGTAAGACAGCGTTATCTGGGTTAGATTTAGCCTTCATATGAAGTTTATCCCTATGTCTCATGTATCGTAAAAGCCCCGGAGTGATCCAGGGTTTGATGTTGCAGTTTTTATTGCTCAACTTGATGTGCAAGGTATTTTTTTAAATCGCTTGTTGGATGTTATTTATTAAGTACGACATGCAGCTGTCCGCATCATCATTTTTATAAACTGGGTCAAGATCAATATTGCATAGGTCTTCCTCAAGTTTGTTTAGATTCAGTTTGGAAATTGTATGCGTGCGAATTTGTTTAGGTAAAGTGCGATTTAAGGTTAGTAGGACAGTTCTGTGGTCTGTTATTGTAGAATTTGCAACTAGTGCAAGAGCCGGACGGTTTGATTTTAGCATGATGTGGTCTAAGCAAGAGCCGCTATCATGTGTAGGGAGCATGTGCGCGGGAAGTAGGCCGTGAAAACAGCACAGATTCAGATACATCTGACCAGCATCAGTGCATTTTTCTGGAAGGATGTTTATATTTATGTCTCCTGTTAGAATCACCGTTTTAAATGATGATAGTGTTTTTAGCGTGCTGTCAAGCGATGTAGTAAAATTGTCTGTATTTTTAAACGAGGGAGGCCTATATATTGCGAGTATTGCATACTCAGATCCAATTTTGACAAGAAGTCGGTTACAGTCCTCCATATCAGGTTCCTCAACGGTAACACACAAAGTGTTTTTGGTATATACTACAACACCGTCATTTTGAAAATAATGTGTTTTACTATTGTGAATATTATATCCTGGAATCTGTGGTAAAAACTCATTATGATTAGTAAGCCAACATTCGGTAACAATTATGATGTCACAGTTAGTATTAAGAACCTGGTACATAATGTTGAAACTATCAAAGTTTTTTGAGATGCTGCGTATATTTTGCGTTAGTATAGTAAAAGGATTCTTATAAGAGGACAAATATCGTTTGCAGATTTCTACATCACATGTCCTAGACTCAGATACAGAGAAATTATCCAGCTCATTATTTAAGTTATTACACATAATATTGGAGTTCAAAATAAAGATACTTATGTAATTAGTGGCGCTCTTAGGCTCCTTCATAATTAATTGAGTCAATATACCTTTTTTGGGCTATAACTTTTGCTGGGCAATCGACATCACCGGTCTTATGATCGCACGGCTTTTTGAAGTGGAGGCAGGTTGCACATTTTGGCGGCTCAGTTATTTTGGTGCATTCTTTCAACACGTGGCCTCTCTCCCCGCAGTGGCCGCACGTAGCGACCGTCTCCCGGCACGACTTGGCCGCGTGGCCATACTGCTGGCACTTGTAGCATCTGGTCACGATGGTGAAATCCTTTACGGGACATGACGACCAATTAAGAAAAACTCTACTTTGCCCTATGAGTACGTTCCGTATGAGAGCTGGAACTTCCAAAATAAAATTGCAGGTCTTGGCGTCTTTTTTACCAGATTTGTGGCTCAATTTGATGCTGCTCAGGAAAGACTCAAGTGTAGTGTCCTGGAGTTTGTCGGCGAGGTTTTGGTGGTACAGGTATTTGAAGACGTCTGAGTCCTGCATCTTCACTGGAACTCCGATGATAACAACTCTGGGCTTGCGTTTATGGGGCTCATCAATGGTAAGACCAGAGGTGGTCAATTGCTTGGACTGTTTCAGCTTTTCAATGTCTTCCTTCGAGTTAGTGCTAATTATTACACCACCATTCCTGGTTTTCCTTAGTCCTGTCACGTGAAGCTTCATTTCATTTGGGCATATAATTTTTTGAACAAGTGTCTTGGTCTCTTCACTTGACAGTTTGTCGCTGGGGTAGATAGCTACTGAACTCGAGCTTTTGGGCTGGATAAAAGGGGCCGGTCCTTTTTTCAGAATATCGGCAAAGGTGGTGGTGGAAGGATGAGGTCTGGAGGACTCATTTATGGAGGATTTAAGGTCTTCAATTGTTTTTACCAGGTCACTTTTTTCTTGAGCTACATCTAGAGCGGTTTGGGCTTGAATAGTCTTGTGCCCTAAGGCCTGGTGTAGGACAGCTATTTGCGAGGTCTCACTGCCTACTTTACGGCATAGGGTATGAATTCTAATTTTTTGGTCTGAATTAAGTTTCCCTTCAGTTGCAATAGAACAAATTCCATTTAGGTAGCACTCAATTCTGTTCAAGTAGTCCTGTAGCTGTTGCGTAGGCAGTACTTGGGCAGTTACTCGAGGTGGACTCGGCACTGGCGCAGGCGGCTGGGGCGCGGGGGGCTGGGGTGGAGTGGAGCAGCAGGCCGCAGGCGTAGCCGTCGGGCTACGAGGCGTCAGCGCACTCATTTAACTGTCTTATTTGCACTTATATCCGAAACATTATCTTGAATATTATAACTGAATATTTTTAACACAGTCTGCTATAAATCTAGGCCACGACTTAATAATCTGTTATTTAATTACTTTATTTGCCATGTACGTCCGTTCACGTTGAAGGCCGAATAGTGGACAACAGAATCCATTAGCATTAAGTCCGCCTAATTGTACATAATTACTTTTGTATATTGTGCAATGAAGAATAAATAAATAAAAAATAAATAAAAATAGGAAATGAGAGGAAGAAATAGACCTATTAAATATCATGCATGACGCTGTATGTCTCACCATTAGTCCAATCCAGCACCAGATTCCTCCACGTCAGTTCCATCTCCTCAGTAGTATTATACGGGTCGAGCGACACATGCAGTAGACACGTCAGCTTGTTGAAGTTGGTAGTGAGCCGGCCTTATATTCGGCCATTAATAACTATACAATCTCATGTGTGAACTTACCATTTGTCCAATCCAACACCAGATTCCTCCACGTCAGTTCCATCTCTTCAGTAGTATTATACGGGTCTAGAGACACGTGCAGTAGACAGGTCAGCTTGTTGAAGTTGGCAGTCAGTCGGCCGTGCAGTATTAGGCGGGCTTTGTCCCACCACGCCAGCGGGGGCGACGGGTCGAGAGATGGCCGGGATACTTGGTCGAATGCTGGGGAAGGTGTTAAGATAGTATGAGTTTCACGATCATTGGCTAAAGTACCGAGTAGCCTACATCAGATGAATGTCATGCAAATAAAAACTTTATCACATCTCCTGGAATTTTTTCATGGTTAGTGTTATTCAACGTTTTTTGGAGAGTTAGCAGGTGACTTTTCTGATAAGAAGGCTTTACAAAACAAGCCATGAATTCTAAAATCATGTACATATGTTGAACAATGCGCTTTTTAGTTCCGGTTAAACCCACGCAATACCATTGGTGAGCGCTTTACTCCTCAGTCGCTATTCGCCTATTGCAGCAAGGAAGCGGTTCGAATCATCTCTTATACGCAGCACTAGCGCCGCCAGTCGATAAAAATCATAACTTCCGTTTGAAAGCGTTTTTCCAATAACTGCCAAGGCCACCCCCCTCGTCATACTAATTAATTTTTTTATGACGTACCTCCTAATTCCTGGTGCCTGGGATGTAGAAGTTGCCGAAGATACCGCCAGAAACGGCCGTACTCATAAATACAACATGAGCTTCAAGATGCCATAGCACCCATGTACTCATGAAACCATGTATGATTTCTAGCCAACATAATTTATCTCACCCAGATTGCACTGCGCAATGACGGGCTCCCAGCAGGGCCCGAACGCGTAGCTCATCTCCTGCATCTGACAGCACAGGTCGTAGTAGAACTTGAGCGGCATCATGCTGCGCTCCAGCGCGGCCGGGCCCCACGGCGCGCCCTGAGACCTCTACTGGGCACCGCCCCGTAGCCTACACATTACTTGATATCTCCTGGAGATGAAAACTATCTCACATGTCCTGTATTTGTTTCTTAGTTAGCGTAGCGTATTATACGCGATAATAAAGCAGACATTTCAAAACAGGCCCTGAATAAAAATCACGTAGGTGGGTATGTTGATCAATGCCTACAATACACTTTTTACTTACTATTCGTAAGCGGTAGGCGGTTCTGCCGCTAATCGTCCATTGCGGTAAGATAGGACTACGATTTGTCTTCTTTCATTCGTTTATAAACGCAACATGCGCTGCAAATAGCAACTATATAGCCAAGAAGAAACCATGTATGATTTCTAGCTAAAACTATCTCACCCAGATTACACTGCGCAATGACGGGCTCCCAGCAGGGCCCGAACGCGTAGCTCATCTCCTGCATCTGACAGCACAGGTCGTAGTAGAACTTGAGCGGCATCATGCTGCGCTCCAGCGCGGCCGGGCCCCACGGCGCGCCCTGAGACCTCTACTGGGCACCGCCCCGTGGCCTACACATTACTGACATCTCCTGGAGATAACTATCTCATATCTCCTGAATTTGTTTCTTAGTTAACGTAGGTATATATTATACACGATCGATAATAAAGCAGACTTTTCGAAACAGGCCCTGAATCAAAATCACGTAGATAGGTATGTTGACCAATGCGTGCAAAACACTTATCACTTCCCATTAAATCCGCTTGATGCCACTCGTACACGCTATGTCACTCACCTGATATTCTTCTATTACAGTATGATAGCACTACGAATCCTCTCCTTTCATTCATTTATAAACGCAGCAAGCACTGCAACTGCAGAAAGTCATGGCTCGAATTTACTCAAGAAGAAATCATGTATAGTTTTTTGCTAATATAACTACAATCAAATTCCACCCGCCATTGACGTTCCATATGTCACTGGAGATTTTCCATTGTTTGTGACCTCGTGGGTGTATTTATCTCACCCAGATTGCACTGCGCAATGACGGGCTCCCAGCAGGGCCCGAACGCGTAGCTCATCTCCTGCATCTGACAGCACAGGTCGTAGTAGAACTTGAGCGGCATCATGCTGCGCTCCAGCGCGGCCGGGCCCCACGGCGCGCCCTGAGAGATCTCTACTGTGCGGACCGCTGGAATTTAGGAAACAATTCGTTAAAAAGTGTAAGAAGAAAGAGGCGGCTTGTATCGAAAAGCTATAGATCGCATCCAGTGGCGAACGTTGGAAGAGGCTTACAGTTGGCAGCTATAGACTAGCTAGCTAGCTAGACGATGATGATGATGAAACAGTCGGTATAATGGTGGCGATGCGATCTGAAGGCATACATTTTAGTTTTAGCGTCGTTTAAACTTAGAATATGAAAAAAAACTAACAAACTTATTGCAGGTGCCGCCACCGATCAAAATACTAAAAACTACTTTACACTCCCACATACCGAATCAAAACACTTCGACATAATCATACCTCTCGCCCTAGGCTTTTCCTCGGCCGCCCCGAGGGTGCCCCACAGGCTGAGCTGGCTGAGGCTCACGAGCGGCTGTGGGAAGTCCCTCAGAAGAAGCTGCCAACTCGCGGCCGACACGTTGATGAACCGGAACCAGAGAGTCGAGAACTCTAGCCCTTCTTCTGGCCACGGGCTGGGGGAATAAAAGAAGCTATGATCACAGACAATAATAAATATTGTAAATGAAAATGTCCCAAAAGTGGAGTTTACAAAAAACATTGGTTGGCGCAATCGAGCTCTGAAACTACGTCTTTGGATGGGAAATCAATAAACAAATGAAAATTCTCACCTGTCAAAGTCAATTTCCCTCAGTTTATCAGTAGCATTTTGCGTTCCATGTATCGATGGGTCTGCTAGAGCCAAAATTTTGAATCTGTAACACAACGAGTTTATAATTAATTTACAACCACAAGCGTATGTGGGATGGCTAGACTCGGCTGGAATTATATCTATCTCTCTCTCTCTCTCTCTCTCTCTCTCTCTTTCTCTCTCTCTCTCATACTCTGACATACGGGGTGAGACAGCAGGTGCGAGGCGGCTCGGTATCTCTGCACGTATATCTATCTCTCTCTCTCTCTCTCTCTCTCTCTAGTAGACAAGCTACATACGAGGTGAGACAGCAGGCTATGAGGCGGGTGCGGGGCGGGGGGGCGGCGCGGCATCTCTGCACGTAGATCTGGGCATCCTTCTGTCTGAGCGCCTGGTACAGTTCCTCCACTTTACCGGCTGGCAGGAATAGGTGTGGGCGGCATAGCTCTTGCACCTGTAGGGTGGAAAAGGTAAATTAAATTTATATTTTTAATCTTGTTTTGTTGATTAGTATAAAGTGCGCAGATAAAGAAATAATATGAAAATGGCGGCGGGTAAATATGTTTTATCTTGTTCTGTTGATTATTATAATGTGCGCAGTTAAAGAAATAGTATTAAAATGGCGGCTGTCATATAATGGAGGATAGTATTGCCAGTATAACGATTAGAGTGAGATAAAGCAAAACAGCTTGAGTTTGCCATGATTTTCTTCACCAACTGCGAGCGTTTACAGTGAATATTACAATATGGTATACTTATAAAGAGTTTTTTTTTAAATAATAAAGCTCCGGTACTAATAGGTGATTGGTGAGCGCTATCAAAGTTACTACTTGTTCAAGACTGTTTAGACTAGTTGATTGATTTAATTGTTTATAATTATTTGTTTGTTTAAGTTTAATAAAGTTTATTTGGTTATGTTTATAGGTAGGTAAAGATCTAACATAGTTATTGTTTGTAGTAGGTATAATATCTGGTAATAGTTTTAATAGTTTGTAAATATACCTAGTATAAGTTGTTTATTTATTAATAAACTATGAGGCTTGTTAGGCGCGATAATAGATAGTAGATAGTACCAATGAGGGCGCTTATGGTGCAAAGCGCTCTGATTGGTCGACGCATTTCTTGCCCCGCCTCCCACCGCCCGCGCGGCGGAGAGCGCATTTAAATATAGGCGGTCCGGGCCGCCTCGTTCATTCCGCTCGCAGCCTCCAAGAAGCAAAGAAGCCTCCTAATAATAGAAGAAAAAAGCCTTCTCATTTCAAGCACCTGCCCTGCCCTACAATAGGAAGAAAGAAGAATCCCTGCTTGCTCTTCGATCAGCTTCACAAACGATTTTCGCAAACGATTCTACAAACGATTTTAATGTGACGTGCTGTATCGAAGGGGTGCGTCACATTTTCTGGTCCATTCGAGCGCCGGATTGAAGATCAAGCATGGTGAACACAAGAAGCGCCTCCAAGTCAGCCTCGGTAGCCGGTGCCACGGACAGCACCGGTACTGAGGCCACCGCGACGACGGCAACCACGAGCAGCGGGGATACCTACACGTCAACGGGAGCATCCACGGACACATCGAACGAAGCATCAAGCACTGCGGCCGCCTCAGAAGTCACGGCGCCCGCCTCCGCTACAGCCCGTGTCCCTGCCCCCGCGCCCCCCGCGCCTACCCCTGCGACGCCGAAGCCCGTCAAGCCGCACACGCCACGTCGCGCATGTTCAAATGCGTCTTCAAAGGGTCGCCGCCGGGAGTTGCTGAAGGCCAAGGAAGAGCTTCTGAAGAAACAAATGGAGTTAGCCGCCGTACGGGTGGCCATGCTGGAAGAAGAAACGGACGATGAAGAAGATGAAGACGACACCTCCACCATAAGGGGTGTCCGCATGTCCGAGTGGGTACAACAAAGTACTCTCGCGCTGACCATGCAACCACATCGCGCCGTGCCGAGAGAAGACGCCGGAGCGACAGCGGGCCTCCCACGCCGGACATCGATGCCAGAGCCGCGCATCGAAGCCAGTCCACCGGGAGCCGCACTGGAGAACGCCGCGCCGCCGTCTGCACGTCGTGAGCCGTGTCCCATGGGTGCCGACGAGCCGAGAGTACAGCTGCCACCGAACCCGTACACGTCAGAGCCGCACGTGTACGAGCCGCCGCGTCCGGTGCAGCATCGTTACGACCCACGACCGAGCGCCTTCGACTACAAGGAGCTAGCCGAAGCCATCGCCCTCGCTGCACGTGCGCTGCCGTCGCCGCCTCAACATGTCGCCGCGCCGCGCCATGTCAACGAGCTACCAACGTTCAGCGGGGCATCGAGTGATTGGCTGCCATTCAAGGCGGCCTATGAAGAATCTGCGCAGTCCCTCACGGAGCAAGAGAACCTGTCTCGACTGCGCAGAGCCATCAAAGGAGCAGCGAAGGAGGCCGTCCACTGCCTGTTCATCGGGACGCCCTCTACGAGAGAAGTGATGGAGCTGCTGTCTGCGCAATTCGGGAGGCCGGACGCACTCATCATTCACGAAATGGAGAAGCTGCGCAGACTACCGAAGATCGTCGACACTCCAAAGGCCATCTGCGACTTCGCCGCGACGATGACCAACGCGACGGCCACAGTGGTGGCATTGAAGAAGGAGCAGTACCTACACAATGCGGAGATCGTCAACAACGTCGTGGAAAAGCTGCCGGCCACACTGCGCAACGAGTGCTACACCTACATCACCGAGCAGCCTGAAGACATCCCCGACCTGGTCAAGCTGACGCAGTTCGCCAAGCGGGCCGCGGCACGGTGCAGCCGCTTCGCGCCCATGGACATCGCAGCGAGTGACCGGCGGGAGCCCGCGCCAAAGAAGACTGCGCGCACGTACCACGTCGACACAACTACAGCTGCGAAGCCTGCGTGCCCCATCTGCGGTGGGAAGCATGAAGCTGCCGCCTGTCCGACACTGAAGCGAGCCGAAGTACCTGCGAGGTGGGACATAGCGAAGAAATACAAACTATGTTTCCGCTGCATGAAGATCCGCAAGTACCGACACTCCTGCAAGCCGAAGCAGTGCGACAAGGACGGGTGTACCTACATGCACCATCCGCTGCTGCATGGCGGTACCTACGCATCGACCGCCAGTACGCAAGTCGTCCAATCGCAAGAATCTGAAGCAGTAACAACAGCGCGAGAAGAAAGAAGTGCAACGGGGCTCCTGAAGATACTACAAGTACGAGTCACCGGGCCAAAGGGGTCGCTCGACACCTACGCGCTACTAGACGACGGGTCGACGTGCACACTCATCGAGTCAGCAGTCGCGCAGCAGATCGGAGCGACGGGACCGCCGTCACCCTTTTACATAGAAGGGGTGTCGGGCATGAAGATCGACGCCAGTGAGTCGCGCCGAGTCAACTTGAAGATCTGCGGGCGTAACACGAGCGAAGTCGACATCCTGCTCGGGCAAGATAACTGGGAGTTGCTGCTCACGCACGCTTTCAAGTCGGGCGCGCGCGGACAACCTGTGGCGTCACTCACGACGCTCGGGTGGGTGCTACACGGCGTGCAGTACCGACAGCCGGCAGTGCAGCGCGTGCACCACCTCACGGTGCAGCCGCTTCAAGAAGAGACAATGGAGAAAATGATGCGGGACCACTTCGCACTCGAGTCGCTGTGCGTCGACAAGAAGAAATCATACACAGAGGCCGAGCGACGCGCGCTTACGCAGCTAGAAGAAAACACGCGCGCACTACCGGCGGGAGGCTACGAAACATGCCTCCTGTGGAAGGAAGACGACCCTCGGCCACCAGACAACTACTCGAGTACAATGAAGCGACTCGAGTTACTCGAGAGGAAGCTGGACAAGAACGAAGCTATGAAGACGCGGTACAACGCACAGATGCAGGTGCTGCTCGACAGCGGCTACGCTGAGGAGGCGCCGCGTGAGAAGAACGAGAAGATCTGGTACCTGCCTCACTTCGCTGTCATCAACCCTCAGAAGCCGGAGAAACTGAGGATCGTCCACGACGCCGCCGCTCGAACGAGAGGGACAAGTCTCAACGACATGCTGCTGCCCGGCCCAGACCTCCTGCAGTCACTCCCGGGGGTCCTCATGCGGTTCCGGCAACATGCAGTGGCGGTGAGCGCGGACATAAAAGATATGTTCATGCGCGTTCACATCCGAGAAGAAGATCGCGACATGCAGCGCTTCCTATGGAGGGGAGATCGACGCGCCGGCCCGCCTACCGAGTATCGCATGAAGAGCGTCATATTCGGTGCGACTTCATCACCGTGTACGGCTATTTACGTGAAAAATAGCAACGCCGAGCGCTACAAGGACATCTACCCGGAGGCAGCCGAGGCCGTGGTGAGAAATCACTACGTGGACGACTACCTGGCGAGCTACGAAACAGAAGAAGAGGCGGTGCGCATCTCCACTGAAGTCAACAAGATACATCACTTCGCGAACTACGACCTGCAGAAGTGGACGTCGAACAGCCGCATCGTGCTCGCTCAGCTGTCGTCATCTGAAGCTGAAGACCCTAGACTGCTGCAACTGGACCCGGGGAAGCTGCTGGGCATGGTGTGGCACCCGGAGGACGACACACTCTCCTTCAACTTGAACAAACATCGCATCCCCGAGGCAATACTGAGCGGCGAGCGCACACCTACGAAGAGAGAAGCGCTGCGGACAGTCATGTCGATCTACGACCCGCTCGGACTCGCCACGCCGGTCACCGTGCAAGCGAAGCGCATCCTGCAGGACGTCTGGCGCTCCGGCATCGACTGGGACGCGCAACTCGAAGACAACGAAGCACGAGCATGGAGGAGCTGGATCGAGCACGCGCAACAGCTACCGCGCCTCGCCGTGCCGCGCTGCTACGCCTCATACAGCGGCGCGGCCACCCGCGAGCTCCACGTCTTCGTCGACGCAAGTTCGTCTGCATATGCTGCTGTCGTCTACTGGAGGGTCATCGATCAAGAGGGAAACACACACCTGTCACTCGTCAGCGGAAAAGCAAGAGTCGCACAGCTCAACAAGGTGGTCTCCATCCCGCGACTCGAACTGCAAGCGGCCGTGCTGGGATGCCGCCTCGCACAAGCCGCCATCGAAGAACACGACTTGAAGCCGAGTCGTCGAGTGTACTGGTCGGACTCAAGAACAGTACTCACGTGGCTACGAAATGGCCCACGTACCTACAAGCCGTTCGTAGCACACCGCGTAGCCGAGATAAGCGACACTACGAAAACAAAGGAGTGGCGCTGGGTACCTACAAAGGAGAACACAGCCGACGACGCGACACGCGACACGCCCCCGGACTTCAACTCAAGTCACCGGTGGTACCGCGGCCCCGCCTTTCTATACCTACCGGAGGAGCACTGGCCGCGAGAAGAGAAGATCATCGAAGAAGACACGGGGGAAGAGCGAACACTCGTCACTGTCGCCGCCACACGCTTGTCTGAGGCCCTGCCAGACATAACTCGCTTCAGTAACTTCATGCGAGTTATTCGAGCGACGGCACGGGTACTACAATTCATCGAGCTACTACGTGCGAAGAAACAAACAGTGCTGCATAAGCGCACTAAGAAGAATGAAGAGGCCGACCCTGCGTGGACGAGTACTACGCCGAGAACAGCTACGCGGGCCGCTACGCCCGCCGTGAAGACAGCTGTGCGGAAGTACCTACTTCTCAGCGCTCGGCACATGCACTGCGCGCGTCAACTGTGGCTACGCTCGCAACAACAAGAAAACTTCGCTGAAGAAATAGCTGCGCTACAGAAAAGCGTCGCTATACCTACTACGAGTCGACTGCACAACTTATCAGTCATACTCGACGAAGAGAAGATCATCAGACTACGTTCAAGAATAGCGACTGCCGCCGACATCACCCCATCGCAACGTGAACCGGCAGTACTCGACGGCAATCATCGGTGGACCCGACTGTACATCGCCTGGGTACACAAACAGCTTCACCACGGCGGGTTCGAGACAACTGCGAATGAAGTCCGGCAACACTACTGGGTGCTGAGACTACGACACGCCGTGCGCAGCGAAGTGAAGCAATGCCTGGCCTGCCGCATACGGAAGGCCACACCTGCGCAGCCGTCGACGGGCAACCATCCACATACACGGCTCGCGCATCATCAGAGGCCGTTCACCTACACCGGACTCGACTACTTTGGCCCTCTCATGGTCACTGTGGGTCGTACGAAGCAGAAGAGGTACGGCGTGCTGTTCACGTGCCTCACCACTCGAGCAGTACACCTCGAGGTCGCCGGCAGCCTGAGCACGGACTCGGCTATCATGGCGCTGCGACGGTTCATCGCGCGGCGCAACTGTCCCTCCGAGCTTCACTCCGACAACGGGACCAACCTGCGGGGCGCCGACGTCGAGCTGAAGAAAGCAGCGCTGGCGGCCATGGAGGAGGAGGCGTCGGTGCGCTTCATCCAGTGGCGGTACATCCCTCCGAGCGCGCCATTCATGGGCGGCGCGTGGGAGCGGCTGGTGCGGAGCGTCAAGAACGCGCTGCAAGTCACACTGCACGAGCGCGCGCCGAAAGAAGAGGTCCTCGCTACACTACTGGTCGAGGCGGAGCACACCATCAACAGTCGGCCACTCACCCACGTGTCGACCTCTGCAGACGACGAGGAAGCCCTCACGCCGAACCACTTCCTGCTGGGCGAGCCGTCACGAGTGCCGCTGCCGGGAGCCTTCACCGAGGACGACGAGGCCGGCCGCAAGGACTGGAGGAAGAGTCAACGCCTGGCAGACATGTTCTGGGCGCGCTGGGTACGAGAATACCTACCGGAGCTGCAACACCGGCGGGAGCCCCGAGCCACCAACGGGGCCATCAAGAAGGACGACCTCGTGCTCATCGCGGACGGGACTCTACCAAGGAACTGCTGGCCACGCGGAGTCGTCGTGTCTACCTACCCCGGTCCAGACGGCGAGGTGCGAACAGTCGACGTGCGCACCAACAGAGGGGTACTCCGGCGGCCTACGAAGAAATTGGTCATCCTGCCAGTCAACACTTGAACACGCAAGATTCCAGCTACAAGAGCTGCGGCGGGAGAGATGTTCAAGACTGTTTAGACTAGTTGATTGATTTAATTGTTTATAATTATTTGTTTGTTTAAGTTTAATAAAGTTTATTTGGTTATGTTTATAGGTAGGTAAAGATCTAACATAGTTATTGTTTGTAGTAGGTATAATATCTGGTAATAGTTTTAATAGTTTGTAAATATACCTAGTATAAGTTGTTTATTTATTAATAAACTATGAGGCTTGTTAGGCGCGATAATAGATAGTAGATAGTACCAATGAGGGCGCTTATGGTGCAAAGCGCTCTGATTGGTCGACGCATTTCTTGCCCCGCCTCCCACCGCCCGCGCGGCGGAGAGCGCATTTAAATATAGGCGGTCCGGGCCGCCTCGTTCATTCCGCTCGCAGCCTCCAAGAAGCAAAGAAGCCTCCTAATAATAGAAGAAAAAAGCCTTCTCATTTCAAGCACCTGCCCTGCCCTACAATAGGAAGAAAGAAGAATCCCTGCTTGCTCTTCGATCAGCTTCACAAACGATTTTCGCAAACGATTCTACAAACGATTTTAATGTGACGTGCTGTATCGAAGGGGTGCGTCACACTACTAATATTATAAATGGGAAAGTTTGTATGTGTGTATGTATGTGTACTTTTGTTACTTCATCCCGTCAAAACGGCTGAACCGATTTTAGCGAAATTTGGTATGGAGTTAGCTGACACCTTGGATTAACACATAGGCTACTATTTATCGCGGAATTCTCACGGGAAACTTTTAAGGCAACGCGAAGCTCGCGGGAACAGCTAGTAAGTAAATAATATGAATAATTAGCTTACCTTCGTATCGAGCATGGTCCTCCGTTTCTGGCTCTCCTTGTACTCGTCCTCGAGCAGCTCGTAGTTATCCCGAAGTTTAACCTCGAACGGATCGTCACTCATTTCTATTAACAGTTCGTCAATCTGAAACAAAGTATACAATTACCTACTTCGAGGATTACAGTCATGATAATATTTATGTATGATAGTCACAGCTTGCAGTTTACTCTTTATGTATATCATGTGAGGGATAGAGATGTGAAACCTTTTAAATCCACAAAAATCTCGGATACTATATATACTAAGTACTTACTGGGAAAGCCGCTTATTCGGAAAGACACACCAGTTCAAATCCCAGCCATGGCGACTTGTATCAATTAGTTATTTGGATTTTGTGAAGAATTTATACTCAGTGGACCAGCGTGATCAGCAAAGGTTACATTCAGGTTCAACCACTGACATCCTCGCAAAGAGAAAAAAAAAACAATAGAATACCTTAATAGAGAGATCCTTAGGCAGCGGGCTATCAGCCGTGAAGGGTTTCTTCTTAATTCCATGTACGAGCTTCAGCCACTTGAATAGCGACACGAAGTCTCCCTGCACGGCGTCGGCGAAGCGGTGCTTGTACGGGAATACTAGCCGGAATGATTCTATGCTCACATTCCTGCGGATGAAACGGGTAACTTTATTCACATGGAACGTGTTAGCATAATTATGTTTTCCTTTCGTTTGTACGGACAAGTTCATAAGTAACTATGCACTTTCGTACCTTTTCAATCTCAGAAACAGCGTTTTATTCATACAAACAATTAGTTTAAAAATGTACAAAAGTGTGCATAATTTTAATTAATGACATTAAAATATTTATTGGGTTGTACCTACTTATAATGGAAACTTACGCATATATAATTTTTGTATTTAAAGAATTAACACTATCGATTCCAACACCGTGTACAACAAAATTAGCAGATTTCGTCGCTATTAAATCTGCCAGGGCCAGATTTATCATAAATCTAACTGAGCGTCGTTGACATCATATCCTACTAATATTAAGGCGAAGCGCTTGCGGGCAGAAGCTAGTTTTATAAAATAATCCAATCAATATTACCAGGTAGCATTAGTGTTTCTAGTGCAGCCGCTAGCGAGCCTCTCAGCGGCGCGCGGCTCGAGCAGCTCGGCGCCGCCGCCGCGCAGCTGCAGCAGCCGCGGCCCGCTCACTGACAGCCACAGCGAGGAGAGGAAAATGGACGGACCCGCGCCGTACGTGTACGAGACTGATAGATCTCACTGACAGCGCACTGCTACTTAGGGTGGAGTTTTATCAGTGCACTTCCCGTCAAAGGGTGAAATCAATGTATTTGACTACATACTTTTTTTCGCGATTTCAGTATATTACATACAACTATCTGGCAACGGCAAAAACACTGATAAAATTCCACCCTAACTGTTATATCGAAAGTACGGTGTTAAAATCCCACTTTCTACATCTGTCGTACGGGTAGCAGGTACACTGATAAAATTGCACCCTAACTGTCTTATCGAAAGAACACTGATAAAATCCCACCTTCTATATCAGTCATACAGGTAGCAGTTACACTGATAAAATTTCACCCAGTATATCTGTCCTACGGGTAGTTCACTGATAAAATTGCACCATATTGTATATAAATGTATGTATATAATGAATAAATTACCAGGTGGCATTAGTGTGTCTAGTGCATCCACTAGCGAGCCTCTCAGCGGCGCGCGGCTCGAGCAGCTCGGCGCCGCCGCCGCGCAGCTGCAGCAGCCGCGGCCCGCTCACTGACAGCCACAGCGAGGAGAAGTAAATGGACGGACCCTTGCCGTGTGTGTACGAGACGGTTAAATCGTCTGGAAAAGAGGTGGGGTTGAAATATGGTGCGGTTTTTGGTCCGTAGGTTATCGTGTAAAGATAGATTTTCGTTAAACAAAAGTGATGAAGGATGTAGATAGATGTTAATGAGGCAAAGTATTGAGGAAATGTAGCTTTGTATATATTCACACGAACGATAAAGAATTGACAAACACTGACGTAGCGGAGACGCTTTTAATGTGTTGTAGTTCTGAATTAATCAATCATCATTAATGACGCTTATTTGCCTTTGATTCCGAGGTTTTCCAACATTATAATGATTAATAATTACAATAAAAAAGACTTACCGGTAGCAAAAACCATATTATTCTCTTTGGATAAAATGAGTGTGAGATTCGTTTCATTCTTGAAAGACACCCGCCAATCCAGCGGCGGTCCTTTCTTCTTTTCTACCTCTTCATCAACCATCGCCCCATCTCTTTTCATCCTCAGCTCTTGTCTAAAACCCTTTATTTCTCTTACTAAAGTCAATATCTTCAGGTGAAGGTTAGCGCTCCATTCGAAGTCAACCAGTTCTATGAACTGTACATCTAGTAAGGCTGAGTCGTTCTGGTTGGACGGTATGTGTTCGATTTTTGCTAACTTCATGTGGAAGAAAGCTACGGGGATCTCGTCTGTCCTTTGACATAGAACGGGACCTGAAAATTTAATAATTATTTACCATATTGCTGTTTAATAAATATTTATACTACATTTGACAAAATAATAAGCTTGAAGGATCGTTTAATCACCTTTGTAAGGCACCATATCAACTACTTTCAGTCCTGAAATCACAGCACTAAATTTAGCCGGACTTCTGTCAATCGATATAGCATCGATTCTCATCATTAGACAAATGCTCTCATTCACGATCATGAATATGTTTATATGTGAAAGAGCCACGTTGACCGATACTTTAAAAGGCGATTCTTCATTCGATTCTTCCGGCTCGATTTGTTTGGAAGGTCTCGACGGTCGGTATTCGTTGATGCAATCAACGAATGCAATTATTGTTCTCGCTAAAGTTTCGCTCCATTCAAAACGAAGGCAATCCATCATGGCTTCCACCTGAAAAGAGAGACTCACTGAATGATAAAGTTATGTGTTGTAATATAATTAGCAAATATCACGTATCAAACGCTCAACATATTATTATAGTTTCTGTATCATTCTATTTTGGAGAGATTAATAGCTGGAGTGACTATGGCTATATTATGCCTTCGTCCCAGCAATATACAAAAGCTTCAAATGTCTTTGAACTTATTAAGCCTTCGGCTTTTGAGATATAAGATTACATAAGATGAAAAAACTCATCACCTTAACATTAGCACTCCGATGCGACCGGCACTTCAGCAGCGCTACCGCCAACAGCGCGGTGTCCCTCGTGTGATGTCGGCGCGGCGGCGGCGGCGGCTCCCCCGCGCCCCCCGCGCCCCACCCCCCGTCCACCAGCACCTCCGCGCTCCAGTGCCGGGACCCGAGCAGCAGGCGGGGGAGGGGAGAGGTGTATTGCTCCTCTGTAGGACAAGAATGCTATTTAGGTCTCAATAAATTGATCGGTAAGGAAATAAAGAAAATGGCGACCCAATGCGAACGATAAGAAGCGCGTCAATGCCGCATAGACGATCATCAGACACATAGCGACATAAAGCGCACACTAATGGCGTCGCTTCATTCCACGCCTTACTGTATATCTGCAAGAGAACCTAAAAAAGACACATTCCATCCGCTCGCTGTAAATGGACCTAAAACTGCCATCTGTAATACTGGCTTCACAATAACAGCGCAGTATGCGCAGGCGCGGGAGGAGAGACGTGTATTGCTCCTCTGTTGGAGACGTTGTTGAGGTCTTAATAGAGTGCGGTTCGAGATATAATATGGCGGCCCACTGTTACAATTAAAACACGTCGAGGCTGCACACCAATGGTAACCGAGCGTTATGGCACGTACCAATGGGGTACAATGTAGCAACATATTCATAAATTCAAAAAAACAAACAAACACGCACTCACGCCTTGTACAAATGTACTCCCTTGCGGGGTAGGCAGAGGTGCATTACTGCACCCACTTTTCGCCAGTGTTATGTTAGTCCCAATGTAATAGGGGGCGGGCCTATTGCCATTTAACGGGCACATCCAAGACCCGAGAACAAATATCTGTGTTTAAACAAATATCTGCCCCAGCCGGGAATCGAACCCGGGACCATCGGCTCAGTAGTCAGGTCACTAACCACTACGCCATTCGGCCGTCATAAATTCATTAATATTGATATATAAAAAACTTGTAAATTTTACTGAAGCGAAGCAGTCGAACATATAATTAGAAAAGACGCACTTATGGCTAAAATCACATTAAACTTAAGTTCAGCTGTAAAGTCATACACTTTTAGAGTAAACATGATCATCCCCACCTCTAGTATCAAGTAGCTGGTCCAGCTTGAGCTTGAGCCCGGCGGTGCCGAACGCGGCGCGCGCGCTGCTGGCTGACAGCAGCACCGTCGCAGCGCGTACCTGGGGAATACACACATCATTATGTAAAATAAAGATAATATAAACATTCACAATTTCTACATAGTTATGTACGATTTCTGTATAAAAGCTTCATCACATCACGTCCCCACTGCTGGGGCACGGGTCTCCTTCCAATGAAGGAAGAGTTTAGGCCTAGTCCACCACGCTGGCCAAAAGCTTATTATTCATTATAGTAGCTATGCTAAAGTGTAGAAGGTAGCTAAAAATATAAATATATGTGTGTATTATATGCTTTTTGTTTCAGTAAGGATAACAAGTTATAACAAAACATCTTACCTCCGCGCAGCCCTGCACCACGCACACCGACAGCACCTTCGCCAGCCACGTCGGCACCGCTGCGGAAACAACCAATTTATTGAAATCTCATCAAAACAACAAACAATAATACATTGGTAATGATTTATTTAAATATATCTAAAAATGTTGTGTTCCAAAATCAATCAACTTTCTCAGGAATCCTTTATCATAAAGATGATAGGCCGTAATAGTCACTGCTGGACGATGGTGTCTCCGAAAGAGGGCTATATACCATCATGCTTAGTTAATCGACTGTAACCTCACTATAATTACATCTGCCCTTTGATTAACAATATACGAACTGCCCTTTGATAATTTAGAAAAGAAAAAAAACTACAGTGATGAAAATACCTACGAAATAACTTACATTTCTTGGGAGATTCTGATATTTCCATAGGCTTGGATTGCTTCATGTTTTGCAATGTCGTCGAGTACCATTTGAATACTTCTTCGTGATTGTATGTTATGTTCAATATGCTTAGAATTAGGTAAAGATTCAAAACGCCCTTCTCCAACTGGAATAGAAAAAAACATAACGATTTTTGTAAATGCAGCGGCTTTCAGGCTAAAGAAAACTTTTAATTTAAAAAGTTTTTACGTACAATAAGATGAGATGCCAATGCAAAGATAGTACCATATATTATATGGCCTAAGGCTAGTTTGTTTATTTCATAAATGGCTATGACTATATCTTCTAACAAACCTTAGCATCCAGCTTGAGCTTGTTCAAAGACAGTAGCGGATCGGCATTGGTGGCCACCTCGAACTGGTCGATCTGGAAGGCCACATACACCTGCGGCGGGCCTCGCTTCTCCACCCCGCTGTCGTCTAGCAGCACTGATGATGCACTGAATCTCGAGTTTATCTGATAGCAGAAAATTACTGAAGTTATCTCTGAATCCACAAGAACTTTTTCATTGCTCGCGAGTTTTTTTATCAACAGTTGAGCTTGTCTTTTAGAATACAGAGTGGGAGTTTATTTGGTTACTCAGTATAACAAGTATATTCAACCCTGTATTGTATAAATTAAAATACAACTTACGTGTAAACTCTGCAGAGAAACCTGGAAAGTTGTTTTAGTGCTATTGTCAACACAACTTACAGCTGTGGCGTCTATCCTAAGGCTAAATATCTGAAAACAAAACATAATATAATTGTATAATAATAATAATTGTTTATTACAGGTGTATACCCATATTATTTATTTATTTATTTTATTTTTATTTATTTATTTTAATTTATTGCATGGAAAACCAACAGCTTTATACTAATAACAAGTTAATCTTATTTAAACATAAATAGACGAAAAGCTAATTATAGGTTTTCGCATATGGAGACGATATAACAATAACAACACATACTCACCTAATAATAAATTCTACTTAGTTTATACTTATGCTACTTATTTATTTGGTATCTATTACGTACTAAAGTTAGTTATAGATAGATAGAGTACTCTTTATTTGTACACCAAGAAATGATTAACAATTTTACATAGACACTTAACTAGGGTACAAAAGGCGGTCTTATCGCTTATAGCGATCTCTTCCAGACAACCTTTGGATGGATGGACTAGAGATATAAAAGGGGTACAGTGTACTTACTCACGGAATATAGTATAATTTAAGTTATTATTATCTAACTACACACTAAATATAAGCAAAAAAATTAAAAACCGACTTCAAAAAACCACTAAAACGTAAGAAATAATTTAAGGTTTAGACAAATCCTAGGTCACAGTATAAATATACCTAAGCAGGTACTGTTCTTTTTTGATGTTGGTGCGGTGACAAAGTAGTTAATCTGAAGAAATATGGCACCAACTTCAAAAAAGAACAGTACCTGCTTAGGTATATTTATACTGTGACCTAGGATTTGTCTAAACCTTAAATTATTTCTTACGTTTTAGTGGTTTTTTGAAGTCGGTTTTTAATTTTTTTAAATTATTATTATTTTATTTTATTATTTTTAGTTTATTTGCAATAATTATCAATCAAAAGTAAGATGCAAATGATACCAATATGTCCTACTCGTTAATACGAATCATTCAAGCCCAAACACGAGGTAGTTGCTATATACCGTTGAGGAGTTCCCTTGACTGCCTTCCGTTTCCATCATCAGATCAGCTCAAGGTCACCATCATATCTTTTTGTTATAATAACAATATTTACGTTATAAATTTCATAAGAATCGGTTAATAAGTGCCCAAAATGGAAATTTATACCCCAGTTTTTACCCCTTTACCCACCCTTGGGGGTGAACTAAAATTCTGAAAAAAAAATGGGACCACCCCTGAGCTCAACCCAATACATCAAAAAAAGAATTTTCAAAATCGGTCCATAAATGGCTGAGTAATCGATGAACATACATAAAAAAAAAAAAAAAAAATACATACAGACGAATTGAGAACCTCCTCCTTTTTCGAAGTCGGTTAAAAAATAAATAAAAATATACACACAAGTACATACGCCTACTACATGTATTATAATACACAATTATATACAATATAATACATATATAAATATATACAAACACATATATACATATACATACATACATACATCATATACATACACATACATATCATACCTACATAAGTACATGATTTATTTAATGATCTGATAACAGCTAAACAGTTGATTTAAGGTAGTGTTCCTTCACCATTCTCTTAAAGGTTTCCAGAGTTGGTGCTTGTCGGATTTTTGAAGGAAGATCATTCCACAAAGTGATAGCGCGAACTGTGTAAGAAGCACTGAAGAATTTAGTGGTATTAGGAGGGATATTAAGGCGGAGATTGTGGGTAGAGCGCAGTGTCAGGTTGTGAGATTCACAACGAAGCTGAAAACGTTCT
The DNA here is from genome assembly GCF_932276165.1 of Plutella xylostella. Classification (NCBI taxonomy): domain Eukaryota; kingdom Metazoa; phylum Arthropoda; class Insecta; order Lepidoptera; family Plutellidae; genus Plutella; species Plutella xylostella. The sequence goes on from NC_063990.1 coordinate 8,039,731, forward strand.
TTTAAGTAAGCGGGGTATGTTGGGTTAAAGAGTATGGAATATAAAAGTGAAAGAATGTGGGCATTGCGACGAAGACGAATAGGGAGCCACTTGAGTTTAGCGCGAAAGTCGGAAACATGGTCATATTTGCGTAGGCCAAATATAAACCGTATAGAAAAATTTTGGAGTCGCTCAAGCTTATTTAACTGCTCCTCAGTTAAATCTGGATAGCAAGAATCGGCATAATCTAAAATAGGTAGAAGTAAAGACTGAGAAAGCTCAATTTTGGTGGAAGTGGGCAAGAAATTCCGCAATCTGCGAAGTGAACCTGCTGAAGCAAACATCTTTCTACTAACTACTTCCAGCTGCTTTTTCCATGTCATGGATCTGTCCAGATACACCCCCAAGTTTTTAACTTCTTTACTCCACTCTAAATGTACACCATCAAAAATAACTGGTGGAAGGGTATCGAAGTCAATCATGGAAATAAATCTAGGGCTGCCAAGAATGATCACCTGGGTTTTAGTCGGATTGACTCTTAGGCCGAAGTCACTGCTCCACGTCAAAATATGTTCCAGGTCAGTATTTGTTCTGTTGATTGCAACGGAGAGATCTGATAAAGGCGCATGGCTGTATATTTGTAGATCATCTGCATAAAGGTGGTAGGAAGAAGATAAGTGATTAGAAATACTGTTAATAAATATGGCAAAGAGAAGAGGGGACAACACGCCACCTTGCGGGACTCCGGCCGTTGTGCTGCACCATAGAGAGAATGACTCCTCAATACGGATTCGCTGCCGGCGCCCGTGCAAGTAACTATGAAACCAGTCAATTACCGCTGGAGATACATTAAGAGAGCGCAATATCCCCAATAGTATGTCATAATCGACTGTATTGAAGGCATTGCTAAAATCGAGTAGTGACAGCACCGTCAGCTCACCGTTCTCCATACCCTGACGAACGTCATCAGTTATTTTCACTAAGGCCGTTACAGTGCTATGTCCCGGGCGGAACCCAGATTGGTACGGATTCATTAAGTTGTTTCGCACTAGGAATGCATTCAGCTGGTGATGGACCAGACGTTCAAGTACCTTGGAAAGGAAGGGAAGGATGGAAATAGGACGGAAGTCAGCAAGAGATGGATTGGATTTCTTGGGCAAGGGAGTGACTTGAGCATCTTTCCAAGCGGATGGGAATGTTTTAGAGGAAATGGAATAGTTTAGGATGTGTGTGATTACTGGGAGGATTATGTCAAGAATAGGAAGAACCATGTTCCGACTGATACTGTCAGTACCGATCGCGTTCGAAGTGATATGTAGTATGCTCTTCTTAACGTCACAATCGGTAAAGTCACTGAAGTTAAATAAGGAAATGTCAGGAGTTGGTTGAGATGAAAGAAAATTCAGTGTGTTGTGTTTAGTAGCACTATCCATGGCCACAGAGGATGTGAAATGCTGGTTAAGACAGTTAATGTCTATGTCCTTGGGAATAGAATCAGAACGAGATTTACCAACTCCTAGCGACCTGAGGAAATTCCAGACTTTAGCTGGGTCACCGTTTTGAACCGATTCGTGAATATGGCGTCGTTGTGCATCCCTACACACCTTATTGCAGTGATTACGTATAGCAGTGTATTTCTGCCTATTTCTGTCAGATGAGCTACACTTAAACCTAGATTTGGCTGCAGCTTTTTGGCTAATGAGTTGCTTTATTTCATCAGTTAGCCAAGGAGCAGGAAGATGTTTTATTTTAACTGCTCTCACAGGCGCATGGATATCATACAACTGGATGATTAATGAGTTGAAGATATTAATCTTTGCATCCATCGTATCAGCACTATAGACAGTGTCCCAAGCTGAGTTTTTCGCATCACTGCAAAGATTCTCCAGCACCATTCCACCAAAATTGCGCTGAAGAAGAGTTTTAGGTTTGGCTTTGGGGGGGCGAATTTTATAGGATACGTAAATTAAATCGTGATAAGAGAATTGATCAGCCCCAAATTGACCGTGCTTAGCTACATGTTGAGGAGATGACACTAATATTAAGTCTAAGAGGGTAGGGATACAATTGGGAAAATGATGCGTGGCACCGAGGGGAAGTACGGATAAGTTGCTGGCTTTTGTAGCTGACATAAGAGAAGAGGACCGACTGTCATTCCTGAGTAAACAGGTTTTGAAGTCTCCCATAACTAAAACGTGCCGAAAATCAGGAGTTAAGTCTTCTAGGAGCTTTTCGAAGGAATGGAAGAAATTGTTATGCATGGACGGATTATAATATACTCCAAGCAAGGTTTTAGTATGGGACAGAGTGACCTCAATTAAAAGATGTTCACCTGCATTGACAGGGGGGGGCTGGGTTGACATACTTACAATTGAGTAGGGAATATGAGGGCGCAGGTATATGGCAACTCCTCCACCACGAAAACCAATGCGGTCATTTCTGATAAGGATGAAGCCGGGTAAAGAGTAGGAAGTAGACGGGTGACATGGTTTGAGCCAAGACTCCGAAACCAGTATCGCATGGATGTTTTTATCGTCAAATGTAGCTAACATATCAGGATAATGAGTTGGAATGCTCTGGGCGTTTATGTGCACTACATTAAAGTTATTCCTAAAATCTGTAAATGTAGATTTTAGGGTGTCTGATACTGTGAGGATACTTTGGAAGCTATCATCGGATGAGGAACAAGAATCAAACTGGAATTCACTACTACTACTGTCATCATCAGAATTCATTAAGTTCTAAATATAATAATATATAATATACCTAATAAAATAAATATTATAATTATAACAGCTAAATACTTTATATAATGTGTAACACAATAAATAATGTGTATGTATAATATATGTGAAGTGTTTTGGTACTGTTTGGTAATTTCTTTAATTAAATACCCAACCATCTGCCAGTTTCTGAACTATACTAACTAATAAAGCAATTTCTAAGCAAGTTATAATATGTTTTCTAATAGAACATAAGCTGCCGCTAAAGAGGTCCACACTATTACTATTACACATCTGGTTAAAAGTATTACTAGCTCTTACTAAGAATGAATTTTGTCTGTAGTTGCTGTTACATTGAGGAATACTAAGAAGCGGTCTGTTACGCGTTCTTCGCCACGGAACTCTTAAACCAAGTTTACCTAGCAGATCCGGACAGTCAACGTAACCTCGAAATATTTTAATTAAATAAATTATATCGCTGATATCCCTTCTTAATTTAAGAGGAAGCAAGTGAAGTTTAATACATTTACATTCGTAACTTGAATCAATAAGTTTGAATTTAAAGCCGAGATACCTAATAAACCTTTTTTGGATACGTTCGAGTCTGTCGATATAAATATCATACTGGGGATTCCAGATCTGGGAAGCATACTCAAGGTGGCTTCGGACATAGGCGCAGTATAATATTTTAACTGTCTTCATGCATTTGAACGGGCGAGAAGAACGTATTAAGAAACCGAGGGCCTTAGAAGCTTTTGTGATTATGCTATCGATATGTGAATCAAAAAGAAGCTTACTATCATGCACTACACCAAGGTCTCTAATTTCTGATACGCTTGTAAGGCTCTGATTCTGAAGCATGTACGTACTCATATGTTTGTTGTGTTTTCGAGTGAATGAGATGTGAAAACATTTATCTACATTGATGTCGAGTTTATTATTGAGACAGTACACACTAAGTCGATCTAGATCATCCTGCAGGAGTTCCTCATCAATTGAGTTATTTACAGATTTGAAAATTTTCATGTCATCAGCAAACATTAGATATTTGGAATTACGAAAGCAATCATTGATGTCATTTATAAATATAATAAATAGAAGGGGCCCCAGAAGAGATCCTTGCGGAACACCAGATGGAATGTTTATCCACGAGGATGTAAAGCCATTTAAAACAACTGCTTGAGATCTTCCCGTGACATAAGATTGGAACCAGGAGAGCAATGCACCGGTAACACCTATTCTACTCAACTTTTTTAATAATAAACTATGGTCTATACGATCAAATGCTTTACTATAGTCAGTGTAAATAACATCTACCTGACTACCACCATCCATTTTCTCGGTGACAAAGTCATTGAATAACGCAAGATTAGAGACAGTAGATCGCCCTTTTAAGAACCCGTGTTGCATGGGGCTGAAAGAAGATTTAATGCAACTATATAATTGGGTATAGACTTATCGCTCAAGTACCTTAGCCAGAAGACAGAGCTTAGATATTGGCCTGTAATTGTCAATCTTATGTTTACTGCCCTTTTTATGTATAGGAGATATAAAAGCACGTTTCCAATTTACAGGCATAGTACCTTCAGATAATATCTTCTTGAAAATTAAGGACACAGGAATGGATAGATCAGCAGCACAGGGCACTATAAACATAGCAGGTAACGTGTCAGGGCCGGCAGATTTATTTAAGTCAAGAGAGCAAAGTTGTTTTTCTACGTCAGAAGTCAATATTTCAACTTGCGAGATATGACAGCAGGGTTGAAAGTCAGCGAATTGATTGTGAACATTAGAAGCACTAGTTTCACTAAAGGTAATTATTATGTATGTATACTATACAGGAATCATGTTGAAACCACACAAATTATGGAAGCAGAAAGTGATAAGATACTTTTAAACGAATTTACATAAAATCCAACTCAAGTAACCAACAAAAGAGAGTTTGGGCTAATCAACAGTTCTTGGGCTGACCATCATCTACGTTTTATTTCTTCCAGCAGAGGCTAGCTGAACTTAAAGCTGCCTATGCTGTAACCTAGGAAAGTCAAGTGATTTGAAGGATTCCCTGCATAATAATAGTTTCGGCCACCTCACCTTTGGTATAACTGGTGACATTCTGGGTATGATGGTGCTCATGTGGTCCTCTACCTCTACTTGAGGCCTTCTTGTCGGTTTCCTGTACTTCTTTTGTTTCTGCATAAAGTTGTACAACTCATCTTGAAACTCCACCACTGGGTTACTTACTGCAGTGTGAATTTTCTGTGATAAAAACATAAAAATACATAAGGAAAAACTATACCTTCAACATCCTTAGAATGTTAAATAAGGATTACTTTTGGATGCAACATTATTATGAAACTCTTACCTCAACATTTAAGGGCCCATCAGCCTTAACAGTTCCCTCAACTAACAGGCTGCAGGAGGCTTCGCCAAGACACTTCTGGCTATCCTTCACTATGATCCTGGCCTTGGCTTGTACTAGGTTTGCAGAGAACACAAGAGCCTTGGCTGGCCCGCCCGCAGCCCCGTCTGCATGGATCTCAGTAGCTGTTGTGTGAAGCATCCATGTGTTTTCTAATGTACCATTGAGAATAACCACTGATGCATTGAAGATATGAACCCCCATAAACTGAAAAAGTATATAGTATAAGTTAAAATGTTTTACATATATTACTATGATAATTAGAAGGATGGTTAGTATGTCACAACATAAATAGTAAAAGAAGTAAGCTTTTAAAAAGTAAAATTTTAATTGGTACATTTTGCATTTGTGTAAGGCCACGTTCAGATGACAAGCGCTCAACGCGCGTTTTGATGACGCGCGTTTACAACTACATACATTTTATTCAGGCTGTACACATGCTAACGCGCGTCACGCGGATTAAAATGTATGTAGTTGTAAACGCGCGTCATCAAAACGCGCGTTGAGCGCTTGTCATCTGAACGTGGCCTTAACCAGTGGCGGATTTACAAATTTGCCGCCCGTAGGCCATTAATATTTTGCCGCCCCTACTGACTTTTGAAATTCAATACGTTAGTTTAATTCCGTTATTAGTACGATTGTGAACTTAATCATATTTCTGTCATTTAATTAGATTATTTTTGCAACCCGCTATGTACTGAAGAGTTTAATGTAAACCTAAAAAGTTCAATTTGACAGGCAAATAAAAAACCCGTAAAAAGACTTTAAAGCGTAAAACACCTGTAACTTTTAAAAATCGATTTTCAGCAAACTTATTGTCTAAGAACACTCTCCCGTAGAACACATGTGATACAAAAAAACTAAATCAGTTCATTCGTTCAGCCCCCCTACTCTTGAAAGGCAATGTATTGCGTCTGTTGCAATTGTCGGCAATGTGTTTCGTTGTCAACATTTAAAAAATCATAACTTCTCTTCAAAAGCGTTTTTACAAAGGGGCCGTCCATTAATCACGTGAGGTCATTTTTCTCATTTTTTGACCCCCCCCCCCTCCCCCTGGTGATATTCGGTGAGGTTTGGGACCCCCCCTCCCCCCTGGATCACGTGTATTTTTTTGGAAATCTATGTAAAGGCTATTTTTGACTAAAAAAAATAATAAATAATAATAATAAATATGTGGGGACATCTCACACACGGCCATCCAACCCCAAGCTAGGCTCGCTGAGCCTGTATTATGGGTATCGGACAGCTGATATATCTACACAAATACATAGATGAAAGGGCTATGTTAGGCGTGTCCCTGCGAGATAGGATTCGTAATGAAGAAATCCGCAGGAGAACTAAAGTTACCGACATAGCCAAAAGGATTAGCACGCTGAAGTGGCAATGGGCTGGCCACGTAGCCCGCAGAGCCGACGACCGCTGGAGTAGAAAGGTTCTGGAGTGGAGACCCCGTGTCGGCAAACGGCGTGTCGGTCGCCCCCCAACCCGTTGGTCTGATGATCTGCGGAAGGTAGCGGGAAGCCGCTGGATGCAGATGGCGGGTGACCGTTTGGGGTGGCGATCGTTAGGAGAGGCCTATGTCCAACAGTGGACTACGGAAGGCTGAGAGAGAGAGAGACATAGATAAAAATGTATCGAAAATTGCGTTTTGAATTGGAAAACATTTATAATGTGTATTTGCAATAAAATTTATTATTGTAGAAAATTTTGCGCCGTTCAAAATTTCGGTTCAGAAATACCTAGCGCTTTTTGTCAAAAAATTAATACACGTGATGTCTAACGAGACCCCCCCCCTCCCCCCTCGTGATGTTTCGTGAGGTTTTCCGTACCCCCTCCAAGGAGGGGGGGGCCTTTGAGCCTCACGTGATTAATGGACGGCCCCAAAGACTAAAAATACTTATGTAATCAGCTAGGTAATGCCTATTTTAAGAACCTAGAAACAAGAATATAATGCATACAATTTAGAAGTTATTTTACAAAAACGCCAAAAGACTTTTTTGGCCAAAATCTAAATGTTGCCAACGCAAGACAGACGCAATACAAGAGTAGGGGGGCAGCGGTGTGCAATGCGAAGTGCTATCCAAGTTTGGATAAATAATAAAATGCTCCAAATTCTGTTTTCGCAGTAGTAAAGATAGATCTATTCGTATATGTATGTAATGATCCAGGATCCGGTTTCATCGAAATATTACAAAGCGTTTATTAATCGTTTTCGTATTTTATAATAGTAATTTATACATGGATGGTACAGATGATACACGTATAATTAATTATAAAAAAAAACTACTTATTTGCCAAATTTGCCGCCCCTCTCAATCTGCCGCCCTAGGCACTGGCCTTTTTGGCCTATAGGTAAATCCGCCACTGGCCTTAACCTAGGCAAAAAAAAACTTTCTGTTATAAGATCAACATGCATGGCCTCATTATACTTTTGTTAGCATATATGTAAAGTGCAACCCCACTGAGTACAATCTAACTCAGTTTGCAGACCAATAATACAGTTAGTCTATGGCTATACCTGGGCAAACATAATCAGACTTGGTGGCAACTTTTTATCTCTAAAATCCAACAGATCTTTCTGAGCCAGGTCACTCAGGTTTCTGCTCAGGAGATCATTGAAGCCGAGTAACTTTCCATCTGCATCATACTTGGCTGTGGTGGAGTTCTGTTTGGACAGCAGTGGCTTGAGGATGGTCTCCACAACCACACTCCGCTTCTCCTCCACATTGTTAGTGATTTCTACATCCTTGATAATCACAGACACTAGCTTGTTTATTTCAGAGTTGAAGAAACTGCTCTTGAACGAGATTTCATTGATGTGCTGTGAAGGTGAAATTGATTAGAATTATGGTTATGATACACTAATTATAGGAATTAAGTGATAATAACTTGGTGGTTTGCTGTTTTCTGTTTATGACTTAGTGAAGGCAGCGAAGAGCTAAAGTACTAGAATGTGGAAGTAGAAAACATAAGATACCTATCCTAGAACTGAAAAATCAATTTAGAAAAAAAATTACTACAACAGGTTTAAATTTAGTTTTTTTAAATATGAGGGATACTTCAAAATACTAGAAGTTCATATCAAGTAACTGTTTTGTATTGAAATATTGTCTTTGAGATAGCAATTACATTATTAATACGTACAATTGAGTATCCATCTTTCGATAGATTCACATCCTTCAGGATTAATTTTAACACCACGATTCGTCCTATCTTAAGCTTGATATGATATTTTCTTTTGAACAACCAAGCCAAGAGAGTGGGGAAAAGCCTGAAAGTATTAGAAAAGTTAGGTAACAATCATCAAAACAAATAACAAAAACAAGATTCGATAAATACTGACCATGAAACACAGGAATATATCACTAAAAATATACAGCATAACACAATGAAGAAATTCATTTTAAGTTTATGATAATACTCAATCCATTACGAATGAAAACACAAACGAAATATATGATTTTCCAAAATTTTATTATTTGTTATTAAAATTTAACCTCAAAATTCGCAAACTTTAGTAGGTAATAGATTTGTCAAACGTCAACGTCAACAGATTTCCCACAAAACCTCAGAATAAGTAGACTGTATTTGCCACAGACAAAGATAATATGGATGGAGGATGTACATATTCTGAGCACATGGAGGATCCAATACTACCTTCTACCAAAACTATATCTGTATCCTGTATCCAGCATAGAAAAACGCGGACTCGTCGTAATGGTATACAGTAACTTGCGTACACTCGGTAGAGAGTATTTTTGCCTTGCTTGCATGGTCGGAATATTTCGTAGGTGTTTCATATGGCGTACATGGTGCGCGCCTGCTCGGTCAAATGAGATGAGCCACGACGAGACTGAACAAGGCATACAATTTTATATTCTTTACTATACTCTGTCCATTATATTATTGGTTTTTTGACATTCGAAATCCCATACATATTTGACGACTGCAAAGGAAAACCAACTTTACTTACCAGACATAAGGAAACGTCTAAAATACAATAACATGGTGGAAGCTCTATATGTAGGTATTACTTAGTAATCTCTATTCTAAAACAAAACAAAAGACCCTTCCACAATCTAACAGATTTTAATTAACTAAAAATACATACATTTCTTACAATCAAACACATTAAATTTCTATGGCCAGGATCTCTTGGCTACATGTCCTTCATACTTCTTCCTAGTCTTGATACCAGAGACGATGGTGGAGCTCTTAGGAAATGCTGTTTTACCACCAAATAGTGGGTCTTTGTCTGAAAGAAAGATAGGATTTTTTATAGTCTTGTAACTGGAAAAGAACTTTATATTGTAGCCCTTATCATACAATACATATAGAAGTCTTTGTACTTCAGAAATCGACAAACTCTTGAACTTGGTTTCATGAATATTATAGGTACTGTATTATGTACTGTGAATAAGACTACCATTTGTACCATTTTAATTACTATGTCCTTGTTTGCTTGTAAATTGGAGTTATATGTGAAAAATACTATTTATAATGTATGATCATAATCCACATAAATATTGAAAAGTATTTTAATACAGTCTAATATACTATCTTTAATGATATTGCTCAATGCTCTTTCTTGTTAGTATTACCTGGATGGAACCTGACATAGTCTTCTTGTATGTGGAGGTTCTTTGGCAGATCCATAGACTTGAGGGCATCAAATGGTGTTCTTGTGTCAACTGGAGTTGCGTAGAACATCAACAAGTCATCTGTAAAAGATAAATAATACACTGTGAGTCGTAAATGAATTGAACTTAGAAGGGGATTGTATAAGGTTGTAAAACAATTTGTCTTGAAAACACAGTAATGAATATGAAAGTTATTGTACAGTGAACTCTTACAATGCTTGATAGTAGATCTCTACAAAATTTAAATAAGTTATATGTTCTGTTTTTTTTATCAATATTTATTGAATATTAGTACTTTTACTTATAAATGTTCTACATACCAACACATTCAATAGAATGAAGGAGCGAGTTTGGCACACTGTGGCCCGTCTCTTTGAAGCAGGCGTTCAGCACTGCAAACTTTACATCCAGTCCTGAGAACTCTGAGCTTGGGTCCAAGCCGTGGGTGGCACAGATTTGCTTAATTGTCTCTTCAACATTCTCTGGAGGAGTGTATGGTTTATTTGGACGTAGGAATCTGTAATTTAATTGGTTTTAATTATGTAATTTCTCACAACAACATTGTAATGTATACAAAGCCTGACTTTTTAATTGTTCCTGAACATAAATTTGTGGTGTGTTTGCTAAATAATACAGAACATAAACTTACCCTCTGGATGCTAAGGACTCCTGCTGTGCCTGAAGTTTCTTATCCACCTTTGGCACTCTCTTTCGGGCTACATTTCTAGCAAACGTAAGCTGTAAACAAATGTTACAAAGTGAGTTCCGACTCTGTCTCATAACGATAATAAAATACAAACAAATCGATTACTTCATCACACCAACTAACCTGTAAACTGGATCGTGAAAGTGGAAGTAGTACATTCCGAAACATACTTATTTTTTTTACTGTCTGTTACGTGGTAGTCTTACTATAAATCAACACAATTAAATAATTCTTTCTTATCTTTAAATAGTAAGATATAAAATTATTTTAGAAAATCACACCGAAATCACACACACAGAGTAAAATCATCTGATGAATTTATGACAAGTGAGTGACAGGTGACAGTGACAAACAGAGACACAGAACAAAAATAATAGTATGTGCGTTCCACTTAAAACAAATGCTATATTTTTTTTAATTTGTAAAACAAATCTAAAAAAATCCTTATTACGAGGTGCTACCATTTTATAAAGCAGCAGGATTCGAACTCACTGCGGCCGCGTTACGAATGAGAGCAGAGACCTTATCCGTTACGTCCGTTACGCTATTACGCCACTACGACTCTAAAAAATAGAATTAAATCATAGAGGGCGCTAGTAGTGCTGCATTTTTTACCACCGACACGGAAAAAGAAGAGTGTTATAAGTTTAACGTGTCTGTGAGTACATGTGGCTGGGTGTCTGTGGTATCGGTCTCTGGTAGCGTAGCTAGCAAACAGCTGAAGCAATGTTTATTTGATTTTTTCAGCGTTATAGGTAATGTTACCCCAAGTGCTTTAGCCATGTTCATGCCATGTTTCAAGAAAATTTAATCAGCCATTTGAAGATTATCAGTTCTTTTCTAGTGGATGAGGGGGTTTGATAAACTTCTTGATGTCCAATCGATTCCGAATTTCGTATCGTTTTATCAAAGTTACTTCAATGATTTATTTAAGTACTCAGGAGTAGAGATGGAATGGAAATAACGGCTTAAATTGTATAACAAATTTAAACGTTATGCTTACTAAAATAAGCATGCTTAATATAATGCTGTAACGCTTAAAAAGCTTTTTCTTACGATACTGCGATTCGTTGTGAATTTCAACAAAAATACTTTTTCTAACGATACTGCTGTTCGTTGTGAATTTCAACGAATCGCAGTATCGTTAGAAAAAGCTTTTTAAGCGTTACAGCATTATATTAAACAAAACCTACAACATGTTTTTCAATCAATTTTACTCCTTATTTCATTCAAATTAAGATTGATCTTAATGCCTAAAATATTTATTTGCGCCACCTGTATTCGTGAATTATAACTAACTGAAGCCTTTGATGTATGTTGATAGAAATTAGAATACTAGGTGATACATCGCTTAAGTTTGATACTGAAATAAATGGTAGATGGAGTTGATCGTTGACAACGACAAATCAAATTTACAACAATCTATCAACGTTGCAACGTTTATTTAAAAAGCTTTAAACGAAAAATGCTATTTCTTGGCAACGAGCTATCCTACAATTTTTAAAAAGCTCTGCTTAGTTTAGAGCTATTCGTTTAAACGACCACCTCTACTCAGGAATACCTAAGCTGTTCACCAGACGCGCCTCGGCTAGCATGCCGGACGCGTTGCAGAACCGCCGCAGCCCCATCAGTGCCCTGAATGGGTTATTGTACCTACTGGACTTCGTATAGTTCACCCACAGGCTGCAACTGCTATACTAAGTCCCAATTTCACCATACTCAGTTAGATCATAATCATCTCCATATTAAATTCTTGACAGATGTGTCAAAAGTCAATCACTAATCCCTAGTTATGACCGGACCTAACCGAGTATGGCGAAAATGGGGAAAAGTCTATGGTCTTTGGGATATTAAAAATCTCCTTGTTGCTAGTGGCTGGCACAATAAAATATTTTCATAATATTTTGCATTAAAAAAAAACAATAAAATCTTAGTATCTTCTGTAACGAAGATTACACAAAGCGTTCCGGTATGCATAGTTCCAATAGATAATAAAAACCAACTGTTTTTTGTAATAGTCACAAAATGTTTTTTTTTATATTTATGTGCTTATTTTACATGTGCATTGAGTGGTTTTTAATCTCAAATATCGTATCTAAATATATTTTTAGCGATATCACAGAGCAGTTTTTAGACTTATAACTATTGATCTTGAATTTAAGCGTGTAACGAAACGTACAGTATTTCTTTGATTAGTTCCCAGTTTGCCTACCTGTGGCAGCACTATCGGCTTGGCTTGTTGTTTCCTATCCGCCATTTTCCAGTCGCCATTGAAAGGTGAAAACTCCACTAAATGTCGGTGATGATTTTAAGATTTTGAGTGGTTTCTTTAACATTGGAACTGTTTTAAGTGTTGTGTATTGAAAATGAAGTGCCCAGGACTACCATGACGCATCAAAATCACCAAACAAACGGTGCCAGTCTCGAGGATTGCCACACAAACTTCTTTGCCTTGGTAAGTCACTTTTACATTGACGAAAGAACTCTGCACGTACTTTTCTTTCGAAACCATACTATGGTTTCCTCAATTCCCTCACTATACCGCATAATATCGAAAGATAATGCGATGTTGTATCGGAATTCCTCAATAAATTAGTTCATCATGTCAATGTAGTGGGATTCGAGGTTGGTATACAAAAATCACCCTATTGCGATATGGTCATCGATTTGATCTATTGCGTTGAAGATATATTACGGTACAATTTATGTCCCCGTGAGTAATGTTATTCGTTTGTTAGTCATCCTGGCATGATTCTTTACCATGGAAGTGGAGTCGAATTGCGTTGCTAACCCACAAAATGTCAACGCATTCGCCGACCGAGGCCAACAGAAGCCACTGGCCCATAGAGGTCATTTTGAATTTACCTGGCCGTAACGCGAACCGTAATGTGTTCGCAAGACTAGTTTCGTCAGGCGAGGAAATAACTTTCTTATTATTCTTTAGATTGTCGCTGAGCGAGGCTCGATAGGCCACACGGCGTATTGAGGCGGAGAAGGTTGGCTAGGGTCATTATTATCGCATGTTTGTTGTGTGTCGGCTCCGCGTATGTTGATAGGTGGCGCGAAGTTTATCAGATTGTGGAGTGCGGATTAGCGGCGGCGAGCGCGAGTCCACCTGACGCGTTGCCACATCTCCGCGGCGACGGCACCGGCGGCGCGCGCTGCCCCCGTGCCCGCTCCCTCCGCTCCCGCTATCTCCGCGCGATACAAATTACTGATTTCTTGCCCTGCCTGATTATTGCTTAATTATTTATGCGACGGTCCCGGCGCTTTGTCGTAGTGGAATATTCTCATTGCCACCGAGGACGGTGACGCATCGGCCGCGACGAGCGACTGTCGTGCCTCGGGTTCAATACACCCGGCTTCGGCGCTCTTAACTAGATTGCGCACTTCGTTTATCGTTTTGTAATTGTCTTCTTTTTACGTAGTAGTTGTCGTTATCGGGGTCATTGGCGAGGAACAGTAGATGAATGAAGAGAGCTAGGCATGAGATGAGGTCCCGTCCGGCGTGCGCCGCCAGTGCTCGAGCCGTGCGCGGGCGCTCACAGAGCTCATTGAAGCATTCATGAATGATCGTAACTTTCCCATAGTGGGCCTCCGCCTAGCCCTTTGCCTGCGTGCGCCGCCGCCGCAAGGTTATATGAGCTGGTCTGACGAGGTGGCATTTCATACCTATGTGTGGTTGTTTGTGTTATTATTATTGCTGATTAACCAATCGCGCGACTAACTTGATGATGGTTGAATCAATTTTCCTGTACAATTGATATTGTGTTGCCTTGGTATACTGCATCATTTGCTGTTTATTTACTCCTCATTAGATGTATCTACATCTACATGTTGTATTGGACTTAGAATTTCTAAACACTACTTGTAAAAAGTAGGTCAATTGTGTTTATAAATGCACTCCTCTATAACTTCATGAACTTGCTGATAGTGTTAAATGTTTTTTTATTTTAAGTAGAGGTGCACATAATACTGATGATAGTCTTAGCTGTAGACTTATTACCGGGTTGCTCAGCTCACAAACTGACATCATCAAATTACATGCCGGAGGAGGAGGATGATACAAGAAGTAGAGTGTTTTGGCACTCTGTTTAACAGTGGTAATAAAATGTAGACTGAGACTTACAAATGTTTAGAAAAGTCTGTTGTATTCAGATAAAAAACTTGTAGATGAGCTATTAATAGCTGTAAGTAACTAAGTTGTTAAAAGAGATAACCACAATTTCATATAAAATAAACCAATTGATTCAAAGACATGCAGGTGTATATTGCACAGTAGACGGGGGGGGGGATCGGGAACTGATAGTGGTTATCATTTGCGCCAGTATCAAGGCTCATACCACAGTGGCTTATCACTAATCAAGGTAACATTAGAACTGGCTGGCAATAATTAGTTCTGTACTGTATGAGTCCAGCTGTGGAATTGTTACCTATTGGGCAGTTAGGCAGTTGTACTTGTAAGGTTTTAAAGCTCTTGTACTAATATTGAATCTTAATTAAAATGATTCCATTATAAACTTGCTTTATTTATAAACAATTACACTACTACTTCTATGTAAAATCTACTAATAGATAATTTATAAATCGATCATAAATGTAACACTGGAATTATGAATGAATCGTTTGCCATAAACAAATAATGAATGTAGTACTGAGAGGTTTGTACATATAATGCATAAGCTAAAACATTCAAAATTTAAAGTAAACTTAAATACAAAATAAAGTGTGAAAAAATCTTGTAAATAATTGGTCATGTATCTTGTAAATATCAAACCACCACTGTGTTTCACGTCAGCATTGAGATAACAGTCATTTTGTGGTATTTTATCAGTTGGTGTCTTTAACTATAATATGGGAACTGAACATATTAAAAGATAAATATTTTGTAATTATAATTAACTTTGTACTGATTTTTTAACAGTCTGCTATGAGTTGTCAGCTGACCTATTTCAATATGCGAGCACCTAGAGTATATGCCGCATGCAATGTTTCTAGGGCTGTCCTTGGGCCAGTTATATCTTGCAGCGACCTTTGACGTAATGCTTATCCTGTAATATAAGTTTTATTATATCAGCAGGTGACTAAAGAATATCCATCCGAGATTTCATGAAAAAAGGTATTTTTCTTTGACGTAGATAGGTAGGTACCTATTTATTTCTACAGTGCATTGCTAATAACAAGCTCTTAATATTGTAGTAATAAGGTTTTCTTTCCTTGTGATATTTCCATCAGTGGGTCAAGGTTTGTTCTCCAGATGTACCTAATACGTTTTAAAAGGAAAATGTGCTTAGCGTTGTTGTTTTTAATGCCCCCGCTAAGTTGTTGACACAGTTACTCCTTCCGATTACTTGCGTTTCCAGTTGAAGCAAGGTCTTGTGTACACTTTGTGCTACAGCTTTTGAGATGATGTAATCTTGGGTGGGTTGAATGATCCCGGGGTGTTGAAGAAAGTCCAGCATTATGTGGCTGTGTCTGTACTGTCCGTCCGATGGCAGTGCAATATGTAGGTCAAGACAGCAGAGGAGCGTGGCTCGCGAAGCGCCCCACATTCGGCGCCGCAGCCTCGCCGCCGCAGCCTCGCCGCCGCCGGTGAAAGGTCTGAGGTCTGTTCCGCCGCCGACACTCGACTCTGCTGAGCTCGTTATTTACTGTTACCAATTGCGAGACCAAAATGCTCTACTTTGTACACCACGGAAATCTTTGAATATGATTTTTGGAAAATATTTGCTATATAAATATAGATCGAAGCACGATGTGGATCAAGGAAACCGTTCTCGATAGAGGTCTTAAATAATCGATTATTACGAATGAGTGTCATGGCCTTGCGTCCCACTTTCGCTTTTATCGCTGTTTAAGATTATATGACTTCCCGCATCAAAGGAACTTGCAGTTATGTAGATAGCACAAATCATCGGGGGTGCTTTCCCTCGGCGTGCTTTGGCAATTTATGGTAAAAACGGGGTTGACCTAAATTTGAACTAAATTCTTACCGCAATTTCGGCTACAATTACAAAATGACTAATTGCATACCGGTTTAAAAGTAATAAAAATTCTATCTAACGGTTCATTTTGTCGGCCTCTGGCACTTTCACTGTGAACAGTGGACACACAGTAAAGCAAGCGATAACAGTTTGGATATTCGTCCGTGTTTCAATCTCGAACAATGCTTCTTTTGGTCTTGTTGACGGAGTGCTGGCAGTAAATCACTGCTCCAAATGTAAACTCGTTAGGAAATCAGATCAACATTGTCGGACACACGCCGCCTCTGGATGTTAATTACCGATGGAATTTGGGTTTCAGACTAACAAAAACTGGTTTTTCTTCATTCTAAGAGTGCGTTGCACCATTTAACTTTAACTATTACAAACGTCACATCGTCTGTCAAAGCATCGGTTAAGCGAAAAATTGGTTGCACCATTCAACTATGGTTAAAATGACGTCATAACTTTAACGATAACCATAACCACCCAATGTTGGCCGGTTACTGCTTTTGTTAAAGTCAGGTAGCTGTCAAACGCATTGTATAACCTCAAAGTAACAGTATTACGTACAAATATTAATATTAAATAATTCTTATCATGTCGCTTCTACGTGAAATAGAGCTTGAAACAAGTTCCTCAGAAATTGAGATTGAGGTGGAGTAAGTACGGAACTTACGAAATATGAAGAGAAAGGTGTACTTTCAGAGAACTGATAGATTCGCAACTTGGGATGAGAACTCGTTCTTGGATAGGTTCCAGGTCTCAAAAATGTGGCTCGTGTGTTGGCTTTAAAACTAGAACCTTTCTTACTGCCTCCAACGACGAAGTAAGTACCAATGCACCTATTATTATGTTGTAGGTGTAATGATCATCTTCACCACCAAATAAGCGTCCATTTCTAGCCATGGGCTCTCCCAAGGAGCCCTCGGCCTTCCTTATCCAGCCACTACCAGCTACCGGCCGGCTGCCGGTCCAGCGCAGCAATCTAATATCAAAGTAACCTACGTAACTCTTTAATTGAATAACCTTGTTTTCAGAAATTTTGCAATCACTCAAATACAGCAATTTATCAATGAAAATAAGGACAGAACTAAGAAGAGTGCAGCCCATTATAGTGGCTACGCCATAGCTGCATAATACATATATTATGTAACAAAATGAGAGACCCTGTACCACCAGCTAGGTTTTTTTTATGATGATTCATCATCTGATGAAGAGGAACCTGTCTATGCAGTTAACAGGAATGTTAATAAAAATAAAATATTTCAATAGATTACATCGTTAGTTTTAATTTTGTTTAATTTCAACTTCATCATCATCATCATCATCAGCCAATAATCATCCACTGCTGGACATAGGCCTCTCCCAAGGAGCGCCACAACACTCGGTCCTCGGCCTTCCTCATCCAACCACTACCCGCCACCCGCCTAAGGTCATCAGTCCAGCGGGCAGGAGGGCGTCCCACGCTGCGTTTACCTGCTCGTTTCAACTTGTTAAGAATTAATTAATAATAAACCTGAGTCTACTTTGTCGCGGGTTTTATTGATGATAATCTTTTGGTCAATATTTGGAGGAATAACAGACTTAGGTCCTATGACATGTTGACTTTGAGTGCTTTGACAGAGAATGACGGCTACAATGTACTCTGTGACGGCTTCAGTCCGACAGCTAGATTTGGTATTGCCCTACATAAAAACGTTTCCCACAATAACTTTGGGGATAATTATGTCTCAAACGATTGGCAACCCTAATAACATTAACAATGACCGACGATTTGATGGTGCAACGCGTTGCAGTAAAATGTTAACTGTAACGACTCTGTCATTGCTAAGTTTAACCTTAACTATTACGATAACCGGGATGTTGATGCAACCCACCCTAAGTCGTGTCATCATTGTGACTTAGCTCTGCCTATCGGTTCACTTCTAATTCTCTTCTAATAAATTTATATCAGAAAACAAATACAGGTATGAACTAAATAAGCATTCTTGATTGTTACGCAACATTGTTTATAGTAAGACGAAGAGGACGCGATTACGCTTGACCTCTTTTTACCAGTATCAAACCGACATGTACACATTTTGCCGCTATTATAGATAGAGCTACAAGTGTTGCTAAAACCGCGTTGCGAAATAATAATAAATAATAAGTTGTCTTCAAACAAAGGGGTCAAAGAGAACATTTCCATCGTGCACACAGCCAAATGCTTCGTCTGAGGGCGCGCGATACAATTTGAAACGCTTTCACCTGGCTTCCCCCTCTTCAACCTCTCCTTGCCCAACTATGATGGTAACACTTGATTGCAGATCTCGACAGTAAGAAAATTATATGAATCCAACATTATGCATACGTACATACATACGCAAAAAGAATTTCTTACATCACTCGCGGTGCCATCAAACCACGGTTCAATATTTTCAGAGACATAAAAATGTCGATATGTCGCTATTTTCAAGGCGACGTACGTACGCACCGTCGGAGAAATGATTTCCGTAGCTCGTTTCGATTCGCTCCTGCCGCTAATATGAAGGCGAAACGTGCGTATTTAGTATGTCGGCGGTAAATGGAGCATATAGTGATATTTGTCACCAGCGAGCAGTCGCGTGAGAATGCACACTTCCAACTTGGAGTGCAAGTAATAAGCGCCGAGAGGTCGCTCCAAGCAGCCAGACACTTTTATGGCTAAAGTTGTCTTTCACCAAACACTTTCCATAAGTTATTGAAGCTTGACATTATAACTTGAGTGAGCTTTCGGTGTAGCTATCGCTGGGCTTATCATTTTAATATCGTCGACGCTGGCGCTTCCACTCGGCGTCTACGGGTGCAATCTCCTTGAGCGATCCTTTATATTCATGGAAGCCCCTTCACGATTTATGCCGCATTATATTTTGAGACCACGCTTCCTTTGCCGTCTTGCATGTACATTACGGATAAAAGGCGGCATCATACTTACCTATTGTAGAATATTTTTTGACGTTCTACACTTAACACTACGCAACGACTGTATGGTGAATATTGTCGAAATGATGGGGTTTCTATAAAAAGAGGACAAGAAATGGCGGGGTTAGTGACCGTGGCGGGTCCCGTTAGCGAGCATGCAAGCTCGCCTCCTGCCTGCTGCCTCTTCCTACATCTTCCTATGTCTACAACATGCGGTGGTAGCACAAACGAAACACATTATTGCCATTGTGAATTGTTTTTTCCGATATATGAGAGAGTGAATCTAGAAGAGTGTATATTCCTACTAATATTGATTTCATACAATATTATCAAACCTTTAAAAACGATGGAGGGATTGATTGAGTCTGTAATAATATTTCACGTCAACTACCGAACGTATGGCAGGCATATAATTATATCGTCTATTGTTTGTAAACTTTATGAGTGCAACCAATTAAGCGTGTTTATTCGATAATAATCGCAACTGCCGATGACGGGGCAACGAACTGCTTAACAATTAAGTACTTACATATATTTTGGCTGCACTGTACGTCTTCATTGGATAGAACTTAATGATAGGATACATTTGCGGTCATATTTGGTGGCTTGGTGTTTTGTTAACAGTTTGTATTCGAGTTTTGTAACATGCGCCGGCGCAGCGGCCCGCAGCAAGGAGTGCGCTCGTCCACATAACAATTGCATAACTTGTTCCTGATAGTGCTGTGAGAGACAGCCTAAATGTATTACTTGCACTATAAAATTATTTCTTACGACCACCCACAAATTCGAAAGTGTGAAGCTTAGCGAGATGTCTGTGTGGCTCTAATTCGAAGATTATAAAATGTAATCTCGCTTGAATTTGCGTAATACCTTATTTTAATGAGCTTCTAAATCGCTCATTTAAAAACTAAAGATGGGCTGAAATTTATTTATTATCATAGTTGAATACTATTATCATAGTTCAGCATCTTGTTATTAGTTCGAGGCAACACAGGTTTTGCATCTACATTCAGTCAGATTTGCATGTCTTTGCTATTGTGTTTGTTTACTGTCGCGCCACGCCCTTATCGACTCCAGTGCATAGTGACTCCACTCAATATAGCCAGTTTTGTTTATCTAAACAGGTAAATCTGATTCAATTTATATCGTAGCACTGGTTGCTCTTGATTTTAGAGGTCTACGCCTCGACTTATCATCTCTCTTAGAGAACGAATACTTATTATATCACGCATAAAACGAAAGATTATGAAATTATCTATGTTTGCGTAGCAGTAGTAGATAATACCTAATAGTAACTACTAACAACGATCGTAAACGCCGCTGATAAGGACATCTTTTGTGTAACTGAATTTTAGAAAACGATTTTATACAGTGCATCAACTAGGATTACTAGGAACCTGCCCCAAAGTTGACCGCCCACATGCAACACGTACTTACTACTCGTAGCTCCATGTATATTATGTATACCATCTAATACATATAAATGCTAGTAGTGTGACCGGAATACTCAAGTCCTGTTTAGATCCTGCTAAAGGTTCTCTTGAAGTTTCTGAAGTGAACCTTGTGCCGTCATCGTGACTGGAATCTTTGAGATGTTTTTATGAGAAGCTAGGACTTAGATTTAGGTCTGAACATTCTATAAACACTATAATAGTCCTTTTGTAAATTCAGATGGATACACAAAATGAATTTAAATGAAAATAGAGTGAGCAGGGTATCCATGATGGCGAATTGAAGACAGCCGGTCGTGTGTTGGCGGCATGTAGCGTCCATAATAATGATGACGTTGCGGAAGTGGCCGCAGGTCGTCTTGTCACGCACCGCTCTCTTGTCTATGCTCGGCTGCCTACATGGCTGCCACGTTTCATTTGATTCCTTTATGCCGTTTCACCTCAAGCAGAATTGTAGAGGACCGTAGTTACTAGATTTTAATGAGACTGACAAAGTCATAGTCTATCATACAAGCCTAGGGTTAGTCAGGTGGAGGTAGAGCGCAAAAAACATACAAAAGACAAATTCATATCTCGTGACGTCACAGTACAAAAATGCAGCGGAGTGCAAGCGTCCGAGGGCGGTCGCATGCGCATTTCGCCCCGTCACATCATTCTCGATTGTTTACCCCGTCGCTAACGTAACCGCGACGTTGCCGCTACGCCCATCGCCTCCTCTCACTTTCGCACTATCTGTCTCGCTCGCACTCTGCCCATTCAGGTAAACCCGTCTCGTTCTCTACGGCTAGCGGTGCTCGACTTTTTTGGACGTGCAGTTTTCCCGTTCACGGTTGTAATAATTGTTTTATGGGATTATTGTTTATTATTACCGTTTTAGAGGTTCTCAGCTCAGCTATATAACTTTTAACAGCCACTCAACACTTGTAACACTTGTGTTGTGGTAGGGTTTTACTTGGAATCTTAATTCGTAGTAACTACATTTCAATTAGCCGTTTCGAAAAAAGCCAACAAAATTTGTTGAAATGTTAGGTTGTTAACATCAAAACTACAATTCGCATTAGCCTGATTTCTCACCGCGCAGATGCTGCGCTAATCACATTTTGCGGCGCGCTCTCACTTTGCATTCGGCTTACAACTTTTACACAGAGCTCTCAAAGCCGGGTGACGTAACGCCGAGCCGGCAGCCGGTTCTATTCGGACCCGGATTTTTCCACTTTTATCCGGGACTTTTACACGAGTTGCCCGGTTTTCTAGCCGAGCTTATCGCGCAGCTACTGCTGCTGCATTCATTCGGGGCTCGTCTCGCATTTAAAATTCAAATGGGTAGCTGCAGATTTTGCCCGCCATCTTCCCAGTGAGATTGCCTGTGAATTTTTGGTAAAGCGGGAATGTTGACGCTGTTTTACCGCCTTTGTCATGTTTTTATGTGAAATTTTGTCAACATTACTGGGCAGTGGGCACACGGTCGATATCCCTCATGGATTTCTAAATTATGTTTTGCTTTATTTTCTATCAATAACTAGCTGTACTTTGATGGACCATTTTCACGTATAACTCATAATTAAAATGTCGGTTGATGATGCAGACATTTGGCTTCTTATAGCGTCACGTCACACAATAGAAAGTGAATGAGGCGCGGGCGCATCGGATCTAGAAAGCGGCCGAGTGGCAGCCGAACCGACCATGAAGCGAACCCAGCTCGCATTCCTATGCTGGGCTTCGGTTTCTTACCGTATTATTTATGACGGATGAATATTAAGATATCAAGCCTATCACACTATTCTCACAAGAATACTGCAATATTCAGAAATAGTAACCATGAAACGCAGTGCGACCCCGCACACCTGCCAGGTGCGTCGCTACCGGTCACCGGCGGAACGGAAGATCCAAGTGCGAAGGAACCGGTTCCTGGACAAAATTGGGCTTTCCAAGGGCACTGTGCTGTCAACTACGACCAGGGACCACGCAGCCGCGTCCAGGCGAGGGGCGAGAGGTCTTTCACCCGCCTCATATTTGCACGAGCAAGGTCGCGCCACCACCTGCTCAGCTGTGCTTAACTTCAAATAATATTGATTTTACTCCGTTTACTCCTCACAGTTTGCCAACTTCCCTAACCACAAAATAAATACTTCGCGTAAGTTGCAGGAGCTCTCAGTTGCACCTCACATCCGGTACCTCTATTTGGATCAATGCCAGTTCTACTTATAGAACGATTTCGAGGTCTTTGTCTCAGGAAAATTGGTTAGGTCAAGACGTTAGTTCTGTTGTTGTTCTTTTACAGCCTATTTTCAGACGCAACAAATGCCAATGTTGTTTGTTTACGTTACATCGTTGACAACGTTAGGTTTGTCTCATATTTCACATGGACATGATACCTGTAGTCTATACCCAACGTTTATATTATTGTTTGTGTCTTGACCTATGAGGTTAAGCACCCCGCTCCGTATGCATAATTGACCGTGTTTCTGTTTATTTCAGACCGAGCTTTACGGCATAAAATGGCGTAAGCTCGTGTGGGGCGAGACGCCGAGCGGCGGCGGCAGCGGCGGCGGCGACGGCGACGGCGCGGCGCCGCTGGGCGACCCGGTGATCAGCAGCTACGCGCGCTGCCTGGCCGGCGACATCCTGTGCGTGTGGCGGCGCGTGCCGGCGCCACAGCCGCAGGACAACATCTACGACATCCCGGCGCCCGCGCCGCCGCCGCCGCTGTCGCTCCGTGCTGCGAAGGAGCTCTGGATCTTCTGGTACGGCGAGGAGCCCGACCTCAACGGCCTCGTCGCGCCGGAGCTCATCGCCAGCCGTGAGTACTCTTGCTATATTCATACGTCTAGCTGCCATTCATGGACAAATCCGATTTTAATATAGTTCCGGGAAAAAGGCCGGAAAATGGTCGTTATCCGAGAATAAATACTAGTTGTACTGCATTAATTTGAATAGCGAGATTCACTCGTATGAGATCCGACAACAGCCCGACTCGCTCGATCGAGCCGGTCGCGCGGCGTGGGCGGCCGCCAAAGTTCAAAGCTTCATCAGATCATTACACACATATTGTGTGTTTTCGCCATCTCGACTCTCGACGGAATTATATGAAACTCTATTTTCTAAATAAGATCTTCGCGCCTATATTATGCGACGCGATGTCTCCGTAAATTTCATATTTATAAGAAAATTAACCATTCATTCAATATGTAGGGACTCGTAAAGGAGTTGACCGAACATGCGGGGTCCTTAGGGGGGTGTGGTGGGCCCGCCCCCGGTCAGGGCATTAGCCAGGCGAGCAGCGGGCCTCTTGCGGCGCGCCGACTGTCTTTTATCCCGTAACGATCGCGCGACACGGCAATAAACGTTTATCCCTTTTGACGACTAAATTTGAGACACTTTGATTTTTCGGCATTTGGGTGTTCACTTAGTGGGTTTGCATTTATTTGGCTAAATCAAGAGTAAGTCCTGTAACTGCTTTAGCAAATAACATGTCTCTCGAGTCATAGCAGGAATAATATTTGTAGGTGAAACTAGGGTGCAACAACTTGGGCGTCCACTTAGCTACTAACTTGTCCCGAAGTTGGCGTACAGTTATGCGAATAACTCTCACATAATACGCCACAGGTGGTTTAAACTATTCCACATGAGCGAGCCATACATAATAGTTTTTTTCCCGAAGTTGTCGTCAACATAAAGGTAAAGAACTGTGAAAAAGTTGAAGTTGAGTTCCGAATCGATTAACAGCAATTATTGGGTCTATCAGAAAGCCTACCGCTATTTTACATATACATCGAATCAGACATGTAGATAACCTACAAAACACGTAATGCCGGCAGCCGGAACTCCAGTTGATGATGTTGTTACGGAGGTACAGATCGGCCTCGATACCTCCACTCGGCTGGAGCCGGCAACCTTCGCCGCTGCGGCTAAACAATGGATCGGCCGGTGACAACAGCGCCGCTGCGTCCTGAATTTATATTCAAGTGTGGTGGAGCCGTTGAACATGCGCAGATGAGCTCGCCACGCCTTCTACAAGATGTAATATTTACAAGCAGAACAAAAAACTATTGCGGCCGGCGTCGCTTGCCAAAACCCATGTATTCACACTATCTATGACTAACGTTCGGGCCTTTAGCGGGAACTGTGAGGTTTTTTATCTCTGCGGACACCTTTTTATATTCTTGTTGCTAAGTGAGCTATGGATTTGTTTGTTATTTAATAATGCTTGAAATTTGTACAATCTGGGTTAACAACTGTCTAAATTTGTCCCAGGTGGTCTTTTACCTTTATTATGTACATAATATGCAGATAAGATCCGCTTACGCTAAGGATTTATATCAATGAAACGTAGAATTTGGTCTCTATGGAATGTCATCTCAGCACTCGGTATACCTTCAGATTTTAATAGCGAGGAAGTGTTTACGAATTTGAACTTTATTTGACTAGTAATAAGGACACACGTTTCCCTGTACGAGCGGTCAATTGCTTTAACCTTGCTATTTCATTTATATCTCTAACCTCATTGCTTCAACAATTCGATACAACCAATAACTACTGTACCTACCTATTACGTTATCTCCGAAAAGTATTTAAATAGCAACATAACAAGATATTCTTAAAAATTCTTCGCTAACGAAGAGTTTTCAAAATTTCGGGTTGTCGCGAAATCTCTAAATTGTTTTCTATTATCATAATTAATAAAGTAACTTATGTTTATTAATAATAAACAGTGATATGGGTCGATCAGTTGAATAATGAACATAAACGAAGCAGTGTGAAGTGTACAGGGAAAGTGGTGTAATATCGCACCTACGCGCTAACTAGGTGCGAATAGAGTTACCTGTTACTCCGTCATAATCATAATAAAGCCTTTATGAATAGACTAAAGATCACAAAGGAATCAGAGCTGGATTCGCCGATACTAACCAGTTATAGTGTAAGGTCAAAGTTAAACGCGTAACATTCGAACGGAGCTGTTAATTTACTCATTTATTTATGTTTGTGCTGATGCGATCTTTGATGTTGATGGTAATGATGAGAACTAGTGCTACTTGGTAGCAACTTTTTTATTTAAGTATAAATAAGATTTGTTGCCTTATTTGGACTTCCCCAGAAGCCTTGTTGAAGCCTCATTTGGCACTTGCAGGCAAGGATTACAAGATCCATAGAACTCGATGCGCTCGCGCATGTTGATAAAATCAATAACGGTTTCCTTTATAGCTCTATAAATAAATTGTTTGCAATTTTTTAATCGATTTTCCTTACAGATCTTTTATACCTACATAGAGTTTTTTACCATTTCATACTTGAGTATTGCATGAGTGAATATTGCCTTGATATGTGTAGCCGCGAGAAATCTCCCCACAAACATAACCCAAGTTACTAACCTATTTAGATCGCTAGCTGCAACACTTGCGCCCGGGGGCTCCTTATGTAACGTACCGCTGTGTACATAGCCATAGGGCATATATGCTCGGAGGCACAGCAAGCCAAGGCATGTTTACTCTAACCTCAGTCCCGGACCGACGAGAAATTATGCAGACGACTGTGTGCAGACCCAGACCCTGCGCAGTTCAGCTGCACGAAATTGAGCAAATCTGTCGCTATAATATCAAGAGAACTTTGATCGAAATTTCCATTTCTCAGAATATCAGTAAAATTCTTTATTAGATTGGTCAGAAACGGATATCAGTGAGCCAATAGGCTATACCAATCTAACGGCTAAATGAAGTAGGTAATGTCCAGAGCAGCATCAGCACCGTAATGGCATAATCATGGACAAGCTTTAGGAAGTGCAATCTGCGACCGACAACCGCGTGATTGATGGTCGCCGTGTCTACAAACATACTTGTAGTTGTAGCCACACGAATACATACATAGAGAAGTATTCGCTGCACCCGTGTGAAGGTCGGTCAGTTGATGGACGGAAATAGAAGGACTCAACCGTGCGCCAAACGACAATTTCCCGATTATTCGCTCCGCGTGAAAACTCCGATGAGAATACGGATTATGTATGCAAACATGACATACTCTATTGCTAAGGCCGGTGTTGAGGACCCTCTCAATAAATCTGAGGACAACAATCTCGTTGGATGTCGTTTGCAGTGGCTCGGCGCTAGAGGCAATTAATTAGCGAGCCCTCACCGGCGCTGCGGCAGGTTGCGAGGCGCGCCGCTCGCCGGGAGATTAACGGCTGACCCGCGGAGACGCTGCCTGTCTGCCGCCGGGTAATCCGTTTTACTACCCCACCGGGCGGGGGCACGCCACTTACCGCCGAAGGAAAATGTTGTCGGAGAAAATTGTGCGCTAAATTTATTGTGCACCTAAACCTAACTTGGCATCGGTAAAGAGCGAACAGGAATGTAAAAAGAGTAAATTACAAACATGCAGCGACTGCTGTTTAAATATGCTAAATACATCTTGAACGTCCACTTCAAATACAAATGAACAAGCTCAAACAACCCGCCCCGATGCTCTAACTAACATATCGGCCGCAATTAATCCTACAGTGATACGAACGTGCCATAATGAAATGACAGTTGAAACCGCACCGCAATTAACCGGCGCCATTCAACAAACTCCCAAGGATCGTATTTAGTTTTCATCGCTATTTAAATTAATAATGCATATCAGCGTCAGTTGCAGTTGTCGAGTGGCTGTGGGGCGAGGGAGCTTGTCCGCTGGTGTTCGCGCCGTGTCGTACTACGGGCGGCGCGAGTGGGCGGCCCGCTCCAGGAATGGCATCAACTAGAACCTCCTAAAGGTCAGGCGTTGCGTGGTCGCTAAATATTGCCTTTTTAATTGTCCCCCTGAGTGCTATTTTAAAAAGCGATGCAGATTTACAGAATAATATATATTCGACTCGGAGTTTATAACACCTTTATAAATACCTCTTTGTACACCAGTCTATAACTTTTCCCTAACGACACACAGGTGTCTCGATTCCCCCCAATTACATTTGCCACCTGGACACTTGAGTGTGACGTCTTGTAATTGTGTAGCGGGTGGAGACGAGGAGCCAGAGAGCACCACCCTCTCGCCAGAGGGCATTAATAATTCCCACCGAGGGTTACCGCATACCATGCGATTGTGCTGCTCCATAATGCATTCCGATGTATTAAATCGGCCTTGCACCTCGATCAGTCATTCCATATTCCATAATTTACTCGAGTGTTTACGAAAATCCGTTTCAAAACAGACAACTAACTATATAGCTACAGCAATGTACTTAGCTCTGCTGAAAAACCGCATAGCGCATGCACGAGGCACGGAGACGCGCGCCGTCTGGTGGTGTACATCACGACATCCGCGCAGCAAAGGGATGAAAAACGAGTTTTGCAGGCTGCAGCTCACAGGCGAGGCGGGGCGGCGGCGGCGGCGGCGGCGGCGAGTGCACGCGGAGGCGGCAGCGGGTATCGATCCGGCCCGCCCGCTGCCCGCGCCCGAATCAATGCTGCCCCTCCCGGCCCTGCACCACGTGTAGCCGCGACCTTCATGCTAATCGTACACTGTTTGTTTTCTACAAGGGTTTCTATTGTTCACCCTAAGTATTCTCTAAGACTCTAGATTATTAATCTACGGATATATCGAGATTATTATTACATACACTGATCGGAAATCTGAGTTCACGCATTCCATTGTATGTTTATCAGCGTATCATATACTGCATATTTAGATATGCATGTTTACTGAGAGACGCAAGTATCTAAATCGCGCAACGTATTAGTTAAATAAATCGATTGCATTGCAGCACCCGTCCCGCCGATTCGGTGTGAATTGAATATCGCGATAAGAGGGTTCGTAGCGCGCTCCGTTTCATCACGCGTTCATTGATCGATGCCCTATCTCTGGTTGTTGCATGAACACACAACACCTCACCGGAACCAAAAGCAAACACTTTCGACGGAACGATTAACAAATCGTATTTATTACGTAATTGCCACGGCGATTAAAAAGCAGAAGTGCCGTAAAGAATTTTCATAATACCGTCCTTAATGCGCTTCGGGTGGTTTCATTACGCGGACGGCATCCCTCGACCGCGGCCGCAATTAAACCCGCCTGCCGGTGGATCTGCATAAACACTGTATGAACATGCTTACCGAAATAAAATACACAATTTTCGGAATCATTTTCATGCTCTGGCTTTTGCCTGAAACATTGTCTGGATTTCTGGACCTGAAACAACAGTACGTTTAAAAATGTACTCTGAGAGTCGACCGTTATCGTTACTCAAATCAGTAATCGACTAAGATAAATAACATTTCTTATTATCTTCCGATGTTTCCTGATAATTTACCTAATACGGTAATCAAAACATCCTATGAAAGAAACATGCGTTGTCGATTTCGGATTTGAATTATTTATTTAGACGAATCAAGAAATCATGTGAGTAGATAGAATATACTCGCACACAACACATACCAATCAATACTCTATACATAAATGAACTAGTTATATGTATAGATACATTTAGAATGTGCCTCTCCGGATGCTGAGGTTCAAGTCTTGGGATTGCCAGTTCGCACAATTAAATGACAATTGTCTGCTTTGGCTCTTCTTGTTTCCTTCAATCGTTCTTCACGGTCCATTACTGTGAGTGCAACAGGTCGTTTTGCGCGCTAATTAAAGACACAATTAAATAAGAATAAGCTTGATTCAGTACTGTAAGGAAGACTAAATTACATCGGCATCGTTAGTAACGTAGCATAAACAAACATACACACATGTAAAATATTATTTTCTTTTGTAAGTACCTAAAGTATATTATATTTGAACCACCAACCCGCACTAGGCCAGCGTGGTGGACTTAGGTCTAAAGCCCTTCTCAGGCAAATATCATTTAAAACGGCGCATTAATCTTCAAATTACTCTCAAATTCCTGCAAGAGTCGCCCCTGAAGCAAAGTTTTGTTTAATCTTTGGTTGCAAAAGCTTGACTTTTTCGATTGTATGAATACGGCTAGTCAAGCACAGGACAGTAACCAGTTTCACAGAGCTCGACCGCGGCCACGGCAACACCTGATCCTCGCCACATGTCCCCTCGCCGGGCGAGCCGTATGTTGGACGATCTTCATTCTTTAGTGGCTAGTGGCCGTTTTGTGGTTTCATCTCTTTTAAACACTTGTTGCTCTATTTATTTTCGGTCTATTGGATGTATTGCTCATCTATCAGCCTCATCATAATATTCATAATGCTACACCCTTGGGGTAAAATTAGATAGTGATATGAAAATAGGTAGGTAGGTAATTGGAATAATTTTTACATCTTTACTATACATACATGTATGTATGGCAAAATAAATATAAATAGGTACAAAAATTGTAAAAAAATTGACATATCGCTCTTGTTGTAAGCTACAGCCCACTAGTTTGTATAATGCGTATTCAAACCTCACTTTTTAAAACCCTTGTCTAATCCAAGCCACACAACGATAAACCATCCCTAAAACTCTGGAACATTTATTTATTTATTTATTTATTTAATCCTTTATTGCACAAATATAAAACGCTTGTGTGTGTACCGTGTCTTTAAAAGCTCTTGAGATAACAGATACCTTTGCCTGGCTGAACGAGTATCCTCGCAGTTAGTGAGCTATCTGGGCGACATTTTTCATCCATCCCGTGTCGAATCCGAGCCTATGTGAAATATTCGTCGGCGAGCGACCGCCGAGCAGTCGTTGACCCATGCCGCCGCCTGCCCCGACCTGATTTCTATGTGCGAGGCGCCCCCTCTGCCTCACTTATGTGCTGCCCTTACATCTTGCTCCTTACAAGATTGTAGGAAGCACTTTTTTCATTATGACCTTATCATCTCTACTTTGATGTTATGAGGATGGTATTTGAAATTTAATGTAGAGCAAACATTATCTCATCGGAGGCTATCTGTGTGCGGTAAGATAAGGAGAGTATCTTCCGGTTACGTCGTCGTCACGGGCCGAGACAATGACTTTGTGCCTCTCAGCTGAATGAAAGTTAATAACCAAGAGCGCTTAGAGTTCTGTTAATTTTGCCACAATCAAGTTTCCTTCCCTTGATTGATTGAGTTAATTGAAGTACTGAATCGGCTCCGTTAGATTTATTAATTACTAATTGGAGGTTGTATGACACGGATTGTGCACTGCTATTGGTTCATGCCAATTAAATTACAGTCTTCAATTTGTGCTACACTAACTCTAAATATAACCCTTATCGTGTTATAACATGGTAATAGAGCTTGATAGCTTCATTAAATAAGTCAGCGGCACAAGCCTGGCTCTAATCTGGCCTTTAAACATATCGTAATCTAAGCAATGTATGTCATCAGGATTTCATAAACTTTCGTCGAAATGGGTAAAATTGATCGTAAATTGTGTAGAGAGGTCGAGACACCGCAACGGAAGCCAACCGCGGAGAATTCACCGAGCGATACCGTTAGCGGTGCGCCTGCGCATACGACCTCCCGTCTCTTCAATATCAAAGCACACGATATACATTGCTTCTTCAACTTACAGTTGTCGCGCGGTTACTGATATCATGTCATCTATGTATACTTGAAACTAACTGACATGCTTTTATACTGCTGACTAAGAAGTACAGGAACTCGTGGGAATGGATTCGGTGTTCTGTACCAATCGCCAGCAAGCAGCAGTAGCTGTCAAAGATCGGGAATGCCCTTACTGTTGTTTCACATTACCAGATTTGATTCCTAACTGCTTAAAACCGGCCGCCAGCCATGTCTAAATGAATTTGTCAATGGCGTTGTGTTTGCCCCCGTTCATAAGATTTTTACAGAATAGGAATACTTTCGTGATGTAATACTTGAGGTTACGGTGTAAGACTGAGCCTTTGTCGGGGTTGTTGAACGCTGCGCGCGCGCTTCGGCTCGTTCGGGTTTTATTAATAAAATCGGCGTGACGTATATCGACGAGCGCGCAGTGGATCGGTCTATTTATTGATGACTTTCATGTGTGCACACGCCGAACTATGTCGATCGGAACCTAATAAGCGTATTCTGAGTGTATTCAGTTAATTTTACTTTCTTTTATTTCGATAGTTGTACCCAGATACAAGGTTTCCTTATTATTTTTGGATTGGGTTGTTGTTCGATGCCCACAGGCCATGATAAATATGAATAGTTATTCCATTCACCTTCCACCTCACTATTGTTGCTGCTTTAGACCGCATTTCCTGAAGCTTTAGTAAGTCGACCTAATTCAAAAATAAGTTTGCTACATGCGTTAATTGATTCATCACTCTAGCTTACTCTATCTTGTTAATTTATCATTCTGTCTGCAAATGTCTGCACCGGTTTCATCTCCCCAGTATAACAGGATTCTTATTCCCCTTTTTAATCGTTCGATATGCAGATGTGTTTAACGCTAACCATAAGCATGCCGTCGATTGAGCGCGCGACTAAAACAAAGGTGTAGAGTAGAGAGCTGGCGAGGGAGGGAGCAGCTGCGAGGCGAGCAGCCGGCGCCCCCGCCCCCGCCCCCGCCCCGCCCGGACCCGCGGGGCCGTACCGGTTATCTCAGAACCATCTTGAGCCGCACAAAACCGCTCATTTACATTCGTCATATGACTCATTATTATCTTATAAGCCTTTCAACACCACGGCTTTTGGAGTTGTGTCTCGCTCCGCTGATTGTTTTACAGTTTTGACAAAATAGGTTAACTAGTTCACTAATGGCATTGTATCTTGCGAAATAATATCTTGTTAAGTACCTACCTATATTTGAAACTAGTAATATTAATATTCCACAATTTTATTTCTCCCCTCCCTATCGGGTAAGTTTCATTTCGGCGTATTGGATTGGTCGGTGGTGGCGGGTGGTCCGTGACGTCACACGCGCTGTACCCGACGGTCTACGTCACACGATGCACGTGGGCGCGAGCGAGCGAGACGGGTGTATCGGGCTAGAAAGAGATGATTACAGGACTATAGGGGCTGGTTTGAAGCAGAGGGCGCGCGAATTGTCAGATTTCTACGCGCTCGATACGATCTTGAATTACATTATCAGGCGGCTCCGTCTTGGGTTAAATGCTGTATTGTTGCTTGCTAAAGGTTTTTGATACGAATGAAGCTTACATATATGTGAAAGTAGATCAAGTATCTAGACAAAATCCAGCAGAACTGGAAAACCTTCAACTCTGCTCTCCCGCATAACAACCAGTTCTTATATTCCTATTTCTAGAAGCCGCTACTTGTTTCTGGTTCTCGCAACATAACTCGCTCCCATTGCATTGGCGAATGTGTAACCGCATCGCGACAGAGAGCGGTTAACCTCGGCGCGGCCGGTGGCTGGTTGTAAACAAAACGGCGCGATTTCTCGCGCGACGTTGCCGCATCGGGCGTCACGCTGAACTGTTTACTACAGTTTTCTTCATAGATGGCGCGAAGTTTGAAAAACATTTTCTTTCTTCTCCTTGTAAAAACTACTTCGGACCTACATTTGGCATTGGAAAGATAAGCTTTTGTAGGAAACAAATGAAAGTAACTATCAACAACATACATAGTAATACCAGGTGTTTCGCTATTCGGATCTTGCATAAACGGTGTATGTGTGAATATTAAACCACCTTATTATGTTGATGCGAATGATATACCCGCTAGTTATGCGTCAAGTATACGCATATATAAAGTTGAGAATGCGGTTCTGATGTAGGTAGTCGATATAGCTGTAGCGAAAGTAAGCCATGTTGAGCAACACGAGCAAGCAAGACTCCATTTATTTGTCGTGATTGTTTGAAGCCGCGAGGTGCAAGGGAGAAGGCTGGTAGCTCCGTCGCGGCGCAGCCCACATGTCAGCCAATAATCACGTTGTCACCACGCTCCGACGATAAATCTGGCAGCCACTCGGCTGGCTAATCGTAACACTTACAATTTATAATCCTCAAGTACAATAAAGCACCTAAGTACAGTGGTGCACCACTCAGTCGCTCAAAACGCAAGCCAAATTATGTGGAAGTCATGTTTTAATTGCCTTCATTAACTTGCCTGCGCACATTATGAGTAACATTTTCTGTATTATTTATGGCTTTCCGCTAATGGTTTAATTTACTGGCTGCGGTTTAAAACCCTACAAATCTAGCATTAAAATAAAGTGACACATAAATGTTTATTAGTTTACAAAAATACCCCTTTCATTCGCTTTACCACCAGCCGCTACATCTTTCTTATCTAGCCTGAACACCCCATTAGGTGGCGTCCATAACAATTGAAGATAATCGGGCAGCGATTAGCATGGGAGCGGCGGGTGCCGGCGCGGCGGCGCGTCTGCCCGCTATCGATCTCGCCGCAAGGTCGCGTCGTGCCAACCACCGCCGCTGCTACCCTTCTCTAACCAAGCGACCTTGAACCTTCTTATAAAACCAACAAAATCCCCCCCAAAAAACTCGAAAATCTCCTCACAAAAAGAGCCAACATACAAAATCCTAGAGAATTCTTAAAAGCTAAGAAATTCAGACGACAAAAATGCGGTGGGTGTAACAATAGGGGTGTAGCTATTGTGCTGCGTGTAATTCACGCAGTGGAAATCTTTTCCGGAAACTCAACCGTAACCTCTTCCTGCAAGGGGCTTGTTTACCACGCCAACTGCTGAATACTTTTGTTCAAATATAAGAATCCCCTTTGTTTTACTGAAAAAATGTACAGGTAAAGTACATGCTGATCACTTTAGAAGTATGTATGTGCTGTGTGCTTTTACATTTTGTCAGGTTAACATGCATAAACACACGGGTATAAAAACCATTCGTCTTGAGCGAAATCAGTAAAAATCTAGAACAAGTAGAAGTACAAGATAGAGATGTCGTGACTGGCGCTGCGTG
This sequence comes from Plutella xylostella, assembly GCF_932276165.1. NCBI lineage: Eukaryota > Metazoa > Arthropoda > Insecta > Lepidoptera > Plutellidae > Plutella > Plutella xylostella. The sequence continues at coordinate 8,074,362 of NC_063990.1, forward strand.
GTTGCTTCAGCCTGGGCGTACCGTTGAGGCGGCTGCGGCCTTGGCGAGCGGCGATGGTACGAGACGTCAGCTTCAATTCAACTCCACGATAATTGCTGTACGTCCGCCGTTCGTACCGAATACTCAGTCGATAATAGCGGTAAATTTAGTTGCGCTAGTCGAATACTTACTGACTTCGTACACCCACAATTCAATTGTGATTGTCTGCAGTTTTCAATCGAAATTCGCGGATTCTTCTCCCCTAAATTGTATGATGCATTCGAGAAATCTGTTAGGGACTAAAATCGAGAAGGATGCGTTCGTCTGCCCGACGTCTAGCCAAGGCTATTAGGATAAAGGAGTTTAGCCAGACAAAAGCTGCAAGTATCGATGACTTGCATGTCTAGCGTGGCTTACAAGTGTCTTAACTTTGTAGGAGTTGAGCTTATCCGCCTGATCCCCTACCTCTAGCATTATTCGCATGATTAATGCAACGACATAATCGCTCAACAGCCTATTCAGACTAATCTGAATGCTGTCCATTTGATGCATTCAAACTAACTAGTTGATAGTTATGTGATCAAGCAAGGGGTCATTCAATAGAACCGGTGTGTACTATGTGGCTATATCTATGTTGCTGCTTATTTGTAGATTCAAACGAATGTAAGGCATTCAGTGGATGCGTATGCCAGCGACAAAACGTAACCCAAAGAGGCCTCGTTCCCACTTCCTAGCAATGATCCGCCGAGTAGACAAATAAACGGTTGATCAATTTCGACTCATTTGCCATGGATCGGCTTATGGTTTTTTGGATCTCGTTACTTGACGCCCTTGACTGGTGAACCGAACACAGAGACGTGTGTTATGCTTTGCTGTTATGACTCAAAAATGTTGTGCTATAAAATTACGTGTCACAGTCATAACGCTTTAAGAGTTGAAGCTTTGTTTCTTAGTTTTACGATTGTTGTACGTGATCTTTGGGTATTAACTGATCATTGATTTCGTAAGCGATTTTGCTTTCAACTTACCACATGGACACAATTTATTGCCTGCTCTTATATTGAACTAATACGTACTTTGAGTATTAGAAATAGAGTGATGTGGAACCAGTTGGGCTAGACAACCAGAAAAACAAGTTATAAGTGCAAAAGGGGACAGGAGCGGGATGGCACGCGCGCACCTGGAGCCACCGCGAATGTCAAGGCTGCACGCTTGGAACGAATCCAGCACGACAAAAGCGTTGCGCTGGACGCGCAGATATACTCCGCCACACGTGCCATATCTGAATCGTAAGAGGCTCGTGCTGCCACACACTCGATAAGATAAACAAACATCTGATTGGGTAAATTCCGCTCCAAAAGTAACATATCCGAACGCCTGATAAGGGCGCGGTACGTTACCGTTTCGGTACGAAACGTTTCGCGCCCCATGATCGTTTAAGACAATTCAATGTCAATTAAAATGTTAGCGGACAGTGACGAGTGCTCGCATGTGTGTCGTGCGCGGCACAAACACAAGCACGTGCGCGTGGAGAGCGGTTGCGGCGTGACGTCACGCGGGTCGCCCCGCCCCGCCCCCTGCGCGACAAGGATGGCACGACCGCGCACGGAGCGGCAACGTCGCCGATCGGCTTTTGTTTTTGCATGCATGCAACACTGGCGATAGGCGGCGCGATTATCTTCCGATTTGAAAAGAACATCACTAATAAGTCAGACTATGTAAGATGATAACTAATAGGGAGTTGGACATGTTTGATAATATTAGTCTGGTCAGTAAATTTGCTTCAAAACCTATTTTTTATTATATTATGCATACACATAAACAGAATTTATATTATCTGATCAATAGGCTAGTTGGGTTAACACCCTAACATACACAAACAGATTCACATAAATCGCGGTCATTGTCAAGAGAACAAATTGTTTACTTTTACGGTTTTACTTTACGCTCTCCATTCGAAAGGAATGCGCGTCTGTACGTAAACCCAGTAGATTTACTAGATACTGCGGCGCGCGGTAGAAAATCTTTCCGATCGCTGACATTCTTTCTCTATATTAAATATTATTTACAATATTGCTTTTTTTCTTTACAGAAGGAGAGCAGGGATCTTGGGAGAGTGGCCTGTCCTACGAGTGCCGTTCGCTGCTCTTCAAGGCTCTACATAATCTTATTGAAAGGTAATATTTAGCAATCTTCTAAATTCAAAGGGTTTTATAAGGTTGGGATTTGGGATAGTACTGGATGATAAGGAATTATGTTTGCCATTTAATGGTTATATACACCACAACTGCTGGAAGCATAGGTGGATGAGTTACTAAAATGCCGCCGTGACTCAAATGTAGAGAACAATAAGTGATAAAATAACATTTAAATTGTAATGGCTTCACAGAGAATTTTTCCGTTCTTTATTAGTTATTTATGCAATTTTATATGAATAGTCTTATATTTTTATAAGTTCTTGTAACAGCATCACTATCTACTACTGGGATAGTGATGCTGTTACTACTACTGGGATTACTTTACTGGGTCAAGTTTTCTCGTCCATAATATTCAAAGAAACTTTAGCAATAGCGTATTAGGAATTTCCAAAGATCTGAAGGTATGAAAGAAGCACCTGAACAGAGTCGGTCAGGTGGCTCGGTCGAGTGGCCCGCCGGGTCTGTGCCATTGCATCGGGCATTCCAAAGTCGTTTTTTGCCATCCCTACCTCAAAGGTAATATGCATTCTTAATCATTATTATTGTTACCCTTGACGATTTATCCTTGGCTCGATCTTGAGATTGGCTAAACGTTCGTTGCTTTTGTACTTTTATGTCTGACTTGCCTTTGATTGTTGAACTCTGTTATAGGAACGTTATTGTTTTATTCTGTAAACGAATAATGTTTTCATTATTTAGTCGGTTATTTCAACACTGTATTACCGTTGAAAATATTCCTATCAAGGTCGACTGTAATCTTGCGTGTTATTTGTGTTAATTGCCATTTTATATAAAGGTGCAATATAAAAATACTATTAAATATCGACGAAAATGTAACGAAATCAAGTGAATCTTGGCGTTATGTAAAGTCGCGTTTCCAAACGACGTGTCAGTTCAGAACATGCAAGTGACATAAAAGAATATCAGAAACAAAAAGTGTACAGACGAGTCAACGACCGACGTATCGCGTCAGACACTGCAGTCGGGCTTAGATCACAAAGAGTGAATGCTTACACACATTGCACCGCTTTACCTAGCTCAATAAAAAACAACATCGCACTGAGGTCATTGCATCAAACTGAGAGTTGTAAAAATAACACAGCTGAAAGTAACAGAATAAAAAGCGCGTTAATGGCCGTTATCCCGATATATCAACTTTCAATACGATCGAATGCCGACACTCGGAAGTAAATTTTCACATTCCATCACAAACATTACTGACATGTTAAAAACAGAAGCTTATTGACGTGTAAATGATATACACAATAAATAAATGATAATACCTTGTGGTTATAAAAAAGGAATCATAATCAAAAAGTGATACGGCTGAATTGTCCCGTGACGTCACTATAGCTGCGCCCACGCCTCTTATAGTACAAAATGGAGCATTTGGAAGCGAAGGTCGAAGGCGAGACACGTCCCAGTGGCGGGGACACTGACCCCTAACCCATCAGTACCCAAACGCACAAGCACTAGTCGGGAACAACCCGCGTTTTTAACAACCGGTTTGTCAATTTGTTACCCACAAGAAATTGTGTTAAATTAGTATCGTACGACCCTTTGTTATAGTTTATAACTCTATTGGAAGTCGGAATAATAATTTTAAATAGTTTTTTTTTATTAAATTGAACCTATAATCTTTTACATAATAGTAAAAGGCACGATATAATGTCTTGGTCAAGATTTAATGTAGTCCATTTAAAAAATAACAATATTATGACATGCATAGATTGCACTACGAACAACAGCAATAATTACAATCCATTCAATAGCAAACCACCCACCCCCACATAACATACCGGCAGTGCATACCTCACATTTATTGGCCATGTTGTAGCGAAGAGCGTGAGAAGAAGCCACCTGCGCGCGCCTCCCCGAGCTTGGGGTCACTTTAGCTAATGAAAAACTTTTACAAAGTTTTACATCTCTACTGAGCTAACTGTATAGCAATTGCGTTTTCTGGTAAAGCTAGAGTAGCCCTTAGGTAATGGCGGCACTTTGCATGCGCAGGCGCCGCTGAGCGGAACCCCTGCGCGCGCGCACTTTTACTTTGTGAACTTTAAAACACGGTTATTTTTCGCATTTTATAGATTTTATCCAAATCGTAAATGTAGGGATTTGTTAGTACTGTGTTTCTTGTTGAAGTCTTAGAAGGTTGCAATACTTATGGATATTTATTTTATACTATTCGTAATAGAAGTTTATAATAAATAGAGGGTTATAATATATATACGTAATTATATCAAAGAATTCTTAAATGCCAAGTATATCAGGTTGCAATTAAGGTCGCTCAAGTATTTCAGAACTTGATTTACAAATTTTAAAAATATTAATTTGCAACATATAAATATTGCAAAACTGTTTAAATAAGTATTTGGAATATTTTATGTAGAGTATGACTGTGCTTAATCCATATCCAAATATTGATAAAAAGCTCTTTGTTATATATATGTTATACAATTTCAGAGTTATAGCAGAATGTAGAGTCTGTTGAGTATCAAATACTATACATTGTATGTATGAGTAGGTTTTACTTGAGCGTGAACTCACTGTTATTCATAACTAGTCGACGTCTATCACTATAATCGGCTTTATTTTATGAGATTAAGCAAAGGCATGTGGAAAGAGTGTTACACTGAGGAAGATCCAAAGAAAAGGTGGAGGTCACCACAGTTCACTATAATATCAACTGGACTTTGTATCCTTTATATTCATACCATGTTCTTAAAGTGAGTCCAAATATTGTCCGACATTTGCATCGCGGCATAATTGTATCCTAGTCATGCTGCAATACATCAGAATGCATGTATTCACCTTCTACATAATGTTGCTGTGATTAAAATTATGCTTCCGTGCTCAGCTTGGTAAAGTATGGGCACCAGATAGTCATTCACAATTACCGATTGTCTGATAATCTGTCGTATGACTAGAATATTACACAGTTGTACATACAACATTTATTTTAAACGTAATGCACTGACTGCATGCTTCGGTGGGAAATCATTCATAAAAAATAGCTTATAATATTTCGCTCTAAGTGTATTGTAGCAGTAAAAAGGCGAAATAAATAGTTTAAGAAATATTTTGGGTTAATCGTTACGTTCATACTACTGCATACAAAGTCAATAGTCATACACATGCATGTTTATGATTTATTACAACAGCTTAGAAAAATTATTCGCACCTGAGAATGAATTAATTGTAATGATTTTTAATATAATTATGGTGTTAGACTCCATATTGGCTTACATAAGCGGGTTAGTAGATAATCATCATAATTTACAATAGAAAATTTTATGTTAATGAGTCTAGTCTTTTATGTGAAGAAATAAATGATACATATCATTGTTTAATCTATTGTAAATATGCGTATAAGAATAACTAATAATAGCTATGGTTATGTATTAGCACTATTCTAGATGCTAAGCAAGTACTGATATTTATAAGCGATGATGTCGATATCGAACATCTGAAGAAATATTTAATGGCTACACCGAGACAAAAAGTTTTCAGCTATTGTAAATACTATATAATTATTTGCCGATTTTCTTTTTGGCGATGATGTTATAACGTTATCAAGGCAATTAACGGCATAATTGTTAGAAACTTAATCAAAACATAGATATTCCAAGATACGGCCAATTAATATTCGTCAACTTATGTAACAAATCATAAAAGTTATTTTAAATAGTGACGTAGTGATAGGTACAGGCAAGTAAAGTCTACTACAATAGACAAATTACTTATAAATTCCACAAAACCATTTATGGCTCCTGAGGTATATGGCGTACTTATGTCTATCACAGTGTTACATACCAGCGTCTTATAATCATTTATGTAATTGATTATTTATTGAATACTATACTAACATTCATGGTCGGTTCCCCAAAGCTTTTTGGTATGGATAGTATCAAATAGACTGTCTCATCCCTTGATTTGCCAATATATGGCCATCTGTGTAGTTTTGAGCATGTCAAAGGTGATAGATACTTTTTAGTCATTATTGTCAAAGTTATACATAGTTTTACATTACTTTGTTCTTATAATTATAGTTCTAATAGTGTATTATGTACACGTGTTGATATATCAGCTGTCGAAAACCAATATTACAGGCTCTGCCTAGCTAGCGTCGGATGGCCGTGTATGATATTTCCCCACATATTATTATTATTAATAATAGTATAAATGTTTTATTTCCAGATGCCTGTTGTCCCGCGACTTCGTGCGTCTCGGCAAGTGGTTCGTGCAGCCCTACGATGGCGACGAGGACGATGTCGGCAAAAGGTAATTCATTCATTGCTTAAATTACATTTAATTACCTGTGTTTCCATAGCCATAAAGTTCATAGTAAGTAGTCCGTACCCTGTATTTTGTCGGAAAGCATATTTTAGAAATAGTAAAATGATATTGATATCAATACGTAGATAGTAAGAACAAAGAGCCTTTTAGTAGATATGGCATTGAATTGTCGTTGATTCATTTGAAGAAAATATATTCAGTTACGGTTCAGCATTATCAGTTATTGATAAATAATTAATAGATAATAAGGCACTGATACTGATAACGTATTATGTAAGCTTGCCATTACTATAAACAAAGACGCTTTTGCGATTATCAAAATCATGGTAAAATCAAAAATGTTTATTTGGAAATACGTACTGTATATACATCGGGTTTAAATATGCTGCTATCACTAAAGGCCACTCGTTGTGGACATTCGTTGCCACTATTTTCCCTTTTACCGCTATCAGTAGCACGACAGCTTCGGATACCGTTGCCACTTAGTAGGCCCTTATATTCAACCGACTATGTAGTATGTACTACAAATATGACGATGGAGGCAGGCCCTTATATTCAATATGTACAAAGGCGACAGCCCAAGACTATGTAGTTACAAAGACGACGACTTATGTAGCCTCATGTAAATTATGTGCAAATACGACAGCCCAACTAACCCCCCTCCCCCCGCAGCCCGTGGCACCTGTCCTTCTCGTTCGCGTTCTTCCTGCACGGCGAGAGCACGGTGTGCGCGTCGGTGGACGTGCGCCAGCACCCCGCCGTGCGCACCCTGTGCGCGCGCCGCCTGCAGCGCGCGCAGAAGCACCACCAGGCTAAAGGTAATGTGACGGTAGATGGCGCTTTGTGGACGTGCTCAAGTATTTAAATGCAAGAGAAAGGGTTTTTGACTACCAGGCTAAAGGTAAGACGGGTATATGGGCGCGCGCAAGTATTTACATGCGAGAGAAAGGGTTTTAGACAAGCCGAAATCTGTAGGGGTGCACAAAACATCATCATCTGTGGGAGGCTCCCCACAGAGTATGAATGTACACTTAGTTAGACAGTATCTGCTGTATGCGAGAGCACGGTGTGCGCGTCGGTGGACGTGCGCCAGCACCCCGCCGTGCGCACGCTGTGTGCGCGCCGTCTGCAGCGCGCGCAGAAGCACCACCAGGCTAAAGGTACGTGACGGTAGATGGCGCTTCTTGTGATACAATCTTTTTGGACGTGATGAAGCATGTTAGTGCCCCTTATAGAGGGGATTAAATAAGGGTATAGTAAGCCACCACTTTTTATTTATTTTAAAACACCCTGGCCCTTGCACTGGCTAATTATTTCACAATGGTGACAAACCCATAAGATATCTTCTATTTATCTTATAATAAAGTAAAACGAACCTTAAATATCGCTATAGCAGGCTAAAGCTGAGTATTTGTGGTTGGCAGTAGATGGCCCTAGTGCTGAAAAGTATGAGCAGCTGAACAATTTTTATCATAAAATGAATTGAACTCAGAAATAACGCTTTCAGTTAAATATCCCCTTTGAATTATCAAAAACAATCACACAATCTTATATCATTATCTTCCTCTAACCCTATATATTCCCCCCCACAGTGATCCTGGCGCCGTTCGGCCTCGAGGGCGTGGTGACGGGGCGCGAGTTCAGCGACAGCGACCCGGCCAGCGCGCGCCTGCTGGACGCCTGGCGACAGATGTACCCGCTGGAGCAGGGCGCTGGGGCTGTCGAGGTATGTATGCAATTTAGCAGGGTTATAATGACATATATAAGTAATATGTACAAGAGTAGTGACTTGGCTAACCGCACCTATGCGACGTCTATAGGCAGATGTACCCGCTGGAGCAGGGCGCTGGGGCTGTCGAGGTATGTATGCAATTTAGCAGGGTTATAATGACATAATATAAGTACGAGAGTAGTGACCCGGCCAGCGCCCGCCTGCTTGACGCCTGGCGCCAGATGTACCCGCTGGAGCAGGGCGCTGGTGCTGTCGAGGTATGTATGCAATTTAGCAGGGTTATAATGTCATAAGTGAGAAGTACAAGAGTAGTGACCCCGCCAGCGCGCGCTTGCTGGACGCCTGGCGCCAGATGTACCCGCTGGAGCAGGGCGCTGGTGCTGTCGAGGTATGCACTAGATTTAGTAGCATTATATAGGATGCAAGAAGCGCAGAGGAGTAGGCATAGAAGCATGGCCGGTGAGAGTTAGCAGCGCCGTTTTTCATGCTCATCTGGTTGGATGGACCATTCATTTAGCTTTTGGGACATCAGACGATGAGCCTTCTATACTGGCTATGTAAAAAGGAAAAAGACCCTTATACAAAAATTCGTCGCTTTGAAATATCGCCACCTGACCCATAACTATGTATGTACAAACATCATATAACCCCTAATAAATTTCGCCATTCTCCAGGTGATCTGCGGCGGCGTGTCTATGCGCTACCCGGCGCCGTACGTGCTGGTGACGGAGCTGGAGGCCGAGCCGGACCCCGCGCCCGCCCCCGCCCGCGCGCCCCCCGCCGCCGCCCTCGCCGCGCGCGCGCTGCGGGCCCTCGCGCAGCCGCAGCACCAGGTATGTGCTATAGAATAGAATAGAATAGAATACTACTTTATTGACTTAAAAATAATTTACACAAATAACAATTTACAATATAACGCAATAGGCGGCCTTATCGCTAAAAGCGATCTCTTCCAGGCAACCTTTGGGTGGAGGAGAGACTTAAAGAATAAATGAGGAAGGTGTACAAAGTGTAGTAAACATTCATGTTTAATAATAAATACTTAAATACATACATACATAATGTAATCAAAGTTATATAGATTTATATAATATAGGTAGGTACTATTGCAAGATGGAGGAAAGATAATGTTCTTTTACCTGTTTTTTGAAACCTATAGCTGTCTTCGCAAAACGGATATTTACAGGTGCTTTACTATGTGCGGCTATGGAACCATAGAGGTTCAATGTCAACCGTTCAGCCTATCTTAAGCTGTACTTTTGGCCTCGTCGCGTCTAGAGGCTTGCTTTCGATGTCACGTTTGGAAGTGGGTATTACATAAACATGCGACAGCGAGATAAGACATACGCTATGCTTCTTTATGGTGAAGTTCCTGGCCTTCGCATCCACCCGTTTTTGCCCCTCGTACACCGCTCAAGGTCGAGGGAGGAGATGCTATTTAGATTCCTTAATATGGTAGGTAGGTAGTTTTGTTGAGAATAATTAAGTATGGCCCTGTCAGGATGGGAACATAATGGAAGCTGGAAACAAGATGGTTCTTAAGCCTCAGAATGATCTTGAGTATGCTTCCAACAACATAACTATGAGCAATGATAACTTTTACGCTTTGGACATAAAATTCATATTTTCAAAGTTCTATTTCTTGCAACATTCTCACTGGATTCAGATGGATATAATAAATTTATATGTATACCACCCCAGTACGTACGTATTTTAAACATTCTCTACTTTATTTATTGCAGACGGCAGAGATATGCAACGGTGACGTGTCGTCGGACAAGTGTGAAGACTTCGTGGACCCCACGCGCAAGACATCCTGTACCTGTGCCAAGTGAGTACACGCCTTTATACAGAGTATAGTAGTAGCCTTAGATATACGGGACGCCAGGATGTATGCAATCGGAAGAAGTTTCAGTGAAATATCTTATGTGATTCATGTTCTGGCTTCTTCTTTTTGCGTGCTGAAAAACTTAGAATAAAGTAGCTATTTCATAAGTAGTTTTATGAGCGTATCTGTGTGATTTGCAATATTTATGTTTTATGTATGAGAGTACATTAATAATATATTCAATGCATTTTTGAGATGAAAGTATTTATTATGTTTACTATTTTGTCCATCGCTGAAACAGTTAGAAATTGAGTTCAAACAGCGATAGGCAAAGAGTGTTTTTGTGTAGTATTTATTGGCTGAAGGCATATCGGCAATGAGATATAGACGCCAAGTAGATAGATAGGTAGATGTTATGGTTGTGTATGTCTTGATAAAATATATAATTTATTTGTTATTTGTAGCCTTATAACTGCATTAGACGGGATAATAAAGGCATGGCCAATAAAATTGCGTATGAAAAATTACCTATACATTCCTTTTTAGGAATAATTTAGTCAAGTTTTGTAGACGAAATTGAGCATCCTGTCTACGAGCTGTAAGTTCTTTTCTGCGGCTTAAAGTAGTAATACTCAAATTCGTTTACAAACTAAAGTGATCGACGGCGAGTTGGCTCTTGTAAAACCCATTTCTTTTTATTCTGAGTAATTAATTTTGCTCTTTTTGTTTTAATCCACGTACTTAGCTGGTATTCCGCCAGCTTTCCGAATTTTATTTTTTTATTAATTACTATCCTCTATACAATACACAATAAACGGTCTTCCAAAAAACAAGCTCGCACAAAACGTCGCTCGCGTAGTTACCCCCCAACTGTTTGAGTCAACTGGCCGTGCGGTGACTGGATAGCGCTGGTTGCGTGCAGGTGGCGCCGCCGCCGCCCGCAGCGCCTGCCGCCCTTCCACCGCCGCCAGCGCGCCCGCCCGCCGCCCGCCCACCACACGTGAGTAACGAAGGACCCACTAGGGGAGGGGGAAAGAGACATTGGTGGCAGAGTGAAGGAGATAAAGCTAGATGGAAACAGGAGTGCTTGGATCGTGAGGGAGTGTCAGGAGTGCTCGGTAGGTGAACGAGAGATGCAGGAGTTATCAGGAGTGATCGGAGGGTTAACCAGGAAAATATATAGATGTGCTAGGAGAATGTGACAAATGTGCTGGTGGGTGAGTGAAAGGGGATACCTTCGGTGGAAGAGACAGAAATGGAACGGTCGGAGTGTGACAGGTGTGAAAGGGCATCTGATTAATCTCACAAGTTGATACTTGACAGTATGGTAAGACAGGGAGAGCTTTGAGGGAAAGGATGGCTTGTTTGCAAATGGGTGTGTGCAAGATAGGATGGATGTAGCTATGAAGATAGTGAAAGTGGTTCTAAAGGTAAGAAGGTAACATCAGCGAAAGGGACAGAGTGACTAGTGTGTTCAGATGTGAGAAATATTGGTATGTGTTTAACCAATTCTATGAGGTGAAATGTACAATAAAATGAATAAACAAGCGGATTCGGGATTCCTAAACTGTGGTCACCAAATCATCAACACGAATGAAATCACAGTTCACAAAATCGACACCATAAGCCACAAATAATGCAATGCTTAATATTACGGTTGAATCTGCATGACATTGCCTTTTTATGATTATATTTGTATTATTTTATTTATTACCTTTATGCATTATAGAGACATAGTGCATGAGAATAATAGTGATTGTTTTAACGTTCATAGATTGCATGTTTTGTGTCTTAGAAGCACCATGTTTATCTCATAAGGTGTGTGGTAATGTTGGAACCAATGGAAGTGTGATTTGGTGCACTTCACCTATGGTTTGTCACCAATACACAAACATTTGTGGTACTTCCTATAACAAAACGAAGATCTCTGTGCGGCGCTCACTGAGATTTGGGGCGTTGCTTCGTTCTCCTTTGCACAAATTTACACTTTGCACTACCTTTGCCTATTAATATCTGTATTCTCTGTTAAATTCAAAGTCTTAAAAATTATCAAAGGTGGTGCAAAATTATTAACATTTCATAAGACCATGTAACATCTACCTTTCATCTCAAGGCTGATAACTTGCCCAAGCAACGGTCATTTCATGGCATTTCAACCAATACATATTTGAGTCATGGGCACCGTTTTCTAATTCAATTGTTTTTCCTTGGTTATCGGGTACAGAAATAGGATTGGTGATAGAAATCTACAATTTCAATTAAACCTGTCACAAAATACTATTTAACAATAACCTGTTTCTTATCCCTATCCAAGTTACGACTTGGTAAGTGTAGCAGCGATTTTACGGCATCCGTTTCAATATCACGTCCTCACTACTGGGGCACGGGTCTCCTTCCATTCGGAACGACAACAGTTTACCCAATGGATCGAATTAGATCCACGGCGTATTAACAAATCAATTGTCTTAGCCTAAAATCGCTGTGTCACTCGCCAACCCCACCCCCACTTCTCCCGTCCACACTACAACTGTCTGTACGGTGTTGCAGGTTGCCGACGGGTGGCGCGACGGCGTGCTCGCCCGGCAGCTGCGGCGGGGGCTCGCCGGCCGCGCCCGCCTCCGCGCCGCCGTCGCCGCAGCCGCAGACCACGCTCGTGCAGCATCAGGTAATGTGAACAAATGAGGGTGCATGAAAGGAGCCTCATGTAAGTCCAGCATACTCTGGGTAGTCAGTGACATACAACTAATCTAAGGGGATAATTCTTTTGCTACGGTGACAAATCTTGTACGGAGACAAGGATTTACCAGACACGCTAAGAATAAATAGTGAATGTGCAACTGTGACATCTGTTTACATGAAGAAAAATAGGCCTAAACCATTTAGGCTCTAAATGACATATGCCAACAGTACACGTGTTGAAGTCGGAAGTGTAGACTAGATGCATCTATATGAGAAAGCTTAAGACGGGGTAGTCTGGCGCTCATTGAAAGAGGCATGGCCAGCAGTGGACGAATACAATACGATTATGAGCTCCACCGCCCAAGCCATATAGAGTCGCAACTCACACACGTTCCTCGTATTACTGACTATAAACTTGTAAACTAACCCCCAACCTCCCCCCCACAGCTACACAGCAGCGCGCAGCTGCCGACCACGCTGCACACGCCGGCGCCCACGCCGGACCCGCTGGCGCCGCCCACGCCCGCGCCGCCCTCCGCGCCGCCCGCCAAGCTGTTTAGCCAAGTGAGTAGCATGTCATACACACAGCTGTACAGCAGCGCGCAGCTGCCGCCCTCCGCGCCGCCCGCCAAGCTGTTCAGCCAGGTGAGTAGCTTGTCATACACACAGCTGTACAGCAGCGCAACGACCACGCTGCACACGCCGGCGCCCACGCCCGACCCGCTGGCGCCGCCCACGCCCGCGCCGCCCGCCAAGCTGTTCAGCCAAGTGAGTACCTTGTCATACACACAGCTGCTCAGCAGCGCACAGCTGCCGACCACGCTGCACACGCCGGCGCCCACGCCCGACCCGCTGGCGCCGCCCACGCCCGCGCCGCCCTCCGCGCCGCCCGCCAAGCTGTTCAGCCAAGTGAGTAGCTTGTCATACACACAGCTGCTCAGCAGCGCACAGCTGCCGACCACGCTGCACACGCCGGCGCCCACGCCCGACCCGCTGGCGCCGCCCACGCCCGCGCCGCCCGCCAAGCTGTTTAGCCAAGTGAGTTGCATGTCGTAAAAACACGTCGTTTTAATAGAAATAGTTAAGAAAACATTCAAGGTGGCCTTCACGCGGAATGCTATACTTTTCTGCGTGGAGTCAGTCGCCTGTGCCGCGGCATTAAGAAAAGAAAACTCAGGTATACATAAGCGTACCTTATCGGATGCGTAACACAATTTTATTTGATTGTGCAATACATCTGTTTAGTTAGTAATATTGATAATGTCTCGCAGACGGCTAACCAATACGGAAGTGTGATTTGGGGCACATCGTCTCTGTGGTGTGTCACCAATACACAATCTTTTGTTGTACTTCCTATAACAAAACGAAGATCTCTGTGCGGCGCCCACTGAGATATGGGGCGTTGCTTCGTTCTCCTTCGCACAATTTTCGATAGAAATTAATTTTAAGCGTGTTTTAGGTGCACTTGTTTGTTAAGCTCTGCCGCGATTACTCGGCAAATTACCATAATGTCCATCTAACCAGCACCCTTCATCCCCAGGGCGACTCCCCCCCCAGCGGCGCGGCGGCGTCGCTCCCGCGCGAGCCGGCGAGCAGCGAGCTGCTGAAGCGGCCCGTGCTGCCGCCGGCCGAGCCCGCGCCCGACCCGCTCGAGGACGAGCACTCGCTGCACATGCTGTACGACTACACCACCGTGCACGCCTGGTGAGTAAGCCCCCGCCCTGTCTCCCGTCCCCAGAACTGCCACTGAGTAAGCTGTTATGTGATGGACGAGTACGAGTGCGATGTACGGAGAGCCGGAGCTAATGCGCCTGCAACGCGGTCTAAAGTTATGAGGACTGCCCTCTGTCCCTCACGAAGATCGTAGGGCTGCAGAATGCACTAGAGACAGTTTTGTCAGGTGCCAGAAGGTATTCATTACGCTAGCAACCTGAAAATTTATAATGATTAATAACCAACTTGCGTCTACTGTTTTATGGGCTGTGTCGCTAACTATCGTCCGAATACTAACTAACGGTCTTATTCATAAAAAAACCTTAAAGTAGGTTTACTGAGCTCAATAGTTATGGAACACATTAAGCCTATTTGAGGTTTCGTAAAAATCTCTATTCATAATAGTTCCGTAGACCTTCAATAACTATAGTGATGCTAATAGATTTCACAGACCAAACATTTTGACATTTACCCTATTAAGTTGCCGGTCCGACGAAACCATAAACAAAAATAGCGAAAACTTTCATTCATTTATCAATCTCTATTATCTATGTTAGCCACGGCGCGGCACTTAAAAAAGTTTACGTTGGCTTAAAGGCGCAGTTGGCCAAGCCAAAACCCACAAAAAAAATAATTAAATTTTTACGTTACCATGGCAACTTATTTTCAGCAAATATTAACTCACAACAAATGTCAAATCGTCAATAAAGCAGAACAGCTGTTGACCGGCCGCCATGTTTTTGTACAAGAGGAGGTTTACGGAAGGTGTCTAGTAGGGTCCAGCCAACTTTAGCATATCAAGGTTTTACGAATCAGTTGGAGAGTTCTTTAGCGCTATTCATCGTTTATGAATAAAGTTTTTTTGACATTTGCTTATAGCAGGCCTATAGGTCTCCCGTAACTTTTTATGAATAAGACCGTAAAAATATATCTTAGTCAGCGTTCCCACTACGCCGGACCGGCAGATCTGCCGAAAACCGGACACCGGACAGAGTGTTCACATTACATCGGATCCCGGAAGAAATTCAGACAGTCCTCAGTTGAATTTGGACCTGCGCGCACAATGGACGATGAAATTGTTGTGTTGTGGTGGTATCTTAATAGAAGGCAAAATAAAAGAAAACATTGGGTACACCCTATTTTACGGGAAAGATTTTCCATTCTTTTCATTTTACATCCAGGGGCGAGGGGAGCACGAGCGGGGCGAGCGGGGGACAGATACCGGCACAAACTCGTTCACATTACTCCGGGCCCGGTCGTTCTACCGGCAATTCGTAGTGACAAAACGTTCGGTAGAAATGCCGGGCTCGGCAAAAATGCCGGACCCGGGATAATGTGAATAGCTTCATATAAATTGTACAGCCACTAGCTCTTCCGGCAGATTTACCGGCGCGGCAGATCTGCCGGTCCGGCGTAGTGGGAACGCTGCCTTATATATTTAAGTAAGATTTCAAATGTCTAAAAACTGTCAGGGAATGGAACTGTAATTGCTACGTTTCTGAGAACTTCACACAGAGATTGCTTTTCACGGTGATAAGTAGACTCTAACCCATAAGTTTCGCGCATGGTTTACCATGTACATAGTAATTAACTTCAATATGCAGAAATTAACTACATTCCGGAATATATCATTAAATATCATCCATTAATCATTAAACCAACCATAAATCACATATTAATATACGTACCTATATGCTATAACTGTAACGTTATTTATTTTACAACGTTACCTACTTCATTATTAAACTTAATTACCTAAATCCATCCGCGAGCGAAAATGGTTCGTTTGCGCTTTGCTTCGCGGATCCCTAAAAAACTTGTCCAGCGACCGGTTCGACTCGCAGCGAGGCTTGGCCACTGCTATTCGCCGCTGCGATTGAAAACGTCTCGAGACCCTCGCTGAGTTTGTGCGTGCGCGCTTCTATCTCGTTCGCCAGCTCACCGTCACTAACGGCCGAGTCGTAAACATTACAATTACATAATTAATTAAAGGCAATTACGTACTTGTGTAATTAAATAAACTAAGTGTTGTACATGCAGTTCCCCACACTTCTTGGGGTCCGACGTACTGGTTGAGTACCTACTTACGACGGCACTGAGATCCGCCTGTCCACCACCGGGAATTAACTACGGAGCCGTTCGTTACCCACGACGCTTATTTACCGCCTCGAGAAGACGTCCCGTTATTCCTGGGCGGCTAAGGGGAGTACCTGACCGTAATAGCCGTACGGAGAGATTGAACCCGAGTGTAGGGCAACCCCACGAAATTTAATAAAGTTGTACGCTAAATAAACTTAATTTTCTTTTATTTATTTTTTTCCCACCGCCATTTAAGAGCTAGCTGCGACATTGGCGCCCAACGTGGGGCGAGAGTTTATTCAAAGAGTTAAAGAATTTATAACCGCTCGAAATATCAGTTCCGACAAAATGTTAAGGTTTGCTACGGAAATTTTCACCGGTGATGCTTTACATTGGTTCCGTAGCCTACAAGATTCCGTCTCTACGTGGGATGAAGTGTGCGATCGTCTAAAGGAAGACTTTAGTCAGTCGGATTACGACTACCGTTTCCTGGAGGAAATTAGAGCGCGAACACAGGGTGAACGGGAGAATATTACCATTTACCTTGCTATAATGTCGGGTATGTTTTCGCAACTGAATAAGCCACTGTCTGATGCAGACAAATTAGAGATCATTCTGCATAATATTCGTCCAACCTATGCTAGTGTGCTTACTTCTGTTTCGAAAATCGAAAATATTGAAGAACTGCGTATTTTGGCCAAAAATTATGAGGATGTGCAAGCTAGAATGTCACGTTTCAGTGAACCACCAAAAATAGGTCCTTCTACCTTAGCACCGAGTTTTGCCTATGCACACTCTTCAGATAGTAGGCAGGTTTATCCTGGTAGTAGGCAATACCAGCAGTTCCAACCAAATTATAGGTCGTTCAACCAAAACAGACCTGCACCTGTTACTTCAAAACCAGTGCACGCAGTCGAAAAGCAGAAATTTTGCCCTCGGTGTCGTGAGGACACGCATAGCTTACGGCAGTGTAAGGCTGAGCGGAAAATAGTATGTTTCCGTTGTGGCCGTCCCGATTTTCGCCATTATGATTGCCCTGATTGCCAAGGTTCAGCACCTAGTCATCAGTCAAAAAACTAGTACCTCAGAATTGTGGAAAAATTGACCATTTCAATAAGGAAGACTGGTCAAAATGGCTAACTTTTGTCAAAAATTTCTTTTCCTTTTATACCGTTTCTACAATTCTGAGACACAAACCACACGGTGATGGTAGACCATACGTAAGGATTAAAATTAATGACATGGAGGTCTGTGGCTTGTTAGATTCAGGCGCAGCAGTAACAATATTAGGAAATAATTCTCACAAAGAATTAAAGTTGGAATCGAGCGTTATTACCGATGAATCCATTAGTGTCGTTGCTGCTGGTGGTCAAACAATGAAAAGTGTCGGTTACATAGAACTGCCAATCAGATTTGAGGAAAATTTCCACATAATCAAAGCCTATGTGATTCCAGGCATTGATACTTCATTAATTTTAGGTGTTGATTTCTGGCGGAAGTTTGAGTTATGTCCCAAGTATCTTGGCTCCATTGACATAACTCAATCTGCTGATTCCCTAGGATCAATCTCACCATCCATTCCCGAAAAACACATCACATCTTACGACAATTTAGAAGAGGGTCAACGTGTTATTGTCGACAGTCTGGTTGAACAGTTTCGTGACATCTCTATGGAAAGAAAGGGTCTGGGAAGAACCTCTCTAATCACTCATCGTATCGATACTGGAGATTCTCCTCCTATTCGTCAGCGATACTATCGCATGTCTCCTGAAAAGCAACGCATCGTGACTCAGGAAGTAGATGAGATGCTGAGTCTTGACGTTGTGGAACCATGCGAGAGTGAATGGTCTTCTCCAGTCCTCATAGTTTACAAGAGCAATGGACAGCCCAGATTTTGTCTGGATAGTCGGAAACTAAATTCGGTCACTAAAAAAGACGCTTACAGCCTTCCATACATATCTGAGATCTTGGATAATCTCAGAGATGCTAAATTCTTGTCAAGTATAGATCTCTCGAAAGCTTTCTGGCAAATTCCGTTAGAAGAGCAGGACCGCAATAAGACCGCCTTTTACGTTCCTGGTCGTGGCACTTTGCGTTTTAAGACCACAGCTTTTGGTCTCACGAACGCGCCCGCGACTCAGCAAAGGTTGGTAGATATGATGTTTGGTCCGGAGTTCGATTTGAAGGTATTTGCGTATCTTGACGATATAGTGACAGTAAGTAGTACATTTGAGGATCACGTCTCTCTACTTAACAGTATCCTGGAGAAACTAAAACAGGCAAATCTGACTATTAACATCGACAAATGTCAATTTTTCCGTAGTCAGCTTAAGTATTTGGGTTATGTAGTGGACATGAATGGACTACGTACCGACCCAGAGAAAGTCGAGGCCATCCTTAACTACCCGACTCCCACCTGTAGGAAGGACTTAAAACGATTTCTTGGGACCGCTACATGGTACCGCCGATTCGTTCCAAACTTCAGTACCATCGCTGGCCCATTAAATAAACTAACTTCGAGCAATAAAAAGGCTCCACCGTTTGTTTGGACTGACGAAGCAGATGTGGCTTTTAGAAAACTCAAGGAGTGTCTTGTTTCAGCGCCTGTTCTTGTCTGTCCTGATTACAGCCTTCCATTCGAGGTCCACACCGACGCAAGTAATTACGGTGTTGGTGGCATGCTAACGCAAACCATTGATGGTGTGGAACGTCCTGTAGCTTATATGAGCAAGTCACTGACAGGTGCCGAGAAAAACTACAGCATTACCGAGAGGGAGACGCTTGCTGTTCTCACTGCACTCGAACACTGGCGTTGCTACTTAGAAAATGGGCAAACTTTTACCGTTTACACGGACCATTCTTCGTTAAAGTGGTTTCTCTCGTTAAATAATCCCACAGGTAGGCTCGCTAGATGGTGTGTACGTCTCTCTTCTTTCAATTTCGTTATCAAGCATCGTAAAGGGGTTGATAACGTTATTCCAGATGCACTCTCACGAGCCATCCCTGTATCCGCCATCTCTACAGCGGATTCTTTCAGCAATACTAGCGATTCTTGGTACAAGAAGATGTATAGTTCTTGTTTAAATACGCCTTCTTCGCTACAAAATTTTCAAATTCAGAACCATTGTCTCTATCGGTTGACAAAAAACATCAACAAAAGCCCCCTTATGTCCGAGTTTGCTTGGAAGGAGGTTGTTCCCAGTGAATTACGCGAGCAAGTTGTCTCGGAGAATCACACAGAGCCGACAGCTGGTCATCTGGGCATATTTAAGACCTACCACCGCCTAAGCTTACGCTATTATTGGCCAGGTATGCATGCTGACGTGGTTAAGTTTGTTTCATCTTGTTCCGTGTGCCTTTCTCATAAACTACCCAACCACACCACTCTAGGCGAGATGGGACGGCCCAAGCAGTGCTCGCGTCCTTTTCAAATGATTTCGATCGATTTTGTAGGCCCGTTACCTTCTAGTAGGAAGCAGAACGCGTATTTACTGGTAGTGGTATGTTGTTTTTCAAAATATTGCATGATGTTCCCCATGAGAAGAGCGACAGCTGTTGGTGTCATAAAAAATTTAGAGGACAGTGTTTTCTTGGTACACGGTGTTCCCCAAACAATTTTTTTGGATAATGGCTCGCAGTTTATTAGTAAGGAGCTTGAAGTTTTTTTCAAGAAATATAAGATACCTAACGTCTTCTTCACGCCCAAGTACACTCCACAAGTCAACACTGTGGAACGCTATAATAAGACGATCGTTACATGCATCTCCGTTTTTATCGAGAACGATCATAGGTCCTGGGATGTGAATTTGCCCAAGATCCAGTTTGCCCTAAATAATTCTGTTAGTGAGGTTACAGGTTACACCCCTTCTTTCTTGGTCCATGGTCGAGAACTTGTCACTTGTGGTTCTCACTAGACGCAGACTTAGGCAATGAGATTATATTTCTACCTCGGGACATCTATAGCGAAAACGTAGGTCACTTGTCAGGAATATTTAATAATGTACAGGCTAACCTTTGGCGAGCGCACCAGAAGAACACTTCTCGTTATAACTTGAGACGTAAGCCAGCTGAATTTGACGTAAATGATATTGTTTGGAAACGCACTTATTTTCAAAGTGACAAAGACAGCTACTTCAGTAAAAAGTTGGCTCCAAAATTTACAAAATGTCGCGTTACAAGCAAGTTATCTCCTTTAGTTTACCAATTAGAAGACATGAACGGTAAAGATCTTGGCAAATGGCACATCAAAGATCTTAAATTGGTTAGTTGATTTTATTAGGTTTTATTAAAAGTAGATTTAGTGCGGATTTTTTTTTTTTTTTTTTTGAGAAAAAAAATCCTTGTGCAGCGAGCGGGGTAATGTAACGTTATTTATTTTACAACGTTACCTACTTCATTATTAAACTTAATTACCTAAATCCATCCGCGAGCGAAAATGGTTCGTTTGCGCTTTGCTTCGCGGATCCCTAAAAAACTTGTCCAGCGACCGGTTCGACTCGCAGCGAGGCTTGGCCACTGCTATTCGCCGCTGCGATTGAAAACGTCTCGAGACCCTCGCTGAGTTTGTGCGTGCGCGCTTCTATCTCGTTCGCCAGCTCACCGTCACTAACGGCCGAGTCGTAAACATTACAATTACATAATTAATTAAAGGCAATTACGTACTTGTGTAATTAAATAAACTAAGTGTTGTACATGCAGTTCCCCACACTTCTTGGGGTCCGACGTACTGGTTGAGTACCTACTTACGACGGCACTGAGATCCGCCTGTCCACCACCGGGAATTAACTACGGAGCCGTTCGTTACCCACGACGCTTATTTACCGCCTCGAGAAGACGTCCCGTTATTCCTGGGCGGCTAAGGGGAGTACCTGACCGTAATAGCCGTACGGAGAGATTGAACCCGAGTGTAGGGCAACCCCACGAAATTTAATAAAGTTGTACGCTAAATAAACTTAATTTTCTTTTATTTATTTTTTTCCCACCGCCATTTAAGAGCTAGCTGCGACATAACATGTAATTATGTATTATGATAAATTTTTACGAACTAATTTATGTGCCCGGAACTTTTATGTCCAATGCATCCTCGGTACAGGTATGTTAAACTGTCCATTAATATTACGGCATGGCACCTGAATTATTTTATGAAAATTCTTCATTTTCTTAACCCATACTTTATTTATATTATTTATTTTATAGTTATTTACTTATCATTTTATTGCGGGGCTTTCTAACGGTCGCGTTCTCACGTCAAAAGCAATACCAAGAACGTAAACTAATTCACTATAATTATGTCCATTCAGGCTGGAGCATCCCGTCAAGCGGTTCAAGACGGAGGAGCCATGTTTCAAAGAAGAGATGGCGCTGGGTGCGGGGTCAACGGCCGACCTGTATGAAGGCCATGACCACACCAAGATGGCCGCCACAAGACTCAACCACGACATCAAGCAGGAGAAAGAACAGGTTAGTCAATGAAGATTGTGATGAAGACTTCATTAGGCTAGGATGGGTAGGTGAACGAAGGTTAGAGTTGAGGACATTGGCGATACGACATTATTCATAAATAATTAGGTTACATTTTCATCACCATCACAAGAAATCGTTGAGGGAGTATTCATTTGTCGGTCTCATCAGAGGTTCTTCCATATCAACGAGCGATCTTCCATCAATCACTTGAGCCTTAGAGCTAAGTTTCCTCATCAAGCAAGTCTTCCGGCCTCCGTGCCGCGCCGCGGACTCATCCTTCAGTCCTAACCTCCGTGTGGTTTGCAGGAGGACGTTAAAGAGTACAAGAATCTGTTTACCATCAACGGCCTGTGCCCCACGCTAAAGGACCTCGACCAGATATTTGACAACTCGGACGACGCCAGCGGCGATGAGTCGGTAAGACTTGTGAGTGTTGACCATTGTCCTTTATTACTCTTCTAAGTTAACATTAAGCACAGACGCATAACACACCTCCTTTCGGCAAACAGCCAGTCTTCCTCAGGCCTAGCAAAATTTAACAATGCCTGGATTCCATATTACTTTAGTCTCCTTTCGGCGGTGAGGGTAGAGTTAATTGGATCTGTCGTTTTCATACTTTCCTTTCCGTGTTTCGGTCCTTGCACATTTTATCTTACGTTTGTGTGTCCCATGGTGCCTTATATGACGCGCTACCATGCTAAATTGGTTTGTGTATTTATTGCTATTGATTACTCTTGCAATTTTGGTATCTGGCTTTTGTGTGTCCCTGCATTTTATACTTCACTTGAAAACAAATTCAAAAACTAAACAATTTGTACTTACAATACTAATAATTGACCCTTAAAACAATCCAACCTCCGCGTATATTAAGCATTTGCACAGGCACCTCACAAAAACCTCCTCAATCTTTGCTACGTCCAACCCCACCTAACCTCTAACCCCTCATTCCAGCTGCAAGTCCAAACGCCGCCGGACTCCAACAAGTCCACAGACGACAGTCGCTGCGTGGCCGGCGGGCGCTCAGTACGTGCCGAGGAGCTGAGCAAGATGTTCCCGACGCCGCCGAGCATGGAGCCCCACGCGCAGCCCAGCCCCGGGTTCACGCTGACGGACGACTGCTCGCACACGCCGCCGCCTGATCCTATTGAGGTGAGGATGTTTTGAATGGCTGGTAGACTTGTATACAAAGGTAAATAGTGTTTGTTACCCATACAATAAGGAGAAATATGTAATTTTCACTGAAATAAATCAGTATCAAACATTCAAATCGACTTATCCGTAGATAGATATTGATGCGGATGTAATTCTGGGTTATGAGGAAACCGCATTTTTAAAATATGAAATACATACAAGCTACTTTGTGCTGCGGCCCGACACAATGTGCTTAATCCACTCCAAGCATCACGTAACACGTTTAAACCGCGCTCGAATGCCGCTTTATATTTTGAATCCACCTTTATATCAATAAAAACACCAGACTAACACATTGTTCTCCCGCAGGACTGGTCGTACGTGTTCAAGCCGCCCACCGTGTGCAAGTACGTGGGCTCGTCCAAGTACGCGCCGCTGACGTCGCTGCCGTCGCAGTGCGCGGGCGCCGTGACGCTGCCGTCGCACGCCGTGTACCGCCCGCGCTGGCAGCGCAGCGAGCGCGAGCCGCCGCCCGCCGCCGCCACCACCGGTACTTGTGCTGTATAATTCTCGAGAGTTGACCAAGAATGAATGAAGAATGTTCACTCCGGCAATGCTATGCTGCAATGTCAATTGCACTCTTTCCTACTTTACCTCTATACTACTAAGACCTCTGAGAGTTGAAACTGTGTTGCGTCAGCCCTAAAGGGGCTTATAAATACAATCTCGCAGTTTCGTATCTTTACATGATCACAAATAAAACGGACGCAAATTGTCCTGCTTATGAAAATTATAAGACTGAGAGTTGACGCCGTCTTCAATCAATAATTAATTACTCCACATGAGCCCCGTATCCACATTCAACAAGATGTTCTTCTATTACTAACACAACCCATTCCCCCACAGCAGGCTCCAAGCGTCCAGCATCACCCCCCGCGCCCGCGCCGCGCTCCGTGGCCCCCCTCTCCGCTCCCGGCTCGGCGCGCCCCTCCCCGCGCCCCGCGTCGCCCGCCCCCGCCGCGCCCGCGCCCGCCTGCCCACTGCTACTCAATGTGTTGTTGGCAGACACGGTGCTCAACATCTTCAGGGACCACAACTTCGACAGTTGCACGCTGTGTGTGTGCAATGCTGGGCCTAAGGTTAGTGGGTGAGGTGGTTGATGGGTCGTGGGGAGGAAGCTTTTGATTTTTTGCACTAACGTAATGAGCAGTGTTGCTTTTTTGCAAGAGTTAAATTTGATGGCAGATGAAGCGATGCAACGTTACTTTAGTGTTAGATAGTGTCAAACAAAAGTTTTCTACCCGTCTTTGTTGTATCATAATTTATATTTTTATTGTCTGTATACTGAAATGGTTAATATTTTATAGTAATTTTGGTTTATTGCTTTTTAATATTCTACCCAACTGGTACCCTATTAAAAGAATCGCGATAACGCAGAGCAGGAAAACGCGATATTAATCCAAGAACTAACCCTTTTACTCGTATCAGTTGCCAACACAATCAATCAGCCTATAAACACTAAAAATGTACCTTAATGATTTAGCATCGAGCTCCGGGCCTGCCAAGGCAACCGACCGAGTTGAGTATCACCTTCTCTCCCCACTGCCTCATACTAATATCATTCCATTTTCCAGGTGGTAGGTAATATCCGTGGCGCGGACGCGGCGACGTACCTGTTCGGGTCGATGACCCCGGGCGAGTCGCCCCCCGCGTCCCCCGCCGCCCCGCACGACGACGACCCCGGCCGATGTACCTGCGGCTTCAGTGCGATAGTCAACAGGAGACTGTCGCATCGCGCCGGACTGTTCTATGAGGACGAGATGGAGATCACTGGCTTGGGTGAGTTGGGTTTTTATTTACTGCGATGGATGGATGATGGAATGGTAGGATTTTGGAAACGAAAGCAGTGCACCCACCGACAGTAAATAGGTCCCTACAGGACATAGACCTCCTTTAAGACTGGAGAGTTGTTGGCATAACGGCTGATATTATATGGGTGGTACGGATGTTGCGCAATTCTCATCATCACCATCAAGCTTTTATAACCTACTGCTGAACATATGCCGCCCAAGAATCGCCTCATCATTCTACCTGCCACTGCTGACTAACGATGTACTTATGTCACTTTGATATAAGTACAGTGCCGGCAAAAAAAAACTTTACATGGTAAAAAAATTACGTTAAATTGGCGCGAACATTCAATAATAACATTTGCTCAGTTTTAAGTGACTGCGAAGAGATAGGTTTGCGGGGATGTTACAGCACGTTCCCGTCAACCAATCAGCGTCTTGTTTGATTAGTATGTTTCGCACGCTCTTGGTGTATGGTGCATTTTGAATAGTAAAGTCCGTTATTTGAGCGCGTCGTATTTTAATAATTGCTTTTGATTACAATAATATCATTTTTATCGCACAAAATGGGTCGGAAGAAGCTTAAAATAGAAGAAAAAGCACGAACACTGACTTTGCTTGAGAAAGGAGACTCTGTTCTATCTATTCTATCATGGCGAGCTGATTTTCCGCATTTAGCCTCCAAGGTGGGCCATTATGCGTGAAAAAGGAGACTCTGTTATTAGCATGGCACAAGATATTGGCGTTTCAAGAGAGGCCACTTATCAACTAAAGAGATTGGCTAAGTCACTGACTCACTGCCACCGAAAACTATCCCAGAACGAAAACCAGGATCCGGAGCACCAAAAAAACTTCATCCAGGACAGATACGATGCTGAAGTGTTGTCTCAGCCGCCACTGAGCTCAAAAATAAACATCCTGAGCTCCTTCAAAATTAAGACTGATTAACGTATTTTTGATGTTTTATTCGCCATGTAAAGATTTTTTTTGCCGGCACGGCACTGTACATGAACAAATCACAGTACAGTAACAAATCTTCCCCTCTTACAGCGGAGGAGCCGGCGTCGTGGTCGCGCTCGCGGCTCGCGGACGTGGCGCCGCAGGTGCTGGCGGCGTGCTGCGGCGTGAGCTCGTGCGCCGCCGCGCTGCCCCGCGCTGCTCGGGCAGCCCGCGCCGCGCCGCGCTGCTCCCGCCCTCTCAACCACCGAGAGTAAGTGTAGCTGTGTGTGAGGTATATGTCACCGTGGCGCCGCAGATGCTGGCGGCGTGCTGCGGCGTGAGCGCGTATATTATGCCCCCACAAGCCTAACACAAGCAAGCTTGTGCTGAGAGAGTTGTCGGGTAAGGAGGCAACCCGACTGTCAGATGATTTCAAGCCGCCCGAAGGCATCTGACTAGGCTTAACGACTGCTGTCGAAGCAGCAACCGGGACCCACGGCTTAACGTGCCGCCCGAAGCACGGAAGCGGCCAGAAAAGCACCACTTGAAATTGGTCACCCATCCAATGGCTGACCGTGTCAGTTGTTGCTTAACCTCAGCGATCAGTTACGATCACTGAGGCCCGCTCGACTACGGCCGCTTCATGGTTGTCTCTAATAAACAAATAAATATAATTACGATTACACCTGAACACCACCACCACATTTCTAATGTAATACTTTCTCCGTCAGATACCTAGACGGCGGCGCGGCGGCGAGCCTGGCGCTGCGTGCCGCCAGCGCGGGGGCGCGCGCGGGGGCGGGGGCGGGGGCCGTGCACCGCTGGCCGTTCATCTCCGCGCGCGGCCCGAGGTCGTCCCGGGATGTCGTCAGGTGTGTATCCACAGTTTTGTAATCGCTGCACTGAAGTAGTGCAGGGATTACAAGATTTTTGAACCTTGGTTTAAGTTGCGTATCGTGAAGTGTCACTGTCAAAATGTAAGGCAAATTATGATGAGCACAAATATATGGAAGCTGGGACCATCACCAATAGAAATAAGTGATACGTCGTTGAAAAGGTATTTTTTTGCAGAATATGAATAACGGAAGCGCTAGTCCTGATTAACCGTCCAATCAGAATAATCGTACCTTTAAGTTTTTATATTTTATCTCTGTAATTTTAATGTTTTTGTAATTTTTTCAGTCATTTTTATCTTTTATAACAAAATGATCATCATTCATTATAGTATTATATTTGTTTATTATCTCAGTAAATAAAACCAGTTAAAAGTAACTTCTCCCATTTTAATAATACGTGTTTACGTGTATTACGCCTAACTGTCATCAGGAGAGAGAGTGCAATGCCATAGAAAAATACTTCCTTCCGACGAATATATTTCAAAATGGACAACTTATACGGATTTGTCGTCATAATATTTTTTGCTCACTTGAAAAGAGCTATCCAACGATGTATGACTCATCTTTATTGGACATAGGTCCCAAAACGCCCATTGTCATTTGTTAGTTCCAAAAGTGACTATGTTGGCGCTGTTCTTTTTCCATATGTTTGTGTAGTAATGAAAACAGTATCGAATTACCACGTTAGCCCGTGATAGGCCCTCTTTATTGTTCGTTAACATAAGTTTTCACATTAATAATGAACTAAAATAACCGATGTGTTGTGTGTTGTTTACCAGATTGATGCGTCGCCTACGGCCGCTGCTGCAGGACGCGATCCAGAAGCGGTGCTGCGGCGCGCGCATGTGGGACGGCGTGACGGGCCCGCTGACGTGGCGGCAGTTCCACCGGCTGGCGGGCCGCGGCAACGAGGACCTGTGCGAGCCGCAGCCCGTGCCGCCGCTGCTCGTGGGCCACGACCGCGACTGGATCTCCCTCTCCCCGTACGCCATCCGCCACTGGGAGCGCCTCTCCCTCGAGCCCTACGCCTTCGCGCGCGACGTGGCCTACGTGGTGCTCGCGCCCGACGGCGACGCGCTCACCGAGCCGCTGCGCACGTTCTTCCGCGAGCTGTCCACGTCGTACGAGTCGTGCCGGCTCGGGCGCCACCAGCCCGTGACGCGCGTGGCCCGGGACGGCATCGTGCGCGCCGCGCCCGGCCCCGGCCCGGACGACGCCGCCGCCGACGTGCCGCCCGGCCGCCTCAACGACTACCTGCGCGCCTACCGCGAGGCGCTGCGGGCCACGCTCGTGCCGCAGCTCGCGGACCTGGCGCTGGACCGCTCGCTGTTCCAGCACGACGTGAACCGCACCACCATCGCCACCATGGAGCGGCCGTCGCCGTCGCCCATGAGGCCGCCGTCCACGCCGGACCACCCGGCCACGCCCGGCGAGCCGGAGCCCGAGCCGGCGGCGGGGGGCGCGGGGGCGGGCGCGGCGGGGGGCGCGGCGGGCGAGGAGGAGGAGGGCGGCGCGCCCGCGCTGGTGGTGTACGTGGTGGAGCCGCCGGGCGCGCACCGCCACCGCGCCGCCGCGCTGCACGCGCTGCTGCGCCTCGCCGCCTCCCTCGCCGACCGCCTACACCACCACAACCCGCTCGTCAAGGTCAGTCACATGCACAAGTATCACACATATTGGTAGATGATAAAGGCGTTTGCTATTCTTCCAATAATGGTGATTTCAGAAGTTCGGAAACTTGTTCGAATTAAACTTTATTTGCTCTCTTTGCCTCTGTCTATTTTATTAATTACCTAAGCTGTAATCGGCTTATTTCTTATGAATAATTCAACGTTGCTTGCACGCAAATATTCACTAGTTTTGCGTCACAATATTTTGTCGCTATTTCTGTTCAAGTTACGTGTATCGCAGTATACACCAACAATCATCCAATGAAAACAACTGGAAATATAGAATAGAATAGAATATATCTTTATTGAACACCACAAATTAAAACATACCAAGAAAACTTATAAACTAGGAACAATGAACAATAGGTGGCCTTATCGCTAAGAGCGATCTCTTACAGGCAACCTACTAATGTGTATCCTCTATCGTTTCCAGATAATCTCGCTCGAAGGCGTGTGCGAGACGTGGGGCGTGGGCGGCGGCGCGCGCTCGGAGCTTCGCTCGCTCTCGTTCTCCGTATTCACTGGGGCAAGGAGACTGCTCACGCACACCAACAACGGCAAGTCGCTCACCGGCTTCGGGACTGCGGCTAATGCCAACCTGTTTCTGAGTAATAAGGATGTGAGTATTTTGTCTTTTCTACTTATTAGATAGATAGATAGAATATTCTTTATTTGTACACAAGAATAGATTATACAAAGCTTAAATATAAACACATAGGTACAAAAAAGGCGGTCTTATCACTAAAAGCGATTTTTTCAAGACAACCTTTAGGTGGAAGAATATTTATGTTCAGATAGGGTCAAGTGTACTAAAGAATGATTATTACTTATCAATTACTTATTATAATGTTTCATAAAATTCCGAATAGGGTCAAAGTTCAATTAATACTGAAATTTGGCGGTCACGATCTACTTATATTATGTCGGGGTGTACGACCTCCTTTCGTTTCAACTGTACCTAATGTAATGTATTGACCTGGTTAGTGGGACTGACTAGCTTGCCTTTTCTTTTCCAAAAAAAACCAGTCCAGCTATAGTGTTTGTTCGTTACAAACATGCTCAAAATAAGAAGTGTAACCTTAGAGAAGAACGTTTCTGAGTGACCTATGGCTTATATACTGAATATTTGATATTCTGAATCTGTCTAATAACAATCTACTAAACCAACCCATAACCATTACAGGAAAAGAACCGTCTCCCGTACAAGCTCTTCTCCCCGCTGTGGGTGTTAGCGCCACCCAGAGCCACTAAGGACATGGCGGACAGCTGGGGGCAGGCGGGCGACGCGGGCGCGGTGTTGTTCCTGTCGTACTGCCTGTCTCACGACCAGCGCTGGCTGTTGGCGGCTGCTACTGATGCGAGGGGCGAGCTGAGGGATACCACGGCTATTGATGTGCACGTCCCACACAGGTATGTTGATCGATGTGATGTAATAAGTGTGGATGTGTTATAACGATAAACTTTGGGTAATTATGTGTTAAATTTCGTTCACCTAAGGACATTTCTTCAGACATTTTCTTTAATGGGCTTTCTTTCACAACACAGTGCTCTGCGTCCCTCCCTACAATTGCCTGTTTGTTTTCTCCTCTTTATCGCTATTTCGACAGATATGTTGTCTTGTTGGTAACCATACTTCTCTTCCTAATTGCCTCAATATTTATGAATCCTTACTAACAATAACTATTTCTACAGATCGCGACGGAGACGCGCGGCGCCGGCGCGGCGGCTCGGGCTCACGAAGCTGATGGACTTCACGCTGGGCGTGATGAGCCAGTCCGCGCAGCCGTGGCGCCTCGTCGTCGGCAGGGTCGGCCGGATCGGACATGGGGAACTAAAAGGTAGGTTTACTTGGACATTTTGATCTTTTGCTTGCGTTTCTGGTTTGTGAGCTGAATGTTGCGATTAGCGACAATGGTGGACCAATTTGTCGAGCGACTCGTGACCCCAGATATATTATACTGGTTTAATTCAGCAGTCAAACTGATTGTGAATTGAGCGACACGACGTTGGTCGAAATGATTGGGTCGTTTAAAGTTTCCCGCTGCCCGAATCTGGACATTTTTGATAGATCTCTTTGTTTTTTATCAAGCTCGTTATTTACTGACCACAACAGCGACACCTTCGTAAAACTTGTGAACTTTTAATCTAATTAACTGTCTATCCCCCAGGCTGGAGCTGGCTCCTGTCTCGCAAGAACCTGGTCCGCGCGTCCAACGTGCTCCGCGAGATATGCGGCTCGTGCTCCGTGCTGTACCCGGGCGGGGTGCCGTGCATCCTGTCCGCGTGCCTCGTGTCCACCGAGCCCGACTCGTGCCTGCGCCTCATGGCCGACAGGTGACGTCACAGTGTGCACTCACTATAGATATGCTATTTACTGGCCATGGGACATAGGGTTTTGCTGTGGTAATGCTCTGATAGCATCCAAACATTGTTGACTCCATCAGACACCAAAGGTTTTCTCCCTCGATATCATTATATTCCATATGCTGACAATAGTATGTATCAGTTAATTTGCGTACGGTCATTTGCAAAGAAACCTGACCCCCCCTCTCATAGTAACAATGCTTCTGAGAGGGGTCAGATTTCTCTGCCGTATACCTATTGTATATACCTATTGAAACACATTAACTAACATATTTGTTGTTGTTTGCAGATTCACCCCGGACGAGCGGTTCTCGCAGGCGTCGATACAGTCGCACCTGCACACGCCGCGCGACGTCACCGCCACGCACATACTCGTGTTCCCCACCTCCGCTACTACTCAGGTTTGTACTAACTTTACAACGGAGATTACTTACAACAGCTCTAATTAGTATACTTAGTACTTTATTGACTCTTTTTAAAGGTTTCCACACATTTATTAATTAGTTGTCGTTTAAAAGACGAAATAAGTCATAATATTGTAACTCTATTGTTTCAAGTTAAGAAGCTTGTTATCTATATGCCTCGCTTAGATTTTTTTAATATGATTGAATTTCATCAATCATGCGGATTCGCATGCCATTTTGCCGCGTCCCGCGTGCGTATTCCACACATTACAATAAATAGTTGTATGAAAATAACACTTGCGAATGTCACGCGTACGGGTCAATCCTGCGTGCGTGATGAAATCTACACGGTATTAAAACACCCTATAATGTTTTGCTCCGTATCATCGGAACACTTTGTCTTAAAGCCAGCCTTAGTATAGGCATAAATACCAAAACTAAACCCTCACCAACCCACCCACAGTCGAACCAGATGCCGTTCGAGCAGCCGCTAGCGAACGGCGACGAGGACCTCGGCTTCCTCGGCGTGGACGTGATGGGCGAGGAGATGGGCGAGGACAACATGAACATGTCGGAGCTGTTCATCAACAACATGTTCGACATGTTCGGCGTGGCCGCCACCTCGCCAAGGAACAGTCCGAGGAGAGAAGATGAAGCGGCGAGTGAGGGCAGCCCGCAGCGGCAGCCGCAGCACGGGAACGCCAGATATGAGCCGGATGAGCAGGCTGCGGTGAGTTTGATGTTTCTTTTTTACGTAAAAATTAGCTTGGGCTGGTGAACGCCCTTTCAAGCAATGGAGAAAGCAGGTTGCATTTGGAGAGTAGATGCAAATTATTGCTATTTGTCTGATGAAATAAACGTTTTGAATGTGATGTTGTTGACTGTGATTGTAGTTTTGAGGCCCTCAAAGTTATGTAGGGAGGCTCGATCGATCATCTCCAACTATGGCCACCTCACGCCTTAATGAAGTTCAATGACGTAGAAAATCAATTCAGCTTACCTATAATTTCTTAAGACTTTGCAAACAGTACTAAACGCACCATCCCCCAACAGGAAGCGGTCGGCACCGTCCTCCAGCAACCTCTAGCCCTGGGCTACCTAGTCTCCACAGCTCCACTGGGCGCCATGCCGCCCTGGTGGTGGGCGGGCTGCGCGCACCTGCAGGACTCGTGTCCGGCGTTCCTCAAGAACGCACTGCATCTGCACGCCGGCACGCTGCAGTCCGCCGACGACTTCACCTCGCTCACGCAGCGCCAGCACCACACGCATCCGCTGGATAGCCAGCTCACTACCGATGTGCTTAGGTAATGTTGCGTTTCTATTTCGATCGAGATTTTTATTAGGGGACGATTGTTGTTTTGATAAAATAATTATACAGGGTGACTTTTTAGTCAGTAACGAAATTGTAATATAACATTCCTTGGTTAAAAATATAACTTACGTGTATTTTCTTTCAGTACCTTTCAGTACTAAAATTATAAGATATTGGCACTCAAAGTTTTCTCCAGAAAACCAAGACTCATGGTCACCGTGCGCGAGTAGCGCGAGTAGCGCGTCTGGCCACGCCCACTTGCCCGCGAATCCTAACTAAGCGAAAGTAATTGTGTGTGTCTGTTACTCTTTCACGCCCAAAACTACTGAACGGATTTGAATGAAATTTGGTATACAGATGGTCTTGTCCTTGAAAAAGAACATAGGCTACTTTTTATCGCGGAATTCCCACACGAAAACTATTTAAGGCGAAGCCAAGCTCGCGGGAACAGCTAGTTTCAAATAAATTCATAAGTTGCTCAATGATTTTCCCCATACTTTCAAGGGGTTACAACCGTCAAATTGCAATAAAAAATCCAAATCCAAGGGGACCTTACCGCAACACCGTAATTAGCACACACTTCCTCAATCACTGTAAGTGATGAACAATTGATGAAGTATCAAATTGTTCGAAGTGGAGTCCCTTCTACACATCTACACAAAGTATGGCACGTCACAACTAGTGATGCCACGAATAGTGATTTGGCCGAATACCGAATACCGAATATTCGGCCGGCGCTCTCAGCCGAATACCGAATATTCGGCAGGTGATCCAGTATAATTCAATAAGTTGAAGTTTTATTTAAAGTATGTTCTTCTTAATCTTACGGCAGATCCGTGCTGGTGGTCAACCAACTCGAATCAGTAGCCAAACCTTATATATTTTGTTTAAAAAATACCTGTGTCTCAGTAGCACATATTGTATATTTTATTAAGAAAAGCGCAATCGTCACAAGCGCGATGTTGTATTCAGGTTTTCGCAATTAATTATTGATTGATAATGAAATGTTTCGCTTAAATTGTTTTTTTGATTCCCTTTTGTATGATATTTGCAACTTTTTAAAGTATTCGGTATTCGGCCGAATACTTCTTACTATTCGGCCGAATACCGAATACTGAAAAAAGTGGCCGAATAGGCCGAATACCGAATACTTGCCGAATATTCGTGGCATCTCTAGTCACAACACTTTCAACTCATTGTATTTTAATTTATTTAACACCACAATGTAATTTTTCACTTCCTCGAAAGCGACAATTATCTTATTTCTGAGGTCTGCGAGATTTTGGGACTCTTCAACATACCTACTCCTACTCTTGGTTAGAATACATTTAGCACACACACACAAACACAACACAAGTCGGCCCGGGGTCGGGGCGCGCGCGTCGAAAGAAAAAAGGTTTTTGAGTAAACAGAGACACGTGTGACGCGGCGGTGCGCAGGCGACTGACGTCAGATCGATGACGCATTACCCATTAGCGGCGGCATCCTTTGCAAAATGAAGCTCCGCCCCTTTCTCACGCTAAACGAGAGTTTATTGGTTTATGGCGGCAATAAGGTCTAATTTCGGCTTTGTTTGTATCGTGAGAAACCTATCGCTTTTAACTTTTATTGCTCAGTGACTCAGTGACCATATTTTACCAATATTTCGGGATACAAAAAAAATAAATCATGAAAAATTTACCTACTAATTTTTTCATTGAAATCGACTCTATTGTACATACCTAACTCATGGAAAAATTTTCGTTAATGACTAAAAAGTCACCCTGTATGTATTTAATTCATTTTTCTTGAAAAAAAACAGAAGTAAAGACTTGGACTTGGTTTGGACCCATTATTTTTATATAAGCACTAGTCTATTCTCGTGATATTCGCTTCGCCTTAAACAGTTTTCCTGTGGAAATTCCGGTATAAAAAGTAGCCTATGTTCTTTCTCAGGGTCTAGACCATATGTATACCTAATTTCATTGAAATCCGTTTAGTAGTTTTGGCATGAAAGAGTAACAGACCAGAGAGACGTAGTTACTTTCGCATTTATAATATTAGTTAAAGTCAAAGTCTATATTTATCACCTACAGATTGTACATTTTCACCAACTATTACTATCTATCAACAGGTACGTGCTAGAAGGCTACAACGCGCTGTCTTGGCTGGCGCTGGACGACAGCACGCACGACCGGCTCTCGTGCCTGCCCATCCACGTGCAGGTGCTCATGCAGCTCTACCACACCACCGCCGCGCTGGGGTAGACCAACAGTGTCACTACCACCGGGCTAGAGTAGACCCAACCACCGTGTAACCACCTGTACCGCCGCGGAGCTCGACTAATGTAGTCAACAATGTGCAAGAAAACTCCGGGTCGATCCATCAACAGTTTTAACATCTGCAAGAAGCAACGAGTGCAAGATGCATGACCAGTGTAATGTGATTTGTGAAGTGTTTGAAGATAGTTGCAGTGTTATACCTGTTATATGATGATGTAATTACTGTATGTATGGATGATTAACAGTAACAGATCATCATCCACATCAATAAGACTACCTATTAACTTTCTATATGTACTCTAAAGTTGACTGATCAGCACAACAGCCGTTAGTTAGTTAAATTATTTAGTTGAAGATCTGAGGAGTGAATTAAGAGATAATGCAATTTTGCATTCACTCCTCATGCTGAGGCAGGCGCTTTCCGAGTTATGGCAACTGAACAGAGAGGAAATCATAAATTCAAGTAAAAACTCAAACATTAACTTATTATATACTTAACTACTCAACAGAACCGATTAAGACAGTGTATTTTAACTTTTGTAACTATTTATTACCTAGTAATACATAGCTCGGAAAAGCCGAGAATTGGTATCAAGAATTGTATTTAGATAAATTTACAAAATAAGATAGACAAAATTAGTGTTCGATTTGGAAATTGATGAAGAGTCAGAAAAACCTGAATAGTTAAATCAAATCCGTTAAAGGCTTGCATAGAGTGAGGTGGACTAAGAAGTAAAACACAAAGAGATATCGATAGGACATAAGTTAAAGCTAGCGCCGAGAAATAGAATAATAATGTAAATAATTTTTAATCAGAAGTTTTTGTAGTGACGCAATTGATCTTATGGAATTACTTACATCCCAATAGATAGTTGTTACGTTTGTATGGAAAACAGATACAAATTAATTTCTTCCATAAAGTAAATACTTAAGAGACAACTACACATCATGCGATGTGAAGTTGCTGTCACATAACCGTATTCTTCCGGATATCCAGCTCCCAATGCCCGTAGTTCAATCTTCCATCCTATCTCATAATCCCTGGTAAATGAACCTCATTTTTCGTAGAACTGTGTAGCGTATTACTTGTGCCTGCAATATCCCTCTCTTCGCATTAATTTTCATATTGCAATAACGTATAGATTTTCTTCTATACAAGTCTAATTAAGGCTTAGATGCGAATTTGTATTTAGATACTGAAGTAATGTAAAAATATGTTTATAAAATTAATCCACAGAAAGTGTGTGACATTTTCTATTGACCAAATCATTATTATTTTAACATTTTGACTAAATCAAATACTTACAGTAATACAATTTGGATTATAATTATGTGTAGTCAGTGTTCATTGCGTCTTTTGTTATAACCACGTTATACAATAAAATGTCACAATTATTACAACTGTAATTATGTAATTACATTGTTATCGTATATGTAATATATTTATATTTTGCGTTACTTTATTTTATAAAACCGGTATGGATTACCAAAGGAGTTAGCTATGCGTAATATTTTAGTGATATTCTTACCATCTTTTGTATTTATTTATTTAGACAGTTTCATAACAGGGTTTTTATTTTCATTTACTCATTAGTTAGAAGTATACAAAATGAAGTGTTTTTTTTCTATCACAATCATGTTCTCAACACTTTTTAGAGTTATCACTTATCTTTTAAAACTTTAATCACATCAATCATAAATTAACATGGAAAATATTATTTTTATATATGCTTTTTTACATTACATAAATACAATTATTTTATACTAATT
This sequence comes from Plutella xylostella, assembly GCF_932276165.1. Taxonomy (NCBI): domain Eukaryota; kingdom Metazoa; phylum Arthropoda; class Insecta; order Lepidoptera; family Plutellidae; genus Plutella; species Plutella xylostella. The sequence continues at coordinate 8,110,926 of NC_063990.1, forward strand.
TCATTTTTGAAATCGTGTCATTTTACAATAAACTTACGGCTAGTTGTAATTGTTTAGATAAATAAAATACCTAATAATAGATTGTTGCAAGAGGCGTTGATCATAGTATTGAAGTGACTCGGTGTCGGGGGAACAAGCCTACTATTGTGTTAGACGTTAGACGATGTGCCGGCTAATTTAGCGATATTTCTAGCCAAAGATTCCCAATGTGCCCACTGATATCAACACAATTATCAGAAAAAAACACATAACGGTCGACTCATCTCTAACTTTGGAAGTAATGTTTGATGGTAGTGGAATTTGTAATGAAGTATCGATATATTTGGGTAATACTTATCTATCAAACAGTTACTTCTATAGCGGAATAGTCTGGCTGGATCACAGTTCAAATGCAGCTCATAAATAAATTGTCCTGTTATGATTAAGATCAAAGACCTCAACAGCTCAATAATAAACAATTAAAAAACACCAATAGAAATTTATTAAGTAACTAGAGTATGGAGCCCCGGCTCACGGTAGTATTTGTATAATTTTAAATGTTGTCATTTTGCAACAAACCAAACTAACAGCATAGGAAACGTCGAATCTCTGGGAAAGTTTTGGTAGATATATAAAATTTTCTATTTTAATATATAATGTTAGTAAATTATAAGCTGTGAGGATCCTGTACATAATATGTGAGATTAAACCTCGAGCGCTATTATTACCATAAATATGTTCTGTGTCTTACTCCAACTGTAAAAACATATATTTCCAAAGCATTAATTTTGTTTCTGTTGAACAAACCCGTCAAGGGGAGTGAAGCCTTGAAACCAATATACTTAATTTTTGTTATTTAGTGATTATTTGTTTTGGTGTATGTTGGCGGCGTGTACAGACGGAGGGCAAGGGGCCCGCGATATGCCTAGTTGAAAATGAAATGTTTTAAATGTGTTACAGCATTTGAGAATATTTAATGATGTTGTATATAGTTTATATTTGTTTTGTAAAACGATATTTTGTACATAGATTTGACGTAGTTTCGAATACCGTTAATTTTTTGCCCACTTTGCCAATGTATCACGGAGCACGTTTTATACAAAACCACTTGTATTGTACAGTTGTTAAGAGATTGTAGTTGAATCATTTTATTTTTAGGCTTTCGTTTTTGACTCTTTTGTTATTGTGAATTTGTCAATTTTTTTAGGGAATTCGGGAACGTCATGTTGTAAATAGCTCACCATTTTGTCATTTGTTTGTAAGCCGTCAGACCTGATGATTGGTATGGAAATAAAATTTTCTAAATGGAGCAATCATTAGAACTTCGTAAAACAAAATTAGTGTAATACTTGATATTATAACTTTATAAATAACTGTGAAAAATAGGTAATAATAATTATGAATAAAATATTACATATTTAAGCCATGTTTTTTATTCCTTTTTGTTTGAATAACCTAGGTCACCGGGTTTACATAGTACCTACCTACTATTCGACGAAACTTATAATAAAAAAAAAACATATTAATACTTAAAACTTTTTAAGATAGAATTTATATCATAGGTAGGTTACCTATACTAAGCCTAACTATAAAATAACACACTCAAACAGAAGTCCAGCTCTGTCCGTCGTAGTCTCCGTCTCCATTCCCGTGGTCCTCCAAGTTGCCCGTACTGTCCGCGGCGGCGGCGGCGGTGGCGCTTCGCTCGGCGGCCTCGGCTTGTCGCCGCAGGTACTCCGACTGCTGGAACAACACCTCCACGAGTCTCCCCACAGACTCCGCCTGCTGCACCATGGCATCTGCCATGCGGGAGTTGGAGACAACTAGGCGGCCCATTTCTGTGGCCAACTGAGATAGCGCAGCCGCTATGCCCTCCGTGTCACTTGGTTTCTGGTGGTGGTTCGCCATGGCTGGCATTTTTTGTAAAGTTAACACCGTCCTGTGTTGTTAGATTGGAACACTGTTTTGGATGATTTTGTGACATGAGGGTAGTTGAGCATAAACATTTAAATCCGTTTTCGATTATATTTTTTTGATCCTACTCAACAGGGTCTAAAGCCGCGTACACACCGGGCCAACGAACGCCAACGAACGTTTTTCGTTGGCCTTCGTTTCTGCAATCTGCCCTGTATTGTGTATGTTAATATCCATCGTTGGGATAACCGTTGGCGTTCGTTGGGCGTTCGTTGGCCCGGTGTGTACGCAGCTTGACAGGGTACATTAAACCGCATGAGCTGTCAGTATGTTTAGTGATGGAAAAATAGTTTTAATCGAAAATTTCAACTAATACTAAATAAACCACAAGATCTTCTGGTAAAACTACTTAAACAAATTTTGACAAAATACATACAGAAATGTAATCAATCGTATTAAAAAAATAGTAGATACTTAATAGCTTTGTGAGACATCTTCCAGACATTATAAGAGTTTTAACCAATGTTTTAACATAAAAAATGGGAGATGATTTTTCTACCCACCATAGAGTAAATAAAGTATGTCCGTAGTGTTTTTTTTCCTCAGTGTTATGTCCCATCACTACTTTATTTACATGTTTGTCTATAGCCGACTGTCAAAAAGCTGTCAAATTAAATCCTTTTTTATTTTCATTCATTTCTAAACAATAATTTGCGATTCAGAGTTTGCTTCGTTTTATTCAGTAAAACGTTAATTAAATTACCAAATTTGTCTTTGTATTGCGGACCGCTTTGACCCAGATCACTTACAGTTTGCCGTTTCCAATTTCCTGAATAAAAAAAAACTATTTTCACAGTTTATGTGAGGTAGTTTTGTAAAACGTGAAAATGAAAGTAAATGAAAAGAATCTTTGCGCTTTCGCGTCTTCAGCGACTCCGGTGGACCGCGAGGGATACTTGGACATGCGCGGCGACGTCGGCAAGAGCTACCAGAAGCGTTGGTTCATGCTCAAAGGCAACTTACTATTCTATTTCGACAAGAAAGGAGACAAGGAGCCTGTGGGAGTCGTTATCTTAGAAGGATGCACTATCGGTGAGAATTAACACTAATTATTGGCATTTAATTCCCACTACCCATTGAAATAGAACATTTGATCCATCAGCTTTAAGCCTATCATGCTATTTGTGTACGAGTGCATGGCCAACCAAACTGAATACTCTATATTTCCCATAATACAGAAGCTATAACTAACTTTATCTGACTTTCAGAGTTGACAGAGGAAGAGGATGCATACAGCTTCAAGATAGTGTTCCACTGCGAAGGAGGTCGCACATACTACCTGTGCACAAACTCGCAAGCATCCATGGAGGCATGGATGAAAGCCCTTGCATGTGCCAGCTATGATTACATGAAGCTTATGGTGGCAGATCTGCAGCGGCAGCTCGAGGAAGCTGAAGGTAGGTTTGTAGTTATGACCTATCTGTGTTGCTTTTTATGTGGATATTTGGTTGAAGGTAGTTTAAGTTTTTATGGTTTATGTTCACAATGTAGAATAGATGTTGATCAAAATGCTATGAAATTAAACAGTGGTCTCGGGTCAGTGTTGTGCCAGGGCAATATTATTTTTGAGCTGGTTACCATGACATTTGGTTCTTATCAGCCAGTTGCCTAGTTGACTCTGGGTAGTATGTTTTCTTTGCATAACTGATTTTCGTCGTGTAGCTCTATTCTTATGGAGTGTCAGTGCAAAAGATATATCTACAAATTAGACCTCACTTCCCAAGTAAGCTCTTATCTTGAATTAGTTCGTTTAGAAGATATGTGTCCCTAGGTCAGGTGGACTAGGCCTAAAACCCTTCCTTCATTGGAAGGAGACCCATATTTAGCTTTGTTTTTTATTGTATGTGACACTACATCTTGTTCATATTGTTTAACAAAGGTTTTTAGGCACCCATATTATATACAAATCAATCCATAAGTACATAACTTCATTTGTAATTTATGATTATTCAACTGTTGAAGGTGTACATATTTGTTTTTTACTAACTCCTACCTTCATAGGCTTTTATCTCATACTACCTCACAATATGTATTTTTAAAGAAAAAAAAAGTAATGAGTACCTTTCAACTTTTTAAAACTAATAAAGAATATTAAAGCAGTTTATTTTGTGTAAAAATTGATAAATATTGTCCTTATCTTGAACATGTCACAAATACATACATACAGATTACTTGAGCTGCTCAGGTGGCAGGGGGATTTCAACATTGTCCACAACCTCGTCACAATAAAGCCTCATTTGCATTCGTCACTCATTGTGTGCACATAACATAGTGTTTTTTCCCTCTGTGGTACAAGACTGTGTGTTTACCTAGCTTATCTCTGTTTAGTTATTTATTTTACTGGACATACTGGTGGATGTGTAACTTTCTTACAAGATCAAAAATATTGTACATGATATTATGTAACCTGTGTAAGAATGATTAGCTGTGCTACATAACTTGAAAACGAATTGGTTGTTTTAACAATAAGTGGTTGACTTGGATGTGTAAGTAGCATGTCCTGGTCATAAAATAGATTTAGCCTTTTCAAAACTTACACTTTATTGTTATGGTTTATCATTGTGACATTGTGAGTGGTTCAGGTTATGTCACAAAGTCATGAAAATTATGGACAGGTATTTTTTTTTTTTTTATTTTTTTATTTATTAGGTTCACCAACATCAGTTACATTATACAATCACTGTTTTAAAACTAGACTTAAAACTAAATGCACTGATAATTATAGGTGTACACTACATGTAAAATTAAGGCTTATTCTAAACTGACATACGTATTAACTTACTTACTTAACTACGTACTTATTCTAAAGTGTTAACGCAATTAATATTCTAAACCAACAGCAATTTGCAACTAGGTATGACTAAGTGTTATAATTGTTCGTACAAAATTTTACGGAACTGTGAGAAGGAATCTGCGTGAAGATCAATCAACCCACTGTGAGTATTGAGCAGCTTGCATAGTCTGGGGACTGGAGAGTTGGCCCCAAGTACGATTCTTCGCCGTGGTGGGCACAATGGAGTTATTGGTAGTCTAGATGGCACCCTGAGATTGAAACGACTAAGTAGCTGGGGACAGTTTATCTTGTTATGAAACAATTTGAAGAGAAAGGAAATGTCCAGCCAATCATAACGTTTCTCTAACTTCTCAATACCAAAATGAGAAAGTCGGGTGGGATAATCTGCTAGCCTTTTTGATAATCCCGACGTGTAAGCTAGGTGCGCAAGAAACTTTTTTTGCACTCGCTCTAATCGCAACATATGAACAGCGTAATGTGGGCGCCAAACGACGCTGCAGTACTCCAGTACGCTGCGAACAAGTGTGTTGTAAAGAGTGATTTTAGTTTTAGGCTTGCGAAATACTTTGCTATTAACTAAGCAGAGAAAATATGGAATACTATCGCCCAGTAGCCCTTATACCCATTATCTCTAAAATATTTGAAAGAGTCATCTATAATAACATTTATAATTTCTTTGAAAAGAATGGCATTTTTGCAACAGAACAAGCAGGATTCCGTAAAAATAAAAATATTAACTCCACAATATATGATTTTTTACTAAAAGTCTATACTAGTGTTGACAAAAGGCAATTGGTTAGTGCAATGTACATGGATCTTACAAAGGCTTTCGACCTTGTTGATCATAACATACTTGCAAAGAAGCTGTATGCGTATGGTGTAAGAGGTAATGTACTCAATCTCTTAAAATCGTATCTTGAGCATAGAGAACAAATCACAAAAATTAAAAAAATTGATCCTGTTACTAAAACAAGCACGGATTATATTTCAGAAACAGCAGTAGTCAAATATGGGGTACCCCAGGGTAGTGTTTTAGGGCCACTGCTCTTTCTAATATATATTAATGACTTTCCTAAAGCAACAAGCCATCCTGTAGTACTATTTGCAGATGACAGCACAGTAATATTTAGGGGTATTGATAAAAATAAACACGAGAATGACATTCAAGATAATTTAAATAGTATAATTAATTGGTTATCACTGAATAATTTCATTATAAATATCGAAAAATCCAAAATTATGACATTTACTTCAATATATAATAAAAATGAACCCACTGACATAAATGTGACATATCAAAATAATTCCTTATGTAATGTGAAAAGTCATAAATTTCTAGGATTAGTAATTGACTCTCATTTGACATGGAAACATCAGATTAACGCTGTATGTACTAAATTAAACAAGTTTGCCTTTGCACTTTATATGCTCTCAAAAAAATCAAACCAGGAAACAGTACTAACTGCATATCATGCTTACGTTGTATCCACACTAAGATATGGGATTATATTTTGGGGCAACTCAACAGACAAAGAGAGTGCATTTAAAGCTCAAAAAAGATGTGTCCGAGCAATTTTTAGACTAAAGCAAACTGATACATGCAAACCACATTTCAAAAAACTTAAATTGATGACATTACCAAGCTTATATATTTATGAAGTTGCAGTATTCGTCAAATCGAATTTAAATAGATTTACAACGTTAAAGAGTAGAAGGCACGAACATAAACTATGTGCGTTCTCGAGGAGGACAGCTCTCTTCGATAATAGTATATTTGGAATGTCAACAAAAATCTTTAACCACTTACCGCAAGATATAAGAGAGACGAATAATATGATACAGTTTAAAAATCAATTAAAAAAACTTCTTGTAGAAAAGACATATTATAATGTACGTGAATTTTTTGCTGACAATTTGTAATATAATATATTATGACTAGCTTTGTATTTTGTAATTTTATTATTAATGGTATGCATGCACCAAATACTCATGTAATAATATTTGTACGCCCCCAAAGGGCAGGATGTAGCTGTACTTATAATTTGTAATAACTTGCCATTTACCTACATTCATGCAAATAAAAAATATTCTATTCTATTCTATTCTATTCCTCATTACAAACCCAAGCATTTTATTAGCTCGTTTTGTAGTTTCATCGATATGTGGAATGAAGGTTAATTTTTTGTCCAACGTTATGCCTAGATCCTTAACTATCTCCACTTCCGTCAGTGGCTGGCCCTGTATAGTATAATAGGAAGCAACTTGATTTAGGTTTCTTGTGAATCTAATAAACATGCACTTTTTCGGATTGAGATGCATTTTATTGTTTCTGCACCAGCGATCAAGTGAATCTATATCTCTTTGAAGTACCGCCGTATCCTGGATTGTTTTAATAACGTAGGAAACTTTTAGGTCATCTGCAAACATAAAAGGTTGGCAGTGTTTAAATTGATCGGGTAAGTCATTTATAAATAAATCAAATAATATAGGTCCCAAGTGCGATCCCTGCGGTACTCCGGAGGATATACTCCACAGTTGTGAATTATAACCGTTCACTACCACATAGAAATAGCGATCGCTTAGATAAGAGCTAAACCAATTTAACAAGGATCCGTTGATACCATAACTATAGAGTTTGTGAAGTAATAACTGATGTGACACTTTATCGAATGCTTTGCTGAAATCAGTGTACACAACATCCACCTGATTTCCAGCATCGACGGATTCAACCAAATATTCCACATAACTTGTCAGATTAGTGCATGTAGACCTTTGTTTAACAAAGCCGTGCTGGTGATTCGAAATATATTGTTTAAAATAACACTGCAAAAGAGGACATATTAAAGACTCGAAAATTTTGCCGAAAACAGGAAGAATTGAGATAGGTCTATACTCGCTAACTAAATTGTCGTCACCACCTTTCGGTATAGGCACAACGATAGCAACCTTCCAGCAAGCGGGAAAGATTCCAGTTCTTAACGACTCATTGAAGATGATGTGCAGGGGATCAACAATACTTCCAGCAAGACTTACTACAAATACAGATGCAATACCGTCAGATCCGGCACCTTTTGCGACATTAATAGATTTAAGTTTAGATAATATATCATCTTTACTAATTTTGATTGATGAAAACGACTCACCCGACCAATTAAAATTTTTTACCACATTTAAATTCAGATTGGGTTGTTCATGATTATAAACGGAGCTGAAATACTGTGCAAACATTTCACACATCTCTTTTCCATCCGAGGTGGAGGTTACGGCATTCGAAATTGTTGCAGGATAAGAACTAATACCTTTCCGCTTAGCCTTAAGAAATGACCAGAACGATTTAAGATCAACTGTGAGACTATCCTCAATTCGTGTTATATAGGAATTATAGCAAGAAATAGCTAATTTTTGACAACGTTTGCTAATAATTTTTAAAGAGATTTCATCCAAAGGATTTTTATATTTTTTAAATCTATTCCGTAATTTATTTTTTTCACGTAATAGTCGAATCAAATCACTACTAAACCACGGAGGAGTTTTATTGTTTTTTATTTTTGTTAAAGGAACAAATTTCTCAATTGTTGTCTGCAACTTCTGATTAAAAATCGCCACCATTTCATCGACGCCGTGGCAGTCAGAGAATAACTCACCCCACACAATATTATCAAGTACCTTTTTAATGGAGGCATAATCTGCTTTGTAATAGTTGTACTTTTTACCATCCTTGTTTGATTTAAGTTTATCTTGTTCAACAATCTGCACATCATTCTCTAAAGGTGGATGGAATGGGTCAATTTTACTAAACGCGCAGTTTGCTTCTGTCACATTACAAGTAGGAATATTACTTAAAACCAAGTCTAATATTTTATTATCTTTATTTAATACTAAGATATACTGGTGTAGGTTATGAACGCTAGCAAAATCAATCAAATGTTCTTCAAGCGGTGTCGCATAGTAATTCTTTGATTTATTAGACGACTGAATGGCGTAGTGGTTAGTGAACCTGACTACTGAGCCGAAGGTCCCGGGTTCGATTCCCGGCTGGGGCAGATATTTGTTTAAAGACAGATATTTGTACTCGGGTCTTGGGTGTTGATATTTATATTTAGTATCTATCTATCTATGTATTTGTGTAGATATATCAGCTGTCTGACACCCATAACACAGGTTCTGCCTAGCTTGGGGTCGGATGGCCGTGTGTGAGATGTCCCCACATATTTATTATTATTATTATTATATTACCATCAGAAGCCCATTTGATTGAGCTTAGATTGAAATCACCTATGATGAAAATATGTGAATTACAATTATCCAGTACTGTATTACAATTATCACTGGTATAAAGCAAGAGAGATTCTTTTGTGAGTAATATAGCAATTACTTTCTATTATGCTATTGTAGTTTCGCGTTTAACATGCTGTGCCCGTTATCCATTGAACTGAGACACTGTCTGTGGACACGCAATAGCATTGACTACTAGGCACTTATCATAATAATAAACTTAGTTTATCAGAAACATCTCAAAAATATGGAAGACTCGTTTCGTCCTGGTAAAATATGTGTGTTGTTTCATTACTATAATTGATATTAGTTAAACTTACTTTAATTTAATGTGTTGTGCACTTTATACACATGTTTTCTCAGTTGCTGTCTAATGCACATATTCAGAAATTGAAAGTACTTACGTCGCAAATAACTTTGAACTTGCGTTTACTTTAAGACTGTAGAAAAATCTGTCCAATATTGTTATTGTTATGGTCGATGGTCCAAAGAAGTTTTCCTGTACACTGGATACCCCTCCAAGAAAAACTACAGCCCACATACTAACCCTTCCTTTTCTCCTTCACAGCTGAAGAAGCAGCGGAGGCGGCGTCAGCGCTGGCGGCGCCGGCGGAGCCCCTGGGGGTGCGCGCGCCGCCGCGGGGGCAGCGCCACAACCCCTTCAACAAGCTGAATGAGGGGGATGCCAAGACTGTGCCGGGGAGTCGACATCGTTAGTAGCTTTTGTTTTATTTCGTTTTTGTGGTGGGATTTTTATTTAGTGTATAGCCATTAAGGTCTACTTATAATCTGAAGATGGTAAGAATCGTTCACTGGTAGACATATAAGCCTTCATCATAGAATCTGCATTGAATTTCATACCAACCCTTCGTAAGGTTGTTGGGCCAGCGGCTACAGCAGGGATAGTATTGAATACGCTTACGATGTTTTCCGTTTTCGTAACTATCATACTGCCTTCAAGGTTACTGTAGCTTGACAAAAAACAAATGAATGAGAGCTGTTGTAGAATAGTTACATTACAGTACAACAAGGTAGAGTCGTGGTTTGCGCAGCAGCTCCCGGTTTTTCATAAACAAGGGTGATGGCTCAGCTTCTCATCCCAACTTCCTTAACAGAAAACTAATCATCACTTATCACGTTACAGATAAAGAGAACCACAGACCAGAGAGCATGGCCCGCAAGAAGGTGTCATTCCGAGAGATCCACTCGGCCTTCGGTCGGCGAGTGCTGGCGGACCGCAACGAGACTCGAGCCAAGATCAACAAGCTACGGCAAGAGGAAGCCAAGCGCGCGCAGCCGCTCATACAGCTGTGATTGGCTGATGCAGCGGTGAAGAGAAGCTGTGATTGGCTGGCTCAGCGACGGCGTTTTCCGTACAGTATTAATATATTTACACCGTGTGTATAGATTTTATGACGGTTTATGACTTGGGAAAGATCGGTTTTGAAATTGGTGTTCAAATTTGTTGTTTGTTGGTGCGTCTAAATTGTTGAGGCACGAAATATAAATAAGTGCGGTCGTACTTTAGGTACGATGTTGAAATACCCTGTGGTAAAATTTTAAGTATATTTATCTCATATCTAAGCCTAAAATTTGATGTTGTAATAAGCGGCGGATCAATAACATGACGCAAATCGTCCAATGTGGACCAAAAGGTGCGTTGACGATTAATAAATATAAAAAAATAAAACTTCTTCCAGATATTAATAAATAATCAATAAGCCTTGAAAAATTAAGTTGAAATGCAATACCTATATAAAAAAGTTGTGTTTTTAATGCAAGTTTTGTTAACAAAAGATTTTATTATTTAAATGTTAAAATTCCTGTTTTATAAGATAACGGTACTTATTTAAATAATTATTAAGAGTAATCGCTTGCCTTTTAAAATTTAAGTTCCTGTTAACATATAAATAAATGCAATTTTTATTAATTTATTCTTAAGAGACTATTAATATCTAAGTTAGAATTTAAGCAATTATGAGGGTGTCGAAATAAAAAGAAAATATTTTGTATTAAGTAGTTTATTTTAAAATCTTTGTTATATAAACCAACACTTTATAACGACAACACTTGACAATGTTAGGGGAGAGTGAGTAGTAACACAAATTAATTATAATTATAGCCATAGGTACCTACCATCATGTCGGCCCCAGAAGCGTACAAAGTAAACGCATTTGGTATTACATCATCTTTAATTTAACGCAACTAGAACATTGAGCAATTCGATATTTTAAATTAAGAACATGACGGTTTTTACAATCCAGGCGAAAAGCTCGATCGATGGAAACTATAGGCCGCTAAAAATTAGAGCCATAATTTGCTTGTATGCAGACGCATTTCTTCCAAAACGGAAATAGTTAAGACACAGAAAAGTGACACTCTATACACAACAAAGTGAAAAACACACGAAAATAAATGGAAGACAGCAAATGCCCAGGTTGGAAAACATGGTAACAAAAACAACATAAATACACAAATGTTATTGTCGTGGGATAATGTAAAATGTCAAACTTTAACATTCTAAAATATAATGTTGGGGCGAGAGCGAACCGGGACGACAACCGACCGTTGCCGAATGTCGACCAATCACAGCGGTGGGCTGCGACTGTTGACCAATCAGAGCGGCCGGCCGCGGCCCGCTGCGCGCGCGCACGCACGTTACAAACAATATATGCCTCTATAAAATATAAGCCGTGTTCAAAACTACAACCATAATCAAGTCACTACATATAATATTGGGTTTACAATAAAACTCGTATAATAATCTTTAACCTCATTACAAGAACGTGCGACCTCCTTGAGCGGAGGTGTTCGAGTGAGGGTGTCCCCGGTGCACGCCAAGTCGCCTCAATAATACCTAAGCTACGTGATAATCTACAAATGAATTAAACAAGGGTGCGCGAATTTCATAAATACAAATGATACAATTTTTGGTAACAATTCCTTAAGTTAACGAAATGGACAGAGTGAACTGTGCACTGGAAAATTAATTGTTACAAAAGAGGGAGATAGAGAGAAAGTTAGTATTTACAAATTAAAAGTTACAAAACACTTAATTTACAGTTATTAAACACATCACTAACCCAATATTTTCTAAAACTAACTTAGGAATTACGAAGTATTAGTACATTTGCCTTGCAGTCATAAAACTAGTGCAGAAAAAAAAGTTATGACAAAAGACTACAGTATAGTATTCTACAGTTTGAAAATTACAAAAAACAAAACAAAGTTATATACATTTGTGTGGTGGGTGGGAGTTAATTAAGGATCTGGCCACTTGTAACAAAGAAAAGAAAAAGTTATATTTGGTCATAAGTACTAACTAAAATGTTATACACTAAATACTAGGTAAAATAATGAATCTTGTTATGAGCATAAATTATAAATGTTAGATACAAAATTTCAATATTTTAAATAACATAATAGTTCTTACGTAATGCTAATGATATAAATGTTTTTCTTCTCAACTCATCATAATATTAGTCCCGTCTAGTAGCTTAACACATACTGTTAAATATATTATAATGAATATTTAAATAATAAAATGCCATGTCTACCGTACGTACATATGTATACGCGATAAGCAAACAAACAACATTCTTACTATAATATTTAAACTAACTGATAAATATTTCGTAAATAAACTTAGGGTTTTAGCAAAGTGGCCAGGTGCTTGCGTGGTGGGTCCAACATTTTATAAATTAAAAAGAAAGCAACACGCACGACGTGTTGACAACCTCCTTTATGAGCCTCTATGTGCCTCTATATTGTCTTTCTCGTTTGTCTATGGTTGTCGCGCGGAGGTCGTGCGTGTTGCTTGCAGTATGAAGGTTTCATAGCTCGAACAGTTTCTTCCTCTCGGCCACCATCCCCACGAGGGAACAGCGCCGCGTCACGTCCAACGTTGCTCGCGATTGTTTTAATTCTGTAAAAAAATATAATTAAATAAGTAAAACAAAGTCAAACCACCACATTTTGACACGTAAAGCAGCAGGCTTCTCTCTTCATAATTTCCTTATGATAAATGACAGAGTTTTTTTTATTAGTGATCAACTCAGATGCTGGTAACTTAGTACTACCCGATAAATAGTAAACAAATTGTAACCTCTTATGTTTATACAACTATCTCTCTCTCACCTGTACGGGGGACAACTGCAGGTTTCTGGTGGTTTCCGTCTTGGCATACTGGATGTTGGCGCGCGCCGGCCTCGGGGCCTCCAATAGGGGACTCGAGCGGGACTTCGCCTGATTACCAATTGACCAATCAGAGTGCGGCTTTTAAAAGTTGGGCGGGGTCACGTCTTAGACTAAGGAGTAGAGATACGAAGCTCTTGACTCCTTATTCTAAGGACCACTAGTGTAGGCCATCAAATCAAAACGGTTTATAAATAACGGATAGTTTCGGTTAAATTGTTACTTGTTATAAATTATTAAATTTTCTTTAGTGTTTATGAAAAATGTTCGCGCATGAATGACTTTGGCGAGTCCACAATTAATTAGTTTAATTAAGAGAATTAGTCCACAGCAAACCTAGTAATGAGCGTGAAAAAAAGATCGGCATATTAAAAAATAAAATAATTATGTTATATTTTTACTAGAGCAGCCAACGTACTTGTTCAAATTTAATTATATGCAGATTATGGTTGGACTTTTCTTATCAGTTACGTATGGGCTAAAATAACATGCGTATGCAGAAAGTAAAATATAGACACAAGTTATTAAAATACTTTAGATCTAATTGGTGTTGTATTACTGTGATTACTTGTGCGAATTTACTACTTGGAAAAAAAAACCTTGAGCCAAGTAACGTTCATAAAAATATGTACAATAAACGTCAAATTGTCTCAAAGTCAAGAACGTTTTTCAAAATCCAAATCCAGCCGGAACATCTTTAAAAATAGCCATTGAAATCAAATAAACCCCTTCGATCAAGGAGGTCTGGCTGGATATAGATAAATGAAAAACATTCCTTAAAAGCCATAAACCATGAAGAATACCTTCAACATTTTCGTCTCGCTGCCACGCCGCCGCCAGCTGCCTCAGATGCTGCCACAGCGGCGCCTCCGCCCGCCCATGCTGTTAGTTCCCGTCACATTACAGAGATGGCGCAAGAACAACACTGAACCACTATAGACCAGAGGCGCCATCTTGTGGTAACAACAAGTACCAAATGTCAAACACAGATGGCGTTGTTTGAAGTAATTGCGCTTGGGCTCTTTCTGGTCTATGGATACATTCAGTGTTAGTCTTGGTTACGAGTGATCTCCCCTCCAAATATGATATACGTGCAAATTAGCGGGTTGATAGGTAGAAAGCTTAAGATTTTCCGTACACCACAAGTTATGATTAATTTTAATAAAGTTTATTTTGCACGGATATCGATAGAACGGATAAAGGGTGCTATGACAAAATCTACAGTTACAACTTTATTTACAATCTAAGAATACTTTAAAAGAATTTAGAGGGAAAACCAGTCGATAAATACAGTGATGGATAGCCAATCAGTAATATTTTAAGGTATGGATTTTGATCAAATACATGAGAGTGAAATTTCAAAGGGACTAATTTGAAACAAGAAATATTTACAAAATCAAGACACTTACTTATCAAAACTATTTATTACACTAAACTAGGTTGCATGTAGATGAATTGGTTATTTATGATATATTTATAACAATATGTGCATTGTGCAATGCATGATGCAATGACCAGGCAAGCGTGATGCTGAGTAAATAATTAGCGTGGAAATAACAACAAATGAACTATCCGAAAACATGTTCAGCCAACACAGAAAGTGGCGCCATCTTTTATTCCGGATAGGTAACTAAATACAAAGCTCTTTACCAGCTAGGCTGTACAAGCGTGATTCGGTGATTGCGTGAAGGAAAATTAAAAAGTTTAGTTTAAAAATGGAACATACCGGTCCGTTCTCTTCGATAAGCTGCGACAGGGTGGACGGCTCGCAGCTCTTCATGTCGTTAGCCTCCGATATGAGGTGCGCTCTCAGTTGCTTGTTCCTGTGGAGTAGAAGAATTATTTAAAAACATTCACGAGTGTCATATACAGGGTGTTGCAAAAAGGGTAAGTATACTAAGCCGAAACTTTCACGTGCAGGCCGGGCTTAGATATACCATGCTGCACATGTATGTTTCAGCTTAGTATACCATTGTTGCAACACCCTGTACATTACAAGTGGTATGTAGATGGCGATGGTCGTGCTGTTTGCTACGGTTTGGTAAGAAGGTTGCTATCAGTACGGAGCAGCAACGTCCCTACCCTGCACGGAGCGGCAACAACTCACCTGCAGTCGAGCTGCATGATGCGATGCTGTGCGTGCGCCAGCTGCGTGGTGGCTCCCTGGAGTCGTTCTTCTAAAGCAGCTGACTCGACGCACTTGATGGAATACTTCTCGGAGAGGGACAGGATCTCGCGCTTTATCTCTTCCATCTCTTGTCTGGAAGGTGACGGGGTTTTCACGTGAGTAGGTGTTTTCTTTGCTCTTTTGTTATTACGACGATATTGGAATTTTTACTTTTCCGAATTGACTTTAGTCTTTTTATAAGCGGTTTCTATTTTAAATGTATACATTTTTTACATAATAATTACTTTTTTATACAAAAAAAATTACACTGTGCAAAGCTGTGTGATTGCGTCATATTTTAAAATGAAATAAAAAAAAGAAACTACAAATTAATGGTCCATTGCTTTGGGAGCAATTATGTCACAGAAACACAGACAGCCACGTAATATTTATAACTCTTTTTTTCCTTAAAAGTTTTTATAATATACTCACTGGTGCCTAGTACTGAGCTGGCTCAGGTCGGGGGCTGAAGCGCCTCGGCTAAGGAACTCTGCCTTGAACTTGTCCACTTCCCTCCTCACTTCACTCTCATGCGCCTTCCGCATAGCATCTAGGGCTGCGAGTGTTGCGCGCGTCTCTTCTGCGAGCGCTTGCTCTTTGTCTAGCCTGGGGGGTAGGAGTATAGGGTTAGTAGGTTTGAAGGACATAAAATAATATGTAGTGTTTTGATGAGGGAGAAACGATTTGAATCTTTATGTAGATTGTTGGAAGAGGACTGCAAGTTTTGGTACGTTGTATTAGATATTTAGATTTAAATTTTTATAGAATTTTTGGTTTCGAATCCAGTTTTATGGAAAAAATATTACACGCGTGAAAGCTGAGATCGCAGCCTTAGCATATTTGTCTCTTTCTGGCATTACAAGCCCGCGCTATTACATTACAATGGCGAAAGTCAAGATTCTCTGTTATTGTCGACAAACTAAAGTATTGAATATAGGTACAGTTAGCTGCATAAGTAGCTATACACTTTTGAACCTTGTCAAACTCACTAACTGCCTTTTAATTAATTCAAGCAATGACGATTTGTTTAGTTGGTTGTTTGACAAGGTACAAAAGCGTTTAGCTACTTATGCAGCTGACTGTACGTATAACTCACCTCAACTGCTCCCGCTCAGCCCGATGCTTCTCCTCCATCTCCCGCACGATCCTGCGATGCGAGGACTCCATGGCCAGCAGCCCCTTCTCGCACAGCCCGCGCAGCTGCTCGATCTCCTGCTGGTACCGCGCGCGCAGCCCGTCGCCGTGCGCGTCGGGGGCCGCGCTCTGCGGGCAGTGCGCCTGGGTTAAGAAAACAAAAAGAAGGGTTACACTACAGGGTGTTGCAAAAAAAACATTTTCCATAGAAACTATGTCGGTCACGTGACTTTTTACTATGGAGAATGACTAAAATTTTTCGCGAATTTTGAAATTCTGATTTCATTTTCGAGCTTAGATATACCATGCTGTACTGTAGGTTTTGGCTTAGTATACCCTTTTGGCAACACCCTGTATACTGACGAAATACGACCGAACGAGGGCTGTCGCTGTCGTGTAATCGCATACAACAGAAGGGTAGGTAAGGGTACGGGGCGCATTTAAAGGTATAAAATAACTTATAGGTATAGAAGAAGCAATGAAATTGGAATGAAAGAGCTAATTAAGTTGATTAGGGGCTCAGCTAGAGTATCGTAATTTGGTTCGTTTAAGTATGTAAGAAATAAGACACAGGTGTATAGGTACCTCTCTTACCTGATAAGCAGCTCGCAAGCTATCGAGTTGCGCGGAGTACTCGGAGTCGAGCGCGGCGAGGCGGCGCTCCAGGCGGCGCGCGCGGTCCCGCAGCTGCGCGCGCTCGCGCTCGTGCTGCGCCGTGAGCTGCGCGCGCGCCCGCCGCGCCGCCGCCAGCGCCGCCGCCTGCTGCGCCGCCGCCGACTCCCCGCGCGCGCGCTCGCCCTGCAGCCGCTCCAGCTGCTCCTGCAGCTGCCGGCACGCAGCGCACGGCGCCAGCGGCAGCAGCGCCTCCACCCGCGCCCGCAGCGCTTCGACGCGGTCGAAGATGCTGCCAGCGCCGGGCGCCGCTCCCCCCGGCCCGGGCTCGGGCGCGCCGGCGCGGGCGTGCAGCGCGCGCTCTAGCGCCGCCACCGCCGCCTCCGCGCGCGCCAGCCCCGCGCCCATCTTCATCGAGTCTTCACTGTTACCGGAACAGTCACTGGAGAAGAGCGCGCGGCACTCGGTCGAGAAGTGCTG
This sequence comes from Plutella xylostella, assembly GCF_932276165.1. NCBI lineage: Eukaryota > Metazoa > Arthropoda > Insecta > Lepidoptera > Plutellidae > Plutella > Plutella xylostella. The sequence continues at coordinate 8,128,535 of NC_063990.1, forward strand.
GAACAAGTAGACGAACTCGGCCTCGGCGGCCGGGTCGGAGTCCAGCGAGGACAGCGCGTCGGCGGGCGCGGGCGGGCCGGGGGGCGCGGGGGCGGCGCGGTACGAGCCCTCCAGCACGGCCACGCGCGCGTCCACCAGCGCCTTGTGCGCCAGCACGTCCGCCAGCCGCTGCAGCAGCTCGCGCGAGGGCCGCGCGGGGGCGGGCGCGGGGCCGGGCGCGGCGGGGGGCACGCGCGCCGCCGCGTCGCGCGCCGCCGCCTCCAGCTCGCAGCGCAGGTGGTCGTGCGCCGCGCGCCACCACAGCTCCAGGTCGGCGCGGGCCTGCGCCGTGAGCGTGAGGCGGGCGCGGCGCGCGGCGTCCAGCGAGCGCTCGCCCAGCGCGGCGGCGCGGGCCAGCGCGCGGGCCACCTCGGCGCGCACCAGCTCGGCGCCCAGCGCGTCGCGCGCCGCGGCCCACGCCTGGCGCACGCGCGCGCCGCACTCAGCCGGCACCGCCCGCGGGGGCGCCTCGCCCGCCAGCGCCGCCGCCAGCTCGCCCAGCGTGTCCGTCTTGAACCGCTCCACGGCGGCGGCAGCGGCGCGCTGGGCGGCCCGCAGCGCGTCCAGCTCGCCCGCGCGCAGCGCCAGCCCCCCCGCGCGCGCCTCCCCCGCGCCCGCCGCGCCGCCCCCCACGTCTATCTTGCGCGCCAGGATGCGCGCCAGGTGCTCCAGCGAGCTGCGCGACGTCGCGCCCGCTCGCCCGCACTCGCCGTTTATCTTACAGTGTAGGTTATCGATTAGTTGACTAGTTTCTTGTATTTCAGACTTTATTAAACTCGCGAAGAACCTGCTCCCGCTGGAGGAGTCGAGGGCCTCCTGGATGCGCGCCACCAGCACGGCCTCGTAGGCCAGCTTCTCGGCCAGCAACTCCAGCTCGCGGCGCGGGGTCAGCTCGCCCGCGTCCAGCAGCGCGGCCTTGCGGCGCGACACGTCCAGCAGCTTGCCGCGCAGCTGCGCCTCCAGCTGCTCCACCACCTGCGTCACGGCGTCGTCCGCCCCGCCCTCGCCCTCCCCGCCCGAGCCCGAGTCCCCGCCCCCGCCCTCGCCCTCGCCCTCCACCACGCACTTGTCGAAGCACTCCTGCAGGCGCCGGCTGACGTCCGCGAGACACTTCTCCATGGACTTGAGGCTGTACTTCTTGTCGAGCGGCGAGGGCGAGCGGCGCGACTTGGCGGCGCGCACGGCCGACATCTGGCAGAGGCACTCGTTGACCTTCTCGCGCGAGTGGATGACCACGGCCTCGAGGCTCTGCAGGCGGTCCAGCAGGTGTCGCTGCGCCGCGGTGCCGCAGGGCGCGGGGGCGGGGGGCGCGGGGGCGGCGGGGGCGGGGGCCAGCGCCTCGCAGGACGCGGCCAGGTCGCGCCGCTGCCCGAGCGCGGAGGCCACCTTGGTCTCGAGCGACGTGAGCCGCACCAGCATCTTCATGGGCTCGGCGCTGGTGGCGCTGTCCAGCGACTTCCTCCGCAGCCGCGCCGCCAGCCGCTTCATGCGCTTCTCCTCCGACGTGCTGTCTGATTTGGTTACTTTTTCTTTGGCAGGCGACGAACTCTTGGACGACGGAGCGTTGATAGTGGGGGCGGGATCTCCAGCTTCTAGCATCGATATTTTGCTTTCTAGTTCGGTGAGCTTCTCCTCCACTTCTTTGCCGAGTGAGAACGACTCTCGTCCCTTCAATGACAAACTGCGGCGCTTTTCCCGTGACTCCGTCTTTTGAATTTTATGTTTTAACGTTCTGACTTGTTTGTCCGAAGCCGTCAGTTTCTGTGTAAGGTCTAGAATGCGCGCCGCCATCAGATCGATCTCCGACCTGCTGCATTGCTCTCTCAGCTTCATTTCATTTCTTAACTTCAAATTCGTAACTTCTAGTTCATCGTACATGTTATTTGATTCCCGTAGTTCCTTTTTCATACATTTTATTTCTTGAATAGCCATTAGGAATCTATTTCTGAGTTCGCAATATTCTTCGATCAGTTGATCTTTATCTAAAGATTCAAACTCCAGGTCGTTGTTCAAATTACTGAGGTCACTGAGAGAGCCGATGCTTTTTCTCTTTTCCTTCGATGGAGATTCGGCGACGATTCGACTTTCGAGCTCTCGGATTCTAGAGTACAAGTTGTCGTTTTCTTGCACGCTCTTCATCAGTTTGTCGTTGAGTTCGTTGAGCTCTCGCTGCAGTTGCTTGACGGTCTCCTGCGCGGTCGTCAGCTGTCTCGTCAGATGCTCGCAATGCTCCGTCGACTCTTTCAGGAAGTTTTGCGTTTCAGTCAGCTTGTTCTCCCATAGCGTCTTGTCCTGGTTGTACATTTGCTTTATCGCATCTATGTTCTCAGCTTCTTTCGTCCTCAGCGACAGTTCTTCTTCCTTCTTCTGTAACGTTATGACTAACTCCTCCATTTTCTTTTCTCGTAATGCGGCTTCGGATTTGAGTTTTCTTAGTCGAGCTAGCTCAGATTCAGCAGCAGTCACTTCAGTCAGGGCTTGTTGCAACTGCTTTCTCAGATCTTCAATTTCGATGTACTGTTTGTCGATAGTCGATATGTAGCTGCGCTTGCGCGGCTCGCTTTGTTTCTCGTTTTCGTCGACGTCCTCAGTGGGACGTTCTTTTTCTTTGGTTGCGTCAATTTCGTCTTTGTCACCTTTCGGCGTATCACTTCGCGGGGGTATTTGGTGGCAGCCTCTGGCCCGGACTTTTTCCTTTACTTTGGATATGGGTGTTCGACTGAGGATGGGCGAGGGCGGCGGCTGCGGCGCCACGTCGCCCCAGTCCGCGCTGTCTCGCCGCCCGCCCTCCGACGCCGTCCTGTATTCCTCGTCCGAAGAGAAGGGCGCAGATCGACTCGTGATGGGCGTGACTGGTGTGACGGGCGAGGTGGATGACTCTGATGCCTGGTCTATGTTGTCTTCCCGCAGTATGAGCGACAGTGGCGCCGTGTCCGGTAGACCCGCCGTTCTTCTGATAGCCGACACCCAGTTCGCCCGGATGCCTGCCGTCACCGCAGACAGAACTATGTGTTTACCATCCCAAGTCTGTAACAAAAAATACATACATTTTAAGTTCCCTACCAAAACTACAGTGAAAGTTACATTTAAAGTCCGTTAAACCAAACTACTAACCTCAGTCTCAAAAGCATATCCATTGGTCGACGCTGACGTAGGCAACTCCACCACTCTGGCCACTCCGCTCAGATCGATGACTCCGTCCATCAGGCCCCTGTGCTCAGCGTGGGGGTCCCTGAAGTAGAGCAGCGCGGCGCCGCGTAGCACGAACCAGTGGCGCGACCAGCCGCCGGGGCCGCGGCGCTGCAGCCAGCCGGCGCGCGCGTGCAGCAGGCGCTCCGCTGGGAGCTCCACTCGGCCCCCTTCGTTAGGTTCTTGGTTCTCCGCGATGTCTGCCGGCTCGCTGCCCTCGCTCGCTGAGCTGGAGCTGCCCTCTTCTGGGGGGACGCCGCCGTCTGGAGTGCCGCGGGGCTGTGGAGGGTGAGGATTGTGGTGTTAGGAATATTGTAATTTTGGTTAAGATTGAAGGAGAAAAACTTCAACGATGATTTGCTTGATAAACTAAACCAAAGTTTATTATTAGGGGCTTTTCAGACCCTATTTTAAATTCACAACAAGGTTGAAACACACGAATTTCGACTCTTTACATCAATCAAAAAGATGAAATTCGTACCTATATCAAAACGTCAATTTTAAACCTACATATTTTAAAGTATCAAAAAGCTCTATGAATTTATATAAAAATATTATTATTATAAAATTTATTTAATATTAGGTTAGTATTTATCACCGACATAACAAGCAGAAGAACTTACCGGTAGTCGATCAGGCGGCGGCAGCCTCGTGGGCCGCTCGAGGGCGGGCGGCAGCGCGCGGCGCGACCGGGGCCGGGTGAGCGACGCCGCGATGTCGCGCAGCTGCTCGTCGTACTGCTGGTGCTGCTGCTGCAGCAGCGGGGAGCGGACGCTTGCTGGAGGGAGATAGGGAATGGTATTAGAGGGAGGGCAATTTTAAGAAAGTCTTTCAAAGCGACCGTCTGTGACGCCGCGGCAGAGCGTCTGATGAATTTCCTATGGAAATTGATATAAGTAACGTGCAGCGTCAGCCACAGTTCGAGCGTTGAGAGGCGCCGCGTTAGAGACGCTCTGTGATGCTGAGCTTGAACGGGCATCTTTAGGCCTTGTTTAAAGAATTTGTTTACCGCGATTTTCACTAAATGGCGCTGGTGTAATATTTCTACATCGCGGTATGGTTGTGTTTAGCAACCACCATATAAGACTTCCAATACTTCGAATAAAGACGTGTGTGTGTGATCCTAAAATACAGAGTTTTTCTTAACTAGGCCGGGGCATGAATATTTTGGTTGGTAAGTATATTTCTCTGTACGGCTTGCGTAGTTTGGTCAGTTTTGCTTATGTCGTTTAGATACTGTATGTATTTCGTTGAGGCCACAATTATGTACCTTAGGCATTCATGGATACATATATAGGTACATACATACATAATAATATTATAAGTATAATCTGTCTACGAAGTCGAGTTTGGTTTAAGGCTGCTGCAGGCGAACTATCCGCCGCCACGCTGAACGGCCGATCAGTTTGCCTACTGGCAGACTTAATCCTCGTTTGTTCTGGAACATACCATCGTCGTTGGAGGGCGTGGAGGGCTCGGCCCAGGTGTCGCGGCGCCGCGAGCGCGCCTTCTCCTCGCCGTTGATCTTGTCGCGGGTCGGCGGCGACGCGGACGACACCGGCTGGTCCGTGTACACTAAAAGAAAATATAGTTTCACTTTTAATACACATTATACAACAGCGTGGGAAAGTAACCAGTAAATAACTTTTCTCGGTAAAACTGATAATTATTGATGAAAAAAATATTCACGACTTCACAATGGCTTTTTAAATACGCAAAAGAAAATCACATGTTATTTAAAATCATTACAGATAAAATCTACGCCCCGCAAAACCTTAAAACTACACGACTGAATGGGATCCGGCATTTTTCACATCATAAATTGTGTTAAGTGGAACGCAGCTCTCGACACAATGGGCTGTAAATATTTAGTTGCAGCCCCGCGTGTGCAATACGGGAGAGGCTTATTATAACATCTACATTATAATTAAGTAAATCGCGGAGCCTATGGTCATAAATTCCACATCAACATATTGCTGCAATTCACCCATAAAATAATATTTAACGCCGCCCAATAAAGTTGAGTGCAATACAAATTACAAGCGCCGTTCCAGCAACAACTGCTAAATGCACAAATCTGGTAACGACCGGATGGCATGCGAGCATCACTCAAGGTCGACAAAAAAGTAAAGCTGCCGCCCTTTTTAACGTATTATTATTAAGGTAGTGAAATAAGCTCGCGGTCGGAGCGAAGATCAAATAATATAAATGAACTGTCATTATGTAAAATTGTAGAGCCGCAGTTCTGAGAAATAGGTCTTAAATCGGCCGGCGGGCGCGCACGCGATCCCGGGTATAATACCACTTAAATACTTATAACTATGTTAATGATAATGCAAGGGCCGTCGCCGCCATCTTGTGAAATTGGGAACTTGTACTTGTCCCTCAGCGCTCGCAGCAATGCTGAATGAGAAAGTGAACGTGACTGATATGAGAAGCATTCATTGAGAATGTGGCATCCGCATCGCTCTACTCGGAGGCTGGTTAAAAGCGATATATGGTTTCGTATTAAGATTCTTTCCGGTTTAAAGTCTTCAAAGAATTGCATTGGCCCGGGTTTTACAGAAAACCCCTTTGAGGAAAAAATCTTATTAAGTAACTACATTATAAATGTGGCTTACTTATTATAAATTTTATCTTATCGTCAAAGTTCGAAAGTTCAACCCAATACCAATGATCCACAACCAATTTATGCAATACATAGGTACACACACACCTTGTAGGTAGGTGAGTTGGTACTTCAATTATCTTGATTTTGTAATCACAATGTCACAAAGAAAGACCCGGAATCGTGACCTATCAAATTCGCGCATCGTGATCTCCATTCGGAGAAAAGTCCATTAATTTCGGACAAGCCGAGGCCCGACATTGCTCATGACTGACTAATGGTCGCGGGTTCAACGACCTACGTACGTATGTATGGGCATTTCAGTTTTTTCTATACGATAATTGTATTTTTTGTAGCTGTAAGTGTAACTGGTTGGTACAACCTAGCACGTGTCAAAACGAGCACTTGCAGTTCGAAACTTACCTTATGATGCAAGGTTCACGAATAGTATATGGCCCAAAGTGGTTTGCGTGATGTTTCTTCTATTGTATATGCCGTGTGCGTATTTTGATTTAGTTACATAGGTAACGAGAAGTCAATCATGCAAAGTGGCTTATTAGTTATTACATTTCTTGCTGATGTTATTAACTGGACGAGTGATTTGGCAAGCGAGGTCGAACGACTATACTTACGAATAATGTATGTTATAGGTAGGTATACCTACGACCGTTTAGCATCAATAATTCCTATTATTTAAGTATTTAATTTAATGATTGGAAATCATACGAGGAGCATAAGTAAAAGTGCGTACATTTGCGCAGATTTAGAGATAAATACACGTAATGTTGCGCAGAGCTGTGCGCATTAATCGGCGCTGGGCCGCGCACAATGCGCCGTGGGTGTCAATGATTTACGCACCGTCTGCGAACCACCTCATTCATATTTATTAACATTCGCCATTTTTTTCATAGTAAATCTTTGAGGAATGACGTACGTGACACCCCGCCGTGTGTCTATTGTCATAGAGAAGGACCTAATACAGATAAAAAAGATTGTACTTAAAAAAAAATTAAGTTATAACAACTGCAATTAGGTATTCATCGAGCAGCTATAGAAAGATAGCTAATTAAATAGGCTCAAAGCAACACGAAGGTCAGTTCCATTATTAACCAGTTGAAACTCTCTACTCTGCATTGAGTACTCTATAATATTGCAAATATTACTAGTAAAAACTTGCTGTGCGCGCGCGCAATACTTTTTACATTTGAAAAGTCAGTTAAAGTAATGCTTAAGTTATCGTCCCTTATGACGAAACTGTAATAAGCGCTACATATTATTTAAAATCATCATAAAGCTTCCATAGTAATAAACCATCGATGCATGATAGGCGCTGAACATAATACCTAAGTATAAGTAAGCAATATAAGATTAAGCCAAATAGGTTGCAATCAAGCAAACCGCTTGGCCATTATTCGCTCTGATTGGAATAAACGTAACCATTTATAAATACGTTTAATGATGATTTACTAGTACAATAGGTAGTAATATATCTGCATAGAGTCCGCGGAGTAGATAAATGGGATCATATTTGCGCGGGCACAGACCAGCGCGGGGCCGACAAAGCTTCTCTGTTTATTTTGTCAATTAATTTCACAGATCCGGAGGGCTGCTTTGCCTATTTGAATATCGAAGCTATACAGGTATTATTGAATTAGGTCATAGAATAATACACATTGTACTTACATGTTTGAAATATTACTTATAACAACTAAACCACGACGACCATTACCTACTATAATTTTCGAATTTAAGCTCTTGACGTCAGAACTTCGTGCGCGTTGATGTCTTTTGTATGGAGGTGATTTTGCCCACGATTTTTTTGAACTCTTTTTTTATAATTGGTAGCTCTTAGTACTTGTTAAACGTATTTTTGTAATACAGTAAGTTACAATGATGACCATATGTTTGTGTATAAAAATAAGTTATTGTAGAACTTGATAAGTAGGTAATTAATTATTATCTTTCTCTGCATAGGTACAATACTTCCGTTTAAACAGAATATGAGACCAATAACATGGTGCTCGCATATTTAATACACTGTTATTTGTATAGCGGAAAAGGCGCAGAAATCACCGTATGTTTTGAGGCTTCCTAATTGTCTTTGGTAAGCCAGCACGGCGGCGGCGGCGGCGGCGCACGGAGGGTTCCGCAATAGATAATATCGCTGTGTACGTGTTTGTGGTCTCACAACTAATATCTAGGAAATGTTGGCGAAATTATTATCTAAATTAAACATTTCCTAACTTGTGTAAAAGTGGCTCGTATATAGGTCGTCGTGGATGTTGGAGAATGTTTGTTGGGAAGTTGTTGTAGACACAAAACATTTTGTGTTATTGTAGTTAGGTACGTAAAAGTGGTTGTGACAGTAAAACTTTGTTTAAAAACTATTGCACCTAGATATGATTAAAATGCCTACGGATTTACGGCTTAAAGTTTTAGTGGTAAATGATATTTTTTTAAGTAGGTACATAATTACTTCGGTACCAATATAATTAAGTGATTTTAGTAGACTTAAACTTCAAGTTACCTGAAATAGTTTTAGCTGGAAATGCTCACCGTGGTATTGTGTTCCATGATTTATATTGAACATTTCTTAACAGTTCCGAAATTTTGCACGAAATCAGCAATGCTGCCTTAAGAGGTTTCCAATCGTTTTGAATATTCCAATACGAATATCGTTTACGAAATTTGCCTTTAATTTATGTCTTGTTTAAGCAATTTGATTATGCTAAGATTTATTTAAGTTCAAAGGGATTTGGGAATGTTACGTCGTAGGTACTTAGAGGTACATTAAATGTTATTTCGATACGGGCGTATACGTATTATTTAAGGCTGTTACTTGCGCTAACTAGCGCCTTCAATTGAAAAAGTATGTATTTAATTTACACGACAGCGCTTAGGTAGTCTTTGATGTTTATATCATTCAGATGGCCTTTGATAGTTATTTGATAATCTAACTGTATTTAGGTAGATTTATTTGTTCTGAGAAGCAGTCACCCAATCAATACCGACGGCAGTAATAGTAGTGTAACTTCCAACACTTCAATCCGCATTGAGCATCAAAATGAGTGGATATGGCATCTATGTTAAGTACCTACTAAGAAAAATAATAAATAAGAAACAAAATCATTACAAATGACTAACTCCTAATAATTAACTACCTACCTATAAACGCAAGTAGGTATTTTAGTTTAAATACATATTTGCACAACAAGTAGCAAAAATAAATAAAATAAGCTTCTTTATTAAAATAGGTATACATATTTACTTACTATAATTTGTATACCTACTTATTTTATTATTCTTCATCGAACAAACATTGGCCTATATTCTGAAATTCCCAACCAATCACCGCCACGCGTCCCCGCGTCTATCGCAGCACTCGGAGGCGCGAGCGCAATAAATAGTGAGGCAGCCTGCGCCCGCGCACAGCTAATCAAAGTCCGTTAACTGCGCGAGACATCGCGAGCCAGCCCCGCTCACCCACCCGTGAGATACGACCGGAATAACTTCCTAACTGATCCTTTCATCTGCTCGGAGTGATCGGCCCAGTTTCTCACTTGAGTACCTAAATGTAACTAAGAGTGAACTTAAGTAATAGTCCCCCTGAACTTGACATCTCAACCACAGAACAAAACCAATTCAGGGGTAGGGTAGGTAACACATTTTTTTCATGTTTTTCGTTTGTATAAGAAGAGGACTAGCCTTAAAACCTAACCTATAAACGAGTTAGTTACGAGTTTTGTTATAACAGTACAGTTTGGTAATTACCTTTCTGATATCTTTGCACCGGCCGGCAGTTCGACTTCAGTCACTCCCTTTTACTGCCTATTCATCACAAAATAACTACCAAGTCTTGCTATCATGCTCATGGGCTAAATTTTCTTACTATCTTAGTTATCGTGATCGCATAGGAACGAACTAGCAACAAAATAGGTGCTAAAGACTAACAAGCAAAGCGCTGCAGCGCTGGATTCCTCGCGTCAATTAGACGAGCAACGTAACGTTTATAAATGATACTGCTTCCTTATTCTGGGAAATGTTGTAATTTAACTGAGATTAAATAAGGGTAATGAACGGACACAATCGATAGATCTACACAAAATAGCTGTACGTACCTAATAGCAGATAGTTTCAACTGAAACTGAAGTTTTTCTTTTCTCAGATAAATAATGAGTAGGTATACTTACCTAACATCTCGCATATACACCTAATAAAAGAAAAGTATTTAACTATTTTATAGTGGTTAGCGACCCTGACTACTTAGTGGTTAGCGACCCTGACTACTTAGTGGTTAGCGACCCTGACTACTGACGACCGAATGGCGTAGTGGTTAGCGACCCTGACTACTGAGCCGATGGTCCCGGGTTCGATTCCCGGCTGGGGCAGATATTTGTTTAAACACAGATATTTGTTCTCAGGTCTTGGATGTGCCCGTAAAATGGCAATAGGCCCGCCCCCTATTACATTGGGACTAACATAACACTCTGGCGAAAAGTGGGTGCAGCAATGCACCTCTGCCTACCCCGCAAGGGAGTACATTAGTACAAGGCGTGAGTGCGTGTGTGTGTGTGTATTTTATTTTTATACCATAATATATGTCAAAGGTTATTTAATTTCCTACCCTTGACCAGCTCACATACCATCACAATTTAAGCACTAGAGAGGGCTGAGCCTAATGCGCTTGCGCATACCGAATCGTAACAAATTGAGAAAGACGCGGCCGAACACCTGGATCCATAATTACTAACGGTGTTTCAGGGTTTCCATAACCTTTAATTACAGATACCAATTCGATATTCGCAACTCTATGATATTAAATAGTTATTTAAACGGTATTTAGGTGCCACGGGAATGCTTTATAGTTTTGCTTCCTAATCTGTGTGAGACATCTCATATTGAACTAAAGTACGTATTTAGACGGGATTTATTGGGGATTTATTCTAAAGTTTGCTAGGTATTGTTAGTAATCTATCAAGGTTTTCTGTTGGTACTAATCGAGTGAACTTTGCGTGCGAGTAACTAGTATTAACAGTTTAACTAAACATTCGAATGATATTGGTAAAAATTATATGAAAAAATATAAGCATAAATGCGTTATAAGTTAGCTTTGACTGACAGAAAATTAGTGATACGTTTTTGTAGGAAGCGTATCTTTATTAGTTAGGAGTGCGTTTTATTTATCAGTCTGCAAAAACACTCACATAGATCGATTACCTCTGTCATAACGTCATAACCAAAACAACTTACTGATTCAGTATTACACAGTCGGAATAAATACATTCATTTATATTTACGAGGACTGCCAACACCTCTTAGTTTCTGCTCAGGCCATATTCGTTCAATGAGGTTAGGCGAATTGATGGCTGCCAGGCCGCCCTCGTCTGTCGCAACAAGGAGTATCTGATGCATGCCACTGAGTTATGGTGGAAATCGAAAGTTCTAGACTTGAGAGTCTGTGTCTATACATATAGTTAGGGTTAGCGCCACGCCTTGCTTATCGTCTTTGGTTTTGCAAATAGGTAAACTGCAGGTGGGTAAGTTCTTATAGTTTTCTGATCTTAAACAAACAAATGTTTTTGAATATTTTTTCTTCTACAAGGTTTTTTTCCAATAAAAGCATTATCACAAAAAAAAACTTCTAATACGTACCTAAACTAAACCTAAACTAAGTATTTCAATCATTGATGGCAGTAATTCAAACTACACCGTACGCCCACGACTTCGATCGGTAGTATCACACATCACACTTTTATATCCGGTCTATGAGACCTTATCACTGTCGTAATAAGTACCTACCAATTTTGATTTCATTATGCTATTATTGAGAAATCAATGCACCCAAAGTCTCCGTACTATAATTTGCAGACCATTAAAGCCATAGGGAAAAACCTTATTTTTCAGATTTTAACTTCCTATTTTATTATCTTGCAGCAACATTAGGTAGACATTCATGATAATCATTTATTTTGTTCTAGGTATGACATAATGCAGTTTTTGTTTCATAACGTTGCCCGTAGGCCGCATGCCTATTTATTTGTTAATTTCAATGCTTGCTGATTGGGCCATGCGGGTCGGGTTTTACCGAGTTTAGTTTTGTTGTAAAAACTTGTTGTTGTAGGACGATCAAAGACCTGACAATTTAAATTAATTAGCTCGTTAATTAATATTAGAGTGACACACGCACACCTCCGTTAGTATTTTTTTAGTGTACCGCGTAACCCAGTTACAAATAAATAATACATTTATTATCATCGAATAGGCAAACGTAGTGTGGGACGTCCTCCGTTTAACGAATGATATTTTGTAAAGTAGCCGGTAGCGGTTATAGGCAATATCGTAGCGTCTCTTGGATGATGTCTAGGTATTACCAGCAGTACACAGCTGCCGCTACACGGGTTCGTTATCGAAGTAGATAAACGTCACTACATCGCGATTCGCCATAAATATGGCGCTGTGATTGGTAGAAACAGAAACGCGCATTAAAGGAGTTTATCGCCAAAGTCAAAGATAAGACGCACAGTTTCCCCTCGTACCTTTAGTATCGATGGGCGGCGGCGCGGACAGCGTGGGGATCTCGGGCTGCGGCGGCTGCACGCGCGGGCCGGGCCACGTGGTGGTGCCGTAGCGCCGCGGGCCGTCCGCCGCGTCGCGGAGCGTGCACGCGTCCGCTGAGTACTCTGCGGAACGTGGGGTTGTGGTTAGTCATGATTACCAGTGTCGCACATTATAAAGGAAGGTTCATCATCATCACGAACCTTCACGTCCCAACTGCCGGGACACGGGTCTCTTTCCATTGAAGTAAGGTTTTTAGGCTTAGTCCACCACGCTGGCCTAGTACGGATTGGTGGACTAAAATATACTTACTTAGTTTAAATTTTATCGATTAAAAACACTTTCATAAACACTGAAATTATCTAAGTACCTACTTATATTATACTTAGTTATAATAGGAAGGTGCATGCGCGCATATACTTATATGCGTTTAAAAATCTCTGAAAAATTTAGTAGGTATAGGTATGTGTTTATCACGTGATAAGATTTAAAAATTATGAAATTGTTGATTATGATGATTATAAGGTAATAAAAGGGTTAATGCTTACTTCTGGCGGTAGAAGATGATAGCAAACTGGCAGTCTGACCTCCGGGGAACGTCGCGTTTCGTTTGTGTCGACCCTGCGGACAAAATTGCATCATTTATTATTAACTATTACATGAATTACAAATTAATATAAATACACCGTTTAACTTAGGTATGGAAAGCATAAAAGGACAAGCTTTAGCGACTTTTCAATGAAATCCAGGACTCAAGTCATCGATCACACTTCGACATCTCTTTGTGAGTAAACAAAGTGTGTGAACGGGACCTGACAGCCTGAATGCGGAGAAGCCTTGGTCTGCTGATGCTTTGATGCTTCGTAAAGACTATATGGGCTGTCTCGGCGATGCGATATTCTTATGAGTTAAGTTACGCCGAGGTCCCAGGTTGCGTCGTCGCAACGTCGAAGTTTTTCATATATTTTATATAACTGTGCCCGCAAGCTTCGCTTCGCTTTAAAAAGTTTTCCCGTGGGAATTCCGGGATAAAAAGTAGCCTATGTTCTTTCTCAGGGTCTAGACCATATGTATACCAAATTTTAATTCAAATCCGTTCAGTAGTTTTGGCGTGAAAGAGTAACAGACAGACCGTCACAGTTAGGATGATGCGCCGCAACGCAGCGCGACGCTTAGATAAAAGGAATCAAGCATAAAAACCAGAAGTAGGTATGTAAAAGGTTTTTAACAAAAACTAACACTATCTCACACTGCAAGATTATCTATCTATGCAAACTTACTCGTCATATATTATTTATTAATCAAAAATATTGTAGGTAGTCACAAAAAGGCATATCGGCATATCGAAGTATGAATCTGTTACACAATACAGTACCATATTACTTCGACCCTTCGTCATTAATCACTGCACCTGATTTCTTTGCAGACTCCCACTTGACACGAGCTTAAAGGATTTAACGTCACTTCAGGACACACCCTTCACTTTGCAAGGATTTCTTTTTTAATATTTCTCATTGGTATTTTATAATTTATGCATTTCGTATTCTACAGAACATCTGAAATGATTAAGGTGTAAATTGGTAGTGGACGATATGATTATTTCTTAATCAAAGCTTTAGTATAGTAAGTAGACCACCGACATATCGCAACGTCACTACAGGTTTCTATCTATGTAGTTCTTCAGGGAATCATTGACATGTTGCTCGGCAAAAATAAATATCCATAGAAATAGGTCAGTAAGTACATCGTTCATCGTTCGCCACCAATTTGCCCCTAACCTTTTAATGTGTGTTCTGGAACATATAAATACTAAGTTTAGCATATCTATGGGATTGTTCAGTTGAAACCTGTTCTGAAATATTAAAATGAGGCGTCAAATAGTGTTGAAAGTGAGGAGGCCGGGGTCAGCGCCCGGTGCCGCCGGGCATCGAAGCTGTATCGCGCCGCTTGTTACAGATATGCTCCACAACTCATCTACGTGTTACCAATACACGGTTAGTGTGGATACTTTTCTTAAACAGCGTATCATGTGCAGTTTGATCACATCATCTACTGGTCAAACTGAATAACTGCCACTAAACGGTGTTTTTCTTTGTACGTACTGGAGAATTTTGATGACTTTTCTTATGCAGAAGCAAAATTGTACAGAATGACCCCCTGAGCCCTGAGTCACCCCCTATCGGCTAACTAGCCCTTTTTTGACGCTCTGTATAATTACTAATAATTACTAAATAGTAGAGGTAAATTTATTTTAGTCTCATGGTCCATTATGTAAGTATGAGTTATTCCTATCCATGTTCGCATCCACACTAGTCTTGTCTTTGCAGTCGTCATGTTGCCAGTCATCAGCTACAATGGGGGGCGGGCCATCAACAGGGGGCACGTCCCCCCCCCCTTCTCCTCTCGTCACGGCATTTTTTTGCCCCCCACCCCACATCCGTGACCGGGCCACATTCCTTTAAAATCCTTTTGATTTTAGAGCTTTAAATATATGGTGCATGATACATATATACGGTTTTCTAGGTGCATGTGCCTATATTCATATTGTTCATTATGCTGGTAAGTACGTAATATACATGGATGAGGATGGCCTATTGGTGTATATTAGATGATTTAGTTTGAATGAAAATCACCCCTTGAAAGTTGTTTTGAATTCACTAATGTCATTATCGAATCTGTAACGTTACGAGTACATTACACGCCAATGCTCTCGGTGAAGTAGCACCTTTACAGTGGAGATATGATTATATCTAAATATCTATAATAATAATAAGTAATCTCGTTACATCTAAACACAATTAATTGTTAACGGAACAAACAGGAACACAGAGTTTTATTAGTTGTAACAGTACAATAGGCGTTGATTGATTAGAAATGCCGTTAGTGGGCATTTTCTATTATCTTCGCACTGATACTATCGGCTTTACGCCCAGTTTCTTACGTGAGTATGCATGAAGTTAAGTCCTACTGAACAAAAATTTAGACCATCAGAGCGCTGCATTCCGTACTTAAGTTCTGCTTAAGTTGACGTTCTCAGGTGTGAAACCGATAGTTAGTGTAGGAATGTGCCCGGTCGATGCCCTCAGACAACACATCTTCATCAATATCATTGTTTTTAACAATATTTGAAAGAATCAATAAGTTTATTTAATGTAGTAACTGGATCAGTTTCATTAGAGTCGTATTGTTTCTTTTGAGTTATGGTAACTGTTGATGATCAATTTGTAATTATGTATAGATCTAACTATGCAATTGTATGTATCGTTAGGGTGCTTTTCCACCAGAGATGTGCTATGCAGCTATGCTGCGAAGATGTGATATCTACGCTACGAAAATATGTGACCGTTTCCACCAATACTACGCTAGGTAGCTGTGCGAGGAAGATGCGCTACGAAGATGCGCCGCCGCAAAGTAGCTGTGCGAGAAAGATGCGCATCTCGAGCTATGCTATGTATCGATAGTAGGGAAACGAGGTCTGCTCTGCACATACATAGCTACACCACTCGCGATGGTCCATAGCACATATCCATAGCACGCATCCATAGCACACATCCATAGCACGCATCATTCCATACAAAAAACATATCTTAGTTGAATCCGTTTCCACCAGTGCTAAGCTATGTGCACCAATAATTATGATTGGTGGATATCAAACGCATCCATAGCATCGTAGCATAGCACATCTCTGGTGGAAAAGCACCCTTAATATTTATATTAACAAGTCATCTCTATCTCTCGGCTGTGCTATTTTCTTATACCCCGGATAATTTATAATAAGGGTTGTTCACAAATAAAATTCCATTAAAAAACTACTTAGCGCTTTAATATAAAGGACTACTTATAGGTAAGTATTAGAAATGACGATACCATACTTAGTTAGGTAATAGGTAAGTATCTCAACATTTTACTTTTTTGTCCCATGAATGGAAACTCAACAGAAAGTGTTAATTACAAGCTCGATCTACAGAAGTATGTAAGTACTTACATAAGTATGTGATTGTATACATGTTGTACTTTCATTTCCCGGGCATGTTTTCATGCAACCTGTATGGCTTTATAGTGTCCACGGGTTAGAAGCAGAGCAATTAAATACCTATTAAAACGAAAGCTGAAGAAAATGCCGACCGTTCAGTATCTTTAGCACAGATGAAGAATGTAAAATCTCTCTCGTACTTGGCAAGTGATACTGTTTTTATGATGAAAAATAAAATAATCTTTAGTGTCTATCTATCTTTACTTCTATACTAGCAACCTACATGTTAACTAACCTAATTTTCCTAGTAGCTATTTAGAATATATTTATCAGGATTATAATAGAATTGTACTTTCTTCAGTAAATGTATGTACTGCTGCTAACGAGGTTGGTATAAAGGTATATAAACACCTGAAGTAGCAATGAACATATAAAAAATCGATTTACTAAATTTATCACCCTTCGGAATTGCACACTTTCCATTGCTTGTCGCCACTGATCAATCTCATTTCACTAGCCAATCAGCGACGGGCAAATTGCAGCACTAAACAGTTTCCTATCGGCGTAGAAACTGCGTCGATTACCGTCGTTATCGAGCTGTGAATCGGGCAGCTATTACTGGACCGATTGCCTCAAAGTTATGTGCTTTCGAACAATTAAACGCTCGGTCCCGGGCGGTTTTCACGACCATATCGCTGTAGATAGGCGGGGTCCAATCTTGGAAGCCGGGAAATTGTTAGAAAGGGCTTTCTGCGACGTAAGACGGGCGCAGAGGTAGCGGTTGCTTCACTTCAGTTTCAGATGGCTATAAGTAGGCACTCGAAAAATACTGCTGCTTCAAATAAAACAATTACTTACTACAGCCAATGATATGATCATGGTAAGTTGCATCATTAGTCATTAATATCAGTAAAACATAGATACATTACAACGTAGTAGTGATGTAACGAATATTCGCATTCGCATTCGCATTCGCGAATATTCGCATGTTTTTGGATATTCGCATTCGCATTCGCATTCGCAAAATTTGGTGCGAATGTTTTGCGAATATCAGTACTTATTAGAAAACACTATTTGAAAATAATGTTAGGTTGACAAAATCGAAATCCATTCATCTATAACCATTTTACTTATTCGTAAATATTAAATTTTCAAAAGTTGATATTTTTTTCATTGATCAAGGGTAATTCCAAACATATGCGGGTAATTCGGATTACATCGAAAAATAAGTTTTAGTTAATTTAAGCTAAAAGCTATTTTTCGATCAACTTTATCCTCGCAAAAACATATTTCGTAATATTGCCAAGAACTGTCCAGAAGAACTTTTACACATTTATGTGATATTTATGATTCAAAATCACCCGATCCACAGAATTTCATATTAAAATGTTCCAACTTTTGGAATTACCCTAGTCGGGAAATACAAAAAAATATGAGCTATGGTTTTTAAACTCACAACTTAGTGAACAAAAATGACAATCATTTCAATAACATAACTGATTTCTGTGCGGGTAATTCCGAAAATTCAAAAATGCCGAATTATTTACTAATTTTACGTTTTAACACGCGCGCTCGGTCCTTGCGCCCTGAGTCAACCCAAGCGAGGTTTTTAAGTTGCCATCAAGGTGAATGGTTCCACAGTTCAAAGTATGTCTGCGTTTGGAAGAAATCTCCTCTAATCGGAATCACCCGAATTTCAGCATTAGCCGACTTCAAATAGTTTCTAAGGACCTAAAAATAAAAAAAGCGTATTTTGACAGTATAGTGTCAGAGTAAGGGGCCGTCCATTAATCACGTGAGGTCGTTTTTCTCATTTTTTGACCCCCCCCTCCCCCCTGGTGATATTTGGTGAGGTTTGGGATCAAGCTAGTCTGATTCGGAATGCGCTTAGAACGGAACGTACCTCATTCAATACGAGACTGCCACCAAACCATAAAAATGGCACCAAATTTGAACACAAACTGAATATTCGCATTCGCATTCGCATTCGCGAATATCGATATTGGATATTCGCATTCGCATTCGCATTCGCGAATGTCCAAAAACACATATTCGTTACATCACTACAACGTAGTACCTCTGGGTAAAGTACACACTCAGTACCCGTATCATGAAAAACCGCAGCATATTCTATTCGATAGTCTATTCGAAAGTGCTGTCAACCTGTCAACAACAAAATGGCGGTGTATTGCGGTGTACAGATTTGAGAAAGTTTGACAGCTATCATTCCATAGGTCATTGTCAGAATAATATTATGTACTCTGTGGTCATTCTTTTCGAAACTCATTCGAAAGGTAAAAAGTGTTCGAAAGTGCTGTCAAGTTGACAATAGTCGCACTCGCATTCGATTCTATTCGTTAGCTCGAATTTTCATGATACGGGTACTGAACAGATTCTTCGAAAATGGCGGGGAAGTCAGTGGCGGCCATTGATCTAATTCATGGAATTATTTGCCTCATCGGTGACCCTGGGCCATCCTTCATGTTGAGATCATCGCTGCTATAATGTAATTATATTATAGTGTCATTGCAAGGCATCGCAAAAACAAGATTCGTCAGTTTTTCGTTCTGCATATTTCGTTATTCAAATGAATATTGTACTTAATTAGAAAAAACCGGCCAAGTGCGAGTCGGGCTCGCGCACAAAGGGTTCCGTAGCAGCAAATATAATAACCAAAATTACAGTTAAATCAACCTATCTCAAAAACTATAAGAGATAATTTGATCAAACCAAAAATCGTTGAAAGAGTTAATTAGCATGCATCACCTCTATTTTTTTTAGAATTTTATACCCCGTAGTTATAAAAATAGAGGGGGGGGGACATACTTTTTACGACTTTGAGAGCTGATATCTCAAAAACCGTTCACTTTAAGAAAAATGTTTTTTAGAAAACTTTATATCATTTTAAAAGACCTTTCCATTGATACCCCACACGGGTATGTACATCGAAAAAAAAAAATTCATCCCTCAGTTACATGTATGGGGGGCCCCACCCCCAATTCTTTTTTTTACTATTTAGTGTCATATTTTTGTAGCGGTTCATACAACACATATTCCCATCAAATTTCATCACTGTAGTACTTATAGTTTCCGAGTAAATCGGCTGTAACAGACGGACAGACGGACAGACGGACAGACGGACATGACGAAACTATAAGGGTTCCGTTTTTGCCATTTTGGCTACGGAACCCTAAAAAAAACGGTATACCTACATAGATACATATATATATATATATATATATGTATCTATGTAGGTATACCTATATATATATATATAGGTATACACCCTGTATATATATATATATATATATATATACAGGGTGTTGCAAAAAGGGTATACTAAGCCGAAACCTACATGTGCAGCATGGTATATCTAAGCCTGAAACTGAAATCAGAATTTGAAAATTCGCGAAAGTAGAAAGTATATATATATATACTCAGCTTTTAAGTCCCAAATATAAGTATTTATGTACTTATGTAAAAAAATGGCCTTTATTTTATCCACGTAGTTAGTCTCATAATAACTAGGTGTATTTACTCAATATGTACCTAGGTACCATTAACCTAACATACTTAATTAAACACCATCTAGCAAGTGCAAAACCGTTCAACGTTTTTATTTGTCAAAGGAAACTACATATATATCTATTAATTTGAACTAACCACTTCATTAGTATCAACAAATGAGCAGCATAGACTCTCATTTCTAACAAGATTTCTAACACTTCCGTGTAAGCCGTAAAAGGATCCATCGCTTATGGAACCCTCGGAATTGATGTAAGTATAAGTCTGTAACCACTTCTCATGATGAGGATGTCTACGTTAATTGCTAACCGTAGATTTCTTCATCTTACATTCTGGATTAACATACAGGCTAGGTACTTTTTATAAGTTATATCCCGAAATTTCCACGGAAATAACTTTTTAATTCGTAACAAGCCTCGTGAGTAGGTACCTTTTTAGTAAATAAACCTGTAAATATGTTAGTTTTTATTCATTATTTCATTCTAGTTCAAAGTAGATTCCATTTTAATATTCCAGTCCTATTCTCAGGCCATATCACCGGCTGCTATCTTTCATATCATAATCATAATGCCGCGCACGTCATCTCGACCCACACTATGTAAACGCCTCTATCGACTGTGAAAAACTTCATTTATATGGATCAATAACTTCCTTACCTTTATATTTAAAGCTATAGAGTCTATAGTTTGAACACAAGAAAAGAGTGAGAAATCTTGCAGTTATGGTTGAATAAAAACGCGAGATACCATTAGAAGTGACGGTCTTGATGTATGGCTGTCGGGAGCTGTTAGCTGCTCATCTTGTAGAGGAGCGAGTGGAATAATGTCCACTTGTTACATTATTTCCGGTCTCGTAACTCGACATTGAGAATATTTATGATCTTGTAGAAGTTGAAAGTCACAGAAACATTAGAATTCAGAAAGAGTATACAATAATTTGTCCTGTTCTTATAATGTTTGAATTGCATGGCCCGACGGAGATGTATGCCGGGTGCGTCAGAAATCTGATCCCGGCCTAATTACGACGCCCATTTGCGCAGCAACTGGGCCATTCGTGCTCGACCACCGTAACCGAGCTGTTTACTAAGAAGCCGATGACAGGCGATTCCTGACCTACATGCAGGAGGGAACACCATGTAATTTCTTGAAATCACCCTCAAGTCGATCCGAACTCGCCAATTAGGAGCAATTGAGAGGTCACCGTTGTTCTTATTTCGTGTCAATGGCTCCTGATCTTGCGCTCATTGGCTGATGATTTGATGATCCCGTTTTCTTTTCAACGAAGTCAATTAAGGTTGTTGTTGCAGCTGGAATACTGATTCGCGGTACGAGAGCTAATCAGCTAGCCCAACTTTCCTTATATACTTACTAATGACGGGAAAGAAATCGTGGAAACGAGAGTCTAAGTATTTTCACTAGCAAACGAACATTGTTAGTTCTTAGCTTCATAGAAAAGTCGTAAAGCCGGCCGGAATATTATTGCTCCCAGAGCTATTTCTATTTCCTGCAGTGACGTATAATGTCCTAAAAGCAAATATGTAGCTGTAGTGAGTGAGGTAATTCGTGTCGGGTTTCAGGAGCGGCACACAGGTGCGTCGCGCGCCGCCACGCGCCACGCGCCGCAGCCGCCCCGGTCACGGCCGGCGCCCGCGCACATTGTGCCACCAGCCTCATTGTAATGTCTTCAATTTCATCTCGGAATTTTATCTTCGCAAAAACCGGCGGACGCATCCTGCGATCAATGAATATTTAAAAACAACGCGAAGTACAGGTGCTGGGCGTTAATTAGAATCAATAGCGTGTCTCAACTGTTGTTGTGCAACCGGCAGCCGAGCAACACCACAAACTGGATGCAGCGGCGGATCACTGGCCGAAGACAAAAAAACCCGAGTCAATGAATCTGGTATTGCATAGACCGGATCTAGAAAACTTGAAATTACCTCAATAAGTGGAAGTCTAGTTATGTCATTCCAGAGTCAATACAGGCAGTAAGGAATGCTCCATTATCGAGTCGAAACAATACGTTGACGGCAACAGAATCGTGACGATTCATCCGGTAGATCTCATCCACAAACTGGCGTGACAACGAGAGACATATCCCCCATACAAATTGATCAGTAGAGGAACATCATCCTGTCACATTAGGCAGCAATGCGTCTGTGGCGTGCGCACGCGCCGGCCAGGAAGCGAACTACGCACTTAACTCTCATTATCCGACACTCCGGCTTCGTTTAGAAAAGTAAACACAGTGTTTCGTTGCAAAACCGACGGCGTTCGTTTCCTTAGTGCCGATGGTAATGAGAACTTACAGCTCAGAGGAAAAGTTGAAAGGATCTACTAGTCGGGAGCAACGACCGCCTCGGCCCAGAATAGACCTTTTGATTTTGGCCTAATTGGCAAATGTGCTGATGTGATGTGATTCATTGAACGAATGACGAACGGTGTCAAGATGCCAATTAAATATATTCAAGCATCGGCTGGCACTATGATAGAATTATGGCATAATTGGGACTTTATTGAGATAATTAAGCAGCATTATTATCGTTATTGCGAGCTGAGGTACACTTGTGATGTTTAGCAATTAAAATACTTGACCTCTCCTTTTCATTAATGTTGAAATTATAAATAAATGTAAGTACCTACATCAATGAGCTAAGAAGGCTATTTGTTGAATTTCGTGTCTACACTCACAGCACCTCCACAATATGTGCAAATTAAAAGTAGGTATACTTTGTAAACCACGGATTTAATGTTTGGTCATGAGTTTCATGAGTAAGGTAGATCTTGATATTGGTAAAATCAGCATTTAAGCATAATATCTACCCAACACTCTATGCAATGTACTACGCCATAAAAGGTATTTTTATGAACAACTAGTTATTAAATTCTTTATTTACTTATTGCATAACAAATTAACGCGTACATATGCGAACAAAATGGTACCATTTTCTTCCAGTTAACCTTTGGTGTTGTGGAGAGAGTCATATATACTTAGTGCGGTAGAGAAAGCTGGAGAGAGAATCTAAGTTTATACATGCTATTAATAATACTAAAATATAGCTACTTAATTATGACTTCCTATGATAGTAACAATAAAACTTCCCATACACAAAAGCTAATCCAACCCACCTTGCTCCTCGGGTAGACGCTGAGCACGTCGGCCCACCAGCGCGCCTCCTCGCGACAGGTTCCCTTGACGAAGGTGACGCGCTCCGGGCCTGTGACCGCGAGGCTGTGCGCGTGCCCCGTCACCCCGTCCGCCTCGCTCACCTCCAGCACCTGCGTCATGTCGATGCTGGCCTGCGGGACCGTGTCTGGCTGCAACAACAAAAGAAAAGAAAGTTAGCACAGCAGGAATTAAAAAAAAAGAAAGGCGTACCCCAAGGATTAGTTTTTGGGCCTGCAGTATTTGTCGTGTGTGTCGTAACAGTAATTCTTGTACATAGTGGGAGAAAAATGTTAATGCACATTTAGGTATGTTTTATACGATTCGTAACGGTAGACCGAAGTGGCCATGCAATCAATAAACGCAATCTTTTACGTAGCATAGAAAATTCTTAACCACCGAGGCTAATCTAAATCAATTAGGCCCTTAATAGTGAGAGCGGTGCTTAAAGTGTGACTATTAAGTGGCAATTTTAAGACTGTCATTTAAAAATTGCTACTATTAAGCTACTAGGTTGAGGAATTGCAATGTTCCCGCGCCATTTTCTCAGTGTCGCCACAAGGGCGCAGAATGGTGCAGATATAATTTGCTGTCAGATCTGCTTAGGCCCTATAAGTCACTTGGACATAAGTAATTACTTAAGTTTCACATCTACGCGTTGAGTAAGTTTTTTAAGAACAGATTTATGTGCCAGGAACTGAGAATTTACGCGGCTTTCTATTTTTAGTCGGACGTAAACTTTAATCAAATCAGCGGGGTATCTCAGAATAATTTGTTAACAAGGGACACATTTCGTTTCGAGCTTTTAACGTTTTCTTTACCGATTTGCTACGCACGTAGTTTTTTTTAAATTCAATTAACTTTTTAGTGGTTTTAACTGGGCGAAGCGGTGTTTAAATCAAACACCTTATTATGTGATTGAATCCAACCTCGTTTTTAAGCGGCCGACACGATCATCAGTCATTCACTTTTCAGCCACAAGTGTGCACTTGAACTCCGGTTCAAGACGAGTCAAATCACGTGGAGTATAATTGGGGCCGGTATTTATCATCTCTGCCCAAGATGCCGTGATGCCCTGACCCCATGGTTATGGTAACTTATCCTAGCGGTATGCAAATGCGGAGTCGACAGTTATGCGACGGCTCCTCCAGCTCCGAATGGTCTGACTTGACGGCCATCTTGGGGCTGTTTCGAAAATAGAACACGCGCGACAACTTTGATACCAGTCGTCAGCCCATAAAGTAAACGTGCGAACGCACCGGGAGAAATTTTAATTAAACTTTGGCATAAATTGCAGCTGCGAATCGAAATGCTGGCGATGCGTAATCGAGTCGCATTAATCGAGTAGGAATGTTTTTAACACAATTTACCAACAGATGTGTGTATGGGCGAATTCATCACGAGGACTTTCACTACGTCCCGAAAAGGTCTAATTTGACAAGTCGGCGCGCCGCACGCGCTGCGTTCCGTTCCGCGGTGACGCAACGTTCCCATGCTGTTCCGAGTGCTCGTAATTTTCGGTGTAACGGAATGACGAGGGCGAGGACACACTGAGCGCTAAATGCCAACGATATTTCCCTCCAGCTAAAACTGAAAGGCCAACTTTAATTTTGTTATTACATTCATATATCAACCGTTTATCAGATCATATGAATGTATCGTGTTGAGATTCAAATAAATAAAAGCGCCGGTCAAGTACGCCCATTTCATTTAGCATTCGTATCGCACATGAAACAAAATTTAATAAAAATCTTTTGAGTCTATAAATAGTTCTAGAAAGTATGTTGTTGGTATTATTATTGTCGGTTGTCATGTCCCTATGATGCACGGCATCTGACCTAATCTAATAGAATATTTGGCGAGCTTTCAATTATCTAGCAGAAATAAGAAGAAGAGCTATATGTTCGTAATGTTTCCCGTCCCTGTGGCCGGGTCCTAAGGCCGCTGCCGCTGCGCGGAGGACCGGTGCCGCTGATCATTGTTTATGGAACGGCCGCAGCCGGCAGTTAAATTAAATATGCAAACTTTAAACTGAGTTTAGAAACGCAACTCCGAGTAACTGACGGTACTGCTTTGTTTAGGTGCTGTTAAACTGTTGTTGAATTTTAATAAGTATTTATTTTCAAATGGAAAATTCACAGTTATAAGACTTGCGGTGTAGTAGGAAGGTTTCTCTATTTGACTGTTTATCGATTTGAAAGTTTTCAGTAGTTCAGTACCTAGTACTTTTAAAAATAATCTGATGTTACCTACAATGTGAATGTAGTGCGTAGTAATTTATAAATAATTTATAACAATTCTAACACCAGGGATAACCAATTAGCATTTCCTCCTCTGGCACTTATTATCAGCTTGTGAAATAACATAGCTATAATATGATTGCCTCTTATTTCCTACTATTACCCTCCGTCAGTCCTAGATATGTGGGACAGACAGTATCAATTACTTACCTACATACCGATGTTATATGAGTATATTAAACACAGGTAAAGGTTTGAGTAAATCATTAATATATGTGGGGACACATATATTAAAAAAAATAAAAATATGTGGGGACATCTCACACACGGGCATCCGACCTCAAGCTAGGCAGAACCTGTGTTATGGGTGTCGGACAGCTGATATATCTACACAAATACATAGATAGATAGATACTAAATATAAATATCAACACCCAAGACCCGAGTACAAATATCTGTCTTTAAACAAATATCTGCCCCAGCCGGAAATCGAACCCGGGACCATCGGCTCAGTAGTCAGGTCACTAACCACTACGCCATTCGGTCGTCATTAATAATTTAAAGACAACATATCTATACCTATGGCAAGTATGCCAAGCTGCAGAGCGTACCACTTTGGATTTAGAGCGGTTTAATTCATGATAAAGTTTGAAGTATAATGTTTAGGTTTGTGTCCGCTGATAATAAGCTTTGACCAGACTTTAACGAATTATAATTAAGTGAACAGGGGACACACTGCTCCATCAACTTGAAGAGCAGTCATGTTTAACGTATACGACAGTTGAAAAATACCAATGCAAAGGCAAAAACTAAACACACCCAATAGCAAATTCTGGATCCAAATGTTCCAAAGTGACACAGCATATCAGTGGCCGGCGATGCATGGTTTACATCCGCGAGTAACTGTCCCGGCGACCAGCGCGTGACCTCCGTGGACTAATTACCGCCCACTGGATGAGGGCCAACATTAGTTGGACACCGTGGCGGTAGATGTCACTAGCGCGATTTGCATATGGGCACTTCGAAGCACCCGCATAGGGCTGGCAGTTACGATTTTTGAGCGCTTCTACATTGGATAAGTGTGACTCAGGCCGTGGGCTTCTCGTAACATGGAGGATACATCCCCTGCAGTTGATAGATATAGTTTTTTTTAAAATAGCACTATGATTATATATGTATAGATAGAGGGACAGTACTTTAACTGAAAATTTAATCAGAGTTCAGGTGCAGTTAGAGTGCACTGCAATAAAACTTCAAACCAAACGCACAGTCCGATGTTCAGGACTGCACTCCGACTGCGATTGAACTGAAATTACACACATAGTTGCACCATAAAAAATAAAAAAAATATATTTCAAAGCTGCGGTCTGTGGCAACCCTGGCTAAGGGCGTGGTTGTCACCGCGAGGAGGTACTAGGTTCGAGTCCATTACTGAATGTGGGCCAGCTGATTACACACGTCCACAGGTGTACGTACAAATTAGACAAGGTTGCATGGGCGTTGCAACGTGACGGTATTTAGAACTTAGTGACAGTGAAAAGGGGTGAATAGGATGTAGAAAAGTGTAATATTGTAGGTATAACTAGTAGGTATTCTCTACCTCATATTGAGCCTAGTGCTCAACACTAACTCATCACGTAAATATGTATATGGTTCAATGAAAATATCAGGCATACATAAGGTTTGCAGCATTTGAAGGTATCTATGTAAAAACCTATGTTGATAATATCGCATGTATAGCTTAGGCATTTATAAGTACTTGCTTGCAACTATAAAACAAATACCTACCTATCAAAGGCAAAATTCATTTAAGTATTTTGTTGTTTTACCACCCGTAGGCCGGCTACGAACGGCTTACGAACAAAGTAAGAAAACGCTCAACAGTGAGAGATAAGTGGTTCTAGCCAACTTCCGTCAACATTCAGCCGACAGCCTAGAAAACTAAGTAGCAGGCTTCAAACAATAACAGCTAAAACACTGCAATCGCGGAAAACCGCAGCTTTCATACGAAACGGGACCCCAGTAGAGATTGAACGAGAACGGGACACTTCACTAGTGTTGCCAACAACAAGCCGCAACGTCATAAATGTTATGTGTCAATGTGAAAGCAGAACGTGAATATAATAATAATACATTCTCTTCTACCATCCTAACTCTAACTATTATGCAGAAGGGACAAATGGGCTTTGAAAAGAAGATTAAGCTACAAGCTTAAATACATAATTTACGCGTTGCGATGTAATTAGTAATAATAATAAAATCTATATATAATTATATATAGCATAGTCAAATTTAAAAATATAACTAATATAGTATACTAGGCTTAGCCCGTACATGTCTTGGGGTACTGTTATATTTAAATAACCATATAGTATAGTAGTGTATAGTTTAAGCAAGCTTCTAGTTAAATTTCCAAAGCTGGCAACCCTGTAGCTTGCCTGAAGCAAAAACTTCGCTACTCGCGGCAAAAAGCATCGACATCCAACAACGTAGTAATACAAACAAAGCCACAGAGAAGAAAATGTTCACTAATATCAGCTCTTTTCGTTCCGGCCACTAACTCTTCCGTTAGACATAATTTTTCTACACCGTTCACTATAATAACAATCCTCTGGCATCACTGATTGTTAAGCACAAATAGTCGTAAAGCAAACGGAATAGGATCCATCGGTTCGGGACAACAAGAGACACGCTATAGTG
This sequence comes from Plutella xylostella, assembly GCF_932276165.1. Classification (NCBI taxonomy): domain Eukaryota; kingdom Metazoa; phylum Arthropoda; class Insecta; order Lepidoptera; family Plutellidae; genus Plutella; species Plutella xylostella. Next base: position 8,156,529 of record NC_063990.1, read on the forward strand.
AGTCCGGTTGCGGGTGGCCAAAGTAAAAGTTTAGCCCGAAGCTGAAGAAAAGGTGGCTCTGATGTTGTGTCCAAATGACTGCTGTCAGTGGAATAGTAAATTGACCATTTCACTGGATGAAGATATTTGTCTTTGTTAAACTTTAAAGCCACTTCAGATAAAGATAGTCAAAAGGCAGACATCGGCCACTGACGGACGCGCCAAATTGATGTATACCTAGATCCTAGAGGTATATACAAATGTAAATGGACGTCATGCTACATCACACAAGTAAAACTGAATTTCAGTTCAGTATTACAGTTTCACTGAATAAGGTATACATACCATTCTACAACAGTAAATGTTTTAAGAGAATCTCTCCTGAACGAAATAAAACAGAGATGCAATAAAATGTATAAAACAAGCAATATTTACATTTCAAAAACACAAATATAATGAGCTGTAACTCCTGATTCAACTTTATCATACGTCGATAACGATCTTAATTCGCGATCGTGACCCGCCATTGGACAGTACGAAAATTGATAAACGGATCGATTTTAAAATCGATTCTCATGAAATATGAGCGTTGATTGTAGGCTTGTGATCGATTAACGCTGTCCACTTAATTGTGGTCTCGGTGTCTGAAAACAAATGTTGTACGTTGTTTATGAATTAATGACACATACATTCAAATTTGGAATACAAACCTAAATATAGGTATACTTGAATAACACGCGAGCCTGTAAGTAAATAGCAACTTTTTCATCCAATGAAAACATCGATCAATCGATGCATGTAGGTATGTACAGTACATATATTTTTTAAACTAATTATACATATAAATCGTTTCAATATCTCGCAGAGGGTAGGTACTTGTTAGAAAGCTAATTAATCATAATGGATTATTATGTGAACTCAGCTGGTGTGACGTCGGATGTTATCAACTTATCATATCGGATTGTTGCGTTCAACAAAAGCACAGGAGGGACAAAATGATAAACCAACCGCGATTATTTATCATTCAGGACATGATTGTGCATTGTATTGTAATGGCCCGAAATGGCCGATTTATAAACATTTACAATCAGGGCAGTGTTGCCAGCACAATGACGTCGTTTCCACTAGGTAATTATTCCCCACAATAGGGTATTGTTCGACAGGCTGCGACAGTTCGCGACACTTCCGGTTTCTGAACGCATCCTGCGCGGGCGCAGCGGCGGCGCATGGCCCATGGTACTACTGCATTTGCCGCAACACACTAATAAAGATTCAATATACGTGACCAACAAAGACTGACTGACTACGTGACTTTTACTATATAAAAAAAATATTTTTTTCCATAGTAAAAGTCACGTGACCAACAAAGTTTCTATGGAAAATGAAATTTTTTTTTCGCGAATTTTCAAATTCTGATTTCAGTTTCGGGCTTAGATATAACATGCTGCACATGTAGGTTTCGGCTTAGTATACCAATTTTGCAACACCCTGTATATCGGTTTTTTTAAGTAATCGCTAGAGGTCCTAATAGGTACTTAGTAATCGCTAGGGACGCACTTTTTTTCAAACTCGTGTCGACTAGCGACCAATAATTGATGATGTTCCGTACGCATATCACTTAACCGTGTCGAGGGTTGGCAACTTTAGTTATGTTATAACGTTATTTAAGTACTAATATTTGGTCGAACGGGAATCAAACCCGCACCCATGCCGCTCTCTGTGTAACGAAGCAGATCTCGTAATCGGGTCACTCGGCTGGTGATTAACCTCTGAACGTCTTGCTACATTACTTTTGCACATAAAATATGCATTTGTTACATTCATTTTTGGCCCTAGAAAGAGCATGTTTCATGTAATTTCCATAACCGATCCAATTTTAGTTAGTTAAAACGAAAATGTCGGTAGTTATGCATTGTACGAAATGTTAAATTACATTCAGGTTCAAAATAAATTAACTTACGTTACAGCAAACTCAAAATCTAAACACCTTTTTCCGAAATATTATTTATTGATCGGTGTCAAAAACGAGTCGCCCTTCAGTTAGTAGTTACCTACTCGTATGTAGGATACTTATAAAATCTATAAAACCATATTACGCAATAAATAACAATAGGCTCAAAATGAACCTCGGACATTGACTGTTATTATAATGTTAAATAAATGATTAATTAACAAGGAAAAAAACTTTATGAAATAATGCTAATACATCTCGAATGACAGGATACCTATACCTACCTATATTACCCGACTGCCGAAGGAGGAGGGTAATGTTTTTCGATTGTATGTTTGTATGTATGTATGTATGTTTGTCTGTTTCTTTGTTCCATCCTGTAGCCTAAACTGCTTGATAGATTTTGATGTATGAGGTATCGTTAGAACCGTATTGATTTCGCGATGATTCTAGGCTATGTGACGTTACATTAAAATGTATAAAGCGCCCTCTAGAGGACATCAAGTGATGATCGAAAAAAAAATATTTTTCCAACTATGCCGTGTGGGGTATCAAATGAAAGGCTTGATAAAAATATGCATATTGTAGGTATTTAAATCACAACACCAAAATGATTGAAATAAAAAATGTTAATAATCTAAAACTCGACTACTAACATAGGTACAATTTCATAAAATAAAATGGGGTGCATGAAAGGAGCCTCCCCGAGTGACGTATCGAATGCACTTGTAAATACGCCCGGCGCACCCTGGACAGTTAGACCAAGACCCAACTAACTGACGAATCCTTTCACCACGATGGCAACAACAAATACGAATTCAGCGAACCAAAATACCCCGAAACGGCACTTTTCAGAGCCAGCCTTGACGATAATTTCAATGAACATTGAAGGCTTCTCTAAGGAGAAGTCTGACTTACTGTCGGAACTGTGCCACAGGGTAAAATGCGACCTCCTTTGCATCCAGGAGAGTCACCGTGACACTGGCCAAATAAGGCCAAATATATCTGGAATGACACTTATCGCGGAGATCCCCCACGCAAAATACGGCAGTGCAGTCTTCGCTCGACCTGACATCTTTATTCACTCTGTATCAAGCACTCACGAACATAACACCGAAGTAATCACAGTCGATCTTGGCAACTGCAGTGTAACAGCTGTTTACAAACCCCCACGTCAGCCCTTTCAGTTTGCCAAACCAGGAAACTTCAAAGATCACTCCAACCACATCATCGTTGGTGACTTCAACAGCCACAGCATCAACTGGGGGTACGGTGAAACGGACGATAACGGGAAGTCGGTCGAAGAATGGGCGGATGCTCTCAATTTACAGCTTATACATGACGCCAAATTACCAGCTTCATTCAACAGCTGTAGGTGGAAGCGCGGCTACAATCCAGACTTGATTTTCGCTAGCGCCCAACTCAGTCCACAGTGTGTCAAGTCCGTCTCCAATGCCATTCCACGCTCACAACACAGGCCAATAATGTGTCAGGTCCAGGCAGTTGTTAAGCCAATCAACGTGACATTCAAACGGCGCTTCAATTTCAATAGAGCAAACTGGTGTGAATACGCGGCAAAATTGGATAGCATGATGCTGAAGGTAACGCCCCTCCCACAAAATTACGATCTATTCGTGGAAGCAGTTCACACGGTATCACGTCAGTGCATCCCAAGGGGCTGCCGTACTTCATACATCCCAGGGCTTACACCAGATTCCGCGAAAGTACTCGCAAGATATGAGACCTTGTATAATGAGGATCCGTTTTCAGAGGAAACCATACAATCCGGGGAGGAACTTATATCTCTACTAAGCGAGGCGCGTAGAACCAAGTGGATCCAAAGTTTGGCTAATATTGACATGACACACAACAGCAAGAAGGCGTGGGCATCCATACGAAAACTGACGACCGATCCCCCACCAGCCAGTCAACAAGGTACCATTAACGCCAACCAGGTAGCCCACCAACTGCTGCTGAATGGGAAACCTCCGCGTCGAATACGTAGAACCCGCAAAAAGCCAAATCAAGAGCAAGCTGCCCCTGAATCTCCTGGTGACCCACTGAGCAAGCCTATCACCCTAAACGAATTGATGAGAGGTATCAAGGGGTTGAAGGTGGGAAAGGCAGCGGGTGTTGACGATATAACGGTCGAACAACTGAAAAATCTGGGCCCTGCGACAATATCGTGGTTACTTAAGCTTTTTAACAACTGTCTCAGTAGCGCCAAAATCCCGAAGCTATGGAGAAAATCTAAAATCGTCGCCCTCCTCAAGCCTGGAAAACTGCCCGTGGAAGCAAAAAACTTTCGACCGATCTCGCTCTTGTGCCACACCTACAAACTCTTGGAAAGGCTTCTCCTCAACCGCCTGTCCAGCCGCATAGATCCGATGCTTATACCCGAGCAGGCTGGATTCAGGCCAGGGAAGTCATGCACCAACCAAACCCTAAAGCTTGCTCAGTACATCGAAGACGGATTCGAGCAAGGATTGGTTACTGGTGTGGTCTTTGTCGATCTATCTGCCGCATACGACACAGTAAACATCGGAAGGCTGCTGGGAAAGGTACAAAGCTTAACGAAGGACAATGACTTTGTTCGCTTTCTGGGTGAGATGCTGCAAAATAGACGATTCCAGGTGTCCCTGTATGCGAAGAAAAGCAGATGGCGCATACAGAAAAACGGCCTCCCCCAAGGCAGTGTCCTGGCGCCAATCCTCTTCAACATATACACGAATGACCAGCCCCAGGACCTGTCAAGTTTTCTATACGCCGACGACCTAGCCTTAGCTACTCAAACAAAATCGTTCGAGGAAGCAGAAGACAACCTTGGTGCTGCTCTGGAAGGCTTGGGGAAATTCTACGAGGACAATGCGCTGAAGCCAAACCCCTCCAAAACGGAGTCCTGCGTGTTCCACCTCCGTAACCGCCAAGCACAACGCACACTCAACATCACATGGCGTGGGACAAAAATTGAGCACAATGACCACCCCAAATACTTAGGCATCACACTGGACCGTGCCCTCACCTTTAAATGGAATTGCGTAAGCCTCAAACGGAAGGTGAGCTCACGCAACAACCTACTCAGGAAGCTTACGTCAACCAAGTGGGGAGCATCACCGGATGTACTGAGGACCACAGGACTGGCACTATGCTACTCTGCAGGTGAATTCGCCTGCCCCGTGTGGGCGAGATCTGCGCATTGTAGGGAAGTGGATGTGGCCTTAAACGACACCTGCCGGACAATCACGGGATGCCTTAAGCCGACACCGGTTTGGATGCTGTACTCACTGTGCGGGATCGCCCCCCCCGATGTGCGTAGAGAGGCTGCCTGCTCTCGAGAAAAACACAGACAGGAGACCGACCCGAGGCACCCGCTCTACAACCAAGAACCAGCTCCTTACCGACTTAAAAGCCGGAAAAGCTTTCTTAGGTCTACAGTTGCCTCGCACAAGGACCCATCAAAGGAAAGGATAGACCTGTGGCAGGCAAAATACCCGATGGCGAACTCCTTCATCCCTCCCAATGAGTCCCTGCCTCCCGGACACGAACTACCCTGGGCGACATGGAAGTCACTCAACCGACTCAGGACAAACATGGGCCGATGCGGAGAAAACATGTGCAGGTGGGGTTACCGCGGCCCTGCCTCCAACATCTGCGCATGTGGTGCGTCTCCACAGACCATGGAGCACCTGATGGTGTGCCCTGGATGTCCCAACACCTGCACCCGGGAAGACCTCCTCAAGGCCAACCAGAGGGGTATCGACGTGGCGGCCCACTGGGCCGCGGAAGTGTGACAGTTGCCATCGACACGACAAGAAGAAGAGATAAAATAAAAACATCTAAAAAGTTACAAATAAAAAAATATTTTTCATTGTTCATGTACTTAATTAATTAAAAAAAATTAAGTATGTACCTAGGTACAATCGGATTAAATCTTTTCAATTACTGCCACGATTTATACATGGTGTTGCAAAAAGGGTATACGGCGGGTTCGCGAATTTTGAAATTCTGATTTCAGTTTCGGGCTTAGATGTAACATGGTTTCGGCTTAATATACCCTTTTTGCAACACCCTGTATTTATTCCTTTATGTACTTTCCTACCTACTTATACTTTTGACCTAGAACATTGTGTCTAACCCTTTAACCATAAATGGATTCGAGGTTCGACGGATAAAATATACTTCTTAGTTTGTACATACGTAGTCTAAGTACATAATAATCATCTCTCTCCAAAGATACCAAATACATAGCACAAGATATAAGACTTAAACCAAGTCGGGCCAACTATCCGGCTTACGTCGGCTCGGCAAAGGCACCGTAATCACAATCAGCCAAGAGCCTGATGGTAATCGGATTACCGAGTGTACCGCTGAGGCTTAAACTGTACCTATTGTCAGTACTTCAGGACTAGTTATTAGTATTAGATACATTTTGGTCCTATTTTTTGTTCGGTTTTTAGAAGTTAAATAAAATGCACCTCCACTTATAAATTGTTTGCAAAAACTTCAGTTTAGAATATGTAATTCATAACTTTTGAAGTCGGTTGTTGTGAACAAGACTAGTGATTACTTCGTAAGTGGTAGCCCCGACAAATATCGATCAATGATTTATACATTCCAATAAACGGCTGGTCTTTTTTGTATCTCGTTGAGTTGCAAATGGTGGTCATGAATGTTATGAATAATTCGCAAAAAACTCACAGACTTTGATTTACGGTTAAAAAATTCTGGTTGGCAGGTAGGTAGTTTATTATTACATATATCTTAAATGGTTTCGACAGTTTAACTACATAAGGAAGTTAAAAAGGATTAGGTACATTGTAACCGAGGCTCTTCCGTTGTCTGATAATGATAACGTCTTTTTTCTAGAATATTTGAAGCGAGACCACACAAGTCGATTATACTCCTTATCTCCTTAAGTACCCTACACCAACATTTAACAAAGAACAGTTTTGTCTTATCAAATAACGTTTTTAGGTGGCGACATTACATAGGCTATCGCCGCTAAATGAAAAACGACGTAATGAAACCGTTTTTACAAAAAGTGGCAATTGGCAGCGTTAGTTATACGGCCCATTCCACGGGGAAAGGCATCTGACAGAACAGAACCCTTATTACATTCGAAAACTACTCGTTTTTGTTTGTATCAGATGTCTTTCCCCGTGGAACATAGTTAGCCCTAATATGTAATATATGCACGTTAGATATAGTTTGTCGAAAAATATAAAAGTCTACGTTTTCTTGTATACAAAGTGGCGCCTCTAGCGGAAACTATCATGAAACTTTATACACATAATGTATGCAGATGACAGAAGAAAACCTTTTATACTATTAAAACATGAAGTTGAAAATATGGTGGCAATATTTCAGCCGCTGCCTGCAAAAGGGTTAACTTCCTGTAATCTCATTGCAAGTGTTACAAAGTCGGGGACGTAATCTGTGCTGTCGCCCATCCATTACTCGGACCACGGGCCGTGGATCAGGCCGCGTGGACCAAAGTGGGCCAGGGGGGTCACTCTATATGACGAAAAACTAAATTTCTTTGATTGACTCGAACTGAACTGGCTCTGTCTCGTTGTATTAAAGTAGTAAGACAGCCCTCGTTCGCCCGTTTTTCGTCAGTATAGAGTAACCCTCCATTGCCTACTGATACTGACCCGCTGTGTCCCCCCTCACACTCGCTACCCGGAAGTTAGGGCTCGATGGATGCTATGATCTAATTAATATTATGTTGTACAGGGCTGTTGCGAAAAAGGTTAAATATAATAAAGTACCTATAAGTATGATCATGAGATAAATATCCGAATCGGTTCATAATATACGAGTACATAAAATACTCCTAATTTTTTCGAAGTCGGTTTCCTCCGGTTATTAGCGCTAGTTCGGAAAAATTAAAAGACATGTATTATGAATGTATATGCACAATACTGAACAGTTTGTGCTTTACCAGTTGATACAACTGTACAATTTGTACACACCTAAATTGTGACCTTTTGCACCTAACAGAACGTAAGCTAAGTTAGAATGTAATTTGAAAGTATAAAGGCGTGTTTCCATTACCATACACAAATGATACCTCATTAGCAGGAAAATCTCAAATGGCGCAATGCTAAATCTTAACATCTCAATGTGCCATTTACCTAGAGCGGTATTCACACACGCAAACACAGTTGCGGTGTAAGCCGTGTTTTTTGTAAAGCTATATGCATGTAGATGTTGTTTTACTAAGAAACATTACCATGCGTGAGTAAAGGGAATGGTAGTGCAGGGGCTTTTCTAACAAATAGCTTCATTTGCAGCCCAAGCTAAGGATGATTGTGAGTTAGTGCATTTACTTTAAATTTTGAAGCGTCTGTAGTCCAACTAGCGTCAGTGATCGTAAGTTAAGCAACACATAGCACAGTCGCTCATTGGATGGGTGACCGATGTCAAGTGGCCATGCGTAGTGGACTAGGCTTAAACCCTTACTTCATTGGAAGGAGACCCGTGCTCCGACAGTGGGGACGTCATGGCTTTTGATGATGTTGATATTTCTATTATTCAAGATAAAATATCCACGGAAAACGGTCGTTTCTTCGTTGTTGTTGGGCACAGTTCTGCTTTTTGTTAGTAAAGTTGGTAGATATATACAGCACTGCCTGTTGTTAGTTAGTAGACTCGCCCCTGCTCGCGGCGAGAGTACACAAATACGTGTCACCAGTCGCCCCCGGCGCTAATGATTGCCGCCGTCTGGCGCAAACTGAACAACGAAGCGGAAAGTTATGAGGTACCTTAACCTAGATGAAAGATACTTGGAAGAAACAGTAAAGTATCAGGAGTTTTTATCCCCTGTTTGGAATAATATGCCTCAAATATCGAATGATAGCTGTGGATCAATGATGAGAGCTTTATTTAGGCCGCGACGGACAGTGTCCCTTTTCTAGATCCTACGACCCTTATTACAAGATCTCCATCTTTGGAAGCCGAAGCTGCAGATTTTGTTGATAATCTCACAAATCGCTAGGTGTGGTCGAGGTGGCGCCCCCGGCGGCCGCGGGACCCGCCTTATGCCGTCTCTGCAGCGAAATGCCGCGCAAATCACTATTTATTAGCCACCACTGTTATTTAGCTACAACCTAGACTTTGCCGTATTCTAATGTTACACTTTTAGCCCGGATGCAGGGCTTCGCTCGCAGCGGGATTTGTTATTTTGATAAATTCACAGAATCCAGTTCGCAATCATAAAGACCCTCACAGATTAGATAAAATCATTGAGAATGTTGTAAAGATGAGACGATGTTATCGTACGAACATCCATTTCATCCGCGTAAGGAAGTGGAAATACGAGATTTGTTATCATTATCTCAGTACAATTAAAAGTGATTGTCAACATTAGTCGGTGCAACCGGTCGCCGGCTGGAGCTATCGCCCGCTAACACTGTGACCATTTATGACCATTAGTTCTGCGATTACTATCTGGATTATGTTAATGTTTGAATCACGAGACCATACACGTTATAGATAGAAAGGAATCAAGATTATTAGTAAGCACTACCTAAATACACTCAGATAAACGTAGATACATTAAGAGCCACTTGCAGAAACATATTAAATCTAGATTTAGTGTCACATCTCGATTTAAGAAACGTCATTCCATATAAAATTTGACACTAAATCGAGATTTAACACTAAATCTAGATTTAATATGTTGGTGCAAGTGGCTCTAAGTACCTACTTAACCTAATCATAACAATTCACCCTAAGATATTTATAATGTCTTAGTTAGAGCGTTCGTTTCGTACGATCAATGTTAGCATTAGCATCGCCGCTCTGTAAACGCACATCATCCAGACACGCAGACAATGAACAAGCGGCGCGGCGGCGGCGGCGGGCGGGGCGGCGCGGGGCGGGCCCGCTCCGCTCCTCGTTCCTTCCCCGCCGGCGGGGAGCGTTGCGTGCGCGGGGAGCGTCGCGGGCGAGCGTGGCGGGGCGGGGCGGCGGCGTGGCGGCGCGGGGAGCGTGGCGTCAGTCTGCCGGCCCGCTCGCGCCGCACGCCATGTCGTTCTCCAGGATTATCGAGGAAGTCCGCGAGCACCCCGTGCTGTGGAGCCGCCGCGACGCCCGCAGCAACCGCCATCGACAGACGCACATATGGAGGGTAGTAGCCGCCAAACTACGCATGGACGGTAAGACACGTTTAACGTTTCGTCACTCAATAATGACCCTTAAGTTTAACGATATAAGGCACAACGAACAGTGCGGTGCACCCTACATCGTGGCGCGACGACGCCTGACAGCTCAAATTAAATGAATCAATATGGCGTCTCTGCATTGTAATATTATTCAACAAGTTGAAACTTATAACTCAAAGATATACTTAATATAACTTTTGAGAGGCACATTTAAAAACTCTGTAAGTGTTAAACTGATTTAAGACTATTCTATTATTCACAGAAAAGCTGCTGCGAAAGCGATGGAAACACCTCAAAGACCAGTACCGGAAGGAGCTCAAGAAGGCCGCGGAAACGAACCAGCCGTCCCCGTGGAGGTACTTCGAGGAACTGGAGTTCATCAGCCAGGAGATCCGCTTCAAGGAGCACGCGCCGGCCGAGGAGCCCTACCCCGAGGAGCTGCCGGAGAGCGCCACTTCCACTGTTGAGGACTCCACCGTGGGGGGTAACAATATCTCTGTGTTGTCCAGTAAGATAAGCCGCCTGAGCGACTTCATGCAGCGTCACGTGAAGGCTCTCCAGCGGGACCCGGACGAGCTGTACCTACTGAGTCTGGTGCCCATGCTGCAGCGCCTCACCTGCGTACAGAAGCTGCAGTTCAGAGGGAAGGTGAACGAGTGGCTGCTGGACGCCATCACTCAGAGCGAGGCCGACTGTGCCGAGGTGCACACTCAGCTGTTTGTGCAGACCGAGATGAACACCAGTGGCGATGGCGATAACTTGTGTTTGAAGTTGGAAGGCGAATCTGTTGATACGATCTCGGAGTAGTGTTTAGTGTAGTTTAAGTAATAGGTATGATGTAGCTGTGTTATTTAGTATTCGATATTTAGGATGTAACTAAATTGGTTATTTTGTAAGTACTTAATAATAAAGACTTTAAGTTAATTAATTGTTTTTAGTTTACTTACCAGCCAAGTGTTATGTAGGTACAAAGATAATTTTATTTCCGACCGATATCAGAAAGGAATAAATAACTGTTTTGATATGTTTTGATACATTATAGTCATTACAAACATACAAAACAAAATACATATTTACCCACCTACCTTCAAAGAACCAGCTAACTTATAAAGTTGTTATTATTTTAACAGGCGACGGCTAAGGCATGTCATTCGTAAGTCGAAAATAAATTAGAAGCAATCGAGATTTAAACTACCTACTTACCTTTTGTATACTTAAGTAATTACAAAATATTCGGCAATTTGATAAATTGCTAATGGTTAGTATAAACTTAAATAAGAAACCTATCGATATCTAAACTAACCACTTTTAAGAGGGAAGTATACCCTCGCGAACCTATTTACAATTTATTGATTGCTACTTCGTGTTTTATTTATAACAATATAAAATATTAATGATAGTTTTGCATAGGTGCTTAGATCATTATGTTTGAATAAGTACCAACTAAACTCTTAATCAAAAACATGATTAACTTCAATCTTAATAATAAGGGATATATTCTATAATCAACTCATATAAGTTGTAAACTACCTAGTACATTGGTATACAAATATTATATACCTAGGTACTAATGAAAATCTTACGATGTTAGAAAGTAGTCGGTGTACTTAAATTGATAATATTATATCCAGGGCTAGTCCACATCCAGTACTCATAAAACATAATTCTCCGTTTCCCGCTAGTTAACATGTTACTAATGAATAAATTATAAATTACTAATAATATCCTGAGTGACTAAGGCAGGGGCCGCCAACCTTTGAAACTTTTCCTGTACTGTGTTGTTTAAAATCCGCCGTTAGCTATAGCTAGAAGATCGATTGAAGAATACTATGCTAAGTAAGATATAAAGTTAAAGTTTGGCAATACAATTATTTTCATTGGTTTTCGCCCGTAACTCAAGGTACTACAAACTATTTTCCCTTTGTCTTATTAATAAGATGAGTGTCAAACAGCTATACAAATATTTGAAATACACACTTAAGTGCACAAGTATCGTGGATTTACGACATATTTATTGAAGACTGTTACCTAGAATAAAATAAAGTTCCTATCTTTAATCGTGCTTCAATGATGTATTATTTATAAAAAACATAGTAAAAGTAGAGAATTAGTTGGCGATCCCTGGCTTTTAAAGCAGCGGGAAATCGATTAAGTTATTTACATTACAGTGACTTCACTCGGCCCGCGTCGAATTAGTATTAGCATTTAGCACTTGCCGACTCACACATTTATATGTATTAAGTATAGATCTGCATAATTATGACTGTTTTGTTTTGTTTGCTGAGTAACGAACGGTGTCTGAAATAAGGAAGGATGATATGAGAGGCCGGTTGATTGTGGGGTTACGAAGTAAAAATACATATAAATATATATATAAGTATATATACTTATATATACAAGTATATATACAGGGTGTTGCAAAAAGGGTATACTAAGCCTAAACCTACATGTGCAGAGAGAGTGTAAGATTTTTTTATACTCAGATGTGATGAAATGATCTAGCAAGGTAGCAAGTGTATAGTAAGTTTCGACATCGGCTGCTGATTTATCTTTTGAAGAATGTGGCGGTGACACGTTGACATGGGCGTGAGTGATTTATGCATTTTATTAACAAATTACAATGCTAATTTATATCATAGCGTAGTATGGAACTGGTACCCTGTACCTACCTACCTCCTGAGGAACCGAAAAAGAGTTTTTACATAGTTTATTACCTAAAAGTTTATAGGCAACGTGATCAAGAAAGTTATCCCATTTTTCAAAACGAATATGAAAGTAAGTAGGTAAGTATATGAAAGTTTCTGCAAGAATGTGCCCGAAAAGATTGATGCCATAGGGAGTTATTTGAATTAGTAGCTGCTATAGTGTAATATAGCTACACTTCGAGCCCTAGTCCCTGATTAGGGATCCCAGGACCTGATGATGATGATGATGATGATAGTGTTATATTATAATTATACACGTAGGTATATATTTAATTGTAAAAAGTATGTCATCTCACGGGGATCCCGCTCGTCTGCACAAGTGGGGTGAAATAATCGGGGCGGAACAGCGCAGCTCACTTTCAGCTAGCGTATATATATAATACTAGCTGTTCCCGCGCGCTTCGCTTCGCCTTAAAAAGTTTTTCCGTGGGAATTCCGGGATAAAAAGTATCCTATGTTCTTTCCCAGGGTCTAGACCGTATGTACCTATACCAAATTTCATTCAAATCCGTTCAGTAGTTTTGGCGTGAAAGAGTAACAGACAGACAGACAGACAGACACAGTTACTTTCGCATTTATAATATTAGATAGATATTTATTTATTTCATAAATATAGGGTAACAAAAGGTGGGCTTAATGCAAAAGCATTTTCTACCAGCCTACTAATACGCCTTTATAAGGTACGATTGCTACGTAAATATCGATAATAACATATTATATTATAGGTAAAAAACAACATATTGACGGACCTACGTACCTGTAGGGTGATGTAAAATGAAGCCGGCCCCGATCTTCATTATCGTTTCTTTATTTACGACAACATTATAGCTACGTAGGATTTTCTATTAACATGTTAGTTTTATGACCGACTTATAAATTAGTTCATACCCATTACCATAGAATATATAAAATCGAGCGGCTACTAGAAGTCGTTGGGCAACACCGCCGCCCCGCCCCCAATACTGCCAGTCAAATTTTATAGCATGTATTTAGTTTAAGCACTGCCGCCCTATTAATAACAGTATTATTTACACAAAAATTGCGTAGATATTTTAAGCTAGTTCCAATTACTTACTAGGCATATCGTTAATTTATAGAAAACTCCCTTTTCCGCGTAACAAAACATTTGTGTGAAAACCTGCATATCTACCTACCTGTATACGGCTATATTTTGGCTAGATATTCACATCTGACTACACATAATTAATGTACTTATTATGCACTTTTCTGTTGCCATTGGCAAAATAAACCAATACCGAAGAGTTGCCTCAACACCAACATTCTATCCACGCTCTATGTCATAACTAGACATTCACAAGATTTACAACTCGAGGCAGCATTTTACGACTAAAATTACACACTTAATTGAGTAATAGGGTAACAGTACCTGTTGTGGACGGATCGGTTTCGTAATTTTTCTCCCAACAATTTCCCGCAGCACAAATGACGCTATCGTACGTTACGTCAGCGCCATCTCGCGGGCAGAGTTCAAGCGATAGCATCGGCAATCGCGGGTAGGTGTTCACACTTTCAATTTTACGCTGAATTCCAAATGCTAAGCGATTGCAAGTTTACGATTGTTTCAATTAATTAAGCAATTGGGTAGGCTCTAGGCTGGTGCAGTAGTTGGAGTGAATAATTTAGATTTGTGTGAAACTTGAAGGTAGATAGGTTCATATGCCCAATGTCCATTTAAAATTGTACATTCCGCTGTATATATACTTTTTGTTGTTGGATAAATCCACTACCACTTCCTACAGGGAAGTAAATGATTATAATTACATTATATAATTTTACCAAATCTATTTTTCTATAAAGTCATTGTTACAATGTCCGCAACGCCGCAGCACACGGAAGCTGGCAGGTGAAGCGCCGCCGCCGCCGCCGCCGCCGCCGCCGCGAGTGCGCTTGCGCAAGGCAGCCGCATTCCGCGCCACCTCGCCAACCAAACATCCGATAGAAGATTTTTGGAAACATGCAAAAACTAAATTGCAACTCTGAGGCTAGACATTATATACGTATATTTTGCAACGAATTCAGTTGTGTCAGACACAGATTGCTATACGTAAGTATTTGATTTAAATTAATATTTAATACGCCCCGGGCCCGGATTTGGGTAAAGCCCCTAATAATTGGCAGTTGCAGTGTTCGCTTCTCAAGATACGCCGTTTTCCGTTTCAATTAGAAGTTGTCACCGTAGGCTGTTCCTCATTCAAAATTTAACCGTTATATTTGAATTGACGGCGAGATTCGACCGCTGCGGGCGATGCGCCAGTTATTCAAATTGGTAGTGTATGGCCGAACACAGGTGCCGTGACTGCCATTTATACTTGTGGATAATAAAATTGGGCTCTCGCAGTTTGAGTAATTCCTTCATGTTTACTTAACCGTTAATTTGAATTTCAACGTCGACGTAAAAGATGACACACGTATATTGTGTAGGTTGCTGTTAACGTGAATTGAAAATAATAATAAGTGTTCGCAACTGAAGTTGGGGGAATTAATTGGTTAGCAGGAATGGTTTTGAAAGAAAGTAAGGTATGACATAACATTGGACATAATATTATGGTTACATTGGTTAGTTTACATGAGTTAACATAAATCCGGTAGGTCGTAAGGAACTCGCTAATATAAATGAGTAAGTTGGGTAGCTGTATATGTAGTACTTACGTAGTTTTAAACCTCATTTTCATTTCGTAAATGTGTAAAATAACCAAACATTCACATATTTTCACGTGATTTAGATAGAACAATAAAAACAAAACTAATGGTATGGGAGTGCATTCATTAGACAAAAGCGGTGCAAATTGCAAAGTATTTGCAAATAAACAAGGCATGGCCGCATATACAATGCTACAACAATGAGTCACCCTGGAGGTGAACTTGTAGGGTCTCCTCTAATCCAATATTATTGACCTGCACGGCTTCACTCCTGGCTGATTGACGCCGCCCATTTCATACTTGCACTTCGATTTATTGGCCAACCATTTATCATTTGTTATTTGTCGGGTAAAATTATTTATTCACATTGTTAGAACGACGCTGAGCTATCGATATGGACCGCCAACTTTGTACTTGAGTACAAACAGATCCGAAGACCTTTTGCTGGCAGTATGGAATTTAGCAAGTAGATAAATGTACCTATAGGTACATCATTATTGTTATGTCTGCAATTTACAGCGCAAATTCATACCCACAATAGGTTGTGTACCGTAAAGCCGTATTACATAATGCATACGCAGTTGATGATGATAATTATGAAGATGCAATGTATAGGTTCAACCGTTATCTATTCTAATGCGCTGTTAAATACACGCACGTGAATTCATGTGCTTATGACACTTATTGGTTAGGTGTAAACAGTTATGGAAAACAGATCTTGAATAGTTATATTATGCTATTCCAAGAACACAATCTTATAGAAATAAATGAATAGAATATAGCGTCTATTCAGAAAAGGTAGGCCAGCGGAGCGTAAGGTCAAAACAGTAAAGTAAGTATTGTGGCCATAACTTCTTCAGGTATCGAAGGTTTATGCGCAGAAAGTGCTAGCGGGGCGTAGGTCGCGGTGTGGGACACTAGCATGCATATGCAAACAAGCGCCATAAATTAATGTGAGAGCTAATGAGAAACGCGGAACACTGCATTTGGAACGGGCCTCGTGTGGGCACATTCGTCGACGGATCATGAATTATGTACTTGTTTATGATGAATTGTTGGAAACAACTGCGCACGAGCTACGGTCGGTGATTTTAGCGATAATCTATTTATTAATACAGCAATTGTTCGCTTGTGACTAAATTTGGTGACTACAAAGTTTTGCAAAAGATTTATATTTTAGTAGTAATGTGATTTTAATTAATAGTAAGTAACCAGCGAGGACAACTATATTAGAAAAGGGAAACATAACTCACGTTGTTGCAATTTCGTAGCGGAAATCATTGATCTATGTCCGAGATTTGTAAGATAATATTAGAGCCATTAAACTAAACGAATACAAATTATAAAATGACAAGCACTAAGCTGCTATTAAAATTTGCATGTTTATACTAACAAATTGTTTTAGCAGTACCGAGCCGCTGACAAAACCCGATAAGACTACATTTTCACAAACATATTTTCCTTTTTGTGTTGCCGGTTACTGCCTTTAGGTACCATTTAATCTCTCCTAACTCAGCTGACACGGCCACTAGACTGCAACGCCATCTATAAATAAATCCTGACGAGGTGAGAATCACGGGACATTTGCATATGACATCGTTCGCCATCCGGGATGGCCGGCTAGTGGCTCGCTCACCTCATATGGCCGCCCTGAATTACATCGTGGAGACTAAGATGGCCGAGGCTATATAGCAACTCAATATGTTGTGATAGTGACGGCTGATCGGGACCCGGAGTGAAGGATGCCCGAGATATATCAGGCTTGGTTATGGTTGCCCTCAATAATAATTATAGTGTCGTAGGACTCGTGAGTACTTAGTACCACTTCTTGGGCTCACGATATTCACAGGATTAAAGTTTTTGTGACTACTAATTTTTTACACTTTTTTGAGTTACATAAAATCATGGTAATATTCAGTATTTTTTTAATAAATAAAGTAGGTACATAGATATTCATCTTGGTTGTTGCAGTGCGCAATGTTTGTTCTTACCATTGTGTAATTTTGACCTCATCTACTCAATGTATCCTATAACCCAAATCGAAATAAATACAAAAAGTCTAATCACGTCAGCGCGTTCAAAATATTTCCGTCTTCATAACAGTACACCCGTCTGCCTGTAAGGTTGGGCCCGCTGTCAATGATCTCACACGTAATGTCGACCGCGCCGCGACTCCGGACAACACTTTTTGTGCACTAGGCTTAGTGCAGGGCGAGTCCCGGCGCGGACGTCGAGGTTGAGTCGCGTCTGTTTTAATCGTGTTACGCTGTCGTGGATGGAAAATACTGGATATTTAGCCGGTAGTGGCGAGATGAGGAAGGCCGAGGACATACACAACTTTGTAATTACAAATAAGTTATCGCAATGGAAATGCACCTACGACGCTACGTTGTTATCCGACTATGAGTTATTTAGTAGTATTAATTTTACGAAAAAGCAACAACATCGCCCTTGAATAATGTAGGAAACTTGAAATTGTTTTAAAAACAGTTCAGGAAATTACTTTCAGGAAACAAGTTAAATAAGACTATCATTATGTGTAGACTCTAAGAAATAGTTTCGAAAGTGATAAAAGGTGGTTTAGATTTTAACAGCCGTGTTAAATTGCCTGTGTAATTATATGCGCGCTGAACAAAGCAGAATGCGCTACTGTGCACTTTGTTACTTCCTGGCTTTAAGAATTATAATCATTAAATAAGTCATTTGCATTTTTATATTCAATTAGCTATTAAAAGTGATTTAAACATAGGAAAAGTAAATTCAATTGCTTGTTTTAACTACTGATTTGTAATGCATTTGTAACCACCAGGTTTGAAACATTTAAAGAGGGTATTATAAGTTTAAGGTGTCTATTCATTTATTTATGTATCTGTAGGTATACGGCATCGTAGCCAACAATCGGATGAATGATGTATTTTGTTTGTTACTGCCTGACAAATGGTATAAAATTATCTCTAGGTATATCAGTTTACGACAGAACTTCGATCGAAGCTATGTCTGTTTTAAATTGCTTTTCTCATGAGAACTGATTAACGACGTTGCAAAGGTCGTAGTTAAATGATATACCTAATTTCTGAGGTTCAATTCACAGGTCCAAACGGGCCACTCTCAGATCACCCGACCCGCATTCACGTCTATATAGGGCGTGTTTTAAAATTCATGTAGTATTTAATTGTTACCTGAATCAAGGATGTGCACCTCGATAGGAAATGCTCGGCAAAGATGCGATAATTACCGGTTTTATGTTACTTCTTGTGTTACTTGATAATCAAGCTTTTTGTGATGTCCTTATTGAAACCCTTTGCGTTGTATATGTATTTACATTATGTAATATAGGAATTAGATTTTTTTGTTTTTATCCCCCGACGTAAAAAGAAGGGTGTTACAAGTTTGGCGTGTCTATCTATGGTAATTCAACATTTGAATAACTTACGTGTTCATCCAACGAGTAGGTCAGCTCTCCATCGTCGTACAGTACGAACCAGCGCCGCTGCCATCGCTGTAACAAACAAATACATGTCATTTAGTATTTAGGTAGTATTATTCTGCTGGTTTAAATACATATTCAGTGTAATTTAATTTGGTGTTATTGAGCTTTTGCCAGGGCCTCTCAACAACCTGCCACCGAACCATACTTCATATACCTAAGGCTAAGCCTTGAGACTTTGGATATGCAGCGTGTGGCAAAAATGGTATAGTAAGCTTTAAACTTTAAGAATCAAGATTTTTCGACTTACGAACTATGCCACTTTTGCAACACTCTGTAGAATGACAACATAGACTTTTATCACAGGTTTTCGTCGTCGCCATGCTAGGCCACCCGTTAATAAGGTAATTAGTGAGAGGGTTGATGGCCCTGTTTTGTGTCACTGGGTAAAAATCCATAGCCCTAAAAATCCAAATGTTTTTTGTAAATAAGTATTTATAATACTTGTTTGCAAAGAGCATTTGGATTAAATATGTATTTAATAATTTTATTGTTTTTAACTTAATAATTTAATTTAATAATATTATTGTTTTAAATTTAATAATGTAACTAACCTAGATAATAAGCCAAATTGTTACTAACACAACTATGGACTTATGTCTGAAATAAATATTATTCTATTCTATTCTATTCTAATACCTACCTGCTCACGCACTTTACACCTCATTTTGAGTCATTTATTGATTGGACTAATACTACTAAACGAAAAGTACAATGGCAATATAGCGTAGCTTCTCTACGTATATTGCCTACTCGGATCATTCTTTACTACCTCTATTAAGTATAGTTGTACAACACTAGGGTAAATGCGACAATTATCGACCACATTACTAGCCACAGATTCCTATCTCCCGAGTCGTGTTCTTGTACGCTTGGCACCTATGCCGATTGCAATTAATGCCAGACCAATTAAACTATTAGGACCTAAACATTTACTTATTGGGTAATAAATAATAATATCGGATTCGGAATGAGCCAATGGTAATGAGTGGGTATTTATGGTTCCCGGACGTTGCAGACATTTTATACATGCATTTAAAGGATGTTGTGTCCTTCAGCTGTAATTATTGTGGCACTTTTGAGAGACTCGTGTTCGATAGTTATAAATAAGTACTTAGGTTAATGAATAGTAAGATAAAACTGCGTAATTATAGGTGGGTAAAAACTATATTATTGGTAGTACATACTCTATGTATTGTTTTGTTAAAGTTACACTCATGAAATATACAACAGTACATAAATCCTAATTAACAGCTAAATCGAGCTGGGACAAAAGTTATAATGTTGTTTGACTTTTAAACCCATGTACGTACGTACCTATTCAATTGTAATCAAACCACTAATGGTCAAATGCCGGCCCTATCTTAGGGGTATCAACATAATTAGTGCAAGCAGGTCTATTTCGCCACACCTCGGTCCGGACCATAGACAAAATAGATCTGTTGATATCGCTCGTACGTGACACCGCGCCAATGCCGATTTGCTACAGGCCATTTATAGCCACATTCACCCTATTTAATTACGATAAGTGTTTGCGGAATAATTTAAATATGGCATGATTGTTGGGTGTAATTGGTTGATAGCAATAGTGGAGCAGTAGCGTTTCCTACTTCCCTTTTAATTGTAATGTAATAAAACATGAAGACGACCGAATGGCGTAGTGGTTAGTGACTTGACTACTGAGCCGATGATCCCGGGTTCGATTCCCGGCTGGGGCAGATATTTGTTTAAACACAGATATTTGTTCTCGGGTCTTGGATGTGCCCGTAAAATGGCAATAGGCCCGCCCCCTATTACATTGGGACTAACAAAAACACACTGGCGAAAAGTGGGTGCAGCAATGCACCTCTGCCTACCCCGCAAGGGAGTACATTAGTACAAGGCGTGAGTGCGTGTGTGTGTGTTTTTGTAATAAAACATTATTGCAAATAAACACAATACGCAATGTCATGTCTTGGGAAGTTCTTATTTCAAGAAACGTGCTCAAGTAATATTAAGAACTTACACTATGGCAGTATTTAAGAAACTAATCTATATTAATTACTATAACAACGTTGAATTATTAGTTTCTAATGAACCTACACATTGTAAACGATAATTTCTCAATCAGGTAAATGAGATGTTGTGTGTATTCTCATACATCACGTGACGAGCGCATACGCAGGGTTTCGCTCAGAAATGGCGAGGCCGTGGGAGCGGCGGACCGACGGGTTAATTGCCGTCAATTAGCAGATATGAGATGACCAGCAATAGAACGCAAATCTGTATTTTGTAATGTTGGTACACAGTGCGCGGTGGCGTAATTTTTGTACTATGTAAGTACCTATAGTCAGCGGAATGCTTTGTGCGTATTTGAAGTTTTACAGGTTGTTGCAAAAAGGGTATACTATGCCGAAAGGGGGTGACTCAGAAGGTCATTCTGAACAACTTTTGTTCTACGAGTTTTGGAAATTTGTATACCATTTTGCAACACCCTGTATAATAATACCGGTTGTTAAATTGTAAGTGTATAATTAAAAAAAGCAATTTAAGATACACAAGACCTAAAGAATAAATTATTAAAACGAATCTATAAAATTAACAACTGCGGTGGTAGCTTAGTCGGGTAAGCGCCCGCTTCTCACGCCAGAGAGGCGTTTTCAGTTTTAGCCCCTGTTTCACAATGTCTGGTTAGTCGCTACCTGTCGGATAAAATACATGCTGTCACTGTCTAAAAAATAATAACAGAGAGTGACAGCATGTATTTTATCCGTCAGGTAGCCACTAACCAGACATTGTGAAACAGACCCTAAGAATAATTTGGTGCTTTTGTCACTGGAACTTTTTCATTGCTCGCGAGTGTAGTTAATATCGAGAATAATTACCTATACCGGCATTTTATGTTTTACTATCCCATGCCAACTGTATTCATGTTGTAGATTCGTGACTACTAAAGCTGTTAATATTATACGGTGACAAACTTGAAATAAAAGGCTATTACAATTTAATTTTTATTGATGCCATAAAAGCTTATCTTGAATCCTTGTATAAGCGTATGACACGATGTAATAAATCTTATATTAATAATTCATAGGACAACAATAATTAATGTGACATTATAGATAGACATGACTTTTAATGTTTCCTACTAAGTATGTTGGTATATAATAGTTCTCTATAATAGTGTAAATTTGTAGATTATTTTTTAAAATTTGTGGCAATAAGTGCCGTGATGTCATTT
The DNA here is from genome assembly GCF_932276165.1 of Plutella xylostella. NCBI lineage: Eukaryota > Metazoa > Arthropoda > Insecta > Lepidoptera > Plutellidae > Plutella > Plutella xylostella. The sequence continues at coordinate 8,178,700 of NC_063990.1, forward strand.
GAAAAAAGTGCAGTTTACGATAAAAGTTAATTCTCTAACATCGTCTTGTGGTGGTTGATATTTATCGATAGATTAAGTTGCTTGCGCTGTAAGTAATAAGATATTATACTTTAATGCCTTGTACATAATTATATCCTAATTCCTTCTACATTTCTCGTATATTTTACATATATTTGGTTTATCTTCAGCACAGACGAGCAGACAGAAGGTAAGCACTATGCCACTGAGAGGACGGTAGGTACAGTCACCGCCCCATTAGCATATTCATACAGGTACACACCACCTCGCATTTATCGCGATAATCAGCGTTGCCAATGCATAATGAATGTCATAGCATAATTTCATTGTTTACGTCAATTGCATATTGAAATTAATGCAGAAATTCAGATAATATCGAATAATTATCTAGTATGATTAACTGTGGCGTGTAGGTAGCAAATTTCATGGTTGTGTACTTATCTGAATGTTATTAAGTCAACACACACAACACTATCTCCTTCAATAGGTATAAGTATGTATAATTATTTTCATATAGATATGTATGAGTACCTACGTATATAAGGGGGCTAAAAATAGAAATAAGTTCTTAATTTGTTATTTATAATTTCTGACACGACAGCCAGCATTTGTTCATTACGATTTTTGATATTAGCTAGTAGAATTGTTATTCAGTCATTCTACAGCCACATCAATTAATTATAAAACAAATACAATTTTCAAAATATACCACTCACCTTTAAAGGAATGCCGAGTACCTAAGTATTTCGAAAGTAGGACGAAGTAAGTACGGGCTCCGAGAATTATTACAATGATTGGGCATTGTATTATAATATGGTGAATTTTCGCCAAGCCGCCCTAGGAACACCCAGTTATGTTAAGTTAGCAGAAAGCCATAATGATTTGTATATTTGTTTGTGTGAGTTATGTACGGGCAGTGTATATTGTGGAGAAATAAGGGACAGAGAGTTAGGAAATTTTGAAAATATTATAGTTGTATAAAATATTAATGTGTGGATTTGAACATAATACTTACACAATAAATAGCCTTAAATGTATGTATAGGTACAAGTCCGTGCATAATAATTTTTCATACTTTCGTATTTATATTAGTTGTGGTTGAAAAATCTTTATGTCACACCCCCTCACCTATCCAAACTTATTTTCGTTGAACTCTTTTGTATGGTGAAACCGCGTGCACTTATCGCATTCATTTTGGTCAGTTTCACCGTCACCATCCATTTAGTAAGTTGTAAATCCAAAGATAAACTGTGGGTGTGTTCTTAACTCCTTGTGTTTCTTAAATAGACAACCGTCAACAGTTACCTAGTTCCCTACAGGGAAAGTAGGTTGCCCAGCTAATGGGACACGGGCTGGAGGCCGAAGCCTGGCCCAAACAAGATTACATTTCGTTTATCTACGCCCTGCTAAGGAATGCTGGGTTAGCTATTAGTGTTTGCTGATTAAAAAACAAAGTTATGCGGAAAAGAAAGGTTTGGCAGGAGATGCGTCACACGTCCACCGCATTCTTTAGTACGAGTAGAATTATTTACTGTAGGTTTTTACATTTGTGTTTCTGAAGAAAGGTGGAAAAGAAATATTCAAAAAAGATTTTGGAACAGGATCAAAAAGTTTTGTTTTAGCCATATTAAAGGTAGTTCATTTCGCGTTGTTTCATGAAGTCAAACCATTGACTGATGAAGAAGAATTTAAAGAGAATAGCGTAGCTTCGTATGGCTCTTGTAAGTGCATATTTGGTGATACTGATGATGAATTTTAAATAAAACATGTCTTTGCAGATACTAATATACCTTTGTGCGTAGATCGTTCGTTGCACAAACGTCGGTTGTAAAAACTTAATGCACATGTTACAGTGAAAGTGCGAGTCTCGTGCCTACTATTAAAATAATTATCTATTGAACAAAGGGGTTTCAAAGTTGTGGGAGCGTCGGCAGAAATGGTAAGTTTTATTGTTACCGAGCTTCGGCCTTCGCATGAAAAAAATGACACATGATGGTCATTTGCCTCTTGCCATGTTTAGATAAACCGCCGCATTATAGTATATCGTCAATTAATTTATATTATCACATAATGTTGTTAGTGACACTGTTTAGTTATCTAGGTATCTATAATTTTCATTTATATACATGCTGTATACACATATGGGCAGACACAGATAGCTGTATAATTATTCTATATGCATTGAATAGAACCGTCAAGTAGAAAAAATGGTTCTGACTGCGTAAATAATAGAAGCATAAGTAATTGAAATGGCGCACAATATCTCTGCAATCTGCAATCCCGGCGGCGGCGGCGGCGGCGGCGCCTGCGCACACTTTTTACCTCAACACTCCATTGTTCACTAAGTTCACACTCGTCATAAAAGTGAGATTACAAATTTATATGACGTTTTTATGCGTGTCTCAAGTTGTAGAACAGAAGCATTTATGGAGAACACTAAAAGTGAAAGTCAGTTATGAGATAAACGTAAATGCAAAATATGGTAACGGTTTCACTGTCTAATAATAAGATCTTTAGTATTCTCTATGTTTGGAGTGGAGCTACTTTTATTATAAACTCTAGCTTCGTTTTTAAGGTAAAATGTTTCTATTGTATTTAGTTGTTTGTGAGAAAAAACCGCCAATCAATAATTCAAAGCGAAGACGGTGTAAGATTTCACACGCATAATTGGCGTTTTTAATTTGACGTGAGTTTTTTTGCTATCTCTCCCGCCGAACGTAGCGGGGTGTCTGAACTGAACGTCTATTTCCGAATCGATTCGCTATAATCGTAATCTTAAACAATAAGACAAGTGTTCGTTGTGTAATCGATTACATTTGCAATGTTCGATTTATACTTAAATCATTTTTTAAAGGTTTTATTGACTTGCAATGTGTATGTAAGGAAGTATGTACCTAATTACTGTAAAATTTTAAATGTATTTAATTTGTTTAAGATGTCTATTATCTGTGAAGGATGTGATAAGATGGATTCACTGGTGAGCCGTGAGCGACCAAAGCAGTTGCGTTATTTGTCATACTTGTCTACATACAATTTACCAAGGTATATGAATGTATACGGTTCTAGAACATGGGAATACCTACTACCAATGATATTAAATGAACTACCTACTGATACACTTGAAAGTCTACTAATAAACAGGAATAAATGTAAAACTATAATGAAACAGTACTTTCTCTCAAATTGTAATTGTAATACCTAATTAGCTATTAGTACCTAACATTTATCAACATTAATTTTATATAGTCAACCATTATTAGTGTTTAATGCACAACTTCTGACTGCACTTGCCACACATAAACCCTGCGTGGTTTAAGCGGCAGGTTTTTGTTGTAAACTTTTATGTACCTATTACAAAATGTTTTTGGAAAATAAACGAAAAAAATAAAATAAATACCTACAAGTGTTGCAAAAGTGGTATACTAAGCCGAAAGTGGGTTTGTCATGTTAGATTTATGTCCTTTTTTCAATTTATCTTTCCTGAAAACCTCCAAGCATCTTATTTCTGAGTTGAATTGCTGCGATAGCTACTTCAAACAAAAAAGTTCTTACGAGCAATAAAAATAAATGGTATCGCAATTAAAGTGATAAATAAAGTGAAATATCGATTGTATCAATACTACAGTGTCTTGCTATTACATTTACATGGTGCCGCCCGCGCCGCCGCCGCCGCCGCGTCTTGCGCGTACGCAATGAAATATGTCAAATTGGCGCATTGGCACCCACCGAGGGACTGTAGGGATGCCAGGAGACAAGCACTTTATCTCATTTATGAAAGGGTTTTTTGTTGTGTTATGCACAAAATTTTAAAGATCAGTGTTGACAAAAATATGACAACCAGGTGCAACTTTGTTTGTGAAAATAAATAAGCTACTTTTTAAAATCATTATTTCACAAATGCCTATTATTTTATGTTTCATAGATAATTTTGAATTAGGTAAGTAAGTACCTATACTAAAAAATAGTAACGAAACAGACTTACAAACATATTTATAAAAGCGGCAACCCTAACAAAGCACAGTAAGGGAGAGAGAGTAAATCAATCAGTGTTAATTACGTAGTCAATTGTTACTGCATTATCGGCTGGCTGGCGCGACACTAGCACATGATGCATCGGTCGGTGTTAGCCGTAATGTATCGGCTACCTACATCGCGCTGAGCGTTTGACTGATAATGGCGGCCATCTTGGGAATGTCCGTGTAACTTTTTCAAGGAAGTGCTACTTAGGTAGTTAAAAAAGAGTTAGTATTTTCACTCAGTTTTGAATCAAATAAATTATTTGCTTACATCACAAGCGAACAAACATCTACTGCATGACAACCTATTTTTAATTAGCGCCGCAACTAAACCTCGGTATTTCTCATCCAATTCTTTCCGGCTACTTGTCTGTTCGTCAGTCTAGCGCGTCTACCAACTATATAGGTACTATACTGTCTTATTGCTAGACTGTATCTAGTAATTACTCTATTTTCTTTCTGTTTCCAATATTCAGTGCCATTTTTTCTATACATACGGAAACCATTCACGATTCTCTCCGGACAATATTACCTGGAAACAAAATAAACAATTATTATTGACTCGGAATTTTAATAATGACAAGGTCAAGAACAGATAGTTAAATTGCAGCTATGGTGGGCTATTCTGGGCCTCGGATTAATTGTGATGTGTTTTTGAAACTCTAGCGAACTGTTCGATCTAAGTATGAATACTAGCTGTTCCCGCGAAGTTCGCTTCGCCTTAAAAAGTTTTCCCGTGGGAATTCCGGGATAAAAAGTAGCCTTTGTTCTTTCTCAGGGTCTAGACTATATACATAGTATATATACCAAATTTCATTTAAATCCGTTCAGTAGTTTTGGCGTGAAAGAGCAACAGACAGACAGACAGACACAGTTACTTTTGCATTTATAATATAGGTTAGGATAATAATAATTTGAATCTTATTAGATTAACTCACGATCGCATGACACTCACTAATACTCTTTCAAAAATGTTTACAAAAAACATTACCTGTCACGTTTGATGAGTTAAATAGTGTAAATGTTTTAGAATCGACTAACAGGAATCCGTATTTTTTGTACCGACTAATTAATTTGAATAAATAATTCAACACCTTTTTCTTTTTATCGTTTTTACATAGAGGAGAGATAGCAAATAATCCATTTTGTGTATTATCTAGCTACTTATTTATTTGATTACTTGTAAAAGCTCTGCTTGGTTGTTGTATGGCTTTATAAGAGATGTTACCGCGCCGCTGGTTTCTTTTACCAGTCCAAGTGCAATATAAAGATTGTATTAAAAGTGGTGAACTATGCTATTCTAGCGTTTCTACAAGTTAAAGAAATTCGCGAATGCAGGTTCCCATAGAAAAAAGTCACGTGACCAACAAAGTCTCTATGCAGAAGCAAAAGTATAAAACTATTGCAACATCCTGTAGAGTGTGAGAATAGAAATTTTGAAATTGTAATATCGTTCGGAAAGTCTCGTTCGTTGCATGCGGCCATTATCCGTCATTTCGAGTGCACGAAGACAATGTAGCGTTTAGTTCAGAAACGCTGTACAAGGACCACGGTACAGTCAGCTTCATAAATAACTATACACTTCTGTAAGTTGTTGAACTCGCAAACTGCCTTTTTATGGGGTTTTATTACATATAATTTTATTACAATATTCTTTTCCGAACGGTCCCCCACTTAATATTTAGATACATATTGATACTCATTAAAAAAATAACAATGATTAAAAAAAACCCCATATCTTTGACACTGGAAGGACCGAAAGTTATTTTATTTTGCCGTAAAAATCTTAGAAAAATTTGAATATTAGTTCCTAATACAACGTATTTTTCGCACTAACTAATGGGTAATTTTAATCATCCTCGGGGATTTCTTGCGTTCGCGAGGCTATTCTACACTCACGGGCAATGAAAAGGTTCCACTGAGAAAAGCACCAAATTACTTCTAAACGGAAAACGCTAGCTTCATACCGTCTTCTGCAACATTGAAGTAAGTACATTTAACAGAGCATCAGTATATGTATTACCAACTAAAATCGGTAATATTATTATCCAATGGGGAGTAACGCGTGTGAATTTGCCGCTAGGGGCGCTGGTGTCGACTGCGGTCAAGTGACATTTACTTTTCACTGGTATAATTTGGCGGGCTTCGTAACAAATTATATTTTCGTTCATTTCCCTGTTGAAAAGTGATCTACTTTCTAGAAATTATCGCAAATATGGATTATTTGTCGATGAATGTGCACGCTTTGAAAGCTGAATTAAGGAAAAGAGGCGCAAAAATAAGCGGTCTCAAAGAGCAGCTAATTCAGAGGTTAGTTTGTTTACTGTTTACAAACTTATTTTTTACGAAGTGTATGCTTATTTGCTTAGGTAACAGCTATGTTTTTTCTTTTTACAGACACCAAGACTATGACCGTAACAGTAACTTGGTTGGAAACGTAGAGGACAGCATCTTACAACAAAATGATTCAGTGTATACTGTTGAGCGGCCTTCAGAAACTTTGTATAGCAGTGTGAACACTAAAAATGAAACTCTAGATCTAGATATTGTCACCAATGAGAACTTTGGAATTTATGTACAGTGTATACCATCGCTCTTACGGTGAATGAAAACATCGTGATAAAACCTGCACATCTAGATTTTCGAACCCACCAACCTGCAGTGGACCAGCGTGGTAGGAAATGGTCCAAGCTTAGGAGTGGAGTTTAGACCTTAAGGCGATATGCACAAAGGCTTCATTCGAGTGAGCCAGGTACTGACACCCCCACAAATAATAGAATAGTATACTATACTACCATTATTTAGTTTCAACTCAACCAGCATTCATTGTGTGGATTACTAATGTGTTAATAGCAGTGTGTTTAAACGGAAAGGATAAATAAAAGTTAAATAAGTGTGTAATTCTTTTATTTTTATTGTATTTGTTAAATGCCTAATCCTTATTTACATTATGTTCTTTCTGAAATTGGTTATAATGATTTTCACAAACACGAGATTGTCGGATAATAATTATTTCACAAGCCACTGTTTTAGAACAGTTTTATCACTTGTTAACATATGTCCTCCTTTTCTTTCCGAACATAACGGATCTGCACAACATTGCGGCATAGTAACTCGATATGATGATAGTTATTTTATAATTAATAAGCTTATAAGATTCAAGATTTTAAAACTTTATTTCGCGCCAATTTGATAAAGTCGCCTTTGATAAGTTTGACAGCTATGGTACCTCTTTACCTCAGTCGACAGTGGCGCCAACTGGTGAGCAAAAAAACGGTAGTCCCCATTGTAATATCATTGAAAAAATTGGGGTCGTTTGTTATCGGCATTTTGTGAGTGGAACTTTTTAATTGCCCGGCAGTGTATATCAATCGACGCCACCAGCTTTACTCCTTATTTATTTAGATTTAGCAGTTTCGATTTCGGAACGCTGCGTCGGGCGACTGATTGATCGATCGATCCACTCTTTGTTTTGACTGCCTTGTTTTTTAAATACTTTACTTGACACGTGAACTCAAACATTACAACATGACGCAAACTTTTAATGATAGGTTAGGAGAAAGGTCTATTGTTGAAGTTGAATATGTTTCATTGGGTGGTCTTAGGTGGGTACCTAATAAGAAAAAAAAAAACATGTAATTAATTAAGTAAGTATGTATTTTTTATTGTAAATAATTAATATTTATGTATTACACGTGTACCTATCTAAATTTCTTAGTAATGAGTAGCATTTCATAAAATGTGAAATGTTCCACTAGTGCTTTAACATGAATTTTGAAACTTACGTAAAACACGGACGGAGAGTGGGTTTATGATTACTCACTGCTCGTAGCATAACATAATTATCATATACATATCAAACCTACCTAATACAAAACATAAAAACGATGTATTTTATTAAAATAATGCTTCATAAACTGAAACAATGATTGACCAATCACGAGCGAGATCGGTGGAATATGGCGACGCTCATTTGTCACGTGCGCGGCGTGTTGACAAGACAATCGTTGCGTGCGCTTGCGCAACCATATTGCCAAAACTAATACGTCGCCCGGGCTATTCTGCTTAATTGCTATACCTTGTTTTAAATACTTAAGGAGTATGATCTACATAAATATACGTATATTATTACATTGTTTTTTTGGCTACTAATGGATAAAATATTCTGTGTATTTTTTATATGACTGTAAGTAGGTATTATCATTAAGTCTGCTATTACATTTCTAGAACATAGAACTAAATATAAATTTATATAATAATAATAATATAATGTCCTCCTAGCCGAATTTCGACTACGGCGGCCAATCTCAATTGAGATCAGCCATCTACGCAGGAGTAGATTATAGTGCCCAAGTGTGTGCGCAGTACACAGGAGCACTCTCTGTTCCATCACTCTCATAGCCCAATGGGACGGATTGACCGACACGACTGGAGAGAGCTAGGCGCAGGACCGACTGCTTTACATGCCCATCCGACAGCATGGATCGTTTCACTGTTTCGGACATCAGGTGATCAGCCTTCTATGTCCTAACCAAACTTAGAACCACAATTTAGAAACACAAATTGATGGTCCCACCCGGGAATCGAACCCGGGACCCCTTGGTCATGAAGCGAAGCTTCTACCACTAGACCACAGAGGCAGTGAATAAATTTATATATTTGGTATAGGTACAATGTACATATTTCAATCAGCATAGGAATAGCCCGATGGCGGCGCGGTCAGTGCGAGTGTGCCGACCGATGATTGATTAAAAAGTTTAACCTATTGTCTGTGGGTCTATGCCAACGTGACAACAATACCCGGCATTAAATGAAATATTATAAAGATTTTGTAACCAATGGCAAATAATCCAAAAGGCATTAACGCTTGCAATACACAACTCAAAAAATAATATTAATTGTTATTTTTAAAGTTATGAAATCTGTGCCACAAATTTTCAGTGGATACCCAATTGTACTTACATTTTGAGCTAATCCTAAAGATATAACTATCACCATATAGGATATATTTTATACATATATGTAATGATTGCTGAACTTCAATGGCAGGTGGAACTTTTTCATTGCTCGCGAGTGGATAAAGAGAAAAAAAAAGAGTAGTCTGAATACCTACAGAGGTGTAGGTATGGCGGCAATTAACTTCTAAGAAACCGACTTAACAGCTCACTGTTACTTAAAAAGTCCATTTAGAACAAGACGATATTCAAACGAATCAAATTTAGATTGCCCTCCGATGACTTGGCGGAGTGCGAAGACCTTCCATCATTTACGACCCACAAATTCATCTCAACCTCACCAACTTATTAAAGGGACTGATCGTACGTTTTACCCAACTAAGGATTGAAAAATAAAGGAGGCACATTTTATAGCGGGCTCGCTAACAACGCGGTGCCACGGACGTCAACATGCCAAATTTGTGCGGTAATGATTTCAAGATGGCCGCCAACAGCGATCCGAGTGATTCTTGATGGCTTTACGAGCTGCACTGACCCTGCAATTGCCTGAAAGCTATCGCCCATAAAATTAAACTCCTCTTTTAGTAAAATACAAAAATTTCGTCGAATGCACACAATCTGTTCCGTCAAATTAGTATCGCGTGCGTGCACCCTGTAACTCATGTTGTCATTGTATTTTTAATTACAAGACTATTACGTGAAAGTGTGCGCTTTCTATGCAGTCATTGAATTCAATCTTTCACAGTTTAATTGCTCAGTTTCAATGTCGTGATCATACAGCGACAATGTATAATTACAAAGCGTAACGGATGTCTCGCTTCGTCAGAAAGCATTCACGACCACTCTTGATCCCGCCTTCTACTGTTGATGGTGTAATGAAGGGTTTTTATTAAATCAACGTCAGAACTGCATTAAACACGAGTGCCTAGCGCCTGAACTCCTGGCCATCAATCAAATGAAGATAAAGCCAACGGGAGAGCGCCGCCACACGCTCATTTAAACACTGCTGTCGGGGCGCGCCGATCAACTCAAAATTCTGTTAACAGATACAGCAGACTAGGAATGTAAGGCGTCCATCGATGTGTCACATTAATTCTCCTCAAGGTCTGGGAATCATTTTGTTATTAACAAACTCTGAATGTCAAGTAAGAAAAATTGGTTAACAATCACCGCTTCTTTCCGTGCCCTACGGATGAGTCGTAAAGATTCACTGTCGGTCCCTTTGGGCTTCTAAAAATCCTTTTATAGTTGTTCTATCCTTATCTGCATACGAGACGAGAGTGGGTCATTAGTGGCGAGGCAGCGGGTAAAAAAGAAATGGCTGCGGTCGGTAAAAAATATGATAGTCCCATTGGACACGCTCCTGAGAAGACGTTTTCGTAAATTGGATCGGGACAAGGATTGATACGCGTAGATTTGTTCTTGAAATTATAGTACTTATAGCATAAGTAAGTATATATATTTTTTCTTTTTAAAAGTTTAAACATAACATAAAAACTACCCATAAACTAAGCCTAATCATTTTGATGATTTCTCGAGGCATCACTATACAAACATATACTTAAAGCTACATGCTTCTTATCATTCTATCTTTACAAATGTGGTCATTTAAAAGGGGTGCTTTGTATAAACCTGATATCCTTGGGCTTTTTATATAAAGTATTTTGGTCTCTGTATCTTGTATTCGGTAATATTCTATTCAATTTTAAGTCTACGTCGGGTTAAGGTCGCCATGACCTCATGTTTATTTATTGTTAGGTCGGGGTTCAAAGTAAACTTTGGATGTTACTGTGGGAATTTTTGTCGTCATAGATTTCATTAAAATTTCTTAGGGTACTCACATAACATCACCGCCAAAAACCTAAAGTAGAGATTGGAATCAGCTAATTACGGCAAAGCTTCTAGTAACACTGGAGCATCTGATGCATCAGTAGAACCATGACCTAGCACAACCCAGAGTGGGCCCACTTGAGACCTTAGCCCACACAGGCCGATCAGTCATCTAGAACACTTAGTTATAACGCTCAATTTCCCTTCAAGGTCAAAGTGCTATTCTGGTTGTGAACTCGATCCTGTCAAGGAAGAAAAACTATTCAGTTGTTTTCAAAATTCACGTCAGTTACATAATTTAGTAAGAAATAGTATCGTATATCACAATAGGGTGGCCTTATTGTTGACATGCCATCAACAGATCGTGCGCCTACGCCTGCATGGCAGAATGGCAAATTGACTGTAACAGCCTTTTATCGCGATCAGTCAGATATCGTATCGTGCATGGCTTTCATAAAGGTCATGCAATAAAAAGCGGATATTAGATCTACGGTACTTACCTGAGGCATGTAATAAAACCCAACCATATTTAGAATGAACATGTTTGAATAGTGTATATCATGTTTTAAAAGCCATTCGTTTTCATCATTCAAATCTGTTAAAATCATAAAATAATGTGATATCCATAAAATAAAAATCATTCAGCATCAAGTAGGACCACACCTAAGGGAAAATATTATTATGATTCACTCTTACCTACTCAGCCTTATATAATTTACAGGCATAGGACCTAATCATTTAACCTTTGACCAGTCACAATCTAGCATAGACAATAGTCTGCGTGCGTTCCGTATTTTTATTTTCCTTTCGATCAGTTTGTCTATGGTGCGAGCGTGCGGCGCGTGCGCGGCCGTCACGCACGCGTTCCTACGCCATCTTGGTTCGTCAACTGTCATAATAAATATCGTTAGCTGTCATTGAACGTAGAATATTAAGTTCTGTGTATTGATCGATTTTATTCGCTTCAAATGGCTTAATTTACACGTCCCCTGCTTTTTTGAGATTAAGGATCATTGTGTGACCCCGATAAAAGAATCCTAAACCTACTGCCATGTTTTGTATACTTAATAAACAAACGACAGAACATCTTCACGGAATATTCATAAAAACTCTAATCCCACCAAGATCACCCTTCAAGCACCCTCAGCAAAAATACAGTTTTTTTTCTAGAAAATTCTGTAATCCATATCGAAACCGCAATCCAGTACATGGGACGTTAAGAGATCCCAGCGTCATAACAGAGTACTTCCTCTGCAGACCGCAGTCGATCAAAATAGAAAAAAATACGTTGCACCGGCTCCCTGATTCTGTTACTTTCGATAGCCAAAGCCAATCGACATTGAAATGATTGAATACGATTTCAGTGCGAATACCGTGCGAACCTCTCTATTACGACCTGTCGTAACTTTATTTACGAGTACTTGTAGACTGCTAACGTTTATTAAATGTTGAATTTTATTTATTTATGAATAAACAGTATTACTACATTAATATGATAACTGATGAACTTCATTAATTTGATCATTAATGTCCAGAGAAACAAAGTCGTTAAACTTCTTCTTGTGTCGATGCCTACCCACCATCATTAGTTTTTCCCACAAGATTGACCTATCTTAAAGTAAGTATGATGAAAAGATATTCCGTACCTGCGATCCGATCGATTGATTAATATCTCAAGCCAGAATCAGGGTTTTAAACCAGGAACTTGATCCTGCGCCCGCGCCGTCACTGCAACCACAGAGCAGGACGCACAGCGCGGGAGAACGAGACAAAAAATCGTTTACAACCTGGAAAAAGGATAATGACAGCGCCGCGGTTTTAGCGATGATACGCTTTTCTTATTTTTGTTTCTATAATATTTAATTACTGAGACTGTGGTTTATAAAACATTATTTTATGCTATAACTTTAGCTATTAAGTCTTGACAGGCCATCGCACCCGCAAGACATAAATGTTATGAAATAAATAACTTTATAGCAAAAGAAGATGAAGATCTATTCTAAGTATACTGTATTATACTTGACAGGAATTGATCAATTTTTAAGTCGGTTAAAATTACTGAAAATAATTACTGTCATGCCTTGTACCTTCCAAATACTGTTCGATATAAAGATACAGCCTGGATACATTTCCAAATTGATCCTTTTTCTTTCCTGTACATAATACGTTTTATCTAAATCCATGTAACTTTACAGAAGCTGAGTATATCATGTACATATCTTATTGAAATGAAACGAAAGTGAGATTGCAGTGGCTGTGCATAATAAGTTATTTCATACGATTTTCCTGTAGCGCTTCATCGTAAAGTTTTTATGCAAATGTCTGCGCGACAGGGTTTGGGCGGTGTGCGCGCGCAACTCGCAACGTCATTTATGTTCCCGCCATTTATAAAATGGGAATCGCTTTAATTGACACAGATGATAAACTCAGTAACGAAATAATTGTAGGGAAAGTAAAAAAAGAGAAGATATGTACGGAGATATAATATGCAATAAAACGTTTGATATCATTTGGAATGGCTGGATTATTAGATTATGAACTTGGTGACTGCATGTACAGGATAGAAACTTAAAAGTTTAATTTTCCCGCCTTGAAAGTAATCATTTTTTGCCCGTCATTAAAAAAGCTGGAGGTTGTCACACTGGCCTGCGTTATGTTTTTTTTTGTATATATGTTTAGCGATATTTTCATAAATTATGAAGTTTTCAAAAAGGAATAAGATCTTATATAAATACAATACAATCCTCTTTATTTGCACCAAAAAACAGAAACAATACAAAATATAACTTAAAAATTACAACAGTACATAAAGGCGGCCTTATTGCTTATAGCAATCTCTACCAGACAACCTTTGGATGGAAGAGAGTTATATAAATTTAAAAAATAGGATTAGAGGTAGTTGTGGTACATATTAAAATAAATAAATATTAGTAGTGTGGTAAATATTAGTAATTTTCAATGAACTTTTATTTAAGCTACAGTGTGTGGTACTGTGTGGACCAGAACCACCAACACCTAGATGGTAAATTGTATAATTTTTAATTGTGTAACTTCTGGATGGTAAATTGTATATTATATACTTACTTACATATTACGTAAGTCAATTAAGACAACATCCCATTTCGAAAATTTAAAATCATGCGTGTAAAGTATCTACAGTTCCAGTAATGACATGTGGGTCGTATTTACGAGTAATAACTCAATATTACAAAATATTCCCAACAACATGACTGTATTATGATAGCTACAACGATGGGCCATTACAAATTAATCTGTTATAAATATCATTGGCGCTACACGGAAGGCGAAGGAGAAGGGGTTACTCTAGGTTTACAAAAAACTAACATACGAGCCCCTGTCATGGTATCGATACATTTAACGCAGCGAGTTGTTGTCTGAAATGCAGAGTAAGGTAGAATACCCCCCCAGGGAACGGAGAATGCCCTTAGATTTTATGAAACCATTATTAATTTCTAATTTTTGTGGAAAACAAAGAGGTAGTAATGTGATGTTAATATGGCACATATGCCTTTTTATGTAAGGGAAATAAGTATTATGCTATTATGATATGAATCTTTCAATAATAATACATAATATTATGTACCGTCGCTGTTGTTGTAGTTATATGTAACCGATAAATAAATTTGGCACTATTCCTGAAACAGATTTAAGCCATTACGATCTCATCTAATTTGTTTGTTTTTACTATGTTTCTTCTACCACTAGCTAAGAGGGATGAACTGCCATCCTCCTCACCGACACACCTCCAATTTGCCACATCTCTCAAACGCACTACCATTAGTCGTCCTGTGACCATATGCGGTGTCTACATACAGCATGTGACCACTCCTACATCAACACCTTGAGACGTAGTTTGATATGGTCAATTCTGTCTAATAAACTATGAAGATTGAAAAATCCCAAGAATGTCCGGCGATATTAAAACAACGGTGTCCCAGTTATGAATGAATCATATATTTCATTGACACAGCTTATTAGAAACCTGACTATTCCAAATACGAATTACACCCTCTGTAGAGGTTTATAGCCCTAAATATGCCATAGATATGCTACTAAATAGATAACACAGACGATAGATATCAATACCAATTAGTTACAAATAAGCCTAATAGAGGTCGTTGCCAGCGCCTCTGATAGCGATTGAACATACCGCCCGCCATGGACACACTGTCCATCAAATAAACTGTAGAAATCGCTATAGGTACATTGAAATAAACAAAACTAAAAGTACACAAATCTCAGTAACAAAAACAAATAGTACACATATTACATTACATAGACAACACTTAAAATATAAATAACAACTCAACAAAACAAATAGCAACTGGTAAAACACAAAGTTAGTGTTTGATCACTTGACAATCTCATTACATCTTTAACTATCCACACGGGTGAGCTTGTCCAACCCAGCATGCCTTGCTGCTATGTCACCATAAAGTCCATGAGCCCGAGTCATACTATTCTCCCTTACAACACAAATATCTCCGACTCTAGGTTCAGGTGTTGGATGTGCACATTTGTACTTTACATACTTGCGTACATAAAACCTAGCAAGGTTTATCCTATCGAACACCCAATACTTGAATCGTAAGTTCAATTTAAGGAGCCTGAGGATTGGTTGTTTCACCCTTTCGTCACCACCAGCCTCATCAACATCACCGCCCACCCTCAGGGCTCTCTTGGAACCAATGAACGGATTCAGATTGGTGTTTCCTGCGTTCTTTGACCCTACATAATAAATAACAGTAGCTGTTGCATTTGACTTCAACTCTAGACCAGCTTCTGCTACCTGTTCGGGGGTGCTCAACTCTTCTGCAACTTCAATCAACAGATTGGATAACAAAACTACTCCATACGGCTCTAGACGAGGTACGGAGATCTGTTTGATCGGAGCTACCGTCTGAACTGTGACTAAGTTCACGTACTCTTCCTCCCCCCTTGCATCTACGATGCGAAACTCCGCGGCTGCGGCAAATGCTTCAAAAACTGTTTGCAATACATCTGTCATCTGTTTGTGAATATCGATACCTTGTTGTACAGATTGACAGCCCGCCAGTACATCAGCCCTGGCAGCAGTTTCTGTAAACATCTGCTCGCGCTCTCGCTCTACTTCTACCTCTTCATCGACTATCTGAGAATGCTGTGACTGTAATTGCCAAAACCCTTGAAAATCATCCTCAGATATCTTTGCGTGATTATTAACAACACTTGTGGTGGAACAGAGCTTGTTGTCCTTGCATTCGTTGGTGACTTGGCCGAAAAGAATCCAACCAAGTTTTGTCATTTGGGCCAATGGGGTACCAGGAGGGCCCCTGATTAAACCATCGACTATAATTTGGCCACAAACCTCTGCCCCTAACAACAAGTCAATCTTGCTGGGGGTTGCGAATGTAGGATCTGCTAACTTTACCTGAAATAACTCTGACCACCATTGAAGCTTCACTTGTTGATCAGGAATAGAACTTGTAAGTTCTCTCAAAACGTGTGCCTTGACCTTAAGTATACAAGCAGGGTCGTGTAGTGATTGAATTTGTATTTCTACGACATACTTAGAAGCACATGAAGGCTTCTTGTCACTACCGACACCTGAGACAACACATTTGTGGGGCACTCTTTGTAACTGCAGACGCTGCACGGCAGCTTCGGTTATGAAAGAGGCTTGGGAACCCTGATCTAACAGAGAGCGAAGCACGTTGTTCCCTGCTGAAGACTCGACCTGCACTAAAGCAGTAGCTAGGAGAACCTGACTCTGCATATTAGTGGAACAGGAAACAACCTTGTTTGATTCACCTGGGACAGTTGGTGAATCGAAGGGCGTAACTCCTTCCTCGACTTTGTTCTCGGACAACCTTACGGGACATTTTTGTGTATGTAAGAGAGAATGGTGCTTTTTGTGACACACTCGGCATCGTGTGGTCACCCTACAAAGGTAAACGGTGTGGTTCGCTGCTAGACAATTAAAACAAAGCTTGCTGCTTTGGACAAACTCACGCCGCGTCCCTACATCCTCCTTACCAAAACTTTTACAATTTGCAATTTTGTGGGCATCTGAGCAATATTTACAGGTTACTGAAGAACTTTCAGTTGTGTACAGTGACTTTACATGATTATTGTGAGAGTGTTGAGTTACCTTTGCATTACCTTTAACATCTAAAAACTCTAGAGATCTAAATCTTTGCTCAAGAAACTCTTTGAAAACCATTAACTCTGGTAGTTCTGAGGATGAATCGCTGGTCCTAGCTTCCCATAACTTTCTCGACTCTGGATCCAGTTTTATAGAGATTACATAGATGACCATAATGTCCCATGACTTGATATCTACACCCAAACTCGACAGTGCATGAAGACATTCATTTGTTGTATCTAGCAACTCCTTGATTGCACCAGCCGATTCACCTTGAAGAGGTTTCTGACTAAACATTCTTTTAAGTACACAATTTGCCAAATATTTTTTATTATTGTACCGCGACTCTAATTGTTTCCAACAAACTTCAAAGTTGTCTCTACTTATAGGGATGTGTCTGACTAACTGCTCCGCTTCACCTACAAGGTAGCCCTTTAAGTAGTGTAGTTTCTGAACTTCGTCTAAGGAATCGTTTGTTCGAATTAACGAGTCAAAGAGATCTCTGAAGGTAACCCACTCATCATATTTGCCAGAAAAGGTTGGTATGGATATCTTAGGCAATCTTATGTTACTACTACTATCGCTCTGCTTCCCCGACCCCGAAGGCGCAGGTGTCTGAATCAACCTTTGCACTCTACTCAACTCTCCCTTTAACTCAGACTTATATTTGATATAAATCTCTTCAGTTGATTCATACACATTGCCTTTCATATAAGTAGACGCATCTAACATTTTAGCGTCTACCTCGGTTATCATTTGCCTATGCGTATTATAGAACAATGTCCAATCTTTCTCTAAGTTATCCAACCTAGCCTCTACATAAGCCGCAGTACGCCGCTCTTTGGGCGCCTTTTTATAGTTGACTCTACTTCTTGAAATATTATTCTGAGTGTCAGTTTGAGTTTTAATGTAAGTTTCCATTTTGAAATTACAATAGTCTATGCCAAATCGATGATTAAATTTTGAAAAGTTTGTTTATGTTCGAATCCAAATGTCAATGTCAAACTGAAATAACAAACTCTTGACAAGTCAACAATGTAAACAAAGCGAAAATATGTAAACAAAGAAGTCCATAAACTAAAGCGTAAATTTTCTAAGTTTCTTGTCTTGACTTTAAGGTTCTAAATTGTCTGACTTTCTTGAATGTACCATTCACCCGATCGGCCTCCACTCAGAACAATGAAATTAATGTACTCACTCACTGCACAAGACACTAAACCTGTCTTGCTCGTCGACTGTCCCGCCACCAGGCGGGGTGCGCGGTGCGCCGTCGCGGGGCTCCTCCTCGGCTCCGCAGCAGCAGCTCGTCCTCGGGGTTGCCGCTCCCCGCAGGTCTCCGACTGCAGCCAGGCTCCTTCCTCCGCTCCCGTTCAGGCACAAGCACTGAGCACTTTTCACAAACTTTTTAGCCGACGATAGCTTTATTACCAGCACCATAGGTAGCTTTATCCGGCTCGAAGGACCATGAAAAATCCCAAGAATGTCCGGCGATATTAAAACAACGGTGTCCCAGTTATGAATGAATCATATATTTCATTGACACAGCTTATTAGAAACCTGACTATTCCAAATACGAATTACACCCTCTGTAGAGGTTTATAGCCCTAAATATGCCATAGATATGCTACTAAATAGATAACACAGACGATAGATATCAATACCAATTAGTTACAAATAAGCCTAATAGAGGTCGTTGCCAGCGCCTCTGATAGCGATTGAACAAAGATAGGAAACAATTAACTGAGCCCGGCGGGACCTCGCTTGATTGGATAACTGTTCAGTATAAATAAAGCTGTTTTAATTACTGTTCATCATCATCATCATCCTGGGATTAAGACTCCATTGAGATCGTCAGGTTCTAAAGGGCTGAGGTGGTAGAATTATGTTTTTAAATCTCGTAACTAGTAAGTACAGTGGGTGATCAAATTATTATGATCACTTGATTTTTTATGAAGAAAACGACTATGACTACGATCTAATATTACAGTCATAAACCACCAGCAAACCTTTGAGTATTGTACATATATCATTTTGTTCACAAAGCGTTTATGCGTATGGCAACACTGCATTTAATACATGGCAATAATATTATGTCTAGACTCATAAAAAAAACATCCCTAACTTTGGTAAAATTTGCTTTTGGATATAAGTTCTGTAGTGCAATTCATTTGCTTTTTACTCTTTATATTGTTGTTTTTTGAATATAAATTGTTTAGTTAATGGTATAACAAACATTTACCGTTAGATTTCCCCATTAAAAGTGGTTTTTTATTTCGGTTTTTGTTAATTTATATAATGGGGAAGGGTATAGACATTCCTGAGGCAAAATAATTGAAATCAAAACATTACTACTCAACAAAAGTCTCTCATAACGTCAGATAGCTGAAAAGTGCAGTGTTGCTCAGTTAAAAGTCAATAACATAAAGAAAAAAATTGAAAAGAACAAGCCCTTTTGAAACATAAAAATGATTTTTCTGCAACTGATAATAATAATTTGATTCCCCACTATAGTTACCTCGTTATTGAAATGAATATGTTGGTATATCTCACACACAGCCATCTGACCCCAAGCTAGGTAGATCCTTGGTACTATGGGTGTCGTCGGAACGTGATATATCTACACAGATAGATTCATATTAACACCCCAAAACACAAGAAGACCCGAGTACAAATATTTATCTATAAACAAGTATCTAACAATCCGGGATTGAAACCGGGGCCTTCGGCGTAGCAGTCAGGGTTACTAACTACTGCACCATTTGGTCGTCTTTGAGAAATATAACCGATAAACAGTGATAATAATACAGCTTTTAAATTGATTTTATTCTGTTTCCTTTATTTTGCTAGTCGCATTGCACAAGCCACGAGAACACCAAACATTTGCCATTTAAACTCCACTCACAGCCGAGCAATCACTGTTGAAGTCAGTCAATATCCTGTCAATAACAAACAACATAGTTTAAAATTCAATTCAGTTGAAATAATAGAGGCAACACTTGCAGATGTTTCGTAATGGCGAATCGCATTCGAGTACGACCTTCAGAATAAGTACAGTTCATCATGGAATGTAAGATCCATGTCGATAGTACGAGTAAGTATAAGGGCCAAAGTATAAGCTAAACAAACAATATTTGAAGGTGACTAGATTTTGTAGATAAATTTACAATAGAAGAGATTATGTAGTGCTTCCACAATTTTTCATCATCACTGTAAATCATTCATGCATAAAGAAAAAAATACTGATTAATTTGATCAGATCGACGAAACAAAACTTACTTCTCACTCAACTCCTAAAGGGGCCACACAAGTCGTAATTTTAAAGTACGAAACTACCTATTTATATTTTTTTATGCTAAAAGTTACAATGTAAAAAAGGTGTAATTGATCTGTTAGGTAGGGAGATATATTTGTATCTTTTTGTACAGCTACTTATAGGTTCAAAAATAAAGTGTGAGTTTTAAACCGAATACTCGCAGGGAATATTTATTAATGTAGTGTGTCTAATCGATAATGGTTGCTAACGCATCGGTATTATTGCTTGAGAAAAACTTTTTGAAGTTATTGAAAACAAAACTTAAGTTTAAGAACTTGTAAGTACCTACATACTAGTACATACCCTATGCTTAGTTAGATCTAAAAATTCGATTGGAATTCAATATTACCTCTTCTTCTCCGTTTTAATATGACTTTATTACATTTAAGTTACAAAAATATAGTTTATACTGAAGTGGTCTACCCTAACAAACACAACATATTCGATCGGGATAAACAGCATACATAGATAAAACCTTCATACATGCACGGCACAGGGCATCGGTATAGGTCATCAATACAATTCCCGGCAATTAACCGGAGGGCAAGGTTTGATGCGCCGGCGCAGCATTTGACATTTGTCACGTGCGCAGGTGCGCCGAGGTGCGTTCCGGAGTAGACCTTCTGTCGTTGACCCTCACGAGTTATTTTTTATAAGTATTTTAAAATTTTGTTTATGAAGTAAAAATCCTGTAAGACGTCACAATTAAACGCCAGAAATAAGTAATTCTTAGGTATTGTACTGTGGATATTAAGGGTTCCGTAGCTGAATGGTAACAACAGAACCCGTATATGTATATAGATTCTTCATGTTCATCTAGTCTGGTAATTGGTAGATAATTTTATTGATCATAATTTAAAGCATAGAACATATATTTTCAGCAAGCATTTGAGCACCATTATTTTATTAGGGTTCCGTCACTTGGTACTGACGGGAACAAGTACCTTGCGCAAGCGCATCCACTTGGTGCATCGTTTAACTGTAATTAAATTTAATAGCTGCGGCCAAATAAAGTAATCTTCTATCGTTGTCACGGCAATGACGCTGTTAGGACGTAAAATATATCTTCTCAAATTTTATTAATAGTTATTGAGAAACCACTATATTAGTGGTGGTATTCAAAATTTGAGCTCAAAGTTTAGTGGGAATAAACATCATTCCAATGCTTGAGTCAATGTAATTACAACAAGTCTTAGTAAGTAACATGCATATTTATTTTATTTTATTTTAATACTTTATTGCACAAATATGAGATATAAGTGTTCAAAAGGTGGACTTAATGCTACAATCATTTTCTACCAGCCAACCTACAGGAGGTATAAGTAAAAAGGTAGAATCATGTGAAACCATGTCACTATTATGCGAAAAGGTACACCCGAGTCCGCGTTGTTCTATGGATTCGAAACAACACAAACTATTGAACTCTTACACTTATCTACTAAATCACCATGAACTGCACGTTTAGCAACTTGACTCTATCTCGTCGTATTAAACGTACCATTGCATGACAGCTCGTTCGTCAGTTTTTCGTCAATATAGAGTAACCCGCCAGTTCAAACATATCCTAAAAAGCTTCCCATAGAATCAATTCTAGCTGGCGGGATTCCAGCGGTTCCCAACTGACTCCCGGCAGAATGGCCCGACGACGTGTTCCCTGCAAATGATCCCGGTGCGGGCAATTAGGTGCGGCCCCAGGGTTGGGAGACCAGCGGTTTTAGGAAGAAGTGTAGTTAGGGTAGTGGCGTTCTGCTCTAGACGAGTGATGATAGACGACTATAATTTTGATTATATTAATTGTTATCTGTCGAATCGTACCGTAAAAAGGCAAAAGGTTCGAGATACCTAAAATAACGTACTTACACTATACGTAGGTATATATAATTATGAACTGAACTGTTATTACCACCAAGAAGGAATATTCTGAACATTATTGATGACAAAACAATTTTTGTGATCGTACACATTGTAACATAGCTATGGGATGCTTCGTTACTCAGCTTAATACTTGAACTGAGATGTTATTGCTACCAAAAAGGAATATTATGAACATTATTGATGACAAAATATTGATGATAAATTTTGCTATCTTTCCACAGTTTAACATAGCTACTAGATAGGGTGTTCTTCAGCTTAACACTTGCGTCACATCCTAACCCGGTGTGCGCCCCGTCGGCGTCTTTGAGTCGCACGCGCATATCCTAATCGTGCGCTGTACGCAATCAACGCGCACGGTAATGGAGCAGTGCGCATGCTATAAGGATGGAAATCCTTATCGACGTCTAACTGAATTTATTTGTCCATTTGCCAAGATTAGATTGTGCTCCTCCGCTCGTTGATTTGTTCCTGGAATCTGGTGTTCAGGAGAATGGAGCGTTTAAGAGGATACCATTTGTAATCTTCTTCTTCTTCCTTGCCTTATCCTTATTTAGGGTCGGTTTTGTTCGTCATGTCACGCCATTTTACCCTATCCTCTGTCATATCCTCATTCACTCCACACTCTTTCATATTTTCAATCAAAGCCACGTCTTTCTTGGTCTGCCTCTCTTTCACCTTCCTTCGGGTCTCATTTCCAACACTTTCTTTATAGGAACCTTTGTAATTAAGAGTGGAGATACCTTTTGTAATTAATGTTGTTTGTGAGATAATAATTACAATATACCAAAATGTTTAATACAGTAAATTTAATCTAACATTAACGGCCAAGTGTAAGTAAATGATATAATTTTTTGTAGGTTGTGATGTAACATAGTATGCACAGGACCAAAATTATTTTGAAAAACAAATAAAAATACTTTTTTAGATTAAAATTAACTAGTCGTGCATTAGAAGTTGTTATGAATGACCCCCTGAGTCCCCCGCCTTTGGCTTACTAGTTACTTTACCATTTGTAACACCCTGTATAGTAGGTATGCCTGTAGGAATGAAAGGAGGATGCTGCAGCCAGCCGCAAGGCCTGCATTTCTCACGGAAGTGGCCACAAAATCGATTTACTACTCCCAATACAATACAATTTGCCATGAAATTGTTTTTACAAGAGCTCACTACAATACTTCCCGACGTGAATATTATTTTAACATACGTACATATATATATGTCGCAGGCAACTGGTTTAATCTCCTGTTTGATTGAACCACTAGCCCGTTCATTGGATGGCGCTATTCAGTTGTATGACTAAATGACAACTCGTCAAGTCGTTGATTGTAACGTTCGACGTCTTGACTGAACGTCATTCAGCGAAGTCGTTGAATGGGATATAGTATAGCAACTTTGTAATGTCTGGTTAGGGTGAACATCACCAGACAAGAGTCAACAAAAAGACTATGTTACAAAGCTCTTATCTCACAAATTAACTAAACAATAACAATAAACGTACCTTCATATTGTTGTTCATAATTATCCAGTTTCGCCACTTTTTTTCTTTGAAACTATCCGCCCGCGGCGTAATAATAGGTAAATCCATGTTGTCACACTATTTTAACACAAATAACGCACTTTAAAGCTAATATATTTGCAAAAAACTAACAATATAGGTGCTTTTTGTGTCAGCTGTTAGCTGTTAGACGCCATATTTGTTTTATTCACCACCTGACTGATTTTAAGTCAGCTAACTAGTTGGACGTTTTGTGACGCTTGTAAAATCAACGTTCGGCCTAGTCATACAACTGAACAGCGCCATCCAATGAACGGGCTAGTGGTTCAATCAAACAGGAGATTAAACCAGTTGCCTGCGACATATACATGCTCACGACTGGGTAGCCAGCGGTGACTCGCAAGTGAGCCACCAGCTTTTCGTTATACATTTGTACTCACGTGATAGGTCGCGAGCCGTATCGCCGTTTTTGAAGAAGTACCATGCACTTTGGGTACACTTCTAGAATGTAGCTGTACGGGTTTCCTTACAATGTTTTCCTGTACCGTAAGAGTGCGAAGAATTAATTGGTACATGGCAGGATTCGAACCCACGGCTTCACGAATTAGAGCCGAGACATATCCATTACACCACTACGACTTTATATTATTTTAAAAAGCTTGAAAACCTAGAAAAACCTAAATGATACCGGTGATCCGACGTATGTATCACTGGGTACTTAAACTAACATAAGAAAAGCATAGATAAAAAGTACGTTGGTTCCTCCTTAATGACGGGGCCTTTGTGAAATGGTTGCGGTAGAGTAATATTATGACTTTTGACAAGTAATTGTAAAATTCTACGTCAAAAAATAAACGATTTCATTTCATTTCGTTCAACCCTAAAAGAAGCACCGACGCGGCACACGCAACAAGTTTAAACTGATGGTCATTTGTACCTCCCGAAGAGCTCGCCGGCTAACTAACAATAATTCAAACAAGTTAAATCTACAATGGCTGCTGCTATCATAATTCACTGTGCGGTAAAGCAATATATTTACTTTCACTGTGAACCAGCGAAGTATCTGACGTTACAATATGCTGACACTAACCAACATTGGCTTAAATGCTCATAACTTTTACTTGTATTGTTTATTTTTGCATAATAATTTTATATACTAAACACTACTACTTTTGTAATAAATAACTTATTGCATAATTTATGATACGGTGTATACTTATAAAATATTGAATTGAAAAACAAAATTGCGTTAATATACATTCATACGTAAAAACTCTCTTCATTAACTTTGAAAACAAAATATACCTACCTACCTATTTACTAACTAAAAACATATCGGGTACCTACAGAACCGCCGAAGTAACACAGTAAAATAAATTTGATCGCAAAACTGTTGACGATGATGGATGGAGGTTTGTGAAAAATAACTCAATTCATTAACATGAGCGATTTGGCTTCGCGGTCGAATTGGACCCAAGATCGCGCCCCGGGGGGTTAAGTGCTTCGGTCGTATGATACTCTTAGTGCCAAAGTCAAAGTCAAAGTCTCCATAGTCGGTTAGAGCATAACCAGCGAGTAGTGGTTGAATTTTGACACATCTGTCATGAATTTTATATGGAGATAACGTTTAATTTATAAATCAATCCCTGTCGGAGATAACCGACTATGGAGAAATTGGCACTTAGAGATCTAGTCGCTAACTACTATAGGTTTAGATAGATTTTCGACTCAGCCTTCGTACTGTGCGTCGTTGAATAATAACGGCCTCACTCTTAGTACAATCTGCTGTTTTGTTCTTTATATCATAATATTACTTACATAATTATTATGTATATGTACCTACAGGGTACAATTATTAAGTCATTGATTTTTCGGAAATAATATGCTCCTATTATAAGGAGAAGCTTTAGGTCCGAATATGAAATCACGGTAAAAAAAATGAAGCTACTTTTACAAAATTTTGTAATATAATTATAATAGGTAGTTTAAATCAATGTATTGACCGTAAACACATCCTAGCATATTCTCAGAATACTCGTAAATACTTGAAGTTTGTTTACAGCTTGTAAATTATTGATTCTGACAGCTGCTTATAGGGTCGTGACCTTCGAAGGATTTCACACATTACGTGTGAATGGCCGCTGACGGGTTATCTAGTTTCACAACACAAGCCTAGCGGGGAACATAGCTGAATTGATTTACAATACAAATAAATACTCTTAGGTAAGTACTGACAAATATAATATAGAGAAAAACTAAAATAAATTCAAAACGGTTGTAAAGGCTAACTTTATAAACAATATCAAAATGGTAAGTTTTTTTTATCACCTCTCTCTCTGCTCCTTTGAAATCACAACAGAAATGAAATAAAACATAGTTAATATTATTAGGTAACCTAGGGCTTAAATGTGTTATTGTAATAGCGCCAAGTCCAGTAGTAGAAGGTCACTGAGTCTATAAACCCTACAATATAAAACGATAACAATAAAAAAATTAAATTATTACAACCTAAAATCGCCTTTGGACGTTTCTGGCTTAAAATTCCAGCATCTCGCTTGAACAATCTGTACGAACATATGGCAACCAAATATGGAGCTTAATTTAATCTAAATAAGGTTTTGTTTCCCCTGACCGGTATCTGGGGTCAAAAGGCAACACAGTATTGGTGAACAGGTGTCCTAAATGTAGATGGGGTACACTGAAACACATTCTCGACGCATTGTCAATGGATGCTTTGAGGTGAGAATGAAGGTGAAACTATCTGGTATAGTGGTAAAATACCTACCTACATTCAACAAAAAAGACCAAGACCTACGCGTATACCCAGCGAACAGTTTAGTCATAGGAGGTAGATAGGTAGATATACTTTAATAACACACACACACACACACACACGCACTCACGCCTTGTACTAATGTACTCCCTTGCGGGGTAGGCAGAGGTGCATTGCTGCACCCACTTTTCGCCAGAGTGTTATGTTAGTCCCAATGTAATAGGGGGCGGGCCTATTGCCATTTTACGGGCACATCCAAGACCTGAGAACAAATATCTGTGTTTAAACAAATATCTGCCCCAGCCGGGAATCGAACCCGGGACCATCGGTTCAGTAGTCAGGGTCACTAACCACTACGCCATTCGGTCGTATAGATCAATAGCTCTATTAAGTACCATGATATATTGCTATATATCCACCCAAAATGAGGTTCTGGGCGCAGCTGCGAATAATAATACCTGTATGTCGTATTACAGCTTTGTTCACTCGAATGGAGGGTCCGCGGTAGTGCATGGGTCTGCGTATGCGCAACCAAATTGCATGTTCTCTTTTGCCATCGGCGGATGTGCTCGTTATATCGCATTCGGCTTGTCGAAACGATAAAGAGATGTATAGGCAGTAAGACTTAAGTACATATGTCATTTGAATTTGAATTTTTTGAACAAGTTAACGGTTTTACAGGGCACGTTGTGGTCGATGCATTAGTCATGTCACGCTTTCCAATTAGGATAAGCCTCCTGCCCTAACTACTACAACTGAATTTATTACATTTGCAATCAGTCTGGTAGTAAAAACTTAGATTTAAATTTCATTTTATCTCTATTGGTACCTACACAAAAATTATCCTAACTAATATTAACCTAACCAATCCTAACTAATATATAATATTATAAATGCGAAAGTAAATGTGTCTGTCTGTCTGTATGTTACTCTTTCACGCCAAAACTACAGAACGGATTTGAATGAAATTTGGTACACATGTGGTCTAGACCCTGAGAAACAACATAGGTTACTTTTATCCCAGAATTCCCACGGGAAAACTTTTTGAGGCAAAGCAAATCTCGCGGGAACAGCTAGTAATCTATATTTCACTTGGTCCAGACATTACGCGTGGACGACTGGATCGATTTCAATACATTGTGTTGGTTACTGTCAGGAGGTTTAAGCAGAGGTGATATTAGAACCTAAAAATAATTTATTAAATACGAGTATACTCGCGAGAAAACGGCATAAACAAAGCCATTAATAATTAACGTTACACTATGTGGGCTACATTTATAGTAGTTTAGTATTTCAAACCTTCATTTACAGGGCAATTGTGAGTCAACCATGGCACTTCAAAACACAACAACAGAGCAATAACTGGCTCAGTTTGATTACATGCCTATGTCTAGCACCTTCACCTTGACGAGACCAAATAATACAAAAACCAACCGGAGGGTTACTCTATACTGACAAAACGAACGAACGAGAGCTGTCATGTAATCGGCACGTTTAATACAAAAGACAGAGACGTGGCTTGCGCAGCAGCACACCGAAACCTAGTTTATCGTCATATAAAGTGACCCCCCAGCGCCGTGAGCCATGAATGGGCAGCTCACTTACGCTGTACTCTTACCTAATTTGGTCATCGGTACTTCCTCCATACATACGTCAAATGTTAGTTACTATACTATACGTAAGTATAGCATGGTGGTACTGTTAGCGTTACTGAAAATGAATTGTGAATTCAATAAAGAACAACGTAACTCAAAAAGCTCAAAGTGTAAGAGATAAGTAAGTAGGTTCGGCAATATTGGTAAAATTCACGAGCCTTGAGCATTTTCTTAAATATCCATTCACAGCCATTTTCGCCGAATAATCTTAAATGCTGATAAGAAATTGAATTTCAGTGTAAGTTTGTAACTATAGCTCGTAAAAATTAAACTTCGTATTTTGATAATTTAACTGGTTTTCTGTATGGGTCTCAATGGTCTGACATAATTATGTTGATGCCGAAAAAATTAATTAATTATATGATTAATTAAAGATAACACAACATAATAATATAATAGCTATTCGTGAGTGTTGAAAAATAATCAATGTATAGGTATAATAACCATTACCTTTTATCAGAAGCTACTTATGTTGAGTATTTAAATAAATGTGTAAAAGATAAGAAGATAAGAAGAACCTAGGTAATATAAAAAAAACTAGAAAAAAGTGAGCTAACGTTACAGCTGAATGATATTTCATCATAGAAGACCGGGGACTGAGTGCTACGTCCAGCTATGGACGTTTGTTGACTGATGATGACGATGATAAAAGTAAAAGCGCGCGTTTTAAACTTTGAATCCCAAATGTTCCGCCTACGCGCCTCACAATCACTTTCTAATGCAAACTTCAAATGACGCCGATAATTCGAGAAATCCTCCGTTTACGCCCACAAATGCTGGTAAAAGGCTAAATAGTCATAAACCAAGTGTAAAACGCCACTTTTGGGCCCACGTGATCCCCAAAAATGACGAGATTTATGACACATTCTAGGAAATAAGAGCACACGTTCAGTTTGGCTGGAAGTAGTGGTGACCGTGCCACAACAGTGTGGCAACAGTATGGTCACAGTTTTGCTTAAAAACCCCGCGACCATGCGCGCGCATGGGACAAACCATAATAAAAGGGTAGAATTTTATTTGTGAAACACATGAAGGTACAGTCAGTCTAAGAGTACTTCGCGCGTTGTAATTATTAAGATTATTATAAAACGACGACATAGACGACCGAATGGCGTAGTGGTTAGTGACCTGACTACTGAGCCGATGGTCCCGGGTTCGATTCCCGGCTGGGGCAGATATTTGTTTAAACACAGATATTTGTTCTCGGGTCTTGGATGTGCCCGTAAAATGGCAATAGGCCCGCCCCCTATTACATTGGGACCAACATAACACTCTGGCGAAAAGTGGGTGCAGCAATGCACCTCTGCCTACCCCGCAAGGGAGTACTGTAGAACAAGGCGTGAGTGCGTGTTTTTTTGTTTTTTTTTTATTATAAAACGAAATTCTGTAGCATCGCGTTCTGTGACATAAATTACCGTGAAATTACCTATGTTATTGTTTCATATAAGTATACAGAACATATCTGAACTGATGTTAAAATATTCCTTAGCTTATCTATTCGATCCTGTGTAAACCTATAAAGTTATTAAAGCTATAAAAGCGAAAGCGTATTATATCACATTAACATTACATTTTCAACACAGTGTTGTATTAATCTTGCTCACTTAAACATTTCCCCGAAACCCGCAGAGCATATCTGATGAAAGTGCTAGATAACGAGCCTAGCCTAGAGCTATGTGCTAAAGTGTACCTGGATGTTATGCCTCGTGACGGACGACAGAAATATACCTAGGTTTCTAGGTTTATGTGTGGAGAAAGTTTTACCTGCAACAAAGAATAAGAAGTTAGTTTATTTAAATTGATATGTAATTTTATATTTATTTTTACAAAGGGTATCAAATTAAGTTTCGATAAAACATTTTGTGATCTCTTATCTTTATTAATTCACAGGGATTGAAGCTCTTAAGAAGTCTAGAGAAGTATATAGTGGTCTGTGGAATATAGATAGATAGATAGATAGAATATTCTTTATTTGTACACACACACATAAAAGAAACTTACATAACTTAAATACTATAAACTATGTACAAAAATGGCGGTCTTATCGCTTAAAGCGATTTATTCAAGACAACCTTAGGGTGTATCAATCATAAGCATGCGGACTTGTGGACGCCTTTGCCAGCAGAGAGACGACCATCATCATCAGCCAATAATCATCCACTGTTGAACTGTTGGATGCCTCTGCCAAGGAGCACCGAAACACTCGGTCTTCGGCCATCCTCATCCAACTACTACCGGCAGAAAGACGACCAGGCAATTAAGTTATTAAATACTAGCTGTTCCTGCGAGCTTCGGTTCGCCTTAAAAAGTTTTCCCTTAGGAATTCCGGGATAAAAAGTAGCCTATGTTCTTTCTCAGGGTCTAGACCATATGTATACCAAATTTCATTTAAATCCGTTCAGTAGTTTTGGTGTGAAAGAGTAACAAACAGACAGACACAGTTACTTTCGAATTTATAATATTAGTTAGGATTAGGATACCTACCTCTATAGTCTATACATATTTTGTCAATTGTGCCTTTTAGGGCCAGATTGACGTACATACTCACAAATATGCGTACTTAATTATGGCTCAACGACCTTTTTCGCCCGTTTGTCACCTTAAATTCGCGTATTTTACAAACATAAAAGCTCGTCGACGTCTCGCACGTCTGTCTGGCCCTTAACAGATTTACCCCCTTGCTGTACAGCGGGATACATTTTATGCCAGTGTTATTTGTAGTTTCTTCCTGATTATATTGCCATCATCAGGCATAACCAATA
The DNA here is from genome assembly GCF_932276165.1 of Plutella xylostella. Lineage (NCBI taxonomy): Eukaryota > Metazoa > Arthropoda > Insecta > Lepidoptera > Plutellidae > Plutella > Plutella xylostella. Next base: position 8,209,537 of record NC_063990.1, read on the forward strand.
CGCTGACTGGACATTGAAATCGAGATTATAACATACATAACGATAATAAAATACAGTCAACGGTAGTATGGATAAGCTATAGGCATGTTAGTAATGTTTACAGGCGCCTAAAAACATCGTGATAAACAGGAATAGTAGCAAATATTGTAACTTTATCCTAGCCACAAGAACGTCTACGCCCCATTTTGATCTACAACTATGAGTTTATAACATCGCGGAATGTAGCCGCTAGCCGGACAGGATTTGGTTAACATATTATCTGAGTAGAGATTATTGGAAAGCAATATATAATAATAAAGCGAAGGCCCGGGGCGTTGCGTGACGCACGCTACTGTGCGCCGGCGCAGAAATGCTTGGCGGCTCCGTAAAGGTTACTCCAGCTTGACGGCACCGTAGCTAAGGTGGTAGTGGAGCTGCTTCCGAAGCTTAGGGCCGCGGGCTCGAATCCCGCCAAGGGCAAACATTTGTGTGATGAGCACTTGTGTTTGCCTTGTGTCTGGTTTTCGTTTATCTATTTAATATGTATAGATAGAAATCTATGTGTAGATATATCTAGCTGTCCGACACCCATACCTATCACAGGTTCTGCCTAGTTTGGGGTCGGATGGCCGTGTGTGTCCCCACATATTTATTATTATTAACTTCATAAAAAATACAGAACTAGAGATGTCATGCAATCGGTATGTATAGTGCCACAAACTTATCTGTTCCGGTGAGAGCGAACTAAATTGATCCATATCTCATAACTTACCAATGAATTATACATTCATATAGATTAGATGGGTTTATTAAAACCGCAAGGGTGAATTACCACTACAGGCTAACTAAAAATCTTATAGAATCAAGAAATATTTGACATTTACGTGAGCTCTCACCGGAACAGATAAGTTTGTGGCACTATACAGGGTGTTAACTAGAATGCGTTTGAGCGGGAAATGGGGGTTAGTATTAGTCTAACCAAGCACGTTTCTAAGAAAAAAAACATCAGAATCTCGAATATTTATGTTTAAAGTCTAAAGTAAAGTGGAAAGTTTTACCTTAATCAAAAACATGGTCACCACAGACATTCGATTGCAAAAGAACACACACTGTAAATTTGCATAATTTAAATTTGCACTTTTCATAATTTATTTGATGTAACTATGATTGTAATTAATTACACAGTAGGTAATAACAATTATTAAATAAAATTGAAATTATTCATGGTGATTAATGACATATTAATCAACAATTAAACAGCTGATTGTCATAAAGTTTGATAGATCGTACAGAATATAATTTATGACTTTCTAGGAGCTCAGAACAATAATTAAACCTTTTTACTCAGAATAAGGTAAGCGTTTTGTATTCACCCTTGATACTCACCACATTTTATTTTTCTTTTATTACCTAAAGATGCGTACAGACCGGCCCAACGAACGCCCACCGATGGACATTTATCATACATAATACAGAGGCAGATTGAGCAACGAAGGTCAACAAAACCCGTTCGTTGGCGTTCGTTTGGCCGGTCTGTATGCAGCTAAAGATAAAAGACCACAATGCATAACAGGATGATAACATGGTCTACTTCAATGACGAATTGGTTTACTTACACTCGCTCATCTTGATTTGTGTTGTGTACTTGCGATTGAGACGTCTTTGATGACGAATAGTACGGAAATCCTCATAATAAGTATGGCCTCACTTTAAATACCAGTAGAATAATAACAATCTCGCGTATCATAACCATCGAGTATTTATGATAGTCATTACCTTCTCTGTGGCTCTAGTCTGTCAGTCAGTCATTGTTGTTTACTTGTTTACAATCATTTTTTACAATTATTACCCAAAAGGGAAAAGGTACCTACAATTCTATCTTTTGATTACCAAGCCTTGTTCCTCATTTCGTTTTATGTTGTGCTGTGCTATGAATACGTGTGACCTATGTTATGAAGCATAAAATGAAAATGTTCTGTATTCATAAAAGATAATTGTGTATCAATAAAGTGATACTTATGGAGTAAAATGAAATGTCTACAATGGATTGGATACTTTGAGTACCCAAAATCTCGGTAGGTACCTTGACGATGTGGCTCCACGAGTGTGGTGCTGATGCACGCATACTTTTTTATTGACCTTGGCTTTGAATTGTTTGGCCTTGATCTTGGCTTTCAAGTTCATGGTCATTCTGTCAAACGTACCTAAACCTGAATAGGGTGACTATGAAATTTTAAAATGTACTAAATAAAACTGTTTTATGTTGGTCAGCTTAAAGCAAATAAAATACGTTTTTTAATGTCTTATCGTGTTCAGTATCATCAGCTGTATCTACCATTTCCCGCTCCAACGCAATTAAGTTAACACCCTGTATAATGCTACAAGATAAGAGTCGGTGTTACCGCAGAGCAGCGCTCCTATAATCGTTTTTGGTAAGCTAAAGTCCCCCAGGCCACGCTGGTCGACGACTGAGTATTCTGAGCCCACAAGATCAGGACCCGCTTCATCAGCGGTATGTCTGTATGTCAATCACTATAAAATTCAGTATTATATTTCCCTAATAACTACATAATTAATATTATTATGACGGCATAGAACAACGCGGACTCGATGTATGACGCTAGCCACTGACTTAAGGAACATGCCTATACATATTTCTCTAACCTTGACTTCTTCTCAGAGTTTGAGGAATTTGACTCTAGTATGATGTATTCTGTACTGTCGTTTTCACTACTACCTACTTGAAATGTGCTTTTCATGATGATATAATATAATATTTTATCGATAAACAGCATACAGATATAATAAGTCAAATAGCTAGTTTCTTAAAATAAATTGTAGTGCTAAAATAAGAATTTAAGATATAATAGTGTAATTAAGTAAGTAAAAGGATATACACTCAATTTAAGTAGTAAGTAAAATTATGAAAATGTTAAAAAAATATAACTACAAATAACACGACTATTTTATGCCCAAGGGCATAACCAGCAACAGATGATTTTGAATAAGATATTTGGTAGCACTTCGTCATATCACTTTTTTTTCGCTCTACCCCGTTCTTTGCTTTTACCCCTCTCCTGGCTTTTACCACGTCCCTTACTTTTTCCCGGCCCCTTACTCTTACCCCGTTCTTTACTTCTGCTTTTACTGCGGCTCTTTTTCTTTTTTTTGCCTTTTTTCTTTGTCTGTGGTTCGGGCTCAGGTTCCGGCGGCGGGGTGGGCGGTAGTTTCCTATCAGGCCACTTTCTCCGGATATAATCGACTAGCAATTTAACATCAATCATCTTATTTTTACCGATTTTAGCACCAGGAAAAGCATTACCGATTTCGTTTGCTAAATCCTCATTTAACTGGCCATGCGCTTTTTTGATATAACCTTGGAAGTCTTTAGCGCTAATGAATTTTATATTATTCTTAAGCAACGCCTGTGCTACTAAGGCTATGTCAATTTTGTGCTTTTTAGGCTTTTTCCACAAGAATTCAAGACGATTTAATACAATGTCTCTTAAATCAGTAGTATCTTTGGGAGAGAACTTATTGATCACTCGTCCATAAGTTATCACTGACAAACTTTTTGCTGGATTATCTAAAACATGATTGCGGTTTTCTATAAAGTCTTCGTTAACATCAATATTATCTAAATAAAGTTTTTTGAGCATAACGCTTTTAGATTTCATTTTGGAGACCAACAAGTTGGCATCTTGGGGAGACATTGGATTATCAGAAAGATTGAGAACTAATAAATTTTCAGCTTTCTTTAAACCTGCTGCAATATTAGTTATAGCTTGATCTGCCAGTCTATTGTGACTTAAATCTAAGTGAGTCAATTGGGGAGCACTCAGGAACTTTTTAATACTTTCTCCAATACGAGCACCTGCAAGCGCATTCCATGCCAAGTACAGTTCTTCTATGTATTCATTTATTGTCAAAATTGTTAACAGCTGACAAGTCGGCCCTTGTGTGTATAATTTGTTCCATGATAAGTCAAGTACTTTCAAATCATTATGATTCTCAAATGCTTTTATGAAAGCATTCGTAGCAATAGCACCCAAATTGTTATAGCTAAGATATAGTTTTTCGATATCAATACCTTCTGCTAAGACGTTAGCCAACATTTCACCGCCTGCATCACCTAAGTTGTTTTTACTAAGATTCAATGACTTCAGAGTATGGTTAGTAGGTAGCCCTTCAATAAGCCGTCTCAACCCTTCAATGCCAATCCTGCAGCCTGCTAGATCCAGCTCAACGAGGTTATTATTGAATGACAATAGCTCACCCAGATGAAAGCAAGCATCATCGTTCAGAAAATTATCGGTTAGTTTCAGAACTTCTGTGTTAGTGTTATTTTTCAATGCCATTGCCATAGCTCTCACTCCATCTGGATTGACTCCATAGTAGCTGAGATCAATTTCACGTTCTTGTAATCCTTTGTAAAACATTCTTACCGGACACTGTTCCATTATTTTACAAGTTTCAAGATAAAACTCTTGACCATCGTCGGCATAGATGACGTCAAGATCATCTTCCTGTAGTGCGGCTAGGATTCCTGGATCTTTAACAGCTGGATAGTTATAATATGGATGTTTTAGAACAGCACTATCAGACATTGCGATATACGCAGCGCATATTTCTCCGCTGCCCGGGTCATACTGTCCTTGCTGGTATAACAGCTTCTTTCGATTATCTTCTGGTATTTCAATATTAAGTGAAGACCATTCTTCCATTGGAGGCTCTTCTGATGAAGAAACTGTTGCAGCAGGACCCTCGAACAGCAGTAAAGTACGTTTTCCTTGTCCTTCTTCTGTGTCGTCATAGTCTTCAGATTGAATATCATCATCATGTTCACGGCGTGTGGTTTTGTCTTCATCTTCTACATTAACGGAAGATGCATTCGACATTATATTCTACAATTTATTATTTGTTATTTATAAACTTATGTAATAGCTTGGTTGGTTGTACTCACGTTCACTGAGGAAAAAAACACTACGAGACGGTCACGTCGTTGCATGCTACTTGACGGTTAAAAACATTGTCAATCTGGTATAATGCTCTGTGATCGATCAACCCAATGATAAAAACTCAGAAAAATCATTTATTCGCGCTGCTCATTAGTCCTTACTGTATTGTATTACAGAAAAAATAATAATAATATAAAAATAAAGTCAGCTTTAAAACTATAATATATTATGTGGGGAGCATACACACACGGCCATCCGACCCCAAGCTAGGCAGAGTCGGCAATATGGGTAACGGACAGGTGATATATCTAAACAGATCTGATACATAGATACATTATTGACACCCAGTACCCGAGTATAAATATCTGTCTTTAAACAAAATATCTGCCAAGCCGTTGATTGCACTCTGGACCTTCGGCGTAGCAGTGAGAATCGCACTAACTACACCATTCACCATTTACGAGAATCGCAATTAATGAAAAAAACCCTCCTGGTATTGCAGCTCCATATGTACTGGTACTTTTTCATTGCTCGTGAGTGTATTATTGCATTGTATGATGTATCGCTGGACAGGAAATTTATTTATTCATAACGTCAATATCTTTATATTGTCAGCAATCTTTGATAAGTACTGAGAAATAACAGATTTGTGTAATACAGCTACTAATAATAATAATTGATCTAGGCAGGGTGCGGTAGTCATTGCAATTTTGTTATTGTTTGTACATAGGTACTTTATTACATTTGTTTCATTAGTATTAGTATTGTTTGTCCTGAATGGCGCACATTTAGAGCGTAAGACTTATGTATTTATGAAATGGTTACCCTAGTTGAAGAAGAATTGTAATATTTTGAAAAGGTTAAAAAGGTAGCAGGGTAGTTGATTCGACGTCAAGTAAGAAGCGAATTAAATAGCTCGTAAAATGAATCATTTAAAAGCGTGTCAGTTTGAAATACAGTCGACACAATCTTACAATACCGAGATACTTAGTAATTACTTGATGAAACAAGCACACCGATTCTTTATTTGCAAATAAAACAAAATTTACCGATACGGAGCTATGTTAATTGCCCGGCATCGCTTGCATGTCGCCCGCGTCCACCATTATCAAAGGAACAAAATGTCGGAACTTACCTAAAAGGTTACCATTGAATCTTTAAACGTATCCACAAGAATTCATGAATAAAAATACCAAACCAAAAACCGGGTACCAATTAAGGTCTGATCGGGACGGCGATCCAACTCTGGATCGAAAGTACTTCATTAGAAAAAGACCTGAACTAAACAAAACAAGAAATTTATTTATAAACACAATATATAACGCAGGTGTACAAAAAGACTTTTTGCACACACAGGAAAGCTTATTTCCAAAAAGTAACTTCTTCCTGCCAAATTGCGCGCAATTTCCTTACCTGTGGAGGCAGCCCCTAAGAGGCATCGTCACAATCAGGTACACTTAACACCTTGAAATTCAGCATCGATCGAATCAGATCGGAATAGAATACCAAACCTAAAATTCTAATAAAGAACGTGAAGCGCGTGGATTCCCGACACGCACGCGCGACATTCTATTGTCTAAATTATGAAAAAGAAAGCTATGCATGCTGTCGCTTCGATCAGTCATTGTAACTTAGACCTTAGACATAAGGATATACAGGCGTTCAATGCGTCAGACCGCTACTGCCCCGAGGGAGAAGCGTGATGCACGGCGAGTGTTGTTGTGATAAGATTATCAGCATTCAACAATAAGTAGGGTAAATCGTGGTATAACTGGCATGTGTTAGTAACTGGCACTTTGACTATAAAACTAAATATATTAAGCTTTTGGATATAGTAAGACCATATTTGATGTGTTTACAGCAATCTCCAATTATTCATTGATATTATATTTTAATTTTACGGCGCTAGGTGGGTATTTTCCGGCGCTGGAAATTATCTCAGTCAAAGCGGCGAAGATCGCCAAAAAAATGCACGTGCGTTAAGTTTTTCTTAAGGTGACACCAAAATTTGTATGGCCGGTTTTCGCGAAAATAAATAAGTTTTTGATAGTGTGACAATAACAAGGAAGTAGGGGAAAGTCTAAAGAATATCATAATAGCCCGATTCACTGTGATTTCAGTTGCTTTTGAGTTATATTTGAGGGTGCTAGTTACTGAAATGTAATTTATATCTTCACTTAGTAACTGGCACCCCCCTGCCAGTTACTAATATTTTGGGTTTCGTGATTTTAAGCTATTTTATACCTTCTATCGACAGAAAATTAGATTTAAAGTGCACTGTTAAAACCCCCAGTGTCTAGGCAGCTTTGTTTCAATAACTGGCACGGGGCTGCCAGTTACTAATCTGCATACATTTTTTTTACGCACCAATAACTGGCACTTACTGGTGCGGTAAACATTTCTTTCATGTTTCTTTTCAGAAAAATGACTGAAATCAAGGCAATCTACAGTAGTCTGAAATTGTCCACTGCTGGACCTCTCACCAGCAGTGACACTGCATTCTGTTCTCGACCTTCCTCATCCAGCCACTACCGGTCAGCTTTATAAGGTCGTTGGTCCAGCTGGCCCGAAGGTATCCGCCGCTACCCTTGCCTGTTCGTGGTCTCCACTTTAGAGCGCATTTGCCCCACTGGTCATCGGTTCTTCGGCAGCTATTACAGGCCTAATGCCACTTGAGCATACAGAATTTAAGAGCTATATCGGTTACTCAAGTTCTCTTACGGATTGCCTTATTTCTGACATGGTCCTTCAAAGAACCACCAATCTTTCCAATGCCCGCTGATCGATTGAATCGGTGGACCAGTCCAACCGTCAGTGTCCACGTCTATGATCCATACGTCATCACCAGTAAGACGCATTGACTGAAGACCTTTGCCTTCAGGCATTTTATGTGAAAATTTGTCAAATCTTCCCTTATGCAGTCCAATCCAGTAATACATATTTTGTTTTATGCACCTTACAGCTAAGTTCCTTCTGCCTAGTCGAATAGACTGTCCAAGGTATACATAATATACTGTTGATACATTAAGGCCGCTATGCATGTTACAACGAGGGAATTCCAGAACTGCCCAGGTCTAAATGGAATCAAAGGCTCTTATAGTCCTTGAAGAACTTGATAGAAACACGGTTCGTGATGACCTTATAAAACAGCTTGAAAACATGACTTATAAACAAAATTGGTTAAAGAGCTTCTGAAGCTGTTCGAGGATATTAATAGCTTTCAGAAGAGCTGTACTAATTCTGTCTTTACCCAGAGCATGTGAACCTGAAAGCCGTAGAAACCTTCAATTCCCGCAAGAAATTTCAGCTTAGAGGCAACTATACTACCGTCAGCAGTCTTCAACTTAGCCAGGTCACTTCTCCCAAGCTGCTGAATGAATACATCAAGGTTCACAAGCATTTGCTTTCTCCATTTCCGTTTCCAAATCCAAGGGTTTCTCGATTTGTTGCATTCATATGGACCCACGATTCGTCGCATACTTGTACTGTCATTTTGTCGTAGAAGTCGACCATTACAACGGTGATTTTGAGTCTTACCGGTACAGAACCTAGACAGCTAATTGTACATTACCTAATATCAAATATATTATTGATTTTAGAGTACTTATTGACCTAATTGCATGATTTTTTAAAAGGTGCCAGTTACTGAAACATCATGTGACAGTTACTAATTTTTACTGCCAGTTACTAGGTTTTTTGGGGGTAGTGGATATAAACTTCATTAAAATCGAATATTTATCATATATCTTTACCATTTATGCCTATAATTGTTCGTTATCTTATTGCCAGTAATTCAAGCCTACTGGTGCTCAAATCAGGCCAATACTTTATTTTTAATATATTTTTTTGTGTTGCTAGTCGCTTAAACTGCCAGTTACTAGTACTTTTACCCTATTTAGCGAAAGTGACTTGTCTTTGAAAGGGAAATTTTCGACGAACGATTGACGGGAAGTTGGGTGTACAGCACAGTAGACCTGTTCAGAGCTGGAATGTCAGACCCTGGCGACGGCTACGCTGTGTTTATAGTGATTAACTGATCACACGGAATGAGGCAATCACTGCGTAAAATTGTAGTTTCAAGGGCCAATTTTACATTTTAATCTGGTCTCTCATATAAAATCGCAAGTGGATATAATGTAATCGTGTTCAGCAAGAGTAATTTGTTCAGAGAAGATATTTAGCAACTTTCCAAGATGATTGAACATTTTCTCGCGGCGATCGATAAACGAAAGTTATTGGTTTCTGCAAACTGTGTGCTGTAATGCGTTCCCAGGGCGCAGGTTTCTATTTGCTGATGGATTTGTGGAAGCGATGGGTTTCTCTGTCCAGAATTATTACTTCTCCACATTATATTGTTTTTAACAATGATTTAAATACTATTAGTACTATGTCTACTACTGCCTTCCCAAGGCTGTGTAATGTATCTTATATATAATAATAAATGTTTAAATAAATAAATGTTATATTAAAAAAGATTTAAATTAAATAAATATACGCGCGGCTCTATAAAAGAGCACTGATCAAAATGTATCACTAAAATTTTACCAATAAAAGCCGGTATAAAATGGCAGTGGCAAAACCAAGTGATCCAAATAAAGAGATAAGTGTTGATCCGTCCGTCGCGCGACGATTCAATAAGACATTTAGCGCGGAGTAAATCTTCGTAAGCTGGCGTCCATTAGCGGGCGGCCTGGCAGGAAGTGTCAGTGCCGAGTGACATCACGAGCTGCGCTTGCGCACTGATTAGGGGGTAAAGTATCACTATGCGAAAACAAGATGAAATGAATTGCTCGCGAGCAAAATAAAAGTTCCACTCACAAAATGAAGACGCCAAATGGACAAATTTTTTAAAATATTTAATTTCAAATTTTAAAATAATATTACTTAACATTTTATTTGTTGATATTCTTAGGCACTGCTGTTAATATTGCACACGGCGTCATTAAAATAAGGATAATTTTATTCGTTTAGGAGTAATTTGGTGCTATATTTTTTACAACATTTTCATTGCTCGCTTTCATAATTTTTATGAGTGTACCACCGATAATGGAATCGCCAAATATCTTTGAAGTGTCATAATTTAACTTTACGGGTCGTTCACTGATAAAATTCAACCTTGTAGAGGCTAACTGGCATTGGGTGACTGTAAGCCTAATCGGGTCGTGTCCGGTAAGTAGACTTCAGTAGAGCGAGTCAGCTGCGGCGGCGGCCGTCACACCGCGGAATTAGCGTAATGAAGTGGAAATGTGACAACTCGTAGATCTCGATCACCCGAGGGCTCAGATCACAGATTATGTAGCCTCGGATCAACAATCAACGCTGGATTCCTGATATTGAGAAGTGATAGTGGAAATAGATCCAGGCAATCTAAATATACAGTGTGTTGTTTTTCTTACCCGACAAATGGATGAAATTACTTGTAGAATCCACCCGTAAAGTTTGTCGGGTCCGAAAAACAACACAATGTAGAGGAAGAGTGTGAGTATTAAAATAGTTATTTGGACCAATTATGTGTTTACATGCATTTAATTTTATATATTATTCAGATATCCTGTGACTCTTCCAGCCATGTGGTATCGACAGGTGAGCCATACCTCTGCTGCACGCCCAATTTACTGACATTATCCACCATCGGCTACATAGGTCGGTACATGCAGGCATTTAGATTCGCATAATAATCTGCACGGTTTCTCAGCTATTTATTCCAAGAAGCTGCACATTAAAGATGATAGTTCAGATAAGAGCGGTCCGTTTACCCTTGACTCCGCCAGACTTCCGCACCCTGGGGCCAGCACTTTCACTTCCTCGCCTTCCACATCAGGTGAAGATGAAAGCTGTTCCGAATGTGTGCTGCAATATCATCATAGTTTATGCTTGAAGCCACGGGGTAAACGTCAAGCTTGTTAAGGGAGAACCTGAATATAGAACTGGAAAACTAAAGACGAATAGAACGAAAAAGAAAAGCAAGAAAAGACTATAGATTAGTGTCTTAGATAAGTATCTCTGATGAGTGTTTATTGAAGTGGTTATTATATTTATTTTATTTTATTTTATTGGTTTATGATTTGTTATTTTTCAATTTTAGATTTATTTTATTCATAAAAATAGATATTGAATATTGGAAAATGATTATGAAGTCCAAGGTTTCTAATCAAAGAAAATTCAACCTCGCTTGGTCCTTCACTAAGCCTATGTACCTTCGAATCTAATGTATACTGCACAGTCACATAGGCCCACACTCCACAAGTGGAGCAAGGTGGAATGTTAATTAAATACACCAGTATTGATACTTATGAACGTTCACTACTTCTAAAACAACTTATAACTCTATTTAATTGCTACATAAGATTGATTATTGAACGACTTAATTAAGCGTCTAACTTCATAATGACACCTGTCATACAAGCAAGACGCGGTGGACGCAAGACCTTTAATACTTTATATTAAGGTTTAAAATGCACAGTTTTAGAGTAATTTGATAGTTTGTACAAACACCTGTCGGCGTGGGATACTTTTGAGGTTAGAATTACAATCGTGCATTCATAACTCGGTTCATTCGAATAGTTGAATAGATTTCAAATCAATCGTGTAATGCAATGGATAATTAGGATTTTGTGCCAGATAACTACACAGGTGTCATTGTTATTTGCTGTACAGTGGCGGCTGGTGCAGCTATTAAATACAATTTAATCTTATAAAGTAATGACAAATAGTAATTTGCTGCATGTACCTAAGGTTCTACACAATCTTACTGAGTGTTCAGTATATTATGAAGTATTTCTACTAAACAAACATCTTGTAGACCACTAAGGACCTCATTGCTATAACCAACAAACCTACAGATTAAAATATATAACAAAAAACATAAAGCTTTCAAAAATCTGAATAGGAGAAAAAAGGTCCGCATTTGATCTCGAATAATGCGATAACAGCAGCTGCGAATAATTTAGTCGATCGAGATATCGAACAAATAAAAGATTGCCTAATAAATGTACCCAGGCACGGGAGAGACAATTGGCAAACAACTCAGAACTCGTATCTCCATTCTGCGGATCATTGAGGTAAGTACTCTAAACATAATAAGCACGTTTTCAGTCGATGCCATGGTATCTTAAAGACCTACTTCATATTTAAATGAGATTTTATTCTAAAGAGAATTCGACAAAATCCCGTAGTTGACCCTGGTAGCAAACCCGCTAAATGTAAAGAAAGAAAGATAAACGATTTTACTTATTGTAATAATAAAGAAAAGCCATATAAATAAATAAAAAACTTACGAACTTTCCCTTAAAATTATATTCCTTACCCTTAAGTATACTTTAGCGTAGGACAAGGGGTCATGCATGAAGCATGGAACCCAATTTCATCCTTCAGATTTTTGCTAATAAGGAATTGCTGGCATGATAGTAAATTCAAATTCAAATGGTTTAATCGACGTAAAATTTTACAATTATTTGTCGATAGTCATCTACCATCATTTCACAAAGGCCCCGTCATTGAGAAGGAAAGAAATGGCGAAAGAAACTCCTCGAGCATCTTTTCAACTTTTTCCTTATATATCTATTACAATTTTTACTTATATCTAGTACCTACAATTTTACTTAAGTACCTATATCCATTTCATTTTTTCAATAGCCTTAGCTGAGTAGAGATGTTAAAAGGATCTTCACCGATGGTTTTAAGGTATATACAAAAAGCAGTATTAGATCGAACGAATCACATACAGAAGTGTTTATTAAAACTAGACGAGTGTAGCACGAATCGATTAGTTAAGGCAGCCGCTTACATCACTCCACTGGAACCCTATCATATTTTATTTAGAACTTTAGGTATTTTAATGACTGGTCATAAGGATATTGCCTACTCTTATAAAAATACTTGGCCAGCACTGATTGGTTAGTTTAATTGGTTTACTGCTTGTCTGCTGCTGAGTAATTAAAGCTATCCTAGTGAAGATTTGGATGTAGCCTTGAATACAGTAGCGAGTTTGCGAATTGAATTTTTATATGAATTCTCAAAACTTTTTCCGAGTTTTTATCATGTCAGTGAACTTCTGATCTTTCTTAAATTTTTTGCTCAGATCAACTTGTCTGCACCGAAAACATTTCTATTATTTCATATATATATTATTTCAGTTTCATTATTATATAGAAAACATTTCTTGCATATAATAATATTGAAAAAGCACATAACTCAATCAAGCATTCACGGCTCTCAGTCCGCGGTCCCGGGTTCTGAGCCGGCAGTTGCGCAACGGACAGGTTGATGTTACGCGGACTTGTCATTACATTTGTTGTCATATTGTTTGTTTTTGTGTTCGGTTGCGGTTTAGCACATGTATAGTCGTTTGCAATAGAATCCAACAATCATGTAAACAAACCAAATTGTCACGATTACTCCGTACTCAGATACATTTGACGATCAATTATGAACATAGTCTGATTTCAACGAATGCACCATTGTTTTCACATTATCTTCAACACGATTTAACTTGTATTTATAAGTTAAATTTGTTAAAACATTTGCAACGTAAAAATTTCGAAGTATTTGACAAGCTGTCATCTTAGTTTTTTACTCATCGAACTCTATAAGTCATTGAAAAGTTAGTGTTGTTCGTAATCTGAAGTTATCTTTTAATTTTAATTTAATAAATTATTTTAATTTAATATTATTTGAATACAATAAAAAATACTTTTCAAGAGCTTAATATAATTAACCAAAACGAAAAAAGGAAGAGGAAGAAATGAAAAAGCTCGACGGCATTTTAGACACGGCAAGCGATGACACAGTGGTTCCATTTATAATTACGGTCACCAGCGACACTTCTGATAGTGATGATGAAGAAGACGAAGATTTAAATTTGTTTTAATAAACACTTTTTTATATATAATCAGTTTTATTTTATAGTCTATGGCTTATATATTTAATCTAATTAGAACACTATGACATCACTATGGGCATAAACAATACGCTGTCAATGTCAGTCCGCCATATTTGTTTACATGATTGTTGGATTCTATTGCAAACGACTATACCTACCTACTCGTAAAAGTAATATTTTTTAAAATCTACATTAGTTTATTATTACCTTGCTTTAGTATCCTAAGTTCAAGATGTCAACACGTTAAGTAAGAACCAAATCCCACATCTCTCATCTCAGGGTTTTGGAAGTGTATTTTTGCAAAAGGTTATACTTAACAATTTGTTAAATTAATAGACGACCGAATGGCGTAGTGGTTAGTGACCCTGACTACTGAGCCGATGGTCCCGGGTTCGATTCCCGGCTGGGGCAGATATTTGTTTAAACGCAGATATTTGTTCTCGGGTCTTGGATGTGCCCGTAAAATGGCAATAGGCCCGCCCCCTATTACATTGGGACTAACATAACACTCTGGCGAAAAGTGGGTGCAGCAATGCACCTCTGCCTACCCCGCAAGGGAGTACATTAGTACAAGGCGTGAGTGCGTGTGTGTGTGTGTGTGTGTGTGTGAACATATACCTAGGTGAAAACTTATAAATTAAAAAATTTAACCGTAATTTAATTTATTTGTATTAGGTACCTACATGGTGTAATTTGGTGTATATGCTGTTTGATACGATTTTATATTAGGTAGAAGCAGACAATGCTTGCTTTCCTACGGGTAGGTAAAATATGGTTTTCTTGGACTAACTAAATCAATGAAATATAAGTCATAACACTTCAGTTACAAATTAAAAATATAATAAATTGCTGCCTTAATAAAAAAAAAGGCAGCGTTGGTATTTGTTTCTGTGGCAAAGTTGTGTTGTCGGTTTCTAGATTAGGTATATTTACAGGGTGTTGAAATTCTGTTTTTTTTTCGCGAATTTGAAATTCTGATTTCAGTTTCGGGCTGCTATACCATGCTGCATATGTAGGTTTCGGCTTAGTTTTGCAACACCCTGTATATGTGGATAACTTTGCATAATAATTCAGAGTTACAATATCATCCGTATAAATTTCTGTTTCCCATTGTCCTTTCATTAACCTCCACCAAAGTTGGCTTGACTTGGGGCTTGGAAGCTTCATAAATTGACCCTGTATCTAAGTAACAAATAACAGGCGGACCTAGTGAATAACTGTAAAGCTCTTCTGATTCTGTGTTTACGAATGGAACCGTTCCGTAGAGTTATGACTGGCTTTCACTACTCCTGCTTTACGACCGAGAGGAATCCGGCTGTGGTCCAAAACTATTGTTAAAAGCGGGCCTCAGTCATACAAATTGTGTATTTTAATATATATATAAACACTCACACCTTATACTAATGTACTCCCTTGCGGGGTAGGCAGAGGTGCATTGCTGCACCCACTTTTCGCCAGTGCTATAATTATTAGTCGCCATGTAATAGGGGGCGGGCCTATTGCCATTTTACGGGCACATCCAAGACCCGAGAACAAATATCTGTGTTTAAACAAATATCTGCCCCAGCCGGGAATCGAACCCGGGACCTTCGGCTCAGTAGTCAGGGTCACTAACCACTACGCCATCCGGTCGTCTTGTGTATTTTGTGAATTGTGTATTTTATACAACGATATTTTAAAACGGAGTAGATGGATTGTCATTTCAAAAGAGACGTCTCGACAGGGTTCTAGCTGAAAACCAGCGCTATTTTGTGGTGTAGTATACCTACCTGCCATAGCATCATGCTGAGCTAGAACCCATTTCTGCACCGATGAATGTTGCTTACATTCATGCTTATTTTTTTTTTATTTTCATTAAATTTTAACCTTTTCTTGTAAATGTATATGTTTTGTTTCTGTGTGTGTTAGAAATAAATTTTCGTTCTTTCTTCTTTAATATTTCAGTCCTAATGCTTTTCCTAATTATTGTATGTATCTATTGTTAGTATGGAAAGTCGTTTCTCTTCTTGCTTACACCAAGATTCAAAGAGATAGAGTCTCCAGAGTTAATTAAATTTATTAAATTTATTGTTCTAACGAGCGCCGCCGGTGCTGGCTTTCCAGCTTTCGAACTAATCATAAATTTAGGTAAATGATGTCCGAAGTTACCACTTTGACCGCAGGAATGCGAAATGACGACCAAGTTACCTGTGGACAATAATAACGATCTTTAGTGCAATTGTTATGAATTTTATTACAGCAATAAATATTGCTCTGTAAGGGCTAAGGGTTATTATTGAGTTACGGT
Organism: Plutella xylostella; assembly: GCF_932276165.1. Classification (NCBI taxonomy): domain Eukaryota; kingdom Metazoa; phylum Arthropoda; class Insecta; order Lepidoptera; family Plutellidae; genus Plutella; species Plutella xylostella. The sequence continues at coordinate 8,225,642 of NC_063990.1, forward strand.
AGTTTAGTCTGTGATATGATTAGGTGTATATATTTAAAGTAAAATAAATATATAAGTACATTATATATTATGGGTACTATATATTCACGTTTTACCTATGGTAAGTAATGAATGTCCTCGCACAACGGATATTATTATTATTAATCGGTATACTGTTTTATTGCCAGAAAGTAGTGTTCAGAAACGCAATAATTTTATCACGACCGCCATATTTTACGGGATAATAATATAAACACCTTTTATGGATAAAATTCGTTTGGCCATTGTATGCGTACGTCGGACCTCTGTTTTTTTTCCGTCGGCTTCCTTAGTATTTTGACCTCTATGACAAGATTATATATGTCGTTTGTGTATTTTTTGCGTGTTCAACTTTTGACAGAACGTAATGACGTGTGAGTCGAGCGCGAGTCGTTTGATGTGTGCGAAGCTCCCAATCTTCATCAGTTACTTTTTTGCCGTGTACGTTTTTTACAAGGCTTTATTTATCCTATTGTCTAAAGTTCAGTGTCGTCTGGGCTGCGTCACATGAAGATTGATGTCAAGTCAATCTTTTTTCATATAAGTACTTAAGTAAGTTACTCATTAAGTACTCACAAATCAAACAATCGAGGTACTTCAGGCTGAAAGCATGCACCAATTTTTCATTACAACCTCATGTTAAGGGAAAATACCAGAGACACCAGCTGTTTTAACCGTGTCTGTGGTATCTAGGTGCAATTGGCGCGAAAATCGGTCGGCCATGTTGCGTCATTTGGGAGAAGCGGCGCTCCTTGCGCGGGCGCATCGTCGCGGCTAAATGTCAGGTCACAGCGTGCCTTCCGCCCTACGCTACTTAAAGTGTGTGAACGTGGTATTCTTGAGATTGCTGCTACATTGCATGAAAGCTAATCTCCGTGACTTTCTTCGGAATTGTACCACAGTTTTTAGGTCACAGGAATCTTTTAGATTGCACATAGTTAAGCATGGTCACGCTCGTGTATGCACCTTCTTTTGTTTCCACAGGCCCTTCCGAAGCTACCTACAGAGGCACATCCCACATAGCGTCTATTGAATACCGATTGCATGTTTACGCGGCGAAAGCGTTTAGAAATCACTACCGTTGACAGACGTTACGCAAGACATTGTTTATATGTACTTATGCGAACTTGAAATCATGCTGGAATCGTAGAATGTACATGACCTAGATAGAGTCAAATCAAAGTAGATAAATAGTACGTATAATGTTCGTAGGTATGTATTATATATATATTATAAAACTAAAGAAAATGATCAATTACAGCCATTATCTCGTAATAATGAAATGTCGAAGCTAATTCGGCTCGTGCGCTGACAGATGGGTGTGAAAGGGATGGGAGAAATTAGATTTACGAATTGTATCGAAATCGATCTTGATTTGTCCGTTGACGACGGCTGATCCATCTATCTAATGGCAGACAATGGAAGGCGTTATCGCAGCTAGGTACAGTGGAGGAATCGCTAACAGTAACGCTTTGAACTTTATGATATTTATTATAGATAGGTATTTACAATCGCGTCGTAAGTGTTAAATTAGTTTTAAAATTTGCTTTACAGTTGTGATTTTGCTCTGCTAGATAAGCTATTTGCTGAGTTGGAAAGTTCCATCGATTTGATGTTTTGCGATGCGATAAAAATAATTTTCAAACGTCATAGAACAAAAGTTGCTAAGAATGACAAGCTAAGTCAGACCTTCGGCCTATCATACCCTTTTTTAACGCCCTGTATATCTGCCTACCTCTATAGATATCGGTAAAACGTTACTAAATATATCGAAATAGTTATACTTACATGAAAATGACCGCGTTCTCAAGTTAGGCCTGTTAGCTGTAAGCAAACAGGCCCTTTACAATGACACTTTCACTACATTTCACTGCCCAACCCCATAAAGAGGGTTTGGTCCCGCACGAACCTCTATCTTTACCCCTTCGAATTATTATATTATATTAATTATTCCCAATATCTACTTACGTCATTTGCTACGTAAGTGCATATTGGAAATATTGAATTTGTAGTTTTGAATTGACCAAATTAATTATAATGCAACAATGTAAAGAAATTCTGGCAAAAAACTAAAACGCAACAACAAAAAACTATTCCTGTCAATGAATAGACACTCATTGATTCATTCCAGTTTACTTGTTTTCATTGAATATTTAAAAATGTCATAATTTATAATATGTAAATGTTTAATTGAATCTCTAAAAATCTATAACATATCTATGTATATCTATCCCTGGAGGGACACTGTTAATGGCTACACGAGTTCATGCCTAATGCAATGCTATTTCTACTCATTAGTGGCATAAATCTTGCATCTTGCTCTCACAAGCTTTCACTGACAGAGAAGGAATTCTTACTTGTTATCAATGATCGGTATTTCGCGTATTTATGGGTACAAATCTTGCTACCAATCTATGCATGCGCAGACAGGAAAGTGAATTCTGATTTACGCGTTGATATAAAATATGTATAAATGAAAATGGGATTTGAGTGGCTAGAAAAGGATTAAATTAATGCATAATGCATGGATTATACTTACTAAGACTTTAATTATAATTTGCATTTAATGTGACACTGAATCGGTGGCATACCGATTCATTAAACGGTAAACGCTCAAAAGTGGGACAGTAACAGAATCAAAAATTCTAGCAAATTAATCTAAAAAAACCGGCCAAGTGCGAGTCGGGCTCGCGCACAAAGGGTTCCGTAGTAAGCACAATAACTTAACCAAAATTACAGTTAAATCAACCTATCTCAAAAACTATAAGAGATACTTTGATCAAACCAAAAATCGTTGAAAGAGTTAATTAGCATGCATCACCTCTATTTTTTTTAGAATTTTATACCCCGTAGTTATAAAAACAGAGGGGGGGGGGGACATACTTTTTACGACTTTGAGAGCTGATATCTCAAAAACCGTTCACTTTAAGAAAAATGTTTTTTAGAAAACTTTATATCATTTTAAAAGACCTTTCCATTGATACCCCACACGGGTATGTACATCGAAAAAAAAAAATTCATCCCTCAGTTACATGTATGGGGGGCCCCACCCCCAATTCTTTTTTTTACTATTTAGTGTCATATTTTTGTAGCGGTTCATACAACACATATTCCCATCAAATTTCATCACTGTAGTACTTATAGTTTCCGAGTAAATCGGCTGTGACAGACGGACAGACGGACAGACGGACAGACGGACAGACGGACATGACGAAACTATAAGGGTTCCGTTTTTGCCATTTTGGCTACGGAACCCTAAAAACGGCTCATTAGCGCTAATTAAAAATGACGCACCACCCGTATTCACCCGACATTAGTGGCAACACTTTTACCGCTTGCATTTTGTTTTTAGGTTAAAAACCGGCCAAGTGCGAGTCGGGCTCGCGCACAAAGGGTTCCGTAGCAGCAAATATAATATTACAGTTAAATCAACCTATCTCAAAAACTATAAGAGATACTTTGATCAAACCAAAAATCGTTGAAAGAGTTAATTAGCATGCATCACCTCTATTTTTTTTAGAATTTTATACCCCGTAGTTATAAAAATAGAGGGGGGGGGACATACTTTTTACGATTTGAGAGCTGATATCTCAAAAACCGTTCACTTTAAGAAAAATGTTTTTTAGAAAACTTTATATCATTTTAAAAGACCTTTCCATTGATACCCCACACGGGTATGTACATCGAAAAAAAAAATTTCATCCCTCAGTTACATGTATGGGGGGCCCCACCCCCAATTCTTTTTTTTACTATTTAGTGTCATATTTTTGTAGCGGTTCATACAACACATATTCCCATCAAATTTCATCACTGTAGTACTTATAGTTTCCGAGTAAATCGGCTGTGACAGACGGACAGACGGACATACGGACAGACGGACAGACGGACATGACGAAACTATAAGGGTTCCGTTTTTGCCATTTTGGCTACGGAACCCTAAAAAGTGCAAATAGTTGTCTGTGGTCTAGTGTGACGTAAGGCGCAGACGCAGCGGTTGGCGGCATATTTTCAATAATTATTTTTGGCGCGCAGGTCGGTGACCGGGGCTCGTGAAAGTGGATGCGGGCGCCGGGCTGGCTGCCGCATGCTGGCTACTGGCTGCTGGATGCTGGCTGGTGCTGGGGGCTGCTGAGCTGGGCCCATCGGTATGAGGGCGCCTGGGCACACAGCGAGAGCAAATTCTAGGTTTACCTTAGAAATGTCTCAAATAAAAATCTAGTGAAAATAATTTCTAATACGTTGTCTATGTTTAATATAATAATAATATATTATATATGTATACACTCATTACCAATTATAATAAGTGTAGTTATTACTGAATCAAACATAGATTAAAACCGGACCACCGGACTGATTGACCCAACGACGTCATATCTCATATAGTCCGCCACTAATTTTGCACCTTACATGTAACTTTAAATGAAGGAAATAGGACAAGACAGACACAAAACTTATTTATTACATGAAATACTGGGCTATACCTCGTACTTATTTAATTTTTTACATATACAGGGTGTTGCAAAAAGGGTAGGTATACTAAGCCGAAACCTACATGTGCAGCATGGTATATCTAAGCCCGAAACTGAAATCAGAATTTCAAAATTCGCGAAAAAAAAATGTATCCATAGTAAAAATAAAAAGTTACGTGACCAACAAAGTTTCTATGGTATTTTTTTTTTCTTTTCGGCTTGGTGTATCCTTTTTGCAACACTCTGTATATCATATTTATTAAGATGTCAATGGCTGCGTATTCGTAAATCTTCCCAATACTCTTTTAAAATTGTATTCTCGATTATGACAGGTCGTTAACATTTGGAATTGGCTGTTTCAAAAGAATTTATTGCGCAAAAAGAAAATAATCCATCTTTACCTTTAATCACAAACCCGAAATTATTCTTACAGCTTTAAGAACTAAACATAATGTACAGTTAGGCAGTAAGTGCCTAAGTAATTGTAGTAACAACCATTATGATCAAATAGTAGGTGTCTGTTTCATATAAATTACAAGCTAACAAGTTATGCAATATGAATTATGCTGTTGGACGTATGCTAGTTAGCATAGATTAGATCTTCGACCATCGGTCCTTCCTCACGCGATTCTAGTGTCAATTTCTATCTACAATTTTCCTTTTTCAGCGAAGTAAAACGTGCAGGTTTTTGTTATTGTCGTATCATTTAACTATGCCGCAATGGGGATTTTATTAACACTTTTTTGCGTTAATCATTTTGATTAGTACAAAAATTTAAATAAAGAATAAGCAAAGTCCGCCTTTATATTATTGCCAAAAAGCTATTTCTACTATCCTTTGATTGATGCCCTACTAGAGCCGCCCACGATAAGTCGAGTGTTTTCTACTAGAAATCGCCAACCATACAGCGGTTACCGCATCCACTCCAAACGAGATCTAACGTAAACGCTCTGCGATCACCTTACACTGTGAATAGTAATTCCACCAATCAGATGCGAGTTCACATGACAGCCGAAGATGGCGGTTGGCATGACAATGTGATGCGTTTGTTGAACCTGCGCGCGCGCCGCATGGTAAACAGCAGGGCTGCGTTCACGTGATGAACGCCACTTGTGCTAGATAATGGTATGCTATGGTTCGTCTAAAGCTGCGTACAGACCGGCCCAACGAACGCCCAACGATGGATATTTATCATACATAATACAGGGCAGATTGCAGCAACGAAGGTCAACGAAACCCGTTCGTTGGCGTTCGCTTGCCCGGTCTGTACGCAGCTTAACTAACATTTCCCGGGAAATAATAAGCTAAAGTGTATTATATTTTAATCTCAGAAACTAAATAAATTGACAAGCTAGCTGCGAGGTAGCTATAAAAATAAGTATAAGTAAAATAAAAATCCGGAACCAACTAAAATTTTGTTTCAAAAGGCAATGTCATTCATTAACTTTGTTAAATTACTGGATCGGTGTAACTAAACATTCAATTTTACTATTCATGCTATATAACTTACTTTCTGTTTACTGTTTAGTATTATAAAATAAATGCGAAACGTATAGTATCGTATAATGCCTTAATGGTATCGTTTAAACTTTGACTTTAATTTGTTGAAGAATTAGGACATTATAAGCAAGCAAGTGTATCTATCAGCCACATTACCAGAACGATCTTGTCTTCGTTTTATAATAAGGAGGTTTATTTATATTTATAGCAATCTGTTCGATACTATGTAATTTAAAGAAACGCCGACTGTCCACCATTTCAATGCTATGTTTAATCATGATTGAAACACTTTTGTCGGGACATAACTAAGACAAAACGAAGATTATAGATGCGAGGTAACTTTGCATTTTAGATGTTTCTATAGCAAAACGACGCTTCAAGTTCCCTCTCGATCGGATCAGTTTAGATACTAAAGAGCGCTAGTTGTTAGGGTTCCAAACCTTACAATCAGTAAACGGAAGCCATATAAAATGTCGGATCACTTTGTGGCGATGCCTAAGTACTTGAAATTTAGAGAAAATAGAGCATACTGAAACATTCTTAAATCCTATACATGTATACTTCCTATACAAGAGCGACCCGCACTAGCCCAGATTTCTTGGTAAGTTAAATTTTGTATTCATGATAGCTAACTTTAAGTTCACTCTTCTGCAACGTCACCTGTTTTCTAACCTTGACTTTAGAAATCATTTACGCAATCTGATACTTATGTAAGTACTATGTATGAAAATTTTCCTCTAGGTATTACGAATATAATGTAGGCGATGTTGGGGCATCCGAAAGTGGAAATTGACACCGCCCCGCATGCCTTCTTATGGCATTGTGGTATTGGTGTGTTTAATTATTTAAAATTTAAATGCCATAATAACGGTCAACTTTGTAATATTTTGGAGACGATTCTACACTCACGTGCAAAGAAACAGTTCCACTAACAAAATTCCTACACAAAACGGCCTCAATTTTTTCAAATATTTAAATAAAAAATTTACAAAATATTACTGTTTTTAGTTGGTTATATCCTGATGCTCACTTAAGTGTACTTCAATGTTGCAAAAGGCTTCATTAAGCTAGCCTTTTCCGTTTAGGAGTAATTTAGTGCTTTTCTCAGTGTAAACTTATCATTGCCCTTGTGTATTAACTACTTGCTAAACCTTTCCTAATGAAAACAGTGTGGAAATCTTTGTGATAAATATCTCGGCCCATAAGCTGTAGTACGACGCGAGCACATTATTAAAAAAAAATTCTAGCTTTTTAATCTCATCCCGGCCATTAACAGCAGACAAACAGGATGCAGTGGCGAGTGCGTACACTTTTTTCTTACGCATAAAACCACTTCTCCAGAAAATGTTACTCAAGAAGTGAACTGACAAGATCTTACGATGCGCCTGCGCATACCTGTTAGCGATTAATCTTCATTTACGTAACTTGTCTGATTCCTGCACACAAGTTGGCCTCAATATTCACTCTCCACTCTAAAACTACCGAGTTAAAGTCCCTTTTACATCGTCAACGTAGTTTTTAACTAAACTGGTAACATTTTTATGAAACGAGTTTAATTTAGATAATGGCATATTGCTGCGTTTGTAAGATGACGAACGAACTTTTGAACTTTAAGCTTAAGTGTGGAGTTTGTGTAAATAAGTAGATTCCATTGGGCATAATGACTTTATATTTTAGGATGGATTGGTACGATTACAATGATTGAGAAGATATACGTTGTACTCGTATTATACCCTAAATTTTTGACGTTTTGTGTCACAATTTTATCTGAAGCTATCGATGAAGTTAAGTTTACTTATGAATACTTTTAATAAAATATAATAAAATGTCCCATAAAATACAAGTATATTACTCAAAACTAAACTCAGTTATTAGTCTGTTGGCCTGTATGTATAACATTTTTTATTGCTAATTAATCTATGTAATTTTACGTTATCGATGCGAAGGACGACTGATAACCTTCATTTTGAAGTTTTTCTCACTGAATTATCGAAGAATAAATATTGTTACATGGAAGACAGGTGGACGAAAGGTCAGAACTGCTTAAGAGTTATTTAATTGTTATGTGGTCAAGGCGATGTTAAACAATAATTAACGATATTATACACATGTATATGGGTATACAAATACATATTACAATTTTATTGAGTTTATATGAAAATATGTATACTTAAATGATTTTTGTTCGATGCTAATGATAGACGCGATGTATCATAGCCTATTGTAGTTCCATAGAAAAAAAATTAGATTTAACAATCATTAACTAACTGAAGGCTACCTATTCGTTTTAGAAACCAGCAACTTTATTATGCTTTTAATTTAGTCCTTTTAATTTTGGTAACGGCACGGTTATTGCTTATAGCGATGTCCTCTGGACACCCAACGATTCGAAAAAAACGGCCACTTATTTTATTTAGAGAGACGGAAGAAGAAAGAACACGGTAGTTAAGAAAATTATGAAATAAAATAATGAAACAAGGAAACAAAATGTTATTAGCGTGCACATAATTTGAGTTTTTGAACAACATTCGGGCCAAAAACTTGAACAGAACACAAATTCAGGTTTCCTTGTTGAAAAAAAAGTAAGATATAACCGATCTTGCTTTTGAGTAATTGTGCTGAGTTTTTTGCTGAATGTGGACCAATTTTACTTATCGCTGTTTCGTAATTATATCATTTTTATGGAAGCGAGCCACACTACCAAAAACCGGATAGCAAAAAAAACATTTAAAATCCAGTTCCGAAACATTAAAAATTTACTTGGTAGCTAAAACAATAGAAAAAAAATGTCGGGAGTTTTTAATTTTACTTTTTATAATGGCAACTTTAAAGTTCGTCTATGTTTTCATGAATCATATACTTACCTAACAATCACAAAATCATAATAGTATCAATAATTAAGTTAACACTGTGAGGTAAACCGTTATAACCTCAGAATAACAACTCAATCTACCGTTCGATTCAGATAGCTGAATAATCACCTCTTATGCGACCTAGCGGCTCATAAATAGCTCATCATAGCATGCCCATTCACCCCTGCCCAGGAACAGGGCTGAATGCACTCAATAAATCATCATTGGCCGCTACAGGCTACAGAGGACTTGTATTGGCGACCCACCTGTACTCGGCTTAGCTGTTAATGGAGCCGACTGTACCGTTATCACACGAGTGTTTTGTATCTACGATGCATGGTGGAAATGTTGAGATGTTTTACTGTACAAATTGTCTGGTTATTGCCTTGCATAGGTGATGTTAACATACGTAATGTTCGTTATTTTTACTGGATTTATTCCATAGAATTGAGTGACGAATATTTTTGTTTGTTAGATACATTTAGCTCCAATTTCGCCATAGTCGGTTAGATAGTAACCAGGTATTGGTTAATCAATCATACGCCATCTCCATATTAAATTCTTGACAGATATGTCAAAAGTCAAACAATAATCCCTGGTTATGCTCTAACCCACTATGGCGAAATTGGCACTTAGATGTTCACCGATGAAAAATATTATTGGACACTTCTTTTCATTGTCACAGCCGTATAAATCATTGATTTATTGTTGATTAGAACTTATGTTATCCTAAACCAGAACAAAATGTAGTTATTAGGTACCTCTACCTACCAATTCGTACTATAAAAAATCTTTCCAAGCTTTAATACCGTAATGCAGTTTCCTTTCCCGCTTAATACAGTATTAATTTTATGAAAGCTAATAAATAATAAATTACACAGACACCTATAAATATGATTTAACAGGAGCATTAAGTCATTACATTAGCGGCCGTAGTGTAAAATTACGGTGAAAGTTAAACATCTAGACAATGTTCAATGTTCACACTTTTACTTGAAAAACTTTTATAAAAAGCTGTACAATGATCGTGCAAAATAAAACTTACTGTGGAATTTATGTAATGTAAGAGTATTATTTCTTGTAACACTTACAGTGTAATGCACTGTTTATAAATCCTTTTAACGTGTCGGTGACAAATACTAGGAATGGTATGTAATCAACCTGTATACAACCGATAACCACCAATCAAAGGTTGGCTGGTAGAAATTTTTAGCAATAAGTCCGCCTTTGTGAGCAAATTATTAGATAGACAGATAGAATATTCTTTATTTGAACATACACAATTAGCTATGTTTTTAAAATGTTTCTGTGTAAAAATTGTTTTTTGTGTGGAATAAAGTGTAGGTATATAAATAAGTAGGTTTATATATATAAATAAATACTAGAAATGGTCTAGGAGGACTGGCCATTCCTTTCACCACGGTGACAAAAAGAGGATCAAGTTTAAAAAGTCTCACTCAACTTACTCAGCTATATTTGTTGTTATAACGACAGTAGCTCTGATTGAAATCACTTGATCCAAAGCGATTGAATAATATAACCAGTCGGTGAAATACCGTTTATAATGAGTGTGTAGGTATGAGTTACTGGAGGGTTACTTTATACTGAAGAAAAATTTACGAACGAGAGCTGTCGTGCAATCGGCACGTTTAATACAACGAGATAGATTCGTGGTCGCGGCTTGCGCAGTAGCGATCCGAAACTTAGTTTTTTGTCATATAGAGTGACCCCTGGACATGGAGTAGTTGGTTCGCGGGAGTCACTTTCGATCTCGACGGCTTTCAGAAACCGCCTTTTATCCGATATCAGGGGTTGGACCCGTTGGACTTTAGAATTGGCTTTAATATCCACATAATACGCCTTACGAGTAATATTTCTACGTGCGTGTTTACTTTGTAACGTTAGAACTATTGTGATGTCGAGATAATGTAAGTAAATTTAATAAATATATATTTTTTTTAATGAGTAAAAGAAACGTAATAAAATGGAATACTCTTAGGGTGGGTTGCACCATTTAACTTTAACTATTACAGACGTCAAATCCCTTGAAGATTGATCTGTCCCGCCAAGAGATTTGACGTTTGTAATAGTTAAAGTTAAATGGTGCAACGCACCCTTACCCCCTTATTCATAAAAAAGTTACTGAACGGATTAGCTATTGAACTGTTTTGTCACTCTCTGTCAAAGAACAAATTGTTCTCTGTCAGAGAGGGACAGAACAGTTCAATAGTTAATCCGTTCAGTAACTTTTTTATGAATAAGGGGGTAAGGGTGCGTTGCACCATTTAACTTTAACTATTACAAACGTAAATAGGGGGGTTATACTATACGAATAAATTGATTAAGTATAAAATTAGTTGTCAACAATTTCAAAAACTGCATATTATGTTTTTATGGTCCAGCTGTACAAAGATTTTCAGGACTCACTAAGGTAGTCGTACGGGAACGCTTGCAAGGGCACGACCGCCGCTACTCCTGCGCAGCTACTTTTATTTTCTAATTGGTCGCCATCGCTAAGCTTTTACTGATCTATGATCTATAGATCGTATCTACTGTTGTGAGCTAGAAACGAGACGTTATTTTATTAAGTTGAGACATAAAGAAGACAGGCGGATTAAAATATAAGTTTAGATTTTTTTGAGATTAATTGACTACTAAATTAGATGTTTTATACGTTAGTAAATATACAATTATTACATATTAAATATGAGTACTCGTATGCACCACGCATCTATTTAAATCACCTAGTACATAAAATAGATTTCTCCAATAATCAATACATCCAAGTGCGTTGTTTACTTGTCAAGGCAAATTGCCCACTTTCACGTTTTTATACTAATTTCAACGACATTTATGGTAATCGAAAGCTGTGTTTACCTCAGATAAGCGCTCGCAGTCTAAACCAATATAATCTAACGTTATCGAAAAGAAAGTCAATAAAAATTTGACACCTGTCATAGGCCTACAATTCTGAAGAAGTGCCGAAGCTCCTTTATACTCAGCATCATTTTAGATAAGCCGCATAATGGTAAAAGTTGTAGGTGCTATACAGGTGATGTATCCTGAGAATCGGCATAATCTGTATTTTTTAGTAGTAATCGGTTCCTTATACCAATCAGCGTTCTTCTCAGTCTATGAGCACCTCGGTGTAATTACTATTTTCTTGTCACAAGCACGAATGGAGTGAAATTACATTCTTTCACACTCGGCTCGAGAAATTCACCCTTAACACTCAAGTAGTAAGGGCTACGTAGATTTATATACTACCTGCAAGTACGTATTAGCAAAATAGAAAGGTGGATAGTGCAAGTGTTAGGTTCTCATATCAAGCAGGTGGTTTAGCCTTCTCTAGTAATTAAGTTTACTTTTTTATAGTCAATCTCCTTTAGTGGTTATAAATGTCGTGTTACGCGTCCAAAGAGGTTGGTACATGGAAACAAGTTGAAATGAAACTTTCTAAGCCTTGCATTTGAATTATGGGAATATTATTATATCATACGGGTCGTAAAAGTCAGGCTCTGTGCAATCGATTTCCAATGAAGTGACTGTTATGGACCTGTAAAACCAACCTATATGAACCTTAATAGATATAGACAGACTATTAATATTATGAAGATCTCGTAAGAAGACATAAGAATAGATAGCCGATACGCACTTGCGCTAGTATAGAGAGTTTTTTTTTTATATTACAGTAAGTATATATCAATAAATTATTTATAGCACAAATATAAATGTCAGTGTACAAAGGGTGGGCTTAATGCTAAATGGATTTTCTACCAGTTAACCCACAAGAAGTATGTTATAAGGTGTTTTTACAATTTAGAAAAGATTTCTAAGAGTTAGCTAAGATTTTTAAATCTTAGCTAAGTCGTGTAGGTTCGTAGGTAGGGACTTACATTTTAGACTAAATAGAAAACCATGTGTTACCTGCAAACAAAAAATAACAACATATTAGACAAATGCACATAAAACTGCAAAACAAAATAGATTAAGTATCAAAGTCAGGAAAACAGATGTTTTCTACCTGAGAATAAGCGGTACATTCTCAGTATAATAATGTTATAATACTAGAAGCAAGTAGCACTAGAAGACTACAAGCTTAGTATGTTTTATAATCAAAAGGTCATATAATCAAATCATGCATAAACTTGGACGGGTAATCATTGTATCATCAATATCATCATCATCGTCAGCTGGACGCTATTAGCACCGCTATAGAACTAAATCATCTGCGTACGCGCAGATTGCTTCCCATCCGGCCTTTGACTGTCTAGACCGTCTTATTTTGTAATAAGTAATCTACCTTTACTTGGCGAACAGCAAAAGTAGCAATTGCAAATAATATACAGTGCTGAAAAAAGGGATATATGTATATATACTAAGCCGAAAGGGGGTGACTCAGAGGGACAATCTGAACCACTTTTGTTCTACTAGTTTTAAAATTTCACGAAAAAAATCCTTTTTCATACAAACTTTGTTGGTCACGTGACTTTTTACTAGGAGAACGATTATACTTTTCGCGAATTTCCAAAACTACTTAAATGTGATGCAGTACGTTTTCGTTAAACAAAAATGAAAATCAGCGTTTAGGGCATAACAACAGAATTCAGGACCAAACGGGGCAAAGCTCTGCGCAGGCGCAGCGGAAATCTCAATGGGCACTCAATTACTCCGACCGCACCGACGATGCCGTGTTGCGGTGTTATACGAGAGTAATTATTATTACATAAAAAAGTATAAAATACATGTCCGCCAACTGTCATTTGCGGAGTTAAATGACCGACTAAAGGCTTTTCCCATGATTTGTCGAGAACTGCCTTTATATTCACTTTTGCGGTGATAAAAAATACACTACGTTTGTATCGTTAAAAGAGGCCAGTTCTATAACATACATATATGGACATCTAAATAATTTGTAAATAATTCTAGAAATGAGTTTCAAAAGGCGGTATAGAAACACAGATTTCTGCATGTTGCATAGTCTGTTTGACGACAGAGACGTTTTCACTGAAGCTCCATAAACTGAGCACTGATATGGAATCACTGAAGTGTGGCTTTACTGACACTTAACTATATGCCCGTACTGTGTAGGAACGGTGGCATCACGGTGTGAAAGGGCCTTAAGGATCCCCAAAAATTCGATTTGCATTCGGATTTTTAGTTCGCGTAACTCCCACGTAAAATCAAATGAAACTCGCGGGCAAAAGCCAGTAGACTATGAGACATTTCGCCGTGACACGAATAACCTAGTGGAACAATAAAGTGCAGTGCGCCGGCGCATCCACGGGGCATTGTCCGCGCCGCGAATAGACGAGACATTTCAGATGCCGTCGCGTCGTCCCAGTTACCTCTAGCGCAGGGTACTCGAGGGCCTAGTGGGAAATGTAAATACCACGATTACACCTAACGAGTAGAGTCATAGAGTGAAGAGACAGTACCCCCCAGCCGATCGTCGGCGAATGAATGAATGACTAGAAATTGAACGGGAACTATATTTCTTGCCAGCAAAGTTTATTTTTGTCATCAACTTGTATCAGCAAATTAATAGATCAACCGCAACAATATATATTTGTCCTCAAATAAATAAAAAGTGTCCTCTGGTATGAATCAGCAAATAATATCAATACAAAAATCTAAAATAATAGATGGATTGCCAAAAAATTTGAGTTCATTACATAAATAAAAACTTTGTATGCAGAATATTATTTTTGCTCCTCAAATAATAACTGCGCCCGCAGAATAGTAGATTTGCCAGCAAATATATTGACTCTAGGTCGCATGTTGCGATTTCTTTTTAATTCATATTTTATCAGCATTGCAGTAGTTACATTATGATTGGTCCAGTTATTAAAACATTATAATTCGTTAGCAATTTAATACATGAGTTTACAAATTAGCGGAGACGGTGCTATGGAGAGAGCTATGCTTGGAGTTTCTCTGATGGATCGTATCAGAAATGAGATTATCCGTCAGAGGACCAAGGTTACCGACATACTTAGCTGTCAAAATATGCAAGCTGAAGAGGCAGTGGGCTGGTCATATCTGCCGAAGAACCGATAACCGTTGGGGTAGACGAGTTCTCGAGTCGAGACCACGAACAGGCAAACGGAGCGTGGGACGCCCTCCTGCCCGCTGGACTGACGATCTTAGGCGGATAGCCGATAGTGGTTGGATGAGGAAGGCAGAGGACCGAATGTTGTGGCACTCCTTGGGAGCGGATCTATCTCCACCAGTGGATGATTATTGGCTGATGATGATGATGATGAAAAGAGGAAGTTTAAGTTTTAATTACAATAAGATTGCTTTTGATTAGAAGAAGATTAAGGTTTAAGTTATAATTAGAAGAAGGTTGTTTATGTTGTTTTTAATTAAGAATATTGATGATTTAAACTTAATTTTTTGTTTCATTTAAATATTAAACATAACATCGAGTTATGTGGACATACCTATTAAAATATATACATAAATGTTAACTTGCCACTTGATCATAAATCCCGGCAATTTAAAGTGATTAATTGTTGAATTGATTTAAAATTGTTTGGGGGCAAAAATTTGCTGGCAAATCTACTATTTTGCCTTCAAACCTATTATTTAGCAAATTCAAAACGGATTTAATTGGCGATCGTTTAAATGACACCCAAATTGAACAAGTGCTCGGCCGATGATACTGTCTCGCCACTCTACTCGGTAGGTGTAATGAGGGTAGGTATAACTGGTCGACCAGTGAAAAGTTAACTTAAATTTGTATGAGAGTGGACCTGGCGGTATATTGCTAAGTAAGCTCGATTGTCATATTTACAAAATTGATACAATTAAGTCGCAATCTTACCATAATCTAACCTAAGGTTGAAGACAACTATAAAACAATAGGTAAACTCAACATGTCACTGAATACATTCGCGTTTTGTAACGTCTCATTCTGGAGAACTCAAGATCACGCCTTCAAACAGGTTGACTGATGAAATTTGTAGACAGAATTGTGGAGCTGCCTCATAGAAGATGTCCAACAGTGTGTGAGTGTTGACTGTGACTAATCATGATCAGGACATATTTCTGAAAAGTCCCACTGCATAGCGAATACACTGCACCCGAATTTAACGACACATTCTAGACAGGCTATACTAGATATGTAGCTAGATACTCTGTCAGAAATGTGTGTAGGTAAACATTATATTATGAGAAATTTTCAATAACGTAAATTAATGTTTCGTAGTATAGGCTATTGTTTTTATCAATAGAATTCATAGTCCGCGTGGTCTTACGAATGTGTGCGACACAGCACACGTCTCTTATCTCAACAGAGGTGCATGAATACATGATCAATTCGTGCTTTCTTATTGGCATCACATAATATCACACTCAAACCTGTTTTCTGTTATAAAACTCTCACATAACTTATGTAGGTAGGTATTACACAATTATTAACAAGACAAGCAATTATAATAACCAAAACATGTGGTTAGAATAAAAAAATCTGGTCTCACAACGGAAGTTATGCAAAATATCCTCAACGATTCAGAAGAATCGAGTTTGAATCGATTACTACCCGTCATCACCTTTCTAATCAATGGAATTAATAGTGTTTGATAAATATTTAAAATATGTATAAGGCAGATATATGGATTTATGCCTCAACGCACATAAGTATGGAATAATACCTATAATGCATTTTTTTTCACGGATTATTATGTAATAGATAGATAGTAACTCACATTTTTTTTTTTCTTAACCTCTATTGTCCCACTGCTGGGCAAAGGTCTCTCCCTGAACATTCCACTTATCCCTTTCTTGGGCCTGCTCACACCATTCCGTGTTAAAATTGTCCAAGTCATCCCGCCATCTCTTTCTTGGTCTGCCTCTGCGTCGGCGGCCGTTGTTGGGTATCCATTTGGTGGCAT
The DNA here is from genome assembly GCF_932276165.1 of Plutella xylostella. Lineage (NCBI taxonomy): Eukaryota > Metazoa > Arthropoda > Insecta > Lepidoptera > Plutellidae > Plutella > Plutella xylostella. The sequence goes on from NC_063990.1 coordinate 8,242,379, forward strand.
TTTTTGCCCACCTCTCCGGCTGCATACGGCAGACGTGCCCCGCCCAGTCCCACTTCAGTTTAGCAGTCTTGGCACCCCTATTTGAGTTTTGGAGCGCAGGTCGGTGTTGCGAATGCGATCTGTTCGCTTTACTCCCAAAATACTGCGCTCCATCGCTCTCTGACAAACCTTGAGTTTGGACTTTTGAGACTCAGTCAGTGACCATGTTTGAGCACATTAATTAATAATTATTAATTAGGTAGTGTGTGGCAAAGAAATATAGCTATTCAAAATATACTTAAGTAGGTAGTTATCAAACTACCTAATATAATATTTCATTTCTCATTCAAACCTTAATAGGTTTAAGAGCACTGTATCTATTATTAAGAAATATTATAAATAAATGAACAATAAACAAATAAATAAATTATTTCAATGTCAAAAAACTAATCAGAATTTATTCTATCCATTGCAAGCCCAAATATATATAGGTACTCCTTAACCTCTGGATATTCGCGGTTTTGAATCCCCGAGTTTTGAGTCGTAGTCCCGTATACAGGACGCATTGTATAGTGCAGCGAGACCGTAAGGTTATTCGTGATGGTGATAAATCAGCGGTCGTCACGGACTGTGCCAAGGTTTGTCACTATTCTCGTCTGCATTTAATCAACAATAATGGCAAATAAACAGCCTTTAACAATGCACTGTAATTAATGAGCGATTTACTTGAGCGTTGAACTTCGGTTCTAGATTTCAGTAGACAGATTCGTTTCTAACGTTCCTTCGCAGGTATACGGAAGATAAGTTTTTTCTTTAAGCGATAAGGCCGACTGTGACAACTTTGTGTCAGCTCTAGTGTTAATTAATAAGCATCATAATACCTTCAACTGTTTTAATGCCTTACCTAACTATTTAAGAAAAATCTTCGACCAAGACACCTGTGGAATGAAGACCATCCAGGAAACCTTGAGGAACAATACATAATATTACTATGGCAACAAGCGTAAAACTTATATCACCTCTTAGTAGAAAAGAAACACTCTTACTTAAGTAGTTTTATTAAACGCTTCGCCAGCTGACTACCGTCGTGCGAGTGAAAAGGAAAGTCAACGACATCAAGCTCACCTGTTCGCTAACTTTCCAATACAACCCATTCAACTTTTCGTGTCCCTAGTACGCTACAATAGTAGCCCTTATTGCCGCGCCACAGAGGTATGATGCGTTTGATGATAGTTTGCAATCTATACGGGGGCAGCGCGGTATATGCATAAAGTAAAATAATATTTACAAAATATTATGTGACTTACAAAAAAACGATAGAAATAATTTAATTAGAGATCGTTTCTAAGGTGTGTCAGACTTTTTGTTATGAGTTTAAATCTCTTTCTATGTACTTACTTAAATTCTACAAATATCTAAGGTTTATATCTGACTGTTACAAAGAACTTCCTCAGGGCATTCATTCGGTACGCTCGATAATCAGGATCAAACGTATAATACACACTGGCCAAGGCGTATAATACGCGTTGATCATGCGTATAATATGCTCTGATGGAGCGTATAATCGGTACGTACCTATTCTGATCTAGATGTGAAGTAGGTAGTAAGGATGAGAAGATTGGGTTGAAAACTAAAAAATAATAATTCGAAAGTTATGTCACACCACACCACTCAATATAATCCTCACTACTGTTATGAGATTGAATATTAAATATTGATTTAGTATGTGGTTCGTTAGCTCAGCGACACAAGATATTATAAGCTATTTATTGTGGTAGGTACTTAGTACCTATTCTAGAACCTAATCAATCACAAATAGCATATCGGGACAAAGTTATATTATATTATAATTTAAATTAGAAACATGGATATATCAGACTAATGAGAAAACTAATTGAAAAGTAAGTGAGATTCAATGTAACATAGTGAGACATGGATGCACGGAAATGAATGTATGTGAGATATTGTGATAACCTGCTGACATTTAAGTGACTTTGTCACCGTTAGTGCAGACTTCAGACTACTCAGTTATGTTATCACGGACATTACTTAATTTGTCAAATACCATCTTATCGTTAAAGTGTTATACTTATCAAAGTTATGATGACCATGCCCAATCTAAAATGTTAAGAAGACGATGATATCGACGGTGAATAATATAACAACAGTGGAAAATGCAAAATTTAACATAGGTATGTCAGGATAAAAGTTATCTGTGCTGTGTAATTAAACTCATCCTGGATATACATAGATCCCGGATTCTTTGGGACCACGCTATCCAGTATAATTTTGAATAGTTATATATAATTAATAATCAATCATACATACCATGCAATATTGTACGTCCACTATTCTTCGTAAAATTTTGCATAAGTGCTATGATCTTTGATGTATACATATACATGCTTTATTGCTATAAATAAAAAATAGGAGTAAAATTTATAGATTTGACATCTGTCATAGGACTCATCCAATACTTTACCAAACTATAATGAGTCACACTAAACCTTGTGTGCTACACCTCAGCTCCAAGCGTCTAACCCGTCCCTCGCCACACCTATAAGGCTAGCCAGCATGCGCTCCCATTTCCACAGAATTACATAACTGTTTAAAAAAAAAACGCATAACTGTTACCAGGCATGTGCTAAATGGTGCTCGTTACTTCTGGTCACTTCGAGCTTCGCAACAGGGACGGACTCAGTATGATGTCACAGATAAATATATCGATCTTTGTTAGTATAATAATAACTAAGGCTTAGGTACTAGCGCCACCAATTCTAGCCTAGAATCTAGAAGTTCATTAAATTTGGACAAAATACTAAAGTTATTACTTGGCAATATTCTGGTGTGCTTTTAAATGTAGTTTTATATTGCAGATGGCGTAATTAAGCTAGTCTTTTTGGATTAGGAGTAATTTGGTGATTTTCTCAATGGAAGTTTTTCATTGCCCGTGAGTGTAATATCAACATCAGTGTAAATCATACAACCCCTGAGTCCGTCCACGTGTGCTGGTGCCAACTCCGTAATGAGTCGTCACACGACATTTTTTCTCTATTAAGGTCCCGTAACGCGTTAATATTGGGAAATAACGTTAGAGTATTCCAAATATGGAGCTATGAGTTTTCCGGAATCATAGGTGTAGGTCTGTAGGCCAGAGTGTATTAAAGAGTGTTGTTAACGTTTTTGGTAAATCGTTTAGTACCTAGTAGCGGTGTACGTGAGATAGGTCAGGTTCATCCATATGGACGTAAAGGCTGCTCTGACAGCTTGAATATGATTATTATTATTCAATTGTTTTGATCACTCATGCTCTGAATGCGATTAACCTGGTAAGAGGCATGAAAATAGCTCTTCATGCTCGGCGAAAATTGCTTTCTTGCATCTAAAATGCGATGAATGATGATGGATTTCAAGGAAAAGCCTTCTTAAACCAAGTAGGTACTATTGTAATTAAGATGGGAAAGAGACTTAGGGCGTCTTGAACAACAAGTTTGTCTCTTGCTCTGACAGTATAATGTCAGAGCAAGAGGTCATAGATTTAATTTTATTTAACTTTGTTGTGCAAGACGCCCTTAGGGTTAAATTGTATTTAAATCAAATTTTAAATACTTTTTGTACTAGCTGACAGACGTTTGACAGGCTACTAAATACGTTTAGCGTTTGGTGAAATTCCACCTTAGGGTGACCTGCACCAATTCAATCTAGATTTACTGTCTAATCTCGATTTAAGAAACAATAACAATGTACTCTATCACACACCTCAAACATAAATTTTACTCCTGTATTAGCATGTGTTCTGGTTAACTAGATAGATAAGCTTTCTGTATGAAAATCACAACGTCTATTGCTATGCAAAAGTATTAGATCACTTGGGAGTACTACTAAATTAAATTTGTTAAATTAAACAAAATAAGTCCAAATAACTTTCATATGAACAAACAAAGGGAACATTCCACGAGAAATTTATTTAACATTAAACATTTTTAAACAGTTATATTCAATTAACTTAGAATATGAAGTCAGGCTGGTTATGAAGCAACTGTAGTGGCCGATTCTACTAATTTTATTGAATCACGAGATAAAAAAAATGTATTATGTGTAGGGTACAACATAAATATGTGGGGGGTGCGATTGATTGCATATTTTATACGTTTTTTTTGTATTGCAAAAGCTTATACTTTATTTCTAGACATTCAATGCTTCTGACATTGGTCAGGTTTCTCTGCCCCGATTGTACCTAGTACCTACTTGGAAAACAATACACCACCAAACTTCTATCATTCTAGTCCCCAACTTTTGGTGGCAGGGTTGTATCTTGTTGTTGATGAATGTATGTAAGGGAATGTTAGAGAGAAGTATGAAAGTGAGTGTTATATGTTAAATTATTATTGTAACGATTTGTACCTGTTAAAAATGAAAAATTAATAAATAAATCTGTTAAATATAAATAAATATGTGGGGACATCTCACACACGGCCATCCGACCCCGAGCTAGGCAAAGCCTGTATCATGGGTATCGGACATCTGATATACCTATCTACACAAATACATAGATAGATAAATATATTAACATCCAAGACCCGAGTACAAATATCTGTGTTTAAACAAATATCTACCCCAGCCGGGAATCTAACCCGGGACCTTCGGCACAGCAGTCAGGGCCACTAACCACTACGCCATTCGGACGTTTGACGGCGTTTGGCGGTAGTAGTTTGTACGTCCGTCTGTAGTTGTTTAGCGGAGCAGTCCCCGGGAATGCGGAATGGAAGTGACATTCCACCGGGACCCTGCTGCACAACATGGTGGCAATTTTAATGAAAACATGAAAAATTACCGCTAATTACGTAACCATACCAGCCGCTCGCCGTAAGCGTTTATTTCATTATTTAATTACAAGAAAGAAACAAAACGGGAAGTTTACCTTGTTAATTTCATATTTTTGGCAAAATATACTTTTATTTGTTGACCTCAAATTGCCAGCTAATTTAAGAAGCCGAATGCAGTGTAGCTGAGATTTATATCGACTTGTTTTCATTTATTAATCCTCTAAGATCATAAAAACTGTAACTGTAGTATATCTATATATCTGTTTACAGATAAGAAACTATTAATTAAAGTAATATTTACGTGTATAGTGAATCGACGAGATGGCCGGCCGGCTGATTGATGCAATTTACATAATTATAGCGGCAACATTATACGATTCCAGTAGGGCTATCCAAATATTTACTATCTTTATAATAGTTTCAGGACATTGGGCTATAACAACGTGTTCGTTTAAAAAAATAAAGGGGAGAACTAAGAACTAACATATATGTAATAAAAAATACTTAATACCAACTTAATATGTTTTTTCTAATCAATACATAGGTACATATGTACAAGAGATATTATACTGAATAGATTTTAGTACTTTCATTGTAGATGTAAGTTATTAAAGAAAATCTTTCTTATTGGCAACCCTAGGCCTCACCGGTCAGCCAAGTGGTTCAACTACTCTCTTTTTATTGCGCAATATTATTATGTCACGTGAGAAATAACTGGTGTTGAATTAAGACGAAATTTACACCTTACGAATGTGTATTTTATCAATCACTTAAATAAGCAGAAGTAACGAGGGGTTACATAACAGTGCGCGTCGGACGCAACAAGTTTGGTCTCTACGACTATCTGATGCAACGTTATTAACGAATACATAAGCCAAAGTCAAAGTCAAATGCTTTTATTCATCGTATAAATATAAATTTTGAGGTAGGTGATACAACCTAGCTACTTTTATAGAAAAAAACACATAAGTAATAAATCAGTTTATGACTGAAATAAACTGAGTGTACACAGATTCATAAATCACTCTCAGGGCGGATTCGACCAACGTCGAGTAACTTTTTACTCGAGAGTAAACTACCAGTTACTCGCGAGTAAGCACATTTTGCATTCTACCAAACCTGAAACCAAGATAAGTACCTTATCCCAAGAATAAAATGTTATACCGCCAAAATTTACCGAGTAACGAGCTTATCCGAGAGTAATTTTGTAATGGCGGCAGCACATCAGCTGATTAGAAAACCGTCATAATGACATATAAACACATCTGTCAAATCATAAACAAAAGTACGTTAAAAGGCAAATTCTCAGAATAACAACAGCGAATAAAATATTAAAACATAAACAATTTCCTACTATTATAATCCATTCAAACTAAGTTGGCATGTCATTTCTATTGCATGCTTTGAAAACGCAGCTATTTTTATTTTAGTTGCAGTATAGTTTCGTTCCTCGTTCATTCAATTTAATCATGGTATAACTTGGTAGAATGCAAATGTACTTATCCCAGATATTTACTCGCGTATAAATTTTATTCCGGTATAGTTATTCTCGTGTAACGAGATGTTTGGACGAATCCACCCTCAGTTACCTAATGCTTTGACATAATAAGACACATTATAATATTATATTTTCCCCACTTTGTAAAATACCTGTAGAGGGTTAAAAAGATTGAAGAGGTACCGCTACGTCGAATTTTCAATTACTTATTCTCAATAAAAGACAAGTCAAGTTCGAGGGCAAAGCAATAAAATAAGAAAGGTAGGTACTGTACATTTATTTCACTAACAAAGGCCCGATCTAACACCAAATGGAGACCAATTAGATACAGTCGTGTTGCGTCTGCGCAGTTAAACCTATTTATTGTCATGTAAGACAATTTCTTTCTGATCACAATGGTTTTTTTCACTGAAGATCCAGGAATCTGACGAGAATTCACAGAATCTTTACCAGAACAGTGAAATTCGGAAAATAGGTACTTCAAGTTAAAAAGTAAGACTATAATATAACGTAATAATATACATTCGACTACTATACCCGAGTCTGCGTTGTCTTATGACTACTACTAATCGACTTCGAAAAATCTTTAATCTCTAATCGTCTTTATTATTTTTTTACCAATATTTAAAATGTAGGTACTTTCATTCGCACGTATTTCACTTATTCAACATTTTAATTAGATATTTTTGCGGAAGATACACGAAAAATTATTAATAGGCCTGTTAAAAAGTAGAAACAAATCCCCCCTGATATGTTCGTAAAAGCTACTAGGATCTCAGAGCTGGTACAAAGTGGTTGGTAAGCGCGGTTGCGGCTTCCGCATTGCGTGCGCCCGCGGCCGCGCGTGCGGGACGGTCCTGACTGCTCCTGTGAGCCTAGTACTTTTTGTTCTCATGTTCTGGACTTTATAAGGGCATAGGTATGTATGATTGTTTATTATTAATAACTTTACTAATAGGTATTCGTGGTATTCTTCCAAAGATTGAGAGTAAAATTAGGGAAATCAAATACTTTTTACAAAATTTTCTAAGTAGATCCTCACAAAAAAAGTACCTGGTAAATAGAAAAAAAACATTTTTTTAATGTGATAGATAAAAAATCCATCAACTTTGAATTGTCTGCACGTTCTATTCTATTCTATTCTGTGTGGGGGTGTCAGTACCTGCACCTGGCTCTCTCGAATGGAACCTTTGTGCATATCCCCAAGGTCTAAACTGCCTTCCTAAGCTTGGACCATTGCCCACCACGCTGGTCCACTGCGGGTTGGTGGGTTCACATATCTAGATGTGCTAAATCTAGATATGCAGGTTTCCTCACGATGTTTTCCTTCACCGTAAGAGCGATGGTATACATTGTACTTAAATTCAGAAAAGAACTCATTGGTACATGTCAGCGCCGGGATTCGAACCCGCATCTCTGGCGTGAGAAGCAGGCGCTTACCCGACTGAGCTACCACCGCTCGTTCTGCACGTTCGGCTGATCTTTATTGCAGTCTTTGCGGTCCTTCGCATTTCGAGAACAACCACAAACGTTGCTAAAGTCTATCTAAAAACCTAGGAAGCGAAATAAAGGATAGGCCTTTCGGCGTGACACTTGATAAACTCCTTCCTGCAATTCCTGCAGGGTGTTACGAGCAATTTTGTATAACAAAATGGAAGGATGCGGCTTCCACGTATTGAATACCATGGGAAAGTATTTGCAAAGCCTGAAGCAAATTCTGCAAGTCTAGATTATAGAATTGTTAGTGTTCTGATTGCGTGTGGTTCACGAGTCTTGAGTTCACGAGATTAATATCAAGATAAAATATAACAGATCTTAACTTATCTAAAGAGCGATTAATATGTTACTAGTTTCATCAATAAACACTGCAAACCCTACTTACTTAACTATGTAATTATGTACATTACATGTTAAAAAAATCCTAATCTGGGTAGAAGTTTTTATAGAAGCTTTATTAAGTAGGCTAAAAGTGACTATCTACTCTGTCATACATAATATTATAATAGGAACCCAATCTGCGCCCAGGCAGTCAGCGTGAAAAATTATTAGAGTAGAACGACTATCGATATCTCCGTCTCTGTCCCACATGCGCTCACAAAGGAATATGCAAATGTAACGTATATTTACTTCTTTGATACTTTCTATTAATAGAATGTGTGATTAGAAACTCTTTAGGATGGTTATCATTCACGAGTAAAGAGATTTGTAGAGATAATTTTTTTGCAGCATTAATTTGTTATTTTTTATTTAAATTGAGAATATCATAAGTTGAAGAGAAGAATGAGAAGGAAACGTACATGAGAAGGAAACGTTAATTACGTCTTTCATTTAATTTTAAGGCTCTCTACTGTACTGTATTCTGTACTCTACTGCACTCTACTGTATTACGTTTCTGGGTAGGCTGTGGTGTGGCATCCACTATTCGCCAGCGTCAGTCAGTTTTCAATCCTACATGCATGAACACGTGAAAACCTATGAATTCTATGTGTTTAAATCAAATATCTGCCCCTTCCGGGATCAACCCTCGTCACCACCATAAGAGGCTGGCCACTGATATACTCGTATTTTTACAATATTCTTCCATGACTTATCTTGAATTAAAGCTAGTATAATTCTGTATGGTAATATAAGTGCTCGTCGCATATAAAATAACATAATAAATTACAATATTTATAATGTAACTACCGTTAAACACATAATGTTTTTATTGCGACCGCATTAAAAATCTATAAGAATTCACTGCTGTACCGCTATAATTTACTTATAAATTATTGACACTTACTTCACTATGGCTTATGGCCTGCTGATGGTAATATAATGATGTCCTTTAATGTACAAATAATGTTGCAGGGTGAACCGGCGCAAATCGGTAGTAGCGTCTGCGCACAACGACGTCTACACATAAACACACACACGCACATACATGTAAGTGAACCTAATGTATACCAGCAACATTTTTGACAGAAGAGCATTGAAATAAAACAATCTTACAGATATACGACATATACAATAGTTTGGTTTCAGGTGAGCGTTGATTCTTGATTGATTATAAAAACTAGATAGTAAGAAACACCTAAGAACTACTCTGATAACGTCATAAAACTTAAATGAGACCCATTTCAACTCAGAACACATTGGGATCATCGATAGATACCTATCATCTCACTTTCCCGGCACATCACTGCTTTCCCGATATTTCCAATCAAAGTTATAAATTGAGCCCTATACATCGCGGCTAGCTAATAACTTAGAAAACCGAACGACTGATTAGATGGCGTAGTGTTTTCTTAGGTTATCGTTGAGTTATCGATGATAGCACATGAAACTTGATAGTGTACGTATATTGTGTTATTGAATAAGTGCAGCTTATGTTTTTATCTCGGATTTCGAGTATCCAGGCTTTCAATTGTTCAAGTTTCCTCTTTCTACCTACCTCATAAAACATAAGTACTATACCTCAAAAAACACAACCAAAAAATTAACTCAAGTTTTTAACAAAATTGTATGTTGGTAATATAAAATTTATTTAATAAGAATTTAAGGAATTTAATAAAGGCAAATTTATCGATACTGTCTGTTTCCCATTACAAGCTGCACTAACACCGCGCTTGCGGTTTAGAATCTTAGCGACCTGAATTAGTCTTTGATGATTGGACAAGATAGCTAGACTTTCCCTGGCTCTGGAAATATGACACAGATGGTGTAACTAACTATACATGCGCCTACGAGCCTTGTAATAAATTTATTTCTAACGAGATTTAATCAAAGCAACTCTAGAGAAAACTTTCTTCAAGACATTATTATAAGACATTATAGCCACATTTTTTTATAAATGTACTAATTACCGACTGGCTAATGACATTTTTAATGAATACCTGCTTGTTTGAAGAAAACCGGTTATATTTTCTCAAAGTTTACGCAAATATAACACTTTAATGTTTCACACTTTCAACGTCATTTTAACGTATCACAAATTTAACGACACATTTAGTGTAATGGACTCTTAACGGTTACGACAGCAGCTATCACATTAGATCATGCTGATACGAGTATTACCTATAGAGATTTTTCCTTTCCACCATCGACATAATAACTAAGTATACGCATCGGTAAATATATATTTTTTAATTACGTTCAAAACTATAATTTGGTATATTTCAGTGTTAACTTACCTACCTACAGATACAGTGGCCTGCGCCTAAAAGTATACAGGCACGGTCCGCACAGTGATGCCATCTAGTAAAAACCTTGTAACTACAACGTATTGGACGTGTGTTTTGATGAGTGCATGTTGTTGTTCTATAAGAGAGTGTTTGAGCAGTACGATATGGTTTATATTCGCTGTTTTTACTACTGTGTATATTAGGTAGTTAATTTCATACAATTTCGTCATAGTCACTGTGGCGTAGTTGTTAAGGCGTGGCGCGGCGGTGCCGCATGAGTTATTACGAATTTGTTGATACTTACTTCGCATCCTGTTATTGTTTTTTGTGACTTTAAAGATCATATGATAGAAGTTTCCTTTACTTTCTTTTTTAATTTTTAAATTCGATTAAGGGTTTGTTATTATTTAAAACCAAATTTAAAAAAAGTTTTTATTAAAATATTAAAACATGAATATTACTTAGTTGACTTTAATTAACATGCTTGAGTTAAATGTAAATACTAACTATAATCGAACCACAATTACTCTGCTACAAAATAAAAACTACTAAAAAAATGTTTAGATTGAAATACTGATTAATATAATATTTATTGAAATTGACAACTATGAGATTAACATTTAGACTATGTTCTTTTCCATATTTGAAAATGTCACGGTGAATGACAAAACGTAGCATATAAAAACAAGTCAGTTAGGTTTTTCACAATCTTTACCACCCTTCCGCCTGTGCAATTAACAATTTACTACACATGACAATAATATTGTATACTTATTGAGTTACCTAATCAATAATTTGAGTATGGCCGATTTATAACTTGTGCAGAGATAACATGGTTCATATATACTTATATAGTTAAGTGAAGTGAATCAACATGTTACATATTGTAACAATAACATCACTCACTTTCTATAACCAAACGAAACCCAACGAACTTAACGCAAAATAAAGTATATAGGAGAATAAATAGAAGAATAATAATAATTAAATGCTTAATAGCGAGTTGCTGCACCCTCCTGGTTCATGACTTCTTGCAGCCGTCTCGACATGCCTGTCACCATATTCCAGCACATATCACGGCCGCGATATGACTCCCACGTTGACGTCACTAGTTTTTCTAAGTTTATCTTAGTTCTTACTTCGGATGGGTCCCAGTTAAGCACCATTTGGCCCCACAAATTTTCAATGGGATTGATATCGGGGCTTTTAGAGGGCCAGTCAATAATAGTAATATTTGATTGTGTCCTTAACCAGTCACGAACAACTTGAGCACGGTGAACTGCACAGTTATCATGCACGAAGTAAATGTGATGTGGTTCAGGATACACATTGCGCACCGAGGGTAACATTACATCTCGTAACAATTCTAAATATTTGAGACCAGTCATACGGCCCCCTACTTCAACCAACTCGCCGGGACCCATCGAGGACATCCAGCCCCAGTAGCCGAGAGTAATCCTGCCGCTGGTTCTGCATGGAAGCGTGTTAACTTCATTGTAACGTGTTCCTGTTGTTCTCAACAAAAAAATTCTACCATCTTTGTCTGATTTAAAACATTTTTCGTCAGTAAATATGACTATGTTATCCTGCCAGTTAAAATTTAAATATTGGCGAGCGAATTCTATTCTTGCTTGACGATGGGCTGGTGATAGCGCTATTTTCTTCGCTGGTCGATAACAATGAATGCCGCCTGCATGCAGATGTCGGCGCACCACATCCATGGATACTCCATGCTGAAGGGCAGTCGAACGAGTCGTGGCAAATGGATTTGCTGTATGAGCTGCTATAATATCTCGGTGGCGGGCATTAGCTTCGGTATACGTGATAGATTTCCGACCACGTTTTAAATTATTTATCTCCCCTGTAGAAGCATACCGCCTTATCCATAATTGGACGGTTTTCCTCTGTAAAAAAAAACATAAATTAAGCATAAGGACTTTAATTATTTTCGCCTACTGTGTCATTAGAAGTCACAGTATAGTATTTGGATGACTAAAACATTGGACATACCGTTATTAGCAATCGGCGAGCTATCTCACTAATGCTCACATTTTCTTCATGCAAAACAATGATCCTTGCCTTCATAATCACCGTTAAATGATGCATTGCGAAACAAAATAAAATTTCAAAGCTGATTGTTAATCAATAACACTTGATAGGGATCAATAATCAACAATAGTTAGTAGCAGTCAGGTGCAATGTAGCGGACGACTAACTAAAACTTCTTCTTTTTATTTATTGAGTTGTCATAAGATTGAGGGTAGAACTATACAATATATTATATGTGATCATGACTCCCAACGCTTCTTTGAGACAATACAACACTTACGTTCCACTCAACGTTTTATAAATCGCTTTGGCTACTAAATATTACTTATCGGTGCTTACTACTGATATCAAGAATGTTAAAAGGCATTTAAAAATAAAAACTAATAGTTTTACTATTTAGTGGAGGACTTGAACCCAGGGACCTTATGCCGCCGCATCAATTGATGAATGCTTAACCAATCAGACTATCACCGACCATGATTGCGTTGTCTAAATATGCTATCAGTTATTATTACCACCACCGCCCCGCAACTTATATTTACAAGCTGGTTACTAGATGGCATTACTGTTTGCAATTCGCCTGATTACTTTTAGGCGCAGGCCAATCGAACTAGATTTAAGTCACTACGATACGAGATAACGATGACAACCTTCGTCACACCATACAAAATACGTAGTTATTTTTATGAAGTGGCGGATTTCTATCAATTTGAGGAGTCGAGAACCCGCCGCGCCTACACTACGTGTCGGTGCACAAATAGCGCTCACAATACGCACGACTGCGTTAAGAAAGTAGATAAATATACTCGTAGTAGATATTCTTTATTTCAATTTTTCAAATTTTAACTAATTTAACAAGTACGGCAAGTAAAATTTTCGAACCCTGTACTACTAAGTATCTAAAAAGTGTCAATTTCTTAAAGTGTAGATAGTTATAGTGTATGGAAATACACAATGTTTGTGTGAAAATTATAGAAATATATCTAAACTAATATTTATCTGTAAACGAACCGACAAAAATAACCAATTATACAGGGTGATTGGAAAGTCGATGTATTCCTTTAAATGGGTTGTAGTCGAAGGCATTTCCAGTCGATTGAACCCCATAATGCATTATCCGAAAATCAACCATTTCTGAGTTATTTACGTTTAAAGTTTTTTTTTTAAATTTTGCCAAAATTTATGTTTAAAAGCAAAATATTTCAAAAACCAAGCATTTTTTATATACTTTTTTGATTGACTACTAAAATGATAAACCCCTTTAAAAGGTAACATCGCATCGCTGTTACGAAACTAATATGGGTCATAAATAAAATTGTTTTAATATTTTCTGACAAGTTACGCCTGAATACCTGCATGGTGGCTTAAATTATTATGAGCGATTAATTTATATTCTAACACCAAAATTCGCGCCGTAAGCTTGAAGGGCATTCATTATTCCTTTTTTTATATTTTTTACCGCCATAACTGCGGGTTTGGGGATTTGTTATCGCAATTTTTTATCTTTTAAATTTATAATTTGTCTCTCGGCTATCAATGTTATAAATGCTGGGTACGTGTAAATCCTTTACATCAGCGACCTTATAATAAAGGAATATTCCACAAATGCGATGATATAAAAGGCAAAAGTGAACCCAGGAATTGATGGATCCGAAAATACACTAAGTAAGTACTAATTACAAAATTAAATGCTAGCTAAAAAGGTTTAAGTTCTATTCCTATATAAATTCCTCAAAAGTTTCCTCAACATGGTGCATCTCGAAGGAAAGTCCCACTAATAATTTTGCATGATTAAGATTTTAACAATATAACATAATTATATAAGTACCACCTATATAGATATGTTATATTGTTAAAATCTTAATCTTTACCAACATTATATTTTAAAAATATATTGAAAAAGATACTGCTTCATGCATCTTAATGAATACTAAACCCCTTAATACCCGAAGGCTTAAACAACCTCATCTTTTTGGGATTCACCCGGGATGGCTACCGAATTAAGAGCAAAATTGAAAAAAAAACCATAACAAATTGAATGGGCCATTAATACACGAGTTTTAGAAGCGAAATTTTGTTGCCATTTCGCTTAATTTATGATAAGGGTTACCAAAAGCAAGCGCAGTCATTTGATTTAATCTCGGACCGTGGTAAAACTGCTCTTGTTCTTCTTGATATTTGAGTCATCTTCATAAAAGATTAAGTCCACGTAACCGTTTTGTGAAATTACCGAATAAGGAATGGGCTTTCTATTCTTTCCGCTTTATTTGGCCATAAAGGCAGGTACTTCGACTTTTATCTTAAAGGTACTTACTTCATACTCTTTAGCTTGCATATCTACAAGGTTAAAACTGATGACACAAAACTCCAGAAATGTAATGCAAAAAGAAGGATAGTATTATCAGTGAGTGTCCAAAAATACGCCTTTTGTCGCCATGTAATTTGACATTCCCAGCCAGATGGAGCGATAACCTGCGCCTGCGCCGCCGCCGCCGCCGCCGCCGTCCTTATTGATACCTTCGATTTTTGAATGTCGCCTGACCATGTGCTTTTATTTTCACTTTTATTATGCCAATAAATTTTGAAATTCGAAGAATATATCCAACGATTAGGCCAGCTAATATTCGAGCCAGGGTTTTATTTTTGGAATATGACTTTAGCGTTAAAGGTGAAGTATGAGCTAGGTATGCTAACGAAAACCTAATTGACAATCCGGTTAATATAATAATAATATAATATTAGGGAGCTATAAGCCGTATATATATGCCTATCCACCAGAGTATGTGCTTTGCAGCTATGTTGCGATTATGTGAAAGAAATCCGTTCTCATCTGTTGCTATGTTGACCATTGAATATGATTATTGGATACCAAACGCATCAATAGCAACGGATACAGCACACATCTCTGGTAGAAACGCACTTTTATGCCGATATTCATCATCAGCCTATAGCAGTCCACTGCTGGGCGTAGACCTCTCCCTAGCACGCCACTGGATGCGATCTACTTATATCTTTCCGCATCCAATCATTACCAACCACCTTTCGCAAGTTGTTACCCCGGTATTTATGATTACTAGGAGTTTAGCAGTAGACATACCTTTGTTCTGTAGAGCGGGTTGGAGAAGTCCCAGCCGGGGGCCACGAACAGATAGCCGCATTTAGATATCTTTCGGCTTGCCTGTTGACAAAACAAAACTCTATTAAATTATGATGTGTAAAAAAATTTATGAGTATTAATACATCTTTAAATCAATAAAATAAAATATTTAATAAAGTCTTATACTCGTATTATAAAAAGACCTAAGGCTTAGGTAAAAGTTACGACTTAATTCGAATTTGTGATTCAATTTTATTAATGTTGTTCTTTATAAATAAGATCGAAGCCCAGATAATCTGCCGATTCGTTCCTAATCTTCGTTTTGAATATTACAAATTGCAAGCCGATTCAAATTCAGAAACAGAAACATATGGAGTAATCCTCCAGTCCAGGCGCTAGTGACCAGATCCAGGACCTTAGTTGTTTCACGGCAGTAAAAAGTCTAAATCTTTTTTTTGTGTCAACACAGAAAGTTGTTGATAATTGCGAAGATTTTCATACTTATAAAATTGAGAGAGAACCCAAATCCAAAATCTCATCGCTATAGGTAAGTAGTTACCACATAACGGAAAGGTTTAAAGGGTACTTTAGATATGTAATTAAAACGAAATTGCGTACTCAATGGCTTGTATTGAATGGCCCAATACTCGTAACATGAAAGTGTTGTCTTTACAAACTAAATGAATGTCATTACAGGCGGTCAGCGACCTCAATGTGAACTTGTGACTTGGGATGTCATTGTACTTTGGGATTATTTTGTTTCGCAGTATAATTTGTAAGTTATTGATGTAGGCACATTTATAATTTAGATTTTTGTATAAAAGCTGCATAAAGGTTTAAAATATTAAGTCATAGTTACCCATTTTTTTTAACTTTATATTTAAATTTTGAACACAATATTTACCATTGCAGACGGCGTCATTAAGCTAGTCTTTTCCGTTTAGAAGTAATTTGCTGCTATGTCACTGAGCTTTTTCATACAGCTACCCCATAGGAATAAAAGAGTAACTACTTAACTACATAATATAACATAAGGATACCAAGTTTCGTAGAGCAGCCATACTACATTTAACTCTGATTCAATGGAATAAGGTCATGATTAGCGTAGCCTTGATCTGGAAGTATTCAGAGAGCTGTAGTAAGACACGGGACCGTTAGCTATATATTCAGCTGACTGTACTGAAACTTCCAAACAGATCATTGATGTCGATTCTGAAGGCAGAAATTCTAAATTTAGAGCTGTCAAAACCTTAATTTCTTTGTTTATGATTGTTTCAGAAAATGTCATTTTATGCCAGCAATTTTTTTAGTTTAATAGCGTTAAAATTAGAATTTCTGCCTTCAGAATCGACATCATTGCCGTGCTCGTTCTGATTGATGGTATGTTCTTTGAGAATATACCTAATTAAGTACTATAGAACTACATGCATCTATTATATGATTAGGTACCTAATATTATTATGTATTTGAAGCTATATCACCTAATATACTGGACGTGTCGTTGTCTAAATTTATATTGAGATATTATTATAGTTACACTGAATTTTATATACCTGTAGTTCACAATGAACAATGTTCATGGTACTATTGTGCTTTAGTGTTTTGCCGTTTTTCATGAAATATTAATGTTTTTTTTTCTGTATGTAAGCCTTATCTCGATCTCGACATTTTATACAGTAAGTTACTCCCATATAGGTATAGAAAAACTGGTTATCCTACTAAATTCCCTAATTTTATGATTATTCATAAATGCATAGACCTTAAAGATACTAAATCACTTCCTCAGTTGAATAACTTTTCTTAACTTTTCCATTCTGATAAACAACTATACCAAAATGATCAGTCAAGACTCACACACAACAATACTAATCTCCAGAGATGGCGGCGCGTATCGAATTTCAGTAATTGCCCTCTCGCACCCGCCAGCCGCTAGCCTGATCACAATCACCCAATAAAGTTAGCCACTATTACACTTTATGCTCACTTTAGTATCTGTTCGGACTGAGATTGCTTTTGGATCTTCCAGCCATCCCGATCACTGGGACTATTAAACAGCACTCGTTTTTGAAGGATAAATGTCTGTGTTGAGTAAAGTTATCGTAAAATACTTTTCTGAAACCTACGCGATATCGTATACTTAAGTAGTTATTTAGAATAAAATGTAAAACTACATACATGCATTTCCTCTCGTCTTCGAAAATGGGGGAGATTCTTCATTCGTGTTTCATATTATTGTTGTTACTTCAGAACTTTTGTTGGATATTACAAAACCGTGATATGAAACCATAATATGTATTAAATTTAATAACTTATCCTCTATAGATGAACACAGAATTACAAAACACACAAGGCAGAAGTTTATGAGACGTTAATTTTAAACCCCAGCCTACACTATGTTAGGCCGGTCGTCCTATGAATAAAATAAATATAAATAACGATAAATAAATATAAGTTGCTCAAATGCACCCGTTTGGTAGCGTTTATGTGGTGCGTGATCAGCCGTGAAGATATGCTGTTCTTAATTATACCTTTAGGTTTTGGCTCATTCTTTAGTAAATTTAGATTAAAAATACATGATTCAACTACCATAACAAATATATATTATATTTTAAATAACATACGGTACGATATTAAAGGGCATGTTATGTTGGGTACCCACAAGATAAATAATAACCCTTATAATGGATGTGGAGGCGTTCCTTGGGAGAGGTATAAGTCCAGCAGATGATAGAGGCCGCAACAAAAATATACTTTATACAATTAATAATTAATCGATTTCAACCAATTAGTTTAGATACATAGGAATACAAAACATGCATCAAAATACCCAGCCTGAAATCAGAAGTGTCAAACAAAATATAGAACTATATTTTTACGTACCAATAAGAACAATTCCAAAAGCATTAATCATAATTCGTTATGCTTAGATGTATTAAGCTAAGCATAGTAAATTATTTTGGTAGTGGGTCGTGTCAGTGGGCTCTAATCTAGATTTAATGGCCGCGATGTCAACTCCGAGGTGGAATGGGAGCTATTGAAGACCACGAGGATAAATCTTACTTTAATTCTACGTTGAGGTTGAGGGTTTTAATACCTATATTCGATTGGTTTCTTTGAATATGTACCTATAATAAAAGATAAGTAAATAAATAACTTATCTATCTATCTATCTAATATCCGAAACAAAACAATATTTTAAAATGTGCGTGGGAATACAATTACATAGAAACTGATTTTAGTTTACTTATTTATTATGATATTTATCTCAGTAAAAATACCATACCATACCAGGGTACCTTTAACTGCCGGTTTCTATAACTCTATCTATCCATAACTGGTAGTTACTTTCATACGATTTTGATATAATGAAAAGTTACAATCTGACAAAATCGTATGAAAGTAACTAGCAGTTATAGATATATAGAAACTGGCAGTAAGAGGCTGTAGAAAAACCACTAAAAATAATAAGGATATCAAAATAAATACTCCTAGTAATAAGTACTAGTTCAGTCTGATGATGATTTATATAAAATTAAGTCTGTCCATAAATAACAAAAGTGAAACCGAGGTGTCATTTTAATCACTGTTTACAAGTAATAAGAGCGATAAACTCTCATAAACTATATTATCATTAGACATTTAAACTGTCAAATAAATTGTAGGATTGTAGATAGATCTGAGAGGATTAGGGTAACTAATGTAGTCGCCATAACTTACTTATATAATATTTCAACATAGTTTTTAAGTAAGTTACTTTACAGTACTGTTAAGTTGGTATAAGAGTTACAATAATGTTTACTAATACTTAATTAGGTATATTTAAATTAACTCGCAATAATAAAAATAAACTAATATATTAAACAACTAAGAGCCCTAAGGACCACTATTTGAATATTTTATTGTAATCTATCTAATCTGTGTTTTTTTTCCGGAGGCCGGTCTTATAGCGTCAAACACCACCCTTTATGTCACAACTTATACTGCTCTATACTCCAGTAACCTGATTGCAAGGATCGCAGTCCAAAGTTGGCGAGGACCTGCAGACCTCGCGAATGCAGGTCACGAGCGCGGGGCGTGGGAACCGCTGCGGGTCAACTTGCACTTTTGATCCGAGCTCGCTAAACGGTATGCATCCTCCTTGGAACGAGCGAGTATTGGGATGCATGCTAGTTATTCTTCTGAGCGCTGACCTCGTTTCGCGGGACTGGCTGGTTTTCTGCGATGCAATACCATAAAGGTAGATTGTCGGATTTTTATGGAATTTATTTAGAAAATGGAGTTGGTATTACAAAAATTTGTGTTTAGTGAGTCAATAGAAGTAATAAAGTTATTATTCGGTCAGTACCTATTCGTAGAAAATACAGCTTGGTGACTGTAAAACCAATCATTCTCAAGTTTACCAACTTATTTATAAGTAATAGAAAAAATAACAATAAATTGGTACAAAAATATTTAGGGATGAGAAAATTTTACGTAAGCTCATAGGTCAGTAACTTGGTCACTGAACCTCGAGTCTCGCTCCTCCGGCCCGGAGTGCGATCCATTCACAAACATTGCTAGCTCGTCACGGAGTCGCTACCGGCACAATCATCGTATCTGGAACACTCTCACTGCCGCAGCAAAAAGAACAACAGCCGAAGAAAGCTGAGCGTCAGGTGCGCCCCCATTTCACTTTCCAATAACTTACTTCATCCAGCGAGATGCAATCGAAATAACACCGTAAACCAAACATGTAAAGCTCCGTTTTCAAACAAATAAAGGGCTTCGTGATAATGCTTAATAGATTGACAATATTGGTTTTAGCTGCTCGGAGACAGAGAACACTTTTGCTTGCAGTTCTGAATAGGTGTCTCTTGTATGTAAGATGTTTCGGAGTTTTTCGGAACCTGCTAATTGTAAGCAGAAGTAATTTTTTTACTAGGTACTTTCTAAGATGGTTGTGGATTTTTGCTCGGTGATGTAAGAAAGTGCTTTGTCATCCGAGGTTCTTTTTCAATACGGTACTTTGATTTGATTGGATTTAAATAAGATTTAATATTTAAACAACAATAAAAAAACACATGCATGTGACTTTACAAAAAATATAAGTATTTACTACTACTTACCTTTGTACATTCTTTTAGGTTTCCGTATCCTATTGAAACTGGTTCATAAGAAAAACAATTTATTTTGTATTAAATTAATAACACTATGTTATTAACAACATTAACCTCATAATTTCAAGGTCGGATCTTGAATGATAATGCATTCATGTGAAATAAAACGCGATATGTTGTTTAAGATACGACCAGTCCTACTTGAACTCTACATTCAAGGAACTTGCAAGAAGCTTACAGGGAAAGGTGAAATTTCGGGGTTCTTGTTTAGATGGTCTATAAGGTAACTGATTTGATAGTTCCGCATTTGCAACCGTCAATCATTAGCTTACTTATAAAATGATCTATTGACAAATGCTAAACTTTGTTGAATGACTTTCTCATGAATGGCCTTCTGTTAATTTGTTTATTTAGTGTATGAAACCGACACACATATAAATGTTACTAACATATTTTGTTTTTAAAAACTTAAGTCACTAACTAAATTAAAATTGTATTTTGAATTGAGATAAGTAAATCAAATTAAAGAAAATTCCCTAGCCGTATCTGGACGTTTTAAGTACGTAAGTGTCAAAGAATAGAATAGAAAATTGCTTTATTGAACACCACATAAATCAGACATACCTACAAAAAAACATACTTATAGACTAGAACTAATGTACAATAGGCGGCCTTATCGCTGAGAGTGATCTCTTACAGGCAACCTTATATGTTGCGAAGATATATTATAGGTATATTATAAGAAGTATAAGTATAACTGCGCCAGTACAGCAGTTTAGAGAATCATTAGATCGTGCGATTACCGTACCCTTTATTGTACCAAAACGTATATCTCCAGATTGTTATAAAGTTCGTGATATTTGTCAAATGGCAGAAGCTAAATTTGTACGTAGAAACTGAATTGTAGGCGAACAAAGGGTAACCTTTAGTTACGTAATGAATACTAAGTCTAAAACTATTCGAAAAATGTAATTACCGTATGCAAAAAAAAACATACACTCTTACTTATTAGTATAGTGCCACAAACTTATCTGTTCCGGTGAGAGCGAACTAAATGGATCCATATCTCATTACTTACTAATTAATTGTATATTGATACAGATTAGATGGGTTTATTAATACCTTAAGGGCAAATTACCACTACGGGCAAAATTAAAATCTTATAGAATTAAGAAATATTGGACATTTACTTGAACTGTCACCGGAACAAATAAGTTTGTGGCACTATACACTCGTGATTAATGACAGACGTTAGTAACATATGGCACCAAATTACTCTTATTCGGAAAAAGCTAGCATAATGAAGCCGTCTGCAATATTGAAGTAGGTACATGTAGTACACAATTCTGAATATTTTGGCATTTTATTGTGGAACCTTTTCATTGCTGGCAAGTGCTGTAGTATTTCAATTTTACTTGCAACCCTCAGATAAACCTTAAAAAAAAAAACAAAGCGTAGTACAAACCGCTCAACAAGGGCGATGCATAAATTATAATCTAGCTATCTGCCTCTCGCTCACACAATTAATCAGTATTAGCGGTAGAGAAGCATCAAAGACGCCGCCGCTAAGACACTTTCGCCATTATACTGACTATAAATTGTCACATTAGGGTTGTTACTTGTCCGCACTGAAGAAATTTCAAATTAAGGATGAAATTTTTATTAGAATAAGTTTATCCAATGCAATCAAATATCTTAATGGTATTTAAGAAAAGGGAGCTGCAATACTTAGGCCATATACCTAATGCTCAATATACAGGGTTATTGGTAAGTAGACCTGATCCTTTCAGGAGGTGATAGAGGAAGGCATTTCCAGTCGATTATACCCTATAATGCATAATCCGAAACTTAACCATTTCAATGATATTTAATATTTAAAGATTTTTTGAATTTTTGCCAAAATTTCATGTTTAAAACCGAAAATAAAAAAAACTAGCCATATTTCATTACTTTTTTTGTTTGTTTAGCATTAGTAACATCTTAATAAACTAATTAAAATAATCAAATTTGCATTATTTGACTTAAATAAGACACAATACCTCAAAATAGATAAACAGAGAGAGAGAGAGAGAGTCAGAGAAGGCGGACAAAATTCATAAAAAAAACTAACAAAATTTGCGCAATTTAAAGGTAAAAAGTGTGATGGTTTTCAGTCCTGTTCACTTTAGTATGGAAGCCCCTAGCTGTTGAGTTTTCTCCGTTTTCTCTGATTGTTTTGGCCATATCTTGGTGATACCTAAATCGATTTGATATTGAAATATCTCATTTTAAAGCTTATAAGTTGACAATGTTTTTAAGCTGAAGTGCACAAAAAATTGTTATATGAAATTCTTTTTTAATTTAACTTATTTGTTTTTAGGTTTTGAATATTTTTTTTAAATGTTTATCTATTTTGAGGTTTTGGGTCTAATTTTGGTCGAATAATGCACATTTGATTATTTTAATTAGTTTATTAAGATGTTACTAATGCTAAACAAACAAAAAAAGTAATGAAATATGGCTAGTTTTTTTTATTTTCGGTTTTAAACATGAAATTTTGGCAAAAATTCAAAAAATCTTTAAATATTAAATATCTTTGAAACGGTAAAGTTTCGGATAATGCATTATAGGGTATAATCGACTGGAAATGCCTTCCTCTATCACCTCCTGAAAGGATCAGGTCTACTTGCAAATAACCCTGTATACAAGGGAAAATATAGGGTGCGAAGTTCAAAGGTGAAAATGGAAACCCAATTAAATTTGCATGACTGATGTTCAGGTCTCAAGATTCTTTGAACTATTCAGTTTTGAATTTTACTACATATTATACTTAATAGCTAAGCATAAACAAGAGGTTTCACCAAATATATACTAAGAGCTCACGTATATTTTATTAATATTATAAGGATGAATCTGTCAGTCTGACGAGGACTGGCCCAGCTCGCCGCGGGCGCCTGCGCCGGCGCTGCGCAACGAAAGCAAATGTCCCTTCTGCTTTGATTTGTCCGCGAGGATTCTATGATATTATGCTACTATACTCACTATAACCTCTAACCAAACATGTTTGTATGTGTTTGGAATGTGTCAATAGTAAATGTAAAAACGATTTAAAATGCTTGTTTAAGTCCTTCAAACACGTACCTACTTAGTTATATTGTT
Source organism: Plutella xylostella (assembly GCF_932276165.1). NCBI lineage: Eukaryota > Metazoa > Arthropoda > Insecta > Lepidoptera > Plutellidae > Plutella > Plutella xylostella. The sequence continues at coordinate 8,266,225 of NC_063990.1, forward strand.
CCTATTAGGTATATATTTGATTGCATCACCATATTTGGAAACCCTCCATTATCAAGTCAAATAAACAAAAGGAAGGCTTTTTGAAATTCCTTCCCAGGCCAAAATGTCTCAGTTATTTTTCTTTTTCAATCACTCTTTTTAGTTGTACTTTTATTTTATCAAAAGAGGCTGGTGTCATTGATGAATGCAACACTTATGGGCGGATCGCCCACGATTTTAATACCTGTATCAACTTTTATCGTATTAAGTATAGTATTTGTAATTTTTACCCTTTTATTCTCTAATTTATCGACATATCAAATTTATTTACTCGTAATGCACTGAAGAGTTCTAAAATAAAATTAAAAAAATATATGCATAAATAAAAAATAATGGCTAGCATATATGTATCATACAACATACCTACGTACTTTATTCGACATGCCAGCGCTAAAGATACAAAATACACACATCGTGCATGAACCATGAAAAATTTAAAATGTATTAATTTGTAAGGATTACATTATGTAATATGAAAGTATCGATAGCATGGGCTGGGTTTAGTCAGCATTATCACCATCTATTAAAACGAAAAAATCACTATTTAAGTTCATAACACTCGCATATCTGCTCCACTACAAATGTAATACCTAAGCGGTAAGCGCGCTCGAGTAGACAATAGAATTTCACTTAAGTGAAAATCTGTTTTCTATGCATCGGAAAACACCTATTCATATGTGGCTTAGATTTCTAGACACACCTTTGGGAACCTTTATGAAAGAGCTATTCTGTTATTCTTATTAATTTGCCTGTACTTATATGCACTATGAAGTGGATGTATTTGCAGTTAGCAATGCTGTAACTAGCATTTTGCGCGCCTGGTATGAGCTTCTCTACACTACAACTGCGTTCTGCGACCTTACATTTTTAAGGTTCTAAAAGTTCTTTAGATGTACCTAGTATATTATTACAAAGACAACAGTAATTATGAACTTTTTGACGTATTTTCCTGGCCATTTCTGCGCCTAGGGTCGTTGGCGCACCCCTATTGACAGCACTGCGTCCTTGGGGGGGCACTCTACAGGGTGTTGCAAAATTGATATACTAAGCCGAAACCTACATGTGCAGCATGATATATCTAAGCCCGAAACTGAAATCAGAATTTGGAAATTCGCGAAAAAAAATAATATTTTCCATAGTAAAAAGTCACGTGACCAACAAAGTTTTTATGGAAAATGAAATTTTTTTTTCGCGAATTTTCAAATTCTGATTTCAGTTTCAGGCTTAGATATAGGTACCATGCTGCACATGTAGGTTTCGGCTTAGTATACCAATTTTTGCAACACCCTGTATAAGACGAAAAACTAAGTTTCGGAGCGGTGATGCGCGAGTCCCGACTAGGGCATGCAATACCGCAATACCGGTATCCGTAATACCGGTATTCCGGACAAAATTCCCGCTTTTTTCAATACCGGTATTGAAAGTTAATACCGGTATTGAAGTAATACCGGAATCGGACTTTTTTAGGCTATAAATAAAGCGATTAGATTTAGTTAGCCTTGTGTTCCTATATTATATACTGTGAAACCGCACTTGTTCCCAACCGTTTAATGCAGTTTTCGGCTGCTAGAAATCTACTGTTGACAATGCGTACACCGACACCGGATGTAAAAAAATAATTTATTCTAAAATTTAAACTCTAAAACTTAATTCTCGTAAAAATCTACAACAAAATACAGAATATGATTGCATTTTATTGCTTTATTTTGACGTATACGACCTTTAAACACAGTATATGCCATTTATGACAAGGAAGTCTAATACCGGTATTAATACCGGGATCCCGGTATTGAGTAGTAATACCGGAACTCAATACCGGTATTGAAAATTGTTCCGGTATTGCATGCCCTAGTCCCGACTCTATCTCCTATTAAACGTGCAGATTGCAAACAGCTCTCGTTCGTTCATTTTTCGTCGGTATAGAGCAGTGTTTTTCAACCTTTTTCATGACGCGACCCCCCCTGGTATAAAAAAATATTTCGCGACCCCCTGACCCTTTCGGTTTTTTATTATGTATGTATGTGTATGTTACAGTATTTCCAATATTCATTCCATACGATGTATTTATGGTCTCCATGATTCGAAGTTGTACCTACATACTTATGGATTTAAAAACACATTATTTTACAATTACACACATCGGATACGTGTGGCCATGTACATGGGTATACATACGTACGTAATATACGACTAATGCCATTGCGTCCGGAATTATCTTCTTCGAAATTAGCTTTTTCTGTCTGATTTTTTTGAGCATTTAAATATCTTGAATTATAGTTTCCAAGGGTGAAAAGACAAAATATCTGTCTTTACAAAAAAATAAATACTTGTGGTCGTCGTCTTTGAACCAGGCAGGAAGGTCTCCTACGCTACGTTTGCCTATTCGTGGTCTATACTCGAGAACTCGTTTACCCCAATGGTTATCGGTTCTTCGGCAGATATGACCAGCACACTACCACTTCAGCTTGCATATTTTGACAGCTATGTCAGTAATCTTAATCCTCTGACTGAAGGAAAACCTCATTTCTGATACGATCCATCGGAGAAACCCCAAGCATAGCTCTCTCCATAGAACGCTGAATGACTTTAAATCGGTGGACCAGTCCTACCGTCAGTGTCCAACTGTCCATGTCTCTGCACCATACGTCATCACTGGCAGGACGCACTGGTTGAAATCTTTAGTCTTCAGGCTCTGAGGGATGGCCAAGGAGAATATGTGCTGACGAAGTTTTCCGAATGCAGCCCAACCCAGTTGGATGCGCCTTGCAGCCTCCTTGTAGAAGTTGCATCTGCCTAGCCGAATAGTCTGCCCGAGGTAGACGAGGTAGATATTCTTGCACAACTTCGATTGTTGCCTCACCAACGATCACCGGGTCCGGTTCGATGTGAGCATTGTACATGACTTTCGTGTTGTCCAAATTTATACCCCTAAGCATAGACTAGAAGCCTACACGTTGGGAAGCAGCATTTAGGCCACTTTCATCATCCAGCTGAGTTCCTGCAGAGATTCTGCCATAATAACGATGTCGTCCGCGAAGCGGAGAGGTGTGACATGCACTCGCCATTTATACATAATGCCATGTCCAGCGGCATCGTACAGACTCCTCAACTCATCGATATATCCAAAATTGCCCATGTATCGATGGAGTTAAAGGCGTTTTCATAGTCCACAAAGGCTAGATACAGAGGCTGATTATAGTCTTCTGTGTAATCTGCCTTACTGTGTGGATGTGGTCTGTTTTAGTACAATAGTACTAAAACAGATCCACAATTTAATGAATAAAAAACAAGCTCAGCCTTCGCATTTAAGAAATTTTTCGATAAATAAAAGTATTTTTAAAGTAAGAGTCTTTTTTAACCGACTTCAAAAAAGGAGGAGGTTCTCAATTCGTCGGGATCTTTTTTAATAAATTAATACTAATTGTCTTTATTGTTTTTTTACTAAAGTTCCCAGTTTTTTCGCCCTTTGGCGACCCCCCTACAGAAGCTCCGCGACCCCCCAGGGGGTCGCGACCCACAGGTTGAAAAACACTGGTATAGAGTAACCCTCCTGGCAACTGCAGGGCGATCAAGAACAGTACCCGTATCACGAAAATTCGAGCTAACGAATAGAATCGAATGCGAGTGCGACTATTGTCAACTTGACAGCACTTTCGAACACTTTTTACCTTTCGAATGAGTTTCGAAAAGAATGACCACAGAGTACATAATATTATTCTGACAATGACCTATGGAATGATAGCTGTCAAACTTTTGAAAATCTATACACCGCCATTTTGTTGTTGACAGGTTGACAGCACTTTCGAATAGACTATCGAATAGAATGTGCTGCGTTTTTTCCGGATAGCTCTACAAGCTAACGTATAGAATCGAATGCGAGTGCGACAACTGTCAATTCTATAGGTAAAAAGCGTTCGAAAGTGCTGTCAAGTTGACAATAGTCGCACTCGCATTCGATTCTATATTTTTCGTGATCGCCCTGCTGGCAGGTTGACAATGCACACTCAACTCGCAATCAGTTGAAATTGAGCCCCATATTGTGTCCTCTCGAGGCATCGGAATTTTGTGGGTGTAAGCCCTTATGCCCTTTCATTAGACCTGCGTCGTAATTATGATTACACGTTCCCATCCCTACGCCCATTAAGGACGTTCGTTGATCGTATCTTCAGGAAATTGTTCTCACTGATCATCACCCTATTCCAGTGTTATTTAATGTATTGTTTTTATACATTTAATGAGTTTGCTTTCGTGATGCTTCTATGTAGTTATTATGTATAGCTTGAGGTAGAACATAATTATCGTATTTCTATGTTGATTTTGCAGGCATCAAATAAAAAATAAACAATGGCAAAACGTTTTTTTTTTCATTCAATTATCGTCTCTATGAGTGTTTGCGTAAATTTCATTTTCACTCACAGCTACCACCGCTCTAATTTATAATTAAATTTGTTATTGATAAAATTAAGTTTTATGCCTTCATCATCTAAGGCAAAGCGAAGCTCGCAGCGGGTCAGTAGTATCTTTATAAAAAAATGCATACATCTCTGTGCAACCCAGATTTTAAATAACTATTGGGTCAGTGCAGTGAAGTAGAAATAAATAAAAAAAAACATCCGTGGAATGGAATCAAAGCTTCGTTAATTGGATTGAAATCGGAATTCGGGGTGCGTCTTCTTCGGCAATTATTTTTAATTAGAGCGCAGCATTTTGATTTAACACCTCTGGTCTCATTTAAAGCTGTTTTTTTTTCTTGTGCTCATTATGCGGGGTCTTCTCTAAATAGAGCAGAACCCGCGGGAATGTTAATAGCGCGTCTCGTGCGCTATGCGCGTGCGCTTTTTGTCCCCAAACCTCCTGCGCGGCCGCGGCGCGACTGCCCAGTGCAATGGCGTCTGAATGCACGAGCATTTTCCACTCTTAATTGTAAAATTACACCGCGCAGCGACAACGTAATGACGCCATATTAATCTGTCAAAATAAAAGAAAAACAGCAGCCGAATTTCATCCACGCGTGATGAATTACTCCGGACAAGCCCGCTCTGCTTCACGGTAATAAGTAATAACACCGTATCTGAGCATTTTCGGCAACACACGCCGCTGAGCAATAAAGAAAGTTGGATCGACGTAATTGACGCGCAAAAACCGCGCCCGACATGACGAGATTCGGACACGAGATTACTGTTACGGAATCGTGAATTATGGACTAGTTATTACAGATTTTAACGGTTAAATAGCCGAAGAACCGACCGGGTGACAAGTTGCGCAACGCACCGCCTATTGTGGAAATGTTCAAGCGCAAACAAGCTGACCCAGACTCAAACAAAAGCTATTTACAAAAATAAAATGAAAACTTGGTTTTAACAAAAATAACAAAAGGGACTAAGTATTCTGTTTTTTACAGTCACAAAAAGGCCACATTAACACTCTTGGGCTAAAAATAATTTAGTATTCCAGTTCATCATCGGCAAATTGGATTTGTGTCACGCGGAGGTACGATAAATCGCTACTCGCTTCGCCGGTTTATATTTAGTGCCGTTTTTATATGCGCTGGCGCCGGCCATAACGAGCGCTTTAAGGACAACACCCAACTTAAATAGCAATCTTACGAGTATTATGCTTTCCGGCACAAACACCAGCCTCAGACCATGGGCACCGACCGTGGCGAAGATAGATCGCGTAAAAATCCCGTTCCATAAAACATGTTTTCTTTGGGTCACACACGGTTTTTATGAACTCCTCAATCTGTTTATTATTGGGTGTGATTTACGAGGTTTTTTCATGCAGTTCGGTTGTGGCTCCTTAAATCACTTTTTATGGGCATCTGTTAAAATGAGCACTCGTAGAGAATATTAAATTGCGAAAATTCCAGTGCGTACAAAATTTGGACTAAATTTATTTATCGTATTGTATTTATGAAAACGTACGCATGAACAGGTATAGCGGTAGCGAGTGGTCGCCGTCTATTACAATGCGGGCGACACCTCGGCTGCACAGAACATTCATATATTTTCTTTGCTTCGAGAAAACTTATTAGAAAATCCATCGTAGCATGAGCTACGAGGTACGGTGCTCCTCACTCTACAATCTACACATAGGACAACGCACTAAAGGTCTACGCGGACTGGTAGCTAGAAAGGCACGTCCCTAAAAAGATGGCGCCAACTAATACGTGACATTTCTATGGGCGAGGAACAATACGTCTACCGTTACGCGTATCGAGGACTCGGGGATAGTAAAACTAAAAGTGTGCTTCAACATATTTTCACCGCATAAGTAGGCGATGAGTTAGAGAAGTATAGACAGGTATGTGTGTACTGCGCCGCACGGGTCGTACCTAGCTCCTACAGTTTTTTTATTTTTTTAATCGTAACCAAATATACGTAAATAAATTATTTATTTTAACTTAATTAACATGGACATTAATGACTTCTTCTTATAATCATAAACCTTATTCGACGTGGTGATTTATTTTAATGATATTTTAAATTTTATTCGCAATATTCCTATTCGATTATAAAATGGCGATGTGAAATGAAAAATAATAAATACTTATTGCAAAATTATAGTCATCGCAAAACGTATATACATAGGTATACATAAGATTAAATATTTAGACCTACCTTAACGAAATGATGTAGATAATGATCGCTAAGATCGCAAATAGTCCTATTCGAGTCCGCTTAGAGCTTTTTAAGTGGCCGTAAAACTAGGCATTTACTGAGTATCTAATTAAAAGAGCATCATTATAAGCATCTTCGAACAAACTTTTAAATAGGCCATAAAAATGCAAACGATGACTAATTTAATTATTATTAAAAAACCAATGCCGTGTGTGGTAACCTGGCAACAACTTGCCATAAAGATATCAAAAAGGATGTGTTTATATGCGAGCTGTATAAATATGGCGCTACAAAATTAATTCATTACTTTTTGAGTTTGCACACGAGACATATTGCTAACAATATCAATAATGCCAACAAGTCTTTATTACCATTGGAGCTTTTGGAGGATTGTGTAGTTATAGCAAAAGATGAAGTCAATGACCATAACGATTGAGAAGAATCGAGAACGTGAGATACGAATGAAACAACGGACGAAATTGCCTAATCTATTCCTCAAGACAAAGAAAAGAAAGCTCCGTAAATGCGCCCCGGGGATATGAGGAATCCCGTCCTATAAAAAGATAATCGTACATATGGACGCAGGGCAGTGCGTCTGCGCACATCGCCTCGCTTCTCAGAACAAACGCAGTTGCGAAAGACATCCAGGGGGCCACTCTATATGACGAAAAACTGAGCCCCTTGTTCATAGAAAAGTTATAGGACGTTTTAGCTATTGAACTGTAATGTCCCTCTCTGCCAAAGAACAATTTCAACGTCCTTTGACTTTTCAATGAATAAGCAAGGGAGTAAGTTTCGAAGCGTTACTGCGCGAGCCAGAGCCACGTCTATGTCGTTATTAACCGTGCCGATTGCACGACAGCTCTCCTTCGTCAGTATAGAGTAACCCTCCAGAGCTGTACGTTCTCATTACGGGCTAGAGCAGGCATTTGTGAGATACTTTGGCCGTCAGTAAAAAATAGATGTATACGGAGGAACGGCGCTCCAAAGACCGAATGTCTCAGATTTTCTGCTGCAATCGCGATCGCGGCGTTGACATTCGTTTTATGAGATCTAATTATACAGTGCTGAACTTAATAGTTTTGTACCATTATCACAAGTATGGTATATTAAAAGTTTGATATGGGGTAACGAGGGGCAATATACATGCATAAATTTTATATTCTAGATTTCAAGCAATCATTTTTAATTTTTTCACACAAAGTACTCATTACTAAGACAAAAAGGACTAGAAATAAAGAATATTATCAACTGTACACTTGTACACAGTGTACATACAAAATTTATAAATATAGTATTGTATCGTTGTTCAATAAGTACTACCACATTAAATGTAAGTACATGTACATGTACAGGTTGAATATTTCAATTTCCAACCAAGAACTGTGTAACAGAACAAAATTATACAAACTAGACCAAAATAAGTTACAATTACAAGTCATCATAACAAAACAGACCACAATGTTTACAGAAAGAGCGTCTTGGTTTAGAAAAAAACGTAATATAAACCTCGGATCATGATCTCAAACAGAGATACCACACACATCAACGCAGATACAGGTACATAAAACATAAATTCATCTATATCCCGGTGTTGCCATGGTAAAGCGAAACTAGAAATTGCATTATTTTGAATTAATTATTCATTAAAATATCGATTCATGATCGGCGCTATAACGTATTCTGTCATCATTGGCCCGCTCGCCCGCTCTATCTCCTTAATTAATTTCCATAAATTTCACAAAAACATACTTGACAAACTCTCTTATGATTCTTATTAATATCACGCAAAATGTCAATTTCAGTATATGCTGACAAATAAAATAATGATAGAATATTTTCGTACGGCAACCCTGCAAACAATGATCTCTAGATAATGCGGCGGCGCGGCGGCGGCGGCGCGGTATCATCACGCGTCGTGCCGTGCGCGGGCGCAGGCTAATGGACGGCTAATTGCAGGCCGAGACGCCGGCAGCCCGTGGCTCTATGTGATACGTCATGGGAATAATCCCATTGGAATTTTAGATTTGGGACTCCGTAAAAGTACGTCCGACGTAATTGTAGCCTGTGGCGTGATGAGCTGACATGACAGTGGGAAAGCAATTTCGTCAGGATAATAGGATATTTTTGGACCGACAAATAGGAGATCTTCTAGTTTTGGACTGCTACGTAACGTAATGGGTCTTTGTCGGAACTTGGTGTCCTGTGAAAGGATACTTTGCCAGCTGTATTCAGCCATCCCCAAAAAATATTTGACAAAGCATTAATAATAATATACCTACAAAATATTTCTAAAACATAATAAAGCCACGGTTGTTTGCGTGTTGCTTCAAATCAGCGCAAACACCACTCGTTCCTGCGCGGCGCGGAGAGGAAGTTAATTCGAGGCTCACGGATCATGAGGAAGGCTTGTGGTGCGCCTCCATTTTTGTGCCCCGACGTGATTGTATTCCGGACACCCACCGGGATAAATGCTTAATCTCGCAGCCTCGCGGTCAGATCGTAATGCTATAGACTTTGAAGGATTGAATTCTTGGAAATTTTAATTTGGAATTGAATGGCATTTTGCAAAATACAATAATACTTAACCATTTTTAGCCAGAGAGAGAATATCTACTCAAGTAATATGTGCCACAGTCCGGGTTCCCCTCATCTCGCCTAATCTTTATTTCCCTAAACTCGTTTCGCATAACTCGTATGGTCTAAACTTTTTTGGTCGAATCATCACTTTGCCAAGACTTATGTGGCATAAGGCTCGTTTCGTCTAAAACTCTTTAGGCACAATCTTGAAACACCTAAGTCTCGTTTTCTCAAATTGTTCTTATAGGTATATAATCTTGTTTCTCCTAATATTATTAAAATATAATACTCGTATACCAAGTATGTATTAAAGGTACAAATTGAGTTATTTTTCTCCTACATCCCGAAAATCATTTAGGTATAATTATTACAAAAGCCATTAAACCCCATGGGATCGAAACCTAAAGATAGGTGCGACGACGAGCAAAGCGAGGAGGAGCGTGTTATGTGCACATGTTAATCAAAAGCAAAGCGGAGCGCAGCGAAGCGGAGCGGAGCGCAGCGAAGCGGAGCGGAGCGCAGCGAAGCGGAGCGGAGCGTTCGCACATAACGGAAACAATACAAGGTAATGTTTGCGCTATGTAGGGAGACGCTCTGTCAAAGCCAAACGAATATTATTACTTTGTATAATCTATGCATTATTAGGCTATTCAAGATTTGGCCATACCATTATTAGGCTAAACAAGATTATGCGAAATAAGTTTTTACTAAACGGAACTTATGCCATACGATTTTCGGCGAAACGAGACTTTGACCAAACGTTACTATGCAATAAGAGATTAGGCAAATAAATCTTAGGCCAAAAAAGGTAGAACCGCCACAGTCCTGGTCCTGCCGGAGATAGAAGCCGGGACCCACGGCACAATATTCACATTTAGGGTTACTAACCACTGCAGTGATTTACAAAAAGAGCGAGTGCGTCTATTCGTATAGCCACATACTCAGCTTATGAAGTCGGAGCTTATCCGAAGTTTTTCAGAGCGCCTTTTTTGGACGCAAAACGATGATGAACTGATTGCAAAGACCATGAACTGGCTTGCCTTACTTTGTAAGAAGAAATCCCACTGGCCTTTGCAACAGTGAGTCAAAAAGAAAAATTGCACACTCATAAAATAGCAAGTTGACATAATAATTAAAAATTCCACCAACTTAAAGACGTCTCGCATGCGCCAAGAAAAAACTATCAGCAAAACCTCAAGTGGTAGAATGCGAAGATTACCAAAAGGACGACACCAACTTGGCAATAATAAATATTTATTTTTAGCGACAAACTTGCCGGTCGCATGTGCAAAAACACTACGCTTCCTGCGCGACACCATTAGTAAGGCGGAATACCTAAAAAATTGTTCACTCTATTAAATTTGTTTATCATGCTTATGGAAGACCAAAACTATAATTTTATGAATTATGGCAATTTGGATTTGATAGGTAGTGAATTTGTTGCAGTTACTGAAATGATCACAGATGTAGATACTTCGGCAGGATACTACCACGCACAAACAAACGACCTCAATGAAAGATAAACCTCGTACAAACCTCTGATCACTTGACACAGCGCTAAATTAAGTAGACATCTCAAGGACCACACGTACCTTTCAACATATTGACAGTATCGGAATGCGAACCACTAAAAGTGACTAGACAACAGATGAATACAAAACAAATAAGTGACGCGTGGATACCGGTCTAGGCATACGGAGTATGGAGATGGACCAGTTTTTTCGCACAATGACCAAAGACGTGTCACGAGAAGTGACATTGTGTCGAGACAAATTGCAAGCCAATCGGACCCTCCGACGAAAGGCGTCAGAGGACGAACAAAAAACCTTGACAAGATTGTTTCGCAGAACCAAAATGTGTGGTTTCATCCTCATTGGAGTAGCGTTATCTTTAGCCACCAGCTCGATGATTACAAATAAATACATCTTTTCTCCTTGCATTTAGCGAATTCTCTCAAAATAACCAGTTGGGTTCCCGCTAATTTGTACAACTTATGACATGGGGAAAGTCTGCAAATAAAAGTGTTTACTCAAACCGTAAGCAGCTGTCGACTTATTTATGAAGTATGCCGCTTACCTGAAATTAAGAAAATAACATTTAGAAATCGAACTTTAACCTTTACATTTGAGTCATGGGTTCACGGCCACGGCTCATTCATATTAAGCGAGAAGCGGTGAGGCCACCCATCAATATCCTTGTATCCATTCAAAGAATCCTATCAGTAATAAACTGCAGTCAGGTAAATAAAATAGCAATGGTTAGTAAAACCGTGCTCCTTTATTTACAGTCGTCCAGTGAATTGAGTGTTGAAATAACTATCTTCGTATAAATAAGTGTTTGAATACTATAAACAGTCAGGTTAAAGTCGAGGGCGGGATGGTGCTAAAATCACTTGTCTTTGACATTCCTACCTACCGTTTCCATTAGTTTTACTTAAAATAGTGCTGTAGGAATATACCAGAATTTACGTTTCCGTCTAATACAATACATAATAATAATATGTGGGGACATCTCACACACGGCCATCCGACCCCAAGCTAGGCAGAGCCTGTAATATGGGTATCGGATATACGATGGTTATTATATCGGATCACCTCCTGAGGTACTTGAGTAACTCAAAACCGTATGATGATTGCCATAGAAATGTTTTCGTATAAGCAGTAAAATTAAATTACAATATATTTTAATATACTTAGTGCATGTAGAACAATAAAGTGCTGATTTCCGTGTTTATGTTATGTTTGATCGTAAAAACGTCTCCTGAGTATTGTTAGTAACAATAGGTAACGATTTGAATTGCCTATAGCATTTGCAGTAACATAACAAACGATATTTTCAGTGGAACAAATAAAACTTCTATAAGAGAATCAGCTTTATTGCATTTTTCCTGCTTTTTAAAAGAGATTTCGATCAAGTAACCCTCAAAAAAGTTTTGACTAATATAGTGAAAGCCATTAAACCTTCAAAATCGGGCGAGCAGAGCATGGATTTTCCATATGGCATGCGTGAAATTTTCCGAATCAGGCTATTATTGAGCTTGACAAACAATTCGGTTACTGTTTTTTAAATCATGTTTCAAGTGCCCGTTAACAAGAAATATTTGTAATTGGTATAAAATAACGGTAGGTACGGAAGCTACTACACTCAAGTAACGAATATGAATCATCAATCGCTGGCAAAATTTAATCGCATATCGATTAGTCGGTCCAACCCGTTCACAATTAGCAGTATGGAAGCCAATTTTTTACCTCACTCCTGAATAATTTCGTTTTTAAATAATTTCCAAAAGTCACTTGAATTGCTTTATCTTTTTGTCTTATCGTTTTATTTTTTTACGCATTTTTGTATCGAAAATGTAGTGGCGAAATTATATTACTTTATCTTCTATAAAATCCTTCGGTCTGAATGACTAAACCAGAATCAACGCACAGCCTAAACTACTGAACTTTCCTCCTGAAGCTTGCAGGGATTGTTATTTGTATGACGGAGGCACCCGCTAAGAAAAGATTTTCTGAAGTAGAATAGCTGTATAGCTGGGTCCCTTCGTCCTTGTTTGTGACTAAAATTGCCACTGTATGGTCTCCTAGTACTTTTTCTTCTCAAGCCAAATCTTTCGTCCATCTCTCGTGAGGTACCTATTCTACACTGTCCGTATTCCTAGCAATTTATTTCACAAACCTCTAATGTTTCTCATGTACGCTAAAAAGAAGTGCTGAAATATGAAACAAAAATTCCATTGAAAATTTATCCGACTTATATTTAACAAAACCATGCAATAGTTCTGTTATAAGCGCAAAGCTATGCTGTCTCACCTCAAGTTCCTTAAAAGTACTTCGTATGGGCACCTACTTTTAAAGTTTTATTGCTGCCTATCACTATCAACGTATGAAACGGCACCTTGTGACTTGTCCTTTATTGATCACCGGTAATATTGCAACACCAATCGCAGATTTCGCCAGAAGCGCGGAAAAAACTGAGTAGGTCATTGAACCGGTTCAAGTGGACATATTATGGACAGTGCCACTGTGATATATCGAAAATACGCTATGGGTGGCATGAAATTAAACGTTATTTATTTTATGTTGATTGAGTGGCACTGTTGTTGGTGTTTAAAATTTATGTTTTCGAATATCAGTTTTTGAATTTTGATTAGCTTCTGGCCGAGTTAACTAGAACGTTTTATAGTTGCAGTTCTTGTTTATTACTTAGGTATATATATATATATATATTATTTTTTGTTTATTACAGTAATAAACAAGAAATGCATATATATATATATATCTCCTTCATGAACACCATGGGCCGTGGTGGGCGGGCCATATTACAGTTGCGAACCAAACGCTAGTCCGGCTCCTGTATTTGTCACTGATTCGCTAAAAATACCCCATCGATGGACTTTCTGTGATCCTCACCCCAATATCCTCAAATAGGTACCTAGGTCGGTATAGTATCTCCACAATAATTTGGATGTCAATGTTACTACTACAACAACATAAAATATAGGTATGATTTGTTGAACAACATTAAGTTGAATGCTGACGCGGCAACATCTGAGAACAGCTGGAGTCATTAAAAAATGTGATGCAAAAACGAACCTGATATACTAGTAGCTGATACACATGCTTACATTGTACTTCGACAATTACAATGATTAATTACCGACCTTTTATTTTACCTACACGTTAATCATATTATTATTAAAGAAGACGGAATTAACTAAATTGCAATGCATTTAGTCGACCCAAGAGATATAATATGTGATAATATGATCTGAGTCAAGCAGGGGAAGAATTCGCCATTCGTCCTGACCTGTCCATGACTATAGATAGTTTGAATCCGTGTTACAAATATAGTGATTGTGTGTTTGCAGTTAATAAGAAATTCATGATTTCCGCGTATCCAGAAACACTTAGAATTATAATTGTTTAATTAGAATATGCTTATGACGTCAACCTCATAAATATAATAAAGAAGCAGGTGTATAAAGTTAAAAAAAAACTGTGTTTTCCCGTTGCGAGTAACATTTTGTCTACCAGTTGCCGATATATATTCGCAACTCATCTGCTGCTGGCCTCACCTGCCCAGCAATTGTATAATTGTATTATTTATCTCGCCTGAGTCACTTAAACAAGTGAACAACCAGAATTAGGTCAACCGGTGGACTGTAAGAAGATTAACAACACATCATTTTAAAATGGGCACGAAGGTTTCTTCCCGTCAGGTATACTTACTGGCTCGCGCTACTGTGGATGTGCGTTTTGTCACCGAAATTAAATTAATTTATCTTTAATAAAGACGACCGAATGGCGTAGTGGTTAGTGACCCTGACTACTGAGCCGATGGTCCCGGGTTCGATTCCCGGCTGGGGCAGATATTTGTTTAAACACAGATATTTTGTTCTCGGGTCTTGGATGTGCCTGTAAAATGGCAATAGGCCCGCCCCCTATTACATTGGGACTAACATACACTCTGGCGAAAAGTGGGTGCAGCAATGCACCTCTGCCTACCACGCAAGGGAGTACATTAAAACAAGGCGTGAGTGCGTGTTTTTTTTAATCTTTAATACCCTGGCCGGCCTTCAAATTCACTTTTAAATATTTTTTAAAAACAGTACATAACTATAATTTTTCTGATGTACCTACTGATTGTTGCAAAAGTGTTATTGTAAGCCAAAATTGCAGTTATTATTTATTGTAAACCACATTTTGCTGTATGAATTTGTCATATAATTTAAAAAAAAATCATCTCTTCATACCTAGGTTTCATTGTGCGTGGAGTCAAAATGTGATGTACCTAATGACACTTTTCGCAACTGATCACCGCCGAGGTGATCGGTCAGGAATCCCCCCGTTGACCCCGTCCGTCGAAGTGCGATGAATCAGAGCGCCTTGTCAGGTGGATTATTTATTACTCCGTCTCTGCACGTACTTGTTTTAATTCAGCCATTGCCACTGATTAAAAAAGCGAAAGCGTGATAACTGGCCCAGTTGGTTAATCCCCCGTTTGGGCTGTTGTACTCGACTGGCCAAAAACGGGCATAACTTTGCGAACTATAAAATTTTGAATATTTTTTGTTTATTTAATATCGGTAATTAATCCCGACGTATCTATTACCTAATTATTATTATGTTGTTGTTTTTCCATCTCGGGACCATGGGGTCCCGGACATTTGGAAGGCGTGCATGGGGTCGAAGCCAACATGTAGAGGCCCTTTTGACAACATTAATGAATGAAATGAAACACATGAAATGTGACACTAATCGACGACTTTCCCTGTGAAAACTATAGAAGTAAACCCTAGGAAAACCCCCGGTTAGTGCAGGACTATTGTAGGATATGGGGAAACTAATACAGGGTTATGGAGTGGGGTGCTAAATGGACTGGGTAACTGGGACTATGGAAGGACTATGGCCCCTGCCTGACCTATATGTTTCACACACGGATAAAAAGGCAGGGGGTGACTCGCACACACATTAAATGGGCCCCCCAAAACAGTCGCTAGCACATAACAGTGACGTAGCAACAAGGGGGCAACATGGCATGAGGTGCTGAGGATGGAGAGGTTACCAAGACTCTCAGAGCAATCGAGGATGCCGGTCAAGACCCCTACAAGCACTTACTGGATATACTTCCTTCCTCCGAGCATATCTGCTCTAGCGGTACACCACTCAAGCCAGCCAATGAAAGCAAGCAAGAGGTGGGAGATCCTGTTCCTCGTCAGTGTTCACTCTGGACAACCAATAAAGGCAAGCCAGAGATGAGGAAAAGGGGTTCTCCCCGGCATCGGGTGGGTGGGGTCGCTAATGCCCAATTATTATTATCGTTACCATCACGGGACCATGGGGTCCCGGGCATTTGGAAGGCGTGCATGGGGCCGAAGCCAACACGTAGAGGCCCCTTTGACAACATTAATCTATATGAAATGTGACACCAACCGACGATTTTCCCTGTATAAACTATAGAAGTAAACCCAAGGAAAACCCCCGGTTAGTGCAGGACTATTGTAGGATATGGAGAAAACTAATATAGGGTTATGGAAGGGGGTGCTAAATGGACTGGGTAACTGGGACTATGGAAGGACTATGGCCCCTGCCTGACCTATATGTTTCACACACGGATAAAAAGGCAGGGGGTGACTCGCACACACAGTAAATGGGCCCCCCAAAACAGTCGCTAGCACATTACAGTGACGTAGCAACAAGGGGGCAACATGGCATGAGGTGCTAGGATGGAGAGGTATTCCACGGCTCTCAGGACAATCGCGTTATCGGTCAAGATCCCTACAAGCACCTTACTGGGTAAAACATCCTTCCTCGAGCATTTCTGCTCTAGCGGTACACCACTCAAGCCAACCAATGAAGGCAAGCAAGAGGTGGGAGATCCTGTTCCTCGTCAGTGTTCACTCTGGACAACCAATAAAGGCAAGCCAGAGATGAGGAACTGGGGTTCTCCCTGGCATCGGGTGGGTGGGGTCGCTAATGCCCAACAGCTCGCCACAAGCTGCCCTGCCGCATTATTATTATTATTATTAAAGTCATTAAATGAAATTTACCCACATTCACTGCCAAACTAATATAAAACCTACGTATGCATTTACTATATTCCTTAAATGTCATCAGCGCCATGCAGCTGCATGTAAGAAGTAAATTATCGATTCGCTAACATGTTCGTTGGAGGTTCTCACGCGAAATTCAATTTTAATTTAAATCTCTTTACAGGCGTGACAGAAGACAAATCGTGGAGGGTTCCGTCGCGGGCCCGTTAATTTTTAATGAGAAGGGAACTCGCAGGATAATTCCAATGATTTGATTTTGTTTTGACTGGTATTTGTTTCCTCATAATTTTTAGTAGGTAGTTTTTGTTTAATAAAAAAATGTGCAAGTGTTAGTAGATAATATTAATAATGCAAAAAAAAATGTTTATTAAAAAATTATAAAACCTGTGCTGTGAAAAACTAATTCGAAGCATTACGGAACTAAATTCAATCGATTGCAAACTTTCCTATATCTCATATATATACTTATAACCAACAACTTTGCAGAAACACTGGGTATAATTGACACCAAACTAACAACAATAAAACAACGTCGGCCTTGAATTATAATTACTAGTTAAAGAGCACATTTCGCCTGCGCCCGCGCCTGCGCCGCTAATTAGGCGATAAATAACGAATCACGCCTCGTCCCTGGTGCTGTTCTAACTGGGACCAACACGCCTGACCCATCATTAAAATTAATCCTAAAAATAAATAAAGTGGAACTCTGATATCCTAACTCAATTGTGGGTATATGCTAACTTTAAGTGGGAGTGGTTCAATTTTTTAATTAAATAGGAAGTTTTGAAATTATGGTAAATACTTGTACAGTTTAATTAAAATATAGGTATGATAATAGATAAAATCTTTACTTATTTATTCCAATGTTCCCTGGAACATGTATCTTGAACGATATGGTCATCTGTTGTACTGTTTGTATGTTGCAAAATTGCAATGTTTGTTTCCTGCGGTCAGTAATAAATTATAATAGGTACTTAAGTACTTGCATAGATTTTATAGTTAAACTATACAAAGTACCATATTTGTTCATAATATCAAAATATCCGTGGGTAAATATTATTTTTACATCAAATCCTTCCTCAATTGATCTGTAATCAAAATTACCTCATGAAGACAAAACCTTACAGCGAAATGGAAATCGGCTCAGCGGCCGAAGTGACTTGCAAGTAATTATTATTTATTCCGTTTCATTAGAATACGTTTACAATTGCATATGCTGTTAATAATCATGATAGGAATCTAAACTCGCCTAAGGCAACTCCTAAGTTTAAGAAATTTTACTCCTTCAGTTGTCACTGTAAAGTGACCCATTAACTATGTTTCTGAAAACAAACTCAAGAATCTGGATGGTCACTCTAGCTGTATGTAATCATCTTCTAATCATTTATTGTTTGACATTCATACATATACATACAGTTAGTACTTATACGACCCGCATCTGATTTTATTTACAACAGAAAATAAACCACTGAACAAACTGACGACCATAAACCCAACCTTGGAAGGTGACAACTCGCCAAGTAACGGTGTGAAACACGTACTAAATACTCCCTATCGTAGCACAGCAATAAATACTCATAAAATACGCGGCAACCCTACTCCTAGCACCGTTACTATGCGCACACGCACAAAATATGAACGCGCGAAAATCATAAAATGAATTTACGCGCGACAATTATAATAGGTGCGTTTCTAGCGGAAACATGGCTGGAATGAGGTTGTAATCAGTTTGAAATAAATTGGATCAGTGTGACTGATATCTATTAGGATCGTGACGATATGGTCTGCTAAACACCTAATATTTGAGAAATAAAAAAATTATAAGGCGAAGCGGAGTTCTGAGCGAAAAAGAACATGTATGAAATAAAATTATACAATATACATGTTGTAAGAAGCACATACAAATTCTTGTAGGATAATGTCACAAGCACGCTCTATCTGAGGCGATTGCACGATGACCTGTCACGCACCGATGATAAAACTAGCTGTCACCAGCATACCAGGTACCACTGCACCGGTACTGCTGCTCCAGGAATACTAATTTATTTATGCTAATTGGACACAGTAAAGATTGACAAAACGAATATCTGGTAATCACAAGTACCGAACTGTACATATTTTTAAAAAATATATAAGTAATATGTATCATTTACGGTGGCAATAAGTGAAACGGATTTATAACGAGACATTAAGATATACCTACTACTTAAAAATCACGTGTTTATTGAAAACATTATACATAGTGAATAAATTTAAATTCCTAAACTGCTGACAAGTGTCCTAACTGATCATGGACAGCTAGAAACGTAGCGCCTGCACGTGCACTATCAAAACGTCAAACGGCAGGGTTATCGCGGGGTAAGTAATGAATGCGAGTGTTTTGTTTCTCGTTTTGACAGCCCTAGCAACACGTCGCGGAAATATTCTGTGTTATCATGAGCACGTGAGGCACTAAACACAGTGCCTTTACAAATTGTTCAGCAGTTATTGTTACTTGGAAGATTGTCTAGCGCATCGAACATGGTACTTACTAATGTTAATTCTGTTAAATGTAAGATATACTTTGTTAATGTATCAGTGCTTTTCCTTATTTTATCTTCATTTCCACATTTAAAGGTCTTACTATGATATGATAACAGCAATTATTATATGGACGTAGTTACGCAGAAAGGACTCAACCCACACAAACCTAGTTCTGAGATATAGACGTTTTAAGTTCTAATCGGTATTCTTCAGCAATGAAAAGCATCTTATATGTGGAAATTATCTTAAATTATGCATATTTATTGTTATTTTACTATTGCAAATCATGGTGTAGCTATAACGAATATTTATTGAGTTATTAATGAAAATATGCACTTGGATCCTTTCTCCTAAATTGCTTTTTCTATGCAAGCAGGGAAATTCAACATTTCGCAGAAAGGATCCAACCAAATATTTATTTTTATAAAATATTTTTTTAAATAACAATATGGTTTTTAAAGTAAAATATTTATATTGTAGACACAAGACATTACTTTTTTACACAAAATAAAAATTATATATCAAAAGTAAACCTATTATTAAATAATTTATATTGAAATGTAATCGGAAACCACATTTCACATCTATATAAAAATCTAACCGGAACTGTATTCCCAAGCGCAAAACTCTGGATCAACTTAACCGATTTTGATATTTTTTTTACAAAATAGAAGCCTACATTTTTAGTGAGTATCTACGACCCGTTTGTATCCCATAATTTTCAGGATAAAGCATTTTGACGGAAAGCAAACCTCATAGAAAAAAGTTGGGCATGAATAAAATTCTAACCGGAAATGTGTTCCCAAGCGCAAAACTCTGGATCAACTTAACCGATTTTGATATTTTTTTTACAAAATAGAAGCCTACATTTTTAGTGAGTATCTACGAACCGTTTGTATCCCATAATTTTCAGGATAAAGCAATATGAACATAAGCAAACCTCAAAGGATAAAGTTGGACATAAATAAAATTCTCTTTTACTCTAACTTCACTTCATCATCCTCGGTATATTGCAACTATCCTCCTTTTTATGCCTCCGTAGGATATCCGTCGTTCCCTGTGCTTACCATACGATCGCTGAAAAGTGGGATTTCAGTGATCGTATGGTCCGTATCACTTCGACTTTACTTTGCGGTTGGATATTAAAATTTATGTCAAGATGCAGAATAATTATAAATCTCATAATCATTAACCATCATCACGACCCGTCACATCTCCACTGCCGGGGCATGGGTCTCCTTCCAATGAAGGAAGGGATTAGGCCTAGTCCACTTCTCTGTCCCAGTGTGGGTTAGTGGACCCCAACACAAGCAAGCTTGTGCTGACAGAGTTGACGGGTAATTGGGCAACCCGACTGTCAGATGTTTTCAAGCCGCCCGAAGGTCTCTGAGTATGCTTAACGACTGCTATCGATTTTATTATAATCATAATGATTACGATTATGCTTCTTGACATATATCAAGATCTGGATATACAAGATGCTCCTGGTTTATTGAATCTGCATCCAACTCCTCAGATGCAGACTGGTTTAGGTCTTTAAAAACTTCGGCAATGTGGTCATACCATCTTACAAGTCGGTCTTCCATAGTAACAAGGAGATATCCTGGTTAAGGGTTTGTTGCAAAGTTTATTTGATTCTTTCTAAAGATCCTTCATGGCAGCCGCTTTTTGTTTTCTCCAAGATATAGAATCAGACTAACAGCGTTGGTCCTTTTTTAAATTACGTTTGATATTTTGTTCACAAAGAAAATACTCGTACGCAACTCGTGCTTCTTTAGAATGGTAGTCTAGTTCGATGTTAAGTCTTCTTTGGAGAGTTGATCATATGCCATGTTCCTTTAGACATCCATTATTTCTTTAAGTGTTCCTTGTGCCTTATTATTTCTTCGCAACTTTTTTAAAACATGTCTTTAATGCCAGTGCAGTTATCTTTGATTGAGGCGCGTCGCCCACACTTAGTAGGTTGATGGTATTTGTTGTGGATCTGGATAGGTACTAAGTTGTCTTCTGACTTCTGGGTCCTGCAGCTTATTTACAGCGACATCTTTGGCAGATCTTGTGGCCTGCTTCTGAGCTCCCGCTATCGTCAAGCAGATTTTTCCAACCACTAAGTGGTGATCACTCTTGACTTTAGCAACCCTTCTTAAGTATTTCTAACATCTAGAAGTGAATGTCTTCATTTTCGAATAATCAAAATGTGGTCGATTTGGTTCCCGGTCCGACAGTCGTGTGAGAACCAAGTCACCTTGTGACATTCCTTGGAGTTACCACCACCGAAAATTAGCCATTAACAATCCTTAGGCATCGTCGCTCGCTAATCAAATCGGGCGTAACTTGTATGAATCTGATAGATGTTTGAGATTCGAGCGACGCTGCTTATGGATTGTTAATTGCTAATGTGACTTGCCCACACGGTGCCAATACATGGACGATGACCAACGAAACTGTGCACCGAATCAGAGTTCCACAAAGAGCTATAGAGCGAGCCATTTTAAGTATTTCGCTTAGACGTATTCCCAACGTGGTGATCCGTCAAAAGAGGAAAGTGTTCAACGTCGGTATGCGGGTCGCCGAACTGAAATGGGAGTGGCAGGATACTTGGCTCGTGGGGGGACGGAAGGTGGAAAAATGCGGTGACAGAATAGTGGCCAAGAGACGGAACAAAAACAGTTTGAATCCTTTCTGCCAAATAAAATTTGAACTGTTTTATTAAAAACTTATATTATATGAAACAACTCAGACAGTTTGAGTCCTTTCTGTTAAATACAAATTGACTTCTTTCAATCAATAAGTATTTCGCTAAAACGACTCAAGACGGTTTGAGTCCTTTCTGCTAAATACAAATTGTCTTTTTTCAATGAATAAGTATTCCTCTAAAACGACTCAGACGGGTTGAGTCCTTTCTGCTAAATACAAATTGTCTTTTTTTAATGAATACGTATTTCTCTAAAACGACTCAGAGCGCTTGAGTCTTTTATGTAAAACTAAATTTTTCATGGTTTCATAGGAAATGCGTTTCTGTAAAAGGACTCAAACAGTTTGAGTCCTTTATGTGAAACTAAAAAATGTGTGTTTCATACAATGTGGGTTGGTCCCCCACATCAAAAAAGTATGTTGTAGTTGGTTTTTTACTGTGTTTGTTTTCTTGACAGGTAGACCCTACATTAAATAGCATGTTCTAGTATATAACTCAATTTTGACAAAGTTGTGGATTGAGGCCTTTCTGCGTAACTACGTCCATATTATGAATGAATATGTTTACTTTAGCCGCGTGATTTACGATTATTTAGAAATATTAATGAGATTAGGTTGCCCTGTTGCCCTGTCCTGTCTCGGCAACATGAACCAAATCTTCTACAGGTACAATACAATACTCTTTATTTGCACCAAAATAGAACAACATACGAAACGAAACTTAAAAATAAAAACAGTACAAAAAAACCGGCCAAGTGCGAGTCGGGCTCGCGCACAAAGGGTTCCGTAGCAGCAAATATAATATTACAGTTAAATCAACCTATCTCAAAAACTAAAAGAGATACTTTGATCAAACCAAAAATCGTTGAAAGAGTTAATTAGCATGCATCACCTCTATTTTTTTTAGAATTTTATACCCCGTAGTTATAAAAATAGAGAGGGGGGGACATACTTTTTACGACTTTGAGAGCTGATATCTCAAAAACCGTTCACTTTAAGAAAAATGTTTTTTAGAAAACTTTATATCATTTTAAAAGACCTTTCCATTGATACCCCACACGGGTATGTACATCGAAAAAAAAAATTTCATCCCTCAGTTACATGTATGGGGGGCCCCACCCCCAATTCTTTTTTTTACTATTTAGTGTCATATTTTTGTAGCGGTTCATACAACACATATTCCCATCAAATTTCATCACTGTAGTACTTATAGTTTACGAGTAAATCGGCTGTGACAGACGGACAGACGGACAGACGGACAGACGGACATGACGAAACTATAAGGGTTCCGTTTTTGCCATTTTGGCTACGGAACCCTAAAAAGCGGCCTTATTGCTTATAGCAATCTCTACCAGACAACCTATACTACTATCTATTTTATTTTAAGAAACCATTCTATGGTTGATAATTATGACCCTGCTGAACAATAAGTTTTATCGTAGAAACAGCAATTGAGAAACTACATAGCTATTATATTCCATTGAAGATGACTACTCGTGTATTTTACTGTAGATCCCTGAGTCATGGATCTTGGGTCGGCAGTAGACCCTTGTACTAAGAGGCCCTTATCGTGAAGAGGACAGCCGCTTTGGTGGTCCGTAAGACTTATACCTTAAAATAATCGAGCAAAATATATTCGACAAGTATACCACGCTCATAACTGTGAAACATTCGATGACATTTCAAGGCAGGATGCTAGAAATAGGAGCCTAAGTTCTGATAAATAAATAAATCCGTCGGTTCGAGAGGCGCTTCGTGTTCTGTGATTGGATTTATTTGATGTCGTAATGCCAGGTTCACACGGTACGCCTTTCCGACGCCATTGAATATTGGTTTTACATGTAACGTGTTTGTATTTATACATTTGCTATACATAATGTAGCAGTATGTAAAAAAACATGTTATTACTTACATGTTACGTGACGTTATTAGACTTAGATAAAAATAGAACACATAAGATAAAGAATCGTTATACAACTTCGCAGTGCACCGGATTTCCTCATCCGTGTTGCAAATTATGTATTCAGTGAAGCGACGCAAAAAATATGAAAACTGTCGGTACAATAGATAAGCTAGTGCTAATCCACGTTTCCTATAATCTACGGAAGGTAAAAGTTATGAACACAAAATTTACGCTCTTAACTATATGTAGTTAGTTACTTTTCTTATTCATGATCACTATCATAGTCTCAATTAATTAATATACTGGCGTAAATTGTAAGATAAAACTGCATTCTCCACGTCCTCTTACATTACATTATTCTTTCTTCACGGCCGCCCCACACTTGCTCCTTACGCCGCAGTGCCAGTGATTTGTCTATGCGCAGGCGCAGTAATTATTGGCGCGACAGAGATGGATGTGCGCTAATGACGGCCCCTAGCAGCACTCAGCACTGCTCTCTAAAGCAGTATGCATAACAAAGACACCACCACCGTTTTTAACGCAAATAACGGCCATGCATGACAAAGATGGAAGCCGGTGGACATAAACGACAATTTCATATTGATGTCTGCCGTGAAAAAGAAGAGCTTGTAAACACACATATATTATACTAAGTTATTATATTCCTATCTGATAAATTGGAAGCCATGCAATTAATATCCGTTGGGAATCGTCAATTTGTCGTTGACAATAGATGTGATTTTATACCAAGTGACACAAAACATAAAGAAAATTTGCTACCAAGTAGATAACTAGTACTTGCATTCCGTAATGACAATATAATGATAATTTTATAATGAATGTATCAGAGAACACCTGTAATTACGGGACATAAATAATAAATAAGACTATGATGAATCTAATGACACGTTGCCGTTGTTTTATCCTTGTCTAATATAAGAAAATTCTTTTAAATTATTATGTTGCTAGCAAATCGGGCTGTCGTATGAATTATTATAGTTTTCCTAAGTATTTTTACTTGTTATATTTTAAAAAAAGTTTACCATAAATATAAAATAGCAGGATATTATGTAGGTACTCTTAATTTATTTTATTGATTGTTTATTATAGTAGGATGTGAACGGCTTTTACCCTTTGAGTAACAATGTACCTAATATCATACTGCACTACACACTATGGCCATAGTTTCTCACCTACTGAATACAATATAAAAACTACTTTTTTACAAACATTTCCTGATAAAACAAAATCTAGCAAATAGACCATAATATGTATTTTACAACTTAGTCCATTCAGATCATGTTTTCGACGGTTAGGAAGCATTTTCTTCGAAGTCAATAAAATTGCAATCCCTATTGGTTGATGGAGCGCACACGATGCGTGCCGCGCCGCCGGCGGCTTCCGCTGAGACAGCGACGAAAGCAAATAAACCTCACATTTATAAAGGAAATTGAAAATTATTTTTATAAATTTTTATAATGATTGCATAACTTACGAGT
Source organism: Plutella xylostella (assembly GCF_932276165.1). Lineage (NCBI taxonomy): Eukaryota > Metazoa > Arthropoda > Insecta > Lepidoptera > Plutellidae > Plutella > Plutella xylostella. The sequence goes on from NC_063990.1 coordinate 8,291,638, forward strand.
GGTTTTTATCTTCAAACCCAAATGTGTGGTCTATTTAAGAGAATACATTCCTTTAACCATCTGAATCTAAATTTAACCAAAAAAGTACTAAGGTCTTGCGTTAGCATATCTAATTCTACTATCTCCCACACTCTATCTGTTGGTATCTAACATATACTGTCCTGTAATATCGTCCCATTACCTGCGTAGTTTATCTCTCCGACACCAAATTGGTTCATTTACCCTTAAGCCATATCTGCTGCCTTATCGTTTGTATAAGACTAATAAAATGGGGCTGTAAAATAGCCACTTTATACTGAGCCTAGAGCGGAGTTTATTGAGTGTTCCTAGAGAATAGAAATACCTATCGACAAACTACAAATACCTTTACAGTAATTGATTTAATTAATAATACACATAAGTAAAATGTTAAATACCCATTCTAAGTTAATAATTAATCAAGATAATCTGGCATTTTGAAATTACAATGATCAGACGGGAATTTTTTCTTTAACAATCATCACCAGTTATACATAATTTGTAAGACTGAGAGCATCCCTAAATACCTTACCTTGGATTTTACATCCCTAGTCGGTAATCTTTCATAATATTAATCAAATATGCGAATGTGTCGAATTGTGAAACCTGTTGTACCTTTACAACATCGTTTACGCTATTTTAATACACGGAGGATGTATAAATTTACTTTATAGGGTGTCTCTTTCACCTTAGCTGGAAAATCGATGCATTTCAGATGAGGGCCAACCCGTTTATGTGAAAGTTATGAGATTACTTCAAACTGGTATCCTGTGGAATGAACAAGCTCAAGCGCACCCTTTTTAGTGTTAGGATAGGATTATTTCACACTATATGGTAAGTACGGTATAAAACAACTATTTTAGAGACAAAACGGAATACCTAAACACGTTTCATGAAACAAGTCTGATAAACATACTATGTGTGCTCCTAGTATAAATACATACATAATTAAATATACCGTTATATTTCGTGTTTTTTTCAATTCCTGCTTCTGCCGGTAAAAAGGCGGGAAACGTGGCGTTTCCTCGGCACGCAGCTTCACACTCCAAATACTTTCATCGCAAATAGTATGCGCTCCGGTCTGTTGCCTGCGGTTTCTAGCCGCACGCGTGCCGCACGCGAAAACTTTCTGTGCCACCCAACATACCGTATGTATGTAAATAATCATCAATCGTATGTAAGTATATGCTGCATTTGCCTGTTATATACCTACTACCACTGCCAAGGTTAATTTACTTATTTTAATGTTTTAGGAAAATGATTCCCTTTACATATCTATGTTGTCTAAGTAACGGTGTGGTATATTATAATGATGGTACTTAAATCATAAATTATTATATGATATCTGAGGGCAATTTGTGTCTACCTAAATAGGAAATGATATTACCTACCAATATTACCATTTATTCTGTCAAATAATTTCCAATCTGTAAATTACTTTAATCATCGGTTTTAATTAGACAGATTAAACCGACAGTTTAGCAATAATCTAAGATTAATATTACGATAAATTAAAGCCATACAGCTATGCGGAAGGCACGCGATGCGAGCTTCGTTTGGCTACAAGCGGAGACCTGCAACTTTATCTTATCATCCTTGCAGTCCACTTGAATCTTTAGCACGTTTTCATAAGAACTATTGTGCAGGCAATAGATGGCGTATGTAAGTATATGTTAGGATATACGGTAGGAGCTGGACAGTATCTGTTGACGCCCACCAGATGGCGCTGATTTTGATTTGTGGCACTGCAACGAACGAAGCACTATCGCTGCGGGCTGATTTGGAGGCGCAACCTTGTTAGACACGTTGCAAGAGATGTTTGAGCTCGATAGATGGCTACTAGATTATTTATACCTTCGAGTAAGATAATAGGTTCTTGATTGTAACCAATAAATTGTTTTAATCTGAACACTGCCTGTAACAAAATACAATGTTCTGAATAAAAAAAATAATTAAATGTGGTGTAGTTATTCGCTGGAAAAGAAGCTTGTAATTCGTATTTAGATTATTTTGTGGACTCCTTTGAATGAATGCATTTTTATACGTAGGTATCTTACCAATAGTTATAAGGTGATATGCAAAATTATCAGAAATGTCATAGTGTGTGGGCTTAATCATCACCTTACTGCTAAATTATAGATTTTGAAAGCTTAACTGAATGTAAAACTACACCAAATATCTGAACGGTTGCGTCAACACTTTCTTTTGTTAAAAACTCAGTGGAAATCGGTTGAAAGTAGGCAATTATATTCTCATTTGAAATGAGCGTAATTTAATTGTTTCTTAACAAGAAGTATAATTAGGATAAACTGTGGCTCATAGTCACGCTTCGCACATAGTAGGCATTTCTCGAAAATTTACTTTCATTCTTATCAAAGTCGACAAAATCATAATGATAATTATTAATTTGGAGTAAGTAGTTTGTCCAGCTTATTAACTGTATCGATCGTGATCATGTTTGTATTTATAAACTTATGGCAGGAGAATGGTCTTATTATATATCTGCATATTTTAACACACACATACTTACTTTGTTATATACTGTCTAAAATTATTTCAGGAAACTATCGTTAATATATGAGAATGAAAACAACAAAAGTATTTACCAAGGAACACAAATTTACCTTCCTATTATTATGAACTTATATTTGAGAGACCCTATAATTCAAAAACATAAAACAACTGCCATCATATAACGACATGGCTTCTAACTCTATGAAGCAGAAACGATGACCATCAAGTACTAAATCACTTCAAATTAAACCTTTTCAAATTTATTACAGTTTGACCAATCACGGATATTATCCGTTAACAGTCGCCAATTTAGCTGCACCGCCAAGGATCATTCCTGACGGATCATAAATTTTGCTGTAGCTGTGATGATTAGTTGGGATTTTATAATATGTATGTAAATCATTTTGACTGTACAACGGCATGTGGTTTTAATAACTTCTTATCAATATAAAAATAATTAGAAGACAAGGGTCAAACATAGTGATTCGTTTGGAAGTGACCTGGTGGAAACAACAGTATGGAACCTCCACGGAGTTTGAGTGGTTGGTTTATTAGTTTGTCTATGGTTTTGTGGGAGTCCCCTAGCGGTACCAGCAACGGATCTGCGCTATCAATGGCATCGAACATAGAGAACAATGTATAGAACCTTTATTACGATGACATCGAGGGTAAATAGTATCTTCTCTTTAAAACTAAGTAATCATTAAACTAAGTTTCCAATGTTGGTATGATAATTTGACATAAGGGCATCAATTATCGTATGAGAACCGTAGGAAGGAGCTTATTTATTTACCCTCAACGGAAAAAGAGGTGTGTTATTAGTTAAACGTGAATGTATGTAGGTATCTGTTTGTTGTACCGTAGCTTTCAAACGGCTGAACCGATTTACTTTGTGTTTTTTTTAGATCATAGGTTTATCTTGAATGTTCTTAGCCATATTTTGCGAAAATACTATATAGGTACTCTTGTCACGCAGTAGTCAGATTCAAAGGCAATGCTTACCACGTAACTCATCAAGTCATTAAGGTACTTATAGGTACATACGTTCAAAAACTTACGTCACGAGGATGAAGCATTTTATTTATAATGCAGTTACTCGCTTACCTGTAAAACAAAAACAAAATAACATTAGTAACCGGGTCAGTTTCACCGCAAATTGCCTCGCTTAAGCGTAGCGCTAGCCGGCGATAAATATTATAAAACTTTACATAAATATAGCTGAAAACCGCAAACAATTGAGTTGAGCAAGAAGATACATAGAAAATAGGTTATTAAGATTCAAGTGAGTTTTTTTATACTTGCACATACACGCAAACGTAAAATGTTCACTTATTTGAACTTCACACATAACGGAACCTGAGCCGCGAGCACAGGATTCGATACTATTTTCGAATATACACAAACATATGGAAAAAGAATAGTATCGTCAAGTGTCACTATTTTCGAATCTACACAAACATATGGAAAAAACAAATGCCACTTTTGGAACTAACAAATTTGCCTTACATTTTGACAGTGACATTTGACGATACGCAACGTAAACGGAGGTTTCGAATCCTGTGCTCGCGGCTCTGACTTACAACGGTATCTTATTAAGGGTTCCATTCTGTAACTCAAAAAGAAAATAACGGAACCCTTATGGATCACTTTTTTGTATACGTATGTCTATCTGTCAAATACTTAACTTTATCTCGGGAACCCTAGGAGGTATTGCGGTCAGAAGAACTAAAAAGGAAATATTATGTTTTAAATTCAAATTTCATTGCGTACATCTCTGCTCCATCCATGCTCTACTCTACATCCAATCCCGACACATGCTTGGCCAGTTTTATATTACATACATATTATAATATTTATAAGTTAATAAGTACTACTATCTACCTATATCTAAGCACTAAATTAAATAAACGTATTTATGTAATCAAGCCAGCCTAATTACTGCGACCAAAAAGAGAAACAAACATTGTATGTGCAGTTTTTTTTTTAATTCTTTTTGAATACAAATGAAAGAAAATGAGCACTTAGCACGGCTTTACGACTTTCTAATGTGATGTGATTGGTCATAATAACGTCCATTTTAGCATTTATAAATATAGATTAAAACTTTCCATTTAATTTTTCGAAAACTTTTAAGACAATCACTTTTTTTACTTTATTTAATACTAGCTGTTCCCGTGAACTTTGCTTCACCCTTAAAAGTTGTGTTGATCGAGGGTGTCAGCTAACTCCATACCAAATTATATTAAAATCGGTTTAGCCGTTTTCAAGTGATCAATTAAGTAACGCGCTGGACACCTGCCGTTATTGACAATTCTTAGAATAGAGTGCAAGAGTAAGTCACGTCACAAAATTTCGGCTTTATAATATTAGTAGTATTTATATTTGACTAGCTGTTCCCGCGCGCTTCGCTTCGCCTTAAAAAGTTTTCCCGTGGGAATTCCGGGATAAAAAGTAGCCTATGTTCTTTCCCAGGGTCTAGACCGTATGTATACCAACTTTCATTCAAATCCGTTCCGTAGTTTTGGCGTGAAAGAGTAACAGACAGACAGACAGACATACACAGTTACTTTCGCATTTATAATATTAGTTAGGATTAGTTAGGATTAGCGCAGCCCTCGAAAGCTTCGGAAAAAGAGAGTGACCTCCCTGAAACTTTTACCTACACGTGGCCTGCTCTTGCACTCTATTCTAAGAATTGTCAATAACGGCAGGTGTCCAGCGCGTCAATAAAAACGGTACGCGCGTTCGTACGCGTACGTTTGTTAAAAATTCAAATAGTCAGCGCACGCGCACGGCTTACCAAAACCGAGATTATCTGCGCACTCGATCTCGCCTGCGCATGTGATAAGCGCAAGACTGTTGTAAGATAAGAACATGGTTTGCTGGCCGTTTTGTTCTTAGTTTTGAACGGCTTTTAGGAAAGTTGGTGTTATAAAACAGTATACCTACATATTTAATTAAAGATACACACGGTACTATCGCACCCTTACTCCGATAATGTCACTATTCACTATACATATACAAGAATGAATGAGTTATAATTCGGCGTCCAATCAGAACTGTCACTATACAAAAAGTTTCCATTTTTTTTATAGTGACCGTAGGCAATGGAATAAGGGTATGAAAACGTAAATTTGATTTACCTGTAGGTATATGTATCGAGACGACTCGTTTACCTTCTACTGTTCATACAATATTAGTCCATGAATCATGACAAAAGGCAAGGACAACACATATTATTTAAGATGTTAGTCTTGTACACACGTCTTATCGCATGTAGAGTAAAGATGTCGCAATGATATCACCTTGTTTAGCTAAAGTCTTACGTATGTACCCTACGACTGGAGTAGTAGTGACGTTTTCTGTGTAATTTGCATTCATGAAAGTCATGAAAATTTTCTGTAACTTACCCATTATTTGTATTCATTATATTTTTTTAGAATAACCACAAAAAATACGAGTCATATAGAACGAATAAATCTAAATTTTTGTGATTAACTGTAGTGATTGGTATGAAGAGTCTTTTACATCCTATTATATAGTAGGTATAGGCATATTTAAATATTATTCGAGTTATAACAACAACATTATGTTTACGAGCTAAGAAAATAACATAATTAACTGTCGTACATACAATTTTTTTAATATGATAAACCGTTGATAAAAACAAACAAACAAACATTTCCCACGTTGAGCGTGACAAGAAAAGAAAATGCTTCGTTTATGAAACCTCTTGTTTACAGCAATTACAATAAACCTTGACAAATTGACTTAATGAAAAATAAAAAAAAACTCGTTTCCAATTGATCAGGCATCGAAAGCGATATCGTAGGCTCAGTGGCCTATATCCAGCTGTATGGAGGTCGCCAGCCAATCTAAAACACAATTTCGATCGAAGTGCCCGTCGACAGTGTTTATCTATTAAAGTTCAAGTGAGAAGTTTACGAAACATTCACGGTTTCTAAATTGGGTTTCCAATACGTTTGTTTGGTAAAAAGCACGTAAATTGATTTGTTGAATAGTGTGTACAAGCATTTAATTCATGCATACGATATTTTCAAGGATTAAGTAGAAGTACAGAACAGCATATGCTTGGATTATTTTCATTATGTTGTGGGTAGGATGAATAGATAATAGACTTACAAAACAGTTAAGCACGTTAATATCAGAGTCTCAAATGTTGGTGATTGTTACTGGAAATAATTTGAGTAAATTGTTAGCTGTGAACATCTAGAGAAACGATTCACGAATTTGAGTTTCCGATGTAATAAAGAAATATTCTGGAAAAAGTGTCTAATTTGACCTTCGAACCTTTTTTATTTATTCAACCACAATATCGCGTTTCGATTTTCTTGAATCGATTTTATTTAAGGTGAGGACGACAGGATCACCTTACATGTATCGATCGATTACTCGAACACAAGGGTAACTCGATCCGAGTGCTCGATACGACGCCGAAGACATGCGGAAATTTTGTTTTTTTTACCCTGAGGACATCATGCTGCCTTGTAAGCCTTGTCGTTATGTGATTGACACGAATTAATGGCTTGTTTTTATTGCAGCAATTATGTTGGTACCAACCTATAAGTTGATTCGCAGATAACCACCAAATAAGTAAGACGTCCGTTGTCTTCCGTAACTGTTTAAATTTTATTTACTGTATCACAACGCAAAATGTTTTTCGACTTGACCGACCGCTATGTGTCACTAAAGAATCAATACTGTGATAAATACCTTATCGATTCCACAGAAAATGGTATTCGATTATAAGTGTGCTGTCACCATCTTTTTTTAACACAATGGTGTTAACTGTACCTGGAGCACGGCTGCGTTATAGTTAACGTTACCTATGAATGAGGCGTCCACTGATACTTCGTTTCGCCGCAGAAGTAGGTCAGTCTGTTGTTTTTTTCTGTTTTCATCTATGATACGACAACAGGTTCCGAAACGTGACGCTTGCGCCGGTTTTCGGACGAAATAATAAACGCAGAAACGGTTTTTATGTGTCGCTATTAAATAGCTAAGTGGCAAGCCGGGTAGCGGTCGCTCAGACCGAAAAAACATAGTGATTGGTTCAGCTTGAAAGCTCACATTTTGTAATGCAACAAGTTGAGCGAAACTACCTCGTTGTTGACACCCTTGATTACCATGTCCTAAAATAGATTGAAAGTATTGGTGCAACCATACTTATTATGACTACAAGGTTGTAAATGCTGATAAATTTCTCTGTTATATGTTGGTATGTAATGAGTTCTCGAGTGGAGACTACGAAGGTCGGTGGTGGCTAGGCGAGGAAGACCGGGTGGGCGCTCCAAGAGGCTTATACCTACCAAGAGCTGGAGAGCTTTATTGATATTGGTGCGGAGAAAAACTAATCCGAAGCATTATGTCATCAAATTAAAAAAAATAACAGCACCGGCTAACTGCTAAGGTATTTTTTGTAATATATACTGTCACATATAATTAATCTCAAAAAGAAATTATTTATAAATTACTACGGTATTGCATCATAGTTCAACATAAGAAGGTACGAGAGTTGATACGACAACCACCTGGCAACTACTATGCAAACACTAGGGTCAAAGGTTTCTATTATTATTCGTCGAAAAACAAATATACCTTCCAGCTTACGAGATTTTAGATAAACTCCATAAATGTTGAGATTTATATCTGATATAAAATAAACCCTAGTTAATGTAAAGCATTGACTACAGGTGTGTTCTTAGTTCTTACTGAGAAGGAATTACCTATAGTCAATGTTAGCGATTTAATTGAGCAATAAGTAAGTACTTGGAATTGCTACCACAGCTGGGTATTTCATTTATTATAGTTAGTTTTTTTATTGTATTAAGTGCAATTCTATGAATATTTGTCATCTATGCTTGTATAATGTACTGCATGTTAAATTACTATACTTTTATTAATTTATAGCCCCATGAGAATATAATAGCAAAAGTTTTCACTATGACGTATCAAAGCAATAACGATTTCATCTTATTTCATTCCTCTATCACAAAGAATGCAATTTTCACATCACGCCAACCGCCGACGAAGTTCAAACAGCATCGAATAATAGAGTTAAAAAAAAAACAAACAACTCGAGAAGTTCTCGGACAATTAATCGAATTAAACGGTCCAGTTATCAGATGGCCGGCGCTCATCGCGTCCTACTTGTCGGGACAATGGCGGACGATTGTCGAATCGATCCATCTGATTCGATTCCTGGGCTACTCCTAAATCGAAATACCTAGGACCCATGCAGTAAGATTTAAACATAAAGCTTTGTAAAAGCCTCAGAGTAACGGTGACTTTTTATAACTTGAAATCAACACTTAGATATTTTGCGGTTGTTAGACCGACTTACCGGTTAACGAAATTATAAAATACTTTTGAGAAATCTTTCACGACAATAAAGTTACGACAGTTTGACTGAAACTGTATCCATAACAATAGTATTAAGCAGTGGCGGATTAAGAGCATCGGGGGCCCTAAGCACAAAGCCTGTGTAGGCCCCTAATTTAGAACAATTTTTTCCTTAACAAAGAGTGACATAACAGTTCAATAGCTTAAACGTCCTATAACTTTTCTATAAAAAAGGATGTAAAACATTTTTTTTTAAAATTTGCTTGCCTTAAAGGCCTAGGACACGTGCAAGTATCTTCACAGTTACTACTGCGCAGGATTCCGGTTTAATATATAGTAGTCTTTGAGCGCAAGTACGCCGAGCTATCACACGGCACAGTTAAGTACGCGCAAGCCTAATTTTTGTCAAAATCATCGGCGTGGAAACTGGAAAAACAAATTCCCAATGAGGAACTATTTCTTCTACTGGTAGGTGTGTTTTGACTTTCAATAATTCTTGACTTGACTTCTTCAAATATTTTTAAAGAATACATAAAAATACAAAAATCAAATGGGGGCTATTTTCAAAGAAATGAAATTTTTTGCTGTTTTTTTATGGTAAAAAAACTAGATTAGGTGCTTTTAACTTATTTTATGTAACTCTTTGGCAAATTTTGATATTTTTATTGGATAGAGATGACTTTTTGTGGATAAAAGCATTTTATTTCATGTCCGTAGGGCGTTTACATCTCGAGATATGATTTTTTTCCAGAAGCAAAAACGAATTATCTAAAACTTTAAAATGGCCGCCATTTCTAGAATATTGAGATTTGACCCCACATATGGGGGTTTTTTCTCGATGAAATTACTCGTAGAATCTACCTTTAAAGAATGAAGATATGTGAGCCTACCAACCCGCAGTGGACCAGCGTGGTGGGAAATGGTCCAAGCTTAGGAAGGTAGTTTAGACATTGGGGATATGCACAAAGGTTCCACTTGAGAGAGCCAGGTGCAGGTACTTTCACCCCCACAGAGAATAGAATAGAATAAGGTGTTACTTGTATAAAACAACCAAAAAAGATATTGAAATATGGCTAGTTTTTTTTATTATCGGTTTAAACATAAAATGTTGGCAAAAAATTAAAAAAAAACTTAAATGTTAAATAACTTAGAAATGGTTAATGGTTCAATCGACTGGAAATGCCTTCCTCTACCACCTCCTAAAAGGGTCAGGTTTACTTACCAATAACCCTGTATAGTAGCGGTGGTAGCTCAGTCGGGTAAGCGCCCGCTTCTCACGCAAGAGATGCGGGTTCGAATGCCGGCGCTGACATGTACCAATGAGTTCTTTTAACTTAAGTACAATGTGTACCATCGCTCTTACGGTGAAGGAAAACATCGTGAGGAAACCTGCATATCGATCTAGCACATCTAGATATGTGCCCGCAAACCGCAGTGGACCAGCTCAAACCGTACACGATGGAGGTGGACAAAAAAATTGCTTTAAAATTTAAAAAATCATTCACATGTTAAACTACTCAAGGATTTAAGAGAAGACTCTAATGAATGGCAAAATTATTACAATTTCAAACATGTCGAAAAATGCGCAAGCCGCGCTTCAGGGTTGGCGCGGTATACAGTTTTACCACCCATTCGCACAGTATTCCATGTACAGTACAAGCCGGCCTGCGCAGGCAAAACTGTGGTGATACTTACGCGTATGGTAGGCCCTTTACCAACCACACGCACGGTATTCAGTGTTTAAGCCGGCCTGCGCAGGCAAAACTGTGGTGATACTTACGGGTGTGGTAGGCCCTTTAATCAGAGCACACTCATTACATCGGACATATTGTGGATGAATAAAATGTAGGTATATGATATGAAAAGCAGCAGAGGATGGAGGCCCCTGGAGGCCCGGGGCCCCAAGCACGTGCTTGTCGTGCTTATACGTTAATCCGCCACTGGTATTAAGTAAAGTACAACAAACATTTCTCCAGGCCTCATGCTGAAAGATGTATCGATGCAATCATTCGATTAAAAGAGAATCGCCCGACCCGATCCGATGGCGTGACCGGCAGTATCGATAACGTTTACAAACATTTCGACATCGCGATAACGATCGACTCCTAGGCGACCGGCGAGCGGCGCCCGCGCCGACAAAATGATCGAGCTATTTCGCACGATGTTATGAGAAATACAATAATTTTATATATATGTAAAGAAAATCTACTCAAGTTTGTCACGTTCCTGCATCTCCATTGGTAATAAAGGGTTTTGCATGTGTATTGGAAAACCCTGTATTTTGCATTTTGAAAATAGAATGCCGTTATTTGTGAACGGAACCCTGTTGGGCGACGGTGCGTCTAATGTTGCCATATAAAAACATTAGCCAGTATTGCCAGCTACATAGATGCCCATAGCGCGTCTTCTCTTACCGTTTTGTGCCAGATAGGACCATTCACACCGTTTTGTCCCCTAGTGTTCAAATCGCAAAACACGTCAGAAACAATAATAAACTCTACGAAGTTACTTCAAGATACAGGTTGCCATCTACCTGTGGTCATTCAGGGGACAGGTTTGTGCGAACGGTGGTATGTCATTTCTCGGGACACGCCTGCGCAGTTCTGCGACAAATTGGAGCAGTGAGACTTGTTGTCGATTCGATTTGGTAACTCGATCGATGTCGTAATGCCGCCATTCGAGTTTGAATCTGATGGATCTGACGTCCCGTTTCAAGGTCTAGATTCTAGACGACAATCGGCATTCGATTGCACAGGTTCTGTTTTTGTGGCCCTGCATTTTACTTTTTATGCATGTAGTTGTTCATGTAATAGATTGTAGTCTTTCAGTATTGATTATGAAGATCTTATCTTTCCGCAATTTAGCACAGTATTAATTTCGTCGTAAGAATACAGTTTAACTGCAACTGTTACATTGACGTGCCTCCCACTACCAAGAGATGATTTCGCTGAATAAATTGGTTGTTTGTGTCGCGTTTGCGTCGATCGTAGTCCCATTTACGTGAGCAGTCACGGATCACGCTTTTGTTAACATAAACGACGATTAAAAGTAACACTTGAAACGTTTAACTGGTTTATCGTGACTTAAGTGACTCTTGACAGAATAGGCAAACATGCCTATAGGATTTTAATTTAAACTGCAATCTAGGTACGATATACTAAGTACAAAAACTTACTACCTTATTGAGGCACTAAACATTCCAATTTATACGTAAAGTTTTGTCTGACATTTGAGATGTAATGGTAAATACGAGTATTAAATCCATACACTATTTTGTTAATCTCAACATGATCGATTGATCCAAGTTTTAACCAAAATTAGACAGAATACTTCTCTCGAATCGATCATATTAATTTTATTTTATAAAATTATTGTAATGTGCCTGACCATATTTCCGAGCCATTATCATTTGTAATGATTTGGATTATAGGTACCTGTTATATTGCAATATGTGTATGTATAAATAAATTACTTTACACTGCGAATACAAATTTTATACCGATGCCATTTCGATATTTATTGTAAACCTTTGCCATAGCATTCAGATCACGAGTTGACGGGGCGATGGTAAAAACTGATGACATCGGTAATCTAAGTCGATGTTGCCATTATTTTACCATAAAAGGGGCCTAAGGGCCCACGGCTTTGTCCCTTTTTCGTAGGTAATTACAGCCATATGTGTGGTCTATAAGATTAAATTACCCTATTTTGGGCATAATGACAAGCGCTGGAAAGGGTGAAGGATTGCATGTTTTACTTTTTGTTTTGTTATATGTTTTCTTGCAGTTTCCTTGTTTTACACTATGTTTAGGGTAATTTTATTGTCTTGGTGAGACTGACCATATTATATAATAGGTTTCCTTTCTTGCTATGTAACCCTTTAGTAACGACGAAGTTAGTGATTATGAAGTTGGTGCGATATTTCTATTTAATTACAGGAATCACGCCCTGTTCTATTCTAATAACACAAAATCGATAATTACCAACTAAGTCAACCTCATTAAGTACACATATTTGCATTCACAGAGAGTTTACAGGCAATTTTACGCCAAACGCAAACAATAGTTTCCTACAATTAGGTCCAGTTAGAGCCCAGCAGAACGGTATTGTCTAGTAATTAATTGTATGGCCAATCGTTCCATACGTAACTGTACTAATCAAGGAACGAAGAAAAGATTATCAAACTGAAACAAAACATGCTATTCTCGCGCTTAAACTTCAGAAGATAAGACCCAGAAGAAAAGAAAAATCCACATATCATTATGTTTTCTGCTTGCGAGTTAATTAATGGTAGTCTATGTTTTTTGTGTGGATGTGTAATTGAATGTTCTATGAGGTTGAATGATGGCTAAACTAGGAAATAGTAGTTAATATAACAGTGAAATGATAAGTAGCGGAATCTAGACCGTGACTGCCCAACTCATTAATTACTATTAACATAACTAAGTATTTATAACTAATTATGTTACCCTAGTTAGGTAATAAAAAAAAGTTCAATCAAGTATTGTTCTATTATTTATTAGATGTAATAATGATATTGGAAATGATATTACATTATCACATTTTAAAAAAAACTAATTATATGACAATATTCCAACACCTCAACCAATTAAATTTAAAACAAATATCATACGTATTCACAGTGAAAGAAATATCGGAATAAACCCTCACCTTCACCTCGAAACCCAAATTGATATCTGCGCGGGCGCACAGGTGCAGCGAAAGGAAAGTGCATTTCACGCGCGCTCGTGACCGCGGGGGGCGGGGGGCGGGGGGCAAGGTCACTGCCCTCATTGTTATTAAAGATTGTTGGCGAAAATTACATGCTATTTTGAATTTCGAACACGGATAACTGCTAGTTGCTGTCTGCATTTTCCGATAGGACTATCTTCACCATAGTATAATGCTCCGATTTATTAGACTATGATCTCCACCATGAACACTTTTCTATTTGGAAGTTACACAGGTTGATGAAATGACATTATCATAGACAATGATTTACAGGGAAATTGTGTGTCATCATATAAACATCCTTTATACATTTCAGAATTAGCGGACGCGTTTTTGTGGTAAGGAGTTAAAGATACGTCATAAAAAACTTCTTGTTTTTGCGAGAAGTATGTGAGAAGTATAAATAACTGGTAAATATTAATATTGTGAAAAGTATTTGTTGACATACTGTTGAAGACGTGATAATAACTTAAATCCGTCCGTGTATATGTGAGTACTTTAAGTTATTATTTAAGCAAAATGAGAAGGACTCGAGATGATAATTGCGCTAAGTTTGCGCAGTGGCTACTATTCTAAAACTTCGGATTCCGGGTTCGATATCCGGCTGGGAGAGATATTTGTTTAGACAGATATTTGTTCGCAGGTCTTGGGTGTTTATCACTGTTGGTCTTGTTCCCAATATTGCAAGATCTAATCAAATCCTACAGTCTCGGAGGAGGTCCTGCACTTGGCTGTTTACTAGCGTATGTGGTTGTGTTTGATTTGTGTTACCTTCAACTCGATGCAACCGCGCAGGCGAGTACGAAATTTGTAAAGGCAAACTTTATGACCGAAGTCAGAACCTCTTTTCGAATTACCATAGACAAACAGTCGAGCAAACACTCACAACATCCTCTTTGTACACCAACGAACACTGGCCACTTGAAACAGAAGAAAACATGAAGCGCGCAACATTCGGAATTCAAACAGTCGGTGCAAATACATGTGCATGTTTGCACGCACAGACCCAGTCACAATATCGCATACGACGGGGAAATAAAAGGAATGGTTAGTCCTGGGTGTTGTTGTTTGTGTGTATGTTCGCTTGCTGCAGCTAATAAAGGGTGGCAAAATGTGGTTTTCGATGTGTTTAGTAAGTAGGTACCTGTTGAAGTACCCGTAATCGTATACAAAAAGAAGAAGATGTTGAGCGAATTAACTTCGATTATTCTGATTGCAATCCCAATTGAATAGCTACTTAATAAAATGTTATTGAGATACGATAGGCTACAGCCATTACAACTTATCGATACTATCTATCTAGAATAATATTAATAGTAGTAGAAGAATAATAGTCTACGTTTTTAAAATTTGTTAGGTATTCTTTCAGCAATGTTTTTTTTTAATAAATATTCCACTCTCCCTTCTTAAAAACATTACCCTCCTCCTTCGGCAGTCAGGTAAAAAAGGAAAGTACCTCCAAATAAACAAAACGCCTTCCTATTAAAGCTGCTTATAAAATTCAATGCACACGTGTGTAAATTTTACATAAAACGCACACCGATACTCCATCAATAAAATGCATTTGATCCGACGGCGTGCCATGTTAGCTGAAAATAGCCTGTCCCACAATTCCTTAATCAGCCGCTAAGTACCCGCTACATGGCAACTTGTCAATCCTGCCACGTTTCCTGGTATACGCATCCTGAACCTACCCACCAAGTAGGTATAGGAAGGCATTCCGTGCACCGCAATTAATAGAAGGTCGCGACAGCGCCGTTAGAACCGAGAACAGCCTTATTCCGCATCTCGGACGAGGCAGCTCAGGATCTATAATGAGGTGAGGTATAATTGAACGATTTTGATTTTGACCGCTTCTAAGCAATACATTAATATTAAATGTGTTGAGGGATTTAGATTAATACAAAAAAAAAACGTTTGCATGAACAATTACCTACAAATAAAAAATAATTTTAATCTTTACTTTTTTACTTCGTATCGTGACATCTACGATTGCCTTTCTTTGCTCGTCAGATTTGCCATTGTCGCACCGGTAACGTATTTAAGTATGCGTACAGTATCAATTTTCAACGCACAATTGTAATAAGACACTGGCATCGCCTTGCCTTCCAGAATAGTGTGGCATGGACTTATATAGCGAGAGCGGTCGCTGTCCGCGGGCTTTATATAGAAAGTCCCTTTTTAGCCAGTGCAGAGCATTGCGTCTCATTGCTGGACATAGGATTAGGTATAGGGTTACCGAACCACTGTATCATCCCGGATCTTTTGTTTGAATACCTATAAGTTAGGTAAATATTTATATAACAACAACAACAAAAAACAAACACTCACACCTTGTACTAATGTACTCCCTTGCGGGGTAGGCAGAATGCATTGCTGCATCCAAATATTTATATAATATGTAGATAACTTTATATATATTGATAATTAGACAAGGAAGCCCTGAATCGGTCCACAAAAAAAAGGATCAACAGGCATATCCAAATATACAACGACTATTAAAATGATGTCTCTAACAAAGTCATGCGGATCCAATGGAAGAAATAAGGTTAGGCGATGACTCCAAAAGGGTAGTCTGCAATAACGATTTGGGTTCAACAAGAACGCCGATAAGGCGACGAAACTAATTGATACTTTGAATTACCCTGTCCTTGCAAGCTAATTTAAGCTTTTTGTTTTTGTGATAACAGTACTTTTGCCAGCACCGCAGTGATGTGCTCTATGTATTGAGGGCGAATCGCGGACAAGGGTCGGATCGATGCATCGATTCGATACGGTTATTCGATTCTTGGGTCGACGCGCTTGCGACAATCGTAAGGAAGTAACGTGTGCCATATCCAATCGGATGACAGGCCTCAAACTTAGATCTAAATGTCACGACCGAGCTATGCGGTAGATTAGCATATTGATGGCAGTTAAATGCAATAGTCATGGAGTCGCAGGAACAATGATCTTATGGTATTGAATTTCAATGTTTAAGCCATCCAGCCCTCGCAGCCCTTTAATAATTATACACAAAAAATACGATACCATGGTGCAATGCATACCAGTGCAAGTGAAGGTTTCTAGAACCATCTATAACCACCGAAAAAGATTTTCACAAACAAAAGTAAAGAGGTCATCCACCAAACGGAAAACAAACCCTTCTCTACCGTCCGGCACCGAAACGGCAACAATCCTGTACCGAATACCGATACATCTGAGATGTTCCTGAATGGCTCGAGATACGTGTCCCCAACACCGTTAGTGTCTCTTTAATTAGCACTAGAATCCTACCACTTTAGATGGAAACCAGTGCCAATAAAATCCCATCCTTTTTCACAAACTTTAAGGCACAATCAAAGGTCTACGTAAGATGGTCGTGAGTAAAGCTACAGTAAGGACGCCGTACAAGGATTGCGGTGATAGGTATTTTAGTTATCTGATCTAATGATAAGCTCGTGTACTGTCGGGTTCTATGAAATACGGTACTTTTGTGTTGTATCATCGAGATTATTATGCTATACAGACATGGAATGCATGGTAAGCATAGTTTATTGAAGTTTTATGCTGAATCTTTTTTTATTCAATACTTTGCACAAATATTAACATAAGTGTACAAAGGCAACCCACAGGAAATTTATTTTTAGATAATTTACACCTATATAATTAATGTATTACTTATAAAAAAAATAAGATATTTTACTAGTTATAGTCGTATGAAGTTATAATATTATAGAATCCTTGAACATGCGTCGGTAGCTGTTACCGGGCCTCTAATACAGCTAATTTACAGCTCTATAAAGTGTATTTTGTATTGCCTCCGCTCCGCACTTAGAAAGTTGCTAAGCCTGGGATTATCTCGTTTTTCCACAAATGCACTAAACTTCAACTGTTTACTGGCTGTCTATTTGATAACAAAATTGAAATTGTAAATTTTCAAATAATTTTGCTCTACTTTAGACTGCAAGAGCGGTTTTAGATTAGCGTATTTATACGCAACGCACCTACTATAAGCTCATTTTTGGAAGCGCATTATTACAAAATACCCATATAGGTATATTTTTTACCGGTAAATTTACCAAAATGTTAACTGAATATACTTGATGTATAAGTTTTATTAATTCAATAAATAAATGGTGCTACAAACTTATATAGCTTATAGCATAACCTGCATGAGTTTAAAACATACAAAATAATGATTATCCTTAACATAGTGGGAGTGAGACATACCATATGCAAAGCAGCTATAAACGAAAACAACATCGTAAGGAACATTATACAAAAGCCAGGATGTTTTAAAAGGGACGGAATCCAGACTTTTCCTGCAACAAATCTAGGGAAGAATGCTCGACTTGGAAATTGAAACGGCGCTGTTTGTTACTCGACCACGTTTGTGTTTGTCTCGACTGTTCGTTCACTTTTGACTCATCTATGCATAGGCTAGTGAGAGCGTAAGCTGCATTAATCCTTGTAACCGGACCTTTGCCACGAAGCTGGGTTTCGCGAGTCACATTCGCGCCCACCGCCGCAGAAGTCATACTAGCCCCTAAGGTCGCCGTCATCGGATCACGATGAGGAGGACATCAAGCTGCATAAGAGAGGAAGACCGAGAAAGACTTGACTGGATTGCGTGAAAGAAAATATGCTAGGGTCACAGAATAACAACTAGTAATTAGCCAGGGTGTGGACTGTGTGGAGTGAATGATGATATGACATATAGATAATAGACAGAGGATAGGAAAAATGGCGGGACATGACGCACAAAGCCGACCCGAATTAAGGATAACACTAGAAATACCTTTCTTTAATTCTTTAAAAGTATTATGTCTTTTTCATAAAGTTCCTTTTATAGATTGGTCGACTTACACCTGCATCAAACTAAAGTGTGCTCTAAAAGGGGCATAAAATCGTTCCGTAAATATACAGCCATTTAGAGATATCTTTATTATTATTATAAAGAACCGTTTTAATTTTAATTATGGCCGCTTTATAGTTAATTAATATGTTTAGCGAAAGTTGTCAGCCTAGGTAGTCCAATAAATTAGGACTTAGACATTAAAATAATGAGTAATAATAAGTCGTTTTTCATTTTTATTGATGCGCCTGCTGGTATCTTAATGCGGGATAACTTTATGATTATTGCCTAGAAAATACTGGTTTTGGTTTGGTTTTTTAACACATATTTAATAAATAAAAGTAGGTATCCCGTGATCAAAGTGGTCTTTCAGTCGTTTTTTGTGGTTTTCTCTTAGTTCTACAATGACTTCTATTCTAAAACTTATATACAATATATTTTTTCTATTTACTTTACTACTACTTTTTAAATAATATTATAACTTACTATCCTTACATTTGCAGGATGCACTTCTCGATATCGCCACATCTATTTAAAAACTTTGCGAAACATTCTCCAGGTCTCTCTTCCTCACTGTCGCTGTCTCTGTCGCACTCGTTTCAGGACACCCATCAATCGTATATTTCAGTCGCACCTGCCATCCGGTCATTGACCTGCGACCTGCTTACCGAAATAATCAACGCACGTGCAGCGCCGAGCTGCATTGTGGACCGTCTGGAAACTAAAATGGCGCGATTTTGTTCCTTTTAAAAAACGTTTCAGGCAAAGGAATTAGTGCAAGATGCCAACTGTCTGATGGATTTAAGGAAACGGCTTTCAGGAAAAAAATATGCGAATGGTCTCGTTTTTTATGGAAGCATTTTGTAAGGTATTTAAATAAAGTATCATAGGTAATAAATCCGATGAAGTACATATGTGTATATATCTGTTTCGATGCAGCAAAATTTAAAATAAGTATAGCCTAACGTATTTATTAAGAGAGTTTACGAGTAATGATCGTACCACCCGTAATTTACATATGCACGCTACCTATAGGATCTTATGTATGACTAAAATTTACGGAATTTGTGGAAAGTTATCGGAATACAATATTTGGAATTATTCATCTAATTTAGTGATCTGTAGATCGATACTATTAAAACAAGTTCATAGGAGAAAGTGAATTTAGAATCTAATCAAATGACGGAAATAAATAAGGAACTTAAAATCTAATCAAGGTCTAATCTATACCTTATAATAAGAGCAGGATTATTTGATGATCTATTATTCACTATTTGCATTTTGTATCTACCTAACGGTAAATATAAAAACGATGACATGTTTTTTTTTATACTCTTTTTAATTATTGGTACCTAACTGTTTGTAGTCATCAAAATATTTTATAGTTTAAAAAAAATATAGTCCCCATTAGTTATGATGATCTCATGAATAATATAATTGGTGATATACTGGTATCATTCACTCGAATTTGCAAACCGTGTCAACACGATTTTACAACGAGACTGCAAAAATTAGAAACATTGACCTACTTTGAATGTATCCTAACTAATATAATAAATGCGAAAGTAACTGTGTCTGTCTGTCTGTCTGTCTGTCTGTTACTCTTTCACGCCAAAACTACTGAACGGATTTGAATGAAATTTGGTATACATATGGTCTAGACCCTGAGAAAGAACATAGGCTACTTTTTATCCCGGAATTCCCACGGGAAAACTTTTTAAGGTGAAGCGAAGCTCGCGGGAACAGCTAGTATTTTATAAATGCGCCTAAAATAAATGCGTCAATAGAAACAAATTCCTAGAAGAAAGGGGTACAGCAATATGATACAATATGTTTGTACATATTAAAAAATATGATACAATGTGTACCTACATATGGAAATATGAACTCTTCTACAACCCATTTAAAGGAATACATTGACTGATCAATCATCCTGTATACTTACATATAGCATAAAAAGTAACAATACATAGACAACAAAAAACAAGACATTTAAATTCTAAAACGGCAACAGGAAAATTAAATCTGAAATATCGCGCTCTAATAAGACCTAATCCTCATTTGGTGTTCGCCGGATTCGGGTAAAAAGTGAATGATTTCGGCAAAGGCAATGAAAGTGAAGCCAGCACCTGTGACTGTGACGTGACCGGCTGGTCGTTCCGCTCTTGTTGGTGGGTCACTGTGGCGGGACACTTCCGCTCCACCACAGTACTTGTAGGTACAACAGTCGAGCTTTTTACGTCTAATTGGGAATATGAATGGTATTGAAAATATACCTTGTTCGAAGACTATCATATAACTCTGTAAATAGGTAAATAACTAAATAGGTATACATGTATATGGCTAGAAATAGCCTCGTATCAAAAATAGCATAATGCAATGACTTACGTAAATGGAATTGGGATTAGCAAGATAATACTACGTACATCTTAAAACCAAAGCAAACCGTTGCACATTACGCAATGCCCTGTTCTTTTTTCAAATTTAAAAATTCATGGCTTCCTGCAGCCAGGCTCGCTGTCACCCTCCATATTGGTGAGCCGACACGACTCATTCCTCCGCCGACCACTCGCGACCGACAGGACAATGCCCACAGAAAAACGTACCGCGTAGCAAGGAACGGGACACCGGCAAAAAACAACCCCGGAACGTACACCGTTGTACCAACATAATTTAGTAATAATCCATGAATTATTTACGATGTGGTAATTTCCCGGACATCCATATTTGGGTTTTCGCCAGACACGACTCCTCTTAAGTCATACGAATACGATACGACAGACGTACCTCGGTCTCCTGTTTGGCATAAGAAAGTGAATTGATTTTCCTTTAGGTGGCTTTGTTTCCCGAGGACGAGGACAAAAGCTCATCCAGAAAAATACTTAGGCTGTCTATATTTAATTCTCTGCATATAGGTACTCAACGCTACTTATAATCACTGAAACATTGCTCACATTAAAATAGACCTACAAACACTTAGTTAGACCTTTACATAGAAAATATTTTTATCGTCTTTAACTAAGTATAATGTAAGGAATCGATCCGTTTCGCATCATGATAAATATCAGGCACAATAGTTTTATGTAGGTACCTACTAATGTAGAAACGTGATAAGGATAAAAGTTAGGAAAGCGTAAAGTTCCTTATCGTTTTGTGCCAATTTCTCCATAGTCGGTTAGAGCATAAGCAGGTATTAGTGGTTGAATGTTGACACATCTGTCAAGAATTTTATATGGAGATGACGTATAAATTGACCAACCATCCCTGGTCGGTTAGATAACCGACAATGGAGAAATTGGCACTTAGGCTAGTAAAGAAAGTGTACGGATGACCTAGATCCGTACCGTACATAATAAAATAACGTTTGAAAGTTTCAGAACAGAACGTTTCAGAGTTGTCAATGTGTGGCGCGTGGGCTGCGGCTGCGCGTTGGTTGAAATTAAAACTTCAAGTGACGTTTAGAAGTTGACATCACAAGTCCCTCGTAACATGACAAATAATGTATTGTTTTTTTAATAAAAGTAGGACTGTTTGACGAGGCCAAAATAGAACCGATAATTGTTTACAAAGCAAGCACCGACTAAGGAAATTTAGTCAACGTTGGCGTTCTAATTTATTTATTTAGCATGCTAATAGAACAGGTATTTCTAAAATACATCTGGTATGTACGTTATGCTCTTTTCTAAGCTGAATACATTTCTCGATTGAGGTTAAGAAACTCTGAATTTTTAATATGTCCGACAGCAAAACTGGTGCCATTGGTAAATAGAACACTTGTCTCGAAGCCGGTTTTTAGCGTAAAGTAACGGCTTTTTGTTCGTATATTAGTGGACGTGACATAAGCACGCCTCCGCGCGATTAGCGATCGCTGCGCCTGCGCACGCGCCGCTCATCATATTGATACCGTAGTAGTTTACCGTACATAACAGATATATCTAGAAGTGAGTGCATAAATGGATGTTTAGGACGAAGTTTAAACCTGTATTGTACATCAATTGCTATAATACTGTACCTACTTAAAAAACTATAAAATTAGTTTTATAAAGAATTACTTTGTAAACGCATTTAAATACCAATTAAGATTACGAGCTTTTAAAGATTACTTCAATATATTGTTTATTTAACGATGTCGGTACTAAATCAGAGAAAGAGACCTCTTCACAGACCTAAATCAAGTTGGCAATAACTTACCTCACAAACGAACTTTAATTGCCACTTAAAATAAGGAGTTCAGCGTAGCAGTCAAAACACGTACTTACCTGAAAAAAAAAACGAGAACTACATTAATAAAAAAAAACTAGGTACTCATAATTGCGGTCAGTGTGTTACACAGACCTCAACTGACAGGTGGCCTGTGGTGGTTGATGAGCATGAGCAAGGCCAAGGACGGACAGGTTGTTGTAGCACCTTGGTAGAGGCCTATGTCCAACAGGGAAATGGTCCACTACGGGTGGTGATGATGATGATGTTTTATACAACAGAATGTATTAAGCATTATGAAGGTTTAACAGCAGTACGTAACAATGTACAATCGTCTACTTACAACAAATGTAGGTACATTTCATGTGTAACACTATCTGTTGGACTATACCTAGACAGGATACAAATAATTAGGTTTTTACTTAGGTTCTTTCGGATTGATTCATCTAGCATGTACCTAACTACCTAACTATGGATTAAAATGTTTATTATTATAATAGTGGGTAAGAATTCGCGTAGGTGTAAAGGCCACGGCGCGCAGAGAAATCTATGAATGGCTTTGCTTGAAGTGAGAATGTTCCTACGTTAATTCATTGCAACCTAGAATACTGCAACAGATGGCTGAGAAATAATTGATAATGTAGCTGTTAATCCTGTAATTAATAATTAAGTTTAGAACAGGTACACATAGGTATTTAGTGAAAACAGAGAGACAAGTGCATAATACGAAAATACAATAAGAACATGAATACTAATTTCTTAGACAATGATGTGTTTCTATATTCATGTAAAATTCTGGTAATAATGCTTATTTGATCTGTAATATCGACCTTGAACTTTGTAACATCAGCCTCGACTACAATTACCTTTATCACGCTTATGGCGTTGTTTTATCCAAATAATAGTATGTTATTAGCGCATAACTTCATCTTAAAGTGACCTCCATGTAACTAAATCCAATCATATATTTCTTACTTAAGCATAATTATATATAGCTCTAAGGTCGTGAGTATGGACGGCCGGTGGTGGTCGACTACAATTTTGATCTCTTCTTTACAGTGCCTTTTTAAGTTAAGAAAACTACAGCGGTGCTACAAATAAGTAACTGAGCCACAAACGCCAGCACCATCATATCTATCATCAACAGTTTGTATACCAATCGGCATGCACGAGCGATGATCCGTGATACATGCATCATCTGCTTCACTTCTAGTTCTGCCGAGACCTGTTCTCCTGGTACAACAGCGCAAACGTTTATGTGAAAAAACCGGCCAAGTGCGAGTCGGGCTCGCGCACAAAGGGTTCCGTAGCAGCAAATATAACAATAACTTAACCAAAATTACAGTTAAATCAACCTATCTCAAAAACTATAAGAGATACTTTGATCAAACCAAAAATCGTTGAAAGAGTTAATTAGCATGCATCACCTCTATTTTTTTTAGAATTTTATACCCCGTAGTTATAAAAATAGAGGGGGGGGGACATACTTTTTACGACTTTGAGAGCTGATATCTCAAAAACCGTTCACTTTAAGAAAAATGTTTTTTAGAAAACTTTATATCATTTTAAAAGACCTTTCCATTGATACCCCACACGGGTATGTACATCGAAAAAAAAAATTTCATCCCTCAGTTACATGTATGGGGGGCCCCACCCCCAATTCTTTTTTTTACTATTTAGTGTCATATTTTTGTAGCGGTTCATACAACACATATTCCCATCAAATTTCATCACTGTAGTACTTATAGTTTCCGAGTAAATCGGCTGTGACAGACGGACAGACGGACAGACGGACAGACGGACATGACGAAACTATAAGGGTTCCGTTTTTGCCATTTTGGCTACGGAACCCTAAAAATATCACAAAAATAACCAATAAAGAGAGTGTGTCTTTCTAAACATTTGTTAAGTATTTTCGAAATCATATTTCACATGTCTGATTATTATGTAAGTTGACAAATAGTAACGCCCCCGCACTTTAACATTCAAATTTATAAACACCCACATTTAAGACCACACTTGTTCTTGTGGACATAACGAATAGTAGTGGACATAATAGTAAATACGGATGCAATAACTAGTATTTCATCGAACTATCTAGTATCTAAACAATTTTAAAGAATGTAAGACATTACCTACATCCGCCAATATGTGAAAATTAATTTATAAACTGTCGAAATACTTATTTCAAAATGTTTTAGCGGCTAGGCTAATGCATAGCGTGCATGGGTGGATTTAACCTTCGCGCGGAGTGTACGATCTGTGAAACGGCTCAGTTTACGCACACAAGAGCAAATATGACGGATTGCCTAACCACCGAGGCGTAGGCCGGCCGCGTCTAGCCAGTATGCAAATTCCCAAGTACATTGGTACTGGGACCAGTGTTACATTCAATTGTTGAAATAACTACACGGGTATTCGCGGGCTCGGTTGCACCATATCGAAGGATTTCACTTGAGTTATCCATGGGCGTTATGACTTTTCGACGGCAACTGATGAAGCTAACCAATCCTATAATACAATTAGAAGGTTCTGCAGGCCAAAGTTTGTACTGTGGTGGTGCCATTTCAAAACACAATTTTTCTTGGAACTTTACAATAACAGAAAAAACATGACACCCGGTTCTGTCGCCACAATTTCATCAACGCAGAACAATGAAAACAAACATTACAGTCACGAGAAAACGGCGAATCGCAAAAAACAATGGCGGCGACAGGCGAAGTGTCGAAATGCGATCCCGATGCATCCACAACACGATCCGGCCATTACGACAAGCGGCGACGCGAACAATGCTGCCGTTTCCCGCCAAATCTGCCGCCTTCATCACTAAACTAATATTATAGCACCGAGGGTTACTCTACCTAGCCAATGAGAGCCGTTATGCCATAGGTATGTTTAGTTACACGAAATAGCGACGTGGTTACCACAGCAGCGCCCCGAAACTTCGTTTCCAGTAAGCTTGAGTGAACCCCCAGCTACCGACTAGCGCCTCTAATCGGTAATTTAATATTTGTAGAGCCGTATAATGCGTACATACGTACACCTCTGTTTCAGTTCAGAATACTTATTGGCCCAGGAATTAAGAGTAGGTACATGTGTAACCATACCAATAAACCATATTTACGGTACATTTATATAGGTACCTAGGTACTTAGTTATAAAGACAATGATGGTTAAGCTTGTATACCTATACAAAGCTGTTTGTGGCCCAGATTGTTTATTTTGACTTTTGTTTTATTTTATGCTTTTGGCGAACGATCACGGAAATCGCAACAATTATTCGGAAAAATATTCAGGCTGAAATCCTGAAGCTCATAAAGTCCATGCAGACCCATTTTTATCTGTAATTATGCGAGTACGACGGTAAGTAACTCTTAAATCGCGTTAATGTTAAGGACTTTTGGCAAAAAAATACCGCTGTTTCAAAGATACTTTTAAAAGCACATAACCAAATAACTATAAACCCAGCGATCCAGTTCTGATCAAAATCTTGGAAGAGCAAAGAAGCTAATAAAATTCCTTTAAACCTACTTTCTTAGTACAAAGTAAGTACAGTCTTCGAAATATAAGAGGCCCGTTTGGACAGCTCTAAATGTATGGGATGACAGCTGTCAAACCTAAATCATAAAAAATCTAAACAATAAGTAACTTTTGCTGCTTTAAAAGTTATTTTTTCTTTCGGCCGTTACATAATAAGCCAGATTAATAATCTGTGTCTTTTTATGTATTTCATCAAGTAAAGAGTAAATAGCAAATTTGTGTAGCTGTCCAAACGGGCCTATTAGGTATATTTCGACGACTGTAGTAGGAATAATTCCAAGATGGTGGACGTGCAACAGTCGTCATTAAGAAGCCAGCAACTAATCGTTTTCTTGCGGATAAACGAAAAGTTAACGACTTATGCAAATGGTGGATATTATCGGACACAGTAACTTTTACAGTGTTATTGCGCCTTTAGGTACATATTATCGATTGTAGAATATTTTCATGTTTTAATAATGTATTGCTTAGATGATAATGGAAATAAATGAGAAACTTGTTTAAATAATACTAGTTATGTTCGTAGTCATAATATGTTTTACCATTTCCAGAGTTTAATAACAATGAGTTTATGAAAACCACTGCATTGTGCATTAACTAGAATTATTCTAAATTACCTAATCTCTAATTTTTTATTGGAAAGAATTCTGACATTTTATAAGTGATGCTACTAAAAAAGTTCTTTACCGAAAAAAGGAAAAATTGCGATCCATTTCTGGGCAATATTTTTTTCTTAATATTTTTATACAAAAAGATAAATCTAAATATTTACTTGCTCAAGTAAACTAATACAAAAATAACAAATATTTCAATATAATAGCTGTTCCCGCGAGCTTCGCTTCGCCTTAATAAGTTTTCCCGTGGGAATTCCGCGATAAAAAGTAACATATGTGTTAATCCAGGGTGTCTGCTAACTCCATTCCAAATTTCATTAAAATCGGTTCAGCCGTTTTGACGTGAAGAAGTAACAAACATACATACATACATACATACATACATACACACACACATACACTTACAAACTTTCGCATTTATAATATGAAGTAGGATCACGACTCACGACCAATGTATCGAATTAATTTTAATTGCTTTATTTTATTCTTTAGCATGGCATCACTTCCTACTAAATTCAGGGATAATAAACCTTTTTAATCAATTTCAAAAAAAGATTGTCTATTCGGTAAGTACATAATACATATATGTTCGGTAGGTATGTAAGATTATTGGAACTGCACCATATTGACATATGACAATATATTAGGGCTAAGGCTAATAAACAAATATTCAAAATTTTATAAATGTTTATGTACCTATGTATGTTTATTTATATGCTTGTTGGTATGTATGTTTTTCCACGCATATCTCTGAAACGATTGATCCGATTGTCACTATTCTTTTTGAGGGTTCCGTACCTCAAAAGGAAAAAAAGGAATCCTTATATGATCACACTTTGTTGTCACCACCCTTTTTCTCGGAAATGGGTAAATATATCAAGCTGTTATTTCGTATATTTGTACATAATTATGATGAAATTAAAAGGAAAACTACCTCAAGTAATTAAGTAGACTTGTACGGAACACTTAGTGCGCGAGTCCAACTGGCTCAGTCGGGTAAGCGCCCGCTTCTCAAGCAAGAGATGCGGGTTCGAATCTCGGCGCTGACATGTAGGTAACAATGAGTTCTTTGAATTTAAGACCAATGTATACCATCGCACTTACGGAGAAGGAAAACATCTAGATATGTGAACCCACCAACACCGCAGTGGACCAGCGTGGTGGGAAATGGTCCAAGCTTAGGAAGGCAGTATGGAGATGCTGGAGGCGCTTCCCCATGGCAAAGGGAGGATCCTCAGACCGTAGGAACCAAGTGTAGGTTTCATCAAAATCGGTTAGTGAGTTTTCAAGATATGGACGTGGAAGTGCTATGATGTGATACTTTATGGTGATAGCTATCACCAAAGAGGTTTATGAGATATATTTTTTCTGAGGTCAATGACTGTCACGATGCATCTGTCACATTGACTGATTTTCATTAGGCTACGTACTACGGCTACCGTTTCAAAAAGAATTACTAGTTGTTTTTAGATATATTTTCTACGACAGCGATAATTATATAAGATAATTGAGATTATCTTTAATTGTATTTTTCACTGTTTGTGATATATTTAGGTACGGTAATTATTTCTCACCGTAGGTAAATCCCCTTTTAATTTGGAGCGCCGCACTTAATAAAATGGATACAGGGACTAAAAAAAATATATTATAGTCTCAGATGTCCAGACTCGTATTGAAAAAGTGCCCAGCCCAAAAAGGTTTGTGATCTCTGATTTGTCTAAAATTGATAACTGTCAGAATTCCGTAAGATTACTAATTACAGTGTACAACAAAAGAAAAATCTACGGTCTAGGTACTGCAATGTTTTAAATTTCCAAATGCTTTTGTTTCATAATTTAGTCATTCCACCTAATGAACTTCCGTCTAGTATTAGTGGCCAGTAATAGATGCAAACATTAATCATAGACAAGCAAGAGCAGAGATAGGCCCGGAGTCGCGCGCTTGGGGCCGCGGGCGCTAGCAGCTATATAGCAGCTATAAAGCGACCATTCAATAATGCAGTAAGCAGTAAATTACTACTTAATTAAACATTCTCATAGTCAGCGTTTCTCAGCTAGGGCGGTTTTTAAGCCGCTGCGGCGCCGTCGTGCCCCGTCGTAAGGTCTTAATTGTATGTAATTTTCATCAATTTTATTGCAAACCACGCTTTACGCTGAGTTAATTCAATTTTGAAATGAGTGTGCAGGTTCGAAGACGAGCCATGGACTCGATTATCGGGTAACTCGTGTTTCTTTTTGCATTGGAGGTACCTACCACTTGATTAGGGTACTGCGGTGAATGGTGGTGCGAACACTTTGTAGAAAGTCTGTCTTCGTCTGGATCGGACTACGTTGATTAGACTACAGAGATTAAGTTAGACTATTATGTGCTCATTAACGACCCCTGAATGTTAAGCAAATGCTACATTTTTTTTAATATAATTTTAAAGTCATTAATGTATTCATTGTAACATAAGTCAAGTCAAGAATCCTCCATAACTTTTTCCAATCCAACAACAATAAAACAGGCACAACATTCTGTCCCAGAAAGTATGGATGTTTTTTACTTTTTCAGGAGAAAAAGACTGAATCTTTTTTGATGATATTTGGTAAGTATGCATAAGAAGCTGACACCCTCATTAACTCATTTAGCTCTACTTTAGTAAGTAAAAGTTAAGTTAGGCATGTATCTTAAATAAACAGTAAAAAGATTATTGGAGTGAAAGAACCCCACTAACACGCAGTGTTTCACACTTGGCCCATCTCTTCGAGGTTTTTTTAAATAGGTGGATCTGTAAATGCCGGTGTGTATTTCAATAAGAGAACTAAGCACTTATCATGATGATCACGACCTTTATGTTAAAGGGTTTGTTATTTTAACAGTGAGACGAAATCCAAGCGCAGTATGTATATTTTAAGATATAAAATGGCTTTTAAGTATACGTTTATTGAAACACAGATTCATACTGACTGGTTTCAGCATAAATTATTAGGTAGGTATCAGTTATTAGCATACGTGTAGAGAAAGGTGAATCGCCCATTCTTAGATTCAAATTATTAGTCTAGACTTTTCTAGGATCAAAGCTATCGTTTCCATCTCATAAATAATTATAAAGAAACTTGACATTTTAATAATCTCAATCGTTATAAAATATGTAGGTACGACTATTTTACGATTGTAGAGAAAATACGAAGTTAAAACATATAATAAATACACTAATGTTGCTTTCCTTCAATACAGAGATGGAAAAACGATTATAAGCTAATCTATAATATTATCTATAATATTAACTATACACAATATTACACACTATTAGTCCTTTATTAACCTCTGACAAACGGTCAGCTGCTACTAAATTGTCTTTTTAATGTTTTAATTACCTAAGCACTTAGCCACCAGTTATCTCGGCCCGTCGTTTCTACTATAGACTGCATACGTTTCATATACAGCAAGTACACTTGTGCACTGGATAGCATACAATGTATTATATTCCCCTTGAAGGTACTTATTTAATCTGTGGTATTATTGTTCTGGCCTGTTTGTGATAGTTTTTTTACTCTATTTAACCAAGTCGAAAAGGGTGTAGCGGTGTGTTAAAGATAAGTAGTAGTATGTGTACAAGATTTGTTAAGGCAAACACTCACGAGCAATGAAAAATCTCATCTTCTTACAATATGCCGTAAGCAAATGGCCCCAATGTTTTTAACATTTACTTTGGAATTTGATCAAATTTTTTTTATTTTTTTAATTGGTGATATAATGATGCGCTGTTAAATGTAAGTACCTCAATATTGCATCCGATTAGGAGTAATGTGGTACTATGTCACTGGAACATTTTTATCGTTCGCTATTGTATAACTTACTATATTGTTTGTACAACATAGCTATTTTGCAAATGTATAACTGCTGATAGTATAATTAAAAGGTTTGTTTTGTCTACAGACGCCTCAGTGACACGATTGCAGATTCATCAGATTCATGCCGGCCATTGCCTTGCTGCTTGTAACACCTGAACATGTTGCTGACTAAACAAATAATATAGCGATTAGAATTATTTAATGTCATGGTCTATCTGATCAAAAACTATAGTCATTCATTACGCCATCAGGTACGTTCTCACGTCAGTGTTATCCATGGAAGTAATAAGTTTAAGTACGTATTAATTCCATGGTGTTATCATTCAAATTCTTACGTTCCGTTCCTCCACACATCCGTCAAATACTTAATTGTATTGATGTTGGTATAAGAGTACCTACATTTTTACCAAATATTATTTTATTGGCAGAGCTTCAGAATTAGGGGGCTAAGCTTAAGCTTTTCGTTATGTTCATAATAATAGAATAATTATAATTTTACAATCTATTAGGTAAACGAATTTAAAAAATACAGTAAATAATGGGTCAGTCGAACTTTGATCATTTTTTCTACACACATAAAAAGATCCAACATATAAAAAATTGTTGTAATATATTTGGACCAAGCGAGTTAACTAATTACTTTTGCTTGAGCTATCTTCTTTAAATGTATAGTATCTTCTTTAAAAATGAACATGAAATACGATGCTATAATATTATGTGACAATATGACGCTCCATGTGACACTATGAATGAGTGTCACAAACGAGACACAATGATGGCAGACAGCGTGATCGTATAAACTTAATTCATGGAATAAATTATACAGCTAAAGCCATACACATGCACTCCATATGATGCAATGGTGGAATAATAAAGGTGAATAAGAACAACCATTATTATAATCATTTACATTCAAATGTATGTTAGGGCTCTATAAATAAAGGTCAAATTGCAATGACTATAAAATAAAAGCTCGTTCGTTGAGTTAAACTGTCTCTTGATAAAGGGCCGTAATTACTTTCTTTATTTTATTAAAAAGTAGATCAAGCACTTAACATCACGCTATTGAAGTTTAAAACAATAATGAAAAAAACATTTTCATTAGTGTATAAACTTTTTTTACAGTTTGTATACAGTTGATACCCAGGCCACAGTGAAACATTCCTTTTTCAAACAATTTAAGCGCCGAACAGGTTTTTGTCGTAAACTTTTAAGGATGGGCAACCTGACACAAACCAAATATGTACAATACAAAAACATGCTGAAATGAAATCTGTTTATTAAATACTTACATTTACATTGGGTTTTTTATTTAATTTATTGGATTTCAAATGTGTTTCGATCCATGCATGTATTGATACAATTCTATTGCATTACATACATACTTCATCTTCGTCTTCATCCAAGAAGAGAGAAGGAAGAAAAATAAAAAAAAACGTTATTTACGCCCAAGACTCAGTCCTAAGTGGATTAACTACACAAATATTGATCCTTTTATACGATGTGATAACGAGTCGGCACACACAGTTTTTGGCCCCGTGGTAATTTAGGGGCAAACAAACGTAATGAAGATGATAGTTAAAAACAAACAAACTTATGAACCCTAATGAAAATGTTCTTTTCCAACGTCCTATTCATACAATGAAATAATAAAGTTTGATGTCTCTGTAATATTCTATCGTAAAAACATCTTTGAGGTGCGTTAATAAACTTATTAAGATTTATTTATAAAAAAATACTTAAATTACTTATAAATATACATACGGTACCTACAGTATAGATTATAATTTATGGTTTTAAATAATAAATCTGACTTCTGAAACTCAAATGGGGTTTCGTTTAATATTATATTACCATCATAATTACATTATGTACTTACATTTATATACATACTCTTATTATAGGTTCGCTGGTTTAAATCTTTCTTTCTTTATAATGTAGGTACGGTGGGGCCAAACCATTATTTATTTAGGCTCACTGATGGCATTTTCGTGTCATCATCTGAATAAACACCCAAGGCGAGCGAGCACCAAGGAGGCGACGACCGAATGGCGTAGTGGTTAGTGACCTGACTACTGAGCCGAAGGTCCCGGGTTCGATTCCCGGCTGGGGCAGATATTTGTTTAAACACAGATATTTGTTCTCGGGTCTTGGGTGTTGATATTTATATTTAGTATCTATCTATATATGTATTTGTGTAGATATATCAGCTGTCCGACACCCATAACACAGGTTCTACCTAGCTTGGGGTCGGATGGCCGTGTGTGAGATGTCCCCACATATTATATTATAAGGCGAGATCAGTCAACGAAATAAATCCACACGAGTGTTGTATAACAGCGTCCTCTCAGAACGAACTTAGTCAAAGCGCCTAATTGTTTGACCGCAAACCTCCGATTACACTCTTAACATTCAGAGATTAAGGAACAATTCTTGCTGTCGCATCCGCTCCTCTTATCGTATCAAGCAGCATTCCAACACTATCAAATTACGAAGCGGTAGTGGTTCCCACTGCGGAATGGCCGGTGTGAATTTTTAATTGTGTCGCATTGTAATAAAGATGTAAGGTGTTATCGGGTTGCCGAGTGCATTGTCTTGTATTGTGTTTCTCGTGGACACACGATAGGTTAAGAGAAGTGGTTGTTCAGGGAATTAGATTAATGTGAATTAATGGTCATTAGGTTAATTTCTTGCAACTGCATTCAATGTTCTGGGACCTGTGAGGGTCGTCTCTTAGTTATTAACGCTATTGTACCGAGAATTGCTAAGGATTGTTTTTTTTTAACTACTTTCTTACTAGAGATATATGTCAAGTAACGTATGTAATAAACTGTCATGTAATGTAATACAGGTGAACTTATTCGGCTTTAGCAGAAAAAAGACCCTATTAACTAGGCTACATTTGTTTCCCTTACTATGCAATTTACAGTAGGTAGTGTATATTTTTATGTTTGCATACGTAGGTACTTATGTATAGTAAAACCGAAATGATCGTATCGTAACACATACAAAGCACGTTTAATCTTAAATTGATACAATTCAGATATTAACAATGTTGCAAAGTGGATACAAAGTACCTGTTAACACATATCTTGTTGAACAGGATACGGCTTCTTCAAGTTAGCCGACACACATATTATTAATTATAACATCCGTCGCAGAACGACCATTGTTTTGATAACGGGACTAAAAGTGATAAACGTAAATAATGCCTCAACGAACGGACCCTGTGTCACATAAGCCGTATAAAATAGGCAGCCGCAATCAAAAATAGCTCCTGCCCTTTAAAGGAATAGAGTCCTACTTTAATGATAGTGCTGAAGATATAAGTAGGTTTCATTTTAAGTGAAGTTAAGGTATTGTTATTTGATGAAGTGCTTTTGTCGGCGGTCATTCATGAAAGCCTAATTTAGATATACTGCTGGGGCACGGGTCTTCTTCCAATGAGGGAAGGGTTTTTTGGCCTTAGTTCATCACGCGGGCCTACTGCGGGTTGGTGACATAACACCCCACGGGAAAAGCCGTCGGGGGTTAAAAACAAAACATAAACAAGCGAATTGGAAGTACTCGAAAATTAAAATTCACCTTTCTTAAACCAAACGGCAGGCTATTCAAAATTCGAATGCATGGTTTTCGGGCTATCAGCCCAATGATCGGGCAGGGTAAAATGCTCTGGCTTGGATTTCGGGTCGGGTGCGCCGGCATGGGCCGGGGGCGTGGCGGCCGTTGCACCTGGCTGGCTAAGGCACATTCCTTACGCACACTTTTTTACAAACTTTACTCCTCTTGCATCAGGGATGCGTTCAGAAACTATTATAATGAGTTGTATCAATTGATGAAAAGAAACTTTTTTACATTTAAACTGTTAAAGCGCTTTCGTAATAAATTAAGCTAGCTTGATTATAATACAATTCAGCAGCTTCGAATTTCCTAAGAAGGAAATACGAATAAAAAGAATTATTAAGACTTTTATAAAGCGAAATTAGTGCACCCAGGTATCTTTCTGGACCTTGACTCCTAAAAAGTGGAACACCAATAATGATAAAGCAGGCATTTTAAGTTAACCACTCGAAAGGTTAAGCGTGTCAAGCTACCATGAAAGTTAATAAGCAGTTAAAAGTGTGTTTAAAGACGTGTGACGGCGCCCAAGTCGTGTGAAAAGTGTGTCAAAGTGCTAAATACGACATTATTGTCGCCACCGCCGCCGCTTGCTCTTGATGCAAAATTTGGTCATCTTGGAACTTTGAATCAGTCCTTTGAACACCAATTGGTAATAATTAAATAACTTGAAGTTAGTATTCATTATTCAAGTATCTATGATTTTTATATTTATTATCTGGAGGTAGTCTGAACTTCAGAATTCTATAATTGCTAATCAAATTGAGCTGTGAGAATACTCTCATTTTGATACAACAATTATACAATATATTCCAGGTCAGTATATTATTATATTTATGTAGATCTGAACTGCAGAAACCGTGACTAAAAACATTTAGTAAAATCTTTATTACACACGCGACACTTTGTATGACTCGAATCGACACACTGACATACAAAATAATAATAAACAATTATGTTGTGTGCTTAAAGACATGAAACAAATAAAAATGGCCAGATAACAGGTGTTGTGGTCGTAAACCTGTGACTGTTTTGTAAAGAACAAAATAAGAAATTGTTTTCTACCTAAATAAGATATTTTCACGTCGCGTGGGCCATGCATGCCGGATAAGTTATTCATACATGTATACATACATACATACATACATAATATCGATATTACACTGTACGATAGTGTCATTGATAGAAAAGTTGTGACGTGTATTATATTCATCAAACCTGCACAGTGCACATCCGTGTAGATTCAACACATCTAGACGTGTCAACCCACCAAGTCGCAGTGGACCAGCGTAGTGGAAGTTGGTCGAATATTAGGAATGTAGTTGCGACACTAAGGGTAGATAATATTATTATGCACAAAGGTTCGACTCGAGAGAGCCAGGTTCAGGTACTAACACCGCACAGAGTATAGAAATGAGATTAGTGGTGTATGTTATTCGACGCAGGTTTTTTTTTCACGTTATTTATATATACTACAGTTCCGTTGATTGTGTAACTGGCAGGTGTATACGACAGGTCCGCGTTAAGTTTATA
Source organism: Plutella xylostella (assembly GCF_932276165.1). Lineage (NCBI taxonomy): Eukaryota > Metazoa > Arthropoda > Insecta > Lepidoptera > Plutellidae > Plutella > Plutella xylostella. The sequence continues at coordinate 8,327,442 of NC_063990.1, forward strand.
AACAAACAGCATTGTTTCCAAAGTTTTATTTCATTTATTACTCATCCTGTGTGTGAAATTATTGTTACGTGAATGTGTGTAGTAATAATAATAGTAGCGGGTACCGTGCGACCGGACGGCGGCGCTTAATGAAATTAAAAATAGCTTATTAGGTTATGCTATTTTACCTTCAACCGAAACGGAAGGGTCTTGTAAGTTTGGCATTCTGTGGGCATACTGCTCAGAAACAATATTTTATCTTCGGCAATTTTTCAAGATCTTAGCATCAAAATGTTGTACTTATTGTATATTACATTAATATCTATTCGATACATCTAAAATACTGGTAAATTTAGTATCAAACGTACCGAATGCATAGGCATTCCAATTCGCCATAAGTGTAAGAAATGTTTGGCAACATTCTCCAAAACTATGAATAAAATGTGGTGTTTATTCAAGAACGCTATCTAGTCAGGCGCTATTGTGGAGTTGTAGCTTCCTACCTATACCTACCTAGTCTACCTTACCAACCAGTGTCGTGCGCGTGCGCGGATTGACACGATAATTCCACTTTGTGCACATTTCCGATGCTCACGCGCATCGAAAGTTCTCAACAACTACAAGTGATAGTAAAATGCCTTGGTGGGAATGAAATGGTTTTCGAAACCATATAAGTTAAACACATTACTTAAATAACTTTACTTTATTTTACGTTTCGCTTTCAAGAAGTCCATTTTACGTCTGTGGTTCACAATAGCTAAAATGAAGTTAACTGAATACAGATTCTCTAGATTATCTGAATTAAAGAAGAGAACCAGTTGGAAAATATATCCAATGATTTAAAATTAAAAATGGGTCATTACACCTAATGTAAACACCAAAAAAGGCGGGAACTTTGACATTGAAAACATTTTAAACGGACGGTCATTGACTTAGCATGAGATCATTCGGGGCAGCGAAAACTGGGGCAAAACAATAAGACATATTGGTTCGCTAAGATATAATGGTACCTAGTAAGACTACGCCATATTCTTACAGGCTGTAAGAATCGCGGGGCCTCAGCTCTGACGTCACATGTTGCCACAGGTGGCAACGTGTGTTCATAAACTTGTGTTTCTGTTTATTTAGACCTAAATTATCCGTAAGTCAGACCATGGCTTATTATCAGATTACAAACGCTGGGTACTTTCCATGTTTTTATCGTTCATACTAATCGTAACCAACCCGTAGGAAATGATGATAATGATGGTTATTGATAAATTAACTACACTATGTTTTTCACAATATTGTTTTTGCTGACCTTGACTGACTAGGTAATATCCAGATTTTCATAAATTATTTTTTACCTCTACCTAAAGCTAATTATCAGTACATTTTATTAAAGGACATCTTTACAACACGTAGTACCATGATTTTATCTTAATTAATAAAATAGTAAACGAATGTTTATTTGTGTACGGTTGTGGAATGAATGATCAAAATACAAATTACACAATATTGCTAATTAGGTATAGAGTACAAGGAACCACTCAATAAATAAGTATAATTAAGTTAATCAATGGCTAATATCTACAATAAGACTGGTTATACAAGTTTCGAGAATAAAGTAAATAAAAATAGACATTTATAAGTAAGTACTTATTTTTTCAAGTAGAAACCAAGTAATTTCAAAAAGTCTCGTAGTAAGCGATTTCTCAAACTAAAAACACATTAGCTACTTAAATATTCCATGGGAAAAATATAAGAATTTACAAAGATGGCTGGCGACCATGGGATATCTAATTAAAAATGTAATAAATGTTTGCGTATTCCTGTGCAATCGATAGTATTGGTTTTGCTGTGCTATTGTGTTAACAATACCGTGAATATCTAACTTTTTTTCCCCTGCTGTATGTTCACTGGTCCATTTTTCTTGAATAAACTTGTGTAAATTTAAATCGGGCTATTTCTCTATTGAAATTGTAATTTAGTTTCACTCATGTGTTTCCGATTGATTTTGGTATTATTTAGTTTATCTGTCTCATTCTCATTAAGTATTGATTGGTCATTCAATAATGACCACATCATCATCAAAAATGACAATAGTATTATGATTGAGAGCCATATCAATAGATCATTGTACCGGTTATTAAAAACAAAACAGGTTAATTGTCTCATATCGAAATCAAAATATTAAAGTTTACTTTCGAAAAGGTATAAATATCTAATGCCAAAAAACCGATCGTCGTGGAGTAGATGAGTTCTCGAATGAAAGAAAAAATAAAGAAAAACCATTTCATTTAACTAGAGGACCCATTGAGGCCGCGTGAGGAAGGCAGAGGACTATGTTATAATGACGACCATTAGCATCGGGTAGGCAAGAGAATCGTTTCTGCCCTTGTGAGGAGTAATGGCCTCTGCTTAGATGGTGGCTCACAGCTTAACAATTTCAGTCCTATCTTCAAATATCATAATGTGAAACTCAAAGACATATTACGAATAGAGGTCTCCAAAGCAACTTTCAATTTTTACACAGAGAATAGAATAGAATGTCATGATAAACATAATTCAGTGTGTTAGTCGTACGTACCTATTGTAAATAAAAAACGTGATTTCGAAAAAACACTTTAAATAGGTTAATCAATCATGATTAAGAAATAAAAATAAATGTTATAGGTAGGTACCTAACCTACCAACCTTTACTACTACTACTTATAAAACAGATAGCTCCTATCTATTACTGTTATCAATTTGAATGATAAAGCTAATCCAGGTAGGCAATGCCCTTTAAGATTTAAGATTAAGCGCTATACAGTCATTGCGAAGTTTACCTAGAAGTAAAGCAAGTTATTGTGAAATAAGACGTGTCGTAGCAAAAATATTTTTTTCCAGCTTTTGTAATGTTTAAGTATACTTAATTCTTGTGGAAGCGTTTGTAAGTTTTATAACACAGCGGCAGCGGCAGCGTAGCAACAGGGAAGTTTATTAAGTAGAAGTCAAAATTTTGAGGTCAAAAATTCCTTAGAAAAGACATCAACGCGTTACCGGAACTTGTTTTTATAATTTCGCAATAAGTTGGCGCTTCGTGCTCAAACATATTTTTTTAAACAATTTTAATAAAAAATCTCGTTTGCTGCATTATACCTAACCGGCTTTTTGTAATAATTTTGAACAATATTTAAAATACGTTTTTCCTTATTTTCAAGTTACTACGGGGCTACCCGAGCTACATCATCATAGCTTTAGATTCTATTTATAACGTTTATATAAATATATATCAATTGTGTTTACTTATTCATATTCATTTCATTAGGCCGTATTTTAATGGCTCAAAAGACCACCGTTAGATTTACACGTGAGTACAAAACACACCTACCTACCTATTGGAGGCCCACTGGTCAGTCGGCCTACGGTCTTGTGTATTCTAGCCGAGTGTGTCTACGTGGGTAGGAAGGTGAACACTCGAAAAAGAAAGTGGTAGGTTGTAGGTATGCTGACAAATCAATCACAAACAAAAAATTGAAAATTTCGAATTTGGAAACTATTCTGATTGGATAGCTGGATGTACTTACCCGATTAGACTCCAATGCCTCCGCACTGTGCTCCTCCTTCTGCCGAAAGCAATTAGTGCATTTGCTCTTGTTGAAGATGTTCGGCGCAAACTTCCTGCAGTCTGAGCGACCAGACATGGTGCCGGCGGTCAGGGTCCACTAAGTCACAATGCACAGCATGGCTCACTCGGGATACTGTAAAACACCCACACTTTCATTCGATTTTTTTAACCAACACGTATGTAAGGTAGTTTACGCGCACCCAGCCGGTGAGTGAGCTATCAACTATCAGACGAAATCACACAAGTGAGCGCCTAACGTCAAACTGTAACACTTGCACTGAATAGCACTACGGAGCGCGCCGACACCGGAACAGTCGGCGAAACTAACTTGAAAATCGTTTACGCGAACAGATTTCAGCAAAATAAACATCGATTTACGAATAAACGTCACGCGGCAACGAACGCGCAACAACACTGCCGCCCGTCCATTTTACATCTGATAGAAAACCAGCGAACAGTTGTTTTACGACTTCTCTTTTCTTGTTTACGTGACTGTACAACTTAGTGCGTCGGTGTGATGGTGCGCGTGAGGATGTAGTGGTTCGTAGCCTTTTCTCGCTCAGTCCTATACTAGATAGCACTGTCCATCTTTGTCGCACGATTCATTAATTATATTCTTGTAACAAGCGCCATCTAGCGGTTAATATAAGTGATCTGTAAAAGTTGTAGATAAGCAACGAGACATAATTTATATTAGTACAGTAGTATTTGGTATAGATGGCAGTATATTCTAATAAATATTTTGTATCAGGGTGGCAAGCATTAAAATAATGTATATTTATGGGAGTTTTAATTTTTTACTTACTTCCCGCATCTGTCTGTAATGCGTATTTAGGTAGGGTTAAAGTACCTATATTATTTTATCAAGGATACTAAATTCACACGTGCAAATTTCAAGTTGCATAAAATCTGGAACCTTATTACTAATTGTATTAATATTTCACAACTTGATATTTCGAGATAAAATAATATAGGTCCTATACTCGAGCCGTGATCGTATAAATACATTTAAATTTAAATGATTGTAAACATAAAAGTGACAGTTAGTTAGTCTGTTGCGGAAGCCTCCAGACTACGTCACACCTTATAGAGTGTCCTAAATCCCCAAAATGCAGTCAAGGAGACCTGATGAAGGCCAATGATCTTGCAATAAGAGTAGCAACACACTGGAGGAGGTTAGCTTAGTGCATTCACACGATAGAAGAAGAAGGTGTTGACAAATGTAAAAGATGAACTTCAAATATAACTATCATTGATTTAGTGTCCTCTTTGATTTGGCGGCATTACAATGTTTGCAATTTATGACATTGAGTCTTTTAAGGTGCTCATTCTTATCAAAAGCAAAATAACTCAAATATTATAATGACAGAATAACTGCACCTTGAAAAAGGTTGAGGTTATATCCCCAAATTTATTGATTTATTTGTAAAATCATTTTGTTTGTAAACAAAATGATTTTACAAATAAATCAATCATCTTCATCATCATTAGACAGTAATCATCCACTGCTGGACATACCTATTATTATTTTATGCCTCTCCCAACGAGAAAGAGAAACCACTACAATCGGTCCTTGGCATTCCTCCGGTCCGGGCGCAAAATTTTAAAAAGCGCCACTTTCAGTGAGAGCGAACTAAATTGATCCATATCTTATTATTTACTAATGAATAATATATTGATATAGATTAGATGGGTTTATTGAAACCACAAGAGCGAATTACCACTACTAGCAAACTTAAAATCTTATAGAATTAAGAAATATTACACATTTACGTGAGCTGTCACCGGAACAGATAAGTTTGTGGCACTGTACCTAGATAGAAATCATAGGATAGTCTCGTTTTGTAGGGGCAATTGATTTTTTTAACAATTAATTTCATTTTCTTTACCCTAGGTTTTTATTAGCTATTCGGAAAGTTTATAAAAAATTAGAGGACCCGTATTTTTTTATTTTGTATATACATGAATTTTTGCATGTTATTTTTAACTTTAAAGTTAATTATTTTAAAACCGGAAGTGACGTCACATATTAGGCTCAATTTTTATTTTTGTCTATTGCCTTACTTTCGAAAAGAAACATAAATGACACTGACAAGTGACATTTAAACTTTGTTTACATGCCAACCAACAAATGGGTCATTTTCAAATGACATTGATATTTCCGATGATACAAAGTACTTATCATGTTAAAAAATAAGCAGAAGCGTTTTTCAGAAGCATTTTTTCAGCTGTGTAGGCGGTGGCATGCTCTGGGGCATATTATATAGAGGTCATCTCTTAATAAGTACTAACCATTTTATATGATAAATAAAAAAAATAGTCAGAAAGTGTCAGAACAGAATTTATGAAAATGACCCAAATAAACAACAACGTCACAATAAAACGTCAACGTCAATCAAAAATGAAAGTGACAGTTACTTTGTTTTTAAATCTATAGGCTTTGATCATCAAAATGCATCGCACCTGATGCATGACGTCATCAGCACTTTTTTACTATTTTATGATTTTCTCGAAAATGATACATCCAAAAAATACAAAAACATTTTTTTTGTGGCCTTTAGAGCTAAATCTCGAAATGGTTTACGATTTATAGCAGCTTTAGTTTTTTGAAATGTTGTCCATTAGTATTTTTCCGTTTAATTTCTGGCAACTTAGTAGTTTGCTGTCAAAGTCAACTGTCACTGTCTGTAATTGACAATCGTAAAGCTGTCAAATTAAAATCAAGTTCATTTTTTCAGCGCCTTGCATCGATGTCCGGTGATCGTGTTTCGTGCCGCTAAAAGCAAACGTGGGGCGTGTTCTTTTGCTAAACTCAATAGAAACCTTCTGTAGCACGGGTGTGAGAGTTGTGGCTGAGCTGAATCTTGAGAAATAGTATTTGACAGTCACAATATTAGTTAACATCGCTCTTCGTGTTTCCACACTGTTACCAGGTAAATCGTGTTTATTCATTAATATTAAACGGATTACCCATTTCTATTCTCGTTCTGGTACTCTTTCCTGTTTGAAAACAGCCGGTGTGCACTTAATTGTTTCGGTTAGACTCAGTGGCAATTTTTTTCATTTATTTTGTGTGTTTTAGGGCGATGGCTGACTTGAGTTTCATTCCCGACCTCCCCAGTGGGCCTCTGGACTGCTACAGAAGTACCGCATCCTTTGATTGGAAACAATTAAAGCTAAGCTTAGAAGGAGACCTTGATTTGTTGAAATTGAAGGTAAGGATCCTCTTCCTATTGGTTTGACTATTTGGTTAGAATGCAATAAGTATACTTCAATTTCTTTATGTTTGTGTAATAATATACTTGTACTTTAACTACTACTTTATGCTCGGTATGTCTTATGTTCAGTTTGTTATTTTATTTTTAGTAAAGTGATATAAAAAAATAGTTTACCAAATTAGTGGTCTAGACATTTGAACTTTTCTAAACTTTTGTACTCTTTTTTAAGTTTATCAACTTATTATTTGCAGTACAAGATATGGAAGACTTTAGAGAAGGACCTCCTGTTTGCTCCACCCTCCGTGACACCCTCAGTGGAAGAACAGAAAAGAATCACTCAACTGCAACTTAAAAAAATAAATAACTACAAATTCATGACATATGAAATGTTCAAGTCTAGTTATAGCAAAAGGGTAAGTTTGTTTATATTCTAGGTAAATTCTTAAATGCACTGTTAGCATGCTAATTTAGCAATAAAGTTTAGCCAACTATGAATCTCAACCTCTATAATAATATTTGAATTTTACAAACTTTAGCACACTTTTTATATAATTAAGTAATCACTTATCAACTGAAGGTACATAAAATGAATGGATAATTACCTTGTGATGGGGTGTATCTGGTACTTAAATTATTTTTGACTGGCTATGGGTTAATCATAGAAATATATTACCTTCAGCATTATTCATCTATTGATAAGATGAATTTATTTGATTTTAGATGATTCATAATATGAATTGTACATATTATGTACCTACTTACTATTGTTGGATTGAGTTTATTTTGTACAATTTTGTTTGTTAAAATACTATTTTAGTCCCACATTAATAGGATCCAGTTTTGGCAAGGCCAAGGCACAGTCAGATGTTACATAACTTTTGTTTTATGTCATAAACACATTGGAGATATCAGTGAACAAATTCTACTAGCTCTGTTCATTTAGATTTCATAAATAATAGTGGAAAAGTTTTTTAATACTTAAAACCAAATGCCTACATTATAAAATAATTTGTTTTAAAATTACTACCGCAATAGAATATTTTCTTGTACTTTTGTCCACAACTTTGAAGCTAAATTTGAATATTATTTATTTTAAGTTATCTAATCGGTATAAATGAACTAATAGTTTACTACATAAATTTTCTTATAAAGCTTCTTTATTTGATACCCCACAAGGCATAATTGGACAAAAAATATATTTTTCATCACTTATTAATGCACTTAAATGCATCATATTCACTTTATGTTAAAACATAGTCTATAATAATCTACTTCAACACCAACTTTTGCAAGTGATGTGACCTACCCACCTACTTTTACGTTAATAATAGGAATAACATGACAATGATGATTTGTATGAATCATCACTTGTCACAGATATGATAACATTGATAGCTCATACATAGATAAAGAGCCATTTATCGGAATTATGCTGTTTGTACATTATCTCTGGTGTAAATAGCCAAAAAAATATTTTAGTGGTGAATGACTTTATAGGTATATCCTTATTCATGATTCATTATGATGATCTTTGCACCTGTGCAATAATTTATCAATCCTATCTTTGCCCCATTATTTTTGGTACCCATTATACCCAGAACAAATCTCTATGCCTTGGATTAAATGTATAACTAATTAACTACCTGCCTGAAATTTCAAATTTGATCACTGTTCTGCATCTGATTCGATAAAATATACCCATTAATTTGGGTGTTGGGTTTGGGTCATGATTATGTCTGATAGATGGCAATAGACTCACTCCATATTTACCTAATCGGATTAATGCATTATGCATCAGTTAGTTTAAATAGAATATAAAGAAGACTCCGGGAGAGAGTAGCGTATCAACTGTTATTTATTTTCATTAATTCGTCCTGGGAAGTCAGTGGCTTCTTTCACCACAGTGACAAACCCTGAACATATCTAGTTACCACCAACCCACTAAGAAGTAATGTCAATGAAAAAGTCTAAATTAAGGTTGCCTGTAAGAGATCGCTCTTAGCGATAAGGCCGCCTATTGGTAATTGTTTCTAGTTTATAAGTATTGTCTGTATGTTTTAATATTTGTGGTGACCAATATATAGTTATATTCTATTCTAAATTAACAATACTTTAACCCAACAGACGCGTGCAATAATGACGATCAACGAGGCGGTGCAGTCCGTGAACCCCAGCGTGTCAGTGAAGATGGCCATCGGCATCTACTTGTTCTCCAACGCGCTCCTGTCACTCGGCACTGAGCGGCACTACAAGTTCTTTGAGGCCACCATTTGGAACCGGGAGGTATGTGCTGTCATTTTGTTTTGTTTTACCTTTAAAAGGCTTATATGCCTTTGCCTTATACTAGTTATAAGGCCCGAGGTATTGATTTTTCTAAGTAATAGAGAATATAAGCAGTCCGTGATACTCTTGAGAGTGCTTACATAAAAGTATTTGATGAAGGAAGGCCATTATCAATAGCATAGTATTATAAGAATAAGTGATAACATTTCAGGTGGGAGACTATAGACAAATAAATAGCATGAATCACTCCTAGATAATTTGTTTTCATTATCAAGAAGGATTTACACCTGAAAAAATCAATGTATATAAATAATATCGTCGTTTATATTTTACATCTCTCATATTTTGTACCTATCTATGTAAAACTTACTTTACAATAATGTTCACTTGTTTTCACGAAGTCGTTTTCTATGCTTCGATTGTCACATAATACCATAATGGATTGCATTGCAAACCATATCACGAACACATTAATTCCTAGACTAATTCATAGACTATTTCTTAACACAGGACAGTGCCTACTGTCGCTGCATAAATATGCCGTCGAATTCATAGAATAAAATTTTGTAGGTCTAGGTCTAAGCTAACGTTTTGGAATCTCTAAATAATTTATTTTGTTTTACACATGAGTAATTTTGAATAAAGTGTTTGAAAAACCTACATAATTATACTTGCCTGTCTAGACTATTCAATGCCATTGTTTTTCTTATGTTTATGAGCATTTAAAAATCGATGGCTATAAATAAAGTCATTATTGGTTAGGTCACACAGTCAATAAAGCCGAACTTCTACTTGCTAAACTACTTGAACAAAAATCAAAGTCCCGAAATAAAAATAGATGAAAATACTATTTGAACAATTTTCTAAATTTGATATCAGATTTGACTACGGCATCGTCTTCTAATAACTAAATATTTACTCATCCGGTCATTGTTTTCTTAGAGAGTTGCATTATTATTGACTTGGCTAATAACGTTAAAAATATCTGGAAAAAATCTGTAATACAAAGGTAATTATATAAAAAGAAGTTCTTTTTCAGCTTATTGTGCTACTTCGAAAAAAAAAACGCCAATCTTCGTAACCGAAATAGGTTTCTCCCAGCTGACCCATCATCATCATACCAGCAAAGCAGCTTCCATCTTCCCAGTGTATCATTACCCATCCTTCCACAGATACTAGCGAGCTTCGCGCTGACAGAAGTGGCTCACGGCAGCGACGCGCGTCTCATGTGCACCACGGCTTCCTATGACCCCAAGAGCCGCGAGTTCGTGGTACACACCCCAGACTTCAAGGCCGCTAAATGCTGGGTTGGTAATCTAGGTAAAATATTGAGTATATTTTTTTATTGCAAGTTTAGCCACGATTCGTCATTATCGTTATGATTATGCGTTACCATCCTGCTAACGTGAAAGTTTGTAAACTGTATGGATGTTTGTTACTCTTTCACGGATTTTTATGACATTTGGTATGCATGAATTTATTTCTTGGATACCTGTCGAATACCTGAATGCATTAAATATATCATAAATATCTATCATGATAGAGATCAAGCTATATTTTTTCAACATATACATAATCCTAAATTTACTTTTGCTTCATTGTGTTTTGTTCAGTCACTATGGACTAGCTATGCGGTTTAAACTGCTATTATTGAAATTGAAGATATCATTGTACAGATCATAGTTATTTCCGAAGTTAATAGGTATTTATCCAACATAATGGCTGGTAAATTTACGAGCGAGCATGCGGGTTGGTCATGGCTATATGACAATCGTGTACAATAAATTATGATACTCATTTATACTGAAACTATTGAATTGAAACTAAATTCTTATTGCATTTTTTTATAACCTATTGTGTCTCGCTGCTGTTATTACAAACTTGTGCTAAGAAAGAAAGCCATAGTGATCAAAGGCACCAAATATTTTCATATAGATCAGACTTTCAGTAAAATTACAAGACCAACTAGGGCTTATCTCTGCGCGAAGCGTACAGCTTTAGCACCAGAAACAAATGATTGTAGTCGTCGTTACGTCACAATCACAAAAACTGTTACGGTTACAGCACCACCGCAGCCGGGCCAATGAGTCACGTGCTGGGTAGATAAGGAACTGTGAAGGTTAGCTTCGACTAAATTGAAACTAAAACTTTTTGATCAGGAAACCTACTTTTATTAGCCTATCTAGGTATGCTACGGCTATTTAAGAACTTTGTTTCTCGTATTTCGTCCTGTAGTATTTTTTATATGATCCCTCCTATGATCGGGGCGATGAATTCAAACTTCATTTCATCCAAATCAGTTTCGCCAATCATACGTTGTACTTATTAAACCTACCTAAATTGTTGTTATTGTTACTTTGGTCCATTATGTCCGTATTGTAGTGGTGGCATGTTTGTCCTAGCTTATTCTTCTGGTTAGTCTGGCCTATCTAAGCTAATATACATGTGCCTTATCTAACTGATCAGAATTCAGACCTTTCCTCTTTTGTCTAATTAAAGGCTTTGTAAAACTTGCTAATTAAGGGGTTGCCTTCGTAGGTCGGATACTGATGAACCTATTGTATAGTTTAGTTTGTTAAAATTCTTGTCCTCGTTGGTTCTAAAAAAAACCTCTTACCGGCAATAGTTTTCTCAGTTGGTCGCGTAGGACCTTCCTGTGCTTTTTACCGTTTTCTTATATAAGTTTTTTTCCTCAAGTCGAGGCCTAAATCGACCTAATTTGCTGATGATGAACGGTACTTTTCAAAGTATATAAAGAATCACCGTGCCTTCATTTTGAGTATACGTTGAACATAGTATGAATTAACAGAATACCGAATTAATTGGTACTACTGGAGTGGTGTGCGTAGTGTACGGTGTGCAATAGTGTGCGCGAGCCCTATAGGGATGTGCAGGGCCATCTAACGGCCAATTTGCCTTGTATGGATTTTTATACATCCTTCTTCACTAACTGTATACTTTATATTAGAAAGCCTTTAGCACTATTAAGCATTTGTTGCAACAGATCTAAAGACTGAAGATAAACTTTACAGTGTAAATGCTTAAATACCTAAATAGAATAGTAGAGTTAAAATAATACTGACATAGACAGCCGACACGTTTGCAAAATTTTAATTGTAAAATTTATAAACTATATTATTATGTGTACTTGAAACCGCATCAATAAATAAATCCATTGTGTTGTTATTTTTAGACTGAAAGTTAATGTAAGGTTAGACATAGGATAACAATTAAAACTTAAAGTTATCGCTTTTGTAATTGGCACTTCATTGTTTATTTTATTTATAGGTACTTACTTACTTTAATTAAATAGGTTTTAAAGTCCAATTGTGTGTCTCAACATGAAATCTTATCTATAAAAACCTAGAACAAGTTACAAAAAATGCAGACATAAATTTGCATAAAAATTTGCTTTACTCAAGAAACTCTACTCCTCTCCTCTTATTTATACGGATGACGGAAAAATACTAGCTTACATACTATTAACCAACTACAATCATAAAAAATATTAAGTTGTGTTGTGTTAAACTGTTAAACTATCCAATAAAACTAAAGTTTTCAACCTGTTTTTGTGCCGAATTTGATACCCTTACCCACAGAGCAGGCAATAATCGTCCACTACTGGACATAGGCTTCCCCAAAAGACCACTATACTTAGTATATTTTTTTTACAAACGAGTACTCAGTATCAGTATGTCTATTGCACATTTCCGATATTGACTGAGTGAGGGGGGGCATTGTGAGGACCAATAGCAACGCAGTAATAAATTACGTTAACCAATAGCAACACAGTAATACAAATTCAGTACCCGTTTGTAAAAAAAACTATTGAAAACTCCTCGGCCTTCCTTGACCAACCCCTACCAGCTATATTCACCTAGCAATAAACCCTCTTCTACCCTCAGGCCGCACCTGCACACACACGCTGCTATTCGCGCAGCTCATCACGCCAGACGGCACCAACCACGGACTGCACGGGTTCGTGGTGCCGGTGCGAGACCCCGCCACGCTGGAGACTTACCCCGGGCTGGTGGTGGGGGATATGGGAGAGAAGATTGGGGTTAATGGCATTGATAATGGGTAAGGCTCACTATGCACAGGCAGGAGGTTTCCTTAGCGCCACCAAGCGAGTAGCTCAGTAAAACGAACGTTCGAGAATCAATAGTTGGGTGACAATCTGGAGTTTATTTAAAGGTAATACATATATTTAATTTGGGGTTGAGATTTTAAATTATAATTTTGTGTGGTGCGATAACTGCAACGTGGCAAGCGTTGAGATAATTTTAAAACTCTCCAGTATCGCAGGAGTCCCACGTCTTGCAGTGGACTATTACGGGTTGTGTGTTTGAAACTTCGTGTTATTCGAGCTAAGATAAAAATGTATGAAAATCAAGATTAGTCAGAAATACGTTGTATTGTACTTTGTACAATTTTATCGGCACCTTTTTGCAGCTGAAAGATACATAGATCCCTATGACGATAATATTATTCAGGTGAGGTGCCTACATGCTGATAAAACGCAATGCGTTGTGTAGATAACAAACTAACTAAAACCTAGTTATTACCATAGCTAATGCATGTCAAAACCAAGAGTGGATGAGCACTTCTATCGACGGAAACTACTTATGCGAAACAGATTTAATTAAAATGTTATTAATTTAAAATGTAAACAAGGGTCTTCCTTGTAATCTATTAGGTAATGTGTATTGCTTTGATAACTAGCGAATTACATAATTTTAATAACAAAAATCACTAATTCTAAAGCAGTCTGTAGTATTTTTGCTATCAGGGACAAGATAAGAAGAATTAGTTTTTTTTGGTTAGACGGTTTCGCCTAACATTATCTGTTTTCCGCATGAATTATAACAAGATATCTATATGGATGCTTCTGTATTTTGTCCACAGGTTCATAATATTCAACCAGTACCGGATACCTCGGGAGAACTTGCTGAACAGAACTGCTGATGTCACAGAAGATGGCGTTTATGAGAGTTCCTTCTCAGAACCATCCAAGATGTTAGGGGCTGCACTAGAGAACCTTTCCGCAGGTGAGGTTTGAACCTTAGGTACTAGTATTAAAGTCTTAATTTAATAATCACGCCTAGTGACAAGTAGTCCTGGTAAATGGAAAAAATATATAACCATGAACAATCAGGGGTAATAGCAATGATTAAGTCATAAATTATCAATAATTATTGACGACCGAATGGCGTAGTGGTTAGTGGCCCTGACTGCTATGCCGAAGGTCCCGGGTTCGATTCCCGGCTGGGGCAGATATTTGTTTAAAGACAGATATTTGTACTCGGGTCTTGGGTGTTGATATTTATTTGTGTAGATATATCAGCTGCCTGACACCCATAACACAGGTTCTGCCTAGCTTGGGTTCGGATGGCCGTGTGTGAGATGTCCCCACACATATTATTATTATGTCTTTACCGTCTCGGGACCATGGGGTCCCGGGCATTTGGAAGGCGTGCATGGGGCCGAAGCCAACATGTAGAGGCCCGTTTGACAACATTAATCTATATGAAATGTGACACCAACCGACGATTTTCCCTGTGCAGACTATAGAGTAAACCCAAGGAAAATCCCCGGTTAGTGCAGGACTATTGTAGGATATGGAGAAAACTAATACAGGGTTATGGAAGGGGGTGTTAAATGGACTGGGTAACTGGGCCTATGGAAGGACTATGGCCCCTGCCTGACCTATATGTTTCACACACGGATAAAAAGGCAGGGGGTGACACGCACACACAGTAAATGGGCCCCCCAAAACAGTCGCTAGCACATTACAGTGACGTAGCAACAAGGGGGCAACGTGGCATGAGGTGCTAAGGATGGAGAGGTATTCCACGGCTCTCAGGACAATCGCGTTATCGGTCAAGATCCCTACAAGCACCTTACTGGGTAATACATCCTTCCTCGAGCATTGTTGCTCTAGCGGTACACCACTCAAGCCAGCCAATGAAGACAAGTAAGAGGTGGGAGATCCTGTTCCTCGTCAGTGTTCACTCTGGACAACCAATAAAGGCAAGCCAGAGATGAGGAACAGGGGTTCTCCCCGGCATCGGGCGGGTGGGGTCGCTAATGCCCAACAGCTCGCCACAAGCTGCCCTGCCGCTTTATTATTATTATTATTATTATTAATTATTAGGTATATTTGTTATTTTTCTACATCTACAATATTTAATGCCTACATAACCGTCCATATAATTAATCCCTCTTTATTTGCTTCTGTAGGTCGCATAGGCATAATGCAGGAGAGTTGCCACACGATATCGAGCGCTGTGGCTATAGCAATAAGGTATGCGGCCACGAGGAGGCAGTTTGGCGCTAAAGATGACGAAATACCACTTCTAGAGTATGAGTTACATGTGAGTATAATGTAGGATCTTTATTATGATGTAAAATAAAATAAAATACATAATATAAAAAAGAACAGTCTAAACACAGTCTAAGAACCACATCATTAAAACAGGTTAGTGATAATTACACTACAGCTTGGTTCAAGTAAAATGAACACTTTTGGAAAGAAACCTCTACTGCCGCTCTAGTGATTTTGCTCATCTTTCGTGAATCGAAGTATACAACAAATATGTCGTTTTTTTTCAGCAATGGCGTCTTTTCGGCTACGTGTCAGCAGCAGTCGTGTTCCGAGTGTACATAGAGAAGTTCGCAAGAATATACCTGAATATTGTAGAGAAGTCAAACGCGGGACTCAAAGTGGACAACTTGGTAAGCACTCATAACTATTTACACGATAACACCTTATACCTCTTTATGATACGAATTTTCAATAAATATCGCTAGAGTCAAGAAATTAGGACCTATCGTACGCCAGTAGGTATTCTTATATTAGTTCGGATTTTCTTCATAACCTTATCCTCATTTGTGCTGAGGTATTTAAAAAGAGCTTGTATGTATGAATAGATTAAATATTCTTCAACTCGTCTTTATTTTATCTGTGACTGTGATCCTAAATAAGGATCAAAATATTGGTATTCTTTCTCTTTTGTTGATTTTACAAAAGTGTATAAACACATAATTTCATTGAGACAACTCCAACCATATCATAATATTTGCATTCACACAACCCATCGCCTCTCTTATTCTTCGCCTCATCCTCCTCACCCCTGACATAGCCCATGACTTAGATTTGCAAATATTGTTTGTACAGAGCGCGGCGGTTTCAGAGATCCACGCGATGGTGTCGTGCAGCAAGCCGCTGCTCACGTGGACCACGCTTGACGCCGTACAGCAGTGCCGCGAGGCCTGCGGTGGCCACGGCTATCTGAAGGTAACCATACACATGCTGTAGCACAGAGGCGTGCGGGGGACACGGCTATCTGAAGGTAACCATACAGATGAAATATCGTCTTCTTCTTCCTAGCCTTTTCCTTATTTAGGGTCGGCCTTGTGCGTCATGAGTCCATGACACGCCATTTTACCCTATTGTTATACTACTTTAACCTGGAATAAACTAGCAAGCGCTGAAACAACATACGATTAATCGACACGAATGGCACAGTGAATTCAGTCAAAATTAGTTTTGAGCAGAACTTTATGCGTGAAGGTAGAAAAAAAAGTCATCATTTTCGGCCTGCATTCATTCAGGAGGATGTAGATAGAAAACTATTTCGGCTGTGTGCTGAAGGGTGCCCCATAATACGTTTGTCTGTTTGTAGTCCACCATACAAAATAATACAGATAAAGATTAGTTAAAAATTCATGAAAATGTTCGTATTTGCTTTAATTAATCGTAGCCTAGTTAATCCTATTATTACCTATTTGACTGAATATAATCAATCAAAATAATGCTTTCACTCCTCATAATGAGTAATACAGTGATAAGATAACATACCAATCATATTCGATTAATTACATGATTTAACAACTATCAATTCACTTGAAGACAGGATATACATAACTATCGGAAATCTGTTGTGTAAATATCAATCTGGTTAGGAATTATTAAATTGATTTCACAGATATTTAGGCCTTGTAATTATCATTTTATCATACAAATGCCTCTGTGATCTAGTACCTAATAAAGAAACTCTGCTTCAACACCCAGGCCCAGTCCCGGTTTTAGGCCGGGTGGGACCATCATTAGTGAGATTGGCCACCGTAGTAAAAAAAACGGCTAGAGTACCTACATATTATCACTAATTTGAAACGGTCTGGGTCAACGCCTACTTTCGGTATCGGCAGGCATCTGGATTTTAGGACATAAATGACATAAAACGCATTAACTTCGTAGCAATAAAGTAAAATTTTCCTTGATAATATGGACGAGTATGTAACAAAAATTCCGCTTCAGCATAAATCATGGACATTTCTACTTTATTGCAAGAAGCTAATGTATAATCCTATTTATCACCTAAAATCCTGATGCCTGCCGATGCCGATAATGTACTCTGACATAATGTAAAACCCAACCTGTACTTTCCCCAGTGCGCAAACCTGGGCGACCTCCGCTGCAACCACGAGCCGACCGTCACCTACGAGGGAGACAACAACGTGCTGTCCCAGCAGACCGGCAACTGGCTGCTGCGGCAGTACGAGCAGGCGGCCGGCGGCGTGGACTCCCCGCTCGGGACTGTGACCTTCTTGACCAGGTGCCAGGATATACTGGAAGACAAGTTCTCGTGTGACAGGACTGAGCAGCTGAAGGATGTCAAATGTGAGTATGTGAAAGACCCTGGATTGTGGGTAAAATGCCAAGTCTCATGCAGTTTTCTGGTCCAGTCTGTGAAAGATACCATAACTGCACCCTCTAAGTCCACGACTTCAAAAGTTGTATGGATAGAGCTGTACGCGATAAGACCGCCTTTAGCATTTTAATTAAGTAATATACTTCTATTTTTCTAGGTGTACAAATAAAGAGTACCTACTCTGTTATATAGCTTACAATTCAGATTTTTTGCTATTTAGAATTACTTAAATAAAATCCTTCGGTTTGAACCCTCTTTTCATGATGACCGTTGTTCATATTTTTAAATTTTTTAATGGTATACTTTCCAGTCATAACATCAACATACCAATGGCTGCTGTGCTGGCTACTGAAGGAAACACACCAACAGTACGAAAGCGAGGTATCTAAAGGACAGTCGAAGTTCGAAGCAAAATCCAAATGCCAAGTGTACAGATGGAAGACATTATCCAGGGTCTACGCAGAGTACCTCGCTATTATATTCTGTTCAGAGTCTGTCAGTCAGGAAGATACAGGACTGAGGCCGGTGTTAAATAAGTTGCTAGTTATGTATGGACTGTGGTCTTTGGATCAGCATTTGGTGGAATTATATCAAGGTAAGTTTTGCCACACCTACATTTTATACTTAAAAGATTATATTTAAGGTTAGAGCTTATTTAAGCCACTATCTGCTTTTCTATAACCTTTCGTATTGGTCTGTCGTATTGACAACAGTGAATTCCAGGGGAGTGCGAAGCGTTTTTGTTAGTATAGAGTATTTTTTATACGCCATCTGTGGGATCGAAAACCCCATGCTACAAACATTCAGCTAGAAATAATACATTTACCATATAATAAACATGATTGTATATTTACCAGGTGGTTTCGCAAGCGGCGACTCTCTAGCGCGCCTGCTGCGGGAGGCCATCTTGGAAATGTGTGCGCAGCTGAAGCTCGAGGTGGTGAGCGTGGTGGACGCGCTCGCGCCCACCGACTTCGTGCTCAACTCTGTGCTCGGGAAGAGCGATGGAAATGTGAGTTACACTTTATTTCCTATGGCCAGTTATAGTTACC
Source organism: Plutella xylostella (assembly GCF_932276165.1). Classification (NCBI taxonomy): domain Eukaryota; kingdom Metazoa; phylum Arthropoda; class Insecta; order Lepidoptera; family Plutellidae; genus Plutella; species Plutella xylostella. Next base: position 8,346,280 of record NC_063990.1, read on the forward strand.
TGCTGTGATGGTTATCGTCACTGTAACGCAGATAACTGGGAAACAGCTTCGAGTTTCGAACTCTGGGTTTCAACCTTTCAGGGTACGCCAGACGTAAATTAATGATTAGGGGATACATTACTCGAGCAAGCTCACGACTATTTATCATCATCATTATAATCGTCATGAGACCGTAATCGTCCACTGCTAGTCATAATCATAATCCTCTCCCATAAGTACCTATGACCACAATAACTGTTTCGCATAATTCATCTGTATGTTTCCATTCGCAGCTATACAAGAACCTGCAGAAGGCTCTGTTCGGCGGGCCGGGCGCCATGGAGCGCGCCTCCTGGTGGCGGGAGGTCGTCAACTCGGCGCCCTCCAAACTGTGAGCTAACACGGGTTATAATATTGATAGTTTGGGTTAAGTTTGAGGCGAAACTTGAGGGATTGTTAATTGGGGTAACGTATGCGGCTGTTGGTTTTCATGAGTGAAAATACGTCATGTTACCTTTCAGGATGTTTTTCGGCACAATTTTTATTGATTTTGCTTGTACTTTCGAGTGAAAAGTTAGATGTTTCTATGTGCCATACGGGATTTGATAAGTCATGCAAAACGGCCTTTGGTTTAGTTTTTATTTGTATCACTGTTAGAAGTAAAGATATCTAATGTAATAGTAATAGAATTTTATAAAATATTCATCTAAATGTCGTGTAATTGTTAAAAACAGGGACTTCATTCTATAGAAAATAATTAAATTTTATCAAATGTGTTCTACTAATGTAATTAATAGACCACTAATTGTAGATGAATCGTTCACCATCATAAAATTTTATATAATAGAGAATAGTTCTGTAAGCATTCCAAAATAACAATGTTCTTGTCTGTTGTATGCATTTTTTTTATCTTGCACAGACTTAACCGACTCTATCCATGTATTTATAATCGTTAGATAGAGTATATAATATGTTTGTACGTTGTACCTAGTTAGACGTGCCAAACATTCTCGATTATTCAAGAATAGTATATAAAAACATTTTAAAATGATTTATAAAGAAAAAAGTAAGTATGTATTGACACAGTGCAGTGCAACAGTGCAAGAAACACGAATGGCTTATACATTTAAAAAAAATCCAGGAAATAACCAGGAATTTATTTTTTATTAGGTATTTCCAGATGTTTTTTGAATTTTGAAACGAATACTCACCGGTATGTTTGTAATGAGTCGCTCTGGTAATATTGACAATCGTACAATGTGGTCTAAATATAAAATTTAAACTAATTTCATCAAAACACATTTATGCTTGAATTAAGTGAATGTTATGTATGTTACCAAATGTGGTATCTTTCATATATTTATGTATAGGTACTTGATTTTTTATCGCACCTATTATGCACATAGTGATTTAACTGCACATTTGTGCGTTTTGTTATACCTCGTTTAAGAAGTATTATATTCTGTTATATTTCCAACAGCTATGGTCTAGATCTAGACTAATGACTAGGTATATAATAAATTAACTATTTAGTTCAATTTATTTCACATAATTATTGTTTGAGCGAGATGTGTAGTGTCATAATTTGTAAATGCGCATTTATTTTGTACTAAATATAATTTGAAATTATTCTGTTACTGAAATAAATATATTTTTTATATTTTAATATTCATGGCCGAAATGAAATTAAAGTAATTTTGTATCTATAAAAATATGGGATTAATCTGAGATTTCCAAAATATTTTAAATAAATAATGTTATTATTCTTTTTTCGTATAAAGAAATTATGTGAATAAATTCAAATCACGGTATACCTACAAATTTAACGATTTATTTTTGTTTAAGATTTTATGAAATTGTTCAAATGTTAAAATCATGGTAACAGAAGGAATTTATGCTTTTAAATAAACTTGATCATTCCTTCAAACCGTCTAGATATTTTTTTATATTTTAATATTAATATTGTATAGAAAATTATATGTGTACCTATATCACTCCTTAGAAGTGCCTTCCACTATTAAAATATATAATTATACCTATATGTTAGTTAGTGTTTGGTGTTATTTTTTAGATAAGCTAAATGTTCGTAATGAGAATTTGTTCTCCGAAAATAAATAAATATTATTAATAATAACTGAAGTTTTTCTGAAACCCTTTTTCAGTTTGATTTTCTGTTTTTGAAAAGCTGCCACACGATGTACCCAAAAATTACGCTAAATACAGGTCAAATATAGGAATTAACTACACAATATAAATATGAAGCCAAGCCTAAGGCCGCGTTCACGACGACTTGACGACGACGCCAGCGTATTATTTACCTACTGTGTGGCGGATATTTGAGACATTGACTGTCAGTTTCACAGTTGAGGACGTCAAGATAAGCAGAGTTTGAGTATGAAATGCAGCGCTGTGATTGGCTGAACTATCATTGAGAAGGTCTTAAGTTCATGCTTAGGTAGATTTACTCAAATGTGAAACTGAGCCTGAGTAAGAGTTTTGATTATGACTGTTCCTATGGACCCACGTCTTTCAACATTATATTATTTATAAAGGTATGGTGCATACAAAATAAATATACTTGTTTGCTTCATAGATTTATTCAACCGTTAGTTACAGTAAGTTTTGAGCTCTCAATCGACACTCTAATGTTTAGTGAAGAAGACTAGTGTAGAATTTTAAATTGTAAAGTACAAAGAGATGATCACTATATTTATTCCATAAGAGTAAAATGGTGCATCAGTGAATTATGAAAAGTGTATTACAGTGAGTGAATTTTTTTTTTGAGAATGTTTTAAAATAGTAACGTTTATAGTTAATTTTAAAGTACCTTAATCACTCAGTCATTCTATCACACAGTGCCGTGTTAAATGCATTCACTATGAATTAACAAAAATATTGAATACAATCGTGTTATAAAATATATCAGAAATAACAGTTTGATATACTTATCTAATATTATAGGTACTTTTATCCTTTTAAAGTTAGTCTTGTTAGTTTTTTTTAAGTTCATAACGACTATCATTCGGTTTTTTTCATATTTTAACATATAAATACACTTAATAATACATATCAAGGTAAATAATAATTTAACTACAATAGTAAACAACCTTTTTAGTAAAAATACGAATACTAATACAAAAGTCTGTATTTTAAACTCAGATACTAAATTACAGTCGATTGTCCAGTGATTAGCTGACCTATTGTTCTATTGGCGGGACAATCGACTGTTGATTAACCGTTCAGAATCTGTCAACTTATTATCTGTGATTAAAAAGCAGACTTTAGATTACGACAACGCTAACTTTGTTGTCGATCTCTAAGCTAAAGGCTGTTGATGAAGCAGTATGTGTCCTCCAATTATTTTCACTGATATAAATAAGTACAGTTTAGTCAATAAAGTAGAATTCTATTCTACAGTTGACTCCAACAACATTTTATACCATGTCTAAATGTAACAAATGAGTCAGGTTTTGTGTTCAGGAAAAACTAATTTGTATGAACAATGCCAATTACTTCATTGGCGGTTTGTAAAAGTTCCTTTTCACAAGGTAAAAAAGTGTATAGATGCAGTATATTGGAGCTGACTGTACCGTACCTATTGGCGTGTTAAGAAAGCGGATGTCATATCGAGATGTAGGATATGCCACTGTTTCCTTCTATAATTACTTAAAAAACCAAACAAATCTAGTCCGTTTTAATAAAACTTACTCAATTTGAATCGGTGGATTAACATGGCTCGTAAATATAATATAAAACCCAATCATACTTAAGTACATGTCAATTAAAACTAAAACTATAGTAGCTGTCAGTACTTATCTTAACTATATTTAATAAGTTTAAGTATATTAGTGTCAGATTCGCTTTTCTATTGCAACTTAAAATCATATTAAAAACATATAATAGCATAAACACAAAGATTAGATATAATCTAGGATGTTGCCAATACCATGGTTACAACCATAACGTGGCCTAGCCACTTTCATCTGTCAGTCTTTAGAAAAATAGCGAAAAAGGTGTAATTTCCCATATAGGTAGTCACGGGATTAACATTATAGCCATAGCAAAGTAATATTTTTTTTCGTAAATTTCGAAAGTCTTATATAAAAGTTGTTTCTTTTTAAACTTCGTTAACTAAAAGTAGCCCCCAACCCGCCTTCGATACTTTGAATGAAGCCCGTATGGGACAGTTGTTTTTTTTCGTGATTTCTGTGCTTGTTTTTCTGCCGCCACCGACGCGACGGCAGGTTTAATAATAAAATCGTATGTATATATACGCATCCGTCCTCTCTCTCTCTCTCTCTCTCTAAAGTCTGCTTTTCCATCTATAATTTCTCACAAGTCATAAAAGTAAGAGCCCTGCTCAAAAAATATAAAAACTATAATACTCTGAACTACTAATAAGAACACCAAGATTTACACGTTAAATTTTGTATGTATACGAAGTATAAACACACAATCAGTATCAAAGACTAAAGAGCAACATTTAGAGCAATCAAAGTTTAACTATTATCACTATCACTTATAGTGGAGCTCGTCATTCTTATGACGGGGTTCTGCGTGGAATCGCTGGAGTCACATTCCACCATCAGGATATCATCAGGACTTTCGTTTCTGTCCGAGTTACTCTCAGTATACGTCGGAGACTTATCCTCAATCACAGCCTTCAAATAAGACTCTCTATCTAAAATAGTCGTGTCTCTAGCTAACGCTAGCACATCTAATGACATCATACTTTTTGACTTCTCAGTCTTGGTCAAAGGTATTGAATTCTCGACTACAGCCTCACGGCTTCTGGACTTGGTCCTGTTTAAATTGGATCCACTATTCCACGCGTCACTCGGAGGTACGGATTTGTTGCCAGAGTTGGTGCTAGTGGACGGGGCGCTGGCATTTCTTTCCGTGAACTTCGACCTCTTCTGCTGGTTGCTCTCCTTCATCATGAGTAGTTGGTCTAGCTTGTTGATGGTCTCGTTCAGTTCCAGCGCCCAGGCGTCGTCTGTCTCGACGTCCTTGCTGTCTATGGGTTTGAGGGCTAGTTCCCGCACGCGCATGCGCAGTTGTTTGAGGCTGGACTCGTCGTCGATGTCGGCGGAGGGGTCGGAGGTCTCCGGCTTCGGTTCTAGTTGGTCCTCGTCGATGATTGGGTCCCGCTCCGCGCCCACGCCCGGCTCTCGGGGACCCACTGGTATGGGATCTTTATCTGGAAAAAATATGATGTTGTTTTTTAATGTGCTACAGGCTGTAACTGAATAAAAAATTGGAGGATTGCAAGAAGGGTTTTAACAGTCAAAATTATACCCAAGATTTTATTTGCGCTAGGACTAAAGAGCTGACAACACAAAAAATCATAGAATATTACCTGGTGGGTATTCCCCGCGACTGCGATGTATCTCTTCAGAAATCTCCTCAAGCGCCTTCAGAGACTTGGAGTAGCGGCCCTTGGCGTCGGCTATGAGCTTCTGTAGCTTCTCTATCTTCTCGTTCTGCGTCTGCAGTTGTTCGTCGCACAGTTTCTTCTCCTCGAAGTAGAGGCGCGACTTGACTATGTTGCGTTTTAACGAGTCCTCCAGTTGTGCCACCTAGTGGGAGGTAAATCAATTAATTGTTGAAATAATTGCGATGTTTCTTTCTTATCTGTTTTTGTTGTGTAGGTAAGGAATGCTGGAGTGGTACTGATACTTATGTAGTTATAGTTATAGCTGTTCCCGCGCGCTTCGCTTCGCTTCGCCTTAAAAAGTTTTCCCGTGGGAATTCCGGGATAAAAAGTAGCCTATGTTCTTTCCCAGGGTCTAGACCGTATGTATACCAAATTTCATTGAAAGCCGTTCAGTAGTTTTGGCGTGAAAGAGTAACAGACAGACAGACACAGTTACTTTCGCATTTATAATATTACTAGCTGTTCCCGCGCGCTTCACTTCGCCTTAAAAAGTTTCCCCGTGGGAATTCCGGGATAAAAAGTAGCCTATGTTCTTTCCCAGGGTCTAGACCGTATGTATACCAAATTTCATTCAAATCCGTTCAGTAGTTTTGGCGTGAAAGAGTAACAGACAGACAGACAGACAGACAGACAGACACAGTTACTTTCGCATTTATAATATTAGTAAGGATTATATTATTATATTATATTACTTAGGATGGGAAAGATAAATATTTTGGAAAGATAACTACTAAGGCGAAATAAAAAAGACCTTCGTGAAGTTAACTAAAAAGGACTGCCTGAATAATGATGTCGTACCTTTCGCTCAGCCGCGATGTAGTTCGCTGCTTTCTTTTGATGTTCGCGACCGCTGTCTGCCTTCCTCTTCTCTGCATCCATAACCTGTGAAGAATACAAACCATTCATACAGTATATACTTACACAAATGTTAAAATTAACTATAAATATGATTTGGATCACCATCCATTCTATTCTATTCTATTCTCTGTGGGGGTGTAAGTACCTGCACCTAGCTCTCTCGAATGGAACCTTTGTGCATATCCCCAAGGTCTAAACTGCCTTCCTAAGCTTGGACCATTTCCCACCACGCTGGTCCAATGCGGGTTGGTGGGTTCACATATTTAGATTGATGTGCTAAATCTAGATATGCAGGTTTCCTCACGATGTTTTCCTTCACCGTAAGAGCGATGGTATACATTGTACTTAAATTCAGAAAAGAACTCATTGGTACATGTCAGCGCCGGGATTCGAACCCGCATCTCTTGATTGAGAAGCGGGCGCTCACCCGACTGAGCTACCACCGCTTGGATCACCATTTAACTAATTATAATTTCAACCCGATCCAATTACCTAGGTAAGTACGGTGGCCTGCGCCTAAAAGTATACAGGCGGAGTTTTTAAAATAGCGATCTCAAGCTCACATACTGCTCAAGGACATCGACATAAACACCACTGCTACACACATCACACACAACCCGCCCCCGGATTTATAAAAGATGTAGCTGGTCCCTTCATCATCAGGGATCGCGATTTTAAAAACTCCGCCTGTATACTTTTAGGCGCAGGCCACCGTACATTGAACAATAAAAATCTTAAGTGATCGTTACTTTTATCGTCTCAGTTCTGATTAGGTCAAACGTTTACCAACCCTTATACCCATTTTATGATAGTTTAAAATTGAAATAAACCACAACGCACTAATGGTACCTCATCCTAGAGGTATAAATAAATATATCTATAGGTATGTACATATGATGATGCATACCTTGATGATGGCATGGTTGAGCACCTCCTGCCAGTTGCTGTCGAACTGCCACTCGTCCTGCTTGCTCACGAAGCGCTGCTCCGCCAACGTCACCGTCTCCTTGGCAGCCGCGTGAAGTTCTATGGGAAATATATTGTAATTATTATTAATAACTAAAATGACAAAAATCGTGATGCTTTTGTGATAGATCTGTCACTAGGCACACAAGGGGGGTTGGGACAGATGTGTTACAATACAAGGCATAACAAAGGTTAAGGAGGTTCGTGTTCAGGTTAAAGTAGCTAAACGTGCAATAGCGATGAGCTGGGTTCGGGATTTCTCTGAACGATCACATTGTGAAAACAGAAAAGGCTGAGGGCAGAAAAGTAGTCCATAGCAGAGTCAACGTCTTTTTACTGATGATGATAATGACTAATGCTGCCCAGGACAGGTTCTTATACTTCTAATCAACGGATGCGAAACTATTTGCACTAAATTTCTCTTACAAGAGCATGTAGTTTATAGATATACGTATAAATACCTACGTATTTATTTACACAACGCATTTTAAATGTGAAATGTAAATAGCGTAGTCGGCTATGTTTGTTCGCACAACGGTGTTATCGTACGCAAACACAAACTAACCATTTCAACCAATGACAAGGTCACCAGCGAGATAAGTGGATTAAATGAAAACGTTCCTGCTCTGTTTATTTTTACCTTTTTTAATTTAGTGTAGCGATTTCAGAACGGAATTTTTGCAGTTCGATTCTAAGAAGGTCGAAGCTTACCTACTGATTCAATTATGCACTACGGATTTTAATTAACATAATTATCATATCTGAATTCAAAAGCACCAAGCTGACAAAAGCACCAGTTAAAAACTAACTCCGGCATCAATGATCAGATATGTTCTTGTGTTGTGGGCAAAGTACGTGTATTTATGGAACCAGTTTCTACGTACCCAGTACAAAACTTACCAAGCCCTTACTGTAACTTGAACACAGTGATACAAATTCAAAATTATTTCTAAAAATACATTTTTACCCCACTAGGCGTTTTAGATAAAGCATTGCTTCCATGTTAACTGATAAATTGAACCCTGATAGTCTACATCCTGCGAGGCACGCCGACTCTAACTGCATTATTTATTAACATTAATAACTTTTATAGCGGCAGTCCATTAAAAACACAATTAGATTAATTGCCAAGTAAACATGTTATTTCAATGTTATCTAACTTTTTCATAACTGCTTATTTTTCTGCTATTTATAGCTAGCACCTAGCTGTAATATTAATAGTGATATCATATTTTTGTATTAAAAAAAAGGATTGTTACATACATATTATAATAACGAAGAAATGATTCACCTATCTGGTAAATCATTGCGCGGAGATGCTAGCTTCAGCTACTAATTAAAATTCATTTACACAGCACATACTAAGCTTGCGCATACGCAACCACATGTGTGCCTATTATCTGTGATAATTGTTCAAATTCCCTCATACCTAGACGAGATGTATCGTATTATCATTCGTATTCCGGACAGTGTTTCTATTTTATCTGCGGCATATTAATCTCTTATGATTATGATGACTAAAATGATAAGGCAATCAATGCAGTAATGATAATAAATCACTGCATGAGGAAACCTTAACTCTACTCATGAAACATCGAAAAATTTATATTCGTGATCGGAGAAATAAAATGATATTGGTAACTTTCAGGGGTTTTAACTTCAATCAAGATGGTTTAGAATGCCAGAATACAGAGAATATACCGCGTACGGCTGCGGCTGTTTCTATAGAATTGCTCAACGTATACGTAATTGTGTGTGAAATGTTCTGTTGCCGTGTTAGTTCCATTCACAGGTATGCTTGTATGTAGGTATACGTACGTGGGCATAATGTTTGATGACCTGCTAAAGGCCGGAAATTTTCTTTTAGGAACAAGCAAGTATATGACCCGTTAGGTCTACGAATGGAGCCTCCTCGAGTAAGTTGACCTATCTTATCACCTATTCTTTATGTAGTCAGAAAATGACAACTAATCGGACAGGCTAATTCTTTCACTACGACAACAAAGTTTGTCCAGCTCCAGCTCTATAATTTATCACCGACACGCTTGAAGAACCATAGTCATCGCCACTTTAAGAAGAGCAAGACACATAACTTTCTACCTGCTACTGCACGGTAACCTTCTGGCTAAAGATTTCACCAGGGTCATAAACTCTACAACAACACTCGCCGCTAGCTCTCTGAAACTGCAAGGCAGCCTTCTGGCTATCTAATCGTTTCACCATGGTCATGTAATATACTCTAGCTAGATTATAACACTCACCGCTAGCCCTCTGAAACTGCACGGCCGCCTTCTGGCAGTCGGCCCTGGCGGCGGCGGCTGCGGCCCCCGCGTCGTAGTACGGGCGGGACTTGTCCACGCACGAGCCGAGCCGCTTGCTGAGCGCCTGCAGCCGCCGCGACGTCTCCGCTAGGAGCAGGTGGAAGGTCTTTGTTGACTCCTGGAAGAGAGAAGTTTGAGGTTCATGTGAAAGTGGGAATGGGATGTGATCAGTGTTGATGGTATAAAAATTTTTTTTGATACAAGCAAACCGGGGCTCAATCTACAAAGACCTACCTAAATGCCTATGTGATTGTGTCGAAAACACGAGGACTTTTGAAGGGCTGTGGTTTTGATGAAATCTTTAGGTGATTGGCGGCACTTTCGATCGATACTCAATTGAGTAGGTCCATCTTTACTAAGTACTTATAGTGAATTGATCGATAAGACACCATTTACTCAAAAAACTAATATTTATCAATGCCTTATTTTTATAATTATCATTCATTAGCTACGTACCTACCTATGGTAACAACGGTAGGTCGGTAGGTACTATATTTAAGTAATGAATTCCGATACCATTGTTTTATAAAGCTCTCTATCATTCATCATTCATTATATTTCCAGGTGGTCATAGTTATATGTTTCGTAATTAGGGAGTTACGTTGACGGATCATCAATTTACGGTCACCAGCGACGTTAAAAGTGGGTCAGCCAATCCTACGCATTATCCGATCGATCAGAACGCAAATTAGCAATCATTCATGCGTATTTATAAATCCGCAACGTTACTACAGGTAGCCCGCGGAGAATTAGGGCGACCAAACATTACCGGGATCGTTTCTCATAATTAAAATGCCATGACAAAACCTGGAATAACTTTGTACTCGTATAAGGTTAGTTAATGCTTGGGGCAGTGGAACGTTCTCTATCACCACTGAAGTCTCTAGATTCCTTTCATCGATTTGCGCAGGTTATGATATTGTATAGTGTTTGTATTATCGTACATAGCTCTGAGTTTATAATCAACGTCGAGTGTTACGCTACAAGTTATGTCACGATCACGACCCCAAAGCATTATTTGATTGAATGTCAAGGCAGATATACTATAATGTCTATAATACATTACCTACATATTATACATACATATTATGCACAATACAGTCGCTTCACTATACAACTCGGTTTTTTCCAAACAGATTAAATTCAAGGTGGTTTATATTATACAATACATATTATATTTAATGAAATGGGACTAACAGTATAGGTATTAGCTTATGTCGTATTTCAGACTATAAATCCTATCAACTTTCGCCTTCAACTGATTTCCCGGTTATGTACATGATGAGGGTCATATAACGGTCAGCAACAGGCGGACCGCGGTCCGTTCGCGGACCGCGAAAGGTTCAACCTCGGACCGCCAAATATTGTAATGTAGGCATGTCAAGTATAAATAAATACGTAATATTTTGAAACAATCTATCTTAGTACCTACCTAATCTAATTAATCTGTTTTACAACATCTACATCCATCAAAAACATCGCGCCGCCGCCGCGCGGCCCGCGCCGTAGAGTCGCCGCGTGCGCTCTGTTCATAGGTACTTATAGCTTCTCCGACGACCATAATAATTAAAATAAGGAGAACTCAGAAGAAGACATTGCAGTGTTTACAAAACTTTTGGCCGATCTTAGCAACGAAATCGCCACAAGGTTCCAAGACTTTGCAGAGATGGGCAAGCTATCTCTGTTTCTTAAGTCACCCAACTTCAAAGTTGATGCAGCCGCCGAATGGACAGATGTGGCTGCCAAGTAAAAGTCCTTGCTGCCAAGTTATTTCATCTGCCAAAGGCGTCACTTCAAAGTCAAATGGAAATAATCGATCTGCAGAAAACAAATATATACTCTAAGGCAGAGAATATGTGTCTTTGCAAATATATAAAGGTGTCAACTGAAGAATTTTGGGTCAAACATGTCCCAGGCAAAAAAACTTGCCATAAATTTTGCGACTATGTTTGGTAAAACATACCTACATATACGAAACATCTTTTTTACTTAAATGATTTTTTTTAAACAAATATCGTTTGAGTTTAACATACGCTCACTTAGAAGACACTCTTCGAATTAGCTGTTCTTCAGGAGAACCAAACTATAAAAATCTGGCTTAAGGCCGCCGATGCAATTTTTGACACTAATTAGTAAGTTATAAATAGCTGTAAGTACTTAGTTATTATCAGTTCTTTCTTTCTGGACCTTTTAAAATTTTTCGACCAATATCCGGACTCTACCTAAAACTACTTGCCGACCCCTAGTCTATACTCTGTAGATTGTATGTTTTATGGAAATAACGACAACATAATTTTACACACACACACACACAATGCACAGATAATAATATATGTTATCAACATGCCCGTGACTATGACCATGGTGACTTCAGTTCAGCTGTTGAATTATCTACAGAATTACGAAAGTAAACGACGTTGTATTGTAGGCCGTCGAAACAGTTTATATATCTTGCAAGGGCACATAGCTACTCCACTAAGTGTCTGTTAATTACACATTTTAAAGAAAGTTTCCGCTAGCACAGTTCGAATATTTCATATGGCATCATAGATAAACAGGACAGAGTCAAATCGGACAATGTCATGAGAAAGTATGGGTAAACAAGGAAAAGCCGATATATTGTAACAATACCTCATGTAGCCATCGTAAGAGAAAATATTGACTTTAGTCTTCCTACGTATTAGTAGTGAGTATGTACCTAGATGTCACATTTGTTTTTAAATATTAAACACGGTGCCGAGCCCATGTGGTGAGGTAATATAACCGCTTGGGCTGGGCCCGTTGGGTAACAAGTCGGGGAGATGGGGGCGCGCACAATTGACCTTTATGTCAAGTGATTGGCACCGGGGTTACCGCACAACCGCCACACATGATGTTACGCTACTCAACTGTTAGTAGCTAGCTATACAGCGCTGCTCATACGTGGGTGTATTTTGGAGGGAAAACGTGGTACTATAGAATCTACCATGTCCCATAAAGCATTGTACGGTTATTGTATGGTTGGTTAGGCTTACCTACAACACAATGCCAATGTAGGTAGTGTAATAAAATAGGTTATACTTGTGGTCATTGATAATCTATAGATTATTATAAGAAGAGATTTCTTAGCTAATCCTAGCACAGCAGGGCCCAAGCGCAATGATTGAATCTGACTAAACATAACACCGATACATTACATCGGGCGCTTTAGCTCAGTGCAACCAGCGCCAATGTAGTTGAATAACACACAGTGAATGGACACACCTGAGTGAGACGTCATGCTCGGGAGATCGCTAACTGTTCGCAGGTGCGGTTTGACTACCGCGGTTGATGCCAGATGACGACTTATGTGGTTCATTGATGTTGTCTATTCTGTTATATTACAAGGTTAATATATTTTTTACCTAGGTAATCAATATATATCATGCCCATTAAATGCAGAGCCAGGCAGAGATAGCGGAGTCACCTGGACCCCAATTCTCGACCTCTAGTCTTTAATGTCTAGTCTCGGTGGCGCGACGTAACGCCTTGTAAATAGTAACCATATTGCAATTAATTCTAACACTAGACATTAAAGACTAGAGGTCGAGAATTGGGGTCCTGGACGCCTTTTGAAAGATCAAGATCGAGGAGTAAATACCCACCGGTTATACGTAAAGGGATGAGTGGAAAAACAGCGTGAATCAATAATACAAAAAGACAAAAAATGTGCACAATATTGATTGAAAGTGAAGAATGAACTAGCACGGATGAGAGCGTATCGACACTTTCGTCGCAAGAATCTCCTCACGCTACAATATGTTGTGTATTCGTCTAGCTTGCAGATTGGCTCTCTAACTAAGGTGTCGTGGACGCGGCCACACAGAAGAGTAGTAAGAAAGAAACATATAATCTTACTAAATAGAAAAGAAAAAGGGCTAAGGAAAGGTAGAGCAATCTCTTAGCATTTTGCGATATACCTCTGAACAATAAGTAGAAAGCCAGGTTACTAATGTTTAGGTAAAAGTAAATTCTGATAAGAATCATATTATATGTTGGCTTGTATTTAAACCTCCACCAAAAAATATTCAATTCTGCCTCCAATAAATTCTAAATCTCCGCCAAAACGGATAAATCGTCACCAAATCATGTGTCCTATAATATTGCAGAAATGTACCAATTATTTTTTTACTGTATACCATAAAATTATATCGACACCATTTAAATTTATTTCAAACCAGATAAACTATATTGTCGCTAAGTAGATGTAACCAATATATTATTTTATGAGTATCAATTTAGTAACCCTGCTAAGCCAAAAAAAAATAATTGTACCCTAAACCAAAGTTACTAGTTAAAATACTTTTAGAATTAAATAATTAGTAGGTACCTACTATAATATATCTTTATAATATCTTCAAATAAGGGTGGGGATAGAGGGATGCGAATTAAGATAAGGATGGGAATATGTACGGGGACGGGGATAGGGACGGGGACATTGGCGACCTTGGTGGCCTTAGGCACCTTGGGTAGCTTGGCGACCTTGGGGACCTGGGGGACTTTGGGCATCTTGGGGACCTTAGGCACCTTGGGTAGCTTGGCGACCTTGGGGACCTGGGGGACTTTGGGAATCTTGGGGACCTTGGCGACCTGGGGGACTTTGGGCATCTTAGGGAGCTTGGTGACCTTGGTGACCTTGGGGACCTAGGGTTACCTAGGAGACCTTGGAGATCTAGAATACCTTGGTGACCTTGGGGACCTTAAGGACCTTGGGAACCTTGGGGCCCTGGGGGCCCTTGGGGACCTGGGGACTTTGGGCATCTTGGGAACTTTGGGCAACTTGGGCACCTTGGGCGCTTTAGGCACCTTGGGCACCTCGGGCACCCTGGGGAACCTCAGGCACCTAGGGCACCTTGGGCACATAGGGCACCTAGGGCACCTTGGGCACTTTGGGCACCTAGGGCACTTTGGGCACCTAGGGCACTTTGGGCACCTAGGGGAACTTGGGCATCATGGACACCTTGGGGACCTTGGGGACGGGACGGGGACGGCAACCTTATTTGGTTAGAAATAAATTTTAATGATGTTCATATAATTTTTATGGTGTGTAAATAGTGCCAACATTTCTACAATATTACAGGACACATGATTTGGTGATGATTTATCCGTTTTGGTGACAAAAAAGATTATCTGTTGTAAACTTGCAATTATTTGGAGGCGTGTTTATTTTTTTTGGAACGTAAATGTATTTTTCTGGGATTTCAATTTTGGAGTTGGTTTAATTAATTTGGTTTTAATTATTTTTTTTGGTGCAATGTATTAGCGTACAAATATTTTTTTTGGTGATGATTTAAATTGTACCCTTATATGTTTGCCGTGTACCTATATATCTGTCTGTGGAATCATTGACTTCAATATCGGTGCAACCATTCAGGTTATATGATTTGTTTTCCCATTACAAATTGAAATGTTTTCGAAATTAACCATGTTAAAACAACTTGTCTCTGCTATTACGTAAACGGACATAATAGGCGCTGCAGCGATTACACCTGCGACACGGTGTTAATCGAGAAATTGACCTTACAGCCCAGACCACACAGTTCAGAGTTGCATGTGCACAGTGCAATGTGTGCAGGTTAATATCTTGCCTTCGAAACTATAGTCTGCTGTTGGTAACCTAGATAGGATATGGATTTTTTTAACATCCATTCTGACTTGAGTACACTATACGAGTAGAGATGTAAAATATTGTCTCTCTAGTGTCACAAAAACAACATTTATATCAATTTATCAGAACTACAGAGTGCAGCTATGTGATTGAATGAACTCTCATCTTAGTTAAAACCAAAACTAAACCTGCGACTAAGCGACGACCTAAACTAAAAGTTGCGTTAACAAGTAGGCAAACAGTTCGCTGCTGACTGATCGCCCTTAAATATATTTTACTGTAAATACTGCAGTGTTTCGCCTTATAGTCATCCCATAGTATATGCCACAAATCTCATAAAGAAGAAAAGACCTACGTCCAACAGTGGCTGACTGTGTATTAAACATAATTAACATAGATAAATCTCAGACGAAACGTAAGTAAGTAAAGTAGGTACTTACTAATTAATATTTAATTAGCTCTTACATAGCTTACAACCTAAGTTAATTACCTGCTTTACATAGTAATGTTGTAAGTAGTAAGTAACTGAGCTGCGTGACAGACGTATGCAGATGGAACTAGTTTCCAGACCTACCCATTTTGAGGTAGTACAGTGGCCAAGAATATAAATCTGACAATTTACATGCCAAAAGTATTTCTTGCATCTAAGAAATTAAGAACTAAAATCTCTAAAGTTATGTGGAGCAGCTCCACTGTACTAGATCTATTTTAGCGGAGGTCTAACTAGATTTTCTTGTTTTCCGTGCTCAACCTGTATTCTTTACGGCTTGGTGGACAACCGTGGAGGCCTATGCGTTTCATTGTTTAGTTTTAGTTAACAAAGCTTCAAGGAACATGTTGTGTGGAAACATAATTACCTCAATTGTTTCCAGCACTTTGTGCATGCTTGGGCTAACTAAGTTTTGTTGTAAGAAAGTGCATTTTCAAACTCAGAAATATGTTGGTATTATGAAGAGGGGACATGAGTACTTAACCTGAAAAAACTGACTACAGAAATAAGTGAAAATATGTACTATAAATAATAAGGCAATTTTATAACTCTAATCGTCCTATAGGCTTTCTCTATTATTAGTACGAAGGCCGCAGTCACAATCAAACCCAATAAACATTTCATAGATGTTCCGATCAAGGAAATGACGCAGCTACATCAATAAAATACTTGTACTTGATTGGTTCATTCACAAACGAACAAATATAAATACCTACAAAGGTTCAACACTAGATAATAAATATGATGTTGTATACGGTTGGTTTTATATACTTATCGTAACCAATGTAAGTAATAGTATTGTAAGTATGTTATGGTAAACAAACGTATCTTGGCTATTATCTACGATCATTCATAATTAGTAGCTAAATTGAATTTCATCTAAATAATGCAAATATAGACGTCTCGTCGATATTAAATTATCAAATTACGTTTTCGTAATGTTTCGTTCAAATAAAGTTTAAAGTTAAAAACGTATTCACGAGACATCAAACAAAGCCATAATAACATGCTGAGAAAGACACAGGTGCCTCATTAGATGGGCTCTACTTATACAGCTTATACCCGGTTCATATTTCTCTTAGGAAGCCATAACATACATATTTCAGCAGACCTGGCACTACAATGTACAATATTACCACACATTACATTTAACACAACCTGTGGGTTCCTTCTAGCTTGGTTGCAAAAAAACGTTCACTTTTGTCATGGCAGAGTAACCCTCTTGGCTTATCCAGTACAATGCACTGGTAAACCTTCTGTTTGGACCACCTGTAGTACCTATGTAAGTAGCTTCTAGTGTTAAGGTCTAGTTTGTATTGGTGCGTCGAGCTGTGCTAAAATGCGTGTTTTCGACTGTAATTCGAGATAGATAACGTTGGTCCGGTGTTGTTTGTCGTGCAGATATGGCAAAGTGGGCGTTTTTGGAATAAGTCCTGGAGTGTTTACACGGGGTTCTCTGGACGATTGCATGATTATTTATATTCTTATATACTTATATTTATATTTAAGTATGTATAGGTTAGTGTGGTCATAGCAAATTATGAATAATGTTAGTTAAGTACATTAGATCTATCTTACGAAAATGAAAACATTCGAAAGAAGTAAAGTATAACATAATAATTAAAGGTAATCTATTGAAACTTCATCTTTTCATTGCCTTTGGTAAGAATAATTTAAATTAACTCGTAAATGTTGTCAAAGAAGCTTTGATCGGAGTAAAATCCATTAACGTTCAAAGCAGAATACATAGACCCCGGAAATTAACCACGAGCGAATGAAAGAAACCCCTACAGGCCTACATCCTTAGTAATTCAATCTACTTACCAAAATCGATTCCACAAACTAAAGCTAAAATCGCGACATAGATTGTTTGCTCTCTATAAATATTATTGCGTGTACATTTCGTTATCATCAGATTAAGGAGCAATTTTGATTTCGTGAGAAATATAACACTAATCATAGGTATATAAGTACCCACTGTAATTTCAGGACAATTAAAGAATTCTTAGTACGTAAAATTGATTTGATTAATGATAAGATAACTGATATACGTAATTACTTTTCTTGTCCCTAAAAACGAAGAGAATCAAACAGGAATGACATGAATCAACATATTTTATATATCAATTTGGAAATATTATTCAGGGTGTCGTACAAGAAATACAGGAGCGCTTATTAGAAAGTTGTCAAACTCCATTTTCCACTTCTATATTCTCAACTCATTCTATATCCTCGTGTAATTTCTGTGTTTGTGAGCAATAAAGAATTATCTATCTATATTCTATAACTCATTTTAAAACTCAATCTCTTCCATCCAAAGGTGTCTGGTAGATATTGCTTTAAGCAATAAGTAAGGCCGCCTCTTTATATTGTTTTATTTTTAAGTTTTTTGTTTGTAATTGTTGTTCTTAGTGCAAAAAATATTTTTTTCTTTGACAGAGAGGCACAAAGCAGTTCAATAGCTAAAACGTCGTATAATTTTTCTATGAATAATAAGGAAAGCGTATTGTATTGTAACTCACATCTAGCTCCAACTCCAGCTTGTTTATTTCATCCGTGGCGGCGTTCAGCTTCTCCAGTTCCACCTGGAAATTTCAACTGTTGAGACTCTCGACAGATACACGGTAAAGATAAATGTAATTCAGTAGCAAGTTTGTTTAACGGTTAGACTGCCTCACCGAAAAGGATCTTAGATAATACAGGTATATTGATGCAGGGGGGTATAACTCATTTAGTACTGTGTATTGTTGAAACTGTATGGATGTTTACCCTCCCGCACTCGTCTGAAATCTAAGGAACCTTCTAAGTTGAGCGGTTAACCTATAGCAACGGGAAACAACCGCGGTATTGCCACAAAAACGGACTTAATATTACTGCTTAATTTAATAAGTCAACTTCCACTATATTTATTTGAGACATGGTTGTATGTAGTACCTTATAAACGGATTGTTTCCTGCCACTATACAAAAGCATTTAACATATAAAATATACAGAAAACTACTTACTTAGTACGTCGATATTTGGATGTTCGTGGAATTACAATTTTATGTAAATAAATAAGTCATTTATAATGCTAAAATTACAATTTATTTCAAATTAATTGTATAATAATAGAAGATACAGTATAGAATTTTACATGCGATAAATTTTGGATACAAAAATATTTCGCGCTTTAGACTTCTCATTTCGATTTGTAAGTCGATACTAGGTAATTTCAATTTCAATGGTAAACTAGAATAGATTTACATATTTGTTTACGAATACTGCCGTATCGATCAATCGAAAAATAAGCATGTGTTAACGTAATACAGTACATAATATTAATACTAGATAGAGATACAGTAACTTTCAAAATAATGGAATGGTTCTGTTGTACTAGAATTAGGTTTCGATGAAATTATGTTTTAGACATACGAAAATATAGTAGTATTATTCTGTACGTTTAAATGTGAACACTTTGGGCAAAGTGAAAAAGTTAGATGTCGAGCTATGTAGATGTAACTATAATAAGCTTGTTTAAATAAACAAATAATTTCTATGAGATTGCGTATGAGTCAAGACATGAACATAACAACTAACTTTATAAGTTTAAACCCTGCAAGTAGCACATTATATTATATATGAATTGAATCCTTTATATTTTATCTACAAGAAGGATATACATAAATATACTGGCGATGGACGAGAACATTGTTTCTAAATGCTGTATGTGTACATAAAAAAACGATACAAAGTAGATATATACTTTTTTGTACAATTCGAAATAAATTAAAATCATTTAGAGATTCGTTAAGATACAAACAAGTCGTACATAATTATATAAGAGTTGAAAATAACGTACAGAAAACGAAAATCCTATATGGGTATCCATATCCATATTTTTTGACTTAATAAGTAAAAAATAAGATTAAAATTATTAAAATGATAATATTTAGCCATTGGTTATTTGATGGTCTTATATATCAATTAGGAAACCCTACTTGTGGCTATGATTTGTTCATTACTATTTTTTTTAAATACAGTTTTTAGGCCATACATTCTCAGCATAGAATATTCACTATTATTGATGAAACTTTGAGAATATTAACATTAAATGCGAAAGGAAGCTAACAGCAAGAACATTTTATTTATAAATGTATTTTAAAATAATGTTTAAACAATTGAATAGGTAGGTAATATTAAAGCTATTATTGGGGTAGGATTATACGAATTAATAACATACAAGCTAGCACAATTAAAATATACAATACATTATTCATTACTTCAAAATTTATGCAATATATTACATCTTTAAAATTTGTGTGATGTGAGTAAACATAAAAATACTTTAAGGCAATCTATCCTCACTGGTTTAGGATGCTCGTCAACTGTATTATAATTTACTAGAGTTGCAAATTTTGATGGTTAATATGACCTCTTATATTTCCCAGATAACACTAACGGCAAAAGTATCCAATACCTTACTCACGTTAAACAGTAGGTAATAGGTATACACATACTCAATACGTACCACATACTGTAACGAGAATAGTATTCTACAAAACAAATAATTCTCAAAACAAATGGCACATGTCTATCTGGAAAATAAGTTAGTAACTAGATAATAACATTATTTCCAAATAAAGAAATGTTAAACTAAACACGATGTTTTGAAAATATACAAAACCTAAACACTAAAATATGGTGGACAGGAAACAGTCCTAGGATATAAGGTACCAAACATAATAATATACACAGCTCCCGCATTTCATACTCAAACGACGAGTACGTACGCATATAAACGAATATACGACGGATTATATACAACGCGCGGCTAAATTCATAAGGGTTTGGACCGTTCAGTGCACTTCACTATCACAAATATATTTTCCGGAGACGAAGCGTCTCTTGACGAGAGACAGGCGGTAGCCGCTGCCCACCAGCTCGAACTCGATGCCCGACAGCGTGGCGCCCTCGCAGTTGAACTGCGCCGAGATGGTGGCCTTGGCCGACGGGCCGCGGGACAGCTCGAAGCGCGCCTTGAGCGAGCCCACGCCGCGGTCCTCCGAGTGCTGCGACAGCTCCGTGAAGCGCCACACGGCCAGCCCCGTGTCCGCGCCCCACGCCGCGCTCGGCATGGCCAGTACGGAGCCCACGCCGCCGCTCACCGGCACCACCACCGACACGTTCAGCAGCGGCGACGGCGCGCTCATCGAGTGCAGGTTGTACTTGTAGTCCACCTTCAGGTCCGTGTGGTCGCGCTCGCACTTCCAGTAAGACACCAGCTGGAAGGGGCACGACGCGGCGCCCGTCTTCGGCCTGATCTGGTACTTGAGGATGTCCACGTTGAAGTAGGCGGCCGACGGGTTCTTGTCGGCCTGGCGCCGCAGCAGCGCCGTCAGCGCCGGCATGTTGAACTCCACCACGGTGTTGTCGCGCGTCGAAAGCATCGTGTTGATGGTGATCAGCTGCTTGTTCGGTATCACGTTCTCTAGTCGGTGTATGTTTTTTAATCGGAAGCAGAGCTTGGCGGGGTTGGGGTTGTTGGCCAGCACGCCCACGATGCCCGTGGGGAAGGAGAGCATCATGTCGCCGGACATTTTCACCTGGCATTTGTTTTCGTCAGTGCCCCTGAAGTAGGAGTGTATGATTTCGTGGAAGGCGACGGCGAGGGGTATGGTGTCGGCCATGCCGATGGTGAGCGGCGAGGGCCCGCGCGAGCCGCCGGCGCCTGCCGTGCGGAAGCTGTCCTCGGAGCGGCGCGAGGGCGGCCGCGGCACGGAGATGGACGACGCCACCGTCGGCGTCGACGTGCGCATGTTGGTCTGAGACATCTCACCCACTTCCGAAAATAGGTCTCCCATATCAGCTGTGGCGACAGGAGGGGGACTCTCGAGGAACTGGGACTGGTTCGGTTGCAGGGGCGAGTACGGATTGGCGGCGTTGCCGAGAGGGGACGCGGGGTTACTGACATTAGGACTTTGGTTGAAGAAATCTAATAAATCCGTACTGGCTTTGCTAGTGTTAGCATTGGAACCTCGCCTCGCAGTTGTTCCGATTTTGTACAGTGAAATGTTTTCAACAGTAGCTCTGAGCTCATCAACACTTGCTGATTTTGCAGAAGTGCCATTGCTTATTGGCTTGATCTCTACATGAATTTTTTGTTCCCTTTCCTCTTCAGAGTCTGAGTCAGATGATGAGTAGACACTTCCCTTTTCATCTTTTGGTCTGATGCAATATCCTTCCTCATCTACTTCTGGAGAGTTCATCAGTTCCTCTTTAGTCAATGCTTCCTCTTCTTTTTCTTCCAAATCTGATTTCTCTCCAGCATTAGAATTCTCTGATATTTCATCTTTCTTCTTTTTAGATTTTTTCAATTTAGTTTTTGTTCTTTTGCTCCTCATGAACCACTTGGACTCACGGAGTGTGGTGCTGCGCCCAATGTTATCATCTTTATCTGGAGCCACTGGAGTGACGGGTGTTCCACTAGGGCTGGAGGGGGCAGAGCATGGGGCTCCACCTTCCATGCTGCTGCTCGGCTCATCTTTGCTTTGAAAGTTTGGAGTGAATAAATTTAACAGGGAAGTTGTTCTTCTTGATGTTTTGCTAGTAAAGGATTGTGACTCTTTTTTAGGAGCCTTGGCAGCTGGGGCAGGTTTGTGTGAGCCATTTGAGACTGTTGAGATTTGGTCTGCTTCAGATATTGAGTTATTTGCTGAACCTGGTTTAGGTAATGATGTAGGGAGGTCTATTAGATTAGCTTTTTCCATAGCAGTGTACTTCTCAATTAGAAATTGCTCCAGAAGCTTTTCTACCGTTAGTTCCAGACATTGGTGTTTGAAGTCTCTGTGCACCTGCCCCATGAGGTCATGGCTGCTCTGGATGAGCTCCGCGTAGCAGCCCACAAACTGCTTCATCTGTTTGAGATGAGCTTCCTCCACATCTTGGAAATGTTTGCAGGTTTGAGTCATTTTCCTCTCAAAGTCTTGCTTCACTAGGTTGTATTTCTCAGCCAGCTGTCTGTAGTCTTCATGAAGCTTCTTTAGCTTGACCTCAGCCTTCTCAGTGTCTTTTGTAGATGCATTATCTTTCCTTAGTTTCTCTAGTTCAGTAGATTTGGTTGTGTACACATCTTTAGCTTTTTGTAATGCCTGTTTGGTGCTCTGTATGAGGAGCACTGCCTCGAGGGTGCTCGACTCCGAGTCTTTGACGGCCTTGTGTTTCTTGTGGAGGTCGTCGGCGTAGCGCGCCACATCCTTGACCAGCTCCGTGACCTTCTGGAACATGTGCTGGTGCAGGCTCGACAGCTTCTCCGCCGAGCACTTCAGCACACCCCAGAAAGGCGCGAACGTGCCCTGCGCGCAGTTGCTGTTGGCTTGTTTAGCTAATTTGGCTAACAGTTTCGAGTTCGTTTCCTCGACATTAGATCTCTCTCTTAGGTACTCGGAAAATTCTTTACTCGCTATTAGTCCGTATTTCATGTTTTGATATAAAATGTCGTATCCATTGTGCTCATTGGCGAAGTAGTCTACGAAGTTGACACTCATCTTGCAGCCACGCGCGGAGACGGTTACCGAACAGTTACTCAAATAAATAGTCACTCACTGACCTGTATTCTAGGATCGAGCTCAGTATCACCATTGTCGTCAGCTGGGATAGTAAACGAGGATTCTTCCATTGTGGAACGGCTAGCACTGGGAAGCCACCTAAATTACATCACCGCACACAATAGCGTCACTTATTCAACTACATTTAACCACTCAGATATTAATATAGGCCAATCATTGTAAAAGAAAACAAAAGTTTTAATAAATTCCACTTAGAAACATGTAGCTATTCTAACGTTACATGATTTTAGCAAAATAAATAAAATTAGATTTTTTCATTCCAAGATGACGTCCGCTTTCTTGACGTCAAATCACAACAATAGACAATTTTGGAATTTAGTTTTAAACAGCTCTTTTTGTCTCTGGTTTCTGTTATTTCATTCTATTAGGTCAGTTTCAGTGCTCTGCGACTGGACAATCATTCGTTCACTAATTTAGGTTGTTTATAGCTAAAATAAACCAAACAAATTACGAATACTGTGGTAAAAAAAAGCAAGCAGTTTTTCTTATAAACGCAGGCATCACTAGCGCCAAATGATTGATATGACATATTTTCAAATCGGTCGTATTATATGATGCATTCTGTCGAAATTTGACGTAAAACAGCTTCATTGTAGCAAATTTGGTCAGATTCCGTTTTCGTTGTTTCGTGTTTCATCAAATTAGATTATTTACATGAATTAAATTGCTTCTTGATGAGTGCTACTGCGTGTGCTAGTTGCTGAAGATTATATGTTCAGAATTCTTTTCTGAAACGGCGACAGCAGACATTCTGTATGCAACTATTACGCGACGAATCTGCAATGTCTTACCAAGGATCACCATATTCGGGCCCTGGAGACGAGTATGACTTTGAAGACGACGGCTACGATGACTTAGATGAATACCGAGATCAAGAAGATGCCCTGCCGTTGCCTCCAGCTGACGACAGCGATGAGGGTACGTTTGTTTACAATCCTTGTCCAAGACCTATATTTGCATGAATTGTGTGTCAACTCGCATAAAAATCTTGACCTTGTGTTGATAACATGCTGTGATGGTAAACAGAGTCATCACATCGATGACGAGCTTGATCTGGGTCCATACCTATTCATGCGTCTCCATTCCCGCCTAAACCTATTCATCTGAGTTTGAGTAGTTCATGACATAATCATGATTACTTTCCCCATGTATATCCATTAGTAAAAGTTATCTATAACCTCACTTGCTGTTCACCTTACTGCAGGTATCCAAATTTAATTGTCATGTTTATTGATGCTTGTATCTGGCAGTGTATATTAGTGATACAGAAACAAAAATGAAATTTAAAAAATCATAGCCCTTTCAATTTTACTGCCTTATGCCCCAGGTCATACAGGACCTACTTCTCAACAACTTTATCTTTTTTATGCCTGTCCCAGATCTTTGCCAACTACCCTGTTATGCCTAATCCCAGATTTTTTAATTAATTGATTCAAATGTATTACTTGCAGACACTGAAGAAGCCAGTGAGACAGAAATGCCGCACAATGATGAGCCACTTGAGATCAAGGAACAGTAAGTACTTATTTTCTGCTAATAAGTTTCATTTCCAATGACTAGGTGAAAAAATCTATCCATCCATCCACTATTTCCACTAAACTTCATCTTTGCATGTTGGTATCAACCACTACAGCTTGTCTAGGCTTTGTTACTGTGTTGAAAGGAGCAGCCAGTCAAAATAGCCTCAATCACTGACTACTCAGGGTTAGCTAGATGTACCTATATAAATACACCCTGAAAGGTACCTCAGGAGGGGTAAATACAACTGACCAATGTAATAAAAGAAATATCTTAAAACTTTCCTTATTATTTAATTACAAAGACATTTCCATCCCTATTCAACTTACTACTTCTTTTATTACCCTGCAGAATGTACCAAGACAAGCTGGCGAGCCTGAAAAAGCAGCTGCAGCAGCTGGAGGACGGCGTGCACCCCGAGTTCCTGCGCCGCGTGAAGCGCCTCGAGCACCAGCTGCACGAGCGCATCCGCGTCAACCGGATATACAAGTGAGTTCAGAGAGTATACTAGTGGGTTTTGATAGTTGTTACTATACAGAATGTACCAAGACTAGCTGGCGAGCCTGAAGAAGCACCCTGAGTTCCTGCGCCGCGTGAAGCGCCTTGAGCACCAGCTGCACGAGCGCATCCGCGTCAACCGGATACACAAGTGAGTTCAGAGAGTATACTAGTGGGTTCTGATAGTTGTTACTATACAGAATGTACCAGCACAAGCTGGCGAGCCTGAAGAAGCACCCTGAGTTCCTGCGCCGCGTGAATCGCCTTGAGCACCAGCTGCACGAGCGCATCCGCGTCAACCGGATATACAAGTGAGTTCAGAGAGTATACTAGTGGGTTTTGATAGTTGTTACTATACAGAATGTACCAGGACAAGCTGGCGAGCCTGAAGAAGCACCCTGAGTTCCTGCGCCGCGTGAAGCGCCTCGAGCACCAGCTGCACGAGCGCATCCGCGTCAACCGGATATACAAGTGAGTTCACAGAGTATACTAGTGGGTTCTGATAGTTGTTATCGTAAACTATTTATCAAGACAAGCTGGTAAGCATGATGAGGCAGCTGCATGAATCTGATCGACAGTATATAGAGCCTATGTAATGTTACGTTGGGAACATCCATGCAGAGTGCAGACCCTAATTTAAAATAATTCCCTACCTATGGTGCAAGCATTGTATGTATTTGTAATGTACAGCTGGATCTTTTATCAAGCAGTTCCATCCAGCCAAGGAAGGCAACAGAATGTTTGTTACAAACATATAAATATAAATTAAAATTTTGTATATATATACCATGTTAACAAGCAAGCCTTACAATATTTGGTAGAGAGTTCAAAATATTGCAAAAGAACATACCTGCCGAATCTCATTAATATAAATTGATCCGCAAAAGTTATGTCCCCAGAGAGCACATGTACGAAGTGGTGGAGAGAGAGTATGTGGCGGAGAAGAAGGCCGCTGCCAAGGAGTTTGAGGAGAAGAAGGTGGAACTCAGAGAAAACCTCCTCAACGACTTTGAAGACAAGAGGAAGATGATCGAGAGCGAACGGCATAGCATGGAGCTGAATGGAGACTCTACAGAGGTAAGACTTGACATTATTGTATAGATAAATAGGTAGTTTTATCAACTGCAACTAGAGGTTTCAGATTTTAACAGCTATGTTAATAACCCTAGTGTTGATACATAGACCTGCTTAAAAAATATGTATAATTACCTATTACTTAAAAAATATGTATTGGTTTACCTTGCCATGCATCAGCATTACTGGATGTAAAAAAATCTTGATGTACTTATTTTTAAAAGTTGACGTTATAAAGATACATTCCTTAGCTTCTTCCAAGGAGCGCTCAGTTTTTTTGCATAAATTTTCCACTAAAACTTCCCCTAAACCACTTACAGGTGAAGCCAGTAATGAAGCGCATACTCCGGCGGCGCGCCAACGAGCCTGCCCCCGCGCCAGAGAAGCGTCGCAAGCCGCTGGCGACCACCCTCACCTTCCAACTAGACGAGCGGGACATCGAGGCGGACCTGCGCGCGATATCTAAACACTCGCCGCCGCCCACCCGCCATCACTCGGTGCATACTGCGCAGCCGAGGAAGCATATGAATAGTAGTAGTTGTAAGTATTGGTGTAGTAGTGATAGAAATGTAATTTGTAATCATCGGGGTAGACACACGCTGCAATTATGCATATTAATAAGTCACCCAAATCTTTACATGTGGAAAGAATGTGTCAAAATTTCATTGCTTGCGTCTGTATGGCGATGGAGAGCCACCTAGGCAGTATACATGCTGCAAGGCCGCAACGCCATACTGATTCGGATTCAGTGTTCATTCACTTCTTGCTCGAGCAGCTTTTAGCATTAAGTCCATCTGATTGTACATAATTACTTTTGTATATTTTGCAATAAAAGAATAAAATATATAAATAAACAGTGATAAATACTAGGGCTTCAGATTGATTAGAGCAATTACCCTTTCCAATACGATCGAAAAGGTTTTCAAAGCTTATAAATTTATCAATCTAACCCCTTCACTACAGGTGAATCCCCAATCCGCGAAGGCGACACAACAATGGAAACCCGCGTAGAAGACGGCAAGTTACTCTACGAGCGGCGCTGGTTCCACCGCGGCCAGGCCGTGCACGTGGAGGGCCGCGAGCTGCCGCGCTTCCCGGGGCACATACACGCCATCACTGATGAGGCGGTGAGTATCAACATAAGCGTAGTTACAGTACAGTTCGCTCCAAACAAGTAGATAGGCCTGAAGTTGGCAGCTATAATATCTTAGATTTTTTGTATTTTAGAATATTTGGTTGGTTAGTTTGACAAAGTACCAAAGTGTTATGGCTGCCAAATTTACTTCAGATATATGTACGGTCAGGTGCAGAGAAACCTGACCCCCCTCTCATAATAACACTGCTTCTGAGGGGGGTCAGGTTTCTCTGCCCCTTACTTGTTTGGAGCGGACTGTGCAGAACAACTTGTTCTATTTATGAAGTCCCATAGAACAAGCGATTGTGGTTTTCAAATGAAGTTAGTACTGTTAGGGTTCTGTCAGAGGACTATTTATGTAAATGAATAATGATAACCAAATTAGCGGCCTTTTCATTTTCCATTTGTGTTTCTTGCACTCGTCATGGAGTTGCTAAAGTTGTTGGTCCAGTGTGACGTCCCATACTACGTTTGCCTTTTCTTGGTTTCCTCTTGAATGCGTCGGCTCCAGCGGTTAAATACCTACCTATTTACAAATCATATCTAACGATACGACTTCGAAAATAATCACTCTTCAAGAAACTTATAAATATTGTTTCTTGTTATTTTCAGATATGGATAAGGAAGATAAATCTCGAGCGCGTGCGGATATACACGTCGCAACTGGCACGGGGAAAAGTGACGTTAAAAAGACGTGCGTCCTAAAACTATATGTGTCTCTTTCGTGTAAGTGGTTAAATTAAGTTGTACGCGGTTGTGTGAGTGCGACAGACTGCTCAAAATGTACAGAGATTGAAGCGATGCTCGGTTTATTGTATTATTTTTTGTTTATTTATGAATGAATGAACTTCGTTTATGTATTGTATTGGAATGATTTGCGACAAAATTTACTTAGTTTGATAATGTGAGTCTTGTTACTGATTGGTGATTAGAAACAAAGATTAGTTTTACCGAGTAAAATTACTTTTCTTATTTTTATATTAAACTGTTAGATGCTTGTTTAATTGCGTCCGAATGATTCTACTCCCATAAAGTGCAATAATGATTCATAGACTCTAAGGTTGACTTGCACAAGAAATTTAAATCTATTGCTCTCTTGCGTAAATACGTTTAAATGTCTTGTGCAAGTCACCCTAAATCTAAGTGGGTAACGTTGTATATGTTCTTACTACTGTTGAGTGCAAGTGTTTACTTAGACGTACACAGCGGACAAATGACAGATTCAAAAGTTATACAAAATATTACAGCACGGAGGTACACTTCGATCCAACCCAGTAGCAAGTAGCCATAGATAGTCCTGAAGTTGGGACTGATTACACTTTTCAAGGTACAGTCAGCTGCATAAGTAGCTATACACTTTTGTACCGTATCAAACTACCTGCTAAACAAAACGTCAATGTTTTAATGAATGAATAGGCAGTTAATCAGTTTGACAAGGTTCAAAAGTGTATAGCTACTTATGCAGCTGACTGTACCTTGTCAAACTAAACAACCATAAGTGCCAATTTCTCCATAGTCGGTTAGAGCATAACCAGGTATTAGTGGTTGACTTTTGACACATCTGTCAAGAATTTTATATGGAGATGACGTATAATTGATTAACCAATCCGGTCGGTTAGATAAGAAAGAAAGAAAATTGAGAAATTGAAATGGAGAAATTGATTGGAAAAAAAAAATGGAGAAATTGTTAATCTTTGATAGAAGGGGGTTTATTAGTTTGACGAGGTACAAAACTCTCCACTTCAGGACTATCTACTTGTTTGGACCAAACTGTACGAATCACTGGCATTTAACAGTGTGTAATTCAGCCGTGATGGATCATGTTTAGTGATCATGAATCAAAGTGAAATGTTGATATTTTTCCCCCAAAAATTCAAGCATTTATTAAAGAATACCAGTTAATGGGACAGCGACTAATGCAATATTTGTAGGGAGGCGAAGAATGTACGATGAATTTTCTGATGTTAAATAAATTTGTCAGTATTTTTCCTGTAAATATTTGATGTATGCTGATCAAATTTATTTATGTAAAGGCTATTTTGAAATGTCGCTTTTATTTCGGAGATTTTTATTTTATATTTTTTAAACTAAGTAAGTAGGTATGTATGTATTATGTGTGACCCACTGCATGATTTTGTAAATACGCGAAGATTGTTACTTATTGTAAAAATGACAAATGAGAACAAGATCTTTTGATTTTTATTATACAGAATTTAATAAGAACTTCTGAGTTTCAATTATAATCCTATTCACATACTTATGTATATTTATTATCTACTTAACAGTAAAGACTAGTTTTCTAATATTCCACCAGTGAATTTAACTTATTTATCGCACTACATTTTTATTTTATTTCACTTTAAAAGTGTAAGCAGCGCACGTTGAATAGCGCCATCTTTGGTCGAGTAGCAAAACCTGCAAAACTACCATCCAACTTATGATGAAAAAAAAACCCTGACGAAGTTATATTTTTTTTCAATTGGCGGCGCTAGTTGGCCTGCTGCAACTAGAACTACTAACTGATTTTGTTACATTAAAAAAAAAATACATTTCAAAACTAGGTTTTTTTTAATACGAGGTCAATCTTTTTATCATGCGTGACAACGTATTTTTGTCAAACTTTGGGTACTGTTTTTAGTTGACTTTAGCCCCAGTTTCATCATACTCGGTTAGATCGTGACCAGGGATTAGTTGTTGACTTTTGACACATTGTCAAGAATTTAATATGAAAATGACGTATAATTGATGAACTAATCCCTTGTTATGATCTAACCGAGTATGATGAAACTGGGGCTAAGTTAAAAGCATGTACCTACCTACTACTACGGTCGAGGTTCAAATGAAACTCTATCTCATCGCTCTTTTCAAATGAACGTCTATCTCATCGCGTTCGCGTGTAATGCTCCAGTGCATTACACGCGAACACGATGAGAACCACCATCCGAATCACCTTCCGAATATTCGCTATTCGGCCAAATCACTATTCGTTGCATCGGTACTGAAAAAATACAAACTTTATTCTCGAATTGACGCGTGCAACATTATCTTCTTGCATCTCGACGCGAGATTTAATATCTCCTGTCACTGTAACGGACATGTTAATTCTTCAGGCGTTTGCCGCGCCGTTTTGTTTGCTGTTAACGATGATGCAGTTGTGATTTATAAATGATAATAAAGAGTATTTATAAAGACCCTTATCTTGATGCAACCGTGCCCGCTACCGGTGTTGGAAGGTAAGTGATGAGGTAGTTATATGGGTTAATTAAGATAAATACTTATGAACTTACCTATAGAAGTAACAGTTTTACAGGAAGCGGTAAGTAACTTACATGTATACCTCCTTACAATCTGTCTTTTATCAATCTACTAACATTCGCACCAATGCAAAGGTTATCCTCCAGTGTTTGTTACCGACATACCATAGTTATCGGTCCTCTGTAGGTAGGTATACACTATATACTACCTCTGTAGCCAGTAGCAGTAAAAAGTTCTCTTATGTGGAGGCACCTAAAATCTAGTGTACTTATTTTATAACTACTTTACCAGAGCGGGTTTCCTTTTAATTTTTTGTAAATTGTCGATGTTTCAAGGGTAGTTTATGGGCATAGTAATCACCGAAGGTGGTTCACCACTTCACGAGGTGTAGGATTGGTCTGTCATTTAACCTAAATTCCTACATAGGAACCTGGTAGTGCGTACCTATAGTGTAGGCTTCTGGCATAAATTAATTTTTACTTTGGGAGGAAAGCTATGGAATATTGAAGCATGGAATTCCCCAATAAGCTATAAGGCTTAGATAAACATCAGCAATGCATTGTAATTTTGACGTGCATTGTTCAGTTTTTATAAGAATAAATATTTTCATACTTCACACTGGCAGCGTCTCGATTCGTGATTGTGATCGCATTTTTTACATCACTACCTACTGAGAATTCATTCATAAGGTACTTTATAAGTGTACCTACGTATGTGGGAGCTGTGAAAAGGGGGCTACTTATGGGTCGATTACACCTAGCGAGTACAGTGGCGAGTCAGTGTCCTCGGCCGCACACTCGGTCACTTGCTAGCCGTTCATTGGTCGAGGAACGGCCGAGAATACTGTCTCACCATTGTACTCGTTAGTTGTAATCGACCCATAAAGGTGGGTTGAAACGAACGTACCAAGATAAATAAACTGTATCTATTCGTTAAACAAGACCGGCACACCCAGTCCAGTCAGCAACTAATCTTAATCAGACAAACGATAGTTCAGCGCTAGTGTTTGTTTCCAACATATTTCGGCCATGTGACATGCTCCTGCTAGATTATAAGTGTCCCATCGACACGTTAAAGTGCACAATCGAAAGATACGAAACGACACTCGTCATTCTAAACAACTTTTGCTCTAAAGCTGTGTGTGAGAACTAAAAAGTTACTGGCGAGTTGAACGTAAACGTTCACCACCCAACACTTGCTCCTCGTCGGGATTGCAACCTGGGACAATCGGCTATACGTGACTAACTGCTGCACCTTACAGCCGTGTGTCGTGGTACCTACCACGTTCACACTTTCGGTTCCGTTATTTTCTTTCACCCATGTCAGCGTAAATATTAATTTCAATTTCTTCGCTTATTGTTGGAAAAATAGCGCGAACCGAATGAGCTCCATGAGCCATAAGGCACGTTGTCGAAACGGTGTCGCCTAGTCAATGGCCGGTACAGTTACACAAAGCAAGGAGGTTTTTTTATAAAGTGGTCGTCCTGCGCGGCTGTGGGCAGTGTGGGACTCGCTTCCTCGCGCCATTCTGAACGCACCCAGCGCACTGTTACCACCACTCCCAAAAAAAACAAATTAGTAATTTGGTGTTCGAAATTTAAATTAGTGATTCGTCTCACGCGGCTCCTAGCTAGACCTCGCCTCTTCGCGCCACTGACACATTTCGCGGTTGGCGCGCGGTTTGAATATAGAGCGTTCGGTTTTTCTTTGCTCCTGTTTGTTTTTTTAATTTGGTGTATTTCTTTGGTGCCTGCATTGAGTAATTTTGGGGACCTTAAAATTGAGGCTGTGATTATCTGCATTTGGACTACTTAAAGCTGTTTTGAAAAGGGTAAGTTTATTTTTTATTTTTGACCTACATTATTGATTTTAGTTTTTGGGTTCTAAATCGTTGAAAATTCTTATGAGTGTACGGTAGGTACGAGGTATTATATTAATTAATAGGTAAGTATCTTCCAGTTCAGCTAAATTACAAAAGTACCTATCTAATAATCTTTTAAGTACTCTACAAACCTCTCCATTCTTTTTTACTTAAAAAAACATATATAAACTTAACCGCAAGTTAACACCATAAAAATATGCATGATTAAATATAAATTATGGCTATTAGTCCATCCATGGCTCAACTAGTCTGCAGATATTGTTTTTAAATGTCCAAAGAGCAAAGTGACGCCGCAGGAAACCGGTAGAGTAGCAAACTGGCTCAAAACAGTGACATTTCCAATGCAAAAAAGAGAAAAGCTAAAATAAAGTCTGCATAATCAGATTGCTATTTTAAATAGTTATTTATGTTTTCATTTTACACGTTCTTGTTTTGTTGACATCATTAGGTTAAAGGATCGCTGATTGAATTGTAGAGAACCGTCGCGTCGTTGGCTGATTTTATTGTACCTATATACCCATCCTTTAACTATACCTACTTTATTTACTCCGAACAACATTGTATTCCTTTAAGTGGAATGACGAAGGAAAAAAATATTTACTGTAGTTAAATAAAAAGATTTTTTTAAAGAAATATATATCAATTTACAATTTAACGAATTTCAACAACAAAAATTAAGGTGTAAATTAGCAATAGCGAATAACGGACTGATTTATCGTCATCGATTTAAATTCTATCGCCTGTAAAGGCTGTTGAACTCGTAATTTTTATTGGCATCGGCCAATTTGCTATTCATATAAGCGGTCTCATTATACAAATGAAACAATACCTGATGCTATAAAGAATATAAGTACTTGACTGACTGGTATGCGCTTAAAACTCGCAGCGAAGCCTACTGCACTACTTAGTTACAAATAATTATAGAGGTCCTAATTGGATGTCCTATAGACAGATAAAGAAACGAAATTAGATAAGGAATTAAAGTTTTTTATACTTTTGATCGAAAATGTGTATATCTTCATACATAACCCTACATACATATCTACTTCATAAAAAATAATTCAAAATAAAAGCTCCGGAAACAAAAGAAAACTTACATGCAAAACAATAAGTTCTCATAGTTAAGAGCAATCAAGTCATCCTGCTTGATGCGCGGAAGAAGAAAATATATCCGAGATAAGTGGACTGTAATTATAAATATGTATAGCTATTTTCATCCTCATACATAAACACGTGTGTAAGTTTATTTATATACCTACTTTATAGTTGTACATATAACACGGTCATTGTCGCGGTCGTAGCAAGGCCGTCAAAATGCCCTTTTATAAAAACTATAGGACTTTTATATCTACCTACATAAGAATCCTACCTAAGATTTGAAGACCTGTACCTATCGATTTGGCGTAGTCTTTCCGATAATGTCGTTTATTTATTGTTTTAGTTGGTATATGTTTATGAACAGACTTTGTACAATAAAGCATTTTTGAAATGTTCTTAAAGTTGAAAAATCTCTAAGCAAGAATTTAAGTATGTAAACGTACCTAAATATAATAACTAAGCTGACTTAGTTATTTAGTTTAAAAAAAACTTGTCTTATATAAATATTGACGAGGAAAATTAAGTTATAAACTGAGAAATACAATTCAGTAGTTGGTGCCACAGCCCACAACCATTGGAAAGAATTTGAGAAATGCAATCATTATGTGATTTAAAAAATGCTAAGAGTCCGCCGCAAGATACATGGGGCATTCCGCACACTTCTTCTGGTCATTAAAGCTTGTGTTTTTTTTACTAAGGGCATTTCATCATCAGGTTACTTACTTTAGGGTTACTGAGGGTCCAGGAAATAATCTTTTCTACGAGTACCTTCTAAGACATAAAGGGATTGTACTTTTAGGCTTACAAGTGTCTAATATAAAACCCCTAAAAAAGACTTTTTTCATTCTATATTTTGTTAAAGGTACTATAAGAAATAAATTAATTTCTAACTAATCAAAATAATGATGACAGATAATTATATATCTCTTTATCCCAATAAGTTTAAATCAATATCCCTTATGAATTCTTTAACGGTTCTCATGTAGGCTGTAAGCGCTCAGTTGGAGGCCTAGGGCTTCTACAAACTACCTACCTGTGCCTGTGACCTATCTTCTTGTTTACGATCGTTTATAATGGACTTAATGGTCTATATCTGGAGCAAGTTTTTATTGATTATGCAGGTACAGAACCTTTGAGTTATTAAAGACAATTAAAAGATAAAGGTTGTTGCACACTTTGTAGCTGTTGTCTGGTAGTGGTCTATAAATATTGTCTGGGTTCCATTCAATATATATAAATACTAGAAAGAACGGGCTAGGAGGGCACGTTTAAAATCGCAATAACTTTTACTTCTTTTAAAGATTTTTACATGAATTTTTTTCAGGTGTCTAGTGTTTGTTACCGTGGAATAAGCCAGTCAGAATAGCGTCATCAGAAAAACCACCATAGCTTTGTTGCATCGTATGAAAGTATATGAAAAAAACATCTTCATTCTGACTGATTATTTTTCCTTATTAACCTGACTGTAGGCTCCAATAATATTCTGAATGTGACATCATTATCAAAACCAAAGACAACAGTCTGTCGGGAAATGTCTGATGTCTGCTGCTCGGGATTGCGGCACCGCAGGCGATATCGCACATGCTACCAAACTGGGCAAATCGAACACCCCAGGCGAGAAAGAGTTGTGTGTGTATATTATTTTATTACATTTTCTTTTGGTTTTAAATATCACTCGATCGTATTTTGTAAAAAATCTGATAAGTAGGCATTAAATCACATATGAATAGGCAGAAGGTTTTTTGTCTTGTCTATACATAACCATTAGGTGTGATAGGAATACTGCTGCTGTATCGACTTCAAACAAATGATGATGATGAGAAAGACCAAGGACACTATATTTAACGACCCTCCGTTAGAAAAACAGAGGGAATAAATAATTTCATGTAAGAGATTTACAAGAGGAAATTTAAATAAGTAACTAGGTATATTATAATGAGTTTTATGGGTTATTGTAAACGAGCTGTTCCGACAAGCTTCGTTTCGCCTTAAAAAGTTTTCCCGTGGTAATTTCGCATAGCTTATAAAAAGTAGCTTATATGTGGTCCAGGGTGTCATCTAACTCCAAACCAAATTTCATTACAATCAGTTCAGCCGTTTTGACGTGAAGAAGTAACAAACATACACACACACACACAAACTTTCGCATTTATAATATTAGTAGGATAGTCTAATATTCTGAGCATTCCACGAGCGCAACTGGTCAGATAGCGGCCACTTTATGTTTTCCTTTGTTATTGAAATCCTATAAAACACCTAAAGGTGACTGGTTTGACAACATCATATCAGTCGATAGTGCCTCTCGCGCCCATAAAAAAAGATTTTTTACTCTATGTTCTTACAACTTTTTTATTTCACGGAAATATAATCGTTTTGCACGCCTCTTGTCTTAAGCCGGTCAAATCATTTTGTAGAGACTGCAAAATATGGCATGTTTACCTCTAAAATAGTTGTAAGTAATATTTAAAACTGAAATCGTTGTTACAACTCTTAGACTTATTTGATTGTATTATTGATTAATGAAAAAAATATTAACCATCGTACACATAAGTGTCTATTGAGAATTATTTGTACAATGGTAAATATTTTTTTCAATTACATTTCAAAAGAATACATTATTTAATATAAACACTAAACATTTCCTAAAATTTTAATAGAAATTAAATTAGGTATAAAAAAAAATAACTTGGTAAATTCCATCCAATTTATAAACCGCACATACTGCTGACCGTACGCGGATAGCTTTCAACCTTAAGTAGGTGTGTGTTTAATTAAAAATGATGTGAAAAACAAAAGCATTTCGCCGTGTGATGGAACGTGGACAGCGCGGTCGACGACTCGGTGCACATATTATGTGCAAACCCTTATTTGGTGAAGGAATTAAATAATTCGGAGTAATTAAGGACTACATGCTTTAACTTGACTGAATATTGGTTTTATCAACTTGAATGGATGTAAATCGGCAATTATACGTACAATTTACATCCATGTAGGTATGTTGAGATAGAAAACATAATCGGTTAAATAGATTTTAAATCTACATATAGGTAAATATTTAACCGAACACATCCCGTATGTACTTACCTCAACTGTAGACCTTTTTTTTAATATGACAAAGTAGCGTGTGCATTCAGTAACACTTGGTAAGTATATTATATAGATACAACAGATACATTTAGCGACGCTTGTCTGGACATTATTCTTGTTTTTCGACCACCCGGCTATATTTTTCATGGTTTATTTTGGTCAACAGGCAACCCAAACCTTTTTGTGGTTCCTATATTGGAGCAGCATAAATATCGTCTGTAAATTTTACCTTAACAAAATATGAGAGGAGTACCTACACCATACTATAGCTGGTAGGTAGTTAAAGTTATCATTTTCAAAAACTTCAACCTGGTATTTTGGAAAATCTTGAAAACCTATTTAATCTATAACTTTTATAAAGAGAATACCAAAACACAAATTGTTAGATTTTTTCTGCTCACATAATCACACATCACAATCATCACATAAGTCACGAATCTTCCTTTATCGCCTTATTTATAAGGCACTAAAACACAAATAAATCACTATAAATAACTTTGACATAACAATGGCATGTATTTCACTCGGTACTAGGCTGTATGCTTTTTGCTTATTAAAATCTCCCTGTGTCGTTTTATCATGAAGTCAATACCACTCAATAAATAACTGATAATGTTTCAATTTGTTTCATATTTATGGCGGAGATGGATGAATTATGGGGATATGGCATTCTTATTTAAATTTTGGTCGTATGTTACACGAAATATCCTTTTATTCTTATACATGTTGGCAGAATTCAATCCAAAAACTTTTCATTAAGTTTAATGGAGTATTTCATAAAATTTACAGATTTACTAAGTAAGCACACAATAAAAATAATAATTTTCACAACTTTGGTAAGATTAGGAATAGCCACAAATACCCTTATTATTATAGTGATAAGTTGGTATCTACAAATTGTACCTGTATTTAAAAAAAATAATGATGACGTCTGTGGATTGACTGGTTTAAAGTCATCTTTTTCATACAAAAGACATCATGACAGAGACATCGGGAGTCCGAACTTACTTACGCTGAACACAAAAGAGTAGAGATTAATGTTTTTGGAACTAAACAGATTTAAACCTGGCAATAAAAAAAAACTTGTGATTTGTGGTCTGTTTCTATGGTTTGAATGTCAAACTCGCCCTGTTCCTGTATAAACAAATCGAATTTTGCTTAATTTTGGAGTTTTGTGGATTGTTGAGTTTGTTCACGAAGTGAAAATGAATAAAACCATTCGCAGCGAAGCTAGACAGATGATTTACAGCGTTTACCTACGATGTTTGGCGGAGAATGAGGCTGGAGAAGTATTAGTCAATATATACGATGTTTATGAAAGAGCAGCGTTTTATACTGGTGAGTAGGTACTTAATTTCTAACCATTAACATACATTGCTTATATTTCTTGTAAAAAAGTACTATTTTGATGTAATAGAATGCCTTTCAATGTGTATTTGTTATTCTTATAGAGGTTAGAAAATACTAGTGTCAAACGTTACATGACATCAGGGTCTGGATGCTAATGTTGTCAAAACATCAGGTCTAGATACTTTTTTACTAACCCCCGACTCAAAAAGGGTATCGATAAGTTTTACAGCTGTAGGTGTCTATGTGTGTCGGTCTCTCCGTGTAGAGTACCTATTGTAAAAATATGTGTAAGAATATGTAATGCCGAGTTGCAGCAAGGGACTTTAAGCTAATGTGGACATTAAATCTATGTCTGTCTCTTTCTGTCCGTATACTGTCAAAGCAAGGCAACAATACATTTAATGCCGACATTAACTTAAAGATCCTTTCTGCAACTCAGTGTAAGAGTCGGTATAAATTCTCCAGACATAATAATTTGCAAGTCACTGCTTTTCTGACCAATTAAATAATTTGTTGCAGGAAAATCGGTAAACACAGTTTTAGAAGAATTGCCGGGGCACATTTGAACTTTTTCCTGAGCAAGAAAAAACTGTAATAAAATATCGATGTGTGATACTATCACTTTTCTCCTATAGTAATTACATAATGGGATAACCAACACATGTTTCAGTGCAAAAAAACATTATGAAATACACAATGAAATAAAAGTTACAGTTGATTTGATTTAATGAAATTCATTCAAGACTGCCCCCCTCTCCCCTACTAATTTCTTCTCTTAACATAAACCTCCCCAAAAAGTCGCATTTTATAATTAGTAAATATTTGAAACATTTCTCGTTTTGATTTTTTCTGCTAAAGTATCGTGATACTTTTGTCCGTTTTCTATACTATAATAGTGTGGCCACTTTCTTAGATTGCAACGCCCTCAATTATTCTCTACTCTTTTATGTTCCATTGTACTTAGAAATATTTAATAAGTGTAACATTTTTAAATAACTTTTTATGATACGTAATGATAAAGAATATTGTTATGTAACACTTTTGAAATAATATTAATTTAAGTAGGTATACTAGAGATTGATGATACTAAATATCATTATGATTGAAAAATACTGCGTAGTGTAGTAGAATTTAGGTTAATTGAAATGACACCATTATACAAGTATTGTCTTAGTTGCAATATATTGCGCAATTCTTTTCGGAATTTAATTTATCATTTAAAAATCTATACCTTCCTATCTATACCTCCATTGGACGGGAGTGGCCAGCGTAAAACAGCTGATGCGCTTGGCGAAGAATAGAGAGGAGTATGCAGAGCTGACCTAACCTCCAGTAGTGGAGAGGCACTAGAAGAATAGGGAGGAAAAGATACCTTCCAAGAATAATAGCATGGTTTTCAAATTATTGTCGAATTATGTCAACCGAAATAACGGGTTATTTTTTATATTATAAACAGGGTGGATATCAGTTAAGTAATTGGACATTCAGTTTAACCTATCCTATAATCTGCATCGTGATAGTAAGTAGTATAATGTCACTTGATATAATTAAAAGCCCCTTTTTGCGTCAGAACGTTGTATTTAAACACAGTTATTAAAGAAAGAAGGATCGGACCACGCAGAAGGCTTTCTCAACTTTATCTTATAAAATCATTCCGTAGTTTTATTGTGAACCTTGCGAAATTAAATTTAGTTTTAGTAAATGGTAGCAATCACACCAAAATATTATGACGTGATTGTTGAATTATTTTTTTTGTTCAGCCAATTTTTTTATATATCCTATTGATCTCTCCCAATTTAATCATTTCAACAGACAACTTTAAAAAAAAACTTTGATTCAGCATCTTAATTTAAATATCAAGTTGTAAAGCTCTCATGAGAAATCGTGAGCAATCAGAAAAGGTCGAATGTTAAATGTGTGAAAGAGATTTCAGCAAATGTAAGATTAAGAAAGACCAAAATATACGCACTATGTTAATTTAAAAGTTCAATACTAAACGACAGGATGCGACAGTAATGGCCGGTTGGCATTTACACAGCCTCCGAACATCCGTGAAAGACTACACTCGTCACACACAATGTGAGTGTGTAGAAAACATCACTTTCAAAACAGCTTTATCCCTTTTGGTTAAAGTCGATAATCTCAACCTTGTAACGTCCAAAAGCCCTGCGAAGGTAACTGAAAAACCTTTACATAATCACGACTCTGAAATGCCATTGCATAAAAAATGCAGATCTATTTAAAACGGCTGAATGGTAATTGGTGATTGACAAGGATAGATCAATTACGGAAAGGGATTTTTAAATAAAATCAGTAAGTTCTTACTGCCACATTCACTGTACAGGAAGATAATGTTTTAAGGGTGCACCTACTTAAACTGATAGTGACCACTATAAAGTAGGTTTTTAAGTAGTACTTACTTACCAATTTTCAGCGAAAACATGTCAAACCAAGTCAATCTTATAAGAGCTTAATGTTGACGACCGAATGGCGTAGTGGTTAGTGACCCTGACTACTGAGCCGAAGGTCCCGGGTTCGATTCCCGGCTGGGGCAGATATTTGTTTAAAGACAGATATTTGTACTCGGGTCTTGGGTGTTGATATTTATATTTAGTATCTATCTATCTATGTATTTGTGTAGATATATCAGCTGTCCGACACCCATAACACAGGTTCTGCCTAGCTTGGGGTCGGATGGCCGTGTGTGAGATGTCCCCACATATTTATTTATTTATTTATTGTCAACTTATCTTGTTCTGACGTCATTTATGGTACCAGCAACGGTATCCCCTTTACTTTATATTGAAATAAAAACAGTCATTTTTACTATGTATTAAAAGCGATCTACTTTTGTGATTATGTTGCAATATTATTTATCGTTAATATTTTATAGGTATGTACTTATCTGATATCAATTAAATTGTGATTGAGATATATATGTTTATATTTGAGTTAAATTCCGAATTCGACAACTTGTGGGTTAACGATGATAGCAATTAGTAAATATCAGATAGATAATTGGTTTGTTTTTTATTTATCGTTACGTTTTATTTATATAAGTTGCTTAGTCATAATATGTCATAATATGACTCATACCTAGACTCAAGACCATATTAGCCTACGCTCATTTTTTAATTTTCCAAGGGATGATCCGAGGTCAAGCCAATAATTGAAGGCCCACACTATTCAGTAAATAGTGTGTGCCTTCAATTATTATGCTTGATAAACTT
Source organism: Plutella xylostella (assembly GCF_932276165.1). Taxonomy (NCBI): domain Eukaryota; kingdom Metazoa; phylum Arthropoda; class Insecta; order Lepidoptera; family Plutellidae; genus Plutella; species Plutella xylostella. Next base: position 8,387,691 of record NC_063990.1, read on the forward strand.
GGGATTTGGGAAACATACCTCATTGTAGTATATTCTGCCGCGGCGGCTGTTGTTTGCTCCTGCTTTTGCGGTTCGAATGAAAACTGCTGCGAGACTATACCATTCTAAAATTTTCAGGGGGAATTTTATTTCTACATCTTATACCTAATTTAATCTATTGTATATTAGTTCTAGTCTATAAGTATGTTTGTTTTTTACCCGACTGCCGAAGGAGGAGGGTAATGTTTTTATGTCTGATTTATGTGGTGTTCAATAAAGCAATATTCTATTCTATTCTATTCTTATTTAAAAATTCAATAGATTCGTGGATTTTGGCAAAAAAGATGCTCCATTAAGGTTACCAAACAGTTCCTCATTCCATCTGCAGCTCCATACACCTTCCATACAATACAATACACCTACAACGTTGACATTTCCGCAGCTTTGTACCGCGTTGTGTTGTCTGTTCGTCTGTCAGTGTCGTAAAGTGCACATATCAATCATGATGGCCGGGGGCGACCGTCGAAATACTTAATTATACACTTGTACAGTGGAAGCAAGTATGTTACACTTGTGTAGTGTAAAATTGGTTCTTAAGACCTCTTCTTACGGTCGTACTCAATGGTAGAAAATCAATAATTTAATGTTTAGCGTGCGTCGGATTGTACGAGTAGATTACGATGTTTCGCTAATTATGTGATTTGCGTCGCTGTGACAGACAGCAGACCTCCGGTGCGCAGGTGGCACATTCCTACAGGTGTCTTTACATTTCCTGTATCGTGTTCCAAAGTTTCATGAATGCAGATAAGTAATTAGTTCATTTATTTAGTTTAGTCCATTAATTTTTTCTACATGACGAAACAGCTGAATTTGGTTATAATTATTATCTTCGTGCAATTAAAGCATATTTTTTTTGCCTATCTATAAAATTTAAGATAAAGATGGGTATTGAACATACGTTTTGATAGATTCAATACGCGTGAATTTGATAATGCAAAGTTTTGAACATGTTTTTAAGTACAACAATCTGAAAACCATAATTTTCCAGCTTCTGCATAGCTCTATATAATTGTCATAAATCGCCAAGGCGGTCAAAAGTGCGTTAAACAACTCCATAACTCGTGCAAATATAACATTACGCGGTGTAAAGATCGATCCCGGCGGTTGCATAAATGGCGGCGTGGCGTAATGCGTCTCATTGTTAGGCGGAGGACGCACGCCCCCGGCGCGGCCGCGGCATTGCAAGTAACTTACTATAGTTCTGTGGTTGTGAGCTTTTGTGAGTGGACGCGGATGCGCTCACGGATGCATTGAATTATTAAATTATTGTACTTACCGAAATTGGTACTACTTAAAATAATCATGAATTTTTTAAATCATGACATTTTAACTTCCCTACGACTACATAATAGGTACCTATAATAAATAATCCCCAAGCCATGACATCACTGGTTCTTCTAATTGAAGACGACATCATCTTTATCATCGGCCAACAATCATCCTTGCTAGATGTAGGACTATCCCAAGCAGCGCCACAAAATCAGCCTTATAATATGTCTTCAGCTATCCTAATACTGGCTACCCTCTTTGGCGGTCCAACTCAAACACAACAAAAGTCTCCGAGAATTTGGCCACCGCAACGGTCATCAGTTCTTCAACACATGTGGCCGGCCCACTGTCACTTCAGTTTGCATATTTTAAGTTATGTCGGTAACCTTATTACTCCGACAAAAAACTATTGTAAGTCAAAGTCAAAGTCAAAGTCAAAGTCAAAATTTTTTATTCATCGTACAAATATAAAATTTTCTGATGAACGTCAATTTTTACAAATTACTCTCCGTTCGGATAAGGGGGGGCTCTTTCTGTCTAAGGAGAAGAACGGAGGCAAGAAACTCCTGAGCCATCTTTTCAAAAAAAGACTTAAAACTAGTTGGTATACAATAGGTACATATAAGCTTAATTATTATTATTATAATAATATGAGCAGAGCTAACTACTTATCACAGCCATGCATTAACGTCCTCTAAGTAATCATCAATTCTATAATAAGCTTTTTTACTGAGTTTCTCTTTAATGTAACACTTAAACTTATTCTCTGGCATTTGAGCAACTTCTGCTGGAAGCTTATTATAAAATCTAATACAGTACCCTAAAAACGATTTATTAACTTTCGCCAGACGCATCGCTGGAAAAGCCAGCTTATGCTTGTTCCTAGTATTAATGTCATGATTACTGCCAATTGTATCAAAAGTTGAAATATTCTTTCGTACATACATTAAATTGGAAAAAATGAACTGACATGGAACTGTAAGGATGTTAATTTCTTTAAATAGTTCTCTCAATGAATCCCTGGAACCAAGTTTGTATATAGAGCGGATGGCTCTTTTCTGTAATACAAATATAGTCTCAATATCAGCGGCTCTACCCCAAAGCAAAATTCCATACGACAATAAGCTGTGGAAATAACTAAAGTAAACTAATCTGGCGGTTTCAACGTCGGTCAGTTGTCTAATTTTCCGTACAGCAAAAGCTGCCGAGCTCAACCTTCCAGCCAATTTGGCAATGTGAGGTCCCCATTGTAACTTTGAATCTATAGTCATACCAAGAAAGACAGTATCATTAACTAGGTCCTGTATTATATGTATTAAACAAATGGGTATACGACGAAACACGACAAACGTTTATTTATTTCTATTATGGATAATATTAGCATGACTTGGAATGGGGCATTAAGTTCGCCTTTGTACCTATTTACTTTGTGCAATAAAGAATTTAATCATAATAATGGGTAAAAGGCCATAAACGGCCAAATAATTATATAAATAATTATATAAAAAAGACCCTACTCCAACAAATTAAGTACAAAGTGAAAAACCCGAATCTTGCGGATACCTACATAAATATTAAAAAAAAAAAAAAACATGTTTCGAAGGACCTCCCTCATTACACGGTTCGGCACAATAACTCATTATCGGGTACACTACATAATTCCGAATTACTTTTTTACGAATATGAAAATAACGATTTTTAAAATTTCGAACTTCATAGTTCCGAATAATTCACAATCCCGAATTTTAGGTTTCCGAATAACGAAAATCACGAATAGTTTATAAACGAAATTTCAAACAACACATTTATTAAAATGACGAAAGTCAATTTTCCGAATATTATTATTTCGATGTTTCAAAAGTACGATTTTTTATTATATCGAATTGTAAACATTACGAATCCCGAAGTTTTAATATTCCGAAAATACAAAATCCCGAATGTTTCTTAGTTAACAAGAAATGGTTATATGAATAATGCAGCATAATGCTTATAAAAACAATATTTTTAAGCTATATTATGTGAAACGCTCCGCTCCGCTTCGCTGCGCTCCGCTTTGTTTTTCGATATCTATGTGCACCTAACACGCTCCTCCTCGCTTTGCTCGTCGTCGCACCTATCTTTAGGTTTAGGTCCTAAGGTTTTTAAGATTAAACACCATAAAAATCCTAGCAATTGTTTTGCTCTAAATTTGAAACGCTCCGCTCCGCTTCGCTGCGCTCCGCTTTGTTTTTCGATATCTATGTGCACCTAACACGCTCCTCCTCGCTTTGCTCGTCGTCGCACCTATCTTTAGGTTTAGGTCGTAAGGTTTTTAAGTTTAAACACCATAAAAATCCTAGCAATTGTTTTGCTCTATATTTGAAACGCTCCGCTCCGCTTCGCTCCGCTCCGCTTTGTTTTTCGATATCTATGTGCACCTAACACGCTCCTCCTCGCTTTGCTCGTCGTCGCACCTATCTTTTGGTTTTGGTTCTAAAGTTTTAAAGACGTTTATATTTTTTTGTCAAAATCACGAATTATCATATTTCCGATCGGGATTTTACTTTTTCGTGATTATAATAAATCGGTATTTTATTTTTCGTATATTAAAGTAATCGTGATTTTTAACATTCGTATATTTAACAATCGTAATAACAATATTCGTGATTATAATATTCGAAATTAGAATTTTCGTGATTATTATAATTCGGTATTTAAAAAAATCGGTATTGCAATATTTAGTAAATTACATATTCGGGGTTATCAAATTCGGAAAAAAGTTTTTCGGAATATTTGGGTGTTCCCCTCATTATCAATTACCCTTTTAAAAAAACAAGCTGGGATGTCCCCGCGACAGCGTCGTGAAGTGCGTACGCGCATGGCTGACAGTCGCGGAGGCCACCGACGAACAATATTTTATTTATACAGGGTGTTGCAAAAGGGGTATACTAAGCCGAAACCTACATGTGCAGCATGTTACATCTAATGATAAATACTTATAAGTAAAATTGTGATATACCGTCCTAACCACTGAATCATTCAGATACATTTCTTTCTGAATATAACATATTCAATAGGAACGTGTCAACGGTGTCAACCGTCAATAAAGATCTTATTACAAATAACATCATAAGAGAAATAATATACATTTATATTATATTATACCTAGGTAGGTATTCTTAATTTATACGTAGAAATCAATCACATGACGAGAGCATAGGTGACAAAATGTTAATAAGGCTCATTAACATATGTAAATGTTATGTAAGTGCGATTTTTCACTTGTTGTAAACTTTAATTTAATTAATTTAACACTTCCAGAAAGGTTGATGGATGACCCCTTCAGCTCTTGTCGATAATAATAATTTACATGAATATCTACTTGTGAGTGTTAAGCTGTGTAAATGTGGTGTCAATACTTACAATATCTTATCTTGCTGAGATTTATGTTCTTACATTTTGCTACTGTGAGTACTTTACTGAGTTGATTTTTGTTAGGCTGCGTATCGAGTAAGTAAACTGTTCACCGCTGACTGTGCCAGGCCTGGTGTGAGGTTGAGTATGTCGAGTGTTCCCGGTTTGCTAGTTTTGTGCTCACTCTACAAACTGAGTAAATCTGAAAAAAGTATGGAATTTCTATTGTGAAAACCTATTCAGGCGAAGCGAAGATTTCAGGAAAAGCTTGTTACTTGTATTGTAATAGGATAGTTCGTGTCCTTCGCTCGTCTTTTCAATTAAGTTACTAAATTAGCCAATACCAAGTGATGTAGTCGCTGAATTACTCTCTACTCGACTAAATTACTAGCCTAGTGCGAACAAGGCTTAACTGTCATAACCTTGTGGAAATGTGATCAGGAAGCGAGTGACATCTTCGTCGTGACTTACCTACGGGTGATTCAGACGAGAAAGTTGATTTTCCCTTCACTTGTCTACAAACCTTTAATCCGACTATTGAGTCATTTTAGTAAAAAACAAGGACAATATGATGATATTTTATATGATTCGTACGTTTATGTCCGCTAATGACAGATTAATTATATTTTTCGTAAGTTTAAAGTTTAAAACTGTGTTAAAAAGATCGTCAAGAGAAGAAGGTAGGTACTTAGGGGACTTATATACCTATGGTACTGGATAACGTGATGTCTACTCCGGCATAACAAATACCTACATTGATTCAACTCTTACAGATCGCCGTTATCGTGTATTGGTAGTCTTAGGTGGTCTTAATTCTTAAAGCAATTTCTACATGTCCACTTTAATTTAAGTGCATGCGAAACGATACTTTACAGTCGTACTTTTAACCACAACTTTGTAAGTACTTAAGCAAATATTCGTAAAAACGTTACAAATATGCTGCTGAAACCTCTTTTAAAAGCAGTAAAATCAGCACTTGGCAGCTTTAGTGACTACTAAACATGTATTAAGCTCATGATGTGTCCTAAAGAGATTTTTATGTCCTAAAATCGCACCTGTGTCCTTGTTTACTAACTGTAAAACAGCTGTTATGGTTATTTAAGTTTGAAAAAGTGCTTAGTGCCTCTACTACTTACCGGAGAGCAGAAAATCATAATCGATAAAATGAAATAATAAAATAATTTAGACTATTACGTTTGTATATCTTAACTGAAATGCATACCTACCTAAACTTTATATTATATTTTATTAACACAAAAAAAGAAACTGCCGTTTTATAATTATTGCATTAAAATTCGGAAGTAACACGATCGCTGCGTATCTTTACGAAGCTAATTTTCCATAAATCTAACGGTACCATAATTATCGCATAAATACAGTCTTTTGCAAATAAGCAGCTGTTGGAAATGGTCCTTTCGACAGTTATTATGATCATTTTATGAGTATGTCACCGATATCAAACGAGTTTTGTAAAAAATACAATCTTTTACTTGTATGCCGCCTCTACACCAGGGGCGGCCAACTTGATAAGAGGCAAGATGTGTTTACAGAAATACTATGCGATCTACGAATAGTTCTTGAAATCGTACTTAAATGAAACAGATTAACCTATGTAATTTTTTTTGCTTTAATCGATTGAAGTAACGACCTGTGGGCCATTCCTTCTCCACGCTTTACATTGTTACTATTTTCCTTCCCTGCTCGAAAAAAGTTCTCCGTGGATGTAGCCTCCTACGAGTACTTTCTATAATGACAAGATAAGGTTTGAAAAGAACATAGCTCTTATTTCACAGAGCTATGTTCTTTTTGAACTAGTTAACAGCCAGCGAGCTTGTTTCCCCGTCAAAGGTTCCCGTCCCACTCAGCTTTATTTCCATAAATACCTAATTCAATATTTGCGAAGTCACACCCGTTCTTTTCCCTTCCCCTTTATTCCCAACCCCTCTATTGCCTTCCCAATCTACTATTTACAATTTTACAACGTACTTATGTATTAACTTCTATAGTATTATGGTATTAGCCATATTATTTCGAATCCAGTAATGGACGTGTGTTGACTGACGATGACATTACCTTTGAAAGTGAATCCCGAGTGAACTTGTCTAGTTGTTGCAAATTCTAAGGAAAGTTAATGTTTATTGTTACATCTGTTGTTTTGTTTTAACATTAAAAGGATATTTGTATTCTACAAACTCGGCACAGATTTTAAATAACGATAAAAATCAAAGCACGCCTTCAATTGATACAAATAGGCTAAACACGTGCTTTTATATTGTTAAATGCGATTTATTCTTTATCTTTTCTGGGTTTTCCATATTTGGCCAATAATGTTTTATTTTATATATATTAGGTATTTGTTTCTAAAATTACTATTATGTTTCGCTTACATCTTGTACGTTAAGTCTTTATTGGATAGAAAATGGGAGATAATTACTATATCAAGCTAATCGATAGAAATTTATGTAAGGATATAGGTGAAGTACCTTCATGTAGATGAAGGTATACTTACATTGTCCGTAATCAATAACATTATCAATAAATAAATCTGACCTTGGCCATGACTGAAGTTTCAAAACAGAGCAAACAGGTTCCATTGTAAATGGACTGAAAAGTCAATGTCCTGTCTGAATATCTTCCTGTTTACATTGTAAAGTAGGTAGGTACATAAACGTAATAATGAATTTTATTGTCATTTATACCTACAAATTAATAACTTATGTACCTGCAGGCTGCGTAGCAAACCACATTTTCCAGGGTTTGGTCTGTTTTTGTACAGATAAGGCAATCATTGGACGAGCCCCTGCCAAGCCTCCAGCTCCTTACATCCACCTAACTTCGACCATAATGTTACTAACACAGGGGTGTATTTCCCTCGTGTTGATAGTATAGTAAAAGTGGTAAGGTGGTAACTGGACTATGAATGTCAGGGCCGGTTGTCAGCTTGACTCAGTTGACTCCTATGAACATCGCTAATAATAATGCTGAAGCTAATATGCCAGCCCAGAGATGAACTTAAGGTATTGACAATAATTGACTATTTACGTCTTACAACTACAAACAAGTTACAAACATGAATGAGAACAATTAGGATAGGTATATGTATAAGTACCCTACAGGGTGGGAAAATGTCAATTATCTTTAGTGCTATGATCAAAAGTCCCTCCATCTAATATCATGTTAGAATGCTATCAACATGATTTTTTTAGTTCATAAAAAGAGCTCCACTGTTTTCAAGTTACGCATTTGGAATACTCGTATTTTTAATTAGTTTGAACCTGTTAAATGAATCAATCTACTTTTTACATAATTTATTGAGTTGTAAATTTTGAAATGATTAAATTGAATTGAACTTGAACTTGAATTCTCTTTTTATGGAAATATTGTAAAATGGTATATACAATTATACATATATTTCGTATATAATTTCGGTAATAAAAACTCGATTCCGTTTTTACTTTTACTACGCCGCCGCCGCGCCGTGTACCAACATCAAGTTTTTCCGACTTTTTGCCCAAAAATACAGGATAAACTCAAAAAGGCCGTTGCGATAATTGAATAAAAATGTAAACGGGGTGTCGCATCGCAACTGTCAGCAGCGAAATATTGTTAACCGAACAAGAATAATGGGGCCCAATTTATTTTCCGAAATTCCAACCTCAGGAGCGTTTCTTAAATGGAGTCGATAATTTATTCGATTACACTTATAAGGCTCGATTCTTATGGGTACACCAAAGACAGATGCAATCGATTCAGTATGTTTGCACTCGAATTTATCATTTTTAAACGGAATCGATGTTGATTTCCGAACGCCGCGTTCCTAAATGGTCGATAACATATGAAAAATACGCCGGTTGATTGATGTAATGTCGCTGCTATTATATTTATTGTCGCAAATAAATAATGCATGTGTTTGCCTGCAAGCAAAATTCTTAATAATTTCAAGGCTCATCCTGGTTATGATTGACAAATCATCAAAAAACCATTATAAACATGTAGAATTTATAAGGGTAAAGCGGAGAATCTCCAGTATTTTCCCGGCTGCATGGAGCTACAGCTACAATGGATGTACTTATATCCTTGTTTATAAGTATTATATTATGCTCTTAAATAATGACGTAACGAGAGCGAATCACAATATATGTAGAGCGTAGAGCTCATAACACTTTTTAAGCTATCCGCATGCGCGCGCAAGAGGTGACTGTCAAGGCCGAGCGTGCTTTGACCGCGACGCCTACGGAAGCTCCATGCTGTCACTAAGTCATTCGTCACCATAATGTAGGTAGGTACCTACATAATTAGCTATAATTATCATGAAATTATTCAACTTGCTATTATACCAAACAACAATATCTCAGCGATATTTCGGAGAAACTTTGTGTCTTTTTTACTTTTTCCATGCCTATCATGAATATATTTTATTTTTTGAGGAATTTCTCGACTTTCTTAGCACACTCGTTTCTTAAGCAATTTTGGACAGGTGAAAAGTACCTTTTTATTTTATTTTATTTTATTTATTAAGAAAATTTACAGCGTAAACAACAACAGCTTATATACTAACATGTTTAAATAGTAAGGCAAATTACAAATTTTCCTTCATATACTACGAAACAATGGTGCACACAAAAGTACTCAATTAAGTTAAATTAATACTAATTACATACTGTAGATTATGAACTGAAATTTATCAAGTTTATCCTAATTTGTGGAATAAATAATAAGATAAGATAGATACACAAATAAATATATAAATAAATATTTTCTTAAGAAATACCTACATAGATAATAATATGGTATACATATGTTTACATACACAAACATAACTTTATAAGTTTTAAGTAACACATGCTTAAATTATAAAATATATAAAGATATAGTGGAGTCCCCTAGTTAAGATGTTTGATTGCAGTTTTATGTATTAATTAATTGGCCTTATTTACTTCACTACTTTCGGTTATTTGATTTAGAATCTTCGTCTTGAATGCGAATTTAGTACTGTGTAGGAATATGTCGATATTGCTAAAGAATTTAATTAACTTTTAAACTTAGCCCCTTATATTTAATCCATTTTTGTTATACTATAGTTACTTACATTTTAATAATTACCTAAGTAACTATTTTGTTCCAATTCACGAGAAAAAAGGCATGCGGAGATGTCAAATCAATGTTATTGTATGCAAATTTTCGTGATTCTCAATAAGTACCGAAACTAATCAATTTTGAGTGCTGTAACACAAGTCCAATTATTAAGTTTTTTTGTGATATTGACCCACCACGTTGTTATGACGAATATCTTTAGGTGTAAAATATTGCATGTACGTTTTTGTATGAGATACCTACTTAATATAGTTAGGCGGTCGAATGGCGTAGTGGTTAGTGGCCCTGACTGCTTCGCCGAAGGTCCCGGGTTCGATTCCCGGCTGGGGCAGATATTTGTTTAAAGACAGATATTTGTACTCGGGTCTTGGGTGTTGATATTTATATTTAGTATCTATCTATCTATGTATTTGTGTAGATATATCAGCTGTCCGACACCCATAACACAGGTTCTGCCTAGCTTGGGGTCGGATGGCCGTGTGTGAGATGTCCCCACATATTTATTAATTTATTATTTATTTATAATTATCCTCTGCAGTGTGCATTGACTTAAGTAGTTCTAAGATATAAGATGGTAAAAATAAATATACAAAGTATCAAGGAATAAAATTGTATCGAATATATACGGTAACCACTTTGTATTATTGAAATTAGGATTAATTCATTTTACTCGTATGATATTTATTACGAGTATGCTCCATTTCAACACAATAAACGTAACACAGCTAAAAAAAAACGTTGAAACAGTAAAATAAGTTCAAAATGTACGCTGTAATACTTTCTCATACTTATATCCATTTGATGGTAAACATAAATAATATGTGTGAATGTAATGGGCTAAAATACTTATCGTGTAATTTTGTACCGTGACCTGTGTCAATACACAGTTGCAGCATCCTTAATTATACATTTTACTTCCTTAGTTGTTTACATACATGCTTTTCGCAGAAATTTTACTTAATTTTTGTTTGTAAAGTTAAAACTATTAACTAGGTACGTACGAGAAAACTTTATCAATAAGCTGTCTTTATTAATTTATATTACTTTACACTTTGCTAGTGCAACTTTATTCACCAAAGATGAATTAAAAATAACATCGCTTCACTCATTTTAAAATAATTCATAGCTAGAGGCCGTCCATCCTAAGCTTACTTTGCATCATTTTGTATGATCTAAGTATACATAACGTACCTATACAAGTATATTATATGGGTATTATTCATTATTGGTATTCATATTGATAATTTTTGTTTGTGTTTCCAGATGGAGCTGCGGCGCTACTCCACCCCCCGCACCTCGTTCCTCACCTGCTGGATCTTCCTGCTACAAGTATGTATGTTGCTCACCACTGTAAGATTCATAATTAGGGCCTTATTTACTTACTATTGTCTAGGAGTTCTCGAGTGGAGACCACGAACAGGCAAACGCAGCGTGGGACGCCCTCCTGCCCGCTGGACGTCCTTAGGCAGGTAGCCGGTAGTGGTTGGATGAGGACGGCCGAAGACCGAGTGTTCTGGCGGTCCTTGGGAGAGGCACATGTCCAGCAGTGGTTCATTACTGGCTGATGATGATGTTGATGGGTAAGAGAGGGTGCAGTGCAGCACCCACCGAGAGGGTTATTTTAATTCCTAATTTAATGTGAGACATGCGCATTTGGACAGTGTACTAAGAGCTGTCGGGTTATAACGAAGAAACATTTAGTCATTACAATTTGAATCGGAAAATCGTTGTAAAAACAAGAGGGCCTACGTATGGTCGTTTTTAAATCATAAGTACGTACATCTACAATTTGTTGTTTTTCGAACCCAACAAACTTTAAGGGTGTATTCTACGAGTGATTTCATCGAGAAAACACCCCCATATGTGGGGTCAAATCTCAATATTCTAGAAATGGCGGCCATTTTAAAGTTTTAGATACTTAGTTTTCATTAAAAAAACATATCTCGAGATTTAAACGCCCTACGGACATGAAATAAAATGATTTTATCCGCAAAAAGTCATCTCTATTACCATTTCTAACAAACTTATTTCTTCCTACCATCTTTATGCAGACGATCTACAGATTTATACACATGCTTCTCCTTCTGATATAGCTGAAGCAGTTAATTTTATGAACACTGACCTGACTAAAATCGTAGACTGGAGTAAACACCATGGCCTTATGGTCAATCCGAAGAAAACCCAAGTTATCCTCATCGGAAGTTCTAGGTTAATGAATAACAATTTTCTTCGGATGGTGCCGCCAATTTATTTTGACGGGGTTCATGTACCTTATAGTGATACAGTCAGGAATCTTGGCGTAATTTTTGACAAGTTTATGACATGGAGTCCTCAGCTGGAGGCGGTTAGCCGGAGGATGTTTGCATCAGGGGGATCACTTCGAAGACTACGCAATTTCCTTCCTACCTCCACCAAAATTGCTTTAGCTCAATCACTCCTTCTTCCCGTTCTTGACTACGCCGATGCCAGCTATCTTGATCTCACTGAGGAGCAACTTAATAAGCTTGAGCGTCTTCAAAATTACTGCATACGATTCATATTTGGCTTAAGAAAATATGATCATGTATCTGTATTCCGACAAAAACTCAAGTGGCTCCCAATTCGCCTTCGACGGAATACTCACATACTTTCACTACTTTATTCGGTACTGTTCAATCCTTGTTCCCCAACATACCTTAAGGAGCGTTTTGAGTTGAGATGCTCTACACATAGCCGCTCACTACGTTCATCTCATAACCTTCGCCTTCATGTTCCATCTTGCACAACTGTGTTTTATGAGGGCTCATTCACATTTCAGGCTGTTAAATTATGGAACGATCTGCCCATTGAAATCAGACTCGCACCCTCTCTACCATCCTTCAAAAACAAGCTCCGACAGCACTACTTAAATTTATCTTATCCTGATTAGAATGCACCAGCAATTATTTATTTATTTTTAATAATATTTATGTATTATTATAGAATATATAGGTATATATTTATTATAAACTATGTAGGTTTTATATATTATTATATGTAGGTATCGTTTATACTTTATATTAATGTAGTTTATAAATATCTCTTATTTTCACACGCTACCCTTTTTCATTATTTCTATGTCCTTTCAATTTGGTTGTCTGGAAGAGATTACTTTTAGTAATAAGGCCGCCGTTTGTGCTATTTATTTTCTGTTCATGTTTGTAATACTGTTTCTTTTTGTGTGCAATAAAGAGTATTTTATCTTTTATCTTTTTATCTTTATCTCTATCCAATAAAAATATGCACAACTGCTAAAAAGTTACATAAAATACCAATACAAGCACCTAATCTAGTTTTTATGACAAAGAAACAGCAAAAAATTACATTTACTTGAATAACTTTGAAAATAGCCCCGCTTTGATGGTATTTTTATGTTTTTAATAAAAAGTATTTGAAATAAGCTAAACAATGATATCAAAACCGTCAATCACTACGTCGAGGCAGTCAAAAATTATTGAAAGTTCAAAACACATCTGTGAAATGTGATTTTTTTCAAAACACAGCGATGAAAGTACTTAGACATAAAATCATGATTCAAGAATTATTGTTGATATTATATCAACAATGATTCATCTAAGTACCTTCATTACAAAGTAAATAAAGTATGAGATGCTTGTCCTATCATAATTCTATAAGTAGGAAAGTTTTTCTACTAAACATTATTTGAAAGCTCTGCCTAGTCACCCAGGTCAGTTCAGAAGGGCTAGTATGGGGCGCATTTAAGACGTGACAAGAGTTTTGCATCGCGCTCAGTCACATCGCGCAGCCTCGAGAGCGAGCGCGATGGAGAACGTTTGTCACGTCTTAATAGCGTCCCGTGCTACAGGGCCAGGTAGAAATATAAATTCGATACAAAATAAAAGAACACTAACGATTCATTTTAAACATGGGTACAGACATCGATGGCAAGATCGATGAACAAGTTATGTATCGGTTTGATTGATTCCAGAACAAGTGACATTTAGGTTTTTTACCACTACAATTTAATAACAATGTAATAAAGGAGTTAGAAAAACACTTCACTCTATCCTGTCCTGTGACTATGAGATATCATGTTGAATGTCAAGGATTTTAGAGGATCTAATAAACTACCATCTATGTACGGTGGCCTGCGCCTAAAAGTATACAGGCGGAGTTTTTAAAATAGCGATCCCTGATGATGAAGGGACCAGCTACATCTGTTATAAATCCGGGGATGTGTTGTGTGTGATGTGTGTAGCAGTGGTGTTTATGTGGATGTGCTTGAGCAGCATGTGAGCTTGAGATCGCTATTTTAAAATCGCCGCCTGTATACTTTTAGGCGCAGGCCACCGTACCTATAGACTAGAATTAAATTGTATAAGTAATTGTGAGTATACCTTACTATGAAACCGCTTTTTTGAGCGAGATTCATATAGGTAGTAGGTATACATACGATGCCATCAAAAACATTACTTGCAACTCAACCGTTAAAAGTTGTGAGATACCAAGTCTGTTTATTTATTTTGTTTCTTACTCTTAATTTTACTCAAGTACTACTTAGATTGACTAGTTAGATTAAGCTTGAGGCGAATACTTTGAATTTGTAAAATTTTATGTTCAGTTTTCATAATTTTATTTACAATTAGGTTAGGCTTCATTAGTTAAATGTAAATTTATATTATAACCCCGAAACTGAATAAATTAAAAGTTCAGATTACAGTCGTGAGCACATTTATACAAATATGTATGTACATATTTATAAACTTGCAGATGCTGGGCGGCGGGCGGCACGGCGCGGAGGGGCACGGGCGGCTCATGGACCCGCCGGCGCGCAACTCCATGTGGCGCTTCGGCTTCCCCAACCCCGTCAACTACAACGACAACGAGCTGTTCTGCGGCGGGTACGCCGGTCAGTATCCCTTCTGTGATGCACCCGGCAGTAGTTTATTACCCCTTCTGTAAAATACCCGCCATCCCAAATAGCTTCCAGTAGTAGTTTAGCAGCTCTTTTAGCTCAGCCAATCTTCACGAGCTATTCTGCGGTGGGTACGCCGGTCAGTACCCTTTCTGTGATGTACACGACAGTACCCCTTCTGCAGTATACCTCTGGCAGTAGCACCCCTTCTGTAATATACCCGGCAGTAGTTCAGTTACCCCCTTCTGTAATATACCCGGTAGTAGTTCAGTATGCCTTCTGTAATGTACCCGACAGTAGTTCGGTACCCCTTCTGTAATAAGTATATAGTAGTCAGTACCTCTTCTTCTTCTTCTTATAGTGCCTCTCCATCATTGGAGGTTGGCAGTCAGCTCTTTGCAGCGCTACCTCTTCTTACCTATCCCAATGAGGTGTTCTGCGGGGGGTACGCCGGTCAGTACTTCACAGAAAAGCTAACACGGCGCACCGTGATTAAGACGTGACAAAAGTTTAGCTTAAAAGTTTAGTCGCGCTCACTCACATCGCGCAGCTTCAAGATCGAGCGCGACGGAGAACTTTTGACACCTCTTAATAGCGCATTGTGCTAGCCCTTCAGTACCTTCTTCCATATTATGTTCTTCATGAAAAGCGAAGAACATAATATGGAATCTCTTGGGATAATCAATATCAAAACTAGACCCATAATATATTTACAACGACATACACTATAACTGTATACAATATAATTTATCTAATAATGAAACAAGTTACAACATAAAATAATCCCATACAAAAGAATTCAACGAAGAAAGTTCTATTAAATTCCCATACAAAAGAGTTCAACGAAGTAAGTTCAGTAAGAATTAATTTTATAAATACGAGTAAGTAGTATCGTTTATTGTCATCTTAAAACTGCACACATGTTAAGTATATACAGATGAACGACATGTTTCTATACAAATAACCACATCTATTGGTAAAACTGAACAGCTTTCCCAAAGAAACATAGCGTTGGATATGCCACTATAGACATGAACTATGAGGTCTGTCATTTACTATATATTACGACAAACTATAGGTATAAATCTTAATCAGCTTAGTCCAGAAACTTGTGTATTTTCCCTTATTTATTAAGAACCAAACACCATATAATTTCACGCTGTTTTATTGATCGAAGTAAGGAAAACATCTCATTGTCATCTGATAAGTACATAATCGTATTTCTGTCCTCAACACATTTAGACAACAAACAGCTTTTGAGCAAAATCAGCCTAATATATGCGCGTGCGTTGCCCCCAATCTGAATATACAGGTTGATTAACCTTTCTCGGCCTCCAAGGTCCCATTGTCACTAATATCACGAGCCTATACATAAAAGTAAGAATATACTTTGTCACATGTA
The DNA here is from genome assembly GCF_932276165.1 of Plutella xylostella. Lineage (NCBI taxonomy): Eukaryota > Metazoa > Arthropoda > Insecta > Lepidoptera > Plutellidae > Plutella > Plutella xylostella. The sequence continues at coordinate 8,403,782 of NC_063990.1, forward strand.
CCTACCTAAATCTTCAATTTGTTTTGCTACATTTAAAGTTCGCTGGCCGAGAACACCACTTTAACTTTAGGACGATAAAAGTGCCATAAATCTATGAATTGGTTCGTGACAAGATTTATTTCGCCGCTGGGTTTAAATAATAAAAGACCAACGGCTCGGTTTAGTTCTTAAATTAGAAATATACCTACATTATTGATGCATATTTAATTCAAAACCACTTACTATATTTTTTACTAAACCTGTTTATTTAAGTAGGTACGAATCAACTTATTTGTTTTCATCACATCACAACAATCGAAATATATCTTTCAGCCATTGGATATTTTTGCATTATGTCCAGCAGAGTGCGATTAATGGGGGCTGATAAATTATAATGATAATGATCGGTAAATAGACATACTTACACCAAATTTTACTCAGCAATATCTCTAGATAATGTTGATCAATTCTAACAGCGTCGAATATCCTGTACTTTTCTCCCTGCTTAACTTGTACTCACGAGCAATTAAAAAGTTCCAGTGACATATGGAACATCATCACTGAACCGACGACCTTAGGCGGGTACATAGCCGGTAGTGGCTTGATGAGCTGGCTGAGGACCGAGTGTTGTGTGGCGCTCCTTTGGAGAGGCCTATGTCCAGCCGTGGATGCATGATTATTGGCTGATGATGATGGAACAACAATGGCTGTTTGAACTTTTTCACTGCTCGTTAGTGTATTTCACTCGTCCTCTTCCCCTATAATGACTCTTGCTGGTTGCAGTCCAGTGGGTTCTACTCCTTCTCTCTATTATCTCGTCACTTCCCCTATAACAACTCGTGTTACTTGCAGTGCAGTGCGTTCTATCCTTCTATTACCACGTGTACTTCATGTGATTATCATCTATTTCACTTCCCCTCTTCCGATGTAACAACTTGTATTGCTTGCAGTCCAGTGGGAGCAGAACAAGGGCCGATGCGGCGTGTGCGGCGACGCGGACCACATCTCGGAGCCGCGACCGCACGAGGCGGGCGGCATGTACGGGAAGGGCATCCTGACCAGGCACTACGCTGTGGGACAGGTTGGTACATTTCTGTAATCACTGGAGCATCCTGTACGTTTCCCAAAAATGTAATCCAGCCATATAAATATGAGATGTATCGAAAACAGATTTTGATAAACGAATGTAGGCGTTAAATGGGTTGTCTATACACACTGCAGCTAATAAACTGTCAAGGAAAATTCTATAAAAAGTTTTCCCATAAAAATCTAAGTACTTACTTATCACTCCAATTTTGGAGTGCTGCTGAGCTTTGGCGCCTCTAGTATTTAACTTTTAAACGCTCTCGTTTAATTATTTTTTTGTAAGGTTACAGTAATTCTCCTATCTAGAGACTATCTATCAATCCCAGCCAATAAAAACGAGAAAAGAATTAAAGAAAACGAAGAGAAAAATGAATAAAATCTAACATTTTATTGGATACGTACTAGTACATAAATAACCACCGACAAGTGGCATATGTAAGTACAACTTACAAGCTTTTACCGCGTGAATAAATTACATGACAACAAGATGAGTTGAATATAACAAGCTGGTAACTCACTCGGGATAATCCTCTTAAAACGGATTAAGTGAAACGATAAGGTTGCTTTTAAAGTTGAGCTTATTGGGAGTTAATTATCAGTAAATAATCTCAAGGCAAAGTTGCGTAGTCGCTTCGGTGTCGCAAATTGATACATTTTATTAGTTAGTACCTCTAGGATGAGAAACTATTTACATTTATATACTTAATTAATAGCCTATGTATTATAGAGATTTATACATAAATCCCGAAAATGCTTGGAGGGTTATTTCGAAAAAACAGGCATTAATTGTCTAGAATGCGTAAACAATTTTTTGTGTCTTCTGCACAATAGGGGGAAATTGACACTGGCTGTTTTTCCAATAAACCCCTTAAATATGATGTCTGATATAAAGTCATAGGGAGTTAAGCAATTCCAAAATAATAAAAACTAAAGCCATAATTGTTCCATTTCCAGGAGATCGAGGTGGAGGTGGAGCTGACGGCCAACCACCTCGGCACCTTCGTGATCAAGCTGTGCCCCAACAACAACCCGCGCCAGGAGGCCTCGCAGGAGTGCTTCGATAGGTATTTGACTGTAATTTTTAGGTACCTTATGGTTTTTTGCCCTATTGAAAAAAGCATCAGATATGCCTGTAGAGCTAGGTTTTCTAACTACTTTTGGACTCCCGAAACACCTCCTTTTCTTCAGTTAAGACTATGATGTTACAGTTAAGTACGATCTTCTATGTGCCCCTGAAGGCTTTTGGTTACGTGCTAATTGATATTTAGACATATACCTAGGTAAATATATACTCGCAAAACTTTAGGAATGACGAAGTCCGAGGAATTCGTTTTCAGTCATAATAAAAAAACACGCAATCACGCCTTGTACTAATGTACTCCCTTGCGGGGTAGGCAGAGGTGCATTGCTGTACCCACTTTTCGCCAGAGTGTTATGTTAGTCCCAATGTAATAGGGGGCGGGCCTATTGCCATTTTACGGGCACATCCAAGACCCGAGAACAAATATCTGTGTTTTAACAAATATCTGCCCCAGCCGGGAATCGAACCCGGGACCATCGGCTCAGTAGTCAGGGTCACTAACCACTACGCCATTCGGTCGTCTAAGTCACAATAATCTTGTTACAATAACGCTTTTTCGGTTAGTGTCACCATTTACAGCAGTAGCAGATTGTCTGCTGATAATAATGAAAACTAACCTCATTTACCTCCAGGTACCCGCTATACATCACTGGTACTCGCGAGGACCGGTTCCTCATCCCGCTGGACACGGCCAAGAAGGAGATCTTCCGCTACCGGGTGCGCCTGCCGCCCTACGTCACCTGCACGCAGTGCGTCATGCAGTGGACTTACTATACCGGTGAGGGAATCGCGAATAATGGTGGAAACTACAGGATGTAAAATACACTCACGGGCAATGAAATAGTTCCACTCACAAAATGCCCACACCAAACGACCCCAATTTTTTCAAACATTAAATTTAAAACTTTAGCAAAATATTACCGTTTTTAGCTGGTAATATCCTGATTCTCTGATAAATGTACTTTAATCAAAAATGGCGTCATTAAGCTAGCCTTTTCCGTCTATGAGGAATTTGGTGCTTATCTCAGTGGAACCTTTTCATTGCCCGGGAGTGTATATAGTGAGGGAAGTTTAGGTACCTTTATTTTTTAGGTACCTACCAGATCTGATAGCTGCTGTTGCAGAAGACTATACCTGTTGATAAGTTGTAGTGATCGAAAGTCTCTTTATGAACCGACAAAGGTTTATGCTCTTTTATACCATCGTGAAAGCATGTAGATATCATTGACATACGAACACCTTCCAGGGTATGTTTTATTAACCCTGAAATCGAAAGTACATGACTCACAAAGCTCATCCTAAAAGTTTCACGATAAATGCTCGGTTTGTTTTCGTTTTCAATGTCGTAGTGCCGCATCAATAAGACGAAGATCATTCTAATTAACCTCTCACACAATGTTCCAGGCAACATGTGGGGAGTATGCGAGAACGGCACAGAAGCCGTGGGCTGCGGGCGCTCCGAGACGTTCCGCAACTGCGCCGACGTGGCCATCGTCACCAGCACGGGGGGGCTCCCACCAGCCTTCGCCGGCGACCTGAGGAGGGACAATCCCTTCCTGCTGTACTACAGGGACCTCAGGATGCCCACCAATGTGTTCCCGCTTGTCGTCAGGTAACGGCTGGGGTGGCATTGGTTGTCTGAAAGCAGTTATATTTATCTACATATTAGTACTTTCAATTTCCTATATATATTATACCTTTAGTTTAAATGCAGTAAATGATATATAATTCTTGTTACCTATCGCAAAACTAAATTTTCCTATCTAACGCTTCTTATAATTATATCTATAAGTAAAATTTAACAACTTGTGTTTAAATCCGCTGCTTTTCTCTTTTTCCTTTTATACCTACCTATTATACGTATTTATATTTAAATCTATAATGCTTCTTTACGCTTTTTAATTTTCAGGGATGTCTCAAAAGACCTGCAGAAAGAACCGTTACGTATAATTAGGTAACATCAACTGTAAATACACTTACAAAAAATGCAATATGAAAATTTGTTTTATACACTGCGCGTAATTAACAGCAACTTTATGTCATTTGATTTTTCTCTTTCAGCAATGATATATCAGATGTTGACTATGAGGAGGCGAATACACATGAAGTTATTAGGTATTTTTGTTATTTACCCCCCTTTTGGTCCCTCCTGGTGGAAGGAATCCCCAAATTGGGCGTCGTGTGTCTTGTGTACATAATACATGTGTTGTGTGTGTGTCCGACTGATGTATATTATGTGACTAACTTTCACCTTGTTTTTATGTACTTATGTTGTAGTTTGTGTCTAACCATGATGTTAAATAGAATGTTTTGTGTCCTACGAGAGTATACAGTATACTCACTAGGTATGCCTCCCTGCTATTTGTACATTGTTGGTGTGCCAATTATCCTTGTGAAATAATATGTGTTGTGACTAATAATGCAGATAATAAGAACTCATGTAAAGCTAACACGATGTAAGTTAAGTTTGAGTTGAAGTTTGATGCTGAAGAAAACTACCTGAGTATACCTATGTATATCTGTCCATAGTTTTTATACTTTGTACATTTGTGCTAATACCTCATTTACTCATTTCGTTATCTAATATTGGTATGACGATGACTGCTTAGACGACATGCCATCATCATACTTAATACCACAGAACAGTCCACATGACTAACACCTCTGTTCCTATGTCCACAGGGACCAAGTCTGCGTGCCGTCGTTCAGCTTCCGCAGCCTGCCGGGCATGCTGAGCTGGTGCCAGACCAACTGCCTGCGCTACCCTCCCAACTGCCCCGAGGCGCTGTGCTCTTGCCCGTGAGTATACACTGAGACTGAGGAAAGTGTGATATATGTATGTATGACCCTCTTGATATGATGTTCGAATGGCGTAGTGGTTAGTGGCCCTGACTGCTATGCCGAAGGTCCCGGGTTCGATTCCCGGCTGGGGCAGATATTTGTTTAAAGACAGATATTTGTACTCGGGTCTTGGGTGTTGATATTTATATTTAGTATCTATCTATCTATGTATTTGTGTAGATATATCAGCTGTCCGACACCCATAACACAGGTCCTGCCTAGCTTGGGGTCGGATGGCCGTGAGATGTCCCCACATATTTATTTATTTATTTATGTTCTTTGGGGTGAGGAAAGCCAAGGACAGAGTGATATGGCGTTCTTGGGGAGAGTTTGGAGCCCTCTGACATTGGCTGATGATGATTAACACGTATTGTTTGCGAGTTTGTAATATTTGGAACTTCATTTTACGCGAATTCTTTAAAGGGGATTCCTATATTATTAAACCTAGCCCTTTTTCCCGACAGCCTGTATTTAAGTACATTATTTAGCATTAAGTCCACCCTTTGTACTTTTATTTGTAATACATATTTGTACAATAAAGAATTAAATAATAATAATAATTATTAAACAAAACTCCCCGTCAACCCCAGGGCCAAGTCGAGAGTAGGTTTGTTGGGTTGGTATCCATATCCATGCTATCCATAAGAAGACAGTTGTGTACCGAAGCCTTTTACATACATGTTAGATTGCCTTTCTGATTTGCATTCTCGAGATGAGTTCTTGTGTACATTGCGGTTGTCAATGTTTGCACTTTCTTTCACCTCTTGTTTTGCTGATAAGACAGTGCATGTTGTGTTGTGTTTTCTTTAAATATTTTAACTTTCTTTAAGAAATTTATATGTATACGTAACTTCTCACGCATAGGCTTCCACTGAGACCCACCTCGTTATGAAAACTGTAATCATAAAATAATGTAGGTAGGTATCTATATCTACCAAGAACCATTGTCCTATGAAAACGTTGTCGAGATTTTATGTAGATGTAACATGGTATAACCCAGTGATTGTTTTATTTTCCAGGCAAGTTTGCGAAGCGATAGGTGAGATAGAGGGGAGAGAGGGGGCGGATGTGTACTGCATGGATCAGTGCATAGTGTACCCGCCGCGCTGCCCCACCGACAGATGTCGCTGCTACTAATACCGAATCTACTATGAAGTTGCCATTGGACAGAAAAAAACCGCCGAAACATTCACATAGATGGCGATAGTAGTACATGTTTTTAACATCATTTAAATTTGATACATCTGCATTTTAGAAAGTTGTTGAGTGAGTCGTAGCATTATTTTCTTAGTTAAGTAGGAATAATTACTTTACGTGCCATACTATATGTGCGAGAAATATCTGATACTTTAATACGTTGAAAGTCTTTGCATTGCAATTGCTATAAATTTACAGTACTTACCTATGTATTATATCCACCTCATCCACTGATTTGTATATAACAACTAAGAATTTTATATACAGAAATAAATAAATGTTTAAATATACTTTCCTAACTTTTTAATTTTTAGTGACTATGAAATTAAAATGTTGTGTAAACTAGTTAGTTACTCGACGTAAAATTTTACAATTATGTCTATAGTCATAATATTAGTCTACCACCATTTCACAATACCTAGCAGCTACCTACCTAAGTATCTACCTATTGACCCTCTATAACGGTCATATCCTCTATAATTCGGTATGTTAAGTAATTTTATGGTGATTGTTTTTATAATTTTAAATTGAAGTATGTTGGAAGTTGAGACACTAATTTGAATATTTTTTATTTTACTGCTCTCGTTAATTTAATAAAAAATAATTAAAGATCGGCTCTTCGACGATTTTATGACGTCATTCGCTACCATGCAGCCGCTGACGTCATCAAGATCGTAACTCTGTGAATATTTACACTTTAGATTGACAGAAGTGACATTTAACAATTGAACATTTTTATTCTCTTTGGTTGAAACTTTAACCTTGCGCAGCGTCTTGAAGGACAAATTATATTTTCATTTTTGATAAAATAATCGGAATCCTTGAATATTTTATATTTTTAAGAATGAGACACTTATTAAGAAGATAATATCTCGAAACGGTTTTGGAATTAGCATCAAAAAATTTTACTTAACATACCGAATTGGTTACCATCTACCGTGAAAGATAGTTTTGACCGGTTTTATGGTTCTAATAAAATAGAAGATAGGAACAGCCTACACACTAACTTGGTTGTTTGGACTTTTACTGCCATCCTGAGCCCTAGTAGCACTAGCCGAGTAATGTAGTTCTTGTTGAAACTTATAGATTGCAGTTAATTTAACGACATCTGTCGTCGAATAGGATAAATAACTTAGCTACAGAAGAAATCACTAGATGGCAGCACTATCGTAATGCTATACTAACGACATCTGTTGTCGAATAGCATACATAACTTAGTTACAGAAGTGTTTGCTAGATGGCAGCATTATCGTAATGCTATACTAACGACATCTGTTGTCGAATAGAACACATAACTTAGTTACAGAAGTTTTCGCTAGATGGCAGCATTTTCGTGGTGCTACACTAGTGACATCTAGTATTCAATAGTAAAGATACTTTCTTCTATAGTGTATTTTTGTGTAACTAGAGGGCAGCACGAGTATGAAGAAAAATGTATGTTCAAAGTTTTATTTTTGCACTTCATGTTCTGTTTTTCATTTCTCTATTTAAGATTTTCCATCTTAACTTCATAAGTATAGCAAAAAACACAAATTGCTATATTCAACAGTTACACATTTTTTATATTTATAGTAGATTAGTAGGTATTTAGAACCATTATCATAAAATAAGGTGCAAAAACAATACTCAATCTGACAATTGATTTGATAACACTTGCCGTGTTTTATTGAATTTGTTATCAAAGAAGGAAAACTACGGATTTAATATTTTATTGTGCTAACGATCAGCCTAAAAATGGGTGATATAAATGAAGATGATTTAGAATTTCGTGGAGGTACTTTACAACTTTCCACCGACCACAGTGGCCACGACAATGGTGATAATAATCGCAATGCAGGTTCGGAAAATTTAAGTCGTGTAAGACCTCCTAACACTACGAACCCTTCTGTTCTATCTGGAGCTAACTCCTTGTCATCTTCTTCTACATCAGTTACCGGTAAGTGTATAAATCTGAGGCTGCTTATCAATTCGAAAAGTCCACAAAAATATCGTGATATTTATCACCTTCATTAACATCCGCAGGTGTAATCTGGCTTATGATTAAATTTGTTATAAACAACCCCAAAAGGCTCATACGCAACACCTTCAAAGGTAAGCGAGCCTTCCAATAGATTGTAGGTACCTTTGTCTTTGTTCTTATTTCATTCCAGTTTGAATTCAGTATTCATCTAATTTTATACCTTTTAAAGCACTAGTAGCAAAATTCTCAGTAGTAATATTCATTTAATTTGACTATTTCAGATGCTAGAACAGGCAATGCTGAACAGAATGAAGCCAGAGCCAACCCGACTGAGGAGCCACCAACCGTGTACCCGCGGTACGATGTGCCATTCAACAAAGAGAACATTCAAGACTTTTTCACATTCCGTAAAGGTGTAGTGGAAGCCGCCATACAAGAGTGCATTACAATTCTATTGTTTCCTGAAGATGGAGAGTATCTAGGATCTTGGTTGCTGACTGAGTAAGTTGTAGTTCCTTACAATATTTTTTCCATATGATAGAACTTCTGTCATCTCTATACCTACCTACATCATCATGGTCAGCTTTATAAGATAGCAACTATCCACTGCAGCTCTTAAAATATACCTAATATGAAAATACTATTCTATTCTGTATTACCTGCTGTCCTGTACCTGTCTCACTGGAATGGAACCCTTGTGAATAAGTTCTTCCATTTTTTTTATCTTCAAACTACTTTAATCTCCAATAACTGGCTATTATAGACTCCCATATTGTCTGATTTCTAGAATAACCCTATGGGACAATGAGAAGGAGAGGATAGTTCTGCTCACATCTCGGCTAGTGATGACCATCAAGTATGACTTCATTGCCATGAAGCAGCTAGACTTCAAGAAGACCTACCTGGATGACCTGGACACCATTGTCATTGGAGAACTAGTTTACCCACCATCTTCTTTGGTCCCGTGAGTTGTCACAGCATTCATTTAGCCTTGTGAAAAGCAAAACCTATTTTACTTCATATCTGCAAACAGGAGATCAGTCTCTACACTATGAGCATACTGAGAGGCTTACACTGAAATCAAACAGGTTTTGCATATATTGTATTTAAGTACATTCATGTATTGGTTAGGTTAGGTAAAAAGTCCAATAACATAATTGCCAAATTAATTAGATTGTTTGTCCTATGACCCCTAAACGGGTGGACTGAACTGGCATGACCTTCTATTTATGCATATTATGGATTGGAATCAGATCTGGCCATTCTTTACCCTGGAACCCATGGGGTAACTGAGGCAAAGTGAAAGGATTAAGAGCTTTTTTAAAATAAGGAAAAGCTATATGTATAAATCTCCCAAAACTTTTTTTATAAGCAAAACCAATCACCCATGACTTACCATAGAATATAATTCACACAATAGTCGTCTGAACGGCATCGCGACGGGCGTGACCACGGTGGTGAAGGACTGCGTGATCGACCGGCTGTGCCGCCGGCCCCCAGAGGAGGAGCCCGAGCCCTCTAAACTGTTCGATCCCAAGTATTTCCAGCCTAGGTACCTTGAGACTTGAGTTGCTGTAGACTCACGCTGTTCTTTCTTACAAGTTTTTTTTTGCCGCTTCGTGTTTTAGATTGTATTTTTAATACCTACTAATAGTGTTTTATAATTATTTTTTCTGGTTTAACACGTTTAACACATTTACTATTCTTCATATCATACGATACCTAACAACTACTATATGTACCACTAACATGAAGAGCCATTAATCCATAACACACTGATAAACCATTAACCCATCAGTTAACTCACACTAAGGTAAGAACAATTTACACATCATGATAATATTTATTAGTATCGCACTATAAATTTTGTGCAAATTACAATATTCAACCAATTAGGTTGTAGACAGTAGTGCTTTATACACTTAAGTACATTATGTACACATATCATTGCTATCATTCAGTTGCCATTCGCCATTCATTTTGCTACAAGTAGACCATACACATACGTCTTATTATAAAACGAAGACTAAATGTACTTCTGGTTGTAATCCGGCTTTAGGCTACTGATTTATATGAAATCTCTGAACTATACCGGTTCAAAACCAGACCTATATTTAGTCTTCGTTTTATAACAAGGGGCAGCAGGTCTACATTTCTAAGTTCCCTGACGCTTGTATGCACAGGGAGCGCAACCTGCGCGGCGTGCGGCTCATGTGGAACAAGGGCGAGCCGCTGCCCATGAAGACCGTGTGGAACCCCTTCAGCCAGGATGTGCCATTTATCACCTTCGCGTCGCATCCGATATTCTGGCATAAAGGTTTGTGTTCTGATAGGTGACGTGAAATAATTACCAAGCAATGAAATGTGTAGTAGCCTTACAAAAAATATATCGTTTATGTAAGGATAAATATTAAGGACAAATATTAAGGATAAATCCGGTTTCTCAAGGTGAACTATATGGCTCTGATCATCGTTTGACAAACTTTTTTAAGCAAACATGTCCAATGATACTTCGCCTATCCATTCCATCAATTAAAACTTGATCAATTTGCAAAAAATGATGTAGTGTTTAATAACGCTGGTTGTTTGCTGCCTTGCCTGGATTATTGATAGACAGATTTATAACATAAAATATCCATAATCTACGTTTCTCAATCACCTCTAAATTTCCTTCGCAGCAATCGACGCGACCCTAGAAGAGCGCGCGACATACGACATGGAAACCTTCGCTGTGAAACTCCAGCGCGCCATCGAAGCCATGCAGTCGTCTTCGTGCTGCATCCAGCACGCGGAGATCGTGATCCAGAGCTACGTGGGGGTCACCTCGCTGCTGCACAACAAGACCGGCATGGGCTTCTTCAAGTGCAGAGGGAAATTCAGCTTTTAAATTTAAGGTTAGGTTGGTTAGTGGATGGCTAGATTTGGCAGTGAAGAAAAACAAACGGGTTTGTTTTATATCATTTGATTTATTTTTTGGATAGTGAATGGCTAGGTTGCAGGTCGCAGTGAGGATACGAATAATGTTTTTTTTTGTATCATTTGAGTTGGGGAATGGAATTGGTAGAATGTACATTCGGTACTAAACACAGTAAGAGTTGGGTAATTTAATGCTCATAGAATAAATGTTTGGACGGGCATGATTATGCGAACGTAAGCGTGTGTCTTCGTTTGTTTTACTTAGGGTCTGTTTCACAATGGCTACCTGTGAAGCGTGTGTCTTCTTTTGTTTTACTTAGGGCCTGTTTCACAATGGCTACCTGTGGGATAAAAGACATGCTGTCACTGTCTAAAATATAATTACAGATTGTGGTATAAACCCTTAAAGTGTAACTAAGCTTATATAAATATATATATATACCTAGACATACCTGCATGATAACATTGTAGTGTGCGATGCTGCATCGCATTTTTTCGTCTGATTTCCAGAAGACACTACCTATTCCATGAAAGGCATATTACACAATATTTTAAAGGAAATTGGTACTATAAGTACCGTTACGGGAAGATTACTTACTAATTTATTTCATGTTATAATGTATAAAAACTATGATTGAATCAATATTTGTTCACGTGTGAAGTAAAACCACTACATATTTTCATCATCATCATCACGACCCATTACGTCCCCACTGCTGGGGCACGGGTCTCCTTCCAATGAAGGAAGGGTTTAGGCCTAGTCCACCACGCTGGCCAAGTGCGGGTTGGTGGACCCCAACACAAGCAAGCTTGTGCTGAGAGAGTTGTCGGGTAAGTGGGCAACCCGACTGTCAGATGTTTTCAAGCCGCCCGAAGGCCTCTGACCAGGCTTAACGACTGCTGCCGAAGCGGGACCCACGGCTTAACGTGCCGTCCGAAGCACGGAAGCGTCCAGAAAAGCACCACTTGAAATTGGTCACCCATCCAATGGCTGACCGTGTCAGTTGTTGCTTAACCTCAGCGATCAGTTACGATCACTGAGGCCCGCTCGACTACGGACGCTTCATATTTTAGTAGGTATATATATAAGGTATTTTTTTTTTCATTATGTGTGGTATTTTTGAACTGCATTGCTCAGATCATTTCAGGCCTTAGCTGCAAGGAATTCAGTATTATAGAAAAAAATATTGAAGATTGGCCAATCAAGGAAATTTAGAAATGGGAAACAAAATTTAGATTTTTACGAAAAATATAATTGCAGCAGTGATATTGATAAATAGAAATATTTACGTTGAATTGATATTGAAACCGAGATTCATAATTAATCAATGAACTTAATTATTTTCCTTTCCTATCTACATTGCCTTAGGTATTCATAGCAATCCCAAAAGGCCTATTAGCATAAAATTTGGTAGGTAATCTAGATTTTGTTTAATATAGGCTCCAAACGAAAATGTTCATAAAATGAAATAGTGTACCTGGGTACCGATCTCGGTCTACTAGTCAAAATAATAATAATAATTATATGTAAGTAACTACTAAATTAATCCAAATTTAGAACACATAGACGTAGCTATGTATCTGTATCGAAGGTCTACATACTTGGAAATGTCTAATGAATGTATAATGTGCGATTTAGCATTTGCTAAAATATCGTATGGGAATACTTACCAAACTATAATATGTAGATTGAAGTTGAATGGTTGATAAGCGTTGTTATTATTAAAATATTTATGGTTATAGTGTAGCTTTTACATGTAGCTAATTAATTATTGGTTAAAATAAATTACAGTACAGTACATGGATATTTATTTTTTAAATTTGTTAGTTAAAGTTTAACTGATTGTGTCTTAAGTGCCATTTGTTATCGCTTAGTTGCAGAAAGTGCCATTAAGCTAATGTCGGCATTAAATCTATGTCTGTCTCTTTCTATCCGTATACTGTCAAAGCAAGGCAGCTATACATTTAAAGCCGTCGTTACCTTAAAGCCCCTTTCTGCAAGTCATCGTAAAATAATTTTTGTAGCTTGTCATTACCTACCACATTTTATTATTTGTAAGAGCATTTGTGATATTTTTTATGTCGTGGCTGTGTTATAGTTATAAATTATAATTTATTATTATCATTTACATATTTACTTTATCCGCTTTGATTAAACTGCCTAGTAAAGGGCATTATTATGAACCTATGTATAGTTAAAAAGATTATCTATTTACAAATTAACTTAATGTGTTTCCTCACTTATGTAAGAAAAATTAACATAGTTAACATCTCCATTACTTGCTTTAATTGTTGTCACTTTAATCTATACATATTTACGTTTTGTACCTACTGTTATTCCATATTTACACATTTTATTAGATTAAAGTTATGGTTCCATTTTAAATAAAATAAGTTTTCAAATCTCAATAAGCATTTCATTTATTGCAACAAAACCTGCGGCCAATTAGTTAATAATTAACTGTGGACTTATTAAAAAAACTGTCTACTAAGAAGAAACAAAATCAGTATCGTCCCAGTCTGGGGGAAAATCGCAATTGTTCCAGAAAGAGTCCGATATGTTAGCAGAAGGAATATACTCGTCATTAGATACTTGTCGGACATATTTTATGTTTTCTATCCACGACAGGTCTGTCTCGATGTAAGGCTCAGGTCTCGAAGCCGCAGGCGTCTTTGCCGAACCATCAAGAGCGTTTTTGCTGTCTTGACGGATTTTCAATGGATTTTCTTTACTCTTCGCAGCATCCGATGTATTTGTCAACTCATTTTCATTGATAACCGCCATAGCAATGGATTTGTTTTTAGTTAAAGTGGCCTTCTTGCCACTTTCTCTCACTGATGTTATTTTAGCTGGAGGTTTGAACTTTCGCTTGGCATTTGTTTTCGTAACTTTATTTGGCTTAGGTTTTCCATCTGGTTTCATTTTATTCTCTTTAAACTCCGTTGATACGGGTGTTTTGGGTTCTATTGGAGGTTTAAAACCATTTATGCCATTTTCGTTGACATTAGTTTTACTTATACCAGTGTGAACTAGATTTACAGTCAAATCTTTTTCGTATTCCTCGAATCCTTGTGCACATGAGTCAAAATCTTCAATTGCTGCATGTTGATGCTGTATTTTATTATTAGATACAGTACCATATTCATGTACGGAAAGATGAGATATACCTCTAGATACTTCTGCGACACAACTGTGATTCGAAGATCTTATTTTACTAACCTCTTCAACGTTCCCGATCATTTCGTCGGTTAAATCTATGGTTAAATCATTGCGTAAATCAACAGTGTCTCCCACTTGATAAAATTCCGCACCTTTCTTTGTATTTTCAGGTGGAACCCCTTCTATCGCATGTCTATCTGATATGAAATGTGCCCGTGATTCAGAGAAAACATCAATATCTGGTGTAAGTTCATTTGAATGGCTATTGTCATAAGTATCTGTGGTTTCCATGCGAAGGTCTTTGTCTTCCTCGATTATGATTTGTTTCATAACTCTTGTTAGCTTTTCAACTACCTGTAGGTTAGGTAATATTAGCTTAGTAAATAGTACTTACATAAAAAAAAATTACACTATTAATCATTAGTACTGCACGGAACGGTGACGTAACATCTGTTCGTTGGATGTAGGTACCTACCTACGCCCAAGAGAAATCGCTCTACAGTTGAAAATGGCTCTGCTCATTTTCTGGCTAACGGGGCTACCTACGATGTGTTTCTAGCCAAACAAGAATATAGTCTAGACCTAGAGACACTACTAGATACTTGCCTGTAGTGACTGCACATCTTGACATTGAGCTTTCAGTTCCATCACCTCATGCAAGTAGCCGCGCGCCTGAACGGCAGATATATTCTTGTTTCTGTAGACGTGGTCATCCACGCGAAGACTTATTTCCATTAGTTTCGTGGTTCGTTGCCGTTTCTAGGAGAAAGCAATAGGTTCATAAAAGTTCATTTCGGTTAAAAATAAAACCTACCCATATACTTAAACTGCATAACAAACCCAAGTAGGTAGACTTAACAAAGTACAATTTCAAATTAATAATTTCTCACCTCCTTGATGTTTGCACTACCTCTGCGATTTTTTAGATTTTTCCGGGGCATTATTCCGTTTTGTAGCTCTAGGAAGAGCTTAGTTCCTATACCTATACGTACTGAGGCACTGAGCAATTGAATTATCCTACTGTATTCTATCTTTCTTTAAGTTCCTGAGAGGCATACCATAAATAGAATAAAACAGTAGAAAACAATCTGCTCTGCTGTTTACTGAAACGAAAAATGCCAACTTTTTCCCGCCTTTTTAACTTAAGTACTTTAGTTGTGACTTTTTTACTCTATTAAATTTATATATTTTTTTAACAGCCAAGTTAGTTAATTCAGTAGAAATATGCCGTGAATTCCCAATGTGCAAAATTACTGGAAGTGATAAATCTGGCTTATCTGAAGCAGAATTTCCTTTAATGATTTGTTGAAATTACTTATATCGAAATACTAAGCAGCGGCTTCTATTCAGTCCAGGCTGTGCCACTCATCGTTACACAGTTTTTATTTAATACATTAAAATATTAAACAAATGGGTTATTCTTCAATATGAATTCATTAATATTTATACTTGTATTCATATATTATGGAGCTTACCCTTCGAACGCTGGTTATTATTCTGCGCCCTACGATGAAGACATTCCGTAAGTTTATTTTTAATTTTGAACAGGTACCTACTTACCTATTTTGTAAGAAGGTCAGTAATCTTTTTTGTATATGATTTTTTTTAAATTTATAAACCATTGATTTTAACTTTAATTCAGTCTCTTTCATTTATGTAGATTAGATTAGGAAGGATCCCAAATAAAAACTATAAATATCATAAATAATCATATCAACTGTTAAGTTCATTGTTCATGAACTCGTTGCTTTAGCATAGATATACCGAACAAAAAATATAGGTATAAGTTGGGTGTGTCTTCTATGAGTTGAATACGTCTTCAATACCTACACATTCTTTTAAACTGATAACTGACTTGGTAGGTGCATTTATAAGTAACTAGGTAATATGTAATATGTTTATTGCAACTATGTAAGTTTTACACTGATCTTAAAATTATGTACATAATGGTCCTTAACATAGTGCCCTGTAGGGCATAGCAAGTTTAATCTTAATCTAGGTAATATTATTCTAAGTAAGTAATAGAAAGTAACAATTTGTATGTATTGGCTTACATAATAAAGATATAAAATCTACATTAAATTTTAACATTCATAATAAACTATAATATTTAACATAGAGTAGTTAATAATATAAATATTTGGTTCATAATAACAAAGATAGGTATTTATAGTAAGTTATTTTAGTTATCAACTAGGTATTCATTTACTGTGTAATAGCATTTCTGTGTTAGTAGAGTTTTTAATTTGGAAAGGAATTTACTATAGTTTAATTCGGATTTAATAAGGAATTTAATTCGGATTTAATAAGATTTAAGGTAGGTACCTAATATTTATTAACTTTGTTTGCATTTTACAGGCAATCCGATGTACAAGCGCCTGCGTATGTACCTTCATATATGAAGAATCGTCAATTTTCCAAAACTAGCTACAGCAGAAGCTATGGCAGCGGAGGTGGTACCAAGACTGGGTATGGAGGCACCAAAACTGGCTATGCTGGCACCAAAACTGGGTACGCTGGCACTAAAACTGGGTACGCTGGCACTAAAACCGGCTACTCTAGTTACACTGGCACCAAAACCTGGGCTTCTAATACTGGTGGAGCGTAAGTGACATCAATTTATCACAAAAAAGACTATTAATTTACTTATAAATACCTACCTAACTACCTAAAGTGCCATGGGCTAACTGCACGGACCAAATTGCTTCTCTCTAGGTACAAATCTAAATGATCGATGAGATATACTTACCTATTTATTATAGGTACTATAAGTACCTTAGAGGTGAGCTGGAGCACTTTCCGGTTTTTCTGTTTGGTACCTACCTTGGCCTCTCGGATAAGAAGTATAGTCTATCCGTTTGTCACCTTACCTACTGCGTGATAAAGTAACAAACATAGGTTCTACTCGCAAACTTTCCCCTTTTCCATTTATTTGTGCCATGTGATGATGTACTTTTTACCTATAGATATATGTTTTTAAGTATAAAATATGCCAGCCTATAAAGTAGTCTACATTTGTTTTAATTAATACCTATATCTTTATCTTATTTTTAGGGCCAACTACGAGGAGTTTCAGGAAAATGCTAATCGGCCATACCAACGTAAGTATCCACATCAAGTACCTACCTATTAGGTAATTACTTCTTTATATTAGTTCTGGCGAACTTTTGAGTAACGGTTGGGCTTCAAATAATTTACTTAAAGTAGCTCAGCGTGGTATGGTAAGAGCTAGTTATGCTCGAGGTTTCTTGTAAGAGAACTAAGACCCTCTGATATTACACCAGCTTCAGGTTATGAAATCTGATGTGGCTGTTTGGCACTCATATCGACGTAATATACCTAGTGTTGTAAGTTTTAGTATAATCTCGGACTTATCCAAAACTCTCTGAAATGTCCAGCAACGGAGTTCAATGAACTCATATCAAACATGCACATCATATTATACAGCATAGCAACAAACGCCTAAAATATTCGTACCTACAAAAACTGTGCAAAAAAACAAGCCAAGCCAAAGTTAATTTGAGTTATCTGAGGGCGTGGGAGGATTTATCTGCGTGGCCGGAAAAAGCGCAAATCCCAAACACAGGAAGTTCAGAATCAGAAATCAAATCACATTTTATTATTTGCATATATTCGACCTACATGCAGTTTTGTCAATGTCGACGATAAGAGTTGCAGATATCTAAGTTTATTTATTGCCGGGTATTTATGAATAAACTGCACTCTGGGATTCCATGTCCGGTCTTTAATAGGTCACGGACTCATGGTTGATTATGTTCAATAATAGGATCGCAGAGATAATGGATAGGTAATGCTGCCGGATGCTGTTGCAACGGTTAGTAACGAAGCTGAAGGTCCCGTGTTCGAATTATAGCTGTAAAAAATATAAGGAAAATAGATACAGTATAAACTCCATGTAACGTCACTCGATTTAACGAAAAACTCTCTAAAGCGTCGAAATAAATTGGTTTAGTTTGGTTTAGATTGTTCTCCATACAGTGATACACTCTACATAGCATTACACACATTCTCAATAACGACAACAATTGAGAAATAATCAGTACCTTTTTAGTTAAAACTATGCAGTTGTGTACGTTTATTATGTCCCTTTATTATCCTAGCCTGCAATAAACTCGATTGTGGGCATCCCGCATACAGAATTTTCTAAGAAATTCGTTCTTTTGTTTACAAATTGGGATTGCTTGCACGTGTAGACTGATCTTGCTTGACCATGACTAGTAGTATACGTTATCATATTCTTAGTTGCTCACAAACTTTCAAACTGTAAACATGGCTAGTAAAAGAAAAAGGTTTACGCCCAATAGAAACGGGAGAGAAGATAAGTGATGTTGGCAAATGCTTTGGATTTAGTCGTTCTACCTGTCCACAATATGGAAAAACAAACTCTCCATTTAACGGCAACTCTCTATAACGCCATAAAATGCCCAGTCCCTTCAGTGTCGTTATATAGAGTTTACACTGTATTTGTTTAAATTTACATAAATAAATCTGATTTGCTTACTGCTTTCTCTCCCCTTTCGAACATGACAGGAAACCATGTTTCTATCCAAGACACTTATGATTATGACAATATCACCGTTAATTTTTTTTCCTCTAACTATTAAACCAAGTCAACCTCACAAGCCATCAATGTTTTCATGGATTGTCGTTTGCGACACGAACGTTTGTTTAAGTACCTACCTATATGTTGTGCTGCGAAAAGTGGGTGGCTTGCTTTGTGAGCCACCTCTGACTGCCCCTTCGGGGATTACAGTCGAGAGTGCATATGTATGTAGTTATGTATGTCGTTTGCGATTTGGTAAGGTTCAACCAAACTGTAACTATAGGTATTTAGCTGTACCAGTAAAGCTGACCATACTCCCTTTGCCCATAGCCCTGTGCGAGCCGGAGTGCAAGAACAACGGCATATGCGTGGACACGAACACGTGCCACTGCGCCGCCGACTTCCACGGCAAGTACTGCGAGATGGAGAGAAAACCGTGCCTGACGCTGCCGCCGCAGCCGGCTAATTCTAGAGTCAAGTGCTCGTCCGAGTAAGTTGGGAGTATCGATTTAATGTAGGTAATGTGACTGCTTTGTAAAATGGTAAACTTTAAGCCATGAGATGATTAGATGATGATGGTTTGATAACTGGCAATAATACCTTAATAGTCCTCTAATCATAAGTAGATACACATCCACTTGGCAGCACCCAAAATAGTCTACATGCAACTATTTGGACTATGCCGGCTTCCAATATCCATTTCATTCATTATTGCCGAGTGCACTAACGAACTTTATGCTAATGTCGGCATCAATGTCTGTCCTTTTCTATCCGTCAAAGCAAGAGACAGCAATAGATTTAAGTCGACATTTAGGTTAAAGTTCCTTTATGCAACTCAGCGTACCTATGTCATTAATTTACACATTCTGTAGATATATTTCCTGTACCTAAGTAATTAAATAACGTCTACTCTAATACAAACTCCACCATCCCCCAGCCTCTGCCAAGTAAGCTGCCTCCCCGGGCACAAGTTCTTCGACGGCTCCACAGTCGCCAACCTGCGCTGCGCCGCGGGGCAGTGGGTGCCGACCCGTGCCGACCTCACCTCGCTCACCGACTGTGTTCCCGAGTGCTCGCCGGCCTGTCTGAACGGAGGCGTGTGTCTGTCCGTGAATACCTGCCAGTGCCCGCAGGAGTATCGGGGGCCGCAGTGCCAGTATTGTAAGTGAAATATTGACATTATTGCCACTAGTATATGGCACTAGGTGTGGGTGCCGACGTCACCTCGCTCACGGACTGCGTGCCAGAGTGCTCGCCGGCCTGTCTGAACGGAGGCGTGTGTCTGTCGGTGAACACGTGTCAGTGCCCGCAGGAGTATCGCGGCCCGCAGTGCCAGTATTGTAAGTGAAATATTGATATTATTGCCACTAGTATATGGCACTAGGTGTGGGTGCCGACGTCACCTCGCTCACGGACTGCGTGCCAGAGTGCTCGCCGGCCTGTCTGAACGGAGGCGTGTGTCTGTCCGTGAATACTTGCCAGTGCCCGCAGGAGTATCGAGGGCCGCAGTGCCAGTATTGTAAGTAATAGCAAAGGTCTTATAGAAGTAGCTCTGAAGCTTTTTAGCAATCCAAATATATCATAACATACATTCTATTAACCTTCTTGTCATTACGTTTATCCGTAACCTAATTACTTTTTGCTATTTATTGCTGGACATGCCTATTGTCCTTATCCGTTATGATGTTCTTACTCGTTATCCATGTCATTACTGCCACTGCCTTGACCGTGCGAGCAATGAAAAGTAAACGCAAATAACGAGAGTCATCACTTCAGCACTACGTCAGCGCCATATTTTTTGCCTTGAGGCTGCCTAGCTTAAACGGAGAGGAAATAAGGCCATCACGACAGAAAATCCCTTCAACACATTTCACATCTTCATTTTCTCCCCAGCGGCCTCCCAATGCGACGCTCACAAACTCGCCTTCAACGGCGGCTACTCGTGCGCGGGCGACGGAGAGAGCTTCTCGTGCCAGCTGTCCTGCCCCCCTGGCTCGTCCTTCAGCACCCCCGCCGCGGAGGCCTACACCTGTCTGTACTCTACGGGCAGGTTCGAGCCGCAGCCGATACCGCATTGCGTGTTTAGTGAGTATGACTTTATGAATGACTACCTACCTAAAGTAAAGTAGATTTGCCTTAGCTTAGGACAACAAGATTACGACAAGGCAATGTCATAATGGCAATGAAGATATACCTAACTTCCTAATATTGGGAAAGTATAGTAGTGCGTTCATTCATTGCAAAACTCCTTTGTTCCTTTTTTTCATCTCACTATGGTGTTAGGTACCTAATCGTACTCATGTTTGGTTCTTTTTCAGACGAAGTTGTTATTATTACACCCAGCAACTATCATCACACGTATAATGAGGTAAGAAGGATTATTACGTATAAGTTCTTAACATTTATGTATTTATGAAATGATGTATTTCTTAACTGCTGAATGAGATAATATTCTGCTTACTTCTCAGACATACTACGAAACATCGTACCACAACAAGACGAGCTACAGCGAGAGCCACACCAAGCACACGGGACAGACAGAGATAGAAGACATGAACGAGTCCACTCTGTACAACCACCAACATGCCAAGAAGCCCCACCACGTGGTCATACAAGAACTGACCCCCACTGACGGAACATGTTTGACTTGGGCCGGCGCGCATTATAAGACTTTTGACGGGAAGATCTATAGGTAAGGGTTGCTTTAGTCTGTGGCTTTCATTGTTTTCAGTTGGATATATGTACATACCTACTAAACTTGTCATTCATATAATAGAATTTCGGTAATATCTATGGTGGAGGTGGTTTATTCCAAACTTTGGCTGTCATATTAGTGGTAACATTGCCGCTGCCTAATCGCATTGTCTCCATATATGATTACTGTGTATGTGTATACTTACACGTTCATGCATAGAAGAAGCCAACAGAGTTTAAATAAAAATGTATTGGTTTATTAAAAAAAAAAAAACCTGTAATTTTGACGGGAAGATCTATACTCGTAGGTAAGGGTTGCTTTAGTCTGTGGCTTTCATTGTTTTCAGTTGGATATATGTACATACCTACTAAACTTGTCATTCATATAATAGAATTTCGGTAATATCTATGGTGGAGGTGGTTTATTCCAAACTTTGGCTGTCATATTAGTGGTAACATTGCCGCTGCCTAATCGCATTGTCTCCATATATGATTACTGTGTATGTGTATACTTACACGTTCATGCATAGAAGAAGCCAACAGAGTTTAAATAAAAATGTATTGGTTTATTTAAAAAAAAAAACCTGTAAACGTTACCCTGTTTCAGTTTCCTATCGGCGTGCCAGCACGTCTTGTTCAGAGATGCGCAGGACCACAAGTTCACGGTCTCTGTCAAACATCATGAGTGTAAAAGCGCGTACTACTGCCCCTCGGAGCTCTCCATCTTTGTGGAGGATAAGGAATACTTTCTTTCTGTTGGAGGTAAGTTATATCAACAGTATGTAAAAAGTTTTGTAGGTACCTTAGTTAGTTTAATTTACAAAGATAACACGACTCATTTCGAATCCGCCCTTACTAAATTGAGAGCAACTAAATATATCTAAAGACTGTGTATAATTTTCAACAGTTAGGTACATTTTGATACCGATTGCAAATTTACCACTTTTAATTGTAATTCAATTCAAAAATTTTGATAATTCAATTATATATCTACTTACCTATTTTCCCACACTACTCCGGTTTATCAGACTTAAGTGTTAATTGTAGATGGCTGATCTCAAAGAGATTCCCCGCTGTGGTCATGTTAATAGTATGTTGGTTCTCCACAGAGGAGGGTTCGGTGGTGTTCCGCAGCAGCCGGCGCCTGATCCCGGTGCCGGCGCAGCTGCCGCAGCTCAGCGTCGTGCAGAGAGAAGATGTCATCATCACCCTCGGCTCTGCCGCTACACTCACTTGGGACACTAATGTAAGTACAGTATAGTTACTGTCATCATCGTAATCTGCCAATAATTTTTTTCTGCTGAAAGTAACAGGTCACGATGTAAGACCGGTATACTTAACAGTCTTTCATCGGACCTGTCTCAGTTCGTCCATGTTTGCCTATTCATGGTCTCCGATCTAAAATTTCATGTACCCCAACACTTATAGGCGATCAGTTCTTTGGCAAATATGGATGTAACTTCTACTGTTCGTCATTCCAAAACTAAAATAATGGGTGAAAACATAGAAGATTAATCTCTCCTTATACCTACCTGTTTTCACACATGCATGAATTACGTCTATAACTCTTCATATTTAAAACATATCATACCTTTCCAGAACCTCATAACAATCGTAGCATCAGTATCCCTATGGAACAACACGGAGGGTCTGTGCGGGAGGCTGGACGGCGTGCCGGCTAATGACTTCCTGACGCGGGACGGAGTCGTCGCCAGCACCAAGTCCGCCTTTGTCGCCTCTTGGCAGGTTAATAGGGTTGGAGGTGAGGACTAGTTTTCGATTTTCTCGGTATTTCTGTTATTTTTATTAAACTGCAGCAGCCAGCAAAAAAATAAATATGTATAAAATGACGAAGTCGATAAGATAAAGTTATCGTCAAATAAACTATGTGTAGGTATGTAACTTCAGCTCTGTCCATCCAATGCTGTTAGTAGGGTAACTTATAAATGTATTCTGTAGTGGTATAAAGTGGCAATCATTTGGGGGTGCCAACATAAGTAGGTACGATATACATTCCATACTTATATATTTTGGTGACATAAATAATTATAATTTATTTGTTTCAGACACCTGTGACAGTGGCCCTACCGAAGTGAACGCGTGTGTATCGAAGACAGATGAAGACATGAGGAAAGCGAAACAGTTCTGCACTAAAGTGTTCAGCAAGGATAAGTTCCGTAAATGTTCGGCTGTGAGTATTACCTTCGATACCATATTCTATTGATAATCTTCCAACATGAGAGGATGGAGGTCAGTATTACCTTCTTGGGCATACGAGATCATAGATCTATGAAAACGTATACGACCGTACATATTTATGTTTCAGGTGATGGATGTGTCGATGCTACTTGACACCTGCCAATGGGACTACTGTGCCTGCACTACGACCCTGAGTGAGTAGCATCAATCAAGCATCCTTTAAGAAATACTTCATTACATGCATATTTTGGAAAAGTACTTAAGTACTGTAATAGCTTTCTAAGAACTGGGCAAACCTTATAAAGTAATATTTTCATATACAGGTCCAGAAGAATGTGCGTGTAAAACAGTTGCGGTGTACGCTAAGGAATGCCAGAGACATGGCGTCGAAGAGATGAAGTTGTGGCGAGACGCCGATACTTGCCGTAAGTAGATTATGTATCCCTTTCGTTGAAAATATTTGGTAATAGTGAGTCCTAAAACTGCCGCTCTTTCTGGTCAAGCAGTATTGATGTTTTACTTCCTGTCGTACCTACTGTACCTGTCGCATCATAAATAGAATATCGAGCTGCAATTTCGAATCTATCTTTCCAGCAATGCATTGTCCCGACGGCAAAATCTACAAATCGTGCGGGCCTGAATCTCAGCCTACTTGTGCGTTCCCACTTATTTCTTCGAAAACGGACAATAACTCCTGTGTGGAAGGTTGCTTTTGCCCTGAAGGCCTACTGCTTGAAGGGGGCAAGTGTGTTCCTAAGGGTGAATGCTCGTGTCGGCTGAGGAAGAAGGCCTTCCCACCTGGAGCTACTGTGAAGAAGGATTGTAATACCTGGTAATTATTTCATAAACTACCTATATAATGAATTAAACAACATTTTCTATACACATACATGTAAAGTTGTAGTCAACATGGTAGTAGGTAAACGAAGAGAGACTAGAAGACAGAACAGAAGGATCACTTGAGTCCAGTTTCGGTTTTCAGTTCCCTTTTTATACACTAACCAACCCAAACCAACACTACTACACCCTGTATAAATTGATAAAGTTGTGTATTTCTGAACGCCCTATTCCTCTACCTAGCACCTGCGACGCCGGCGAATGGGTATGCACGAAGGTCCCGTGCGGGGCGCGCTGCGGTGCCGTGGGGGACCCTCACTACACCACGTTCGACGGCCTGAGATACGACTTCATGGGACACTGCAGCTACAACATGCTCAGTGCTGCCAACCTGACGGTAGAGGTCGAGAATGTGGCGTGTTCTGGCGCTATTACTGAGGTGAGAAACTTTTTGGTCAATATTGAAGTCACGTTTTCCGGAAGCTCGGAGCTCAGACAGTTATTAGAGCTCATTCTACAGTGAAAACAAGCACTACGTAACACAGCTCATTCTACCGGCAACATCTCCGCTCTGTTCAGCACTGAGTACCCAAGTGATATATTGTTTGTTACTAAAGTCTATGTAGATAATATAAGTACTACATACAAGTGTTTGAACTTTATATAGATTATTTATTATTTACCTAACATCTATCTCTATAGTCTTCATCTAGCTCTATCCCAAGAAACCCACTATAACAAATCCCATTTCCTCATTTTATTTCCACCAGGCCATGAACCTAACCCCAGTGCAAGGCTCAGACAAGCCGTCGTGTACCAAGTCTGTGACCATAGCGCAGGGGGGCGCCACTGTGCACCTGAAGCAAGGAGGATTCGTGCTTGTCAATGGCAAGGAGATCCAGAAACTGCCCGTACATGTTGGAGAGATTCTGATAAGGGCCGCTTCGTCTTTGTTTATTATTGGTAAGTCTGGTATTTTTGTCTGACCAACCTTATAAAATAAACCCAAATTACCAAGTTATGATAACGGTGACTACAGTACATATGTATTGAGTTTTGGAAATGATTATTATTATTATTATTATCTACCTACTATTTTCAGTCCAACTACCGAACGGTGTCGACATCTGGTGGGATGGCAACACTCGTGTCTACATCGACGTGCCGGCTGAGTTTCAGGGCAAAACTAAGGTTTGTTAAATTTGTGGTCTATTCTTAAGTTCACTTTCACTATAAACACGTACTATAAAAACGTAAGGTACAGAAAAACCTGACCCCTCTCAGTAGAAGCATTGTTACTATGGGAGGGGAGTCAGTTTTCTCTGCAACTATAATAATAATATATGTCCCCACATCTCACACACGGCCATCCGACCCCAAGCTAGGCAGAACCTGTGTTATGGGTGTCGGACAGCTGATATATCTACACAAATACATAGATAGATAGATACTAAATATAAATATCAACACCCAAGACCCGAGAACAAATATCTGTGTTTAAACAAATATCTGCCCCAGCCGGGAATCGAACCCGGGACCTTCGGCTCAGTAGTCAGGGTCACTAACCACTACGCCATTCGGTCGTCAAACTGACCGTACAAACCTACTCACTTTAAAATCTGTTGTAAGGCGCACATGAAAGCTGTGACTGAGGTTAGAGGACTTATTGTGGTACGATCTTCTAATGCCAAACTACTATACTACTTAATTACATTTTTCGCCATATATTTCAAATAAACTCTTTCCCCAGGGTCTCTGCGGCACATTCAACCTAAACCAAAAGGACGACTTCCTCACCCCCGAAGGCGACATAGAACAATCAACCCAAGCCTTCGCCAACAAGTGGAAGACTCGGGAGGCGTGTGCGGACCTCGACCTGACGGAGCCGGAGCATCCGTGCAAGGCGCATGTGGAGAATAAAGAAGCGGCTGAGAAGTACTGCGGGAAGTTGAAGAGCAAGTTGTTTGAACGTAAGTGGTTTATGGTTTTTCTGGAGCTGTTTGTGGTTGGCAGAAGCCAAGGGCGGATTTTGGTTACAATTTTCGATCCACTGCACTGGAGTTGCTGCCTGTCTGTGAGTTTCTCACACATAATACACTGTCTTTTTCCCGCAGCCTGCCATCTATGCTGTCGTTTATTAGTTTATCTTTGTATCTATGTTCGATTCTCTCTTTCCTAAATTCTCTATCCCCCTCAGACAGCCGATGCCCTATATGGTTTGTTTACCTCTTTCTCTCACTCATTATACCATCTACCCCTCTCCCACAGCCTGCCACTGGTACGTCGATGTAGCCCCATACTACGAGGCGTGTCTCTACGACATGTGTGCGTGCGAGGGCGACGCGTCGCAGTGCGTGTGCGCCGCCATAGCGGACTACGCGGCTGCGTGCGCGCCGCACTATCCTGTGCACTGGCGGTACGAGGTCAAGGAGTGTGGTGAGTTTGATAGAGCTTAAGTAGGTACCTAAGTATTTCCTTTAGGTATACGTAAATTTAATAAAAAAAATATTCCTAAGTAGCCTAATATCAGGCGACAATTCTATATCTATATCGAGAAGTAAGCTCAAAACTTGCCTGAGATTTGTTATCATAAATTCCACCGATATAAGATTAAATATGTGGGCTGGCCGCCGGAGCTGTGTTATACTCGTATCATGCATAGCTAGCTGTAACGATTGGCAAACACGTCACATACCCCGTAAGAAAGAGTATCTTTATTTCCATAAACAAACAGCACTTTGTCACAAAATTAATAACTAAAGATAATCCTTTCTGACATACGGCCGCAGTTTATCCTCCATCTCCCCACAGAGCTATCCTGCACGGGCGGACAAGAGTACACAGTATGCGCGGACAGTTGCCTGCGCACCTGTTCTGACGTGTCACTGAGGACGACTCTGAAGTGTCGCCCGCACTGCGTGGAGGGGTGTGCGTGTCCTGCCTCACAGGTAGGTTCAGGTCATGATCATTGATCAGGCAACAATCATTGACTATTTCCCATAGCAGTGCCACAATTTTTTTGCCCATCCAATCACAACCGGCTTTGTATATTATGTAATTTCATCTTGTTAAAGGTTCTGGATGACTCTGGCTCGTGTGTGCCGGTCGGGCTGTGCCCCTGCTTCCACAAGGGTCTGGAGTTCAAACCCGGATACAAGGAAGTTAGACCAGGAAGACGAGAAAGAGAGATTTGGTAAGAAATTCATTCATAATTTTAATACATTTCCCAACATTGATGAAAGGAAAAGCTAAAAAATATGCCTAGCATTTCAGAGATGACAGTCTTGATGCCTAGCAAGAGAAAGCGCATCATCCAAAGCCCCTTTCAACTTCATGTAGGTCAGCTGAATACAACCCTTAAAGCAACATCTCAAGGTTCACTCTCATACCACTTCAAACCCTTCATTCCCCTACAGCACGTGCATAGGCGCTCGCTGGGACTGCCAGCCGGCGTCCCCTCAGGACATACAGAACTACCCGCCGGCCGAGGACCTCATGCAGAACTGCACCGCCGCGCACCACATGGAGTTCACCACCTGCATGGCGCCGCAGCTCACTTGTAAGGTTAGTGCCTACATAGTAGTGGCCTGTTAAGTGGCATCAATATTGTCGCCAAAGTTTTCTTACCGTACAACCCTCACTGTGTACCTGTGCTAAAGGCCGGTCGGCAAGCACAGACAAAATTGTACGTTGACCTTTGTCAACGCCATCAAGGTTACTATTACTGTACCTACGCGTGCGACAGAGACAAATATAAAAAGGGCAATGCCAGTTTTTTGCTGTGCTGTGTTTAGTGTTGAGCGTGGTAAGGTAGGAAAACCCCCTAGCACCTGCATCGGCGCCCGCTGGGACTGCCAGCCGGCGTCCCCTCAGGACATACAGATCTAGAAAGAAAGAAAGAAAATATATTTATTTAGTACTACACAAATACACCACATACACAGAAAAACAATTTACATATACTTACTCTAATAACACAAACACAGATAGTACACAGAACAGAACTACCCGCCGGCCGAGGACCTCATGCAGAACTGCACCGCCGCGCACCACATGGAGTTCACCACCTGCATGGCGCCGCAGCTCACTTGCAAGGTTAGTACATAGTAGTGGACTGTTTGGCTAAGTGGCATTAATAGTGCCGGCAAAGTATTCCTACCGTACAACCCTCACTGTGTACCTGTGCTAAAGGCCGGTAGGCAAGCACAGAGAAAATCGAACGTTGACCTTTGTCAACGCCATCAAGGTTACTGTGCGAACGTGAGGGCACTATAAGTGTGCGCGAACGACAGAGACAATAATAAAAATGGCAATGCCCGTTATTCGCTGTGCTTAGCAACCGTGCTTTAGTGCTGATCGTGGTAAGGTAAGAAACCCCCCTAGAACCTGCATCGGCGCCCGCTGGGACTGCCAGCCGGCGTCGCCTCAGGACATACAGAACTACCCGCCGGCCGAGGACCTCATGCAGAACTGCACCGCCGCGCACCACATGGAGTTCACCACCTGCATGGCGCCGGAAGTCACTTGCAAGGTTGGTTGCAGTGAGGGTGGTAAGGTAAGAGTGGAAAGGAAATCTTCGGTAGCACTATCTGTTGTTTTAAGTAATGTATTTAGTAAAATAATATAGACTGAAATATTTTTTATTTTACTGATAAATTACCTGAAACAACACTATCGATGCCCCTTTTCACTGTAAACACCTTGCCTATGCGGATTATGATCATGTGCATATAGGGGCAAACCTAAAAGTAGAGTCCTTAATTTCTTTCATTCACCCTAATTAGGTCCGGGGATCCTTTCTCTACATACCATTGAAGTCCTATATTATTTACCTGTTTTATTCCCCTTACAGAACATGCACCTCCCGCCCTCTCAAGCCACGACAGAGTGCCGCGCCGGTTGCCAGTGTGTAAAAGGCTACGTACTAGACATGGCCACTAAGAAATGCGTGCTACCCGAAACCTGCCCGTGTCACCACGGCGGAGAAAGCTACCCAGACTCTCATACTATCACTGAAGAGTGTAACACTTGGTAAGTTGTACTAAGTGTAAGGAAACAGAATTATTTGACTTAGGTACCTACTATTATTTTTATTTGCGAGTCCATGACACATTTTCATAAAGTATTCTGAGTCTACTACTGGCTTACAGTCCATACTTTTTTACATTTATTCTTATTCTTAATAACTATGGTAATATTCTTGACCTTGTGCTGTGTACCGATGAAGTAGTGGTAAGCGATTGCAGTTACCCACTTGTGTCCTTGGACCCTTATCATAAGGCATTGCAAATCAGTCTTAATTTATCTAGTTATAAGCCCCTTAAAAGTGCACAACGTACTAGATACAGTTACTGTAAAGCGAAGTACGACTCTATTATAGAAGAATTAATGAATATTGATTGGGAAAGTAAATTTTTATCCATTTCTATCGATTGCTGTGTCAAAAAGTTCTATGAAATTCTATACCACTTACGCGACAAATACGTGCCTAAAACAAAACTAACGAGCTCTGATAAATTTCCCGCTTGGTTCTCACCTGCTCTTAAAAAAGTACTTAAGGAGAAGCGCAAATACCTAAAAAAATATCAGAAATATAAAATGAAGTGCGATGATTCCACCGTAAAGTTACTTAGTAAAAGAGCCAAAACACTAGAGGCAGAATGTTATCGCACTTACATTGCGCAAGTAGAAAGTTCCATTTCTGATAATCCAAAATATTTTTGGTCGCACATGAAAAAATTATCCATTACTAAATCTATGCCTAGTAACATGACTTTTAATGATGTAACGAGCCACTCTGGCGAGGAAATTTGTAATTTATTTGCGGAATATTTTCAATCTATGTTCCTAACTCCGGATAATAACACAAATTACCTGAATAACTATCGGGAGGATAGCATCGTCTGCGACATCGCTTCAGTTGAGGTCGCTGTTGATGATGTGCTGAAGGAGCTCAAGGGGCTTGACATTAATAAGTCAGGCGGACCGGACGAATTACCTCCTATTTTTTTAGTGCGGTGTTCAGAGCAGCTGGCATTTCCACTCTCTTTGTTATTCACAAAATCCCTTTCTGAAGGAACTGTCCCAACCATATGGAAAGCGGCGTTTATAACGCCAGTTCACAAAAAGGGTCCCAAAAATCTAATTCCTAATTATAGACCTATCTCTAAACTTTGTATAATCTCTAAAATTTTTGAAAGAATTGTCTACAAGCAGCTTTACTCAGCCCTTCGTGAATCTTTTAGTTCATCTCAGCACGGTTTCTTGAGAGGTAGATCCACGGTGACAAACCTACTGATATTGAATGATCAATTAACGGAAAACATGGAAAATCACTTACAAACAGACGTGATCTATACTGACTACAGCAAGGCGTTCGATCGAGTTGATCATAAACTACTTATGTTAAAGCTACAGAGAGCAGGAATTCGAGGTGATCTTCTAAGATGGTTCTCCTCCTATATTAACAACCGATCTCAAGCTGTTGTAGTCAGTAATTTCATTTCTAGTTGGAACATTGTGCCTAGTGGAGTACCTCAGGGGTCTCTTTTGGGTCCGCTCCTTTTCGTGATTTTTATTAATGACATTGACTCATGTTTCTATCATTCTAAGGTATTAAGTTTTGCGGACGATATGAAAATCTATAAGCCCATAAGAACCATCGCAGATGCCGAAGAGTTACAGGCTGATTTGATGCGGCTCGACAATTATTGTTCACAAAATAAATTGGATTTAAATCCCGCTAAATGTTTCTCTGTAACTTTCTCTAGAAAAAAGGTAGGAATCACTTTTAATTATTCTTTGAAGGGGCATAATTTGCAAATGATTGATACAATCCGTGATCTAGGTGTGACGCACGATTCAAAACTACTTTTTGACACTCACCTCAATAATATTGTTAAAAAAGCCTCAAAAAATCTTGGGTTTATAATGCGTTCATCAAAGGATTTTAAAAATGCAAAAACTCTCAAGATTCTATATTGTACGTATGTTAGAAGTTGTCTGGAGTATGCATCGCAGGTATGGAACCCACGGTACAACATTTATATTAACAGAATTGAGGCTATCCAAAAAAAGTTCATTCGTTTTCTTAACTACCGTATCAAATCCAAAGTACGTGAATATATTGCATCATGTCGCCGTATGCACCTGTTACCATTAAACCGAAGACGCGAAATTGCTGACTCCCTCCTTCTCATGAAGATAGCAAGGGGTGATGTCGACTGTCCCGAGCTTCTGTCTAGATTAAATTATTACGTACCGAACAGACCTCGAAGATCTCCACCAACATTTTACGTTCCGAATGTATCCACTAATTACAGACAGAACACTTATTTATGGCGAGCGTGCAACAATTTTAATAAATTAGTAGAACACATTGACATCGACATCTTTCACTCAAGTATCTCATCAGCGAGGCGTAAGCTTAGTAATATGTTTTTTGAACCGTAGCCTATATTTATCTATAATGTTAAAATTATTTACACTGTCACTTCAACAACATAAAACAAAATGTTATTATCAAGTATTACTGTTATTAGTTGTTAAGTAGGTACAATAGATAAATAGTATAAAATAATGTATGTACTGCAAATAATAAAATCCTAAGGTACAAGCTTAGCATAAGATTAGTAGGATATTTAATTTAAATAGTTCTACATTATTGAATAATGCTTACGACGTTGTTTTCAAGTGTCTACAATGTTACTATCAGTGGAAACTTTAATTGACTTCCTGTTACTTTAAGATATAGCTACATACATTGTTATAAGTCTCTAGTTTTCCGAACAAAATAAAATAAAATAAAAATAAAATAAAATAATACTGATTTTTGCTTTAGAAGTTTAGGTTTACCAGAGTAGGTACATACAGTAAGTCCTGATAGTATAGGTTTTATTTATAGGTGAAATTCAATTTCCGCAGTATGTTTTCCAAAATCTAAATAATACATTTTGTGTCAGAATACCCTATAAACAACCCTAAAAGCCCTTTCCCTCCCATATCAACAAATCTCCTATCATCCTCAGCACCTGCAAGAGTGGCAACTGGTCGTGCACGCAGCGCGCGTGCGCAGGAGTCTGCGCGGCGTGGGGCGACTCACACATCGCTACGTTTGACGGCAACGAGTATGACTTCGAGGGAGTCTGCAGCTATCTACTGGCTAAAGGGTGTATGGAGGCCGGGAAGGACGGCTTTGAGGTCGAGATTCAGGTGCGTGGAGTAAAATAATTGATGTTTTTATGAATAGAGGTACCAATCCGATACTGCGCAATATCTGCTAACATGAATTTGCTACTAAATGTGCTTATGAATGTTTTATGCGTGACTGCCGCGCTGCCACACAGTGACACGGGAGTCGGTAATGTTGATGCGGACTGGGGTACTCTATCTTCTTGCATATTAGACACCGCCAAACATGCTTTGGGACTAAAAGTTCAAAAGAATGAGGATTGGTTTGATGAAAATGATGAAGTTCTTCGGGAAGCAATTGACAAACATCGGCGTCTCCTCCGGCAGCGGGGAAAGAGCCATCGTAGTGTTTCGGAGATCAGAGTAAGTGACCTGGAGCTGCGCAGACTAATTCGGGAAACAAAAAATGAATGGTGGCAAGGCAAAGCCTGCCGAATGCAATGGCTGGCAGACAATAACCAGCTTGGGGAATTCTACGCTGAGGTTCGAAAGTTGATAGCTACAACTTCACTTGCAAAAGTCCCACTTAAGCCTGCTAGTGGCGATGGCCTTCTTAAAAGCAAGGAAGAAATACTCGAACGTTGGGCAGATTATTTCAACTCTCTGCTAAATGTGGACAGAGCTGTAGATCTGGAACACATCAACTCGACCCCACAACAACCCGTATCTAGCGATCTGGATGAGCCGTTGACTAGAGAGGAGGTTAACCTTGCAATTAAACAACAGCAGAACAAGCGTGCGGTTGGCGTGGATTTTATACCGGGGGAACTGCTTAAATATGGCGGTGAGGAACTACACTCGGAAATATGGAAGCTTTTTAGTCTTATGTGGAATAAGGAAGAGGTCCCTCCAAGTTTTAAAGTTTCGCGCATAAAACCTCTATATAAGAATAAGGGTGACCGTTCCGATTGTGGTTCCTACCGCGGTATTTGCCTTCTATCAGTCCCTGGAAAAGTGTTCGCCAGAATACTCCTAAACCGCCTGATGAAAATCTCCGAAACATTGCTGCCCGAAAGCCAGTTTGGCTTCCGACCTGACCGTGGCACAGCTGAAGCTGTCTTCTCAGTGCGTCAACTGCAAGAGAAAAGCAGAGAGCAGGGCCGTCACATGTACCTGTGTTTTGTTGACCTCGAGAAAGCTTTTGACAGCGTGCCTCGAGAAGCCCTCTGGTTGGTGCTGAAAAAGATAGGGTGCACTGAGAAGTTTGTGAGACTCCTCAGACTCCTCCACGACGACATGCAGTGCTGCGTCGCTGTCAACGATGAACAATCTGCGTTTTTCCCCGTTACTTGTGGGGTAAAACAAGGTTGCGTTCTCGCGCCTACATTGTTCGCGTTGTATTTTGCGGTCGTAGTCCGAGAGGTCTTACAGACTTCTATGGAAGGTGTCCGCATCCGTTTTCGCACTGATGGCAGCGTGTTCAATTTGGCGAGGCTAAAAGCCCGCACAAAAGTCTCACACGCCATGGTTACTGAGATAATCTACGCGGATGACCTATGCTTCGTGTCAGAGACCTCAGACGGCCTGCAACAGCTTATGGCCGATTTAGACAAGTCCTGCCATAAATTTGGCTTAAGAATAAGTGTCAAAAAGACGGAGGTAATGTCTCTAGATATCGACGGTCACGAGGCGCTTAAAATTAAACTTGGGGATGATGAGCTGAAACAGGTCGATAAATTCCGCTACCTGGGGAGCACTCTAACATCAAAGTGTGACCTTGACGCAGAGATCAACAGCAGGATCGGAGCTGCCGCTGCAGCATTCGGCAAGCTGGATAATAAGGTCTTCTGCTCACACGATATAAAGCTGGGTACAAAGATCTCAGTATACATGGCGGTTGTTCTGCCTAACATCATGTATGCTGCGGAAACTTGGACCGTGTACCGTCGTCACATCCGCATGTTGGATCGATTTCACCTAAGATGTTTGCGTAAAATCCTAAATATCCGATGGTCTGATCGCGTGAGGAATACCGAGGTGCTGCGTCGAGCCAATGTGGGTGGCATTGAGGCTTACCTCATGCGGCGACAGCTTAGGTGGTGCGGACACGTGTCTAGGATGTCAGAGCAGAGGGTCGCAAAGCGCATCTTCTATTCAGAACTTGAGGAGGGCAAGCGAAAGCATGGCGGACAACTCCTCAGGTACAAAGATGTGCTGAAGCGCCACATGAAGAGGTGCAGCATAGAGCCTTCTCAGTGGGAGAAGCATGCCGCCTTAAGACCTGAGTAGAGGGCTTTGGTTAAAACCAAAGTCCGTGATTTTGAAGTCCACCGGCGCGCCGAACTCGACTTGAAGCGCGATGAGTTAAAAGCCCGACCACCTGCGCTAACTCAATATAATTATGAGAATGGTGTGCTCACATGCCCGCAATGTGCGAGGGTCTTCACGAATAAGATAGGCTACACAAGCCACATGCGAGCACACGAGCGACGAGTCTGATCCTCGAAGCGGTCGCCGTGACCGAAATCGGTCGGACCACATCATCATCATCATCATCATGCGTAAGTATCAACATTATTGAACTAATAGCATAATTCCTTGTCTGTATAGTAATTAAAGTTTAGGTATTAGTACCTAAGATCCTTGCTGATATTTTTAGTAAATCTATACAAATTCCTTCTAGAATGAGCCATGTGGCACGACTGGAGCGACTTGTTCCAAGTCAGTGACACTGAAGGTGGGCGGTGGAGACGATCCTGAAGAAATGGTTCGACTGACTAAGAACGAGCCGTTACCTGAAATCAATAAACTGAAGAGGTAATATTTAAAAAAATATAATTTTAGAGCTTTTCAAACGATAAGTCCATTACCACTCCATTACCAATATCCAAGCTCTTCCATACATAGAATAGTGTCTTTGTCGTGGTTGGTTGGCATTCGCTATAATAAATGTATTCTCTTTCAGAATCAAGATGCGATTAGCAGGCGCATTCGTGTTCTTGGATGTACCGTCTTTGGGTATGAGCTTACAATGGGACCAGGCCATGCGAGTCTACGTTAAAGTTGACGCTATGTGGCAAAATAGGGTTAGTATTTATACAGTTTACGTATTTTGTTTATCATGTTTTCTACTGTTATTTATTGCTACTTAATATATAAAATGTACTTATTTGCTGTTCTATTAAATAATATTTTATTATGTTCTATAGGCATCGTTTAACTATCTCAACTAATATTATAAATGCGAAAGTAACTGTGTCTGTTTGTCTGTCTGTCTGTCTGTCTGTCTGTCGTTTACTCTTTCACGCCAAAACTACTGAACGGATTTGAATGAAATTTGGTATACATATGGTCTAGATCCTGAGAAAGAACATAGGCTACTTTTTATCCCAGGATTCCCAGGGGAAAACTTTTTAAGGCGAAGCGAAGCTCGCGGGAACAGCTAGTAGTTAATAACCTTATAGATATCGGCAAGAGTGTGGGGGTTAAAAGCATATTTTGGTACAAGTTTGTTGTTATACATACTTATCTTATTTATTCTTCCTCCTCATACCTCATCAAAACTATCCCCCAGGTAAAAGGTCTGTGCGGCAACTACAACGCGGACATGCGTGACGACTTCCAGACCCCGACGGGCGGCATCGCAGAGACTTCCGCGCTCATCTTCGCCGACTCCTGGAAACTGAAGACCACGTGCCCCAAGCCTAGGCCCGTCACTGTAAGTAGATTATGAGCACGTAGCACGGGGCGCACTTAAGACGTGATAAAAGTTTTGCATCGCGCTCATTCACATCGCGCAGCCTCAAGAGCGAGCGCGATGGAGAACTTTTATCACGTCTTAAATGCGCCCCGTGCTAGCCCTTCAGAGCTTGATTATGCAGTTCTATTTTCTCTACTATAGTATACTTTCTTACTAACTTTACAGTTATTGGATGGTGAATCTCGATATGATATATGTAGAATTAGAACTATTGTGTCGACAATTCACTCTATCCCAATATCCCCAATTCCAGGCTTGTATCACCTTTCCTTTTCCTGACAGTGATGTAGCTCTATTAGGTACACCGTTACGTCCGTTACACTCATAAAGTCACTACCTACACCTTACTTTTTCTCTCATCACCACAGGACCACTGCCAACAACGTCCCGAGCGCAAAGACTGGGCCACCACCACGTGTGGCGTGCTCAAACACTATCCCTTCACGCTCTGCCACTCCGAGGTACCCCCGTCTGCGCACATCGAGCGTTGCGCGCGCGACGCATGTGCATGCGACGCAGGGGATGATTGCGCATGCGCATGTGCGGCTATAGCGGCGTACGCGCATGCGTGCGTGGCACGAGGCGTCGTGTTCAAGTGGAGGACTAAGGATTTGTGTCGTGAGTATTTTGTTTTAGTATTTTTACAATTTCTGTGTTTTGTAGGCAACGAAGCGATGAATGAGTTTGGAAAATTATTTCATGATCTTTACATGAGATGAATATTTTGGATTTTACTGTATTTTATTACGATTCTACAACATTAATAATTTTAATAGACAGTAGGGTTATGCATTCATTTCATAATCATGATTCTTATTCCACAGCGATGCAATGTGACGAGGAGTGCTCCAACTACGACGCATGTATCTCTCCGTGCCCGCCAGAGACGTGTGATAATACGCTTTATTACGAAGAAGTTAAGGTTGTCTGCGAAAAGGATACTTGCGTTGAAGGTAATGAAATAAACATAAGTAGGTACCTACACCAAGTTTGTAATAAACTTGACTGGACGTCCTGAAACAAATGCATGTTGTTGAAATGTTGCATTGGTCAACAACCAAAGGACATAACTATTGATACATCAGCTTTAGCTACATCATACATGAGGTTTCCTTTATCACTTTCTTCATGGCTCGGCTCGGATATACCTTTGATTACCTACTAACATGTTTTTTCCACAACAGGCTGCAAACTAAAGAACTCGACCTGTCCGCCCGGTCAAGTGTTCTCTAACAGCAGCTTGATTCAGTGCGTGCCGCGGCAGCAGTGCCGCCCCGCCTGCATGACGCTGCAAGACGGACGGAAGCTTCTGGAAGGAGAGCTCATTGAAGAGGACGCTTGTCATACTTGCAGGTACGATATTCGACTGAAAATTGCGAATCATCCTCTGTGCTCTCGAACACATGCTCAAGTCCTTAGTCAATAGTCAGGAGACGATATTTATCTCAGAACAACTGAAATGTATTTTGATACCAATTCCATTTCTTTCCAGATGTTCAAAGGGTGAAAAGGTGTGCACTGGACAACCATGCCCGACTGATGCAGTAAGTTTTCCTTCCATTTCAGCAATATTAACTACTTATTTAGATAAACTTAACTGAAAATATTTTTAACGCACTTGTCACATACAAAACCGGATGAACGGTTTTTAGCTAGATTTAAAATATAATCACTCATCGTTCCACTCCATAGACTCTCTAATTTCTATTCAAGCCGACCATACCGCCAACTGAATCAAGCCCGAAGCCCCACGACGAGCCTCTGAAGTGCGTGACGGGGTGGACGCCCTGGGTCAACCAGGCAGTCGCTGAGTCCACCTCCACGGGGTCTATGGATGTCGAGCCGCTACCCAAGCTTAAGGACTTCGTAAGTAACATACTTGTCTTTGATTTTATGGCGAGTTTGAACAACTACCGAAGCAGAACCCACCCGAAGCAGAAACTAACTTCGGCGTTATAGTAGTACAGCGTTTGTGTCAGTAGATGGCGCCTCTTCCGCGCTATAACAATTTTATTCCCGTTTACTTTTCACTTCTTGAACTTGGTAAATCTCCCACCAGCATCCTTTGGTATTGCAGTTCTTTTAGAAGTTGTTCTTACCAAAATGTGTTTTTCAGCAAATCGGATCCCCAATGTGTAAGCCAGAATCGATGAAGAAGATCGAGTGTCGCACCGTCAAAGACCACAGGACGCCTAAAGACACCGGCCTCAACGTCGAGTGCAGTTTGGAGAAGGGACTCATTTGTAAAGAGATGATGGACGCTAATGCCAATGTCACGTGCCCCGACTTCGAGATACGAGTGTATTGCGAGTGTGAGGAAGGTGAGACTGTTATAGTTATGCAGGAACTTAGGATGCTTATAATTGTGACTAAAGCTGATAAATACTTCAGTTCAGTTTCAATATACCTAATTATCAAAAATAATAAATCATACAAACAGTTAACAAAATGACCCACAAAACCAGGGGGGTTCAGACTTCAATCTTACATAGGTATTACTTATATACATACAACACCTATCGAGACGAAATAGGAGAATAATACAGCTCATATTCGCATTTGTAACATAATTAACCTGCCACTGAAAAAATGAACAACAAATTTCATTACCTGAAAATAAAACCTCATTTTCCAGAGCCATTCCAATGCCTAAACTCAACTCATCCCAACCACGCTCACCCGACCGACTGCACGAAGTTCTACGAGTGTATACCGAACCCCATGTCCCCTGAGAAACCCCACGCGGTGCTCAAGACTTGCGGGGAGGGGCTGTTGTATAACCCCGAGGCGATGGTCTGCGACTGGCCCGCGGCCGTGGAGGCTTTGAGGCCGGAGTGTAGGAATTATAGCAAGGGTGAGAAGAAAACTTGTTTCTTTGGGCTTTATTTACTTCGCTGACGTTCGAATATAGATCTATGCTGTAAGAACACTGAAGAGAAATGCTAACGTTTGATGTAGATTTTCCGTGCCTTACTTCCACGGTCCCAATAGACATCAGCGTAAGAGGAAATCTATCTTTATATTTCTCGAGATGCACCAAATTGTATATAAGTGTAGGTATACCGTATACCAAACCCCAACCCCGAGGCGATGGTATGCGACTGCGGCCCGCGGCGGTTGAGGCTGTGAGACTGGAGTGCCGGAATTATAACAAGGGTAAAATATGTTACTATGTAAAATAAAGCAAGGTTAAGCTTTACCAGGAGGGCGAAATGACCACGGTAGATCCCTTTGTTACAGAAAGTTGTAGGCTAGTATATTGATTTTCATTTTATATTTCAGTGTCCCGTGAATTCAAGACTACAGTAACTCCTACAACTGTCACGTGGGCTAGCGGTACAGGTTAGTACAATACCAAGGTTTAGTGCTATCAAAAATCTTACCCTTCATCAGATAACGATTCCTACACTACCAATAATAACGTCAATTTAAACTATTTTTTTACGTAATTTACTATTAACCCAGTGCCGTCCACAACGCCCCGCCTGTGCCCGTCGGGACAGGTGTACAAGGAGTGCGCCTTCCCGTGCGACAAACTGTGCGACCACTTCAAGAAGACCCTCGCTGATCAAGGGAAATGTCTGCCGGGGCAGGTCAGTGTAAATGATTTAACATTTATGGAATACGAAGTTTTATAGTGCTGCTGCGCTAAACGCGACTAAGGGTGAATTCGTCCAAACATCACGTTACACGAGAATAACTATACCGGAATAAAATTTATACGCGAGTAAATATCTGGGATAAGTACATTTGCATTCTACCAAGTTATACCATGATTAATTGAATGAACGAGGAACGAAACTGTAATGCAACTAAAATAAAAATAGCTGCGTTTCAAAGCATGCAATAGAAATGACATGCCAACTTGGTTTGAATGGATTATAATAGTATAAAATTGTTTATGTTTTAATATTTTATTCGCTGTTGTTATTCTGAGAATTTGCCTTTTAACGTACTTTTGTTTATGTTTTGACAGATGTGTTTATATGTCATTATGACGGTTTTCTAATCAGCTGATGTGCCGCCGCCATTACAAAATTACTCTCGGATAAGCTTGTTACACGGTCAATGGACAACATTTCAAAAAACTAAAGCTGCTATAAATCGAAAACCATTTCGAGATTTAGCTCTAAAGGCCACAAAAAAAATGTTTTTGTATTTTTTGGATGTATCATTTTCGAGAAAATCATAAAATAGTAAAAAAGTGCTGATGACGTCATGCATCAGGTGCGATGCATTTTGATGATCAAAGCCTATAGATTTAAAAACAAAGTAACTGTCACTTTCATTTTTGATTGACGTTGACGTTTTATCGTGACGTTTTTGTTTATTTGGGTCATTTTCATTAATTCTGTACTGACACTTTCTGACAATTTTTTTAATTTATTATTAAGAGATGACCTCTATATAATATGTCCCAGAGCATGCCACCGCCTACACAGCTGAAAAAATGCTTCTGCTTATTTTTTTACATGATAAGTACCTACTTTCCATCAGCAGAAATATCAAGGTCATTTGAAAATGACCCATTTGTTGGTTGGCATGTAAACAAAGTTTAAATGTCACTTGTCAGTGTCATTTATGTTTTTTTTCGAGACTCAGGCAATAGATAAAAATAAAAATTGAGCCTAATATGTGACGTCACTTCCGGTTTTAAAATAATTAACTTTAAAGTTAAAAATAACATGCAAAAATTTATGTATATACAAAATTAAAAAATACGGGTCCACTAATTTTCTATAAACTTTCCGAATAACTAATAAAAATATAGGGTAAAGAAAATGAAATGTTGTCCATTATGGCGGTATAACATTTTATTCTTGGGATAAGCTACTTATCTTGGTTTCAGGTTTGGTAGAATGCAAAATCTGCTTACTCGCGAGTAACTGGTAGTTTACTCGTGAGTAAAAAGTTACACGACGTTGGTCGA
Organism: Plutella xylostella; assembly: GCF_932276165.1. Classification (NCBI taxonomy): domain Eukaryota; kingdom Metazoa; phylum Arthropoda; class Insecta; order Lepidoptera; family Plutellidae; genus Plutella; species Plutella xylostella. The sequence goes on from NC_063990.1 coordinate 8,445,116, forward strand.
ATCCGCCCTAAGTATATCTAGCTGTATTAAACATACCAATAAAATTGCATACCTAGTCATAAAGCTTTTTGACTCTTTAGTTTGTAAATAGGTTTAAAATTGACGTTGTGATATACGAATTTAAACTTTTGAAGTGACTTAAAGAGTTGAAACTCGTTTGTTTCAAAGTCAATTTTAACGTTGTTGTAAATTTACAATATGGTATTGTATTTGAGGGCTCTAGTCTATCTGGTTTAACATATTGTTACAGAAATGCATCGAAGGTTGCGTGGACGAAGCCGTGGCTAACATCAAGTGTGACTTCGGCTCGCTGTGGAGAGATGAGAAGACTTGTGTGCCAATGAAAGACTGCACGTGTTTGTCCAACGAAGGAAGAGTTATGAAGGTAAATATAACGCCACCCGATCCGATATAAAATTATACTGCACAATAGTTTTAACACCAATCTAAAAATAAACGATTTCAATGTCGCATTGCATGAATGAAGGTGACTTGGTGTACAAATGGGTTGTGTTACTTACTACCGTACTACCTCTACATAAATATCGTATATAAGCGTAACCAATAAGTACTCTAACAATAATGAATTTATATATTTTACAGGCCATACTGTTGACTCTTATAAGAATGGTGCACATGGTGATTTTAAGATGAAATAAGTTTTTATTTAGCACATAAGTTGTTGACCACAATATTTTACATGCCTAATTGCTTATGATAGCCCTTTAATATCATAATTTTACTGTTAATTGTAACCAACTATAAGTATCAAACTATAAAAATAAAATAAACTGAAGTGTTCAAAAAATGTGGAACGCTTCACGATTTTGCGTGTCATCCTTGCGCAGGGGCCATGCTAATCTTCTCTGTATCGTTCCAATTTTAGTATATGTACTGCCGAAGCAAGTACATCAGTGCCACAATAACTTTTGTATATATACTCGGGGTGCTGAAAAACTTTGCTACCGCGATGTAGGATCCCCATACAATCTCATACTTGTTCATGCAATATGGCGGAAATTCGACGCGCGCGCCCTCTAGTGATAATTTAGAGAACTATACTTTAGTACAAATTATTCCAGTTGCCAGTTGCTTATTCCTGATGCACAAAGGTTCCACTCAAGCCAACCAGATGCAACAACTAAAAGTCCCACAAATAATATGAAACTTTATCCTGGAACTTACGTAAGTACTATATAAAACGTACTGTTTTATTTCCAGCCTGGCGCCACATCAACAGACGGCTGCATTAAGTGCCAGTGCCTCGACAACGTCCTACATTGCGACAGCAGTGAATGCGTCAAAATATTCGTTCCCATGTCCGGATCTACCCATGAACCGTACATATTCACCACCCACATGATCCTCACAACCGCTAGTACCACGGAAATCCCCACTACTACTGAAGAAGTCAAGTCTACAACTGTCGAAGTTACGTCCACTACAGTAAAGTCTACGACGGAAGTGCCTTCAACAACTACTGTAGCCCCTACTACTGTCATAATAGTGAAGAGTACGGCCAGTCCACCACCTATTTGTACCGAAGACAGGTGAGTTTTTATTATAATCTTCGTATAAAAAAAATATGTAAAGGGGGAATAATCTCAAAAGATACGGTCTATTTTTATTGAATGCACATATTTTTTTCCGCCTTATTTAATTTCCCTTGGATCATACACATAATAGCTTGGTATAAAAAGGGTTGGGATTTCTATTGTTGTGTAAGTACCTACTTATTTCTGTATATTATACAGAATATTGCTAAAGTGGTAGCTATAATAAACCAAAAAAGGGTGACTCACTGCTGGTTGACGTGTATTGTACCTACTATTTTTACAACCCTACATTTAATGGTTAGTGGTATAATTTTTTACATTTTTTATCCTATTACAGGTATAAAAACCTGCTTTGGGACGGGGAGCCGCTGCCGGACTCATCATTCACTGCGAGTTCGGTCGCTAATGCGCTGTTTGAACCACAGTTTGCTGTATTGAATGGACACCCTCTGGATATTACAGGTATTTGGTACAATGCAAAAAATAACATCATAAACAAAAAATATATAGGTAAGATATTTTTTGAGAAATCTTGATAGAAAGACTGTTTGTTTTATCATACTCCCTAATTAATGATCCCATATTAATCACAAATTTTAAAAATACCCAATAACTCCCTCAGCGGGCAGTTGGAACCCAAGCAGCCAAGATCTGAACCAGTTCATCCAAGTGGAACTGCCTCAACCCGAACCGCTATATGGAGTACTGATGCAAGGCAGCCCGCTCTTCGATCAGTATGTCACGAGCTATGAGGTCATGTACGGAGACGATGGGCATACATTCTCGACTGTCAAAGGACCGGATGGAGAGAATAAGGTATAATTTGATGTGTTTGGGTTATTTTACATATTTAACAAAAAACGAGTTATTTTGCACATTCAACTTTACCCTTTTGTTTCATAAACTTCCATGACCAGATTTAAACTCTTCCCTTACTTAACCGCACAGGTGTTCCGCGGTCCGACAGACCACAACAACCCGATCAAGCAGATGTTCAACCCACCAATAGAGGCCAAGTTCGTGCGCATCCACCCTCTCACGTGGCACGAAGAGATCGCGGTGAGATGGGAGCTGATTGGCTGCGAGGAGCATCCAGATACCACTGATACGCCAGTTGTTACTACAGTCACCACTGTAAGTACCTAAACATAAATATGTACTTAATACATAATAATACCAATGCATCAAACGTAATGCCAGTTTTGTACATACTTAGGTCTCCCTCGACGTTTCCTCTTTGTAAATGAGTGATGTGACTTCAGGCATAATCATATCTGCACATTTCACATTCTAAAATATACCTTCATTATCTACTAGTCTATTTTTCATTAAGAATATTATGATAAGCAAAATATTATAAGAAACACACCAACCCCAACCGTTGTGTAACACAATTTCTTTTGTGTTGGTATTTGTACGTTTAGTACAATAGATCTGTTTTCCGGGTTCCCCTCATCTCGCCGAATCTTTATTGCCCTAAACTCGTTTCGCATAACTCGTAAGGTCTAAACTTTTTTGGTAGAATCATCACTTCGTCAAGACTTATGTAGCATAAGACTCGTTTTGTCTAAAACTCTTTTGGCACAAACTTGAAACACCTAAGTCTCGCTTGCTCAAATTGTTCGTATTGGTATAATCTTTTTTCTCCTAATATTATCTTAATAAATACTATATTTAGTTTGTTGTAAATGTACAAATTGTGGTATTTTTCTCCTACATCCCGAAAATCACGATATTGAATGATCAAAATATCGAAAGTGAATAACCATTATAATGATTACAAACGCCATTAAACCCCATGGGATCTAAACCTAAAGATAGGTGCGACGACGAGCAAAGCGAGGAGGAGCGTGTTAGGTGCACATTATCGTCAAAAGCAAAGCGGAGCGCAGCGAAGCGGAGCGGAGCGTTTCCCACATAGCGGCCTCAATACAAGGCACCAGTTTGCGCTATGTAGACAGACGCTCCATCAATGTTAAAGCCAAACGAATATTATTACTTTGTATAACCTATACCATAGCATTATTAGGCTATTCAAGATTTGGCCATACCATTATTAGGCTAAACAAAATTATGCGAAATAACTTTTTACTAAAAGAGATTTATGCCATACGATTTTCGGCGAAACGAGACTTTGATCAAACGTTACTATGCAATATAAGATTAGGCAAATAAATCTTAGGCCAAAAAAGGTAGATCGTGAAATGAAACCCTAAACTAATACATACCTTCTCCATTATTACTCAGCCCGCCCCAATCCAATGCACGGACTTGCTAGGCCTATCAGCGGGTCTACCCGTAGATAATATAGAAGTGAGCTCCAATAACGACGCCAGGAAATACTTGGACCTGACGAGTGAGAGGGGATGGAGGCCTCTCTACAGTACACCTGGCGAGTGGCTGATGGTAAGGAATACTGCTTTATTAAATAACAGATCTTAGATTGTCTGCTTGATACCTTACATCGCATTACTTGGGTAACATCTCTTTCACACTCTCTCTTGGCACACACTTTAGGAAACCGGCTTTATGATAAAAAGCTTTATAACAGTTTTTTACTAGGATAACCTTTGGTAAACCTACAAAGATATTAAATTGTACCTATTTGACATAGTGCCATTTGATGACGTCACCAAATCATAAATTAAAGATGGCGACTACTAGTTACTCATTTTGCATAATTTAATGTCTTGTTTAATTTATTGTTCGATTTAGGAAATAGTTTTTTTATTGATAAAATTCGTTTCATCACTGAATCGTATGAGAATCTAATAGATATTACTTCGGTATTCGATAAGTAGTTCATATATTTTTATTAATATTTCAGTTTGACTTCACGGAACCCCGCAACATAACGGGCATCAAAACAAAAGGCGGTGAATACGGCTGGGTCACCTCCTACAACATAATGTACACGTCAGACTTAACCCGTTTCAACCCGGTTATAGACGACACAGGGTCCACGAGACCCTTCCCGGCTAACTTTGATAAGGACACCGTGGTGGTAAATGAGTTCAGACCACCGATACATGCTAGATATCTAAAGGTGCTGCCCATGAAATGGAAGGATAACATTGAAATGCGTATCGAGCCTGTTGGATGCTTTGAGCCGTACCGTAAGTTGCACTTGCTCGTACATGTCTACCAAAAAATCCGCTAGATGGCGCTGGCGTCGAATGTCAGCCATATTGTATGTTGAAGTATGGGATTCTATGAGGATCCTACATCGCGGTATCAAAGTTTCTCAGCACCCTGAGTATATATACAAAAGTTATTGTGGCACTGATGTACTTGCTTCGGCAGTACATATACTAAAATTGGAACGATACAGAGAAGATTAGCATGGCCCCTGCGCAAGGATGACACGCAAAATCGTGAAGCGTTCCACATTTTTTGGATACTTTAATTTCAGATTCACAGGAACAATAGTTTTGTTAGAATGTTTTCTATAGCGTAGGTAATGATTTCATATTTCGTTATAAATTGATTTCTACCGCGATAATTAAAGATAAAGTTAACTTTTAGCTACTCTACCGCCGACCACAACTACCGAATCTCCGCCAACGACAGAAACAGACAGCGACTGTCTGATATGCCCCGGCTTCGTCCGTCCAGACGATCTGGAATGTTCCTGTGATGCCCCCACGCAGTACTACGATGGAGAGAACTGTGTGTCCAGAGACCAGTGTCCATGCTTCGTTGGTTACATGTCGTGAGTACCCTTTGCAGTATCCAGTATGGAATCGCTCCCATTATTTGCCCCTAAGTTTCTTGCCCCCATTCCTCTCCGTAAAATCAAAAGGCCCCTTCCGAACGATAAATAGTTTATTTGACTTTTTATTTTACGAATACATTATTTCTTTCTTTCTAACTCCTATTATAACGAAATGTTTCCCTATGTCAGTTATGCAGTGGGCTCGTCGTTCCGTGGTGACAAGTGCGACGAGTGTGTGTGCAAGCTGGGCGGCGTCACCGACTGCAAGCCCGTCAAGCAGTGCGACTGTGCGCCCGTGAGTTTACTATAATTACTATAGTAACATCATCATCATCTTCATCCTATAGCTCACTACATATAGTAGTAGCACACTATATGTATATAGTTCACTGCTGTACGTAGGCCTATCCCAAAGCTCGCCACTGGACGCGAGCATAGGTAGTCACTATGATACTATACATAAATATACCTACACACACATAATTATCAAGGTTATCATCATCGGCCAATGACCGTTAGCTGCTGAACTTAGGCCGCTCTCAAGGATGGCTACGGTACTCTGTCCTCGGTCTTCCTCATTCAGGCATGTTCTAAGTCCAATGGTTAAAAAGCGTCCACGATTGTTGTCATTATTCGAGAATCCGTCTTGCTAGAGGTTTAACTATAATACCAAGTAGGTAAGTAGTATTATGCCAAGTAAAATTGTTTTGTTTCCATTCCAGAACCTAGTACCGAACCTATCACAAACAACTTGCGAATGCACGTGCAAGCCCTGCCCCGTCGACACAAAGATCTGTCCTACGAGTAAACTCTGCCTGCCGCTGGACAAGTGGTGCGACGGGCTGCAGGACTGCCCTGATGATGAGAGGAACTGCTCTGTGCCGACAACCATTACGACTACTGTGGAGCCGGTGGTGGTTACTACTGTGAGGCCGACGGTTGAGGCTGTGCCTACGACTGTTGCGCCAAAATGTGAGTTTTAAAATATATATTTGTAATGTACCTCTGCTACGTAATAGCGTGTAAATCTGACTGAACATTAACAATTTTAATTTTTAATGTTATGTTCTTCAATATACCTCTCATACCGTACGTAATAGCGTAAAAATCCGACTTAACCATTTTTAGCATTAACAATTTCAATTTTCATAACTACCTATGTGATTGTATTTTTTTAAACTCTGTAAACTATAGTAGGTACTTAGCATTTTTTAATTGATTTTATCTACTTGCTGACTGTGCATAATGCATAGCCCAGAGCCCTTATAGTACTTACCAGTATGTAAGTAAATTTATTAAAATGAAATTTCTCCCCCAGTGCCCTGCCCACCAGTACAATGCCCTCCCGGCTACACGGTGCAACTCCTCTCCGCCCACCACCAGTACAGCTACTCCTCGGAACTACCGCCGCCGCGCGCGCGCCGCACCTACGCCAGGTTCTTCAAGGGACAAGCCCCGGGCGCCACCAAGCGAGGGTACTCTAAAGGAGGCTTCTCGAAGGGAGGATATTCAAGTAAGTTTTTGTTTATTTGCGTGAATTATCTATTGTGAAGCGTGTGTCGAGGCGGCGTTGCACTCGCATATAGGAAATATACGGAAGGCGCACTTATTTGTCGCCGCTGCCGCGACGCCATCTTGACTCTCGTGCAGAGAGCGGTGCGTCTAAAATGATTCATATACCTTACCGCTGACCCTATAGTAGGAGGGAACACCCTACCTACCTTCCGCTTTAAATACTCGATAGAAAACCTTGAAAACTTTATCCGTTACAGCTACAAAGAAAACTCATGGGCGTAAAAAGATAACATAACTACATTGCGTTTAACTCTATCAAAATCCAGCTCAAGTTTTCTTCTTCTTCTTGGAGACATATCTCAGTACCATGGAGGCGCTGGCGACGGCTTCCTTGGTCTTCCTTAGGAACGCCTCCAGCTTGCCCTCGTAGTCCGCGACGGTCAGGGTCGGCATCGGGAAGTTCTTCGGCGGTATTTCTATGTTGTAGAATTTGTAGGAGCCCTGAAAGTTTAAAGTACTTATTGCTATTTTTCTTATTCCTTAGAATGGCTAAATATTAGGGAATATCAACAAAGGATCCACTCGAGAAAGCCACATACAGGATAGAATAGAATGGCTAAAGTTAATAAATAAAGATACCTACCGCTGGAATAGGACATCGTTCGATCGGGGCGTCTGTAAAAGATGTCATCCACTCGGCTATACTTCTGATTTTTAGTGCCGCGCAAACCCCCATTTGTACTTCGTGGTATTGATCATTCTTCATGTTTCGAAATGAAAAACGTACCTATAAAAGTGATAGAATGACATGAAACGACAATACTCTACGGTGACTCTACGCAAATCCCAGAGCCAGTAAGGTGAGCTCGGCGTGGCCCGGCTGAGTACCTTCCAAGCTTTTCTCCCTCTACCTTCCCTGAAGTCACCATGAAGTCTAAAATAGGGCGTTTTCTTAACGTATTCATTTCGTTGGGTTCAATCAATGTACGTCTTAGCGTCATCCGATATTTTCTCGATAATTAATGAAGATGTACTCACTGTAATATTGTTACCAGCTGGCACCAACGAAGTAATGTAGCCACTAGTCAGGTAGGTAGAAGAGCGGTTCGGCCGGCTGGTGAATACTGACACGTTGTATATTAACTTTGGGTTGAAATAGATCAGTCTGGCTCTCTCTTGACGAAAATCCTGTAAATCATAGGTATCTTATCATTATTACTATTCATATTAGTAACTAAATATTCTGATTTGCATTTTGTGTAAGAATAAAATTAGGTATAGTTACTTATAATGGATTAGCTTACGTTCACTAACATTAGAGCTGAGACAATCAGCGGGATCCATCAGAGAATACACGATTATGGGAATAAAACACCACATAATTATTGATTAATTTACAGTAAATATTTATCTCCTATTTACTACTGAAAAAGTGTGTAAGGCTGTTCGATTTTGTGAAGTTAGGTAGCTAGCCGTTTAAAATGAAATATTGAAAAGCTACCAGAACAAATATATTTCTATCAGTTTGATCTAAAACACTATCTTGTTATGATCTGCAAACATGCATTTGAACTAAATTGTTCTACTATTATGTAAGTACGGTACTTATATGGTTTTACTGGTTCTGGGTATTTAACTGTTAAATATATCCGGTCACATTAAACTTTATTAAAAAGTAATCAACTTAACGAAAACTGCCAGGCTTAACCATGATAAACGACCGATGATTTTGGCTATTTAACTTTAGGTACCAATCGCCAACCTTCGTCTTATTTAGGTACCTATATAGTTATATACTCAAACTTCAGCTATTATTTCTGCTACTTATTGGAAATACCTACCTATAGCGCAGTCAATATGCTGTATGCCTCTATACTCTTATAGACTCGTTTCTTTTATAAAATCATATTCCACAGACATACCCTCACCACCGAAGTCAACACAGGCCTTCACTCTCGACAAGCCTCAAGTGCAGAATCCCAAGTCTCAAGTGGAAGCATGCCAACAGTTCAAGTGTGTGCCGAAGTTACCCCCGTACAGACCCGGAGTGCACCACCCCCCGCAAGTTTGTTCCACGCCGCAATGTCCTCCGAAGTACAAGCTGCAAATTGATACCAGCACACATGACAGACATAAGTGTCCGCAGTAAGTATTGTTGTAATGTTTTATGATATGATATAAACCGTAGGACATCTTTTGATAGATTTTTCTCCCATGAAACTTTTTAAAATTACATAATATGGAGAACACAGACAAAATATCTATGCAAACTAGAGGTTGGGCGCAAATAGCAGTTTATAGTATCGTAAGTCACCATTCGCCGTCCATCAATACTAACCTCTCTATATATAAATATGTGGACACATCTCACACACGGCCATCCGACCCCAAGCTAGGCAGAGCCTGTGTTATGGGTATCGGACAACTGATATATCTACACAAATACATAGATAGATACATACTAAATATAAATATCAACACCCAAGACCCTAGTACAACTATCTGTCTTTAAACAAATATCTGCCCCAGCCGGGAATCGAACCCGGGACCTTCGGCATAGCAGTCAGGGCCACTAACCACTACGCCATTCGACCGTCAAATTATATTATCTCAGATACGTCTGCGTGCCGCCTCCCGACCGCCCGGTCTACTGCGAGCTCACCGGACGTACCTTCAACACTTTCGACGGCTCCGAGTACAAGTATGACGTTTGCTTCCACATCCTGGCCAGAGACAACCGGTTCGATGCCTGGACTGTACTGGGTACGACATTTATTATTATTATCAGCCATTCGTACAGTGTTAAACGTAGACTGTCAAGCCTTCTTCATCCCATCCTTACCGGATACCTGTCACAAGCCCTCGGTCTTCTCGTCCTTTACAATGGTTATCGGTTCTTTGGCAGATATAGTCCGCCCCCTGCCACTTTATCTTGGTCACTTTAGGAGCTAAAAGGCAATATACAATAATTAAATTTCCTCAACAGTGCGCAAGAAGTGTCGCGTAGACGGCTGCCTAAACGAGCTCCTAATCCGCCAAGACGACCAGCTGATCCTCATTAAACCAGACATGACGATAGAATACGACAACTATGAGTACACGGTGGAGCAGACCAGCATGATCTGCTTCCAGAAGAACAGTTTCGACCTGGCCAGACTGGGGACCGGAGTCGTGGTCAAATCCAGAAAGTATAACTTCACGGTTGCTTTCAATACTGATGGGGATGTTAAAGTTGGGGTGAGTCTGGTCTCAGTATTTTTTATATTTATTCATGCTAGTGCTAAACTTAGAAAGCCTAATTTAGTAGGTATGCACCTGGTATACCTAGGTAGATAGGAATTAACAAAACTATCTGGGTAGTAACACATATGATGTTGGTTATTATCGCAGATTTGACACATATACCCATTTTTCAACGTTTATTGCATACTTACTACCTAGGATCACTGATAAGATATCACCCTGCCCATAACCAACATTACATAACCCCTGTTCCTCTCCCCAGGTATCAAAATCCCTTTCCGGCTCAGTAGACGGTCTCTGCGGCTACTTCGACGGCTCGCCCTCAAACGACCGCCGCCTGCCGAGCGGGCGGCCCGCGACCAGCGTGGACGCCTTCGGGCGCGCCTGGGCCAAGCCAGGGTTGTCGCCCAACGCCTGCCAGACTAAAGTCATAGACAAGGAGAAGCAACAGGAGGCGTGGAATTTGTGTGATGTTGTTACGTGAGTTTGATTGTTTTGGTTTGTAGTTGTATAGGTATTGTAGGTATTGTCGCAGCTGTATACATGCTGATTAAGATGGATTGCTTACGTAATTATTTTATGATCCTAACTTAGCATTATAAGTTACCAGTGGACCAGACTCACCAAACACGAATGCTATGAACCCTTTTGATAGGTAGACGTAGTAGTATATGGAGAAGACCTACCTATTTAACAATCATTCTCTATTCCAGCAAAGAGCCCCTCTCGCGGTGCGGCAGTGCATTAAACCTGGACAAATGGCGCAGCATGTGCCTCGAGAAGATCTGCACATGTTCAGAGCTGGTAGTGAACGGGACCAAGCGCTCGCAGGAAGAGTGTCGGTGTCTACTGTTAGAGCAGTTTGTGGCTGAGTGTCGGAAGGAAATGACGCAGGTTGACTTGGCTGACTGGCGCACGCTGTACCGCTGCCGTAAGTTTTTTATTTTATTTTACCTGGTGCCTAAAAAAAGTTGAACTGTTCGATGTTGATCGACTTCGGACATATGTATAATTATGATGTAGATAAATAGAGTGTTCGTTACTTGATCCAGAGTAGTTGCTGAGTTTAGCTATGTACCTATTCAGGATCGTTTCAGTGGCATTTTTGATAATTATGGGAGGTTAACTGGGAGGCTTCACATTTCACTTTAGATGCGCTCTTAGTTTTAATTCATCAATTTTAATAAATACATTACCCTTCCTAGCGGCGGAATGCCCCGCCCCGCTGGTCCACTACTCGTGCTACCAGCGCGTGTGCGAGCCGTCCTGCTCCCCGCAGCCGCACGCCGGCTGTCCGACAGACGCGAGGCAGTGCGTGCCCGGCTGCTACTGTCCCGAGGGCACTCTGCGGCTGAAGGACTCTTGTGTTGCTGTTGATCAGTGTTTAGACTGTAAGTATAGATTTGCTTTAGACGAAACAGGTATCAATGCTGCGGTACTCTAGTGTGGTTATCGACCAGTGTGTGGAGTATATACCGAGTTGAAACAGGTATTAAAGAGCTTGGGAGTCCTCTTACTAACTTGATGCAACCGCACGCCGGCTGTCCGACCGACGCCAGGCAGTGCGTGCCCGGCTGCTACTGTCCCGAGGGCACTCTGCGGCTGAAGGACTCTTGTGTTGCTGTCGACCAGTGTTTAGACTGTAAGTATACTGCCATTGGACCGTAATTGAAGATCAGAATGACAAGTTTGGGTAGACACAAGTACCTACATTAATTCCCCTAAGTCCGCCTGGAATATCTTTGAGGTATCATCAAACTTGGAGTATAAATAATAGGTACTTACTCCAAGTTTGATGATACCTCTAATTCATGTTTAATTCGTTCTAGGCAACTGCAATAGCGCCGGGAACAAATACATGACCTTTGAAGGAGACGATATGCCGTTTGAGCACAACTGTACCTACCTCGTGTCGCGAGATAGAAATGACACTGGAGTTCACAAGTATCAGGTAAAAGAGCTGACCTTAGTGTGAAATAAAATATTGGATTCACCATTGAAATTCCTCGAAAACCTGTACATACCTACCTATCTACCAGGGCATGGCTTGTGACCTATCCTATCGGCTAGTTAACCAATGTCACCTCTAGCCTTCTAACCCTTCACGGAGTACAACGTCATGATATGACCATATGCATGAGACCTATTCTACTACCTAAATACTTATGAATAATCCCAAATCCCACAGATTTATGCTACCAACGGACCGTGTGAGAAAAATAACGCTGCAGTTTGCACCAAAGTAGTCCAACTGTTGCACGAAAAGCACATGGTACGAGTGGATAAAAACCCCACTACGAAAAAGGTAACCCCATAAATCTTGGATAAACATGCTGTCTTTATGTTTTACTTTTGGGTAAATTAGTTACATAAAACTTATGAATAATATTATGTATGTACGCAAACCGCACTTATATCAATTCAAAGTAATTTAAAAAATATATTGTTTCAGCTACAAGTGATGATAGACGAAGATATGGTGTTCAAATACCCTCAAAAGAAGGACTGGGTGACCATCAGTTTGGTGAACGGACAAGATGTAAAGGTCCTACTACCCGACGAGCATGTTGAGGTAACAAACATACGCAATACGTCATGTATCAATTCACCGGTTCGATGAATTTTTTTTAATAATTAAAGGGCTCAGAATGCTGATTACTTTCTAAGTAACTATACTATTTTAAGACACACTATGTTGTTTTTGTTTGTACGCGGTTGTCTTAGAAACGTATATTCACTGAGGTATCCTTGAACTTGTAATGAACAACAAGTATTCAAGGACAGATAAATAATTAAATAAAGACCTATTATCCTGTCTACGCTTGATAGGTATTCGTTACTATACTACTGTCGACGTCGTTAGTCGTATTCTAGTTTCGCTCTTCGCTGCGGATCATTATATTGCTCGTTACCATAGAATAACAAGTACAAGTGCTAGTCTCGTTATTCTATGTCGTTACCGCCACGCCACCTATTACTGAACAGAAGTAGTTGGTTTTGTTGTTTGATTAGAAATATGATGTCTGCCGGATTATAGGCTTAAAATAGGTTTATTTAAAAGACATACAATAATAGTAATTGAGATAGTAAACTAGTAGGTATTTTTTTATTTACTTAAATGTACCTAGATTCTACCTATGGCTCTTTATACCCCCATGTCGACCTGTATACTTACCGAACTGTAGAAATGAACACCTAACCTGTTACCTAATAGATGGGTCAAACTTAATTCCTTTCTACTATCCTCCACAGCTAACAGTATCTCCATCAGACCTATCGTTCAGTGTGAAAGTGCCGTCATCTCTCTACTCGAACGCGACGCAAGGGCTGTGCGGCGTGTGCGCCGGCTACCAGGAGCACCTCGTCATGAGCAACGGCACCGCCACTGATGATTATGGACAGGTAAGAAAAATAAATATAAATATTTTGTTATCCATAGTACCTAATCCCAGAAGGGTCTATCTAAATCGACGAACGAACGAACAAGAATTGTTACGCAATCGGCACGCTCAATACAACGATACTTATACCTATACTTAGTCGTGTTTAGGAAGCTTCGGAGCCTTGTCCGAACCACGGCTTTATCTCTATGTATTAAGTGTTCAAATTACGTGAAAATTATTGTTCCTTCCTTCGTCGATTTAGACTCTAAATATTAATAATTTTCGGGTTTCTAAATTTTAGAGAGTGACCCCACTGGCGTCGCCTGCGTCTGCGCAGGTTCACTCAGTTATAAATTGCCTTGTTTGTGTTGTAGTACGCCAAAAGCTGGCAGGCGAAGGGCGAAATATTGACAGCACTGAAGATAGCGGACCAAGAGCAATGTGATGAACCTCCTCCAAAGGTAAGCCATAACACTAAATACCTAATGCTATTAGGATAAAAACCCATCACATGTGGCAGGAAGCCAAACTAAAATATTTTTATTCACAGGAGGAGTGTGTGCCGCCGCCACTTGAACTGAACCCTTGCAACAAATTGTACGACACGCAGATGTTTGGTGCTGTAAGTAATTTCAGTAAACAATAAAGAATCTATGGCTTGACTGGGAGCATCTCTTCTCCCTTGAGGAATATCGTGATAAAAACTAGCCTTTGTTTGAAATCTTTGTCTCTCGTCGCTACCACTGCGATGCTATGCACAGCATAGTTAATTGATTACTTGTGGCCCTAACTCATCCCTTACTCCCCAGTGCCACGCTCTAGTGGACCCGGCGTCGCACGTAGAGAACTGCGAGGCAGATCTATGTACCAACAACACAGACATCTGCACCGTGCTGGAGCGATACGCGGCTGAGTGCAGGAGGCAAGGCGTGTGTCTACAGTGGAGGGGCCAGCTCTGTCCCTGGACTTGGTGAGTTTACTATATCTTACAATAACAATCACATAAATAATAATAATAACGTTATATAGCGAAAGTCTTTAGCTAACCAAAAATACATACATCTTCGTAGTGACCACAGCTTTTTGGCACTTGTCGAACCGAATCACTGTCACCGTTTTAGTCTCGCTACTGAAAGCTAGGTGAGCTGTGATCGCATCTCCATACTAAGATCGAATGGACGTTTGTCAATTGTTTCGTGCTCATAACGCCGCGCCGTTCGGGCCAATACAATCTTAAAACTTATGATTCTTTAGCTATAAGTAAAGCTTAGGTACTTGGATATTAATTTGTTTATTAACTCTACAGTGAAAGCCCCTTCATTTACCGTCCATGTGTGGGCTGTGACTTGACTTGCGACAACTATGATGAAATGAAGGACGGTTGCGACAAGCCCTACCTTGAAGGGTGTTATTGCCCTGAAGGAAAGGTAAGAAGGAAACATAAAAGAAAATTTACTACTTACAATATAATATACTACATTATATTATGTACTCCTACTATATCCAAATATTGTTCGTAATATTAGTGTATAACTTTTTGCGACAGGTCCGAGTAAATAACACTTGCATAGAGCCATCAAAATGTTTCCCGTGCGACACCAACAAGGAACATTACGCTGGCGACGAATGGCAGGTTAGTAACATTATACTCGCATAGGGAATTACCTACCTACAATTTGTAAGTACTTAATTTGTTGGTTTCATTCCTTCCGATCGCCTCAAACGCCATTGGACAAAATTAAATGAGATCAAAAGAACCTCTCATCTCTATTGCCGCTGTAAGTACTCGTATTTTCGTGCTATGTATTCACCAATTATGTCACACCACACGTTACAGCCATACACAAACGTCGCGCTACGTTTCTAAGTGAGGATACTGATTCGCGTTCTTTACTACCTACTCACGTTTTTCTTCCCTAACAGGAAGACGCCTGCACTAAGTGCGCATGCAGCAAGCTAGAGTCGTCCCCGATGGCGCACATAACCTGCAACAAGCAGACCTGCAGCGAGCCGGCGTGTGCGGACAACGAAGACCTGATCGCCAAGCCGGCGCCCGGCGCGTGCTGCCGCGAGTATGTCTGTGGTAAGTTGTTTGGACAATGATCGGGGTTTAGCTGAAGTATAGTCAGGGCCCTGAGTGACAGTTTTTTCGCCGTTCGAGAAGCGGCGAGTAAACGTGAACTTGTATGGCGCGGGAGAGACGCCACCTAGCGTACTAGCTACTAAGTAGCTGTGAAGCACAAAATGCGCGTGCAGCAAGCTAGAGTCCTCCCCAATGGCGCACATAACCTGCAACAAGCAGACGTGCAGCGAGCCGGCCTGTGCAGAGAACGAGGACCTGATCGCCAAGCCGGCGCCGGGCGCGTGCTGCCGCGAGTATGTTTGTGGTAAGTTCTCTGAGCCCCTATCACAGGCTAAGGTGGCAATAAGCTAGCAGTGTACGATACTACACAAACATAATTATGGAAAAAGAACCGCGCCAACCTCCAGTCACTTTTAGAACTAACTCAATGACGATCCTTCGTCATTAACTTGAACTAACTGCTTTACATTTTGATAGTGACAGTTAACGATGACACCCTTCCTCAGTCAACCATAGTCGGGAATTAAGTGGGAATTTCCAAGATCGCCGCGCCGGTCCAACAATGGTTTTGGAGAACTCTCCAACGGTAGTGTGGGAAACTTCCCACGCTACCAACGTTTGCCTATTCCCTTTAAACCGCCATATACCTACGCATTCGAGAACTCGTCTAAAGCTGCGTACAGACCAGGCCAACGAACGCCCAACGGACGCCCAACGATGGATATTTATCATACATAATACAGGGTAGATTGCAGCAACGAAGCTCAACGAAACCCGTTCGTTGGCGTTCGTTGGCTCGGTCTGTACGCAGCTTCAGTCAAGGTTTATCGGCTCTACATTGACAGATATTCATATGAGTACCTTATAAGTGTCTAATAAAATTTCTTTTTTTTTTCAGTACCAAAGCCGATAGCGATCAAGTGTGATGAACCAAAACAAATTGAGTGCGGTTTCGGCCAAGTTCTGAAACTGAAAACCAAATCCGATGGCTGCACCGAGTTTGCTTGTGGTAAGAGGGACCATTCATTTTATTTAACAATGTATAAGTGTTAGATAACCAATTTATTTAAGTACCTTCGCGTATAGATATTTTTAATAGTAAATAAACAACGTACCTATAGTTAGTAGGCTGTATATCGTACTTAGCAAATTTGTGCAACCTGTGGTGCAGCCTTGTTTACGACCATCGTAACATTCCAGAATGCAAACCAGCCGACGAATGCGACCCCATTCCGCCGGCATCAAAGCTCGAGCCCGGCATGACTCGAGACATAGACTCTACCGGATGTTGTCCCAAGGAGGTGATCACTTGCCGCAAGGAGACCTGCCCGCCGCCGCCGGAGTGCCCCAAGTTCCATGACGTCAAGAGCGCTAATGTCACTGGGGTGTGCTGTCTGCAGTATACTTGTGGTGAGTATGGAAAAGCTACACATACCTACCAATGGGTCACGTGACTAAAACAAAACAAAAATGTTTTCGTGAAAACCGTTTTATCTTGAATTTTTTTCGTATAGGTTATTTATATTTACCTATAAGAAAGGTACTTATCAAAAAGTATTCAATGAGTAAGAACCTACTTCAAAATGAAAAAAAAACGCAACCATGAAAGGTCATAATATTGTTGTCCATCTGTCTGTTTTAGAGTCTTTTTAACGTATCTTATTTTATTTTACAGAATTACCTAAAGACAAATGCGTGGTGACACTAGAGTGGGAAGCTGCTCCGAAAGGTGGCGAGAAACTGAGGGCGGAACCGGAAACATTGTTGAAAGACGTAAGTTAATTTGGTTCATGGTGCACACAAAATCCGCTAGATGGCGCTGACGTCGAATGACGGCCATATTGCATGAGCAAGTATGAGATTGTACGTGGATCCTACATCGCGGTATCAAAGTTTTTTAGCTCTCTGAGTATATATACAAAATTCATTTCCAAACAAGTGTACTTGCTTCGGCAGTACATATACTAAAATTGGAACGATACAGAGAAGATTAGCATGGCCCCTGCGCAAGGATGACACGCAAAATCGTGAAGCGTTCCACATTTTTTGAAGTTTTTCATTTTTAGATACTGTTATTCTTGTAAAAAGTTCTACATCATCCATGTTTCGCCAGCCGTTTTTGACCATTCAATGCATTCAGTTCAATGTCTTTTAAATAATTACATCTTCCTATTATTCAATTCAAAGCATTTGGTTCAATAATATTTTAAATACTTAATTACACCTATCATCAACCACACTAATCTTCCAGCTGGACGAAGCATGGCTAGACGGCCCGTGCCGCTCGTGCCGCTGCTCGCCCCCCCTCCCCGCGGCCTCCTGCCTCGTCTCCTCGTGCCCGCCCGCCGTGTCCGACGACAAGTTCCTAGTGGAGCCCCGCCCGGCGCCCTTCGCCTGCTGCCCCGCTATAGTGCAGGTGGCTTGTAGGGATGGGAATAAGATTTATAAGGTAAGTTTGTTTTTATGTACTTATTTATAAGTATTTCTTTAGTTTATTGTAACTACTGCGAGCGCCAGGATTTCACAAGAATTATGATATTATTATTATAGATAGACAGATTGGATTAAGTAAGTACTATTTTTTTTTGCTGTTGTGAGTAATATTCTAGTAGTAGTATTTCTTTCCTCCTTAATGACTGGGCCTCTGTGAAATGGTGGTAGATTATGACTTTTGACAAGTAATTCTAATATTCTACGTCGAAAAAATAAACGATTTCATTTCGTAGTCAATTCGGAGCGATAATCAGTCTAATTAACTACAGCACCATCTGGCTACTATTTCCATACTAAGTATGGATACAGTGTTTATGGCAGTCAGATCTAACATCTAATCGTTTAATTTATAATTAATTATGTATCTAATCGCCTCTTCAACCAGGTGGGCGAGAAATGGTCGTCCCCCGGCAATGTATGCGAGCACCACGAGTGCGTGCAACTCGAGGACGGCAAACTGGACAAGCTCACCACCGTGCAGATGTGCGACACCAAGTGCCAGCCTGTGAGTACATACCTATTTTACTTCTGGAATAGAAAATAGAATTGATGATGATGATGAATAGCAGATACTATCTACCAGATAAAAAGTTTTTTTTATATTTATTTTGCCAAAATGCTATCGGTTTAATAGTTAACCATAAACATTTAATTTAATTTGGTTCTTTATGATTGGTTGGTTATACTAGATAGCGAGATAATTACTTTCGAACAGACAAACAAAAGATTAGGCTAGTTCTACCTGCCCCCGTAGCACCTTTGTTATGCTATTCAAAGTTGGTGACATTATAGCCCTAAGCAAATTCTTGGCAGCTGTTTGCTAAACTAGGGAACCCTATCTCCCAGACACCAAATATTGGTATGCTTCCGAAATTTCCCCCTCAACTAGACTACCAAGTTACTAAACTTTTCTTTCCCAGGGTTGGCAATACACCCCACCATCGCCAGACAGTGGCGAGTGTTGCGGGCAGTGCACGGCCGTGGCGTGCGTGGTGGACGGCGCCGAGCACCAGATAGGCACAACCTGGACCTCGCCCGGCCACTGCACCAACTACACCTGCATGGACGTCAATGGCACGGTAAGAGTAGCTTTAGGTAGGTATATTAATTAGTCAAACAAAAGGCATATTATCGTGAGAATTAGAAAGTAGCTTAGCGCTCCTCTGGCGGGTACTGTTGGATCTATCTATTTTGAATTTAGGTGCCTAATACCTATGGATAGGTGAAGTTATCTTCAGCGGAGAGTGTTGCGACGGCCTAATAGTCAAACAAAGGGGTAGGTATCATGAGAGGAGGTATCTTTTTGAGGTAAATCGTTCACATAAATGTTTTCTGTTTTAGCTGCAAGTGCAATCGTCTAATGAGAGTTGCCCCGCCATAACTGAAGACATGAGGAAGCTGTATGTCTTTGAAGAGACGGCGGTCCCCGGGAAGTGTTGTAAGAATATCGAGCGAGTCGCTTGCAGAGATGGCGATAAGATCTACCAGGTTTGTTCATTAATATTTAGTAAGCAAGGTCCTATGTTCTATTCACACATATCATCAAGATTAAAGACCAAGGGCATCATCAGCCTCAGACAATATCTTTCACTATTTGACATAGGTTTCTCTATATGTCTGTGGGCTTCTCCCAAATAGCGCTTTAAAACCCTTTCCTCTGTATTCGTCCTCCTTCCACTATTAAACAACCACCTTTTTAAAGTCATACATATATGATACACGTGATTAATATTTCACCCCAATTATTCCAGGAAGGCCAATCCTGGAACACATCCGACCCATGCGTCACGGTACAATGCGTGCGCGCCAACTCGAGTGAGTTATCTCGCGAGTCACTCACACAACACTGCGCGGAGTGCGGCTCCGGGTTCGAGCGGGTGCCGGGCGGCTGCTGCGGGCACTGCCGACCCACTGCTTGTCTCACTGAAGACGGGATGAAAGATATAGGTGCGTTTTAACAACTTGATTTACGTTGCATCTAATAATAATAATATGCATTTATCTAAGGTTTTCCCGGAGGTAGCATATTATTATGTGAGACTAGATGATCCAATCTTCTAGGCCGTTCATGACTGATATTAGTACACACTCGAGTGAGTTGTCCCGCGAGTCACTGACGCAACACTGCGCAGAGTGTGGCGCCGGGTTTGAGCGGGTGCCGGGCGGCTGTTGCGGACACTGCCGACCCACTGCTTGTCTTACTGAAGATGGGATGAAGGATATAGGTGTGTTATTTACGACTTATTTTATGTTACGTGTAAGGGGTAGCGTATGTGACACTAGTCGATCCTAGAGGTATATTCTTGGCGGTTCTGGCGTGATATAAGTAACTACACATTCGAGTGAGTTGTCTTGCGAGTCACTCACACAGCACTGTGCGGAGTGTGGCTCCGGGTTCGAGCGGGTGCCGGGCGGCTGCTGCGGACACTGCCGACCCACTGCTTGTCTCACTGAAGACGGGATGAAGGATATAGGTGCGTTTTGAACAACTTGATTTACGTCGCATCTAAGGTTTTCCCGGAGGTAGCATATTATGTGACACTCAACGATCTGATCTCCTTGGCCGTTCATGAGATATTAGTACACACTCGAGTGAGTTGTCCCGCGAGTCACTCACGCAGCACTGCGCCGAGTGTGGCTCCGGGTTTGAACGGGTGCCGGGCGGCTGCTGTGGACACTGCCGCCCCACTGCTTGTCTCACTGAAGACGGAATGAAGGATATAGGTAACTTATATATACCTAGCTTTCAGCAGTCTGTTTTGAACCCACACATTAAAATAAGTACCTACTGGTAAAAAAAAACATTTGCAAGCGTGCGTGTGGGATGAAATCGGCATGATATTAAAAACACCCTAAAACACGACGGAGACCTGCGCGACGGAGTCTATAGATAGCGTTGCTCCTCATATGCTATGTTTCCCGTATACATCGCTTATAACCCCAGAGTAACATAATCACAATGTGGATCCTGCTGCACTATCGCACAGAAATCCGCATTGGCGGTTTTCAGAAAAAGGTAGTTTTCATTTAATTTATATTTCTCTTCCAGGCGCTACCTGGTCATCTCCAGACAACTGCACCACATTCTCGTGCCTTCGCTCGGACGGACTCTCCGTCCTAGTATCTTCGAGCCGCGTGTCGTGTCCGCGCGTGGACGACTGTCCGCCGGCGGACCTGGTCAACGAGACCTGCTGCCAGGTCTGCAAGATGAGGCCGCAGAACTTGAGTAAGTTGACGGTCATTAAAAATATGGCCTAGATAAACGAGGAATTGAGAACATTCTGTATCTGTATCTGTTGTAGCGTTTTTAAAGTAGAAACCTAGATAATTATTTCCAGCAAAGAACAGCTTATTACGGGCTGATGATGATGCACAGCTATTCGATTCGAGTCGATGTAACTAACTATTTAGTTTTCTCAAAGTTACCTGGCCTACTATGTGTTTGTAGCAATCCTCTTAATTGTTGTAACTCGTAAATAATTGGTCGTTTTGTTAACGGGTAACGCACCCTACCTTAACATGTAGAGGTAGGTTTACTATTTCGTCTATTTACATAATAGTTGCTCAAATCTATACTCTTCCGGACTAAATCTAACCAGACTCAAACTAACCTCCCCCTTACTCCCCAGAACCAGAAACCTGTAAACCTGAACCCCTCCCCGACGCGGAGTCAGTGGGCATCGTGCGGCGGCGGCTCGGCCGGCACGGGCTGTGCCGCAACATGGAGCCACTACCGAGCTTCCGCGAGTGTCGCGGCTCTTGTGTCAGCGGGACGTTGTACAACAACCGTGAGTGAACCTTATTTATCCTTACTATCCTAACTAATATTATAAATGCGAAAGTAACTGTGTCTGTCTGTTACTCTTTCACGCCAAAACTACAGAACGGATTTGAATGAAATTTGGTATGCATACGGTCTAGACCCTGGGAAAGAACATAGGCTACTTTTTATCCCGGAATTCCCACGGGAAAACTTTTTAAGGCGAAGCGAAGCTCGCGGGAACAGCTTGTCTTTTAATAAATTAGGTTTACTCACGGTTGTTATAGCGTGAAAGAGTAACAGATAGACAGGCACAGTTACTTTCGCATTTATAATATTAGTTAGGATAAAGTGGTATGTACTATAAACCCGAGCCGCTCCCCGACGCGGAGTCAGTGGGCATCGTGCGGCGGCGGCTCGGCCGGCACGGGCTTTGCCGCAATATGGAGCCGCTACCGAGCTTCTACTAGCGGCACGTTGTATAACAACCGTGAGCTATTAACGTTGTTGTTTACTAGACCATGGTGGCATGTATTTTTTTTTAAATATCGATTATGGATAGCGCCAGCACCTTCGTTACACCAATATTGATTGTACAATTTCCATGTTATACTTTTACATAAGAATTCTTTGTAAAGGTTGCCTGGAATAGATCGGTTTTAGCGATAAGGCCGCCTATTGTGCTTAGGTACTTTTTCTTTGTAATTTAATTTACGTTGTATGTTTTTCAATCAAGTTATGTTGAATTGTATTGTAATTGTAAATCTTTACCGCCTATGACCGAGTCCCATTCATTCAACCAACCTCCCCAACTCACACCCCCAATCTCTCCAACAGAGACAGGCAGCCACGACACGCGCTGCGAGTGTTGCCAGGCGGTCAAGTACGAGTCTCTCCTGGTCACACTGCGCTGCGAGGACGGCTCTGCGCAGGCGCACCGCGTGGCGTCGCCCGCGCGCTGCGACTGTCGCGCGTGCGGCGAGATCGGCTCTATGCAGGGACTCGACAATCATGGTGAGGGTTTGTTTGTGTCTGTAGTAGTCACTATACCTTGTTTCACGAGGAAAGACATCTGGTACAAACAATAACTACCCTTATTCAAATGTAATGAGGGTCCTGTCAGATGTCTTTCCTCGTGAAAAAAGGTATAGTCTCTGCTGGTGACACTGCGCTGCGAGGACGGCTCTATGCAGGGACTCGACACTCATGGTGAGGGCATCAAATGTAATAAGACCCCTGTGACAGATGTCAAATTTGACAACTAACGAATATAACGGACGAGACGAAGGATACCTATAGTAGTTTGCAATAGAATCCAACAATCATGTAAACAAACCAAATTGTCACGATTACTCCGTAATCACATACATTTTCGATCAATTTATGAACATAGTCTGATTTCAACGAACGCACCATTGTTTTCACATTATCTTCAACACGATTTAACTTGTATTTATAAGATAAATTTGTTAAAACATTTGCAACGTAAAAATTTCGAAGTATTTGACAAGCTGTCATCTTAGTTTTTTACTCATCGAACTCTATAAGTCTTTGAAAAGTTAGTGGTGTTCGTAATCTGAAGTTATCTTTTATTTTTAATTTAATAAATTATTTTAATTTAATATTATTTGAATAAGTACAATAAAAAAAAATTCAAGAGCTTAATATAATTAACCAAAACGAAAAAAGGAAGAGGAAGAAATGAAAAAGCCCGACGGCATTTTAGACACGGCAAGCGATGACATAGTGGTTCCATTTATAATTACGGTCACCGGCGACACTTCTGATAGAGATGATGACGATGACGAAGATTTAAATTTGTTTTAATAAACACTTTTTTATATATAATCAGTTTTATTTTATAGTCTATCGCTATAAATATTTGAGCAAAGCATGGAGCACATTATATGCATTTAGTATAAGACCTTTATTGTAACCACCCATGTTTACAAATAAATATATTTGATTTGATTTGATTTATATATTTAATCTAATTAGAACACTATGACATCACTATGGGCATAAACAATACGCTGTCAATGTCAGTCCGCCATATTTGTTTACATGATTGTTGGATTCTATTGCAAACGACTATAATAGTCATTAGAGTACGCAAATTCCTATAAGAACCTACGTCTTAAATGAGTTTGCATTATTGCTCGTCGGCGTCAAAAATTATCGATTTATGCGATGATGAGTTAAATTGATTGAATATCTTTTTGCGCGTGGTGGTTTATTTTTATTTTGGAGAGATAAGGAGATATGGAATAAAAAAATCACACTAATAGAATATTTGTTTATCTAGGTTACTCCGGAATAAAATCACCGACCAAAACTGGGTACTCCAAGAAGACACCTAACGATGAAATAGAAGAGATTGAAATCCCTGAAATCTACAAGCGATTTGGGGAAGCCGATGACATGAACCGACTACGAAGATAAATATTTATACCTTATTAAACATGAAAGAGAAAACAAAAACTAAGATGTACATCGATCACTTTGTATATTTTTGTAAATAAATATTACTTATATTGAATTTTAAATCAATAGTTTTTGTTATTACTGGTAGGCCAAAACTTTAACAAAATTTCCATCTTATTTAAACAACATTCCACGAACATAATCAAAGATTCTACAACAGTATCAAAAAGTAATTTAATAAGGAACTTGGTGAAACTTATTTACACAGGTGATATGGACAAAATTAAAAGCAAATATTGGATATGTATTGGATTTCCTTTTATCTTCAATACTTGTGAACAAATCGTGTAACCAAAGACAGAATCAATTCCATTACATCATAAACTTCTTAATACAAGAGAGCTGTTTCAGAAATATTTTATTGTGATGGTAACCACGAGACAATACCAGCAAATATGCTTATTCCTTAACTTTCGTCACCGCAAAATGGAGACAGGCGTATATATTTTTTATTAAAGAAAGGTGAACAATTCCGATTGTGTGATCCGACATTACACATATAGGACGTATGATTTTTTAAGAACAATTTTATTAAATATATTTGTAATAGATCATCAAATTTGAAACATTTCTCGCGGTGAGAAGCAACAGAATAGCACACCAGTAAAGTTGTAATCAAACCACATAAGTACATAACGAGCTGATGTGGGCGTATAAAAAGTTCGGAAGTATTATTGATCACAACTACGTGCCATTGGAGACACTGTCATTGTCGTCAGTGTGCGTCTCCTCTGCCTCCCTCTGCTCTTCTTCTTCTTTCTGCTTCTGTTTCTTCACCATATCCGATAAGTATTTGCATCTGTGCATGCATTCCTCCTGGAAAGCAAATATTTGTAAATGGTCAGGCAAAGAGGTAATCAAGATCACGACAGCAAAGTGACTGTAAAAAACAAGCCCATTCATTGAAGTGTGAAATCGAAATTGTCACACTTTCGATTTCCTATTGTAAGATTCGGTTCACAGAATTATTTTCAATAGATTTCGTTATTGCAGTCTATTGAGTAAGTACATTAAACTCAATGTTGCAGTGATTTAATTAATTTATCAACCAATGTACAATTTGATATAGCTGCAACTGTGTAAAAGATAATTATTTGATACCTATTGCACTAAACACAAACCCAAATTACCTTAGTCTTCCCCTGCACAGTATTAGCTATTTTCTCCCAGCGGTCTCCCGCGCCCCCCTTGGGGTACTTAGCCAGCGCCACCTCCAGCGCCTTCTGCTGGCTCTGCGACCAGTTGCCGCCCGTCGCGGCTGCGTCTTCGTTCTTACGAGTTTTCACCTAGAAAAAGACGGGTTAGTTAGAACATAATTCAAGTATCCAACATTGAAGGGATGGTGGGTAATAAAGGAATGCTGCACGTTGCTACATTAATCATAAGTGGATTTTCAAATTTAGAAGTTGAGTGTTGGCTCTCTTCCTAGGAACAATATTTTTTGTATTACCTCTACCAGGGAAAATAATTATGAGGTGTCTCAGAAAATCTTTAATATGTGTTTACAGCGAGTCCTGAAAATTTAGTGTTAAATTTTACCTTTTTAGGTGGCTCAGGAAGCGGCGCCTCGGCCACTTCTTGTCCCGGTATTTTATACCAGTTATCCTTCATCTTGGCTGCCATGTGCGTCACCTGCACATAGAATATAAGTACACAATTATCGTTTACTAATTAATGATAAAAAACATTAAGTAGGTATTTTTTACACAAGCATGATAAGAATAGGAATCTACAGGGTGTTGAAAAAAGGGTATACTAAGCCGAAACCTATATGTGCAGCATGTTATATGTAAGCCCAAAAATGATTTCAGAATTAAAAAATTCTCGAAAAAATATCAAATTTCAAATTCAAATGGTTTAATCGACGTAAAATTTTATAATTATTTGTCGATAGTCATCTACCACCATTTCACAAAGGCCCCGTCATTGAGAAGGAAAGAAATGGCGAAAGAAACTCCTCGAGCATCTTTTCAACTTTTTCCTTATAATCTATTACAATTTTTACTTATATCTAGTACCTACAATTTTACTTAAGTACCTATATCCATTTCATTTTTTCAATAGCCTTAGCTGAGGTGGACAAGACCACGCGTTTTTGTCGTTTAAATAATCATTTATACTATAGTAAGCTTTACTACATAATGTAGCTTTAACATAATTCTTAAATTTTTGCTCAGTAAGGTTTATTGCTTCATTTCATAATTTATTATAAAAACGTATACAGTTCCCCATTAATGATGTGTTTGTTTTCGAAAGTCTGAGTGTGGGGAAAAGCAACTTATTTTTGTTTCTGGTCTCAATACCGTGAGTGGCTCCTACTGCGGACTGACACATATCCAATAGCAGATGCACTTCTGCAGTCACTTTCTTTTTACACAGTGTTTTCCCAATATTTAGGTCCATATTTGTACTGACCTCGGGCACGGGTCGCATCATGGCGTCGGCGATGCGCTCCCAGCGGTCGGGCGTGCCGCCGGGGTACTTCTTCACGAGCCGCACCAGCTCCGCCAGGTCGTCGTCCGTCCACAGCCCGCCGCTGATCACGGCTGGGGCCGCCTGCAAAGGGTTTTTTTTATTTTATTTTATTTTTGGAAAACTTACAAAAACTTAAAACTTAGGGTTATTATTCTTTGCAGTGGATGATCATCAAGAGCTCGAATATTAGACATTGGCATAAAATAGTAGGGATGAATAGCTCGCTTTTCGACTTCTTGAGCAGAAACTGAGTGGACAGTGGATATTCTATTGCAAATAGTCGTTCTTCTGTTTAATTTTCATGATTATCACCATAGTAAGCGCTTTTTGCGACTAAGAAACTACTGTAAACTACAACCTACAAATAATCTCATATCAAAAAAAAAAAAAGATTTTGACTGAGTAGAATAAACTTATCAAGGACATACCGGAGCAGGTTTAGCCACCGGCTCCCCATCATCATCTCCAACTGGGTCCAGCAGGCACTCTCGCTCGGCCGGCACGAACCCGCGGCGCCGGCGCGGGGCCCCCTTCAGCGCCGCCGTCGCCGCCGCTGCTGCCGCCTTTTGCTCTGCCTCTTCTTCCTCCCTGGAAATGAAATTCATAGTTTAGAAACATAATTCTATACAAATAAAATACACTCATGAGCAATGAAAAAGTTCCACTGAGAAAATCACCAAATTACTCCTAAACGGAAAACGCTAGCATAATGACGCCTTCTGCAACATTAAAGTACATTGAACAAAGCATCAGGTTATTACCAACTAAAAACGGTAATATTTTGTTATTTTTTTTTAAATTATATCTTTGAAAAAATTGGGTTTATTTGAGTGGAACTGTTTCTTTGCCCGTGAGTGTAGTATAACTTAGGTAATGTTAATGGTTGGACATGGATAACACTGAACTATCACAAACTTTTTCTCCAAATTTGAATGGTCAGTTTTTAAAATACCTTTTTATTTCCTAACTATCTGTTCATGGCAGCTGATTGCATACTTACAACAAGAGCAGAAAAAATTACAATACAAAACTATGCAACGCAATGATTACAATGCTGCAATAAGAAACTGCTGGCACAACCACACAAATTATCTGCAATCTCTAGTTTCTACACTATTTAAATGATGACTTACTTCTTTTTCAGCCTGATAGCTTCTTCCTTCTGCTCTTTTATGTTTCTCCGAATCTCAATGATGGCGTAAGGTAGTGCTGTTATGGACCACCAGATAAACCTGGGTATTTGGAACGGCAGTGTGTCCTTCACACTTGGTTTTGGCAGTTGTTCTAATATCTCGGCCAGACCCGTGTCGAAACCAGACTTCTTCTGTTTCTTTCCTCGACTGTTCAATATTTGTTCCTGTGAAGTAATTTTTTATAGTTTTGCATTAAATACAAGACAGTAAGGATGAATAGGGTCTTCTTGGGTTCTGCTTTTGAAACTTCCAGAAAATGTATGGACTTAGCTGAAGCAAGGCCAAAAGTGTAGCTGTAATGCAGAAGTGGCAGACGTTAGTGGAGACCCTCTACAGCTTTGGGGTGCCATAAGACTAAAACACATAAAAAGCAATTACAAAAATAATTTAAATAGCAATACTCACAGCTGTATACCTCTTCTCTGCATATGCAGCCCAGCCGACACAATACTGCCCAAAGCTGATAATGATGAAGGAGATGATGGCGGCCTCGGCCAGACCCATCTTCCTGACGTGCCGGTAGTAATACACCGCGGAGCGCCAGTTTGGAAGACCATTCTTGAGCACCTCATTGTACCTGGTAAGTGTAGATAAAGTATATGTTTAAATGATATGTTTATGAATATGTGTGTCAAATAGAGACCCATTTAAATTGATGAAAATGAAAACGCAATTCCTTTGGAGTCAAACTTTTAGAACATATCCAAAAATACAAATTTAATATCCTCTCTAATTCTCTTATGTAGTTATAAATCAGTCATGAAAGTTAGCTGTCTGCTTTGCACATTTACAAGTAACAGTGGGTTAGTTTCCTTTGACAAAAACTTACTTTTCTCTTTTGCCCGGATCCTTCAGTATATTGTGAACTGACACAAGGTTCCTGAACTGAACATCTGCATCGGGGGCGTCATTCTTATCAGGGTGCAACTTTAATGTCAACTTTTTAAATGCTGATTTGATTTCCGCTGGTGTTGCTTCCTGAAAACATGTTTTTGATTAAAGTTTAAAACCCTTAAAGAACGTTAAAAAAATCTTTTTTTTTAATATTTTATTAACAAGGATAGAAACATTAAAGGAAGTTTATAGTGTTAAAACTTTTTTGGTTATGAAAATGTTTTTTCTTTATTAATTTATATTGTTGAATTCTTAGGTTTCATGCTATCGTAAATATGATCAGTATGTGTTTTAAATATTAAATTCATATATCATACCGGCTTCACTCCCATTAGTTCATAGAAGTTCTGGTTAACTTCTTCCACTGCATCAAAAACTTCGAGATCTCCATCATCCCATGCCGCGGCTCCACACACTATCGTCACCAACACAAACACTATGTAGCGCATTTTTAAAGGGAACTTAAGTTATAATATCCAAAATTAATACTACATTGCGTCTGAAATCCACGCAAAAATCCAAAATTTACACGTATTTTCTGGCTGGACAGCTGACAACGTTTGACGTTGACAACACTCAGAGGAAGTAAAACACTGATTTGACATTCTATTTTGACAGTGTGACCTCTTTATAAAGTAAAGGCTAATGACTTGATTTCATACTGCCAGCCAATAGTCATATTTTTATTTGCTTTGTATATCCTGCAAGCATGCTTTATATCATGTTGTAGATCTGTGCATGCATCTCATTATCATGATCTGATTATGTTGTGTCGTTCTATACAATTTGTAGGTTGCGATCAAGTCTCCTTAGTTTACAGTGGATTATTTTACAACTTTTCTACTCAGCACGAGATGGCGCTAGCAGTAATTAAATACAATGGACGCATGACTATTATTAGCTAACCATAATCTAGTAGGGTAGGACGACACCTACTTGTAATGATCAGCGATATTCTTCCCACACAATGTTGGGTTGAAGCTGGCTGACTGGCTTGTCTGCGTCCATATACATATGCAGTATTTATGCACGATGGGAAGACTTTGCTACTGAACAAACATTCCAAATGTACCGACACGAAAGTATAAATATAAAATTAATCAAGACTAAACCAAATCACAAGATAAGCTCGAAGCTGGAAATTATGTTAAGTAGGTACTTACTTAAGTACTTACAAATCTTTGAGGTTTAATTTATAAGACGAAAAGTTACTGTCCCCTTTATAAATATAACTAGAGAGATTTTTTTAAATTTCAGTAGGCAACAACATCAAAATAAAATGTGTGATAACGATCAAAAAACGTAATAAGTACTCGTAAAGTATGTAGGTACCTACCTACCCGTTGGAAGTTCAAGTTCAAGCGGGGTGCTCATTTCCCACAGTGTTGCGTAGCTATTATTACATTTACTTACTAAGAACACATGTCCGGTTCTTGATATCATAAAAGTACGACGTAATCAATAAAAAAAACATTATGGAGACAGAATGATGAGGAATGAGGGAAAGAGTACCTAAAAAAAACTATTACTACTAAAAAAGTATATGCATATAAATAAATATGTACATAGGTAGGTAGGTACTTTTCAAAGTTTTTTAACCGTAATCGGTATAGGTACACAGATCGCATCCAGTGGCGTGCTTTGGGAGAGGCCTACGTCCAGCAGTGGACTGCTATAGGCTGATCATGAGGATGGTGATAATAAGATGGTAAGGCAGTGCCGGCTAAAGTCAAAACTGTGTGCTACTCAAGAAACATTATTACTACCTGCTACTTGTCCCATGCTGCTACAAAGCTCCAAGAAAGCTTCGTGGAATCATATTATCAAGACATTGACATTGAAATTGTTTTGTTATTCAATGAGTCATACTAAAGGTTCTTGCCTTTACTCAGTACTGACTAGTATAATACCTACCTATCGAGTCATTCAAACTATGACGAAGGCCGTAGTTCGATCGATTGGTCACTACACCCACTATCGGACGATAATATCTGGCGGTGACTACACACCTTGTCTGTCCACCTGCTAGGCCTCTTTACCCTCACTCTACACCCATCCATATTTTAATAGATCTACAGGATGTTGCAAAAAGGGTGACTAAGCCGAAAGAGGGTGACTAAGGGGGCTATTCTGAACAACTTTTGTTTTACGAGTTTTGAAAATTCACGAAAAAAATTGATGACTGTTGACCATGGAAATAATAAGTATCCATGCCGTTAAAAACAAGACCTACTTATGCTGTTGAAATATTATATTTATTTTATACTGTTGATGAACCTATAACTAACTACTTTAAGCACTTGTTTTACTCCATATAGCAGCTAGTAATATATAAGTTAATGCATCACTAAGTACTTATCACAAATTTTGAATAGCTAGAAGTATATTTTCAAACAAAAAAACTGTCACTTAACTTTAAGTGGCCGAAATTCCACCTCCTAAATTAGGAAGCTCCTAATGGATTTAAGTGACAGTTTGTCAGTGGTGAAAAAAGCATTCTACGCTTAGGAGATCCTTAAAATGAGTAAGGAGTTACCAAAAATTTATGATGTCTTGGTGCAAACGCAAGTTCGACAAGGAGGCTGCAAGGCGCATCTAACTGGGTTGGGCTGCATTCGGGAAACTTCGTCACATATTGTCCTCGGCCATTCCTCAGAGCCTGAAGACAAAAGTCTTCAACCAGTGCGTCCTGCCAGTGATGACGTATGGTGCAGAGACGTGGACACTGACGGTAGGACTGGTCGATTTAAAGATCGCTCAGCGTGCTATAGAGAGAGCTATGCTTGGGGTTTCTCTGATGGATCGTATCAGAAATGAGGTTATCCGTCAGAGGACTAAGGTTACTGACATAGCTGTCAAAATATGCAAGCTGAAGTGGCAGTGGGCTGGTCATATCTGCCGAAGAACCGATAACCGTTGGGCCACGAACAGACAAACGCAGCGTGCGACGCCCTCCTGCCCGCTGGACTGACGACCTTAGGCGGGTGGCGGGTAGTGGTTGGATGAGGAAGGCCGAGGACCGAGTGTTGTGGCGCTCCTTGGGAGAGGCCTATGTCCAGCAGTGGATGATTATTGGCTGATGATGATGATGATGATGGTGAAAACGGGCATAAGTACTTATTACTTCCATGCCTATAACACTATAACCTACTGTTTTTTTTCTGACAATTTATTTATTTATTTAAACACTTTATTGCATGCACGGTACATACAGTCCTACTATAAAGTCCTGATGTGTCCTTTAATAAATATAATACATCGATTAAATACGGTCTGTTACAATTAGTTAGGATCCACTTCCGTTTTCAGGACTTTATTATAGTTTTACTGTTAGAAACATACTACAAAATAGGCGGATCATTACAGTTTAGTGCTCTTGGGATTCTATAAATATTACCTATCTACTCTGTGCTGGGATTAAAAAAAAACGGTAATTTTCTCTATGTCATAATTTCAAACTTTCAAACAAGTTAATTTTCTCTATGCTTTCAAACAAATCTGTAAAAATATCCTGAAATCATCCTCAAATAGTAAAAGGATGAGGTAATATATACACGTTAACAGGTGAATTCCATTTAAAAAGCTGTAGGCGAGATCGAGCGATAAACGCAATAGGTCACGCGAGATCTTGATGCAGCGCGGCGAGTGTCCAGTGTCGGCGGCGGCGGTGGGTGGTGCGGGGGGTGCGGGGGGCACGGGGCGGCGGCGGGGCGCGGTGGACAAGGTCGCCAGCTGTCGGCGTGTGGGCTCGCGCGGCGCCGCACGCCCCATGCTGCCCGGCCCGCTGGCCCCGCTGGACACACAGGCCGCGCGCGCGCTCGCCTCCGTCTACGCGCCGCACCGCCGCGCCCGAGCGCCCCGAGGCAGAGACATGCTGCACGCAGACATACCTACCAAGCCCGGCCTCTCGCCCTTCGACCCACTGCCCGCCATCGGACAGACCCGGCCGGAGAAAACTAAAGTGATCGTCTTCAACCTGAACAATGCAGACAATGTCAGGCCGGCGACGATGGAGAGTAGGCCGATCAAGCTGCGCGAGCTGAAGACACTGACGCCGCTGAAGGCGCGGGTGCCGCCGCGGCGCAGCCACACGGTGCCGGCGGAGGAGCGGCGGCCCTCGCAGCTGCTGCGGGAGAACACGTACGACGTGCTGGAGCCGGTGTTCGCGTCGCCGGTGCGCGGGCCCCGGCGGGGGTCGGCGGCGGGGGACGTGGGGGACGCGGCGGACCCGGTGTCCCCGCGCAGCAGGTTCCAGGCGGCGGCGCGGCGCGTGGCGCGGCTCTCGCGGCCGGCGCGGCTGCTGTGCCTGCGGGAGCGCGACGCTCCCCGCCCCCCGCCCGCCCCCGGCGGCCCCCCGAGCCCCTGCCGGCTGCAGCTCCTGCCCGACAGCCCCACGGAGAAGCTCAACAAGCTCTCCGAGATATTTCAGTGCCTTGATGTGAAAAACCGACATCGAGATAGAATGAAAAAGGAAAACAGTTGGTTCTAGTTTAGAAAATAAGGAGCGAGCGGTTTTATTAAAGTGGAAGTGTATGTTTTATAAAGTTTCTAAACGAAGCTGTTCTAAGAGGTAAAGTGTTTGTGATAAAAAGATTTTATTTATTTTTGTTGACAATGTTGATAATGGTGTACCTTTTATGAAGATATATTCACATTGCTCAAAGTTTCACGTGTTATGTCCAACGTTTAAATGTTTTAATAAAGTGTGCCCAAATATTTTTGTAACTGCAGTGTATTATTTTTTATGCCACAAAGATTTTATTTACTGAACTGCACAATAATTCAATTATTTCATGATGTCTTGCTACGCGGCGTAGTCTGGGCTGCTTCGTAGCGGGCTACGGCGTAGCTGCGTAGCATACTGCTACGATGGGCGGCGTAGGCTTATTTTTCAGTTAAAGGAATAAAATACAGGCATTTCTTAGAATTTTCAAATTGATATTTAAAAATTGACGACGATAAATGCAATGACAAAAAAACTATGCTGAAATAATATGAATACTGATAAAAATCCAGTGATGGGCTATTGTGGAAACTCTGAAAGCCAGAAGAAGAAGGTAGCAACTTCTAATACTTTAGAAAGCTACGTAATGCTATTGGTAAGCTAGATAGATAGATCGATACAATTACAAAATATTATTTGCCTTTATTAATTAAATGAAATAGTCCTAATTTATATTGAGTCTTACTCAAGTATTTGCTATTACA
This sequence comes from Plutella xylostella, assembly GCF_932276165.1. Lineage (NCBI taxonomy): Eukaryota > Metazoa > Arthropoda > Insecta > Lepidoptera > Plutellidae > Plutella > Plutella xylostella. The sequence continues at coordinate 8,479,118 of NC_063990.1, forward strand.
TAAATTATATTTAAAAGTACCTACTTATCTGTAGAGTACCTATTAGACGCTACCGTTCTCAAACGATATAATTTAAAACCCACTGGAACTGGAACTCTAAGCATTGTGTAAACACAGTAACCCGGCGAAGTTGAGGCTCGAAGTTGACAAATGTGAATTAAATGAGAAAATAATTACGCCGTTCTCTGAAATATTAGCTAGGAACGGCGAGGTCAGTTGAAGTTTGTCAACAAACCTCTTTGTGTTTTCCCTCAGCCTTGTAGGTAATATATGCAAACATTGTAGCATCTACCTCTACGTATACTTATATCGATATTGGATAATATTGCGTAATAAGTAGGTACCTAACGGATTAACAAGCCGCGATGTCAGAGTAACTTTTCTGAATTAATATTTATAAGTAAGTACACATTATTTCAACCTATCGGAGTTTACAGCTGGATGTAAGCCTCTCCAAAGGCATGCTATTCTATAACTTCAGCTATAGAAAGAATGAGTAGGGTATATGTGCAGGCAGGACACAATACATGCAACAATACTGTGCCTTGTTTGTAGTATGATAGCATCCCGTGTCGGCTGTCCGCCGGCCGCCTGCCCCGACACGCAATCTGTCGATACGATACAATAGTGGAGCTATTTACATGCAGGCGCGGATCCAGACCCCAAAATAGGTGATGGGCAAGTCTAAAAAAGGTGGGTTTGCCTCGCCTTGAAATACTGATTGCTGATTTTTTGGGTTCCGTACCTCAAAAGGAAAAAAGGAACCCTTATAGGATCACTTTGTTGTCGGCCCGTTTCTCTGTCTGTCTGTCACCACCCTTTTTCTCAGAAACGGGTAAAGATAACAAGCTGATATTTCGCATAGATATACGAAACGGCCCCGACAAAGTAGTTACATAAAATATTGAAAAAAAAAATTTTTGGTGTACCTCCCATAGCTTCATAGAGGGAGGGGATGTTTTTTTTTCAAAAAAATTGTTGAATAGGTCTTTCAAAAATATTATAGATATGCTCAAAAAAAATATTTATTTAGTGGTTGGTTTACGAAATATTAAGCTTCAAAGTGCTAATTTTTGTTAGACTCAAGTGTCAACTCTCTGGCTATCAACCCCGCCCTGCTGGCTAAATGGTAGGTCCAAAAAAAATATAAAAAAAATCACAGATGTATGTCTCGTCATAAATCACACATTTATGACTAAATTAAGAGGAAAACTATCTCAAGTAAGTAGACTTTACGAGTAATAGGCAATATTGTTATTACAAACTTAAATTTAAAGTTGCAGAATTGAGCATGACGTATATATCCATGTATGGCAAAAATATAATTTCAACTGCAAAGTTAAGTTTGTTTTTCGAGAGAGCTTATCTTTGTACGGAACCCTCAATGCGCGAGTCCAACTCGCACTTGGCCGGTTTTTTTTGTATTAAGTATATTCAACTTTTTTGTAAGTATGATATTTATAACTTTGTATGACTTCAGTTTAAAAAAAAATACAGACAAAAGTCTATGACAACGTAAAAAACTAGTCTAGATTCGCATTGAGGCTGATTTAAGATAGTTACCTACCGCTATTTAAAAGAACGGCTTTTTAATAAGTTTGGATGGATGTATGAAAATCTTTTACGAGAAAATGGATGTAGAAAACTGACACCCTTGAGGAATTCCTAAGTCTAAAGTAAACTTTTTCCGCTAACGGAATGGGTTTAGGGCTGAAAATTGGAAAAGAATAACAAAAACAGCCAAGTGCGAGTTGGACTCACACTGAGGGTTTCGTACAGGTCTAACTACTCACCTGAGATAGTTTACCTTTTAATTTCATCAATTATCTGATGACTATACACCTGTGAAGTTTACATTTTTTTGAGACAACCTTTTAGCGAGCAGGGGGGGGGGGGGGCGACACTTGAGTGTAACAAAAATTTGCAATTTGAAGCTTAATAATTTGTAAACCAATCACTGAATCAAAAAATTGTTTGATCATACCTACCTACATACAATATTTTTGAGAGACCTATGCAACAATTTTCCAAACTATTGAAAAATCGGAAAAAAATACTTTTGTTTATGAGAGGTAAGTAACTCAAAGGATTTTTTTTCATTATTTTATTTTAGTACTTTGTCGGGTCGTATGTATATGTATATCTATGCAAAATAACAGCTTTATGCATACCTTTTCTGTAAAAAAAGGTGGTGACAGACATAGGGACGCACAACAAAGTGATCATATAGTGGCTTTCTTTTAAATAACTGAACTATTGACTTATCGAGATCAAAATAGTCTTGTTGTACTTACAGTCGTCGAAATATAAATAAGTGGCCCGTTTTGACAGCTCCAAAATGTATGGGATGACAGCTGGTGTCTAAACTAAATTATAAAAAATTTAAACCATAAGTAAGTAACTTTTCGTGCTTTAAAAGTTATTTTTTCTTTCGGCCGTTAAATAATAAGCCAGATTATGTGTCTTTTTATGTATTTCATCAAGTAAATCACGAGATTTACTCTTTGAATTTGTGTAGCTGTCCAAACGAGCCCATTATATTTCGACGACTGTAAAGGTAAATAGTGACTTTGACCGTAAGCCGTAACACAGACTCTTGGCATGACGGAGAATTTTATGGTTTTTGAATTCTTTAATAACTATCGGAAGGGCTTTCCAGATGGAAAAAATGACATAGCATAGCCCTATCATCTCATCATTACTATTAAAAGCCATACCTAAAATCCCGTAGTTTGTAAGTCAAGTAATTTAGGTGATGGGCATGCCCATCTTGCCCATATGGGTGGATCCGCGCCTGTTTACATGACCTATATTATATCCTATGTATAGTTCAAATGTAGGTTATAATCAAAAATGGATTCGTGTCCCTGAAGTTCAAATTGGTTTATGGCGGAAACAAACAAAGGGCTCTTTTTAGATAGGTTGACCGCTATTATAGGGTGTGAAAAACCATTATGAATACTTATTACATATTTGAAACGTATGTAGATCCGTGGTGGTGTAAGAGATATAAGATCTCGACTTTCCTTCGAGAGGTCGTGGGGTGAAATACTACCATTAAGAAATAGGTACACACACAAATTTAACGCGTGCTGGGTAAAGGTTAAAATCGAAAGGAAACTCTCATTTAGATTATCACATCTAGATAATTATGCTGGAGGAGCCTCCCCGAGTGACGTCTAGCTAGCCATATCACACGGATGGGAACACCCAAATATTCCAAAAAACTTTTTTCCGAATTTGAAAACACCGAATATGTAATTTACGAAATATTGCAATATCGAATTTTTACAATGCCGAATTCTAAAAATCACGTAAATTATAATTTCGAATATTATAATCACGAAGATTTGTTTTTACGATTGTCAAATACACGAACGTTAAAAAATACGATTACTTAAGCTTACGAAAAATAAAATACCGATTTATTATAATCACGAAAAATTCAAAACCCGATCGAAAATGTGATAATTCGTGATTTTGACAAAAAAACCATAAACGCCTTAAAAACCTTAGACCCAAAACCTAAAGATAGGTGCGACGACGAGCAAAGCGAGGAGGAGCGTGTTAGGTGCACATAGATATCGAAAAACAAAGCGGAGCGCAGCGAAGCGGAGCGGAGCGTTTCAAATATAGAGCAAAACAATTGCTCGGAATTGTATGGTGTTTAACCTTAAAAACCTTAGGACCTAAACCTAAAGATAGGTGCGACGACGAGCAAAGCGAGGAGGAGCGTGTTAGGTGCACATAGATATTGAAAAACAAAGCGGAGCGCAGCGAAGCGGAGCGGAGCGTTTCAAATATAGAGTTAAAATATTGTAAATAGAAAACTATTTGTTGTTAATTAAAACAACAAAGCAATAAAATTGCTCGGATTTTTACGGTGTTTAACCTTAAAAACCTTAGGACCTAAATCTAAAGATAGGTGCGACGACGAGCAAAGCGAGGAGGAGCGTGTTAGGTGCACATAGATATCGAAAACAAAGCGGAGCGCAGCGAAGCGGAGCGGAGCGTCTCAAATAATATAGCTTAAAAAATATTGTTAAATTGTATACGGAATTTGTATTTTCGGAATATTAAAACTTCGGGATTCGAAATTTTAACAATTCGATATAATAAAAAGTCGAACTTTTAAAACATCGAAATAATAATATTCGGAAAATTGACTTTCGTCATTTTAACAAATATGTTGTTTGAAATTTCGTTTATTAACTATTCGTGATTTGCGTTATTCGGAAACTTAAAATTCGGGATTGTGAATTATTCGGAATTATGAAATTCGTAATTTAAAAAATCGTTATTTTCATATTCGTAAAAAAGTAATTCGGATTAATGTAGTGTACCCCACACGGATCTGCCCGACAGATAGGTATGCCCACAAGGCAAAAAGCGGTATGCCGGTATGCCCAGTGGCGGATTAAGAGCATCGGAGGCCCTAAGCACAAAGCTTGTGTAGGCCCCTAATTTAGAACAATTTGTTCCTTGACAAAGAGTGACAAAACAGTTCAATAGCTAAAACGTCCTATAATTTTTCTATAAAAGAAGGATGTAAAACTTTTTTTTTAAATTGCTTGGTGTAAAGGCCTACGACACGCGCAAGTATCACCACAGTTACAACTGCGCAGGTACGCCGAGCTATCACACGGCACAGTTAAGTACGCGCAAGCCTCATTTTTACCCGACTGCCGAAGGAGGAGGTTTGTCTGTTTCTTTGTTCCCTTCTGTAGCCTAAACGGCTTGATAGATTTTGATGTTTGAGGTATCGTTAGATGCGTATTGATGGCGCAATGGTTATAGGATATGTGACGTTACATTAAAATGTACATAGCGCCCTCTAGAGGACATAACGTGATGATCTAAAAAAAAATATTTTTCCAACTATGCCGTGTGGGGTATCAAATGAAAGGGCTTAATTTGCACATTACAAAAAAAACATATTATAGGTATTTAAATAACCACACCAAAATTATTGATATGAAAAATGTTCATGAACTAAAACCCGACTAATGACGTAAAATTTCATAAAATAAAAACAACTAAAAAGTTACAAATAAAAAAATATAATTATAAACAAACAAAAAACCCGACTGCACGCTAAAAAGATAAAAACAAGTCCCAATGTTAATGGAAAGTATCGCAGGCGGGGACCAACTTGACCGCCACACAAGGCCGTTTTCTAAGTAACATTCAGCTAAATGGTGAACCCTCTGCTGGTCACTAGAAAAAAGTCTAGTAGCCTGCTATTTTCAAAAATCAAACCGTACACGATCAAAGTGGATAAAAAATTGCTGTAAAATTTAAAAAAATCATTCACATGTTAAACTACTCAAGGATTTAAGAGAAGACTCTAATGAATGGCAAAATTATTAAAATTTCAAACATGTCGAAAAATGCGCAAGCCGCGTTTCGGGGTTGGCGCGGTATACAGTTTTACCACCCATCTCACAGTATTCCATGCACAGTACAAGACGGCCTGCGCAGGCAAAACTGTGGTGATACTTACGCGTGTGGTAGGCCCTTTACCAACCACACGCACGGTATTCCGTGTTTAAGCCGGCCTGCCCCCCTACTCTTGAAAGGCAATTTATTGCGGCTGTCTTGCGTACTCAACTTTTAAAGAATCATAACTTCTCTATAAAAACGATTTTACGAAAAGTAAAAATACGTAATTTTTTATCAAGATAAGGCCTTTTTTTAGAACCTAGCAGTAACAACCAAATACCTAGAACTAAAATTTATTTTAGATTTTGGCTGAAAAAGCCATTTTTAGCCTTTTTGCAAGTTAACTTCTAAATTGTAGGCATTATATTATTATTTCTAGGTTATCCAAATAGGCATTACCTAGCTACGTTCAGGAGCATAATGTATAGCAAAATGCACCGCGCGGATATCTGTTCATAAATTAGTACCTATTTTTACTTTTTGGAGAAACGTCTCTGATGAGAAGTTATGATTTTTTAAATGTTGGGATTGCAAGACAGACGCAATACATTTCGAGAGTGGCACCACTGCGCAGGCAAAACTGTGGTGATACTTACGCGTGTGGTAGGCTCTTTACCAACCACACGCACGGTATTCTTTGTTTAAGCCGGCCTGCGCAGGCAAAACTGTTGTAATACTTACCTACGCGTGTGGTAGGCCCTTTACCAACCACACGCACGGTATTCCGTGTTTAAGCTGGCAAAACTGTGGTGATACTTACGCGTGTGGTAGGCCCTTTAATCAGAGCAAACTCATTACATCGGACATATTGTGGATGAATAAAATGTAGGTATAAAATGAAACAGCAGCAGAGGATGGGGGCCCCTGGAGGACCGGGGCCCCAAGCACGTGCTTGTCGTGCTTATAGGTTAATCCGCCACTGGGTATGCCTGACACATTTGCCTGGCGGGTAGCCTGGTAAAACTGCTCGTACTACTCGTATGTTCCTGTTTTACCCGCTACCAAAAAAAAACTAACGGATCGGGCACGGGGCGGGCATATCCACATGAAACTGCGTGTGTGGACGAAACAGATGTACCTACTCGTTATCGCACCTCAGTTACACCCTGATTATAACAAGATTTTCCTGCTACGATAGACAGCCGTTCACGATATGCACGTTAGTTACTTAGTTAGTTTTTTTATTTCTAAGGTAAGTAGGTACCTACTAAGAACTGTTGCCCGGAGTACGTGTGTGGACTTGTGACCGTGTGACTGTCAATTTATCTGACTGACTAATTATTTCACTACGTTGAACCCTTGGCAAGGACTTTGATCCTTGGCCAGCCATAGTGTTTGTAGAACAACTCCTAAAAAAATTGACATTATTGTAGGAGATTGTAGGGGATAATCAGGGATAATCAACTCCGGCTATTGTAATATTACTTACTTACTCCCGTATTCACGTATTCGAAAGTATCTACTCGTGAACTTGTGGTCAGTAGGTAGATATTAATATCGATCGCTAGATAATCATGCATTCGTCCTTCGTATTCACAGGGCCCCTCTGACAAATTGACAACGTGATGAAGCACCTGTTATTGGTGATTAGTACGACTAAATAGCCTGGTAAACTAAATTTTTTTTATCTCTCAAATCCTTATGGTTTTAGATGTTAAGTATAGAAACATTGCAAATCATTGATATCTAAACATTTTTAGGGAAGGGTGTCCCACTCAAAGTTTATCTCTAAATACGTTAAAGCGCCACCTATTGTTGAGTAGCAATTTTATAAAGTCTTTCGATTTTCGAACGCAGCCTGACAGCTATAATATTTTTAATAGTCTGTGGTAAGATTATCAAAGATTAGAATATATATTTTTTGTGTTATTCGGGAAATTTGAGGTTATATTTTTTGTTTACATACAACAAAATATTCGTCGTTGTGGAATCAAACTCGATAAATAAAAGCAACTCAGATATGAGTTTACCTACAGATTTCGGTCCGGATTCAGGAGGCAGAATAAAGGTTGGTTTACTTGGTTTTCAGTCATATAGCCATTAATTAAATACTCTTCTTAAATCGAATGCTTAACTTTTATGTTATTCCAGGGTTTAGTGATAGTAAAGCCGATAGTTTACGGTAACATAGCTAAATACTTTGGAAAGAAACGCGAAGAGGATGGCCACACGCATCAGTGGACCGTCTACTTGAAGCCCTATAACAATGAAGATATGACCGGATATGTGAAGAAAGTCCACTTCAAACTGCATGAGAGTTACGCAAACCCGAACAGGATCGTGTTGAAGCCGCCGTACGAGCTCACGGAGACCGGCTGGGGGGAGTTCGAGATCGTCATCAAGATCTACTTCCATGATCCTAATGAAAGACCTGTGAGTTTTTATTATAAAAATATGTAAGTTTTTGCTTTGTTGATATACAGCCTGGTCCAAGGTTACTAGACATAGGCCTCTAGTTTCCATGAACAAGGGACCACTCAATGCTAGACCACTTCACATAGGCTCATATTTTTTAAAGCTTTGCCTCATAACAAATATTTTTGTCAATGATAAATTTAGTTCTAGATCTGATCTTGACCAGACATAAAAAAGTAAACAGGCAAATGAAATCCTTAAACCATTATATTTTAAAAGCACTGCACCAAATAACTTAGTTGAACATCTGCACCATTAATTTCCAGGTAACCCTCTACCACATCTTGAAGCTGTTCCAATCTCCAGTGAATGAGGGTGCCCCGCCGACGGTGGGTCGAGCACTGGTAAGCGAGGGCTATGAGGAGATTGTGTTCCAGGAGCCCACGCAGCTGATGCAGCACCTGCTCATGAACGTGAAGCCGCTGACTAGCGGCAAGTGGAAACATGAGACTGATTGTGAGTTGGGTGAATTTTTTGTAGTTATGCTTATCTACACCAATCTTGTACAACATTATAAGAGGATAGCTTTAATTGATTGTTAGTGTGTGATGTTGATAAGTACTATACCTAGAGACCTAGCTTGCTTGCTTACAAAAGTAGTTATGTGGACCAAATGCAAATTTTGAAAATCTTTCAGTTGTATTTAACTATCTCTCATGCCAAAACTATGGATTTCTGCCCAAAACCACCAATTTCCACTCTGGGGTCTATTCTATTATATTCTGAGAGGGGCCGAAGTTCCTGTACATGGCTCTCTCTGGGGTGTGTTTTTATAGGATTATCTTTACAAACATTTCTTTTACTTTCAGTTGAAGAGAAGAAAGAAACCACTCTAGAAAAGATATTAACTGCAAAGACTAAAGTAAGAAATGAAATCACAGAACTGAAAGACAAATTAAAGTTGGCTAAAGACACTATTTCAAAATTCAAAGAGGAAATAGCTAAAGTTCAGAACAGCTCCGGTGCATTGTTGCAAATTGCATAGACTTATGGATTTAAGGTGAGATTTACTTATATATTAAGAAAAACTGAATTTGTAACCATATTTTATTGGTAAACAAAATACAGAAGACTTAAAGGTCTTAAGTTTAAATTAGGGTAAAAATAAATAAGGACTTAAACTAAGTGAACTGATAAAAATAAAACGCATAAGACACACATCTGAAACATTTTTATTTGTTCATAATATAAGAAGGCATGTGAACAATGGTCCAACAAGCTCTTTATTTAAATGCAATAATTTTTAAATAACATTTAGACTAACTACCACTACCTACCGGCTTAGTTGCCCTTAAACAGAATGAGCGGGTAAAAACATTCACAACACTTAGAGGTGAAATAACCTTGGGTTTTGTAACTTGAGGGGTTTCTGCTATTAGGCCAAGACTCGAACCTATGACTATTACATTAACGAGTGGATAAAATACCTTGCATAAATACATTGCAATACAATACTTCAATCCGGGTGGTTAGGTTTAAAACTTGTGTGACCGGCGCGGGCGGTAGGGCTCGTCATCGAGCAGGGGGTCGTTTTCCTCCTGCAGACGCGAGGCGCGGGAGCTGTGGCGGGAGATGGAGAGGGCGAGGAGGTTGGGCACGAGCGAGCCGCAGGGCGTGGCGGGGGCGGAGCGGGACGAGGCGCGGGGGGACACGCGCGCCGGCCGCATGGGGTAGGCAGTGGACAGCGGCATGTACAGACTGGACTTGCGGACGCGGGCGGCGGCGCGGCGCGCGGCGTCTCCCCTCCTGTAGTTCCTCTGTAGCGATCCGTCTCTTGACATCTGCGTGGGGCTGGTGGGCTGCGGCGGCGACTGGCAGGCGGCGGCGTCGGGCGACGGGCACGGGCAATGGTACAGGTGCCGCAGCCGCTCGTGCTCGTGCTCGAACACCTCGTCGTGAGAGGGGGAGCGCGGCACGGGGGGGGAGGGGCCCAGCCGCGGCTTGCGCCCGCCGTCGTACACGTCGAAGTCCATCAGCTCCAGGTCGAGGTCGAAGGTTGAGTCCTGCGAATAAGTTTTACTGGTGAATAAATAGATCAGACATAGATCACAAACAGATTCCTAAGCAATAGAGACGAGTAGAAAGGATTATCTGGGCACACTTTTCCACGGACTCCTTATGGCCATAATCAATATCTTCGAGGCATACTTTGGGTAGCGGAGAGGGTCATTAAAAAACATACTTAGAGCAAGAGCATTCTTCAAACTCAAATTGAATTTTTTTATTCGTGTAGGTAGCTGCACGGGTAAAATGAGATGAGTAATAGAATAAAATTATGAATACCTACGAAAAATTTGGATAGGTATTATGTAGTTAGCCCCCACACAAAGGATATCGAAGACATCTATTAAGGCCATAAGGCATTTGTATGTTCTTGTTATGGTTTAGAAGATGATTCGTAAATCAAGCTACCCACCCGCACCATAGCGCGGTGGTTGGCGGACGCGAGGGTCTCGTCGGGGGAGAGGTCGTTGTTGACGAGCGCGCGGGGGGGGGCGCTCAGCGGCGCCGCGCGCAGAGCCGGCCCGCGCCACTCGGCGTAGCTGTTAGCGCACGAGTACGGAGGCGGGACCACGGTATTTGTCTGCGGATTGGGAGGAATTTGAGGTAGTTGTAGTAGTTGTTGCTGCTCGTATAGTGTGGCCATTAGTGCTGTGCACTCCCTGAGGCATGCGCGGCGAGGAGAGGGGCGAGGCCGCCACTAGCGTGACAGAGACATAGATAGGGACGTGACAGAGCGCAGTAGCTGATTCTCCCCCCGTCTCGCCGCGCGCATACGTCAGGGAATGAACACCACTAATGGTACACTATAGTTCGTTGCTTATGTTTGGGTGGTTCTTCTGTGGTTGTGATTTTTTTCTTAGCAATCATTGGGATGCCCGGAAGAAGCCTCCCGGAGTGACTATGACGTGGGCAGATAAAAGAGATAGCAATAATTTTTCGGTGGTGGGCCAGAGAAATAAGTTTCACTTCCTCGCGTTTTATAAAGACTTCGTATTATGAGAGTATATAGGCGGATGCTAACCTCATTTGCTGCGTTGCACATGAAACTTGAGTTGAGAGATTCTGCAGTACTCGTCGCTGAGAGAGAACCTGCAACCAACACATACCCATGTAAGTACATAAAATATATTTACAATGTTGAAAAGCAACCTGAACCCCTTTCAGTGGAAATGTCACTCTAAGAAGAGAGGTCAGGTTTCTGTTTATGCTACTGTACCTGATGATTAAAATAAGGTTTTATGGATTTTGAATTCGACATAATAACAGCTTTATATACTAACAGTGGTTACGTTCAGTTTGGCGAGCCGCAGAGCCCCTTCGTGTCTTTTATACGCGTCCTTGATTGGTCCAAGCATTTTTAAGAGTTTTTTTACACCAAATTTTATTTGTCTCACTTCCAGGTTTCTTTCTGATGGTTACAAGGTAACTGAATGTCGCATCAAGCTAACAAGGAATATAACTGTCTAATCTAATTATTATGTCGTGACGGTCTAGGGTGGGTTCACGGTAAGTAGTAGTTGCTAAGTATTTAAGTTAATTATTTGACTGATGTGCTCTTCAAGGTTATGCAAAACCTACGCAATTGAGCGATAACGATAAGGTATACCTGATGGGATCAGAGCTTAGGCCAATCATTTCGCGCCAATCATGTGTAGGTATCTAAATTGTACTGATAGACATTTGGTCCATAGATATAATGCCACGCCGCCCAAACACTTGGTCATAGAATGAACATGGTTGCCAATTAGCAATGCTCCACCTGTGTAAGATCATACACAGGGAGCCACCCCCAAGCTCTATGGAGTAAATCTGAGACACCGTGTTAAAACTATTATGATCTGCCCATCAGTGGACGTATACATTTTGCCTGAGGATGCTGGATAGCGTAACCATATCCCCCGTACCTACCTGGAGCCCGAATGACGTAGTTCCTGAAGTAGTGCACCATGAGATAGTTGCCGCCCGTCGCGCTCTTGTTGTCTCCCTCGTTGCCGCACGTGATCACCAGCGGGTAGAGGTCGGGCTTCGACGTCACCTGGGGAAGACGCGTGGAATGTAACACGGCTTATTTGGAATGATATACTTAGTCCAATCCAGCGGCCGCGGCTCGGGTCTGTTGTCGATAAACCCGTTTTTTATTTAATGAGCGTTCCTCCAATCACAGCTCTGCGTTTTTTTATGGCGAATCGCGAATTTTACTTTTATCTACGTCGTTAACGAACCCGTAAAGCCTTATCATGGTGGATTCTAGAAACCTAAAATTGGGCTAACTCCGTGGTGGTGTATTATATACCTAGGTAAATAGATACGAGTATACTAGATCCATGAGTGTAAACTATATTAATAGATTCGACAAACATTCATAAAACCGCTACGGTATAACTGTGAACCATCCCGATAAAACAATCTTTTGCAAAAATATTATCGCATTGCAATTTACTTATCCGTTGCATTGGTAGCTGGCGGGATGCCAATATGCCGGTGATGGATGTGGCCTTACATCGTGGCATTATGGCACCGGCGCCTTACTTACTGTCAGCATCACTGGGTCATTGCTGATTAATGTCCGTAGCTTAAAACTGGCAATACTCGTGCACACGAGAGCGTGGCCTTCTGCAACAACTATAAGTGCATATGTCACAGGCATCTGGTTTAATCTCCTTTTTGATTGAACCACTAGCCCGTTCATTGGATGGCGCTATTCAGTTGTATGACTAAAGGACAACTCGTCAAGTCGTTGATTGTAACGTTTGACGTCTTGACTTGACTGAACGTCATACAATTTAATCTCCTTTTTGATTGAACCATGGTTCACCGTTCATCGGATGGCGCTACTCAATTGTATCTCTAGGCCGAACGTTGATTGTACAAGCGTCACAAAACGTCAAACTACGTTACAATCAACGACTTGACGAGTTGTCCTTTAGTCATACAACTGAATAGCGCCATCCAATGAACGGGCTAGTGGTTCAATCAAAAAGGAGATTAAACCAGATGCCTGCGACACATACATAGTACTACTACTTACATTGGTAGCGTAGTTGCAGAAGTAACCTAACATATCTAAACACGACAAAAGTTCCGTTGCTTTTATCGACCTGATTTTCCGGACCTACACTTAAGCCTGATTTTTCAATAGTCTGATAAATCATTTATCAGACTATTGAAAAATCATTTGTCTGATAAATCATTTAATCAAACTACATTTAATGTTATCTGACGAATAAAATTGTTGCTCTACATTGACATATATATTACTAGCGTAAGGACAGGGCCCCGCACTCAAAAAAATGGCACCCGCGCGTTGGCCCTAAAATCGTAATTTTAGGGCCAACGCTCCTCAGTCGACAGTTGTCTGTGGCCGAGAGATGGTCTTGTGAATCTTGTGATAAATATGTAGTTGTGTTGTGAAAGGCTGCAAAAACCATTATACGAAGGTCAAAAAGAAACATCGAATATCGTATCATCGGTAATTACCATTAAATTAAGTAATAAACACATTATAAAGTGATAATTATTTTACTACCAAAGTCTACAATGGCCGCGCGCTGTAACCTTGTGCGGACGTCATTTTTTGTTGACTATCCTCCGAGAACATTTTCTTGTTGCACACACTTCCGTTTTGGAGCGTGATTTTTAGTCCATTTGTACGGGACGCTCTACAGGTCTACAGCCCAAAACAGTTTTAATTTTAGTAGTTGGATTTGTCTTAAATTATTGATATGGCGCCTGCAAATAATAAAACAATGTCCGGGATGGTAAATTATTAACGCACGTACAAGGTTACGTCGTCAAGATAGTTGCTAGGCACTGACATAGTTCAAACAAATTATGACAGATAACAGTTATTTTGCTTGTATGAAGAAGGTTTGAGTAAAATGTTCTGAAGGGCCTATCCTTCCTTTTGAAATCATTGTTTCTCTAACTGTCTAATACAAACATTCAGACGCGACAGCATCGGAATTATTCCTCACATAACTTTCATCTGGCGATTGAAAAATCAGCCCATAGCTGACTTCGACCGTACCTCAGAATAAGGCGGCGGGTTGAGATGGAAGGAGCTGCAGCGCGAGTAGTGCGGCGGCGCGCAGCACGAGCCGGCCGAGTCGCGCTCCGAGGCGGCGCGGCGCACGCAGCACGCCAGCACGCAGCCCAGGTGCCCGCCCGCCGCGCACAGCCACCACGCGCCGCATGCTGCTACTATGCCGGCTGACGCGAAGATCAGGAATAGGCGCCTGCAAGGAGGTCGGGTGAGTGGTCTACTTGGTAAAAATGTACACGAAGCTACTCTATAAATGTAGTGAGTAGTTAGTAAAAAAAAATCAAAATCGCTCCATAAATGACGGATTATGGTGGAGCGATTGTGATTTTTTTTTTACTAACTACTCACTACATTTATAGAGTAATCGATGAACATACATTAAAACACATACAGACGGAGACAGGACAGGGACAGAGAAAATTCCTTAGTAGGCCGCTACGAGCGTCGTAGCAGGAGGCTACGAGCGTCGTAGCAAGGGGCTACGAGTCTCGTAGCAGCTAAGCTATGTAGTTGCGAATGCTGAATGAACCACGAAGTCACCCTAGCCGTGTAGCGTATTTATTATGTCGCAGTAGGTGATATTTTATCAATAAATATAAATTATCAATAGCATTTCATGATAATTAGGGCGAAAAAGATTTCTGGAAAATTGCATAAAACCAAAGAGTGGCTATTGGCTATACCGGTCTCATTTGACACATACTTTTCTCTCCCACTCGTTGTTTACACACAGGTGTATAACCCACTCACCAGTTATCCAGCCAGGTGTAGTCCGACATCCAGGTCATGGCTCGGGGCAGGTCGAGCCGGCAGCAGCCGCCCTCGCAGCACCGCTTGTTGTCGGGGCAGGGGTTCGTCTCGTCGCACGGCGCGTCGGGCAGACGGATCTGTGGACGTTACCGCTGTTGAGATAGACGCGAGGTTAGAATTGATTTGATTGTGTAGGAGATTAATGGGAGCTTGTTGGGAGAATGATCGGTGCTGAAGGCCCAAGAATGTTAGCTATAACTATAACCCATTTCCGAGATGGCTGAGATGAATTTCAGGCTAGTTTTTATCCCAACCTCTCACGGAAAGGCTTGACGGTCGAATGGCGTAGTGGTTAGTGGCCCTGACTGCTATGCCGAAGGTCCCGGGTTCGATTCCCGGCTGGGGCAGATATTTGTTTAAAGATAGATATTTGTACTTGGGTCTTGGGTGTCGATATTAATTATATTTAATATTTATCTATCTATGTATTTGTGTAGATTTATATCAGCTGTCCGATACCCATAACACAGGCTCTGCCTAGCTTAGGGTCGGATGGCCGTGTGTGAGATGTCCCCATAAAAAAAAAACAACTTTCGCAGACGAATTGAATATCACGAACGAAAGTTAGCTCTACATAGTAACATGGTCGTTATATCTCACATGAGCGAGAGGGAGGGGGTGCAGCACGGGCCACCCACTCCCATTTCAATCTGTGCACAATTGCAAACTCATTTTAAACTCGTGTTTGACCTCCGCGGGTCGCTTTCACCACTTCGTTTTCATTACTCCCGCTGCCGACGTGTTTGCGAAGCCAAGATTGTCGGTTGCATATATCTTACACAGTACTACTCGGAGTCTGTATATAGAGTTGTCATATAATAGAGGTATATGCATGTGGTATATTACCTATACTTCATCAAAATAACACTTTTATTCCTATTTATTCTATTTTAATCCTAATCTTATCATAAAAGTTATTAAAAGGTCCCGATAAATTTTAGGTTTATTAGGTTAGTCTTCAGTTTATATTTACACAACTTACGATAGCCGTAACTTCAGTAACGGAATCATATATATTACTAAAACTACGTATATACATTACATATGTACGCACATATTCATGATCAATAAATGAGTCTCTTGGATTACCTATAATTTACAGTGACCGGCTTTCCGCGAAGCCTTATATTACTTTTTGAAATTTTCAGTAAATATGCCACAAGCCTATTAAACTACTACTTGTTTTTGCTGAATCATGGAATCTATTACGAGTACAAGTTTAATAAGTTCATGAAAGCGAATATAGCTTTGGCTTACTTTAAAATCTATCTCTTTTCCATACCTATTACGATACTTTCCGCTAGTTTCATATCATATATGCATAGCCTAGATCCGTATTTCATTGTAGTAGGTAGACCGACTGTCTAGAATCATCTTTACCACATACATGCCGTAAACACCGTATATGCTTGATATTCAAAGCATTATTTAGTCAGTCATTTGAAATTTGTTGACTCAATCGATCATTTACTAGTCCAACAGTTTATTTACGGCTATCCATATTTTCCACTGTGGAAGAAAATAGTGTCCTCCATAATTATGTACAATAGGAGGTCTTGTACCTACTATAAAATGTCTGGCTCGAATTACTTTGGAATAATGTGAACTATGCATACATTATGTGCTTCAGACAGTCTGTTGCAGACACGGCCATTTATTTCAGGAGCAAACCGTTTTCCTTGTATTATTCTCTGGGTTAACGTCGGAAGTTGCAAGTCTACTCGTAAAATATTTTCGCAAAGTAACTTTAATTCTTTGTATTTTATCCTTAAAATGTGTTTATTACTGCACACAAATTATGTAAGTCGATGAAACATAAATATATTTTACGAATTATTCCACACTATCCTTAGTGCGTACAAATTCAATAAACTTAATCTCCTATTGAATAACGTCTAGGGTTTCAGCTGTGACCCACTTGCCCCAATACCCTCACAGAACGAAATGCTCCAGTGTTTTCATCAGATTTACGCGGGAAACGCATCAACACTTGCAAATAAAAAGTTCACGTGGCTACTAGTGTGCAACTTCGTGCATTTCCTATCGAAAGGCTGCATCATGACTAGTTTGATGAAGACAGTGGCGCCTCCACTCGGAGTCTCGTTTCATGAGTGGATGGCAGTGCAGCCACCGCGCATGTTGCCGGCGATCGATCCAACTGTCAAACACTGATAACAATGCGAAATGCCTCGGTTGCCATATTTTGCCATTATAGACTACCTGGGTAATACCTAAACATAGGTTATAAATAATCACCCTCAAACATTGTGATTAAATAAAATATACTTACAATAATAATAAATTTTCATATGGAGGAAAATCTTCGTAAACAAAGCGGCTTTGTTATGATTATGAACTTATCCCTTTGTGCATATTTTAATAAGAGTCAGATGGGTCAGATAAATTGCCTTTGTACTCTTGTTCCGGCCAACGTTAACAAAGCATTGTAAAAATAGAAATAAACACGTGTATCGATCTCATAATTACAGAAGCCCACGCAGATTTCTCTGACAATCCAAAGTTTCCATAGCAACATAATTTTCTTAAATTTCCTAAAATCTGCATCCCAGGCTAATTGCTGTTAAGAGACCCCCAATTGTTTCTTACACAACGACCAGCTGAAACCAATTACATACATTATTTAACAGACAGACAACAACATACCGCTTCCGGCTTGAACAAGAAGACACAAATAATGGACAGAGTGGCCGAGATCATGATCATGGACGTCACCAGGAGAGGAACGTGGCATATCATCATGCCGTTTGCACCATTCACATTTTAAAACAAAAACTGGTGAGCAGTGAGTGAGTGTCGCGAGCCCCCATGGCGAGACCTTCACCCGCCGGCCGCCCGACGAGCACTGACGGAGGGGGAGGCGTCAGACTGCTACCAACCCCCGACCAAACTACCTGACCTCTACCCTCCTTCTCGTTCCAAGCATTTCTGGGTGGACAGGGAGCGTTCTAGCGTGCCCTGGGAGGCCAACGGCACTGGTTGCAACGCACACACGTTTCCATAAGCATGACGGTTTGTTTTGATGTGCATGTAGTTTAAAGTTCAGAGTGCAAATTGTAACGATGCTTTCTGGAGTTCCTGAAAAATATACGATGGAGCCTTAAAGGTCAAATTAATTGACTTTTTGTTATTTCTGTCTATGTAGGTACATTTATTTCAATATGAGTATTTTTTTGCGACGTGGTAAAGTAACATACCAATAGCATAGCCATATAGGTACATAAGAAAACAAAATCCAAAGCTTCATACACATTTAATACACTTGGTTACTTGGTAAATATTTTTGTAAAGACAAAGGGATTTATCCTACACGCGACCTTATTATCTTGAGAAGAAACTTTTTATGATCTCATATATAAACTGGGTCTCGCTGGATATTAGATTATTCTATTGTCCCAAAGCTTATTGTGTCGTAAACTATTACTGAAAGTAGTGAAGAGGACTTTCCTTGAGCTGAATAAAATATTATTCGTCACGCGGAGCTTTTTATGCTTTGTTTGCTATTGTGCAAAAAGTTATATAAGAAGGGAAATGGGATCTATACATAATGTATTTACGTCGTTTATTAGAATATATTTACATTTGAGATTTTGCTTCTTGGTATTAAAATAAATATTCGTACAATAAATACGTACCTAATTATGCCAAGATAGGCTAAAGGAACTACAGCTCCATATATAGTGGAGATATCATAAAAACTATTGTCATAAATACGAGCCGTTTCTCATCTTTTAGAATTTAATCATAATTTTCTCTGCTCGGCTAAAACGCTACATCCCTGCTACGGCACTTCGTAGCGTTGGCTACGGGCTACGGCTACGGGCGTAGCAGCTCCGTAGCCCACTATTCCCGCTAGGACACGAAATCCTTTGAATTTTTATCAAAAAAATGAATTTTATTTCATTTCATAGGCTCTGCAACACTTTAGTACAATAAGTAATGTTTGTTACGGGATCAGGCTAAATTTCGTTAATTAGTGCAATAAGTCTTATCATTTTGATATTTTCAGATCTTGATAGTAGAGTGGTCTAAATTTCCGCATTGGTGCCTTTTGGTTTTCTGCGACTCTCCTACTCAGCGTTTATTTTACTATGTCTGATACATCTAGCTCTATTAATGTATCCACTATTCATAGGCAGGTATAGTATTTAAAACTCCACAATATAAAATGTTAGTATGAAAAATTTGTTCTCATAAATAGTACAAAACCATTAAATTCAAGCCATCGGTGTTGGAGTTACGAGTTCTATGATCATTGATTATTATCAGTCTGAAATCTTATAATACCCCTCTTTTTCCTCTCTCAATCAAAGGCTTTAAATAAGCTTTATGCAGAGCCCTCTCTTGCGCCAAAAATAATGATTGACTGCTCACTACAAACTTGACTGATACTGAGCAACTGAGCAAAGACTGGATTTTCATTACGTCATCGAACAGATAATTTTGTTTCAATGTCACGCGCGCGTCATACGCATGCGTCGACTCTATCGACTGTTTCGCGCGTTTTTACCTCGTGACAGCTACGTAGGAAATTCCGCCATTCAAGGTGAGAAACTTTGTGTCTGAATGCCGCCATTATTGGCAGCTGTCAAAATTTCAACCAATAGCAAAGCAGTATCTGTTTTTTTTTAATACGGCTAACTTCGCTTCTAAGTAACCAGTGTTATCTTCCTATTAGTACAAAATGCTGCCTTGTTGTTGACAATAAGATAAATTTTATTAAAATAAGTGATATTGTTAGTATTTAAATGTGAAAGAGAGTTATTTAATTATTTATAATTATATTTATTTAAGTAGTGTCAATGTTGGATTACCGGAGATATTATTTTATTTAATTGTAAGTAACTTTAACATGAATTAATTAACCTTAATGTTAGTTGATACGTGGTGGAGGGAAATGTGGAAATCATCAGTCGGGACTTGGGCCCACTGTTTGCTTAGCTTCAAAGACACGAGTCTATTTTCTACATTAATTATGGAAATGTAATTTTGCGTATTGTTATTGTTAATATACCCACTATGTACTTACTAGTTACCAGATGATGTACTATGTAGGTACTTACAAAGTAAATTATATTGACAATTCGTGTTTTTGTTATCTTTGACTGAATTAAACTTCATACCTACAGTTGAAGTCAACTTGAAAAACTATTTTAGCTGGAAAATATGAAGTCTCAACATTAGGTATTCACTAGACCCTGTACATGTATATTATCTAATACTTTGAATTAGATACCTTGGTGTTTCTAGATAATGTTGTACCTATTACCTAACTACACCCAGTTAAATAATGAATTCTTCGGTGAGCTAAGTGGGAAATTCAGGGGGGTCATTCTGAACCACCCTAGTAGTAGTAACAGCTGATGCTTAGATAGTGGCCACTAAGTCCGATGAATCCATCTAAATATAGGTTAATCTATCTTAAGGCCATGTGTACCTACTAGCGTTAGTGAAAAAAACCTACCAATAGACATATCCGTCAAGGAACATTACTACTCCTCTTACGTATAACGTTTGTATAAAGTTTGGTTCATCAGAAACAGCATATTTTGTAAAGTCTTCTACGTGTGATGGTAAATAAGTATAATAAACTGATAAGATTATATAATTTGAATACTATTATCTATGTAATCTCTGCACCGTGCAGTATCTAGATAACATTTCCGTAATAGATAAATTTTACTGGTACCTATGCCGATGCCAGGAGTTTTCTGGGAAACTATAATGTTGAGTTACAAAAGAAACTATAAACTAATGTCAACATTAAATCTATGTCTGTCTCTTTCTGTCCGTATAATGTAAAAACGCAAGGCAGCAATACATTTAAGATCGGCATTAGGTTAAGGTTTCTGTCTGCAACTCAACGTAAGGACTTCAAAACTGCGTTGCGACGTCAAGCATTTGTTGTTGAGTAATCAAGCATTTGTATGGAAAACAAGTTTGACAGTTTTTCAGGGCAAATGCTTCATTACCGTCGCAGGTTTTTGCGATGCGACGTCACAACGCAGTTTTGTGTGCAAACCCTAAGACAAAGAATCCCCATTGCATTCTCCCAGACACAAAATGGACTTCATAGTAGGCGGTCTGGCGGGGGCGGGGGCGACCATCATCACCAACCCCATGGACGTGGTGAAGACGCGTCTGCAGCTTCAGGGCGAACTGCGGGTGCTGGAGCGAGGCTCCGCGCGGTACCGCGGCATGCTGCACGCCTTGTATCTGATCGCCAGGACGGATGGGGCCCTGGCGCTGCAGAGTGGGTTGGCGCCGGCTATGCTGCTGGGGTTCTCTATGAATTCTGTCAGGTTTGTAGAATTTGGTGTTCCTACGTGTTATCTGTTAATTTAAATAACCGTATCTTCGCGATTATTACTGTTATGAGCGGGTAATTTGAAGTTGAAAACGTGATACTTAAAAAGGTAATTAATATTAACCGCATACATTAAAAAACCACACTATAAACTAAATATCCATAACAACTACAGTCATATTAACATAAAAACACTATAAGTACTTAAAGATGTATAAGTAGATATTATGTAAATTTTGACTATTATATACCTACACGACTAAACATCCATGAATTTTGTTTAACCATTGCGGAAAGACAAGTGGGCTCAAATTTATAAA
This sequence comes from Plutella xylostella, assembly GCF_932276165.1. Lineage (NCBI taxonomy): Eukaryota > Metazoa > Arthropoda > Insecta > Lepidoptera > Plutellidae > Plutella > Plutella xylostella. Next base: position 8,500,476 of record NC_063990.1, read on the forward strand.
TCATCTCTTTTAACAACATCAAAATTCTAACCTATCAATTAACACTGCATGTAGTGCACGTGGCATAAGTCTATAACATGTCTGAAAGACCTCCACTTCCTCTCCAGGCTAGGACTCTACCACATATCGGAAGTGAACGGCTGGACGCACACAGCCGAGGGTACGGTCAGCATCCACAAGGCCATGTTCTGGTCGTGCGTGGCTGGCGCCGCGTCGGGGGTCGCCGCCAACCCCGCCTCCGTCGTCAAGACGAGGATCCAGGCCGCCGCGCACCCCAGCATCGCGGTTGGGAGACAACATCGGTATAAAGGTACGATGTACGATCTGGGAAATCCATTGTGGCTTGATGCCAAAACAAGGACTTCATGCGAACGCGTATTTTTGTAATGATTGCACGGGGAGGCCTCAAGCGGCTCTAAGGTGGGCCACCGGCCGGATACCCATTAACCCTATATTATATCGATTTAATTGTGTTTACATAAAAGTAGGTACCAGAGTTTTTTTTTGCGACACCATAGGTACGAACTAATACATTGATTCCAAAAGTGGATGATGGTCCGAATCAAATACTTTATTTGTTGCTGAGAGACGACCTGATGTAGAGTATGTGCAGGTGTGCAGGTATTGGTATTGTTTAGGTGAATGTTTCATTAGTATAGTACTGAATCTACCGGGAAATAGATTTTCTTTTGAAGAATTCGTATACTTTCCTAAGATCATACCTATTTTCTCCCAGGCACCCTGGACGCATTCTCCACGATCTACAGGACGGAGGGGGTCCGCGGCTACTTCGCGGGCCTCACCGCCACGTGCTCGCGCCTCGCCGTGGGCAGCGCCGCGCAACTCACCACCTTCTCTACGTGAGTTGGAGAGCTCATTTTACATTCACTTTCATTTTTCATCACAGGTGATAGTCATTTATTTTATATCTATTTTTGTTATTGTCATTTTGAACGATATTGTGTGACAAATTGGGTCTCAATTGGTCTCAATCTGTAACGAATTTTAATTTAGTTCGGTTGACTAATATCTTTTATAGTAGAAAGTATTTAGTAGTTGTTAAAGAGAAAAAATTAATATTAATGATGTTTTAATTAGCATATTTATCGTTTTCAAATTGAATAGATTTACCGATATTACTTTACATCTGGAATAATCAACTTCATCATCTCATCGATCGTCCATGATCGACTTTTGTAGCAGGAAAACAGAACGAACTGATTTCAATGGTGCAGACGTCCTATAAAAAAATAATAATAAATAATGTGTAAATCAGAAGAAAAAAAAATCGACACGATTATCTGTCCAACAAAGAGTCGATCGTGCACAGCAAACTTATCCATATCAATGTAAGTCATAGTCTACCTCTCAAACCATTACCCCAGTAGCAGTAGCCAGCTCCTCTCATAGCTTAACTGTGTATTATTTCCAATGCAGCTCAAAACAAGCGTTGGTGTCGCACGGCGTGTGCGAGCATTCGCCGTTCGCGCTCGCGTTCGCGGCGAGCGCGATCAGCGGCGTGGTGGTAGCGCTAGTCATTTGCCCCTTCGACGTAGCCACCGTCCGGCTTTACAACCAGGGTAATGATGCGTATTTACACTCTCTTGTGCACGTTGCAGTGTTAAGGAATACCTCTGGCAGCGAGGCTACACTCACTCCCCGCTGATGCAGTCGTTCCTCGCCAGCCTGGCCTGCAGCGTGCTGGTGGTGGCCGTGGAGACGCCACTAGATGTTGTCAATACGCGACTCATGAATCAGGGTAATGTATAAGGTCTATTGCGCTAGGTCTCTTTTTGTTCAGCTTCGGTGGATGGTGTTTTGTTGCACGCGCCGCCTTCTTTGATATTTTGGTTCGTATTTTTGTTTTGTTTCTCTTTTTGTTACGTTCTTTCGTTTTTAGTAGTTAGGTTTTCTGTAACCAAATAATAATTAACAATCTCTCAAGTGAACTCTCAGCAAGATTCAAAATAGTAATTTTGAGATGGTGGTTCCCTAATGCCTAAGTAATCCATTTTTTTTCAGGTTCAGAGAAGACTCAGGGAGGTCTCCTATACAACGGTGTCATCGACTGTCTCCGCAAGATATACAGAACCGAAGGACTCTACGGTCTATACAAGGGGGTCGGACCGCTGTACTTGAGAATAGCGCCCCACACCACACTGTCTCTAGTCATATGGGATATGTTGAACAATATACTAGCCAAAGATAGCTGAAACTGTACTGTGGTTTTCTTTCATGAGGCTATAACATATTTAATGGTTATTTGACTAGAAACGGCGTAAGTATTATTTTCCTGTAAGAAATTAAAGAAGAGAGTCAATTCACCGAAACTTTTATTTACTAACTCAATCAAAACATAACACAGATAATATTGGTCCTGAAAATTATTTACGTCACTTCGTAATTTTAGAATCAAAAGGCGGAGTGAAGTGGATCTCCCAATCCACGTCCAAAGAGCTGCAATAAGAACTGGTATCCTCATCATCACTGGAGTCACTTCTGTCGACGTCTACCACTTCACTCTGAGGGCAAATGCACTCTCCTGCCGGAAGTTGACCAATCGCCTGCTGGTACGCTTTCAAACACCTCGTCTGACATACATCAGGATGTACCGGGTCCTCAAACTTATCCCAGACCTTGTCGATCAGACGCTGCTCGTAACGCTCTTTCTTTTTAATTTTCTCTTCATTATTGGCACTGGCAATCTTATATATCAAAGGAGTGTATTTATTCTTTTGTTTTTCATCACGAACTTGCAACTCCACTCGGTATTCTCCAGCCACTTTGCTGACGGTGAGGGTTGGTTTCTCCTCTTCTTTCTTCTTGGGTTTCTTGGCAGGTTGCGTTAGCTTGGCCGCAGACGTCTTCCTCTTTGCTTTCATTAGCTTGCTGAGGAGACGCTTGGATATGCAGCCCGGCCGCCAATATGGTCTGAACTGAAATGAATAGCAGATTTCATTAGAATTTGCAAAAACGGTAGGTTAGAACTGGAAAAAATCAATAAAAAAAAACTTACACGCAATCTTCAAGACAAAAAAAAAACTGGAAATAAAACAAAAAAAACGATAACATTAAAACGGTTTCACACCAACTAAAGTCAAATATTTACTTTAATTACATTACAAAACGTTACAAAATTTAACTTAGCACGTTATGAAATAAATAAATTACACTTTCACTAAACATCAACAGTATCAACACTATACGGGAATATATTATTCTACTTCCAAATAGGCAACTGCCCGTAAATGACGCCGAAGTCATCCATTGAGCCCTCAGCACTTCGTCTGCAAGTTCCCTGACACGCCTGCTGCCTCAGCAGTGCCGTGCCCACGAACGAACTGAAGCCAGGAGTGTGGAATGAGCTCAGACTGATGCAGTGGTCTTGTGACCCAATCAAACGTTCCTTTTGAGTCTTTCGATTATAACCACTGTGCAATACGAAGTAGCATTTCTGACCACAGTCATTGACGGCCACACCCTTCCTAGCTGGTTTTGGGGGTGTCTTTGGCTTTGGTTTCTTACTAAAGTGATCTTGCGCTGCTTGTGGCTGTCCCGCCCGCGAGGCGCTGGCCAGCGGCTCCTGGCTCCACGTGGCCAGCAGCTTCTTGTCTTGCCCATGTCCCTTAGTCTTTTCTGAGGGTTTATTCGCATCCGCGGTCTGCTTATTATCCCCACGCCCCATAGTTGCTCCTTTCCTGACAGGCACATTTTTTCTGAAAGGCTCATATCTCTTTTTATAGTAGCACCAGCGCCCCGTGGCATCAACGAAGCCATCTTTCCCGACAACGAGCCAGTCTCCAGAAGCCAACTGTATCTTGCCATCCTCAACGTCAACTCGGTCGCCGTCTGGCCCCTTGAAGTGGAAGGGCGCCCAGCGGCCGTCCGGGGCAATGAAACCGTCCTTGTTGATCACAAGCCACTTGCGTTCGGGGCTCCAGAACCCTCCCAAGTCACTACACTCCTTCTTGCCGTCTGGTCCGATGAAGTATCGAGGAACTTCTTTTCCTGATTTATCGAGTAACTTAACCTTGTAGTCCAAATATGTATATTGAGTGGAATGGTCCGTTTTGTCCTGTTTTTTAGGTTTGTAGTTTGGATCGTATTTGGCAGTGGGCGGGGTGAACTCCAAGATCCACTCGTCCGAGTCGGTCTCGGAGTCGAGCACGGGCATGTCCTCTGCGTCGGAGCACGAGCACGAGTGCTGGTCGTGGTCCGTCACCTCGCGCGGCACCTCGCACGTGCAGTCTGGATCCTCCGCGTCTGGTAAAATGCCTAATGCCTGCTGGTAAGTTTTTATGCATATTTCTTTACACATATCCTTAAATGTGTCTTGAATGAATGCGCGCTGTTCTCTCTCGAGACGTCGTTTCGCTCGATCTTTCAGTTTCTGTCTTAATTTATTCTCCTCGTCAGTTCTGCCGATGCAGAAAGATAGTGGTCGCTTGTCTTCGTAAGGAAACTGGTTAAAGGTTCTCGTGGCATACGTTGGCTTGATATTCTCCATCGTCACTTCATAATCGCCACTCTTTTTGTGCACTTTCAAGAAAGGCCGTTGATCGTTCTTCCTTCTTTTTCCGACTGAAACAGAGTCGCCGTCCCCGCCACCTTTGGTTTTGCGACCCTTTTTCTTATTTTTGCCTCTCTTATGGCCGCCAGCCGCAGAGTCGCCGTCCCCGCCACCTTTTGTTTTGCGACCCTTTTTATTATTTTTGCCTGTCTTATGGCCGCCAGCCGTAGAGTCTTCATCGGTACTATCTCTCTTATTTTTGGATCTTAACATTCTACGGCGAGCTTCTTCAGGATTTTTTGCAATTTTAAAGTTTCTTTTGACCGCTTTGCTGGTGGTACCCGGTTTGGTAATACCTCGGCGCTAAAAAAATATAAATAAAATACTTGTAAGACGGGCTTTTCATGTTAGGCAGTCTATTATGAAAAAATATGTGTTATCCACCGTAATAAAATTTATTTAATTAGGAACTAGATATACCTTAACTCCTGGTTGACTCAGATCCCAACGCCAACCTTTGCCTTTCGGTATTGGCTCTATCCGTACTCCATCACATGGCAAGTCACAATTACTATGGCCAACGTGAGGTGCTGCAACAATTTGAATAATTAGGTACACGAAAGCGTAATTATTATAAAGCGTCATGTTAATATATATGTCTAACCAGAATAAAACGTTATCTTACTTTTATAGGCGTAGTTGAATTGAAATCGTTTATCATCCCTTTTTCTGTCTTTTTTGAAATTTGTTTCTGAAATCATGTTATATAGTGCAAGAGCTGACGACTTGGGGTCCTGATCGGATGTTATCTTTTGATCTTTTTCCTTTTTGCCTGAAGACGATTTCAACTTAGGCTTCGTACTCAATTCAATGCTGTTTTGCGTTCGTTTACCGTTACGTGTTTTTTTAGAAGTACGGTTCGTCTTTTTATCCGTACTTCCGGAGGACTCCTTCCTCTTTGAACTTTTATTATTCTTTTTTCTACTGGAACTCTTTTTAGATTTGGAACTAGAGTCATCTCCGGACGATGCTTTTCCTTTCTTACTCCTATTTGGTGAGGTAACGTCGTCTTTTCTCCGAGAATCACTAAATTCCACGCTTCTGTCTGACTTGGACTTTGTTTCCACTAAGTTATGAAATATTGGACATGGAAATATCTCATTAGCCTTTTTTCCTTCCCAGTCCTCTCCTGGAGTTTCGAAACCTCCGCAAATACCACAATAAGTTGTTTTCTTTGTAATATCAAAAAAACATTCGCAGGTGCATTCACAAGGAAGTTCCCCAATCTTCATCTTAGCTGCCATTTTCCCAAAGACTTGTGTATGGCTGCAGACGTCCGCCATTTTGAGAAGAATTCGATCACTCTTAGGTGGAAGTGTTCCTTTGTCTTCACAAAGCGGCAGGCCGCACTTGCCCATGCACTGCCTCGCGATCCTCTCCACCTTGTTCGCACATGCACCCAATTTAGAAGAGTTGGGACACTTGCAGTCATGTGGCACATCGCTTCCTCCAAGGTCCTTGTGGCAAATCGTACAATCTTTTTTAACTGAACAATCTCTAGGTCCTTGGAATCTAGCATACCCAACGAAATATGATTGTTTCGGTATGGGTAAATCGTAATTTGAAAATATGTAATCAAATGCACTAAAGTCTTTATTTTGCATTGTCGACATAGAGTTAGATTTTGTAACTTTACAGTGTTGCTTTAATGTGAATGTAGTGTCGCTAAAACTAGGATATAATTTTATACTCTTCATTTCTGTTATTTCATTTGCAATTGTATGGTCCACTTCAAGGTTTTTTACTGATATCTTTCTTTTAATAGTTATAATGCTTTCTGTTTTCTCCAAAGATTGAAACATGAATTCTTCCTTGAGTGGTATATTAGTTTCGACTACTGCTTTTTCAGTTTCGACTACAGCTTTTTCAGTTTCAACTTCTTTCTTTTCCGTTTCAACTGGCTTTAATGGATGAGCAATATTTGCTTTAAGATAACTCAATTTAATTTTAACCTTAACTGTTGCTACACATTTTGAAAATTGATTGTCTATGAAGTTGTAAAGTCCAGTGTTGGTCACTGGAGCGGCTTCGAGATCGACAGCAAGTAGGTTCAGGTACTCTAGATATGACCGACTCCAGACTACACACGTGGACCCTACTATTTGTGCTGGATACTTCTTGCTCCACAGTATTAGCTCTAGAGGGCATGTCTTCAGGTAGTGGATGAGTTTCGGGAAGGTGGCTTCGAACAGCACTGATCTTCCGCACTGTACCTTCGGTTGCACCTCCTCGTGTATTGTCTTGTTCTGTAAACTCGACTTAGCTTTCCGATTTGGCTGATTCCAAGTTTTAAACATACAGTTAGTGTTCTTTAATCTTAGCTCAAATATATCGGCAAATTTGCATGTGATAGTGAAATCTTTGGACTTTACAAAGCTTTGTAATTCTTCTACAGCGATTTCAAACAAAAACATAGAATCTGAGTGCTCCATTATTTAGATAAATTATTCACCTCACTAATTATTTTATCTTTATTAGGAAAAATCACATACAATTTACAGTCTAATATCGATCATTTAACATAAAAATACTTAAAATTTAAATGATTACGAATTTATTGTTGTTACCTAATGATCAATGATAACAAAGTTATGTGATTTATTGATCTGTCATTTTAATATAATCATAATGTCATGAACAAAATAGGTAAGTATCACACCAAAATACAAAAAATTAAAATACCTAAGAGCCATTGCCATTATTTTAATAACTTTTTATGTGGACACGGATCTATAAAGTTGCAGTCACTTGTTTCAATTTTCTTTGGTAAAATTTCGTTTTAGAGTTTGAAAAAGTATCTGCCGCTTTTACCCCAGGACGACGTAACGCGACAAAACGAGGCTGCGCTGATCTACTATATGTCCTCTCCAGCGTAAAGGGGGAAACTTTCTTTGTTGTGTTACAAGCTCTGCTAGTTTTGTTGGGGTTGTATTCGAAGTGGGGAGATGTGTCAAGGTCGTGCATTATCTCATCATATCTCGCTATTCTTTCTTGGTCCAGTTTAGCAGATTTGCTTGTAGTCCGATGGGGCGCATATGAAGGACGGTCGCGGTCGAACACGTTGCTTAAGGATGCGTTCAAAGCTACTTTCTTGTTGGCCTGGTCCGAGTAAGTGACGTGTTTAGCTGGTGTCTGCGGCGCCTTCTCCTTCTGCATCGGTTGGTGCAGTGCTCCCTTCGGCTGTATCAGCGGTCTCGTCAGCCGCTGCGGTCGCTGCTCCTGCTGTTTACTGCCTTGCACTTTCTGTTGTTGGGCTTGTGGTTTTTGTTGTTGAGGTAGTTGCACCTTTTGTTGTGATTTGCTAACTTTGGGATCTTTGGAAACTTTCTTGTCAGTCTTCTGATGATCTAACTTATCTTTAGGACCTGCTTTACTTACAGCTTGTTTAAGCTGTTTGGGCTCCTCCTTAGTCACAACAGGTTTTTTGGTGGTGGATGGTATAATGGCTGTAGATGTTTTCGACATGGTGTCGCGTGGCCTTCTGGAATACCAAACCCAAGTATTATCTTTGCCTATATATCCATCTATACCTATTTTCCATTCACGACCATTTTTATCTGTGAACGTGCCTTCCTTAGAACTTTCATGACTCCCACCAGGCCCGATGAAGTTATTGGGTACCCAGCGGTTATCAGGACCTATGTAGCCGTCTTTGTTTATTTCTAGCCACTTTTGTCGCGAATCCCAGAAACCGCCCAAATCACTACATTCCCTTTTTCCATCTGGTCCTATAAAAAATCTGGGAATAGGTTTACCCTGTTTGTCGGTTAGTTTTACTCTGTAATCATTAAAGTCGTACTGTGATTCACTGGCAGTTAAAACAGGGGGATGCTTTGCTTTGGGGTCCCACCGCGCCGTGGGAGGTGTGAACTCAATGATCCAGCTGTCGCCATCACTGTCGGAGGTGGACATTTCTTCATCTGAGCATGAGCAAGAGTGTTGAGTAGGTGTTAAGTTAGGATCCACTATATCACCAATGCCATGAGTAGCATATGCTTCATCTGACTGACCGCACGGTGCACGAGGCTTCTTTACTTTTATATGAAGAGACCCTGTACTACCACCTCCACAGACCTGGCCGTCAGGTGCCTCATGGCATTCCAGAGGTGTATCAGCCCCATCTTTTTCAGCTATCTTTATTTTGGAATCTGTTACACAAGGACAATCAGGCACATTGAGATTGGGCAGGGGAAGAACCCCAATAGCTTGATTATAAGCTTTTAAACAAATGTCCTCGCACCTATCACGGAAGGTCGACTGCAGCAGTGCTCGTTTTCTTCTTGTCTCCCTCCGCTCCTTCCTCTCTTTCTTTTCTTGGTACCTCTTTATTTCCTCTTTGGTTTTGCCAACTCTGTATACCACTGGGGGCTTGTCATTGTCATATGGATACTGAAAGGGAAGACGCTCCTTCGAATACTTCTTAATGACTTCCATCGTTACGTAGTATTCTCCCTCGTGTTTCTTTATGACCAATGCCGGTTTTGGCTCATTTTTTTTCTTTTTCGGTGACAACGTGCGTTTCTTCTTGGCTTTGGTCTGCTTGCCTACTTTTTTTGTTTTCCGTTTCCGAGCCTGGCGTCTTTTAGCTGGACCCGCCTTTAATTTTTTACGACGCTGAAAATGATAAGTAACTACATTAATCTATAGATCTATAGACATTGGGTACCTACTTACCTAATTTAATCTAAGTAGATCTACGACCAGTTGTATTAGGTTCGTGGGTGAGGCATCTGGGTATATATTTTTTTCTTGTATGTTGAAGTGACATTGAAGATTTTTCAGTAAAAAATAAAGAAAAGGGTGATAGCTGTAACATTTTATTAACAATCATTAATTATTTGTAGTAAATTTAAGATTTTAATAACCAAATTAAAGGTATGGTTTGAATATTAACTACACTCGAACATTTGAATTTCTCCATCATGAAATTGATATTCTAGACTGGTAACTTTTACGCCTATTCCTGAAAAGAAAACGGGTTTGGAAATAATGAGTCTGAAAATGTAAAATTGCAGTCTTATGCATTGCTTTTTGAGTATCGTAAATATCGTTTGTGCACAAAAAAACTAAAAAAAACTAAAAATAAAACTCACCAATATGAGAGATATTGATAGTGTCCCACCTGCGGTCTAGGCGACTGCCCCCTCTACCGCCCCAGCGAGTTAGACATGAACATGTTCGTACACATCGACTTTGATAAGAAAATAATATGATTTCCACGCGAATAGCTTTATAGTAGATTCCTATTTGTATAACATGGCGTTAAAACCACTCACCTTCCCACCTTTCCGCTTATTCCCTTTGGATTCAGTATCTTTATTTTTTGACCCATCTTTCTTTGTCTCGACTGGTGCTGAAATAAAAATGTTAGAATCAGAATCATAATACCTATATTCTTATAAAAAAATTTATAAACATCTTATAAATAAATGAAGACTATCAATACAAAATTAAGTAAATAGAGAAGCGCTTAGACGAGCTCTACCTGGCATTCAGTAACTTATTATAATTAGCATAATTATCTTTTCCTATATTGTGCTTACTTTTAGGCTGCTTTTTATCCTTTGGCTTCTTCTTATCGTTTTTCCCCTTTCTTTTAGATTTCTTTGTTTTCACTGTAACGGCACTGAAGTTGGCGAATGAATCATTGCCCTTTATGAGTGGTTGTTTTTCTTTGACAATTTTCTCAGCACCGGAATCCGGCGGCTTTTCTGGTTCGGGCCAAGGACTTTTGACTTGAAGTTTTTCCTTGTCATACAGCTTGTGGTAGACGGGGCAGGGGTGCGGCTGCAGGAAGGCGGGCTGGGCGCGCGAGTCGTCGCCGAGGCACTCGTAGCCGCCGCACACCGAACAGAACGTCGTCTTTTTAGAGAATCTAAACGTGCATGTGCAATCGCAAATGCACGCTCTTTCCTCTGACTTATCTTTATTTTTATGCGAGGCCATAGCGTCAGCAATTAACTCTTTTACTTTTTCACCGACACCACATCCTTTGAGCTGACAGATGCTCTCTATTTTGTTGAAGTCGATGACTACGTCGCTGTCGGCGGGGCTGGCGGGCGCGGCAGGGCCGGGGCACACGACGCAGGGGGACTTCGGGGGCTGCGCGGGGGGGCACGGCGGCTCCAACACCAGAGCGGAGCACGCCGCCGCCGAGCAGTCCGTGGTCGCCGCATACTGCAGGCGCGAGGGACACGCGCGCCCGCACGCCCTCAGACCCACGACATCCGAGTCGGAAGATGATGACGACCCCTGCACATCTGAAGGCGTTTTTGTCTTCGACGATTTTGAGCTAACACGACCGCTTGATGGATCATTACCTGCTTCATTGGAACGCGCTTCGGTAGACGGCGGAGCGGGACTGTTCGGTACTGCGTGGTTCATGTAGTCATATAGTACAGTGAAGTAATTGACTATGTATGTTCTATTATTATTTATATTGATGGTGACTCCTGGAGATTTGGGCTTAGCCGGTTTTTCATCCTCCTCGTCACTTTCGTCTGAGCTAGACTCTGAACTGCTCTCCGTCTTCCTCTGCAATATAGTTTGCATTCGTTTGAAACATCCGCACTGCGTCGATAGACCTTCCGTGTTGCCACCTTTACTGAATTCACCCTCTTGAAGTAGGAAACTCTGTATGGTTTCAGCGACGGTGCAGTCCTTGCTTCCACAGGGGCCAACGATTTCTTCTAGATCGACCTCCTGATTGTCTTGTTCAACAAGATTTTCTATGTACCGTCTCATCTCTCTTGCGACTTTGCATTCGGTTCTACCGCAGGGCCCGCGCAGGTTGGCCATGTCGAAGATGCCGCCGCGCGGGCCGGGCTTCTGGGCGGCGTCGAGGCACACGGGGCAGGGCGCGGACTGCGCCTCCTGGCGGAAGCGGCGCGCCAGGTCGCCGGGCGGCCAGGCGCGTTCGCGGCAGTAGCAGTAGCGGTCCAGGTCGGCGGCGCGGTGGCGCGGGCGGATGGCGGGCCGCGGCGTCAACATGCGCAGGTCGTTGTTGCAGGACGCGATCACTCCGCGCACGTAGTCAATGATGAAGTCGATGCTGGGCGCCTGCACCAGCCCGCTCGGCTCCAGCGCGGGCGGCGGGTCCGTGTTGCCGGCGCAGCACATCTGCCCCTCCGCATCGTCCCAATTAGTAAGGTTGGTGCCTGGAGCATTCCTGTAATCCGCATACTCTATCTTCTTCACCTCGCTAGTGAATGTTTCATCGATTTTGCCCACATTCTCGATATACATTTCTTCAGACGTTTTCAAAGTGCACATAAAAGACGTGGTGACGTTATTCAAGCCGGTATATAGGAACTTCCTCATGCTGAGGTCATCGGACAGTGAGCGGAACGAAGTAGTGAGTCTGTCCTTGAGGTAGGACAGTTTGATCTGTAGCTCGACCTGCGCCATGATCTTGGAGCTGTCTACGTCGCGCACGTTGTAGGTCTCGATGACGGTGACGGGCGGCGGGTCCTCGCAGCGCAGCAGCGCCTGCAGGTAGGTGTGGAACTGCGGGTCCCACTTGACGGACACGGCGCCGATGAACACCAGCAGCTCCTCGCGGCTCCACACCGACACCTCCAGCGGCTCGTCGCGCATCGTCTGCAGCAGGACGGCGGCCGTGCTCGGCAGCAGCACGGACTGCCCGGCTTGTATCTGCGGCTTCGGCGGCTCTGGCGCTCCTTTCTTCTTTTTCCCCTTTTTCCCCTTTTTACCTTTCTTTTTCTTCTTCTTTGGCTTCTTTTTTTTCTTCTTCTTCTTACCCTTCTTACCCTTTTTACCTTTCACTGGAAGCGGTAGAGGTTCTGGCATAACTATTTTCAACTGACTCGGGTCTTTCAGCTCCAGTGAGAAGAGACCAGCGAATTCACTGCGGATTATTAGATTTTTGCTTTCCACAAAGCTCTGTATACTCCCCACCACTACTTCGAATAAAAACATTCCAGATTCGGCAGCCATTACGAATTTCAAGTTTTTGTTATCACTTAACACAATTTAGGGATACTTATTCATTTTTTATACAAAATTATTGTTTATTTACATAATGCGAATCCAATTTGTAAGAAAGTGTCAATAATTTATGTCATCTTCAAACTATTAAAAAAACAGCCAGTGCACGTGCATGCATAGTTTTTCTTTTTGTGTTTCACAAAAAATATTTCACTGTAAGTACCTACACAACTCACCACTAATTGACCAGAGAAGTAGGTACTTATAAATGTTCTTGCTGACCGTATACGTCTCTACTGTAAAAAAGTACTTACCTACGATACGACTTAAAAGAAAAACCAAAGGGTCTCTTGTAGCCAACCGTATATAGGTCCCTTGCTGCCCGGCAGAGTGTTGTGACACTCCTTGGGAGAGGCCTTTATTGCCTTTATCCAATGCAACGGTGTGCTATGGTCATCCTAATCTTAACTAGTCCTAACTAATATTATAAATGCGAAAGTAACTGTGTCTGTCTGTCTGTTACTCTTTCACGCCGAAACTACTGAACGGATTTGAATGAAATTGGTATACATATGGTCTAGACCCTGAGAAAGAACATATGCTACTTTTTATCCCGGAATTCTCACGGGAAAACTTTTTAAGGCGAAGTGAAGCTTCCGAGAACAACAGCTACTTATCGAAAAGGCGATCTGTATGATTTTTAAAATATTGAACACCGCCATCTATTGTCGAATAGCAATACTAATATTTTTACATCTTCTCTTTGAACAATTCTCAGAATAATAAAAATATAATATATTATTATGGTCTCTCGAATAATCACAAGATGTAGGTATACGTTTCAATTTTCAAACACACCTATCAGCTGATCAGTAAATGTCAGTTTGGCATTTACTGTGTCAAGTATTACGAAACGATGTATTTTTTTACACAACATTCCCGATTTTCAGTGGTTTCAGGCGTGTTTGACTTTTGGACGGAGTTAAAATGAAAACCGAAACATGATTCAGTGCAACTTCGTGCTCTGAGAATTTTTTACCGTAAGTACAGTATACTTTACTTTATTTTAATTTATATACTAGGTTCTTCATAGTTTTATCTAGAGGGGCATAGTGCAAATTGGTTACTTTGGTTGCTGATAAAATTTGTTTACTATTAAGAGCCCTAAATATAGTGTGTGTGACTAAAATGTGTAACATTCTGCAACATTTCGTAATACGCCGGCCACCGAAGATATGATGTAACTCTAAGAAACAAAGATTGGAAACCAATTGGGAACCGATTAACATAACCCTTTTATATTTGGCGCAATTCTAATACATCTGAAAATAGTCCAACATACACAAAAAATTAGACATTTTCAAAGCATCAAAAATATGAAACAATCCTAGTTTTATTTATGAAAATTTGCAAGGGCTTTCTAATCTTTTAGACATAGTGTGTGATTTTGTTAACCATATTAACTTTGTGTTAGCGAGTGCTTGTGAACAGTTGAAAAATTGGAGTGATATGTGTCCGTAGTGCAATGGACTTCGTTGTAGGCGGTTTGGCCGGAGTGGGGGCGGGGTTCTTCAGTAACCCATTTGATGTGGTGAAGACTCGTATGCAGCTGCAGGGTGAGCTGCGACCGCGGGGCCAGCATGCGGTGCACTACCGGAACGTCCCGCACGCCATCTACACCATCATCAAGCATGATGGTATTGCTGCCCTACAAAAAGGCTTAGCTCCTGCACTGTGGTTTCAATTGGTTGTCAATGGAGTGAGGTAAGTTGTTTTTTTTACGTTTCTTATGTGTTTTTTGTTAGGAAACAAAGTATTTGTTTTGTTGAAGCTTTTAATCAATTCCAAAAGCATGATAAAATAAATGTAAATAATTTTAATTACCTATCTAAATTCCAGATTAGGTGTTTACCAAACATGTGATGACTTTGGCTGGATAAGAGATGAAAGGAATAACACAAAGTTCACAAACAGTCTGGTAGTGGGAGCATTTGCGGGCATGCTCGGAGCGTTGTTTGGCAGTCCACTGCAACTGGTGAAGACCCAGCTCATGTCCTATTCCTCAGAAAAGATAGCTGTTGGAACTCAACATGCCCACACAGGTATATGCATAGGTCACATAGATATATGTATTATTATGTGATATCAGATATTTGGGAGGTAAAATTATAATTTACTAGATTCTGGAGCTTCTTGGGATTCCTGGGATAAAAAGTAGCATTATATTGTTAATCTGGTGTTTATATTCTACAGGGTGTTGCAAAAAGGGTATACTAAGCCGAAACCTACATATGCAGCATGGTATATCTAAGCCCGAAACTGAAATCAGAATTTGAAAATTCGCGAAAAAAAATATCATTTTCCACAGAATTTTAGAATTTTGAAATTCTGATATCAGTTCATATACCATGCTGCACATGTAGGTTTCGGCTTAGTATACCCTTTTTTCAACACCCTGTATATTACCCTGAGGTTATGAGGCAAGAAAGAGAATCAAACATACCTACATACTTAAAAACTTTCGCCTTTACAATTGATATTACCTAATGTTATGTGATAAGTGTGAAGTGCGATCACATGAAATTGACTGAAAATCACTGTTTCAGGTGCATTTTACGCAGTTAAATCAATTTACAAGAAGAATGGTATCGGAGGCCTGTGGAGAGGAGCTCACGGCATGATGCTCAGAAACTCTATAGGATCCGCTTCTCAAATAGCTGCATTTGCTTTGTAAGTGATAATTAAAATACTATTACTTTTTACCTAGCAAACTAAATCTAAGTTGGAATAACTACCTTGTACCTACCTTTGCGTAAACCGGTAAAATTCTTATTAATTACCTATTATTTTTAACAACTGGATAGACTACAGAGCCAGTTATTTTACGTGTAAAGCCACCTTCTACCTCACCCTTTTAGGGAATTACTAACACTAACTTATTCAAAAACTAACACCACCTAACCTATATTTTACCTATTCCTGTAGGTGTAAAGAGTGGATGGACAATAACAACAGGTTCCAGCAATCCAAGTATTTATCAGCATTCGTGGCGAGCAACGTCGGCGCCGTCATGAAGACCGTCGCGCTCACGCCCATGGACGTCATCATGACCAGGCTCTACAACCAAGGTACGTGTTGACGCGAGTTGGATCGGTAACTAACCAGTATTCATTTTAGCACTTGTTACACTATCCAATGTTGGGTGCATGTAAGGGACCTTCCCGAATGACGTATTCGGCTATACAACCAAGGTAGTGCATGTGCAAGTATTGTTATTGGTAACCAGCATTAATTTGAGCACTTATTACACTATCCCATTTTAGGTGAAAGTGAACTTGATGAAATGAAAGGGGCCTCCTCAAGTAACCAACAGTGACATATCAATCAATGCTGGCTTATCCTTTCACTACGGTGACAAAAACAAGCTCTATCAGTTGTTACCGATATAAGAACTATCCAATCCAATCATCTCCTTGTTACTTATTACATTACACTACCTTAGCTCTCTAATATAATAATATAAGACGGTCTTATAAATATTCAGAATCTGTATGTATCTCGACTGACGGTACTGACCTTTCCAACAAAGCTCTTCTGCATTATTATCTAGCGGCTTATATGCCATTGTCCCACTGATAGTTTTGTCATAGATTTTTTATCAATGTATGATTCCTTTAATGACGGCAAACCGCGTGACCAACTTATCACCTTATCGCAAAGAATAAATATTATGTATGGGGCGATGCGATTGTTAGGCAGATTCCAGTCGTCCAGTATAAATTTAACATTTTACAGACAATTAAAAACTAACAATATTGAATACGTTTCAGCTGTAGATGTCAACGGTCGCGGCATTCTCTACTCCGGTATAGCGGACTGCGCGAGAAAGATCACCAAATCTGAAGGGTTACTGGCGTTCTACAAGGGCATAGGGCCTTCCTATCTACGCCAGGCGCCACACACTGTTCTACTTCTAGTATTCTGGGACGTTCTGAAGGATTTACAGAAAACATTTGACCCCAAATCTTGAAATCGGGGGCAAATAGTGACTACCCTTAATGAATCGTTAAGTTTAGATAGAAATTTAAGTAAATTTAGCTACCTAGTCAGCTTGACACAAAAATAATGTCTAAAATGTTACAGACGTTCATATCTTTCAATTAATTGAATAAACGTTTACTATTTATTGATTTACTTATCAACCAATTATGAAAGTAGTGGCCATTCAAACAGTAATAAATAATTAAGTACGTTAGTAATTTTTACATATGGAAATTATTACAATAAAATTACCTATACAGGTAGGTAGTCGGTATTGATATTATTTATTACCTATGCAGTAGGTACGGTACCTATACTTTGTTAATAATTTTATTTATATTATAATTGGGCAATATGGGAATGAGCAATATTAAATTTAATATTATTGTTAAATCTAACCAAATACATGAATTTTATATTAATTATGATTATGTGCCATTAAATTTACTATTGGTAGGTAGACACTTACCTATCATCTAAAAAGTTTGTAAATTGATCACAAGGTACTGTGTGATTTCACAGTCGGCATGTTTCAAAGTTACATATACATACATACATATGCACTCACGACTGTAATCCCCGAAAGGGTAGTCAGAGGTGGCTCACAAAGCGAGCCACCCAATTTTCGCAGCACTTTTTTTCAAAGTCATTACGTAATTAATTAATTAACGTAAAAGTTTTAACTAACTACTTACCTAAACTACTGAAGACCTATTTAATATGTATGTATAACAATATTAATATGGCTGAACAAAGACTCAAATTTACTTTACTGGTACCTACTTACCTACGTACTATAAATCACTACTTTGGACTTTGAATAATGGACAACATTTCATTTTCTTTACCCTATATTTTTATTAGTTATTCGGAAAGTTTATAGAAAATTAGTGGACCCGTATTTTTTTATTTTGTATATACATAAATTTTTGCATGTTATTTTTAACTTTAAAGTTAATTATTTTAAAACCGGAAATGACGTCACATATTAGGCTCAATTTTTATTTTTGTCTATTGCCTGAGTCTCGAAAAAAAACATAAATGACACTGACAAGTGACATTTAAACTTTGTTTACATGCCAACCAACAAATGGGTCATTTTCAAGTGGATGAATATCAAACTGCCATATGTCACGTCCACGCAAAATTTGGGAAATGGAGGTTTTTGTTTTCTCTATTATTTAATGGTCATAGAACTTGCCCCGTGATTTAATCAGTTGACTTGTGACCTTAAGAATGTATTTTAATAAACAAATCCATTGTAACACTCATAGAAAGGCGTAAAAGTTAATAAACAGTTTGGACTTATAGCAGTTTGATATGCCCATACAAGACTTATGCTGTTTTGATATGAGTCATAAGGACTTATAGTTGTTTGAAAAATACTAATATCATGGGCCGGACTCAGTAAGACTAATATAGTCTATATTCTATTAAATACAATGAAGTTAATCAACCAAAATTAATCGGTAGAAAAGTACCAACCTACCGTATTATATTCTACCCGATACGGCCCTGTGTTTACTACGAAAATGCTTTGTGTTTGACACGTGGGTTGGAAAAAAAGGGGTTTTAAACTTACTTGGCCATAGTTTTCTGTCGTTTTTTTGCTACACTCTTCAATCTATTCCTTTTCCGAGCTTTATCAGGGTCCACAATCACAATTTCCTCAACATTTTCATTCATATTTGTTATAAAAAACTGGGAGCACACACCACAGCCTCGAAATTCTCACCAAGTATGACGCCATGTTGAAAAAATTACGCTCTGTGATTGGCCGGAATGGACTTGTGAAAATTTGTAATGCGAAACGGTTATACTTAAAAGGATTTGAAAAAACTTACTTTTTTAACGGCTTTTTTCTCATGGATGCTTTGCACTTATTGGAACTTGAAGGGCATAAGCAAACTGACATTTTAACGGAGAATACGACCAAATCAAAAAGTAAATTTTTCGGGTAGGTGGACATATGGCAGTTTGATATTCATCCACTCATTAATGACCTTGATATTTCTGATGATGGAAAGTAGGTACCTATCATGTAAAAAATAAGCAGAAGCATTTTTTCAGCTGTGTAGGCGGTGGCATGCTCTGGGACATATTATATAGAGGTCATCTCTTAAAAATAAATAAAAAAAATAGTCAGAAAGTGTCAGAACAGAATTAATGAAAATGACCCAAATAAACAACAACGTCACGATAAAACGTCAACGTCAATCAAAAATGAAAGTGACAGTTACTTTGTTTTTAAATCTATAGGCTTTGATCATCAAAATGCATCGCACCTGATGCATGACGTCATCAGCACTTTTTTACTATTTTATGATTTTCTCGAAAATGATACATCCAAAAAATACAAAAACATTTTTATTGTGGCCTTTAGAGCTAAATCTGGAAATGGTTTTCGATTTATAGCATCTTTAGTTTTTTGAAATGTTGTCCATTAAATTACAGAAAATGCGTGCGCGTGCGTAAGGATTTATATCAAACAGAAGTTTTTTCAAATCTGTTCATTATTGTATCATGAATTAGGTACTAAGTAATATTTTCTACCATTTATACATAGTTATACCGATTTTTTTTGTTACAATTTAATGTAGTATTGCACAGTATTAATTATACGACCCTGTGAGCATTTTATACGCATCCTAGTTCTGTCGAATACGAATAGGTACCTAAGATACTTAGCTTATATCGTGCTAAAATACAATAATGTTCATATGATGAACTATAAAGTACGTAACGTACATACATACGTATAATTATTACAAGTATTGGTCTGTTATTTTTACCTTTTGAATTCTGAATGGAGCCTAGCTTAAACCTTAAACTAGATTAGGTAATAATATTAATTTGGTACATAATAGGTTATGCGTAGGAGAACTAATTTCCTAAAGTCTTCAATTCATTATTATCTAGATATAGTTATCTAGTTCTATGCTCATCAAAAAAATTGTGTTATAGGTAGTCCTTTATGTAAAATCTTTACCCCCTTATTCATAGAAAAGTTACAATACGTTTTAACTAATAAACTGTTTTGTCCCTCTCTGTCAAGAAACAAATTGTTCTTTGTCGGAGAGGGACAAAACAGTTTATTAGTTAAAACGTATTGTAACTTCTCTATGAATAAGGGGGTTAGAATGTAGGTCTTAATAAAATCAATCGCATTTAATGTAGCTATAGATTTGATCCATCCAAAGCTTGTTTTACCAATGGTTTTAATTAAATTTACTTATTATTAACTTAAGTAGTAGGTGTACTACGTATGCCTACATAAGTTTTTATTAATTAATAAACTTATTTACAAATTTGCCTGAGTTCTTTTATTTATACTTAGGGCGTCACACACACACACACACACACGCACTCACGCCTTGTACTAATGTACTCCCTTGCGAGGTAGGCAGAGGTACATTGCTGCACCCACTTTTCGCCAGAGTGTTAGGTATGTTAGTCCCAATGTAATAGGGGGCGGGCCTATTGCCATTTTACGGGCACATCCAGGACCCGAGAACAAATATCTGTGTTTAAACAAATATCTGCCCCAGCCGGGAATCGAACCCGGGACCATCGGCTCAGTAGTCAGGGTCACTAACCACTACGCCATTCGGTCGTCTTACTTACACTTAGGGCGTCTTGCACAACAAAGTTAAATAAAATTAAATAGTTTGTCTCTTGCTCTGACAGTATAATGTCAGAGCAAGAGGTCATAGATTTAATTTTGTTTAACTTTGTTGTGCAAGACACCCTAAGTCAAGTACTTAAGCCAAGAGTGTTAAACGTAGCTACCTACACACAATAATTATGTCAAAACTTATTCAATAATCATAATTATAATTATGATACATTGTGTGAATAATCAAACTACCTTCATAAACTGATCTTAATAAAGCTACATTTAGTACATTTCAACTATTTTCTTTCTAGATCTTCCTTAAACATTCAAAATGGCGGCGAAACAAAACAAAGATGGCGTCCTACGTGACCTCACAGACCTCACCATGGGCGGGACTTCTGCCATGTTCGCTACCTTGTTCACCAACCCCATAGAGGTTGTCAAAACGAGGCTGCAACTACAGGGAGAGTTGAGATCGAAGGGACAAACCACTGTTTTCTACAAGAATGTACCTCACGGGCTGTATATGGTATTCAAAACTGAAGGCCTGAGGGCTCTGCAAAGTGGATTGCCGGCATATCTTGGATTTCAGTTCTTTCTGAATAGTTTTAGGTAAGATGTTTTAACTAGTTTGGCTGTGCCTCTGAGAGTAGGTAAAAGATGAGGAGGAGGTAAGAAACTAAAATAGTTATGAAAATATTCTCTAATGAAAAATACACCAACAAATGTAGGAAATGTCCCCAATGTGCATGTGCCGCATTCTGGAACGACACACGTTGGGAAATGCAGTTATTTCCGAAGCGCTATATTTGTTTATCTAAATTTAGCCATCAACGACGTCAAAAGCGGTGGTTTGAGAAAATGTTTCTTGCTTGACTTGGTATCTATACCTACCATACATCTATGTAATTTGTAGGTAGATTGGGTATTGTGCGCACTACTTTTATCTTTCTATGCAGATATTTTGATTGTTTACCATGTACGGGTCCCCACTTAGTAGACGGTGAGAATCCCATACACTAGATGTAGTAGTTGATAGTTAGTTGTAGTTGTAGTATTAGGAAGCACAGTCACAGAAACACTGATCTTCACTAAAGGTAAGTAAGTTTATTATGGCCAAAGTAGTTACACAGTTTATGAGTGGTTTTGAGCCTTGCCCGCGTAAGTAAGTTGCGAGTTCCACGGTTGATACAAGACTGAAGTTAGGTAGGTAATTAGGTCAAAGTAATATTAGTATGAATGCAGTAATAAGTGTATGACGCGTATGACGTCACGCAAGGTGTACGGTTCCGTACATGCTCCAGAGGGAACAAAAGAGAAAAGAAAAGAAAGGCTCAAAACCATTTACAAAGCAAAGAATGTTAAATATCAAATGAAAATGGTATCCGGCTCGAAGGACCATAAATGTACGGGTCCCCACTTAGTAGACGGTGAGAATCCCATACACTAGATGTAGTAGTTGATAGTTAGTTGTAGTTGTAGTATTAGGAAGCACAGTCACAGAAACACTGATCTTCACTAAAGGTAAGTAAGTTTATTATGGCCAAAGTAGTTACACAGTTTATGAGTGGTTTTGAGCCTTGCCCGCGTAAGTAAGTTGCGAGTTCCACGGTTGATACAAGACTGAAGTTAGGTAGGTAATTAGGTCAAAGTAATATTAGTATGAATGCAGTAATAAGTGTATGACGCGTATGACGTCACGCAAGGTGTACGGTTCCGTACATACCATTAAGAATAATACTTTGTTCTCCCACGTGCAAATAATTATACGCGCGTCATAGATCATACACCTACCTATGATAACTATTGATAAGATTTTGATGCAAACCTGTAAATTTTTTTTTTTTTTATTTATTTATGCTTTTATTGCACAATTTACAAAAGTAGATGTACAATGAGGTGGACTTAATGCTAAGAGCATTCTCTACCAGTCAACCTGCAGGAGGTTCATCACATGATCATTGTGAAATCTCTTATCAGTTCTATCCTAAGTAAGGTTTCTTTAGCGTAATTTAGATATTATTTAAGCTTACATCTCAATTAATTATTTTACCACTTAGGTACCTAGTATTACCTACTTAATTTTAAATTCCTTTGGATTAAAACAAACCTACAAACGTTGTAAGTATATTCACATAAATGACCTATTAAACCATATCCATTTCTCCATTTCCAGATTAGGCGTATACCGCATATGCGAGCGCCGTGGCCTCACCACCACATCCGACGGTCGCACGTCAATCCTCGGCGGTGCCGCGGCGGCGGGCGTCGGCGGAGCGCTAGGGTCCGTCGCCGGAGCACCCTTCTACCTCGTGAAGACCAGGCTGCAAGCGCAAGCCGCGAAGGCCATAGCTGTCGGACATCAGCATAGTCATAGCGGGACGTTTAGCGCGCTGGGAGAGATCTTTCGGAAGGAGGGAATTAGAGGTACTTACTTAGCTATAAATAAATGAATGAACTTTTTCTTACTTGAGACTTCATAGTAAACCCTCCCCATTGAAAGAGTGTTATAAGTTTGACACAGATTCAAATACCAGTAGCGGTCTGTGTCCGAATGTGTGTGTATTTGTTCAGATGTTTTTGTTTATCGAAAAACTTACGCTGAGTTCCAGAAAGGAGCTTTAAGCTAATGCGACCTTAAATGAATTGCTGCCTTGCTTTGAAAGACATAGATTTAATGTCGACAATAGCTTAAAGTCCCTTTCTGCTACTCGGAATTAGTCATGTTTCATCATTATAGGTTTTAGACTTTCAGAAGTTGTTATAGGATTAGAAGACATCGGCATCGGTTTACCAAATAAGGAGGTAGTTATACATTGCCATCTACCGGCCACCAACTATAACTATTCTCCACTAAATGTAAATTTCTCTTACGTTCCAGGCATATTCCGTGGTGTGACGCCGCAAATCCCCCGCGGTATGGTCGGCAGCAGCTCACAAATGGTCAGCTTCGGGTTCGCCAAAGACTGGCTGCGAGGCCGCGGCTGGCTGCTGAATAACCCCGTGCTGCTGTCGTTCATGGGAGCCAACCTGGGCGGTTTGGTCATGACCGTCTGCTTGAACCCGTTCGACGTCGCTGCGACACGGCTGTCTAACCAACGTGAGTTGTTCAGACTCGATGACTTTGTGATTTGGTCGGTTTATGGTAGTATTTAGGTTTACGGTAGTTTTGAAATTAGGTATATACCTATATACAATGCACCTATACATTTGCGGTAGCGTTTTTTTAGTTTCGGTCCTCAATGCCGAACTTGTATAGGTAGGTATATTATCTTCAACAACCGTAACTAATATTGCGTGCATCTTATTAAATGTATATAGTATATTGCACGTAAGGCCCCGTATAAGATCTAAAATGCATTTTAAAAAATTTGGTCACATATGCAATAAACCTAAATTTAATTTTCAATTAAGAGCTCTACAAACAACGAAGGAGTTCACTAATTAAGTTCCTATTTTACTCTAATTTCAGCGGTCGACGCGCGCAACCGAGGCACCCTGTACTCCGGAATGGTAGACTGTTTCGTAAAGATCATCAGGAAGGAAGGAGTGTACGGGCTTTACAAAGGAGTAGGAGCTAATTACCTGAGGCTTGGGCCTCATACTGTGCTGCTATTGGTCTGTTGGGACCAGCTGAAGGTACTCGAACAATATCTGCGGGGTTGAATGCCAAGTGATGTTGAATTGAAAAGTGAGCGCGTCTGATTCACTTGTTATGTGAATAACGTTTAGAAAAGTGTGCATTTCTAGTGAAAGTTTAGTAGCTTATTTATTGGGAATAATGTTGGGCAATGGACAATTAATTCACAGGGTATATTTAAAACTGGGTTAAGAAGTTACAATAGTTAAGATTATATTAGCTGTTATGTTTGTATTAGATGTAAGAATAAACCTACAAAATACATATTTTTCTACCAATATTTTATAAAAAAACATGAATTTATTTGCACCTACTTTAGTTTTGTATGAGGGTAGTTAGTATAGTTAGTCAGATTTAAACTTATATGTATAGGTAACGGGTTGGCAGAACTAGTAATAAGTTAGTGAAACGAATTTATATTCCAAAAAGGCCTTTATTTTCTTTAGCACAACATTTGGCGATGTTAGCATTGCTAACGACTATTAAGACAGGCTCATAGTGCAAATAAAACTTATTCAGATTTACTTAAAGATATAAAAGTCAGGACTCATCACACTACATCTAATACTATTTTAAATTATGCGCTACTATTTTGTCCGATTAGATCTTAGACATACCTACTTAATAAACAATATTTAATTTGGTAAGGAAGTTTAAAAATATGTAATACACACTTGTGATTGAAATAGAATGCATTTACGTTCATTTACTTATTTTTATGCAATAAATGGCAAAATAAAACTAAATTAATTTGTCTTTTAGAAAGGCCGTTACTTCTATTTATACTTTCTTATGTAAAAACATAACACAGTCATGTTGAGCGGACTTCTTATCATATAAAATTACAACAGTACTCTGATACACTGAACTCAAAGACAAAGTAATTTTAACAATATAATTCAGATAATTGCTTTCTTGTTAAAAACAGAATATATCATTATAATTCTTTAATAAGCACACAAAATTATATAAGTACTTAGGGTTTTTTTACTAATTACAATTATTTTAAGTATCCGAGATTGCGAATAAAATTCATTTAAAACATTTAGATCTGAATAGGCATCATCTTTGTACCATTAATGGATCAATTTTTAAGGCAGAATTTACTTAGCTCGGCATTGATACATTTATAGACTTGTTATGGTCTATGTGATCACATTAAAAGTAATGCATAATGGCTACGTTGATAGTTAAAACATGTTCCAACACTCCATGTTCAACAACTTATTGTAGCAATACATTATGACTGTGTGTAAGTAAGGCTCTGTTCATACAAATCATGCGATTACATAATGTCAATATAACCCTACTAAGGCAAATCTGTGAAAGGTAAAATACGCTTTTAAATGGACGGTCGGAGCTGTGTTACCAGTTAAAAACCTTGTTTTGCCAGTAGAGGAGAGTTTCAGGAGCATCGCTACGCGTTATTCCGCAGCGGGTCACTAGATGGCGTTAGTTTCCTGCGGCTGAATATCTGGGCCACTTGCGCAGGAGTTTTGCCTTGGGTCTCCGGGAAATATAGTCTGGATAAGAAAATAAGGTTTTAATTTAAGAATACAGGAGTAAGATATCAATAAGAAATTCGAAAAAAATATTTTTTTCGATATAACTTTTCCTTAGAATACCGATTCAAGTGAATTAGTCTATGGATGAAGTATAATGCGGGTAGTTTTATGTTGCGGATTCTGGTTGTAATTAATTCTTTGATTCGGGCGGTCGGTTTTTTTATTTTAGACTCTCTTGCGCTTTCGCGATCGGATTAATTGCATATTTCGGAATACTTATGTATACATATGTGGGTTTTGTGATAAAATATCGCTACCAGCTGTTTGAATTTGGTGATTAAATTGGAAGAACCAGAAGTGTGAGTGATCAGGAAGGTTTTATCGGATATGTCTTCAAAGGAGCCCTACGCTACGCCGTCGCGCCAGCCTGGATAACTCAAGGTATTCCCTAACCTATTTATTTATATTCAATCAAATAAATATCAAACACCGGCGGTCTTATAAATTGACATCTCTGGCTAGTTAGTCAGTAAATAAACTAATGTTATCTGAATTGACGTAGTCCTATAATAAATAATACACCGTCTACTATATAAATACTTGTAAAATGCATGTTGCGCATTTGTTTGAGAAAACACTGATAGCAAAAAAGCCTGAACACATAAATTATTATCCTATAATAGCACTTTATTTGTAGAGATTGTGAGATAAATATTATCAGAGTATGTAAACCAGAAATACACAAATTAATATAGCACACAAAGGATAAGAAGGGGGTACCATAAAATAATTAAATACGGCTACTGCAATTACGGGTACTGTAGCGCTACTTTATAGATGCTGAAATCTAGCATTTGCTGATAGTTAGCTGACGATGATGATCGATAAGCAAACGTTTACCATCTCGGTCTCAGGCTAGCTACCTAAGGCAGTAAGTAGCTTGTGTCGAGAGATCATTTAAACTGCAAATCACTTAATCAGTACAAAGAGCGCGTCGGTGACGGCAGCTATCTAAGAGCACGTACAGTAAGAGGCAGATAAACCTGACCCCCCTCAGAAGCATTGTTACTATGAGAGGGGGGTCAGGTTTCTCTGCACTTGACCGTACATATAATTCTGAATCGGCTCGCAACATGAGTGACCTGGGTCGCAACATGCGCGCCATCTCGCTCTCTCCTATGTAACTTCAACAAGTGCGAGTGACTCACTTGAGCAGCACAAACAGCGCAGCAGTAACAGCACTGAACACGAGGAAGGAGTAGGGCCCCAGCAGCGCGCGCATCGAGGGGAAGCACATGCCCACCAGCAGGTTGCCGCCCCAGTTGGCGAGAGAGCCCCACGCCATGCCCGCCGGCCGGGGACCCACTTCGAACAGCTCTGTGGGGGGTAAGAGGGTTTATGATGTAGTGTGTTGACGGGTTTTTGCAAAAGTGGTATACTAAGACACAAGAAGACATAAAAAATACTTCTCCATAGAAACTTTGTTGGTTACTTGTCTTTATACTATAGAAAAGTTATTCTTTTAAATAACTGTCGTAGGTACTTAGCTTATGAAACTTAAGAAGGGAAAAGCTTTCTATCGAAGTCATTAGCGCAGTAGATAGGAATGCTGCATAGTTACGAACCTGAAGCAATGAAGTAAGGTATAGGTCCAAGCCCAAACCCGTAGACTAAGACATAGGACAGCACGGCCACCATGCACACAAACGGCATCCACGACACCGCATCCTGTAACAAGATGAAAAATATCATATTTTAGTCACCCGAATTCAGACAGCTATGCCATAGGTTAACTTAGCCACCGAATAAAATAAAACGTTGCTAAACGGATAAATTTATACATAATTATTTACGCTACGTATGACTGGTTACTTGGCGCTCTCCAACAAAACCCGAAGCCGGGTTTTTACTAATTACGTACCAATTTTCGTAAAAAAAACATACTCGCACATTTTACACTCATTACGTGTCTCTTTTTTGATAGGTCAAAAGTCTAGTGCCAAAATACTCACCAAAAACCTAATACTAGCGGCCAACAAAGCCAACAGGACAGTGGAAGACAGCACAGAGCCCAGCAACAGCGGCCTGCGCCCGAACTGCGGCAGCAGGCGCAGCATGAGCACCGCCGTGCACACGTTGATGAACCCGCAGCCGATGGTCAAGTCAAGGGTTACTTTAGAATGGCTGATTTACTTGAGCATTGCTAGAAATAGCCCCGATTAAGTTACGCCTCGAATGAACAATAAAAAAGGGCTGATTCATAAACGCTCGATTGACGGATTGCTAAATGGATACACTCATAAACAACTACGTTACAACACGGTTACCTGGCGTTCCACCAGCAGAAACTAGAAACCGGATATTCACAAATTGCTTACTGATATTCTCAGAAAAACATATTCGCATATATCTCACTCATAACAAAATACTCACCAAAAACCTAATACTAGCGGCCAAGAGAGCCAGCAATATGGTGGAAGACAGCACAGAGCCCAGCAACAGCGGCCTGCGTCCGAACTGCGGCAGCAGGCGCAGCATGAGCACCGCCGTGCACACGTTGATGAAGCCGCAGCTGATAGTCTAGTGTTACTTTAGAACGGCTGATTTTATTCAAGCAATGACAACAACAAAAAGAGCTGTTTAATACATGCTCGATTGACACATTGCTAGATGGATACACTCATAAATACCCAATTTATGACCCGGTTACCCGGTGTTCATACCAGCAGAAACCCAAAGACAGTTTTTCACAAGTTACTTAATGATTTTTGCAGAAATTAATATTCGCACATTTCACACTCACCAAAAACTTAATACTAGCGGCCAACAAAGCCAACAACACCGTGGAAGACAGCACAGAGCCCAGCAACAGCGGTCTTCTGCCGAACTGCGGCAGTAACCGTAGCATGAGCACGGCCGTGCACACGTTGATGAACCCGCAGCCGATGGTCGCGTACTGTGCCTGCGTGTCCGTGAGACCGGCTTGGAGGAAGATCGTTTGCGAGTAGTAGAATACCTGGGGAGAGAGATGGGGTATGTTATGTAAAGGGCGGTATAAGAGGGAGTATGAGAGGAGCCGCTCAGAGCGAGAAGCGCTAACAAGCTAAGGAGAATGAAGTTCGACCGGAGTCATGTTGCACCCCTCGGCCGGCGCCGCGCCCTCGGTACCGAGCAGCTCTAACTCGAGTATGATACCCTGGTATTATGATCATGGATTTTGCTGAACTGCTATACGGTAATATGCTGCTACAGCTCACGATATATTTCAAGATATCGGAGGCAGCCATATATATTAAGTATAGAGATAGCGTACGAGACACTATATTTATGTTTTCATTCGTTCAATCATTTCATTCATTCATTTGTTTATCATTATCTTACGGCATTGATCCCGCTAGTCTGCTGGCCGGCCTGCATGGCGCAGCACAGTATCAGCGGCAGGCGCAGGCGCGGGTCACGCAGCACTCCCACCATGCTGTACCCCTCGCCCCTCTCGCCGCCCCCCTCGACCGCCCCCTCGGATTCAAGTAGCTCTAGCTCGGGTATGATACCCTGGTATAACTAGTATGGATCTCGCGGATCTGCTAAATAGTTAAATGCTGCAGTATACTTAGTGTCAGGGTCTAATACTAGGTTTATAGCGGAAGCAACACAAGTGCTTCGATCTGTGCCATTTATGCACAATGTTCTGAAATACACTATAGATATTTTCATACATTCATTTGTATCTTACTGCATTGATCCCGCTAGTCTGCTGGCCGGCCTGCATGGCGCAGCACAGTATCAGCGGCAGGCGCAGGCGCGGGTCACGCAGCACTCCCACCATGCTGCACCCCTCGCCCCCCTCGCCGCCCCCCTCCCCCGCGCTCTCGGAGCCAAGTAGCTCTAGCTCGGGTATGATACCCTGGTATTCTTATTAGTACTACGATAAGCATATATACTAACTTAGTACCTATGGTATGGATCTCGCTGAACTGCTATATGGTTACATGCTTGGGTTCACGGTCTAATACGAGATACCAGAGCCGCAAATACATATCTATAATAGAAAAATAACCAAAATTCAGAACAGCATTCGCGACACTTTAAGTACATACTATTTATGCACAATTTTCTGAAATACATTATAGGTATTTTCATTCATTCTTTTCGTTTATTCATTTGTATCTTACGGCATTAATCCCGCTGGTCTGCTGGCCGGCCTGCATGGCGCAGCACAGTATCAGCGGCAGGCGCAGGCGCGGGTCTCTTAGCACTCCCACCATGCTGTACCCCTCGCCCCCCTCGCCGCCCCCCTCGCCCGCGCTCTCGGTACCAAGGAGTTCGAGCTCGGCTGTTAATACGCTGGCTGAGACGCCGCGCAGGCGGGATAGCTCTGGAATTAGAAATTAGTTATCTTGTAGGTCTTTGTTGAATGAGTTGAATTACATACTTACGAGTTCTTTTTGGTGCATTTGTAGTGTAAAGTTTGTGGGTCTAGAACCTGTAGTTATTATTTGTATAGTTTCTACTCTAATATACTGAAAAAAGGTTTTTAGGACGGATTATATCATGTTTATAAGGCGTTTGACATCCACTTCACTGGACTTATGGACTGGACAGGCGTTAAATTTTAAATTTGTAGTCCTTGACAGTCAGAAGTTTATTTGTGTGCTGTTAGTTCACTACCAGAAATGCAAAATTATCTTCTCAATATTTTCTTTAGACACATACAATAAAAAATGCACGGTTTTGGCTGCAGAAGGTTTATGAGTGCATATAAACAAATACAAACACCACTGCATCGTTGGTTTGTTTTAGGACTATCCTAACTAATTCTGGTTTGTGATAGGTAGGTATTAGTTAAAGATAGATAAGATAACATATTCAATATGTAAGCTTGCGAGTCACCTTAACCTTTGACTACCCCTTCGGGTATTACAGTCGTGAGCATAATATGTATGTATATACATACATAATGCAAATACATACCTTTAGATGCAACTGCTTCGTTTCTCTTAACTACGTATAAGTACTTTGGACTTTCTGGTAATATAACTAACAGAGGTAGACATATAATGACTAGAACCGCATACACGGCCAAGAGGTAAGGCCAGTCGTCAACACCACCTGTGGACAAAGAAATATCATCTTTAATCACATAACATTAAATCAACAAGTTAAACATAACATCAAGTTAAACAGCGAAATTTGCTTGATTCATGGGACCAAAGTGCACGGAAATGAATGAATAAAGCCAAGTTATTTCTTTATTAGAGCACAATTGGCTGGATCAGTAATCATATTGTTACAATTTGGGTATTTACTATGATTAGTACAACCGGCGGATGGATCTGCAAAACCTACATACATATGTACCTATTGATATTACACACTGATGCAGAGTCATAAACGTATTTTACTCTGTTTCCAGCATCCAAATGGTTATGAATTCTAAACTCCATGCTTCTTCTTCTTAGCGTGCGGGCGACGAACTAACAAATTACCTAAATCCGTAGGTAGTGGTCAATAGCTCCACGCAATACACATGTAAAATTAGAACGACCATCTCATCATCATCCACACACAACTCACCCAACAAGAAGTCTAAGCCCATGACCTGTCCCACCAGCACGCCGACATTGACCCCCATGGGGCAGGCCACGCCCATCGCGCCCGTGAGGTGTAGCGGGGCTAGCTCCGTGAGGTACATCGGGACTATACTCGTTGTTAGACCTGGCGGGGGTAAATGTGAGGTGATTATTTGTGGTAGCGATATGTCGCGAAAGAGTGGTGACAGCCAATAAATACAGGGCTATTACAAATTGCAGGTGGATAGGGATAGATATATTCAATGTTTGTGTCATAATTTAGTGTGAAAAACTTAGGATACCACACACATCTTATGAAAGAGTTAGGCAGTACCAGCAGTAAAAAAGTGATACTACAGCTGGACTGCTTTATCATCGTGGACGGTGAAATGAATAGCTAGTCTAAGTTGTCAGTGGCCTTTCCAGGGTGTGCTGGACATAGGTATACGGTTGATACGTCACATGATAGCCTTATTTCACCTCTAGGTAAGTGCCACCACACCTTGCCACACCAACTTGCCGCGTTAAAAGATATCCTGTCTATACAAACCTGAAGCCAGTCCAACGAGCAGTCGCCCCAGCAGCAGCATCTCCACTGAGTTGGCGGCGCGGCACAGCACGAAGTTCAACGACCCCGCCACGAACAGCACCGCCGTCGCCACTGACGCGTACTTCCTGTGACGGGAGCGAGTGAGTGAATGAATAAGTGAAAATCTGTTTTGACAAACAGTACACTTTATAATTATTATAAATGAGTGTATAACTTTTGAAAAGGTTAACCGAATTAAACATCAATAAACTCTCATACAAGAGACATTCGTATTAAAGGCAACACTACGGCTAACCTGCCGTCGCCACTAACACGTACTTCCTGTGACGGGAAGGAGTCAGTGAATGAATGAATGAAAAAGCGAAAATTCATTTTGACAAACAGTACACTCTGTACAGAAAATGAAGACATTAATATATTAACGTTGATGAACGCCGATAATTTATGGAAAATCACATAACTTTTCAAAGGCTAAACCGATTTTGATCGAAGATGGTTATGAACGTTCCCGATCAAGTAACCTCTCAAACATCAAAAGACATTTTTAAAACGGCCTAACACTTCACCTGCCAAGTTTATTCGCCATGACGGCGCCCATCACCGAGCCCGTGCAGCCGCCCACAATGAAGGCCGACACCACGGAAGCCCACAGCACGTTGAGCCATGCCTCGCTCAGAGCCGCGTCGTAGCGGGTGCTTACGGTCTCGTTGCAGAACTTCTTTATTACCTAGGTAGTAAGGATGAGATTTGTTAGATACAATTTCTTTATTACCTGGAATAGGGTGGGTTTTGTTAGAGTTGTAGATGGCGCCACCTGTGATGGCTATATAAGAGGTTATGAAGTGGGTGTTTTTGAAAGTTGGTGTAGCAGAAGTGTCCAGTTTTTTGTCAAAAGTAGAAATATATAGTAATTATTTAAAAATAACATTTACAAAACTTATTAGGAAGATTATTTTGAGTTCATTTTAGTATTGACGTGTTATAGTAGTTTTTATAATAACCGTAGATAGTGCAATAATTACAACATTAACACAGGCAGTGAGTGATTAAATGTAAGTGCGCGCTTGTCTACGAATTATATCGAGCCATTGTTTTAATACCGATGACAATGTAGTAGATGATCATAGGTTAGCGTAGATTGTAGACAAGGTTTTCTCACAGTTTATATCTTATGCAAGTAGTATGAGTATGTAGGTTTCGTAAAAACATGTAAAGGGCAAAGAATACTGACTCTTTGCCTTTTACAATGACATAATTAGAAAGTCAAATGTGTCTTGCTAGTTGCCATCCTGTAATTAATAAATAAAATGCTTGTAAGACGGTAATTAAACTAATTAAACACATTTATCTTTCATATCCGCTACCATAATCGCGCATTTACGCCAGAAGCAATGCATTTGTGAACTCTACTTTTCGATTTAAATAAATCCCCTTATTCATACATATACATAAAAATTACAGTGCTAAATCCACTGACCAAGTTACAAGAATGTAGATAAGTGATAAAATATCCGCCATAAACGGCCTTTTACCACATATCAACCTTAAAAAATAAGTAAATATTACCTCAGCTGGCGTGTTGACGACTCCAATGTTGTAACCTACGGGCAGCGACAGTCCCAGCGTGGTCACCACGCCGGCGAGCACCAGGTAGCACGACCATCCCGCCTTGTACTGCTGGCTTTGTGTTAACTGTTGATGCTCCGACGAAATCTGGAACGAAACATTTGGTGAATCGTAATTAAACAAAGAAATATAACGGGGGGCCTGAAGGAGTACTTAACAAATTGACGAATATTTACACTAAATGGCCGTACATCGTGCGCAAAACACGACTAACGAAACAACGAAACTGTAGACGAAGTCTCACAGAATCGAGTAATAGTCTAACAGTCACATTTCACACTTATAAGTCGCTCACACCAAAACTTACAAAGTCCTTAACCACCATCTTCTTAACACACATTATAGCTTGGCGCGACTAAAAAAGCAGGCGAGAAACACCGCCTCTGCTACCACTTCGCAGTAAAGATGGTAGCGATAGCAGTGACAGTGTCGACCACAGACGGTAGTACGGAGCAGAAGGCGAACACTATCCAGAACCAGTCGCAGAGCCAGCCGTCTACCACGAAGTAGGTGAGGATCACTGAAGCCAGGCCGTGGCTGCCGATCGCTGGTGCATGAGGTTAAGGAATCAATTGGTGGACAGATGGTGAATTGGAGTCATTTGTGTAAGTAGGTGCATTGGGAATTGGGATGCTATGCTACAATAGTTGGTATTATATGTAGATACATAAATAAATATCATATAAGGCTCTTAGAGACAGACAATAATTTTATTATAAGTAGACATATTAAACGAATACCAGTGGCTAACAAAGAGCGTAAAGATGAGATTGAATTGAGTTCAGATAGAGGTTGATTGCTATGAACGCAAATTCAATAGAGCTCATATTCGATGCCGAAATGGTTTATTTTGAAGATGATAAACACAATTTGACTATATCAAATGAATGATCTGATACTCACTATTCCATGTTTAATGGGCACCAACTCTTTATCGGTTATGGATTTTGAATCCATTACGTATCACCTTTATTTTGTCGCACTAAAAATTAAACAATGTGAGCCACCTGTGTCACCAGCCATCTACGCATAACGTTTCTGATAAAATATTTTCTTGATTTTGTTCAGTGTTATTCACACCAGATAAAAGATAATACTGATTTTATTGACTGTGATCAGGTAGTCTTGAGTTATTCCCGGGCAACAAGGAGGAAAACTCAAACAATTGTAAAAGTAACGTGAATGAAGGTACGTTTCCGTAATCGCAACATTCTAGGTAATTAATACACTAATATTATAAAGAATAAAATGATTGTCTGTTTGTAACGAATTAGATCTCTTTGGGTGAAATATGGCACCACGGGGACATAATGTAGTTACCTTTTACAGAGTGATGCTAAAGTGGTATACATATTAAACTGAAACAACTTTTGCTCTACCACTAAATTGGAAATTCGTTAAACATAATCCTCATAGGAAAAACTTTAAAAGAGAGGCAACGACACTCGCGGACAAACGTTACTTTATAATTAAGTGTGTTATTAATTATTAAGATAGTTTTGTTTGATCAAGGTAATATGGTGTGTAGTGTGTGAAGGTGTGATCGTAGAAAGATTGATTGAAACAATGGGTTCATAAATTATTGGTTTAAAGCTGATCTCTCTGAGACAGGCGCTCAATAAAATTTTATGGTTGAAACTTAAGTGATTCCTAAGTACACCTCTACCTACCTCGATATAAAAATTGTTAATTTACGTACTTTCAGACGAATAATCTAACATACGATATACCGAAAGTAAATAGCCAATATTAATTAATGAGTCATGCAATTATTATTCTATGAAGGTAAAGCCAAATATTAGTTTCTATAAACCGGCACACATAACAACATTATAGAAAGAAGGTTTAAAATTAAAGGTTATTCACAAAAAGGATACACAGTAGCGAGACAGAAGTGGAAAACATTGTTAGTCCGAGTATGAAGGTGGTGAACTCAAGGAGTATTAGAGCTATGGCGGCCCCGAAGCCCGCTACCAACCTGCAAGCATGCAAACAGATCACTATGGCACATACATAAAGTTATTTCAAGGTAAGCGACTACCTTTCGGCATCGTACACAACGGACGCATCGCTTTCAGTATTGTTTTAAAAAAACACATAAATGCGTCCACGATATCGACATGGCCGACGCCGTCTACACGGATCTTACATAAATTTATGATCCGACGTACGATGGCAACTTTAGACAGACGTAGCCGGTAGTGGTTAGATGAGGAAGACCGCGAATAGTGTTGTGGCGTTTCTTAGGAGGTCCAGCAAGTGGTTGTCCATGCGTAGTGTTCGTATTAAAATTATAGCAGTGATCCTCCTGGTAATAAGAGTCATGAAAAGGAGAACAACTGCCTTGATCCAGGCACATATCAGCCATGTTAGGAGTTAGGACGAGGACGCGACGCCAGAGTTTATGTATAGTCATAGAGAAAGCAATACTACATTCTATAGATAAATACGTGCTTTTAAAAAGTTAGGAAATAAATTATGATGAAATGAAATTTTATATGAACCGATAGGTAGTCTATAGGTTAATTAAATGCATTGTAGGTAGTGAAAAGCAAAGCTATAGCCACTTATCACAATAATAGACAAGATACCTACTTAGGTTGGTGTTGGTTTATCTTTCTTAGCGTTAACAATAGCTATGTGAGCTTAGTTAACATTGACCTAGCAGTGTGTAGCGTGGTATCATTATGTTGTTAGAGATACGTATTAAGTAGTCTTTAGTTTTGTTACTATTTTATTTGGATTTCTACCTATGCAGCTTTGCGTTTTTAAAAACGGCTAGATAAAAAAAATATTTTATAAAAATCTTGATAGTGAGATGGAAAAAATAACTTGATAGATTTGTCAGTGTTTGTCTGTCTGCCTGTCCGTCCGAAAACATTAGGGTTACCTACATAACTGAAGCATGGTATGAAGATATATGTACCTATGTTTTATGTATGTACAAAAGCAAAGAAAAAGCTTGAAAATAATTTATAGACTCAGAAATAGTGTAACCACCCACGGGTCTAGATCAGGAGGTTGACCTTTTATACAACAGACCTTTGTCTCATTATGCGGGCGAACCATGTCACAGTAAACACACACAACTGTTACGTACAAAAGCTAAAGACTGAACTAAGTAAATAATTTAAACACAACCACAAGCATTAGTAAACTCACCTTGACCGAGAGTACCATGTTTAAAGATAACATAAATACAAACTGAATACATTACTACTAGGTATTATGAAATCATTATAACCAACGTTTTAATTAACATGATAATGCAATAGAAAAGAAATAGGAACTAAAATTTAAATTCCATACTTCGCTAGAGGCCGTTGACCCCATTAATCGATCAAAGAGAACTTTTGAACTTAAATCCGGCGGGAAAATAATTTTGGTCCCGGAATCCCAGAAGTGTTTATTACAAATTGTGTGCACGGATTCGCGAAATTTGAATTTGAAATAGGAACCTCCCGTGTGACCAATCACGTGAGGGGACGAGTCGCCTGACCGCGGACGGACGTGTCAGGCCAACTGCCGCTTCTGCACCCGCGCACAGATATAATACCTATTGTTTTGTAAACTATTCACCTGAAACTGGCTCAAACTGGACCATTATGGCCACCGATTGTAGGGATGCTGCTGTCGATGTCCTTAACCCATAATCTCTGTTTATGGGTTTAAGCTTTTCAAAATAAATTATCATTGTAATGCATTTTTTGATATGTTGTTTACATCATGTTTTTTTTTATTTTTTTAAAGCCAATTTTTTTAATGCTTAATAAAAGCTGTTTTTTTTATTTATTTACATACATACATACAGTAAATAAATAAAAGAAACAGATCTTTATATATTTATCTTGATGACAGTATAAATAAACGCAATAATAATAATATGTACCTACTGATAAGGGTAAGACTATGGGTCAACTGCTAAATAGGGCAGATAAACATAAACAGAGAAAATGAGAATAACCAGCCCTAATGTGTTACTACCTCACACACACATCTCGAGACATAATTCATACACATTCCAATAACAATGGTGAAAAGACACCAAACAGTGGCTTCCCATGTGTAAGAATATCTTACAGATAGTCTATTCAGTCTTTACTTTCAGCACAAGTATTACTTATGTAATTGGAAGTGGCGGTATTTGAATCAAATACAAACATAACTGTGCGTTTATTTAATTGAAGTGTGCAATAGTTTGAAGTTACCTGTCAACTTTTAAATGGTTTATTTTGTAATTCTAAATAATAAACACCATGGTAGGTGATTTTCTTATAAATAATTTCATAAAACTCTTTTGATTTTCACCAAAATCCTAAGATTAATTTCTGTGCTTGTGAGTAATAGGTATTGCAGCTATGTAGTAAGTGCACTGGACCCCTGTACCTGCCTTGAATTCACAATAATAGTTTGGTAAATAGAATCTACATCATCACAATTATTCATTACCATTATCCTATGAGTAACAAAGCAGTAGTAAAGACAAGGGAAGCAGAAAAATTATTTAATATTTTCATTTTCTGTGTCCAAATTGAACCAATACACATTCATAAGTTGACCAATACATAATTTCAGGTGAGCACCAGTAGTTAATGGATTATAATTGGTGTAAAAATCTATTCTACATCCCTCCTAAGTGAATTTAAATTGAAACAGGTTTAATTAATTATCTAACCATAATAAACTAGACCCTAATAATATTAATTAGGAACCTACTAAATAACCTAACATGTAGGTATACAATAATACACACTTCAGTATTATTCAGTTGGTTAGTCTCAAAAACCTACTATTTTGTAAGCTACTATCTATTCTATCCTCTTGAAAATATGATATCAATTTATTTTGTAAAAAATGAAGATGAACTACGAGAAAGCGCATTGCGGACGTTCCACGCCTGGTGATCAGCCTATAGATTTACGAAGGCAAATTATGACTTAAAATCACTTATATAAACTATATGCTGGGCAAGCAAGTTCAATAAACTAACAGAGATTCAATTCCATGCTGGTCAGTGTTGTAGAAACTTACCGGTCGTGATAAATCTGAAGATAATTGTTGTGGAACTGACTTGGCAAACAAAGTTTCACACTCCTCTGGCTCTCCCATAGCAAAGTTATCATCACACATAGGTGACCGGTTAAAGTTAAGAATCTTGCGGGAATTAGAGTATGGGCCCCTCTCATACCGTTCAGTTACAAAATTCAATAAATTTACGCAGGAGATTTACAACTATAAATTCCGAGAGAAATTAATTAAATTTTGTAACCATGCCAACAAAATACTCAAGACATACGTTCCTTTTTCAGCAGATTTGTTCTCCGATTTATGTATGAACTATGTATTTATCTGTATGATTTAATTATTTCCTATCATAATTTAAAAAAATTAAGTAATTGTAATTGTTATCAACGATTTTTAATATTGGTATTTTGTAAATTTATTTTTATTAATATTGAAAATGTTATGATTTAGAAATTCGTTTGTGTAAAATGAATAGCAATGAAGTTTGATCACGTTCAAATATCATTTCGATCTGAAATGAATTCGTAATAAGTATTAATCTCATCTTTTTCTTGTACTTATTACACCAAAAAGATACTTTCTTGATTCTTATATTATTTAATATCTAATGTGATGAATATTTGATTGCTTTTGTTATTATTTCCTGTATTTCTATATAACATTTTATTGTAATTATTAGAAACGCTATTAGTTTTTGAACACACTTTAATTACCGGCAAATGTCATGTCACGTCCAATGCTTGTGTTTTTGTAAAATTCTTATTTATTCGCGAATTACAGAATCAATTTTACACTAACTACATAAATGAAGCTTTTAAAGCCTAGCTGGGTAAATCACGATGGTAAGTTAATTCGTAAAGTGCTGCCGTTCTTCGGACTGAATTCTGAATATTTTTTGTGGTCAAGTTGTATTCAGACCTTGAAACTTTCAGATAAACCTATATTCTCTGTGGATATCCACCCGGCTGGGAAGCGGTTTGCCACCGGCGGCCAGGGCGGTGACTCTGGCAGGGTTGTGGTATGGAACCTCAACCCGGTCCTCTTTGAATCAGTGGAAATGGACCCCAATGTACCAAAGATGCTGTGTCAAATGGACAACCACTTAGGTGAGCCAAGCCCACTGTTTGCATCTTAGACTAAAATAAATATTTTTTTTTACATAAATATCACCATACCATCTAGACATAGTGAAATTATCCCAGTAATTATAGTTAGTACTTAATTAATTTCCAGCATGTGTGAACTGTGTGCGGTGGAGCAACAATGGCCGCTACCTGGCGTCTGGCGGTGACGACCGGTTGGTCATGGTGTGGGCGCTCAGCGGAGCCCCTCCCAGCATGGGGAACATGGTGAAAAACTCAGAGACTTGGAGATGCGTCTCCACATTACGAGGACATGCAGGTAATCATACTGCTGGAAAGAAAAAATATGGAATTGAAAGTCTTGTCAAAATGAGGTTATAATGCATAAGCTTGCCTGATTGATTTGAACTTAAGAATGTATAAAATGAAGAGAAATTATTATGTATCTAATTTATTAGTAGTGTGGGCAGTCTGCAACTTTAGATATTCTGACTGGCTTATCCTTTCACCACAGTGACAAACCATGCATGTGTTCTAGTGTCTTGTGTTTATCACTGACAACAATTTACTATAAAATTTTGTAGTTATTTTTATTTCATTTTATAAGTTTGAAAATGTAAAATAAAATATTTATAATTATCTTTTATCCTCCCAGGTGATGTGCTAGACCTGGCCTGGTCTCCTCTGGACAAGTGGCTAGCGAGCTGCAGCGTGGACAACACAATCATCATATGGAATGCGGAGAAGTTCCCCAACATTGTGTGCGTGCTCGCCGGACACACTGGTTTAGTCAAAGGAGTTGCTTGGGATCCTGTAAGTCTATTTTGTGTACATATTAAAGTGCCATAAATATATTCCTTCCAGTCTACCTTTAAGTGTTACCCATTCAAAAGGCGCCTATATTAAAAATTACTAAATTAGCTATTTCATAATGTAAAATCCTTTGTCTCAATTTCAACTATATTAACTATTGGTTTCCGAAATATTCCATATTCCCAATTTATGTTTTGTCGGTGTTGAAAGAAATCGCTACCATTATCATAATAAAGGTACCTACAGTAAGTAGATTTATGTATAATAAATAATGTTATTTTAATATCGGAAACACACTTTACAGAAAGGAGTCACGTTACCATTCCAGGCTTCGCAATCTACTCTACAAACCACCCGGACGGGACCGCTCATGGTGGAACCGCAATATTAATCAAAACCTGCATAAAACATCATGAAGAACATGCATTCAGGACTGATCATATTCAAGCTACCACAGTAACTGTCGAGAGTAAGGACGGCAGCTTCTCCATCTCATCGGTACACTGCCCGCCCAAACACAAAATCAAAGATCATCAATTCAGTCAATACTTCTCTTCTCTGGGCAATCGCTTCTTGGTGGGTGGCGATTGGAATGCCAAACATACCGACTAGGGCTCACGTCTTGTCACTACGAGAGGCCGAGAACTAAAGAAGTCCATAGAAGAAAACCATCTTATTCCAATGTCTACTGGCGAACCAACACACTGGCCGACTGATCGCAACAAACAACCTGACCTAATAGACTTCTTCGTGATAAAAGGTATTTCACAATATTACTTTGATATTAAATCGTGCCTAGACAGCTCT
This sequence comes from Plutella xylostella, assembly GCF_932276165.1. Classification (NCBI taxonomy): domain Eukaryota; kingdom Metazoa; phylum Arthropoda; class Insecta; order Lepidoptera; family Plutellidae; genus Plutella; species Plutella xylostella. The sequence continues at coordinate 8,541,268 of NC_063990.1, forward strand.
TCCGGTCACACTCCAGTCATAGTAACCATGAGCTCTACCTTAATCAATTGTGAAGACTCACACTATTTGCATAATCATAAGACCGACTGGGAAGCATTTCGTGAATACATAGACAAAAATATCGAGCTTAAAATTCCTCTCAAATCAGAAGAGGACATCGAGATAGCTACCAAGTACATAACATGTCTCATTCAAGAAGCTGCTTGGAAAAACACCCCCGAATTGAATGATGTTAAAAGAGAGCGCTTCAACCTTAATGCAGATCTAAGAGAGAAAATAGCGGAGAAAAGAAAGCTGCGAAGAATATGGCACACAAGTAGGCATCCGGATGATAAGAAAGCACTCAACAAAGCTTGTCTCCAGTTGAAGATGGACATAGCCTCTCTAAAGAACAAAACTTTTCAAAGCTTCGTTGAATCGTTGACTCCAGATAAATCATCAGAATATTCCCTGTGGAAAGCAACGAGGCATCTAAATCAGCCGATGAACTGCAAGCCTCCTCTGAAAAAGACCGATGGTGAATGGGCTAGATCCAGTCAGGAAAAATCGGAAGCTTTTGCTCTACACTTGGCGGATGTCTTCAGCCCTAATGCAGCTGCTGACGGCATTGATGAAAGCTTTATCGAATCTTTACTCGCCCAAGACCTTAGAGATGACTCATCGATAAAACTTGCGACACCACGGGAAGTGTGGTCTCAAATAAGATACCTAAAAACTCACTCGGCTCCTGGCTTCGATCTAATAACGCCAAAAATTCTAAAAGAACTTCCCAAGAAGGCAATCGTTTTCATAACTATACTAATTAACGCAATTCTAAGGATGTCTTACTTCCCCCAACACTGGAAAGTTTCCCAGATCTTAATGATCTACAAACCCGGAAAGCCAGCCAATCTGGTAACGTCTTATCGGCCAATAAGTTTGCTGCCCATCATTTCAAAGATTTGTGAGAGGATAATCCTACGCAGATTGTCTCCTGCTCTAACCGAGAATAAAGTAATTCCAGACCATCAATTTGGATTTCGGTCAAGGCACGCTAGTATAGAGCAGGTTCACAGAGTCTGTGGAAAAATCAGAGATGCGCTCGAAAACAAAGAATATTGCTCAGCAGCATTTTTAGACATCCAACAGGCATTTGATAGAGTCTGGCACAAAGGGCTACTATTCAAGGTCAAGAAATATCTTCCTCACGCATTCTTCGGGCTGATCCAATCTTACCTGTGTGATCGAGTTTTTCACGTAAAAGAAAACGGTTCCATGTCAAGATTTTATGATATAAATGCAGGCGTGCCTCAAGGGTCTGTTCTTGGACCTACGCTCTACTCCCTGTATACATGCGACCTTCCAAAAACTAACCATACTCTGACTGCAACCTACGCTGACGACACTGCGATTTTGGCTAATAATTCAGACCCCTCCATGGCCTCGTTTCTACTGCAATCTGAACTGGACCAAATAAGCAAATGGTTAAGCGTATGGCGTATAAAATCTAGTGCCTCAAAATCAACCCACATCACATTCACACTGAGGAAAGGAAATTGCCCTGAAGTGAAGCTGGCAGGAGATCCACTCCCACACTCTGATTCTGTCAAGTACCTGGGAATTCACCTGGACCGCAGACTGACCTGGAAAACGCACATAAAAAAGAAAAGAGATGAGTTAAACCTGAAATACAGAAGTCTATGGTGGCTGCTCGGAAGAAAGTCAATGCTATCTTTAGAAAACAAACTTTTAGTTTACAAGACTATTCTCAAGCCAATATGGACATATGGCATTCAGCTCTGGGGCAGTGCTTGTAACTCAAACATAGAGATTCTACAACGATACCAAAACATACTTCTGAAATCCATATCGCACGCTCCTTGGTTTATTACCAATAGAGAAGTCCACGAGTTCCTAGGAATGCCAACTGTTAAGCAAGAAATAGCTACATCATGCTCCAAATATAAAATACGCCTGGACAATCATCCCAATCCCTTGGCACAAGATCTCCTTCTACACAGCCACAAACGTCGGCTTAAACGTCATGCAATACTGGAGCTGGATGAAACCTTTGCTTCCTGCTGATTGAAGAGTACTTGTCACTGGACAAGTAACTCTAATCGCCTGATACCTCCATCAAACCTGCTTATGGTTAAGGAACCGATCGCAGATCAAAATCACAGAAAAAAAAAAAAATGTATAATAAAGTTATTTTAAGTTTATTTTGTGTATATTTCAGGTTGGAAAGTATTTGGCATCACAGTCGGATGACAAATCTCTGCGAGTGTGGAAGACTGCGGACTGGGCGCAGGAGTCCATCATCACAGAACCGTTTGAAGAATGTGGAGGTAATTAAATTAAGTACATAATAATAAAGTTTTTTCCATAAAACACATGTTCATTCAATGTTAGTAGACATTAGAATAAATGACTGTCAATATACATATAAGCAAGTGTGTAATTGGATAACATTAGATTGGATTATACTAACAAGCCCATGGTGTTAGAGAACCACACCTCTTAGTGGGTCACACCGGAAAAAGATCTGTATAAAAGTCTTTATACAGTAAACATGTAATTATGTAGAGGTGACCCAAAACACATATCTCATCCTAACTAATATTATAAATGCGAATAAACTGTGTCTGTCTGTCTGTCTGTCTTCCTGTCTGTCTGTTACTCTTTCACGCCAAAACTACTGAACGGATTTGAATGAAATTTGGTATACATACGCTCTAGAGTCTAGACCCTGGGAAAGAACATATGCTACTTTTTATACCGGAATTCCCACGGGAAAACTTTAAGGCGAGTTAAGCGCGCGGGAACAGCTAGTCTTTTTATATCACTCTACTCTAACATTATGTCTGGACTGAATATTTTGACCTGAATGTGTGTTCGCAGGCACGACGCACGTGCTGCGGCTGTCGTGGTCTCCGGACGGACAGTACGTGGTGTCCGCACATGCTATGAATGGAGGCGGGCCCACAGCGCAGGTTAGTGGCTACTACTTGTGTCATTGTAATGGAATCTTGTAGAAATCATGTTATGATGTTCTTTGGACGACACCTTTGCTTCCTGCTGATTGAAGAGTACTTGTCACTGGACAAGCAACTCTAAACGCTTGATTCCTCCAGCAAACCTGCTTATGGTTAAGAAACCGATCGCAGATTAATAACCACAAAAAATATAAAAAATGATGTTTTGCTGAATCTGTACGAATAAACAAAAAGCTAGCAATGAGAAGCGCGTCTAGAGTGAATAGCCAGTCAGTTGCTGACTGCTACAGTTCATACGTCACTCGAGGAGGGTCCCTTTGTGCACATAAATAAGCAGGATAAAGCTATCATCATATTCTAACCATAATCAAACGATGTACATATTTCAATCCTTTCCCAACTAAATCCACAACACTATTCTTCCTCATCCAGCAATCTGTCTAAGATCGTAGGTCCGGTGGGATCGGAGGGCATCCCACGCGACGCTTTCCTCTTCATGATAGATAAACCTTTATTATATTTATATTCACAGGTGGTGGAGCGAGATGGCTGGCGATGTGATAAAGACTTCGTTGGTCATCGCAAAGCAGTTACTTGTGCAGTAAGTATCCATTTTCTTTTTGGTTCCGCTAATTTGCGATGTAATACTTTTGCAGAAGGATCTTTCACAGGTTTTACAATGGAGTATCGTGAACAAATTACCTCTGAACACAAAAAAATGTAAATATATATCTTTACAAAAAAAAAACACCAATTTTAGCTTCTTATGGACTAGACGGGAAAACACTCGATAAAGTTACAGAAATAAAAGACCTGGGGGTTACTATTGATGATCGCTTAACCTTCAATGTCCATACTAATAATATAGTTAAAAAAGCCTCGCTATGTTAGGTTTCATATGGCGAAATTGCCGTGAGTTCAGAAATGAAAATGCTCTTAAAATAGCTTATTGTGCATTGGTCCGTAGCTCTCTAGAATCCTGTTCTACCATTTGGAACCCTCACTATAATTGCCATATAGAAAGAATTGACCGAGTACAAAGACGTTTTCTATACTATCTGAGTGGACATCAAGGCAAACGTGGCGCATTACTACGAACGATTACGTTATTTTAATTTACTTTCACTAGAAGATAGACGTCGAAACGCTGATCAGATATTCCTCTACAAAATTTTCAACAACAAAGTGATGTGTCCTCTTCTGCTTTCTAAACTTAACGTAGTTGTTCCGCGTCGTGGTGCTCGCATTGCAAACTATCGTCCATTTTATATTCGTGCTGCAAAAACTAATGTTGGAAAATTCTCAATTTTAAACAGAATATGTAGACAGCATAACAAACTTTTTGTAAAAGACCCGCAAAAATTTGATCTGTTTTTATGTCGTATAGAAAAATTAAAAAAAAATCTTTTATTAAGTACTTAATTCATAAAAAATTAATGTAAATTTTGTTTTTGTAAAATGTTTAGTTTTAACTTGTATAAACTTAAGTTATATGCCGGCTATTAGTGCATAAGTTTTGCTCGATTGTGTTGTAAATGCTGTGTTTTTCTGTAATTGGATGCCCACTGTGGCATGTATTGTGATGTTTTCTTTTTATAAATGTAAAGTGCGTGTCTGTTGAAAAACCTAATAAATAAATTTCAAGATATTCGCTAACAAATAATAAATACAAGAAAATTTTGGTAAATGGCTGGAGTTAATTAACATATTTTTTGGATTACGAAAATGCCAAAAACTCTACAGTGTACAAATTCCAGTTCAGGTGGCATAAACTTTCTTCTTAGCACAACTCCTCCTCGTTGATCATCTTGTAATAGACCTCTATATTATTACTTGTCTGAAACATATAAGTGAAAACTTGTAATTGGAAAATAAATTAGCTGTAAGTTTTCCTGTTATAAAAAATAAATAAATAAAAATTACCTTACACCGACCTAATAATAAACTTGATATATTCCCGCAGCGATTCAACAGCAACATCCTCGTGAAGGAAGGCAAGAAGTGTTGCTGCGCGGCGGTGGGCTCGAGGGACCGCGCGCTGTCCATCTGGCTCACGTCGCTCAAGCGCCCCCTGGTGGTGGTGCACGACCTGTTCACTGACAGCGTGCTCGACATCTCCTGGAGCTCCGACGGTCAGTGCTAGTGTACACATAACTAGTGTCTAGCCTCGCAGAGCCACACGTAGTGACACTAGGCACCTATCTAGAGACGTATGTGAGAGAGAGACAGTAGCGTGTGTGAGTGAAGGACGGCAAGAAGTGTCCATCTGGCTCACGTCGCTCAAGCGCCCCCTGGTGGTGGTGCACGACCTGTTCACTGACAGCGTGCTCGACATCTCCTGGAGCTCCGACGGTCAGTGCTAGTGTACACATAACTAGTGTCTAGCCTCGCAGAGCCACACGTAGATATTTATATTTACGGCCTTATTCATAAAAAAACCTTAAAGTAGGTTTACTGAGCTCAATAGCTACGGAACACTTTAAGCCTATTTGAGGTTTCATAAAAATCTCTATTCATAATCGTTCCGTAAACCTTCAATAACTATAGTGATGCTAATAGATTTCACAGACCAAACATTTTGACATTTACCCTATTAATTTGCCGGTCTGACGAATCCATAAACAAAAATAGCGAAAACTTTCATTCATTTATCAATCTCTATTATCTATGTTAGCCACGGCGCGGCACTTAAAAAAGTTTACGTTGGCTTAAAGGCGCAGTGGCCAAGCCAAAACCCACAAAAAAAAATATAAATATTTACGTTACCATGGCAACTTATTTTCAGCAAATATTAACTCACAACAAATGTCAAATCGTCAGTAAAGCAGAACAGCTGTTGACCGGCCGCCATGTTTTTGTACAATAGGAGGTTTACGGAAGGTGTATAGTAGGGTCCAGCCAACTTTAGCATATCAAGGTTTTACGAATCAGTTGGAGAGTTCTTTAGCGCTATTGATCGTTTATGAATAAAGTTTTTTTGACATTTGCTTATAGCAGGCATATAGGTCTCCCGTAACTTTTTATGAATAAGACCGTTAGTATCTATCTATCTATGTATTTGTGTAGATCAGTGATGCACAGACCGCGGCCCGCGGACCGCATGCGGCCCGCCGGTCGAATACTGGTGGCCCGCCGACAGCATAAATAATACTCTCGTACATTCCAAAAATACAATACAATCATTTTCAGAATTATAAGAAAATGGCTGAAAAATCCAACAAAACTGCGATTAATTCCAGTTATGTAGAAAAGTTGGATATTGTGATTCAATATTTTCAAGACAGATTTACAGAGTTTAAAAAGTGAAACCTGTGATGGACATATTCAGCAATCCTTTCACGATTTCAGTTGAAAATGCGCCAGAGTCAATGCAGTTAGAAATTATCGACATTCAAAACAACCAAGACTTACGCAACAAATTGAACGAAGGAGACTTGATGATTTTAATAAACTTTTACCGATGCATTGATAAAAATGTGTAACTACAAAGAGTTGCGTAAAAACGCTCTAAAATGTGCCAGCTTATTTGGTTCCACTTATATATGTGTCTTTTTATGTGTTGAAAAGAAGAAAAAAAAAAAAACACGCACTCACACCTTGTACTAATGTACTCCCTTGCGGGGTAGGCAGAGGTGCATTGCTGCACCCACTTTTCGCCAGAGTGTTATGTTAGTCCCAATGTAATAAGGGGCGGGCCTATTGCCATTTTACGGGCACATCCATGACCCGAGAACAAATATCTGTGTTTAAACAAATATCTGCCCCAGCCGGGAATCGAACCCGGGACCATCGGCTCAGTAGTCAGGGTCACTAAACGAAAAGAAGAAGAAATAATAAAAAAGATTGTAAGCACTGTGCTGTGCCACGCTTCAAATAAATAAATTATTTTTCAATTTTAATACATTATTATCAATTCTTTATTGTCTTTAATTACCTTTACATATACTTCCGGCGGCCCGCCATCAGTTCATAATTTGCTCGAGTGGCCCCTAGTCTTAATAAGTCTGTGCATCCCTGGTGTAGATATATCAGCTGTCCGACACCCATAACACAGGTTCTGCCTAGCTTGGGGTCGGATGGCCGTGTGTGAGATGTCCCCACATATTTATTTATTTATTTAGACAGTAGCGTGTGTGAGTGAAGGACGGATTAAATTGTAAACGCAATCAATTTAATTTTCAGGACTGAATTTACTGGCGTGCAGCTCCGATGGATCAGTGGCCTGCATACAGTTCACAAATAAAGAAATTGGGACACCACTGACACTGGAAGAAAAGGTAATATTTTGGAAACATTTGAACTCTTAATTAAGGTAATGTAGCAGTGAATAAAGCCAACTGTAAAAAGTTAAATGCAGGTGCCTATCGTAAGCCCAAAATAGACAACATAACCTGCAGCCGTAAAAAATAAAAACTTAATGGGTACCTGAGTTATCTACAAACTATGTACAATACTAAAACTTATAAAACTTTTTTAACTTCAACTTCCAGAACGCATTCTACGAGAAGATCTACGGCAAGTGTCTGTCGACCGAGTCGACGTCACTAGCGGGAGCCAACCTGCTGCTGGAGTGTCCCGAGATCATGCTGGCCAGGGAGACCTGTGTGAAGGACGACCAGAAACTCACGCCGGTAAGTTAATCATTATCATCGCAACCGATGTCCTGAATTAAGCCAGATAGATAAGCTTATCAAAGCCTTTTGTGGGCTGGGAGACACCGGATAGATGTATGTAACATCACCAGATTAATCATCCACTGAAGGCAGAAGGTGTATTTCAAAAAGCGTCACAAGGGTTTATCCCAGGTTGCCATATATACAGTTATGATTATGTGCGCCGTATTGAGTCCGGTATAGCAGAATAACCCTTTATAATAAAGACAAGTATGCAATAGAGGTATGTAATGTCTGTCGACCGAATCGACGTCGCTCGCTGGAGCCAACCTGCTGCTGGAGTGTCCCGAGATCATGCTGGCCAGGGAGACCTGTGTGAAGGACGACCACAAACTCACGCCTGTAAGTTAATTGTTATCATCATCGCAACAGTCGCCCAGAGTGGATGGATAAATTGTCTTAAAGTCCTGCTGGGGGACGCTGAGATAAATGTATGTTGTAATAATCATTTCCTTCCTTCATTGGAAGGAGAGCCGTGCCCCAGCAGTGGGGACGTGATGGGGCGTGATGAATAATGATCTACTGATGGAAGAAGGTTTATAACAAAGAAAGTTACAAGAATCTATCCTAAGGTTTGCCCTCATTCAATAACTATGCTGCAATGATGATGTAGTGCCGCATTGTACGCTAATCATGTATATTAGCACAATAGCATTTAATGGACTCGAATCCTTGCATAATAATCCTAATTCTGGCTCACTATATATCCATTCCTAACCAAAACCCCAATTTACATCCACAGACAAAACCCCAGCCCACTACACCAACATCACAAGGCGCCCTCCCAGCCTCGTCGCCCATCACTCCGCTGAGGCCCATGGACCGGCAGATCGAGACCAGGACGTCGGACGGCAAGCGACGCATCACGCCCGTGTTCATACCGCTGTCGCATGCGCTGGATCCTAAGTAAGTGATATAATTTAATTTTGTACAAATTTTGCGAAAGTCTAATAAACTACGTTTTATTTGTAAAAGGCCCTTTTAGTCTAGGCCAGAAGAAAGATGGCATGAAATTCAAGGATATTTTAAGTGGTTATTAATTTGCAATAGATTAATAGCGACCGAGTGACACAACGCGCATAGTATTTTTACCCTTCCCGCACCTTTAAAGGGATTTAAAGAGTCTTCCATGATCATTGATCTAGGTGTAAAATTTATTTATATTTTTGTGTACCGGAAATGCCACAATACAGCCGCTCCAATAAACACACCTTTTACTTCCAGTGAATCCCTGGGCTCAGCTCCAGTAGGCTCTGAAGGTTGTTTCTCCACGTCATCTCAGAGCAAGTCCCGAATCCGAGTGGAGCGGCGGGACGACATCGTCATACACCCTAATGTGAGCAATCATGCCACGCCCAAGGCCGATGATAAGTGAGTACACAGTTGAACTTCTAGCCTAGCCAAAAAGTTCCAAATGATACCAACAGATGGCACTGAAGCAAATACACAATACGCGGTAGCTGCCCGCCAAGCCCCGCATTGGCTTGGTCGGCGGCTTCCTACTTTTTTCAGTAGAAGTGTAGCAACATCTTTGTATGTCCATACTGTTGATGGTGACTCCGACGTGGTTCACATAGGATTGGGAGCGCTGCACAGCATATAATCAGAAATATTAAACCCACTTTTCGTCGATGTTAACGAAATGAAGACGCAGAAGTACTTATTAACACTGGTCCAGACCATAACAACCATGATTTTCAAATTTCAACATCAGTCACATGTTTCCAATATGTCTATCTAATATTATAACCTCTCCCCATTTCATCCCTAGTGCACTAGACCAGCGTCTCCGCAAGCGGCCTCACGCCCTACCCGGTCCGGGCTGCGAGGCGGTGTCCAAGCGAGCCCCGCCCCCCGCGCCGCTGGCCCCGCCCCCCGCGCCGCTGCCCGCCCCCGCATTGGGCGCCGCCGGGCCGGTTGTGAGGACTGCTGGAGCGAGACGGGTGCAGGTATGTTGCTGTCTCTTTCAGATAGATTGGGAGGCCTGGTTTGGTTGGTGATGACTTGATTGTAGATGTGAGCTTAATGTCTAGACTGTTCTGGACTGATCATGAAAAAAATGTTTCAGATTTTATGACCAGTTATGTTTGAAAGTGATGTTAAGTTTACAATACCGAATATTGTGAACATCAACTAAATCCAGTTCATTAGTATTAATATGAAATAATTTACATAATATCTTAACCATGAACGTTTTTCAGTAATAGGAGTTCTCTATAAAAGCTTTTGAGTAATAAGAGTTCCGCTTTAGTCCCTTCCTGCGCTATTGCACCCTATTTAAAAATCCAAGATTTAGCTAATAGAACTAGGGTTATCTTCGATATAGGGCTGACATTAAATACCATTCACCTACAAAACTCTAACGCTGAAAACAGAAAGGGACTTTAAGCTAATGCCGACCTTAAATGTATAGCTGCCTTGCTTTGACAGTATACGGACAGAAAGAGACATGCATAGATTTCATGCCGACATTTGCTTAATGTTCCTTTCTGTAACTCAGCGTAAACTAGCCTTCTCACAGTGTATTATTATCGCAGGTGGTGAACAACGCGTGCAGCACGCCGTACGGCGCGCTGGCGCGGCTGCAGCTGCTGCCCAGCAACTCGCCCTCCAACGACCCGCTGTGGGAGACCTATCTAGGTACCCTCACTGTTGTTGCTATAATAGTTACTATGTGACATGAAGCTCACACCCGTGGCCAAGAGGCATAAGCAGATATTCTTGGACAAAAATGCCTAATCAGGTTTGGTTGACTAGTAGATAAATAAGCTCTGTATAAAATATAATACACGAATGAGCAATGAAAACGTTTCAATTACTTATGGAACGTCAATGGCAGGTGGAACTTTTTTAATTGCCCGTGAGTGTAATAATAAACTTGTTGGATTACATGAAAGAAAATATCATGACAAAGTGGACTAAATGAGGGTATGGCAAAGTATAGGGGAAAATGGCGTGACATGACGCGCAAAGCTGACCCTAAATAAGGATAAGGCTTGGAAGAATAATAAAAACTTATTTTTTCAAATTTATAATTACACATATTACACCCACACCTGTTCACTTTATTTACACATTGCTTCACACAGGTTCGAGTGTAAACTGCATAGCTTGCGACGCGCGCTACGTGTGCGTGTCGTGTGAGGACGGCTCGCTGCACGCGTGGCGCCTGCACGGGACCAACGCCACGCGAGTGTTGCCGCCTGTTGGTGAGTGTGATGTGTGACGAATAGGATTTAAGATTGACTTAGGAAAAGTGTTATGGAGGGAGTGTGAGGTTTGTCTGGAGATAGGATATATTTACTTAGCAAAAGTGATATGGAAAGAGCGCGAGGTTTATTTGAAGGATTGTAAGAGGACTGAGGTAGGTTTGAGAGAACTAAGGCTATTGACACCTCCGTCATCCGTTTATGAGGTTCTTGAACAAGCAAACACAGCATCGGTAGCCCTGGTTCGAGTGTGGGCTGCACGCGTGGCGCCTGCACAGGTCCAATGCCACGCGAGTGTTGCCTCCTGTTGGTGAGTGTCTTATGTGTCGAATAGGATTTACTAAATTTTATGGGTTATGTGAAGAGTGCACGGGGTTTCTCAAAAGGATTGTAAGAGGACTGAGGTAGGTTTGAGAGAACTAAGGTAATTGACACATCTTTTGAATAACGTATAATCGTGGATGAGGTTCTTGAACCAACAAACGCAGCATCAGTAGCCCTAGTTCGAGTGTGAACTGCATCGCGTGCGACGCGCGCTACGTGTGCGTGTCGTGTGAGGACGGCTCGCTGCACGAGTGGCGCCTGCACGGGACCAACGCCAACGCCCGCTCGACTACGGACGCTTCTGAGATGAGAAAGAACAAGAGCAAACGCAGCGTTTTCGATTAAGAACTATTCAACAATGTCATGATCAGATTGTAACATATGCCTCTCCCAAGCGCCACAACTCTTTATCCTCGGCCATCCTTATCCAGCCATTACGTGGAATATCCAAAAATCGCCCGTAAAAAGTTTTTATGACGAGCTGAGACATTCCGTTTTAGAAGACTAGTTTTAATTTGCAATATAAGTACTGATAATTGATTAAACCGTTTCCCCACAGCCCTAATGTCCAAAGCAGTAAAGCTGACCCTAGCATCGGACCAGCTGGCGGTGGTGACGACGGCGGCGGACCTCGCCATCTGGGACCTCGCCAGCACGCACTGCGTCGTCAAGCCGCTCTCCTTCAGGAATCTACTTACGCATGGAGGTACGTGGATATTATATTCTTTATCTTCGTAATGGTGGTTATCATCATAATTTTTACCCCATAATCATCTACTGCTGACCAAAAGCCCCCATTTAGCCACTACCGGCTACTTGTCTAAGGTTCAGTGGTTAGTTGAGTCTTAGACTTACTGTGGAGGCGAGGTATTTAGAGCTATAAGTGGTTGTAGGACTATCTATTATCTTGATGCATAAATAAGAGTGCGTTATATATGCAATCCACTTCGTTGACGTAATTTACATAACATCACATCGTTACTTTATATATATGTTTATATTTCCAGTGACTGTATCAAACTGCACATTATTAGAAGATGGAAACCCGATGATCACACTGAGTAACAGCAAGTGCTATATTTACAGCAAGAAATTGTATTCATGGTAAGAATAATTTAATTCTGTTCAATGACTGTTTTTCTTCATATACATTTTCTATAAAGTGTCATCTTCATTTTGTTATAAAGTGATGAGTATTAATGATAAATATTTGTATCATTATTAGCCAGCATATAAATGAAAATAACCACAGTTTATAGTTTTTAACGCCTAAGAGGGTACTCGTGCTAGACGAAATACGATATTTCGGGTATCAGCTCCGCCAAGCACGACTCTATCGCGTTACATTAAACATACCGATTGAGCGACAGCTCCTTTAGAATTCCTATTTCGAAAAGCAAAAGCAGCCCCTTTGTAATAATGATAATGTCTACGCGGTAATATCGTATCTTTCCATCTACATGGTGATGTAGTCTAGATCAATAAGTCGTAGTAACGAATGAGCAGTTTATATTACGATGTATAGTAGCTAATACCGTATATTTCCATCTACAGGGTGATCTGGATAGACACGTCCGACCCGGTGTGGCGTGCGTGCCGAGGCAGTGCGTGCGCGCGCCCGCCCGCCGCCTCGCCGCTCTACCCGCCGCCGCGAGTCGCCAAGACGCAGCCTACCCCGTATAATAGAGGGTGAGTGTGTCATTTATTCTCTTCTTGATTCCCGCTACTTCTCCGAGGAACCCGGCGAAAACTTTTCTCAAGTCTTGACGTGAGCGTCATGCGCACTATGCTAGGCTATCTTACTGGCTTATCCTGTCATCACGGTGTCAATACTCTAGTGTCTTACCGCCACGATAAGATCACCATCAGCCAACCATCGTGCACTGCTGGACATGGGACTTTTTCCAGTTATTTTTTTTTAGTTTTAACACTTCCTCATCCAAATACTCCTCTATCCCAATGGTTCTCAGTAAATCTTCAGCAAATATGCCACGCTACACCTAAGGCTCATTTCGATTGCATTAACCATGTTTGAATTATTTAAATCTATTTGACTAAAATATATTTTTTAAAGTATAACTAATGCACATTCACTATCAGCCATGTGCAGCAAAGTTAATCCTTCTTGTCGTCCCTCTTATTTAATCCTTCTTGTTCCACTTCCAGCAACTTCTCCGGCGGCGCGACGCGCAGCTGGCTGGAGGCGCAGGTGGCCTCGTGCCTGCACCTGCGTCTGCCGCGCGACTACAAGCACTGGACGCTCGCGCTCGTCACGCATCTCATCACTAACGGTATGATACAAATATAACCACGATGATTATTCAACCTGTATTAACCCACTTCCTGCCTGTATACTGGGTCTGGGTATAGGCCAAGATTAGCGGCACAATAATGCCAATGACGAGCGACTACAAGCACTGGACGCTCGCGCTCATCACGCATCTCATCACTAACGGTATGATACACGCGGTTATATGTATACTGTAGGAGGAAAGTCATGGCCCATTTAGACGATACCTACAAGTATTTTATTTCGTGTCAAATGACTTAGCATTATCAAAACAGCACCATTTACTTCGCTTATAGAGCTTCCACTACTATGTTATTGGATTTTTGACTTTTCCTTATGTCTGTTAAGTAAAGTTGGTTTTCCTTTTGAGTCATCAAATATGTATGGGATTTCGAATGTCAAAAAACCAATAATATAACGGACAGAGTATAGCATGTATAGGTATAGAGGGTAAGAAACACTTGGCATCTATGTATCGAATCCTGCATATTATGTAGGTTCAAAATGTGTATGTCGCAGGCATCTGGTTTAATCTCCTGTTTGATTGAACCGCTAACCCGTTCATTGGATGACGCTATTCAGTTGTATGACTAGGCCGAACGTTGATTGTACAAGCGTCATAAAACGTCCAACTAGTTAGCGGACTTAAAATCAGTCAGGTGGTGAATAAAACAAATATGGCGTCTAACAGCGAACAGCTGACACAAAAAGCACTTGTATTGTTATTTTTTGCAAATAAATTAGCTTTAAAGTGCGTTATTTATGTTAAAATAGTGTGACAACATGGATTTACCTATTATTACACCGCCGGCGGATAGTTTCAAAGAAAAAAATGTGCTGAAACTGGATAATTATGAATAACAATATCAAGGTACGTTTATTGTTATTGTTTAGTTAATTTGTGAGATGAGAGCTTTGTAACATATTCTTTTTGTTGACTCTTGTCTGGTCATGTTCATCCTAACCAGACATTACAAAGTTGCTATACTATATCACATTTAACGACTTCGCTGAATAACGTTCAGTCAAGACGTTGGACGTTACAGTCAACCACTTGACGAGTTGTTCTTTAGTCATTCAACTGAGTAGCGTCATCCAATGAACGGGCTAGCGGTTCAATCAAACAGGAGATTTAACCAGATGCCTGCGACATGTATACTGACAGAATAGTATCAGCAATGAAACTAAAATATCGAGTTGTTCTGTCCACGCCTGGTTACATTCAGGCTGCTGAATCACTTTCATATGACCTACTTCTGACTGCCCTTTTTGATTGCATTATGTATATTTAAAAGCTATCTAGCTAACCAAATTAACATCGATAACTTAACCTTTTCAGGAACGGAAGAGCAGCTGAGAACGATACTGGATGACATGCTGGGCCCCAGCCACTGCACATCCACTCCTAAGAAATGGCAGTCCACTGTATTGGTAAGATATTCTGTTTGTAGGTGCCTATTGTACATAAACTATGATAGTTGGTCGTTCAGAGTAGCTTGTATATTAGTAAAATATGAACGTATAAAAATTCCAAATGAAGAAATAAATGATTATAGACCTATAGACTTATCAATTTATTAGGAACTATAGTGTTAGGTGTGTGTATTGAGAAAAGGAGAACTCATATAACGAGTTTTAGTGTTTTGTGCTTCTTGAAAGAGTCATAAGCCCAAGCTTAATGAAGAAATAATTATTAGTAAGTATTACTTATGTTCCTGTGTGTCTGGAATAACTATATTAATTATTTTTATCAACAGGGCATAAAGAAACACGAGATGCTAGAAGAGATGCTGGCAATCATCGTGAGACAGTTGCGCTGGCAACGACTGTACACGGAGTACAGTGACCAACTCAAAGAACTACAATCTACCGCCGCCGCCGCCGCTAGCGGGATGATGAACGGCCATTGACCCCCTGCAGGACCTCATAGGACACGTCAAAGGATACTAAGGTTATCCTGTTGGGTTGCAAACCACTTGGATGCAAGCAAAGGCTTGGGTATGAAATGTGGCTGGCGTGAAGTTATTTATTTCGGATTTTAGGTATTCGTTTTCTGCTTTTTGATCTGATCTGATGAGGTTGTCTTGGGTGTAATGTTGTAAATATTTCAAACATCCCCACCATCCTGCAGGTTATAGTGCCACTGTTGTGCTATGTGGTTGCGATATTATGATCTGGACTGTCACTCTGTAAGTATTAAACTTACTATAGCGGGGGAGGTATCACACACACTGAAACTTATGAACTTGGAAAAAAATTAGTTCCTATTCGTAATATAATTCGAGAATGCAAAAGAATGTTGGCGCTACAGTCACATTGTTTATACTTAATTCAGAAAACGTAGTTTGATGAAATACAATATTCGGTTTAGAAATGTAGTAATAATTGAATGAATTTATGTTTATGTTTCGATTTCAACAAAACGAAAACACATTAATGGATTAATACATATAATGCAGTCATACATTTGTAGTTGCATTATTTGAAGTAAACAATATAATGTACTGAGTGAAATGAGTTCGTTGTGATTATTTTAATTGTAAATAAAAAGGATATAATATGCTATGATATAGAAACGATAGATTTGTATGCACTAAATAATACTCCAGAAACCCCGCTTGCGTTTCTATATTTGAGCATAAATATTACAGTGCCAAAAGTACTTACTGTTAATATCACACTGCCTTTTTTATACAAAAGTATTAAAATAAATTCATTCTAGTTTAAATTTGCTCTATTTTCAAGAGTAACAATTTGTGATCATTTTTATTATTAAATTTATCTAAGACTGAGTTTTGTAGCTAACATACATATAAGTACTTTTTCAATACAAGAATGTAAAACCTTAATCCACTGTAGATTCATTGAATAAAGTATAAAAATCCATTCATTTTTTCTGTTTCATTCATTCTCATTCATTCCTACGAGCTCATAGTATCAGCATTACTAATTTTGAGGGTAGTTTCAATCTAATAAAACGTGCTGAATGAGCAGATAAATGCGTACTATAATTTCCAAATACTTACATACCTCGCTGTGAGAATACAGACAGACAATATTTCGAAAGAATTTTCAATCTACCCTCTATTTCAAAACTACCCACTTTAAAATAAAAACCTCACCTCACCACCTCTTCAGCATTTTTGCTCTCCTGGTACGTTGAATCTGATTAAATGACTAGCCTTCACCTGTTATACACCCAGATAAAGAAGCAATATTAAAATACTGGAGAAACCCATGCCTTTCTTAATTATTATATAACATTAAGACATTTTACTTTGTTATTTTTTACAGTCTTAACTGATTAGCTGGATAAACTAAGAAATAGTAATAACTAACTAAGGATTTCGTGGGAAGAAAACACAAATGTATATCACAATAATTTATTTTTACAAATGAGTTATGGATCACAACAGCTCTCACAAAGTATAAATCTTCGAGTTTAGTTGAGAAAAAAAATGTTAGAAAAGAGGTTTCTAATAAATGACAAAATTAAATTATTTAAACTGTGTAAAATGGAAACTCAAAGTATGAAAAATGATCTAAATAATGTCACCGAGCAAAGGCAGCGGTGATGTTAAACGAATTAGATAAGAAATGAAGTCGCACATTTGAGCTCATCCTGACGATGCCACTACATGTATAATTTCCCTAGCTACCAACAATTCACAAACAGCCGTACCTAATGATAAATTTTCATTTGTACATCAAACAAGACAATAACTCGAATCACTGATATGGAATATATTTGCGACTACACAAAATTTTGGTCCCCATTGGGTTAAGTTGACGTAACGTCGGCAGTGTACACTGTCCAATACATCGTAATATATCTACGTAACGTAACGTACATTACTTTGTTAAAAATCATCTAAACACTTAGACCTACGATAAAATGTCACGTGATGTGATCGACACATAACAAGTTTATTATCTAGTAACATTAAGAATAAGGCTGTATTCGTTCCCGAGCGCCAGCCGCCGCCGCGCGACGCTACTCTATAATTAATAAATAAAAATCGTGGAAAACTCATTATTAGTATCAATTATTTACATCCTCATCGGCTCCGCTGCGTCCGGCGAACGGACTGGTAAGGCACACTGCAAGCAATTTTAGCCCTAGAGATTAGTGATGTAACGAATATTCGCATTCGCATTCGCATTCGCGAATATTCGCATTTTTTTGGATATTCGCATTCGCATTCGCATTCGCAAAATTTTGTGCGAATGTTTTGCGAATATCAGTACTAATAAAAAAAATATATTTGAAAATAATGATATATTAACAAAATCTAAATCCATTCGTCTGTAACCTTTTTAGTACAAGTTACCCTCTAATCACATTTCCAGTCTTACTGTATCATTTATTATTTATTTACTTTGAGAAATATTATAGTTAATAGTTTCAGAAGACCTCAACATAAATAAACTCTTTAAACAAAGAATGAGCATATTTTGACGGTATACACAACGTGTAAGTGTAAAACGTAACGTGTCTAAGTTTTTGTGGTGAGGCTCTTAATATTTAGTTTTTTTTTTATTTTAGGTCGAGTTGAGTTTTCCCCGCCTTCTCTGGTTGTTTTGGCCATATCTTAGTGATACCTAAATCGATTTGATATTGAAATATCTTTTTTTAAAGCTTATAAGTTGAATTTTTTTTTAAACTGAAGTACACAATAAATTGACATATGAAATTCTATTTAATTTAACTTATTTGTATTTACGTTTTGAATATTTTTTTAAAAATGTTTAACTACTTTGAGGAATTGTGTCTAGTCAAAAAATGCACATTTGATTATTTTAATTAGTTTATTAAGGTGTCACTTATGCAAAACAACCAAAAAAGTTTTTTAAATATAGCTAGTTTTTTTTTGGTTTCAAGCTTAAAATTTTGGCAAGTATTAAAAAAAACTTAAATATTAAATGTCTTAGAAATGGTTGAGTTTCGGGTAATGCATTATGGGGTGCGGTCGACTGGGGGTGTCTTCCTCTATCACCTCTTGAAACGATCGGGTCTACTTACCATTAACCCTGAAGTGTCAGAGCAAGACAGCTATAGATTTAAAAACGTTTAAATATTTTTTTCGTGTAAGTTATCCTCAGAAACCGCACACAGTCGCAATGTGTCGTAACAGTTACAGAGCTAACTAAAGTTAAATAAGTAAGTACTTTAAAAAAACTGCGAGCAGTATTGGCTAGTCTGATTCGGAATGAATCTTCAGAACGGAACGTACCTCGTTCAGTACGAGACTGCTAATAAACCATACAAATGGCGCTAAATTTGATCACAAACTGAATATTCGCATTCGCATTCGCATTCGCGAATGTCGATATCAGATATTCGCATTCGCATTCGCATTCGCGAATGTTCAAAAACACACATTCGTTACATCACTACTAGAGATACAATCTTAGACACATTTACAAACGTCGCAAGCGATCGCTACATTTAATGTTGGCGTAATCAATTATGCTTTTTGTACCATCGATGTAGGAGCGCGATTACTTCACGAACTCGCGTGTTCGCTCGAGTGCGACTCGCGCTGTAATCGCCGGCGCCGCTGCGAGACGGAACGGCGAGTTCGCGTAATCGGGGCCCTACCAATAAAAATATACAACTCGAGTAACTCTAAAGTACTTAACTACTTATTTTATTTACATCACTGACGGGACGCGACTGCCTATTACATTCAACAGGTTTAGCAATAATTTCTTGTGGCACAAGTGTTAGTGGGGGACAGGGGGGCCGGCCGGGGGCGCGCCGTGCTTACTCAACGTGTTCTTAGATGTTGGACACAGGGTCGCCTGTATTCCGAGCTTATAAGAGTTGCTTTTGCACGTGCGGCGCGCCTTGGCGGGGGCCACATGTCATAGACAGAGATGGCAGCGTCTGTCCCCGGGGCGGGGGCGCTAGCACAGCACGGCGCGGTCGGGCGGCAGCGGCGGCGGCGGCGCGCACGCGCACTCCCCGCCGCCGTGCAGCCGCGACGGCTTCTCGTAGTCGGGCTGGAACTTCTTGCACAGCGCCAGCACGGACGGCGGGTGCGACTTGCGCAGCACCTGGAAACCGCAGAATAAGGAGTGTTAAACATGATACATAAAATTTTAAAGTTTGGATTGATCGTGTACCTTTTGCACTAAACAGTGTTCGATTTAATTAGCCTTCGAGACATCAGCATCGTTGTTACTCTGGGGTCAAGTTAGTCGACGGCTTTGTTTAATGAAGTCTGCTGCTGAACATGATTTCGTCCAATGACTGCATCCCGTTCTTGAGTAAAGCAGATGATGAGTCGACAAATACAATCGTTATTAAAAGGACAACAACAGTGTACACAGTAAAAGCGATCTATTCTATCCCGCTGACATGACGACACAGAAGACACCGCACGTCCGTATGATCAACACATAGACCCGTTTTTTAGTCCCGCTTCATACCTAATTACCGCTAATTCCTCCACACTTCTTAGGAGATCGTCGGGTCAGCTTACCTAAACATAATTAGTAATAAAATAAATATGTAAGTATGTAATAGATATTTCAACTCAAAAACTTTCAAATAAGTAAAGTTGCATTGATTAAATAATATGTATGCATATTAGTATAAAATAAAATCATATAACAAATACATGAATAAAACAAGCAATATAATATAAACTACAAATAAATAACCACAGCAAACCAACCAATCAACTTTAGAACCTACCAACTGTGTTAATCCTAAGTCCGTAATCCTACCGACTGCGCCACTGCTACCGAGTGCGCCACTGCGTTAAGGCTTCGTCAAACAGAAAGCGTTACTAGCGCGCGTCCGAGCGCTAACTTGACGCCAGCCTATGACGCTAATATATGTTGTACTACTAGCTGTTGCGTTAGCGTTGCGTTGCGTACTGCTAGCGCTGGCGCTCTGTTTGACGGTATTTTACCATAGTAGTACAACACACCTTAGCGTCATAGCGCGGCGTCAAGTTATATGGGACGGGGAGGCGGGGGCGCTTGTTGTCAATGTCAGTTACTACCAAGTCCAAGGGCCCCCGCCTCCCCGTCCCACCGCTCACATAGGTAAGGCGCGGCCAGCTAGTTCCGCGCGCACTATAGCAATCTGACGCGCGCTAGTAGCACATCCTGTTTGACAAAGCCTTCACTGACTGCAGCGTCTCACCTTGGGCGTGGAGGGCGCGTCGGGGAAGGGCGGCGAGTGCTCGCGCGCGTGCGGGTGTTTGAGAGGCTTCTCCCGCTCCTGCTCCTCTTCAGAGTGCCCGTTGGTAGGAGGGGGGGTGGCCGGCCGCGCCTCTGCCTCTTCTGGAAATGTGGAAGAAGATTTTGTTATTATTACGGTTTTACTAGTTAGGCATAAAAACATGGAGTGTTTTTGTTTTTATTTTGAAAATTAAATTATTTCAGATAGGTAATTCTTAAAAAAAATATTATCTGATAAAATATATGGTGTGTCTGGGAAGTGATATGATTCTAGTGAGGTAGGTAATGGGTTTTCATCGAACCTAATAGCAACGTTCCTTTTGATAATTATAACATCTGCTCTAAAATAAACCAAAACCTACCTTTATCATCGTCACGGGCCGCGTGACCGCCATTGCAGACGCCATTGTGTCCGTTGGTCACGGCGCCATTTTGGACGCCATTTTGTTTTCCGTTGACATTCGGCTCGTCGTTTTCATCAGCCTCCTCTTCGCTGGCCGCGTCCGTGGCGAAGCCGACGCCCACAATCACCGGCGGGATGTCCGAGTCGTCTTTGAGCCAGGCGTGCTCCAGGCACTCTTCTACTGTAAGACGACCCCTGGTGGACGGAAAAAGAACTTTAGTTATTGAGTAGGTATATAAGAACTTCCGTTTTTGCAGATACAGATATATGTAAATGTCGTTGTTTAACGAGGAAAATAGGACTTTGAAAAGGGAGATAGGCTACTTATTTATTTATTTTATTTATTTATTTATTGATGGGAAAACCAACAGCTTATATCTAGGTACATTTGTGCATTATAGTAGGGGTTACATAACAAAGCCAATTACAGGTTTCCACGTATAAAAAATAAACAGTAAAGAAGCTTAAAGTCCTAAATCATCGTCTTTCTAGAGGACATAGTTAAATATAAAGGTTATAAACATGAAGAGAACAAAGAAAACATAATTATAAGTAATATAACAACGACTTACATAATTAAGTAACAATAGTTAAAGTAGTAGTATGCAGTTTGTAGTTCCCAGAAGCAACATAAAGTACCAACAAAAAAAAATTTATATATATGTAGGTACTTATTAGGATGTTTAGGTTTGATGAGGTTGGCGTATAGAATTAAGATATATATTTATCATACAGTAAATAAATAGTAGTAGGTTGTAATCGGTTGTAATCATTTAAATAATAACATTTTGCATCACATAAAGAACAAAAGACCGCCACAACTGAGAATCTTCAGAAAATTCATACCTATTTGACCATCACTGATAAGTAAGTATATACTTAATAAAAACATAACAGTGCCCTACGACTGCCATTTTGCGAATCTTGGGATCAGTAGTTAATCTGCTAGAAAAAAATGTTATAGGTATAACTGTTAGGTATGTATATAACAGTGCCCTACGACTGACATTTAGCGAGTCTTGGGATCAGTGATTAAACTGCTGGATAATGTAAGGATAACTGTTATAAGGATATTCAGCTGATAGCATAAACAACAAACATATCAAAGGGTGTAGGTATGTATTTATAGCTATACGGTTTCAATAACAACAATTTGAGCTAAATTCTCAATTGTATAATTTAATCTATATGCATACATTCCTAGCCCTACGATTATAAAAAAATATATCTTGGGATCGGTCGTCATGCGATAATACACAGACCGCTAGGTATGGACATATAATTAATTCGTCATTGTGGCGGGAAAAGTAGAAATCAAAGCTCCGTATCTTAGGGACCCACTTAAAGTGAAAACAACACACAGCCCGTAAATATACTAAACTCTGGTCGTGAGCCGACTTCTTAAGACTGGAGACTTATTGCCATAATATCCACGATTGGCAGGCGGATAAAAATTTAACTTTATCATAAGGTAACCTATCCAAAAGTAACAAAACATCAAACACGACCACAACTCACTTAGGATCCACGACGAGCGTGTCTCTGATGAACTCGATGGCGGTGGCGGACACTCCGCGAAACAGGTCGCGCGGGAACGACAGCTGGCACTGCGCTATGTTCAGATACGTCTCCTGCTTCGTGTCTCCGGCGAAGGGCGAGTACCCGCTGAGCAGGACGTAGGCCAGCACGCCGACTGACCAGATGTCTGCGGCCAGGGTTAGAGGCTCGTAGGAGAGGATCTCTGGCGCTGTGGAGGTAGGGGTTGTGGGGTTAGGACATGTGGTTCAATTTTGGGCAAGATAATACAGCTCATATTTAAATGATGCTAAACAGCCTTGTTTTTAAAGTTTCTAGTCTTTTTTTTAAGTTTCTGATAAAAACGCTTGAGTTGATGATGATGACCAATAAAAGAGATGTTTATACTTATTAAACATATTTATATAACTTAACTTACCAACATAATCCCTAGTGCCCAGTATCTCGCGCACATGCGCCCCCGGCTGTATGGCGCGGCTGATGCCGAAGTCGCAGATGAGCAGCTCCTCTCCGCCAGCGGTCAGCAATAGGTTCTGTGGCTTCAGGTCCAAATGTGCCACTCGGCGGGCGTGCAGGTGTGAAAGCCCCTCTAGAACGTGGCGCAGGGCTCGTCGCGCGGCGCCCTCGGACAGACGCTCTTCCTCGTCGAGCAAGCGCTGGAGCTCGCCGCCGGCGCACAGTTCGAGCACTATGGCCACTTCTGAACGGGTCTCGTATACCTGGAAGGGGGAGATTTGTTAGGTTTATTGTTATTGTTGATAAATACAAATTGAATTTTGTTGCCTTTTAGCTTATTTGACAAGCTTTCAAAGCTTTCAAAAGGTTGTCTAGAAGAGATCGCTATATGCGATAAGACCGCCTTTTGTACCCTAGTTAATAAGTGTCTATGTAAAATTGTTAATTATTTCTTGGTGTACAATTAAAGAGTACTCTATCTATCTATCTTTCTTAATAGATGCCAGGAATCTACAAGGTCCATAGCCATCTTCTTTACGTGTGTACCATAGGGATTGATGATCACAACAGGTGACACTCTCTATGAAGCCTTCCCCTTGTCCCTTCGCGTCCCTTTAAAGCCACCAACAGTGTACGTGTCACAAGCCACTCCTGTCGCTACTCACCTCATGCAGGCGCACGACGCGCTCGCAGCCGGCGCACAGCGCCAGCACGGCCACCTCGTGCTGGATCTCGCGCGACGTGTCGGCCGCGCGCCGCCGCTTGCGGATGAACTTGGCCGCGTACTCCACGCCCGACACCAGGTGCCGGATCTTGCGGACTGACGCGAACTTGCCCCTGCGGAGATGAGAGGAGTGATTAGTCAGTGTTCAGGAGGGATGTGAGGGCTGGACGGAAGCCACGGCTGTTGCTGAGGACTGAACATGTGTTTGAACATAGGCTTGTACATGTGCATGGGGTGGTTGTACTGTTGGGAAAGGTACGTAGACCAACCAATATGCGTCATACAACTAGTATACAACATTATGAACAAACTATCACTTTTAATTATAAATAAAAGCAACCTCAAAACTAGAGGTGAATTTGACCAATTATTATAAGCTTCCTGTTCCTGGTCAAAATATCATGAGACATTCCGTTCCGAAATTCCCGAGAAAGACTAATTAAACGGATTCCAGCACAAATTTACTGTAAAACGGAAGGAGCGACTCCATCAGCGCGCCCACAAATATTCGTAATGGGCTAATTTCAGTTAGTAAGTGCGTTAGGAAGACAAACGGGGAGATAGTAAAGCTTTCAGGAGCCGCCATTACCGCGCGGCCGCGCGCGTTATTAATCGCTAGCTGTATATGGACGGTTGGAGAGACGTAAATAATTGGCCGCTACATGAGTGTGTGGCGCCTGAATGGTCCTAGTTGGAGGTTAAGTGGTTGCGGTTCGCAATGTTGGGGTTTGATAGGCTTACATTTCGGTATTGATTCAGCTCAACTCATTAACGATCGATAAGATTCTCATGAGTCGCAATGAAAAAAATTGTTATTAATAAACTGCTAAAGCTTAATCACCCATCAATTACAAGTATTTATCAAAGATCGGTGACCTGTGCAGTATTCGGCCTAGCGAGCGGCCGTGAGAGCAACTCGAAATCAAGTGCAATTCAATTAATTTCTGTAATGCAACGTGCAATATCGAAATGTAATTTAAAGTTAATGTACAACCTTAATGCACCGCGCACAATGCCAAGGCGGGTTAATGAACACGCAATCACGTTAACGCGAACTTACAACTTTATTTTCAGGTGGGCTTGATTAATCTGCAAATCTTTCACACAATAATTATGAAGGGTTAAATAGTTGCCCGATACTAATACTGCACTTTTACCTTGGTAGAATTGGTATAGTCGGCACTTGAAATGAAGTTTGACATGGGAGTCAGAGGCGAACACACAGTTCAGAACTATGGAGTGATAAGAGTAACTATAGGAGTTATCCTGTCACTAGAAACTGGCTAATCAACTCGGCGTGACAACTCCATCGCATCTTGGAATCAAGATGAGCAAGAAGAGTGCATCAACCGAGTGAATGGTCTCCGCGTGAATAGACTTGGCAGTATTCTTAATCCGCGCATTTCTGGCATTCCTCAGGTAAACACGTCACGTTGGAGTGGATAAATCTCCGGTTTGTAATTAGTCGGGCGACGCCGCCGGCGCCCGCGCCCCGCCGTCATCTTAAATGAGCTGTCAACACGCTTTGGCGCGAATCTGTGGCGATATATCACGCGGGAATGTGGAGTGCGGGAGGAAAGCGAAAATACTGGATACTGGAGCGGCGGGACGTGCGCCTTTCACTCGCTAAGTCGACAACGTGATATAGCTGCTTAGGTGAAATTTAAGCTGCAATTAATGTAATATGCGGTGTTATACATACTATCGATGATACCTCTTCCAGTTTGGTTTTCAGGCAGTATTTCTCAAAGTAGGTACTCTTTCTGACCACAAAATGAAACAAGAAACTTTACATCACAATTTAGACATTTTCACTGAGTCCAAAACAGGTACATAAGATTACAAAACTAGAAAAGGTGAAACTGGAGTGATTGTCTAACAAATTGTTTGCACCGAGCAAGAGGTCACGGGTAGGGCAGTGCGTGCGCCAACCACCACTCACTAAACTAGTGTTGGCACAACTAACATTTGTTATCTAAAATCTAGTTTAGTTGTGAGTGAAATATAATACAAGTTAATATCAGTACCTAGTAGGTAATTTTGCCACATTCATCACCTTACTGTCTTCAACCGTGTAATGCGATGCAAAACATGTTATTACGGGAATAATTAATATAAATCGATTACGCTATCAGCTAATCAACAAGAATAATACTAATTGATATAACACACTCACTGGACCGTATACGCAGGTATTCGAAGCAGAAAATTAATGTATCGGTAACACTTATGACGTCAGAGTTAAGAACACAACATAAAAGGATAATTATGTAAATATGTATGTACATAGAGTAAACAGTGTTTGGTTTGATGTAGCCTCGACAGTACTAGTTCCCAGAGTTCTGCGCGGGCGCATCGTGAAATAACACAGCTTGATTGCGTTTAATTAATAACTAACACGTGTTACGTTTACGATGGTAAAGCTAGGCTGCACTGCACATTAGGCCGTGCTAATTCTGGATCTCACTCCGATTCGATCGGACAGTCGACCTCTATTAATGAGTAGGTAAAAAGTAATGAGATGAATGCACCCATCAAAGACATACAGTGTAAATTATTGTCAAAGGAATCCATTATTGCTTAGTAATCTATCTATTCAGTAAATTTAGCCGAGCGCAACATCCAGGAGCACTTCTTTAATATTTTTTTCATTGTTTCTGTAATTGACTTCTTTATTAACCGACTTCAAAAAAAGGAGGAGGTTCTCAATTCGTCGGGATCTTTTTTTTTTTTTTTTTTTTTTTTTTTATGTATGTTCACCGATTACTCCGCCGTTTATGAACCGATTTTGAAAATTCTTTTTTTGTTGTATTGGGTTGAGCTCCCAGGTGGTCCCATTTTTTTTCAGAATTTTATCTCACCCCCAAGGGTGGGTAAAAACAGGGTATGAATTTCCATTTTGGGCACATATTAACCGATTCTAATGAAATTAAGAACGTAAATATAGTTCTTATAACAAAAAAATATGATGGTGACCTTGAGCTGATCTGATGATGGAAACGGAAGGCAGTCAGGGGAACTCCTCAACGGTATATAGCAACTACTTCGTGTTTAGGCTTGAATGATTCGTATTGATTAGTAGGACTTTTTGGTATCATTTGCACCTTACTTTTGATTGAAAATTATTACAAATAAACTAAAAACTATTTAATAAAATAATAATTAAAAAAATTAAAAAACCGACTTCAAAAAACCACTGAAATGTAAGAAATAATTTAAGGTTTACACAAATTCTACTCGTATGAGACAGTACAAATATACCTAAGCAGGAACTGTTCTTTTTTGAAGTTGGTGCCATATTTCTTCAGATTACTTTGTCACCGCACCAACATCAAAAAAGAACAGTTCCTGCTTAGGTATATTTGTACTGTCTCATACGAGTAGAATTTGTGTAAACCTTAAATTATTTCTTACATTTCAGTGGTTTTTTGAAGTCGGTTTTTTAATTTTTTTAATTATACTTATTCAAAACGTAACATCGTTAACCACCACCAAACACTCCTAGCCTCAGAGGTCGTCTATGTCCAGCATAGTTCTATTACATTACATCCCGTGTTTCAGTTGATTCGTAGATATGTCATATAGATCAGAATCAGGCTGGTCCGCATTTGCATAGCCACCGGGCGCGCAGTTACATGCGCTTACACGATCTCCACTGAACATTCATTTTATTAAAGCCAGTCCTGTCATTTAATGTGTTTTGAACGAGTTTGTTGGGTGTTATGTAGATTTAATTACGTGATCATGATTATGCTTTATTAGAATGTATTTGTATATTTTTTATGAGCCTTAAAGTTTTTTGTATCTGAAAAACATTGAACCGTTTTAATTTTGACCTACCTATACTAATACTTCTATTAGAACCAACACCAACTACCCATTACAAGATTATTGCAATCCGACCAGGGTAAGAATAAATAATTACATGCCGACACCAGCATTAGGGAGGGTCAGGATCAATATCTCCGACCTACTTCAGTGAACTGTATGTACTGCCACCTATTTCCGATTCACAACTGGACACCAAATAAATACACCTAAGCACCACTGCAACAGGACCGTATAGATAACAAAAGCATTGCAAGTCTATATGTATTAAATTGCTCTACAAAATACAAGTACTCTTCAATGACAAAATAAATAAATAGGCCAATGCCAGTGTTACACGAAAATCCCGGGAAACCCCGTCCGGGCCGTGGATCGATGAACCCGCCCTACTTACTGCAGGACGCTAGCCAGCTGACACCATCATTGCTATGCATGTATATTCTACGGGGTTTCGTATGCTTTGCTATGAATATTTGAAAACTGTACAAAAAGGCTGTTTTAATGACTAATTACATTGTTATTTCTTAAGCATTTTACAAGGTGCTCTTAAACCTAGAATGATTAATATAGTAATTAGCTCATTGAACTTTGCATTCATATTAGTAAGTGGGTTAATTGCTATGGAAACCACTGAAATTTATTGTTTATCCAGATCAGCAATTATCAGTAACAGGACGAACCTGAATGTATCGAATGCCGTACTAATGCGAAGAGATCTTCGAACGCTACACATTTTCGAGTAAATCACTATTTCCTCTTATCATTCTAGATTCATGTCAGTATGTAGGAACGCGAAAGCAAATTACTAAGTCAGTCGCCACTGATATAAATAATTGAGGTTTATTAGTGGGGAAATCGCCAATGACCCATTAAAAGGCATTCACAATAATAATAGTGTCAAGAGACAAATAAGTGACAATAGTTACTTAAAATATATTCAAGTAGGAAACTAAAATACAGCACAACAGTCCTTTAAAAGTTGAAAGCGCAATATCCAGTCAAGACTAACGCCAAAAATCAGTGTAAGTAAACAACACTTCGCTCTCGGAAAACGCCCGGGGCAAAATCAATTATGCTAAATAGATAAACTAGCGAAATGGCCAGGTCAGGGGGTCAGCTGCCCGCGCCGCTCCCACGGGCCGGGCGAACGGGACCGATTGTTGACACAAACATACATCGCACACTCGGACTGGTGTTGTCGCATTCGGTTAGTCTTGCGTGGGTAGGAAACAAACATTTGCTTAAATTAGGGGAAAATAGGATGCGAACTGAGTAATGGTAATAATGGAAATTCGTGAATTCGTAACAACGACACAATACGTGGGATCTACCTATACATCATCCAGTATACATGCCACAAGATCCATATAATTTGACAACGGCTTAAAAAACTCATTTTTCATTGAACCTTTATAAATCATTCATAATTCGCGAGAAATATTGGCCACACGCAAGCTTCATCATCAAGAGACGTGAGTTACCAACCGCCCGAAGGACCGAGAGAGTCATTAACAAGACCCGAAACGCACCTTGCAGTTCCCTGCACCAATCAGAACCTCGCAGAGACAGATAATTTACAGGCTATATAAAAACCCTAACTGATATCTGGTCACAGCCAACTAAATACCTACCGTATTTCTCAGGAATACAGAATTCTTTGCGATGCAGAGCTGCGCAGGTTTTCGGTGAAATGTTTGCACCTGTCGAGATGCTAAGTCGGGCAGAACGTGCAACCACCCGACGGCCCTTGGAAACAGATGGTATTCGGCCCTATAGGTACTGGCAGTACTGGTATACATTTTAAAACGGATCTAAGAATTAAATTTAAAGTTTTTATAGTAGGTACTTAATAAAACAAGTAGCGGACAGCTAGTGTCAAGAACCAGAAGCTTTATCGAGTTTAAATTAAATATCAAAACGTACATGCTTTTCACATAATTCAAGTGGTACCAGAAGCTTTTTCGTGTTTAAATTAAACATCAAAACATGAAATACGATTCGCATATTTCAGGGTGCCCTTTTAAAATATCAAAATTCATGCGAATTAATTGAACTGCCACTCTTTCAATATCGAAACGCATTATTTAACACCAATCACTTATATTAAAAAACTTAAAGCATGTCTGCTTGTTGGTCACAATGTTTTTGGTAAAAGCCGGGTTACTGATACCTTTCGAGGTGTACAGGCTAATTAGTAGATGTTAGCTTCCGTAATGTGAAGGTGCGGCCTTCTCGCAACTGAAAGTTCCAAATGAAAACGCCAATGTCGAATCAGTGAGTCTTGTTGTGGAGACAGGAATAAAACTGAAAAACATATAAAGTTTTTCGAAGGAAAATATGATTGATAAATTAAATCATATTTTATGCTACACATTCTAGAAATAAAGTAATTGACATTAAAAGAAAACGACACGATATTAAACTTAGAAATTACGAATATCGTCAAAGAAACCTTAAAAAAATCTGGAACTCGTATTATAATTAACGATACTGACAAGACGGATAACCTTAATCTCTTTATTAAGATCAATTTCTCGAGTTTCTCCTATCGCATTGATGAAGGCGGTCGCTAAAAGCCCTTTAGTTCTTTGACTGCGTCAACCCACATTTTCCCTTTGAGACAGCACAGTGGGGTACTTCGGTACTTAAGGGACAAGACAAAGGGAAATAGGCTAGTTTCTAAGCCTCTGTGTAAAATTATCCAACGTCCTCATTTTCATCTTTTATAATGTGTCTTACAAGATTTACGGCTAAGTTGCATAGGCCTAGTTTCTCAATGAGGTAAATCTACCTATATTTTATTAAATTAAGTCAACCACAGTGTTGTATGATCATTAAATTCTGCTAAGGTAACTAAAAATGTACGCAAACAAGTTCTAATAATGAGTATCACTGTACTGAAAGAACATAAAACAGCGAAATTCGGCTGTAAATCCTAATTAATCACCCTAATTAACCATTAACGATCTTAAAACACTCAAATTTATCAGCTCACCTGATACTGAGCGCCCTAAAACTGTCTCTCAAGCGGTTATCTCCCGGCGGTGGCAACCCTACTCGTATCTTCAGCTAGAGGCTATAAACTGACACTCCACTAATTGTGTGAAAATAAAACCCTGTGATAATCCTCTAGCACTCGTTCACGAAGACCTCGCGACGCTATCTCACTAACTTTATAGCACCCTCATTCAGAAAAAGAGGATGATAATCATAAAATGCGTGCACACATAAGTGTTAGATTATTGTAATGAACAAATAAAAAAGATATGGCGGAAACGGATTTAGAAATTGTACCTCTAAGTAAAAGGGGCCATTCGCTCGCCCTAAAACTATCAACACGACTCTAATTGGTCGACACAAAAATACTGATTGCAGGTGTTATATTGAGACGTTTATGTCGATAAGCATCTCCTTTCACCCGGGTAACTTGTCCGGGTTTATCGCGGTGGGCCGCGATGGATCTCGCCCTGTCTATTGTTCTCCAGCCGCTAATGGCCGCGGATCTGATACAGTAGTTGAAGCAATTATTGCCGTATTATCAACAATTTAATGTGGGTTAATGTTTGTACAACGATACCTTACTTGAGAGTAGGTAATTTAGGACAGATTTGTCTCGTAAATAAACGAATTTAATTTATAAAATGATAATTCACGGTGTTTAGAGATATTGCCATCAAAGAAATATATACGAGTGCAAGGGGGAGGTCGAGACAAATTGATAATATAAATAAGCGGGCACTTCTGTCGCAAGTTGCAGCGCTCCGTGCACAATATTGATAAAACGCTCATTTTTCCTAATGAATCGCTCGTGAAGGCGTTTCACAACATTATAAATTACAATCATCTGATGATAAATCCGTGCATCAAGCGTTCACTTTCCGCCGGACGCAATCATAGCGTAATAAATGCAGCTCGGGCGCAGCGCAAGTGTTGTACCATTTGTTGGGAGTTGCGTTGTGCATAATAAAGCGATTTGTGGGCGGGAGTGCGCTGCGCAACGCGTCATTAGCGCTGCGCTTCTCACGCACCACGCGGCGCCTACAGCAGGGCGCCTAGAGCAGGCACCCCGCGCCTAGCCCAGGCCCCGGGCAGAGCACAACGGTTCGACGACCTTCCAAAAGCGAATCGCCGTCCTTGGCCGTGGACGCGGCGTCATCCGTCATGCCCGTGATTATTCATGACCACGCTTGCACAACCGCTACCGTGTCGACGCACGATGCCCATCGAACGGAATAAAACCACCATCTATCAGCGCGTGCACACAGGCGCACCATCCATCAAACCATATGTAGATGAGATAAAAATAGCTTGCATTGAGTCTTGCGATTGGAAGCTCATTCCGACGGTGTGAATGCGCGGTGGCGCCGCCTCGTGAGTCAGGCCCGCGGCTGCGCCCGCGAGTTGCCTACTCGATGATGTCTAGTCATAAACATGGAAGCGACAGGTGCCCTCAGCCGCTACTTGTACAAAAAAGGCTCTAGCAACTAGCGATTACGGTTAGGCGCTTCGCAAATAGTCATGCTCCAAAGACAAGGCTGAGATCAGGCCTCCCGTTTTGGTCACAATTACAAAGTAACTGTGCCGGGCCGTCGATATGGCGAATGACAAAACGCGGCGACCTTGTCAATGCTTAATTACTATAAACAGTGCTACATGAAGAGCCTTGAACAAGAGTTTACCTTAGAGACGTTCCGGAGTTTATCTCTGGTCTATTTTGAGGACAAGCTGCTTCTGTTCGGCGGAAGGAAGTCGTAAAGTGGTGTAGGTACGCGGAGGTTGAACCCTCGCCCGATAATAGAAAGCATTATGCGCCCTTGATGTCCCTGAATGCGAGTGATTATGCACTTTTGCTGGGGTCAAACGGGTCCAGTCAGCGTGACTGTACTAGCGATACCTATAGGGCTGTCACCACAATTGGTTAAACATGAAATATGTATAATGTAGAATTATCTAGGTAATATTTTTTATCCAAATGTGCTGATGGTTCGTTATTAATCTATCATTTATATCCAAAAATGCCGAATCATGTTACTCAGTTTGTACGGTAGATAGGAAGATAGATAGTAGGTATATAGGGACAGTGACAACCCTATAAAATAATAACCACAAGTACGTACAATTTATACGAATTATAAAGGGTGCTTGTGACGAGGAGTAATCAAATTTTAAATTAGAACAGTAACAATAGCATTGTTCCACAGATGAAATGAATTACACCCTCGAATGCATTCATTTCGGGGAATGCAGTTGAAGCAGTCCCCCCATGTCTAGGTTTAATTAAACTCTATTTAGGGTCAAGTAGTAAAATAAAAAAAAAGTTATTGTTATGCGGCAGCAAAGTAGTTTTTTGTGTTTGTGTTTTTTAAATTTTAAAACCTAAATAAAATGTTAAAATAAAAATGTCTGGGCACATTACAGACTCCATCATGTCACTGCTCATAAAATATAGATCATCCATGATCTATATTTCCTAATCTTTCTCATTGAGCCCATCTTCATCAGTCATCTTCTTATGAACGTTACCATTCTTTCCACTAGTTTCAAAACGAGCTTTCCCACATCTCAGCCTCCATTTCCCAACTGCTGCAGCCGCTTGATGCAAGCTGCCGGCGGTACTTCTCTACAATAAATCACGGCCTGTGTTCCACAAGAAGGCTCTTATCGTGAGCATCATGCGTATGCGCAACACCACTGTGGTCCAAGGTGTTTGAAAACTTTCGTGGAATTGCAAGTTATTTCATATTATACTGGAGGATAAGTTAACATAATTAACCCAGGCGAAAACGTAATATAAATAAACGTAATAACTTACACTCACTACTCGGTAGATAGAGAGAGAGACATATTTTAATGGAAATTTATAGTAACGTGTTTATTCGATATATGTACATAGTTTTAGCCTACATTACTTTGAAAAGTGTCGTCAAAGGGCCAATTTCTTACTTCATTAAATACAATACAGCTAATCACAGCGCTGCATTTCATATCCAAGTTCACTACGCCTATAAATATGATGTGTAGTCATAAAATCTGTCGTTTCCTTTAACTTGGGCCAAGGGCTACGATCTTAGATTGAGTTACATTTTTATCTTATCTAACATTTAACACCAAATGGCGTAACGTCGGAGCACGACGCTGTAAAACAGGAATTCTCTAGAGACTCATACACTAGGCCGCTCTTTTATTGCAGGATGAATAAAAAGATAAATGAAAATGATAGCGTTAGTATCAAGTATAGAGTAAAAAGTCCAACAAATCAAACACAAAGTTATCACATTAGGGAAGTAAATGATTAAATAGAACATGATGGGGAGATGGGAACTGGCTATGTATTAAAATCTTTTTATGTTATTCCTACTACGAAATCCTCTTAGATTTTGGGTCTAACTAAACGAAATCTATCTTATTAATTAAACAAATAAGGCAAAACTTAAAAACCTCTGTACTTAGGTCCTCCAAAGACGGGAAGTAACAAGAATTAAGTGATTCGATCGATAAGTAATACAAAAGCACTAAATGCAATATTAATATAGCTATTACTGCCGCCGCTATGGGGCACACGGTTATTAGTGCGAGCGCCGGCGCCGCCGCCGAGTGGGAAGACATGTTCCTATGAAATCACTAGGTACTGTCGAGGTAATATTCATATAAATACATCAAGTAGTATCTACAAAAAAATAAATGCGGTAGCAATTTTTAAATCATCCCAATACTATAAATATGAAAGGTCTGTGTGCATGTAATTACATATGTGCCTAGTTTAGTTTGTAGCTAATAAACGCAAAAACGTCTTAGGTTAGGTCTTAAAAATTCTTGCTCGTAAATCATTCTAAATTATTCTCGAATGTGCTACGTATAGCAAATTTTCCGTCGGAAATGCAATGGCGATCTATCTTTGTTTGTACGAAAGTGAAGTATGGTGTTATGGAGCAAACAATGCATAATGTTTAACGAACTGAGTTTTGTCAGGTCTCTGAGCCTATGTATGCATGTGGGAAATTGTACCTACGTGATAAAAAGCTGAATTTGTTATAAGAATGGAATATTTTGTACAAAATTTTTGAGAATGTATTTAACGTTTGACCTTTTTATGCATGTAGATTGATGCTGCATCTGCAAATCTGCAGTGATAGGTATTGCAAAACTGTAATTGATTAAATTTAAACCTACTAAAATTTTGATTTAAAATTTAGGTATGTATACTTTTTAGCATATAACTTTAACCCATTTAGATTTCAAACAGTAAATATTTTATATTTTATTAGCTTGCAACAACTATAGGCCCCTATTCTGCAGTGCAGGCAGGAAACACGTGTGCACTATTTGACATAACGAATAGGTCGTAACATTAATTCACCCCTCGTTCTGTGCTTCACAAGCGGTGGACCGGACAAGTACCTGCAACAACAAAGAAACAAATGAGTGTCCGGTAACTTAACTTGTACAAGTAGTTATAACTAAATATCAAAGAAAGTAGGTAATAATTGGTGAATCTGGATCACAGGAGACAAGGAGATCCCCTGTGCTCCAGATTCACCAATTATTCCGATGAAAACTACAGTATTCACTATGTAGGTTCTTATTATTCAATGGTACTAGGGTGATATTTATATGCATCAATAACATATAATCCCTGTGCTCTAGATTCATCAATTAATCCGATGAAAACTACAGTATTCACATGTTATTTCTTATATTAACATAATGTTATTAATCTTGCTAAGTATCAGCACAGCAACATCGCTCAGCTCGAGTAATCAGATATATATGAGCTACTAATATGGTAGTCGACTGCATTCCTTCAAATATAAATATGTTTAGATATCAATCTACAATATAAATGCAGCTGCTTCATAAAAATAGATGAATTACTCAGGCTTATGACCTGCATTTTAATGCCTAGTAGGTAGCTACGTAGTATATTTTATTTTATGAAATAACGTAAGCATAGCAGCAGTACGTAACTGACTAACTAGATACATTTATATACTATATGCCTACTACTAAATTAAGTTGTAGAACTATGAAATATAACTAATATTCAAATTCTATGATCTGTTTACTAGTGTAGGTACCTAACTTAGTTATTTAACTAAATGTTAGCAATCTTAAACGGTTTTAAATAAATTTAAGCTCATAATAAATTTTGTTTTAATATTGTACCTAGGTACTTACTACTACTTACTAAATGTAATTAATTATTATTTTGTAAAAAGAAACATCAAAGCAGCTAAGGTACAGATAATTGTATGCAAGTTAAGAGCTATTAATAAAAATACTTTAATTCGGAATAAATAGACTTTATTAAATATTTATCAATGATAAGTGATTACATGTCATCTAATATGCATTAGGTTAATTTATTATAAATTTATACTTGGATTTTTAAAACATATCAATCAAATCCGATATTTTCGTAATGATTATTCTAATTGATTTATATATATCATCATGAAGAGTGTTGCTGACAACATGTTGAACACACATTTCAGCATTACAGTTACAAATTTTATTTTCAAATTGATTTGCATCAAATATTTCGATTCGAATGACTTTCAATCCTTTATTTAAAGTTTTAACATATGAATAATGTGCACTATTCCGAGGACGTTTTCGAAGATTCAGATGCTTCTGGCTGACGAGTAGCTCATCCCCGTTGGCCTCGCTCTGCTCAGGCTCTGGCTCGATCGGCTCTCCGTTGAAGTCCAAGAAGCGTATCGTTGGTTTACGCGTTTCAATAGGGTTGAAGTTGAATAGATCATTGTCCGATTCCTGTAACCAATAAATTATTAGATAATTCGACTTAGTCAAAGTGATATTTAAAATCAAATAAGCATCAGTTATGCTTGTACAGATACAAAAGAGATATGTATGCCACCTCCTAGCGCAAACAATTTGATTGGAAGATAGTTGAATCAAATAATATTTTATCAATACAGACAAACAATTTCTATAAGTTAAGTATTTTTCATGTCACGGATTATTCATGAGTGGATCATAAAAATGAAGTGTTTGCGCAGCGGTGGAATACATATATCTTTTGTTGACTGTACATTAATTTACTTACCGACATTATTGCTTCAGATTTTAACACTGACTTGTTCTTCCGCTGAGGGGTATATCAATATTGATGGAGTCTGTATAAAATCTCATTACTTTTATACATTAAATAACTCTTCATAGTTTTTTAATAAAACCTATCTCTATTTCAATTATGTTAAGAATTACATTGTAATTACAATAGCAGTAAGTACTAAGTACCTAGTAATTAAACATTAATCTGGTCTAATATTATCTACTCCTTATATGAATCGTGAAGTAAGCTGAAACCCTAGCATTGCTTAGTCATATAAGACTAGTTGCTCCCCACGGCTTTCTTTATTACGATATTTTTTTTAAAAGATCATGTTTATTTTTTATCTAATGGTTTTTTCACGTTTGATCAATCCAGCTATATTTAATTTGGATTTTTGATATTGAGATATTAACGGAACGAGAATAGAACGGAATACATAATAGGAGGCATATACTGTACCAGCGATATATGATAGCGTTAACGTTCGCGTAAGCGTTCAACAGAGAATCAAACCCGTGATCGTTTAGTTAACAAACCCATCATTGAACCACTCGGTTACACGCGTTTTCTAACACAGCATAATAAAACATAGTACCTATTATATATTAATGTGGAGGTACTATCGGAGACATCATTTCTAAATTATTAGTTTCCTCGATAGTACCTGTCCATATTAATGTTGTGTTTATATTTAAGCAAAAACATTTCAAGTAACATCATAACACAATTTATGCTAGTGTTGTAGGAATATTGTTTACAGATTATACAGATCAGCACTTTACCCTTAAAAGTAGAGTGCAGATCCTCGTTATGGTACCCGTGACGTAGATTTAGGGGGTATTTAAGCCATACATTTGGATGGATCAATCACAGTCTTCTCTGGAGTCCAGCAGCTTCAAGAAATCCTAAGAGCTTCAACTGTAAGTAATCATTCTGAGTATTAATTCATTCTGAGTATCTATTCATTCTGAGTTCTTATCTATTCATTTATACAGTTATACTTTTTAATCGTATTTTTGTTGTCATGTTTTATTAATTTGTTTTATTTTACATCTCTTCCAGAACTCAAGCGCCAACACCTTTAGCAGCATTGTAGAATCATTGATTGAACCTCATTTCAAGTGCAAGTGTATTGAAGGAAAATATAATTATGTAAGTAGCCAACAATTATCTACTATATTGGTTTAAACTATACACCTCATCTTATTTTCCACTGTTCACAGTTATTTAGTATTCCATGGATCTCACAGCTATATTCTCTATTTGAATACTCTTTTAATATAAAAAATGCAAGTATGTGAATATGTACAATAACTATTTTTATCATTTCTTTTATAGGTCAAAGAACGTGAAAGCTTGTTCCAGCGCCACGGCAGAGCAGTTGTTCCCCTCCGAGGATGAGCGAGAGGGCAGCGTTGATCGCAAGACTGAAAAGAAACGTGCTGGGAAGTCTATGCCTTCACTGATGGGTGAACCATCAAGCAAGAAGAGGAAGACTACCACAATCAACCCGGTGCCTGCAGTTGAAAAATCAACAGCCAGGGACTTATTTGGCAGCGACAGCGATGATGAAGAGTTCGAGGAAACGAAGAAACCTGGTACGGCGCCGATTTACAACTATTTTACCCGACGTTTAGCGAATGGTCACTCACGACAAACAAATGACGATAAAACTGGATCGCATTATATAGAGCTAAAGGTGTACAAAACATCTGAAATTCAAAGTGTGCTACCTATGAATAGATGGCGCCATGCCATTGTCACCGTAAAAAATCAGCTTGATACCAACTCAGAAAGTTGGAAATGTCTCGATGAGTTTATAAAAGCGAGCAAAAAAGATTTTAAAAAATGTCCTCCAACATTTATGTCTTCTTACTATAACAGTACATAAATAACTTTTTATTCATAACATTATTATTCTTTTATCAATTGTTTTTATTATGCATATTATTATTATAACATTGTTTATTCCAATATTTTTTTATGCCTATTTTAAAATAATACTTACTTACTGTTAGATACAAGAAAAATACTATAATATACGTATACTTATAAATACATTTCCTGTTTTTTTTTATTCCAGTTCAATCAAAAGAGGAGGGTACAAATCACATGAATAATAGAAGTATTAAATGCAATGATTGTGGAATTATTATACTTAAAAGTCGCTATCATAATCACCTAAGAACGAATATTCATAAAGCAAATAGTAATATAAAGACAAGTATTCCAAATGTTAATATAATTGCCACAGCATTCAAAAACAGAATTATGAGTTATCATGTAAATCCTAGCAATAAATCTGACTACCTCACACCAGAGGCGTTCCTGTTGGATATTAAAAGTGATGTTCAGAAACTAATTGAGATGTCTATTCTAGAACATAATTGTATAAGACTGAATTTTGAACTCTTTGCCTACTTTACTTTACCTAAAACTAATAAAGAGGAACTAAAAACATTTATAACTAAATTTGAGATAGTGCAGGAAGGTACTTGTTTATCAGATTTTTATGAAAATTTAACAGAAACATTTATTCAAAAATTATCAGAATTTGAACACTGTGAATCTGGTTGGACGTTTTCAAAGATAAGCCATCTAGAGATTAATGTTAATAAATATTCTCCTTTCAAAGGTGGCTGCTACATCTCATTACCCTCTGTTGTTGTTAATACTAAAAGTTGTTTAAATATCAAGAACAATGATGATTACTGCTTTTTATGGAGTATTGTTGCAGCATTATACCCGGCTAAGAGAAATGTGTGTAGGAAAACATCATATCCTCATTTCACTAAAGTTTTGAATATTAATGATTTATCATTCCCGCTGTCACAAAAAGATATAATAAATTTTGAAAAAAATAATCCTGAATTAAGTATTAATGTATATGGATTTGATTTTGATGAAAATATTGTTACAGGTCCTCTTTATTTAACTAAACTTAAAAAGTTTAAACATATAAATTTACTGTATATTCAAAATAAAAATAAGACCAAAGGACATTATTGCTTAATCAAAAATTTATTAAAGTTGGTGAGAGGGCAAATTACTTCGCATAAAGGAAAAATGTATCTTTGCGATGGATGCTTACAAACATTCGTGAGTGAATCAAGATTTAAAACACATTTCTGTTCAAAGACTGTTACAATACTACCACCTAAAAACAGTACCTTGGAATTTAATAATTATGAAAAAAAACAAAAACTTAATTTTATCATTTACGCTGATTTCGAATGTTTACTTCTAAACTGCAAAGAAAAAGAGACGAATAACACATTTATGTTTAAAAACCACCAACCATCTTGTTTCGGATATTACATATGTTGTACACATGATAAAAGCTTAAACAAGTATGTTTC
Source organism: Plutella xylostella (assembly GCF_932276165.1). Lineage (NCBI taxonomy): Eukaryota > Metazoa > Arthropoda > Insecta > Lepidoptera > Plutellidae > Plutella > Plutella xylostella. The sequence goes on from NC_063990.1 coordinate 8,581,318, forward strand.
ATACAGAGGAGAAGATTGTGTTAAAGTATTTATGAAAAAATTAACAAATGATGTCATAAGAATACATAAATTATTAGGTGATTATAAAAAAATGAAGCCTTTAACAGAAAATCAGGAGATTGAATTTCAGAATGCAATTAATTGTCACATATGCGATAACTTGTTATTAGATGACAAAGTTCATGATCATGATCACGTTACTGGAGAATTTAGAGGAGTCGCTCATTCCTACTGTAACTTGCTACTGAAACAAGCATTTTTTATACCTATAGTTTTTCATAATTTATCAGGATACGACTCTCACTTATTTGTAACTGAACTAGCAAAGTACAATGGTCCTATAAAAATTATTCCAAAAAGCAAAGAAAAATATTTAACGATTACTAAAGAATTACCTGGAAAAATACAAATGAAATTTATAGATTCTTTTCAATTTTTGAACTCAAGTTTGGATACTTTGAGCAAAAGTTTATCTGATAACGACTTTGTTTTTTTAAATTCTGAATTTAAAAATGATATTCAATTTAATTTGTTGCGAAGAAAAGGCATTTATCCTTATGATTACATGGACTCGTGGGAAAAATATGATGAATTAGAATTACCTCCTCAAGAAAGGTTTTTTAATAGTTTGACCATGTCGCATCTTGCTGATTCTGAATACCAACATGCACAACAAGTTTGGAAGTCATTTAATATTCAATCTCTTGGTGATTATACTGAATTATACTTGAAATGTGATGTAATGTTACTCTGTGATATTTTTGAACGCTTTAGATACTTATGCTTACAATATTACAAATTAGACCCTGCCCACTATCTTACTTCACCAGGGTTGAGTTGGGATGCAATGCTCTTGCATACCAAAGTAAAGTTAGAATTAATAAGTGACTCAAATATGTATGAAATGATAGAAAAAGGAATTCGAGGTGGCTTAGCACAGTGTTCGCTACGCCACGCTAAAGCAAATAATATGTATGTTCCTGATTTTGATGATACCAAGTCTTTGAGTTATTTAGTATATCTAGATTGTAATAATTTATATGGACATGCTATGTGTCAAGCAATGCCAGTATCTAATTTTCAATTTATTCCAAGCAATCAAATTCAAGATTTTGATGTTATGCAGATTAAAGACAATTCCGCATTTGGTTTCATTTTAGAAGTGGATTTAGAATACTCTGAAGATCTTCATGACTATCATAGTGATTTGCCTTTTGCTCCTGAAAAGTTTGTACCAATTGGCGGTAAAACCAAGAAATTAGTAGCAAATCTATACAATAAGTTTAATTATGTAATACACTATGTTTACTTGCAAGAATGTATTAAAAACGGGTTAATTCTGAAAAAAATACATAAAATTCTAAAATTCAGACAAGAAAAGTATTTAAAACAATATATTGATTTAAATACTAAATTAAGGCAAGCATCGAAAACCACATTTGAAAAGGATTTCTTTAAACTAATGAACAATTCAGTATTTGGTAAGACAATTGAAAATAAAAGAAAACATGTTAATATAAAGTTAGTAAGAACCTGGAGAGATTGTGCAAACACCACAAACAAAGAATTTGGAGCGGAAAAACTCGTGGCTAAACCGAACTTGATAAATGTTTCAATTATATCCGAAAATTTAATAACTGTTCAGCTGGGTAAAGAAAAAATTATATTAGACAAACCCATATATATTGGATTTTCAGTATTAGAATATGCTAGACAGCACTTATATAAATTTCATTACTCCTTTATTAAGAAATATTATGATTCGAAAGCTAAACTTTGCTACACCGATACAGACAGTCTCTTGTATCTAATAGAAACAGAAAATTTTTACAATGACTTAAAGAAATACATTGATATGTTTGATACAAGTAATTTTAGCTCCAATAATCCATTTAATATCGATCAAGTTAATGAAAAAGTTCCTGGTCTCTTTAAAGATGAATTAGGTGGTGAAGTAATTTCTGAGTTTGTAGGGCTAAGAGCAAAATTGTATTGTATAACCAGTAATAAAGCACAAATTATGAAAGCTAAAGGAATATCAAAAGCTGTAACGAAGAAACTACACATTAATAACTACAAAGATACTTTGTTTAAAAATATAACATTAAGAAGTAATATGAACGTAATAAAATCAATGAAGCATGTTCTTTATTCACAAAATATTTGTAAATTAGTATTAAGTAGAAATGATGATAAAAGACAAATTTTAAATGATCAAATTAAAACTGTTCCTTGGGGACACTATTTTAATAATTTGTAAATTAGTATAACGCATATTTTATTTAATATTAGTATTAATGATTATAATATATTATGTAATGAGCTCGTAAACAATAAAAAAATATATTCAATCACTAATTTCATTTTATTTTAATTATACATAGAACCCTATACTTCAGTATAAATTTCCTGGTTGCTTCTGTTTATGTTATTCTATTTTTAAAGCTCAATGAGTGCAAAGCTCTAGAATAAAAATGAAACTGCTTAAACAATCAGAGACTCTTAATTTTCCCGAAATATGTTTATCTTCGAGTGATAAGAGAAAAAATAGACATGGTAGATTGCTTCCAGAAACAATAAGATGCATTATATGTGGACCATCCAACTGTGGTAAAACTAATGTTATGATTGGGTTATTACTACATGAACAAGGTCTCTGTTATTCAAACGTATATTTGTATTCAAAAACAATATTTCAACCAAAATATGTATATCTTGAAAATGTTTTTAATCAAGTTCCTGGAATAATATTTAAAAAATTTAGTTCCAATGATAAAATACTTAATCCTTTAGAAGCTCTACCATATTCAATTATGATTTTCGATGACGTATCTTGTGAGAATCAAAAAGTTATACGTGATTACTTTGCAATGGGGAGACATAAAAATGTAGACTGTTTTTATTTGAATCAAACATACAGTAAAATACCGAAACAGCTGATTCGTGATAATACTAATCTATTGATTATTTTTAAGCAAGATGATATAAACTTAAAACATATTTACCATGAGCATGTTGGTTCTGATATGTCCTGGAGTACATTTCATCAAATGTGTTGTAATGTATGGCAATATCCATATGGTTTTATTGTTATCAATAAAGATTGTAAGAAAAACGATGGTGCTTACAGAAAGGGTTTTGATACGTTTATTATTATAGAATAAATACTTCATGTATCAACAACATTAATCAGTATCTTCTTGAGTACGAACGTGTTATCATATTTATATAATGAATAAGTCTTTGAAAAGAGAAATAATAAAATCAGCTGAGGCAGTCAAGCTTAAATTGAAAAAATTAAAAGATGTTCAAGGAGAAAATGATGTTTTGCTGGAAGAAATGTTTAAACCAATATCAACACCTTTAAGACAATTAGTAAAACCTGAAAATAATAATGTTTATACAAACAAATCTGATATTGGTCAAAACCAAATCTTAAACCATGACGATCAGTTTATCAAAAAACCTTTAAAAGATGAAACAGAAAATGATGAATCAGATGAAGAAAATTCAGATGACATTGATAGTGATATGAATGAGTCTTTTAACAATTTAAGTGATGATTTGATTAATTCGAATAATTCAAATATATTTAAATCTTTTAATACAATTCCTACAAGTAGTCCTGCTAAAAGTATTAACATGTCACCTAAAACCATACCATTTGGTGTCAAAATTACTAAAGAATCTATCTCTTTAGGTGATAAGCCAGTTACGATTATGGATTATACTATTAAAATAGGAGACAAATGTTACAGCAAAACTAATGGATTGATGGAGTTACTTTTTAAAAATAAACCGGACTTATTACAAATAAATGAAAATGATATGTTAAATTATAAGACAATGTTGGTACAAACTAATGTTCATCGTAGAGATAATGATCCTACTAAAGCTATAAAAAGTAATAAGGGATCAAAATATAAGCAAATCATAAAACCTCTGTTTAACGCATCTATTACCAAAAACAAACATTCCGGGGAAGGTTGTAACACATTAAAACATTTAAACTTAAATGGTGCAATCGATTATGTTTATTGGGATGATCCCAATGAGCTAGTGGAGCGTCTCAAACTCTTAATAGCTTCCAAAGGTGCAGGTAACAATAACTTGGATAATGAAATAATTTCAATAATTGAGGAGTTAAGAGAGAGTGGTATAATTCCATAATTATAAAAGCAATTGATAAAGCATTTTGTTCTTAGTCCAATTTTTTTACTACACCAATCCTGTTCAACGAATCAAATTCATTACAATGAGCAAGATAGAAATTGTAAACGAGATTCATAAGCCAGCAAGAAAAAACTTTAAACGTCGTTGTGTTACATTAAAAGGAATCGATGATCTATGGCAAGCTGATTTGATTGATATTCAAAATTTACGACAGTATAATAAAGGTTTTAATTACATTCTAGTAGTTATTGATTGTTTTACAAAATTTGTTTGGACTGTTGCTTTGAAATCCAAGAAAAAAAATGAAATCAAAAATTCATTTAAAAACTTATTTCTTAGGTTAGGACGCAAACCAAGAAATTTACAAACCGATATGGGAACTGAATTTTATAATTCTGATTTCAAGAGTTTGATGAATACTTTTAAAATCAATCATTATTCTACATATTCCGTAAAAAAAGCATCAATTGTAGAAAGAGTAATAAGAACACTGAAGTCTAATTTATATAAACATTTTAACATAATTGGCAATCATACATGGATTGGGGAAGCATTGAACAATATCGTCGAGAAGTATAATAATAGCAAACATCGTGTTACAAAATTTAAACCAATTCATATTTGTCCTGCTAATGAAAATGAAGTTAAAAATAATATAGACTGTTTTCAAAAATCTCTCAAATTACTAGATAAAAAGAAGCTTAAACTAAAATTAGGAGATTTCGTTCGCATAAGTAAACATAAAGGTTGTTTTGAAAAAGGGTACACGCCTAATTGGTCAACGGAAATTTTCAAAGTTATAAAAATAAATAAAACTTGTCCAATTACGTATAGTATAGAAGATCAAAGAAAACAAAATATATTAGGAAGTTTTTATGAATTTGAGTTACAAAAAACTAAGCATCCTTATTTATATTTGGTTGAAAAAGTTCTTAGAAAAAAAGGCAATAAAGTATATGTAAAATGGTTAGGAATGAGTGACAAAGAAAATTCATGGATCGATAAGAACAATATCGTCAAATAAGCAAAAAAGTATTTATTACAAAGATTCTTACAACAAATATCACTAAAGAAGAAGTAATGAAAGGGAGAGGTCTTGTGAATAGTGTTATAAATAATCTTCCATTTGAGTTACACTTCCCGGGATATAATTTTTGTGGACCTGGAACCAAACTAGAGAAAAGATTGCAACGAGGAGATAAAGGAGTAAATCCTTTGGATGATGCTTGCATGGTTCATGATATAGCATACTCCAAGTTTTCTGATATTGAAAATCGTAACAAAGCCGATAGAAAATTACTTGAAATGGCTAATCAAAGAATCACTAAGAGTAACTCTCGAGGAGAAAAAGTGGCATCTTGGATAGTGAGTAAAGTGATGAAAGCCAAAATCAAAGCAGGAGCAGGTTTTAAAAACTTTCATGGGCTGATAAAATTAGTTCGATCACAACTTAAGAATTGCACCGCAAAAGATAAAGGATCGTTAATTAAACATGCTTATAAAATAGCAAAACGACTTGTTAAAAATAGAAAAATTCAACTGCCACGTGTTATACCCATACCTAAGACTGGAGGTTTTTTACCTTTAATACCAATATTTGCGGGTTTATCAGCTTTAGGATCATTAGCCGGAGGGGCAGCAGGAATCACGCAGGCTGTGAATAACTACAAATCAACGCAAAAACAATTAAAAGAATCTGAACGGCATAATAAATTAACAGAGTCTATATTACTAGGCAAAGGTTTATACATTAAACCATATAAAAGCGGAAGTGGTTTATATTTAACTCCACCAAAAAACTTTTAAACAGGCTACCTCAAAGAGCACTAACTAATATAGATATTTTAAAGTATTCTAAAACAATTCCATTCTTCAGGGGGGTATACATGAGAAATGAATTACCTAACAAGCCTAGAGTAAAAGAATGCGGAATACTTAATTTAGATAGCTCAGAAAATTATGGTACGCATTGGGTAGCCTATATCAAAAACAAAAATTACTATGAATATTTTGATAGTTTTGGTGATTTAAAGCCACCTTTAGAACTTATTAAATATTTTAGGAATAAAAATATAGTATATAATTACAACAACTACCAAAAATTTAATACAGTTATTTGTGGACACTTGTGCCTAAAACATCTAGTAAAATATTGGCAAAATTTTAATTCATAAAAAATGTCTTTAACTGTATCTGTTACAAGTGTAAAGTCTGAAATATCCACAAACTTTACACCTGCATTAGTTCTTGATGCTGATTATGAATGTGGCTTGGTGTATTTTTCAACATATTATTCTATACCAAACATTGACATACATAATAATAAATTATACTATGGAAAAAACAAAGTAATAGAAATACCAATTGGATCATACGAGTTGCAAGATTTAAGTGACTATCTTAAAAATAATGTTGATGATTGCGAGATCGAATTAACATGTAACAATAATACTTTGCGTACAACAATACTTTGTTCAGAAGATATTCATTTTGAGAAAGAAGATTCGTTTGGGAAAATGTTGGGTTTTGGAAGAGAAACTCTCAAAGCTAATATAATAAACGAATCAAAGTATCCAGTCAACATTCTGTCAACAACCGTCGTACGAGTAGAGTGTGATATCATAGCAGGCTCATATATTAATGGTAATCCGCGTCATATTATTCATGAATTTGTTCCAAATGTTCCACCTGGTTACAGAATAATTGAAATTCCGAAGAATGTTATTTACTTTGATGTAAATCAGAAATTAATAAGTTGTATTAATTTTAAACTTTTCGACTCTGAAAACCGACTGATTAACTTCAGAGGAGAGGAAATTCAACTGTATTTACATTTAAAGAAAAAAACATGATTGAATTTAATAAAAGGACAAGTACACAATCAAGTAACATCAGTCGTTTACTAGCAATCAAAAAGTCTACACCTCGAAAACCACTCAGCAAAGAAAACAGACAGTACCTGAAATTAATCGGTTTGCTAAAATAATGAGTATTCTTGATATAACAGTTCCTGTTCTCCAGGATAATTCAATTGAAAGTTTACAGTATCATTCATACAAACCGTATGTGACAAGTTTCAATAAAAATGATGAAATTAGAATTCCAATTAACCAACAAGATTTATACATCTTACCTTCTGCAAGCACTTTATACGTAGAAGGCATAGCACGTGTTTTAAACATTAATGAAACAGCATCAAAACAATCAAAATCTGTAAATTTCACAAACAATCCAATACTATTTCTATTTCAAGACATAAGATACGAACTAAATGGCATTGAAATAGATAGAATTAAAAATGTTGGAATCACAAGCACTATTAAAAATATTTTATGCATGAATGATAGTGAATCGAAAGCATCAAAACTCTGGGGATGGGATATTAATGGAACCTTAAATGAGCACAGTGGTGCTTTTTCAGTTTCCATACCGCTAAGCAAAATTTTAGGTTTTGCTGAAGATTACAATAAAATAATAATTAATTGTAAACATGAATTGATATTATTAAGAAGTAACACAGATGCAAATGCTTTAAAGTTAAATTCAAATGAACAGTTAGAAAATATTGAAATCAGTAAGATTGTATGGCGAGTGCCTCATGTTAAGGTATCAGATAAAGAAAGATTAAGTTTACTCAAATATTTAGAAAAGGACAGATCAATTTTTATACCGTTTCGTAACTGGGATTTATATGAATATCCATTATTACCACAAACTACTAAGCAATCATGGGCAGTTAAGACTTCATCTCAATTAGAAAAACCAAGATTTGTTGTTGTAGGACTACAAACATTACGAAAAAATAATCTAATGAAAGATATGAGTCAATTTGATCACTGCAATGTTCGTGATGTCAAAGTTTTCTTGAACTCTAATTACTTTCCATATGAAAATTTAAATATTAAGTTCAAAGAAAATAAATATGCTTTATTATATGAACAATATACGAGATTTCAACAGTCTTATTACAACCGTCGAGCAGAACCCTTGCTGAGCTTTAAGGAATTTCTTGAGAAAGCGCCACTCTTTGTAATTGATTGTAGTAGACAGAATGAGACACTGAAATCAGGGCCAATTGATGTACGCATAGAAATTGAAAGTGAAGTAGATTTGCCTGAAAATACTTCAGCATATTGTTTAATACTGAATGACTGTATTGTCGAATACAAACCATTAAGTAGCGTCGTCAAGAAACTATGAATACAGTTGATTCAATAATAATAGACATTCAAGGGTTCAAGGATTATAACAACGACTTCATTGTGAAAGAAATCGTGATACTGGAAAGTAATACTTTCCATTATTTTCTTGTTAGACCTCCATTCCCATTTGAGTATTTATCTAACGAGGAAAAAAGAACTGTTAAATGGGTTGAAAGAAACCATGGTATTTTATGGAGGGAAGGTGTTACTGATTATTATATTATAAAAAACTTAGTAGAACCACTTATGAGAACGAAAATTATTCTAGTTAAAGGTGTTGAAAAAATTAAATGGTTGAAGGAATTCTGTTATGATTGCACTATAATTAATTTAGAAGATTTTAACTGTCCAAGCTTTTTTGAATTATATAAATTGTACTCTCATGATAATGAAAGGAATTGTGTTCATCATAAAACTAATAACTGTGCTGTAACACATGTGAAATTACTAAAAAAATGGATCATAGATAATAAGATTAAATTGTAATATTTTTTATAATAAAAGTTATGTATTGAACAAATTTAATGTTTTTTTTATTTGAAAATAGACAATAGTAGTAGATTATATAAAGTAAGAAATATATATTTTCCTTTACTTTATTTTCTCCTGTTGTTTAATGAGGTAGTCAGCTTGATTAATAGGTTATTACTCACAATAGAGAAATATAATGAATATTGATAAATTTGGGAGATATTCTAGTAACAAGACCGGGTCTGCTCCAATGTATCGATATAACCCATTAGATTTAAATCGAACAATGGATGGTGATTATGATTTCAAAAATCATCGGCTTAAAAATATACAGAATCCAGAACATTTTAATGATGCTGCTACAAAAGGTTATGTAGATGAAATGAAGGAAGCTATCTTAAAGATAATGAGTGAAAAAATATATGTTATGGAATCTCAATTACAAAATACATTAAAAGATAATCAATCAATCAATTTCACTAATTCAAACAATGGACACCAAGATAAATCATACAAATTGATTAAATCAGATGAAAAAACAGATACGTCTATAAGAAAAAAATTAGATGTTATTGATGCATATAAATATCACCCTAGTACTGTAGAATAATAAGAACCTACATAATTAGCAAGTAATCACATGTAAATACTGTAGTTTTCATCGGAATAATTCGTGAATCTGGAGCGCAGGGGATCTCCTAGTCTCCTGTGATCCAGATTCACCAATTATTACCTACTAAAGAACAATATTGGTAATATGTATTTGTCGGGGGTGGACTGTATTTTGAAAGTCTCCTTCAGGTTTTCCAGTGTTCTTTATTGTTCGGCTTCTGTTTCCTGAACGAGACTTTCAAAATACAGTCCACCCCCAACATTGGTCCTTCGAGCCGGATCAGAAGCAACAGTATTTAAGATACAGCGGCACAAAACGAACACAAGAGGTCTCCTCGAGAAGTAGGTATCAACTCTTCGCCCTGGGCAGTCAGCGACTGACGCTAATCTGTTTGCCAATCCTCACCACACGATAAGGTGATTTGAGATATAGGTACAAAATTTTCCCCTTCAAAAAGAACTTCGTAAGCTTCTAACTTACAATATTTAAAAAACACAAGCAGTCAAGCCGTGTTTGCCACTCATAATGAAATGCAAATCTCAATAAACATTAATGATAATTATTATAAACACCGATAGCGCCACCATTTGCAAATTTAATCATTAACATTCCCGCGGGCGGGCGGCGCGGCGGTGGCGGCGGCGGCGGCGGCGAGGCGGTCGAAAGCTGTGCGCGGGCGCACCTGTACCAAGACTTTAAGCGACAGTTGTACCTAATGTTGCGAATTACTGTGACTGAGATTTATTAAACAGTGGAGTGTTTCTTAAACTGTGTAAACTTCATATTCCAGATCTTATTCGCATAATAATGAAAATGGGCCAAATAACCCATTGTAGCCACATTGAAAGTTATGGCTATTTCTTTTAATTCATAAAACAAGGAGTGGTAGGCGGGCGACCAGAGTAAACAATATACTTAGTGGTAATAAAATTATCCTTAGCTGTTGCCATTCGATACATAAACTACATTAAGATAAAATCTAGTAATATAAACTGGGAATGCCAACAAAGACATTATTAAGTGCAGCTTAAACTACACATTTTCTTTATGAAACAAGATCATCAATGAATATTATTACGACAACACTAGCATACTTTGTTGTAATAAACTTATTACAGGGATATGTTTATTTGATTCTAATGTGCCCAGTGATCGTTAATAACCGTGAAGGTACCAGCGCACATTGTAAACAATTAGGTACCTACAGTAATATAAATATAATATATAAATTACACATAGATACAGTGGGTTCATCCTCAGTATTGACTAAATTTAATGCGACTAACATTCGTTCCCATAAGGACATTTTTTTCCCTCGACGGAAAAAGAGGCATGTTAACGTGTCTGTGTATAACTGTCTGTGATAGCGTAGCTCTCAAAGGGTTTGACCGATTTTGATGATTTGTTGTGTTAAGGTGATAAAAGGTTGTTACCCATCGCGCGTTTAAAATTGGTGTAAGTACCTATATATATATAATAATAAATAATAATAATAATAATAATAATAATGTCCTCCTAGCCGAATTTCGACCACGGCGGCCAATCTCATTTGAGATCAGCCATCTACGCAGGAGTAGATTATAGTGCCCAAGTGTGTGCGCAGTACACAGGAGCACTCTCTGTTCCATCACTCTCATAACCCAATGGGACGGATTGACCGACACGACTGGAGAGAGCTAGGCGCAGGACCGACTGCTTTACATGCCCATCCGACAGCATGGATCGTTTCACTGTTTCGGACATCAGGTGATCAGCCTTCTGTGTCCTAACCAAACTTAGAACCACAATTTAGAAACACAAATTGATGATCCCACCCGGGAATCGAACCCGGGACCTCTGGGTCATGAAGCGAAGCTTCTACCACTAGACCACAGAGGCAGTTATATATATATATATATATATATATCTAAGTTAACTCGCATACTGAGGAATTGTTATGAAAATAATGATAATTTAACCGCATACATATTCAACGACGTATTAAATATTGCGGAAATAAACGCACGGTATCTGTTTCAATTAGTAGTTGCTTCTACAAATACAATTGATATTTTATTGTAGTCGGCGGTTACTCATTTAATGGGACTATTAGCAAGCCGACTGCACAATAGAAGGATTTATGCATTTATGTATGTGTTTATAGTTTAATAGAGTCTTTGTATGGTGTAGAAATAACAGAGTATGTATTTTCTTTTCTATTTCGTTTACTCAATGCTCATGCCTATGGCCTACCGGGTAACGCTGTTATTAGGCGTATATTTAGAGATTATTAACAAATTTAGTGCACTTTGAAAATAGAAACAAGAATACCTAACATGTATTCATTAACTACGCTAAAACTCGGAACTCATTAATAAAGTACGTTAGTTCGTGTCTCTTAAATTCTGAAATTTCTCTTAAATGGAGTAACGCAAATTATCGCACTAACGTATCGACTATTAATCATTTTAAAAGCTTTGCACCTCGAGGCGGGTGTATTCTGAATTTCTCCTGAGATATCAGTAACGTTTACATCACGATCGTGCTAAATACTCTTTGCCTCAAGAAAGTAGGCATAAGTAAGTACTTACCAAGTAGAGCATAAGGCCGTGTTGCTATTGAAATCATTCCTTATATGCGATTCCTATAAATTATTTATCAGAAGTTTAGTATAATACAATTTTTACATCATTGCTTAATTATAAGTTGATCTTGTTAAGTAAATTGTTTTCAAGCTTCCAATTGAACTGTATTGCTGCAATTTTTAGCATCGGCTTAGCCACAATAAAGTTACATTGTAGTTAAGTTGCATTACCATTGGAGCTGGAGGTCAGTAGGCTGCATTGAGTGGAAGCTGAGGGTGGCACGGAAGCGATACGGACCGTTTATAATGTCGCCCACTCGAGCAGCGCTTTGATACACCGCCGACCAGACTCCCTGAATAGGAACTCCTTGTCTTGTTGTGACTCTAGCGTGACTATGGTACGTTTTATTTTATGGGCGTTTACGGAAACTTACGCTTCTGCGAACGGTTTCTATTTAGAATACGGCTATGTATGTAGCTTAGCGGGGGGTCAGATATTTCGAACAAAGAAAATAAAAGCTTCGGAACCACTTTAGTATCAACTAGTAGAAAACATAATATAGTCATAAAAATCAGATAAAAGAGATCGAATTGTTGGAACTTGAAAGAACTAGCCTATTTATACATAGGTAATAAAATTAAAACAAAGCTTTAAACACGACTATTCACTATCTGGATAAAGATCAACAAGATACTACAAACAGCGGAATTTATCTGATAAATGCATGTGTTTGTGACAGGCGAGTGGGTGCGCCAGATATACTGGTCCACGGAGACATAATCACAAACCTTGGGCAAATCAGCTGGTCCAACCGCGGCCAATAGATCCATAGATATTCGGTTTAATGCATTCGCTAATTTTTGCTGTTGCCTATAGTAAATAGTAAGTAACCGAGTACATACAATTTATAATTCAGAATGTCTTTACGGTAAACATCTAAAAGTAGTAACAATAATTTGAGAAGAACTTTCTAACGAAGTGCTACAAGATAAGTCTGCATTTAGACAGACCAATAAGATAGTTGCCATAGATAACGCGAGGAACAAAGAGCACTCTGTACCGGTTAAATGAACTGAAGAAAAACCGGAAACATAAAACAAAGATGCTAATTAAACGCAAGCGCACCGCTAATTAAGTGATGGTGTAGGATACTGAAACTTATAATGAAATCCCTGTTTTTTTTACAGAAGATGAATCTTATATTATGTATCGCGTCAACAGGTGGTGGGGCGTAGTGGCAGCACTTCTCATACTATTTAACTATCTGGTACTCTCTGTGACCTTTCAAGTAGAAGCTTCCATGCATATTATACATTTCATCCAGATATATTTCCAACAAATAATCTACTCCAGCGGTGGTGGTAAAATAGCAAATATTTCATTTCTACCTTATCGTTACTTTACAAAAGAGTACACCAAAATCTGGGTTGCATTTTATATCTTATTACCCGGATTATGAGCACACTATACTCTTACCACTCTATTGTCTTAGTTATATTCACACGGGCACAATGACTTGGCATTCCTATGAAGCCTACAAGATGGAAGGTTGGCAATGTAAAGAAAGCATTGGATTGACAACACTGCGACCCACATTAGCGATATAAACCTAAGCTTTATTATTGCATAGAGTAATCAAGGTGCTTCATGGGCCGTTAAGAATTGTAAATTAATCAACAGTACTTGAGCTCTTATGATCCCATGTGTCATCCGTAAATCGGTACTGCCAGTGCTATTGTCATTGTATTTGTGCTTGCCAGTATACAAAAATATTTACTTACTAGGAATACGAGGAGTTTTTTAAATATCAAATACTTAAAAATTCAGAATGAACGAGATCGTAGAGCTCCGTCAAGTCATGTTGATACGATTTTCCTGGTTCGTGCCGCATCGATCGAGAGTCGTCCGGCTGACAAGTTGAGATGTCAAGTCACAATGCGCCCGCGCCGCTCCCACGACGCCGCTTGTTTACAAAACACCGTGATCGGGTCAATGTTGCCAGAATATACACTCGCGATAGCAATTAAAAAGTGTCACTCAAATAATGACGACAATGGCTGATTTTTTTTAAAAGATTTAATAAAAAAATCAAAAAAATATTTTCATTTTACGTTGGTAATATCCTGATGCGCTGTTAAATGTACTTCAATTCAAATTAAATGTTATTCAACATTGCAGACGGCGTAATTAAGATAGTTTTTCTCCGATTAGATTTGGTTTTCAAGTCAAACAAAAATATACAATCTTATTAAATAGATTGATAACGTATAGCTACGGTGACTGACAGATGCAGATCTTTAAATCACAGAAACGCTGTATCAGGGCAATGTGTGGCATCAAGTCAATAGATAGCTGTAGGGATCATTTTAAAAGATTGTCACTGCTTTCATTTCCATGCATATATATCTATGAAGTGGCTCTTTTTGTAAAAACCAACCCCGAACTGTTTAAAAATGCAGGTCAAATACATAGTCGCAATCTTAGAAACAGAAAAAGACTTGTCAGTGTCAAATATAAGACATCCTTACTAACAAATAGTTTACTTGGTATGGCGTCAAAAATATACAATAAAATTCCGAGCACAATCAAAGACCTCACTCTCCAGAGCTTTAAAAAGGAACTGAAAAAATGTCTTATTGATAAAACATATTATTCTTTAAATGAGTTTTTTAATGACAAACTGTAATATTATTATTAAGTGTGTACCAATTATTATGACCTCATTGATGACAATTTCCGTAATTTAAATTAATTTATTCTCATTGACATTGTAAATAATTTAATATATTTATAGAATGTAAGCTGAAAGTATCTGACTTATTTGTATAATAAATAGTTTTAACGTAATGCATGCATGCTACCACCAACATAAAATTTTGTACGCCAATTAGGCATAACATAGAGGACTTAAACATAAACACCCAACAGCATTTTAATTGTACATATGTTAACAAATAAATGGATTTGATTTGATTTGATTTGATTGATTATTTGTATATGAAAATGACATCAAATATATTGGGTATAATTTATATTCATTTATTTGGTCCAAGCAGGATATAAATAATTATATTACGACTAACCACCTCATAAAAGTTTCATAAAACAAAAATGTATCTTTCTGTAATATTTTCCCTAAAAGCAGGCAATGGCGAGCAGATTCCGCCTGGCAACCCCGGCGCGGGTCACTCTCATTACGGCGCAACTGGTGCGCCTGCGCAAAGAGACGCGCGACTTTCTCCCGATAACCTTTCAAGGCGGGGAATGCTGTGACCTCGAGATGCCTTAAGAGGAGATGCTTTCTATTGGAGAGCCCTTCTCCACGGGCCAGCCTCATCCGTGAGCGACTGTGCCGGGGCTCGAGCGGTGTTCGCACAAATAGAAATAAATAATTATATATATATTGGAGCATTTGCTTAATTTGTAGCTTGTTTTTGAGTAAGGAAAATAAACTCCACCAAAACAAAAGCATAGAACTCTTACAAATGGATAGAACCAAGGAATGGTTATACAGAAAACCGATCTGACATACATGTATAATGTATACTTATGTATATTGTATATAACAGATGGAATGACTGTTGCGAAAAACTGGTGCATGGTTTTTTGCATCGGTTGCGTGATCGTCCCGACAGCCGACGGAAAAAGCGCAAGGTCGCGCATTGTTCTGTGAGAAGTGACAACCTGCGCCTGCGCAGCTCCCAGCGATCGAGGGCAGCCAGCCGACCCACTAACACTGTCAACAACCATACATCATATTGCTGTAATCTTTTTAAACATATTAACAACCGGAGAAAGTCGTTTATAGTCACGAAGATCCAGAAGATGCGAGAGATTAATTACCATGATAATGGATGAGAAATAACTCCACTTGTGTATGTTGTTTGCCAACGAGTCATAACGTAGAAAACTCACTTAATTCATTAGGGAAAGGCTCGTATTTGCGAGGAGGGCTCGGCGCACCCCGACTTGCAGCTACAGGGTGTAATTAGCGTGTGATGTGAACACTCGGACACGCCCACCGGCTCGTCTAGACGTGCACTTTAGAAACTTTACACCCTCTAGATGTATGTTTGTTTACTGGCTTCCAACCGGTAATCCAGCAGATACAATCAGTCAGAAAAGGCGATAATAATTTTCGTTTCTTATCGCGGACCACGCACTGATACCAATCTGCAATTAACGTTTTGTCAACGGGCAATTAGGCCCGCGGCAGTCAGCTCAGCAGAAAGGATTAATTACTGCCACTATTGTATCGGAGTCTGCGGCACGACCGGTCGTTATGAAAAATTATGACAAGGTCGTTCTCTGCTGCGCTTTAGGAGCTAGTGAAATTATCGTTGACAGCACATGATGAATGCGGCCCGGTAACTGCTACTTGTTTAATAGCTTTCCTATAGATCACGGTGTGTCACTGGAGCAATTAAAGTGAATGGCTGATACTGATTGGCCGACCGGTATACCCATTGACAACACATGCTTTTTCCATGTAGTATTTGCAGACGAAGTTGAGGTTGACGGACGTGGCGCGGCGCTCGGCTGCGGAAGTTGCTATTACGATAACGATGCGCCTGCGCACTTGTCGTTTGCATTCGCGACATCGTCCACTCCGGTAACGAGGAGCCTCAATTGCCACAATTTGTTCAGAACCCATTTGAGTGCGTGTACACAAAGGCCTATAAAGTGCTGAATAAATGTAAAGCGGCTGCGGAGAGAGAATAAGCAGGTTATTAAAGTGCCGGTAGCGATATAAAGGTACATTTATATGGTTGATGCGGCGCGCGCTGGTGATGCGGGCGGCGGCATAGTCCACATTCGCCGGCTCCACAACGGGACGCGGGTGTTTCCGCGTTGTCCTTGCAGCGAGACACGAAATCCGCATTAGCGACCCTTTGTCTGCGTTTGCGCAACGCACTCGCTAACTGTACTCGGACGTGATACCTCGGAGCGCGACATTTGGTATTCCGCCCACCGCTCGCCGCTCCACTTCAAAGATGGCACATAAATTAAGCGCTTATCTCCCCAAAGCAGTGGAATAACGGCATCTTCATTGTAATGAGCGACGCTGACCGCATAATGCCGCTCTATTAGCAGTCGATCCCCGCCCGTGACCTGCCCCAATAGATATAGGTCACTGCCAGCACTGGACGACGGATTTTACGAGAATTCCCTCTTGCGAAACACCTATTGGCAAAATTTCAAACGCTCATATTATAGCGTCTGTAGTATGTCTAACAAAAGTTCGCTGAAGTCGTATGAATCGTGAAATCATGATTCATACATACCTTCTTTGCAACCGAACTGAGTGTGGGAATGTGCTGAATTATTGTTATTAATTTAATAAGAGATGAATGATGCCGACACCGGAATTCTAAAGATAAATTGCGAGGATTAGTTCTGTGGCGACCAACCGTATCGAATCATAAATATTGAAATGTTTTAAAGAGCAATCTTAATTCCTAGTAATCTCCGCTTGCTGACACAGTGATACAGGTGACAGGAGCTTAGGCTTGCATTTTATATTCCAATCTTGTAATCCCGAATATCAATGGCTTGTATGCAGTTTACTTTAGGCCGCTGATTACGGTCCGGGAGGTAGGTGTGTAACTTTATATTTAGAACAACGGAAATGGCGGCGCGCGGCGGTTGCGAGTTGCTCGCTGCGTTTTTGTTTATTCTGCGATCTCGGCCTTCGCATGAATGGGATACCGTGCGGTCAATGAACTCCCGCTTTAATTTGAGCGGTGGACATCGGACACAAAATGATCGATTTATTGCTCATTAGGGCCGAAAATTTTAGTGCCTTCGGTCGATGGCAGAGACATTCCAGAGATTGTTGGCTTTCAGAAGCTTTTTAATATGGTTCATCGAACTGAGTACATGTTGGCAACGGCGGGGCTAGTTCGGGTTCGGTTATGGAGAGTGAAAGCGTGTGATCGCTGATGCAGTGACAACTCTGGCACGTGGCGAGTAACTCGATCGCTCGGAATGCGCGCCTGGAAGCCATGTAAAGTATTCACCCGAAGTTCACGACACTGTCTCCGGGGTGAGTTGTGGAGCGGGGAGCTACGTCATTTATTTTAACTTTTAACGGAACGTCGTAAAATATTCGAGGAATTCAGCTAACAGAGCTTTCGACCACACAAGAATTCCGGCACCATAATGCACGCCGCACGCATATATCCCAATAATCCGACAGTAAAATGTTAATTTATGATTCGCAATCTCGTGAAGATATACAGTTAAAGCCGTCAACAAATCAAGACGAAATTGGTGTCATAACAACAGCGCGCAGACCTCACACGCTCTAAAAGCATTTCAGGCACGTAAAATTTCATCCTAAGCGTATTTTAACTCGCCAAGCCTATTTGAGTTTCCACTTAGCGGAATGGACATTACGGATTCTTTAACAAAACGCTAAAATTAAATGCAGTATGGCGGTAAAACGGGATATTTTATTGGACACTCGGCCGATTAAAGGAGATGGCTCATTAAGCTTCCGACTTTATTCTAGCACACGAACACTGTCTAGGTTTGGTTTATCTTGATCGCGCAGATAATTCGCCATTGTCCTTACTGGTGGCCTTTTCCAAGAAGGAGCTAAGACGTAATAATTTCAAGGGCTGACATGAATTTACTGGTTGCGTAATAAGTTATTATAGCTGCGCTATTTTCAAATCTTATATTTTTATACTAAAATAAATCTCAGCACCATTGCATTCGTACAGCTCAAAAACTCAAATATTCAGGTCAACATTTTCGCCTTCCTAGGCAGCGCGAGATATCTTCGCTATTTAGATCGCAACCATTGTTTTTTTCCGTAAAGTGGAGCAATAGCTACATTTACACACAAACCTTCCATTTGCCTAGTTAAGACAAATAAGAGGATCACCTAGATAAGAGCCTAGACGGAGTGACTCACGCTGAGTATTCGACCTATGCTCCCAGTTAGGAACTCGTAATGTGGTAATGTCCATTTTATATCAAAGGTTACATTAGCCGTCGTCGTAAACATTGTATTTTTCATATGTTCGTTTTAATGAGACTAGGTATTGTAGGCTATATTAAGACTTTTATATGTGACTCTAGTATGTGTTATAGAACCACATATTCATTAAATGTATAAACAAAGATTTAATTTAAACAACTACTAATAAAATAATAAAAAAATATTGTCATTTAACAATAACACAATACTACTTCCGTTCATTACATACATGTAGACAATTAAAATTGTTCTAATTCATTGTTGGACAACACGAACCGAAGATAATATTAATTTGACCGTGACATTAAAAACAAGCCAAGTTCATACATGCACGAATGGTGATGTCGTTAATAATTTCGTATTGTATATTCATAAATATTCTATTGTTCAAAGCCATTCATCCATAATTTAATGTTATAATAAAAATGTTGGTAAATAGGTATGATATACAAATAACCTCGGATTTGTTTGTACTTTTATATCAGACACATTTAAATTAATTATACTGCATATTCAATATACCAATACTATATTATATTGCAACTATACAAATCAGAAACAAATGCCTTCCTACATGATTTACAGAAACGATGCAGTCAGAGTAATGAAACCACAATTGTCCAAATTCATCATCTGTAGTGGCATTCAAATTTTTCTCCGACGGCCATTATTAAATTAGTTACTTACATTCCGAAATGAGTAGGTAGCCGCAGACAATAGTACATGTGAAGTGACTAACCTGCAACAAAAAACGAAACCCATTAGAATAAGACAAATATGGACGCCGAATAGCTTGTTATGAGTTTAAATTACAGTGTATTAAAATTACGGCCAAGTGCGTGCGAGAAATATAATACTATTATTTTAAAATTGGCTGTGAACAAACTAGCAAATGATTGCTGCTGAACTAACAATCACAGGTGACCACCAGCTAAACAATAAATGCATATTGAAGCAGGTAGGAGGCAGGTTTTTTTTTTAATATGATATATTTTGTGTATATAAATAGTGAGTGAAACGTTTGTACCAAATCTCGGGAAACCTTTTTCAACACAAGCAAAAGAAGAGGTAAAAGGGAGGGAATCATAAACCATACGTGGACCCTTTTCTTGGCGAGGTTTTCAGTATACAAACATATTTATAGTGACCGTACAGTGAATAAGGAATCAGCGTTGTGGCCTCTTCATGCAGCAGTCGCTTATTGGCTGATACTGATGTCCAACTTTTCGTTGCAACTTGACGCTTGAACCAAGTCCCTGTTAAAGGAGAACGGTAGAAGGAGCCAGCAGCAGCGTACGACCACAGTGGCCGCGTATCCCTAAAAGGCTGTGCACATGATACATCATGGTGGTCACTCTATATGACAAAAAAATAAGTTTCAGAGCTTTGCTGCGCGAGCCCCAACTCCATCTCGTTGTATTAAATATGCCGGTTGTAAGACAGTATAGAGTAGCCCCCCAGGTCCGGTGGGCCGCGTGTCGCAACCCGCGGGCCGGGCGTGGGCGGCGGTCACTCCACCGCACCTTGATGCGCCTACGCAGGGGAACTACTACGGAATCCATTCTCACCTTCCAAACAGAGACTGCTAGCTAATTTCCAAGCCTTTGAAGACGTCTGTCAGTGGCGAGTTATATGTATGTAATGGACAATAGAGGCTGTTTGAAATGTAATTTGTTGTTGAATAGACTGCAGCTGCAATGCCAAAATAGTGGAAATGTAAGGTTGCTTCCGAGTGAGACTCATAAAGGAGCTTAGATATATCAGCGTTATATAGCAATAACTATAACTCAGAGTTAGCACGGTTTAGGGTCATATAATAAAGTTCTGGAAAAGTGACGATGTCAAATTACTTAGGTTTTGCTGTGTGGCCGTTCGATAGCAACAGCTGACATTGAGCTTATCTGAAGACTATATTTGTCGATGTTTGATGATGATGATGGTACAATTTGTTGATAGTAGAAACAAAGCATGCTACATAATCTCGTAGTAAGGCCACTGACTCGAAGTGCGGACCAAATTGAGTTAGCAACTGGCTGTTGAACCTGATCCAATTAGTTTTTTTTTGTCGTGGTGAAGATTATGTGTCAATTTATAGATAGCCTTTTAATAAGTCGTGAATCATGTAAAAAACATAAATTATGATTTTGATAATATTTTTTGAAACATGAATCATTTCAATTAAAATTCTTTTATACATATTCCTTTTCAGTAAGTACCTACCTAGGCAGTAGTCAATCCACTACCACATAAAAGTGCTTAAATAAAGTCTTTATGAGTCAATCTGACTAAGTACGTACGTACTAAAATATAAGCCTGTTTCATTATGGCCGTTGCCGTTGGTCACTTCTATTTCCGATAAAAACGTGAATTGCGAAAACTGATCAACTCGACGGTCCACAAAATGCAATCTTTAGGATATTTCATCTGACGCGCAGGCATTTTATGCCGACATCGTGAAACAGACTCTTCAGAAACCAACTATTTTAAAGGTAGGTATTATTAACGCATTCCAAAGCTCTGACATTTCATTCAAATTAAACTCGGTAGCAAGTGGGGGCAGAGTTTCATCACGGCAATGTCAAAATAAACGCTAAAGTGGCGTCTCGACGGGTTATATTTATACAATTTACGGTCATTATGTTCCCAATAATAGCCGTGTCTGCCTGTCACAGAAGTACGCAGTCATCACCGCTTATTGATAACTTACTGCCTAGACGAGCGTAATGAGAATGGGAATATATCGCAATTCATTCGTGTGGGTGTTTTATTGATGTATTCTCAAGAGATCGGGTTACTATGACCTCTGAGCAATTGTTTTGACACACGACGTTTCTAAACTGAGCAGTGGGGCCCCAGGGTGGGGCTAACAAATGGGTGTTTACGCAAAATCTCGAAGGACCAGTTTGTGGCACCTGCGAGCTTGCACCTTTCACACCTTCGCACGCGCTCGGCATGCCAGCGGCGCAATGTCGTGCATAGTTTCAAAAGCGCAATCGAATACCTTGTGCGCCGCCGCCTGCGTTCAGAGACAACTGTAGACGCGGCACCCTAAATACATAAAATTTACTTTCATACAGTCGGTATACTGGGTATCTTATTGCAGTCGCCGGCATTCTGCAGCCAGCCGCGTCTAGACGCTAACACCAGACTACTTTTTGCACCTAAAGTGTCAGTCAGTGAGTGGTAATCCAGCTATATTTATGGAAAACCATCAGTTACATATAAAAAAAATACTTTTTTATTATGAATGTACCGAAATGAAGTACAAGTTAATTTAGGTATGTCAGTCATTTATCGTACAGAATCGGTACAACTTCCCTTTTTGAAATAATGAAGACGTAAAAATATGCAGCTAAAAAAATATGAAAATTTATAAATATTGCTAAGGAAAATCAACTATTGCAAAACTTCAAGATTGATTATCTCCGGTTCGTGTCAAACAGCTAACAAGCCGGCTATATTACTCGAATCTTCGTATTAGCCAGGATAAATTGATCTCAGATACGTCTCGGAATCCCAAACACAAATTGCCTGCAAAACCATTAATCGTACGTCTCATAAATGGCTAAGCCAAGATAAAATAGACAGAGTTATTAGCCGTATACGAAAATAACGCAGCTATTAAATGAGTACTGTGTTAATTACTCAAATACCAAGAGTAAGTAATAAGTAGGGAGGGATTTCGCGAAGCGGATAATTATCTAGATAAACACATCATGTATATTTATTGGCAGCTTAAGAAGAGTGGACTTGGCTAGTGGAGGTGGGCCGGGAGCGGCGCACGCGCACTCTTCTATCCGCAAACATCGTACACTGATTGAATCCGATGCTCCGTAGTTAAGCTTATCGGCTGTTTCCACTCAGTTCATTGCTAGACCACTCGTGCTACTATATCCAAAGATAGAGCCGCTCTGTATTTAGAAAATGGCAACAACATGCACACACATATGGAATTGAAATTTCTGAGCAATGAGTCGGCTTTATCTGCAGTTGCATTATCAGCTGAGCTAATATGTGGGTTTGTTTGTCGTTAATACTCATTGAGCTGTCATATGGGCACAGAACGGGTCTGGCGGGAGGCTCATTCACGTTGGTCATTGAGACTCCCACACGGCACAGACGTCTCACTTGACCGCGGCACTCGCTGCTACATACAGCCAACCAGTTATTTGGCGCAAACAACAATGACTTCTCAGGCGAAATTCAACTTCGTGCTGCCAACTTTATTACAGTCACCATAGTTGGAATGACAGCCATTTTCACTTAACTAGAACATCGGGTCATGGGAAACCTAAACAGGCGAATTGGAGAACAATGGGCTTAGTTCACAAATCGTGGGCAAAGAATGCGCGGGTATATTGCCGCCACCAATCTTCGGCTAGATATTTGCGTATTATCTCTGTAATTATTTCACTTCTGGGTTTCGAAAGGGCCGATCATGGGAATGTGATATGCATCTTTGAGGTGTAATTAAAGATACCGAATCTGGTATTTAAATGTTCTACTTCAACCTTTCCTAGAGGCAAATGAGGGAAGTAAAATGTCAGAAATTGCACAAACATTGTACGATGGTGAGTTGCGCTTGTGAGGTAACAGTCAATCACGGATTCAGGGCTCGTGGCGGCCGCGGGGGCTTCCGGCCCTGCTCACGAGGGACTGCGCCCCAGGAGCCCCAGCAGCCCAGCACGGAACTACTTATCCGGATATAACGAGCTGCTCCAACGACTTAACTGCACATTCGAGCCACGACTTTTAAGAAGTTTACATGATTCCATGACTAGTAAAGAGGTTATTTCAACGACCGCTTATATATTTCAAAACATTGTAAGTAGTAGGTCCTAATTCATCAACGTTCGAAGTTGAAGTTACACCACAAGATGTCACAAGGACTGTTCTGGAACACTTCCCGATACGGAGTCGATTTAAATAACAATGCAATCGATACAACATACGGCATCACCTTCGGCAGTTCGTTAACCCTACAACATTTGAAATCAGGAAACGAGACAATGCCTTCAATCACAAGTGCAATGATGCGTGACGTCCGCCGAACACCGACATGTGAGCACCAACCCGACTCCCAATGTTCGGCCGCACACAAGCGAAAGAGTTATGGAGGTATCCATCATGGAAATTAGTATTAAATGCTTGTTTCTGCTGCTTACAGACCTATTGTTCGCCTCAAATCGAGATTAAATGCCCAATTGACACTGGTGCCGCTTGTATCTGAACAATCGACGCATTGTCTCTTTGTATAACTTCATCATTTATAATAAAGGTATTTAAAAAATGCTTTTCGTGTCACAGCCACAGCCTCTGAAGACCTCCAACAAAAACAATGATCCATTAAAGTTTAAATGACTGTGAATAACCGCTACCGGCACGCACGCGGCTGACCAGCTCCGGAGTGTCAAAAGCGTATCCGTAGTTATGTAACCGCATGGTGACAACCAGGGCTTTGCCTTCACCTTGGATGGCTGCGTCGTGATGCAACGCCGGTTCCGCCGCAAATGGCATCACGCCACGCACCAGCGCTCCACGCTGTCGCAACCGCCGGCTGACCGCTCTTGAACTTTTCTTCATGTGACACTGCCCCATGATGGATGCTTCAACTCCGTCAAAATTCTATACAACCAAAACTCAAGGCCCGGTCTCTATTCATCGGTGGTGATTAACTAACACGTCCACCATGAGCGGCCTTGTCGCTTTTAGCCTGCAGTAGCCCAGGAAGTCATCAATACAACATTTGAATTTTATACGGTTGAAGCGTCAAACTTCTAATCTGATTACCCATTTATAGATATTAATTGCTGGCTGAGAGATAAAACCTCTCCCACGGTTATTAAAAATGCACGTTAGCCGACGAAAGTATTTGAATGGCTGTCAGCATAGCTACATAATTCGCAGATAATGTTGACACGAGATGACATATACCTACATTGCTTAGTGATATGTGTGACATATACATTGTGGTGACATTGACAGCTGATCGGCGCGACGACGCCAAGTGCCGGCGACGCATAGCATTGGCGGAGAATGCTACAGTTACTCCATATAGAGAGCTTGATAGAATCGTATGACTACAAGAATCGTTATGTACAGATTAGAATCTACCATTAGATATTATCGGCTTTGATAATGATTAATTTTATCAAGATCATTCCATGATTTATCCTAATATGTTGGTGTTATATGCACTTTATTTGTTTACATCATGGACGACTATGCTTGCAGTTTACCTATGTACATATTAATCAATAAGCTACTGTTACAAGAGTCTAGCTACCTGTATGTACGATGTGATTTATTGTAATGATACTAAATCTAATCTAGAACCTACTATTCTATTCACAGTGTACACTTAAAAGTAGGTACAGGACAAAGCGCAACGACCATGTATGACAACATTGCGCATACGCATAAGTATAAGAATTAAATTAATGAGATAGCCGTTTCGAAATGGCGTATTAGAAACAAGTATTCAGTGAATTAATGGCCTTTAAAGCGCATATAATAAATGTTTTAATGCTTCTTGTCTAAATTTTAACCAAATTAGACAGATATACAAATACTAAATAGTACAAAGGCAAAATTTAAACCTAGGACTTAATTCACGTAAGACTAATACGGGTATGGATCCGTATAATCTTTCAAAGTGTAAGTGTACAACTAGTCAACTACAGAAGCACAATACATTACCGGAGTCGTCTTCTATCTCGCAGTGAATCTTCCGAGTGGTTCCCCTCTAATGATCTACAACAGTTCAAGCCAGTGGACCGACTGATCGCACGACAAATCGACGAATTTGAATTCATTAGTTAGAAAGTTGTTATAAAAGAGTGAGCACCGAGTTACATTGTCATTACCCGACTACTTTAAAGAATGGATTTCAAAAGAAAAAGTAAATTAATTTGTTATAGGTATTGTCTTATTTTATTTATATTTAGTTAATTTAGGTGTAACTAACAAAAAGACTTCACTTTGACTCGAAAGAGTCGTAACTCGTAAGTATCGCAGGTATCAGAATAGCGAGGTAAATCGCGATTTTTCTATATTAGTCGCATAATCGTGGATAAAGTGTTAATCTAAGCATTATGATTGTGCGTGTAATTATGGGAGCGATCAAGCAATGCTGAGAGTTGTATTAATATTGCATGAGGCGCCGGGCCGGGGCTGGCGCCAGCGCTGGCGTCGCCTCTGGACGGGGACCAAGTGGCGGCTACTAGCGGACTACACCACCAGCGGGGCAATTCTACACCACCCGTCTTTAAACCTATCAATGGCTCGGCATTGTAGGTAACATCATTTTTCTTCTTCTTCTTTTTTCTTCTTTTTGTAGGTAGGTATCATTTTTCAATTAATTAGAAAGAGAGACTCAAAAGGCGAGTGGTTAAGAGCGGTTATCAGGTCTCTCTTCCTTGAAGAAATAACAAGTTTCAGAGAGCAACATGTAATGTTGACGTAACGAGATAGAGTAGTAAAACTGCGTATTTCATCAAGCAAGAGTAGGCCCCTAAATCAAAGTCAAGCTGATAAGTGGCCAATATATGAAATTCATACAGGTTAAGCCACTTTGAAAGTATTTGTATCCATATTGAACCTAAACTTGGTAGGGGAGCAGGTCTTATTTTTTTCTAATAATAGATAACTTTGGACTCTTCTAAAAAACACCAAACAGTAAACGCCACAGTCTCAAGACTTGAGGCCCGACAGACGCTCTGAACGACGGATAGATGAGCGCCCATATATCACGATCACTCTTTATACCTACATACTTACGTCATTAAGATGTTTACATAAATATCGAAACAGATGGACTGCGTGCTTGTCATAGTTGTCGTTTTTTATTAATTTATTTTAATCTTATTATCAAAAAAGTTTGTGTTTTATGCCACTGCTGCACTGCTGGGTAAAGCTGCTAAAACCATACATATACTTAATAATAAATAATACAAATAATTTATTTCAACTAAACTCATTGCCATTGCTTAAAATAAACTAAATTTATTAAATATTCAGACAAAAAACTTACAAAGACGGACAGTGACAAATTTTGGTAAATCAAAAGAGCGCAATCTTGTTCGCCTGCACTCCTGCGCAGCATTCGCCGTCCAATCAGACCGATCTTGCACATCAAACGAGCCGGCGTTACTGCTTTTACATGTTTTTTTTTATACACCCAATTCAGCATAACTTCTTAAGTTTGTTTGGCAACCATAACATGATTGCAATAGAGGTTATGTTTGTTCGGTGCCAAATGAAGAATATTAAAAGAAAGCCGACTGCAGTTAAGTGGCCATAACGAGACAGGGTCATGAACCCTACAGGTCAATGCACTCGCGAATGTTTCTGAAACTTGGTACGGATCTAGCCAGTGTACGGCTTCTCTAGGGTGATATACTCAAGTTCGGATGAGCGCATAGTAAGTTGATTCATTAAGAGTTTCAGTAAAACACTGATAAGGGTTCATGGCGGAATGCAATAGCTTCTATAGAGGTTTACCCCTGTCCTGTAGACAAGATGATACGCAGGATTGTTACAAATCAGTTTTTTTACATATTTTTTAAACCTTCTAAGTATGTTAGGTAGTGAATACTTTTCAGCCTAACAGAAGACTGTTACGGGCTGCTGGTAATGATGATGATAAAACCCACCATTATAATATTGCACAGTACGATAATGAACCAAAAACCAAGCCGATCACCGCGAGCAGCCAGCGTGTAAACAGCCGAACATATGTGCAACGGTATATTTTTTGTTTCAGTAACGGGAAGTGAGGAGGAAGTCAGCGACTGAAGGATTACTCATAATTGATACCGTTTTAATGGAGGAATTATAGGGCGTTGTCGTACGAGATAATGAGGACATACTGCAGTTGTGACCGATTGGGAATGTATGACCATCGAGCATCATCGTGCTCGTTCGTCGCATTACTTGAGATGAACTGAAACGAAGCCATTGGGTATAATGTATAATATATGAAAATATCCAGGTTTTTTTGTATTGGTCCTGCAATAACGAGTGTACAATGTACATAGCTGTGCAGGAAATTAGTCTATTAACTTATTTACTACATAAAAACTGCTATCAGATTTGTTTGTTCCGAAGGCCCGACAGTATCCCTAAAGTTTACTATTAATTAATAGAGAATACTTTCATAAAGCCTTGCTTTCTTATATTTTCATATTATTATGTTCGTTATAAGAAGCTACCTAGGTATTTAACCCTCAAGAGTCTATAGGTATGAAGTTGATAAAAACCCAAATCATACACAATCTCTGACCTGAGACTGCTAAGTACATAAATACCTTATATTATGTAAGTAATATTTATTACGATAATAATTTACAATTCGTTCCAAGATGACCCGATCGGTGAGCTGAAGGTACGCATGTGAAGTTCACTTGACTATTGCATAGTACCATTACATAACATTTCTACTTAATGTAATACAAACAGTATTTTTTATGTTAATTTGTTGTTTCAGAAAACTTCACGGTATAATGGACGCAATAATAATACACTAATGCCTTTATGTAGAGATATTGTTTTAAATTACTACTATAACTACAGCTGTAATAAAAAAGTTGTACCAATAGATTTATAATTATATACATAAGTACAAAAAAAAACTCGTTATAAAAACACTAAGTATCATGAACATGACAGTGTGCACAGACCGCATCGAACTCATTACCGCAACAACAGTCAGAAACATGGCAGACACACTGATAAGCTGCAAACTGTGTCAGTAACATCACTGAAACATCAGCCCGTGTGGTTAGAGAACTCTTACAATGCCAGCCATAAGAGCGAATATGTAACGATTCAGTCGTCACCGCCGATAGTTTAAAGTCATGCGCGCGCGCAAGTTCATTGCCGCGCTCGCTCCAACGCTCTCGGTGACGAAATATTCGTCAAAGTTAAATTCTTTTGTATAAACGATTTAAATTTCAGTTTATATAAGAGTATATAAGAAATGCTTTGTGAATTATTAATCATGTTATCATCATAGATTTATAAAAACGCCCATGTGTGTTGGCAGCATGGAAATAATAAACGCTGTGAGGATAATATCGGTAACAGGAGCTGATGTGTACAGAAAATTATATACCTATAAGATCCGGGTATTAATTTATTACGTATAAAGGTTGAATTATTAATCTGACTGAATATTATCGATAAATTCTTGTTAGGTCTCCAGGTAGGCAGGTAAGTTACCTGATGCCTATGTAATGATGGTTGATAGGTTGATAACATCGTCAGTATAAAAGTTTACCCAGTAAGGGTTATGTAAACAAGCTTATCTGTACACAGGCACAAATAATTGTTATTATGTCCATACATAAACGACGCCACGGGAGGAAAAATATGCAGGTCGATTTATTACTTCATTATTCATCGACAATATAATAATCATCTATAATAAAGATTTTAAATGAGGAAAACAACAAAGCTGAACTGAATCCGGACACTCTGGAAATACGTATTTTTAAGTAAATTCAATTAAACAGAAGAAACGAGCAATTACACATGATGATTTTTATATGTGTTAATTACATCGCAAAGAAAATAACACTTAATTTAGTTGATAAAACTTCGGAATTCATATGTAAAGGACACCAAGAAAATATGTACATTTAACTTCCAACTATTAAATGTGAGAGAAGAAAAACAGTGTAATAAACAGCATTCCAGCGCTTTATGATCTGCAGTTGACGACCAATAATCCAACAAGCCACATAATTCAACTGCGTTGTGAACAAAACGACCTTCCCAAGAAAGAGGTCAGACATTCCGAACCCGAGCATTTCGCTGACCCATATCAAGCAGACCGTTAATACCATACATAATATACGACATGAAAAATTACCCGAAACTGACCCACCCACTCCGCCATAAAAAGTTGACCAGCCGAAGAGAACCAATTCTTACTGGCTACAACCATCCTGTTCATAAAACTCGCATCGATTCCTCAAGAAAATACCCATAAACGCGACCGCCCGCTGCGCGCGACAATGATTTTGGAAAATATATCCGTTCCTATCACAACTATCAAAGAATGTGACACGTTTATCGATTCACAAAAAATAAAAATTATCGAATATAGGCACCCATAACATTATATTATGGGAAGTGGAAATAATTTATTCATGGACACGTGCTCGATATATTTGAGACCGAGTTAAAGTAATGGTCGAATAAATTTCGTCGGAAGGGAACACGAGGCGGAGAGAAAGTTCCCAAATGGAAATCGGCTGCGTGGTATTGGGAGCAGCGGCGCAGGCGCAGGAGGCTCGTGTAAGGAAGGCAGAACACGCGGACGCCGCGTCCCTCGCCTCGCCTGAACATGCACTCCGCGTGTTTTTCACAAAAACACGGAACCGCGCGCAATCCTTGCGTATACTTGATAGTTTTTTGTTTCCATGAGCTTAGCCAAGATTCAAGAGACATTTTACCGCACGTCTACTTCAATGACGAAGAAAACAATCACAACCTTTCATTTATGGATTGATCAGATCAAGACGGACTTGAATCAAATCTGGAGATATTTACATTCGTAGCCGGCACAAAAACTCTGGTTCCTCCACCCTGCCCATTGTCTTAATTGCACGAGGTAGACGTACAAAAAACTGGCTCGACTTTAAATTACGAACGGGCACAAAAACCAAATAAATATAAAACAAACAAGACAATGGAGTCAGGTTCCCTTGGCCGTCTGTTATCTCTGCGCATGGCCTATTACATGCGGTAATCTAATGAAAAGGTCTCCCACCTACGTGGCGGGAGAAAAAAATGGGCGTAGTGTAGGGGGACACGCGTATATCACTGCAACTTCTGGCTAAACTGCATGGAGCTTAACGTGATAAGTTATAAGACAAATAAAAATAAAATAAAATAACCATGCGTGAGTAAACATTATTTTATTTAATGTCGGGCTGGCATCGACTTTAACATAATATTTGTAGTCAACTGATAAATTTAGAGAATACCCAGGGGTATACTTAAAGAGGTATTTGAGTTGCATCTGCATTATCACGCTGTTTGCCATTGACTTGGACCAACCCACTATGTGGCTTCTTGCTGCAGACAAAACTTTAGGGAGACACTTAAAGGAGCATTTGTCATTCGGCGTCGACCCTCTTGTATGATAATTTTGTCAAGAACCGTCCAGCTGTCACACGTTAAACCTCGTGGGTGGAAGATAATCGTTATCCCATTCTGTATCTATATTTTGTTCCCACAATACCAACGCTACGACCTCATTGAGAATGACAATGTTATTATAGAAATGATGGGTAGATACTTTTGTATACAACAATAAATTTAGTTATTAAGAGTTTAGCCACTTGTGTCCTTACCTCCAGGGTTGACTGGAAGAGATCGCGTTGAGGCGATAAGTCCGCCCTTGTATACTAGTCTAGTTTAATTCTCTCCATTTTTTTTTACTGTTATACCTATGTATATTGTATACAATAAAGTGTTTAAATAAATAAATAAATAAAAAAATGGGTGGTTAGCGCAACCGCGTAGCCAAGAAGCGTGCTACCGAGTGTACGTTACATGCAATTACAGGCAGTGCATAATAACAATAAGTCGTATGCGATAATCACGAAGCACAAGGCCACGAGACAAAGAGATGCACATACTGTTACATCACTGCTTGACCTGGCAGTAATTAGTGCTATGGAGTCACAAAAAAACATAACAGACTCTCGTTATTGATAGACAATTATACTGAATCCCTCTACCAAGCTATGTAACCTTTTGGCAGGCCCTGTATATCCCTGGTATTCAACTAACTTCGATTATTGCCATTCGAACTAAAAGCATTTCTAAATTAACGACCGCCTGTCATTCAGTCGGAACACATTTCGTTCGAATATTAAGCGAAACCAGTCGGTAGAGTCCGACATAATTGGCGAGCGAAATTCGTAAATTAGCACCTAGCGTGCTCTTGCCCAGTTCGTCTTGTAATCACTGGTCGGAAGAGTCTGAGTGCAGAGCGGGGTCGGCCACTCTGGCCCGAGGCCCGGAGTCCCACGGTCGTGTAACAGGACCGCTTTTCCAACGGGCGCATCATTTACGACCACAATAACTTCTGCAATCAATCCGATTCAGCGGATTGGTACGTGCACTCGATAGATTTCGAACTTTATCGAATCGGCGTTGATGGGTTCATGACACGGAGATGATTCTCGATTTATCAGTTCCATTTTCCTTTGAAGTAGGTACCTGCATACTGTATTTTTTCTAAAGACCAAAATGTAATCGACACGTACAGCAAACAATACATGTGACAAATGCATATTACTTGTAACTAACTGCAACGACATATGCAGTTCTCGTATATACACTAAGCAAACCGTTTTCACGGAAACCTCACACGTTTGAGACAAAGAGACATGAATTCCTCGGCAGTTACTCACACCTCGCCGACAATCACAAAGGCACAGCTAATGGCAAAACCTCGCGAGCTTAGTCAAGTATTCCATAACGGGCCAGACCGCGGCCGCACCGCCGTGGGAACACTACCTGCCGATGTAATTATTACTGTCATTTCTAACGATCTCCTATCCCACTCCAATGTTTATAGATTGCTAACATTAAAAAGGAATAGCAGACTTCATGTTAAAGTTACATCAGCGGTTAGTTCTTGCAAATGGCTACTAGGTATGTCATAACTATTACAGCGCAGGAGTGTCAAATCAATCTGTAAGATAAACACACAGTCATTTAGCGCAAATAATTACCACCCTGCAGTCGCGTGAAGCTCGCAGTCATAATTACTGATACATACATTAGCAGCCTTCGTGTCGTACAAACAATCGCACCTCCCTTCAACCAAATAATTAATGACTACACCCAGGTACTTAAGACAAAAAAATCATCGCTGCATTCTTAACTGTTATCCGTGAGGAGAGATGACCTTACTCACAAAGCAACGGAAACATAATACATTCATTAAACTAGAGAGCTCGACCTTTAACACACAAAACATTATTTTGACTATGGCTTCGGATCTAAACAAAGGTTTTATACACACCGAAGCAAACAAATCGAAAGTCAAAACAGAAAAAGTACATACTATAGCATCAGCGCTCCTCTCAGCTGTCAGTATCGATGACGACTCGAACACGAGAGTCTCTCCCGAGACGCTGTGTTGAGAGTAGATAGTACTGGCTACGCTACGTTTCGTAGTGATTACAGAACAAATACGTAAGAAGAATGTAGATACTGCATTGACACCGGAAGAGGGCCCGTTACGGCGCGCTCCATCCATCATTATAAGGCGACAACAGCACCGTGTGTTTGTTTACATGTAGATTCTGGTGACCCTAATGAGGCTTAAGATCGTTGGCGCAAACAGACCCAAGTGACGGCTGATAGCGATTTTGATACGAAACACACCAAAAAATTACAAATTTATTCGTAGACTCTTCTTCTTTTTGACGTGTCGGTGACTAAAGCGCTGATCTAGGATTTGTCGATTTGTCATCTTGGTGAAAGGGTTGGCTACAATCAGATCGCTGACCGATGGTCTGACTTATATTATGAATAGCTGTTCCCGCGCGCTTCGCTTCGCCTTAAAAAGTTTTCCCGTGGGAATTCCGGGATAAAAAGTAGCCTATGTTCTTTCCCAGGGTCTAGACCGTATGTATACCAAATTTCATTCAAATCCGTTCAGTAGTTTTGGCGTGAAAGAGTAACAGACAGACAGACAGACAGACAGACAGACAGACAGACAGACAGACACAGTTACTTTCGCATTTATAATATTAGTTAGGATTGTATTATATATCCTCGAAGTCATTGTAAATTTCATAAGACAGCTAAAAAAGTAACAGCAGAAGCCGAAGACCAAGGAAGCGAAAAATGTGTAATGTGAAAAATCCGCTGTAGCCTATGCCTTGCGGTGCAACTGGTGCTTCCAACAACGCGTGGGCTCAATTGAGCTCTTAGCTCAAACAAGCGCTAGGCCCGAGCACTGTTTGTACTGCGCAATGACCTGTCAAAACATCGCGGTTGAAATAAAACGGTGACAGTTACGAATTGCAATAAGCAAATACCTCGAAGCGAGAGGATGAGTTGCATGAACTTGACTTAATGGTGGGAAACGCAGGTACTCACATTAATTTCTCTAATACCTGGCAATATCCGTGGTTATAATTTAACGAACAAGAGAAGCGTTGTTAATGGTTGTGCTCTATGAGGAGTCGGAATAAACAATAAAATAGCCGGGCAGGTCATGAAACATGATTGCTTTTCTAGTATGAAAAACAACTCTCATTAACTGTTTTCGTTTAGACCACGATATTAAAGAAACAAACGGACCGAAAACTAGTTTTCCTAAACTAATTCCGCCTGATAAATCGTTTCTATTTGTTTATAATTTTAAAAGGGGAACGGACGATCGAGGTGATCATAAAACTATTAAATAAATGAGTAAACTTCAATAAAATATATTATGTGTAAAATGTATGTTCCAATTCGAGGTTAGTATTTCTACTAAATACCGGTTCAGAAAATAAACATCGCGAATGGTATATGGCGCTATAAATATCCATTTAACGATTTCGCGATAGAATTTACCGAATAACGTTTCTGGGTAAATGTTTGCAGATTCTCGTCGAGCCGGCAATTAAATACTTTGGCACATTATGTAACATAGAAAGTGCATATAAATTACAGAAATGCTTTTTAGTTTTTATTTTTTTGCGTAATACTTTCGAACATTAGCAAATTTAAACCCCATTTCTATGCAAGCTTGTATCATATCATACCTATAGGTATTGTCACCGGCTGATTAAATTGTTTCGGCCTTCCGAACAGATATTTTAATTATACTTTTCAATGTATAAAATAAAAATAATGTTTTTACTGATTTCAATATTACGAGAATACTCTTTTACGTGATCGTGATGATATATATGTACCTATATATGTGTACATCGTGGTTACATAATAGAGGTCTATACAAAGTTAAAGGTATCAATCTTATTAATGATACTCTAACATTTATCTTGAAATTTACGTTATACAACAGTGGGTACTGAGTCGTCGTTCATCACGATGCGATATAAGCAACCGAATATCATATTCGGGTCACTTTTAAAATATATTTGCATGAACAGGAAACTCTTGGTCAATGCATATCACTTATGGAGGCAATTGTGGTTTTTAATACGCTAAATGTAAGGGCTAAAGGGTCACTTTAGGTCGTCGTAACAGAGAAAGTACAAGGCAATTTGCATCAGATAACTCCTCTGAATTATTGTCAAATTAATCGCAGAAATTGGTAGATTATGCATGAGACGTTGGTGTATCATCAATATTATATATGATCAACTGATTGTTAAGGCGAATATGTTGTCAGAAAAGAATTGAAATGTATATGAAAAGTTATAAATCTAACATTATATTTTCTATGTTACCGTATTTATCTTAGAGAATAGCCCTAATACATGAAATAATAATTTATTCATTATAAGATTCATTAGACGACATTTGGAAAGAAATTAACTGGGAAGACAAAGGGACAGTTAATAATTAATATTTGTAGGTCTAATTTCAGCGAAGACATTCAGACAAGTCTATTTCTTGGCCAAACCTTTAATACACAGCCGAAAGTAGTAAATAACTGGCTGAGCTGAAACAATAAAGTAATGTGTGTCAGCGGCGAAATCAGGACGGTACTGTCACGACAGATGATCGAGGGCCGAGAGACCTGGGCAGCCTCTGCAGCTTTCACCTTGATTGATTTCGGGGTATCCGCCTTCACCGAAGCAAGGCCCTTTGTCAAAATGGCCCACAACTTGCACAGAAACTCGGCCAACAAAGTAATAGCATCCTAGTACAGTGCTCCAAAATTGATAATGCGCATAGAAATCTTTGACAGATCGGTTGTTTTCGATTATGTGACACATGATATTGACTCCTATTTCTTTCCAAAAAGGTGCAAAATGCAAGTGTTTTTTTAAGGCTCTTACGATTTAATGATTCGGGTGTGAAGATCTGCATGTGCATTATTAATTTTGGACAAGTGTAATATAGGTATTATCGCTATCATATATAATTTGTAGCTTTGCTATTCTGCTATCGACATTTAATTTTTGCGAGCACAGCTTTTCGCAAAAATAAAAAAAGCCAAATTTAAAATAAATGAAGTGCATTTCAGAGTCCAAGTAAACAGCGCGAGAACGCCACACCGGATTCTACAATCGAGTTTCCTGTCAGACGACATTTATAGGTTAAATTATTGACAATTAATGTTTGCGGACGTGCAAGCTTGTAGCGATCATCGGACGTTCACAACATTGTCTTCGGCCTTTAATTGCAGCACGGGCATGCTAATCAAAGATTCAAATAGTCATCCCACTGGCAGAGACGGCTCATAACCGCATGCGATGTTGTTCGACAACATCACAACTATTGAATTACGACCATGTACTGATAATAATTCCCTTATAATACCGTCGGTTATAAAAACACGAATCGTATGCTATATGAGTATTGAATGGCTTGATAATTATGCATTCATTACGAGTTAATGAATGTTAATAAAAGAGTAGTGTTACAATGAAGAGGCAGCGATTGCTGTGGCGCATAACAACAAACAAATCAGAAGTTTGATTGAGAATAATGGTTTCTGTGTTAGTGTGGAATGTGGAGTGGAGACGAACTAAGATGGACGTCGGAGATACGTATTGAATAGAAGAGACAGTAGTCCACGAGGTGGACTCACCGCGTGCATGAAACACGTGAGCCGGACTCAATGGATACAGTACAGACAATTATGTTAATAGGTCCTAAGTGGAAGAGGAAATCGGACAGATGTAATAAACCTGGTAACGTTGCGGGATAGAAAGTCGATGTTCGCGAACGGATTGAGCGTATATATACTATGTATGTGTGTGTGTGTACCTACAAAGCAGATGCGTTAAATTCTATAGCGGCTATCAAACAAATCTACCCATCTAACAATAAAGGCCCGAGTCCGAAGGGTATCAATTAGCTGTGCATTGTTAGTAACATTAGATGCCATTGTTCTACGGCGGGGAAGGAAGGATGGACACATTCATACACCAATACATGTAGAAGTATTGTTCGACAAGAAAGCTTAGGTCAAGGATGATTTGGAATCGTATCGTGTTTAGGTCAAGGACAAAGATATAGTAAATAATAAAGGATGAGAAGACTGATAAGTGGCAGATATGGCTACAAGTAGCCTAGGGACTGCAGTCATGACAAAATAAACAAAAGGTTTTATGAAGACGTCGATTTCATCTTTAAAAGCGGAAAGTTTTTAACGTACATAAGTGCATTCAATAAAATTACTGAAATAGTCCTCACATTTGACATCAAAGACAGCATTCCATTAACACATCGGTATAATTAAAGAAGTAGCTTTGGTATTATTAAGCCTCTCTATGGGTGGTAATGTACACTGTAATCTCGTGGTTGCATACTGTCAGTGTGAATTGCCTAGGAGATGATAAAGTAAAATATAATTAATTATATAAATATTATTGCCTGCAATTTATCATAAATAATACATTTACATAAACACTACCTACTACCAACTAATTAAACTAGTTACATAGACCATAAAATAACACACAGGCTTTATATCATATATTATAGTCACGTGACCGAAACCCGATATACGCCACGTGTGGTCCTGTCCGATGTCCTGTTCTCTCTCAATGTGTTTGGGAGAAACGGCAATAGTCAGATCCGCAGAATGCGTACGCGCAAGCCATATGGCGGAAGTGGTCGAAACTCATAAAATGAAACTTGAAACAGAAAATTTGTTTAAGGTTAGTGATATTGATTAAAGGAATAGTATGCTAACATGGTACAAAGATTGATTACTAATTATGGTAAACCGGTAATCTACGCGGTAAAGACCAAAGCGTTTGCCCTTAAGCTGAAGCCAGTAAATGGAGAAATCTAATTAGTTCTTGAATCTACACGTTGATATGTGGATAAAACATAGGCAAAAACCAGTCGTTCTATGTTGTCAATACTCGATTGACCTTGTAACAAAATCAGTCTTATATGGAGCAATTGACACTAGTGGGCGGATCACGAAAGTTCAAAAACAAATAAACCGCAAAAGTTCAAGGATACTTGGAGACCTGAATCACCAACGACGGCGACTATTATACGCCCATACGACCAATAGGCATGTCATGACACAGAAGATAAACAATGAAAATACGGAAATGAGGAGTCATCCAAATCTGACCCTTTCTTGGGATAATTTTTATTTTTAACTTTTGAACCTGAGCTTGGACGTAGCTTTTGAACATTGTTAAGATGTCTGAGTCGCCTCCCAACAAGTCGGTCCATTCACAGTCGCGTGGGGAAACTGTGTATCGTCTTTGTTTACGGAAATAATCTTGAAACAGTTGACAAGTTTGAAGTGTTCATTGCATTGGAAAGTAGACCTATGTTTATTTGGAGCTATTCACAATACTACACTAAAAATTTGCGAAAACATAACAATAATCCTTGTTACAAAGAGGTTGTTGGGTAAACTTAAAAATGTATTTATTTGTTATTAATTTTAACCCGATCGAATTCGAGCAGTTTAAATACCGGTTGTATCGAATACAGCATTTATTACTGTAGATAGCTGCAATAAATATTTTACTTACAGTCTCAACAAAATTCAGCAAAAAATAACTTGTTCTGGTATAAAAATCTCTATGTGCACAGATGTAAGAGCTAAAATGTATCGATTGTTTAGCCGTGCTAAATTGAAGGATGCCATTAGGAGTTAAAAAATCATACTTGTTTTTTATATGAAATGATTACACGGATTAGATGATGTTGTTGAACTGCACAAGTAAAATACTAATCAGAATTTAAAAACAGTTTTTCAATAGGAACTTCAGTACATATATTTAAAATTTTGTATATTAAGCCCCTGTTCCACAATGTCTGGTTAGTCGCTACCTGTCGGATAAAATATATGCTGTCACTGTCTAAAAAAATAATAACAGAGAGTGACAGCATGTATTTTATCCGTCAGGTAGCCACTAACCAGACATTGTGAAACAGACCCTAAGAGTATTTCTGATTATTCCTCAAATACTTGTTATATCTATCTATCACAGGTCTGGCTCTCAATAGACTAGGGCTAATCGGACTAAAGCTAAAGTCTAACTTTTGTGTTTGTCACCGACAAGATAAGAAGTGCAATAATTTGAGCATTTTCTTCCTATTTGGCTCATTGCTTTGGCTAAGTATTTCCTCTGTAAGTCTTGGTAAGCCTTGCTATACTTATCACCGCCTTATATTTTTCATTACTCAGTGAGCTTCCAATGCTGATCGCAGCCTTACGCTAAGGAACAACCAAACTATACCTCTACTTCGACGTACTGTCCAATCTCGCTACCTGTGCAAAGCCGTCGATGACGTGCAGGTCTCCACTTCTGCATCCCAACGGATATTGATTGTTCATCAAATCTTACCTGAAAGCAAAATAAAAATACGTTAGCTACCTTGAAAACTTCATTTTATATTAAAAGCATCGATCGATAACAAAAAATCGATGTAATTTATTTCAGAAACCTTGAACTCTTACTAATGTGTACCTATATACTTCTAACTTTGTAGACAGCATACTACACAAAAAAGGTTACAGTTTTACTATAGTGCAGGTGAGTAAATTTTTTAATGGGAATATTTTTATAGACCTATTTGGCCCTACATAGGGTCATTTGCAAAAAGGCTCTTAAGTTATGTTTTATATTGAAACCTTTCTGTATTTAATAGCACTCTCCTACAATTACTTCCAAGATGTACTCGTAAATATGACACTGTAAATCTAAATAATAAAATACGAGAAGCCTATAAAAATAGGTTTACAAGATTGCGGCTTGTAGACTAGCGTGGTGGGCAATGGAGATAGATTAGATTGTAATTTAGACCTACAGACTATGGAGTAAAAGGTCATAGTCGTGTATTCTTGTTTCATCGGCTTATAATAGGATCTCTATGTCTATGCGTTATAATAACGTGGAAAAATATGTTAGTTCCAAACTTTTAGCGTTAGGTGACTATTAATTTTTCCGACCACAAAATTCTTGCCCATGAGATTTATACGTAAGAAGAAACAATAAGTCCCATATCTTTACCGCAGTCGGGTAAAAAGGGAGCGGCGACCGAGGCCACTCCACCAGTCACGATTAGAAAGACACAGTCTAAACTCATACCCTGGCTGAACCGATATCTAGATCCCAAGGTCCCGCGTGACTTGATATTATTGCAGCAAAAAGGTTAGAGGTCGCCGGAGCAATACGAAATCCTCATTTTAAATGTGCCCTGACAGTTTGACGTATGTCATAGACAAAGGACCACAGATCATACCGATCGTGTTTGTTATTTTGCTCTGTGATCCGATCTATTCCAAGCTTGAAGGTGATTAGGTCATTGCGGGTTTAAATAAATTGAGTGTGAATGATTGATATGTGGTAGTTTGGCTTAAAGGCGATAAGTGAGGCCCACTTCCGTCTTTTTGTAATTGAATTAAGATTAACCGTTAAATGTGGTAAAGTCCGAGGTTAAAAATGGACGGAAATTAGTTACGGCAACTTACCTCAGAATAGGATTAGGCATAACTACAGAGTCAACATTAACTAGTATTGATTAAAATATGGAGGTATTGTGAAGTATAAAAAGACATCCTGCATGAGAGCATGAAAGGTCGATTCGATCTAATACACAACTTCACAAATTTTCCAGTAACATATTCAAACTTTATCACGCAGATATATCGCTTTATTCTTTCAGAAACATCCACTGTTGTCGTTTCTCGTGCTGCCATTTTA
The DNA here is from genome assembly GCF_932276165.1 of Plutella xylostella. Classification (NCBI taxonomy): domain Eukaryota; kingdom Metazoa; phylum Arthropoda; class Insecta; order Lepidoptera; family Plutellidae; genus Plutella; species Plutella xylostella. Next base: position 8,622,171 of record NC_063990.1, read on the forward strand.
CACTGCATTGTAATGTGGTCAAGTTCGGTGGACCGCAGTATACTGCACTACAGCTAAACTTGACGTGACGTGAATCGAATCAGCCGATTTATAAAACCCGTTGACCGATGAGTCATGGTCATGAGGTGGGGAAACTAAATTAACCAACATTATTAGCATGCAGGATGTGTGTCTTATACCTATGTGTGCAAATTTGAAAAAAAAGAAACTTTGTAATTTTATGTAAATGTTGTAAGTCGTTTTATTAATCCTACCTGTGACTCTACAACTGTTTCCGAATATACAAAAGTGAAACAGGCATGGAAATTATACTGTAAGTAATAACTGGTAAGTTAATCATAAATTCGTCTTGAAATTATTGATCAAAACCTGAAGTGGTGACTTGTACAAAACCTAAAAACTCCTTTGGCAAGGTCACGGTTTAGCAGCAGTCTTAGTTGGTTGATGATATTCTTTTAAACCATCACTAGCATCAGCAATAGAAGGCACAACTCGGGCGCAAAATAACATTTCACTCTGACAAAAAAGAACAGAAAAGCAAACAGAAGCGCGCGAAATATTCATTAAATAAATTAGCGCTATCTGGCCGCCTGTTCATCGCAAATTTGTTTTTTTTACAGCTGGACTGCCGAGGGAGGCAAAGATAACATAACCTAGGCAGCCAACTTGGAGACAGGTGGTTTAATTAAATTTATCGGCTTCACTGAAGATGCTGTGATAAAGCTGCATCAGGGACGCACAACAATGGCTCCTCTATATAGGAGGCCTCTCTAGTGTTAACTAAGCTGCCTTTTAAATTAGGTCTTTGAATTTTCCAGAATAACGACATAATAATAACATAATCACCAATTAAAGAGCATACAATATTTAAATTGAACATGGCATAGAACATTCCATATATCCAATACAGATAGTTATATAACAAATAATTAGTATGTCTTCAACTCTTCATTGTTAAATCGATTGTGATGCAGCAATTAAACATTACGCCATAAATGATCGACTGATAAGCATCGAAGAGGACACATAATCGATTCTCGATAAGCTCATAACTACAGTTGAGAAATATTATGTATGCCTCTCAAGCAATAAATGGGTGTACACTGTAAAACATTACAATCTTTCAATCTATTATTAATTAATAAGATATTCGGTTTGTATGAGATTCGTGGTTAACGCAATAGCTCTCTGCCCCCCATTGTGAAACTTATCGTGGGATTTTGTTAAACTTAAATGAACATATTAGGTAGGTACTTATACCATATTTGAAGACCATAGTCAGAAATTGAGGTAGATCACGTTTGATAAATTAATACAGATAACTGAAACTATCAAGAAAATCGGAGAATAGATAATAATTATTGTTAATGTTCTCTTGTTTTCCGCATACCACACTGATGCTATGCTTTGTTCATTTCAGCACGAGGAAGAGCACCATTAGACGAACAGACGGATTATCTTACCGTTTAACATGCCTCAATAATTATGTACGCGCAAAGAAAATTGTCGGATACGGAAATGTATACAAGACATCCATCTTTTATCTACAATACTAAATACACTATGGCATTAAACAAATGCAGCCAATAAATCAGCAGTTCTAAACAACCGTAACAGGCAACACCTATTTCACACTCTGGCTCTTTAAAACGTTCCTATCATCCATAAATTACATAAAGCAAGGCTTAAATCTGGCGATACATCTAAAATCGATCGCGTTGCGCGTGCGCCGGCGTCACGAGCGCTGCGCTGCGCAAGCGCCACATCTGGGCCGTGCGAACCGCCGCGTATGGCAACAGCTGATGAGCTGGGCTTTCATAGGGCTAATTAGTTCTCTATGTTAATACACTGGGGATGGAGCATCCTGCGCATGGGAACTGGGCCGCAAGGAAACATGGTTGCGCCATTTGCTATGAGGATAGCCATTACAGTACTTATAAGTTTCAATGCTAAGTGTTTTTCTTTGCAAATACTTTTTTACCTTTGCAGCCGGCACAGGCAGAAATTGCGACTCAAATTCAATTAGTCACCGTTTATGTTTCCTTAATTCATCTGCATTTAGGGGGTATCCATTAGTTTTTGTCAACAATCCGTCACGGCGCAGGTTCATCAGCTTTTAAAACATGACAAAAACTCGCGGCACGAGGTGTTTTTAAACTACTTTTGATGTTGAGTATTTCTTGTAGCGTCGTCGATTTGAGGAGAGCCAGGGAATACTTAAAAAAACTTCATTCAGTAATTCGAAATGACGGACATGGTGCAAAGAAGTCAAAGATCTAATTACCATCACATTAGTAGGGTCGGAACTAAACGAAGCCTCAGAATATCTCAACATAATTACTGAATACAAGGTCCTAGCGTCTTGTCGCTGCGATGGCCTATATTCTTTCTATTCTGGTACAATTTGTACCCTGCCAATGTCACCGCAAGGTCTATGAAGGCACTTATTAAGGCAAAAGAGTTATTAGATAGGTAAGTAAGAAACCACAGTTATCTATCATTTGACGTACTTATACAAGGAAAGCAACAGAAAATCTAACTGCTGGTACGGCATGTCGTAAAAAGACTGTAAATTACAGGACGAACATAGTTTAAGTACGATGTGATATTAATTGCTGGTGTTTATGAACGACATTAAATAGGATTATCTTCGCCAACAGAGGAGGAAGCAGCTCCGCCACATCCTACCTCGGAACATTAACCAGATCCAATCTGCAGAGACACGCATATAAAAAACCGAGAGGACGATCTGAAGAGGACCCGACAGGAAACCAAGGTATTACTCGAAGTTTATCAGGTAATTGCAGGGGGCAGCGAATACCAGCCGCCAGGAAGAACTCGTGGGCCATTTATGTGCGCACAATGAAATGTCAAATGCATACAATAACAATTCAAAGCGATACCGACATACATTTAATATTTCAGAACAATATCATATATAGGTACGCAAACGTTTAATTAAAATCCTTATGCCTCGGGATATCCAATAAATCTTTCAGTGACCTTATCAGAAACATCACCTTATACTTTAAGGTGGTAAAAATAGCGTTGTTTCATTGATTCTTCCATTAAAGCTTAGTTCCATGAAGTGGACTGGATAGGAATGTCGCAGACACCCGGGCTCGGTGGACTCATTAGAACATCCATTCTTAACCGGTCGCGCAGTCATTGAGTGTTGCAAAAATATCACAGTATGTGCGTAGTTGCATTCCTGCAGCGAGTGCGCCGCGCTGAATACCGCGACCCGCCGCCGCCGCCGCCGCCGCCGCCGCCGGTACCTGACCGTCTTCCCCACTTCTCCTCATGATCCCAGCACTATCGCGAAGGTCGCAGCATTCACACAGACACCAGGAAGCTCTAAAACCGATAGCTAAACAGATACGGATGGCATAATAGCAGCTTGCGGACGGCCTATTAGAGCAAATATTACCATGTTCCTGCGTTTTACTGCTTCTGCTAACGTTACGTTTACAGCGGAACAGGTCCGCTTGCTGCGATGAAGCAACAACAGGAATGACATGAAAATTCAATATTCCGTCCGCAACTCGAAGCAATTTCGTGCCGTGTATTATCGCCATGCATTATATTACACCTGAGATGACATTTCACAGTTAACGCTAGTCGTGACTACGAAATGACAAGTCGTGGCATTCTCAGCTGATTTTTCGCGTTTGCGAAAGGAGTCGTGATCGGTAACAATTGTCGTTTCCAGACAAGCGGCGATCTAATCGAAATAGGTCGGCCATTCGTCGAACCGGCGTCGGCTGCGCCCTGCGCCCTGCGGTGCGATTGCATAATCAGTGCAGCTTATTGAAACTAATGGTTTTCCGAAACAGTCCATTTGCTTGGAGTACAAAGAGCGTTTGTCGGCGCGGGCCCGCGGCTCGGTGTCTCCGCATCCATAATCCATCAGCCGTGGTCCGGCTGTCAGCTCCAATCCGGTTGTCGTCTTCATTAAAGCATCGACTCGGACAAGTATTTTTAGCTCCTCCGTTCAACGCTATCGTAGAAATTTTTTCAACGGTTGGAAGCGTTCAGTACAAGATGATTCTGCGGTAATTTTATAGTTCCGGAGAAACTCTTAAGAGAGGGTAAATGAACTTATTTTCTCAAATAAACATGGCACATATACCTAATATGTATGAAAAAAAATATTCTATCTATGCATCTGTCTGTGTACAGTAGCAGTGTGTCTCTGCAGTACAGAATTATCACAAACCAAGTAAAGGATACGTGGCGGATCACGAACCCAGCGGCACACGCCCCGACAGGAGGACGTGAGAGGTTAAGTAATTCATCCGGGTGAATGTGGCAATTTACCATGTTTCCATGTAGCAGGAGACACAACAAAGGGGCAGCAGACGGGCGCTTGTTGCACAATGCAGCAACAACAATAACACGTGGCGCCGCGCCGCCGCCCGCAGGATTTATATCGCGCTGCCGCCATTGTTACGTATTGGACGGAGTCTACCACTTCATTTGCTTCTCTCATTTCGCTCGGAATAAGCCTCTTGTAATAGGCGATTGGTAATATTTCATTAAATGTCAAAGCGGCCCAGCGCTGGGCGCGTAGCGGGCGACATTAAGAGCGTTGAGAAACAATGAGTGGATTCGACATGCCGCAACGCCAGCATCAGATAAACGTTGCCAATATACCACGGCTCAATCGCGGAACGCTGCTGCCTCAGCTCGAACGCTTTCATTCGCACCAGGCTTTCATTAAACATAGAAAGTCTCAGATTGTGGTCACTAAGGCCCCGCCCATGTCCAGCGCCGCTCCTTGCTCACTGTGTATGCAAAAGGCAGATTTGCATGAATAAATCAAGGTACTAATGGGGGTGGTAGATAGTTCGCGTGACTCCTTGCTTCGTATGTACTATTCCAGACAGTGTAAGGTGGGGTGAGCCTACCGCAACGATATGGGGGTTGGGTACAATATCTGTCTAGTCCCATGGCAACCGACAATAAACTGTGCAAGTACATTGGAATGAAAAATGACAGCCAACTATGTACTACCTGCATGTCTATGAATAAGAGGTAAGAGTACGCACGGGCCGAGTGAATGATAAAAAGCTACAAACATAAAATTATATAAATTGGTATCAACACTGTATTTTCATACGAGAGGGCTTGGAGGCTAGGACTGCGTGATTCACTTGTCGTGTAAAAACCCTGATTTAGGGCATGTCTAATCCGTTACATACTTATAGAAAACAACAAGTTTCAGTTTTCATCTACATATAATTATGTACTTGTGTAATTTACCGTTTACTATTGATTATGGCATACTGCTATGACTGTGAAGTTCAGTAATTTATTGTAAGGCATACGGATAGGTTCACAAATTACATTCCTTACTGCCTAGTAGTGATGTAACGAATGTGTGTATTTGGACATTCGCGAATGCGAATGCGAATGCGAATATCTGAAATCGACATTCGCGAATGCGAATGCGAATGCGAATATTCAGTTTGTGTTCAAATTTGGCGTTATTTGTATGGTTTGGTGGCAGAATCTTACTCAACGAGGTACGTTCCGTTCTAGGCGCATTCCGAATCAGACTAAACAATACAAGACGCAATTTAAAAAAAAACTTTATTTAGCTCCGTAACAGTTACGACACATTGCGACTGTGTGCAGTTTCTGAGGACGATTTACACGAAACATTTAAACGTATTTAAATGTATGGCTGTCTTGCTCTGACATTATACTTTCAAAATACGTTTTTTGTTTGTTTATTTACACTCAGGGGCAATGAAAAAGATCCATGAATAAAAACACCAAATTACTCCTAAGCGCAAAAAAATACCTAATGACGACCTCTGCAATTTTTAAGTTCATTTAACGTCGAATCAGAATATTACCAACCAAAAAAATAGGGGCTATTTGGTGTCTGTATTTTTTGAGTGGAACTATTTTTTTCACGTGAGTGTATGGTCTTATGAAACTACAAGGTGGACCAATAGAAGTCATCCGATGTTGTTTGGCTCTCATTTTTTTTCTAAATGAAAAACTTGGATTCTGTTTTTTGATTTATGTTTATTTGAACCTTTACAATTTTATTGGTAAAGTCTAGAAGATGATATCGGCAAAATGGGCGTCACAATTGATTGCCATACGGGCTCGTTTTATGGCATATCTCATCACTCCAGCGAGAACTTCGGGCGAGAGATTCTCGCACTCGCCTTAAGGGCTTCCAAAGACACTGGCTTATTCACATAAACACGAGTCTTCAAAAAACCCCTCAAAATTGTCGATTTTGCAGGGGAAAAAGACAGATAAAACGAAAAAAAGGCGTCCCGAAAACTGAATAAGTATACAGAATTATTCCGCGATCTTGGGGAGTATATCACTCCATGGCTTCTGAATTTGTATTCTGCATTTGTCTAGTTCACTAATATCAAAACAAATTTGAAATTGGCGGCCATTTGTACAATAGGGTGATTACTTTTGGCCCACCTTGTATTAACTACAGTGAAACCTGGTTAAGTGGGACCTGGATAAGTGAGAAACCTCCATAGCTGGAACTCTTGCTGAGGTCCCAACACTTTGGCACTCAATTACCTCTGTTAGTGGGACGAGGTAAGCCTCTATAACTGGGATTTGTTCTTTCGATTTATCTTCAGAGTTACCTCTATAACTGAGACAGCGAATAAATTTTATATGCATAAACCTCTGTAACTGAGATAACATTGTTTGTTTTACTCATTCTTATTCTACCCACAAATTCCACACGTAATTTTAAGCTTCAGTTCAATGTATTTATTAATCGATTACCTTCAGTTTTAGTTTCGCTTTACTATCATACAGATGTTTAAATTTGTAAAATGCCAAAACGAAAGCTACAATCGTTATCATTACGTGAAAAACTGAATTTAATATCCTTTTATGAAAGTGAGAAAACACGCGAAGAAGTTTGTACTGAATTTTAAGAAATGAATAAAAATTATATATTAAATTAATTTAATGATCACACCTATATAACTGAAATAACCTGTATTCTCACCTCTATTAATGGAACCCTCTGTAAATGAGACAGATATTTATTTATACCTGTATATCTGAGACACTGGGTAAGTGGAATACCTCTATAAGTGAAACGATATTGCAGGACCCTTGAAGTTTCACTTAACCAGGTTTCACTGTATTTCTAAGTTTCATTGCCCAAAAAATAAATAAATAAATACCAAATGATAAAGTAAGACTGGTAATGTGATTAAGAGGGTAATTTGTAATAAAAGGTTAAGACGAATGGATTTTGATTTTGTTAACCTACCATTATTTTAAAAGACTTTTTTTCTAATAGGTACTGATATTCGCAAAACATTCGCACAAAATTTTGCGAATGCGAATGCGAATGCGAATATCCAAAAATGTGCGAATATTCGCGAATGCGAATGCGAATGCGAATATTCGTTACATCACTACTGCCTACTATAAATGCTCTTGGTGGTAAACTTGAACTTCTTACTTGCATACAATTAACATCATTTCAAATCAGATTTAGGCCCTGTTTCGCAATGTCTGGATAATGTCCACCTGTGAGATTAAAGACATGCTGTCACTCTCTGCAATTATGTTTTAGATAGTGATAGCATGTGTTTTATACTACAGGTAGCATAGGCATTATCCAAACATCGTGAAACAGGCCCTTAATGTATTTATTGTCAATAACCTATCCAACGTTTAAAACTCTCGATAATCGACATTTAACAGTAAAAGTCGCAGTACTTTTGAATGGCTACGCCAGTAACATTATTTATGACCCTAAAAAACAAAACGAAAATAGGTTTAGCCGTTTGGGGGCTACGCTACAACAGACAGATACAAACACTCACAGATACACAGACACGTTAAAAAATTTAAACCCTTTTTTCCTTTTACGGTAAAAAAACGAGTTCAACTATGTATCATGCAAGAAACAGATTGTATTGCATATCATACTGCACATATAAACATTATAAACTTGGGTACCTACGTAAACGGAACTAGATACCAGCAGTCCCTTTCATAGGGTCTTGACCTTAGGAAACGCTCGGGTGTCGACGGCAGAAACGTAAGAAGCGTATTCAACCGACAGCACCTGGGTCAACACTACGTTACTTACGTCGTCGTTATTAAATATAATGTGCTTAAGTAAACCTTAACATTACATTACTATAAATACATGTAAACATACACACACCATGTGTGCTTTCATTTTAAATTAAGCAACTGTTTGTGGGTGGAAAATTAAAGAAGGCATAGCAAATATTACAAAGGAAAGCGTTGTAAAATATGGGGTAGAAATAATGAGTGCATGTTTGTTGCACACTTAAATAAACTTTCGTACTTCCCACCCTAGTGCATTAAAACATCCCTCGTCTGCCAGCACAGAGGATTACAGACGAGACATCCAAGTACATTCACCTCGATAGATTTTTTGAATATTATCGTAACTGATGAGAGAGGAATGACTAGTGGTCGTACAAACTGTAACAAGTTTCAGAACCACTAGGTTAAGCAAAAAATATATTGTAAAGTTTTGTAATTAAATAAATAAATAAATGATACGAATACGCTTAATAGCTCAGGTCTGAGAATTCAATGTGCGAATGAATGAAAGTTCTAACATGTACAATCAAAAACATAAATGTGAAATGAGAGCCAAGTTCAATATTATATATATATTATACTTACCTAAATGCCGAATGTTGACTTCAACGACAAAAGAAGTGAGATCTAAATGGGTGCCAAGTTCAATGGTCAGTCCTGAAATTTATTTATAAGTAACAGTATTACATAATCATATCTTCTTATAACATAAAATAATGTATTGTAGCCTAAGGTCTGATTTCTGATTTATTATTGTTGGTAAGTACATAATAATATATTATACTCGTAACGCCGTAGGTCTTTTTAAAAAGAAAAATTTAAAAACTCATTAATAAAAAACTTTAAAGTCCCTACTAGACTATTAAAAAGGATATAATTATTCACTGAACCTAGACATCATAATATATATTCAATATTATTACTGTATTTTCCTACGTTTACGGGGTACTTATAATTTTCTTGTCAGTGTTATTTTATCCTATCCGATTTAATCAGATCCGATCCGATTTGATCCAATCGGATCCCATCCGATCCGATTTGAGCCGATTCGTCCGATCCGATCCTATTTGACTCAATTTGATACGATCCGTTCCTATCCGATCCGTACATATCCGATTCCATCCAATACGATCCTACCCGATTTGATCCGATCCCATTCCATTCCATTCTATTAACAGCTATCTTAGACCAGTTAACATTAATATTATGCAAATGCATCTCAAAATCATTTCATAGTTTTCGCACATTATGATAGTAATAGTACCATTAGGAGTTTTGATCTATACGTGAGTGAGTCAATCAATGTTAAAAATGAGGTTTTTTGGACATTAATATCTAAATAACCGTTCGAGATACGCTTATGAAATTTAGAACACGTATGTATCTCGCTAGTGTCAATATGTGAGCCAAATTTCATACGTTTATATTAAATAGTTTTTGATTTATGAGGGGGTCAAAAGTGTCTCGAAATGGTTCGTGTAATATTACACACGATGCGGCTCGCCAGTTCTGTTTCTCGAACTTGGCTTGACACGCTACCGCGTGTCTAGATCTACTAAACCACCTTACAGTAAAAACCGTTAAAATTTAAATGGCGTTGACAGCTTCAAAAAGCATGGCCGTTCTTTTAAAATTAACTAACCATAAATCACCAAGAACGACCGGATTGAAACATTAATAGTATTGGTTTTAGTTTAATTTAGTTACTCTTGAGGTTGTAGCTCGGCTACTGTTTGTACTGGCAACATGATTACACACTAATTAACATTGACATCTATAAACTGTGAGTTCGTTTGCGTTAACCATTTCGGCGTTGTATTTGCTGCGCCCGCGCCGCCGGTCTCGTCCACTCGAGTTTAAGGTCGACGGTGCCGTCAGAGTTTACGCAACGCGTTTAACATAATTCTGCTATCTAGTTGGTGAATTGATTTTTTATTGTTGGCTTTTCTTGCGTATTGGTGTCGTTTAGGTAATAAAACGGGCGTACAGTTAGGAATCTGATGTGTGTCGCCGCAGCCGCGTGCGATCGCCTACGCCACGGAACACTCAATCCAAGTGGCGATGTGATTCGTTCAGCATTTTTTCCCCGACAGTAAAAAGTCCTTAATGGCAGACGAATTAAGCCGTAATTGTCTATAATCCCCCCGTTATTACAGTCATTCCGCTAAACTCGATAATTCGCATCGTTTCGTCGTGCCGCCGACATTCAACTGGCTTCTTAATACATATATGTGCCACATTATTTTTTCTGGACATTAAATCTGAGTATCCCACGCGACCTCAGCGATCATTAGCGCAACTACAATCAGCGAAGTTGTCACGTGAATAATATTCAATTATATTTCTGTATAAAACATGTAAGCATTACAACACCTATGAGTAGTTATTATAATTATTGTGCAACTTATGATTTATGCGTTTTCTGTGACATCGTACCAGTTAACGATATTGTCGTTTTGAATGATAAGATTAATTTTCCAGCGTCCGCGGCGGCGGCGGCGTGGGCGAGACGAGGCAGTGTGGACATTATTTCAACGCAACAGCTCGATTGCCAGCGACCAATTTTAAATGGGTAAAATGAGCCCCGTTATGCATAATATCTGTGTTACTGGTTATATTTTGAATGTTGAAATGCTTAATGTTTTCGTACGAATTCGAATTTATTGGAAACATTTATTTTCGTAACTGCACATTGCTGCCTAGCATCGAATTCACGACGTCAATATAGCTTCACAGCAGTAAAAGCCATACCTAGTTACTGTGTACCTCAACTATTCCGCGCTCCCCATTGTATAAATTGTAGTCACGCGGTGCGCATTAACGCTCAATAATGTTTGAACAAACAACTGATCCTAGTTGGGCGCCAATAGGGCCCCTCGCACGTGCTTCCCCAAAGCTACAAAATAATCATCACACATACTGCATTCCTTATTACCGTGTCTTAAAACTTATAATGTTATGAACACAATTTTCGATAAGTTGGTCGAACATCACTAGCTGCCCCTAAGTACTCCCAGTCAATCTGTTCATATTTACATTTACCCATGAGTCCCCTCCGCTTTTCCGCTATAGCAATGTTTATGCTGGACCAACATGCACCCCTCACAATCTCCCTCTTGAATGCACCGCAAATAAGAACAAACGCGTTTGCAACGACATCGCCACGTGCCTAGACACGTTCTGTGGAAGCAGACAGACCTTTTAAGTGGTAAAGCCACATGGAACGGAAACTAACTGCATATAAATCATTCGTAATGAGAAACGCACAATGCACATGGGATTGTTGCTCTACCGATCGTATTATTTTTGTTTTAATAACCATGTGAGTGTGAGTTTTGCTGTGAATGCACCGTCTGACTCAATCTTAAAGTTGGGGCAACCAACAGATGCATAAGCGCTTAACCCAAAACCGAACTGTGTTGTTTATTACGAAAACAGACCCTGCCAAAGAAAAGAATTGAGGCGGCAATAATTTCAATGAAACAGTTCGAGTAGATTGTGCTAACAAAGGCAATTGGAAAGCGCGGGCGTTCGCCGTGTGAGGTGCGAACTCGAGAAGTGGGGCGGTCCCCAATTGACCGCGACACAAACTGTGTCAACAGTCACAGGCACCGTACGAGATGCATCTTGAAACGAACACTTGTCACATTTTGAAAAGATTTCTTGGAAGTTAAAAAGCAACATAGCATTTAATGCCGGAAATGGAAATGTCCTGGATAATTTCTGAAAATATTTTAACAAACCATTAATTTCCCATTTAACATAATGGTGGTGTAAGTTATACATACATATACCTACACAACCATGCCAACGGCTATTAAACAGTCGTTCACAAGCCGACAATGCGGCAACGGCAGGATACGGTTTGGTCAAAACAATAAAGCTCCAAGTCCATAAAAATTTTGGTCAATGTCCTTTACGGGAAACAATTAAAATAGCTCGTCATTTTGAGAAGAGAAACGCTATAACCAGCTCCGAAGAAATCCTAAAAAATCCTTATCGATTGAAACTATAAAAATATGTAGTTGCAGTTTTTTATGATGCATGGTAGGTAAGGTATGTATAATTGTATATATATATAGGTATAGTACCTACACTTTTAATAATAGTCTACAAATAGATGGACAAGGTAAGATGGAGCGCTGTGAGCTGCGAGCAACCACTCTATTCAGATGCAGTAGATGGGACTCACATTGCTCCTTTTTTTAGGGTTCCGTAGCCAAAATGGCAAAAACGGAACCCTTATAGTTTCGTCATGTCCGTCTGTCCGTCTGTCCGTCTGTCCGTCTGTCACAGCCGATTTACTCGGAAACTATAAGTACTACAGTGATGAAATTTGATGGGAATATGTGTTGTATGAACCGCTACAAAAATATGACACTAAATAGTAAAAAAAAGAATTGGGGGTGGGGCCCCCCATACATGTAACTGAGAGATGAAATTTTTTTTTTCGATGTACATACCCGTGTGGGGTATCAATGGAAAGGTCTTTTAAAATGATATAAAGTTTTCTAAAAAACATTTTTCTTAAAGTGAACGGTTTTTGAGATATCAGCTCTCAAAGTCGTAAAAAGTATGTCCCCCCCCCCTCTATTTTTATAACTACGGGGTATAAAATTCTAAAAAAAATAGAGGTGATGCATGCTAATTAACTCTTTCAACGATTTTTGGTTTGATCAAAGTATCTCTTATAGTTTTTGAGATAGGTTGATTTAACTGTAATTTTGATTTGCTGCTACGGAACCCTTTGTGCGCGAGCCCGACTCGCACTTGGCCGGTTTTTATTGTAAGTTAATGGACCACGTGTTGTTATGTTACGGACTGGACTAATCTGTACACGCAAGAATCCGCTTTAAAAGTTAAGGCTAAGTTATAAATTCCTTTAAATATAAACAAGAGCTACAATTGAGATGAAAGAGCAACCTTTGCAGGAAGGTCGGTTCGTAAGTAATACTAATGCATTTTTGTACGCCATAAATATGACGTATCGCAAGATATGCCCGTACTGACTATTCTTTTTACGGCCTAATGGACGCTCCTGGGGCTTTTATTTTTAGATTCACAGAAAAAGTCTGATGCAGGACAATTTACGGTTTTATCTGTGATAAATTTGTAGTTGATGGGGCGCTATGAGTCGACACCGGGGAGAAATCTCGAGAAGCGATTTAAAGGGGCCTGGAGGCGGTCTATAAATCCTGTTCGACGGCGCGCTCCAAGGCCGGGCGGCTATTTTTAGCGCGTCCCGAGCGAAGGCCACGCCGCTCCCGCCGCGCGAAGGACGCCGCGACCGGCGCGGGCGCAGCTCAGCTCCAGCCAACACGAATTTTAATGGGTTTCCACGAATCGAGGACTCAAAGGCACCGCTCCGCCTGCTGCATATGAAAGGTGAATTTATTTGACGACGTGCGAGTCGTGCGACGTTTGTTTTTACCCCTTTCCAACATGAGAAATTATCTGTCCAATTTGCACGCGTAATTGACGTAAGCTCCATCGAATAAATCACGGATGCTTCCTCTCTGACAATGTCGAATTTGTACAGTTTTAAACTCGATCCCCGAGATTCTTTCGGTGCGATCATAAATCAGTAAAGGCGAAAGCAGGTACGAAACCGAAATTACATTGAATTGATGAAAAAAACTACCCCAAACTTTTTAGTCGCGTCACTGTTTTTATGGCATCAGATCCGCCCCTTCCTGCCCAGTTAAATTAAAAGAATAAAGACAATTAACTTATTTAGACAATAAAGTGTCCTTTCTCATTTAAGTGCTTTTAAAAAGAGTAATAAAGAATAGGCGTAACGTGTCATTTTTATGGATTGATAAAAAAGGTGCCACTCAGTTGCAATCGAACCATACATTGATTTGGTTGCGACACACGACGACGGCGACGTTCGATACCGTTCCTATTTCTTATAATCGCACTCTGACATGTCAATGCCCCGCTCCCAGAGGTATTATTCTTTCTCACAGTATCGCTCCGAGCTGCACAATACAAATACGCGGAACAGCGTGCCGCTGCGAACCATTCAACATTATTATGGTAACGAGTTCTTGTTACCAATATCTTCGGGACGGCCACCGCTCAGGTAAAACGAGGGAAGTAAACATTTTAATAAGTACTTCTTTCGGTATATACCTGTTGCCAGCTATATATTTCTCTATGTGCTATAATATCGAAGATTAGGATTAAATATTCGAAATACAAATACTTAAAACAAAAATTGCATGTTTATTCAGTTATGAAATCACCTTACTCAAGTGATTCGACGTACTCGTATCTGAGAACCGTATAAAGAGGAAAGAATTTCACCAAATTGGACTTTGGAATGGATAAGAAGGCGCGGAACCTATGATAGCGGCTACTTCATATGATGCCTTAAACAGGGAATTGAAAAAACAGGATATGTAAATAATTTTGTTCATTACTTCATCATCATGCGCCATCCTTCGTCCACTGCTAGACACGAGTAATTAAATTGCGGCTAATATTATTATTTATTAAAAGCACAGACCACAATAAATCGTGAAGAATTTGATCAGTTGGCAAGAACAGTGACTGTACAATTTCAAAAGAAGGTACCGTCGTAGATGTTATCTGTTCGTAAACCGGATTGAGTTTTTACGAATACACCTAAAACTTTTATCTACGCAATTCTACTTAGTTTTACGACGAATAAAATGTTTTATTAACTATTGGCGGTATGTAAACTAAAAGTATTTTATTTAAAACGTAACTTGAGAAGTTCTGCTCTACACATATAAAATTATTATTTTTACATTACAATTTAATTAGGTTAGTACCTACATAATTTTCACTTATAATTCAAATTACTCAACATGAGATATCATCAAGTATCTAACATTAAAACCCTTATTTATCAGGATTCGGATATACAGACCTGTATCACTTCGTAATGAATCATGAATACACTGTATTCCCAACAAAAACCCGAGTTTTCATAGATGCAGGAGTTCTATGACAAGTCCTGTCCAGATCCGCATCACATCATGTCGATACAATGTTTTCCAGTACCTTCCACAGCGCGTATAAACAACAAAAACCCCTTCCTGGCATGTATACAGGTTCTCTAGTGGATAAAAACCGGGGTGGTGCGGGGTCAGCGGCCTCCCGCGGCCTTCCCGCCCGCAAGGACGGTTGCATAACGACGCCGGCGCATAAGGATCGACTCTTGCAATTTCAGTACCAATAGTTAGGATATAGTTTAAACTACCTAATAGCGTTAAAATAATTAAAATTTATTTTTAATAAGACAGATTCTTTAAAAATGCAGCAATAAGCTCAGTAGATAATTATTCTGAGGATGATCATGGAAGCACTACGATGCGTTGCATAAAGTTGTCGGTTTGACTCGTGAAATTATGGCAATTAATATAGCGGTCGCGGGGCCACTTCGGAACCGTGTCTGGAATGTTCTTCGATTAACTTATTGGGTGGTGAGGTTTATAAAATTGTTGTATTCATTGCCTACCTAATTGCACTTAAGAGGTAATGAGCGGTGGTGAAGTAAAGTGTTTTTATAAATTGCATTTTTAATCCGTGATCTCCCGGGCGGGTTTACGATAAGGTGAGTTTTAATTATCGAACCACGGATGGTGTAGCGGTTATACGGATTGTTGTAAAGATTATCGGGATTTCCAGCGCCAGAAAGATTGGCGCATCTTTCAAGGAGTGTTATCGGTAATCATAATATCCTCAACCATTTCCCCCAACATGAAAAAAATGGGTGACGAATGAATACCATAGACGTAAGTGATAATTTTATAGCTATGTATAAGTAAAAATGTATTGAACGTTACAACGTTCATCACGCGAGTTGTTTTGTTCTTGTATAAAACTTTATATTCCCTAGTACCCAATTAATATTCAGATCGCATTTAAATACCTCCCTAGATAGATAGAGACTAATGGCACCTGTCAATTGGCTTGTACGGCCCGTTCTTATTTTACCGTGTATCTTGACTCCAGTATTTACACGGCTGTAGTTTTACAGATTTAAAAAGTTGCTTTATTTACATTCGTCTTCGAGTGCTTAAGGAGGTTTTTTATCCCGCCTAATATTATTCCTAAAATACATAACGTAATTTCTCATATTTAAAAATTAATTCTACTTACTGTCTCCCACCTTTCCTAGTGATCCTTTTACAATAAAAATTCATTGAGTTATACCAAACGATAATATATATGCCAAAAGTGAGCTATTTATGACAAATCAATATAATTATGCGTATCGCAAATTTATCACATTTCAAATGGAAAGTGACCAATCGATCGGGAATGGCCCGCGTTATACCAGACGTTGTAATAGCAGGACCAACAGGAACTGGATGTATCGCAAACTGCGAGTACAAGTGAGCAGCACAAATTATATAGCTTGTAGTGGACGCCCCGAGCTGCAGCGAATTATGTGGCGTTTATTAATGTCCGCTAATATTTGCTGCTACACTTCTGCGGCCTTTCCGTGTGCCGTGAATTATGATATTATGAAGTTGCTTTTCACTTTTTGTGATGTATGGTTCGCGTATTATATCTATACGTTAGGTACATACATACGTATAGTAAAACAGGAGGACCCGGATTGTTTGAAATGGAATAAGGTGACTTAAAATTGTATAGTACGCAAATTATATGTTTTCTTTTTATAAATAATAGAATCAATTACGTAGATTGAACTACATAGTAAAATACCTAAATTTATAGCGATCTTGACACAATCGGAACTGGTTTTGACGGTTCATCAATAGTAAATTAATAATAAATCGCTAATCACTTTTGAGCTAAGGAATCTATATAGAAGATCAACAACGAAAACTATACTATACATATTTTGTGGTATGCTTGATTATTTGTGTAGAAGTGTTTTAAGAACGTAAATACCTGTATTTAGTTGTATTACCACGACGAAATATCCGCGCAATCCTTACCTGTAACAAGATAATAAAAACATTAATAGCTGTATAATGTAATGTACGAGTATAAGGATAACATGGCTCCCATTTCTCCAATAATCGACAATAGTTATGTTACCAGTAAGAAAAATACATATTACAGTCAGTAAAACCATAATAATAGGATCCGTATCCTATTGCAGTGGGGCTTAGTTGGGCGTTGAACAAACGGCGCGGCGTGCATTTCATAGTTTTAGAACTAGCATTGGATATTCAAGCCCCCGGGCGAAATACGAAATCCTAAATAGCTAATTCTAACCAGGGAATAGGGCTTCGTCATTACATTTAGAACTAAACTAATGTTGCAGAATTGCGTTTGAAACATCATGCCAAAGCTGAAGAATAATTTCCTTAAATTCTGCGACCAATGATTCTATCGTGGAGAGCATCGAGGTAGTAGCCGTTTCAATAAGTGTTGTTAAACAAATAAGTTTAACCGTGAATATTGCGATCGTGACAAGAACTATAACAAAGCTTTCGGGTCAATCGTTCATTGACTGGTGACTTGACATTGTCACGTCCAAATTATTCAGAGAAATCTGTTAAATTGGTTAAACTACTTTAGGAAGATAACAGTCGTATTTACCGAGTATTCGCAGAAATCAGTAAAATGTCCAAGAGAAAAACATTGTTATCGCCAGCGGAATTCATATAGAGGTATAAACGCTGCTGCGTAAATACAAACCATAAACAATTCTCATAACATTACAATTGCAAAGTTCAGCCGTTCCGTACGACAAAGTAACTAGCTACTCGTACAATATCGTTATCGCGGGTCGGGAACGGAACGTACTTACCGTGAAGTTCTGTGTGTAATCGCATTAATATCAATAAGTCCACGATAATGTGGTGCGTGGCGCATAAACTGGTCTCTACGCTTCCTTATGGGGTCGTGCCCGAAGTAGGCCGAATGCGATAGTCTATGCTCTATGGACTATGTTCACCTTTAAAGGGGCGCGTTTGTTTTATGCGTTGTAAGATTATGATTGGATCTAGCTATCTAAAAGCATAAAATTTACCATACAAAAATTCAATTTCACATCAGGCGGAGGGAAAATATCTTTTAACAGCTTAAAGAACCTAATTATGAAAGTTTAGCACAAACATAACAAAAACCAATTTAAATTCCATTATTTTATAGCCTTCAAGCGGCTTTACTTTAATAACGCATAAACATAAAAGGGTAATATCGTGTATGCGGTGTGCAGTATGTCAAACCAAGAACAGGCAGCCTGTTGGACCGAATTCAGTTCAGCCCTCATGAATATCTTAGTAACCTTACATAGGTAGAGGCTTCGACGACCACACACGGGGACCGCAGGCACATGATGGATGGCCCATCGACGGGACAGCGGACAGATCATAGATTTATCGCGATTCTAACTCCCAAGGGCCGGCTAGGTCGTACAATCACAACTATTTATTTTGTTTACGGTCTGCGAACCTGCCCGTTCCTTACATCGAGTGGTATCCCACTTACGTATGGACATGGGGCCGTTAGAAGACGCACGACTCTGAGCCATACAATTCCTGATTCAAACTTATCCGTTTCCTAATCCGTGCGAAGTTTGCGTGGCCCAATAAAAGCAATAAACAAGAAAAGCCGGTTAAAGCGACACCTCTCCGGCTTGTGGCGACGCGGAACAGATCCTGTATAAATGTTGAGGCTATATGTGTATTGTATATACAACTGTGTATATCTGTTGAATAATAAAACGACGGTGGTGGACTACGAGTTTCACTGGGAATATTTTTTCTCAGTTTCAACCCCGGCACTTCAAATAATAATAATAATGTCCTCCTAGCCGAATTTCGACCACGGCGGCCAATCTCAATTGAGATCAGCCATCTACGCAGGAGTAGATTATAGTGCCCAAGTGTGTGCGCAGTACACAGGAGCACTCTCTGTTCCATCACTCTCATAGCCCAATGGGACGGATTGACCGACACGACTGGAGAGAGCTAGGCGCAGGACCGACTGCTTTACATGCCCATCCGACAGCATGGATCGTTACACTGTTTCGGACATCAGGTGATCAGCCTTCTATGTCCTAACCAAACTTAGAACCACAATTTAGAAACACAAATTGATGGTCCCACCCGGGAATCGAACCCGGGACCTCTGGGTCATGAAGCGAAGCTTCTACCACTAGACCACAGAGGCACTTCAAACGAGTTGTTTGATTCTCCAGCGCATTGTGCCAGCCAAGCGATCGATCAAGAACTCACAACAGATTCGATTCTTCGAAAATGGAACGTGTGAATTCACAAAGGTATTAGAACGTGATTGAATTTCGCGATTTCATATTCCGAATGCGCCCGCGACCGCTTTGTCTGCGCGCGCGCATTGCGAAACAGTAGCAGTTTGGAGAACAAATTGCCAACGGAATGACAGAAGGCAATTTATCAAGACAAAATATCCGTGGTCGCTTACATGATTAGCATTTCAAAACGTGGCCTTCCTCTCGCTATTTGTTTAAAAATGCATCTTCGTTAATGAGAGGGCGCACTTAGGCAAATGGCGTCGAGTAACAATATGTTTAGCAGATATAATAGCCGCGAATCAGGTCAAGTATACCGGAAACAGTGCCCGCTGCGCACGCGCTGTGCGTTCCTATTCATGAGCTTTATCGCAGCCACACAATGGCCAGCCCGCGGTTCAGCTGCGGCTGTGGAACGAATTACAATAACTACCTGCGTCTTTATTTTCATACTTCTATTATTCAATAACTTTTGCATGCGCGAGTTTAGGGTATGATACCACTATTCATCTATATATACATTATTTTGCAGACTTTTCAGACTCATCGGAATCAAGAATAATATTCCTTGGAAATAATATCGTCACTTCAAGGCCGGATTCCTGTTTCATCGGCTGGAACAACCATCACAATCTTGAGTACTTTTCGGAGCGAACCAAAATTTATTCGACATTCTTCAGTCGATCAGGGATGATGTTCCCTCAACTGCTGATAGACCAATCTATACTTGGAAGTGTCAAAATACAACAACTTACAGTACAAATTAGCATTAAAGGCGTTTCCAGCGACACTTTCGCAACAGCGTTTGATTAATGGCGGTATAATTGCTTTATTACGATGAAACTCTTTCATTATAGAGGCCGGTTTAAGACCAGTAGCTTTAAACGAAAAAATACAGTTAATAACACCATTCGGAACCAATGATCGTGCTATGGACTACTTTATGTCGCAGGTATCTGGGATGTTGCATATCAAGGTAAATACATTTTCATATCTTTAAGCAATAACGGAGCATTCAAAATTAATAGTCAAAAGTAATCAGTAAGCAGGTAAAAATACCTACCTAATAGGTATAGGTATTAGTTAAGAAGGACATTGGTTGAAATCGATGATCAATGATCGAATATTGTAATTCTTAACTATTATGATTTGGACGTTGACAGAGACACAATTTTAATGCATACACTCGTACTATAGTTAATCATAATTCTAAATTGCCTTGAATATAGTAAGGCCACTGAGGCACATAACATAATAATATTAGCGAAGCACGCAAAATATAACTTATTAAGGATGTTACGTATGTCGAATACACTCATAACCTATTTGTGACTAATGGTTTACTATTTACCGTGATATCTTCATAGGTTCGTATTAAATTCATAATATATTTTCGCAGAAATAAGTAGATTTAAAATTAAACGTATAAAAAAACCCTTACATTCAACGCTTCAAAAGTCGCATTACTTTTGAAGCCGCTAAGCCAATTTTGATAAAATATGGCTAAGAACACTCGAGATAACATTAACTATGACTATGACCCAAAAAAACAAATCCAAAATCGGTTCAGCCGTTTGCAATCATGTATAATCACTAAATGTATTACTAGTATTATTTTTCCATGTCATACATGTTTACAGGACTATCCCGTTGCAATATTTGTAGAGCAGACAAAACCGGTAGACCTCCATGTAATGAAAGATTAGCGTAAAAGCGCATAATATTCCACCATTATGCTGCTCTCATAATCGGGCTGTGTGTTCAGCCGCGTTTACTGCAAAATGGCTTATTCCACGAAAGTTAACTGTGCTTCAGAAAGATAAGCCCCAGGAAGGGAGCAGGCAGCTCCTACAATATTGGCATGTTTATAAAATGTAGAGCAAGGTGTAATGCTGGGGCCTCCATATTTACATACCGGAACTTATCAATCACAGACTTGTTGTCCAATTCGTTAGAATTTTACAGAAATTGTCTAGACTATTGAAGTGCCTAGCAGCAGCAACTTGGATTAAGGAAGCAAGGCGGATTTAACTGGGTGGAGGTGCATTGAGGAAGTTTCGTTAAATATCCTGTAACGTCTTTTTACATTTACCACTGACCTAATCTGCTATAGTATTTTTTTCATGTAAAAGACTAGTCGCCACGATACACGGAATCCTAATGTGGTGAATAGAGCGAAAGCTAATTTAAAGATAAAATTAACATGATTTGATATAACCTTTACTTATAGTTTTAAGCATGGTACCTAGTAGCATATATACTCGTACCTACATAATTTCTAGTAATGATTTTGTAATCCATCACCTAGCACTCAACTCAATTGAAATATAAGTACATATCATGAATATGAAGATAATTTCTCAA
The DNA here is from genome assembly GCF_932276165.1 of Plutella xylostella. Lineage (NCBI taxonomy): Eukaryota > Metazoa > Arthropoda > Insecta > Lepidoptera > Plutellidae > Plutella > Plutella xylostella. Next base: position 8,643,856 of record NC_063990.1, read on the forward strand.
TAGATGTATGACCAATGGTCGTAGTAGAGAGCTGCATAATAATAATTTACATGATACTGATTATAGACAAGGCGTAGCTGCAACGGGACGGTTAGATAGCTAACTTTATGCATTTGGTGGAGTCGCGACGCCTGCGGCCAGTTCAGAGGGCAACCTCGTACCTTAACTTAATGGAACATGGCACTATTCGTTTAGCTAAACTTACTTTGGACCCTAAGCTTTTATTCACAGAGCCTAAACTAATAAAAGCAGAAGAATAACAAGAGAAAGGTCTTATAACAAAGAGCAAAGGTCTGAAACACTAAAAAAGGGAATAAACAGCCGTAGTTTACTTTCGATTCGGCTAGAACAATGCGCGTCGCGAAAGTCTAAAGTTTTATGGGAGAAATCGAACTAGGAAGCTTAGTGCGGTAACCGAAGGATACCCACTAATTTCATTTGCCTTTTGCAGAACTCTGAGAAATGGTAGAGCACACGTAACTAATAGCAGATAGCACAACGTAATAGGTACATCGTTTCCATAGATTTTCTCTGCAAATTCGCAATTTGCTTGCAGTTCACCATATTGGACGGCCAAGCCCTAAATTTGCAAACATAATAGAGCCATAATACTCATAATGGTCATTACGTGCTCCCCTAAATAGTCCAGCTGAAAGGAGGTCGTATAACAAGGCTGTTCCCGAGCCTCATTAGTGCGCGTCCGCGACAGCCTGCGCCCGCGCAGATCGCGATAGCGCAGCAAAAACCTACCGCTTTGTGTAGGAGTCTAGAAAAACCACTTTTAACCTAACCATCTCCTTGTTATTACTAATTTGTGCAGCGATCTGTCATTCAGATGTTTAGTTTAATGACGTTGCGGTCTAAATCTTTATAATGAAGATATACCTACATACAACATCATCAAATCATCATCAGCATACATACACCTTCGAGGTCTCATTTGATTGTATAAACCTAAATGTTAATTTCAAAGCCCTTGACGTTAGGAGAAACATCCAATTTGTAATTTTGATATCTTGATACATTAGTTTAAGCAGGAATTTAATTAAGGCGCAGTAGTATCACGACACACATTTCTGTAATCTAAACTGTAGATCAACGTAATTAAGTTTTATCAGCAGTGGCGAGGCGGCGCGGCGGCATCACATCATTCTCTCACAGCGATCTTTACTTGCATGTCACCGTTTTATCATTTCTTATCTTCTTAATAACTAACAACTTAACACACAGCAACTTAATCTAGTGACCTAATATTTTCCTTACGAAACAAGAACATAGCGGATTAAATGGAGATTACACGCATTTTTGTCAGATTATTCTAACAACTTCGGCATTCATCCGACCAGAAAAGCCGGATTTTAGGATACCGTATACTTTAATCACATACATATTGTCAGTAAGTTTGGCTACCTATATATTATTTCTCTATATTTCTAAGAAAAATTAAATGTAGACGTTGCCCTAGACACAATATTTACTTTCCCGCTAAAAATAACTCATCCTCATAACAACCTAGCTACAAGCTCAAGTGACACTCTTGGAGTAGAAAAAAACCTCTTTTCTCAGTGTCGGAGATGTCGGCCGACGCCTGACCGGGTCACTGCACGGATACACTCCTATATGGAATAGTAAAGGAATGAAATACTTGAAATTGTCTACTAAATCATCTTCTTTGATTGCTAATTGGTTTTCCAGTAAAAAAATGTGTAACCATAGTTTCTGTTAATTGGGTGTGTTTTCCACTCCAGGTGCGTGCTTGCGGAGATTCTTACCTGCAACAAAGGAATTTATATTTATTTATGAACAATTGAACACTTTATTGCACATTATTTAAAACAGTATTTTTAAAATCTATATCACAAGTACAGATTGGGATTGACGTGAGAATTTTACGTTTCAATAAGAAATTCCTATGAATCAGGGAATGCAACTTTTTTTTTACAAAGATCAACAAAGACAAGTTATGACAAAGCTCTGAAGGTGTCTGAAGGCTGCATTGTACGTGCCCGAGTGACGGCTATTATCGCGGGATCGACACAGCGCGTAACTTGTCATAATGGCACAGCCGGGTGTTGTGATTGTGATGTGAATGGACCGTCATTGCTACGGGATCGCTATTGTCTTTGTTCATTACGTTCTATTGTCATTTTTACTGAGGTCTCTACATTAAGATTGTAATCCAGCGGTAATGGCAATGATCACTAAAGTGCAGGAATTATCAAAGCCGGGCTAAGTTCAAAAGACGTTTAAGCCACAGTTTTAATAACACAGAATTACATCCACTTTATTATTGTTCATAATACCAGTAATAGATTGTGGTTCACATTTTGTAATTGTGACAGGTCTACTAAATTAACGTTTATAGTTATTAGCGCACACAACTTTAACGACTAGTGAATGTAAGGTCAAGTGGGATACGAACTGACGTAGCATGCATTAGTATCAAAGCTTGGGCATTATGTTACATCACTATCTCTATTGTTTGTTGCTGTTACATTAAATTTAATTGACACGCGACATATGAACAGTGCTACCATTTCTGCGACCTATTGTAATTTGACGGGTAACATTGACATGTATAATTATAGCATTAGAATGTTTATTGTTTCTATTAGCATTGTGTGTGGGCTTATTTGATTGACACCAGAGGATAAAAGGGTTGCCAGACTTGCCAGATTAATCCAGATTATTTTAATGTTACAATGTAAGGTCAGATAAGAATGCAATTTAAGATTCGGGTACCTGATAAGTGTTTTTTTACATGATCATGTACATTCATTATCTTAACGCACGTTTAATAAATTCGTGATTTGTTGTGATTGGATATCGAATCGCATTTATTGTAGTAAATGTCAAAGGTTTGGCATTTCTGTGTGACAGTCGTAAAGGACCTTATTATCCCGGAAGTTCTGCGGGTGTGTTATTAAAAGTGTTTACAAATTCCGACATTTTTGGTGGCCTTTGCGCGACATTCGCTGGGGTCAGGCGCGGGCAGGTAATTGCGCGCAGTCGCCTTCCGCCTGCACCCCGCTGCTCGCGACTCCCCTTGACACCGGGACGCTGGAGCCAGCGGAGCCTTGATGCCCTGCGAGGTACATTACAGAGCACTCAAGCCAGTGCTCGGCCTTACTGCGTCAGACGGTATCACTGGGCTCTGGCGGTAATGTACCCGGCTGATGTAAACAAGGCTTCAGTTGGAAGCCCCGCGCCTCTCCGGCGCCGCCCTCCGCTGCCAACGTACGCAACGTAAACAAATGCGGGCGATCGCATCAACGACTTCCTTTCTATCCGCTTCGACGAACTCTGCTTCTCCGAATGTGAGAACAAATGTTTCCATCGGTTGCAACTGCCGACTGTTCATTATCCCCAACATTTTATATCGTCTACGGCGCGATACTATCTATAGATTATGCGTTTAACTATAACACGGTATAACGCAACAATTCACTGTAACTTGAATTAATTGTAATTTTAGTGGCTGCTCCCTCTTAGTTGCTCAAGTGTAAGGCGCGGTATTCACGATTCTTATGTTTACCATAAACATGGAGTGTTCGTTATAAAGTTAATTAAACTGTCGCGTACAAATCCACCTTCTGTGGAGACGTTTCAATTAGCCTTCTCTAATCCGTGCGCGCCTGGTACCATCGCGTCGTCGTTTTGAAACACGCTTGCACAATACAAGTGATATCACGACCAGTGATAAGCGACAAGCGAGGCTTCTCACGAGAGCGCAATTGCGAAAGACGGCTGTCGTGATGGTTCTTTGGAAATGACACAAATGAACGTTAGCGTTTGAACATAGCTGCTGCATAAATTAGTAGAACCAGAAATCTAGCAGAAACACCGAAACTGTGCAAATGAGGTGTTTACATAACAGAAAGGACCCCGGTGGACACAACATGTTTGTTTTTGGCACCGTTTAGCATCGGTTGCGCAAGCGCACGGTGTGTCGCGAATCGTCGCTCTAGATGCGCGGAGACAATGCGCTTGCGACAACGCTACACGACGACGACGACGCCTATTTGCGCAACGACGAGGCTACGTTCAACAGATTTATGGAAAACGAACCCTTGCCTAGTTTCGAAACGGCAACGGGGTAATTCGCAATAAACAAGTAGGTATAATAACTACAGTGATCCCCGCAAGCGGCATTTGAAATTAGCATTTTTTTTTTCTGCTTTATATCAATGTTGACATAATTATAGTATACTATCGGTTTCTTTGTCAATACAAATCATTGAATTAAAAAGTATGTACTATCAGACGTACTGATTTTGGGATACCGATTATCATGGGTTGACCACTGTGCGATCTATGAGAGTCGGGCTGCAGCAACATTAGCATAATGTGGCTGTGATCGGACGATTCACGCGATGTCCTAACAAGCAAATAGCCCTCGAGAGCCGCCGCCCACGCCGCGTGGGCAACCACATTTATATTATATTGTGTCACAATTACTGCAACACTCCCGAGATCTATCTGTTGTCCGTATCGCAATAAGTATGTATACCTCAATATCTGTTCTCTATTCGTATTTGGGTTGCAGCAAATTGGTTCGGTTATCGCTTACACAAATCGTCTAGTCTATTTACTGCTGGATAGAATTTTAAGTGTCGCAGTCTTTTGTATCCTATTAAGATACGTATCGCTGCTGCCGATTTCGTCAGTAGTCATCATTGTGTCATTATGATTGGGTTCGTTGACAGTTATGCCTAACTAAATGTGCCCATCAGATATTAAAAAATCATGCGATATGTGCCTAAGCTGATTAATCCAACTCATTCATAAGTTTCATAACCCATAGCCATTTATGCTTCCCTATATGCTAGAGGAGTTATGTGTGTGAAATGGATTTATACTCGGCTGGACAATTATAAAAAATATTTCTTTCTGCTACAATCAAATACCAAGTCATTGCGACTTAACAAAAACTTGTCATATATGCAGGATACACATAAGGTAATGCTTTTACATGATCAGGGTACATGCGCACGGACCCCAGCGCCTCCTAGCCCGGCCACAGAGCGACAATGCGCTTTGTCTGGACCCGTGCGTGCCTCGCCAATGTTCTACAAACTGCCCATACAACACCGCTCTACCCATATCTCACGCTCGGGTATTACACTCATCATTCTTACAATTTACATAAATCATATTGACAAACATTACACCGGTTCTCACGGTCTATTTTAGGAGCAACGGTAATGCCTCTTTGCGTGTCTTGTGCACACAGAAAGAATACATCTCATTTACGGTGAGCTAGAGAACAAAGAAAGTGGAGTGAGTCAGTCAGTGCTAAACTTGGCAACCAATTAACACTTCCAAAGCCACTGATTGCGCTCGCACTTGGTTCGGGCTGGCTCTAGGAAAGGTTTTACAGCTGACATTAAAATAGGTTCGGTATCGCCAGCTGTTACCTACCGTGTCTTAATGACAAATACGCAACACTGTACCTTATGTTAAGGTGTGACTAACAATAGCCATATTTGAAACTGTCAATAAGTCCACATTGTTTGATGGTGAGGAATGTTGTTATCGATAATGGAGTTAACGCGAGATGTTTCTGTACAACTGTGTAAACAATAAGGGGCACATTCTTAGACTGTCTGGCGTCTTCGTTCCACATACATATGCCAACAGAACGTATTCGAATGCAGGACAAGATTCGTGGGGTTTTCCCATCCTGAACATTTGCAAAGGAGCTGTGTTATAGCATCCTGACAAACCTGCGATTTCACTTCAGAAAAACATTCTGCGATACATAACGCTTTTTATATTTTTGTATACCGAATATACAGTTCCAAAAAATCTACACATTGAAATACAGGTTTGCTCAAACATGTCGCATTCTTTACTTAGAAGTTGTTAAAAATACGTGTCCTGCGTATTCCGTGGCAATGACTCACGCCGTGGCGGGCGTATCGCAAAAAAATAACGGCCAGAAACGGTTGAAAGAATAAAATTCAATTTAAATTTTGTACGGTTTTCGCCACTCCCAGCCGCAGAGAACCGGCCGGTCGTGTGTTGTGATTTGATTACAGGCTATAATGAGTTTAGCAAATTAACTGTACACCTATTTGATGAGTGGTCTATTGAGTCATAAAATGTATGATAATGCGCTAGTAACATCGGCGATTACTATCATTCATACTATAAATTACCATTAAAAGAAGAAATGGTCATTAAGAAATGTTAACCGTATATCTAAAGAATGCATCGACATTACAAAGTATTGGGGCAATGCAGTGGCAAAGTGGATTATGTACTTTTTGTTCTTTATTGATATATACGAGTACGTTAACTTTTTCAATAATCTGCCGTAGGAAACGACCTTGGCCTTACGGGATCTGCTTTTAATTACCTTCCTTTATGAATTTTATGATATTACTCCAAGGTTGCAGTTCACATATCCGGAGTCCAGTATCATGACCGGTGGCAGGCAATAAACGTAATAATTATTAGTTTTATGAGTTGGTAGCCATGTATGTCGTAAATGGGACATATAGCTGCTTCGATGGAGATGTTATCGGGTAGACAACATTGGCGCTAGGCGACGCCTAGGCTGTCTGGAACTACATATTTACTTTTATGGACCAAAGTAAGTATCGAAGCAAGTATGGGCCAAAGCCAGTTTTCATCTTACGGTACGTTATCAACAACTATTTTCTTTAGGACAAATGGTAAGCATTTGTAAAAAATATTAACTTGAAATGTTAACAAGAGAAGCCTGCTCTAGGTGACGCCTGCATGAATGAAATCAAAGATAGAGCGGCCTTTGTCTTGGTTTAAGTAACGGGACATCGTGTAACACTAATCAATACGACCTTCAAATTACAGAAACAACTCGAGCAACAGTTCGAAAGGTCAGAAAATTCGGACACAATCGCAATCTTGACAAGCATCTATTAGTGGGTCATTCATTATAATCTAGAGCAAATATTAAACGGCATTCTGTTACAAAACTAAACAAACAATTTAAAGGCCAATTTCTTCAGATTTTTTAATAAAAGGAATGTTTATAGGTCTTGGGCAATGTTAACGGTGTGAAGGCTACGAAAACAGCAATAAATTATTGCAATTTAACTTAGTATAGGGTGGAATCCTAATTGGCCCCTACATCGACACTTGTTCTTCTTAGCTTCAATTCTCACACAACTATGAAGGTATTGATAACATTATTTCTCAAATTTTAAGTATCAAAAATTTTGCATTCACAACTAACGCGTACAGTACTATTTACAGATAGTTTCAGACACAGGTCGTAAAGTATCGACCGTAATAGGAAGCAAGATGCGGAACAACGATTTCAACAACATAAAGATTAATCACCAAATTGCAACTGTACCATTTGTTCTGTCCGGTCCTATCTCCGTTCTGGTATCTAAGTTATTGGTGAACAAGAATTGAACCGTCTCGACCTTGTTATTGTATTCTAATGGATGCGAAATGTTCCATTGTACGCATGCGTGCCTTCGCTTATTGGGGGCAGCTGCACCGCATAGCAACTGAAGACTGGGGACCGAATTCGCAGCTGCTTCGGCCCTATTGTCGATGAAGAATACTGTCATGTGTTGATACTGGTTCGCGGGTTACGAAGACAGTTTGCTGCATGTTTTCAAAACAGGGTATCGGTTACTGCGTTATTTTACACCGTAAACTTTTAACGTTCAAATAAATAAGTTGAGAGAAAGGCAACAAGGAAATTCTATCTTTGATTAACATGTGAAAAGAATATTAATCTTAATTATTATGTCTGCAGTCGGCAAAGTGGCAATCAATAATTTTATTTTCACTAGCATGCAATGTTGGCATACACATGCAAGAATTTTTACGTATTTTCCAAAGACCGTTTAGAGAAAACTTGGTTAATTTGGCACATAATAAACGCGCATAGCTGCTGATCGCACGCGCCTCCGAGCGGCGGAATATCCGCGGAGAAATCGCATATAAAGAAGTCTCTAAGTCACCAGGCTCACTCATATTTGGCTTTTAGTAAGAAAACAATACGGCCTATAGTAACTCGTGGTATTGTTCCAATACTCCGCACAGTAATAAAAATGACCAATTTCACCAAATAAGTGCCAAGATTTCATTATACGAACACGAGGCCTATAACAAGATTCTAACAGCTCAGCTAAAATTAATTAAAATTTATGAAGCGTGCAAGTACATTACCAAGTATTACAGTACAAAATAATTTAATCAAATATTATTTACAAACTAAGCATTAACTTATTTTTTACATATTCAATATCAAAAAGGAAAGTCAAAACATTATCTTTAAGGTGACCTCAACAAGAAAATATGTCCTAATTTAACACCTCTCCACTCCATCAATATTGTTAAACGTATATTGTGGAAGAGTTACCACACTTTCTGGGCCAAGGAGTCCAAGTTAAGACAATACCACACGCAACTAAAATAAAATGTAGACGCATTACCGCACTCAATAACAGTGAGGGAGCCACTGTTCGGTCGTTCCTGTCATTACTGGTTCAATGACAGCTGGATTAGCCCACAGCCCAGCTCTCTAGGAAACGTGTAAATCTTGAAATGCAGCATTTATTTGCGACTATGTAGCGACCACGCGTTAAAATCTATGGGGACAAACTAGAACGATTATTGCAAAATGTACGAAATGCACGGATAGTAAAACTAGATTAATCTTGAGGTCAAGCATCTTGACCTGTGACTCTGTGAGTCTGTGACCTAACCTGTGGTAACTAAAACGTTGATGATGTTGCTTTGTAAATTTCATGATGTCATATTTTTGCCACATAACTTAATTAAGACTCAATAACTATTAAACAACTTGTTCAATTGGCCAAGCTAATAAGTAATTAAACTACTTGCGAAGTTATCTTAAATAGTGAGGCTTGACATAATTTGATAGGTATGATAGGTATCTGATCCTATTTCATAAGAAGTCTTCATTTAACACACAAAGTTCGGTTGCCCAGGTCGTCCGAACTAGTCACATATCTTCATGGTTTACTGGCTTTAGAACTTAGTCATACATAACGTGCCGACTTAAGTCTATTGAATAAAATTAGCTCAACACGGTGAGATAACTATACTTATTAATTGAAAAGGGAAATTTTATAGAACCACAAGTGAAGACTAAACCTATTTAATTAACTATTACAATATTTTAAGTACTGGGCAGTGGGCAATAACGATGCGGTTTGCGCAATACCAGCTAGATTCTAAATACGACTATTAAAGTAAATAAGTATTTTGCATCACAACATTCACTTTCTAATATACTACCTTCTAAATACCGAAGTATTTTACAAACTGGGCATTTACTTTTAACCTTACCTTCCTTTAATAGGTAGGTTAGGTACCTACTAAGAATAAAAGTTACATACCAGGAGCAGAGAAGATTTCTTATTGTGTCAATTTACCAGATGTGTGTGTACTTACAACAAGCACAAGAAATATGTTATATTGGCCAGTGCCTACAGCATATAACAGCAAAGCGGCGCCTGCGCAGGATGTGTTTCATTAACACAATTAGCTTCTAATCTAACTGATTGAGTCGCGGCAACGATTCGATTCACTCGATACCGCCCTACTCGATTCCAGAATCGAGTACTGCCATCATTAAGCGGCAATCGATGATCAGTAATGAGATCATTGCGTTATATTACAGGTCGGATGATCGTGGAATTGAAATAAACGTGCTGCACATTGTGAGAAAAGTAAGTGGTATCGTTTCTTGTTTTGCAACTCCAAATCATTATGGGGTAATGTTGGTTACTACCGCTTTTGAATTACGTATCATTGCCCCATTGTAGCTAAAGTAGTAGAGTATCTCTACTAGTTTAGCTACACATATCATCACTTAGGCGGCCATTACAGCTTACGGCCATTCCTTTTTCAAACCCCTTAGAAGGACTTAAATGAATCCCTATTCGTCATCCATTCAATTAGATTAATGCCATGTGCGCGTGCGCCGCATAGAATGAAAGCGCATAGACGCACGCTGATCACGATAATGCCATTTCCCCTAATGGACTAATCTACGTTCAGGGCAGGGGGTCATGCACGGAACCCTTCGGGACTAATGAATTCGATTTCTAATAACTGTTAAGGAACCCTAAATTATAGTAACGACATATTTGTTAAACCTAACATCATTACAGCAGCCGTTTAGGGAGCTATTGCACATGTTCTACTTATATGCAATATGAAGGGAGTTGATAAGTATAATAACATACACTTATAGCTAATGAATGACATGAAAATATTGACAAATATTAAAATAACTCTTATACAGTATTTTAAAACGAACCCTACTTGGAGTTCTCATAAACTCGAGCTGACCTTATACCAGGCGGATAATACAGAGAATGGATGCGCGTGCTCTGATCAAAGGCGCGCTCGAGAGTGCCATTGCTGTAATAGAATTATTAATGGGCATCGACCGCACTAAGGGCCAGGCAAACACGCTGCCGCTGCTGCTTCGAGGAAACACGGCCAACGACTCAGTTAAGTGTAACTTAGAAGAGCATGCCACATAATTGTAAGGGCTCAGTAGACTTGACGAGTACAATATTTAGAGACAAAATAATATTAGATATCTTGTAACAGATTCCAGTCCTATCTAATCATAAAATAGTAGCTAGATTAAGTAAATAAAGAGTGGCAACGCTCCAGATAAGATATGTACAATACAACATCCCTAGAAAAATAATAAAACAAATTATATATATTTTCTGCAAAGACGCTCGTGTCTGAGAAGCGAAGCTCCAAACATGAAGCGTGAAAGAGCACAGCCTTGCACCACGTCCATTCCACTTACGCCACAGTCGGAATCACCACTACACAATAATTACCCATTCAAATCCAATAGAACAATACCCTTACTCAGGTTAGCACGAGGAAACAGCAAGGCTCTTCATAGCATCTAAGAAAAATATATTGCATGTTCCATTGTATTGAATACGCGCTGTTTTTCACCATTCGCATTCAACAGTTCATCTCAAAGAGGTTTTGATTAGTGGCATCTCGATCACGGGCAGGGTGGTCGGTTACGATTCTAATGCAATGCAAACTCGACGCCTCGGGCATTCCTGCATACAGATGGATATCGATAGGGGCAGCTCGTACACAGCTTGTCGTATTATGAAACAGATTTTATAAACCCACAGGAAGCACTGGCTATAGTTAGGTATATAATACAACTTTTATGATAGTATAAAACACAACAATTTTAAAGTTGAATAAGTTCGATAGGCAGCCTTATCAATAAAAGCAATCTCATCAATAGATTTTGTTCTACGGACCTCCAACGGCAATAAGTTTCACCGCCGTAGTTATAATAATAACCGAGAAATGTACGCTACTCCAGATAAATCACTTCATCAAAACGTGTCATCTATTGATGGCCTTAATTTGCAAAAGCCTTCTCAGTTAGAGAAGACCTCCCACCGCTCTGCATCTTGTTAACAATGTTATTGCGGGAGTGACCATAAATGGTGCAAGATCCGGACGTAAACAATTTTATTAAAAATAAAAATAAAAATTATAAATTGTCATTTATTTCAGGCTAGACACCCATATTACACATTATATAAAACACAAACATACTTACACAAATAAATTAAATTGTAGTATTACAATTATTATCAGTTACATATATATACCTATTACATAGGTAAGGTCATTTTTATTTTCGATTTGCGTCTTGATGAACAGAGAGCCAGTGTCTGTAGAATGGATTTCTAAAATCCTCACTTACCACTTTCAGTATTGCATTCCCAGTGCTGCGCAGCCCCGACCAGAATGTCGCTATACGTGACCTCAGGACTGCGAAGAAGTCAGGCACTCCCGCCTCAGAGAACATGCCCGACGCGCTACAGTACCGCGGCCGCCTCATGAGGGTGCGGTATGCGTCATTATACTGCACCCTCATGGTGCTCATCGCCTTCCGGGTGTAGTTGATCCACAGATGCCCAGTGTAGATGTTTTGGCAGTATGCCCTAAATAAAGTTATTTTAACTTGCTCACTGCATCTGTGGAATCTTCGGGCAAGCATGTTATTGAGGAGTCATTTGATCCAAAGTCATTGCCAAAATTTAGCCGACATTCTTGCCCTTGACTTTGGCCTTGTTAATTTAAGAATTGCGGACACCGCCAAATACACTGAAACCGGGCAATCATTTAAAGAATTTCGAGTTTTTTTATCAAAATAAAGTTGGTAGTAGTGCCGTCACAAGTCGCAGGTGAGAGTTGCAGATGCCACGGAAGAGATATACGGCAGCAGGCCGGTAGCCCACTCTCGCTTCCATTGTGTTCTGGAGCCGCCGTAATGGCGGCTGCCCTATGAACTGCAGGCAACCTACGACCGAACCACGAAACAAACAGCTCGACACAATAGAAACAAAACCCGCTCGTTAGTGCAACTTAGAAAAACAGGAAGCGTTCCGCTCTGCATTTCTCATGTACGATCTCGGCTCTCAGGTAAAAGGAGAGAGTTGTTCGGAAGGCTCGAGTTGCAAGTATCTGTTTCAAATCTGAGTGACAAACACGGATGTGTAACTTGAATGTTATCGAGCGTTAAGAGTAAATTGCTGACTCCATCGTGCGCTTTATGTCAAAACGGTGAGCCAGCGGCGGTGCTATCACCGCAAACCACAGCTTTTGTCGACAGCTAATAACTTTGAGGAAATGCTGTGTAATCGCGGCGGCCTACTTCGGTGTGCCCTGCGGCGGGACCGCTACTCCGCGTCTCAATTTCGTGCAGTGCTGGCCGTTTTTCAACGTGCGTCGATGCTGGCTGCGAGATAGCTCTCTGGATACGTAAGTCTGCATAATGACAGCAGTGGGCCGGAGCTACGTTGGTATCGCGCACCTCATCAGGATTCTATCAGCTGTGGCACGAGCACGGACCTAACTGCTCTTAGGCATAATCTCGCCGATATATTCCAGGCCTTAATAGCCTGACATAAACATAATATGCCGGCCAGGGTAACCTATTGAAACGTCGTATTCAAGTATCCCTTTGTTCCGTGGCACTGAGCTACAAGTATAGTGGTGGGTATGTTCACGATTCGCGCATGCGGCCACAATGGCTAGTTGATCGCTCGGCTGTAAAAGCTGACAGGAACTAAATGGTCGCGGTGGTTTGAGTGATTGCCTTTAGAGCTCAACGCTGTGGATTCCGTTAAGAATTTCAGCTCAATAAGGAAAATTCCAGTGTAATGGTGTTATTCAATTTGTGACAACAACGTCCAATAAACTAGTGGAGCCAGCAATGCCATCAATTGAATATCTTGCTCGATTGAATTTTGAGGTTTGGCTAAAACGATGCTGCGTAGAGGAATTTAGATCCAAGGTGAATGGACTGTTATTGGATTTAATAGGAAAGGTATTGATTCTGACATAGTAATTGAAACGTCACCCGGTGTCACGTGTCTGACGTATGAACCGCAGAAACGTGTGCCTTCTATTGTTTCACATTCCATTGCAAAGCACTAGGTAAACAAGATTATTATTGTTTTGAAGAGTAGTAACTTATAATACACAATATAACAATGGCCTACAATCTTACATGGCTTCCACATTACGGACAAGTCTGCTTTCTTCGTATGTTATACTTTAAAATGTGATAAATATCCAGTTTCCAGTTACAGCCCAAGGCACGACAGACTGTCTATACAAGCGCATGCAAGCGTCTGTATTATACAGGCGGAAATGTAAAATAATTATGATAATTCAATTTCGTGGTTTGTGCGCGTGCTACACCAGAATCGTGACGTCACGTGAACCGCGTCCTATGAAAATGGAGTGATTCATTCGTCAAATCGTGTCCGTGAGGTGCGCGGGCGCATATTGATGTGTGGGCACGAACCGACGCGCCCTCTGTGCATGCCTAACGAGCAGACATGTTTCACTGACATTTATACAGCCCGGTACATACCTATTCTAACCACCTAGCGGTTCTGCAAAATATTCCACTGGCTTACCTGGAAACAAACAAAGAAATTAAACATGGTGTCAAAATTCAAAAGTGTTATTAAGAACATAGAAAGATAAACTATAAGCAAATACTTAAGATAGGCAAAACGTTTTTTGATATAAAGTATATACCTTTTTTTGATTATGTATAATCAACATTTCGTTTTGTTTAAATACAGATAGGTAAAGTACCTATAATGATAGCAAAATAAGTAAATAAAATACTATAGTAGCGTAATATGCAAGACAATACATATTTACGTTAGCTCCAAACTTGACGGGCCATAAGGGAGATGGGTCTAGAAATAATACGTAGGTTTCAACTGGTCGATGAATCAACTGGTTGATATCGATTGAATAATCATGTTTCTGCCGACCTGATCTCTATTCGTAAAGTTCTGCTGAGCTTTGTTTCAGATCGTGACGATTCGATGTAAATGCTAAATGAAAACCTTTACTACGATCGGATTGTATCGCCAGACATAGAAATAAATATCGGCGGTACAGTAAACGGTAATAAACTTGTAAATTGAGAATTCTGTTCAGCATTACAAATATAAATGAATTTACCATAAAATATCACATTCAGGTAAAATTAAACTGCGGCGATAGCTGTATGATTAAGGAACACAGCCTACAGAGTAATGCCAAATTAACCCTATATACATCAACACATATTGTCTGACGGTAAATACATAATTAAAGTTAAATGTTAATAGTAATCCTTTTTGACACACTTTGCTACAGAAACAAATGTAATCTAAATACACCTACCATTCTAGCTACATTACATCGAAAACTCAATAACAATGACTCTTCCCAGGACAAACACTAATATATTCAGTTTCAATGATACTTAAGTGAGACTTTCGCCCTCAAGACATCGGTTAACACCTACCCAGCAGTCCAGTAAAGTTAAAAGGCATTATACCTCTAACAACAAATGAAAGTCATTCTGAGAAAATAGCACTTAAGACATTGCATTGGTAACCCGAAGGGCACAAGTTAACAGTGAAGTGACTGGCAAAATCACATATACACAGAGCTTGTCATCTTCTTTACTGGCTCATTGCTTTGTTAAGGATGTTTGAATATGAGAACATCTCATAATAAAGATCTATGCTAATTTTATACTTTACAAGTGCGTGAAAACGCGTAAATAGACAAGTACATACTTAAATTCTCAAGTGACTTGTCAAACCAGGCACAGATTTTCGTCATTACTACAAATAGATTGAAATCCACGAAACACAACACACGTAAGAAATAATTAATAACCAATTTACCCTCTATTCAGACAGCACTCAAGAGATTGTATCCACTCCGCATTGAATAGGATGATCTCAGGCAGTGGAGTCAGCGTCCACGTGTGGGGTTAGATCCTTTCAATAGTAAATGTCAGTGCGCTGACGAGCCACCATTAGTTGGGCGAGAACATCCGCACTGACACCGGGTCAGCGGACGACCACGCAGATCACCGATACCTTCTTAAGGCACCATTAAGGGTAAATGCACTTTGACGATAAAATAATACAACAGTAAAATGCTAATCGGTTGGCTTGAACTTGAAATAACTCAGACACTTTATTTGTTATGTAAAATCAGTTATTATTCCTTGGTGTACAAATAAAGGGTACTCTATCCTTTGATAAACAATACTCTATACATGGTGTTGCAAAAAGGGTATACTAACATCAGAACACTGAGAGACGTAAAACTCAATGACCCATAGATAAATAAAATGTTACGATTGCAAAGTACTGAAAATATTTTGATGACAATAATACAGGAAGTACTGAATGTTTTTTACGACACACCGCTGAAGATCTTGTCTCCTGATAAATCCAATCTTTTAAACATCAAACGTAGTAAATGGACATCAAGTTAATCTATCTGCCCCTTAACTCTTCACGAGAGGCGATTTCTATCAATAATGATGCACGGTGAAACGTTCTAACAACCAGCACATCTTCAGAGGGCACCGACATTACGTCAACAATCGTGATGAGATGTCTCAAGCGTGCTCGTGACCACGATGACAAAAATAACGAAGGTGACGCCATTAAACACCGCGACCAAACCAAATTCTACCGAGATGCATGAGAACCTAGACGTGGCGCTTGCACAACCTGGTGAAAGACTCTATCACGACCGAAAGCTTACCAAATACTAAAATACCAACTATTAACTTGAATAATATCGATGCGGCAGTGCGGCTTTAAGGAATGAACAGATGCGCGCTTATCAGCTCCAGCAATATTTCTATGGGCGGCTTGCGTATATCGTTAATTAAAAAATGTGAGCTCATTAATCAGGCGCCTGGCCACGCTTAGATCGCGATCGGCAGCTCCGATTTATTACGCTCCAGATAAAGCTGGTTCCCGGCGAGGAACTGATCGACTCACTGATATTCAATTATTTTATTGGCTTCAACGAGAGTTTCCCCATAACGAGACATTATTAGGACCACCGTAACAAGATAAACATATATTATGACAGGCTTCATAAATAATAAAGCTTGGGAACGGTTAAATGATCTTGATCGTTTAAGAAGTTGTTAAAAAATTCTTAAGCGCTTAATGCTGAGATTTTGAAAAATGCAATCATTTATCTGTCCGTTTAAGCAGGGGGAATTATGGTTGCATGATGAATTATTACGCAATCGTGCCCGTAACGACATAGGAACTGTGTTAGTGCGTGCGTAGTAATCTGCATAGTTAACTGCTAGCCGCACTACATGTCCCCAGAGACGTTAACCACTTCATGGAACATGGCGTCAGCCGACGCCCAACTTCATCTCATTATTATTTTCTAGTAGGTATTGTGGGGTAGAGGTAATTTTATTAAGTATAACGTTTTCTGTGCATAAAAAACATAATGTATAATTACAAAATATAGGTGTAATTAGGATTTTCAAGATGCTTGACAAAGCTGTTGTAATTGTGGTAGTTAGTGTGTGCAATGCTCATCTCCTAGTGGGAGCCAGCGCCGCCGGGCGGGTGGTCCTTGATAACACAACTTATTGCGCCAGCTCAGCGACTATTGTCTCACTGCACCGTGATAAGATAATTATGTTGTCTTCCTGGCATCGCTGCGCCTCAATGTTTGCTCAGAAACCCCTCATTCCACTGACAATATTGTCACTTTTTTGTCGCAAGAACGTACCGCTATTTCTAGAAAATTTTACAGCTGTCGTAATACTGTGCACGGACAATGTAGGGGTAATAAAAGTGAAAATGAACGGTTGTAGTTGTCATCGGCGCATCCGGTCGGGTGGTAGCGACTCCTAGTTTCAAGTGGGCCACTTCGCTTTCTAGGAACAGCCTGGCGAAATGATGTGACGGATGAGCGGCGCGTGAGGCGCATAGCGAGAACTACATTATGACGAAGGCGAGGATCGCGCGGTGCCGCCCGCATGACGCATCCCACGTCAAATAAGGAGTAATTTATTTTAAAAAGCATTCATTTACTCATTACGTCTACTTAAGTGTTTGTATACTTCCAATTTAGCAGTCTCATAAAGCCCAAATTGTAATAAGTAATAACCCCGAGCATAAAAGGCACCCACATTAATTTATAGCGGGCACTAAACGCGCAACAACAACGCGGCGAATGTCGCTCGAAGCATAAAGTGTAGCGTGTCAAGGCGAGTGCTTTCAAAGATTTTTGCAATTTTAATGAATGGTGGCGTAAACGAATGATGCGTAAACAGCGAAGGAAAGCTTCTGTTCTCTAGTTGTTTTGTTGTGTGGGCACAAACAATGAGTCCCAAGCTTAACTATTGCGTCGCATCTTTGAAACAACACTTATTTATGCCATCACTACTTCATACATTCGTACCTAATGAAATTCATCTCACATCGCCACCGCGAACAAGTCGCGTCCCGTTACAAACAATGACCCCTCATTCAATTACTATGACGGTAACTGGCAAAACAATGTAATTTGGTGAAAAAAGCTACCTGTATCCAGGCAGGTGTTTCAGTAACGGTGTTGCTAAACCGAATGTGAATCGAGGGCGGTGTCGCGGTGTTATTCAACCGGTGGCGGTGATATGTCGGAGACGTTCTAATTGGCAAGTGATCCGTAAGTCGGTGGCAGCGCCGACTCGGCGGAGCCGGCGAGGCCTCCGCAGCGCCCACACCGCGCGCCGCAACTGGGTCACTGCCGATTCGCAAATCAACCGACATTGTGATCACATTATCGGCCCGGGGCGATCGTCACTCCGCACCTAGGGGTCAGCCGGCCTGGCATTGCACGGTGAACTTGACAGTCGCATCCGATAACGAAGACAGCGATCCTCGCGCCGACCGGTCCGCCAGCCACGCCGATTACCATAACCGATGTCCAAGAACTTCAACTCGAGTTTATTATGAGCCAATCGATGGGCAAATAACTTCATCGCGTCGCATAAAAGATTATTATCCATGCGTGTACATGGTAGGCGACGTCGTTGCGGCAGATATGATCGCGGTGTCGCCAGATCGCCGAGCGTGCGCGCGCGCAGATTATCCACGCTCCCCGGCAGCGGCGTCTGAACGAGCCTCGGTGGGAACGTAAACATTTACTATTATACCTATGAAGCCATAAATACACTTACTCGTGTTTGCCTTTACATAAACCTTAACGGCGGCAATTTACAAAATGGTCCCGTGTACACTGTACAGCTAATAAATTAAAATGGAGACAAAATAAAACTACTACGCCGATCGGACACCACATGAAGCCAAAAATGGGAATACTCGTTATTCGCTGGTCATTATAGTTTGTCGTCGTGACATTTCCTTTGCCCGAATCAGTGCAAAATCAATAAAATCCTTATCTTGTATTGTAGTAGAGGTGGTCGGTGTAGTATTCACCATTTTAGTGAGTAAATGAGAAACAGTAGGTACATCGTCGGAGCCGCGGCTCACCCCGTGCAATTATCTCGCCCCGAGCGAGTTGCATATTTTAATTTAAATGACGTTAAAATAACCCGGAACTGACTCTTCAAGGCTGCACTACAACAATAATTCACGGTGATTTTTCAATCTTTTCATTAACGCCTTTGCGTCATTTTGGTCCTTATCACCATCGTGATAAGGGCCAAAATCAAGATAAAATCCCGGCGTAACCCGAGCGTTGAACTTAAAAGGTTGTGACAGGGGTACTTACTACTACGATAATTACCTTAATTTGTAAAAACAAAAAATGACCGACGTCAACTCTTCATAAGTTAAACGTATGATAAATTTTATATCTCAGTTGATGCAACGGCTGATTTATGAGCTTTCAATTGGACATGCTCCATGACGAAAAATTACCTTGCTAAAATTTAAAATATGTTATTGGGATTTTAATGGAGGATAAAAAAATCCAACTTAACCCTGGACGGCGTGATGTCATGTTTCCACGCCTCATGTAGATTTTTCACATTAGTCAGCGGGAAGAGGGCGCGAACCTAACGGCCAAGGCTGCATATCATTTGCATGAATCCCCATATGACGAAGACTTTCGGTATGTGCATACCGTCCTTAAGATACAGGTCGTTGACTGCCCTACTACGTTAGTTCTATTGTGACACGCAGACATCCCGCGAACCATTCCGTACCAACAAAGCCTTTTGCGGAAGGTCCCCAGTTAACACCTTTAAAGTCTACCAAGGATGTCGCCTGCGCGTAAATCAAAACATAAACGAGGAAGTGTTGGAGAAGACGTCGCTCGGGGCCCACGGCGCATGCGCTAACTTTAATTATGATTGTCCATAAGAGGCTGACCTTCAAAGAAGACAATGTCAAAAGATCGCGAACACACTATAAACGAACGCGACGTCGCAATTACATGTGTAGTTGAAGATATTAAAATTCATGTTGAGTTTATCCATGTTTTTACGATGCCTGGTAAATAAAAGTCGTGTAATCCTCAGGGTGATTATTGGCAGCGGCTATACGAGAGGCTTGGCATTGCTAGATACATAAGATCTAGCCGGACAGGACCGCCCAAATAGGGCTGAATGTTCAACGGCTGTCGTTAGGTTCATCGCTTTAATTGGACCCACCAGTGCTAGGGTCCAAAAAAGGTTTGCGCGTGACCATCGCGATGGCGCACGATGTCGGCCGCCTCTATAGTGATTTAAGCAAACATTAGTAAAAGCCGAACAGGTGTACTCGAGGTGATAATTGCCGTGTCCTCTAGCTCCGAGTAAACGATTGGCACGTTTAGATAATGATCGCAGCCATTTGCGTATTCAATAGACTCCTTAATGCCTTTTATCTGACGGACGAGTGGGCACGATACACAACTAGGACTTTTAACGAGTTAACACCTCCTGTGCAAATAAACAAACACGCTTTTAAAAGTTGTCTGTACTTTTCCAACACTTCTTTTAGTAGGGAGACGTCGAGTCTCGACTTAGTATTCAAAACGCATTTGTGTTTGTCATCGTGAATGTTATTAATGCTTACGTGGAATAAGCTAACGTTTTATACGAATGTTTCTAGGTTAAGCTACGCCGCATCCTGACCCACAGAAGGCAATATCAATTACAAATCAGTGTTTGTTTATGGAGGATGTTGAATTTAAAATAAGTTTCTTCAATATTGACAGGGAGCGCCGAGGGCGGAAGCGACGTCGGCTTCCGCTTGAGGACACCCTGCACTCGTTCTGAATATTCCATTACATAATTAGTGACGGCACAAAGGATCCGATTGAGATATGCAAATCCCGTGGAAACTTACGTGCAAACAATACCACCCGTGGCAGTATTTGCAAATCATACCGCATACTGTTATCGACCCGATCGCGCCATCTGCATCAGCTTCATACCTTAGCTTAGAACAGAAACGAAGTGTTTACTTAACCTAATTTAGTAGAGAGAAGCTAAGAAAACCACCTACAACGATGCTTTTCGAGCCAAAAAACATAACCTGATGTTATGTTTACATCCATTTTGTCGAGAAACCAAAACAAAGATGACATTTCATCGGAATGAAAACGTGTGCCTCATATTCGTAAGTGTTTGTGAATAATAAAGTGCGCATTCTTCCATATCTCGCCAGACTGTAACCGCAGTGGGATTGAACAACGTACAAATGTACGCGCCTTGTACAATATTGCACCGGCACAGACAATGCACTCGCGTAACAATGCTCTGCCTACAGTTTCGTACACATTCATACAGCCAAGATGAACTAATCTTGGAAAACTAGTTTACGAGCCATCTCCTCGACCGCAAATATCAATAAAATTATAGAGGAGATGAAACTACCAGTGTTGAGCATTCGACTTCAGAGAAATGGCTTTTCCTTTCTACATCTATTACGCTTTGAATTTTGTACTCTACTATGCACTAAACAGTTTATGTATATTGTACCTATGTAAAAGTAGAATAAAGCTGATTTATGCAGATTTTGGTGAACGATATTATATTATCTTCATGTGACTCATCAGAGTTTTAACAGTTAAAAGCTAGTTACTTGGACAGCGAAAGAAATCTACTTGCCCTTTGCTGAGCGTGTGATTGTTCTATTCCGTTGCCCCGACACGGATGCCTGCTCGCCCTAACCACTTGTTCCAGAAACATTGCCCTCGGCGCCCTCCAGGACTTCTACTTATAGTTCGTTGGTTCAGCCCACTTACTTACAAGTACAAATAATTTAAAAGGAAGGCAATTTGTAAGATAAAAATACGGAATTCACTCAACAGCGCATATAGCGCTAGGAGCGATTGAGTGCGAACAATCCGCTGCAAACATATTGCCGCCTATTCCCCGAAGGGCCTCTCGCGGCCATAAGCGATTCATTCGGGTAGAGAAAGGGGGGAATGAAAAAGGAAAGTGCGGCAGGTGCTCGTCCCGAGGTGAGCTCCTCCAGACCGTGCCACGGAATGCAACTATTATTAGAAGAGGCGGCGACGCCACCGGCCAGCCACACCGTGTCTATGTAATTTTTGCATAGCTTAAGAAGTCTAACCTGTCGATAATATGCTTTTATTTTTATCGACTAGCTGCTCTCAGAAAAAAGTAGCTTATTACTGATTTGAACTATGCTTTACATTTTTATGCAAAACAGTCCTGTCCTGACTGCAGCTTTTCTAGTAACTAACCGAGTGCATCACCGTGGAGCAACAACCTCCCCATTCCTTCCTACTATTCAGGTTTTTAGAATCTATGCGAAAAATCTTCAAAGAGTTCCTTAAACCCCCAACAGTATTTTAGCCCTTAGAGCGACCTCTCTGGCATTTTAAGTACCAGGCTATCATGAGTCTTGGAGCGGCGGTTCGTCAGCAGCCGCGCGGTTATCAGGCGAGGTGCATCGCGCTGCGCGTGCGCCACTCGGGGCTCGGCGGCGCCGCCGCGGCGCCCGCGCTGCCCGCCGCCATTGTTAGTGAATAACTCGCCACTTGTATGCTAATACATTGTCTTTTTAGGCTCGACTAGATTAGAACAGAGCCTGACCTCTCTAAGAACTTGGCTGAGGTTGCTACTCCCTACTGACTGGATAAGCAATTATTCTAGTTTCCCTGAAGTGGCATGCTATGAAGGCGAGTTCCAGGGATCGCCAGGCGGTCGTGTTATGCAGTAGTTAACACGATTGTCAACACACGTATAACTCACGTGGAAGTGGACAAATCTGGCACATGGGCCGTTAAAGAGGCAATCGAGTGTAGCCGAAATGGCGGAGGCGGCAATTTGTACAGAGTGCCACTCGAATGTGAAATTGCGATGTGGGAACCTCGTGACTCCGTCTGTGTGTCAACTGGACATTATGTGAACACATGAGCATGGGAATTGTTTCATATTGTCGCCATAAAAACTACTCGACATTCATGACTTATCTTGTCTTTCGTTTATAACCCACTTTGATCGGTATTTAACTATTAATACACCTTAATAGAGTCGAGTTCTCCAGAACCTTAATTATTCTTTGAAATTTCGCTTTCATCAATCGGGTGTTTAAATTCGTCGTCGTCAATCAGCAGTCGAATGTAACAATCGCGGGTCAACGCTCTGAGAAAGTAGACAAACCGCATCTCCGACTAATCAAAACACCACACGGCTTGTGAAGCGGTCAAGTTCCACGGATATACAAGAAGGCACGGCTGTCTTCACATTCACAAAATACGATACACATTTGCAAAGAAGCGAATACTATCCATATTATATTAGTGTTAAAACAATTCATCGGTTAAATTTCATGGAAAGTGGATGGCGTTCGAATTATCAATGGGCCCTTGGAATTACTAATATATGGCTCTGATTTATGAGAAGAGAGTCGCCAATCATCGAAGTAAAAGTTATCGAGTAGTCACACACAATCGAAAAACATTTGTTTTGACAATCGGCGCCGATAGACAGTTCCGAGAAGCGAGACGACACTGAAAGTGTTTTGCGCTTGCGGTAATTTATTTAAATTTTCCTCAGACAGTAGGCGCCTGTGCCAATTAAGCCAGGCAATCGATCATAAGATAAAGGCGTCGATTCTAAGTCATTATCGACAATCGGTGAATGGAAAACAGCTCGGCGGCATGCAAATGTGAGCGAAACGTGTCAGGGAGACCCGACTCACTGTCGCACTTGTCAAGAGAAGTACACTTTCAACATCGACTTTACCATTCTTAATTCGTACCACTTAAGAGTTAAATTTGAACTTTTGGTGATAATTGTGGTATCGTCAAGTATGTTACATATTGATTTTTTTTTTATTTTTTTTTTTATTTATCATAATAAATCTTAGTTTTCTAATACATTTTACTAGCATATTTTAATACTGGTGGATAATAGGGTAGCCTTCTGATTTACTCGAAGGCAGTTTAAATATTGATATTTTCAATAAGAGCATCAATAAATTCAGTGTAAATTGCAACTTATGTAAAACGCTACCTACACATAATTTTGTCATGTCATCAAAACTTCTCTTCAAATGTCTACTATGTTACTCTACTATGATTTCACCATGAGCCGTTAAACCAGTAGTAGTCTCTACACTCTCAACCAGTTTGCTCAATATTACTAAATGAGAGGTACGCTACGTACGATAAGCGGTGTTGTCTAAAAAATTATAGTTTAAATGTACGTAATTGTAGCCTGTGACGATTGAGCAACGTTCGCACGGAGCACTGATGAGAAAATGGTGTTTGGTTAAACTAAATGGAGCTTCGTGTTATGTACCCAGTAGGCGTTTGAACTAGACGACACTAAATACCTAAGCAAAAGTGGTTCATTCTAAAAGTAGTGATGTAAAACATAAAACATACAGTACCTACATAGTAATTATTCATTCAAAGAGAGAGAGAGAGAGGTATTTTTTTCTTAAATGATTTAAGCCATAAGGCCGCCTATTGCCCCTAGTATATATTTATGGTGACCAATAAACTACAACATATTATATTCTTCATATTTTTACAAGTTTGAAACGCTAACCGTAACCAACCTAGATATGATGTTTTCTTTCTACAAGTATCTTTAGAGATACTTGAAAAAATCTTCTTTCAACACCGTGAGTGCATTGATTAGCCTGTTTGTGCAATGTAAAATATGAAAAACAATGTCGCATGACAGATTATACATAATGTGCCAATGGATGTTAACGCTTTGTAAATCCGATTATACTATTGTTACTCTTTGGTTTAAATTATGCTTATCGGCTTTAGTTTTCTAAATAAAATATTAGCTGAATGAACATTGAAAAATCACCATCTTTG
Organism: Plutella xylostella; assembly: GCF_932276165.1. Lineage (NCBI taxonomy): Eukaryota > Metazoa > Arthropoda > Insecta > Lepidoptera > Plutellidae > Plutella > Plutella xylostella. The sequence continues at coordinate 8,668,501 of NC_063990.1, forward strand.
TCACAATAGAAGAATAGTGTAGTTATTCTAAGAAATGTGTGACTGCGGCTTGTTATCATGTTCAATTCAAGTTCATGATTTCATTATAACAATGATATAAATACTGCGCCCTAGTACTTATTGTAACTGTTATCGGGAAGCGAACAATGCAGTGCTACATACATGTAAGGTAACTAATAATTATATTTTCCGTCTTATAAACATAATATTATGTGATTTCGTTTTAAGATGAATCACGACCGTTATTGCTAGTTGGCAAAACGTAACACCTGTTGTTTACTGAATTATTAGAAACATAAAATCATGACCTGATAAACTCATACATTAGATACCTACAGAGGTAAATAAAATACATATGTTACAGAATACAGGGGCTGCTCCCAACCATCACCCATCCAATCATGAATTCTCATATTTATATCGTATTTATAAGGAAAATTGTGATTTCGTTGAAATTTTCTACTGGTAAGTTACGTTTGTAAAACTTTGCATTTCTAAAGGCCAAAGCTTTCCTCCATTAATAGGGTAATAGGGATTTTCTATGAAACCCCGTCACACCGGCTTCTTTCTTCGCGTTACAGCATGTTTTCTAAACACTGCGCCAGTGTCAATGTGAGTGAAAGTCGTACGGGGCGAGTGTATGCAATTTTCTAATCTTCGCTTCCGATGTTAACAAGCGGCTTCTAATTACTGATTTTTAACAGATGTTCATTAGCGATGGCCGCGGAGGCTGCGGCGAAAGTTGAACTTCAAAATAGGACAGCCAATTAGCTCGCTCCTATTTTGCTCTCGGAAATGATATTAGGGGAAAATGTGTGTGTCTATGCATATTAGGAAAACACCAGACATCCTGTTTTCTTTTAGAAACCTGCGTTACGCATGATGGTCGAAACTGTATTACGCTTGAGACTCTACCGTCTCCTTTCCAGATTGCCAAATCAATTCGGCATGAGAAGCCGTGCCCTACAACCTTTACATCAAAGGTGGACTCTGCTGCTTTGTTGTTAAAGTGTTAGTTTGGTCGGCGGAGCGGTGGGTGTGAATTTGTAAAAGCGTTTTGACATTCACCTTTCGGCGGTTATATCACCTTTCACGAGCCGGTTGGTCGCGAAAGTTGTGATGACGCGGAGATGTGGCGGTCCGGCCGCCGCCGCCGCCGCTTGTGAGTAAACACCGGTTACGAAACTAAGGTCAAGGATCACACATCTAACAACATATTAGTTGGTCAAGAAAATTGGGAGTAGCACTGAAAAATATACAATAACAGTGAGTTTAATATCCCGCAAAAGGTGAATGTCCGCTACAATAGAGCTCGTACCGAGAAATATCAAGAGAAAACTAAAATCGTGTCCGTATTCCGTGATAAGAAGCGATGCGCTTAGAAATATACTTGCCTCTATTCAGATAAACGACCCAAGAACGGCAATGTCAGATTCAAATACAGGATAATCTGAAAAAGCTATCTTTTCTCTGGGCGCCACTTTCTTCGTGGACGAGAAATTCTGTATCGATATTTATAATGGCATTTCTCAACGCCACGGGAGAGGTAATCCTGGCAGATCTGTAGATCCAGGCGATACTGCGCATTCGCACATAACTTATGTTCCTTCGATGCTCGCCGGCGATACGGGTCGCGCCGGTAATAATGTTATTATCGGAAATACATTTAAACATACTTCCAAACAACGGAAATAAACAGTCTTTTCTTTAGTACAACCATGAGGATTTTGTTTAGACGCGTTTCACGCGCCTGTTATTGAAAATTTTACAGCAAATAGTAAATTTAAGTGAGATGGTGACTATCGATGGTATCTGATCGTATTTGACATGAGTACACGAGTTCGCTGAACTTTTCATGAGTATCTGCTACCGAATTATGAAAATGTACCATTTCGCCTTGAAAATATGAAGTAGATTTAAAGTCACGTTCGTAGACTAGATTTCTCGAGCCATTTGATCTTCTAAACGTTAACCAAACTATGTAGCAGCTACTTTCAAATCCTTTCATCGTCAGCCTCGTAGCCTACTGGTCCTGGACTCATAAATCTGGGCTAAGTAGGCAGGCGGGTCGGCGCCGGAGCCGCCTGGTGACTCCCACTTGTCTACCGTCTAGTCTGCTATGAGGGGGCGGCACCAATCTGCATTGCCTTTGATTTAGAGCCTCCGAAGTTTAGAAACGAATATTCAGTTTTGTAAGCGCTCGGAAAGCGCAGGTGCTTTTAAAAAGTAGCCCGTGCAAAGTAATACTATATGCATGTAGGAATGGAGCATTATCATTTATTATTATTTAGATGAACAGAGTGTGTGAAGAAAGGAAGAAAGCATCGATTGTCTATGAAAGGAAGTTTGACGGGATGAATGGAGGATTTTACAAAATGCAGTTGTGCTCAAACACAAATTATTTTATAAAAGATGTTGTAACTAAAATAAACGAGATTCAGTGCTTTAAACAGTTTGATTCTCATTTCCACCGCCTGGTCCCACAATTTTGGGGGCTCGTCCGGGATCGAGCGTGGAAATGCCAAAAAACGACGCGTGATGATGATGAGCACACAGGACGACGACGGCCATTAAAGACGAAGACGAAAATACGACGAAATAAATTGGAAAAAGTGATTGGTGACAAAGTTGGTCGCTAGTCACTAAATATTTGAAGACGAAGACGAAAAATGACGACGCAAACAAGAAACGACGGAAGAAGTAACGCGATGCTTGGTAGCATGGTGTCCAACGACAAATTCTGCGGAATTACAAAATTCAGTGGAGAAGATAAGACGTATTCTTCGGCGAAGTGGGCCGCCGATATTGAAGATAATGCCGAGATATTCGGATGGAGTGCCCGGCAGAAACTCATTGTCGCTCGACAATCGCTCGTTGGTACGGCTGAGTTGTGGCTGAGATCGGAGGAGACGTACAAAACATTTGAAGAACTAAATGCCGCCTTACAAAACGAATTTCCTGATGAATTAAATAGCAAAGAAAAGCACGAGCATAAATACCCAGAAGAAGAATATGACAGTCATAGATACGATTCAGGTGAAGAACTGAGTGACAGCCAAGAAATGACAATGTCAAACAGCAACTATCAAGAAGTTGTAAACAAACAAGGTTTACAGAATGAAAAGGAGGAAAAGATTTGTGAAAAATCTGTAAATATGTTGATAGATAACGGAAATGACGTTAACCTTATTGTAGACGATGTATATATTGTAAAAAGCGACGATGAAATGAAGACAATGAGAGATGAACCAATCGATATGAAGGTTAATCTCAAAGATGATATCCCTGAAGCACAGTGGCCAACGCGCATATCATCGATGGAACAAAAGTTAGTGGAGGAAGAAGTAGCAGAATGGTTGAGAGAGGGTATAATTCAAGGAAGTTACTCAGAAGATTCTAATCCTCTGGTGCCGGTGACAAGGAGAAAGACAAGGAAGGTGAAAAAGTTTAGAAATCAAGTAGTACCGAGGCGAAGAAGGATAAGAAGGCGAGTGACAAACGAGAGAAGAAAAATAAGAAGAGAATCGATACACGAGATTAAAAAGATGAAAGGAAAGAAGGAAAAGAAGATGAAAAGAAAGAAGACAAGAAAGAAGAAAAGAAAGGAAGTGATATTGGGAGAAAGAAAGATAAAAGTGATGATGAACGAATGATGACGAATGTGTGTGTTTTAAGTTGTGATGTTGTATTTGTTTATTATTATTAGCATTTATTCTATGTTATTAGTTAAGGTGTTAATCATTTAAGTTGTTTTAAATGCACATGCTGAGGGCAGCATGTAAGCAGGATGGCCGAGTTGTAGGAATGGAGCATTATCATTTATTATTATTTAGATGAACAGAGTGTGTGAAGAAAGGAAGAAAGCATCGATTGTCTATGAAAGGAAGTTTGACGGGATGAATGGAGGATTTTACAAAATGCAGTTGTGCTCAAACACAAATTATTTTATAAAAGATGTTGTAACTAAAATAAACGAGATTCAGTGCTTTAAACAGTTTGATTCTCATTTCCACCGCCTGGTCCCACATGCATATGAACTAATGTTACAATGATTAGTAATTTTGTTCTATACATTAAAGAAAAGAGAGTAGTACGTAACCAAATGAACTTAAATGAAATGTTATGATCGTAAATTGTAACACATCTTGAATACTGTATGAGAAGGTCTATTCATTCCCATTGTCGTAATAATCTATGAAAGAATTATCATTACTATAGTTCCGGCTGAGACCGGCTTATGAGAGTTAGTAATTGTTTGTGTGTTTGTCATTAAGATTGACATTAAGAAATCAAATCAATTATCTCAACTTGTGTAATTTGCAAACAAAGACAAGTGGTTACATTATGTTATGTAGATAAAGGAACATGACACAATTAAGCAATCGCGAAGAGTAAATAAGTCTTTGTAAGAGTCATTAAATTACTCTTAAAATATTTACTTACATTTCATTTTTACCGGACTTTATTTTATTTCATTTCAAAAACAGTCAGATATGTTTTGTGAAAATAATTAAAATCTCATAATAAACAATCACGTCTGCGCAAAACAAACAAAACCAAAACCAGAAACGATTAAAACACAATAAAGAACTCGTTAATAAATAATTCGATTAAATTAGCGAGTGCCATATTGCGATTCCGTATAAATTTGCTAATAACCACTTCTCTCCATTTATGGTGAGGTCACAATAGAATCGATATATTTGTGTTTAATACGCGATTATCAACGAAGGTCCTTCCTGATAGTTGCTCAGTAGTACGCACAACCCAGTTTTGGATATTTATACATGTATTTGTAATATGTTCAACAACTGTGTTTCAGGAACACAACTATATATATTTACAGAGACAAAATATGAGACATAATAACTACTACTTAACTGTACATTTATTCAATTCAGATGTGCACACATGTATACACTGCACATCATGCATGTAATGAGGCTACAGACGTCCCCAAACAAGTTAAATTAATTAATCATCGTTAAAGCGCAAATCCTCAATAACTCAAGTTACGAGTAATGTCTAAGTGGCGGCTCACTTCAACTAGACACTATACTGATAAATAATTTGACCTGAATCAACGTCAATACTTAATTAAAACTATAATTTATTATATACTACATTAATTACTTTAGGGCTAATCGAATAAATTATCCAGGGTATAATTATAGTTGGAAAGTGTCAAGGTAAAATAGATACTATCTTAATGCACTACGGTTTGTTTCTAATAGTGGGCCAGTTGGTCTAGACAAGTCGGTGATAATGTCGCAACTGTAATTTGCAGGCACTGGTTCAAAAACCTTGTGCCATTTGAGCAAATTCTTTAAATAAGGGTAAGGATTCTCCACCATGGTAAAGACTTACCGCCTTGTCTCCGCCTACATCGTGTACGTTAGGATACTCTTAGTTATAATTTACCTGAAACAAAAATGAATAAAAAATTAATTTAATTGTATCTCAAGAATCCAAAGACATATAGGTAATTATTTCTTAGATTCATCACAACAAAAAACGTTTCTTAAAGCCCTATTTTTCCCCATATGTAGGTCCAGGGCAATCTATTGGGGCAATCATTCCAGTAACCAATAACAATAGAACTGGTACTAATACCAGCAATCAGTGAAGGGTGGTCTGTTGACCCTAAGGCAATCATGCTCTAATAAATACTATTACAGAATGATCGAACAGCTGGAGAATTGGCGGCGGACAAATTGAGAGCAACTTTAGTAAACGCTGGGATTGGTATCGATTGAGACCTAGATATTGCGACCAGAGTAGTTACTAGTTACTGCAACTATTTCTGTGCGTAAGACGATAGCTATGTTGTACTAGATTCAACTCTACTTTAACGCAGTCGGTACGGCAGAAATATTTGTCACCGTGATTCGGAATTTGCAGTTACATATACCTATAAAATGAAAATATACCTATGTAGATTACTAACCTCTTAGCAATCAACAGGTACCAAACATATACTACAACCGTAGATACTATAAATTTGCAATTGCTTTAAATTATATATATATAAACACTCACACCTTGTACTAATGTACTCCCTTGCGGGGTAGGCAGAGGTGCATTGCTGCACTCACTCTTCGCCAGTGTTTTTGTTAGTCCCAATGTAATAGGGGGCGGACCTATTGCCATTTCACGGGCACATCCAAGACCCGAGAACAAATATCTGCCCCAGCCGGGAATCGAACCCGGGACCTTCGGCTCAGTAGTCAGGATCACTAACCACTACGCCATTCAGTGCTTTAAATTAAACAACAAGAAAATTCATTATAAATTTACGATGCTTGAGAAATAACATTTGCGATGTCTTTACAATAATTATTCAAACAATACATACAAATATATTTTACAATTTCAGGCCACGGCATTGTTTATTAAACTCGACCTCGACATTAAATAGCGGAGAATTTGTTTGTCCCTTGAGTAGCCAACACAATGGTCTAAATTGACAACCTACAGCCAAAATATTACGAAACCCTTCGATTGAAGAGCCAAATAGGCCGCGAGTCGCGATTCGATGCTGCCTGATTCTATTCAGCGAGATCTCGATCGATCGTTTGCACAACACCGATGTAGGTTAATACCGGTCAAGGACTGAGCATTCCATTGTGTTGACTACTGTTTAGTTCCTGCGGTACCAGTCCTATCAGGCCCATCTACTTTATATTGTCAATTAGCTACCTACCGTAGTTCAGGGTTCACTTTTGGCAACATTGTGGAGACAAGGCGCAATTATAGCGGAAGTATTTCCCAAGTAGCAAAAATATGTGCAATAAAGGTAACGGCCACGTTCCTGTTTTGCTAATATGTGCTGTAAAAGTCCCGTAATTAGTCGAATAATGGTCACGGCAGCGCTGTCTCGACGCGAAAAGGGCACAAATTATACAGCAATTCAGTGCTATGAAAGTCGAGTGATTGTAACCAAGAAGCTTATATAGTAGGTTAAAAGTCGAGTAAAAGTAAACTGTACCCAATTTAGGGTTGTCATAGCAATTTTGTTGCAGCTTCTACACTAAGGGTGCAGTAACAGCGATGTGGTGCTCATTAATCGACTAATAAGTAGAATAATAGCTGTCGAGTTGCTACAACTCTTCATTTTTGTGGGATAAATGCAACAAAATTACTTTTTCCCCACTATTTAGCTGAATTTTAGTCACACTGTTGCAGAAAAATATATGGAAGAAAATCTGTGGATTATTGTGACTGATCTATCGTAATGACTGATTACAAAAGCATAAAGGTAAGTAAGTCTCCATTAATAACTAAATGAGTTATTACTAGTGCAATTTCTATTGTTGCATTTTACACATTCGTATACGAAAAATCTTAGGCGCATTTAACTTTATCGATAAAGTAATAGGAATTCTTTAACATATGTTTAAGGGCTACGTTAAATCTTTCTTAAAAAATAGTAAATATGGTCAAAATTAATTAAATAAATTATAAAAATAAAATAATAGCCATGTTTGTTCGTATATCGCTATTACAGCACTATTAATCGATTTTTGATGCAATAATAGTTACTATGTTGCACTTATAGCAAAACAAGCAGCCATCATTAAATAAATTTAGGGTTCCTCAATGCAAAATCCTTAGCTTGACTAACCCGAGTTGGGGTGAATGTCATTTGATGTATTTTATTAAATGTAATTAATTAACGATTGGTTCATATTTGCTTCATTTCATACTTAATGATAAATTAGCAACTATATAATTATAAAAAAAAAACTTCATTTTCTTCACACGATGAAAAATTTATTACATTGATTTTCAGAATAGAATATAGCAAACATTTAAAAGTGATTGATTGATTGCAAAGCAAGCAAGTAAACAACTTGAATAAAGCAGAAAAGATACTAATCACGCTTTTTTTCCAGAATGGTTTTCAAGATTGTGCAGACAATTGAGAAGGGAGGATATGTTTTATGGACCGAGACACCAGGCCCACGATTTCTTCAGTTGTTTTCTGTGGAACAACGGAACCACTTGACGTTTCGGCCATCGCACTTGACGAATTTTGAGACAAATACTTTGTTTGAACCTTAGTTTGAATTTTTCCGTATCTTTGTTTTAATTTTCTTTTTTAATTTCCATGACTTGTAATCCATTTTATCACGTAATAAAAAAATGAATGTGCAATGGAATTATTTATTTGCTTGTCACATTAAAATACTATAAACTGTATAAACGTAACCAAAATGCTGTTACTGAATTATTTATCGAATTAATGTGCCATAAGAGCATATCAAATAGTATGTGAGCTATTACAGTTATTTGAAAGCTTTTATTCGAAATGTCGATTAATGAAGCTATAAGAGTTACAATGATGCAGTATAGTAACATAAAATCTTTTATTCAGCAAATTAGATCCAAATAATACAATGACGAGTAATAGTTCTATAATAGCAACCTGAACAATCAATAAGCGAATTAATAACTCTTAAAGCTCTCTTTCAGCACTAATGTGTGCGTTAAATAAAATAAAGCAGCTTTTATAGAAATGTCGAATAAACGGGCTATATAGGTCGAATATAGGTCGAGTAGATGTGTATTCGACATTGTTACAGCGCAAATTAGATAAAAATGCTTATTAATATCTGTACCACTTTTATGGCACAATCTAGTAAAATGTCAGCCATTAATCAATACTTATTCGATTTTAAGTGCTATAAATGGGCCCTTATTCGACCATTTTGCTTGTTGGGTTGTCCTTCTCATAAATGATTTCGATTGGTTTTGAATTTAGATTTGATAAGTACTTAGGTACATATATATTTATTAACAAGAAATAATAAAAATAGTGAGTAGGAATATCCATCTCAAGAAGTAACCGAAGTGCCAGTACAGTCACTTTACCGTTTATCAGAAGCATTTATCTCAACTCTTGACAGCACAGATCTGCAGTACGAAACCGCATTTCGTCACAGCGCCGATCAATCGATCAATATCGTATCGAATTAATTAGGGCATAGGTTTCAATTATTCGCCGCCCATAAGAATTGATGGCTGGATTTTGAAACGAGTGGTGTTTTTTATGAGCGGTAAGGTAGCAATCATATTTCACATAAGGGCGATTAAGTTCTGAAATTGCTACTTAAGAACACCTTTCCAGGTAAGTTACTGGTATCGTGGTGAGGTCGGGCGGTGACCTTGCGTTGTGACAGTTGGTGGTGGTGGATGAGGGTTGTGCAATAGACCGAGATCGTGCCGGGTTGTCTGCGTGACCGGCGCGGGCGTGACCTGCGCCCGGGGACTTTGCTCCCTTCAGAAACCGCTCATTGCGCATGCTGTCAGACGTTGTATGGCTCGGTTTGAAGGATATAGCATCGAGGTAGCACAACACACCTCGCAGCAACAAAAGTATAAAAAACGATCTAGGACTAGGTTTAGCAAGGGTACGTAGGCAAACATGTTTTTATTACTAAAATGCAGCTGGATTGTTGAGCAATAGAGCGTGACGCGGCGTGAATGGCTGGAGTCTCCGCCGGCGCCGGCCCAGCCGTGCGCGATGCTTTAAGATTAACCGCAGACCTTGACGCACTCCTTCTGATAACCCTCCACAACAACAAAGCTTCTCAGCCCACAAAATAATCAACAAAAATGCACGCAGAAAGATGAGAATGTCAATAACGCGCGACATTGAGAGATGACCATTAAGATAAAAAGATTTTAACTGCGTTGACAAGTCCTGCCGCACAAGAGTCACAAGCTAATTGCCTTTGTTGGTACGTTTTAAATATCGAAACAAAAGCTTTACTTAACCTTAAGCAGGCATTTAAACATGAGATGACAAAGTAACATGTTAAAGCAAAGAGCGGGCATGCGTCGCGGCGTTTCCGCAATTACCAGCTGGCGCCGGCGAAGAAGCTACGTTTCTTATGAAAGGTTAACGAGCAGCATTAAGTGCATTTTTACGTCTACACAAACGGCAAAAACGCTGATGGGAAGTGAGAACTAAATGCGTACGAAGGGAAACCAGAGATGCCTATGTCATTATAAATAACCATTACAGCTGTGACCACTTTTATAATCGACTCAAAAATTTCAATTTAGATTTTCTGATGTGCAGGTTGGTTGCGCAAATGCGAATTACGATCAACGTTTTGAATAATTACGTTTATTTTATTGAGAAAGGCTTGCGGTAGAGCCGGCCGGCGCGAGTAGGCCAGGCCGGGGCACGCATCCGCAGCTGCAGAACTGTTCACCTTCCAAATAAATCGCAGTGGAAGACTTTAGTGGCGTGCCGTGTGTCTCACATGGTTTATAGAGCGATATGTTGAGGGGAATGGATTGAAGGCTCGCCGGGACAGACAGACAATCGCGTTTACCGTAAGGGGCCCGGTTCTGTCGCGAATAAATCGCGTGCGCGGCCAGACGACACACGCGCGGATTAACGGTACGCATCCGAATTCGGTCACAAGAGGCGAGGCTTAATTGCTACATGTATGCTGGCTGGATGCCGTAATTTTTATGGCCGAAACCGTATTTTACGACGTACGTACCGGCCGATAACGTCTCTCTTCTTGAAAGGCCTCAATTGCTTAAATTATATGAACGTCCATCATCGACCACAATAAATATGAGGCTGACATACTGACTCGAGATAGCTAGACTTGCTTTTTAAAACAGATACAAACATCCTTGTTCTTACGTAAAAAAATAGTACTTAAAAGGGTGCCTCATCTACTAATGTATCTAGTAGATAAAAGTATATTGCGAAATAAATACTAAGTATTGATTAATTTCTATAATTTCTACTACAATCTAAGATGATGTCTATAGCTGTCACAAATGTCACAACCAGAATGAAAGAAAATATCTAAATTGAAAGCTAAAATGTAAGTGAATTAACCTTAATGAAGAGTATCAAGACATACTGAATGTGTACGTTACCAGCCAGATTACAGCCGCTTACGCAACCAAGCCATTATCAAAGTGGTCCCGAAAAAAACTTGTCGCATCTATTACTATGTGCGTAATTACTTAGTAGGTATTGTTTAAATTTATTATCTCTCTAATTTCTTTCTTTACATTGGTTTCACAGTAGGCGTGACTTTCATTTATTTATATAGTAGGTATTTATTTAATACGTGTATGTTTTGAACTAGTTGTAGTGTAATTTTGTTTACTGTGAAACCGAGAAAGAGGTAATGACAACCATTGTAACAATGAATAAAGAAAGAAGAAATCAGATATCTTCTAACCGAACTAATTCAAAATAAAAGCTCACTGGGAAAGTGAGGTGTTATTATTTGAGAAGTTTCTTTTGCACTGACACTCCATCTAGTCCGTATTGTTTATCAAAGCGTGTATGTAAGTCGGTGCGAGGATTCCGCGTGCACCCGGTGTCATACCGGCGAGATGTCCAAGAATGTTATTAAGGAAAACATAAATGTAATCTCTATAGTAATTGTCGATGCTTTACTCGAAGATGAAAGAGTAATAACATAAATTCATGTAAATTGCCCGACCAGGGCGACGTCTTTGGCTATTTTATTAATCGATCGACTATTAAGAATCAATTTGCCATTTCGACGGCGTGAAAACGCTTTAAATTGTTGTTTTCGCCGTAAACAATGGCTGTTGTTAATTCTTCCGGCTTCAGGCAAATTAATAGCCGAGCTCCGCCGATGAAATATAGCCGCGAACCAGAGAAACACCATCTGAGGATTTTATATGGACGGAATAAGCGAACAATTCTCCGCTCCTACGCTGTAATTGATCACGACCCTTCAGTTAATACCTTTTAAAGATGCAAAGAAAATGCTACGGCATGTTGAGGATCCAATAAGCAGGAACATTCACAAGCCTATGCTAAAAGTTCACCGGCGGGTGCTAATCAAACCGCGATCCATCACGGCTGCAGCAATCATACGAGCCAAGGCGATAAGCTCACAAGTCACTTCGTTACCTCAAAATGCATTAATAAAGATTTGCTTTATCCATGAAGTTTTCAAGTTATTGCCACACTTGCGCAAGCGCAGCGCAAACTCGCCATTATCGAAATTAATGATGCGCCAGAAGCACAAACACTTTTGACGGCAACATTCAATACAAATAATCCTTGGAGTGTGAATAACGTTGTAATTTATTTATAGATTATATTATTGTGCGATCAGATGAAGCATAATGAAATAAAATATGATTTGTCGTCCATAGTCGCCGGCTAAAAAAGAGTAACTAGTAAGTCTAAAGTCTCGCACGCACAAAAACAAGTAAAGGAATTCAGGCATAATGGAGTTAGTTCATCCATATTCAAACCAATAAACGGCTCATTCATATACCTATCGCTTTCACAAATTGATGTAGTAACAGAACATAACTATGATATCACCTCAAATGGCGTTCTCGGAAATCTACCACACCACGTTGGTGGGAACGTAACTGTTCCTCTTATCTCCATCGGCGTCCAATGATGCAGCAGAACACGTTCATTTCCCTAACAATGCCGAGCCAAAATAGGAAAGTCTGGCTCGTCAAGTGCAAATCGACACCTGCCGCTGACCTCGGCTAACGGCCACTCTTCCGTGGAACAACATCCCACATCCAGCCCCCCTTGACCCCGCCGGCTTCCCTCGGGGCTTTCCATCACACTTCGTTGCAAACCCATTTCGGGAGGGCTCGGAGATCTTGGTAAACCGGCGGCGGAATATCCCATGGCTAGAGCAAGCCGCAGTTTGAATAAAGGTCGGGAGGTCGAGAGCAGTACAACAGCTCGTTTGCGGCGTCAAACAACGCGGCACGTAAATGTGTGTCAGGTAACTGTTCAAATAAACACACACTGTGATTGAAAGGAAACAGTGACTCATCGGTAATCTTACTGCTGTAGAAGATTCTAAGCGCTTTATTTTTTTATACAGGGTGTCACGTAAATAGTGGACCAACGGGGCTGACTCAGGGGGTCAATTAGAACAACTTTTGTTATGACTTTTGGAAATTGGCGAACAAAATATTTTTACTATAGTTTGGAGTGCAAGATATACAACCAACTTCCTATGCTAGATTCCTAAGTGGCAGCAATAGAGGAACAATTATTATCGTTTAATATAAAATGCACCGGACGCGCCCACCTGTTCAGCTCAGCCATTGCATTGTAAAGATAAAGGGGAGCCGACAGCCACGGTATTATGATAAATGACATAAGACACGACTACATTTATTTATGGTTTCTTTATGCAGTAACCGCTTCCTAGATACAGACGCTATTCAATGCGAATAGTCTAGACTGAATTTGCTTGAAGGGCTTAAGATTAATGCTTTGCTATTGGCTTGACAATATTAATACTATATTTTTTGGAAGAATCCCTTCTTTATTGAATTCAACCTTTCTGCTTATTTTTTAAAAAGATTTTTTGATAATACACTTGTTTTTATGATCAAAGAAATATGAGAAGATATATATTTTGGAGGTGATAAATGCTTCACAATTAATTGCAAGTTAACCGGCCATAACTTAACCGATTTACGAGAAACCAGCGAGTAATATTAATTAAAATTAAGTATAGAGCTGGAGGCTTCCGTCATGCCGCGACGACTCCGTGTCGCCTCTGAATTAAATGTGATTTTTTTTATTTATCATGTTGTTTTTTTTTTCTCAGACCATTGAAACAGTGGTACGGACCTTGGGTACAAAAACAGGAGAATTAAATGGCACGTACCTACTACTGCCTACTCATTGTAAGTCAGAAAAAGAAATACATATGAAAAGAATTGGGAAGAATTTTAAAAGAGTGAGCAGCAATTTGCTTTTTTGCAAAATTTTTGATTACCTCGTATATTTTATTGCGTAGGTACTATCATGCAATGTTATCGCAAAATTATCGAACTGAAAAAAGTATTTAAGGTACTTCAAGGAAACATTATTTTGATAAATCTTAAGTGCAAATAAAATTAAATAAAATAAAACCTACAGGCAGATAGGTACACATACACATAAGTACCTACCTATGCTTAGAAACACAGACTCGTTAAACTGATAACACCACTCTTTATCCATCGAGGTTTAAAAATAATATTTGAACGACGCAGGAGGGCCGCTACGATCGATATATTTGTATAGGACAAAAAACTGACTTGAATTTACCACCCACATGGTCGTACAAATTGGTTCTCTATACACATTAGTACTAGTTATACAGTTCACAGTTTCTTGTGCACGCCCTCTTTGTCACTCTTGAATATTAAGACAGAGACAACATGCTACCTCTTTTTTTTCAGCTATTTGCTACAAGGAAGCGATTTAATAATGGACCTACGCTTTAGATATGAATTGAATTTAAATATGTAGGATTTGATTTGTTTTTGTCACGAATATTCCATTTGATGTACATGTATAGATGTATAGGTACAGTGTATAATAATAATCGTTTGATAACATAAGTGTAAAGAGTTCGCCTTAATTGTTGGTAGCACCATAATTTGTAGATCCTCACATCATATAGAACAGATTTTCACTAAATTTCAGAACTTAAATAATAATAAAATTTCTTCTTCACTAGATGATTTGTAATTTTCGTGATCCTTTCTCTTTGGCTGAGAACATAAGGAATTCCCAGAACTAACCATATGTGCACAGACAAAACTAACATAATTAAGACACTATTCGCAGACAATACTGTATGAGAAAACCTGGCCTACATGAATTGTTCCGCAATATTTGGAGAAAACCTGCAAATTCTTTCGACATGAACCATAAACTTTATTCATATTGTAAAACAGAGCTCACTTCATTCCATTAATTACAAAAACAATTTTGATGTTGTAACTTGTTTTGAAACTCAAAAATAATCGATCCACCCAACTAAACTTGTGATTACACATTGTACAATTATTAGATATTACTTCCGTCCAATCACAGGAGGCAAAGACTGATGACGTTTTTTGTTAACTTGATAGATACAAAATGATAGAAAACATCGCGGATATTACGTGCCAGTGATTTATTGGTGCTGCGTGGGCGCATCCCACATGTAGAGCTTTATATATCCTAGCCGTTGATGGGCCATCCACTCTGTTTTTATTCGCATAATTAATTGAATTGCCATTAAACGCTCCATCTACATATTTATACAATCTAATTGGATTAGATCCTATGAATAAGTCTGGATTTAATTGTTTTATTATATGTCAGCACAGTTTATTGTTGGTAGATAGATGGTGGTTGGCTTCTCGCTTGATGTTCTACCCACGCGTATTCTTGGTTTAGGAAAGAAGCTTTCGCCTTATAAAATTTGTACAGTATTTATATGCAAAGCCGTCGTATCAATAAATCGATCGCTAAACGTCTATCCTAATATAGGAGGCGCCTGAATTTAACATTTACAACTTAATGTGGCCGCGACAAACAAATTGAGATTGTAATCTCTTACAAATTATGAAGGGTGTCGCTAGTGATAATCGCGCCCCATGTGGGTGTATCTTGTTCTGTATAATACCTTATACACATTACCCAAAACATACAAATCTATTTCGGTCACATGAATTCAATATTGGATAGCAGCGGGTGATTCTCGATCCCGGAGGGTAGGCGTCCTAAATTTAATGGTTCCGGCGTGGAATAGATAACGTGGGGGAAGTAAATCTTACAAGATTTAGTGGTCCAATAGCCAGCCGGACAAAACGTTGCATTCCAATTACATGGGACGCGGCGCGTGAGTTATGTCCTGCGCTTGCGCCGCGCCGCATGGTATGTGTATCTGCTGTATGGCCTTATGAGGTACACTACGTAGAGGTGTTATTACATTCATAATAATAGGATTTGTTCCACTACGTGCGTTGGCATTTAAAGGAGATCCTTTACTTCCTTGTAACAGTCATGCTATAGGTAGTAATCTATTGATTGGTAGGTGTATAAAAGTACAGAAAAATACCAAGGTTGGTGTAGATTAGCGTTATCGCTTCTGTTGACGCGTAGATCTACGACCACCGATTCATGAATCGTATCAAATATGTACCCATTATATTATTTATCAATGTTTTATCGAATGTTATCTTTGCTTTATCACCATTGTGTTACGATACGCAACCACGAACACTTGAATTAAAATACTTTTCTTGATTTTTAAACAATGTGCTTTCACAATGTGAACATACATTTCATTACGATCCAATTGCAACCAGTACAAAGCAGAGTTAGATGTGTTTTTGCCGTGAGCCCTCTAGCGCAAAACGGTTTACTACCTGAAATAGTTATTGTATGTACATCTGTAATGTAAAGCATGGTTCCGGTTAACGGCCGACCTTGAGTTGTCGCAGAAGGAACACAAAGAGGTGTCATCAGAGTTGCGTGCGCCGGCGCAGCGCATTCCCCATTCGCCACACCGCGCGTCAGCCACTGACACTATTGCTTTACTCAATTTTATCGTCTTCAAATATGCATGTGTTCGTGGATATCGATTTAACAGATTTTTATTACAATATGCAAAATTACCGTTGAATCATACGAATAGTTTGCGTCTATCAAAACTTAATGCAATTTACCCCCTGAATATTGTTCAACAGCTAAACCCTGACAAAAATTTCAATAACAAAGCCAAACGCCCGTGCTATGTTGTACATGGTACAAAATCCGAAGACCCCAACTGTAGTAGTGAATATTCGCTGCAAACCAACTGACCTACGCGAAGCAAGGGAGATACAGCGAGTGACCGGTCAGCGGTCGCCCCTCGATCACTTTCTTCCGACTGTGACCCGCTTTTCATAAACAATACGCGGCGAGAAAGTAGCCGCGTGCAAGACGCGACGCCTATAACGCCCATATTAATTTACTTGATAGCCACAATAGTTGGCCGCAACATCGCCAGTACAATGGATGTGAAGGGAAGTGCGATTTACCAGAACTTGTGGACAGGCTATGGATACGGAGATATTCTAACGCAATTGTTTTAAAAGAGAATAGGATTTTAACGTTATCTGTCTGGTTCAAAAACATAAATACCTACTATGGACTATTTATGTAGAAGACTGGAATGCTGAAACACAATCCGTAATAAAGAGAATTTGACACGGAATTGTGGTGTCGGGTCTCCGGTAGGTATGTCACACTGTGTACTGTACTTCATTTTATGCAATACACCTATACTTGGCCAAACGAAGGCAACGGTTGATGCTAAATAATAATAATACTAGTACTGAACGTTAGCACTTAACTAAAGGGCGGCGTAACAGAAATGCTTATTATTTTTTATGAGTCTTTGGCAGATGGAGATATAGAGACATCTGGCAACTTGTCCATATCAGATTTCAAACGGTTGGCGATTGCAAACATTTACGCGTTCTTTCATTAAACTAACCGGAAAGAAAGCGCTTAATTGATCGAGGATGTAAGAGTAATCTTAGACACAAAACAATAGAGGTCATAAATCACAGTTTCCCCCGTCAGTTACATCCTACATGCAGAAGCTCGGGCCGGAGGTACATGTACAGTCGCCTCAATGTTTCAATTGATGGTTTCCGGAGTATATTCGTGCATAGTCTATGCGCAGACGCAGCTGTCTGTAGCGACACACTTCATTTGCCGCTGCGCGTGCTGTAGAAAGTGACGCTTTGTCATTGACAGCGCTGGCTTCAAATTGAACAACACGGCCCTAGAAAGGGACACTGAATGCAATCCCCACATGTTCAAGCAGCAAGGCCACTGATGGGATCGCATAGTATTTGCCTTGTTAGCCAGCACATTCCACTTTAACGGGTATTCTGATAGCCGAGCAGGATTTTGCCTCAGTTGCGCTCCAAGATGAAGACGATATTACTCAACAGTCAATCAAGCCATTCGGTTGCCGTCATCGCTCGTTGGTTAATCATCATTTACCATCCAGTACAGTACCCTGGTAATTTCCGGAATCATAATCGATTTACGATGATTGAATTAAAGGTAATCGCGTAACCCTAACTACAGTGATGCATAACGGTAATGATCCTCGACAATTTCACCTAATGAGAAGGTGAAACTGCATCTATCCATATTAAACATTATATTTGTGCAAGACATATGAAATAAATAAGCAGATATTTTATTTTTGCAAAAGACGTATCTTTTATAGAACCTTTCTACAAAGATTTATTAGATTACTAAGCGAAACACATTTTGGAACTAATTTAGGTATCACACAAAATTGATTTACATTTTCGATATATTCGACATCATTAGTTTCTTGTCATCGTAAAAGCCTAAATGTGGGTGTCGGTCTCAGAATTAATTAATCCTTGTAGATGCTGGTACGAGGAAAGTCTCACTATCAGGTTTCCATGTTCACCATCATGACAAATGAGGGAGATGACAAACTGTGACGTCGGTAGCTGATAGAATTCCTCTAATTATATTTAAAACACCTTGTCGACGCCGGTCCGCTTTGTAGTGACAATGAAACAACATCCCGTCACGGGTTTAAAATCAATCGACATGATTAGGTTAAATTTGAATCGTAAACCATAAATTTGCAAGGCTTTCCGAAATGCCACATGAATTATTGATGATCGAATTGCCCGCGGTCCTGTAATATTAATGTGTAAGGTTAAAATAACCGAATAATTTAATAGTACCTGTAAGAACATGGTCAGTGACTCAGCAACAGCTAACAATATAAAAGCAGATAGATCTATCATCCATGCCGTCATCGATGGAGATTAAAATTACTCATTGTATCATACAATACGTTTTTTTGTCGAGAGTGTTTACAATATATCTAACGTCATAGAGCGCGCGAGGTCCACAACCACACCTGTGTAACAAAAGGACGATCTTTTTGTTCGAAGCAATCCCATATTTTATGAGGTAACAACTAAGTAAGACGTAGTCCTGACATTTATGAGCGCTAGCTCGTCGGAACAACTAGATACCGGTCTCCATAATAAATACGGCGAAACTAGCCGTCTCCTTCGCACTCGGGCTTCGCTTACCTGCAACAAACAAATACCACCACATCAACAAATGAAACATGAGAAATTATAAATAAGTAAGAAAACAACATTACAATTTTAATGGCGCGACTGTACCATTTACATTGATTTGATTCCGTCTTTTGCCATGAAAGCATTGTTTCTGTAGGAGGGTCAGGGTCAAGCATGGATGTCACGCTGAACATGCACGGTGCATTCATATATTGGAGCAAAATATTTTCCTACGTATGGTACAATATTAACAGTACATTAATTTTATCCAATATAAACGATACGATCATTGGTGATCCCGCTTATCCCTATGGAATATGATACTTTACCACTATGATAGTAACATAAGAATTGGTTAATAAATAAAAAGTTACCAGGCGAGACCATACTGAATTGTTAATCAGAGTCAGTAACTCAGTACAGATTTTATCAAAATCACATACATTTTCTGATGAAACTGGCCGACGATGGCGAGCCATAGTTATAAAGAATAGCGATTTAATTTAAGTACACATTGTTCTGGGATGTGCTATGTTATCTCCTGAGACTTGCGCCAGCCGCGGCGCGGGCGGGGCTGGCGGGGCGGGGTGCGGGGAGGGTCGCCGCCTCGCACGGAATATGCTAATGCATTGTAATGCTGCGCCAGCGCCTGACCACCCCGCACGCTATGGAAACATGCTCGCTTCTACCACTTACATTAATATTCAGTTAAAATAAGACGACCGACTGGCAACTTTTCCCGCGAAGACCCTTTTCTCCGGGTAACAAACAATACAGAAATAGCAACAATAGATTCGTTGCATTCGAAATCATGCAGCTGCTAGATTTTTGCATGTTTCCTTCCTCCATCGAGCTGAACAAACCAACTTATCTTATGTCATGTGAATGTTTTCTTGAAATATCATTGTTATTTTTTAAAATGATTGTAATGTAAAAACTTCCTGTTGCGTCTGGTGACGGCAGTGAAGTTGTGTGAGAGATCATGTGGCAGGCCCGGCCGCCGCCACCGCCGCGGCGGCGCTGGTCGCGGCAGCCCCGGCCGCGCCGCGCACTCGCCACTCGGCGCTCCGCAGGTCAACGATTCACGGAGCAATGGAACCAATGATAGATGCGTCCTTTATGTGCAACTTTGTTTCAATGCGAGCGCATTACGACCGGAATGCAGACTCGATCTAAGTTTAACATCAATAACGTTGGGCCGTCATAAATTAATCTAATCCCGAAGAGGGATAGCAATAGTCCATCTCTGCTATCTTTCTGTCTCCCACAAATAACCAGACGGGATAGGCATAATCCCGGCTGATTGTAACGTATTGCGGGTAGATCCGCGGGCCGCAGACGGACAAATTCGCCGTGGCCCTGCCCGAGATGAGCCGGGATGACATTCCGTTTCTTCGTGTCCGGATTGAGCCGTCAGGAGTGGTGTGAGATTTACAGCGGCGATAGCGGGCGCCCTTCCGCCACTCTGATAAATAGCCTCTCTAATTATATTTACGCAGCGCCGGCCGACAAGCGATATATCTTCAAGCGAGGAATGTTGGAATAACATAGCCATTTACAGTCGATACTGAAAGTGCCCATAAGATTCATCAACCCACTGAGAATACTGGCTCGAAAATAGGCAGCGAGCGATTAAATCCTATTAGTTACGATGTCTCCTGAGTAAATCTGTACAACTATTAATGTTAATAATTACATTTGTTAATCTGGATAAATGGGCGCTGGTCTTAGGGATAACTTTATTTTAGGAACGGAATCCAGAGACGTGAGAAGCTGTCAGGATGCACGTGACGCGTGATATCCTAGGTCCTGGTCGGGGACGAAAATACATCGGAAGCCGTGACATAGGAGCGAGCTCTCCGGATAGCGTGTCGGTGAACTCCGCTCAAGGTTAGGACGGCGCACGGGAATGTAAACTAAACAGGACTATCTCGACTCGATCCACATACATCAACAGTGCAAACAATGTAACTGAGACACGTCAATATTGGCTCGCTCGTGTGCACGGCCTCGTAGCCAGGACAGTCCCGCCTCTATCTCTGCACCTCGAGATTTTAGAACAATGATAACACCATGAGAGATACAGTGCCTGTCACGTGCTGAGCAAATTCCGATAACACAATGGAAGTTCTTTGTTAAAAAAAAACATGTTTCAATAATACACTTAACAAAATTGCATTTTACTAAAATAGATAGACACGGCGAAGTTGGTTAAAATTAGGTTAGGAAATGTTCTTTTAACATTCTTTTAAAGGAAGCCAAAATTACGGTGTGTTGCGGATGTTAAACTTATTTATTTAGGTTATGCGGTGTTATGTTCATGTGTGACTGACTGAGCGGTAAAAATAATTAAAACAGACCTTCGGTTGTGTACAATACACTGTATAATGTTTAAAATCGGTTATGCAAATTTTGCAATCGCGTTTTTAAGGACACGGCCGAATTTCTCCGTAAGCGGGAAAGCCCGGTCGAGTGAAAACGTTACATAATTATTCAGATGCTACATGATTCAGTGTTCTGGCGTTGGCTTCACTGGAATGTTTTCCACCACTAACCTCATTTTGAATTTTGTATGAATCAACGGCCTAAGTTCCGCGTAGTTTTATTTTGTTTTAAGGAAATTATAATTAGAACTAGTCCCTTAGCAATGCTTGAAATGCAAAAAAGCTGCGTCAATATTGTGACTTGCGACAATGAGAAGATTAAATCAGACTTATACGTACAGCCTTGGAACAGGCATGCGATCGATCCAACAGATTTCTACAGGGAGAATCTTATCTACACATGTCTCTCAATTTACGACCCTGTGCTTCATGAAATAGAGGCGATTTACATGAATAGCTTAACCACACCTGTGTCACTGTAACGGGAGACGATGATAAGAAAAAGATCTAGGCAGCTGCCTACCTAGATCTAGATAGATAAGAATACAGCCCGGCATTCCACGACGTAATTTGTTTTGTATCGTATAAGTTAACCATTTTAATATACATGGAATAAACCAAAAGTTTAAATTATATAATTATTATATTTAATATTATTAGATATAATATATTGATGCTGTTAGGGGTTCGGTTAGGTGCTAACTACAAACCGAAGTGGCCATAAAGCATACTTGTGGTACCGTCCATATCCAGATGGCGAAGGTCGGTGAGACTTTCGCTACGCGTCGTCTCATTATACGAGTGGGGCACAGTCCGGGCGCCTACGCGCGTGCGTGAGGCAACAGGCACCGGCTGCGCATTACCATACAGACAATCCAGCCTCGCCACTGTAAACACGGCTCCGTGTTGACATTGGCCTACCGTTATCGTTTTGTAATCGATATGAAAAGTGTGCATTCCGACCCTTGTTATGTTAAAGGAGCGATTGTTCGGCGGCCCACGTGCGGCGAGATGTCGCGGTGGTTTGCGACACCGGGCGCATGGGCGGCGCAGGTGAGCAGGCGGCCTTGCGGGCCGAGGGCGAGCCGGGCCCGTGCCAGGGCGGCGGCGGACCGTGACTCGCCGGACCCTACCCTCAGCTCCTTTATTATCCACACACTGACGTAACTAACTTGCTAACGTCTACTAAGTTGAGCAGTTGCTGCTCTAGTAATAGGTTGGTGGCGTGGCTCGGCGGCGCATTATCGCCGCAGTTGCGTGACACTCGAACATGCAGATCAGGTTTCTTTCCGCAAGCTCGAGATTACTCCCGCTCCCGACAATAATTGCCGCATGCTTGCTAACTAACGTTCAAACTGCAGCAGCATTTTACATACAACTATACTTACTTACTTACTTATTCCCAATCTCCGCTGGGGAGCAAAGGGCCGAAGTGAAGCGCCGCCATTCTTTACGATCTTGGGCCAGCTCAGAGACATCCGCCCAAGACATCCCCGCCTGGCCCATTTCCTTTTTCACAGAGCGCGCAGATGTCTCTCGCGGTCTGCCGAGTCTTCGTTTACCGCCCTCGGGGTGCCATGTCAGCGCTTCCTTTGGGACGTCTTCAGTACGCCTTAGAACGTGTCCTATCCATCTCCATTTGCGTTCTTTTACGGTTTCTGCTACAGGTTTTTGATGTGTTCTGCGCCAAAGTTCCTCGTTGGAGACAAAGTCAAACCAACGGATCCCTAGGATATTGCGTAAGCATCTGTTTACGAAAACCTGTAGCTTGTTCGTGGTTTGAACCGTTTTCTTCCAAGTTTCGCAACCGTAGAGTAGAACGGTCTTTACGCACGCGTTGAACAGGCGGATCTTGGTTTGGAGACGGAATGCGGAAGACCTCCACACTGGGCTTAACATGGCAAAAGCTCCACGGGCTTTGTTGATGCGGTTGCCGATATCCTCGTCAGTTCCACCATTTGGTGTGATTTTGCTTCCCAGGTAGGTGAAGGTGTCAACATCTTCAATTGATTGGCCGTTGATTTTAAATGGAGTACGGTCCGCAGTCATTACTCGCATTGACTTTGTCTTTTCTCTATTGACATGCATGCCCACTCGGTACCCAAATGGACGAGGTCATTGAGTTTCCTTTGCATATCAGCGCTATTTTCGGAGAAAAGACAAAGATCGTCCGCAAAAGCGAGACATACAACTATAGCTGCCATTATTCACAGTAAGATATGTGAGGTCGCCGGCTCTTAATTAGCCGTTTGATTAATTAGCGGGAGTTCTGAGCCTATAGGTGAGTTTAGCGAGTGAATGAGTCAGCCACGCGACTAAGATGGTCCGAGATGCCGACCTGTCGTCCCGCTAAAAGCGGCGTTCTAATATCGACACTCGATCTAAAATAGTCCCGTGACAAATGAAACCGAAAGCGTTTCGTGATGCAACATTGTCTAATTTAGCGACGAGGCCAGGGCGGTGCATCGGCCCCGGCCGCGCCGCGCTGCCAAGCCGCTGGCATTTCGCGCACTAATGACACGAATAAGATATTAGCGCGGATAGCTGCCGACTGGCGCCGGTATTAGACCAGGTATTCGGGACGCGTGTCGAATCAAAATAAGCCAGCGCATAACGCATAAGTCCCGAGACGATTCCAGGTCACGCCATGTCCGCGCTGACGGAGTGGCCGCCGCCGCCGCCGGTGCATCGCCTCGCGTGCAGCGGTACCGTTATCGACGGTGATACTTGGAACAGATACGATAACAAATGTGCCTTGAGAATATATTAGCTCCGCGTACCTGACATGACATCTGTAATAATAATGAGTAATTCAAACATTGGCTAGTCTGTGAAGGCTTGTATGAAATTAGTCAGGGTGGCAGCGCATAACCTCAAGTCGGTATGTGTATGGATGGCATGGTGATGGGCGGCTGCAGTGCGCTGTGCAGCGGCGGTGACACGCGGGTCGGAGGTCCGCCCGCATTCCGCGCCGCATGAAAGTGAAACCGAGCGCTCAGCTGTAGAAAGTCCACGATTACATCTCGCGCGGCGCGGCGCCGGACGGCAAAAACTGCTATCTCTACCCGGCTCCCGGGAAACGAGGCGCCCCGGGCGACATCGCGGTGAAATTGCCAATAACAACTAACTATACCAGCTGTTAAACGATTCCTTTCATTTACTTAAACGCTGGCCCAGCGTAGCTTGTACAATTTCACTTACGAGCCACTACGGCGCGGATCGCCCGAGGTAGTTACCGATATTAAACATTTGAAAATAAACTGTTAATTTAACTACAACCGACGATATAATCTTAAATAGTTATTGCTTTTAAGTAGTTAGTTTCTAGCCCGCTTGTAAGCGGCTACCGTTTCCGGCATTCCATTCCGGCTAAAGGTTGTAAAGGAAGCGGCGCACTGGCAGGCTACACTGTCAGCGACTAACAACATATTCAATTTCACTAAGGAATGTCTTATGTCGACCTTTGCCTACAGCTTGAGCAAAAACAGTGCAGTTGTATAAACAAAAAGTGCAATTAGTGTAACTAGCCGCAAGAGCTAACGACGCCGAGCGATAACTAAATAACGACGTCATGCGCGCAGCGGCGGCGGCGGCGGCGGCGGCGCGCGACCTTGCGCGTACAGCGCACGCGCATGGAAAGATCCACAGTCCACAAGGCATTTCGTTTTTACAAGTTGAAAACTTCGTAGCTTGACCGAGAACTAGGCATCACCGCTCATCACCTATTTGCGACAAACGTATAGCCTAGCCTGGTCAAGAGCGTGATTTCGCAAGTCTATCAGTAGGAGGTGGCGCAATAGCTTGTTGTATTCAAGGATTTAACGATCATCTAACGTCAACAAAAAGCAACTTGTGAATAAACAGTACAGTGTTTGTAGAAGTAGATAACATAGTTTGTGTTTGTTTGCATGTAACTACTTAAATTGCATTTAATGTTGAGGTAAATATATTTTTTTTACCTAAAAAAAGGTTTCTTGTTGTGAAAGATATTTTGATTATTGTACTGCCAGCATTTTGTAGCTAGGCTTTTAAAAAATACAATACAAATAAAAATATCAATTTACAAAAGGTTGACAATAATGAATTATGGTAAAACTTTGGAACCTACTTAGGTACTTTTAATTTATGATAACAACTGGGTAACTTTATAGCAATAGTCTCTAATAGAAATAGGTAGCTTTTGATGTATGACTGATTATGTTATGTATGACTAAATCCTGTAAGGAAGTGTCTATGCAATCAATCAATAACAGATGAATGATGTAATAAATAGAATCAATTCAGTCTCAATTTTTGTAATTATATCATTAAAGATTTTATTATTTGGAACAACGAAAGATTTGTTTTAGGATTTTACATTATATTTTTTTAGTTCTATTTTGTATTGTGTTATTTTAATCACACACACACACAGTTCAAGCTATGAAATAAGAGTGTATTTTAGTCACCTTGTTTAGGACTGTAATATCAATTTGCCTTCATGAACACACAATATGTATCAGGGTGGATCTGAAATTAATCTTTAATTTAATTCCCTTTTATGTACCTCCATTACAGATTTTTTTGAGTTATGCTAAAACATACAAACCATTAAAAGACCTTTTAGATTTTTACCATGTTTACATGAATACTATAGTATAGGATCTGCAAATTACTGCGATCGACTGACAACAATCACAAATATAAAAAAAAAATTATAAAGATAGGCAGAGTTTTAACCGACTTTGAAAGAAAAGAGAAGCTTCTGAATTTTTCTGTATGTACCTGCATAGGTATTTTTGTACTGTCACATTCAGTTGGTCTCAAAATTCATTCATATGTTACTTTTTTGTGTGTATAATTTTTTGAAAATTAAACGTAGGTACTTAACTTTTATTTCCTACCCGTAGTACACATCAATTTGTTACCCATGTTATGTCTAAATTGTAAGGTCTCAAATTATAAAATAACAGTGATATCAAGGTCTACACACAGCAGTTTGTTCCATGTACATTGTATAAGTATTGTTTAAATAAATGTTTGAAAATATGATGTGGTAGTTTTAAAGGTTACAACTCATAAACAAGTCTCTACAGTTTACTATCAGTAATCTACACAACAGTGATTCACTGCAGCACTATACTACTATCAGTCAGTATGTTGTCACACATGCATGCATTGTATATTATTGTATAACTATACAACCTATGTATGAAGGCATGATCAAGACAATGTTTTGTACTGAAGATAGAACTTGATCTTAGAGTAAAGTAAGAGCTATTATAAACTATGGATGCAGTTGTAGGATCACTAACAACGTGTTGTTATTATTCAGAGTTTAGTTACATTAACCTGTTGATGGAAACTTTTCAAAGTTGTTGAGGTTTAGTGACAGTTGCACTGACCTTGCGAAGGGGGTTTGCTCCACATGGTAGACGTCGGTGATGGGCTCCGAGCGCATGATGCTGCGCAGACGCTCCTCGGACAGCTCCAGCAGGCCATCACTAGCAGTCTTCAAGTCCGCTTTGCTCAAACCACTCAAAACACTCATTTTTCAACGTGTAAACGACTGACGATTATCGACGACAATTTACTCCCAAGCGTCACTGAACGAATCACACTAGTCCTTATATGCAACCAATACACTTATCGGTAAGGAAAAGGCATCAATTAGGCCACATGAAACATTTTAATGCCTCCGGTTTCTCAAAAGGTAACCGAGTGCTCTCCCTTGTCATTGCGAGAAGCGGTTACGGTTTACATTTAAACGCTCCACTGTAAATCGACACGATTCAAACTAACATTTGTATCACTTCATGATTACTTGCAATCAAAAGATTTATCGTGTTTATTTACACACGCGTTCCGGAAAAAACAATTACAATTTGACAACCGCGGCGCAACACTTGCGAATCGACGACCCGACCGCACTTCGCCGTACACGTTTCTGTCTGATTCATTCATTCGAACTTCAAGTTTGAAAGTTCTGCGATGCGACGCCAGCGCCACTACAACCGAAAACTTTTAAACTATTCGTTCACATTTTATGTACTAGATGGCAGTACTGTTGAAATACTTTTTTGATTTGGCAACACCTTCATGTATTGTCAGTGCTCAGAAGGACAGTGCTTACAAAAGAGTTTGCATATTATTACCTACTCTGTGAAGTTTGCCATGCTCCCTCTTCACTCTGTCTTTATTTATGTTCCTTGCCTTTGCCTTGCTTCTGATATTATCGTTCTGTTTCTGAAAAGCAACTTATGGTTTTCAGCCAGGTTGCTCGTGTGTTTCAGCTTCAACACGATAACTGATCAATACGTAGTCACATAGTAGAGAGCCTATGTACTAGTACAAAAGATATGTTCTCTAACATAGATTGAAAGTGCTGCTGTTGTATCAATATGTTCTACTTCTACCTTTTTGTTTCTTTCCTATAAATAAATTAGGTCCCCGTGAATGTATGGAGCCAGGGGGCTCGTGTGAACATACTACGTACTTCTTTGTAAAACCATAGAAGTAATAAACTACGTTATGGCACAGAATAATAAGTAGTAATTATAATGTCATTACACTAGTTATGGGTAAATAAAACTCTGTAAAACTTCGTAAAACTAAGGTATAACTCGCGGCGGGCGCTTGTAAAACCTCAATGACGAAATATTTCTTTCGTCAATGTAAAACCTTCATATAAATGGAAGTTGAGTACTACATTTCGTAGTAGGTATTTACTAACGCCATCTATGATTAGTTTTTTTAATGAGATTTCCACAGAGTAGGTAAGTAATATAGTTTAGAGATGTCAGAAAATTTTACTGGGCCATTTTTAATTTTTGATGAAGTACCTACCTACTCAAGACCTACTCCTTTATTATAATAATAATATATAGTACTACATCATCTATTTGTTGACTATAATATTATGGATAAATAGGTAATAAAAATCCGCATTGATGTTATCTAAAATATATTTATTCAGTTGAATTATTTTGTACTTATCTAGCCATCTTAGACTTATTTCGCTCCCACGAAGAATACAGGATAGCTTTAAACTTTTCCATATTAGGCGCGCCAACATTTTTAACGAATGCTTCTTCTTCTAGTTGCGATAACCACGCAGAAATCTTCGGGAATCTGGAAAAAAATATTATACTATGCGTCAGAAATATTAATTGGGTTTGGGTAGAAGAATAAGGGGTTGGGTGGGGCTACAACTCCAATCAAAATTCACCAATAATGACGAGTCTTTTAACGAATCAATAAAAACCTGAAGTAGATGTACACACATTATACTGCTACCCCACTTCGCTATTCGTAAAAACTTCAATTGGCTATATTTGCCAAATACGTAGGCAGTTTACAGGTAAATACGGCAATAAGTTTGCCGAATATACTGGCCACACATGGAAGTTTTGGCTAATACGCAAATAGGAATAGCCAAGTGGAGTACAAGCATTATTTATTAGCGGACACATTCTCAGGCGTACTGAAGACGTCCCAAAGGAAGCATTGACAGGGCATCCCGAGGGACATGGCAGCGCTCTGTCAAAAAGGAAATGGGCCAGGTTGGGATGTCTTGGGCGGGTGTCTCTAAGGGTCAATTCAGACGTACCACAACCACACCACAACCACAACCACACCACAACCACGCGGTGTGGTCGGGCGTATATTTTGTATTGACAATGAATAATCCAATTCACACGTGAAACATTTTGCCGTTGTTATCGACCACCTGTGTAATACGACCACATCGCAACCACATTGCAACGGCAACGCCGCGACGCTTTTGTCGCTGCGACGTGGTGTGGTTGTGGTACGTGTGAATTGACGCTAAGCTGGCCCAAGATGGTAAAGAGTGGCGGCGCTTCACAATAAGTAAGTACAGCAGAACTTATACTAACTTGTTGGCATCAATGGGCAGGATGTGGCGCAGCGCGAGTGTAGTAGACAACACGCCGAAGTCAGCAATAGTGAGGTGGTCCGCCGCCACGAACCGCGACCGTTCCAGGTAGAGCTCCAGAGTGGCGTAGGAGGACTCGATGCTGGCCAGCTGCTCGGGGGTCACCGCCGGCTGGTCGCCGAATATGCTGGCTTTCTGCGAATCGATAACGGAGTAGGCATTAAAAATAGATGCAAATATAAGATAGGAAATTATACTGAGATTTATATCAATTAAATTAATAGAATACTTGATGATCAAAAGCGCAGCACTAACTGTATCTGCTTGAAATATCTGCATCGACAAGTAAACATTAAACCGCATCGTAACGTTATCAGGGGTCGATTATTTTGTTTTGCATAAGATTGTAATTTGCCGCAACTCCTGTGTTAAATAGTAAATAACCTAAGTTAGCAAGCAGCCAAGTTAGGCAAGGATTGTGATATCATAAATGTATCTCCTCCTTCGGGCTTTCTTATAATTCTAACATACCTACAACACTATTTGGTTACTAACTGCAGCAAGAGCAAAATTCATTGGCTTTCATGCTTTCATTAATGAATGGTAAGAGAGCACGTCAATGCTGCAGCTGCATTAGACCAATAGCGACAGAGCGGCATACCGCTCATCAATCGCATGGCTCTTGCGCTTTGCCTTTCCATGGTTTTGTACGTATCTATGCTACAATAGACCAATAGCGAGTTATTATTCTGTGCCTGTACCTTAACCTATAGAGGTAAAGTATAACTTACCACAACACTAGAGAGGCTGATGAACAGCACGCCCGTGTCGAAGTGCATGCGCTCGTCCACGGCGGCTCGCGTCTGCAGGTCGAACGGGTAGAGAGAGCTTCGTTGAGGCCCGCCGTACTTCTCCACTATGTACTTGAGGATCGAGTGGCTGCGGAGGTGTGTTGGTCAAGTTATAGTGAGAGAGATGTATGTACTTCAGGATCGAGTGGCTGCGTGGGATGTGATGAGTTGGTCAAGTTATAGATTAAGTGTTGGACGAGAGGGAGAATAAGATGTATTGGTCAAGTTATAGCGGTGAAAGAGATGTAGGAATGAGGGTTATGGGAAGCATCTGGCAGAAAGGGATGTACCAGTAAGGTATGTTATTTAAAATTCTGTCATAGATGGCTTATGATAGAAGTATACGTAAGAGTTCCAACACTTACTGAATATTCCTACAACTTGTCTAACAGTTTTGGGGGAGTTTTTTTACCTACACACACACAGTTAAACTGTGGTGCGCGAATCTGATATAGATCAAATATCACCAATGATTGATCAAAGTTGAATCATTAAAGTTACTACTATCGGTAAATCTATACATAGATACACAGTAATCAAGGCTAAAGAATGTTATCTTCTGACATTGATAGTGGCTATTACTGGGTCGGTCGGTCGGCTTAGTAAGTAGCTATACATGTATTTATTGAAACAAACATTGATCTTTGCGAAATTGATAGCAATAAAGTTGACGCTAATGAAGCGTATATTTACCTTTCAGCAAGAACGAAGTTACCATCCTTCAATACGGGAATCGTACCCATGGGATTGATCTGAAAAGATAACATAAATAATGATTTATAAATACTTTTCTTTTCCTATTGTTCCGACCATTTATTATTATAACACTGCATTATTTTATGCCCTGTTTGTCAGTTAAATCAAGTTACCAAGAAGCAACAAATCTGCCTGGCTAATTCTCTCACCACGGTGACAAACCCTAGTCAACTCTGTTGATCTATTATAAAGTAAGTAACTTATCCCGCGAGTTTTATTTCGATAAAAAGCAGCACCCACAGTGTGACTACATACCTAATTTAATAAAAAACGTTTTTCCATGAAAGAGTAACAAACATCCATTCACCACTACTTACTATCAGAATAGGATAAGATTTCGAACATGAACATGTTAAGTACCTTTTTAAATTCAGGCGAGCGGTGCTCCAAGCGCAGTAGGTCGGGCTCCTTATAGTCCATGTCCAGGTTCAGCAGGTGAGCGATCATGAGGATGGAGTTGGAAGGGGGGCTACCGTCCACCTTGTATAGCAGCAGCTTCGACATGTTGTTTACTGGAAAAGAGGTGATAATCAATTAAAAAATATGTAAAAAACTGTGAATGTTTACCAATACATTTGTACACCTTCCTCATTTATTCTTTAAGTCATTCCTCCACCAAAAGGTTGCCTGGAAGAGTTCGCTTTTAGCGATAAGGCCGCCTATTGTGTTATATCCACTGTATAAATTGTTATTTGTGTTCTGTTTAGTCAATAAAGTAGTATTCTATTCTATTGTATATCTGACGTAGCGGCCAGTCTAATCTGATGTACATTATGCTAGTCGCATTTGTGATGGAAACCATGACAAGACAGTAGTAGGTAATTATATAGGTAGTGTAAGTAATAATGTAAAATTTACTTAATAAAATAACTTACTGGTATGCCTACTCATTGTAGAGCTAACAGGATCAACAGTGATAATGTCAGAAGTCCACTTGTGAATAAAAAAATACCAAAAAGAATGACTTAACAATTCAGTGATAACACATAGATAAATACCACCTACCTATCGAAAAACAGATTGCTTATCATACACAGAATTATAAAACATGGATCGCATTTTATGATAATATATTTTATGGTACCAGTTGTTTATGAGGAATAAGATAAAAATATACTTAATGTGTTGTTGGTATTGGTGTATACTATACCTAATGAGAAATAATGCTTCCGAATATAAAAACCATCGCAAATTATGATGAACTAGCCCATTATCTTTGAACTGTCCCCACATGGCCATGCATCTACCTCTAAAATGGCTAGTATTTAATAGCAGTTGTATGAAGCGCTACAATCCACATGGACTTACTTTATATATTTAAATTAAATTATACCTGGGTGGGTGACTATAGGATAATTATGTATGATGAAATCCACACAATAGATGTGCTGTGTACTTAGATAATTATTACTTACTTAAATATAACTACATAAATCTAAATATTTATTCAGGCAGACATTCCTTCATGATCTCTATGATTCTTTTAACTTCATCTTCAGTGAGTCTCTCTTCACTTTCTTCCACCATCTGTGAAAAAAGAGTATAATGCACAATATAAAATATTTCATTTTTGTAGAAGGCATTATAAAAAGTTATCTCAAATACCTACAAGCCAATAATAAAGGGTGCCTGACAGAAGGAGGGCACCTTACCAAGTCAAGTCTCACAACACAACTGCTCATAATATCTGATATACCTCATTTACATTCAGCCCCTGCCGCTACCCCTCCTGCTGCCAGCAATAATTCCCTAAATATTGCTGCAGCAGGATCGAAAGGAGTGTGTGTTTACATACTGCCCTACCAATCACTTTGCTTTCAAGTTTCGGCAGTGGCAGACGTCGAAATACAAGTGAATACTGAGCATCAGAGCAGAATGTAAACACGCACTGCTACTCGCGCCACCGGTCATTAGACATCCGCACAAAAAACCGCCATTCAGGGGAGTGCCGGGCAGCACGAGTGGCAATAGCAGCAGCATGAGGAGTATCACGTTTACACACTGTCCTGCCCACATAATATATGTACATACCTACTGATTGCATGTTTGCAAAATAATAATAATAAAAAATTGTTGTAATACCAATTGAATATCCAGTTCAGTTCGAGGGGGACTGTTGATCATCATCAACTTCTCAACTTTGGTCAACTTGAATGCCTTGAGGGCCTCCAAACACTTCTGAATTCCTGCGGCACTCTGGTTCTTGCACTCCGTCTCTTGCAGATACCTGACAGTCTGGAATAAAATTATTAAGTAATTCTTAATGTTTGTTGAATTGTAAAGTACCTGGGCAAACTCTAAGTAAAAATGTTTGAATGAATAAATAGGTGGTTTGTGAGTTTAAAAAAGTAAAATAATGTATATCAACTAGTGTAGCTTAATTGAAAAAGTAAATTATTTCACTACATACCTCATAGGTAACTGTTGCCAGAGATCCCTCTCTTTTGTGCTTTTTCTGGGTATTGTCTTTGAGTTGTTGCAATATCTGCATGACTTCAAAGTTGCACAAAAATGCAGAGTTCGCTTTGACTCTAAAAGAAGAAAAAATACAAAATTAATGATTTAGCCTGATGAAACTGGGGTGAATGGATGTCCAGCCAGATTAATGCTATGGCTGACTGCTCAGTTTGTGTTGTACAGGTTGGGCACCCTACACAGCCTGAAATTGGCCTTTTTGTAGAGTTCACGCGAGAAATATTTTAAGTAATTCAATTCAATTTTGGTTGAATGGCTCTTTGCCGTGTGTGACTAACACGACTAACTGGGCATTTAAGTATCAGCAGATATGAGGAATAGTTAGTGGTTGGTGTCAACAGTACTTGTACAAGTTCAATATTTCAACTTTAATTTTAGCTGTCCACCGGCAATATTGAGATAATGTCATAAATAGTTCTAATGAAACTCAGTGATCGTGAATAATACTACGCATGGGCCATAAATTATTGCGAAAAAATTATCTGTATTTTTACTTTACTTACGTTTCCATTCTTGAAATCTCGCTAAATAAATTACTTGTTGGAAATTAACATGATTATCTAGTATGATTTATTTAATACTATCTTCGCTTAATAATTCGTTTCCGTTTAGTTTTAAATTTTAGGTTATCTTACATTTGAATTGGAGGTTATGTTATTAAAAAAAATTAAAAAAGATCCACTGCACATGCACAGCTGTCAAATTAAACTGTCATTAGATAAGATGGTCTGTGGCAAGGAGGAGCGAAGTGAACCGTTAATTCTTATTCTAAGGGTCTATTAGGTACGACCACACGACGTAGAAAATAAAGGATGTTTCCCACCGGCAGGTGCGGCAAGGCGAGAAGAGTATTAATATGAATAGAAAACTCTATTCATTTGCGCTTCCATCTCTCGTGCGTAACTCACGCCCTTTCTCTCGTGCAGAAAATACCAATAACATTTCGAGCTTGATGAACCACTTCTCGTACTAATTATGCTCTTTGGCCACTAATGAACATAAGTACTTCTCTCGAGAAAGTGGCCAGTCTGGCGAAAGACAGTCTGGAGAAAAATAAGTATGGAACGCGTACGAAAAATAATGGCGAGCACCGCTCACAGAGTACTTTTTACGCTATCATAGACATTCTTTGGCTTTTGTCATCTGTCAGTGTCAGTCAGTCAATCGTTTAGTTTGAAAAAATAATTTTAAATCATAAATAAATTAAGATTTAACAGTTATTTATATATTATTATTACTGTGGATAAGTGCAGTGTTTGTGTGGAGGTACCTAACTATTAGTGTTGCTTGATATTATTGATAATAATTATGTTTTATAAAACTTGTGAAATATGTGGTTTAAGAGCCGCTAGCCGGTCGTATAGATGGCCAAAAGAGAATTTTCATGGCCAAATTTCCACTGGATGAGGAAAGGTAAGCTACAATTAAAGGCTAAAGCATAGGATTTAGATGATTTATATGTATAAAAAAGTTAAAGTCTAATAAAATAACTGGAGGGTCAGCACAACCAACAATAGTGCATGAATGTTTTTTTATCGATATCGATATTTTTATTTATCATTAGTACGCACAGCTCATCAATCAGAACAACTTTTGTCTACTAGTTTTGGAAATTAGCGAAAATCAAATTCGGATCTCTATACAAAAATTACCAGTGACTTTTATTATACCTACTTAAATAATATTTAATTGTTTAATAATAATTATAAAAATGTTGTTTGCAGATGTAAACAGTGGGTTAAGATGACCGGTAAGGAGGATCTGGTTTATGTGCCTATTGAAAAGCTACATCAACTTAAACGAATTTGTGGCAATCATTTTCTACCACAACATTTTAAGAACACAATTGAAAAAAAAAAAACAATTCCATGTGTGGGACTTACTGCAGACACTTTATTTTATAATAAATAAATATAATTATATTTTTCCACTTTTATTTTATTTCAGCATTATATCATAGCACTTACGTCAACGGAAAATCTCGAGTTTATTTTATGGATTATATTTTTGTGTTCAAATAGGAACATAACATAACGTTGAACCGAGACTTAACGTTGGTGTCATTGTGTAACACTGAAATCCTATTGTGTAAAACTGAAATTAAAGTAATACATACACTCGCACTTTTTTTTTTACTAGTTATCGATAAAAAATATCCATAAGAAGCACATCACTATTTCAGCGGGGCTATGTTGGCAGTTTTGTACGTCATAATTTTTGTTTTGTTGGTACCCTCTGTTAGTACGCGTGAATAAAAAAAAATAATACAAGTACTTTTTTCTTTTTTTTCCCTTGCACTCCCATCTCTTAAAACGTAGTGTTCTTTTCTCTATGAAAGTGGCCACGAGCCACGAGACGAGGCGCGAGGCTATGAATGAGAGTATAAAATAAAAAGCTATCTTTGGAAGGCGAATGTCATCAAAAATATGGCATCTTGATAAACAATCCATATTTTGCATTTGACTTATAACTATAATTATATTATTATACATTATATTACATCCTTTTGATGTCCTTTTGGGTTCATGTCTAATTTATAATATTATTTTTAAAAAATGTATAATTTTCGTTATTGCACGAGTATTTTACAAAATCTGTCAAGGCTGAGTATTTTTACAAAAAGAACTATGCTTAAACATTCCATTAACCATATAATGAACAAGAAAGTAATTGATAGGTATAACCGACTTTGTTTACCGGATGATAAAATTATGGCCACATACTGCTGGATCGACGGATCTGGAATAAATATGAGGTGCAAGGATCGCATACTTAGGAAGGCCCCTACTGACGTTAAAAGTTGTCCGAAATGGGCTTTTGATGGCAGTTCAACGGGACAAGCTGAGACAGGTGACTCGGATACAGTATTATCACCTGTTGCCCTTTACAAGGACCCCTTCCGCATGGAGCCACATATTCTAGTTTTGTGTGAAGTATTTCAAGGCAGCGATGGAAAACCCGCAAAAACTAATTTCAGGACATTTTGCAACGACTTATGTGAAACTCATAAGGATGAAGATCCATGGTTTGGCTTAGAACAAGAGTATACAATGATGGATGTTGATGGTTGGAACCTAGGTTGGCCGAAGGGTGGCGGATTTCCCGCTGTGAAATATGAATTCTCATACTGTGGTATTGGAGCAAAATATGTAGCAGGCAGAGATATTGTTGAAGCCCATGCACGGGCATGTCTGTATGCTGGTCTGGACTTTGAAGGAACAAATGCAGAGGTAATGCATGGAGGTTGGGAATGGCAAATCGGCACATCAGTTGGCATAAAAGCACCAGACGATCTTTGGATGTCACGATTTATTATGAATAGAGTTGCTGAAGATTATGGAGTTATGATTACTTATCATCCAAAACCAGCAGGTCACCTTCACCCAGGAATGGGTATGCATCACAACTTCAGTTGCAAAAAGACGCGGTCCGATGGTGGATTTGATTTTATAAAAGAGTGTATAAAAAAATTAGAAAAAAATCACATGAAACATATGAAAAATTATGGAAACGATGAAAATGCAAATAGGATGCGGCTCTCAGGAAAATTTGAAACGGCACCATTTGAGGAATTTTCATGGGGGGTTGCTAGCAGAAAAGCTTCAATCCGACTACAGCGCAACGTAGAGAAGAATGGTAAGGGTTTTTTCGAAGATCGCCGACCCGCTGCAGATTGTGATCCCTACTTGGTATGTGGCCTTTTGATGGAGACTTGCCTGGGCCCGGCCAAAAAGGGGGGTGATTCAGCATGTGCCCCCCCTCCTAAATGTGATAAAATTAAAAAGTGCTAGGCTGGTAGTACATAAATACTCTACATAGCATTTGGTACTTAATAATTTATGAGATGTATTTTGATTGAATTAAATATTTATGATATTTATATAAAAATAAAGAAGGGTATAATGTACTTTACATTATTGTTGTGACGTTATAACCGGCTTCTATCTATTCTTTGTGCGGTGTACTGCCTGCACCTGGCTCATCGTCATTCGAATGGATCCTTTGTGTCGATGCCCCTTCAAGGTCTGAACTGACTTTCTAAAACTAGGTATTTTTCCCACCAAGCCGATCTATTATGGGCCGATGGTTTCTCGTATCTGGATATGCAGGCTTTCTTCAAGATGTTTTCCTTCACCGTAAGAGCACTTAGTTAAATACTGACTGGAGCTAGAAGGGTCACCATGGTCAAAGGTTTGCCAGTTAGTTTAGCGTTAGTCACTGACTGTGCCTGAGTGTGTCCATCATTCGCGATCATGACACCGTTATCAACAACATAATAAATAGCAATTAGCAGTCTTAAGGCGCCGGGCTGTGTCGGCGGGTCGGCGGGTTTGGTGTGTAGACTCCTTTAGCAGTAACAAAAAGTAACAATACAAACTTACAGTGAAACTATAAAGTCCTGAAATTAAATGAGAGCGCAGCTATCTTTCATGTAGCAACCCTAAATAGCGAAACAAAACTGACTTTAATACTTGAAATTTTGCCTGTGACTACCTACCCTATTTCTGTATTTAAAAACAACTTACCATCCACAAAAAAGCTCATTATTCAAGCTAGAAGGTGTTAATATGAAGGCTAATAGTGAAACGTATGTATGACCTCACAAAAAATTTGGTAACTATTGACAGAAAAGTGAAAAGGAACCTTTATTTTTACCCACCGCGGCCGTTAATATTCTGAGTTTTGCACTGTCTCAGAAAATAATCTGTGAATGAATCATAGACAATATTACAAATTTTTCATTCAGTAAAAAACAATCTGCGCCATTTTAGTTCTCTATTCCTTTCGTCATATGGCGTGCTAGTGTGTTCGTCCGCCATATTAAATGAAATCAATAAAATAAGACAAAATGTCGCCTTACTAAGTGCGTGAAAATAATCCATCAACATCCAGTTTGTGTGTGATTAAAACATAAAGAGGATCACAATGGAGAACTCCTACGGTGTGGGGATTGATAACAGATATGCTCTTTTCTTGGATGATGAGACCGATCCTCTTGATGCTTTAAAAGCGCGAGAGCAAGCGAAGGAGCTCAAAAAGAAGACCAAAGAAGCCGAGAAAGAGAACAAAGGCAAACCCGAGACGAAGCCGAAGGGTCCTAGTGTCACCGCCCGAAAGGGAATCAAGGAAACCCAGAATGTGAAGTCTCAAGAGAACAAGAGCGGCGATCAACAAAAAAGCAAAGGTCCTCCTCGACCTAATGCAGCTGAACGCAATCCTGAACGTCCCCCGCCGAGACGACGTGAAGACAGACCGCCGCAGAACGGTGGCGTCGAGAAGGAAGGCGGAGCTCGTCCCCCGCGGCGTGAGTTCAGTGATCGCGACCGAAGGCCTAACTTCGAGCGCCGCAATGTGAGCGACAACCCCGAGGGAGGCGAGCGTCGCGGACCTCGTGTGCCGCGCGAGCCGCGTGAGCCCCGCGAGAACCGGGACCGCGACCGCGACGGACCGCGCGCCCCGCGCCCCTACGACAACCGAGGCAAGCGTGAGTACGACAGGAGGTCCGGCTCCGACAAGACCGGCGTCAAGCCCGTCGACAAGCGCGAGGGAGGCGGCCCTCACAACTGGGGAACTATCAAGGACGACATGATCGACGAGCTGAACAAAACCGGGTCCGACGGTGACGTAGCCGACACCACGGCCGTGGACGCGGCGGCGGCGGGTGACGGGCAGCAGGCCGAGGCGCCGGCCGTGCCGGCCGAGGAGGAGCCGCGGGAGCTCACGCTGGACGAGTACAAGGCGCTCCGCAACGCCCAGCGCACGGCGCCGCAGTGGAACCTGCGCAAGGCCGGCGAGGGCGAGGACCTGAGCCAGTGGAAGAACCTGGTGGTGCTCGAGAAGAAGAAGGAGGCGGAGAAGGTGGAGGAGGAGGAAGAGGAAGACGAGGAGTACGACATCACCGCCGACTACCCGCAGCGCGTGGGCCGGCAGAAGCGCGTGCTGGGCATCGAGTTCACGTTCAGCGACAACGCTCGGCGTGGAGGCACCGGCGGGCGCGGCGGACGCGGCCGCGGGCGTGGGGGTCGGCCGCGCGGCCCGCCCCGCGACGAAGCGCCTCCAGAGGAGCGCCCAGCGCCGCGAGTGAGCCAGCCTGCTCCGCCTAAGGTTGATGACAGCAAGGATTTCCCCTCTCTCGGCTAGAAACACATGTGAGCCCTTGCTCTTCTCCCCTTTCGAAAGTATGATAGAATACAAATTAAATATGTATGTACCGTTATTTTTGAAGTAAATATACAAAATATTTACATACATGTGTATTATATTACATTGAATTGTAGTGAGTTTTGAAGTTGACAATCTCCGTGACGACCTTGGTTCACAGTAGATATTTGAGCTGTGAGTCGGTATCATTAGTATCGCTGGCGATATGAGAGAAGGGGGAGGATAACTTATAGTTTTACTTTTGCATACACTATTTTAGCTACATTAATGCCGTTCCGAACTTAATAACAGTAGCTTCTATCATCATTGTAATCACATCTGCTTATGGTTTTAATTTTGAATTAAGGTTTTAATCTTACAGAATGTGACATGATGAACACTCAGTCACAAGTTAGTGTAGCGTTTGTGAGAATAACCCTTGTCGCATTTTATATCATGAGTTTGTGTTGACAAATAATGCAGACTTTGGGAACTGTAAATAGTTATATATGTTTAAAAGTTAAGGTCTTAAAAATAACAAGGTTGATTTTTGTTGTTACACGAACTTCTTGAAAAATAAAACATTTTGTATGTGTGAATTCTGTATTATTGGGAAAATATGACCTGACCTTTCTTTTAGAGTATGCAACTTCATTTACCTGACTGCTTATCAGTGACTTATCATCATTCTAGTGAGCTAGCCCTTCCTCCCCCTGTTATAGCAGTGATCACTTGATTT
Organism: Plutella xylostella; assembly: GCF_932276165.1. NCBI lineage: Eukaryota > Metazoa > Arthropoda > Insecta > Lepidoptera > Plutellidae > Plutella > Plutella xylostella. The sequence continues at coordinate 8,708,629 of NC_063990.1, forward strand.
TAATCATGGATCAAAATAAAATTAAACAAAGGATTTTGTAAGTAATATTGTATATTGACACATTTTCACTTCACACGATAACAATTTACTAAAAATTTACATAGTAAAACAATACACAAAGTTATTAAATATTAAACATAGCAATATTAATACTTGAAAATAAAATACCAAAGTGCAAAGAGCTAAGCACTGAATAAATAGGTAGGTAGTAGTTTGGCTATCATTTTAAATAAATTTCAACAAACTATGTAGGCTTTTTCTTTGTACAGGGAATAAGAAGTGACAAATATATTAAAATTAAATATACTTTACTGCAATCTAACTTATCAAATATTTACAAATAATTCCAGAAAGCAGGCCAGATCTTTCATCAGTTCTTGACATGATTTGACTAGTGATGCCATTAGTGAAACTGCACAGATTTAAAGCCAAGTAAAATTACTTATTATGGAGTTCAAGCCTAAGTTCTTGTTTGATAAGAGATAAGCTTTGTCAAAAGTTGAAAGGTTTTAGTAAATATAATAATTATAATAAAGAGTTGAAGCGTAACCTAATACGGACTCAAGGTTCCGTTCACAGCCACAATACACTTCACTTAAAACTAAAAGCGTTACTGTTATAAATAAGTTATTAACTCAATTGAGAAGTGGCTTTTCTAGACACAACTACTTATACATATTATATTACAATAACCTACACATAACATAATCTTTGTATGTTGACTAAGTTCTCTAATAAGTAACATTGACATATTTACACAGGGGATACCCTTTCATAACTAGGTAAGCAAAGATCTAGACAACTAAGCATTAATAGAAATGTTAGTTTCTTTATCTTACTTTACTCTAACTATAAGGCATTCTGAACTGATTTACAATTTAATATTCAAATATCTCAGCTGAACACAGACTTGCCTATTCCGGTTCTTGGCTTGCTTATGGTAATACTATGGTCTACTGCGAGTTTTTGGAGAAATAAATTAATGCAAAAACAGCGGATCAATAGCTTGTAACAGTTGTGTCAATAGGCGAGGACTTCCGTGTCGAAACTCTACTCGATGCCGAAAGTGTTGGTTTCCTCGACGGCTAGCAATAGCTTCTCGTGCAGCAGCTGCGGCGTGGGGTAGGGCGGCAGGTCGAGGCGGTTGAAGCAGGTGTGCGCGCGCGGCAGGGACTCGATGCGGCCCCAGCGCTCGATGCAGAAGCGCCGCGGGCCCGTGGAGCCCCGCAGAGCGGAGAAACCCTCGTAGGGGATGGACGAGGTGCCCGTCACAAACTGCACCAGGCGCAACCGCTGCTCGTTCGTGAATCTGTGGAAAAAACTTAAGTAAGTATTGGCAGAAAAGTTGGTACTTAAGTAAGCAATATGAAGTCTTGTTAAAATGTTATAATCAGTAGGCCGAAAACGTGTCGCAGATTTTTATTTCCTCAACATTTTATCGGCTTATCAAGGCCGGTATCGAGTTCAAGGCTAATGGAAACTTGCGGATCTCAGCGGGACCACGTGGTCGGTACCGTGCCGGGTAACTGGTTTTTAGTGTGGGTCAATCAATTTAGGTTATGTTATGTTTGTCTCGTTAATTTTTAAAATTTTAAAAGTTATCTATAAACTAGTTACTTATAACTAAATCTACTTATTAGGTAGTTAGTTCTGTAGCACTTTGTATTTGATGAGGCTATCATTTTAACGTTATACGTATAAGGTACATGGAGCGGTGGTTAACATTGTTTCAGAATGTAGCTGATAAGTAGTAACTTGATCACGGAAACTGAGGTTACCGGTCCGATAGCTATAATTAGCACAAAGCTAAAGATAAGCAGGTTATATTATATGCATTGGTAGGTACAGTACCTAAATATTATATTGTAACTTTTAAATAGGTAACCAAATAAAAGAAACATACGTGCATTAGAATTAATAGGTCTTGCGAGTCAGTTCAATTCGTTGCAGTAAAGCTGGGGTGCACAAAAGGAGCCTCCTCGAGTGACCTGTTTCTCATAACTCTCATCCTGGGAAGACAGACACTCTGCACCCAGGTTGGCATAAGCTATTAAAACATGCCATTGTATACATAGAAGCCCGCTTGTTTTAGCGGCTGCCTAGTGCGCGGGATCCCTAACCCTAGTCCAGCATATACAAAAACAAACGACTGCAGCTGCATACCTGTCAATAGCCTGCCAGAACCACACCACGACGGGGTGCGCGTCGTGGTAGCCGCCGCGGTACTCGGTGTTGGCGCGCCAGTCGGCCACGTCCAGCTCGGGCGCGCCCGCTATCACCAGCTCCAGCTCGCGCGCGTCGAACGCCGCTACGAGGCGGGGGTCCACCACCTGGGGGATAGATGGTGTGTTATAAGTGTGTTTGGTTGGTGATGAGTAGTTCGGGGCAATAAGCGAATAATTTTCGTGGTGATTTTTATTTTCATTTTTAAATGATTTTCTTATTTTTTTTTTATTTTTTTTGTGGCTTTTATCGCAATGATTTCAAAAGGAAGGATACGCCCTTCAGAACATTTTGCTCAAATCTTCTTCATACAAGCAAAATAACTGCCATCTGTCATAATTTGTTGGAACTATGTCAGAGACGAGCTACTTATCCTGACGACGCAACCTTGTACGTGCGTTCATATTTTACCGTCACCGGACAGTAGGTACATAATAATATGATGAGTGAGTTGCATGCGGACGTCCGTACAAGGTTACATCGTGCGGCCATTGTAGACTTTGGTAGTAAAATAATTATCGCTTTAAAATGTGTTTATTTATTAATTAAGGATGATACGATATTCCATATTCCTTTTTGACCTTCGTATCATAGTTTTTGTAGCCTTTCACAAAAAATAGGCATATTTATCACAAGAAACAAAGACTCTTCTCTCCGTCACAGACAACTGTCGACTGAGGACCGTTGGCCCTAAAATGTCTATTTTAGGGCCAACGCGCGGGTGCCATTTTCTTGAGTGGTTTGGCCTGTCCTTACGCAGTAATATATATGTCAATGTTTTATCGCCAATAAATTTAAAATATGGTTCAGCTACTCAAATACAGATGGCGCTGAATATAGTTTTACTCGGCACCACAGTATCTGTGAGTAAAAATACAATACCAATTTGTTCAATGCTAACTGGCAGAGAATGCCAGCATTAAGTTCGCCTTCATCACGACCCAACACGTCCCCACTGCTGGGGCACGGGTCTCCTTCCAGATCGCTTACGATAACTAAGGCGATTTTGAAGCGTCCGTCGTCGAGCGGGCCTGACTACGGACGCTTCAAAATCGTCTTAGTACAGCCAACCCACCTCATGGAACCCTCGCACCAGCCACTCGGTCTGGCCGGCCACGCCGCGCTCCACGCGCCAGCGCACCACGCGCTCCAGGTACTCCTTCTTGTTGCGCTCCGTGACCGCCACGTCGCGCCCGCCCGGCTTCAGCTCGCGCTCTGCTACTCGCCCGTCGGCGAGGCGCTCGGACACCGCGAAGGTCAGTTCGAGGGTTGATACGCAGCGCGCTGACTGGAAGTTGGGAAGGTTTGGTGTTGGTTAGATGTAAGGCAACAATGAGAAAGGTAAAGTTTTGGTCAACGACAAAAAAAGAAAAAGGACTGTGGCTGGTTGATCCATCGCTCCATGCAGAGCCCGTAGCATAAATTTTCATCGTGAACGTGAAGTAAAATTCATCGAGTAATTTTGTATGAAAATATGAACAGCGCCCCAGGCGGTCGGTAGCAGAACTAAAATTTTCATACTAGATGGATTATACTTCACGATTGCGTTTGAAAATTTATGCTACGGGATTAGTAAACATTTATAATAGACTATATTTTAGATAGTCAAAGATATCTATTAGCGTCGGAAATCGTAATACGTAGCCCAGTAACATAGTCTGTCCAAAGATAGAGGGCGTTCTTCAACCACACCATCAGTAGACTAACTCTTAACACTAGAATTTATACTTACATCCTCCAGTGCAGGGCGTAGTCTCAATAAGGCTCGGTAGAGGGCACCCGTGAACCCTGTCATTACACTACCTCTAACACCAGGGTTTAACAAACTGACTCTATTATGCGAATGTATAGTTTTTTACCTGTAGCCACCGCAACGAAGCTGCGAACTGCGCATCCAGCGTGTCCACATCCTCCAGCGCAGGGGGTAGTCTCAACAAGGCTCGGTAGAGGGCACGCGTGAACCACAAAATCACTAGACTAACTCACTAACACTGGACTGTATAACTATAGTTACCTGTAGCCACCGCAACGAAGCTGCAAACTGCGCATCCAGCGCATCCACATCCTCCAAGGCGGGGGGTAGTCTCAACAACGCTCGGTAGAGGGCGCGCGTGAACCACGCCTCCAGCAGGTAGCCGTGAACTAGAGCCAGGCCCAGCACTCGCCCGGAGAAGCGGAACCTGAGGGTAGATGGTGTGTTAGTAGAACCCAAAGGTGGAAGGATAAACAAATGAAGCTCGATTCTGCTTTTTGAGTTCTCCCTTGTAACTAGAGGGTTGCAGAAAGGTTTTAATGGTAGGTTTCAAAACGGCTTAAAGGACGTGGGCGTTGGAAATAATTTTTTTTACCTAAGCATTAGGAACTTTTATTGCCATAGGGATAAAAATGGGGTTACCTGGGAATTTACTTATAAACATTCATTGTAGTCACTCTTTATCGCAAAAAAATAAGTACATACTTTACTTATAAAAAGCTGTATTTGAGCAAATATTTGTTATAAAAAAACCAACATCATTCGTAAGAGCATCCAAAAAAATCTATAGGTACCTTCCTACCTAAATTATAATATCGAGTTACCAAATAATACAATATGGAGTTACGGTACAATGCATCCTCTGGTCCGTAGGAACATTTTTTGCGTGTTATTTGACGACAAAAGATACCTCTACATACTGTTAATGCGTAGTTTTCTGTTCAAAATATTTTGAAACTTAATCTTTTACTGACGTTATCGATGTTATTTTCTTAATGTTAGGAAAATTATAGGTTTGGATCTTATCGATGACATCCACCCACCAAGAATAGTATAATTACAATGTGTATAAACAATCTCATATGGGTGAGCTATGTAATTTGGCTCTAATAACCACCCTTTACAGGGTGGCCTCCAGCCTATTTATTAGATGGGTAGAGAATGGAAATGTCTGGTTTTCAATCCATGAATGGAATGTAACTATTTATTGACAGTAAAATCGATGGTGTGGTTCTGGTTTAAATAACTGACCTTCTAGTTATAGTTTTAGACTCAATTACACGCTGTCTGATCTAAATAGGACACGGTAGGTATATACATTACAAGGTCCTGACTACTCCTGACAAAATGAAAGTTAAAAAATATGTATGCAGTAATACATAGGTTCGTTATACAGGTATCATGTTTAATAATGTACCGTTACCATTGTATAACTAAACAATGCCGAATAATGTTTTGGCTAATCAAGCGCTAAAACGTGCACTAATTTGGGAATGAATTTGCATAATAATTCACCGATTTCCGTTTTAGTTTAGTAAAATATATTCAAATTACAATTGAAATAGCCCAATGAACTTTGTCATGCTAAAATTTTATAGTTTATCCTCAATATGATAAAGTTACTTTGAATGCGTTGCTGGTAACAATGTATGAGTTAACTATTTAGTAGATACCTATATAGATGCAATTTAAGTATATTTATTTATGATCCAAATAAGTATGATATTATTAGAACAACGTAATTACTTTGATATTTACTGCCTTCTTATTACTAATAATAAAAAAAAGTCGTTTATTACAAGCGGAGCCAGATATCCTAGACCAAACACGTAGCTAAGCGTCTAAATAACCGTAGACAAATTATGGATCCCATTACACTGTCACTATAAAGTTGTCCAGTCCCCTTACTGACAAGTTGTGATGCGGATTTCAGTAACAAATAAGGAAATTAAATATCTGTAATCAACGATGAACTAATCATAGATAAGTGATATAATAGACGGTTGTTAGCCAACGCTATTATAAGAATATTACTTATAGAACAATGTTACGAGTTTAATTTTATGCAATTCCTACTGCATACATACTTAGGGCTTGATGATAAGTGTTTTTTATTATTGTTATGTCATCCGAGTTTCAAAGGAAAACTCTGGGAGGTTTTGTGTTTACCTATCTCGCGACAAGCATCATACACTAACCGATTCCAACTGTCTCTTTATCGCTGGTCTGATCACAGCGCAATGTTTAACGCATCAAGAATCTCGAGATAGAGTTGGGGAACCTGCCAAATTTATGTATTTTCTTTCTTCCAAAGTTCTATACTGCTGAAGCCTCTACACGGGGTCGTTATCGACATCGATAAACTCATTGAATGCTCGTAACAGCGATATATAGCAAATCGCGATGTAGTAGTGACGTTTATCTACGTAGACAACGGACCCGTCTAGCGGCAGCTGGAGTATAAAGTTGTTGCAAAAAGGAAAAAATAAGTCAAAATAAATCAAAATGTCAAAATAGGCTTAGATATAACATGCTGTACACTTGTGTTTCGGCTAAGTGTACCCTTTTAGCAACACCCTGTAGATTAGCACAAGACTCACCACTCGTGGTGGTTGTCGACGAAGGCGGACATGGGGCTGACGTGCACGGTGTACGTGTCGTTGGCCGAGTACTCGAACAGCCCGTAGTACGGGTTGAACAGCTCCCGGGACAGCAGGAAGAAGAACTCTCTGGAATGGTACAAACATAGTTTGGGTCAGACTTAAATATTCAATTCTAATGGTATTTTTTTTATCGACGTTAAAAAAAGGAGGAGGTTCTGATTTTTTTTTTTAAATAACATGTGATGCTACTTCTGTATACGGGTCTATCAAATACCAAATAGTACCAATTGATATTGATATGAGCTGGACATAAGAGAGAGATCTGACATAGGTACCTAGGCTGCTATTTATTCTGGAACTTTCATAGGAAACAGACGTTATGTTTCTTTTTCAAAGTCAAAGTGACGCTAGTGGCCAAAAGCTAGGTGAACCAAAAACTCATGAAGAAATCGCATAAGACGCTTTACGGCTAACCAACTTGCTGGGTCCGCCGTAGTCGAGCCCCTCCTCGCCGTCCCACAGCACGCACAGCTTGCCCTTCTGCAGCTCCTTCTTGCTGCACGACATGATGCTGTGTACCTGAATAGCTAGTGTCTACATACACTGCCTGATCCCTACCTACTACTGTGGCAGACTCCTAGCCACACAACCGACATATGGCACCAGTAGCGCAATACCCAGAACATGTATGGAATCGAAGCAATTTACTATGAAATCCTACATCGCGGTATCAAAGTTTCACACCAACCTGCTGGGTCCGCCGTAGTCGAGCCCCTCCTCGCCGTCCCACAGCACGCACAGCTTGCCCTTCTGCAGCTCCTTCTTGCTGCACGACATGATGCGGCGGAACGCGTCCTCTAGGAGATGCTCGCGACGGATGTGCAGTCTGGAAGAAACGGGGGAGGTTAGTGGGTTTAGTTGATGGAGAAGGTTGGGCCTTGGAGAAAGTTGGTGTGGGTTTGATTGGGGGAACATAGGAGGGCAAGAAGAAGAGAGCTATATTACTCGTCTGGTTGAGTGATGTTTAGGCTCAACGAGCTATTAAGCATAGAATGTATTTTCAGGATAGCCATCCCCGGGGGATAGATTGTGACATTGGAACTGTGGAAAGCTTAATTTCCGGATCTTAGCGGATCCTGGTTATCAGTGTATCTCCTATCACCATCTAATGAGGGTATATCACTGAAGCTCGTAAATTTTCTGACCAGATAAACATAACCTCAAATTAATACCTTTATTTTATAAAATCATGAATCCTTCTAGCATTCACGTAGTAATTAAGCAAGTTCATAACATAAAATATACAATACAGGGTGTCCCGATAATAATCAAACCACATTATGACTTGTGGGACACCTTGAATGATGTTGCCCAAAAGTCTCTACAATACTCACTTGAGCTTCCCCGGCCCCTGCCCGTAGCCCTTGCTCTCGAGCTTCCTGTAGAACGCGCGCAGCTTGGCCTCGAAGTCCCGGCGCTGGGGGGCGGGGGCGCGGGTGCTGCGCGCGGGGGCGGGGCTGGCGGCCGGCGACTGCGGGCCCCCGATGGCGGGCGCGGGCGCCGCCGCCGGCACGTAGCTCATGATCTCCTGCTCGAACAGGCTGGGGGAGAACGGGTGGGTTGTTAGCTGGCGTGTTATTATCATATACATATATTGTTTAAAGTACTTAGAGGCGCCGGCGAGGAGAAAAGCCCATATATTTTTTAAAGTAGAGTCGTCGGCGATGAGGCAGGCCGAGACGGAGATGGCGGGTCGACATGGATCAATTCAGCATTGATTGGGCTGAAGTAGCCCAGCACCGGGAAAACAGCTAGCCAGGTAAAATACGTATTTCAAAGAAGAAATTCCATAAGAGCGTGAAGTTACAAAAATAAAATGATTAAAACAAGAAGGGTAATTAGTTATCATCGTGGTCTGTAATTAAGTCCTCCTAAATAACCTTGTCCGTATCCAAGTTACTGCGTTGTGTGAAAGTCGGACTCCTTCAAATGTTTACTAGAGCGTGGCACCACATCGAAAACTACACCCACACCTTGTGAATCCGACTAATTGATGCTTCGTTTTTGTAAACCAAAAATTACAGAACAACGCCAACAGATATAAATGGGCAGATTTATTAAATTGGACAGGTGTAACTCAATTAAATTCTTATCGTTTTCTTTCCATCTAAACTTGGCCGTTATTTATTTCAGTGTGTTGAATATTATCCATAAAAATGATCGTACACACATCGAGCCCGGAGCTTTCCTATTTCCCGTAATATAATATCAGGCTACATGACCGCTTGGAGCAATGAACCGTGGTAGATTATATCCAAAAAGTCGAGCGGGCAAGGCCGCGGCTCAGAGACAACCGGGGCTCCTCTAGGCTAGTTCCATAATCGATTTGGGAGCCCGACCCGGTGTTTTAAGGCGGCCCCGCCCCCCCTCGTGATCGAGATTAGGTAATTAGTGTAATTTCATTTGAATGCGGTGAAATATACGCCAAAGACACGGTGCGTGCGTCGATCGACGCGTGAGATACCAGATGGGACAGATAGCGCTGCGGCCGCTGTCACTGCCCACTGTCGCTGCCGCGGAGACAAATAGCAACCAGCATACGATACCGCCGACACAGAATTTGCCCGTAACTAGGGCATCTACGCTTCTCCGAAACCTAAAGTAAACACGGCACGGTACAGAGATCACGTTCGCGAACCATTTTGAGCCCTTTTCGAGTAGACCTTCGAGTGTAATGACCACCCGGTCAATAATAACATTAATAAATCTAATACGACTCGTTATTATGTAAATGATTAGGCGCGTGCGGTTATTCAATGACAGCGTTGATTGCAATGCATTGTTTGGCTCGACTGTCAAGTAGTTGGAACGGCCAAAGGCTTCACACAAATTGAGGAAATATTTAGTGGCTTGCGCGTGCGCAAGGCCGTCTCCCGGCCGGCGATGGGAACGACCTGAAATTATGCCGGTATCCGAATAGAATATTACCTGTTGGATCACGATCCGATTGAAACTCTAACGCGCGATTGTGGGCAGGTACCTACGAACTCTTTGTATTGTATCTTTGTTGTGTTTCGATAAGGAATCTGTGGAGCGTCTTCATAAGCGATTACGGGTATAAATGCCGGGTGTGTGGATGCGTCGGAGGGCCGGCCAGTGGGCACCTTCCAATTCTATCGTGTAATGACCGTGTGGCATGTCCCTGGAGCGTCCGGGGCGGCGCACGCGGCGGCTATCAGCGAGGTGCGTGACCGCGGCACACCTGCGCGGCGGCGGCGGCGGCGGCGGCGTGTGCGCGCCCCGGGCTATGTGCCCCCATTGTGTATCTGTGATTTTGGACGCTCGATAACCACGCGGCGACCACTCTTCCTACATCTGCGCTGAGCTCAGCACGTACATCATAAAACGAACAAGCTCGAAATAATCAATAACTCGATAGATCCATGGCATTGATCGATTCGATATCAGAATACGAAATGAGGGAGTAGAGCAGATATAATCTCGGTTTATTTAGTGCAGTGATATAACGCTTATCACATTGTCAATGATTAGGTGTACAAACGAGCGGAGGCGATAAGCTCGCTTTCTCCATAACTCATCATGATTTATGGTGAAGCTGGAGAGCGCTGAGGGCGCGCGCCGCCGCGATATATCTCCGCTCCTGATGACGGAGCCCGAGACATTCGAAATCAACTACGAAACGACGGGTAAAAAAAAGAATAATATAAATCGACTCTACATCCAACATTTCTTGTCGATGTTTAAAGTTGCACCTGTACTAGAGAATCAATAAATACAGGAGATACGATACGTAAGCTGGGTACGAGCAAATAAATTCTGTCCTTTTTATTAAAATTGGGATTGGAGCCTCGAAAAATATCAGATTACATCCTCGAATAGACATACTACCGACCGGCAAGCACGTATATAAATAATACAATACATCTGGTATTAAAACCGAAAACTGAAACATATTTACTAACGGCATTGGTTGATTGGTAGATGACCTTAGAGAAAATGAGTTCTGATACGTGTCTAATATATTTTTTTTTGTAATTTGCTTCCTATGATGAATGGTGCCATTAGGGGCAGGCAGAAACAAAGGTTGTGTTTTTTGGCCATTAACCATTTATGACCTGCAGCGCTGGAGTGTTTTAAGTGCCTGCTGGGCCGTTTAGACAACTTAGCTGCATAATTTTTATATGTTCATATTAAGTTACCTTCACCATCTATCTTTCTGACGGCAAAGTGAGAATTGGCATGTAGAGCATGAAGGAGCATAATAAAACAATTATCTTATTAGAAAAGAATAACAAAAGTAAAGTAATGGACGTAGATATATTCAGCCACGTTAATTTTAGCGGACTGTGCGGAGTGTCACTAATCGTCCAAGGCTTGTTTAAATACTGCCAAATCGTGTAAAACCGTTGATAATTTGAGTATCGTTTGCATTAAATTACGACTGTCGCCATAAAGTTAACTTTGTAAATATTGGTTGGCATTGCACTTGTTTAGGGCATAATAACTGTTGGTTAACCGACGCCATAAAAGCATAGTGGTTGCCAACATTGAAATAAAGTCGTAAAAACTTTGCAAATTGCCTTTTGAGTATTAGACAGTAACCTGTTAAAAAACTGTCAGTTTACGAGTTAAAAGTAATGATAGTTTTATGGTCTATAGTAAACAAGTTTAATCTTGAGGAAAAAATTAAACTAAAAATTATGAAGTTTATTTATCTGTCTGTTAGTTTATTCACGTCATCGTCATCGAAACAGCTAGCTCAGCATCTAACTCCGGTGTGGTGGTGCGAACATCTGGGAGGATGGAGAGTAATCATTATATCAGAAAGCTCACGGAAAAAGGATAAGAAGTATCTTATTATTATTAAAAAATATATAATTATGCATAAAAATAATTCAGCACCCAATTAATTCACAAAATCCTCTTAAATAACATTAAAAACGAAATTTCATTCATGCCTAATAGGCGTGATATAATTATAGATAGACCTTGCAAATTAATTTCATTTTAATTTAAGCAAAAAAGAGAAACAAAATGGTATTTTTTGTAAGATATCGATCAGTCTATAATGTTTTTATCGTTAGTTTCTGTAAAGCCATCTATTATTTTTTTCTTAATAATATTATAAAAATTGGATTAGTTAGGTTTATTCAGCTTTTTCAGCAGGCTAGCGAGCTTATTTATTATGTTTGTCATATATATCGCTTTAAGTGACAAGACCGTCATTTTATGTTAGGGCTGATTTTCCAATAGTCAGATAAAAGTTATCTGAGGAATAATTCTGATGCTGTCGCATGTGGAGTTTGGTATTAGACAGTGACAGCAACAATTTTATTCCTCAGATAGCATATATCTGACAATTGAAAAATCAGCCATTAGTGAGGTTTGTGAACAAATAAAGAATACATAGCTGTTCTTTAAATAATATTTGAATTCAGATCCAGCCATGCCCTATCATCAAACATAAACAAATTAGGATATTGCGAAGTGTTTGTTTCCTATACGAATTATACGCGATGCGCGCAGGGCAATGGCAACACATTATGTGGCTATTTAAATATTGTACTCGTTCATACCGGCGCCTGCGCAACAATCGGTGCATCCTTGTACAATATGAGCGTTACGATAATCATCTTTTAAGTACACCTAATTGATTTTATGAAATGTGAATAAGACGATATGATAGGGTTTCATGTGCGAATTTTGAAACATTAGGTATTTGTCTGAAACCATAAAAAAATTAATAAACAATAAAAAACCTCTGAATTTAAAATCGATTCAGTGGATCCAGAGTTTTGAACTAACCAATATAAACATTTGGAATTAAATTGTACTTCAATTTTACTTTCGTACAATCAACAACATCCAGCAGTTAAACCACTTCCGCAAGTTCACAGTTCTACGTCCCCTGTACTTGACCTCATTTTAGCATAAAAACGTTAATTATAAATAAATAATAATAATAAATAAATATTTTTTATTCCAAAAAAGCTTATCTAATTACAAATTACATCTGTGCCTGAACTAGGCCAGAGACCTGTACATCAGGCATCAGCGCTCCTCCAATAGAATATAATAATAAAGCTGTGCAAATTCAAGTAGGTACTCAATATGATTAAAATTAATTTAAAATAAAATTAATTAACTTAAAAATAAAATTAATTATAACTTAAAAATAAATAAATTAAATGAAAGAATCATACAAACTTTACATCAAATAAAGCTAGCTAGATCAATCTAAAAATTAATGGTGGCTAGAAGTTTAATGGCTTGGGAATTTGTACCCAAGGGACAAAATATTTGTATTTAGTAATAAACAGTTTTAAAGTTTACATTTATGTATACTATGTTCTCATAATAAAAGTTAGGTAGCAATCATTAACAAATGTTCAGTATCCTCATAATTAAGTTTTTGTAGGTATTTTAACATAACATTTTTACACTCATATTGGTTCAACAGGTGAAGTTTATTTAATTTATTCAATTTATTGTATAAGTATGGTCCAACAAAGCAGAAAAAGTTACGTACGAAGGCATGTTTATACGTGATTGTCTTACAAACTTTGTAATTCCTTCTGAAATGTTTGTTAGTGTCAAGACAGTCCAGTACAAGTTTATGCTGCTTCAGTACAGTGTGATATATAAACAGCTGACGAACTGTTAGAACTTCGCAATCTTGGTATAACCTTTCAGTGGGATAAAGTATGCGGCGGAAAGTAGCTACTTTAAGAACAGCTCTTTGGGCCCGTTCTAGAATAACAAGGGTAGTCTTTGGAGCTCCGCCCCACGAGGTAATACAATAGATAAGTACTGATTGACAGAGAGCTATGTATATTTGCTTTAGTAAGTAGGGATCTAGGATATGTCTTAGTTTTTTAAAGATAAAAATGAGCTTTCTCACTCTTGCGGACGTCAGTTGAATATGGTCTTTGAAATTCAAGTTCTGATCAATCATGATGCCTAGATATTTTATTTTATTAGACCTGGAGATGTCATCGCAAGAACATGAATCACGATGCCCGCAAGTGTGGTAAGTAATTTTAAACTGTGAGGATGGTTGACTAGAATTACGTATTGAAAAAGAGATATATGTCGTTTTACTTTTATTAAGAGTAAGCAGATGTTGTCGCAGCCATAGTGTTACCTGGTTAAAACCACTTTGGGCATGTTTGAAAGTTTCCTCCCACGAATTTGTAGAGAAAAGGAGTACGGTATCATCCGCATAAGATATGATTTTACCATGGGGCAGACTAAGACTGAGGAGATCGTTAATATAAATGATGAAAAGGATAGGTCCCAAAATACTGCCCTGTGGTACACCATATCTTACAGGTAGGTCACAACTAGTGTAATGGTCAATCTGCACACTCTGATATCTTTCAGTTAAGTAATCCTCGAACAGCTTTAGCTGATGTCCTCGGATCCCAATATTGTGGAGTTTATTTAAGAGTATTGGCACAGAGACCGTGTCGAAGGCTTTAGCTAGGTCTAAGAAAATCCCCAGAGTTTTTTGCCCTTTGTCCAGATTACCAACCACATAATCTGTCAGTTCGTGTACAGAACCATCAGTGGATTTACCAGACCTAAATCCAAATTGGCAGTTTGAAAGTAGCTTATTTTTTTCTAAATAGTTGATAAGCCGGACATTAACAATTCGCTCTAGTAATTTAGATATGGATGGCAAAATGGAAATCGGTCTGTAATTTTCGACACGGTCTCTGTCACCAGATTTGTGAATGGGATGTACTATAGATTTTTTCAGATAAGTTGGAAAACATCCCTTACTAAGACAGATTTGAAATATATATGTCAACGGTGGTACAAGAACATGTCTAAGCTGTTTGAGTATATTGTTGGAGATGTTATCCCACCCAACGGCACATTTATTTTTGAGGCCTATTATCATCCTTTCCACCTCCTCCTCATCAGTATCTAAAAGTGCAAAGTATCAAATTAACGCATATCATCGCCACAGAGTACGAATATATGTATAGCTACATACATACATGTTACATGAACATGGCATATGCACCGGAAGCGGTGCCCGGAAATCCCCCCTCCTGCAGGGACAATGGTCGATCCGATGAACCCTGACCCCCCACTTAACAAGCACTTTCATTACGCAACTAAAGCTTTTTTAATTGCGCCTACGCCTGTGTTGGACTGGTGTTCAACGGGACATGAGCGGCTGTGTGTTTTGTATAAGCTAGGTAGTTTTAAAGACCGCGCGAACCTACATAAACAAAAATAACGTCTTTACAATGCCAATAAAATCTATGTCCTCAATCTATAAAAATTAAGGTTAGTGTCTCAAGATTATCCCTAATCTTTAGACGGTCAATACGATTACACAAATAAAATCAAAGATAAAACGAAAAAGAACAGATAATTGATATAGATTCGACATCGCTCCAGATATGACAACGGAAACTGGTGCGATGACCGCACACTCCCTCTATGTTTACAATTCAATAAAATCGAACAAATAATGGCACAGATAAAACAAATGTGTAGATACGACAATAAAATAGATAGCGAGCTGTTAGCCCGAGAGCTTTGTACTTAATTTCGCGTTTTATTTCTCTCTCCCACCGCAACACGATAAAACGATTGGCCTTTTTTCAAGTTCATTACAAGAGAAATTAGCTACGGAGGTTAAATTGATTGTGTAAATGGTCTAATACTTCAGAGCCGATTAGACTTGATTTAGAGCAATATTTTAAATCTGAATTTAAGAAGACAGAGAAAATATAAATTAAGAAAGAATAAAAAAATATCTATGTGAAAATGATGTTAATAAACCACCTGTCCAAGTCTGTTTCAAATTGCAGCGTTATCGACTACAGGCTGTATCTCCGAGTCAATTATTCCTCTCCTACGGCCGCGTCAACGCCCCTAAACACAAATTATTTCAATTTGAAACCACCACCATGACATGGAACGGCAATCAAAGATGGTGTAATTACAGACAGTTTTTTTTTCCAGATCGCCCGACCGGTGCTAGTTCCAGCTATTATGTCCAAGAACTGGATCCTGTCGTCCACCTTGGACACGCAAGGTTGTCATAGTCGAACAATCGGGCGGGCCCGGGACGAACAAACTAGTATGTCAGGAGCAAAAACCTGGTTTATGCAGAGTAACTGGTAGGTATGCCGCGGCGTGAACAGTTGAACACCGCCATTTGTATGATGCTGATGGGCTAGCGGGACCTATTATCATGGCCCGTTTTTTTCTGCTGTTCATATTTATTGCACGCTCAGTCTAAAAATATAAAAACAACTGAGTTTATTTACCTTGCAGGCGTAGTGTGGCATTTATATGCTTTTGATTTTTGTTTATTGATTGCGTGTAAATTAATTAATTGTACTTATGAGTCTCATGACTAAGCACACATAGTTACATACTTTCTGATATAGATACGTTATTTAAATCTTAGCAAAATGCGAAGACCTGTACAGAAAGGCACCGACATGATAATCTTTTCGAAACGAAGCGATAGAAAACATTAAGATTATACCGGCAATGATGTTTTTTGTAGCGTAAAATATAGGTTTTAAAAGTTGTTTTGTAATACACATCCAATATTAGACATCATTGGGCATAAAACACCGATTCTCCACACGTACTATAATCCGTAGCATCGTGTTTGTCTAAACTTGACGGACAAGACACCAAGCCACAGATTATTCACCTTTATCCTAAAGGGATTCGGTATAAAATCCTGTGGTTGTATGGTCGGTCTGATTTTCAAATATCGAATCATAATAGCTTAGCCTATCTCGTAGAAGAGACGTTCCCATATCAAACGTTCTTACGATCGTTAACTTTTACGGCATTTTGATTGGAGCTGTGACTAACTGTATGGAAGCACGAATGTCCAAAAAAGCCTGGATATTTAAAACGGAAATAAAATTTAAAGACTTGTGTTATTTGTTGGTTAACGCTTCTTGGGATGGAGCATAATAAGTTGCACCATTAGGTACTTCTATGAAGAAAACATTGCGCAGACTAATAGGCATATTAAAGACTTCATACTCTACTTCTTTAATAAGTTGAATCTTTAGAAATAATATGGTAATTATATGTTCGGTTTAAAATAAACTATGTATAACAAAACTAACTTAACTTTATGAGACTCCTGGAATTTTTCTTATCGGTATAAGTAAATGACGTGACGTGAATAGTTATTAATTTGGTTATAACAAAATTTGATATAGTATAAAAGTTATCAATCATGAATAATTTATAGATTTAACACTGATAGACATACGATACGGTATCGGTATCATATGCACACGTTATAAATCCGCAACTTTTCAGTCCAGGATTAAAAATAGAGAAATTACGAGGTACTTTAGAAAATACCAACAACACTTTCGTTGAAAGACGAAACATAAAAATACAATTTACTTCACAAATCGTTAGGGCGCATTCACACGGGATACGTCTTTGACGATTCGGTATAAAACACGATTCGCCTTGACGGATAGATGTTCACATTGAATACGGAATCGTGTTTTTTCACGATTCGATTGAAATTTTATATTTGAAAATTAGAATCGTCATTCTAATTACCGTAGTGACCGACGTATCCGTCTACGTCTTTTTTCACGATTCGTGAAGCGTGTGAACATGGGTATATAAAAAGCATTGCTCCCGTCAAAAAAAATAACGAATCGTGAAAAAACACGATTCGTGAAAAATCACGATTCGTCTTCGTGTGAATGAGCTCTTACGGTGACAATAAAAACCTCGTCTATGTAAAGGACACCGCAAGGCTGTTCGGGCGACAACCTAAGCCTCTCTTTTACTTCTTTATAATTGCCGCGTTTCACTAACGCTTGGCTGGAGGTAGAGGAGCCCAAGATTTAGTGCCGACAGGAAGGGCTTTGTTAAACGCTGACACTGGGATTATAGCTCGTAAAATTTCATTGATTTAGCCCACAATTAAAAAGGCATTTTCTTTGTTTTGGAAAAAATCATTGAACATGCGTTAATATACAGCGTATCGAAAGACAATCTTACGTTTAATTGGAAAACTGCAATTGCAGTTTCAATAGTAGATTAGATGCATCTACTATGCCATCTATTTCCATTACACGTTTTGTAAAGGCGCAATTTATTATGCTTGCTATTATCACTTATCAGGTAATAGGAGGAGTGATCAACATTTGTCGCAATCCACAATAGGAACTCATGGCACTTTCACTATGGCGGCTGGCTGGCGAGAATTTCCGTTAAATTAGATACTGCTGCACCGGCCGGGCCTATTCAGGGTTGTTTATAAACAACACAATCTAAGGATTAAGATTAAACTTATCCCATGGTTAAATAACTAACAAAACTTTTTAAGCCCATACAAAACTCGCGTGAAAAGCTTGTCCATTAATAATTTACCGTAAGTTGCTACAGCTACAGCCAATTTTAGGAAAATAATTACGTAATTTACAAGATCATGTCCAACTACAAGATTTAGTTTTTAAAATAATTCGGGGAATCTCCATACTTATCATTTTAAATCATTGACCCACAATCAATATTATCTATACTGTCATTATCGGCTATCAGTGAATAGACAGGTACGCATAATCTTAGATGTAAGAAATATTATCTGCTCGTTTTACAAAAGTATTATGAACATATTATTATAAATTTTGACGATTAAAACCTGTAAAAAATATGGACCCTGATGGACCTCATCTCAATAGACCTGCAATAGCAGGGTCTACATTAAAATCGTATTAAATACTGCCCTAAAAATATGGAGGACCATAGACAACAGAATAAGGCGTTGGGCCCACCTGGTGTTGGCCAACCCTTGCTATCTCATTGAAGAAAATCTTGGCTTAACGGTTGTGTGACGTCATCATAATTGCATGTCCCGAAGCACTACCTCTACATTATAACTAGACCATTATTATAGATTTAGCTACAACAGCAATTCATCTCTTTGGACCTTATTACGAGGGTGTATGGGTGGTATTGAATGAGTTGTCTGAAAACATGTCTCAGACCCTGTTATTATGGGAATGACAATATTGAGAGATATCCTGCTAAACTGCCGCCTAGAGGTGCTTGTAAGAAATATTGTTATGAGACTGTTGGATATTTCACTTTCAAAATAGTTGAACCAATATTGCTCATACAAATTGTAGGATACTTTTAGAATATTGTTAGTCAGTAAAATGGGGTTCCGCTCATCTGGCATAATCTTTATTGACCAAAACTCATTTCGCATAACTCGTATGGTCTAAACTTTTTTGGCCGAACCATCACTTTGCCAAGACTTATGTGGCATAAGGCTCGTTTCGTCTAAAACTCTTTAGGCACAATCTTTAAACACCTAAGTTTCGTTTGCTCAAATTTATGTTCGTCAATACCTATGTATAATCTTGTTTCTCCTAATGTTATCTTAATAAATAATATATTAAGTATGTAGTAAATGTACAAATTGTGGTATTTTTCTCCTATATCCCGAAAATCACGATATTGTATGATCAAAAAATCGAAAGTTAACGACCAATATAATTATTACAAACCCCATGAGATCGAAACCTAAAAATAGGTGCGACGACGAGCAAAGCGAGGAGGAGCGTGTTAGGTGCACATGTTTATCAAAACCAAAGCGGAGCGCAGCGAAGCGGAGCGGAGCGTTTTCCAAACAGCGGAAACAAACAAGGCACCAGTTTGCGCTATGTAGGGAGACGCTCCGTCAAAGTTAACGCCAAAAGAATATTATTACTTTGTATAAACCTATGCCATAGCATTATTAGGCTATTCAAGATTTGGCCATACCATTATTAGGCTAAACAATGTTATGCGAAATAACTTTTTACTAAACGAGATTTATGCCATATGATTTTCGGCGTAACGAGACTTTGACCAAACGTTACTATGCAATACGAGATTAGGCAAAAAAATCTTATGCCAAAAAAGGTAGAACCAGTAAAATGACGTAGATAGTTTGAATGGCTTTGAATCCAAACAAATCGCGGGTAATCATAATTATCTCACTTGAAATGATGGCAAGATCAGAGAAACCTTAAATTATAGGATATGGAATGTTCACGGATGAAGCATTCCATAAAAACAGGCAAAAAAATTGTAAACCCTTTGAACATATAGATATTTTATGCAGAAAATTATAATTATAACACCATTTGAAGTATGTATTTGGTTTTTAGGTCATAATATGTACCTACTTACATGTTTTGGTAAAGATAATAATATGCTGGTATCCTTAAATTCATAATTAAGTAGCTGAATCGTGATAATTATAAATGATAACTTGATAAGATACTATAAATCAAAATTCAAGTCTTAACATAAAATTTAACCTAATTACTAACATATACCTACGGCAAAAAAAAAAACTCACGTGTAATTAAGACAACAAATAATAATTTACAACGTTCAAGATCAAAATCGTCTATTAGTTCTAGTTCGTGGGCAAACAAAACATACATTTACTAACGAGCTAGGGACAAACCCTGTAATCAAATTTGACTATTATTCCTTTCTTACTATGAAGTCGCATGGGTCTTTTCAAGGATGACAAAAGGAACTCTGTTTAGTCATTTGACAAAAGCAACTGCTCACAATACATGGACATTAAGCTCCGCCTAATTGCCATGAGATCTACGAAACGGTAACATAACAATTCGCAAATTTGGAACAAACAAGACAAAAGGGAAAGCGAAAGAATAAGCTATTTTGCGACTGTGTGAAGATGTTAATTGGAGTTAGAAACGACAGATGTCATACTTTTAAAGTAAATGTGTGATGTCGTAATTTTGGCATAACACATAATTTTGAAAACAGGAAGCGTGGTTGGACGATGTAGACATGTAGCAGGGTATTCAACAGTGAGGGAACCACCGGCGTGCGAATAGGAGCAAGTTGCGCAAGCGCACGCACGGCGGCGAAGACGTCGAGAGGGACCAACTTGAATTAGGATCACGTACTATATTTAGATCAAAAGATTGTGCTGTCATTTTGATTAGTTGAAGGATAGGATATTTATTTAATTTGAATTTAAATAAATCTTGTCTTCTCTTTCTGTTTCGATAAAAAGTTGAAAGTGTGTTTGATTTCGAGAATAAATAACTTACAGACTGAATACGACGCCGAAGGTCTTGGAGATGACGCCCATGGTCTTCTTCCACCCCTTGACGAGCTGGCGGCGGCGCGCGCCCCGGCCGGCGCCCGCGCGCGCGCCCAGCTCCACGTACGAACTAATCTTGACGGCAAACACTGACTGGTCCATCACCGCCGACTACTACACATGGGGTTGACTACCACTGGTATAAAATTCCATACTTCGATGCACATCACTTGGTAAAATCCTTTGGAGACGACGTCGATCAGCAGCGCATCCTCCGCCCCCGACTGCCGGTTGGGGACCGCCTCATTACAATACAATCGTACACTCCCCGACGACTTATTCGATTGTCTGATTTGAATAGGAGCGTGGTGCGTGGTCGCGTGAGACGAGCGGTCGGTCGGCGGGCGGCGTGCGGTCGCTGCGGGCGCGCGGGCTGCACTGAGCGAGGGGCGTAGCGCCGTAGCTGGCTACGGGGGTGCCGTAAGCTCGGCTCCGGCGACGGCGACACTGACTCAGACACCTCGTTTGTCTCTCCACGCACTCTGCTCGCGGCGCTGTCTCCGCTGGACCGGGCTCTGCACACAATATGCGGAAGACGCCCGCAGCCGGCACGCGACCATTACAACCAATTATCAGTGGACCAGCTCGCATTTCTCCGGTCGCCGGTGGCCGTGGCAGTGACCGGCCGCGTCGGCCCGCGGGCTCCCTCCATCACGTGTCACTAGACGACTCCTCACACGCATGTTTAACTATCGAAATTAAACCTAGTCGGTCGATACCAATGCCAGGTTATATTTAGCTGATGCATAAGTAAGTGAAATCAGCAAAGGTCGTGTGAAATGGCAAACGATCGCGATCTGATGTCACAGTGAGATCACTGACCTGACTCATAGTATCGGCTTATATCGCTCAATGAGTTGTGGTTAATGGAAAATTGCATGCATAAGTAAACAAACCCTTTTCCGGATTCGCAGTTTTTCCAATGTAGAGATTGTGGCTTTTTCCAAGTGTTTATTATGCAATTAAATGTTTACGTCGAATATCATTAGAGACCAGTCACAGAGATTGGTGCAGATGAGAATGCTACAATGGACGCTGCACGCTCGACCTCAGACTCGCGTTGCGTGCGCGCAGCCTGACTTGAGTACTCAATCTTATTTACCAGTTTTGTACTTGGCAAATTGTATGTAAATCGTTGCAATATTGTATTAAATTGCTTCACTAACTATTCAGTTATACCCTGGCACTGGGCTGGCAGATAGTTTTGCAGTTTCTTTTAAATATACTTGCAAGTTTAAAAAAACATATAAACAATTTTGAAATCATATGACAATGATTTACATCACATATAGCGTAAACAAATCCAACTAGCTAAAAAAATGCAAATAAAATAAGGGCTTTGCAAGATACCATCTTTCCTACATATAAATAAACACCTGAAATGTTCCATTTCACGAGAATCACTTTGCATGCACGCATTGAATATAAACTGAACACGTGTGTTCTAATGGCTATTCAATACTAAACATTAGCACCAAGCAATAAGGTTGTTTTAACATAGATGATCACACAAGTCGTATCTTTGACCTATATCTGTTACCCACATCTTTATCCCATCTACTATTTATTTATGATCATGATCACACCCCACTGGCTTGGGATTTTTATGCAAATTCTAAAACGGAGGTACCAGAAAGACCCACACCAAGTGAAGTGATCTCCATTCGATTACACAACGGATATCACCCTAAATATAACATTCTTAAGAACTTTATAAAGTCAAAGTGTGTCTCTTAATAAGACTTCCACTCAAAAATATTTAGATAATTTGCTTCCTCCGAATCGGCTAAAATTGCTTGAAAGGTTGGGTGTGAGAGTAGATTAAGTAGTCATTAGTAATTTACCTTAAATACAAATGCACAATATAAAAAAAAGTAAATAACAAAGTAAACTAAACATCGTTGCTGTTGCTACAAACGTATTAATGAGCTCAACCACTTAAAAAAACAATACAGACAAAATAAATTGTATGACCAGCATTAGCGATAACTTAATGACCAACGAAATAATAGCAAAACTAGCCAGTGTCCGCAATGGATACGCTAATAGCGTACGAAATTTAAAAACTATTATTATGTATTTTTCAGAATTTCAGGTTGACATGTGAGCGACAACACAATCGAGTTGTTGTGATTTTTCCTACGTGTTCGCATTAAATGGCTGTCGCTTTGGACACTCAGGCCACTCAGGAAATATCGTTCGGACTACAGAACTACGAATAATGTGCTGCGAATCCATTGTAGGCCTCAAATTACTGCAAAAAGTTCCATGCTAGTTATAATCAGGAATATCATGGTTAAACACAAGCAAATTTTGTTTAGTATCGTTTTATGCAGATATGCAATTGTAATTAGTGTTCGTTAAAATATACAATGCATTGATAGCATTTTTATTATTTTATTTCGAGGTGTTGTGTTAACGGATTAATAACACATTTAATACGGATATCACTGTAGATTACACCAAAACCCCTCCATTTCTGGACGCCTAAGTCAAACAGGGGACTAAGGACTAAACAAAACAGGCCTGCCTGTGGGTTAGCGTGTACACTTTCATTACTGAAATCCATTAGTATCTACCGTACTTAGACTAATTATTGTCATCATACGGCAGCTAGTTGAGTATCTGATACCAGTGATTTGGTCGATAATTACAAACATAGTAGGTACCTAATTGCAACCTTGTGGGCACAAAACTTATAACAGCTTTGACCTACATCATTTATCAAGTAATGTTTATAATTTAGCCTTTAGCTGGTAAATAAGAATACATGTTATACCTACTTACCACCTAATTATGTAGGTGGTAAATAGATCACCATGATGATGGAAGAAGGTTTTTAAAAGGGTGCAAAACATTGAATGTTATTTTAATTCTCTATAGCATTTTTCATACAAGCTTCATGCAATGTAACTTTTTATAACTTCAAGCCTTAAAACATCAAGTTTAAGAAAATATACTTTACTCAGAGAAGAATAAAACGTGAACAAAAATTTTTTCCGTTGCTAGTTATTACAAAATAGAATTGTATATGTTCACAAGAGCATATTAAATAAATGGACACGGAAAACCACGTAGTTTCAATACAATATGTTTTATGAATACATTTCCCTGAAAAATATTACAGTACCTACTTTAATTGTAACAAATTATATTATTTGCATAAGTATAAAATTTCCGTTACTGTGTATACTTTTTTTTCGAAAACTAATAAAGTGTGCCACATCAAACATTGAGGTGCAATTTCAATAAAAAGCACTTAGCAAAAAAGTATCCTATCTAGTTCAGACAAACAACAATTACCTACCAAATAATACGATGAACATACATCTACATAAGAAAATAAGTAATTGATGAGCCCAACACGATTATTCCTAGCCAACTTGATTGCAGTTAACTACGCGGCGTACCGAAGTGTACATCCTTGTTAAAGCTGCTAATACACTCATACATTTTCATCATTGAATATTTAAACAGTGTCTGCGAACTTCACATTATATGGGTTTTTCGTGGAAATGGTGTATTTTCATTGCTTTTCTACCGACACTAATAGAATGGAACAAAAATGTTTAATTAATCATCGACTTTTAACTGATAACCTACTATTTACGTAGATACCCTTTTGGAGATTTAATTTTGAAAACTGCTTTTGCATTACAGGTAAGCAGATGATTAGTTTGAGGTACATATATGTATAAGTTAAATAATAGCACATGCAGTAGGCAGGTACCACTGTTGCATTAGCGATTTTTGCATATGATCGGATCAGTCTGTGAGAAGCCTAAGTAAGTTAGTCATCAAGCAATGGAGGACATTAGATTCAATTTCCACATCGCCATTAATTTAGACTTATACGGGCTTTATTGTACGGGGTGTTGGCAGGTTTATGGCTTTTTATCTTAGCGAAACTAATAAGTGGGACAAATTGTCCTCGAAAGTATATCATAAACTTGATAAATACGCAATGGCATTATGATAGAGGTAGGTAAGAATTTATGACTCGAATTATTGCAACAAAATTCCGTTACAGTTAAAATTGGCACAGTTATCTACCCCCGTTCATTTTTTCGCGATACCATGTGGGCAACATACAGTACATGCATAAAACATATTTTATGTTACAATGGCGTGCAATTACATAGTACCCTTAGCCTTAATGTGCAGCTGACCGTGATTATCAGCCGAATCGTCCAAACGCACTCTACTTCTGTAGTGGCAACCTTTAGAATGGTCGAAGTTGCTTATAAATATTAAATGTAGATTATTCAGAGCTGTTCGGGAGACTATCACTAGCCCGGGGCCTACATTCAACTACAAACTACCTACTCTACTGTCGGCTACATAATAGAAGTAAGTTCTGTAAATTTCATTACATTACCTTAGTAGGGTTTTTTTTTAATGGACACAATGTACTGGTAAGCTTTTAAAACAAGACACGCACACGTAACAATGTTATCTTTATAAAGCTACGTAGCTACGGTGTACCTTATTGCATTGTCAAATCTAGTTTTATAGGGTACTGAAGGATAAAAAGTGTAAGTATTAATAATGTATCAGTGTACTAAAAAAGTAAAATGCATGTAAGTACCTTATATTTTACACTCTATATTCATTGAATCAACGTCCCAATAGGTTACCCTGGTGAGCAATTACTTCTCAATAATCCATAATGCATATCCTTACACTTCAAACTAATAAAAACGCATGTTAAGCTACGGAACCCGTACCATTTTATACGGGAATCGAACGGACCAATGGGAGCGCGCGGCGGCGACGCACGCGCAGCCAGCCAAGCGGCTGTCAGTTCGACGTAGGAAATGGGTCATCGCGCAGCTGGAATGGACGCGGTCGGGAGCTACTCCCGCTCCTGTTACGGAGTAGTCGGATCGAGACCTGACGCTCTACAAGCAGATTAACAGAATGCTATGACATTTAGACAGAGCGGCACTGGACCGAAAAAGTTGGGATATGTGTAAGGATGCCCCCAAAGCTGTTAAATAGTATTCGTATAGAGGGCCGATTATGATGTTTATGAAAGGAATAGTCTTTTGAATTTTAGTATCCGGTATTAAATTAAGGTAAAAAAAAGACGGTTCATCATGCCGATGCCAAAATATCGCCCGAGCTTTCGCCGCAACGCTCGCTCATCTCGATGTGTCATTACATACTCGTCTCCATGCTGTTAGGATGTTTTATACTGAGGATATGTTGAAGCCCCTTCAAAGAAAATAAGGAGGAAGGAAGATACATGTTGCAAGCCAAGTGAGTGGAATTGATTGAAAAAGAAAAAGAGATGAAGTCAGTTGAGATGAAAATGGGTAAAAGAAATCTGCCTATGCCTATGGATGTAAGCAACATTTATGTAATGTAGCACACGCAAGAGAAAATAAGACAAAATAACAAAAACCCGGTACAAAAATAACAAAAAGACGTACTTAAAGGGAAGGGAAACACAACGACATCATCTAGAAATAGTTGCTTCCAAAAACATCAGTTAGCGAAACAATACTCTCCTGCCGTGTAAGTCAACGTCCAGAAAACTACTTCCATAGTAAACGGTAAAAAGGGTTAGTCAGATTATTCTTTTATTTTAGTCACATTTCTAATAGTCCCGGTCATAAACGATTAGGGCGCCAGACTAAAGACCTCCAACTTTTACTTTCACCGGAGGCTGTGTATAGAGGCAAAGACCCGCGGTTCCTTTCAGCCCATCAATGTAACGTTATGTTTATTGTTTCTTATCTATTACGGGCCATTACATGGAGAGGTTTACGACGGGCATTGTGCCCGGCCATTGTGCCTGCCACGCGTCCTATCTGACGAAAATATCAGAGGAATCTGTCCCAGGTTCGGGTAAAAAATGGCTATTTTATGGCTACGAAAATTTGGAGGAACGCGATCGCGAACACTTTAAAACCTTCCAAGCTAAATGACTATCAAAATTACCAACCGTGCAATTATAAAATCGTCAGGAGCATTCTCAAGTCTAAACTGTAATAAAAGGAGGGTTTAATCGGCACTTGAAGATGAAATTAGAAAAAAAAGCCACGTTGTTCGTGTAGAAAGCAGTTTGTATAAAAAGGAGAAATGATGAGGCAGCGTCTACCTGCGGCTGCTCCGCCGCGCCCCGCGCTGCACTACTGGACCGTTAGTTTAGAAAAAGGTTTCGGCCGAGGAACTTTCCAGAAATTATTTCGGAGGTTCCGCAGGAGTTTTAAGTTGTATTCTACATTTCTAATGATGCGAATAGTTAATTAATACCTTGCGAAACAAGAAAATGATAAATAGAAGCTCATATACCATTAATTTATGTTTATTTCAATCCGGTTTTGTATAAATATGTACTTATGTAAAATTACTAAAGAAATACAGTGTAATTATTGTAAGAAACTGCTTCAGCTAAAGGAGTGAGTAACTTGAGGGGTCCTTAAACATTCCTAAGGAACCCAAAAAGCCTTCGAGTTCGAAACTGTTACTAAGCAAAGGGTGCATGCAACGCGGCCTGCCTGCTGCCTGATACTCAATCATGTAAAAAACTGGCGTACACTGAATGCGTGAAATTATAACAGCTGTTCCATGTCCATGTTGCTGCGGTTTCATTCTAATTTATCTCATATTTTTTTAACATTATAACAGTATTCTGCTTCAAAATGTGAAAGTAATCAAAATACTAAACCATGTGCTCGTATTTCAGCGCGTAAACGCTATATTATACAGTATCGGATTGCTGTGTATGAAAATTATAAACGCGAATTGAGTAAGTACCTATTTACATTAGCAGATTTTATAAGTACCAAACGCCATGAAACGTGAAAGCTGAACAGCACTGAACTAACAACGCAAAAAAAACTCAATTTACACATTGACAGCGTACCGTTAGCAGCGTGATCTACAATACGGAATGCCTCAATAATCGGTGCGCGGTGCTATTGTGATCACATTGATTGTCGACGCACCTGCGCACGCGCATCCTTCCTCGCACAAAGCGCAAACGGTGCGTTTTGGCGGAGCTTTTGCTTAGAGCGTGAGAAGTTGGCGTGTTTCGAGATGTTTGCTACGTTTTTTTGGGTGTATGAGCTTAAGTTGTATACATTATGTGCGTGAATTAAATATCCCTCCAATGTTCGGTAGAGTTTAAAATAATAAAATTCCCTGAATTGGATCGATTTATCATTCGGAGACATTCGGTTTTTGTTAATATGGCCTGAGGACTTCTGATGTAGAGAACAAACGAAAAACACAAGAAACATTAGCAAGTTTTTTGGTCAAGTCAACTAGAACCACTAATGGCCGTAACAGCGAATAAATTATCATTATCACAGATAAGATAAGGCATAGCTCATCTTACGGCTGTAAAGTACGTATAGTCAAAGCCACCATCAGATCGTTATCAACAGCATCCCATTGTGTTTGACCACCGATTATGAGGTTTAAGGTCGAAGATTACCTCCTTATAATGCACACTTAAGACCACAATTAATAAGATTTTAAAGATAAAATATGTAGGGCAAGGTTTAAGGTGTGTGAAGTTAGCAGGCTAAAGTTAGCAGCCTTTGAATAGCCGACCAAATTAAGATGGCCACTTCAGTCATTGCATACTTTATCAATTAGAACACGTAAAAAGCACCAAATACATGGGAATAATAATGTTAGATATTCATATAAACACTTCATATGTTCTAAAATAAACAAAATACTAAAAAATACGACGTTTACTTACTGACGCCCTTGTTGGTTAATGGATATTTTGTATGGGGGCACCAAGATGCCATAGACCTGCCAGCATCTCACCTGGTTTATTATGTGTGTTGACTCATTATAAAACACTGACAGAAGTTTCATCAACATTGAAACGGTATAGCAGGTGTCCAGGAGCCACTTTCTGACAGATTTTGGGTAAAAATTCACAATATTTCACGAATAATCAAGTTTGCAGGTGGAACCTGAAGAAATTCAGCTGGAAATGATAGTTCATTTGAAAGCTATTGTTAATACCTAGAAACTGTTTTCAGCAATTTCAGAGTAAATGACTTTTGGTTAATATTCAAGGGGAAGATCAGAAAATAAAAGTTAGCAGCCCAAGATTAACATTTTGTATGGGGGCATCAAGATGCCATAGACCTGCCAGCATCTCACCTAGTTTATTATGTGTGTTGACTCATTATAAAACACTGACAGAAGTTTCATCAACATTGAAACGGTATAGCAGGTGTCCAGGAGCCACTTTCTGACAGATTTTGGGTAAAAATTCACAATATTTCACGAATAATCTAGTTTGCAGGTGGAATCTGAAGAAAATAAGCTGGAAATG
Source organism: Plutella xylostella (assembly GCF_932276165.1). Taxonomy (NCBI): domain Eukaryota; kingdom Metazoa; phylum Arthropoda; class Insecta; order Lepidoptera; family Plutellidae; genus Plutella; species Plutella xylostella. Next base: position 8,737,704 of record NC_063990.1, read on the forward strand.
ATAGTTCATATGAAAGGTATTATTAATACCTAGAAACGGTTTTCAGCAATTTCAGAGTAAATGACTTTTGGTGAATATTCAAGGGGAAGATCAGAAAATAAAAGTTAGCAGCCCAAGATTAACATTTTGTATGGGGGCACCAAGATGCCATAGACCTGCCAGCATCTCACCTGGTTTATTATGTGTGTTGACTCATTATAAAACACTGACAGAAGTTTCATCAACATTGAAACGGTATAGCAGGTGTCCAGGAGCCACTTTCTGACAGATTTTGGGTAAAAATTCACAATATTTCACGAATAATCAAGTTTGCAGGTGGAACCTGAAGGAATTCAGCTGCAAATGATAGTTCATATGAAAGCTATTGTTAATACCTAGAAACTGTTTTCAGCAATTTCAGAGTAAATGACTTTTGGTTAATATAAAAGGGGAAGATCAGAAAATAAAAGTTAGCAGCCCAAGATTAACATTTTGTATGGGGGCACCAAGATGCCATAGACCTGCCAGCATCTCACCTAGTTTATTATGTGTGTTGACTCATAATAAAACACTGACAGAAGTTTCATCAACATTGAAACGGTATAGCAGGTGTCCAGGTGCCACTTTCTGACAGTTTTTGGGTAAAAAATTACAATATTTCACGAATATTCAAGTTTGCAGGTGGAACCTGAAGGAATCCAGCTGCAAATGATAGTTCATATGAAAGGTATTATTAATACCTAGAAACAGTTTTCAGCAATTTCAGATAAAATGACTTTTGGTGAATATTCAAGGGGAAGATCAGAAAATAAAAGTTAGCAGCCCAAGATTACCATTTTGTATGGGGGCACCAAGATGCCATAGACCTGCCAGCATCTCACCTGGTTTATTATGTGTGTTGACTCATTATAAAACACTGACAGAAGTTTCATCAACATTGAAACGGTATAGCAGGTGTCCAGGAGCCACTTTCTGACAGATTTTGGGTAAAAATTCACAATATTTCACGAAAAATCAAGTTTGCAGGTGGAACCTGAAGGAATTCAGCTGCAAATGATAGTTCATATGAAAGGTTTTATTAATACCTAGAAACAGTTTTCAGCAATTTCAGATAAAATGACTTTTGGTGAATATTCAAGGGGAATATCAGAAAATAAAAGTTAGCAGCCCAAGATTACCATTTTGTATGGGGGCACCAAGATGCCATAGACCTGCCAGCATCTCACCTGGTTTATTATGTGTGTTGACTCATTATAAAACACTGACAGAAGTTTCATCAACATTGAAACGGTATAGCAGGTGTCCAGGAGCCACTTTCTGACAGTTTTTGGGTAAAAATTTACAATATTTCACGAATATTCAAGTTTGCAGGTGGAACCTGAAGGAATTCAGCTGCAAATGATAGTTCATATGAAAGGTATTATTAATATCTAGAAACGGTTTTCAGCAATTTCAGATTAAATGACTTTTGGTGAAAATTCAAGGGGAAAATAAGAAAATAAAAGTTAGCAGCCCAAGATTAACATTTTGTATGGGGACACCAAGATGCCATAGACCTGCCAGCATCTCACCTGGTTTATTATGTGTGTTGACTTATTATAAAACACTCACAGAAGTTTTATCAACATTGAAACGGTATAGCAGGTGTCCAAGAGCCACTTTCTGACATCAGTTATCATCATACAGTTTCTTTGTACTTACGACAAAAAAAACTGTACTTATAGAAAAGGACGATACTCTTATCATTATCACAAAAGGTCATCTTTTCAGCCTTACTCTTTCTGCCATACAATACGCATGACGCATGTCGCAGGTGTGAGCCTTTGATGGCATGCCGACTAGTGTTATTTTATAGTTGAGAACCCATTTACCTACCTGCCTAAAACAAAGAGTTTATCACACCACAACAATAGAATGTCCTAACTTATTACCTGTTGCGAACCTAAAGAATTGATTATGGTTATTTTTTTGTGCGTTAGTATACATAATATTTTTTTACCTTTGATCATAAGCCGACTTGCAAAAGTTTTTATTGACAAGACGTGCACCTGGCAAAATAATGCTATTGTCTCTCATAAAACATAATAGAAACATAATAAAAATCAACCAACAATTAAAAAATACAATAAAACTGCACATTGTACCGAAAGTCGTTGCTGAGCTTACTTCTACATCGCGGTATTAAGATTTTTTCTCGTTTCATGACCCTCGGAGTAGGCTTTGTATTTAAGATATACTACTATCCTTTGGTTTTAAGATATACTATACTGTTGAATGCTAAGAACGATTGAGTTTATTTGAATTCCTTCAGGTTCCACCTGCAAACTTGATTATTCGTTAAATATTGTGAATTTTTACCCAAAATCTGTCAGAAAGTGGCTCCTGGACACCTGCTATACCGTTTCAATGTTAATGAAACTTCTGTCAGTGTTTTATAATGAGTCAACACACATAATAAACCAGGTGAGATGCTGGCAGGTCTATGGCATCTTGGTGCCCCCATACAAAATGGTAATCTTGGGCTGCTAACTTTTATTTTATGATTTTCCCCTTGAATATTCACCAAAAGTCATTTTATCTGAAATTGCTGAAAACTGTTTCTAGGTATTAATAATACCTTTCATATGAACTATCATTTGCAGCTGAATTCCTTCAGGTTCCACCTGCAAACTTGATTATTCGTGAAATATTGTGAATTTTTACCCAAAATCTGTCAGAAAGTGGCTCCTGGACACCTGCTATACCGTTTCAATGTTGATGAAACTTCTGTCAGTGTTTTATAATGAGTCAACACACATAATAAACCAGGTGAGATGCTGGCAGGTCTATGGTATCTTGGTGCCCCCATACAAAATGGTAATCTTGGGCTGCTAACTTTTATTTTCTGATTTTCCCCTTGAATATTCACCAAAAGTCATTTTATCTGAAATTGCTGAAAACCGTTTCTAGGTATTAATAATACCTTTCATATGAACTATCATTTGCAGCTGAATTCCTTCAGGTTCCACCTGCAAACTTGATTATTCGTGAAATATTGTGAAATTTTTACCCAAAATCTGTCAGAAAGTGGCTCCTGGACACCTGCTATATCGTTTCAATGTTGATGAAACTTCTGTCAGTGTTTTATAATGAGTCAACACACATAATAAACCAGGTGAGATGCTGGCAGGTCTATGGCATCTTGGTGCCCCCATACAAAATATTCATTAACCAACAAGGGCGTCAGTAAGTAAACGTCGTTTTTTTTGTATTTTTTTTATTTTAGAACATATTATAGTGTTTATATGAATACCTAGCATTGTTTTTCCAATGTTTTTGGGGCTTTTTACGTGTTTTAATTGATAAAGTATGCAATGACTGAAGTGACCATCTTAATTTGGTCGGCTATTCAAAGGCTGCTAACTTTAGGCTGCTAACTTCACGCAGGTCAAGGTTTAGGGCTATTAAGTGCATAGGACTCATTAGATATGGTACCTATAAATAACAATATATGTTATGTACCTATGTGTGTCAGTGGCTATCATCATGGAGATTGTTTACCTACATATAAACTATAAAGCATTTAATAAATTTCAAAATCTTACTAAAAGAGTTAAGGGTTTAGGAGTATTCTTCGCCTAAATTGACTTGATCCAAAACATCAAACGTTAAAATTATTATTTGTACTATTTACAGTAACAAAGAGGCCATAAATAATATAGTTTATTTCGATACAAAAGGATGTAGGACGTCACAGCGCAGACGACGCACGACGAAAGCTTAACACCTCATGAGTAGTAGTTTCCGCCTATATTTATTTAGAAGTATAAATTACTTGTTTGGATTATAAAAAAATATAGGACTTCCAACGATTGTATCACATTTGTCGTTTATCAAAATCTAGCAAGAATCTAAACACTGTGCCAATCATACATTTATCCCATGAAAAAAAATATACTTTCAGGTACTACCAGGTACCTTCTACCGGTAGAATGTAAGTGTAATGTATAGAAAGAGCATCAAGCGGATTCAATAAGTTAGCTGATAGTTTTGATTTAGATCTATTTTGTAGTCATTTAAGATCAATTAATTATAGTATAACGGAGCATTTCAGCTCTTCTGTTATTGAAATAAGTACTTAATCATTCCTAATTAATTGTTGACCACTGTTTAACTGGAGCAATAATATTTTTACTTGTCTGAAACATATGAGTGAAAACTTGTAATTGGCTATCTATCACTATTTCAAATTTCTTATGTAAAACAAATTTGCTGTATGTTTTCCTATAATAAATAAATAAATAAATAAATATGTAATTAGATTTGTGGCGTATAAATAATAAGGACTCACAGAACTGCAGTAATTGTTCATAAGTACCTGAAAAGAAAAAAATATAGACGTTAACAAAATGTAAAGTAAACGTAACTATAAAAAGTTACCATAGACAGAAACAATCTATGTTTCTTTAAATACCTGAATATAAATATTTATTTGCAAATCTTAACCATGTGGCGAGCGAGATTGGTATTAGTGTGCCCAGGGGAAGCCAATGCAAAGCTTTCAGAATAAACTTAGAATATCTTTGAAGTACAAATATGTATATCAATAATAAGTTTTTTTAAACACATGCCACACGCTATGCTCCTTTAAGATAATACACACATGCTATAAATAACGTATTATTGATAGTTTACTGTTAGATATTATGTTTTAGTCTTTTTTAATGTCTCTCTAGTTGGTTTAGAGAAATCCCATACATATTGGATGACTGCAAAGGAAAACCAACTTTACTTACCAGTCATAAGGAAACGTCAAAAATACAATAATATAGTGGAAGCTCTATAGTGCATATAAAAGATAAAGAAAAAGCGAAGAATACATACAATTCTTGATTACAACTTCCACAATCTGGTTAGGTACTCATTAACACGCACATCACAGGACCAATTTGTAAACAAAAGGCAGATGAATAATACAAATAACAATCTTCATTTAGTTGAGTGACTATGAAGATTGCACTTAATAAACATAGGTGATATTGAAAGAGAACAATATAAGCTGGTTTTAGTAATACCACAATACATATTAAACTGTAGTATGATAATATGAACCTGATTTAACATCGCGTGTTTGACAAAGAAACAATAGAACGTAGATTTTCTGATTCGACTGTTGTCAACATTGAGTATGAAGAAAAATGCATGCGGATAATACGCAATGCCATGGTCGTCAAATATGATATGACTGTTACTTCAACCTTATTTGGTTCATTGTGGTTTATTTAATAAGCCGTCATAAAATAATGAAAATTGTTATTAAGACCAGCTGCGGCCCAAATGTGTACAACAATATTCCAGTTGGTCCATATTCTATGTTTGCAATCACTATGGCGGATTCGAAGTAAGTAGTAAGATTTAAATTTGTACTCTGAATGCTATTGTTGCTTTCTGGAGTTCATACAAGTTACTTTTAACAGTATGAACAAAGTAAGGCTCTTTTTCCTGTTTCAGTCAATCTGCCTAAGCATGAACTTAATAATTAAGCACAATAACAATTTATCGAAAGAACTGCATACAGATTTAAGTTCTGCCTATCATGAGGTTTTCGATTGTGAAACCGGCAGTAAATAGCTTTGTTTGTGTTGACAGCACGCATATTAGTAGCCATCATTCATTCGTATACTTACAGACCATTGTTTCGTGTAGCTCATTAAAGAAATATTCTTTCCTTCCGTGTTTATGTAATGCTGTTAAGAATTCTAAAATAAAGTAAATATTTTAATAGACCTCAGCCTGTGTAATATTTGAAAAAAACCTTTAATAGTCCTAGGTCAGGAAAGTCAATGGACTCCTTATTTTTTTGTATTGCTAAATTGAAATTCATTCATTCATTTATTATTATGCCATAAAATACATAGTACAAGGAATGGAACACCAAATAACTTTATAAGATACTCAGTAAGTAAGTACTGAAAATAATAATTTTATTGCAACAATAAAATTCTCAAGAAGGAATGGCGGAAATATCTTTGTTCCACTTCAATCTGCTGAAGCTGAAACCAATTTCAGTGCTGAAAATAACTGAGAGTTTATGTTCGACCGCCTTCCTGCAGTTTACACTCTTGCATGTGCAGACAGATGCACGTCGTATAGCGTTCAATTTGATATCGAGAATTTAAATGTAATGTTGCTTGGTCAATTCTGTCTTGTAAATAGAAACTGTAAGTTTTGAGGTAAAGCTGCTTTTAATAGGACCTAATATGAGCTTTCGTAGTGGTAGTAGATCTTCTTCTTAGCGTGGCCATGGTGAAAGGATTGGCAGACGTATGTTAGGAACAGCTGATGGGTCGGACCTGATTTATTAACTATATTCCTCTTATATATTTTATCTCACTACTGAAAGATTTAACCTAAAATAAGCACTGAATAATAATGTCCAGCCATGCAAACAAACTAAGATGAGATCGGACCCGGTTACATCACACTTAATTTAGGCAAATTAATCACTATCAATCAGATAATTGGGTTAAGAGTCGCTCACCGGGCGGGTGCGATTGTATGCTAATGCCCGCATGCAGAGCCAAGGGCTCACAGCCCTCATTGCTCTTGCGCAAACCAATTCGACAATTATTTGAATATTGGTTTGATTAGATGATAAATTAATAGGTACCTAGTTTTTTTCAGTGCATCCTAGTGCATCCAATGGTAGCGAATTTCTAATTGTTGACTATTATTTTCGGTGCCAATTTAGTAATAGTGGACATATACCTAGCTACACTTATGAAGATGTTTTTTCTAGACATTTGAAATTAGTTTCAATTGTGAAAGAGAAGAACTACATGATAATCGTATTTGAACAAAACAAAAATCTTTTTAATTTATGTCGACTCATTTCAAAAAAGGTTATTGTTTGTAAATTTTACGTGTTCCTTCGCCTCCGTTCATAAATCATTATTATGTAAATATACAGTTTCACACTTGATGAAAAAGTAACATTCACGCAAGACGATCACTTTACTTAACGACTCAATGAGCCCAGTACTTCCATTATTCAGTAATGGATGATAAAAATAGTCCATCTAACTTAAATAAGCTTAAGCAATTAAATTCAAACAATATTGATTGATTGCACACTAATTCACATTGTCTAAATTCAACGGGTAATCGATTAATTGATTGCTATTTGTAGAGCAAAATAATTAAACCAGCTAATGGCATTTTGGGTAGGCATATTTACTTTTAAATGAAATACCTAGTAAAACTTTAATTTAAAAGTAATCGCTGTAATTTAATTCTACCTACTTTTAAAACATAAGATTAGGATATTATACTTCATCAAGTATTTGGTTAGATTCTTTATAATAACATAATTAATCTGAATAGTTAATTGTGGGAACACTGTAAGTTCATCCATGGAAAAATAAATAACGAATAAGTAATAATCATCTAAGGGAAAAATATTATGATGTGCGTTGTTGAAACCAGGCATGATGCTTATAATAATGGTTATACATATTTGGTTCGGCTTAGTTTCATTTTATAGTACATGCAACTATAATCAAATTTAAAACTTACTAAGCACTTAACTATAAACTTTACCCAAAGTAGAAGAATGTAATGAGAATGTGGATACAGAAAAATTAATAAATCCTATACATTCCGTTTTGTTACATGGAAGATTTTAATTGATTGATTTGGTGACTAATTGTGTAATTTTTCTTAGTTATTAGAATAACCACACATACATTTGTTACATTTCGTAGTGTAAAAGTAAAGTATTCTAATGAATAACATTACTCATAGACACTTTGCCATAACTAATAAGATCTACAGAAGTTTTTTTCCATAAAGTAACTTGGTGTTTTTCTTATTTGTATGACATTCTTTACAATAAAATCGGTGACGAATGTAGAAATTTACAATGGGAAACTGCATTATTTTTACCGAGAACAAAAAATTTACAAGGGGACGTATTGAGGATCATGATGTAAATAATGAAAATATGCCATGAACGCTAATAATCACTTTTAGCGTTCATGGCATATTTTCATTATTTATGACATGTAGCCTAAATAAAACAATGTACAATGCATGTTGTAAATCTGATTGTATCAATTTCTTTGATACTAATTTGTACGTAGATAATTTTAAGTTGACTTGGAACAGTTTATTTTTGTCCTCAAATCAGAAACGACGTCTAGCTACAGAAGTAGCTCCTCTTATTAACTCAGTTATAAGCATTATAACGAAGAAAACTTGTATTGTATTGTATTGTATTGTATTTATTATTCATAATATTCATTACATGTCAAGGAAAAATAATAATAATATAAAAATAAAGTCATACCTAAACTAAAATGAAATACTAATATAACATTAAAATGTACTTAGTAGTACAAAATTTAAACAATGGTAAATTATACAAAAAATGGTAATCATAAAAATAATAAAATGTCAAGAATAATAAAAAATAAAATAAAAAATTATAAGAATATACAATGTCAGTAGTTAGAAGTCGAGAAAATAAAAATCAATATAATTTAAGTCTTCCTGCTAATGAATTCACCCACAGTGTAGAAGGCGTGCTGGACAAGCCACCTTTTTAAATATTGTTTGAAAGCTGGCAGCGACGGCGCATCCTTGATCTCAGTAGGTAAAGCGTTGTAGACCTCCGGGCCACACACGTGCACGGACTGCGCGCACCTCGCCAGCCGGTGCTGGACGGCGAGCAGCTGCCCCGCGCGTCTGGCTCTTTGGCTTTGCTTGTACAACTGCAGATTTTTCCTGACAAACAAGGCTACCTGCAGTATGTACAAGGAGGGTACCGTCAGCAGATTGAGCGCGATGAAATGGTCACGTGCCGACTCATCGCATCGAACTCGGGCTATAGCACGCACTGCTCTTTTCTGCATAACAAATACCCTGTGCCAGTCAGCCGCGCGGCCCCACAGCTCGATCCCATATGTGAGGAGAGACTGGATCGTGGCAAAGTAGCACGATCTCACCACCTCACTCGGGACGGTGGCTGCGAGCCGCGACAACGCGAAGCACGCGCCCCCGAGTCGGCCGCACAGCCAGTCGATGTGCGCATCCCAGAACAGGCCGCTGTCCAGTCTGAACCCTAGAAAGCAGGTCTCATTGACTTGCGACAAGGTCTCGTTCTCAAGTGTCACCTGGAGTGGGCGACCGCGCCTACCTGCCAGGTTAAAGTGCAGCAGATGGGTTTTCTTCGGATTCAAGGCTAAGCCATTGATCCGAAACCATTTAGCTAGCTGCCCGGCAACTACACACAGCCGCTCCTCCAGGTCTTCGACTGAGCTTCCAGTTACAGTCGCTGCAACGTCGTCAGCATACATCGTCACGTGAGCGTCAGGTATGGAATCAGGTAGGTCATTCATCAGTAGGGAAAATATAATGTTGGAGACCGACGAACCTTGCGGAACCCCGATCTCAGTTCCCATCTCGAGTGACCTAACCAGCCCTCTCTCTCCCACCACAACTTGTTGTCTATCTGACATGAAGTCGCTAAGTAGATTGAGGGCAGGTCCCCTGACCCCATAGTGCTCCAGTTTGGCCGTGACGATGGAGTGATCGGCCACATCAAAAGCTTTCGATAGGTCGCAGCATAGGACAGCGACATGCCGGTTAGCGTCGCGCGCACGCAGCACCTGCCACACCACCTCGCGCGTCAGGTCCGTGGTGGACCGGCCCGCTCGGTACGCGTACTGCCGCTCGGTCAGCACGTCCGCGTCGTTGAGGAACTCCGTGAGCCGCGCGCTGATGCCGCTCTCTAGAACCTTTGCAGGAGCTGGGATAATTGCAACAGGGCGATACGCGTTCCCGTCCTCCTTTTTCCCTTTGCCCTTAAAAATTGGTGAAATTTTTACGCGCTTAAGGGACACGGGATATATCCCCTCGCGTATGCATCGGTTATAGAGAGCAGCCAGCGTGGTACAGACCGACGGTGCGATCAGTCTCATTAGGTCGCAGGACATATCGTAAATATCTTTACTAGGTTTTGGTGGGATCAGCCTAGTAATGATGACATAGACTTCCCGCGGCGTAAAGAGCCTGAACCGCAGAGATCGGTCTAGTGGGCGGCGCACGGAGCCCAACATCGCGCGGGACATCAGGAGGTCGGCCTTTGGGGCGTTGCACTCCGTGGCGGCCTCAACAAAACGCTTGTTCATTGCGGTGAGGAGCTCCACTTTTGAGGCGTATTTGCACCCCTCTGGCGTCTTCACAAGGTCCGTGAAGTCGACCGAGGTCCGAGAATGGCGTCCTAGTTCCTCGTTCACTACCTGCCACATCGCCTTGCACTTATTTTCACTGTCACTAATTTTGTTAGACAAATGACTCGTCCGTTCACGTGTCAACATTATTTTGTATTTGTCAGTGTGAATATTCACCAGCCTATGAAGGTCTGGGTCGTCAAGTTTTGAGTTTAGCTCCAACAAGTCAAAAATAGTTCTTTTTGTGTTGAGTATTTCCTCTGAAACCCATTGGTCACACTGTGCTCGTATCGTCGTGGTACGTAGAGGAAAGCATATTTGAATTTTATTATATAAGGTGTTAATTATAGTTTTGGCATCATCGTCCACGCTTCTGATTGGACAGGTGTAAAAGGCCTGCCAATCTACGCTTTCGACTGATGCGACAAAAGTCATTTTATTCGTGCGAGTCATTTGTCTAGTGGTGACAGTGGCCGGCGCGGGGCAGGCGGACACACAGTCAAGTTGCGCGCGCACGGCGAGGTGGTCGCCGACGTGCGTGGTGACGGGCGCGGCGCGGGCGGAGGCGCCGGCGCCGCGCCACACGTACACATGGTCCAGCGAGGTGCGGGACGCGCCGTGCACGCGAGTAGGGAAGTCCACAACGTTCACCAGGTCATGAGCATACAGGATGTCTGTCAGCTTTTTGGTGTTGGGAGACGTTACTAAGGTGTCAATATTGAAGTCGCCAACTATAATGACGTTTCTAAAATTTAACTCAACTATTTTATCCAACACGTTCTCAAACACAGGGAAGAATTCATTGCAGTGCGTCAGATTGGACCTATAAATACACGCAATTAATAACTCAAAATCAATTAATTTTATAGCAGATACTTCGCACACTTGTTCTACGGATAGTTCACATACTACGTCTATTGAGGCAGTTTTATTAATATTATTTTTAACATATAAACATGTACCTCCGTGCTCAACAGTGGTACGACAGAATGAGGATGCCAGTTTGTAATTTAAAATCGTCGTAGATTGTAAGTTAGCAGTAGTTAGCCAGTGTTCACTGATGGCCAACACATCGCACTGTAGGTCCTGCAGGAGCAGCGCTTCCAGGCGTCCCTTGTGTCCCTATTGACACCGTCAGTAGTAATACTGATAATAGTAATAGTACAGTAGATTTAAATTAGATTCTCAGACAACGGGAGAGCATCATAGCGTTGATATAAAGATTGATTCAGTTCACTGCTCTCTCGGCTCAAAACTATTAAAGGACAAGACATTTAAGAATGAATTTAAATTAGTACATCAGAATATTCAGAGTCTTTCTTCTAAATTGTTAGAAATAGAACTATTTTCGGAAAAATTTAACATTGATTGTTTATGTATCACAGAACATTGGTTAGACGAGAATAAAATGATGTTCCAATTGAAAAATTACAAACTTATAAGCTGTTTTAACAGAAAGTGCAACGAGCATGGCGGGTCACTTATATTTCTTAAAGAAAATTGTAAATGTAAAGAACGAAAGGACATAGTTGCTCTTTCTGTTAAACACCATATAGAAATTTCATGTGCAGAGCTAAACAAGTATATAATAGTATGTACCTACAGGCCACCTACTGGTGATTTCATTACCTTTGAGACTGTCATGGAGGATGTTCTAAGGTTAGCTTCCAACAGTAAAAAGGAAGTAATAGTGTGTGGTGACTTTAATGTTGACCTATTAGGTGACTCTCCTAATAGGTCGAAATTACTGTTACTTTTTAAATCATTTAATCTTTTTAATGTCTTTCTGGAACCAACTAGAATTACATCCACGTCGGCCACTTGTCTAGATAACATATTCTGTAACTGTGAGTTTAAAGACAGTAGTGTGATAAATTGTCTGAGGTCAGACCACAGTGGGCAGACCATTACCTTAGTAAACACTGACAAGACAAATAAAACTAAGGTGAGATGCAGACCGATTACTACAAAGAAAATTGACAATTACTTGAAGAAACTAGACGAAAAACTTCCGAAGGTTAAAGTAGATTGCAATTCTAATGAGATGTATACTAACTTATTTAAGATAATAGCTGATGAGTTTGAGAGTAATTTTGAAACGAAGGAAGTTTTGATAGACAATAAAATTAAATTTTGTGACTGGGCTACAGATGGTATTCGCAAAAGCAGGGCGACATTATATGATCTGTATGAGATGAAAACATTCATACTCCGCCCTGACTTTCAATCTTATGTGAAGAAATATAGCAAAATGTACAAATGTGTCTGTCACTGTGCGAAGACAATTTTTATTAATAACAAGATTAAAGACTCGGCTAACAAATCTAAGGCCATTTGGAATATTATTAATAACGAAACGGGGAAGAATCGAACACGCGAGACTAATTTATCTTTAAAGGTAGGCAATGACATAATAACATCAAATGACGAGGTGGCGAGAGTCTTTGAAGAGTTTTTTACGAACATTCCTTTAGAGACTACTTGCAACCTAGATTCTTCAGCTACATTAGCTGAAACCCTGATGAAGGAGAACGCACCTTCAACCGATAAGGAATTTAAATTCAGATATATTAATACATTAACTATTATAAAAACATTTAAGTCCTTAAATATGAAGAAAACTGAAGACTTGTGGGGAATGTCAGTTAAATTTGTTCTTTCTATTATTAATAAAATCGCCCCAATTTTGGCTAACATCTTTAATAAATGTATCGCTGAAGGTGTGTTCCCAGATCTTATGAAATTGAGTAAAATTATACCTTTGTTCAAGAGTGGGGATATGGAGGACCCTGCAAATTTCAGACCTGTCTCGGTTCTTCCAGTTTTGAGTAAAATATTTGAGAGGGTCATACTCAATCAGATGCTTTTGCATTTCAATGAAGCGCGATTGTTTCATAGCCAGCAGTATGGTTTTACAAAAGGCAAATCAACAACCGATGCCGGTACTGCGTTAATTAAGCACATATTTGACGCCTGGGAAGACCATCACGATGCTATTGGAGTCTTCTGTGATCTGTCGAAGGCGTTTGATTGTGTAGACCATCAGACTTTAATTTCGAAACTGAGATACTATGGAATAGGAGGAAAGGCTTTAGATTTGATAGCTTCATATTTAGACAAGAGGCAACAAAGGGTCGATATTAACAATACTAAATCACAGGGGGCTCATGTAAAGATAGGCGTCCCTCAAGGATCTATTCTAGGACCATTTTTATTCCTCATTTATATTAATGACTTGCCTTTTATGGTTGAAAAATTGACTAATATAGTTTTATTTGCTGACGATACTTCTTTGCTTTTTAAAGTTAAAAGAAGTGAAAATAATTTTTATGAAATTAATTCTATTCTATCTGACATACACGATTGGTTTACCGTAAATAATCTTTTATTGAATTCTAAGAAAACGAAATGTATTAAATTTACACTGCCGAATGTTAGACAATGCGATACTAACATTATTCTAGATGGGAATAAATTGGACCTAGTTAATGATACTGTCTTTCTTGGTATGACTATAGATTCAAAGTTGCAGTGGGGACCTCACATTGCCAAATTGGCTGGAAGGTTGAGCTCCGCAGCTTTTGCTGTACGGAAAATTAGACAACTGACCGACGTTGAAACCGCCAGATTAGTTTACTTTAGTTATTTCCACAGCTTATTGTCGTATGGCATTTTGCTTTGGGGTAGAGCCGCTGATATTGAAACTATATTTGTATTACAGAAAAGAGCCATCCGCTCTATATACAAACTTGGTTCCAGGGATTCATTGAGAGAACTATTAAAAGAAATTAACATCCTTACAGTTCCATGTCAGTTCATTTTTGCCAATTTAATGTATGTACGAAAGAATATTTCAACTTTTGATACAATTGGCAGTAATCATGACATTAATACTAGGAACAAGCATAAGCTGGCTTTTCCAGCGATGCGTCTGGCGAAAGTTAATAAATCGTTTTTAGGATACTGTATTAGATTTTATAATAAGCTTCCAACAGAAGTTGCTCAAATGCCAGAGAATAAGTTTAAGTGTTACATTAAAGAGAAACTCAGTAAAAAAGCTTATTATAAAATTGATGATTACTTAGAGGACGTTAATGCATGGCTGTGATAAGTAGTTAGCTCTGCTCATATTATTATAATAATTATTATTAAGCTTATATGTATTGTATACCAACTAGTTTTAAGTCTTTTTTTGAAAAGATGGCTCAGGAGTTTCTTGCCTCCGTTCTTCTCCTTAGACAGAAAGAGCCCCCCCTTATCCGAACGGAGAGTAATTTGTAAAAATTGACGTTCATCAGAAAATTTTATATTTGTACGATGAATAAAAAATTTTGACTTTGACTTTGACACTTTATATTTCAAGGCAAGTAGGTACCTTTACATTAAAAAGTTAGGTTTATATTCAAGTAGTTACTGTTTTTATTAAAAATATATTAACAAACATTTAATTGTTCTAGGTTCTGTGAAGTTGGCAAACAGATTGACAGATTGGATTTCGTAGTGAAACATGTTTAATTTAATAATGTTTTTCAAAATAAATAATGTAGTGCGGCCCTTGTTCTATGTATCAGCAAAGGATGCTCAAGTAGTTTTCCAGTTTCCATTGAGGATTTCCGCTAGCATACGACTTGCGGTTAGTAGCAAAATACACTGATTAGCTCACGCACACTGTAACCAATAACTCACGTACTGACAGTTTCACACCTGAGAACTTTAAGTTAAGCAGAACTTGAATATGGAATACAGCGCTGTGATTGGATTAATTCTCGTTGAGTAAGGTTTAAGTTCATGACTTTAATCAAGTGAGAAACAGTGCCATATACTGTACATTCACACTCACACATGTAGATAGCATTAGTCATGGATTCATTATGCTATTTTATGCATGGCCTGATACCTGACTTGTCATCTTAACAACTTTATCGTTGAACAGCCGAGCTTTAGTTTATGATATATTGCTTTCAAATCCCCAAATTCTATGCCAGTATAGCGAAGTTTTTAAGATTAAAAAATAATAATAAGATGGCTTTAGTCTGTGTGAGATAAATGTTATATATTTGAACTGTGAAATAAAGTCTGGACAGATAAGTACAATAGTACTAGACAGATATTAATTAAACGTGTGACTTCATAAGGAAATAGTACGTATAATGCTGCAGTTATTAGAATGAATTATATTTTTACGGTCTGATGATAAATTATGGAAATTTTAAAGATATATGATTGCAGGGAATAATCTTATAGTTACATAAAAACAATTAGCGCTTGAAACAAAGTAAACAAATTTTCCGGTTCATGTACTACTAAAATGTAGCTACTAAAATATGATCTATTATATGATCTAATAAATATGATATATTATAATGGTACTGTTTCGTATAATTTCATAAATATGATTTGTAAATGTTATCAATTAACGATTGGGCATATTTAAACTGACGCGCAGGCCTGACAACCCAAGTTATAGGTTGCGGAGAGCTGTCTCACATAGGTATGTATATGATTATTAAATATCGTGATGAAGACACGGGTGAGCCCCAAATTGTGCCGTCGCCAAAATAACTAAAACTCCTTTGATTTACACTAAATCTGTTGACAGAAATCGAAGGACTGGTTCCGAGAAGATACTCAATTCAACTATTCGTTGTATTTCCAAGAACATTGTGATATATAACGTGGTCCATAAATAACGTTCTAAATATATTACTTGGAAGTTTTATTAGGATCTCATCTCGCATTGTGTATTAATAAGAATGTTAATTAAATAAAAGGACCAAAAAGTTAGTTCGTTGAGGATTACGTTGGTGCGGATATTGGGTGTTTGTCTAATTTGTTCTGTCACGGATATACAGTAGTAGAGGTCTGATGAGACAGGTTCTTAAGAACTAGGTAGTAAACTAATATAAACGATACTTTAGCTACACTACCTATTATTATTATAGTAAGAAGGCAAAATAATGGAAATACCCTATGTATTTTTCTTAATCTTCTATTGGGGTCATTCGTGATGTGTAGTTTTTAACACTAGTTTTACGACTTACTAGCAGTTTCACATACTGTGGCGGAGTCGTTGCGATTAGTTTCAGTCAGTTTGTGGACAATGCCGCGAACTCAAACATTTGTGATACGTAGTACCGTTAGGTACTTTGAATATGAATAGAACCGCAACTTTTTCAACGTATGAAATGATCAACAAAGTATACATATAGGAACGCCAGCGTACCTTTATTATAATAAACTTATCTACTTACCGTATAGTTACTTACTGCTACTTTTTATTTCCACATTTACATTGGAACTAACATAACACATAAAAGTGGGTGCAGCAATGCACCTCTGCGTACCCCGCAAGGGAGTACATTAGTACAAGGTGTGAGTGTTTTTTTTGTTGTTGTTATTTCCACAATAGAAATCGACCTAGATAAATGCGGAATAATTCGTACAAGAAGTGATACTAAAATATTAGAGTGAACACAATAAGATAGCTTTTATGTACTTTTGAGTACAAAGCTAACGACATTGAACAACTTTTCTGGCGTACCGTTTCTTTACTAAAATCTGCCGATATTAATGTTATACAGACCTATAGGTATGTAAGTTGTGGTGATTCACTTTAGTTACAAAAACATATTTCTGCAAATTAATAGGTACATACCTACATTACATTTATCTGAATGTGTCTCGAAATAGGTCAAGGAGAACTGAAAGTGTAGACAATCTTATGATGATTATTCTAATACATAGGTGCATAATAAAAGGGAGCGTCTGCATCTGGGTCAGAGGCCATAGCAATTAGCAACTAAGGAATGCCTTATCATTATGTATTTATAAATACTAAGTAAGATAGGAGCACGGGCAAAAGCTAGTCCTTATGTACCAACCAAATTATTAGATGTCAACTATATAAGTTGACACCATTAACTTAACATTTAAAGTGTTTAAAAAAATCACACATACATAAGTAGGTACCTGATAAATTACAGTTTCTTAGCCAGACGTAACTTTTTCAATAACACCACTTGAAAGTTTCGATGCATTATTATTTTCAAAACAGTGAACTTTGGCTGTTGAAACATTAACCTACACATTGTTAATTTGAACAAAAGAATGCAAACAAAATTCGTGTGTGACCAATGCTGAGAAGCACTAGCATTTTTTTTTATGAAATGAAATATTGGTTATCCCAAATTCCTAATCCCACCAATCAAAGGCAAAGAACACGATGAAAGCTTACAAATGATAAGGTGATGTAATTACCTTAAAGCTTAAATCTAGATGTGCTTACTGCTCATTGCAAAGACGGCGATACGGCTCGCGATCTATCACGTGAGTGCAAATATACAGCGAAACCTATGACTACCCTTTCGGGGATTAGAGTCGTGAGCATATGTACGAGTATGTAAGTAATGTAATGTAATGTAAGTTTAAATGTAACTCAAACCTATCTGCAACAGCTAGATTACACATAAAACCGCACTTTCAGGAAGGAAAACAATTGTATAAAGGCAAAAAAAACATAAATAATGCATGATGGATGATTGACACTAGGTATATTACTATAATTACATATTAGATACTAGGAGGTAAAAGCAGTAGGATTCATTGTGAAATAATAAATTCTTGATTGAAACGATTATAGAAAGGATTGCCTACTGGATGTAACTTTCGAAACCATTAAAAGTAATTTAAAAATATTGTGTCGTTCACTACACTATGTATTATCACAATAAGGACATTAGCTCCTTATCATTAACATCCTCTTTAACTGTTCCAGCTTAACGACTGTTTTGTCAAAACGATTGAGAATAAATCTACTACATTATCTACTGAACCAGTTACTACTGCTTTTCAAAGTACTCCGAAACTCTTATTGCTAAGTCGTTAGGATTTAAAACAGAACTGTAAATACGGTGTGATAAAGAAAATATCCTTCGGTTCACAAAATCCATGTCATTTGAGCGTTATCAGAATTAGTAGCAGTTAGTGGCTTTTGTTATAAATTAGAAAGTATACATTAACTTAGGTCACCGTTGAAAGTCTCAAAGCGTCATTAAGATGTTTTGTTTCTATTTCATAGTATAAAAATAACGTATAGCTCTATATAGCTCTGTCAACAAATCGTACTTAAGTAGATATTGTAGTCCACTTGTTGCAGTCTATCTTAAAATACTTAAATCTATTATTTGACAATAGGTACATAGATTTAAGGGCGACATTAGTTAAAATTTATATCGTGCAACTGGGCTTTATAAGTTGAACGTGACTTGTGGAATGATATTATAAAACGTTCTATCATGAACCTGGTAAAGTTAGTTCAAAACCTGCAGTAGCGCATTACGTATAAGTTTCATACAAATTATAGAACAAGACCGGTAGCAGAATGTGAATAGCTGGGCATCTTTAGTAAGAGCGAGATATACAGCTTGCAAATTTCGTCCTTTTTTATTCCCTTAATCGATTGGATCAGCGTGGGAATAATCGACAAGTAGCCGCAACTATTTACAATAAAACGTCTCGCCAATCCCGTTTAACTAGTCAAAGCGCGTATCATGGGCTGCAGTAGTCTTACTAGATTATAAGGTGGCTGACATATTGTAAATTGGGAATTGAGATGTTTGTTTATAACTGTTAAAACATTTAAATTTGCAAAATTTTCATTTTACCTATACAGGGTGTTGCGAAAAGGGTATAAACAATAATTCGTTCTCCATAGTAAAAAGTCACGTAACCAACAAAGTTTCTATGGAAAAGGAATAATTTTTTTCGCGAATTTCCAAAACTCGTAGAGAAAAAGTTGGCTTAGTATACCCTTTTTGCAACACCCTATATAAATTTCAATTTTAGCTGAAAAAAATAAACTTAATTTGAACAAGAGACTTGAGCAGAGTCAGACACTCATAAAGCATAAGGCAGGATCAGCAGACAACAACACGTCCCTCGAGCTATAATCCTCCAAAATTTAAACTCAATAGAAACTATTTCTGATGATGCCAAAAAATAGTCGTGAAATAGTCATAAATAGTCGTGTTTTCCAAAAAAATAGTCGTATCATACTTTCGGAGTTAGAGCTATACTTTATGGAGGATTATAGCTGGAGGTCTCCAGCTATAATCCTCCAGCCTCTGCAGAACAAACGGTAAGGCCTATCGACTTGGTTAAGGTCTCAAAAAATAGTCGTGAAATAGTCGTAATGACATGCCAAATTTCAGAAATAGTCGTCCAAAGATAGCAGAGATATAAAGGTACTTTGCTGCAGCCCTGGTGGAGGATTATAGCTGGAGGTTTTGAAAATATCGAATATCTTTGGAACTACTATGACTATCGGTTTGAATTATGTCTCAAAAAATAGTCGTGAAATAGTCGCTTCTATTTATTATAATTTTAAGCTTGATACAAGCTGTTAAATAATGATATCAAATTCTTCATACAAATCAAAGTGGACGAGAATGCCAAAGCGAGCCAGTACACAAAAATAATAGCACCGTAGCATTGAAGTACTCATGTCGAATTTATCTATAAATCATTTATTTCGTCATACTTTGCATCAATAGTATCTAAACTAATCTTTGGTATGATATTTTATTGCTTTTGCCTTTACCTTACTGTGTACAGAGAAAACGTATGCCAATACACGCACACATTTATCTCTGTTATCTTGACAAACGATACCGATGACGACTACGGCGATGTAGTACCTAGGTCAGTTATTGTCATCTCTTACTATCCCGTAATCAGACAAATATTGCTATCCTTGTCTCCTTTCTAACCGGCATGCATCGCACGCATAGAACGCGTGAGCGAACGTGTCATCGGTTGCATCTTGACAAGCAATAGCAAAGCGGTATTTATTACGTCCCTTACTATCCCGGGATCACACAAATAGTGCTGTTCTTGTTTTTTTATTAGCGTTGATGTTAGTTTTATTGAAGACGCAGTACAGGGTAGCACTCAAGCGATTAGAATAAAATACGGTGTTTTAAATATAACTCATTTAATTACAATCACAGGCCGAAAGTACTTTTATTTATACTTAAGTTATTCATTAAACAATCTTTAGGTAGATTAGGTTTCATACAATTATCTCAGTATCATTTGACTATTACCTATAAACATATTTAGTTTAATTTAAAATAATCACAGTTGGTTTATTGCTAAGTAATAATATAATATTGACGTAGTTCAATAAAAAAAAACATGGTATGAACTTAAATATGTAGTTATTTCACTTTTCTAGTCCTATATCATATAATAATAAGCTAAAGTTAAAGTAATCACAGATTGTTCATTAGTAGGTTTAGGTAAGTATAATCACGGTTATTGTCATAATGAAATATAACTCATTTAATTACAATCACAGGCCGAAAGTACTTTTATTTATACTTAAGTTATTCATTCCTTCATTCATCTTTAGGTAGATTAGGATTTAATTATTTTTATTCTCCATAGTAAAAAGTCACGTGACCAACTAAGTTTCTATGAAAAATGATATATTTTTTTCGCGAATATTTAAATTCTGATTTCAGTTTCAGGCTTAGATATACCATGCTGCACATGTAGCATTCGGCTTAGTTTACCCTTTTTGCAACACCTTGTATAATGGTTTTAATAAATATACCTAAATAACTTCGTAGGTGATAATAGGGTATCTATAATGCCCAGATAACTGAATCCTGTAGGTGTAGAACTTTCAAAAATTATGAACAGCCACTGTAGCTTGCGACGTTATTGAAGAACACACGTAAGCTGCGCTGAAAAAAAATAAGGCAAATTAACGTCTTATTAATAAAAATAATTGTTTTTTTTAAATATTATATACATATATATATTATGATATACGAGTAGGTAGATACGAGTAGTAATAACGTTATTTCACCTAAACTATTTGTTTGGTAATTTATTGTCATTTGGAGACCACAACAAACAGTGGAGTAAAATTTCGTATCAGTAACTTATTGCAAAAATAACTTGAAACTGCGAACTTTTGTGCGAAAAGGGTAGAGTAGAAATACTGTTCATTAGTGTATTCGCTTTTTTCAATATATATGTCCCATAACCGACCTCTTTTGTTTTTGAGCGAAAGAGATAGCTTAGTAAACAATTTGGCTTTTGTCCAAAACCGGTTTGGTCGGACGGTGCGTTTGAAACTTGTATGAAATTTCACAGGGTGTGAATTACTTACATAGGTATTTAGTTCAGAAACACGTTTTTGTCGCTTGTAACTGATAGGTACAAATGAGTTTTGACAAGTAAATTGGCTGTTATAACTTTATCAACTTCAGCACCACAACACTGTATCCTAGCATAAACACAATACCATATGAAAATTGTGATAAATTCTTACCTAGGATTTGTTATCTGGTAATCATGTATTCGGAGCCATTGCAGTTTTTTAGCGCATTACATCAATGCAGTCATGATAGTTTATCGGCGCATTACATCGATAGGCTGTGTTTTCACCTGAAATAATAATGGGTAGGCTTATAGGTAGGTTACACATACATTTTTTTTATACATATATTTATTTGCCTAGTTTCATTCAGAAATACAAACAATAACGCCTTTTTTTGCTATTGAGGGGTAAATATCCACATTTAACCAGGACTACCATATGTAGGTAATCGATGATACCCACATATTTTCGTATCTACTAAGATATGTACATGAATGCCTTGATGCATGTATGCACAATTTACTAGCTCATAGTGTAAAATTGCTAATTGAATAACAATCCCCATACATATTAAGCATAGATATTAAAAAATAATTTGGCTACGATACTTCAATAAAAAATCATGTTAATAAATAAGCTGAGCATAACAAAATGGGATGGCTTGTTTTGATATTGAGTATTAAAAAGGACACTTACTTGCAAATATTCAAACATAGCACTCACTAAACACTCTTATCTGCAACCACTAATATCTTTTAGAATATAACATCTTGAATATTCATTTGCATATAGAGCACTCACAATATTTTAACAACCAACAATAACACCGATCGTGACCATAGTTTGCACTAAACTGTAAACAAATTATCAAACAAAACATGCAAAATACTAACCCCAACTTCACCGGTGGCGGCGCGCGGCGGCGGTCACATAAGGGACGTAATAAATATCGGTTTGCTATAGCTTGTCAAGATGTTACCGGTGACGCAGTCGCTCACGCGTTCTATGCGTGCGATGCATGCCGGTTAGAAAGGAGAAAAGGATAGCAATATTTGTCTGATCACGGGATAGTAAGGGATGACAATAACTGACCTAGGTACTACATCGCCGTAGTCGTCATCGCTATCGTTTGTCAAGATAACAGAGATAAATGTGTGCGTGTATTGGCATACGTTTTCTCTGTACACAGTAAGGTAAATGCTAAGAGCAAAAGCAATAAAATGTCATACCAAAGATTCGTTTAGATACTATTGATGCAAAGTATATCGAAATAAATGATTTATAGATAAATTCGACATGAGTACTTCAATGCTACGGTGCTATTATTTTTGTGTACTGGCTCGCTTTGGCATTCTCGTCCACTTTGATTTGTATGAAGAATTTGATATCATTATTTAACAGCTTGTATCAAGCTTAAAATTATAATAAATAGAAGCGACTATTTCACGACTATTTTTTGAGACATAATTCAAACCGATAGTCATAGTAGTTCCAAAGATATTCGATATTTTCAAAACCTCCAGCTATAATCCTCCACCAGGGCTGCAGCAAAGTACATTTATATCTCTGCTATCTTTGGACGACTATTTCTGAAATTTGGCATGTCATTACGACTATTTCACGACTATTTTTTGAGACCTTAACCAAGTCGATAGGCCTTACCGTTTGTTCTGCAGAGGCTGGAGGATTATAGCTGGAGACCTCCAGCTATAATCCTCCATAAAGTATAGCTCTAACTCCGAAAGTATGATACGACTATTTTTTTAGAAATCACGACTATTTATGACTATTTCATGACTAATTTTTGGCATCATCAGAAATAGTTTCTATTGAGTTTAAATTTGGAGGATTATAGCTGGAGGCACGTACAACAACTAGTCATTCTACCTCTATAAAAGGAGAAAAGGACCGTTGGTAGGTCAGTGTCGTCCTTCATACTTTCGTTTCGTACTATGTATAATAAATATAAAAGCTGTATAACGGTTTTAGACAGATTAAGGGCGGTTTTGTTGCAAATATCCAATGTACCGTTGCACGCATGACGCGTATTGTGCATACTTGATGCTTTACAGAAACAAAGGATTGCACCTTTCTATTAATAAAATCGGTAAATGGAACAAAAAGCGTGAGAAGAACCAACTCGTGTTCACACAATATTGTCGCGTAGCCGCTGTATGAAAGCTTTTGTTCCTTTTCTTAGTTGATAGAGAACGTATCTAAATCAGATTGAACAATCAATGCTGTTTATGTTTGTTGATACTTGATACATAGAAACGAGAGAATACGAATACTTCCTTCAAACTGAAAAAAACTGAGAAATAGGAAAGTATTTACATCAATGTTAAATTGAATGCGAATGAATGCATAAGGAAGGTCAAAAATCAAAGAGTTGCCAAAATAAATACATAATTTCCACCTGCGCAAGCGCATAAATCTACCTGAATAAATACGTTCAGTTTTTGGAGTCAACAGTTCCTAATTATAATATTATTGTTCCAAAAATATTCCGGGTCCATAAATCACGTTTGGTAGTGAACAGATAATTCTGATTTCTGATTCTGTAGTGGTATTCTTGATTTCTGGAAGTACTTAGCCATGATAAGAAATTGAGTTCATACAATCTAGTGCGCCTTGTTATTAACATTCCACGAAAAGAAAAAAATCTGTTGACAATGTATCCTGTGTCTACTCAAACCAAATTAAATCCTGCAGGCAGCCGTAAGTATTTATAGCTGGCATTGAACATGCCGTGCCTTTGCTACAAAAAAAACACGCAATGACTCTTAGCGGGAGTCTTAGCACGTACACTGCAAGCTTTGCGGTTGGTAAACAAAAACTATAATAAAATCAAACGTCGAAGTATAAGTGCGGACAAAATGCGCAACCCAGATAAAACGTCCATCACGCTAGAAATGTTTACAGGACAGATTTTACTATCATACACCTAGCTATATTTCGGGGCTTCAAACTAAACTTAGTGACAGCTTTTATAGCTATGAAGGAAGTCTAGTTTTGTGTGAATAAGTACGTACAATAACTTTTTGAAGTACTCGTTTTGAAACTTATAATTTTAAATTTCCGTAGTACCAGTCGTAATCGACGTAAACAAACGTCACTTTATCGCGCTTCGCGATAAATACCGCGCTGTGATTGGTGTTACGTACATTGAACGAATGTATCGATCGGCGTCTATAACGAATCCGTGCCGCAGAGCCTGCTAATTAACTAAATTGTGATAAGTATAAAATTCCAAGGATACGAATCACATTTGTGATCCCAAACATGGAAGTTGAATCGGATGAACCACTGTGGGAATAAGGTTGCGCCGTTCAATGTCCCATTGTTATTTAATTATTATAATTGCCAGGACATCAGTCCTTGGACTGACGCTGCGTCTTTGTTATAAACGGCTATCGCTTGTTATGGATTAATTGAGCAATGCACAAAAAAAGAAGTAAGTGCTTTTGTCATGCTCATTAGGACTTATTAATGAATGGTCCCTTTCAATGTTGCTCTTTATTTTCTAAACATCATATTTATTTCGTTTATACCAATACCTAAAGATCCTACAACTAAACTATTGCATGATTTTGTTATAAAAAAAAGCGCCACGGGATATCAGTCATGCATCAGAAATAAGTTACGATGTTACAAGGATATCAACCGCTTGGCATGAATTGGAATACCAAACTTTACAAGTTTGCTGCAATACATAACATTAAATAGTAATTAAACCTAAGTATTTTGAAAATAATACTTCGGGGTTTAAAGGTATAGGTAGCTACGGAAAATCTCTTCGTATTTTTGCCATTTCAACTTCAAATCCCTATTCCGATCTATTTATGCGCCCTACTATGGCTTTCTTCAACCTTTATAAGTAAGTCTTGAAATAAGTTAGAATACCCAATCCCAGACCTATCAATTTAACCAAAAAATATACTTTCCACAAATCGCGCTAACCCAAACCCAGTAATCGGAATGCTTATCAGAACAGAACAACGAAACATGGACATACGGTAATAAGACGCAAATGAACATTTAATGTTAGGTTAGGTTAAGAATTGAGAGAGAAAGGTATGTGCGGACATAATTACTATGTGTTTATCGTGACATGCCCGAGTGGATTTCTAGTTGGATTTTTAAATGGCACAAGAATGATTAAGGCGTTTTGGAGGCTCTAAGAGACTACGAACTAAACACGTGAAATATAGAACGTCATTTGGTCGAATTTCACATTTACCAAACTAACATTTGACCAAATCCTATGAAAGTACTTAACTGCCATTTAAGGAAGGATAGAATTAGCTGGCAGTTAGACAATTAACTATATAGTGGTTGGATGAAAGCTCCTTTTACTCTAGGAAGCGGAAGAAGCAATAAGATCACTATAAAATAAATCACATCGTGTTGGGCGTGCCTCTACTCCTGTCTGCGCCTCGTCGATGCAGTATCGGTTGCCCAATTCTGGGAACGTTTAGAGTCTTCTTTTCGTTTGAAATCGACACTAGAAGAAGTTTCGAGGCCTATTCAAACCGCTTGGTTATCCATTGTCGCCGTTGGTATCGGTAATAACTAATACGTACTTATGGCGATATCGGGACTGCTAGTTGTTGCTGTTTCAATAGGTCGAATAGAAGTTTAATGCAGCAGAATCAGGTGCTAAGTCAGCAAGAGATCGCTTTTAGCGATAATAAGGCCGCCTTTTGCGATATATCCACTGTATAAATTGTTATTTGTGTTCTTAGCCCTTAGCATAAATTTTCATCGTGAACGTAAATTAAAATTAATTCATCGGGTAATTTTGTATGAAAATATGAAGAGCGCCCCTGGCGGTCGGTAGCAGAACTAAAATTTTCCTACAAAATTCATCGAGTAATTTACTTCACGTCACGATGAAAGTTTATGCTAAGGGGTCTGTTCAGTCAATAAAAAAATAAAAAAAAACACGCACTCACGCCTTGTACTAATGTACTCCCTTGCGGGGTAGGCAGAGGTGCATAAAGTAGTATTCTATTCTATTGTAAGTACCTGAGTAAACACGTGAGCGGCACGTCGTGTTGCAGCCGCAGCAGCGCGGGCGCCCCCTCGGCGCGCACGCTGCTCACCTTGTCGCGCAGCGCGGCGCCGCAGCCGCTGCCGCAGCGCGACCGCAGGATGCACATGATGTTCGGCTGCCGGAGGAACGCTACCACCTGGCGGGGGGGAATGAAGATTCAGTTGTTTTGCAGTTATTTTTCGTGGATGCATATATAAGGGTCTCCCCGAGTGGCATATCAACTACCATTTTTAATTCGTGCGGAGCACCCACAAGATTCCCTTACTTTCATGAAAGGGTAAATATCATCAAGAGCTTGTTATAAGAAGGCTTTAGCTTAAAATTAATCAACATTAATTGCATTTCAGGCAAATCACACCTATGTGTGTATGTACTTTCAGAGCATGAGTGTTGAAAAATTATTATGTCGTGTTGGAGAATGAAGCTTACCTTATCATTGTATGCAACGGGTATTTCTTGTGAGGAATGCGTGGATACTTCAGTGGTTGTGACTGGTGGCCGCGGCGGTGGCGTAGGGGCCTGCATGAGAATAACTGATTATTATAATATGTCATTATATCAGCATACATTTAATTAAGTGCCAACTAAATACTATGCCAAAACAAAAGAACAAAACACAGAATAAGTAGAACAAAATAGGTAGAAAAAATTTACATGCACCCTTCAAAAATGTACGAAAAAAACTACAAATAAAATCAGACCGACAACGCCCTCTACATCCCGAAACTAAACGAAATGAAAATCATAAACGGCACTCCAAACCAAAGCCAAGCATATACTTTCTTTTTTATCCAAGTGCAACAACCGTATACCGTTAGTTTTAGCATTTTCTGTGACCACACAAAAATAAAAACAAAACTTCTAAAACGATTTAATCGTTATTTTGTTAAATCTCATGTAACTTCATTGTTTTTTAACCAAGTTCTGCCATCTGTTACCGAACGCGCGGACTACTAAGCAAACTGCACTATGAACTGTCACAGAAAAAGCTACCACTATCCGGCGCTAGATGGCGTTGGCACCTGGTCTATCAACATGGGCCTCCTCCGCTGAGGCAGCAGGGGGCTGAAGGGTCCCGCCGCCGGCACCTTCGGCAGTCGAGGGTCAATGAAGGTCGTCCGACGCATCACGTGGTCTACGAAGAAACGCTACGGGAGAAAGCGGAGGGTTAGGCGCAAGCGGTCGCTGGTGTTATTTTTGTTGGTGTGAATGTTATACTTATTGCATTATATTTATTAGTTTTATTTAGTAAATCTTCTGCTCTTTCATAGTTTTAGTTTATCATGTGCATGCATGCAACATTCTTTATTGCACATTTATTAGCCACTTTCTCCTAAACTTATCTGAACTGTAACCCAAAGCATATAGTTAACATGATTTAGAATATTTATTTATCTCTGTGAAACGCATAATCGAGGCTGAATTTTCGTTCCTATCCAACTAGCAGTTAACCGGTTGAATCCTGTGAAATAAGACACAATAAAAATCTATCGTGTCTCGCTCGATATCGCGCTTTCGGGAGGTTTAAATAATAATTTCCACTTTTTAATACGCAAACACAAATCTCACCTTCCCGTTCCGATCAAGCTTCGTATCCCAGCCCAGCGGCAGGTCTCTCTCACTCTCACTGAACATGTTGACGAGCGCCACCAGGTCGCGGTTGTGTTGGTAGCGGTCGAAGGATGACGTGTCTCGACGGATCTTCGATATCATGTGCTTGAGGGTTGAGTTGCAGTTGTAGAGAGATGACGCTTCCTGGTGGGAGAGGTTTGGGGTTATAATGTGGTTTTGGTTTTAAAAGTAGCTATAGTAAAGACTACTACTTCTTACGATAAGTAATAATCTTTGTCGCACTATTGCTATGTGAAAGAATGATAGGCTAGGCTAATGTATACAGGTGTTCCAAAAAGGGTATAGTAAGCCGAAACCTACATGTGCAGCATGGCATATCTAAGCCCGAAAATGAAATCAGAATTTCATAATTCGCCAAAAAAAAGTCATTCTCCATAGGAAAAAGTCACGTGACCAACATAGTTTCTATGGAAAATGTTTTTTGTTTCGCAAATTTAGAAATTTTGATTTCATTTTCGGGCTTAGATATGTCGCAGGCATCTGGTTTAATCTCCTGTTTGATTGAACCGCTAGCCCGTTCATTGGATGACGCTATTCAGTTGTATGACTATGCCGAACGTTGATTGTACAAGCGTCACAAAACGTCCAACTAGTTAGCGGACTTAAAATCAGTCAAGTGGTGAATAAAACAAATATGGCGTCTAACAGCGAACAGCTGACACAAAAAGCACTTTGTATTGTTATTTTTTGCAAATAAATTAGCTTTAAAGTGCGTTATTTATGTTAAAATAGTGTGACAACATGGATTTACCTATTATTACACCGCCGGCGGATAGTTTCAAAGAAAAAAATGTGCTGAAACTGGATAATTATGAACAACAATATCAAGGTACGTTTATTGTTATTGTTTAGTTAATTTGTGACATGAGAGCTTTGTAACATAGTCTTTTTGTTGACTCTTGTCTGGTCATGTTCATCCTAACCAGACATTACAAAATTGCTATACTATATCCCATTTAACGACTTCGCTGAATAACGTTCAGTCAAGACGTTGGACGTTACAGTCAACCACTTGACGAGTTGTTCTTTAGTCATTCAACTGAGTAGCGTCATCCAATGAACGGGCTAGCGGTTCAATCAAACAGGAGATTAAACCAGATGCCTGCGACAGATATATCATGCTGAACATGTAGGTTTCGGCTTACTATACCCTTTTTGCAACATCCTGTATATTTACGAGTTCTCCAGTGGAGTCCACGAACTGGCAAGCGTAGCGTGAGACGCCTCCCGTTCAGCTGGCACGAAAAACTTACGCAAGACTTTGGATGGATGAGGTACGGAGGACAGAGTGTTGTAGCTGATGTACTTAGATCAACTGGGATCGTATGTCCAGCAGTGGGGCTTCATTACGCTGGGGCTGATGATGTTTTATTACTTGACTGTACTAAATAGATTGAACATATCCATTTCCAGTCCAGTTTTCACCCATTCGTCATGTACAACAGTTACTGGACGATGGATTATACGTAGGTAGGTATGCCTACGGTAATTATGTATCCTAACATAACCTACAGAGTATACTTCAACCGCATGTGGCACTGAACACAAGTCATACCCCTTTACGCTCCTCTACTCTACCTACAAGAAGTACACAAACGTAGACGAACCTGGTTCATATGCAGTATGGAGTAGAAGTCGGGCCGGGCCAGGAACTCAGCGGCGGGGTGCGGCGCGGGGGGCGGGGCGCGCGACGTGGACGCGGCCGGCGGCGGCGGCTCTTCTTCCGAGAGCTGCGTGCGGGTCATTGTTCTACGGATCGACTGGTATCTGAAAGGATGTGAAAATGGTATTAGATTTTGTTTCCGTGGTACGAGTTAGTCATGGAGCAAGATATAAGCATGGTTTTTTTTGTAACGAGTTGACAATTCTATCCATGGACAAACCCCCAGTGGATAATGTCAATTATCTGCTATAGTTTTATGTTTGTACGACTGGACTTATTTCTTTGAAATATGGCTGGAGGAGGAAACCCTCGAATAGGCACTATTTCGATACATCCGTTGTCACCTACATATGATTGTACTGTACTCAGAGGTAGACATTTAGACAATAATAAAAGTCCACTTTTAAAAGAGCTTTTTTACAATCGCAACAATGAGCTATATAAGTACCTAACCTATCACATAAGTGTAAAAAAATAAACTCCCAAAAAGCGGACTTATTGATATCTACCTCTGAGGTAATGGACAACATTTCATTTTCTTTACCCTATATTTTTATTAGCTATTCGGAAAGGTTATAAAAAATTATAGGACCCGTATTTTTTTATTTTGTATATACATGAATTTTTGCATGTTATTTTTAACTTTAAAGTTAATTATTTTAAAACCGGAAGTGACATCACATATTAGGCTCAATTTTTATTTTTGTCTATTGCCTTAGTCTCGAAAAAAAACATAAATGACACTGACAAGTGACATTTAAACTTTGTTTACATGCCAACCAACAAATGGGTTATTTTCAAATGACATTGATATTTCTGATGATACAAAGTAGGTACTTATCATGTAAAAAATAAGCAGAAGCATTTTTTCAGCTATGTAGGTGGTGGCACGCTCTGGGACATATTAAATAGAGGTCATCTCTTAATAAGTACTAACCATTTTATATGATA
Source organism: Plutella xylostella (assembly GCF_932276165.1). Taxonomy (NCBI): domain Eukaryota; kingdom Metazoa; phylum Arthropoda; class Insecta; order Lepidoptera; family Plutellidae; genus Plutella; species Plutella xylostella. Next base: position 8,768,366 of record NC_063990.1, read on the forward strand.
AATTTAAAAAATAGTCAGAAAGTGTCAGAAAAGAATTTATGAAAATGACCCAAATAAACAACAACGACTCGATAAAACGTCAACGTCAATCAAAAATGAAAGTGACAGTTACTTTGTTTTTAAATCTTTGGTTTTGATCATCAAAATGCATCGCACCTGATGCATGACGTCATCAGCACTTTTTTACTATTTTATGATTTTCTCGAAAATGATACATCCAAAAAATACAAAAACATTTTTTTTGTGGCCTTGAGAGCTAAATCTCGAAATGGTTTTCGATTTATAGCAGCTTTAGTTTTTTGAAATGTTGTCCATTACACCTAGTGTACTTATAGCTATTTACCAGACTTCGAGCTTGTATTTCAAAGATCATTAAAGGAAACCTACCTGCGGTCCAGCTGGCGTCGCTGCACGTCGGGCGCGGGCGCGGCGGCCCCACCGGGGCTGGGCCGCTGCCACGTGGTGATATACTCCGTAAAATATAGGAGAGTCCTATGACGTTTGATTGACAGATGCTTGTGGCGGAGGAACAATGTTAATTTCCTCTTGAAAACTGACAAATGACAGATCAAATGTATGGATTTGACAGCCGTCATAGGGTTCTTGCTATATTTTACAAAGTATTGTGTATGTCGCTATGTGGAGAAAGAGAGAACCTACTGTTTATTACGGAGGATGAGGAAACTGACCTGCGGTCCAACTGCCGTCGCTGCACGTCGGGCGCGGGCGCGGCGGCGCCGCCGGGGCTGGGCCGCTGCCACGTGGTGCTGCGGCTCACGTGGTCGATGTAGAACACGCGCCCGTGGCTGTCCATGCGAGCTTCCCAACCTGGAATAAGAACGGTGGGAAGTTGGTTAGATTTATGGAGTCGGAGCTAAGATATCGAGAAACGTAATTGACGTTATGGCTCAATAGCTACTACTCGATTGGCTATTCTATGTCCTTACAGAGTTACAGCTTTAGGGAATACATAAAACCAGTTAAAAGCAAAGACAAAGTTAATTTTCAGGAGTTACTAAACTAAGGGCTGATTCATCTGACGAATAAAATTGTTGCTGTCACTGTCTAATACAAATATTCAGCACGCGACAGCATCATAATTATTTCCCAAATAAGTTTTATCTGGAGATTGAAAAATCAGATCTTAATGAAATAAAAGTACACACCTGCCGGCAAGGGTTCTTCACACTCGATGATCCCACCAATCATATTAGCGGGGAAATCTCCGGTCAGCGCCATCTGGCGGGACGCGCGCTCCGGTATCGACGGCAGCCGTATACCGGCCATGTGTCGGAGCGGAGTGGGCGACGCCACCGAGTTGTCGTTGTCATCGCTGATCTCATTCCTTGGCCGCCTCAACACGACGTCATCTGGAGGCCCCGCGTGCACTATCGTGAAGTGATTACTATTCACAAACTCCAAGTTCGGAGATCTGATCTCCGTTGTTCGCAGCTCGTTCGGGAATTCCGTCATTTCAAAGTCCGGGTTCTGGATGGGCGGAGGCTGCAAGTCGTTGGGAGGGACCGGCCTCGGTCTTCTAGCGTGATGTGTGGGGGTCGGTGGACACTGCGGCACGGCCGATCCTGCCAGAGCTGCTACTCGACTTAACACTCGTGGGTGAGGCCTCATTGGACTATCCGGACAGTTGTTGATGTTTCTACTGGGCGAGTGTTTTGGGGTGCCCTCAATGCCTAGGTTCTTGAGCAAATGTCTAGGTAAGCTAGAATGTTTGGGCGTGGGGCTGTCACACGAGTACTTGCGGTTCATCAGCATCGTACCGACGCTCGGGAAGGCTTTAGATTCGTCCACGGGAGAGTTGGAATGCGACGAGTTACACGAACTAGCTCTGCTTTGGTCGTGTCTTGGACTTTCAATGTCAAGGTCTCTCTCAGCGGTTTCTACTCTTGAAGAGTTCAAAAACGCTGTCACAATAGTTGTGTTCCCTAAATTACAGTTAGCTGCTCTTCCTGAACTTTGTCTCGTTAAAGGTTTGTGTCCTTTGAGGGTGATCTCTTTCTCTTCAATTTGATTTCTATTGTCGTCCTCGAATTCGGAATGATTGCTGATGTCATTCAGGAAGGTGTGCTGTGCCTTCTCTTCAGAGTTGGACCGGTGGGCGCCGCTCGCACTGTCCATCGTATCCGATGGCGGACACACCTTATCTTTCCTTGCAAAAGTAGTCGTTATATAATTATCTGGTCCTATATCTTTAATGAACATTATCTTATTCCTACTAACACTAGGAGAGCCATCAGGTACATCTTTCGCTGATTTATCTTCCAACAGCTTATTTAATTTGATCGAGGAAATGGTCGATTCACATAGGCTGCCATCGGTTTCAGGCGTCGCTAGCGGTGCAACATTTTGAGGTCCCCTGAAGAAAGCTGCCGTGGTGGATGGCATGGCCGCTTGCTTGCCCGCGTAGAACTCTCCAGGCTTGAAATCGTTGATGCCTCCCTGGAGGATTGCTGAATTTGTGATGTTGTTGTCGGTAAAACATTGTTCGTCGGTATCTATAAGTTCAAAGGTGAATGCGTCTTCGGGTTTCGTGAGCTTCTTAGGTTTCCGATGTCGGGGCACCTGCGGCGGCGACAGCGCGTGCTGGCGCTCGAGCGGCTTGTGCGCCAGCCGCGGCGGCAGCGGCGGTCCCGGCGCCGCCTCCCCCGCGACCCCCGCGCCGCCCGCACCCTCCACGTCGTACACGAACTTCATTATCTTGCAAGGATTCTTTGGTGACCATATCTTATAATACTCCGTCCCCGGGGACGTGGGCGATAGAGAGCCGTTGTTGCCTTTCACTTTCTTTTTCACACCGTTGAGATTCTGTCCACCACCCGTGTCTACCGGAGGGGGGCACTTCTTCCGCACGCCGGTCGAGGACGACGGTCTACTGCAGTCCATCGCACTCTGAGATTCACTACTTACACTATCACTTACATGGCTAAATAGAGATTTGCTAGGATCACATTTTGTTTGTTCATGATCGGGTTTGTTCCCGTTGTTTTCTAAAGAACTAATTGAGCATTTGTTGACGTTTTCACTGAGATGTCTGATGTCGTGGCTGGACCCGGGCACGAGCTCCATGCGCGGCGCCTCCGAGCTCATCTCGAAGCTCTCGTTGTTGTAGGTGAAGGGCGAGACGTGGTCGCCGCTGCGCTTGCGCGACGCGCCCTCGCGCAGGCGCAGCGGCAGGCGCTTGAGGTCCACCTTGAACCGCGGCGGCAGCGCCGGCGACTCCGCCGCCGCTTCCTCGCTGTCGCCATTGTAGTAGCGGAAGCACAGCAGCTGCTCGCAGTCTGCAACACAAACAACAATCGGTCAGTCATGTCCTGCGTGGAGCGTAGCTAGAGGCTGGCGCGACTGATTGTGATTACCTTCATAAGGTTGATTGGGCTCATCAAGCAGCCACATTGTGTCGCCGCTCGCGCATCCGGTCGCCGGCACTCGGCCGCCGATGCTGTCCTTTGAATCTGTCGACGATAAAATAAATAATAAGTTAAGCATGCTCATTAAATGAAGTCGTAGAGATAACTATAACAACAAAAATATACATGGAAAAAACAAAAAGTAATTTGTGTTGCCTCCTACTCATTGATCATTCATACAGATTCATAAATTAAAAATTGCAACTGCATAAACAGCGGCCTCGGAGGAAGCCATCAGACACGCACAACAGGGGCAAAACGAAAAATGATGACTCGCAAAATCTCATTTAGCATCACCAGCGGGCACTGCGCCGCGCCGCAGCGCAGTAACTACCCGGCAGGTGCAACAGGCTGACAGTAAAAACAAACAACAAGCGTCCGAACCATCGCAGAAACAGAACGAACCCTTCCGTTTTTTATCTAACAAAAATCAAGCGTGGGCCGGCGCGGGCGCTTCACAAATCATGCCGAGTCGTAATCACCGGATGCGGGAGTCGCCCGCACATTTTACGCGAAATAATCGAAGCCACCGAATTGCCAGTTAATTGGTGGAACACAGGCATAAATTGCAACTGGGAAAATTGATTCACTGAGTGGATCCAGCTAAACATTACCATATTTTGATTGGATTAAAATACGAGCGCTCGCTGCATCCTGCCGGCTGATGGAGAGCTCGGTAGATTCATAAATATCTCAACTTTATTGAAATGTTTATGAAAGCATTTCAGTATTGACGGTGTATTTTAAAATCAATTTGTTGCACCAATAAAGTCATAAATCTGTATCCAAAAATTGGCGTCAGCTACCGGCCAAGAAACAATGGATTTTTAGCTGAAGCTAATGCCAAGTTTTTTGCTGTAAATAAAAGTCAGTTGGTTAGATAGAAGCAGACAAATTGATGAGAGTTTCCAATTGGCCAAACAACGTGTGTGCAACAAACGAGCGGGCGGATACACGTAGGGCAAGATAAATCGCGGTATTATCTCCGATAGTTTCCGTCTCACAATAATTACCCCAAAGACACCGGCCTCAGAGATCGATTGTGCCCATTAGTTTTTTGTTTCAAACTATTCTTTACTGGGAATGTTGCAGCACGTATGTAAGAAGACTTTAATGGCATCCATTTCCTTTGTTTGTTTTTAAGAAATTATTTCTCGAGATGGATTAAGATAAATCGAAAATTACATAGCAACCTCACCTGCCGTGTTCGGAGCGTTTAAGTGAATTGTAAATAATTGTTATGAAAACTATATATCCCAAACCAAAATGGTCATTTCACAGGTAACAGTACCAAAAACAAATCCATAGAATTTGTGGTTGCATAAAACATAACATTGCAGGTCGATTAGGTATTTCGTTACACACACCGGAAACCATGGAGTTGAAATAATAAATCAATGGCGATGGCGTCAAGTCGGAATGTGCACATACCAGTGCCTCTGTCAACCGAAGGGAAATAAAAATGCTTTTTATAACCACAGGAATCCGACACGCTCCAAAACGCAACATTCCTCGTAAATGCCACCCGATCACTAATGGTCAGTTCACCGATTGTCTTCACTGAGGCATAAAAGAGATCTTATTCTCGTATTCTTATTTTAATTATGTATTAGCTCAATCAGAATTTATGAAGATTTTGAAATTAAGATCATCAATAAAGTTATTTAAAATAGGTGAGAAATTATGTATAAGTATATAGTCATGATGCTGTCACATTTTTTTTGCGATTGGGTGTAAAGGCGCTGTAATCGTAGACACACACTGTCACGGCCACAATTGTAGTCTTGACGGGGTGCGTATCGCGATGACCTACAGCCGCAGTCTAGGCGACAGATGACGATGGCGCTGACACAGAGGGCGGTTATTTCCGAGCGCTGACGCAACGCCGGCGCTTCCGTCCGCAGGATGCGAGGGGCGGAGATACGTGCATATGTCACGCGTTTCGCAGACACTTCGCACCCGTCATCCGCACGGATCAAGCCGCAACACACACTCAATATTGACAGATATCTGAGGAGGCGTGCTCGAAATGAGACACGATTCATTACTGTGTTTGTATGGTTTAGTTAGACCATGGGAGGCTGATTTCCATGAAATAGTTCACTAACACGTGGCATATGTATATCTATCTGTATGACTTATTTGAGGAACCTCGACATGCGCAGCTTAAGATCTCTATGGTAGTGATGCCTCTTTTGAGAGGTTCCAGGTTGCGCTTGCGCATATTAAATTAAACATACAAGGCTATGGGTCACGTGCATCAATTATTAACCAAACTCATCAAGCACATCTCAGTACTTTATAATAATTGGCCCTGGTTCACTGAAATGGATTTATTATTATTATAAAGCGACCAATTTTATAATTATGCCGCTATTCTGTGAATCTTTGAACATGACTTATCCTGTAACAATGTCACATTTAGTTGCATATCAGTGTTAAGCCGGCGGAAGCTCATAGTTAAGCTCAACTGCAGTCATTCCGACCGTCATCTTGGTGTTTGTCACGCCCACGCCTTCTGTTTAGAGCCTGGCTTTTTATGACGAGCGTAATATCTTTTTAAGTGGACCCTCGGTTTCACACGAGGCGGTGCGGTGCGCTCACTATCTGACACTTCGAACCAAATGTGGGCAACTGTTGTTGATTGCATTGACTCTGTCATCTTGATCTGTGCCGTGTTATTATGAAAGTGCATTAACCAGCCTTCCAAAAAGTATTATCGAAAAAAAACTAAAATCATACAAAATTCCGGATATGGCAGCTTATGGAAAATATGGGGTTGACAGATGATAGATCCCCATTAGCTCGGTGATGACCTGTCAGAGGATCAACCGCATTCAGGATGTGATGACAGGAGGTCTGTCCTCGATCCTGTGATGAGCTTTCAACGTATTAACGCCACAGTAATCCTCCTTAGCCCTGTCGATTGACATGAGACAAAGGGGCGCGGCGCTGGTATTTTTAGAGCGATCGATGGTACCGTCAGAGCGAACATAAAATGCATACTTACCTACCTTAAGGTTAAGGATACGATAAAATTAATCTTCGCTTTAACACCATTACATTAAAACGTTTCCAAGGTAACACTCTCATTGTTTTATTTCCAGTCGAAATGCAAATTGGATTTTTTCATTTCTGCTGCCTAAATGGGTCCATTAAGAATCGGTTAATTTTACGAAGGCCATAGAAGGCGACGACACTTAAAGATTCCATCGTCAGGGCACAAATTGCACCGGAAATTGTAAGTTAAATACAATCCAACGATGAGAGGAGCCATTAGCACCTTACAGATAACGGGCGATGACACTCGCACTGTCAATACGAGGTGATTGATTAGTTCGTTAGCGCACCGTCAAGTGCTCTCTAACGTAACATTCAAATATCGAGATTCTTGCGGAAGCGAACAATTAGGTACCACCCGTGTGCTTGGAGTTAGTCAGAGTTGGTGGGAAAGTGACACAATCGCAACTAAGGTAAACTCCGATCCACGGTGGCAGATACGGGCTGAATCACTGTGCCGCCGACGTACTGAATCAAGTGAATCTTTAGTATACAAGGGCCCCTGTATTTAGCCAAATGAATTTGTGAAGATATGTATCAGTATATAGATTATGGAACGATCTTCTTGAAAATATAAGGAAAGCCCCTTCTGTAGGTAAATAGACAGGGTTACCGAATAATTAGTTAGATTAGTTACGATCGATAGATCCGTATTTTCCGTGTGTTGCTGTCATAGCACGCAAATCCGGTGAGTCATTCACATAAAGGTGATTCTTCAAGTGCGTACGCGCACGGGCTAGCTAAGCACACACTACGACGTTATTCGACCGATCTATTGACTCATTGATTTGATTTAATTCTGGTCATTTACGAAAGTCTTTAATGGCTACAGCCATATTTGATCTGTAAGCCGAGTATCTTATTACGTCTAAGCTGACTGAGTATGGGCTGATATAATCTGTGCATGCGATATGGTGGTCGCCACAAATGGATCATACTCATGGTACTGGGAGGTCACTCTATATTACGAAAAAGTAAGTTTCGGGGCGCTGCTAGAGCCACGAGTCTATGTCGTTGTTTTAAACGTGCTAATTGCACGGAATCTTTCAATCGTTCGATTTGAGTCAGTATAAAGTAACCCCCCTGCATCCATGCATGAACGGAGCCAGTCTTGTGTGTTCTAGTTTCCGAATATGGGAGTCGAGCAGAGGTGTGACACTGGCTGTCTCCATCTAAGGCTATTAACAGATACTTCGTCTATCTATCCATTCAGATACTCTGGCTGCGTAAGGTTACGGTTTCCTGTTGACTGTTTATTACTTTATTAATAAACGCGTTTGAGTATTTACTACTATCAAAGAAACGAAAATAAATGGCGTCAAGGATATTTGCCATTCAGAAAAATAGTTCCGGTTGTAAACTTGTTTTAGTGAACACAACTATAAAGTAAATATTTAAGAATAAGAAGTTAATGTTATGTATCTCCATTTCCATATTTATCTACATTTCTATTTGAGATCGTAACCTCAATGGGCAAAAGCTCGTAAGGAATCAATTAATTATACGGGTCATAAAAATAAAGGAATCTTGTTCCGAACAATGCTGTAAACACCGAACAAAAAATCCGAAGGTGGTAGATAGTAGTCTTCCCAACCACTGTCACAAGTTCAAGGCACGGATCGACCCATTAAAAAAATATTATTTCAGTAAGTAAGTATTAGTTGAAGTTGTGTACCATTTTAGTTCATTTTTACGCATCGCCAGACCGAAAGCCGCATCCATCCCATTCCCTCGCTCCGTGGTCTCCTGCGCCCGTCTGCAATGCGGGCTCGCGACCTTCCGTGGGCGAGACTGGCAGCGCTCCATCAGGCGGCTATCGTTGCCATCAGCTCTCAATTATGTCAGACAACCGGGCTACTTAGCTGTCAATCGCCAATCCACCGATACATAATCGTAGACCCCATTGTTCCGGCTACCGCTGTGATCGACTAGATTATTATTATATGTTTGGCTTTGGCCTGATCATGACCAGTTAATGGTACCGGTCGTTTAGATTGAATTAACGTCATCAATTTAGAGTTTATCTTGTCTAACATTGGACGGCATTATGCTGTCGGATCGGAGGGAAATATGATCCAGTTATTAATCTGATAATTTCAAGAATGTTCATTGAAAAAATCCATTCAGATAACCGTAGTATATAATAGTATGACTGTATAGTAAAGTAGTCAAGTACACGCAGACGCGAGCACGAACCGGCCATTGATCGAATTTGCGGAGGCGAAGTGGGGGTCTTCATTCATTCATATTGCGCGTGCGCAACACTCGAGCCAGCCGGCCGCGGCCGCGGGCGCGCGCCACCGCAGAGTGTATGAATTAAACTCAGATTTACGACAATTGCATGTTGTAAACGTAAGCTAGATTACGAGGGGTGGTCCTGGTCATATTTACAGGAGAGTATTACTGCAGAGACACAGATATATAAAAAACGTGGCATCCTATCCTTTACGTTACCTTGGCGAAACTTCATTTAGAAACAATAATATGCATGTATTTTGGGATATGCGTATAAATATGTAGTTACTTAGATAAATATGCACCATATAATATATTTTATCCTACCCACCAAAACTAAATTGAAAACAAGTTGAACACTTTCAAATCAAATTGGTCTTCTAGTACCGACACGCCGTACAAGGCACACAGCCTTATTTCACATACCATTCCACCGTACTAACTACGGCCAAAATTCTACACTGACACGCATAGTAAAAACTTATAATAAAAAATACAGCCATATCGACCCTTTTTGTTACACTAGAAACTCATTTAAAAAGGCTATTCGAAGGAGTAATTAAATTTAAATTTATATAAAACCGATCCTCGCTCCAATACTTAAATTTATTATTATTCAATCTGTGGTGGTCCCACAAAACGCAACACTTTGGAATCTGTCTTCCTTCTCTCCAGCTTAGTGGTATACCTACTCTCAATAGGTAGGTATACTGAACCCAAGACTTTAATTTTTATTTTTTGTTATGATGAATGCATCATAATTATCGTCGCAGGGCTAGGCTACTCACCTACACTGTATTTTGTTACTTATTATATTTTGTACCGTACCATGAACAATATAATTTTGTAGGTACGTATACTTGTGCAAGTACATGCATAAGTAAATCAACGACTAATAACTGGTATAGATATCTAAGACGCTGTCGGTGTCTCAATACACAAATATACATACCTACCTACTAACCGGTTCTGATACCTGCATCTACGCATACGCGCATCTATGCTTAGTGGTAGGTACTCACAAAATAATTTATTCCCTAGTTCCCTACCGATCCCAAGACTAGACTCGAACTTGTCGCAGGGCTAAGACACACAGACACACATGACTGCCTGCAGTACTGCCGCACTAACCTTACGATGGGTGGTATACTATTAATACTTAAATCACCTATCAGTATTTAGCACACACTCGTAAAAGGATGTCGCACGTCAACCTTCTTATTTTATATTTTTTAAAAACCGAAAGTTAAATCAGTAACTTAGCTAAGTATATACATATAAGTACTGAATATTTATTTTATCCTGTTCTTTGTTAAAAGACTTCTTTTTTTTTTGTTAAAGACAAATTAGGAACATAATTTTATATCAGCATATACTTTGCTTACTTACCTTAATACTAATTATTTTTGTTTTGTTTTTTTTTTTTTCTTTGTATCTAAAAAGTGTAAACTTCACGTTAGCTTGCTAAATTTTTATATTGAGTTCTACGAAGAAACCTATTATTGGCCTTACTGATAAATTATTACCACTTAAGTCATTGTAATAGTTACGCTGTTGGTTTCTCAATAAATAAATAAATAAAATAAATAAATAAATAAATAAACAAGACTCTAGTGGCTCTACCTACAACATATATACTACAACAAGCTAGCTCAAAACATGAAATGGATGTCCAGACCGAAGCGTGCGGTGCCTTATTCGAAGCTAGTTCAAACACGGGCGAGGAATTAGGCAAGCGCTAATATTTGCGAACACCCACATCCGCCAACCTGCCGAATGCCGGGGCACCGGTCAAACGGAAAGTCAACGAGTCAATACACTCCCACTGCTGAAATAGACGAACACATATTTAATAAGCTAGCAGGAGCCGTTATGGTGTATCAACATTTGACGGTAGTTTTCTACTCAAGTAGGTACGAGTCAAAGGCTTTGCAGGAATTCGGGATATTTTTTAAAAGATTTAGAATAGCTGAAACTTCCACGAAGAAAAATAATCTACATAAGAAGTTTAGAGGGGGGTTCGGAAATTCCATAAGACGTTAGTGGAGAAACTAGTTTGTAGGTGGGACGCTTGGACGATGGGATGGATATCATTCTTCAGATATATTACAGATGACAAGTCAAACATCGATTTGCAATCGGCAAACAATCAGGTAAGTACTTGCGGATATTATTATAAAACGTTTAACGGCACTGAACAAAAGACAGTAAATTGTACGCTTGGTAGATTATTTCCTTTTCAAATTACAAGGCACATAAGCACAGCAACATGACGAAATGATACAATTCACATGTAAATAAGTCAATGGGCTAGCGGAGGACGTCCCACAAGTATGGGTACGTTCGTGTAGGCGAGTGTAAAGTCGTAAATTTTGTACAAAGTATTTGTAATACCTGTGTAGGACGTCGCCTAAATTGTCAATCATGTGACAATCGGATGTTACAGCTAATTCATTTACACTTTTTATGAGAATGATCTTCACAAACGGACGTCAATAACAAATGGTAACCTTAAAAACAACAAATAACCAATTTCTATTCCACGTGAACTGGCAAAACGAAAACAAACTTAACCAAACTGACAACATTCTCTGCGAAGAAATTTCCCAGAAGAGCATCGGCAGCCATTTCGCCATTGGTTTTTTAAAACCGACGACCCAATAACATATTCGCTGCGTGTTCTGCTTTCAATGTGCTAATACTGGTACGCATACGGAATCTGGATTCCAGGTGCATGTAAAAGAATAAGTAATGCCGGAGAAGAGCCGGGACGAACGACCTCGCCGCCCGCTGCGGGCATACAAATGTGGCCAGTGGACGCGCCGACCTCACGGGAACCTCCTCCTTGACATACTGCCACGTGAAATACTGCGCCATGGTATACGTGCGCAAAATCAGGCATAACCTACATAAATAGATGCATTAATTCACTAATAAATGCTATGAAGTTAATAGGTGCCATGAAAATTTTCCAACCCTTCTTGTTTATAAATTGTCTCCTCCGAGTTAGTCTGGAAGAAATTACTCTTAGTCGTAGGTATGTACCGTCTACGTTGGGTTTATGCTTTTGTAATTTATATGTGAGTACAATAAATAATTATCTATCAAAAAGTAATATCTATGTAACCGATACAGAATGAATTAAAAAACAGTAGCACAATTTTAATGCTCCATTCACTCAAAATTATGTCGCCAAAAGGTAAGTAACGGCAATGTCGGCGTTTCAATGAAGCGAATACCGGCACGCACTTCCTGCTTGTATTCAATACTCGTATTCTCGCGATGCTACAAAAATCACATTCTGATTTGACGGCCTTCGATTCTTCACCTTACAACAGACATGGATATGGATACTAATTACCTGTCTCGATAAACAAGCCACAATATGCTTAGGTACATCTAAAAGTCAGAAGTCATTTATAAGATTTCCGCCTCGACTGCTTCGCGTTCAGGTATTAAATTATGATCAGTAATGTATATTTTTATTTTTGTCGGCATCCGCGAGGCAATAACTAATTTTTGAGTGTTCTTTTGCGAAAGGACGTGGGAACCCATTGTTGCATGTCAATACACAATGGTTGGGCAAAAAACTTGGGTTCACAGACCAGAGATAAATATACGATTGTGTAAGCCTCATTACAGAAGCTCAAATTGTTTTTACTTTATTTGTTCAAGCGAGAACAATCTCAACATAAATAAAGCGCAACATCGATGGTTTGACTGCAATGCCCGACAATCAGTAGCTGAATGATTTCGATCTGGTTTACAGTCTTGTAAAATATGGCGTAGTTTGAAATATGATCCGAGTAGAGCCATAACTCACAGTTGATTGACAGATTTAAAACAGCAGCGGGCGCAGGTGTAGGAAGGACTAGGCAAGGATAATTGTGCGTGACAGGTCCGCCCGCGACCACTCAATGGATGGCGACAAGCCGGTCCTGTGCATCCACATTCCTGGATAAATCCTTATCTCGTCCGCCTCAAACTGTCATTGGGGGCACAAGTTACGACTCTGTTTGAAACAGAGCATCGTAAAGATATCCCGTGATTATCAGCCCTTTCGTGTTTCCTGGTTGAATGAAGGCTGGTCCGAGTAACGGCATAGAGCGCAGGTGTATCTGGAGCGAGCTTTCCCACATGCAGCCGCGGCTGGCTGCCGCTCGGCGGGCGGATCCGTCTGCGTCTCGAGAATACCGCAGCAGATACCGACTCGTGCGAATTTCGACAACAATCGACGACATTCTTTATAACAGTTAGGTGCAGTCGGCTGTAGTAGTGAGCGGTTATTAATTTTTATCCATAAAATGCTTTCCTGCACAATCTGCAGTTGGAATCAGATTGATATCTCATGCAATTAGGAAAGACTCGAAAACGGTTCTCATGCGAGTGTCCGGGAAACTCATATCGGCTGGCTATTCTGCACTAACTGGCTGACAGGCTGCTTCCAGTGCATTCCCACGCCTGCGAGCAAAAATACCCGACTGGTCCTCTCGTAATTAGCAATCGCGCACATCGGAAATAAACGCAAGCTTTAATCAGCAACTTATACAAATGCTGCGAGCGACGGGACGAGCTCGATATATCACAACTGTAATTGCGCCTGCACAGTTGATGAGAATAATTATGAACTTCATATTAATATGAGCCCCTCCGCTTGGACAGTTGTTAGATTGCATTACTGATATTTTATACCTGTGTGCGTTTGGCTGGTTCATGCGGTATAAGTTACAATACAGTATGCATCATTGTTTGATTAATTATAAACCCATGTAATCATTGAAGATGCACTTTGTTTTAGCGAGTAAGTCCGCGTAAATTATTGTGTCTGTGTGTATTCCATCCAGATTTATGTATATTTTAAAAGCCGGCCTTTATGAACATCTTTAACAAAATAACAATAAAAATAACGGATTGCCAACAATAATACTCTATCAATGAACGTAGAATCTTTCACGCCCACGCTAACGGATTTGCAAATTTAATCTAATTTAGTCTCATTCAAGCGAAACGTGTTCTTATAAACTACTGGCAATTTCTTACTCATTTGAAACGTACGCAGCTACGATAAATGTGACAATTAAAGCGAGCTGTATATAAGGTCCGTCTTCGCAAGGTATGCCGCTAAAAGAAACTGGTTTCAATTCACAACTGATCGTATCAAGGACGGGCGTGCACTCTACTCCAAGTTAGGTCCAAATTTACATAGTGTGTGTACGTACCGGATGTGAGCACCGGCTACGTGTGTCCAACGTGCATGGCATGCGCCGCACTGTGCTGTACCTGCCCTGCTTCCATCACTCACCAGACCACCCACAGGAAGAACCTAAATCCGAACCAGTTCCATTACGAATTCGAAAACTGAATCACTTGTACTATGGTGATTGAAACGAAAAAGTCCATGTCCATATGCGATGCCTACCCATTTCATTTGCATGAAAAGCTAATGATTCTTTTCCGCTACAATGTAAGCAATAACATAAATATAAAAGAAAATTCGAAAGCGTATCGAAATTGTAAAGAACAGTAAGGAACGGCTCAGTAAGGTGTCAGCATCAGACAACCTGACATGGCATCCGGCGAGTATGCGCGGCGTTGCGCAAGAGCACCCACCAATAAGGGCATTGTATGCAAAGCGCTTGCGCATACAGCACCGACAACACTCGCCAAATACCGGCCCAACAACCGTTATTGAGACAATCGATTTGGAGTTCCGAATAAGATATTTCAAAATAATTGTGCCATAACAAAACTGGGAGTATATAAATAAACTACACGCGCAACCAGCACACATCAACCATAGTGGATGCTCAGTGGGCTTAGGTAATTAACAAACGCAATTGCATTTTCCCAGCAGCGCATTAACTGCTGACGGATTCATCCTGCTTACATCAACGAATTAATTCCATAGCGCAACACGATAACTTCCGGATGGACAATGTAATCAGATTAAAAAGTAAACGGGACAAAAACTGTAACAAATGATGTTGATATATATACGCATAGAAATACAAATAAAGCCAGTCCTTTGCTGCGCCGCCGCCCGCTCGTTCCGACTCAATAGAACCGGAAGGATTTTGGCCCTTCGATCCGGCTTCCTATGACCGATGGCTTGGAAGCAATTGTTGATTCTTTTCTATTTCAATCTTCCAAGTCGAAGGCGGATGAGCAAATATAGAATGGTAAGACTGATCCGGATATTCATATCAAAAATAACATTTCATATTTTTAATATTATTTTATTCACGTCAGAGTCACACTCTAAGGCCAACGTTTTTTTTTGTATTAGCGCTCTTGGCAAACGAATCAGATTCATTTTAAAATGAGGAGTTTTTCTACAGCGCAGCGGCAGCGGTCCGAGAAGCCACAGCACTTGTGTGAAACAAATCCTGACCGGCACCGGACGTCCGTCTTCGTCGACGTTCAGTCCAACATCAAAAGGAAGTATTCCCGCACTATATCAAACCATTTTAGCCCTTATACTGCAATCCATACAGAACATCTCCAATAATCGTCACCTACTATCGTAAAATTGCCCTAATACGTCTTGTCACTTGTAGAGATGAATAAATTGAAGTGGGCACCACTCTACCAGAGGATGCGGAAATAGCTCAGTAATTTTACAAATGCTATTGTTGTTTTGGTTTGTATTTGGACCATAGGCATAGAATGTTTCGAATGTACGGGTCAGTAATCATAATCCAAAATTAACTCTAAGGTTCCAGCCATACCAGGTGTCCTAATACGAGTATAATGAAGATAAACACAATACAACTGACATACGTTACTTTGCAAATGGTAGCCAGCCGGTTCTTACCTGTAACAAGCAAGTAGAGTGTTAAAAAAAAAGATCAATAAGAACATAATATTATCAAGGAAGACAGTGATGTGCGTTGGCCTGTCGTATCACGAGTATGAGACAGTGTGGTTGGTCGGCCGCCGCCACCGCAGACTTCGCCTACGTCCTCACGTTTCCGGTGTGGACCCCGGGCACTCTCATCCCACTACATCACATCATTTCATTTGAAAATAACTTTATATTCAGTTTATCATCAGCTATATTTTTCACTCTGCGACAGTACCAACATATTAGTCATTCAAGAAAAACCTGGGTAATAAGATCGGTCTTAAAATTATGCCTGCATCTCTGCACATTTATCGATTGAGAAAAAAGCAACATCGACCTTGGACGAGGTCTTAGGGAGCGGACGTAGACGGTCGTAAAAACGGCCCTCACAGTCGCAAAGACAAATAAAACGGACGGTTTGTAATATATGGCGAGCCGCTTACACGATTGACGGGCGATAGCTGCTCGGACGCTGGCATCCGCCAGTCAAGGTGACACACACCATCTTCGCAGAGCCGGTCTCTGCCGCCCAACAATAGCGATGTAGATACTTTCAATACCTCACCAAGGGTCAATATAGAAAAGCGTTTTACTAATACCATCGCACAGCGGGCAGCACCATGCCATTTACACGTTTATGGGACGTAAATCATCCTTCAACGTTAATTAGAGGCTGCGTGAATTGATGTTTATTACAAGCAGCCATTGACGGCGAAACGTAATAACCAAATGCTATAGCCGGAATGAAAAACTCTGGATATTATCCAATGATATTTGAAATTGTTCCTTTGCTATTAATCCAAGAGGTAATCTGTGCGTGTTATTCAACACCGGTAATATAATAACAGTTGAGTAATACATCAGTGACTGAGAGCAGATTGTCGGTCGTGTGCAGTGGATTGTCGTTAAATTGAATTAGATCGCAGCACGGTGCGCCCGCGCAGTTCGACGACCCAGCGGCAGCGCCCACAGCATTAGCTACTTATTGAAATTCTACTAGGTATTCAACGATCAATGATATGTTTCTGATAATAAAATGGCCGCGTCACTCATACACAATTTGGCCAGGGGGTTACTCTATGTGACAAAAAACGAAGATTCGGATCGCTGCTGCGCGAGCCACGACTCGAGGTGCACATTGCACGACAGCTCCCGTACGTTCGTTTTTCGTCAGTATAGAGTAACCCTTCAGGAACGTTGCAGTCAGGCCGCAGGTGTTGCCACGACTCCGCTTTCACCTAATGATACGAAATCCTTTTAGATCGAGAGTGCGTAGGGTGTATAAGCGGGCGGCGCACTGCAATAGGAAAACGTGGGATTCAGATCGAGGGCGGCGTCATTTGCTCTCCACTCGACAAGCTGTTTATCGTGATCACGTAAGGATGCCTAATACAACAGATAAATGTTAATATTAGCTCCGTCCTCCGTTTTTAAGCAACAAACGCGGGCTCACTAAGGTTGATAGCCTCTTCTCCTTTGACTGGTAGAAAACGATAAATTATGTAGATGTAGATGTGGATGTAGAATTGTAGATGTAGAAGAACGGAGTCTATTTTTTTACGAAAACCTTATAGCTTAGATGATATAATGTAATACATATTTAATTTGAAATCGATTAACTAAACTACGAAATCCCCGTAAAACACAGCCGGGTACGGCACAAATCTGAACTACCGCTGGAATCTAAGACGGATACTGATCATTACGGCATAAGCCCCAATCTTAGGCAAGCGTAAGTCGTTTGTAGACGGAAGTGGGTGCTCCACCGACGCAGTAACTACCTTCGTATAAGCCGATGATCACCATCTTACGAAAATGTTTGATGACCATAAGAAACCAACTCGGCACCTACACCTGTTAGTAACTACAATTCAAGGGTCATAATGACAATGATAAAGGCACTATCTCGATGTTATATTAGGAGTTAGGAGTAACCACACAATAATAGGCCGATGCCCGCATGAGACAGTTATTTCATATCACTTTCACCGCACCATATTAGTGTCAGAAGTCAGAATGTGTCATACCAAATAGGCTGATGTGATGAACTTTCTTCAATGGACTTCAAATAACCGACAATTCGTTATGAAATCTATGTGATGATCGTAGTACACATACAAAAAACTAAGTGTAAAGGGAGGAACCGTTCGCCGCCGGAAATAAAAGTAAATGTAAACTGTGAAGACAACAGCGTAGTTCCGCAGCTATTAACAAGTCCGAGGGTTTGTTTATTATATAGGGAGAAGCCAACCGAGGGATCTAATCCGACCCAGTGAATGCACGACCACGTTCTCATTTGACGTTTTCTCATATCGGCAAATAACAGCTTCCTCCATATAAATAAGGTGTATCAAATCAACCAATATTGTTTAAGTGTCCTGCACGGGCAACGACAGAAAGTGTGTTTATAGCATCCGCTTTCCAGACGTAGAGCGACCAAACACCGTTAGTTCGCAACCAAACTCCATTGATTTACATACGCAAATCATGACGAATTGTAACCATGCACGTCCGAATTTAAGTTTTCCGTTGCCCCGCCGCATTCATTACCTTCGAATGTACGCCCTAAGGATTCTTATAGAAACCCTGAGGACTTCTGAGTCCAAATCTAAGTTGTGGTACTGGTACTACACTCGCGAGCAACCAAATCGACTCAAGCCTTCACGGCGCACATATACATTGATTTTCCTAAAACGATAAATGGTAAATATAAAAGTGATATGTCATTCGAAAGCTGAAGAATTAGGCTTTCAATTAAGATCAATACCATAAAAAAAAACTAAGCGCAGATTTAATGACGCATTTTAATTGCCCGTCAGTGTTAATTACCTCATTAGGAATCCACGCCTTGCGCTACCTGATCCCGCTATAAAACCTTTCCACATCCGGTGTACCTTATCAGTCGCTTGTTGCAAGTTGACCGGTACACATCTCGTTGCATTGTATTCCTTGTTTTCGCAAACCCATGGATACCACACCAGAAGAAGCTGCTCAAGTTGTTGCCTTGCTGCAACAAGGGTTAAGTCAGCGAGCAGTCGCTGCCCAGCTCCACTTGAGCCAGTCTGCTGTATCCCGAGTATACAGACGGTTCCAAGAGACTGGTGCCTTCAATCGAAGACCAAGAACGGGCCGCCACCGCTGCACTTCAGAGAGAGACGACCGCTTCATTGTCTCAACCTCGCTGCGCAATCGACACCTTACGGGCGTTGATGTGCAGCAAGAACTGAGACGTGTACGACAAGTGGCTGTCAGCGAGTGGACAGTGAGAAGACGCTTGAAGGAAGCCAACTTGACACCAAAAAGACCTGCATCAGGCCCCAAATTGACTGCAGGCCACCGACAAGCGCGTCTTCAGTTTGCTCGAGAGCATCTCGATTGGAGCATTGCGCAATGGCGGTCGGTCCTGTTTACTGATGAGTGCAGAGTGTGTCTGCATGGCAGTGACAGGAGAGGCCGGGTCTACCGGCGTCCGGGGGAACGATTTGCCCAATGTTGTTTCGCTGAAACAGTAGCATATGGCGGCGGTTCCTGCATGATGTGGGCTGGTATTTCTCTAGAGGGAAAAACCGCACTTGTTTTCGTGCCTGGAGGCGGCCGAGGAGGCGGGTTAACAGCTGATCGGTACATCACCGACATTCTACTCGGTCATGTTGTGCCCTATGCAGAATTTGTCGGTGAAGACTTCGTGCTAATGCACGACAATGCCCGCTGCCACACGGCACGAGTCAGTCGGCAGTTTCTGAGAGAGAAGGAATTGCGCACGATGGACTGGCCTGCGCTCAGTCCTGACCTGAATCCCATCGAACACTTATGGGACGAGCTCAAAAGAAGAGTTCGGGCCAGGAATCCAGTCCCTGCAAGCGTGGACGAGCTGAAGACAGCTTTATTAGAGGAGTGGGACGGCATTCCTCAGGAAACTGTCAAAAAGTTGATAAGGTCTATGAGAAACAGGCTGCAGGCTGTAATTAGGGCAAGAGGGGGCAATACAAAGTATTGATTTAAATAAATAAATTTTTATCTTAACATTTTTTGTTTAATTTGTATAATACGATACCCATACCCTTTTTTCCTAAATTCCCGTTTTTCCTACAATTGCGTTCAGACATCATTTATTTCAAAAATGATGAATGGATTTCAATAATAATGATATCAAATTAAAGCTGACATCTTAAGCTTTTAAATGACATATCATTTTTATTATTTCTATTCATAATTTTACTTGTATTAATGTATGTTTGCGCCGTCAAGGCTTGAGTCGATTTGGTTGCTCGCGAGTGTAGTTATTATTCTGTGGTTGTGGTACGAACAAGTCACTATATTGCACGCAATTAGTAACGAAATCTGTACATTAATAATCGTAAACAGCATTTAAAGCTCGCGATTTAATAAGCTGCAAGAGATGTTACATTTGAAAAAATCTTAGCACTCGTTAGCGCATCCGGTAAATTACGATTGCCCTTGGTGCCTTTTTGCTGAAGGAGCGATTCTTGAAAGAAACCGATTGATCGGCGCATAGCGCAGCAAGGAAGAGTATCCTGTCGCAGCGGGAGGGGGAGGGGGGGACGTGCGCGCGCGCAGGAATCCATGAATGGCCCTAACGAACTCGCTGGCCTTGACAGGGCGGCCTGTGGCCATGCGTCTCGTTCCCATTGCGACTAGCCACAAACAAAAACAATACGACTTATCATTATTATCAATCCAGTGCATTAATGAAAAACAATTTAAGTATAAGTATATTTAATAACATAACTTCAAAAAAATTCAACATTGCAAAACATACGCACACAACGAATGCATATCCTTGCGCCCTCATACGAGTGTTGGCTTCAAAATACTTAAGTATATATAGGTAGGCTTAACCAATACTTAGCCCATTCACAGTCCTTTGATAGCGTATGAATGACGTAGTAGTGTAGTACAGTCATACATAATTAGCGACTCGAGGTGAGCCTAAATGATGTTAATAAAACCAAGTGAACAATAACAACTTGCATTTCCTAGACATTCAGGCATTCAAGGAAAGAATTCAGGGAATGCTTCATGATTATCATAAATAGGAAATAATAATAATCACGTCCGATCCTTTAATAAACTATGTGCAATATATGCAGGTCAGGATATGACAATCGACCTTGAGTATCAAAGGCGGGCCTGAACACGACAAACCACTTAGGCCTGCGTGCTCGCGCGTGCCGTCACGGGATTACCATGTGGGCTAATGCCACAGGACCACATCTGGTGCCATGCCTTGCCCTATTTACACAGCCGCTATACCAATCACTCTCTTGAACCATGCCACGTATTTATTAAAAAGCTTAAATGTCGTCACTTGGCGGTTCTCGACAGGAATCTCATTTTTTGTCGCAATAAACATCGGAGGTGTGACATTAACTTTATGGACACGCTCCATCGCATGGTTTGGGGGCATTGCAGACTTATTGGCGCAGCAAGTTTTTAAGACATTTTTATAGTGCACTGTGTATCATACTGAAAACATAAATAGCTGTTTTGGTTAAAGTAACGCTAGTTAAGTACTAGTTATTATTCTGTGCTTAAAATTTTATAAAAGGATGTTTTCCATGTAATTAAGTTAACTAAACTATTGGACCGACTTTTAAAAGGGTCCGTTCTCAGGCAGCGTGCGGAACGCGCGGAAGACGCCGAACTGCCGGAACGCTTCACCGGATGTTACAGAACAAATCTTTGTGAACCCATTCAGTTACAACAGCTCATGCCATTGACTTTGATCAGAAAAAATAATCACCGCGAACTGATTCAACTGTTACAGTATTTACTCAATGGAAGAAAATGAGCACCATCACGCTGCAGCACCGCTCCCCCCTGGGAACCGCAATTCATGTGAAGCGAAGGGTCAAATCGTGACCGGTGATTGACAACAGTACGCTTTTCCAATCTTCCACAAATCCGGCTTCAATTCTCCACACTATCGAACAAATGCCAAGCCCATTATCGTTTTGCGTCTACTCGATTGCGGATCTCTGAACGGACGTAGTTGCCCTAAATTCGAAGCAAACTCTGTCCGCATGCTCTATGAAATAATATTAAGATTTTGCAACCTAGTGTTGCTTGGAGAGGGAGACTTTGCGATTGGTCGGCAACAATGCCTCATTATTCGCCAGCAGTTACCACCAATACCTGAAGTGAGGAAGTCGATATCTATTAGCTGGGCACAATAGGTGAGCGACATCCGAAGCTCATTATTGGCCCCCATTTCCGTTTGTGATTCGCAATATGCACTAACTATCGATTTATAAACTATCCGGTGAATATGAGCGGTGAGTTTGTTTGGGTAGCGGCTGGCGCTGCATGATGGTAAACATTTCCGACCTTGACGGATTGCTTGTTTACGGATACGCGTTTGTTTCATCGAGATCGAGTCGAATGCGTAATATCCAAGAATATGTTTAGTTAAAATATCGACACAAAATTTTACAGATCATATTGCATTATAATACCTATATTTCAATGATCAAGTCATGCATTATCGACATTGTAGAGACCTGCTGTCAAGAATCCAATGTGAACTGATACTGATATGCCTACGTATGACTAAACGATCGAGAATCTTACATAATATTTTACTATAGTAAATAGCCATATTTCAAAAGTCATGCAAATAGTACGTGAGGATTCATTTGTTCACAGGCTAGTGGACCTTTACAAGCAATCTCTTGAACATAAAATAGACAAACACGATTTGTTTTAAGTTAAACAAACACGTTGTTTGAAGCCGGGCTTCGGGGCGTGCCTTTATCAGAGAGTTTGCATGTAGGTGGTGCGTGTGGTTCTGTAGCGCTGTTTGCCGTGCTCGGTGCTCCCCAAACATTTGCCGAGTTAATATTTGCTATAGCCCCCGCGTCTGTGGCCGGGAAGCCGTGCGGACGCCACCGGTGACCACACTGCCCTGAGCATTAACACAACAAGTAGCCACAAAAATGGGACCCAAAAACCAAACACCGGATACCCAATCGCATAACAAGGAAAGTGCAAGAATCGAGCATGATAAAAAGCAGATAGAAGCAATTACTTATGCCAAATAATGATGTCGAAACAAAAACATCCCAAACGGCCTGGGATCGCTGATTTAATGAATACATTTTTACAGAAGCCCCGTGCAACACGGCGGAAAACGCATAATGATTTCCGTTCTGTGGATTGCGAAAAACTGTTAAAATAATTTGTTCAGAGAGACATTTCGGATGCCTGTCTGAGCTGGCAGAAAACATAATAAATATTTATGTGCTGTTTGAAAAATGGTTGAGGATGAATCGTGGAAAGACCTTGAATCTTTAAACTAAAACGCATGTAAATGTTATGATACTGATCTTGGAAGCAGGATTTGTGCTGAGGGGAAATTGCAAGAAGGGGAATCTATCACTGACCGCAGTCTTTGATAAGCGGATATGGGATGCGCGGTACGAGTGTTACAAATGGTCCACTTCGCCGGCCATAGGCTCGCGATTCTAATTCCGAGATATCGCGCGGGCTTCCTGCCACCACCGGAACTACCACACTCACTAGCTGTAATAAATAAATCATGCGTGCTTCTGTTTAATATGACGAGCGAAACATGTGGAACAATTTAAGCATCTCATTCGATTAATGGCCATATAAGATTTAAAAAGATTAAATATTTAGAGAGGAAAAATTCTTATACGTATATGAATTGTATTACTAGTAGTAGTACTAGTATTTTTTGGATCGTTGGTCCGTAATAAACGATTATATATATATATATATATATATTACATTATATACACCTTCTGTAAGTAAGAATTAATTTGTACCTAATTTTCAATATTATATTTTAATTGGAATTGTGTATTGTGCTTATTATAGGGTTCATTATTATAAGTTGGTATTTAGAAGTCAGAATAGTTCAGAACTTCAGACCGGGTTCCGCTCATCTCGCATAATCTTTATTGACCAAAACTCATTTCGCATAACTCGTATGGTCTAAACTTTTTTGGCCGAACCATCACTTTGCCAAGACTTATGTGGCATAAGGCTCGTTTCGTCTAAAACTCTTTAGGCACAATCTTTAAACACCTAAGTTTCGTTTGCTCAAATTTATGTTCGTCTATACCTATGTATAATCTTGTTTCTCCTAAAGTTATCTTAATAAATAATATATTAAGTAAGTATGTAGTAAATGTACAAATTGTGGTATTTTTCTCCTACATCCCGAAAATCACGATATTGTATGATCAAAAAATCGAAAGTTAACGACCAATATAATTATTACAAACCCCATGAGATCGAAACCTAAAAATAGGTGCGACGACGAGCAAAGCGAGGAGGAGCGTGTTAGGTGCACATGTTCATCAAAACCAAAGCGGAGCGCAGCGAAGCGGAGCGGAGCGTTTTCCAAACAGCGGAAACAATACAAGGCACCAGTTTGCGCTATGTAGGGAGACGTTCCGTCAAAGTTAAAGCCAAACGAATATTATTTCTTTGTATAAACCTATGCCATAGCATTATTAGGCTATTCAAGATTTGGCCATACCATTATTAGGCTAAACAATGTTATGCGAAATAACTTTTTACTAAACGAGATTTATGCCATACGATTTTCGGCGTAACGAGACTTTGACCAAACGTTACTATGCAATACGAGATTAGGCAAAAAAATCTTATGCCAAAAAAGGTAGAACCCTTCAGACCATATTTACATTTTCAAAACAAATTATTTATTAAAAGTAACAATTGAAACCGGGACGTCATCCATTCATCAATGAAAATACCTAGTCTAAATTATGATGCATACGTATACAATAACTAAAACAATTTTGTATTGTTATTGTTACCTAGGGTATTCAAAATTAAACTGCAGTTTCTATGTACTGCGTTGTTTTTACTTCATTATTTTAAAGTGAAGAGATTTATCTCTTGGTGATGCGAATAAAATCAAACCCTTGACATAATTATTATGAATTACAGGAGCTAGCAGCATAAACTCTTCAATTTGCATTTGAAGCTGAACGGAGTCAGTCAGTAAATCTCAAGCCAAAGAAGTTCATGTGATATCTTAAAATCCCTAGTAAGTGAGGAATTTACTTCTAAAACAGTAGACCGTGGTCATTCCCAGTATCGGGTGGGTCCGTCATGGGAAGATGGCGTGCTGCAGATTACATATCACGAAGATGCGTATGCAGTGGCCACGCTTTACGACTCCATAGGCTGGGTAATTGCTGCAACACGCGTGGGAGTCGCCGTGCTTCGCAGACCCTGACTGGAGGGAGTAGGTGCCTCCATTCATCAACACAAATGTGTGGCATGCAAGATAGAAGAAGACATGAAAGGCTTAATAATTGAATCACAAAATTGACCGAATATTATAAATAATTAAAGTTTGATACACAATTTGAGTCTTTAATCTCGATTGAACCGGGCATATTGTATACAATCAAGTGATGTCATGTCACATAAACACCTACACTCAAACACACCTAGTCAGTGTGAAGATAATTAAAGTCTACCTATTCATTAAACAACAAAAAAAAGTCCACAATTAAGATAGTAATTGATGTCTTAGCGTAGTTTTCCATGCCGCTGCCGTTTCCACAATTCTTGTTCTATTTCACTTTTAAATTTGTAGGTACTTGAGAAATTTGGTAATTGTGAAGACAGAAAATTCATTGACAATATAAAAAAGAAAGAAAACGAATTTATTTCATGCTGCAAAAATACACCCACAACACAATAATTAATATTGATAGCCAGTCGTGCTTGTGGTGCATCAGCTCAGCGCCAAAAAAGGCCCGAACTGCTGCAAGTAAGTACATGTGTAGGTACCTGCATTGCTGATTTTCAGCCCTTATTGTGACTCATGAAAACGACAATTCGTGACATAGTACGAGAACAGCACGGCTAGTATGGCCATAATAAGACAACATGTGAAGTGACTGACTAAATTGAGTCACTTTTTGATATCAGTCTTAAATGTTAGCATAGGGTGTACATGGGACTCATTTTATTTATGTGATTGGGCATTAGTCCCAGTGACACTGTAACTTTTCTGCTCTGTGCAAATAGGTTTTTCAAATGTTATTTTTTTCCGAAAATCTCTCATTTGTGGTTGTTGTTTGTATTGTCTATGGTTTTTTGACAATTAAAATGTCACCAAACGTCAAATTTGAAGAAAATTTTCGCTGTTTGGTGCGTTGAGTGTAATATTTTGGTAATATTACTTTGCTTTGCGCTACCCCATAGACTCATATTGGCTCATTAACTACTTTCTTGAGTTTTTTGGACATCGTCACATGAAATAATATACGACCGAGCTTGCTCCCGACCAAGCACGATCAGATTCCTTGGAGAGTTCTAGAGTTCTTCGGCAGCCGTCGACCGAGCACCGGCTCCATGAGACGAAGAACAAAACAGCATGCCACCTGACGATGACCCACCCACCGTCTACCCGGACCCCTGGGTCCGCTAGCTAGAAGTCCTTGAGACAAAAGCTCGGGCAGGATCCGGACGGGCGCAACGGAATATCATCTACGATGCTTGTCCCACGGCCTGACTGAATAATATTTATATAATCAATGGAAGGAAAAAACATTAGGTAAGTACCAGTATTTGTGACATGTTATTATAATTGGGTACACAAAACAACTCAAAAAACTTTTCACATGGCACCGTGCCCACTTGGTGGACTAGGCCTAAACCCATCCTTCCTTGGAAGGAAACCCGTACCCCAGCAGTGGGGACGTCATGGGTTATGATGAAGATGTTATTGCAACACCCAGGCTTGCTACTCCAGTTTACTCGGGAGCTAGGATGGCTGAGCTGAAATCAAGGGGATATGTACAAAGGTTCCACTCGAGAGAGCCACATACAGGAACTTCGCCCCCTCTCAGAATAGAATAGAATAGATGAAGATGACAATAGGAGTCATAATCTTAGTTCATAAGTATAACTAAAATCTCCTGAAACATTTTTTTTTGTTACAGAATATTGAAATTGGCTCCTAGGCAAGACGGAAGATGGACAAAGGCGGTCAGAAAATGATGGCCTAGACACAAGAGCTGTTGGCAGAGATCATCTGAAGATGGTCAGATGACATCAGCATCAGCAACCTTGTGGTGAAACAATTAACATGAGCGGCACAGAACTGGCTGAAAAAGTTGAAAAACTTGGTATACATAATAAGAGGCCTATACCAATTTGATGACTGATAGGCCAAGTTTGAACTGATTATTGTGAGAGTTGATAACTAAGAATACCCAATATGCTGTTATAGTGTGTAAATAGTACTTATATTTTTTATAATTTATTTATTATGTATAAGTTTAATAAATGTTTTACTTACCTAAAGAAGATATGATATTTTTATAACCATTTCATTTTGTTGTACATGGAAGCATACCTACTTACAGATTTTACCTACTTAGTGTGTTGTTGATAAATAATAAAGCCTGACTAGGGTTTGTCGCTGTGGAGAAAGGATTAGCATCAGTTGCTGACTGCCCGGTGTGCCGGACTTATTCAATGTACAGTTTATATGATTTACATTTCTTGAACTCCACATTTAACATTCAAACTATTCAATTCGCCACTTAATTCTAGTTAGTGTGTTGTTGATAAATAATAAAGCCTGACAAGGGTTTGTCGCTGTGGTGAAAGGATGTCGCTGACTGCCCGGTGTGCCGGACCTATTCAATGTATATTATTTACATTTTGTGAACTCCACATCTATCATTCAAACTATTCAATTAGCCACTTTATTAACTACATACTTTGACGTGAATAGGCAAACTTAAACTATATGGGAGGCAACTGAAAATCAGTGGTTTGTTCCTAAGGGCAAATATAATCAAAGGGGCAAACATATGCGCTGAGATGCTTCCCTTTTGGTCTGTTTCAACACACACATTTCGCCTCTTCATTTAACTGTACCTATATCATTTGTTGTAGTTATGTTTGAGTGGAACAAATTAATGTCTATCTATCTAACTTATTGGCACATGTCAGCGACGAGATTTGAACCCGTATCTCTTCCATGAGGGGCGGGCGCTTACCCGTCTGAGCTACCACCGCTACCTACATATAATATAGGTAATTATTATAATTTTAGTCAAATAAAAAAGAGGATGTGTGTTTTGACAAATGTTGTTTTTAAAGCATTTTCAACGGGTTATTAGAGTCCCGGATCATCCTCCCTATAAGTATTATAGTAATTTTCCTTTCCTGCATCTCTTCTTGTAGAGCAAGGATGAAATTAACAAAAACTAAACAAATAATAATTTGTGTCACATGTTATCACCACCTTCGAATTTGTGTGATAAAATGCTACCTAAACAAATGTCAAAATGAGGGATTCCCCTCATCTCGCATAATCTTTATTGACCAAAACTCATTTCGCATAACTCGTATGGTCTAAACTTTTTTGGCCGAACCATCACTTTGCCAAGACTTATGTGGCATAAGGCTCGTTTCGTCTAAAACTCTTTAGGCACAATCTTTAAACACCTAAGTTTCGTTTGCTCAAATTTATGTTCGTCTATACCTATGTATAATCTTGTTTCTCCTAATGTTATCTTAATAAATAATATATTAAGTATGTAGTAAATGTACAAATTGTGGTATTTTTCTCCTACATCCCGAAAATCACAATATTGTATGATCAAAAAATCGAAAGTTAACGACCAATATAATTATTACAAACCCCATGTGATCGAAACCTAAAAATAGGTGCGACGACGAGCAAAGCGAGGAGGAGCGTGTTAGGTGCACATGTTCATCAAAACCAAAGCGGAGCGCAGCGAAGCGGAGCGGAGCGTTTTCCAAACAGCGGAAACAATACAAGGCACTAGTTTGCGCTATGTAGGGAGACGCTCCGTCAAAGTTAAAGGAAACGAACATTATTACTTTGTATAAACCTATGCCATAGCATTATTAGGCTATTCAAGATTTGGCCATACCATTATTAGGCCAAACAATGTTATGCGAAATAACTTTTTACTAAACGAGATTTATGCCATACGATTTTCGGCGTAACGAGACTTTGACCAAACGTTACTATGCAATACGAGATTAGGCAAAAAAATCTTATGCCAAAAAAGGTAGAACCCAAAATGAGACATGTGTGGACAAATTGGTACACCCATGTTAGGAAATAAGACAAATCTTCCAATCTCGCTGTCAAAATTGTAACTCACATCTTGTAGTGATTATTTCGTGTTGGCCATGTTAGCGTTTGTGAGGACGACTGGTATCACACAATTTGTTGCAACTAGCTGTCATTTATATCTTGTCCCAGCCATACTGTGCTACGCGTGCAGTACATCATAGACCAAATTAATTAAATACTACAAACCCGCATATTAAACAATCGTGACTACGTGAGGACATTGAAGTAACCGACTCAACACTGCTTACGATTCGAAGATCTTTAATTGGTTCCCAAAGTGCCACATATACTGTGTAATGTCTTCAAATGGATCGTCAAGACACGAACTCGACCTCGGGACCTGTCACCCGGCAGGAAACCGGGCCGCAGCACCCAGCTACACGATATCCCTTTTACGTATGGACCAATTAACGAGCCCGGACAGACCGGATGTAATGCACAAACAAATGCATTAGCACCTTCATCGGCCACTAATCTTTTTATGGCCACTCGCTGGAAACAACGTCAGGTAAATCAATTTAACGAAAACCAAGTTGCTTCTCTGCTCGAAACTCTGATGCAAGAATCAGATGGTATAAGTTGAGATAAAAATAAAAGGTGATTATTATTAAAGTCATGTGTTGACCTTAAGTGCGGAACGTGGTTTCATTCATTTGATGCAATTAAGGTGTGGGTCTCGAGTTTTACAATCGATAGCTGCTCGTTTTGGTTGACAATGTGAGACAAATCCTTCATAGTACCGTGTAGGTTTGTAGACAACATATCATCATCATTATCGCGGGGGTTGGACATTCATACTAACGACTCTTTAAAGAACCCACCTTTCGTCTTTGGCCCTTTTGACCGGAGTGTGTGATGCAATGACGCAAACGCTCTGCTTATTTTAAAACGGTGCCGCTTTGAGAGAATCCACGTGTAAGTAACTCATATTGTTGTAAACGGAAATAGGTCAGATGGTCTTGGAGAGTGATGTTTTGTGAAATTGCTGAAAATATGTTTACAAAAGGGACTTCAATCAATTGCATACACATTCACTAGTATGGAAATACAGTTGTTCATAAATGAATTACCATTGTTTTTTGTTGGATTTTTAATTATAAGTTTAAAATAACAAATCCAGGAGAAAGGTGCAATATTATGTTTATAAATAACACTATAAAAAAACGGAAGTGAAGCCCGTGCTGCCAATTACTACAAAGATGCCAGACGTATGCTACTTCCGTTTTCGCTTCAGCGACTGCCACCCTCTGTTTAGGGTTGTTCCGGAAAGCCTATTATCAAAAAATCTCAAAGTCAACTTGGCTTCCATTCAGTTCCTGCCGCTTCCGGACCTTTATTTACATCACTATTAACGGTTGAGATTTCACACGATTTTATGGTTTTAAACGGTCAAACCCTTTGCTTGCTATGGTCGTATAGTCCAATAAGGATATCACTGCCATACCGCGCCGGTAGGCCGGTACTATAATAATTGATAGTTTTTTTACCGTTTTCAATCGCTTCAATTTAGGAACGGAAGTAAGTGTGGCTTCGAACATTGAACTAAGATATTATAATGTGTAGTTTATTTGAGGGGTTCGAGACATACACGGAGCAGCTATCAAGGCGAGCATGCTATTTCCATCATGTAAACTTACAGCATAATTTATAGTTTCCTCCCTATGGTTACTGTAACAATGCTCCCCGTTTTGCTACTCAAGTCTTATGTCTTTATGAGGTGACGACGACTAATTACATACTCTGACGATAGCGTATACTTTTATCTAATAACTATGAAAATACTTACCCACGTTGATTTCGCTCACTTAACTCACAACATTTTATTGAAATAGTATTTTCTCAAATCTCATGCATTTACGATTGCGAGCGAGACCAGAGAAATGTCGGGAATCCTGACTTAAATCTGAAATCACTAATTAATAAATTTCTTGCGGAGCGCGGCGAACAGCGGGCTATCACCACGTTTCTCATTACCACCGTGAGAAACACTGCCGCTACTTCTTTCACTTGCTGTTCAATACTTCGCCAACTTTATAATGGTTCGGCTTTTTGAAAAGCGTGGGACACGCTGACAAGAAAACAAAAAGGAAAAAGACGCGGAAAGAATATAATTATGCTTGCAACAAGTCGACACGACACGCCACGTTTGATCCATTGTCATCTTTTCATTCCAACTTTCTTGGCAATTTTCAACTGTTATGTGGTGTAAATAGCCAGGCTGAAGTTTAGTAAGAGAAGAAAATGACTACGCAAGAGGATGTTATTAGAGCATTAATTGAAGGAATAGTTGGTGGGGAATTAATGAAGGAAATGAAATAACCATTAGGTGTATCGAGGCGAGGGCGTATCTAACCAACGCACAGGAGGAAATGCAGGCGCGGGCTATGTGGACCGATAGAATAGTATTAATTACAAATTCTGAATCTAACTTTACTGTTACTTCTTACTTGTGGAAATGGCTGCAATAATGGCGGAGGAACTGAGATGTCTAAGATAAGTACAAGGTGATGCTGAGTGAGGTCATAAAGATTAATTAATTAAATAAATTCCAAACCATAGTATAGATCTAACATGCACAATAATGGCTTGATGACAAATAAAAATAAGACTGAGCTACGAAACACAGAATATTAAAATAAAATATTCACTTTAAGGTTTAATTGTGCAACAAACATGGTGGAAATGTAATTTCCGCTGAAGATGAGCGATTCCTAGCTGCCCGTTACGGTGGTATAAATATTGGGGACACCTTTTTGATGGATAGATATATAAACAAACACAGACTTTTGTTTTCTCAAATATCTAACCTAATACGTAATATAAGATGCCGAAATTTTAACACTAATGCATGTAAAGCTATAACTTTTTTATGTTAACATACAATTTTCTTACAAACTTGCCTGGTACAGACGCTAGAATGACGAAAGTGGCAAGTTAAAGGCGTGTCTACATAATATCCAATATCACATATCTCCGGTAATAAAGCCATCATGACATGAGAGATAGATTGACACTTTATTGACGCATCATACAACTTTACGATCTCACATATTATTATGAATGGTACTGATGCTTATTTGATTATTATTATTATACCAGACTAATCAAGAAAGCAATTCCTGAAGAGAGAAGGGCCAATAACAGAAACTAAAGGATATTAAGATATGTTAAAGGTGTAAACGAAGTGATCAGTATCGCAAGGCAAACAATAGGGGATCATCAATTTCAGCTTGACATGACAACACTATTCTCCCGAGTATAAAAAATTGGCTAGGATGCCAGGTAAAGGAGCCCTAGCGCCTTTTTAAATGCACCTTTGACCATTGTGTCTGTGCGGCTGCGGCGCCTAAAATACAAAGCTAAACAGAAAAATAAAATAAACGCATCCACCCAACCAAAAGAGGAATAATATATCTAAATGTAGAGATGGTATACATCTCTTACCTTTTGAATAATATTGATTGACTTTTAACCTATTCTATTTATGGATTTGCTTCCCAAAATAGCAATTTGGGCAGATTGTGAATGAAGAATCAAATGATATGTCACTAGGGAATACAATCCCGGCCTTTATTTGGGATCCCGGGATTTCGGGACTGGATGAAGACAATCCCGGGATCCCGGGATAGTCCCGGGATTAAGGTCACAAACAAAAACACGTCTAACGAATCAAAGTTTTTAGGTTAATTGGAGACACAGTATTTATAATTTAACTTTGTCAGACCATACTAAGTTGAAAAAAAAAAACTTCTTAAAAAAGTTAAACAATAGGCTACTTCGCTACTTGACTCTTTTTTAAAGTAGGTATAATATGGTTAATAATTGCTCTATTAGCCCAAACAAAATAATCTATTATTTTTTTGAACTTTGCCAATTGCAAAACTTTAACTTAAAAGTTCTACTTTTCATAATCATATCATAATCTTTATTCCAAAAAATTCTTACATTCTTGTTATACATATATATTATATAGTAGAACAAGGGTCAAGTCTCTACTCCCTAAATAGGTGGAAAACCATAATAAACAGGCGAAAACGGTGTCAACCATATTTGTTTATAAATTATCACATCTGACGTCACACGTGTAGAAAACAATAATTTGACATTTAACTAATGACAACAAAGCTACAAGAATACCTTTACATACTAATTTACCCTTTTTTGTCAATCCCGAAAATCCCGGGATTGGCAAATTTTAATCCCAAAAATTTCGGGACTGGAAAATGACCGGGATCCCGGGATCCCGGGGAGCGGGATCCCGGGCTTGTATTCCCTATATGTCACTGACGATGATCGAGTATAGAAACTAGAAACTGGCCATTCGTAAAAAAACAAATACATAATTATTTTAATTAGTGGCATCCATAGGGTACTTTTCACCCCAAAATTCAGACAGACAACCTGAACTATAAACCTAAAGGCATAGGAAAGCTCGCGGTGAATATAAAGGGGGTTATTTCCGCGAAATTGACTTTTAATTAAATCGAGAGGGACTATTTTCCAGCCGAATGAATTGAGAACCTTATTGTAGCTGAGGTGGTGATGATGCGAGTCTAGTGGTATGGTGCTCTTTATATTCTGACTGGCCAGTCTCAGATAAAATTTAAGTATTATGATATTTTAGTGAAAGCAAATCAAATTGCCGATTGCCTCGTTATTGCTTAAATACATTACTCGGTATATAAAGAGACATCTGGCGTACTACGCCTAACCATATTAGAATTACGTGGGCTCCCACCTACAAATCAACCCACTTGCGTATTTTTCGATTTTGAATCGTGTCTATAATCCATGCAATAGACGTGATAGTGTAAAGTAACCGTTTAATCGAAGAAAAAGGCCACTCACCGTAAAAGTCAAGTAGAGGTAAACTAATGCCGGCTTTCCCAGCAAAAGCAGGATTTCATCTGTAGAAGTGTGGTGAACTGCGGCACTCCGACGCAGAAAAGGTGAATCGCGATGATGTCAATGTGTTAATTAGCACCAGAGTGTCAGGTAAACTTCAGCACAGAAACTACCGCGAGTATTCAAATTTTGGAACGTCAAAATGAGAGGATCGTGCGCGCGCGTATCTGCGCGTTGCTCGGCGGCGCGACTGGCGGCAGGCGGCGCGGGCGGCACGCGCCGGGCCTCATTCACGCGAGTGGGGGCTCCTCGGCCCATTCATACTCCGCCAGACCGCGCTCGCCGCTCGCCACCGCTCCGCCCGCGCGCCCATTCATTCTACGTGCCATGCGCAATTCTTCACGCCCAACACCAACAGTACCGGCGACCGCTACGGCTGCTCGATTCCGACACTTGTACTCATTGTAATGCAAGAAAAGCAAATCGGTTTCCTGTGTTAGCTGTAACACCAGTTTTTGGAACACTACATTAAAAATCAATTTGGAGAATTTTATTGCACACAATGGCATAATATAATACGAACGGAGTTGCTTTTGCAATCGGTCGGTCATGAAACTTAAAATCGATAATGTATCTCTTAATGCAGATATATAAATACACCGAAAGTTTAGAGAATGTTGGTAGGAGCCAACCTTCCGAGCCAAACTCGCAACTTTCAGCAGAGTTAATTCTCGCTGTTGCAGACCAAAATGCGGCAAGATCCTCAAGTTTTTGCCGTAACCGCACAACTTAGAAGTAAATAAAGTTTACTGCAATAATGGCTGCATCGCGACCGCGGAGAAAATGGCGAGGACAACGGCACAGGCTGGTGAAAGGCCCCGTTGGCTCAGCGGTTTATGTAACCGAGCCGCATGCAACGACCGCGCGTGCCCTGCGCTACTGCACTTACTAGCCTCTTTAAAGCTGCTATATCTTAATCTTGTCTACATAATGTACATAATTTACGCAGAATATAATATACCAAGACGATACGTGTATTTCCGATCCTTTCACACATAATGCTGTTTTAATTGCAAAATAACTGGCAAGAAAACCTATGATTTTACTGATTGATTCGTATTAATGTAAAAATACGAAATAGTAATACCTAGGTGGCGAAAGATAAATCTCTAGATGAGAAACTCTAGCGTGTGGTCTATTAATGGCGGCGATTAAAAGGCAAATGATACGTGCTATTAAATGCTGTTTACTACACCGTTAAGTAGCAAAACCCGTATCAATTTAATTCAGCTGCAAGGCATAAGAAGAGCGCAGGGTGCGCGGGCGCATAATTAACGAGCAATGGTGGGCGATGATTGCACTTTCGCGGTACACGAGCCTTCTTGAGCTGATAATTGCTTTGGAGATACCGATACGCAAAGAGTGAACTAACCAGTAGAAAATCGAGTGCTTTCGCAATATATGTGTGTACACAGAAGATCAATATTGGAACGCTTAGGTGAGGAGTCACTCCTCAAAGTAAGAAGTCATATATTTTGGTTGGGAAATAAGCTTCAATATTAAAAGTTATCCACTTTTTCAGCTCCATTTTCCAAGCTGCTAGTAGATTACTTACCATACTGCTGTACTTAAATAATAAATTGTTTTTTTTTTACTGATAACTGAAAGTTGAATAGGCAGCAAATATGTATCTCTTCAAATAAACTACCTCACAGCCCGACGAATAAAATGATGTAGCATAAAGTTAGCGCAATCTCACGCAGAACTTTCTTGCTTCACACGAGCAACTGGGGGGTCACTCTATACTGACGAAAAACGAACGAACGAGAGCTGTGGTGCAATCGCTAATACATAGAGTTGTGGCTCGTGCAGCATCACTCCGAAACTTCGTTTTTCGTCAGCATAGAGTGACCCCCATGGTCGATAGCATCGCGCGGGAAAGACGTCAGCTTCCTGTTGTTGCAACTACCGGAGCTTGGACTTACAGTTACTGCCTCTCGTTGCTTATGAGGCCTAACTAGTCCAGTTAGGTACGTTACGATGCTCTGCTGATTACGCAGTCTGGTTAACACATTATAAGTTGATGAAGAAAAGATGTTGCAAGTTACAGGGCTGCTGTGGCTTCTTATAATTAACAAATTATAGTGAAATAATTTGTGAGAAGCTTAACAATAGCACTTACCTGCATAGCAAAGCGCGATGAAGTCCCTCGGAGTAGTAGATCCTTCTGGCAGACACCACGATATTTTGAATTCCCTATCTTTATTTAACACCCATTTGAGTGTGCTCCCTGAAGATTCTCCCGAATTTTGAGACTTTTTAATACTGTCGGTTTGAACTTCTTCTATGGCACTTTTAACACTTTTGATATTTTCACTTTCTTGTATTGTCTCCTGTGATTTTGAGCTATCTGCATTGTTTTCAGATGTCACATTATTGTCTCCAGCGTCGTTAGTCTCGGTTTGTTTAGAACTTCCTGGCGAATTCACGTCATTCTGATCTGACATGTCTTTAACAGTCACTTGTTATTGTTTTTTGGACACTTTCTTCATTTTCGCAGTAGGTAGTTACGTTTCACAGCATTTCTGCGAAAGAAGCGACGATTTAGTTTCACGAGATAAACTGGAAATGAGTGTGGTGTAAAATAGTACGATGTGGGGTGGAAAGTTGTGCGATGAAGAGCAGAGTGGTAGTTATAGGGAGGCAGATACTGGGAGCGACTAGACGGCGGCGGGGGCGGGGGCGCGCGCGGGGGGGCGCCGTCGCGACGCCAGGCAGGCCGGCGCCTCCACCCCGCTACAGTAATGCGGCCTATTCAGACAAGCTTTTGCTCTTGTTATTTGCTTGATATGTCTTGTAACACAGCACTTTGAATTACGCGAAAAAAAAATAGTAGATTTTTCGTCGTTAGACATGGGAAAAAGAAGAATGTACTTATTTGAAACTTATTTTAAATTTATAGCCTGCATACATACTATTACCTAAATATTTAGATTTTTGATTTATTTCATAATTGAAGCATTATTTACATAAAAGTATAATAAAACACAACTAATGTCTAATTTTGAAAGGTTTGCAATAATGATTTTGACTGCTACCACCCCACCTACAAAGGGTTACAAAGGGTTTTGGATGAAGTACCTACCTATAATAAGACTATGATTGTTTAAATAGCACCTCAACCATAGTATTACATGTGAAATATGTATGGGGAACTGCAGGGTCACTAGCATTTAATATAGGTATTCAATACTTAATTATTTATAGAAAACATCAGATATTATAACATACTAGCTGATCCCGCGAGCTTCGCTTCTCCTTAAAAAGTTTTCCCGTGGGAATTCCGGGATAAGAAGTAGCCTATGTTCTTTCCCAGGGTCTATACCATATGTATACCAAATTTCATTTAAATTTGTTCAGTAGTTTTGGTGTGAAAGAGTAACAGACAGACAGACACAGTTACTTTCGCATTTATAATATTAGTTAGGATTATACACATAGAGCATAAGAATGTACTTATTTCATGTTTTGGATGTGCCTTAACGATGGTGATGGTCAGTTTTGAACCTACATTGGGTCAGAAATGAGCCTTCTGTACATAAATGTATTTCTGTAAGTTAAAGTTTTTCATGATAACATATTTTAAAATTAATAGAGCAAAGTGCCAGTGTCACAACATGTGGATAAAATGTACTTATGCATCAATTTAAAAAAAAAACAAGAAGTATACTGCTGTTGAATATGTCTGTCCTTGCATTATAGAAAAATCATGTTCAACGAATGCAACTCTTAACTCTTTCTTAAACTCATGTTGCAGATTATTCAATGTTAATGAAATTATATCAGTAATTTTATGACTGAGTATGTAAGAGAGCACTTCTCATAATATAGTGACTTATAACTGTTTGATCCAAATATCGATAAGAACAGATAGTTCAGTCATACCGGTATTGGCTGTATGGCCAGTACCTATACATATAATATTATTGGGTCAAGTTGTTTCATAAATCTACAGAGTGGGTGCATGACATTTAACAGGAATAGAATAATATTGTTTTATTCAACATGTAATTTTACCATTATTTGTTGATAGTCATAATATTACTGTATCACAATTTCAAAGGGCTCAGTCACTGAGGGAGAAGAAATAGCGAAAGAAACTCCTCGAGCTGGTACAAATCTATACCAAATTTGTCATTATAAACTTTTACCATGATAATACAAAGAAAGCCTACACAAAAATGAATTAAACTGGAAAATATGATATTTAATTAAAAGGTATTTTTTATAAAATATCAATAACATCGTATATAGGTACATAAATATCAATAATATTTATGAATTAAGGTTTAAGGTTTAAGGTACTTTATTTCTCATAAGAACATTATAAAAAACATTCACTCAAAATGAGAACTTAAAATTCTAAATACTTATTGTTACTTACAGTCCAACTACAAAGTCGTGAAAACGGAAGTGGATCCTAACTAATCGTTTAAGATCGTATTTAATCGATCTGTTATAGGTATTTATTAAAGGACTATCTGTTAAAATCCATAATCAATCCATATTTTATTTTTAAAATGTATGTAAAAGTAAGTAAATAACTGATGATCATAAAAAGTCTTAGCAAAATTGCACTCTTTGATATCAGGACTTTATAGTTTGACTGTAGTAAATTATACTTATTACTAAAAAACGCGACCAATTCGAATTATTGGCTTAAAATAATTTACTATTATCGATAAATTATGACTGGGTAATGAAATTGTCTGATATATTTACCGTATGAATATGATTATAATTTCACGGCTCAAATGTATAAGTCAATTGCATTTGGGTAAAATTCAAGAAAAGTGATTAATTTTATTTTCCTTCTAGTTGCACTCTCTCAGAATCACAGTTTTTTAGGTTTTTTTGGGATTTCTGTCATTTTTGGAAGAGAGATTTGACAAATGGCAACGTCAAGTCAAGTGATTGACATTTGTGAATTTTGTGATCATATTTTTTAGTCTGTGTTTGGGATGTTGGATGCAGTCTACGTAGAAGGTACAGCCTGGCAAGTAATAGAGGTGCGATACAAGGCCACCCAAGCAGATTTTCCTTGGCGTACCCTCGTTAGAGCAGCTATAAGCCATCCCAAATACTTTTTAAGATCATTAATATTCTGGGAAATAACATTTGAAAACATTTTATTTTATTATGAAGTTGCTATACTACTGAGTAGATTGCTTCGACCATTTATAGATAGTAGTAAGTAGGTAGTCGATATTTTATTTCAATATTATTTTTGTATACATATATATATCTAAGGGTGACTTGCACGAAACACACTATGTTGTCAAACAAAGCGAGCAATAGATTTAAATACGTTTAAATGTTACGTGCAAGCCACCCTAATTATCAAACAATGATAAAAAATTTAATACTTTTTGATTTTTTCAAGATTTTCCCAGGCTGTTCATAAAATGAGTTCCAGAATAATAAAGCAAAACTCTGGCAAATATACGTTTGACATGTGACATCACAGATTAGAGAGCTGTAGAATTTTGACTTTGACATTTCCCACTTATTCAAAAGTTTACAAAACAAACGAACTTTTAATAATTTAAACATAAATCTCATCCAAAATGTATTCTAAACAGTCTGATACAGAATCAAACGTAAGCGGCTTTATAAACTACAGCGAAGATAATATTAAGAGACTATACACTTCAGCAATAGAGGTAATACCTACAATAGAAAAAAATAAACTTTTTTACCTCTGTAATTTCATTGTGTACAATTGATGTCTTATTTTTCCTTCACAGAATATTCAATTAATCAATGAAGATATTCTTGAAGTCCAGAAGAACCTTAAAGCTATTGTGAAGAACTCGGGACACTTGGAAAAACAAGTTACTGCCTTACTTCTAGCTTTGCCTCAACCTAGTGTTTCTTTATCTATGGAAGAGTAAAGATTGAATTCACAAAGTGAATTTCATGTACCTACAGCAAAATGTATTCATAAGTTCATAAATTAAGTACAATCATAATTCATCTCACATCAAGTTATCAGAAATAAGTAATTTATTTGCTTGTGGTAAAGTAATAGTAAACATGTTAAAATTACAGAATAGAATTATTGTCAGTTTCATGTCAACTTGTTTACAAAAGTCAGATAAAATAAACATAACAAGATCAATATAAATTTTATATTTTTTTAATAAACATGTCTTTACTTCGTTCTAAATCACCTACTAGAGCGGAAGCTATTGCAATAGCTTTGAGACCAGCACCTGTTTTTAGCAATGGAGTTTTACTAGGTATAAAAAACAACATAAGTATTCCTATTTATACACAACAATATAACATACAATTTTGGTTACTAGCAGTCTGTCAACACTCATTTCAAACATGATTTCTAGGTAACTGGGTGGAAGACCGAGCCGAATGCCCTCCCCAGGGCACATTCTATTTTCCTTAAGAAGTTGTAGATGATAAGAAACTTGAAGTAGAGAAGCGGCTGCTAGATTTTAGGCAAAACAAACTTTTGAATTTGCAGGTTTGTGTTCATAATTTAACCACCCTTCTCATTTTTAATAAGAAAATAATCTATGTTCTAACACCTGTGAACCTCTATTGGTGTCTCCCTATCATAAGGGCTTATATTTAAGATAATATTATCTATAATTAAGTACCTGCCTACTTTTATGTCTTTTGCAGGGTAACCTCCATTCAATAATAAAGCATGACAGCCATGAGCTTTGCAATAACTTTTTAACAACAAATGACCTTGTTTACAACCACTTGAACAAGCCTTTGTGTGGTCCCAATTATCGATATTACAGGAGGAGCCACCACCAGTACTATCCCCAACCAGATAACATGGAATGCTTTGTATGTCAACTGTACCTCAATTTGAATCACCTTTATGTTATAACACCAACATTGTAGGTGTTATTTACTCAAGAAAAGCTTTTATAAAATTGGGACTCAGAACTCATTCTAGCCATTGTATGTAAACCTCGCAACTATTTATTAATGCATCACTCCAACGTGTGGCGCCATCTAGTGTAAGATACATACCCACTTCTCGAATGAGATCGCCAACTCGCCATTCATGCAGTTATAGTCAAGTCTGGGTCTCCATATCGCAGTGGGTTGGTTGTATGAAATTCAATATTAGTAAGTAGTTAATTTGCAGAATGTCGTCATGCTCTAAAACTCTAAACCGAACCTAATCCTATGCCTAGCTCTCACACAGCAATGGATTAGGTATTAAAATTTAAATATAAGCTACTTTCAGTCACACCAAGGGTATTTTACCGAATGGGGTCTCCAAAAATTCATGCAGAGAGAATGGAAATGCGATAATATGTCGGATTATATCTCTACGGTGTATGAAGACACTTATGTGCCACCCAAGCCACAGGAATACCTACAAAGATGTGAACGAAAAGCTAGAACATCGTTAGTATTATACATATATTTTTTGCTTTGTATAGCCTAGATATTGAGCCTGGAGTAAGTACGTAGGTGTGTACTGTGAGGTGTTCACTTGACTTTTGAAAACTCTGTAGATAAGAGCGTGTCTGGAAGAAAATACATTAAGCGATAAGATCATCTGCACCTAGTACATACACATGTGATGTGACTTAACCATCCGTTTTTGCTACAAATATTATCTTTCTAAATCATCATATGCAAGAGTATTTTTTTGAATAAAATATCAATTGTTAATAGCTAACTTGTAGGATTTGGGAGCCATTAAATAGAAAAAAATATTTATACATTTTACACTTTTTATTGCAGGAGCTTTACAAAAAGTATCCGATTTAAGATGACAAAGTCAAAGTAAATTGATAACATCAAGAATCATTTTCTCACCTAAATTAAGGAGTCTTTTAATATCACATCATTTTATTTCATGACACGGACAGTGACGTCCATATAAATTTTATAACAATATAATAATTCTTCATGTTTTCACAAGCCATCATCTGGCACATAAGAGATCAGCAAACATGTCTTAAATACTAAGATTAGTTAAACGCTATGAACTAACAACCACTTAACAACTAAGATGCAATAACTTAACAAGATTTCTTAACTTAATGGCAGTTTTACAAAACATAAAAAATTATGACGAAAGTTGAGTAAAAAAATACATATTATGAAAAGATTTGAACTAGAAATTTTATGAAGAAAGAGTATTAGCGCGAAGAGTAAGAACTCATTTGAGGTAGTTTGATGATTCCGGACCCGCCTGGGGCTATGAACATGTTGCCGGGTGTAAAGTGCGCCGGGGTGGCGGGGGGCGCGGGGGCGGCGGCCATGCGCGCCTGCGGGATGTGCACGTGCCCGTTGTACTGCATGGACGGATACACCGGAGAAGTCACGCGGCTAAAATTCTGGGGCATCTGCTGAGGATAGTTGGACATATTGCAGCCCTGGAACCGATCCATCAACATGGCAGCTCTGTCTGCTTCAATGCAATCCGATTCTGATGAAAAAACATTCCTCTGATTCACGCTAGACGCTTGCGACTCGAAGCCAGAGCTCTGGCTGGAGGAACGACTCCCGTTCACGAATATCTGCCTCTCCGCCTCCGTGCCCCAGTACCCGCCGGCCACCCAGGACGTGCCGTGGCCGAGCTTGCTGGGAGATATCAGAGGCCGCCCATTGAAAGTAGTTGCGGGAGTCACAAAACTAGGAGTGGCGGTGAACTTCCGCAAGGAAAAAATTGAGTTAGTCTGACTTTTAGCCTTCCGAGGGCTGCCTATACACAATGTGCTGATGCTGTCATCTAGCTCGGAATCTGAATCTTCTTTCATAAATTTTTGATATTTGTTAAATGACGGTTTCACAAAAACTGTCTCTGAAACAGAACTGGGACTTTTGCTTGTCATAGAATTGACACAAAAGGTTGAATTCAGCTTGGGTTTTGACCAAGCTGAGTCACTAGTGCGGGGTGTAAACATCCTTCCACTGATCTTACTGCAGTTCAATGGGCTAGCCTCATTTGAAGAGTCTGTGTAGTTGTGCACTCCAAACTTGCTCAAGGAAACATCATCATCAGTGTCAAGAGCTGATGTGTCGTCATCTTCCACCAGGAAGTTAGCTCGTGCAAGGTTCTTCATTTTGCTCGGTGGACTCTGGGATTTTGACGACTTTGGAACTTTCGTTTTCCAAATTACATTGGCAACAAAAACACTGCAGATACAAAGTAACTGAAAAGAAAATAATTAAGGTGAGATAATAATTAATGGCAATATCATTTCATTTAGTTGGTGGAAAAAAAAACATACCTTCACGAAACATAAGACAATGGGAGAAGTAGGCACAGAATACTGTGCCATACATACAGTCATAAATGCAGTCAATAAAATATCATTGATGAAGGCATACTTCTGCCTGTTTACATTAAGGACATGTCCCAGTATCTGTATCAAGCAACAAATACCACCAAAAATTTCTTGGAGCATTTCATTCATTTGGTCAAAAGATTTTAAGTTAAAATAGTCATAAAAGTAATTTGGGATAATGTCAATATTTAAATAACTGGTTACATGATGTAAATTACTTAAAGATGGGAATGTCACTAAAGACTTCACTTTCACGATAGAGACTAATCTCTCTATAAGTCCATATACAATTTCTTTGTAGTTAACTAGTGTTTTAGTTAAGTTATATTCACTGATAAGTTTTCTACAGCATTCTATAGATACAAGTGCAATAAGAACTGCAACTATTGTCAAAGTAATTTTTGATATTGTGTTTGTGAGCATTTCATTTTCTTTAGATTTTATGTGACATTTTTTTTCAGGAGTTCTAGAATGCAGTAATTTGGATCCAAGCAGAGATTCTTTCTCTTTATACAATTTCATTTGTACTACTTTCTTACATGGACTGCATAATTTGTATGCTTTTTCTAGCTGTAATCTGAAAAATAAGTTAATTATTTTAGTAAATATGTATTGTCATTTATGTAGGTATACAATATAATTAATTAAATCTATAGTGTTACCTGTATGAGTCAATTTCATTGTCATAGTTCCTCTCATTCATAGGAACAAAGTTAGCAAGTTGTGCCACTTTCAGCTGTTGGTTGATGTTACACATCTTACACAATCCATTCTTTGGGGGACTTTTCCTGAATACTTTAGGTATTTTGGAATTATGGTCATTGTGATTAAACAGTTGCTTGTTGTAGTCCCCATCCTGGGAAAATGGAAGATTAAGGGTTACATTCCGGACAATTTAATATGGAAATATTATTTTTATACATATTCTGAGCTAAAATACCGAAAATGTGATTTTATTACAATGATTTTACTATAAATACATTTTATGCTGACCTTAGTGAACCCATTGTACTGCTCACATTTTGGACAAGTCCAACAGTTAGTTTCAGGGTATTTTACCCATTGGTTATGATTACAAAACCAGCAGTTGACTCGCCATGGAAGGACAGACCTGATAATG
The DNA here is from genome assembly GCF_932276165.1 of Plutella xylostella. Lineage (NCBI taxonomy): Eukaryota > Metazoa > Arthropoda > Insecta > Lepidoptera > Plutellidae > Plutella > Plutella xylostella. Next base: position 8,812,392 of record NC_063990.1, read on the forward strand.
ATAAGAGGGAAAATATATATTATGTATTACAGTAACAAAATTGAACATACGAGCGGCGGGAAAATAGTAACCTCAATGAACTTACCGTAGTTTACGGATTAAATTGAACAATAATATTGAACACAAAACAGCAATAATAGTAATCAAAACTATTTTCAGTTGATGTATGAATTCCATTTTGTTTAATTTTAAGTAGTTTTAAACGAAAATTCACATTATTACTATAACCTAAAAATAGACATGGACCACCATTGACATTACTCAATGACAAAGACAAAACTATACTAATCTATGGACAAAACTGTCAACAGATTCACAGAGTTTGTTATTATTCCATGAAATAAAAGAACTCTTTGTCCAAGAACCCATAAACTTCTACAAGACGAGCTCTCAACTGGAGTTCTCGACCAACGGGGGAACGCCCTCTAGTCCAATGAAAGTATTTTTTTTCTACTTTCATGTCCGTGGTCTGGAGTTTAGGACCTATAGGATGAGTAAGGCCGAGGAACTTAAGGCTAGGAGAGGCGCATGTGTTTTTCTGACTTCGTCAGACGTCGACGCGTCGAGCGTCGAGCGCTTGTTCTCTTGACGAACTGATTCTGTAAACCGCGTCCGATAGTGTGGTGGTATCCTTAGCCTGTCGATTTTTGACATTCTTTGGCCACAGACTATAGTACTTTATGTATGTCAAACAAATGTCAAAAGCACATTGCAGAAGTTTTGCATGTTTCTCACTTTCTCAGTCATCTCTAAAGTTTTTGAATATTACGATAAAATAGCAACTTCTACCTAATTAATATTTATTACTAAAACAATGGTTATTCCTTTAAATCCCCTATACCTAGCTAATTTCGATGATCACAACGAGTCAGGTAAAGCTAATAAATACAATTTATAACTTACTTAGTTTCAATTATTATTATACCCTGTTTTCATAATCGTTCTTATAATTTACAGATGAAATATCGGGAAAACTAAAAGCAGGACTATCATCAGTTGAAAATACCGATCTATGTAGACAGATATTCGCTACTGGTTTCGAGAATGAAGAGTTGACTAAGTTAATAAAAGGATATGTCGAAGATAATAAGACAATTACTGAAGTATTTCACTTGGCGACATGTGCGTTTCTGAAATTTATGGACATAAACTGGAATCCACATCCAGAAGCTCTCAATGTTAATGAGTTTTTTGGTGTGGAATGGCCCGCAGTGGTAGAAGCAGCCACTTTGCTACAGCGTGATTCTGAACCCTTGTATGTCAATATTCTTTTTCCAGAGCTGCTATTATTTTCATCGCAGATTTTCACAGTGCTGCATAGCATAGAATCTAATGTGGTAAGTTAACAATGATAGTTTTTCATTTGAGGACTAACATATATTATTATTTTCATTGTAGCCTGTAATAATGGAAATTAAATTCTATCAGGATCCCTAAGATACTGTTCCTGTATTGGACCCATATTCTCTGGTTTAGACTAAAAATATCAGCAGAACTAGATATAATTATTATCTTACTGTAGCAAAATATCTTATATTTGTTTATGAATTACAGCTATTCTTATGGTGGAACCTGAGATGTAAAGTGTCTCACCAGTGCGCTCTAGAAGATGCGAGTGCAACAATATACTCTGAGCTGGAAGTCCTCATTGCCAAGTTGTCTAATGAGCTGCAAAACTCAGAGCTGTTTGTCAGCAAGCCTCGGTTGAAGCTACTAGCATGTACGGAGATATGTCAGGCTTATCTTCTGTATGGGAGGGTTCAGAAAGCGGAGGAGTACTTGACGAAAGGCAGAGAGCTAGCTGGCCTGAAGCTAGAGTTAACAGGTATGCATATTTATTACATTAACTGTTGGCTCAACACATTTATACTACATAATTATTTACCCAAAGTGCTGAGTTAGAAATTTTGGCTATGGAATATGTTTTGTGTTGTGATGTGTTTGTGTAACACATGATTAGAGTAAATTCATGATATTTCCTGTAGCTTTAATGACCAAAATGCACACAGATTTTTTCCACAGCTAAGTTAAAAACCATTTATCACATTCCAGGTATCCTCGGTAAGAGGACCAAGTACCAGCAGAATGCACTGCCTCAGTTGGCCCTGTCAAGTGCACTGGACAGCAATGTGGAGCGGCCGTCAGCCGAGGACAGCCACGGTTCCTCGGAGCTCCCACCGGACCTCGAGTTGGATGATGACTTGCGCCTCAACAAGATACAGTACAATGAAAAGATTAGTCAAGCTGAGCTGCCTAGCTTGGAGCAGACTTTGTGTTTGCTAACTGTGTAAGTATTTAGATTTTGCTAAAACAGTTTGCTTTTTTGTTCACCAGGTAATTTTATGGCATATTGTAAGCCGATTACAGTGATATCAAAAAGAAAAAAAATACACGGTTTTCTTTAAATAAAACCTACAATTACCTACCAAGCTACCAACTAACTAAACTTTAAACTTACATTTCGCAAACCCAAAACCTACCATCACTCACTTACCCAACCACCCACAGGCAATACATCCAGAAGTCCCAACCAAAAGACGACCTGATGCGCGAGGAGCTACAGCCATACATCGACGCGGTGCTGTCACAGAAGAGCGGGGCGTGGAGCACTCGCGTCGCCACTCTGCTGATACGGTGCCAGCTGGAGGCCACACACAAGAGGACCGTGGAGCGAGCCATGCTGCAGTGCGAAGCTATCGTCAATGATAAGACGGGGGTGTCTTCTACTACCAGGTGAGGAGGAGGGTGTAAATGGTTGTTGCAATATGTGTAGAGTTAAAGAAAATTTTATGATTGGTTTCAAGAAATATGTAGGTAGATTATTATTATTATTATCATAGTATGTAAGTTAGTAGATAAAGATATTTTTTTCATTTTCATTTTCATTAAACATATTTTTTCCATTCATCCATTCGCTTTTAACTATCTTCAATATTTGTACCTCGTTATATTCTTTTTAATAGCTCAGATTTTAGCAGCAAAAATACAACTTTAGGTACTGAAGTGCGAGTGTTTAGTAGACATTGCTTGGCTTGTGTAGTAAGTATAAGTATAGTGTTTGCAAAAAAATTTAATCTGCCATATCTACTCAGCAATGTAGGACTACTAAACACTCCCTTTAAACAGTGCGACCGTGAATAGGCCTTTTGCGGGGCTTCAGGCTATATATCTAATCCTACCATACCCCCCTCCAGACTATCCTACCTCTGGGCCTCCGGCCTGCCCCCCAGCTGGGGCTGGCGGCAGCAGCTGGCGGACCTGTGCCTGAGCCTGGGGCTCACCAAGGCCGCGCTGGAGCAGTACCGCGCGCTGTGTCTGTGGGAGGACGTCATCGTGTGTTATACCATGCTGCAGCTGAGGCATAAGGTTCGTACGACATGTTATTCAATCAATAATACGTAGATTTTATGAGAGTGTAATGGCTGAAGGGTGCAGCCATAAATGTTAAGAGTTCGATTCCCAGCCTGATTATCAGTAAAATTAGGGAGTACTGTACAAGCGTAAAAATAACAATGAATTATAAGATTCTACATGCACTTTCTGTATTTTTGCTTACAACCTTAATAACTAATGATGTTTTGTGGTGTGTTGTTTTCAGGCGGCAGAAGTGATCCAACAGCAGATAGATATCAAACCAACAGTCAAACTTTACTGCCTTCTTGGCGATGCCACAGGTAAATACTAAACTTTTTTGTAAGTATATTCATAATTATGATATCCAAGTGTTAGGCAAAATTGTGAGACCCATGCCGTGTTACTCAACAAGTCTTTATAACGTAATCCGGCAATTAATTATGGAAAATTGGGGACTTATCAAAACTACTCTATACAATATAAGCGCAAATTTTATCTTCTTCTTCTTCTTCTTCCTAGCCTTTTCCTTATTTAGGGTCGGCTTTGTGCGTCATGTCACGCCATTTTACCCTATCCTCTGTCATAGCCTCATTCACTCCACACTCTCTCATATCTTCTTTCACACAATCAAGCCACGTCTTTCTTGGTCTTCCCCTCTCACGCCTTCCTTCAGGTCTCATTTCCAACACTTTCTTCACGTCACATAAGCGCAAATTTTCTATTACTATAATTTTATATTTCGTTTTTACAATTTACATAAATTCCAACTCCACACCTTTTACCTCCCCAGACGACATCACCTGCTACGAGCGAGCCTGGCAGTTCTCTAACCAGCGCAGCAGCCGTGCGCAGCGGCACTGGGGGAATTACCTGTTTGACCGCAAGCAGTATACGGAATGCATACCCCACTTCCAGAAGTCTTTGGAGATTAATTCTATACAAGAGAGGGTGTGGTTGCGATTGGGGTGAGTTTTTTAATTTAGTTCTTTGTGTTAGATATAAAAAAATATAACCTACACTGTGATATTTGACTATTGTAAAGTAAAAAGTAAAAAGAAGTTTGTTTCCATATCAATAAAAAAAAGTTATAGTATTACAGAATAAATACACAACAAAAAAACTGGTACAGAAAAAGGTACTCTTCTCAGCTTGACTTTATTATATGCCATGCAAGAGCAGATAATACATTAATACATGTAGTGTGGCGTCATAGACAGAAACATCCATAATCCATCTCACCTTACTGTGAAGAACTAGATGACATGCTATTTACCTTCGGTTTTGCATCATCAGTAAGGCGCCAAGCTACCTCACCCAATTTATAACAAATTATACCTCTTCCAGCTACGCAGCACTAGAAACAGAGCAATGGGAGACGTCAGCCACAGCGTACCGTCGCTACACGTACCTGCACCCCAACACGTTCGAGGCGTGGAACAACCTCGCCAAGGTGTACGTGCAGCAAGGGGACAAGCCGCGGGCGTATCGCGCTCTCATGGAGGCGCTGCGGTTCAACTATGATAACTGGAAGGTAATAAATATGTGCTTATGTCAAAGCGATAAGTAAAGATGGATGGATGTTTGTCGCTCTTTTATGGGAAAACGGCTCGACAATTTTTTGTGGCATTTGGCATACAGCTTAATTTAGCTGATTTTACTGACACTCTGGGTACGTATGCCTCTTTTTATCCCAGAATTCCCACGGGACAGCTTTTTAAGGTTAAGCGGAGCGCGCGGAAAAACCGGTAAGTACTTTCATAATAACATTAAAATGTAATTACAAGCGATATAAGTATGGATGGATGTTTGTTACTCTTTCAAGGGAACACGGATGAACCAATTTTTATGAAATTTGGCAGGTCATAAGTAGATACTCGACACTTTTTATCCCAGCATTTCGACGGGAAAACTTTTTAAGGTGAAGCGGAGCTCACGGGAAAAACTGGTATTTTCATTGCAATATTAAAATCCAATTGTATAAGCAATGTATGCCACGAAAGATACTTCACCAATAGAATGTATCTGTTAGTACAAAATATTAGTATAAAATATTCTCCCATGATGGAGACTGGCGCTACACGTACCTGCAGCCACCAAAAAACAGTCCTTAAATTTTCACGGGAAAACTTTGTAAGGCGAAACAATGCTCCCTGACAACAGCTATTTCTACATACAATTAACGTACTAAAGCTCACTTTTCCTCACCCCCCAGCTCTGGGAAAACGTGATCCTCATCAGCCTGGACACGGGCCACTTCGAGGACGTGCTGCGTGGGGTACACCGCCTGCTGGACCTGCGGGGGCAGTACGGGGACGCGCCCGTGCTGGGCCTGCTGGCGCGCGCCGTGCTAGAGGGGCAGGACGACGCCGATGGACACTCTGCGGGGAGGTGTGTGAAATGTGCTGTTTAGATTTTACGAAAAACATTAAACATTGTTTAACAATAGTGTTTAAGGGCCCGTACAGGGTGACGTGCCGCGCCAAATTTGGGTTTTCAATGCTCTTCACACAGCACACGCAGTGACACGCACACATGTAAGTTTGCACAGTGGTTCGATAAACTTTTACTCGCCAACTTTATTGAAAATTATGTTCAAGTACATTTTGGGTGATTTTAGGGTACTTAAGTATAATTTTTACATACACTGGTAGGCACCAGGAAAGAGTAGAAATTAATAGGAGTGCCACTTTACTCCATACTCGGAACACGATTAGCTTTTTCAAACAAATGTGGTATTTACTTGTAGAAAGGTAACTACAAGTATTAAAGTGTAGATAATTTTCTGACATCCTCCAGCCAACTGAACCCCGACGACGAAGCAAAGTAAATTCATAGTGTCGCAAAAGGGCTATACTAAGCCGAAAGGGGATGAATCAAGGGGTCATTCTGAACAACTTTTGATCTACGAGTTTTGCAAATTCGCGAAAAAAAATATTCGTTTTCCATGGTAAAAAGTCACGTGTCCAACAAAGTTTCTATGAAAAAGGTTTTTTTAAGTTAATTTCCAAAACTCGTAGAACAAAAGTTCAGAATGACCCCCTGTCTTACTCCTTTTTACCCGACTGCCGAAGGAGGAAGGTAATGTTTTTTGATTGTATGTATGTATGTTTGTCTGTTTCTTTGTTCCCTCCTGTAGCCTAAACGGTTTGATAAATTTTGATGTATGAAGTATTGTTAGACGCGTATTGATTGCGCGATGGTTATAGTTTATGTGACGTTACATTAAAATGTACATAGCACCCTCTAGAGGACATAACGTGATGATCAAAAAAATAATAATTCAACATTGCCGTGTAAGGTATCGAATGAAAGGGCTTGATTTTCACATTACAATAATATGCATATTGAAGGTAAGCGATACCTATTTAAATAACAACAAAATTATTGAAATAAAAAATGATCATGAACTACTGACGTAAAATTTCATAAAATAAAAACAACTAAAAAGTTACAAATAAAAATATATAATTATTAACAAACAAAATACCTTTTTGTTTATTTATAATTTGTTTAGTATATACCGCTTTTTCAATACCTGTAAGTACATTTTTTGGTAGCAGCATAATATTTTTTCTTATTTTTAGGGTTTCGTACCTCAAAAGGAAAAAAGCAACCGTTATAGGATCTCTTTGTTGTCCGTCTGTCTGACTGACTGTCTGTCACCGCCCTTTTTCTCAGAAACGGGTAAAGATATCAAGCTGTCATTTCGCATAGATGGGGAGTACCCCAAAAAAAATATTGTGGTACTCCCTGTCCCATACAAGTAAATTGGGGCTGATATTTTATCCGGTTATTTTGATGGTGTAGGTAGGGTATCGTTGAATAGGTCTTTTAATATAATAGGTATAAAAAAGGTTAAAATATAATTATTTAGCTTTTACCCTTAAATCTGGGGATTACACCATAGACAAAACCTAATTTAAAAAAATGATTTCAATAGATGGCGTGATTTTATGTTGGGTAACTCAGAATAAAAAGTGATGATATCTCAGAATAATAATGGTTAATGGTGCTATTCCGCTGAGCACCGAAACCGGTGGGACACTAGTGATAAGTGGTCATGGAAATGCAGCAGGGTAGACACTGCTCCTAGAACAAGGTATGAGTTTGTGATGTGTGTGCGTGAAAAGCGAGGATGGAAACTTTGAATATTTTCTTGATTTTGGTGCTCAGCTCGCCGATCAATCAAGTGCTGTGGCCTTACTGTCCACAGCTCATGCTGAGCTGGTGCCGTTTCGACACTCCGGACAGCAAGCCGTTGTGTTATTGTTTTGTATTTTGTCTGTATTTTTGTTTTTGTCTCATGTTCTATTTTTTTTCCTTGTTGTTTTGTATAAGTATGTATTTCTTTTTCTTTAAATCCATATTTTTCTTTTTTTTGTTGTTGCTGTCTATGTGTCGAATAAATGTATCTTTATCTTTATCTTCAAATCACGCAATCTATCGTTGGTTTTTTTTAGTGGCTACTGTCTATAGAAGAAATTCCGTCATTGACAATTTTACGTTACGAATTTATTTTTATTTATATTATTTTTATTTTTACATTTTCGTGGAGAACCAACAGCATTTTGTTAATCAATAGTTATTACTTATGAACACATAACAACTTGGTGCCATTAACAGAATGAACTTAGTAAACCCAGTAAACCTAACTCATCCAGAGGAAAAATAAAATATCTTTCTCTCTCTCTGAAGAATATACATAATAGCCCAAAGTCGATGCTTTTAGCTATTAACATCTTTGAAATAAAATTGAGCCACCACCGTGTTGCTGCCCTCATCAGATCCTCACGAGACCATACCTCCACCAGCACCATGAGACTGTATTTTTGATCCTTAACCTAATGTTCCTGCGTATTGTCATCACTTAAATCCATTCGCTATATTCCTGCTCCTCATCAGACTTTTACAAGACTGTAATGTCACGAGAATATTACCCACTATCTAATTTAATGTTTTGAATATAATAAAAGAATTATGCTTCCTCAATTTCAAATCAAATTATGTTGGTGTCATAAAAGTTGAAAAAGTGCAATGACAACCAATGTGCAGTGATTTTGTGTTTGTACACGATAAGATCGCGAGCTGTCAGTGCTACCTAAACCGACGTGACCCTTCTTTGGAGGCCAGCGGCCGACTGAGTCAAACGTCACTTGTGTTTATGATTTTATAACACAGAAAGCCGCCATAGATATTTGTATGAAGATTTGAGGGAAAAAAATTGCTCAAGTTTGCGATTAATTTACACAAAATAAGTGTGTGTTTATTAAAAAACAAGGTATTTAGCGCCTAGTCCAAGCATTTAACAGGGTGTCCACTATCTGGAAAGTCAGGGAAAAGTCAGGGAAGCTCTAGGTGGTCAGGGAAAGTCAGTGAATTTGATGGGCCACCTGGAAAGTCAGGGAAAAATTACCTTTTTCTAGGAAAATTGTTAGTAATTTCCTTTACAAGTAATACCTCTTTTTTACGTGAAATACATAAGTCATAAAATAAAATCTCGTTTAGTTTTGGAATATTTTTGACTGATCCTTACTATTATACTATAATAATTACTTATACAATGAAGTTTTTTCAATCTACGTTATAAAATCTGACAGTTGGAAAAAAATTTAGGAATTCTAAAAGATTAGCTAGATCCCAGACTCAGCTCGTATATATGTCGCAGGCAACTGGTTTAATCTCCTGTTTGATTGAACCACTAGCCCGTTCATTGGATGGCGCTATTCAGTTGTATGACTAAAGGACAACTCGTCAAGTCGTTGATTGTAACGTTCGACGTCTTGACTGAACGTCATTCAGCGAAGTCGTTGAATGAGATATACCTAGTATAGCAACTTTGTAATGTGTGGTTAGGGTGAACATCACCAGACAAGAGTCAACAAAAAGACTATGTTACAAAGCTCTTATCTCACAAATTAACTAAACAATAACAATAAACGTACCTTCATATTGTTGTTCATAATTATTTCCAGTTTCGCCAATTTTTTTCTTTGAAACTATCCGCCCGCGGCGTAATAATAGGTAAATCCATGTTGTCACACTATTTTAACACAAATAACGCACTTTAAAGCTAATTTATTTGCAAAAAACTAACAATATAGGTGTTTTTAGTGTCAGCTGTTCGCTGTTAGACGCCATATTTGTTTTATTCACCACCTGACTGATTTTAAGTCCGCTAACTGGTTGGACGTTTTGTGACGCTTGTACAATCAACGTTCGGCCTAGTCATACAACTGAACAGCGCCATCCAATGAACGGGCTAGTGGTTCAATCAAACAGGAGATTAAACCAGTTGCCTGCGACATATATACAGGTTGATGCAAATGAGGGTGACTCATTTCACCATTGAAAACAAATTTAGTTCAAAGACTTATAGAAGTTTGTGATAAAAACGTCATTTTGTTGGTGCAGACGCGCTGCAGCCGCGCTCATTAACTGACTTTTGGAAAAAAGGAGGAGGTTCTCAATTCGCTAATTATTTTATACGTCAGCGATATCGCATACGCTGCCTCCGCGCGGCATCTTTTAATCAATAATCTATTTTTTTTACTAATCTAGCATAGCATGTTTAATCAAGTTCATAAAATACAACTAAGTAACAACTTTGTCAGGCAGGAGAGCCATACAAAAAAATGGTTCTGTTTCAATTTCTATTTCGGTTTCAATTTCTACTTTTATGGTAATCAGTCTAATTTTGGTCAGACTATTAAACTAGGCAGTATAGCAACTTGGACTAAGGAAGCTGCAAGGCGGATGCGGATGATTATTTTTTTCGGAAATTTTCAATACTCACACAGCAAAAGTTGTTTAGAATGACCTCCTAAGGCTTAAGAGGGAACATCGAGAAATAGGTATTTAGGAAAATATTTGCTATCGTTTGTGCACTCAAGCCCCGGGGCTCGGGTGCTATAGAGATAAATGTAGCTCGTGACAAACATTGGTACTTTCCTTGATAAAATTTCAGGGGAAATCGTTATTCTCCAAGTAAATATCAACAATTCTTTTTGATTTTGATGTAAATCTTTTCAGCATAATATATTCTAGACCATTGGTACTCAACCTTTTTTATATAAGGGCCACAAACACGTTTAAGTCATGGTGTCGCGGGCCGCAAGCAATTTTTTTTCAACTATTAGGTATAAAGCGATATAAACTATCGAATCATTAGGTATATAAAAAACACATGCATATACTACTCTGTGTAAAAAGTATCGGGATTAGATCAATATAACAAACAATTATTGTTATTCATCCAAATTTATTTTATCACCTTCAAAGTATGCTCCTTCAGAAACGATACACGAATTATCCAATCATCACAACATTTATTTAAACACTGTTCCGTCAAGAGTTGTGTTTAGTACTCACGGCGAATTTTTTGTCTTCTATCGATTGTTAGTTAAAGTTATGATGACTATTTTCTTTGACTATCGTGGGCGTTTCCTTCCTTTTGAAATCATTGGGTGTATATGTGTCGTTTCTGAAGGAGCAAACTTTGAAGGTGATAAAATAAATTTGGATGAATATCAATCATTTTATGGAAATTATCCCGATATTATCTCTCATGGCACGAGGGCCACTGATAAAGGCCCGGCGGGCCACATGCGGCCCGCGGGCCGCAGTTTGAGTATAGCTGTTCTAGACGGTAGGTTTCACCTTTAAAAAATACATTGTTTTTGTTTAACAACGGCATGATTCGGCGCAGTTTTGATCACAAAAATTGCGTTGCTTGAGGTGCCTATAAGTTTGAATCTATAGCAAATTCAGAGAACAGAAATAACTATAAACCTAGTAATTTATTATGTCGTTAATATCCTAAAAAAACATGGAGATTGGATAATATTTAGAAGTAGAACAACGTAAGTGTGTGTTAAGTGCTATACTTCCCTATTAATATACCATTTTTGCCGACCCTGTATACATATTTTACGCAGTCAAGTTATAATAAGTGTAATTTAAGTACTTTGAAATCAAGATTTTGTCTTCAAATTACTTAAATTAGGTTTATATGTTGATATTTGGTCAGGGAAATTTTCTGAAACGGTCAGGGAAAGTCAGGGAAAAGTCAGGGAATTTTTTGGAGCATTCTGAGTGGACACCCTGTTTTAACTTTATAATTTGATAAGAATCATATGAACATTCTTGATAATTATGACACAGTTGTTACAATACGGGAGTGTCATTTACTGGTTTTTCGTCATATTCTGAATTTAATTTACAGTTATCCATAAGCTTTTACTTAAATTCGAATGATTCAGCACCTAGCTAGACTCTTCGGCTACCTGTGTAATTTTTTTCAAGGCTGTAGAGCATCATTTACTACATAATTCTTTGACAATGCCAACCCTCGATTGCCTATTGCCGACCCTTAAAACGAAACTTTACAGATTTTGTAGACGTTTGACAGCACTAAATTTTTGTGGTAAGAAGGGCAGAATGTTCTTTTTAGCGTGTTGAATTCTATTTTGGCACACTGTAGATTAGATTCGATCGGAGGTTCATAGGGATTTGTATGCGGTTTATTAGTTTCAGACGTTACCGACAGGGGCGCTTATCAAGATCTCATCTGCGATGAGTATCTCCAATATGATAAGCGTAGTAGGTAATACCTAATGTACCTAGTAGGTACATTCAGGGGCGTATTTACCCTAGGGCTAAAAGGGCTACAGCCCGGGGCGGCAGGCGGCGAAGGGCGCCCCAGGGGCGGCCTACAGGCCGCCCTTGGACTTTAGGTTGGAGGATTAAAAAAGTACAGAACAATATTTTAGGACGTAAGCCTAGAACGGCCCTGAGCCATCTTTCCAAATGTTAATTTCATGTCTTCAGATTTAAAGTATGAAAGCCGCCTTTGTTCTTTTCTGAACCGGTGGAATAGTCTAATTTTTTTCCGCCTTGGTAGGTATTTTCTTGAAGGAAATCTATAGTTTTTTTTGCCTAACTCAGTCGCCCGCCCTGCACAAGTTTATTTCTAAACGTTCTAAAATGTACTCGTCTATCCAGAAAAATCTTTTTTTTTCTTCGGAAGATATCATTATGTATGCAAATCTATCACCACAATGATCCTATACATAATAATGTAGGTCGGTAGGTACTCTACATTCTTCTTAACAAGGCAGACAGACCAAAACGAAGCAACTTTGATAGCATTCTGGTTGACCTGGAGTAAGTCTTCCCGAGTGCAGGTGGAAGGGCACAGGGGACAGGAGAGTACATGCTCCATAGTCAGGGGGCGGTACCACAGTTGCATAGGTTGGTACCAACGGTATAGCCCCAATTGCAAAGATTGTCCTTGCAGCAGCCTACCTCTGCTCGCAACCGATTTAGAGTCTTCCAAATGTGCCAGGGGAGACTGATACCGGGAGCAAGTTTTTCCTCAAGAGGTTGGAAATGATCCTGGGGCTGCTTTTCCTACCAGAGCCTTAGCCTTGCGTTTTGTGGGTTTTCATCCGTTAAGGACACCTCACTATTTAGAAAATTTGCGGCTCTTAAGGCGGGAAGTATGTTCGGGCAGTATGTGAGTAAAGTGTATGTCTGGAGTCGCATTCTTGTTTGCCTTTCTCAACAGAACATGCCACTTTTCGCCGTATGCTAGGGGGTGCTATCCCAGACAGAGAGTAGTCGGTTTGAGGCGTCCCGTTACTTAACGAACTGTGTGGTTAAGAGCAAAATCTACTTCTCTAGCATGCGCGGACCTTGCCCTTATCATCATCAGCCAATAATCATCCACTGCTGGACATAGGCCTCACCCAAGGAGCGCCACAACACTCTGTCCTCGGCCTTCCTCATCCAACCACTACCGGCTCTACCCGCCTAAGGTCGTCAATCCAGCGGGCAGGAGGGCGTCCCACGCTGCGTTTGCCTGTTCGTGGTCTCCACTCGAGAACTCGTCTACCCCAACGGTTATCGGTTCTTCGGCAGATATGACCAGCCCACTACCACTTCAGCTTGCATATTTTGACAGCTATGTCGGTAACCTTAGTCCTCTGACGGATAACCTCATTTCTTATAACGATCCATCAGGGAAACCCCAAGCATAGCTCTCTCCATAGCACGCTGAGCGACTTTAAATCGGTGGACAAGTCAGTGTCCACGTCTCTGCACCATACGTCATCACTGGCAGGACGCACTGGTTGAAGACTTTTGTCTTCTGGCACTAAGGAATGGGAATCTTGCCCATATGGGGCAGGCAAATTCGGCTGAGAAGCAGAGTGCTAAGCTACTTGTGCGGAGAGGCGCCCCAGCTGGTAGAAGAAAGCCGTCGCAGAAGTTTGTTTCGGGAGCTGACTTTTTTCTTGGTGTTTTGGCAGTGGGTTTTGTACGTAAGGGATCTATCCAGGGTCACTCCGAGGTATTTTGGTGACGAGCAGTGCTGGATTTTTTAAGTATGAAAGCCGGCCTTTGTTCTTTTTTGGACCGAATAGTCTATTTTTTCCGCCTCTGTATTTTTTAATGAAACCTAAAGAAAAATAATTGCCTCACTCAGCCGCCAAAGTTTATTTCTAAACATTTTAAAATGTACTCGTCTATCCAGAGACATCTTTTTTTTGTTCGGAAGATATCATTATCTATGCAAATCTATCACCACAATATTCTTATACATATGTAGGTCGATAGGTACTATACACTGACTGCTCTTTTTGTTTTCTTTCATTCCTTGATGGGGCGGAAAACTACAGGAGCCCAGGGCGCGAAATCTTTAAATACGCCCCTGGGTACATTAGGAGCGTGTTGATACCCGCCGTACACTTATAATAGATGAAAAAACTATTTATGAAAATGTCGGATGTGTTCATGCTATCTCGATCCTATCGTATGCGTTCTTACTCCCACTTATGTAGCAGCCGCCATTTTCATACAGAAGATATACCCACATGACCTTTATACCCCAATAAATAAATCCCGTTTCTACCGCAGGTTGCGCAAGCGTCTGCTGGAGCTGTTCGGGCGCGTTACGTCGGTGCACCAGAACCGGCCCGACCTGTGGCAGATTTACGCCGACCTCAGCCCCACGTACCTGTTGAAGGCGCAGAGACTGCTGAAGGCTTACAAAGGGTTCACACAGGTACTTAAATGATTTCGTATACTACGTCATTGATTACTATGTGCTAACCCTCTTATCTTATAAGGTTGTCTGGTAGAGATTGCTATAAGCAATAAGGCCGCCTTTTTGTACTGTTTTTATTTTTAAGCTTTATTTTGTATTTTTTTTCTGTTTTTGGTGCAAATAAAGAGGATTATTAGCGCGCTCTTATAGTTAAATCGGAACGCGAACATATGAGTGCGAGCGAGAGATCTGATAATATGGTATGACAGGGGACTTTGTGTGTGTTGAGACAGTTCGGTTTGAATATTTACTATACGCATCTTGTATCGAGCTGATTAAATAGCTTATGCAAAGAATATTCATTAGAAGTGACTGATAATAAATTAACTTCATTTTTTTTTCAGTCTGGAAACTGGTCAAACAACCCCGAGACATGCAAGAAAGTGATCGACCTGGCCTTATCTCTCTTGGATTACAGTCTCAAGGCTCGTCAAGAGTGCGAGGAGAAGGAGATCCTTCAAGCGAACCAGCAGCTGTCATCAGCCCGTTTGACAGGTCAAGCTGTCATTAGAGCAGCAGAGAAGCAGGACTGGGAAGAAACTAAAACAGTCTTAGATGAGCTAAGAAGTGAATTTAATAAGGTCACTGAATATATGAAATCGATTATGTAAATAAGGTTTTTATACCTATATTGAATATTTGTTGTTTTATGTCGTTAAAATATTGACCAATACACATTGATTTAAAAGTTGTTTGTCTTATTTATGATATAGGTATATGATATATTGATATTCTACATGGTGAACGGCAACTGTTATTTTTGAATATATATTATTGAATTTCGTCTGTTCTACGACTTCACATCGAATAGCTGCTAAAATAAATAGATGGATAATTACTATCTGTATACCCAAGCCACGGCCACGCAACAAATTCATGTTCACAGACTGCACGCTAAAAAGATGAAAACAAGCCCCAATGTAAATGGAAAGTATCGCAGGCGGGGACTAGTAGAGGGTTCACCATTTAGCTTAATGTTACTTAGATAGGTGTACCTTGTGTGGCGGTCAAGTTGGTCCCCGCCTGCGATACTTTCCATTAACATTGGGGCTTGTTTTCATCTTTTTAGCGTGCAGCCGGGTTTTTTGTTTGTTTATAATTATTATTTTTTATTTGTAACTTTTAGTTGTTTTTATTTTATGAAATTTTATGTTAGTAGTCGGGTTTTAGTATATGAACATTTTTTATTTCAATAATTTTTGTGTTGTGATTTAAATACCTACAATATGCATATTTTGTAATGTGCTAATCAAGCCCTTTCATTTGATACCCCACACGGCATAGTTGGAAAAATAATATTTTTTCGATCATCACTTTATGTCCTCTAGAGGGCGCTATATACATTTTAATATAACGTCACATAGCCTATAAGCATCGCGCAATCAATACGCTTCTAACGATACCTCATACATCAAAATCTATCGAGCCATTTAGGCTACAGGAGGGAACAAAGAAACAGACAAACATACATACATACATACAAACATACAATCGAAAAACATTACCCTCCTCCTTCGGCAGTCGGGTAAAAATATGTTGCTTACTGATATTTTTACATGGCTCTATCGGTATACAATCATAGTCTAACCATAAATAAAAACTATTAAATGTCACACTGACAGTTGACGAATTTGACGATAGAAACGCGTTTCGTTTCATCACTACTGTTTACATAAAAATACAAAAAAATCTTTTAATATGCTTATAATATTACCTATACCACATAATATTGTACAGCTCGAGTTCTCATGGATGGCTTTGAAAATTTTGCTTCACCGGCACCGTGTCTTCGCATTGTGATGACAAAGTAATGAAAAATATAAAATTAAATTAATGGTGAAACTAAACGCATAATTTATAATCACGGAAGATTGGGTGGAACAATAACCAACTTTTAATTAATTTCTCTTTTGTGAAACACAACTCTAATTACCTAGTTAGTGATGGTGTGTTAGAAACCGTGGAAACCATGGCTGCTGCAAGAGACGAACAGATTCTGGAAGGATTTCTGTGTCCGATATGCAAAGCCGACCTGAAGTCTGCGACACAGCTGACGAGCCACTTCGAGAGCTTGCACCAGGAAGAGCAGGATGTGCTGAAGAGCCTCAAAGACATATTCGGTAAAGCCAAGAAGATCATACTCAACAATGACGAGTCCGATTTGAAGGAGACATTTGATCGCGCATTGAAATTCTCTTACCAAGAGAGAGCATACTATCCTGAAGAAGTACAGACTCTAGGTTTGTCCCGAAGTTCCACGGACTACTTCAAGGCGGTCAGGTCGGCGAGGCGCGAGCGGTATGCCACCGAGACCAACAAGCTTCTGATAAGACTGGATAAGTTAGTATGTAACATGCCACCTGAACCGAGCCAAAGGAAACAACATGAGCAGGAAGTGAGTTATTTGTAAATGTGTTATGTAATTGTAATGATGTTGTCTGCTGTGACTGTGTCTATTGTTCTTTAGTCTGTAGATATAAGAATGTAATATTTGATCAAATGGATTTAGAACTGTTTCCTATTCTTAGTCGAACTGATATTACTTATTACCACATAAATGAACAATAAACAAACAAACAACATCACATATTTTTGGTGTAGTGTTGCATTCACCATGTACCTTTTGCATTCATAACATAACTGTATTGTAGGTGGTCCCTTGGCTGGACGGAGGGCTAGTGAAACTCTGCCCCAACTGTGCAAAGGCCTTCAACTTGACACGCAGGAAGCATCACTGCAGACTGTGTGGATCCATACTGTGCCATGACTGCTCCATGTTCCTAGATCTTAATATTGCCAGTAAGTATAACTTTCTTTACTGTTCTCATCTATTTACTGTACACTGTTCAGGCTAATGTAATGTAAGAACACATCAATCAGAGCTTCACTTAAGCATAACACATTCATATTAATCCAAATGCAGAATACACTTTTTAATTACATAACTAATTTATACATGTAATGTGTGTAAGTGTATATTTAACATGAGTGCAAAAACTGTGACAATGTTTTTTATAATGCTATACTTATTCCCATTTCAGGATCTATGGTGGACCCTTCAGTGGCAGCCCCGTCGGCTCCTGAGCATGAAGTCACAGAGAAGAACGGCCTGCGACTCTGTGAACACTGCTACAACCTGATAGACTTACGCAAGCAGGTGCAAGAGAGCAGAAATTCCAAGTCTATTGTTGTGACGGCTTACGAGCAAATGCGAAGTCTCATGGACCAGGCAGAGCCAGCTGTGGCCATGTATGAGAAGGTGAATTTACTCAGCTGTACTTACCTAGTTTCATGTATTTGTAAAAATTACAATTTAAAAGTTACTTAGGCACAGTCAGACATACAGGTAGTTACCCTATTCACAGCACAAAAGTTCGTTCCTTTTGGTATCGTTACAAGACCGAGAGGCGACACCAATCGCAGTATCTTAGTTAGATCGTAACGATGCCAAAACGAGCGTACTTTTGTGCTGTGAATAGGGTAGCTGATCTAAGTTTAACAACCCCCATTCTCCACAGATGTGTCAAAGCCTATTCGACGGTGAAACAACCTACAACTTATCCGACGTGAACGCGATGCGCGGACGCATCGGCAAGCTAGCGGAGGGCATCGACCTGCTGAGCAAGCAGATCGCAGGGGCGCCCGCCGCGCCCGGCTCGCGGGGCGCCAAGCTGCAGGCGTCGATACGGGCCGCCGCCGCGCATTATATCAAGGTACTGATACTGGTTATCAAGTTATGCAACCAGAAAAGTTAAGGAGGCTATGGGACTGACGGTTTTACTTGGGCAATATGACTCATCATCATCCATAATAGGTATCTCTCAAGTTTACCAATGCTATTGATCAAAATATGACCCAGTCTGCGTTAAATAAGGTGATTTGATTGTGCAATATACGAGATAAAAGAGGCATGCTCTTACTGATTTTATCACGGATGGATTACATAACGAATTTAGGATATAACCTGCCATCTATCGATGATTTAACCATTTTGTTCCCTTTTCAGGAAAACCTCCTATCACTAAGGAAACTTCCAACGGAAACTCAAATCGACGAAGTGAGGCAGCAGCGCTACGAGCGGGCGCAGAAACAGATAGAGAAAGAGAGAATGCAGGCAGAGAGGGACAGAAATAGCACCCCAGGGACCAGTAGCAACCGAGGCAACGAGTCACTGGAGAACTCGGCCAATCACGACGATGATAACCCCATATTGGAACAAATGAACATCATCAGAGGTTATATTAAAGAGGCGAGAAAGGAGTTGAAGTTTGAAGAGGTTTGTTATGGTTCTGTTCCTAATTTATTAACTTCAGGAACCTAGAATGGATCTCCCCTGTTATATAGTTACATGTTTATGTTTTAAGATAATAGTGAATGTGGTTAGTCCTATTTTATTCATTATTCTGCCCCTATAAAATATTAATTGAGTTATTATTATTTCAGGTGGCGATTCTTGAAGCTAATTTGAAAGAGTTGAAGAAGGAATATCAGTTCCAGATGCTGTCTAACAAGATGAACTAGTCATTCCTAGCGTCGATCCATTATTAATTATTAAGTTTATTATATCTTTTAACATTACCTAAGTTATTTATGTTTACACGTGATATTTATCTTTATATAAGGTACCTAGACTTTTTACCTGTAATGTACTATAAGGCATAGGCATGATAATATAACTTATAAATTATTACTATGGTTTTGAATCAATACATGGTAAATAATAATCAAATGTATAATTAGGTAACACATAGCATAGAATTGCACCATACCTATTACCTATTGGTAAAACAGACCTATCTGAGAACTGGCTTGAAATCGGTCCTTCTTGCACTCGTTTCCTGGGGGCTTAGATGTTAATTAGTCTTTAACGGTGGGTAGCTTGTCGAGCTGGCGCAGCAGGTGCGGGCGCGTGCAGAGCGCGCTGCGCAGCGCCAGGTCCAGCAGCCGGCGCTGGCGGTACGCGGGCAGCGGCGTGTCGCGGAGCTGCAGCGCGCGCACCCGCCCCGCCGCGTCCGCCGCCAGCAGCGCGCCGCCCGCCGCCTCCGCCGCCGTCACCACCGCCCCCCCCGCGTGCCCCGCCACCGGCGCGTGCGTGCGGCGCCGCAGGTCCCACACCAGCAGCCGCGCGCCGTGCGCCGCCACCAGCAGCGTGGACTGCAGCGGGCTGAAGCACACGGCGTGAACCGCGCCGTCCCCGCGCAGCGTGGCCACGCACGGCGCCAGCCCCTCCAGCCACAGCCGCACGCAGCCGTCCGCGCCGCCCGTGGCCAGCAGGCGCGGGTCGAAGGGGCTCGCGCGCAGCGCCAGCACGGGGCCCGCGTGCGCGCGGAACACGCCCAGCGGCTGGTTGCCGTACAGCGTGGAGCAGCGGTGCACGCAGCCCTCGTGCGAGCCCACGAAGTACACGTGCGCGGCCGCCGGGTGCCACAGCAGGCACAGCGCCGCCGCCCCGCGCGCCGCCGGCACGTCCGCGCGGCACCCCGCCTCCCCCCGCAGCCCCGCCGCGCGCCCCTCCACCGCCGCCAGCCGCATGATGGGCGTGCAGATCAGGTCGTGCGTCTTGGTGCTCACGAAGCGGTTGATGCGGCCGTCCTGGCACACGGCCACCACGGCCTCGCCCGGCGCCGCCTCGCGCACGAACTGCACGCCCCACACGGGCTCGAAGCACGGGTTGGTGTCGCGGCGGCTGCGCGCCTCCACACGCAGCGTGTGCGAGCGCACGTCCAGCAGCAGCACGGCGCCGGCGCCCAGCCCGGCCGCCAGCCGCTGCGGCCGCGCGGGGGAGAAGGCCAGCGCCGTCACGGGCTGCTCGAAGCGGTACACGCGCTCCGGCCGCCGCGGGCTCTTGGTGCTCCACACGCACACCAGCCCGTCGTGCGCGTCCGCGTAGGCGTAGCGCCCGTAGCCCACGGCCACGATGTCCGGGTCGCGCGGGTTCACGGCCAGCGCCGCCACGGGGCGGCCCGCCGTCTCCTCGCTCTCGAAGGTCCACAGCGGCCGCATGTTGTACTCGTAGACCAGGTCGAGCGAGCGCGGGTCGATCGGGCGCAGGCCGCGGAACACCTTCTGCTCCTCGGCGTAGTGCAGCGAGGCGAGCACGCGCTCGGCCAGGAGCGCGGCGTCGCGGAAGCGCGGGCAGTCCGCCAGGGCCGCCAGCGCATGCTCCGGCGCGGCGGGCGCGGCGGCGCGGGGGCGCAGCATGTGGGCCGGCGCCTCCTGCCGCAGCACCATGTCGTCGGGCTCGGCGGGCGCCGCGAGCTGCTCCAGGGCCGCGTACGTGTCGTGCATGTCCCACAGCGACGCGAACGCGCCCGCATTCTTCTTCAGCGGCCGCAGCGCCAGCGAGTGACGAGACTGCGTGATGCACGACCTCGTCTGCGTCTCCGCCGACACCATCTTACGGTTGCGGCCCTTCCCGACCGTGATGTAGTTGTAGAATTCATTTTCCTGCTCGATAGCGTTCGCCTCATCGGTCCCCTTCTCGCTGGAGTAGCTCGGCAAGTCTATCAAAAAGACGGTGTCAGTTTCCTTGAGGGTGACGAAAATGTGCGACGGATAGGTGGACATGTCCCCTCGCTTGGGCAAGTAGTAGGCGGAGGGCGCGCGCTCGGGGTCGTCGTCGGGCGGCGCGACGCCCTGCTCGGTGTCGATTGTGTGATCGATATGTATGTCGTCAAGGTCGATGGTGGTGTCGTACACTTTCATGCCGACGTCGGTGGTGGTGGAGTCGACGGGCGGCGGCGCGGTGGCGCGGCGGGGGCGGGGGGGGCGCGCGAAGGCGGCGTGCGTGGCGCCGGCGGGCAGCGCGGGCCAGGCGGCGGCGTGCAGCGGCGCGGGCGTCACGTCCTCCCCGTCCAGCAGCACGCGCCGCGCCGCCTCGTACCTGCTGCCGAGCGGCCTCCCCTGTAGCGCGAGCGAGGACTGGCTGCCCCGCGCCGTGTCCACCGAGCCGACGGAACTCTTGGAGATGAAGCGGCGACTGCCACTTAATGAGGGCTTGGAAGCCAATTTCGCTTCACTTTTAATATCATCCTGTGTTGGAGCATGGGTCACTGTTTTGAAACTTATTTGTGATGGCCTCATGTTGAATTGAAATTTACCTCATTAAGCTAGTAGCAAAATTATACTTATATTTATTAAATTCCTACCAAGGTTTTCAGAAACTTTATTCAACTTCAACAACAAAAAATGTTCAGCGATTCCCAGGTTATCTTTTTATTCTGTTATTTTTTGACAACGATGATTTAATAAAAACGTCCATATCTCGTCCATACTTATATAAATCATTACCTACCTACTTACTAGATTACATTTATATTTAAGCAAAAGATACATTTTATATTTAAGCAAAAATATAAAGGCTATAAAAACTTATAAAATTAAAATACATTTAACTATAAAATTCATTAATAACAATAATCTTTTAATTTAATTTGAGATTAGTATGGCTTGGTACAAAAGATAGATGTCTCACCCTCAATTTGCCTTCATACGTTACATGATAATAAACTTACGTAGGTATGTAGGTGAGAATACTTACTTACCAACTTACAGCTTTTTTAAATAAACTTATAGACCATTATATAATAGACGGACTTAGTTGCAGCTAAAAGAACATAGTGCACTCCGCCACGGCTGGCCGAGCGTGATTCCTCGACGCACAACGACCTATCATTATCATTTTGCACTCACCTCATGTTGAGGCAAAACCATTCTTATTGCCCTTTTATTTTACTTAGCATAGGTATCCCGAATTATAGGTCGCTTAATTAGTCGAAGACGTAGACCTACTACAGGTACCTAGTATATTTTTCTACAAAATTGGGGGTTTGGAAAAGTATGTGCTTATAGTTACTATGCTATGGTAGGTTCTTACTTAGATATTTGTGAGGCTGGAGTTAGATAGCCATTCTTTTCATCCTGGAATTATCCTGCTAACCCCGGCAACTCTAAGTTGGCATGGAAAAGCTTCTACAACAATCTAAGCAATCTCGGCAGCCCTAATCGTTCCACATATCGCACACGCTCACATCTCCGGGTGCCACGGCTGGGTGCCTCCGTGCGTCCACCCCTGGCCGTCCATCCGTGAAGCCGAGACGCTATGGGCTGGCACACGCCAGTCGCCACCTGCCGCCACCATGAAGAGGATCTTCAGGAGGATCAGAGACAGTGAGTACCTAGCTTTAGTTTTTCTTCCTCAACGTAACCAGCCTTTTGGGCACCTTCCGCAGTGGTGATCTGACTCATATTTTCTATTTGATTTGGTTGATGCTATAGTTATATAGCTATACTTATTATAGGCAGGTCTATTTAAAGGATGTTTATTGTTAGTTGTGGTCTGTGTAGCTGTAGTGAATAACGAAGATGTTCCAACCTCTATGGTTGTACCTAAGTTTGCAATGATTTTATGTGAGCTATTCAGGGCACATCTGCGGCTGGCTCCCCAGAGGGACTGTTGAGTTGCTAAGTAGCAATAAGGTAGCTTTGGAATCACAGAGTGACCCTGAATAGGGTCCGAGTACACCAGTACGTAGATTACTACATTCTATATCCTGCTAGACCCCACCATTCCCACATAATTACAATGTCGAATGGAAAACCTTTAGCGTTTCTTGCATGTCGTGTGAAATGAACCAAAACAAAGCAAAAGAAGCATCGTTATCGGACACTAGTCCGGAGTTAATTTCCAGCCCTCCACCCACTTTTCGTCGGGAGATATCCGACAGCAAAAGCGAATACGTCGATACGTCGCTATCGGTAATTGCATCTTGTTGTGCGAATAAAATAATAAAATTAAGATATACGAGCCGAGCCCGTAATACTTTGACACACCGTGTTGATGTTGTTGAGATTTTTGGTAAGGAATGGTAGGTAATTGATACCTTTTTATGAAAATTATGAATATCTTATCGAGATCTCTCATAGATAGACCCTTAAAAGGTCTGGGTCAGACTAGACAAGCAGAGTCTATTCACGACGAAAAACAAACCAAAAATGTGTCTCTATAAACACCAGCCTCGTGCTAAGGAGTACAAAAATCGTGCGGAGAGAGTTAAGGTGGGGCAATTTGAGCATTCCTCGTCGTCAGGGTGACGCGGTGTCCACGGCGCGGGCGAGCCGGGTCGAGAGGTCGCAGACGCGGCCCGCCCCCTAATTGCCTTGCCCCACGCAAATAAATAATTTTTATCCACCACGCCGCGATCACGCTCCTCATGACCTTAAATTATTATAGAGCCTTTCGAAAAAATTTAATCGGTTTCCCGTAACGAATGGTGGAATATGGCTGGAATTCCGATCGGTAGATGCAGAGTGCGAGCGCTGAGCGTAGATCGTATTTTTTTACGATAGCATCGGTACAACGAATCGTTGATGCATCGTGTGCGCGAGGTTGGAGGAAACAGATGGCTGAAGCGTTCCCCTCGGGGAAAGGAAGACTTATTAGAACCATCTGCCTGACGTTTACCTTAACCCTTTATTTTTGTGGAGTTCCTTCGCGAAACCTGGGGAACAATGGCAGGTGTTGCAAAAATGTGGGATGCAGATAAAACCCGCGACGAATAAGTATGTTATATTTAGCGAAGGTGTCTCCTGCTTCTCGTCTAGTGGACTGACAGTGACGAATGGTCCCCGGTGTTGGTCGCCATTACCTTTTGGTCACGGCTACGGACCACTTGATCGCTGTTTTGTGATCAAACCACTCACCCTTTCTATCAGTTTCGCTTTCCGTTCACTTCTATTGAGAGCTAATCAAACTATTATAGCTACTGTGGTAGTCTGAATATAAATAAAGGAGGAATGATTGGAAAGTGTACCTACCTGATATCTACATTTATACGTGACTCCGAAACGATTTCAGATTACTTAGATTAGATCAGAGTATCTACAGTCCAACTATAAAGTCCTGAAAACGGAAGTGGATTCTAACTAATTGTTAAATTATTATTTTATTTATTTTTATTTAACTCTTTATTGCACAAATATTACTAATAAAAGTACAAAGGGTGGACTTAATGCTAAGAGCATTTTCTGCCAGTCAACCCGCAGGAGGTACAGAGATAAAAAGTACGGGTGTGCAAAAACGGAAAAAAAAGATCAGTATGATTGTGAAGTGCCTAAATAAAAATAATACCTAACCCTAAAACTAAGTAAATAAATATATATGACCCTATACCTAGTAATACTAAAATACTACCTATACAAAATATAAATATATATATATATATATATTAAATATATAAAAACAGGGGGTACAAGAAAAACTGCCTAATTAATCTGTCCCAACTTGCTGAGGTAGTGAGCACGAACCATAGACTTGAAGAGCGGTCGAGAAGGGGCTTTCCTGATTGACTCAGGGAGATCATTCCACAGACGGACTGCCGTGACGGAGAAAGAATTAAGCATGAAACCAGACCGATGTAAGGGTAAAGATAGTAAAAGGTTATGAGAAGAGCGGAGGTGCTTGTTATGGGTATCGGAAAGAAAGTTAAACATTGATTTTAAGTAAGAAGGAGAATTTGGTTCATGAAGGATCGAAAAGAGAAGACAAAGAATTCGTAAATTCCGTCTATCCCGAATAGGGAGCCATTTTAGTTTGGCGCGGTAACCTGACACATGATCGTATTTACGGAGACCGAAAATGAAACGTATGCAGGTGTTCTGCAAACGTTCCAGCTTATTAAGAAGTGCTTCAGTCAGGTCCAAGTAACACACGTCAGCGTAATCTAAAATGGGCAAGAGCAGAGACATTGCCAATGAACGTTTGGTCTGGAAAGGAAGAAAGTTTTTAAGTGGAAGAAGAGAATGCAGAGAAGCAAAAATCCGACGAGACACGCTGTTGACCTGTGGCACCCAACTTAAATTTTCGTCAATGGTCACTCCGAGGTCTTTGACTGTTGATGAAAAAGGTATGTTGCATCCGTCGAACACCAGAGGGGCTGAATTAAGGTCATGGTTAGAGATAAGTTGAGAGCTGCCGACAATGATTGCCTGGCATTTCACAGGGTTTACCAAAATACCGAAACGGTTGGACCAGTCAAGGATACTGTTAAGGTCCCCATTTAGTTGATTAATGGCAGACACAAGGTCTTCAGGTTTCACTTGACAGTAGAGTTGCAAATCGTCGGCATATAGATGGTAGGAACAAAGAAGACTTGAAGATACTAAATCAATAAAGATAGAAAAAAGTAATGGAGAGAGAATACCGCCTTGAGGAACGCCAGCAGACAAATCGGACCAGTCGGATAATACCGAGCAGCTACGAATCGCTTGCTGGCGACCCCGAAGATAAGAGGAGAACCAGCTAACAGCGGCGGGAGAGATCTGAGATTTTACTAAGACGGCTAGCAGAAGGTCATGATCCACGGCGTTGAAGGCATTGCTGAAGTCAATAAGGACCAGCACGGTAATCATCCGATTCTCCATACCAGACCTTATGTCTTCTGTGACTTTTAGCAATGCAGTAGTGGTGCTATGCCCCGCACGAAAACCAGACTGGTACGGATTAAGTAAACCACCATTGCAGAGAAACGCAGTGAGTTGTCGGTGAACAATCGACTCGAGGACTTTGGAAAGGAAGGGTAAAATTGAGATGGGACGGTAATGGTTGAGAGATGAAGGATTGGAAATTTTGGGGAGAGGGATAACGTAGGCTTTACGCCATAAATCGGGAAAATTACCGGAGTCAAGAGAATGGTTTATGATGTGGGTGATAGCAGGGAGAAGGATGTCAAGAAGATTGGTCACCATAATGCGCCCTATGTTGTCATGACCAACCGCCTTAGATTTAATAGACAATATAATTTTTCTGATCTCTTCAGGTGATGCCGGTGCGAAAATAAAGGAATCTATGTCTGGTGTGGGCATATTATGAATAAGATTTAAAGTTAAATTTTTGGTGTGAGAGTCAAGAGTTAGCGAAGATGCAAAGTGATTATTGAGAGCGTTAATATCGAAAGGAATTTGGTTATCTAGTTTAGGAGGCTTGCCCACGCCCAGAGATCCGTATTTAATGGAACTATTATATTTATTTAAAGACAAATACGTTAAAAATCCATTATCAATCGGTCTTTTATTTTTAAAATGTACCTATGTAAAAGTTACAATGATAAAAAGTCTTAGCAAAATCGCAGGACTTTATAATTCGACTGTAGGTACTTCCTATTATCGTGTAATTTAAATAAACCAGTAGATTAGAACAAAATGTCTGACTATCATTGTTTCATAAAAAAAAAACATTTGAAAATCGAATTTCCTTTAATTTACTCAACCAGCTGGTATTTTAAAACTACAAGAGCTTCAACCTCTTTACATCCTGAAACTGGCCGGCGATAAAAAAGAAAACACTCAAATGATACAGGTCGTTGCGTATGCGCTAGGGATAGGGAAGCGGCGGGAATGCGTTGTTCGTGCGGCGCGGCGGCGCGGAGGGAAGCGTGTCCGAGAGAGGTAATGCCTCGCAATTTACCTTTTCGCCGATTGCTGCGTGGCCCCTGATGAGGGGCGTAGCGTTCGCAGACAAAATTTGTTCTGTTTTTACTCCTTTGTTTCTCTTTCATTACATTAGATATGGTGTTTCTATGTGAATATTTTAAACAACATCAAAATGCTGGAAATAGAAAGTAAGTAGTATACCTACCTAACATTAGCAGACCCTTTGGTCCTATTAACTACTGAAATCAGAAAATCAATGCTCAAGTTCCACCAATATCTAAGCTTTTAGGAATATATATCTTTAAATGTCTGAGTAAATTACCGATCTGTGGTCCTATATCGATATAAGTCAGATCAGTCATGAAAATGACCTCTTATTTGCTTATTTCAGTTTCAGCAGATAACCGCAGAAGATTTTCTTAAATTTTTGGCAAAGATGCATAAAATATAACAATGAAATACAAAGCAGACTGTTCTGTAGACGCGCGCGGCCGCAGCGCGAGGCGCGTTCTCACGGCATAATTATCGGTTGCCTACACTTACCCTTAATTTTATCATGCGCTCCTACCACTGACGTGATCCCGACAAGCCGTACGAAGAATACAAGCGCCTGCGCATGATCAGCGGATATTTTAAACGCATCTAAGGGAATTTTAAGTAATTTGAACGCTTACTGTTTAATAGGACAGCTTCGGTTCAGGTTAATTGAAAGATGACGTTAAGATTGCCTGAAAGCGCGATTTTTTATCCTTATAAGTACCTATGAAGTTTTTGAATATAACAAACAAAACTTTTCTAGAATAAAGTAAATAACAAACATAAATGAAAAGGAAATATATGTATACTAGAGAACCTTCTAAGAGGTCCTTTTTAGTAAAATACATAAATTATAAGTAGGCGTGGATAGATCGTGTATCCGACATAATGGTTTTCTGATTAACATCTTCCTAATAACAAGTTAAAAACTAAACGATGTTTGTGGTCCATCAATGTTATTATCTTGCAATATTATCTTTGTTATGTTCTAAAACAATAATCTTGTTAGGCACTTCATCAAGACTTAAGTTTCTAATGCAATAGAAAATACTCTATGACCCCTCTACATGCTCACAAAGGACAACTAAAGAGGAAGTAACATAAATTCATACAAAAAACATTACGATCCTCCTTCGGCAGTCGTGTAAAAAGGATATTCATATCCAGTCCAAATGGGGATGTGTGACTCCGGACATGAAATCCTAGGCTAAGTATAACACAATCCTATTACTTAATACATAGGTAATCTAATATATACAGGAAATTATCTTTTCGTGATCTGCTTCAGCTGTAAAGACCTCAAGCTCCCAGTAGGCAAACTGTTAGCCGCCGTCTGAGCTAGCAGGGTGTATCGGTTTAATTCACATTTTGCTAGTTTTGCGCTCATTCTACGCAATTTACATCATCACGCGCGCCTAGTAACGAGTGAGCAGTTTTCCGACTGGGAACGCAGCCTAAGTGTGCAAACTGAGCATTTTCGCGAGGCGATTGCACCAACTAAAAACCAGGGATAACACATAAAATTTACCGAAACGCATCGTCACGCTGCGTGGATTGTTGCGCACGCGCCGGCTACGTCGTGATCCCGTGTGGGATTCCACCCAATCCCAGCCCTTTGTGCCGACACATTCCCCCCATAGCGATATGCTCGTGCGCTCGCCGCTTTGTCTCCAATTGTCACGGTCGCGGGTGTGAACTGCCTAAAGAATTGGGGGCGTAAGCCGCTTACCGTTGCGCTTAATAGGGCCAGCCCATTCTTTCAGATACCAACAAGGATTAGGCTGAGTTTCAGTGGGAGTGAATGTCGGGAGAATAAGTAGAGAATTCTCTACGTGGATGACGTGGATTAAAGTTAATATTCTATTGCATATTTGATATTTTCCCGTAGATCAGGCATGAAAACACTATGGCAGCTACAAGGTCATTTGCATGTGCATCCAGCAAGATGCCACCCTTTCTTCCGGTCGTTTAACCGTAATAAGGACACTTTCAGTGATAATATGAATTATAAAATAATTTGATCTGCTTATATCACACGACACACGCACGCAGACGCCACGATTCGTCAACTCGTGCACGAACCTCTCCGATTACATAAAAATAAATTAACAAAAGAATTCCAGTCTGGCACCGCACATAAAACCAGACATAACCGCAAGGAAATTGCATAATAACATAATACACACACAAAAATAACAATAACGGTTACCACATTTATGATGTCATTAAACCGAGCGCGTATTTTAAGAGAGCATAAGGCGCTAAATGAGTGAAAGACCACAGTGCGACCAATACACGGCTTTTTACGTGGCCAAATAACTTTCAGCAATGCAACAATGCGTAGATAATAGTACCTACTAGTGATGTAACGAATGTGTGTTTTTGGACATTCGCGAATGCGAATGCGAATATCTGAAATCGACATTCGCGAATGCGAATGCGAATGCGAATATTCAGTTTGTGTTCAAATTTGGCGTTATTTGTATGGTTTGGTGGTAGTCCCGTCTCGGAACGAGGTACGTTCCGGTCTAGGCGCATTCCGAATCAGACTAAACAATAATAGACGCAATTTTTTTAAAACTTTATTTAGCTCCGTAACACTTACGACACATTGCGACTGTGTGCAGTTTCTGAGGACGTTTTACACGAAACATTTAAATGTATTGCTCTGACACTATACTGTGAAAATATGCTTTTTGTTTGTTTATTTACACTCACGGGCAATGAAAATGATCCATTAAGAAAAACACCAAAGTACTCGTAATTGAAAAAAAAACTTAAAGACGACGGTAATTTTTAAGTTCATTTAACGACGAATCAGAATATTAGCAACTAAAAACGTCAATATTTTATTAAATTTTTCTATTAAATGTTTAAAAAAATAGGGGCTATTTGGTGTCTGTATTTTTTTAAGTGGAACTATTTTTTTTGCACGTGAGTGTATGTTTAGGTCTTATGAAGCTACAAGGTGGACCAATAGAAGTCATCCGATGTTGATTGGCTCTCATTTTTTTAAATGAAAAACTTGCATTCTGTTTATTGATTATGTTTATTTGAATCTTTACAATTTTATTGGTAAAGTCTAGAAGATGATATCGGCAAAATGGACGGCGTCACAATTGATTGCCATACGGGCTCCTTTTATGGCATTTATCATCACTCCAGAAGGGCTAGTACGGGCCGTATTTAAGACGTGACAAAAGTTTTGCATCGCGCTCACTCACATCGCGCAGCCTCAAGAGCGAGCGCGACGGAGACCTTTTGTCACGTCTTAATAGCGCCCTGTGCTACACTGGCAGCAAGAACTTCGGCCGAGAGATTCTCGCACTCGCCTTAAGGGCTTCCAGAGACACGGGCTTATTCACATTCAAAACCGTCTCAAACGGAAAAATCGGGCGATTTTGCAGGGAAAAATGACAGATAAAACGAAAAAAAAGGCGTCCTGAATAAGTATACACAATTATTCCGCGATCTTGGGGAGTATATCACTCCATGGCCTCTGAACTTGTATTCTGAATTTGTCTAATCCACCAATATCAAAAAAAAATTAAATTGGCGTCCATTTGTACAAATGAGAGCAACTTCCAATAGGGTGATTACTTTTGGCCCACCTTGTATTAACTATTTCTAAAGTTTCAAGACTATTCGGCTAGGCAGAAGCAACTTCGACAAGGAGGCTGCAAGGCGCATCCAACTGGGTTGGGCTGCATTCGGGAAACTTCGTCACATATTCTCCTCGGCCATTCCTCAGAGCCTGAAGACAAAAGTCTTCAACCAGTGCGTCCTGCCAGTGATGACGTATGGTGCAGAGACGTGGACACTGACGGTAGGACTGGTCCACCGATTTAAAGTCGCTCAGCGTGCTATGGAGAGAGCTATGCTTGGGGTTTCTCTGATGGATCGTATCAGAAATGAGGTTATCCGTCAGAGGACTAAGGTTACCGACATAGCTGTCAAAATATGCAAGCTGAAGTGGCAGTGGGCTGGTCATATCTGCCGAAGAACCGATAACCGTTGGGGTAGACGAGTTCTCGAGTGGAGACCACGAACAGGCAAACGCAGCGTGGGACGCCCTCCTGCCCGCTGGACTGACGACCTTAGGCGGGTGGCGGGTAGTGGTTGGATGAGGAAGGCCGAGGACCGAGTGTTGTGGCGCTCCTTGGGAGAGGCCTATGTCCAGCAGTGGATGATTATTGGCTGATGATGATGATGATGAAAGTTTCATTGCCCAAAAAAAATATTAAATAAATACCAAATGATAAAGGTAATGAGATTAAGAGGGTAACTTGTAAGAAAAGGTTATAGACGAATGGATTTTGATTTTGTTAACCTACCATTATTTTCAAATACTTTTTTGTAATAAGTACTGATATTCGCAAAACATTCGCACAAAATTTTGCGAATGCGAATGCGAATGCGAATATCCAAAAATGTGCGAATATTCGCGAATGCGAATATTCGTTACATCACTAGTACCTACGCTTAGTTATAAAAAAAAACAAATTAAATGAATGAAAAGTTTAATATCGGTAGTTAAGTTCTTGAATGATGTACGTCGGAAATTAAAAGTTCATGGGAATTAAATAATAATATGAAATATATATGGTATTATGTATGCACAGTACTTAAACTGTAGCCAGTGACTCTTCCTATGCATATAAATGGAGAATTTTAAAACCATTAACATAAGGTTTTATTAATTACATGCAGAGTTCGCGTGTAATTACGAAATGAACAATCATACGCATTACGCGTGCGTGTAAGTAGGTACGCTCCTTTTCCGATGTGCACATGCGTAACATACAATACGTACTTACTTATGTTTTATTAAATTAAATCGTGAAACTTACAGGAACTAAGAAGTTATTTTATTTACATAAAACTCTTTAGAAAGGTCTTTAAAAGTTTACTTTACGCGTAGGTAAATGCAAGACTTTACTTTATAAGAACAAGAATTCGAATAGATTGTTTGGTCTTCGGCCATAGTGTTCTAATTACAAGGTGTGAAGCCTGCTGTTGCTGTACAAATTGTTATCGACTGTTTGTCACTTAACGCCGGGTTTAATTACGGACGGGATCGTGACTGATCAATTGCCACGTTTCTTTCTCTATAATGAGCCTGGGACAAATGGCTGAAAGAATTTCGAACGAGACAAGAAATGATCTTGATAATAATATACTTACGTATAAGTTGTAAGAGTAATTACAATAAATCATCTGATATCTATATAGGTAGTCTGATGAAAAAAACACTAGGTGTCACGCAAAATGCACTCGTAGGTACATTAAAAAATAAATAAAACGCAAGCAATTTCAGTCAACCATGGAAACCTTTTCATTAAACCCTATCACCCTTAAACCGTCAAGAAATTCCAACAAACCGAGATCGTGACGACAACCTTTGCGCGGCGCATCAGGCTTTACCCCTCGTGAGAATGTGTAGCGTGGGGGAGGCGTCGATAGCGTATCAGCGCGGGCGCAGTGCGGCGCGAGGGCCCACGCTGGGCGGACCGGAGCCCCACGGCCAGGAGCGCGGGAACCACCCCCGGCCACCATTGTGCCAACACGCATTGTTACCGGTAATAAATCTCATTAACCGGCTCAAGAAGCTGAGCCGCCTGCATTATGTAATCGGTATCGGTTTGTTGCAGAAATCAAGTTCAAAGGAGACCCGCCGCCGCCGTATCAGGAAAATGAATGCGGCGATATTAATTTGCGGCCGCCGATACGAGACGCGCGTGTTTTGGTGAGATTTTCCGAAAATATTTTTGGTAAAGATATTAATTTTAAACTTTCAACATATTTTTTTATTTCAATATTTTTTCCAGGATCCGTCACCACCGTACGAAGTATTGGACCTGCTCGCGAACTGCCGAATAGCACCAAGGTCCGAGGACATCGGAGATTCCGAGGTGGAGTACGCGGAGATCGAAGAGATGGGTCTGTTCCACTCGACGCCGCTGAGCCACCGGCACAAGTCCAAGATCTCCCTCACGTGGGTGCTGAAGGAAAACCTGGAGAATACCAGACCGCAGGCGAAGCCGAGCGAGAGAGTCAACAGCGATGTGGAGAGGTACCAGCGGCACAATCAGAAGTACTCCGATAAGGATCGCCAGCAGAGAAAGTGCGGCCGTAACGTGTTGAGGGAAACAAAAGAGCGTGTTGTGGGACGGAACGAGTACTATCATAATTTAAAGTTTAAGAGTGCGTGTGAGCTGCAGGAGTCGGGGTCGGAGGGCGAGGAGTGGCGCCGCCGCCGCCGCCACCGCCACCGCCGCAGGAAGAAACGCCACACAGACCGCTTCGGGTACGACATACGGGACCTCGATAGCTTCTTGAGCGAGGTAAGATAAATACTAAAATTACTTATTTCGATAGCCGTCCAATTTTGGCAACATTAAGCCCGGACAATCTAAATGCTCCATAAAAACCGTTGCAGAATGTTATTACACGCACCTAAAGGTCTTAAGCAAATAAGCTTTTAAATTTATTGCAACATAAAATTGTTCGATACTTTTTTTGTGCATTACCGCGCTAAATAAAATCGAACGGCTATAAGCGGTTTAAAATTGGCGCAACGAATTGTTGCGAGGGCTTTAATAAAGTGTTTTGAAAACGCTTCATAATCGTCCTACTCTATTATAAACTCTGTAATTTTAATTTTTGGATTATCATTCTTATTGCTTAACTTTAAGGCTTCTTTTCGACCCCGGTGAGATTAAGGGTCTGAAATTATCTCGAGAGCAGACAGAACAATTCATCACATGGGGTTTTCGAAAAATAATCATATATCATTTCATGAGGTTAAAATGTTACTGTGTTAATTGTTGCCAGTTCGCGAAGTAATGAAATTCAATTTATTTCGAACTGATATGAGTTTACGCCAAGGAAATATAATCAGTATAAATTAATTTAATTGAACGTGTACTGAGCGGGTAGGGATGCGATATAACTAATTTAAAATTAAATATAAGCTATAATGGCTATTCATTGCAATTAATTTAAAATCTAAAGTGGTATTGATAATAAATATAGCCTCTAAGTATTATTAAATTTAAAATATTTTCTTTCAGAAGGTATATAATATAACTAGGTAGGAAGATTTTATTGTACCTACGTAGGTTATTAAAACATCAATTATAGAAAAAGTAACGTAATTAATAAAGACGAGATAAAGACAGATCTTTCAATTTATATTCAAGCAATCATGTTCGTTTTAACTTAACAGCTGAGGAACGATAACCAACGAGTTTACCTAATAGAAGAGGTGTGGAAACGAGTAATTATATAAATAAAAGACATGTGGATACGAGCAATTAATTTCTGCCA
This sequence comes from Plutella xylostella, assembly GCF_932276165.1. NCBI lineage: Eukaryota > Metazoa > Arthropoda > Insecta > Lepidoptera > Plutellidae > Plutella > Plutella xylostella. The sequence continues at coordinate 8,846,644 of NC_063990.1, forward strand.
GATAACAAACCGGATTTCATCTCAAGAAAGCCAAATTGTACGATAAATATCACTAGATTAGTCTTTCAACTCTCACTAGGTACCATGTCTCTGTCAAGATATATTAAAAATGCAACGCGTGTAATTAATAATTCTAATTTTAATTAGCTAATTGCTAAAATAGAAAGGATGTAAGTACTACATCGTTAAGATAATCTCCACGCGTGGCAGGCGGGTTGGAGATTTTACGCAACAAACATTTAAAACCCAAGCCCCGAGAACAAACATTTGTCTTTAAACAAATAACTGCCCGGCTGGGGATCGAACCGGGACTAACCGTCACTAACCACTACACCGTTCTGTGTAGTACTTCCTCAGTCCCCTCTGCACGGGCCCATTATCGATGTAGATACATGAACGTCACTATATAACGATTCGATTGGAACGCGCATCAAACGAATTTATCAACGTCGTCAACAACAGATCCGCGCTACGGCCATGTAAGTCAACACACAACCTTAACAAAAAAAACCCTCCCTATTCTAGGCATCAATCGACCGTCCCGGCAACATCCCCGTGGTCATCGCGTACCCCACCACCCTGTACCAGCGGGGCGCGGGGCGGCACGGCGAGCTGCCCCTAGCGCTGGGCACGGTGGTGAACGCCGTGTGCAAGAACCAGCTGTGGCTGTACGCGCAGACGCCGCACGGACACGAGGGCTACGTGTTGTATAGCGCGTGCCTGCCGCTCCCGATACTGCCCCACAGGTGACTAGCCCAGGTGTATAGAGCGTCGGACACCTCGCACTCATATGCTCCGCATAAGTATATAGAGCGTGAAGGTGGTCTATCCAGCGGCTGTACGCTGTCCTGTGCGTGGTCTCCGATAGTGATCGCGTCACTGAGCAATCTCTAAACAAGCATCATCGATCAATCGCATCACCACGTAGAGAAAATAAACATGGTCTTCAGCTGGACATAGTCAACTGTTACGCTAGGCGGGCGATTGTGATGTGACTTTCTCATCTTTCCTTCTAAGGTCGTTGATCCAACGAGCTGGAGGTAATGAGACGCTATGTTTTCCTGTATGTGGTCTCCATAAGAGAAATGAGAACCATCTGGTAGGTGGAACTTCGAATAATTTTATTATAATAACTGCAAGTTTAATACATAATGGGTTCTTCACTTTATTCATATGCAGGTACATACATACATACAACCAAATCGCGGAAACACATGTATTATGTAAACTCCGACCTTAAATGCAAATATTAAGAAAATAGAAAGTAATCGATACATTATGGGATTGCGTAAGAGACCCTATAGGGCTTTTAAACAAACGTAGTATTTATTGCTATTGGTTGACCCACTTTGTAGCCATAAAACAGTAATCTCTACCCACTCTATTATTGAAGAGATTATGACTATTTGTTACACCGACTGATATAAATCATAGGCATCTATTGCCCCGTTATCCAGAGACTGATAAAATTTAACGAATGTGATCGTCTATCATCAAAATCATCATCGTAATCTAACAGTTTACTTTCCAGAAACTTATCATCTTACTACATTCGTAGTTAGTATTTATTTACCTACATTAAACTCAGTGCAATCGCAGAACATTTTTTATGTAAGTAATAAATAATTAATTTTCTATCTCTTTCTAGACCACACCAACAGAAGAAGACCCCGTGTTGGGAGAGCAGCACAGACATATACCCGCAGCCCTGCGGCAACCTCACCGACACGGAGAAGGAGCACCTGCGCGGCAGAACCAAGTCGGAAAGCCGATACCGCCCGAAGAATCCCGACAAAACCCGACCCAAGTCCTGCGCCGAAGAGGACTTTGACAACCTATATTTAAAGACCAAATCCGTGTGCTCGAACATTGATAAGCTATACGAAGATTGGGACCCCAAAAAGGAGTTTAAAAGTAAATCTAGTGCACTGAAGTTAAATGATGTTAAAAGACAGACTTTATTAGTAGTGAATAGTGACTTTACCGGCAGTTCGTTGAATAGAACTTTGTCAGTGCAAAAAGGTGATGTTGTGGTGTTAGTGCAAGGGAGAGGGGAGACTGATGTGGATGCAGAGTGGTTCTATGTGAGGAAACGAGACGGCAGTCAGGGTTTCATTCCTGCTATTATTGCTGGAAATGGTTATATTTAAACTAGATATACCTACCTTAGATTAGTAAAAGATAAATGTGAGGGCTTCTGCAACCTCTTATTTAATTTATTTATAGCATGTAATCAAAAATCGGAACAATAGTAAAACATTTGTTTAATATTTTATACCCCTTAATTAAATTTTTGGAGTGATTTCAAATGTATGTAGGTAAGTACCTACCTAGTTTTCTATTTTCTGTTTTACACATTATACAAACAAAATACGCTTTTACAAAATGTTGTCAATAAAACAGTATTGTTTTCATGGGTACTTTTATTAAGTTTTTTCATTATTAAACTTAGGATTTCTTACACTATTATTATAAAAAACAAACCAAAAATCTTACCTAAAACGAAGAATCTGATCTCTATAGTTAAACGTAGTGCACAGGTCTATATCTGGGCTTGAGCCAGCTATAGCCAGCACCTTATCAGGGCTCGTCCTCATCACAGCTGAGTATACAGTTGTGGCAGACACTGGGAGTTCCACCTTCACCTCTCCGGAGTATGACAGCTGGTACAGATGCTTCGCTGCTCCCCCAGCAACCACACAGTCATCGTGGAAGAAGGACACATGGATGCCATGGTCAGGGATGTCAAACACTGTGACAACATCCAGGGAACGGAGATGCCAAAGTGCTAGTCTAGGTCCACCACCACAAACCTTTGAAAAAAACAGATTGATATAGTGATATAATTATTGCTCACTATCATAATATTATTACTATGAATGCAAGTAGATTTAAGATTTATAGCATGACATCTGATAATGTTTGCTTAAAAACACATGATCTAATATATAGCATAACAAATTCCCACTGAAAATAGGCCTGTAGCAAGAAACATCACATGACCCTATCCTAGACTTTTCTCATGAAACTGCCAGAAGAAGTCTGACAATATTAGTATACAGAAAACATTCTAGTATAAATTGATCTGGGTATATCAATATACTTACAATCCAATCATCACTCAAAGAGGCAGCCCCAACCCATTTGCCTATATCCGGTCGGGCAACATTACTGTTGCTGTGTGGCTCTATACTGTTGTGAGATTTGCCTGTTCTGGTGTCCCACAGCTTCACGGAACCATCCTCACTGGCAGATATCAGCTGATCAGACCTGGAAATATATCAAATTAGAAGTTCATCTTGATAATAGGGAATATGCAAGAGGCTCAAATAAAGGTCAAATATTATTTATAATAAACTTTGTTATTTCATAACTACGCCTCCATCAATATTTTTGATTATAATTTATTTTTGAGCAAGTAAATGAACTTGAAAAGTACAAAAAAACTTCGGTAAATTCTAACTTCAGAGAAACGTCACCCATTTTCTTAGGGCGGATGTGACGTCAAAATTCTTTATATATCAATCTCAGAATAATAACTTCTTTGCGTTTACGGAGGAAGTTAAATAAATGTCAAGTGTAAACAAAGAAATGTTAATGTCACCGAGTGTTTGTGATGCTCGTTGTGATCAGATACGATGGATCACATAAAAATTCTTCCAATAGATCCTAGCCTCCTATAACCTCTCCACTTCTTGTTTGATATGCTTGTTTGTTTGCAAAGTTTAGGACTTTTTATATTTTTTGTTGGTAGTGTATGGGCTGCCACTAGTTGTTCTTTTGTAATGAGGCGTAAACAGCCATTCGCTAGTCAACGAGCCACTCAAATATGCTACATATTGCAACACAATAAAATTAAATTTGTATTGTAAGTATTATGACATGAACATGACACAAGTTGCTCTTTCTACTTTTAGGTTATAATGGCAGTCGTTAGTATATTTCAAAAGTTGTTATTATTTTCTAAATTAAGTTATGGAAGAATTCTCGTAATCAGAAGAACTAGACACATTAAATTTATTACGCAGTATGAACGAGTAAACTGTGGCCAGCTGCGGAAAAGTTTTTATTATAAATAAAAGATAATATGTATGTTATACGTTATTATTTTTGTAGAATTAAATTCGGGGATAATCATGTAGCATGTGAAAGAAAGCATCGTGAGGAAACCTATTAAAACTATTTAGATTAAGCACAGCAGCAAGCAGCAGCCTCTCTTACTGAGAACCAAAGTTACAGTAAGTACTTACATACAATACAAATATTACTTTATAATTATATTCATATTGCCATAATAGCGTAATATTGTGTACAAAGGTCCTCTGGTTTGCGCGCTCCCATTTCAAAAGAGCTACTAGTAGCTATTTACGAGCTCCCATTACAAAACAGCCACTGGTCACACTTTATTACCATTACAAAACAGCCACTGATCACACTTTATACACTTCCTTTTTCGTTTGTTACCATGACAACATTGGTTTGTTGAAAATACAAAAGTACTCTGTGATTACTTGATTAATAGGTAAAAAATCTATGCCGACTGACGGGACTCATTATTCTGAGCCGTGAAATTAAAAGATTATGACGTCACACCAGCCCGCCATCCTGACGGGAATTTCAAAGTGGTTGTGATGGTTGTAATTTTTTAACTTTCTTTAAAATACCTTAAATTACTTATTTTGGCGTTGAATTTTTTTTTACTATAATAAAGTGATGTAAAACTATCCAATAAAAGTATTTAAAAAAATTATGCATATTCCCTATTATTGTGGTATTCAGAAATAGGATCTGGTGTAGTGATTTCAGTCAAGTATATAGTGTTTTAGTTAGATTCTGTTACATTATAGCCATATAGTTGGTAACTGAGCTATGTATAAGCAGGGATCTCTATCTGACAAAACATAGGGTATGTTGGAATCAAAATATTCAGCTACAAAAGAAAACGAAAAGGACTTACTTTCCATCAATGCAGTGTATGAAATCATCATGTCCCAAATACTTCAACTTCAAGCTAACAGTCTCTAACGTGAAGGAATAAATATTGTTATCCCCGCAACCAGCAAACAAAGTTTCTTTATCTTCAGATAACCACAAGCAATTCACATCCTGTTGCTCTACAGGTACCTTTGAGGGTATACTGACTTGCCAGTGAGGTTTGCCCAGCTTAGAAGAGGTTATGGAAGACCATTCATAGCTGATGATCTCACCAGCAGTTCCAATTATAAGGTTATTCTCGGTGGATAAAAGACTGCACACTTGTTTTCCAGTTAGAATATTATGTATGTGCTTCGGTTTGTTGTAGTCACTTGTGAGTAATTCCACAACCGGATTCAGTAGTCGGTTGAGACTGTAAAGGAGGAAAGTGATGATAAATTTGTAAGCATTGTAGCGAGACTAGGTTATATCTGAAAAGCAGTAAGTTTTAATTTGTAAAATACTCACTCAAAGACGGCTATCTGGCCATAAATGTTGCCGGCAACCAAATATTGCCCACATGGTGAAAATGCCTGGCTGAGAACAGTACTGTAAATATTTTTATGCAACATTTTAACGATGAAGGATTATACTTATATTGTAAGGTTTCAAACTGTGTTTTTTGTAAATCACAGCAGCTTTGGAAATCACGTTCAAAACAATAAAATAAAATGTTTTAAAATAAAAGCCAAATTAGTTTTGTTTACGTTTTTAGTTTTTAATAATGTTGCCAGTTGACATATTTATAACTTTCATCTTTTGTTAATCTGGCAGAGAAGCCGAGCCGGTTATACACTGGTATAGTCCGTAGTACAGTTCAGGCATACGAATTTTACTACGCTGCTGCATGCCAGCCTGGGTTACGAAACCTAAATCTCTTTTGTTTCCGAGATAGTCACCGTGCTCTTTAGATCTTGCATTTGTATTTGTCATAGTCACATGAGACACGGTGCCGACACGCAATGAAGAACATCTCTATATTTTTGTTAAGCTGCGTACACACCGGGCCAACGAACACCCAACGAACGCCAACGGTTATCCCAACGATGGATATTTATCATACATAATACGAAATCCGTTCGTTGGCCTTCGTTGGCCCGGTGTGTACGCAGCTTTATGGTGAAATTATTTTTATTCTGTGAATTTCTTCTGTCTAGTTTATGGAAAATTAAAAAATCATCAATCAAAAAAAGGAAGATGGACGTGTGTGCGAAATGTATATTTTCGCTTAGATAATTAATTTACACGCCTAGGTAAATACTTGATTTTATTTCAACAATAATTACACTACGTGGTACTACAAAGCTCTCAAAATTTTAAATGAATTTAGGACTATATTTTTTTTAAAATCTGACATTCGCGGTCGTTGCGTTTTTCCGGTCATTCGTGTAGCAAATCTTTATTTTCAGTATAAATTATAGCAAAGATGTACAACGGCATCGGTTTAACTACCCCGCGAGGGTCTGGTACTAATGGATACGTCACAAGAAACTGGGCAGGACCACGGAAGACCAAAGACCAAGTAAATTATCGTACTGAGGAAGAAATTGCAAAACTTGACTCAGCTTCTAACAAACAACCAAATAGGGAGATTCTTGATCATGAGAGGAAGAGGAAGATTGAGGTGAAATGCGCAGAACTTGAAGATAGTTTGGAGGATCAAGGGTAAGTCTTATTATATCTTTTTTGTCCATAAAAATCGTCTCTTCTATTCCCTGTTTGGGTGTAAGCACTTGCACCAGCCTCTCTTGAATGGAATCTTTGTGCATATCTCTCTAAACACCGTTCCTAAGGTAGGACCATTTCCCACCCGTGCTGATATAATAATATGCATAATATCTAGTGCTTAATCTAGTTACACAGGTTTCCTCACACCATTTTACTTCACTTTATGTGTTTGAGATGGTACATAGTACTTGCTAATTTATTCCAAAGAACTAATTGGTAAATTTAGAGCGGTGGTAGCTCAGTCGGCTAAGCACCTGCTTCTCACGCCAGAGATGCGGGTTCGAATCCCGGCGCTGACATGTACCAATGAGTTCTTTTCTGAATTTAAGTACAATGTATACCATCGCTCTTACGGTGAAGGAAAACATTATGAGGAAACCTGCATATCTAGATTTAGCACATCTAGATATGTGAACCCACCAACCTGCAGTGGACCAGCGTGGTGGGAAATGGTCCAAGCTTAAGAAGGCAGTTTAGACCTTGGGTATATGCACAAAGGTTCCATTCGAGAGAGCCAGGTGCAGGTACTGAAACCCCCACAGAGAATAGAATAGAATAGAAATTGGTAAATTAAAATGGCATATCTCTGGGGTATGAAGCTATGGCTTCCCTAACTGAGCAAACAATAATTTATAAGTACCTACACCACCTTCACCATTAGTTTTATAATTTCTAATAAATGGATCAAGGATTGGATTTGATGATTTGGTTGAATTTGGATGAACAGTGATGTTGGTGATGTCATGGGTAAGATCTGATCCTTACTGTTGTGGGTTCCTTCCACCTTCCACACACCAATCTAATGTCTACAAATGACTTGTCATGTCTGGACTTGCATCTTGAGCCCTCTGTTAGGCCTTCTGGATGTGTGAACCACGAGGGAAATGCTGCAAGCTAACAAAGGCAGTTTAGACCTTAAGGGGATATGTACATGTACAAGAGTATAATTTGAGGGTGCAAGTGAGTTGCAGGCAGGCACTAACACCCTCACAGAGAATGGTATAAAATACAATAATTTATGTTAAAATTGTCTAGTATAGATTACAATCGTCGAAATATAATAGGCCCGTTTGGACATCTACAAAATGTATGGGGTGACAGCTAATTTCAAATCAAAATCATTAAAAATCTAAACACTAAGTAACTTTTGGTGCATCAAAAATTATTTTCCTTTAGACCATTAAATAATAAGCCAGATTATGTGTCTTTTTATGTATTTCATCAAGTTAATCAAGAGTAAATAGCAAATTTGTGTAGCTGTCCAAATGGGCCTATTATATTTCGACGACTGTACTTACCTTAAAATTTACTCTTCCATCCAAAGGTGGTTTGGTTGACATTCCTTTAAGCAATTAGGTCGCCTTTTTTAACTGTTTTATTTATAAGTAGTTATTTTTGTAATATTTTCTTCCATGGTGCCAATTTCAGGTGTATTCTATTTTGTATGTTTTTAATAGACCAGTGTGAATTTCCCTTATGTAAAGTCCTCTGGAAAAGATTAAAAAAAATATTCGGCATCTAGCACCAAACACCCAAACCAACACATAAATATTATGTATAAAAAATAAATTTACATAAATGAAGAAAATAATTAATATTTAATTATACAAAAAAGAGTGTAAGTGCGAGTTGGACTCGCGCACTGAGGGTTCCGTACAAGTCAACCTACCTGAGATAGTTTTCCTTTTAATTTCGTCATATGTACTACATCCATGAATTTTTAATATTTTTCGGACCAGCCATTTAGCCAGTAAGGGAGGGGTGCCTGAGTCTAATACTTTGAAGCTTAACATTTCGTAAACCAATCACCGAATCAAAAAATGGTTTAAAGTTTAAACGATAACCCACACCATCACAACAAGAGAAAAAAAATATCATTAATTTATGTGTATGGGAGCTACCCCTAAAAAACTTTTTTTTATACTTATTTTACAACTTGGGCCGTAAATTTGTGGGTTCACCTCATCTCGCCTAATCTTTATTGCCCAAAACTCGTTTCGCATAACTTGTAAGGTCTAAACTTTTTTGGTCGTATCATCACTTTTAGTCCAGTCAAGGAATGAGGTGTAGAGTGCGTGAGCAGGTAACTCAGCGATTCCTTCACAAACTTGTTCAGGGGGCTTAGGTTGTTAACATACCAAAAGTCCTGACTCCTAGGTGATGAGCGGGGGGGGAGGAGGGGGGGATAAAGATACGAATTTTTGGTTTTTTGCTTATATCTCAAAAACGGTGCATCGGAGACAAATATTATAAACTACTAAAATGGAGGTCATAAAATTATCTAAAACTTTTATATCATATGTTTTTTTCTAATTACTAACCGTTTTCGAGCTATTACCCTCGGAAAAAATTGAAATTTACAAGAAAAAGTATTCATGTCAAAAAATTCATAAACATTGCATCATATTGTCTTAACCAATTCATAAACGAAAAAAATGAAGAGGAAAGAAGTTGTAGATTTTTTTATTCCCTTTTAGAATATATTACATATGCTGGTCAATGTCCAACCCGCCTAAAGTTAGAGCTATTTTAAACTTGCATTTTGGTAAAGTCACTGACATAGCTCACCGAATTAGTAAGGTTAAGTGTGAGTAAAATAGCTGTACCTTTAGGTGGGTTGGACATTAACCAGCATATGTATATATATTCTAAAAGGGAATTTAAAAATCTACAACTTCTTTCTATTCATTTTTTTCATTTATCAATAGGTTTAGACAATATGATGCAATGTTTATGAATGTTTTGACATGAATACATTTTTCTTGTAAATTTCAACTTTTTCCGAGGGTAATAGCTCGAAAGCGGTTAGGAATTAGAAAAAAACATATGATATAAAAGTTTTAGATAATTTTAAGAACTTTATTTCATTAGCTGAAATATAAGCTAAAAACCAAAAATTCGTACCTTTATCCCCCCTCCTCCCCCCCGCTCATCACCTAGGAGTCAGGACTTTTGGTATGTCAACAACCTAAGCCCCCTGAACAAGTTTCTGAAGGAATCGCTTAGTTACCTGCTCACGCACTCTACACCTAATTTTGAGTCATTTATTGACTGGACTATTTGCCAAGTCTTACGTCGTGGCATAAGGCTCGTTTCGCCTAAAACTATTTAGGCACAATCTTGAAACACGTAAGCCTCGTTTGCTCAAATTATCTTAATAAATAATTTATTTAGTATGTAAAATGTACAAATTGTGGTATTTTTCTCCTACATCCCGAAAATCACGATATTGAATTATCAAAATATCGAAAGTTAATGACCATTATAATTATTACAAACGCCATTAAACCCCATGGGATCGAAACCTAAAGATAGGTGCGACGACGAGCAAAGCGAGGAGGAGCGTGTTAGGTGCACATTTTCGTCAAAAGCAAAGCGGAGCGCAGCGAAGCGGAGCGGAGCGTTTTCCACATACAAGGCACCAGTTACGCTAAGACCCATCCAAGTTAAATCTCGAATATTATTACTTTATATTATACCTACTATGTCATTGCATTATTAGACTAATCAAGATTTGGCCATGCCATTATTAGGCTAAACAATATTATGCGAAACAACATTTTACTAAACGAGATTTATGCCATACGATTTTCGGCGAAACGAGACTTTGACCAAACGTTACTATGCAATACGAGATTAGGCAAATAAATCTTATGCCAAAAAAGGTATAACCTAAATTTGTATATCTATGCGAAATATCAGGTTGATATATTTACCCGTTTATGAGAAAAAGGGTGGTGACAGACAAACAGACAGACGGACAGCAAAGTGATCCTATAAGGGTTCCTTTTTTCATCTAAATCAACTAATAAATCTGACGTTTTTTCAGTTTATACTGATAATAAAATATTATGATGATAATAAAATACATAGTATATGCCCCAGTCTGTATTTTCATCAGGTACGGAAAAATACTCCCTAGCCTACCTTCACTAAGCACAGTTGTTTTTCTATTTTGCTTAAAGCCAGGCCGTTTACTATTCGCCTAGGTAATCGTAATATAGTAGTCTGTACAGATCCTAATCTAAATGAAAACAACGTTTTTCAACAGAAACGTATAAAATCAACCTGTCCCCATCGACTACACGTCCAGTCAACTCTTGTTATCGATTCCCTACTTAACAAAATTATACTTTACGACATGTTATTTAGATAGTTTGAACAATAGGATAAGTGCACCCTACGCAACTAGGGTTTCTATACGTTCTATTGTAAGGATCGTAACGCGCCCCGGCGAGGGCGACAACCCCTGCTGCGCCCGAGCACAGATCGATCGATCGAAAACACCCTATTTTTCTCTACATATTTAAATGGCACACGTCGTAGCACACGCCAGTCCAAGCTCGCCGGCCAACCAGCGCTTATCGCGCTATTTTATAGTTTTACAAAAGTAATTCGCCGTGATTACAGTGGCACCAAACCGAGACATGCATTGGTAGGTAGTACCTACCTAACCTATGGCAGGTGCGCGCGCGACGACGCCTGTTCACATAAACGCGAACAGTATTTTAAGATTTCCATCTAGCCGTTTTCCGCGCGACAGTCGACTCAAGACGCCTGAAAAGAGGCTTGTGTTTCACGGAGTTTTTGCTCGCCCGCGTAAATTTGAATTTCGAAGGAGCGGGCACGCGATATCTTCCTATTTTGTTTGTTCCATTATTTTTTCTAAGTGGCCAGTATTATTTTTTCTTTTTAATAATGAGTGTGTCGATGATGTGGCTGCGCAGGTTGCCGAAGGAGGAGATCGCGGCGCGGGTGGCGGCGTTCCGGGCGAAGATATCCGACAGCAGCGAGAAGGATGTGCCAAAGGACGAGTTCGGCAGGGTCGCGTGAGTACTACTATTACCTATTTATTTACCCCCCTTGTTACTACGCCCGGCAAAGGCGAGCACCCATTGAATATTTCAGCGGCTACACGTCTTGCAAATTCCCGCATTAACTATGCAAAGAGGTGGAATTACCTCAACAGTTTCAATAGACTTTCGGCACAAAACCTCATCTCACCTTTAAATTTATTGGATTCGCCCCGCTCACTCGGCTTGTTCAATCTCAATTGCGGTTATTTATCGCCGGGTTGAAAGCGAGATATTTCTTGGCAATGTTTCATTCAGTGCTGTCTTTGAGAATGTCTCAATTTGTAAACGTCCACGTCAATTTTCATTTTCGATTACACGCTAGATGTGTTTCTGAGTAGCCGGTACCTACACGCTATGTGTGTTCTGCGTCCAATAGTGGAATCGATTTTCCAGACTAATTAATTGATTGGCTGGCTAGTTGCCTGGTTATAAGCGCATGCGCCACCGTTCCGTAATTAAAATAGATAGGACTTATAACAAGCTACGAAGATACCTGAATGTAGCCTATTTTTCTCTTCGATCATCTAATATTTTATATATATATTATATAATAGTAATAAGAAAATGTAGCAGAATCAAAATTATGAAATCTACAAGCACCTACTTACCTACCAACCTACAATAATAAAATAATGTTCTCTATGTTTTTGTATGATCAAATGCTGGACTTTTCAATACAAACAAACGCTCTAATTATCACAATACTATATTTCTGGCAGCTGTTTAACCCTATCAACCCTAAGCAAATTTAACTGTACCTTTAATTAATTCAGAAACAAACGCGATCGGATCTCGTGTATATTTTAGCTCGGAATACATTGTGTCACGGTAGTTATTCGGTATGTGCGTGTATTTACCCCGTTACAAGAAAACAAGCACACCCCTGACAATATCTGATTCATGTAAACTAACCTCTATTGTTAACCAAGCATGCAATGAAGTATGACAATATTCTGAGTTTCTGTCTATAAATAATTAATTAAAATACATGTATGCATTGCATATGCTCACGACTGTTATCCCTGAAGAAGTAGTCAGAGGTGACCCGCAAGCGAGTCGCCGGCTTTTCGCTGAATATTTGTACACGTGATCAGTGGCGGCTGGTGCCTCAGATACCCGGTGGTGCACTTTATGGGTTTAGTAATTTTTTGGAGAAAAATAGATTAACTATTACAATTATAAGTATATTTTACCTTATTTATTGACGCGAAATAGCTTCTCCGCCGAAACGAAAACAACACACGGAAAGCAAAATAAAGCATTTAGTCTCTCACATCCACATAACCAACCATTTCTTTTTATTGAACATTTCACTTTTGAAAATTCAGGTAGGTACTTATAAGTTTCATTTTTTGTTTTGCACTAAAGGCCTGCTAGGCGGCCCAGCAGATTTTAATGTCCAGTCTATTTTGCAATGTCCTATTGCTTTTTATGAAGTCAATATTGTATTTTGCACTCATTTTCACTCACACACACACACACATACACACTCACGAAATCTTTACTACTTTCTTAGTTAATAAGTAATTAGCAAATTAATTACGTATTCGCGCGCGAAAGGTGAAACTGACAATGACATGACAAGTTGACAAGTGCATCGTTCGTAGGTCACGCCACCGGTCAAGGCCACCGCCCGCGCGCCTCCCGACTCCCGAGTCCCGTGGCGTCATTCGTATTCTTTCGGCACTTTCCGGTCGCGTGCGGCGCACGAATTTATCCTAGAACTGCATACAGTTTGTACTGAGCATCTTCCGTCTCACGCGCCGGGCGATTTCCATCCTGTTTCATACTACATGTAGGAGCTCGCTCCGTGCGACAATCCGAGCGCACGAGCCCGTTTTTGTTCAAGCAAAAATAAGATCTAATTCTTTCGCAGTAGAAATCAAAATAGGCCAGCTCGATTTAATTTAACTCGTAACGATAATCAGATTTATGTAATTTCTGTTTAGGGTAGGTATTACGGTTGTTATATTGGTATTTTTTGTGAAGTTTTTTTACACGTACCTAGTATGGTATAGGAAGAAGGAAGGTACATATTTAGAAGGTTTTTAAATGGTAGTGCGTTGCACGGGCGCACTTGAGGTGCAGCCGCCACTGCACGTGATAGGTCGCGAGCCGTATCACCGTTATTGAAATGAATACAATGCATTTAGGATACATAATTATGTGTGTAAGTAACACATACCTACGTCTACAAAAGTACATCTAAAATGCAGGGGTGGCTCACTTATTTATGACTTACCTCTAACTAGCATTGAAGCATATAAGTCAGGCTCAGCTTATACAATACATAGAAACAGTTGACGGTTGGTTCTATTTTGTTTATTTACGTCTGCAACGAAGTTTATGCCAAAACATGGATATCTATTCCACAGCTCATTGGTTTTCATGTTTCGCTGAACATGACCTTTATAGTTAGATGAACAAGCTGAAAGATAACCTGAAGTATATGGGTATGCTATACGTATTCATAATTTACTGTGTTGCCCCTTTTAAAGAAAATATTTTCTCTACATTACATTCTCTCTAATATACTCTACTCTTAAAATAAAGCCTAGAAGTCATGGAGTCCTATGGCTTATTCATGGCACAATCGTTATATCAAAGGTGATTGAATAATATTTCCTTGGGTTGGTCAGTAAATGATTATCCAATTATTCAGATTCTCAAAATTAACGAGTACAGGGAAATGTACAGGCATTTCTTTAATTAAACGGAACGTCGATTTTATGGTTGTGCTAGAAAATAAAACCATTGACTTGTACGCTGCGTTTTATTGCAAATAAAATCAATATGTTTTATATTATACGGTTGGTTCTAACGTTGGGAAATAGGAAAATCGTTTCTGAAATCAGTTATATTTTTGACTTGCAGTATTTGTTGTGTATTTGAACTAACTTTAAACAATTTTGATAATACTTCAATACATTAACTTCATACAGTAAAATCCTCTAAAACATAAAATACATCCATATAAAGCACGGACCTACAACTTTAATCCACCCTTGACATAACGTCACATAATACTTCAACATAACGAAACTCAGGAAAATCCACCCAGTACCGCGGGCCAACCCTCAACATTACCAGCGACACCGAATACAAACATTGTATCCAATGACTGCCAACATTCTCTCTTGGGTAACATGAACTGTGTTACGCGAGCAATGTGCATCGTCCTCATACATTTGACCGTAGCGTGGGGTGGGGGATATCGATCGTGCGATGACGTCACCGGTCCTCACCCTCGATCTGGCAAGGGTGGCTGGATTTTAATGTCACACAGGAGGTTAATAATAATAAAGAACAGGTCAATTTCAACGTAATGTGTTACGTCTTCTTGCATGTTGGGAAAGACTTTCGTTATGTAACTGTTGTAAACAAAGTTTTTCCTTTCGACTTATTTAAGCTAGGATAGCAAATTGCGCTGTGTCGCTAAGTGGATTGATTCGCTATCGGAAAGGGAATCACTGACGGTCGTTGTTCGTTTCTCATTAACCCAATTAGGTTTTCATTTTGGTGGATACCTATAATTGGGTACTTTAATTGAAGATTTTGTATAAGCAAAAAACACCGACACGGTCGCTGTGCCGTTTAACATATCCAAATACCTGAGATAAATTCGTTTTCTCATTGAAATCCATACAAAAATTGTAAAGAAAATTTCCACAAAGACAACTCCAAACTGGACTTTCTCCTAGCTACCTTGTGTGTGCTAGTGATTTATTTCTGGCAACTTTTTTTTTTGCAAAGACAATATCGTAACTCAACGACCATATATTATTTTAGAGACAGCCCGTTAAGCGGCGTATTTAATTAGAATAATTTCCTTGTCATAAACGTCAGTTTTAGTGTAGCGTGGAAACGCCGGAACGGACTAATGGGGCCACATAGCTCTGCCAAAACAAATTTCGCGTCGTTATGTGCCCACAAGATGCCCCACATTAACGCGGATATAGTTAGGCAGCCATGTTTGTTTATAATTACCGGCGGACGTGGCGGTGCATTTGTATTGTCTATGGTTTTAACTAAAACTTCGTGAATTTTTCATTTATACTGAACTAGCTGCTAGCTTTTAGTAATTGGTATCATCAGATATGAAGTTTCTTATTATGTTTCTTTAGATCTTAATTGAAAGACAGGAAATAGCATAATTTTACTGATGAAAGTCCCAAAATATTTTAGTTTATTGCAATGTAAACGGGAAAACCTTTGAGGTTTTATAACGTCAAATTAGTTGCGACAATGATATCGATTCTGAAGGCGGAAATTTTAAATTTAGAGACGTCAAAACCTTAATTTCTTTGTTTAAAATTCGACTCTATGATTGTTTCCGTAAATGTCATTTTATGCTAGCAATTTTTTTAGTTTGACAGCGTTAAAATTAGAATTTCTGCCTTCAGAATCAACATCAATAAGTAGCCTCGTTCACTAAAGAAAGATACATTATTATGTGATGTAAGTAATATAACTAAGAATGAAACCTGACTGCTCTAAATATAGATACAAAAAAAATAAGGTGGCTGTTGTTTACTCCGGCTTATTGTTTTCCTGAATGCGGGGATTTCATTTACATGAAGTGAAGAATGGCATGTCACTGTGTCACATACGACACTGACACATATACCACTGTAAGCAAACACGCAATAGCTACATCTCGCGTGACTACAGACAGTCATTCCCCACAAGTGCAGGGCGCGCCGAAATGCTTACTAAATCACGAATCCATTTGTCTTCCTACCACCTATTTCATATCTATGGATGTTATATCTGAAAATAAATGTTTAATAATAATATCTCATCCTTTCATATCGCACGTTGATTAAACATAAGTATGATGAAATTGAACGAAGCTAGAATTTTCCGACAAGAAAATTTGCTCCCAAACGTTAAATCTGTAGCAGTAGCATATTCTTATTAGGTTCATTGTTGGCGAGTCGAGAAAATATTCGCAACATGATTCATTAAAAAAATATGGAAACAAGGCTTTTCCCCCGGAGCAGGCAGTGGAATTAATTCTGCCCTCATTTGTGCACAAAGGGTGAGGGTGTCGGGCCGCGGCTCCGCCGGAGATTGCTTGATGTCTGTTTGCGCAGACTGCGCGCGTCGCCTTCCTGCCTCCAGCCTCCCTCGCCGTCCCGCTCGCACCCCCGCCCCCGAGCGGGATGCCACATACCCCGACCGGACAATTTGCCAATACTTGCATAAACACAAGATGCCTCAGTAGCGCTGCCGGGCCGCCGCCGGCGAGCGCACTCAAGCCCGCTCATGTAGTAACAAAGAAAATCACGTTTTAACGTCTTCCAGCGGATCATCCGCAATGTAGTTCTAAGTAAAAACAAACCTAATTATAAGAAACCAAGTCTTCCATTAGCATAAGTTAGGATAAGATGCAAAGGAGCGTGCAGAGTAGGGCTTCGCGTCGCGAGAACGATCGGGTGGTGTTCGAGAGGCTGTGGCGCGGCACGTTCCAGGCGGTGTCGGCGCGGCGGGGGCGCGCGTCCTCGCTGGAGGCGCCCCCGCCGCCCCCCGACCCCGCGCCCCCCACGCCCCCCGCGCCCCCGCTGGCGCAGCTCGAGCCCGCGCTGCGCTCGTTGCTCGCCTCGCTGCGGCCCCCGTGCTGCTGCCGCTGCGCCTGCTCCAGCACGGAGCGACCGCTAAGTGACGAATTGCAGGTCTGTCTCTCCAACGAGGAGAGGAAGTCGATGCGATCCGTCATTAGGTGCGCACTGTTTATTGATTTACTATTACATATACCTAAGTACATGTAGCATAGCCGCCTCGCAAAGGTCAACTGTTGAGCGTATAATATATTATACGACGTGGCTTTTACTTGGGATGTCGTAAATTGCTTTGTGGTTTACTTCTTTTAGCGCATAAATTGAGTAATAAGGCATGCCAACTGTTCAGTCGGTGACTTTTATAGGCACCGATCGAGAGTTTTACGTTATTCTAAATTATGTTTAATGTTTCCCATATTCTAGCGCACGTTAGTGCTGCTTCAGGTAAATATCATCGAACTAAATGATAAGTACCTCCTACATCAAAAGATCGTCCAAATTACAAAGTTATCATGCGGCATTCACTCAGATTGTTTGCTAACATTGATCGGATCAACCACAGATTCAACACAAACATCTTATAAAATCATTCCTTTTCTTCAAATTATGATCTGCCATTATAACGCAAATATGTAGGTTCAGATCAGCCACGATGACTCCAATCACGGAACAAAATAACATCCCAATCGCCCTTACCGCTAAACGGCTAGCCATTCCAAATACCACCACATTCTACCAAACTACCAAGGCACATAAAACAAGCGCTTTACAACATCCTACAATTCCAGTGTCCGCGAGACCCACGCGGTGGCTGAAGCTCAACAGGAGAAGAACGCCCGCCTTCGCGATGCGTTCGGGATCTCATCTCGCTTCGTCGAGGGCTCCAGCTTCGACCCCGAGCGGCGCGCGCGAGAGGAGGCGCAGCGCTACCCGCTAGTGAGGACCCCGAGTCGCGAGCGCGAGGAGCGGAACAACACGGCGAGCAAGAAGAAGAAGAAGCGCAGGTGAGGGTTATTTTTAGTTGAGGACTGTCATTGTGGTGAATAGCCAGTAATTGTCCACTGCTGGACGTACGTCCCTCCTAGGAAGCAAAGCAACACTCTGTGCTCAGCTATTCTAATTCCAACTGTCCGTCTATCTAAGGTCAAAGCGAGCGCCCGTAGAATGCTTCATCACACGAGATGCAATGGATCACACATTGCTGTTCTGGGATTCACTATCTGTTGTCAAAAATGTATTATTTATAATAGGTACTTAACCAGCGATGCATGCATATTCATGAGGTAGTTAGCCTTCCTCATCCAGACCCTATCGGCTGCCTTTTATAAGCTTTTAACACGTTTTTATTTTGTTGGCAGCGCGTCTCCCGAAGGCAAGAAGTCCAAAAAGAAAAAGTCGAAGAAGAATAAAAAGGAAAAGTGCGTACCATTTTTTTAATATTATTTTTAATTTTGTTTTGCAATTATTTTGGAACAGTTCAAGTAAAACTCAACTCATGGATTATATTTAAATCCAGACAGGTTATGCGTCGACTTATCTCAAAAAGGCAAGTAGTTAATAGTACAAAAATATAATGTAGCGTGAATGATGTTTAATAAATTAAACGTTTATCTTACCTTGGTCTAATCGGCAAATATTTACAGCGCAAAAAGAATGTTGGAGAGACTTGTAACAATCGGGTAACAATTTGTACCATTACATTTTATGAATTCCTTCTAATTCTCTATTCAAATACTTGAAAAATTATTCAACATATAAACATACCTAGGATTCACGTTTATGTACTCGAATACTTCTATATCTCTACTTTTCATACACACTAACACTAGAGCTTACTTTAGTAACTAGTTTCATCTGGTAATTTGTATTAAATATTTAAAAAAGGTTTTTTTAAATACTAAGTTAACAAATCCTTCATCTTTCCATAGACAAGACGGCTCCAAGAAGAAGAAGAAGCGTTCGAAATCCGTAGACAGTGACTCAGACAGCAGTTCCGAAGCGTCTCAGGACTCCGACAGCGGCAGCTCCAACGACGAACGCCAGAAGAAGAAGAAAAAGGTAATAACCTCATTAGTTTCCAGCCAGTATGTTGGCCGAGAGTGTTTGCCGACACTGGTAGGGCGTTTGTTAGTACACGTTGCAAACCAGCGATTTTCAAGTCTACGTATCGTGGTTATTACATTATAAATTGAATTAATTAAATCATATATTTACTTAATAATTTCCTAATACTTGAATAACAGCCTTCAAAATTAAGTTAGCAACCCATTTGTTCAAATATCGATGCGTAGTCTTCGAAAATGAGTTAATAGTAAACCTAACGCAATGATTGCAATTATTATTCACAGTTGATTTTTTACATCGTAAGATTCTTTTTTGTCATTACAACTATCCTTTGAACTGGCTAGAGCGACTTGGGGATGTAAAAACATCAATATCCACAAAGTAAGAACCTATCCTGTAGACTCATCAACTGGGACTATTTCCGAGGGCTACCATTGCATCTGCACATTGCTTTCTTTTTTCTTTTCATCACGATGAACTACATGAACCATATTCTTAGGTCTGACCTCCCTTCTCTAGCACATCTAGATGCTCGATTTGTGTGCGATAACACGACATAGCCCCTCCTACATTTCTTCACTAGACGTGTCTCATATTACAATTACTACTATAGATGACTATGGTCCATTTGCCTCAACTGCTTCCTCTATTATAGCTGATTTATTTAAACCCATACATCGACATGCATTAGACTACTACCAATTGGCCTCACTATCGGGTTAGAATATAAATGAAATGTGACTCCTTATTTTATTGTTTCACTTTTATTTTAATCTTCTGTAAATAAAAGAATTAGCCAGTAAAAATGATCTGTTTAACTGTGCATCATTTCATAGGATAGCCATCTTTATCTGAAGAAATAACGTTTACTGTAAGTATATCACAAAACAATCACACTCAGTAAGAACACTTATGTTAGGAGAGATACTAAAAAGTTGTACTGGGGTATATATTTTGCGACTAACTCTGTAATTTTAGTTTAGTTTTGGGTGGCAGTGTGTCTATTGACATGCATGGGCTTGTATATCCTCTTATGACAATGGTGATATATCCTTGCTTGCGCGCGACGTGTGACTAAGCTGGTATACTTGGAACTAAAGTACGTCTTTTAATTAAAAAAGTCGTACTATAGACACGCACACGGCTGTCGAACGATTCTGTGTCACACGTCCTGTGCAGCAGCGTCCACAATTGATTGATGTATGGTTGTGAAACTCTTGACTAATCCATAACATTCTCCCTCTTCTCACTTTACCCAAAACTTGTTAAGGATGAACATCTTTTGATGGTATTCTGTACCAACACCGTTAGTCGAAGAAGGTACGTGCCATCGGTGTTTACTCATTTGTTTTATTGTGTACTTACATTATGTATTCTATGCATTTACTTACATAACTTATACATGTGTTACTAAACATAGAACCTTGAAGGAGGCAAGCACTGGTGCCAAGAACATTCTGTGTTGAATTACTACCCCTTTTATGTTGAGTTTTATTTTGGATTCTCTTTGAGAATGTTATGGATAGGATAAACGGATATGTTTATTTTATGTATTTATTTAATCTTGCTTCCATTTGTTAGCTTACTGTAATTATTTTGTGTTGAAATATTTTATGTTATGTCTTTGTATGTTATTTTAAAGATCCATATTACGATAGTACCTGTGCATGATGTATTTCCAGTGAATATTTTATTTTATTTTCTTTTTGAAATTCTTCATCAGTCTGATACAGTAAAAATTAATTCAGTTATTGATCATTATTTTTCTTTCTTCATTATAAACTTAAACAGGAAACCACTTTTTCACTATGTCTGGATAAAAGTTATCTGTGTGATGAAAATCATGGTATCCTTATCTAAAACCTAATTTCTGAGAGTGACAGCATGATTTTTATCCTTCAGTTAAACTTTAACTAGTCAGTGCGAAGGAAGCTATTAATCATACAAAATATAGTATTGTTTTCTCTCTCTTAACTCTTGGATAATAATTGAAAAGGCGATGAAGGATTTCCTTTATATTTAGTACAATCTTTAGTTGCCATTACCACTTAGATTTTTTTATTGGCACTGGTGTTCGATATTCGTCCCTTATTCCAACGTTAGATTTTAACATGTCTCTTTATTCAACTCGATAGAAAAAGCCGAGCGGCGTGCGTCGAGACAGCAGCAACGCAAGTAGTCGCGACAGGTGAGATAAATACTCATATTTTTAAACCTACAAGACAAATAGTAGGTACTACAGTAAAATATGTAAATAATTCCCATGCGTCACTCAACTATTATAAATTGTAACAAATTGGCCAAGTTATCTAAAAGTCGCCGACTATACTGTTTGACCATAATTTCATCAATTCAGTTTTCATTGTATACCTACATTAACATTGGGGTTTACTTGTGACTAAACACCTGTAAACAACATCTGTTTAAATATTGATCTGTTGATTTATGGCAAGGTTGTACGCGTACAATGTTAGATAATTGTTATTATTCATTATTTATAAATATCAACTACTAACTACAACTATTATACTTTTCAGTTCACCGGTGAAGAATAAGAAGACGGCTAAAGACCGCGACCGCAGACCTGAGCAGGACGACGACAATAATTACAGGGGCAAAGAGCGGGACAGAGACAACAACTATGACAGGAATAAAGGGAAGAATGACAAGCGCGAGGAAGTAGCCAGAATCTCCCGCCCCGAGCGCCGGCGCGACCGCAGCGAGTCCAGGACACGGGACGACCGCAGTCGCTCCAGAAAAAGGGATGAGCGTAGTCGCTCCCGAAAGCGAAATGATCGCAGTCGCTCTAGGAAAAGAGATGACCGCAGTCGATCGAGGAAAAGAGACGACCGCAGTCGGTCGAGGAAGAGAGACGATCGAAGCGTCTCCAGGAAGAGAAACGACCGCAGCCGGTCGAGGAAACGCGAGGATCGGAGCAGATCCAGGCAGCGCAACGACCGTAGCGTCTCAAGGAATAATGTGAAAAGGCGCACCGACCGCAGCGTCTCTAGAGGCGCTCGCAAAGACTCCTCGCCCGAATACGCGCGGCGCTCGTTCGTAACCAAAATAGACAATAAAAAACGTGAACCTTCCCCCGACAGAAAC
The DNA here is from genome assembly GCF_932276165.1 of Plutella xylostella. Lineage (NCBI taxonomy): Eukaryota > Metazoa > Arthropoda > Insecta > Lepidoptera > Plutellidae > Plutella > Plutella xylostella. The sequence continues at coordinate 8,868,932 of NC_063990.1, forward strand.
AAAGGAAAGCGACAGCAACGCGAGCCGTCGCCGTCCGACGATGAAGGGGCTAAAAGAGTTGAGAAGAGAGGGAAAAAGAACAACCGAGATGATAGTTCCTCTCCACCACCGGACAAGAAACGACGCCGCAGCCCCTCCTCCGACTACAGGCGACGGGACGAAGTCAGAGGCACGTACTACAACAAGGTCGAGTATACCAATGACGACAGACACCGCAGACACAGCCCGGAAAGGCCAAGACGTAGTGAATCGCCTAAGAGACGCACCGAGGAGTATAGAAAAGAAAAAGACGAAAGAAACAACAAGCGTTATGTTGACGAACCTCCGAAAAGGAGGGAGAGAGATAGATATAGCGATGACGAGCCCCCACGGCGGAGAGAGCGGAGCGCGTCCCGTGGGCGGGGCGACTCGCCCGACCGCAGGGACCGGTCCAATAACAGACACATTGTGAAAGAACCAACTCGCAAAGAACCGGAAAAATACAAATCCAAATCCAGGCGATCACCGTCGTCAGAATCCGATGCCGAGCCTCCGCCGGCTAAAGACAAAAACAAACTGCGGTACTACAAAGAGCGGAGTCCATCACCACAAAGGCGTAGAAGCCCCTCGCCAGAGCACAAGAGGAAAGACTCCCCGCCACCGAAAGGAAAGCGACAGAATCGGTCTAAATCCAAGACTGTTGAGAGCAAAACGTCTCGCTCCCGCAAGAAATCCGAATCTCCAGAAGAAAAGCGACGCCGCCCGTCGCCCAGCCGCTCCAGATCAAGGAGCGCTTCCAGAAAGATCTCAAAGAAGGAGCTAAAGCCTGATTCCCCTAAGAAGAAAAGAGACAGGCGATCCTCCTCACCAAAAGAGCATAAGAGAAGCGATGAGAGAGAGAAGGACCGCTCTAAGTCCCGTAGCACATCTAGCCTAAGCTACTCGCCCGCGCGTCGCAGCCCCGAGCGGTACCGAGACATCATAGAGAAACTACCAGATAAAGACAAGCGCAAGTACATTAAATCCCCCTCGGACTTGCACCCTAAACAGAAGAAGGCGAAGGTGGAAAACTACAAACCTAAAACTGTGTGCATGCAGGACTCGTCAAGTGACAATGATGACGACGGTTCTGACGGAGACTTTTTAAAGATGGACGAGCGAGTTCGCCAGGATGACCTTGACATGCAGGAGCTGAGCCGTCTCAAGGTGAAGCTGACTCAGATGGCCAAAGCGCAGATACAGCGGAGAAGGACCGAGGAGGAAGGCCCGTCCACATCGCAAGCCGATCGCAGTGAGTCTCCAAAGAACAAACGCAGCGAAAGCCCCGACGTTGTCATAGTCAAGGAGAAACAGAAGAGTCCAGAGCCCAAACCGGAACCTAAGAAAGAGGTGGAAAAGGCTAAGAGTCCAGCTAAAAAAGACGCTAAGAAGAGTGCGTCGCCAGAGCGGAGTGTGGCTAAAGCGTCGCCGAAGAAGACTCGGGCTCGCAGTTGGTCTCGGTCGCGGTCTAGGTCAAGGTCGAAGTCAAGGTCAAAGCGCGGATCGTCAAGGTCGCGGTCCCGGTCTCGCTCCAGGTCTTCCAGGTCACGCTCACGCTCTTATTCTTCTTCAAGGTAAGTAAATATTCCAATTTTTTTATGTTATAACAAATTATATCAATCGAGTATAGAGTACATTTTTAATAGTTCAATTCACTCTATTTCAGTCGATGGTAAGATATTAATCAAATTAATTTTATAAAAAGCTAATAAAAACGTTAAATTGTGTACTAGGTTAGATTCTATAAATATCCGTTAGAGGCGCTTTAGATATAACTTTCTTCCAACAAAAACTCAACCTTAGCTTACCTATTATAAAAACTATTTCCCCTTGCAGGCGTTCTCGCTCCTCTCGCTCCAGCTCGTACAGCAGTCGCAGCTCGTCTCGTTACTCGCGCAGTTCGTCTCGCTCTACGCGCTCCTCGAGGTAAAATATACCTTGTGTTCTGTGATGGAGAGTCGACAGTTGAGTGGGTGTCGATATAGGCAAATGTTCGGTGATTTGATTGTCTTTGGATTCAAAGTTATTCAGTAATCTTTATAAATTTCTATCTTCTATTATTGCTATCTATTATTATTTGCCTATATCGCCAACCTACTAATCAGTTATTATTTTATTTTCGAAATACCTACTATTTCTGTAATGATAATTAACTTGTACTTTTCAATTCTTTTTCCGCAAATTAACAACTGAAACGACCCAATCAATAACGACACGCCCGTAATCCACACTCTGCGTACGTAACTGTATATTTTGTTGGTGGGTGTATATTATGGTATACTGTATATTAATCTGGTTTAGAACTATGACTGGGGTTTACGATGACTATGTGTAAGTAACTCGGGATGATATTGGAGTTATTTTTTTTTGCGGATTAGTGTAGGGAATTCCCCGCTATTTTAAGAAACAAAAAGTATTATGCTAAAAAGATATAATTTTAATTAGGTATAGCAGAAAATGAGGCTTGTAAGTATTCGTCCATACCTACCATTAGGTAATTGGTAGGTTTTTTGTGATGAGTAATTGAGCATGGTGACACGTACTCAAATTACGGGCACGAAACCTAATCCAGTGTTGATAAATAAATGTTGTCTTTTGTGTAATAGATATAGGCTCTTCTTAATTTCCTTCTAAAAATCCACACTTTGCAAAGGTTTCCTTACGATGTTTACCTTCTACACTGCACTGTTATTCAATTTTCATATTAAAGAGGCACCTAACAGTGCGTCTACCTCGATATTGGTGAACGTATTAGTCAGTCAGAATAGTAGATAGACACTGCCTGCCAAGGGTGGGCCGGATAAAAGAATAAAGTACAGTTGATACATCACTCAAGGAGGCTCTTTACAGGCATTCATCTAAATAAGTGTACCTGACTTCTCTCACACGACGATGAAAGAAAAGGCGACTGTCAAGTCTAATTAGAAATATATTATATTCAACGTAAAATTTTACAATTATTTGTCGATTGTCAAGATTATGATGAGTCAGAGTTTAATTCATAACAAGCCTAGTAAGTTGACAATGCTGGTTGCTAGCGGGTGCGCGGCGCCCAGTGCTCGGTCGTCGCGCTCGCCGTCCATCCCGCGGCGCGCCGGGTCGCCCTCGTTCCTGGACCGGCGCCGCATCACCAGGTGTCCACGGCCGCCCGGGCTTGTGACTTGTGTAGCGCCGGTGGCGTAGGAATAGTATGAGCAAATGAATTGAACTGCTGGGAATAGCGGATTAATACTACATATCTAAAGAATTAGAGGGTTTGATCTATTGTAAATATTGGATAAATACTACATAATTATATTATACATTACCTGGCCTTCAAGTTAGGTTGTAAGGCTAGGATTTGAGACGTGATTTTCACGTAACTTTCAGTCTCTCTACAAACATAGCATGCTTAAATATTTTAATTATTTGTACTGTAACTGTGATGACATCATTAAATAATCGTAAATTTATACCAAAATTAAAACTACACTTACCTTAACTTCTGAAATACTGAATGAATATTTCACAATGATCAAGATTAAATAGGTACCTATAAACATAAAAACAGTTTCCCAAACTACTTATCTATTGATGTTCATACTTACTAAGCGCTATCCACGTTACACAAGTCAAAAGCTTCTAAATCGGGTACCCTAACAAGTAGTTCGCTGAGTGGAGTGTGTGTAGATGACAATACAATTTTTATACCAGTTTTTTTTATAGATGTGTATATAACACCGTGTTGTGTGCGCTTGACGATGCTAATATTAGTTGGGCTGCATTTTTCATTTAAATCCTTGTATATGGTGGCATCATATAAGTTTCAGATACGTGGTTGTTAAAATATCCATTATCATTTCAGATATCGTGAGTAGTATAAAAATAAGTAAGATTATCCATAATCATTATCCTGCCTACTGACACATTACATGATTGCCACCATATACAGTTATGTTTTTTTTTCATTATTTTATCATTTGTATTTTTTGTTTTCTTTTTTTATAGAAAAAAAACTCGAAAGTCCAGCTCGGACAGCACCAGTAGCTCCGATTAGTGCCGTGATTCGTGTGAACAAGCAGTTTTAGTATAAGCATTATGTATTATTTAATACTAACTTAGAAACAAATTGCCATTATTTTAATGACAATCTATTATTACATTTTCACCACCACAACGCTTGCGTTTTCGGAGACCGATTGATTGTGAATTTTGAATATAAGTTTTTTATGCATTTAATGATGAATTTTAGTTTAGCTTACCAATTTTATGTTGACATACAACGCAATCGGTCTTTGAAGACTGTAATTTTGACCATAGCGTGCGTCTAACACTTTAGCAATAGTACAAAGGTGTGCTACTAAGATAGAGAATAACTTTAGTCCCACAGTATACATTAAATTATACTAAACTATTACATTTTCTTCTCCATAGCGCATCGGCAATAGATTTAAAGTATTCGCCAACGCAAAAAAAATACAAGTATGTTAGAAAGAAGCCGAAAAAAGAAGATTACTATTACTAGAGTTTTGTGAAATGAAGTAGTATTTTTACAAAATAATTAAGTTAAAAGTGATGGACGCCCGTCTTAGATATTGTATAAAGGACTTGTTTAGTTCCAATAGTGTTTCCGTTTCCACCAATGTAGAATGTTTTACGAAATAAAAGCTATTTGTAAAACATTTACTGTTTTCGTTTTTTTTTATTTCGCTATTTTTAAGCTGCATGGTAATCCTAGATGCTATATTTCAGACTTTTTTTTATTGCGCATGTTATCAAGGTAAGCTATAAATCCACTTTGCTTTATACTTACTAAAATCCATCTCTTTACTTAAACTAATACTCATTTATAAACATATCTAACTCTACTTCATACCTACCAACTTAACTACCAAAACTTTCATTTGCAACCGCTAACAACCTTGTCCACTAACCCTCTTCATACAACTAACACATTAACACGCAACAGTGCCCGCAAGCGCCCGATCCCGTACCACCGGCCGACGCCGTCATCCGCATCAAGCGCCAGCTCCTACTCAACACGCTCCGAGAGAAGCTGGACCAAGTCCCCGGCACCCAACGCTGCCGAAGAATAGAAGTATAGCGCTACAATGGGGAAGAAAACCATGTGAAACTTTGACAGTACTATCGAGTTCTGATCAATCACAATGTTGGGTAGAAAAAAATGCAACTGAACCAACCAATAAGAACTGGGGAATCGGGCCTACTCGACAGTGGTGACATCTGGAATTAGCTTTGCGATTTCCTCCCCAATTAGCGCTATATATTTATACAGCGTTTGGATTCACTTTGGGATTTGATCTAGAAGGTATAGTTTGTAGTTGATAAGAAGAGCTCTAAATTGAGAGACGTTGAGATTATAAGTAGTGTTGCCACGAATAGTGAATTGGCCGAATACCGAATACCGAATATTCGGCGACGCTGCCGGCCGAAGCGTCGAATATTCGGCCGCCGAATATTCGGCGCTACAACTAGTTTTTTTTCTTCCTGGAACTGCTTTGAAGAAGTCGCTACAGATTATATGAGAAATGCTAATTATTAGGAGGCACAATGCTGTGGCAAACGAGTTGAATTTTTATTTGATAATAGTTCGCCTAGATCGGATGGCCGATCCTTACAAGTGGTGGTCAGCAAACAGAAAAACAAAACCCGAACCTTTTGAAATTTGCAAAAAAATTTCTTTCTTCACCTGGAAGTAGCGTTTATAGTGAGAGGTTATTTTCTGAGGATGGTTACAATGAAAAGCGCAATCGTGGGCTACCAAAAAATGCTGAAATGCTCGTTTTTATCCAGCACAACTTACTACTGATTAATTTTAAGTACTAAAATGTTGTGATTTGGAAATAAATACACAATTTTGATTAAAATAACAAGTAATTTTTTACATGATTTACTATTCGGTATTCGGCCCGAATAGTACGCACTATTCGGCCGAATACCGAATACTGAAAAAACTGGCCGAATAGGCCGAATACCGAATAGTTGCCGAATATTCGTGGCATCTCTAATTATAAGTTAACAGTTTGTTAGGAAATTTTCTAGTCAATGCGTTTGCCGATAACATTTTACATCTATATCTCCAAGATTTCGGCTTTTTATGCGTGTAAAAGTTGGGAAAGCCAGACAATATTAAATTCTTTAGGTATATGTTAGAGCTCTTCAATATTGAAAGGAGTTTTAATAGTACGAGTTCACATTGCCCTTTACTCAAGGCATAACTCAATTTAATCTGTCGCAATCTTTTTTTTTAAATGGGGCGAGGTTTAATAGAAATATTAGACCGCCAAATGTTAGATACATCTTCTAAATTTGCCGAAAGTGAGTTTAATTCAGAGACAGTAGTAATAATTTAAATAACATTAATCTAAGTTGAGTTAAATACTTACATACAATGCAATGAAAATCTGACAGTGCATAGTTCAAAAATCAGCTAAGCAATCTGCATGCTATTTATTGATAGGGTTAAGTTTAGTAAAAGTTTTGCTTGGTATACTTATCTAATTTATTTAAGAAAAATATTTACTTCTCCTTGCTAAACTATTGTTGTGCTCGGTTTTTTGTTTGTAATAAACAGTTTCTAGTCTAGTTATTGAAACATTCCAATACTCGATTAATTTAAAATTATACATGACTTTTTTGTTGATAATTTTATTTATATTATTTACGGATTACTAATTTATTTAATTTATGTACTGGCGAGCAATTTCTCATATTTATGTGATGAATCTACATAATTTTATTTAAACGTTTTATCAGTCATCGTTTTCTAGTCGGATTTTTGCTCGTTAGTGCGATTGTGATTAAAATAACAAAATACTCTAGTCTTTAGGTATAATATTTATAAAATGTGTAGAATAAGTGCAATATATTTATTTGACAGCTAGATTAAAGTTGGATTTAATTTTACCTACATAAGTATTTATTGTTACTATTTAAGAGAACTGTTTACTGAGAAATCAATTAATCATCATTTTGGTTCAAAGTCAATATTGAAATCACAACTATTTAATATTTTATGGCATACATAACCTACCTGCTCGCTAAAGCACTGATCTGCATATAAGGGTGTATCCCACTATTTCCATAGAAATACAAAATAGAATAAGTGGGACCACCCTAGAACGTCAGAATCTGAGTTTCGGAACCAGTGCCATATGATGCGTCCATAGTACTTGTATGGTACTGCTTCTGCTAATAGATTATGAATGGTGATTGTGCACGCAAGTAGTTATATTATTTGAGGACTGTATGCATAGTATTAATACTCATTTATAGTAAGTTCATTTGTCTAGAAGTGTCAGCAAGGGAATAGCACTATCAGTTTAGTATCTGCACTCACAGCCTATTTTGCCAAAACCTACCTAATGTTTAAATGAAAATTGATGATGTAAGCAATTTAATCTGAAATGAATTACCAAAGTTAAATATAGAACATGGTCTCAAACATAACTTTATAGTTTTTATTTAACATCATTTAAAAATATGTACACAGGAATATAAAAAAATCCTCCCTGTAGAATTTAAAAGTGCCTAACAGTGTGTATAAATGCTATCTAAGAAAGGACTATATAGTATACATTTAACAATTACCATCCTAGGAATGTTATCATCTTATTAACAATACCGTTCACCATAAAAATAATATTTTTTATAACATTTCCTAACTGTTAATAATTCTGCTTTCTCTTACTTACAAAAGTGTGCTTAATTTATTCTTGTTCGGATCTTTTCTTCTGTGATGCAGCTGATTTCCGTTTCATGCTAGCTACAAAAATTACCCATCCAAAACCAACTAAGTTCATGAATAGAACTCGGAGCTGTAACAAAATTATTTTATGTTATTTTAAGACATTTTTAAAAAGACATAATAATATGTTGCAAGGCAGATTGGATGTGCCTTGGCTGACTATAATAATTAATATTGTCAATACCAAATTAAAATTAACTTACTTCTGGAGGAATCACAGCCATATTAATAACTTGGAAGATAGTCAGCCATTTCCAGTTGGCCTGTAGAATGGGCCAGTACAGTGCGAACAGCTGCTTCACGGCTATCACATGAGGCTTTCCTTCAAACCTGGCTAAAGTATACAGTGAAAATGCCTGCATTATGGGCGAAAATATCAGTCTTTCAAATATCATCTTCTTGGCAAGAGGAAATGCTACTTCACCATGAGGGAACAAGTATTCCACCAGCTGGTAGAAGTAGTGCGGAACTGTGCCTCCAAATAATAATCTGAAATATTAAAAATATCTAATTAAAATAAATTCAAAGGAGTTCAGTATTCTAACTTGATTGCAGATTAATAAGATACATAGGTATATCCAACTTCATTTGAGGAAGAGTCTTCAAAGCAGCAGATTTCTTAATATTGCTTACCCATAAAGTCCGAATGCCACTATGGGGTCTAGTTTTAGGGACTGCCCTGCCACCAGCTGCGATGCGATACTGCCAGCAGTTCCAACAACACAGCTGGAAAGGAAAAGTAAGTTAGTAAGTACATAAATTTAACTTAAATATTAGATTAGAATAAAACCTGACCTTATCAATTTAAAAATTAATAATTATGCCTTGTTTTCAGCAGCTGGCATTGTCTTACTTTAATTATAATGTACAAACAGGTAAAATGCATCTCATAAGTGCCCGTTAATCAAAACAATAGACTGTGACCTTTGCTCCTACAATATTATAGGACTGTAGTGAAAAGTTGATTAACCTTTTCTTTAATACCTACACATTAGTCGATAGTCGTAGTATTTTTGCCGAGTAGTCTGTTTTAAGTAAATACTAAATAACACTTACCTTGTTATAGATTTTGTTTTAATAGGATGTAAATATAAGTTTTGCAAATATGACACCAATAAGTTCATAACTGGTTTTGATAGCGACATGATTTCAATGAGCTAGAGAAACTTTTAATTATTTAAATGTATTAGGTTAAGGTACGTGACGATCGCGGATAAAGAGAGCTAAAATATGCAAAAGATAACTCAAAATTGATAAAAGATAACAAAAAGTTATCAAGTTTTAAAAAACAAGTGCACAGTGCTAGGGATGTCGAAATAATATCGATGTATCGATATATTTTTATAAATATATCGATATTTTCCGACGATATATTGTAAACCGATATATCGATGTATCGATATAAATAATCAAGTATCGAAAACATATCAAAATCGATATATTTTTCATTAACAACCCTTTTGTTTGCGTCACAACGCAATGCGGCGATGCTAGCTCGCAACCGTGTACCGAGCGAGAGTGTAAAGGGGTCATCACACATGCCGCTACACACGACACTGGCACAAAGTGAAAATAGTATTTTTTAATAATAAAGGAATTTGATTTCGCAAGGATTTATTCCTATTAAGCTACCGATATATCGATATATCGATATTTTTTATTCGATATATCGATTTCAGTAACGATATAAAAGAAAATATCGATATATCGAAATATCGATATTTTTTTGCACTTTCGACATCCCTACACAGTGCCAACTGCCAAAGTAACAAAACAATCTCGTTCGCCGAATGAAACGAACGAAGCGCCTGTCAAAATAAGAACTGACAGATAAAGAGTACGCGACCGAAAATGCGCGACTCACAAAATAACGCTTGTGTGGCCTCACCCTAATAATAGGGTCCTTGATACTAACGGGTCCGTTCTTTTTAAAGAGATTGAACAGTCTCTCGCTTGTTATATTCATGAGTAAGGCGATCTTCACACTGCCCCGCATCATGCTGCATATTGCGTGTCGACGCACCTGCGCGCGTTCCTGCGGGAGTGCAGATCTGCATCATCGTGCGGGTTTTTTGCGCACTCACGCGCGTAGGTGCGTTTTGTAGATTTACGCACGGCGGCTCTCATTTATTCGCCGTTCTCTGTGGTGGTCGTGCAGTACTGAGCATCACGATAGTTTTGATAAAAATGGTTAATAGTGTGGAACTCATTCAGGACGCTGCCATTATACTAACTGTTTGGTTTTTGTACGGTCGAATTAAAAGAAATCGTGCCTATAGAAGATACTGGGTACAACCTTATTTACAAACAAGATCTTTAAATGGGTCATTTGTTCAAAATTATTGGGACCAAAATAATAAATCGATCGATATCGAGATCCATTTTCAAACACACACGTCACGCCCATTCAAAATCACGCGCGGCACTGCGGGATTCGGTGTGCCATACCTTGCGTCTCGCCCCGCACCTACGCGCGGGGGTGCATGTTTCTCCGCGTGTATGCGCGTGATCCGCATGAACGCGCGTGGATGCATTTTCTGTGTGTTAGACTGTGCGTGTTTTCCATACAAACGGAGATACTTACAAGCAACGGTAGAACACGCATCCACGCGCTACGCTGCATCATGCGGGGCAGTGTGAGAATCGCCTAATGCAAATACAATATTTACAGGAACGAGAATCAAAACTACAACACCGCTAACGGCCGTCATTAGATAGTATTCCATAGGGGCTATATTACCAGATGTATAGTTACCCTGTAGGTATTGTAAGTACGTGCCGTATGTACGCGAACTCTTCGCAGGTACGCAGCTGCTGCTTTACCTACCTACTCTTTTTTATACATGTTATTTAATTTGCACTTTTGCGATTATTAGAACCTTCACTCTTGTTAAAACAAATATTCGAAACGATCCAATGAATAGGCCATATTAGCATGTATTTACAGTCCCAGATTTATTAAACATAAAATAATAAAATACAGTAATTATTACACTCATCTAGTTCATTATAATATGTACCGAAAAGTATTCTAAACAAATATATCTAAGTTAACATTATTAAACATTGCCTATGCCAACCTGTAGCAATACAATTTCATAAAATTCTCCGTAATTAGATATACAATTTATTGGCATTATATTAATATTATATTAAGAATAAATCTTATAAAATGTAATTTTTACTAATACCATCTGATGATGTCAGGTTTTCATGTAAGGTTTTAGCTGTGATTAAATAGTTTGTCAAGTTGCATTTGAAGGTTGTGTGATGTCAGCGCGGGAGTGTCGGGAACTGTGGGTGGTCTTTGCTTCACAACGGGAGTGTTCAAAAAGTTCATTTTCTCCTTCATATTCATGTACATAGTCATGGCTCTATCACTGCTATCCAGTTTACTCTTGGGAGTACACATGCCACTGCCCATTTCCGGCATAGATTTGTAAATAACTTTTTTTCTAAGGCAAGAATTCTTCTTGGGTATTTTATAAGATGGAGACTTAGAGGGTGACCTAATGACTGATGTTCTTCTACATAAAATTGGACTTTTCTCTGGGTTTATTACATCATTTATTCTTATCTCAGGAATTTCCTCTACCAGGGTTTTGTCTTCAAGTGCTATAGGGGAGTTTGAACCATTGATCTTCTTGTTTATTAGTTTGTTCACATATTTCAGCAGTTTTGTTTGAGATTTAATGTTGTTTTCAGTCTCCTTCCGTATTTCTAATAATACCTCAAGTTCACTTTTGGTGTTTTCATGATTATTTACTGAGACAGTGGCTTTGTTCAGCATATCACAAAGGGATACAATGACACTCTCTTCTTTCTTTGCAGTAGTCATTGCTTTATTAACTGAAGGCTTGTCAAAGCACATGATAGTATTGTCATTAGCAGATGTATCCACATCACTAGAGTTGTTAAAATATTCCTTTACATTTCTGTATTCCTTAAATGGTGTAGACACAGGGGGTGATACTTCTGTTATATCTTCTAATGTTTTTTCATCAGCTATTGCTTGCGCTTTTTCTTCAGTATCATGTATTTCCTTTTCTTTTTGGAGGAAACTTGCATCACAACTTGACTTCCAAGAGTCATTTGATTTCGGAGTGTCTGGTACTATTTGACGAGGTGCGATGGATTTCCGAGGAATACGTCTGGGTGATGGCAGCTGAGGCATATTTTTGGGGGAAGCCATTATCTTCTTGTTGACTGCAATGTGATTGGGGATTTTTGGAATATTTCTGGAGGAGGGACAGTTTTCTTTGTTGGCCATAGTGAACCTACTTGCTGCTGGCTTCTTTACATCTATTGGTGTTTCAGATATCTTGTAGACACCACTTATTCTCACAGTCTCTTTAGCTGAAAAAGTGATATGTAAAATGTTAAAATTGAATATGCTACTACAAAACAAATAATTTGATGGTTGTACTGTAAAAAAATAGTACCTTTAATATTGTACAAAGGCTTTTTCACTCTTGCTTCTGGCTTTGGAAACTTTGGTGTTTCCGGATTCAACATAGTAGCTCTCGAATGTACAGGCTGAAAATAGAAGTATAATAGAGAAACCTATTCAAATAACATAATATAATTATATGTGCAATAAAGACATTTGGTGATATTTTGACTAGCAGTTGTATAAAAACTTCATTCATAGCTCAGAAATTGTGGTATGGCAGGCAGCTTATCTGAGCATTTATAAATTTTATTATGTATAAATAACTATTTTTCACCTGTGTTTTTGTCTGGAAGTAGAGAACTTTCCTGACTGGGTTGTTCTTCAGCTGGCCATCGCCGGTGTGACTCACTACTTTCTTATCCAGCTTTGACGAGGCATTCCATCTCTTTTTCATGGTGGAAGCTGTTGTTTGTGGTTGGAATTTCTTTTTACTAGTACTTTTGATTGCTGAAATTGAAACATAATCAAATTATGGTTGAATAATTAGAAACTCCTGTAGGAGCATATTTATATTTACAACATTGACAACACAGGAAGATTGAACCTAATATGCACAGTCCTATGAGAGCTTGCCATCATGCAAAACAAGGTATCAATACTATAAATTGATGATATCAAAGTGCTTCCTAAAATGCTAGTGCACTAAAATTAAATCAGCAGCTGAAAATTCTTAAAAAAAAAAGTTTACCTTCTATATCTGCTCTCATTTCTGCTATTGTAAGTGGTTTAAATTTCTCAGTCGTATGTGCTGTTGCCATGGTGGTGCGATGGTTTCGAGGTAGTTTCTTAGCAGTCATAACTAAAGCATCTTGAGATAGTAAGCCTGAAAGGATAAAGGGTTCATTGGTGAATCACTTTGATGATGATGAAATTGTATGTTGAGTGAACAGTAAGTTACTTAATTTTACTCACTGGTAAGTTCTGGAAGTAAATCAGCCATTGTTTTCGGCCGCATTCTGGCCGTTTCATCAGAAGTTTCCATTATCACTGTATAATTATTTGAATTAAACGTAGGTTCATCAATAAAACAATTATATCTTGCACCACTAACTTTTTGTATGCTTTTTGTAGAACAACACAAAACAAACGGTTTTTCCGTTTACACATTTCAAAATGTTACGTTCTGTTTCACGTAGATATTTTAAATAAATATATTTATAAATTTAACATAACCTATTGATTTTTACTTATTCTTCAGCCGTTATATTAAGTAGCGCTGAAGATTTTTAGGAGCAGGGTGGTAGTGCCCCCGTAAAGTACCTAACTACATAAAACTATAACTTATTATCACTTATTTTATTGTTAGAACTTCACATCCAATTATAAAGAATTGAAAGGATTGGAACGTTATGGTAATTCACAGAAAAGAAAAGCCAATAACCTCTTTTATCTGTGTTATTCTGTCATCTGTCAGTTGTCACAGACTATACAAAATACGCAAAATACAGATGACTTAAATGACTTTATTTTTCTTTATTGTCATTGCTTGTGAACTTGAATTTCATCGAATTTTATTTTATTTCATTTCATTTTCTTGTTTTGCTTGCGTGACACGCCGGATTTGATTGTTAGTTAAATTAGTAATTACCTACGGTTTCTTAAACCCATAACCGGCATAATGGTTTCTGTAAATAATGTATCCGGTTTCTCGGAACTTGAAAACTTTTTGAGTAATGTTGACTCGAAGAAATCCGTGTACTTATACTTTACTGGAAGTAAATTAGAAAATGGTCTAAGTTGGTGTCCGGATTGTGTAGAAGGTAAGCCGTTATTGTTTATAAGATTTTTAAATGTTTGGGAGCTCGTCAATTTATATTACATGTATACCTAACCCCTCAGTATACAGTTAAAACTATAGCTAATTACCTACTACTTATCAAATTTCATTAGGTTTGTGTGATCGCAATCTTTTATAATCTATATTAAAAAAGTTGAAAAACGTTTATCTATGAATATAATAAAAATGTAACTGTGATTCACCTTTATATTATTATTTTATTTTCAGCTGAACCCGTTGTCAAAGCAGTTTTAAGCGAGCTGAAGAAGGATGTGGTGTTCGCCTATGTGGATGTAGGCACCAGGGAATAGTAAGTTAATTTATGTCCTTAATAAAATACAATTATTTAATGTGTCTAGAATCATTTCAATTAATTACAACATAATTATTATTATTATATTTATTATTATGCTCAAATCACTTGACCTTTTATAATACTTAAAAAAATTATACATATAGGTACCTATAACTTTGCTCTTCTTTCATTGGTTCAACTGCTGAACCAGTTTTGATGAAATGTGGGATAGAGATACCTACTTAGATAGATTGGACTTTGGTGTGTAATTTATTTATTGGATAACTTTATTATATCCATGTGAATTTTCCCCCAGCAGTGAAAAAAAAAAGAGAAAAAATAAAAAAAAGAACATAAAAAAAGAAGAATATATATATATATATATATAAAAGATAGAATATATAAACTAAAGTCAAAATAAATATATATAAACTAAACTTCCTTACTGAATAGAAAGTAGATAAAAGAATTAAAAACTATCTCATAAAAATTACCACTCTTCAAAAGGCACGGACATAAAGTCTGTGGAGTGATAATCATTTATTAAAAAAATGTATATATATATCTTTATATACAGCTGTATTCAATAATGATTTATATGAACTTCCAGCTGGAAAGACAAGGACTGTCCATTCAGAACTGACAAGCGCACAAAACTGCTCGTCATCCCAACACTGATCAAGTATAAAGGAGTACAAAGACTGGAAGGGTCACAGTTGAACAACCGAGAACTTCTTCAGATGATGTTTGAGGATGAAGAATAGGAGTTGGCTAAAGCCTGACTAGAAGAAAGAAGAAACTGATAAGTATATGTTTATTATGTATACTTCTTGTAGCCGGCATTATGGTTAAAACATCCAAATATTGAAATTTTGTAATAGAGGCAATCATTGCACTGTATATGCATTTTTATTAAGTTTTTATACAAATAATACTATGATCCGTTTGATGAGATGCATCAAATGATCAAGATGTTGTGGCCAATGATAATGATGATGGTGCATCTGATGCGGAAAATCGGACATTTAACTCTTAAGCCATGCAATGCAGATATTTTTTTCTGGTCAGGATTTAATTTTTCATGTAATTTACATTGTAATCAGTTTGTATATAAAGTTACTAAGATAAGGGAATGCTCTTTGCAAATCTAATAAATATATTTTCAAATCCAAATGGATATTTATTTCATATTTTTTTACAAGAAACAGGATTCAATACAATTTTTTTTACAAAAACTTTAAATAAAAGTAACAAAATATATATCTTTGTAGGAAAGCAAAGTATAAATTAATCATTAAATTCTTATAAACATTGAGCTTTGTCTTCAGTCTACTTTAACAAATATCAAAATAACAATGATCATTTCTAGTAAGTAACATTATTTATTTTACAAAGTATATTTCTATCACAGAACTTGCTTTAAGACCTTGGAACATTGATAATATTTCAGTTTTTAGTAGTATAAGCAGAGATAATGGTTATGGTAACGTGATAAGTTAACAAAAGGATATTTTAAATATGTGGCATCACATATCTTATGAGTTTATGTCTGTCTCTATCTATATCTTTGTACCTTTGTTCAATTTAGACAGATTTTATCTTTTGCTCTTATCATTTTCCAGTAGGAATATATCTGCGCCCTCCAACAACTTACTATAAAATACAAAAATCGCAACATTTCCATTTCATATCTTATCTACAAGTTATCCTATAATCGTCTTAAAAGTAAGAATGTGCATGTCATGCTCATAATATGATTTAATTTGCTAAAGAGAATGATTGTTCTGACGGAAATTATTAATTGTACACACATCAAGATAACAAAAAATTGTAGTAACATTTACTCTAAACGACGAGTGGCTACTTCAAATCGTAAAGTTAAATTCGAAACAAATATTCTCATCTTCTCGTTAGAGAAGACCTTATGTTCCTTGATCCATTATATTTACATGTACTTTTCTGTAGAAGATGTTTTTCAAAATCTAAATGTTTATTACTATCAAGTGTAGGTTAATTAAATTGTTTCTAGAGCGGGGCCTTTGTCCAGCAGTGGACAAATTACGGACTAATAAACAAAGAAACAGTAACCACCAATGCATAATTAACTTGCAGACCCATTTAACCTTAGGGTTAGCCGCACGAGAGCAGACTTCAAACATACTGAAACACTTGGCGCGTTTTTAGAATCTGTTTCTTCTTAGGTCACAGTGTCCCTACCATGACCTACATAGTGGTGGAGGCACCGGCCTCGTCCTCAGGCACGTCGCTGATGGTGAGGTCTCGCGCCGGGTTCGCTACTATGATGTTGTAGAACACTTTCTTATTTCTGAGGAAGGCACTGCTGTTGTCGAATATCACCGAATCTGGAAATAGGCAGTTTTATTAATAATTTAGGTAGACACCATTAAAACATATACTTATATCTTGATAAATAGCAATACAAAGAGAGCTACAATGAGAGAGGGATACTTAGCTTGTATTATTATTTATTACCTACTACCCACGTACGTACATACGTATTACCTACAGATAATGTATTATTTACCAGACACCGATATTTTAATCGTTTGGTGCTGTGATGTTAGTGGTGAAGCCCGGTCATCAGGCACAGCATAAGGGTGTTTTTAATATGGTGCGAGTTTCATTACGCACGCGGGATTGCCCCGCACGCGTTACAACCGCAAGTGTTAGTTGTCTTTTCATACAACTATTTATTGTAAAATCCCGTATGCTTGAAATCCGCACCATATTAAAAACACCCTAAATTTTTCAGATTCTTGTGCATTAAAAAAGTGGCCAAAACGGCAGGCTTGATCGTAGGACCATTTAGTAGCAGAACTGAGTAGTACTCACAAGTAGCGGGCCCGGTGACGTTCATGACGCCGGTCTCGACGGTCCCCTCCGGCACCTTCTTGGGCTCGAGCACCACCGCCTCGTTACCCTCCGCGTCGCGCCGCTTGATCAGGAACTTGATGTCGTGGCTGTCCACGCCGAGCTCCCATCTGTTGTGTGAATATGTGAGGTTAGAAGTAAGTACGAAACAGACCCTAATTATATAATGATTGGACCTGTAGCGGTTAGTGACTGTGTCTCTTGTGACGAAGGTCCCGCACGCACTCTTTTAACGAAGATTGGGAATAAATTAAATAGTAAGTAAAATGAGACGACAAGAATGGCTACCTTATGGCGTCTGCATAGAGAAACAATATGGAAATGGACGGTTAAACTTTTTTAGTAATAGGCTGCCTTGAATAAAAGACACCTCTAATAGCTACTTATTCGAAAAAAATATTAATGAAAATGTGGGACAAGTAAGTACTGAAAGCTTGCGATTAGAACGAGACAACATGAGTCGGTCCGCCATTTTTACATTGCTTCTTATTCTCATATTTAAGGACGTAGTACAGATAAACAAAAACGTAAACTACCTGAGTACACTGTCCTCGTCGGCGACCAGCAAGTCCACGGAATGCTTGTCTCCAGTCTTGATGGTCACCCTCGTGTACTCCTTGTTGTCATCTGTGCTTAGCTTCCTCGAGTAGAAGGTCTTTGGGACTTGGCCACCCTGTTTCACCTGAAAACGTTTATTTAACAGTGGTTAAAGTATTTGTGTGTGCTGAATGAATGCAATATTTGTTAATTTGAATTCGTATATTTATAGTGGTAGCAGGGTAGGAGTTAAAACCGTTGTATTTAGAAATAACTAAGTAGTATTGGACTATTAGTTCCCAGTACTGCAAGAAAATTGTGGTCTATAAATTAAATTTTAATATTTTCGAGAAAGAAAAAGCAAATTCATAACTACATAAGTTACACTCACAATGAGTCCACATTTGGGATCGCCGTTTTCATCGACCATGGTGCCGCCATAATGCTGCGGAAGCTGATCCTTGTCTATGGTCTTGAATACTTCCGGTCGCCATTTCTTCTGATCGGACGAATAAATCTTGATCTTTGAGATCGTGTATTCGTGCATGAATTTCTTGATTATTGAAAATGCCAGCGAGAACACCTTTGGAGCTGTAAAATGATAATGTTTAGAGTATAAGCCTGGTGATTATTAAAGGCTGTCAGGAAATGATTAAGCCTTAGGCCACTTTAGAATCAATCTTGTAACTGGATGATGAATAAGTTATAGAAATCAATACTGGATTACGTAACGTAATACCAGCAGTTAAAACCATGTCTACATAATAGATATACTTATACCTGGATCTTTAATTCGACGGAATTCTGACATTTCAAAAGTGATGCTACTTAAAAAGCTCTAAACCGAAAAAGGGAAAAATTTGGATCCATTTCTGGGCAATAAAAAAATAAAATGACAGATAATGTATCGAATTCATATTAATTACTTTATTTTATTCTTTAGCTGGCATCACTTCCTACTAAATTCAGGGATAGTAAACCTTTTTAATCGATTTCAAAAAAAGATTCTCTATTCGGTACATACTCGTATGTACTTATGTAAGATTATTGGAACTGCACAACAAACAAATATACTTGCAAAATTTTATAGATGTATGTATTTTTATAATGTTTGTCCACGCATATATATCTCGAAACGATTGAACCGATTGCCACTATTAATTTTTTTAATGGCTTACATTGAGCAGTCTAAGTTTCATCATAATCGGTTAGTATTAATCCCATCAAAAACAATACTTGTCAAAAAAACCAAGTCTCGTAACTCAGTTGTTCTACCGTAAAAAGTTGTGAGATCCATGTAATACCAAGTCTTATCCACGCACGCATCTCAATCTTAAAAATATTTAATGTTTTATATAAATATATTGACTCGGCCATCGCATTGGAACACGTGTTAATTAAATTATTTAGTGCAATGACCAAGTCAATATATTCTATTCTATTCTCTTTGGGGATGTAAGTACCTGCACTTGGCTCTCTCGAGTGGAACCTTTGTGCATATCCCCAAGGTCTAAACTGCCTTCCTAAGCTTGGACCATTTCCCACCACGCTGGTCCACTGCGAGTTGGTAGGTTCACATATCTAGATATGCTAAATCTAGATATGCAGGTTTCCTCACGATGTTTTCCTTCACCGTAAGAGCGATGGTTTACATTGTACTTAAGTTAAAAGAACTCATTGGTACATGTCAGCGCCGGGATTCGAGCCCGCATCTCTTGCGTGAGAAGCGGGCGCTTACCCGACTGAGCTACCACCGCTCTTATTATTATTTAATAATCGATTAGATATTTTAATAATCAATTATATTTTTTCTTTATTTATTAATTTAAACTTTAATTAAGTATATTATTTTTGTGATGTAAAGGGACGTAATTATTACTCACCGTAGGTAAATCCCCTTTTAATTTGGAGCGCCGCACTTAATAAAATGTATAGAGTAGTTTAGA
The DNA here is from genome assembly GCF_932276165.1 of Plutella xylostella. Taxonomy (NCBI): domain Eukaryota; kingdom Metazoa; phylum Arthropoda; class Insecta; order Lepidoptera; family Plutellidae; genus Plutella; species Plutella xylostella. The sequence goes on from NC_063990.1 coordinate 8,888,597, forward strand.
CTTAGATCATTGGTACTCAACCTTTTTTATATAAGGGCCACAAACACGTTCAAGTCATGGTGTCGCGGGCCGCAAGCAATTTTTTTTTATCTATTATAAAGCGATGTAAACTATCGAATAATAATAAAAAAACACATGCATATACTACTATGTGTAAAAAGTATCGGGATTAGATCAATAAAACAAAAACAAAAAATGTGGGTGTGTGGCAAATTTTGAAGATAATAAAATAAATTTGGATGAATATCCAAATCTATTTTATCACCTTCAAAACTTGTTCCTTCAGAAACGATACACATACGCCAACGAATTATCCAATCAACACAACATTTTTTTAAACGCTGTTTTCAGAGTTGGGTTTTAGTAGTCGCGGCGATTTTTCCTTATTGTCTTCTATCGATTGAAAACAGTGCCTCGAAGTAGTAATTCACGGCTCTAGCTTCTTTTTTAGAGCTAGAGCCGTGAGCTGCAGCCATATCTGGTTAATATGGTGGATGCTCGATGGTATTTTTTGAGTGTTTGCTCAAAAATTCATTGACAATGATGATCCTTGTGCGAAAGGCGCGATATCGTAGTGCAAAATCTTTTTTCGTTTTTTTTTCCACAAATCTCGCTTCTTCGTCGAATTTGCTGTACTAAATTCTACATAACCCGCAAATAATATTATTTTCCTACCGTTTGACTTTATGGCAAGAATTCCGAGTGCACAACACCACGATAGTCCTAGAAAACAGTCAACATTACTCTGACTAACAATCGATAGACGAAAAAAGAAAATTCGCCACGAGTACTAAACACAACTCTGGAAACAGCGTTTAAAAAAAAGTAGTGATGATTGGATAATTTGTTGGCGTATATATCGTTTATATGGCGTGTGTATCGTTTCTGAAGGAGCAAATTTTGAAAGTGATAATATAAATTTGGATGAATACAAACATTTTTTTGTTTTATGGATATAATCCCGATACTTTTTACACAGAATGTATATTCTCTATTATCTCTCATGGCACGCGGGCCACTGAGAAAGTCCCGGCGGGCCACATGCGGCCCGCGGGCCGCAGTTTGAGTATAGCTGCTTAGATGTTCAGGAGGGTCACTCTCTAACGAACGAACGAACGAACAAGAATTGTCACGCAATCGGCACGCTTAATACAACGAGATAGAGCCGAGCTCTTGTTCGTTCGTTCGTATGATTTTGGTAGTGGCCCTCCAGACTAGTATTGAAAAAAGGGCTCAGCCAAAAAAGGTTTGTGATCTCTGACATGTCAAAAGTAGATAACTGTCAGAATTCTGCGGAATTAAAGATCAAGGTACAATTTATCCACAAGTGCAAATTCATATAAATACATATTATCTATTCCCTAGTACCGTATTATAGTAGTGCCTTTGACTCACACTCATAACATAAGTTAACCGCAATAAAAACTAGGTAAAAACTTGTTTTACAGAATAATGATGCCATGAATACCCGAAGGTTGAGCTTAATGACATTCATAACATAATAACACATTAAAAAAGAAGTAGGTATAATACCTAGAACATACAATAAAATAAAATAATTAAACATAAAATAAAATAGGACAAAGGATGCCATGCTCTGTTAATCATTCTTGGATGTTCGAAAATGTTATGATATTTTGTTGTGTCCGTATGTAACAGTAATAGTAATATACAGGGTGTTGCAAAAAGGGTATTCTAAGCCGAAACCAGCATGTGCAGCATGTTATATCTTTTCGGCTTAGTATACCCTTTTTGCAACATCCTGTATTTATTGTTACTTTCATAACTTATTAGGGCCGTAATTCGACATTACATTGGGACTAACATAACACTCTGGCGAAAAGTGGGTGCAGCAATGCACCTCTGCCTACCCCGCAAGGGAGTACATTAATACAAGGCGTGAGTGTGTAATTTTTTTTTTAATTCGACAAGCCACGGCCAGTATAAACGACCTATCAACTAAGCGAGAAGATACAACTAGTGGAGGGAGATAAAGTAAAGATGCTTACCGTTGACAATGTAGCAGATCTTGAGTATCTCCGGGTAGTTGGCCTCGTATATCTGCAGCAGCGTGACCACCATCTCGGCCGCCGGGCGCCACGCGTACTGCCGCATGTTGAAGCCTTCCATGTCGAATAGGACTGTCATCTGGAGATACAGAAAAAAAATAGTAAGGGCTTGTACACAAAACTGCGTTGCGACGTCGCATTGCAAAAATCTGCGACTGTTTAAGTAAAAAAGAGCTAAGTTAAGTAAAAAAAGATTTATATAAAATATCTTATGAGACTGCTGTAGAATTGTAGATTATGCAACATCTCATTCAGTATTCATTCTTACACTTAGCATACTTCTTCTTGTGTGGTAGGGCCCCACGTCTCGGCCTACCTACTTCCACTCGAGGCATACTCTTCAACAATCACACAGTATACATTCTTAATTGTAAAGGTACCCTACCAATAGGTAGTGTGTTAAGTGAAAGAATACGAAATTTATTTATTATTTATTTTAACACTTATCACACTTTCATAATCAACTAAACCTGTTCAGCCACACCGTACCGCGAGCGCTATAATAGTAGGTAGTGTTAACCACCCACCCAGTAATTCGGCATTCATTCATACACATAACAAACCTGTCGACACTTTCCGCCTCAACTTCAAAATATCTCAATCAGAATTCACTCTTACACATTGCACACCCGACTGACCTTCAAAGCGTTAGGTCCGCGTGTCTCGGCTTGCTTGCGTCCGTTAGCGAGATGCTCCTCCAAGGTCCTCAGTACCATGCGGATGACGTCAGTGCGGGACACCGAGTGTAGGAGGCCCCACACGTCCAAACCCACAAACGGGACTACGATCACTGGAAACATATAAGTACGAATATTTTATAGTAGGTATGAGTTCTCAGGTGGAAACCACAAAATGGCAAGCGTAGCGACGACAATCCAGTAGTAAAGTAAGCATCAGTGGATGTGGAGGCTGAGGACAAAGTGTTGTGGCACCTAGAAAAATTACCATGGACTTTTTTTGGAAATTAAATTTAGGTAGGTATCCCCTACTGGGTAGCAGGCTTTATGCATTTGATTGCTGATAAAACATACCGTAGGTAAGTGAGGTATGTGCAATATTTACCTGGTGATCCTTCCCTGTCGTATCCGGAGCTGCCGCTGGGGAAGTACGTCTCTAGAACCTTCGGCGGTTGCCACTGCTGCAGGCCGCTGTCCAGCTCCCACTTCTCCCGCCACGCCATGGACTGAGTGCAAAAATGATGATAATATTGAGGATGTTGCATGGATGTGTTTGTGATACGAAATAATGGTGTAAGGTTTTCAAATACCTGCTTATTAAATTAAGTAGCTATATTAGATAGCAATTTAAAAAAAAATCATAAAAATGTATTAGTTCATTAGTTTTTAATTACTTTTTTATTTTATACTTAAATAAAAACTAATTACGTACTAAATACTTACATTATTTCTGGGAACTTCATTGTGATCTGTCTTGACCATAAAGTTAACATTAGTTTATTTACTTTTATGGTCTTGACTCTTGCTCTTGAATAGGTACTAACCTACGTATACCTTACCTACTAGATCCGTTCTAGCTACGAACTAGAGTTTACCTGTTCGCGATAAGTACTTCATACAACTTAATCAAAATTCTACTCACATCTCTGAGCATTTTTTCTGCTGCATCAGGGTCCCAGCGTCTGGCTGTACGATAGAAAAATACATAATTATTGCGTTATTAATAGAATAACCGGTACTTAATCAACCTAGCAACTTATATCTACTTACCTAACCGCGGTTTTTCACACTAGCATAAATAACAACAAAAAGTTCATAATTTATTTCATAGTTTCTTTTATAATCTCTGAGATGGACAGTCATAACATAAACAAGGAAACAACAACATTTAGTTTCGTTTTTTCCGTGTTTTTTCCTAATTAAATAAAGCACCTTTAGGAAAAACTATTCCCCGAAAAGTAGAAGTACCTAAACGTAAGTACTTTTTGTGAGATTATAACACGTTTCCCAGAATATCACATAAGTGCCTAAATTGCCTTGAACCTAGGTATAAATTAATGATATAAGTAGGTACCTATATCGTTGCCGGGAAAAGGTATCCAATACTCTTCATGTTAGTCATTAGCTAGGTTGTCTGTATCTGTCTGATGTGGAAATCATTACATTGAAATGTGTAATTCACGTTACACAGGACCGGGAAGTTAGTAAGCGTCAGTATAAGTGTGTAAGTATATTTATGTTATGATTACGAAAGTGTAAGTATTACACCTACCGAGTAGAGTGGTGATGGTGAGACAGTATCCCCCGCCGATCCTCGTCCAAAGAACGGCTAGCAATTGACCGAGTGCTCGGCCGAAGATACTGTCCCCGCTGATTACACCTACCGAGTAGAGTGGCCGAGACAATATCCTCTGCCGATCCTCGAGAGTGCTCGACCGAGGATACTGTTTCGCCACTCTACTCGGTAGTTGTAACAAAGGTACCTCGGCCACTCTACTCGGTAGGTGTAACAAAGGTACCTCGGCCACTCTACTCGGTAGGTGTAACAAGGGTATCTCGGCCACTCTACTCGGTAGGTGTAACAAGGGTATCTCGGCCACTCTACTCGGTAGGTGTAACAAGGGTATCTCGGCCACTCTACTCGGTAGGTGTAACAAGGGTATCTCGGCCACTCTACTCGGTAGGTGTAACAAGGGTATCTCGGCCACTCTACTCGGTAGGTGTAACAAGGGTATCTCGGCCACTCTACTCGGTAGGTGTAACAAGGGTATTTCAGCGACTCTACTCGGTAGGGGTAATCAGGGTATATGTTATGAAGTGATGATTACGAAGTGGTCTCACCGCGCAGCCAGCGCAGCAGGAAGTGGTCGTCGTGCTCCGGCTTCATCACGTCGCGGACGCTGCGCCGGAACTAAAACAACATTTTCAAGTTAATAAGTTTATTTCAGAAAGAGCTGCATCATTATGTGCCTGAAATAGGCCAAGACCTGGTTCATCAGGCATCAGCACTCATATAAATTTATACTGTAGGTTTTATCATTATTTAGGTTTCCTCCAAAAAGGGTAATCTGAGACAAATAAACTAATAGGAGACAATAAACTAATTGGGTAACGCGATATAAATGCTAAGCGGTGAGCAGTTGATAGGTACCTAAGTTGAAGTTTCTAGGAAGAGTTTAATTTTATTAGAGTCCACAACAAGTGTAGGTGTACTTTACTTATTCTAAGATAAATCAGGCGAAAACCGATTAACGTAAATCATTATCGAATCAATCAATATTTGGACTAAGTAAGACCTAAAATAACCAGCCAGCCGACTTAACTTTTGACCGGTTTATATTTAACTAGTTGCCGAACTTAGAAGCTCCTTCTTTTTTTGAATGTCGGTTCAAAACTTTACTGAAGCTCCATAGAAGCATAGAAGTTAGAACTACAATACCTAGTAAACTTTTTACGACGTTGCCAAGCAACGGCATTGACTTATTGAACTCTGACATAATTTTGACGTAGATTTACATCACTGCCTACTCAAAACACTTGTTATTTCCCGTAATCGTATATTCTCTATTAGGTATAATAATTAATGAAGTGAACACTAAAACACAACCATGACAGAGGCCGGAGACAACATATCTACGTTCAGCGCGGATGGTGGCCAGGACACCGTGGGGCTGCCCCGGATCGTCATGGTCACTGAGGGCTCCGATACCTCCGTGTCCTCAGCCTCATCCTCCTCTTCCTCAGAGGACTGCAACTGGGCCAACCTCATCAAGTCCACCGAAATACCCCCCGAGTACTGGCACATTCAGAAACTAGTGAAGTACATGAAAGCTGGCAACCAAACAGCTACTATGGTCGCGTTGTCGTGTCTGAAAGACCACGATCTCACTGTTGAAGTTAACCAGCGAGCGATTCAAGAAATCGGAGGTTTAGAGCTTCTCGTAAACTTGTTGGAGACGAGGGACCTCTGCTGTATTCTGGGAGGGTTGGCCGTCCTCAAAGATATCACGCCGAATATAGAAATTCGGAAGAAGGTGACGGATTTGGGCGCCATCCCGCTGCTAGTGGGCCTGCTGTCGGACCCAGCGCGGGACGTGCAGATCCTCGCAGCGGAAACGATTGCCAATTTGGGACGAATTCGCAAAAGCAGGAAGTTCTGTCGTAAGTTTGGCGGTATACCGAAGCTGATTGATCTGCTGGACATAAAGGAAAAGTGAGATAGTTACAACATCCCTCGACTTAATTGGATAATATAATACTTAAACGTTTTCCTAACACCGTTTCCGCTTTCAACAGATACTTGATAACACCGAGGTCTGAATTGAACAAAGACGAGCTAGAGTTCTTGGACATCGCTCGTGCTGGAGCCAAGGCCCTGTGGTCCATGTCGGCGTCTCAGAGGAACCGTGAAGCCATGCGGAAGTATGGCATGATTCCACTCATAGCCCGGGTCCTCAAGACCATTCACCTGGACGTGGCTACTCCAGCTGTTGGCTTATTGCAGATGTGCGCTAGTGAAACGTCGTTCCAACTGGCCATACAAACTGAAAAGATGGTTCAAGATTTGATTACACATTTGGGTAATGAAGACAAAGATCTCAAGGTTAGTTTTCTGACGTCGGTACCTGACTAATAGATACTTAATTGCAATACATACATTTGTTAAAATATCAAGGTCCGTCCATTAGTCAATTATAGTTATTAAATTCAACTCAAAGCCAATTCCTTAGGTATGGGCAATAACTATGATCGTAATATTATTATACACAGGTATAAAGTTTCATATTACGCATGTGCCGACATTCCCAAGTGGAAATTGTGATGCGATGCATTTCGCTTCTTGCGTAATTGTAACGAAACTAACAAATTAACTTGTGATGTTACATAACGACACAGTTCACTATAAATGTACGCAGGGACCATCCATTAAGAGGTCCGTTTCAAAGGTTCAATGAAAACTTGTACTTAAATGAAATGAATAAAAAATATGTCTAACTAATGCTCTTAGAGACTCGTAGGTACTCATCTAATTAGGAAGAATAAAAAATTAAACGTTTACCAAGAGCATGTCTACAACATGTTGAAAGGCTAAACTACTATTTTAAGAACAAGATCTACCTACTAAGTATTTAAAAAATACAAATTTGCATCCTAATAAATTCAATTATAAATACGTAAATGTTCTAAAATTGGATTCATCAATATTAATGTCTTACATAATCAATTCCAGACATATTGCAGCCTGGCTATTTATAAGTGTGCCAGTGACCCTGTCACTAGGGACATGATACGTGACAACGGCGGGTTGGAGCTGCTGGTTGAGGCGGCACAGGACCCTACCAACCGTCAGAACAAGCCGTTGATGGCTTCTGTCACTGGCGCCCTGTGGAAGTCCGCTAGCAGTGAGGTCAGCGTGAAGAAACTCGACTCTCTGAATACCGTAGCGACGCTGGTGAAGCTCCTGGATGATGAGAATGATGGAGTGCTCACCAACGTGGCTGGTGCTCTGGCTGAGTGCGCAAAACATCCCCCTAACAGGGAGAAGATTAGAGCTGCAGGAGGGATTTCGCAATTAAGTTAGTATTCTACCTCTCCATGATTTAGGTAGAGCTATGCGCCTCAGAGGTAATCTAATCACCATCATAATCATCTATCAATAATCATCCAATGCTGGACATAGGCCTCTCCTAAGGAGCGCCATAACACTCGATACTCGGCCTTCCTCATCCAGCCACTACCGGCTACCTGCCTAAGATCGTTCGGTCCAGCGGGCAGGAGGGCGTCCCAAGCTGTGTTTGCCTGTTCGTAGTCTCCACTCGAGAACCCAACCCAACGGTTATCAGTTCTTTGGCAGATATGACCAGCCCATTGCTTGCACATTTTAACAGCTATGTCGATAACCTTAGTCCTAATAAATAATAATAAATAAATATGTGGGGACATCTCACACACGGCCATCCGACCCCAAGCTAGGCAGAACCTGTGTTATGGGTGTCGGACAGCTGATATATCTACACAAATACATAGATAGATGGATACTAAATATAAATATAAGTCCTCTGAGAGATATATCAGAGGTATCCTATTACGTCTGTTGCAGTCTACCACCTGAGCAACACTCACAAGCCTCTGCTGGAGAACGTGCCGCTGGTACTGATGGAGTGCGCGAAGGACCCCCAGTGCATGGCGCAGATCGACGAGCTGGATGGAGTGCGACTCATCTGGTCCTTGCTCAAGAACGACTCTAAGAAAGTCCAGACAAACGCCGCCTTAGCTCTGAGCCCTTGCGTGCAAAACGCACATGATTCGGGCGAAATGGTGAGGTCGTTTGTCGGCGCTCTAGACTTGACGGTGGATCTTTTGGACTCGGATGATCATAACGTGCTGTCGGCGGTATGCGCCGCTATAGCAACCATAGCCAAAGATCAAGAGAACTTGGCTGTAATTTCCGACCATGGTGTAGTGGCTAAATTGTCCAAGCTGGGTGAGTATTAGATAACTTTATGCAGATATTAATGTAATTATAAGCTGTGTCGAGAAATATCAGGTTTCCTTTGAGGTCAATGAATTAAAACTTGCTAGCTAGATAAATTGTAACGTAGAAGGGATTGCAAAACCTTGTCATAGAGGTTATCAACCTATGTTTACGTTAAGATACTACTACTACTACTTTCATGCTGTAAGTCTCATGTGACGATAATCTTATTGAACCGCTACTGTTAATATTATTTAAACCGGTTTCCGGTAGTTACTAAACAGTATCTAATTTGTAGGTACAGAACAATGTAGGTCAACCGTGAGTTCAGGTATAAAATCAAAGTTGAATCACCTTTTAGTTTAATTATAGAATTCAGTCTAAAATTTCCGCGATTATGCATTTACCTAGGCGTAATCATGGTTTTTCTTTCATATATATATTTTTATACATACATTATGCTCACGACCTTAATCCCCGAAGGGTCCAAGCAAGTCAGCCGCTTTTCGCTGTACATTTTGTACTCCCGCGATAGGTCCCGAACCGCAACGCCGTTTCTCTGCCCCCGTATTTTGTAACTTTTTGAGAGTTAGCAACCGGTGATAATTGGTATCAACTTAGAGACTTATTAACCGAAAACACCAAAAATCTTAGTGAAATAAATATGCAAGAAGCCTACTAATATATCCTTACATTCAACATAAACTTTTGTGAAATCAGATAAGTCAGTAAAAAGTTATTAATTAATAATGCTCTAAGTTGTCAGCCATTTTATACCCAACCAACCCCACTCGGAGTTACATAATACGGGGGCTGAACGAGTATCTTTAACTAAAACAATACAATATTACCTACTGCAGTGAGCACCACGGACGACCACCTCCGCGCCAACCTGGGCATCGCCATCGCCTACTGCTGCGACTGGGCCCAGAACCGGCAGGAGTTCGGCAAGCGCGGCGCCGTCACGCCCCTGGTCAACTACATGACGTCACGAGACCCCGACGTGCACCGAGCCACCGCGCTGGCGCTCTACCACCTGTCCTTCTACTCCATCAACTGCGTCACCATGCATGCCGTAAGGGTGAAGCCCCATTGGTGCGTTGCGTCGTTCCAAACGAACGATTAAAAATCTATGGCGACGACGCAACGCGCCAAAAGGGCCCCGCACTAAGTTGGACACAATGGACGCTTTGTCCACTTCTTGCATTAGTCAAAGGTGGTTAAATTCTCGCAAAGGGAACGATATCGGAAGTGCCAATAGCCCCTTGAATCTTTATTTGCTTGGTATTGAATAGTAAACAATCCGCCAACTATGTAGCAAAGGGTATTTAACAGTCCAGCTTAAGTGACATGTTGTTTTATTGCTGTCCGTTGTTATCCTTTATGAGCAAACGACCTCGAATTTTACATAAACATAAGCATCTGTCTTTGGACACGAAGGTACCACCATGGCGGTCATTACTGGCTAACCTATTGCAACAATCACCTTTCCACGTAGTAATCTACATACAAATTATGTATGAGGCGCGTGTAGACAGCATAATAAAGCCTCGCTGTATGCTGCCTGCATCTAAATAATCTAATGGCACCATCATTTCCAGATTTGATGTGCTAAGTTTCTCTAGCCATATAAAACGTGCCTACAACAAAATAGTCACCGGCTTTCCACAACATTTATTGGAGCTTGAAAGATTTATATTACGTTACTGTACTTCATAAGAATGCTATTTTTATTCTCAGGCGGGTGTGGTTCAATTTCTCCTGGAGACGGTCGGCTCCAAGGATCCCGTACTGCAAGAAGCATCAGCTGGCTGTCTTTGTAACATTCGAAAACTGGCGCTAGCGACAGAAAAGATCAAACTGAAGATATAGATTACTTGTGTGAATAAGTACTTATTATAATTATAATCAATGTTTTATGGTGCAACGTAATGGAAAAGCATGTTTCAAAATTTGTGTTTCACTGATTTTAATGAGTGTGAAGTTTCTCCATATCTCGCGAAACGCCTATATTGGAGAGTGGAAGATTATCGGCTGACGATGGTGAGCATAGTTCCATCAAAGCTAACGCTCACCTTACAGATACTTAACTATTTTCCCACCTTTCTAATGATTGTTGGTACCTTGCTACACGTTATTTACTACAAATGTTGTAACTTCCAATCTGGTGGGTGCCTAGTACCAGCAAATGCATTTCACACTGTGCGGTCAGACATTGCATTGCTCAAAGAGACCCATAAATTGCGTAAACAGTTGACGCTCACTCACTACGTCCTATCCCGACCTTGGTAGATTTTGCAACACCACCTGCCGGCACCGCCAGTATCATTGAGGAGTATAATACATACCTACTTAAGTAGCCCCAATTTAACCAAAAGCTTAAAAATTCGGGGTAGGCCTAGATTAGAAGAAGTTCCTACATAATTATTTACAATGCAATATAGGCCCTCTCGGTTTCCTGATTGCAGCTTACAAATTGCAGAGAAAGTAAGTTTTAAAATAGATTGCCATGATTTTTATCGATTAATATTGCTACCTTGACTTCCACATACCTACGCAATACTGTTTACAAGTGGTTTTAAAAGGTACTTTAGTAGGAATTTAGTTCAAAGTTAAATTGCTACAATCTTTTGGAAGTGTCGACAACTGGTAAGTATGCAAGAAATTTTTAATTTGATTAAAATTAACATAAATCTGGAATACATTGAGTGCAAATAAGCACTTCTGTCTAGATAAGTACACAAATAATTATTAAAAAAATATGCATGCAGCATTAGAATGCTTGTCTAATGCTAATATTGCTAAGTATAGCAACACTAAAGAGTCCAGTCAATCCAGTGGCTTTTGTAATTATTTGCATCAAGTTTACATCCTAAAATCGGGTGGTTGGTCTAAAATCTGCCGGGCCTTATGGGAAACTCGCCATCGCGCTGTAATAAAGACTCTACCAAGACTGCGGAGGGGTTGCCGTAACATCCTACTCGCGTGAAGTCGTTGACCAGATGACCGGTCATAGAAACGTGCAATCTAATGATTGCAAGTCTGCAAGTACCTACTTAAGTACCCGCTGCAACATAACATTACAGCACGACTAACCATAGAAGACCTCCAAGCCACGACTAAGCCCAACTTCCTAGTAAGTACGTAGACCTAGGTGCCCATGATTTATGTACAATCGAGGGGGAAAATCAAGCTAACTCAGAGGTCTCTTTACGGTGGTTTAATGTGGGTTTACTTTGTAGATTTACCTACCTACAACATGTCTGTTTTACGTTCTCTTCAATCATAAAACACGCACTTAAGTACATGTTACCTAGTGCTTTAATAATACCATAGAATATAATGAGTGCATATATGTATTATGGTGTATTTACATAGTTAAGTAGATACCTAGTAGGTATGTGGCTAATTTATGTATTTCAAGAAGATTGCAATGCAACTTTCAGACAGTAATTTAAGTAAATATAGGAGGAAGATAGTAGGCAAGTTATCCTAAATTACTCTTAGTACCAGACGAAAATTGTGTAGATTAAAGCTGTACTTAGTACCTACCTACCTACTTAGCTCAATCGTTTCTTTATTCCTACTATGTAGTTAGGTACTTAAGTTAATACCATAAATACACTTACGGGCAATGAAAAAGTTCCATCGAGAAATGCAAAAAATTACTCCTAAGCGGAAGAAGCTAGCGTAACGACGCGCCGTATGCATTAAAAGCACACAAGAATATCACCAACTAAAAACAAAATCATTTGGTTCTAATTTTCTATTAAATGTTTTAAATAATTGAAATGTTGTAAGTAGAACAGTTTCTTTGCTCGGGAGTCGGGAGTGTATAAAACGGTTCTACCTTTTTTGGCCTAAGATTTATTTGCCTAATCTCGTATTGCATAGTAACGTTTGGTCAAAATCTCGTTTCGCCGAAAATCGTATGGCATAAATCTCTTTTAGTAAAAAGTTATTTCGTATAATCTTGTTTAGCCTAATAATGGTATAGCCAAATCTTGAATAGCCTAATAATGCTATGGCATAGGTTATATAAAGTAATCATATTCGTTTGGCTTTAACTTTGATGGTGCGTCTCCCTACATAGCACAAACTGGTGCCTTGTATTTATGGCCGCTATGTAGGAAACGCTCCGCTCCGCTTCGCTGCGCTCCGCTTTGCTTTTGACGATAATGTGCACCTAACACGCTCCTCCTCGCTTTGCTCGTCGTCGCACCTATCTTTAGGTTTCGATCCCATGGGGTTTAATGGCGTTTGTAATAATTATAATGGTAACTTTCGATATTTTGATAATTTAAGGGTCGGCAATAGGCAATCGAGGGTTGGCATTGTCATAGAATTATGTAGTAAATGATGCTCTACAGCCTTGAAAAAAATCACATCGGTAGTCGAAGAGTCTAGCTAGGTGCTGAATCATTCGAATTTAAGTAAAAGCTTATGGATAACTGTAAATTAAATTCAGAATATGACGAAAAACCAGTAAATGACACTCCCGTATTGTAACAACTGTGTCGTAATCATCAAGAATTTTCATATGATTTTTATCATATTATAAAGTTAAAGGCTTGGACTAGGCGCTATAATGCGGCAAGTTACTTGGCGACCCTCCTTGCGGGGTGAAAGAAGTGGCGGGGGCGAGGTAGCACGACATGCTACACACGTAGAAAAGTGTGCCCGGATTAATCTCGCGATAGCTTGTAACTATTTCTGACGTAAGTAAAATTTTATTCTATGACTGTTCCCGTAAATGTCATATTTAGCTTAAAATTATAGTTTGACAGCATTAAAATTTGGATGTTTACCTTCAGAATATCTACCAATTTGAATTTATTTATGTAAAAGTGTTTTATTTTATAAATCAATTTCCATGTCACTGTAAGGAGGTAGGTCGGAGGCGAGTTGAAAGACGAACGGTTGATGCTGAACTAAACGTATATTGTATAAAAGTATGAGAGAGTATACATATGTGTTAGTAAAGGTTACATGTAGGTATTATAATATAGTTGATATAGTCTTACTTACACACTACACCTCCCACGGAAGGGAAAAAAAAAAGAACTTTATATTATGTGTTCTTTTTTTTTATTACACATACATTTATGTTTATATTATATTGTAGTACACATGTTATGAATATTATTAATTAAAATCTTTAGACAAGTAATATCCCTGATTAAAATATAATTATTAACTTTTATATAGTTTAGTCCTATTCTTATGTACTATTGATATTTTACCATCCTTTATTAACTCTACATTGGGCGATAAATCTGTGATTACAGTATATGGTTCCGTCCATGGGCTATCAAATTTGCTACAATTTTCTTTCTTAATTACTACTAAATCATTTGGCTTATAAACTACAGACTTACTATTTTTATCGTATACATTTTTCCTTACAGTTTTACTAAATATAAGGTTATCACGAGCTTCTTTCTGTGAAACCTGAAGCCTATATTTTAGTTCTTTAGGGTAGTCGTCACAAGTATATAATGGATCTATTGTACCATTTGACAAATTACTAGGTAAAATACATTTTTTTCCATAAACAAGCTCAAAAGGTGTAAACTTTGTTTCTGTATGAACAGAAGTGTTGTACGAAAAACACCAGAACGGCAACCAATTACTCCACGACTCGGGGTGATTGTCAGTTTGTATTCTTAAATATGCTCCTAAATTTTTATGTGAGTTCTCCAAAGCGCCAATTGATTGGTGGTGATATGCTGTTGACTGTAGCTTAGTTATGTTTAAAAGTGTACATACCTCAGCCATCGTAGAAGAGAGGAATTCCGTTCCTCTGTCTGTTGCGATTTCTGTTGGTATTCCGTAAGATAATATGAAGCTGTTAACAAAAGCCTGTGCTACCTCAGAAGTACTTTTTGTCAAAAGTGGAACTGCCTGAACAAATTTTGATAATTCGCATTGCATAGTTAAAATGTATCTATACCCTTTATGATCCTGATCTAGCGGTCCTACTACATCTAAAAATATTTTTTCCATTGCGGTGTGCGCGGTAGTTGTGATTGTCATTGGTTCTTTAACGTAAGTGGAATGTTTTTGTCTCTGACACTTATCACAACGACTTACAAAGTTATTTATGTCGCGTTCTAATCCAGGCCAATAATAGTATTTCCTAATTTTATTAAACATCCGCCTTATACCTGCGTGCCCACTGGTTGGTAATAAGTGGAAGTCGTTCAAAATAACCCGCTGGTCGTCTTTATCGTCAATCCTTTGAATTCCTTGCAGAACGAATAATCGTGGACCATTCCACTCACTTGTTTTCTTTATTTCTTTAGCCAATGTTTCTATAAATATACTACTTTCTTTATTCTTTATACAATATATTGCTTGAACAGAACATTTTTTACAAAATTCCTCAAGTTCCTTCACAAATACGGCTCGCGTGAATTGTGAATGCGAACATGGGTTTATATAAATTACTTTCTTTGACGGTACATACATTAATATATTTTGATAACTTCTTTCCGTAATTAAATTGTCTTTTATTAATTTATTTAGTTTCTCTTCATTTATAAAACTCAATTCTACAGACTCCTTCGGTTTATTATTAATTCCTATTACTCTTGGTTGGTCTGTAGAAACAGTATAGTCCGAAGGGACGTAATGAGTAGTATTTTCGTCATTATTTATAGTAAGTTTTCTCGCTTGTGCTCTAGTCATTACATTCATCACGCTTTCATTCATCTCTTTCAGCTCATTTGAAGTCAATCTTATACGGGATAGTGCATCTGCTGGTGCATTGTCCTTGCCTTTTACATATTCTACGGTGAAATTATATTCTTCCAACTGCAAACGAAATTTAGTTAGCCTACTGCTAGGGTCTTTCATACTAAACAAATAAACAAGTGGTTTATGATCCGTAATTACTTTAAAATGTTTGCCTAAAAGATATGGTCTAAAATACTTGATGGACCAAACTATCGCGAGCAATTCCTTTTCTATTGTCGGATAATTTGTTTCAGCTTTATTAAGTCCTCTGCTTGTGTACGCTACTGGCCTACCATTTTTGTTTGACAATACTCCAGCTATGGCATAGCCAGAAGCATCTGTTTGTAATTGAAACTCATTAGCGTCTGAAAAATCAGGGTACTGTAGTACAGGTGGAGACAATAGTGCGTTCCGAAGTTTCTCAAATGAATTTTGGCATTGAGTGTCCCATATAAAAGGTTGATCTTTTCGACATAATTTATTAAGAGGGTAGGCTATTTCTGCGAAATTTGATATGAATTTTCTGTAATAATTACTAAAAGCTACGAATCTTTTTACTTCGTCTAAATTTTTGGGAATGGGATATTCAGCCATAACTTTAATTTTACTTGGGTCTGGTAAAATTCCATCTGCAGTAATAACATGTCCAAGATATAAAATTTCTCTTTTTAGAAAATCGCATTTTTGTGGGTTTAATTTTAGGTTAACTTTTCTCAATCGACTAAATACATCAAATAAATTTTTATTATGGTCATCCAAACTTCGGCCAAAAACTATGAGGTCATCTAAATAGACAAAACATTTGTCAAATGCTAGGCCTGACATTGCAATATTTATCATGCGCGAAAATGCATTAGGGCTGGTTTTTAACCCCATTGGCATTCTTTTCATCTGAAATTGCCCTGAACAAGTATTGGCATTATTTTCTTCATTTATTGAATTTACATTTGGTTTCGTGACTTGACACTGTGGCGTACAAAAAGCTGTATATTTCCTACTTTCTTCGGAGAGTTCCATCTGATAATACCCAGAAAATAAGTCTAGATGTGAGTAGTAAATTGCACCCGAAAGAGAGTCAAAAATTTCCGAGATGTTGGGTAAGGGGAATTTGTCATCTTTTATTCTTTCGTTAACTTTCCTATAATCAATAACTAGTCGCCATTTAATTTTACAATCACTAACATTTTTCTTCGGCACTAGTAATATCGGACTTGACCACTCACTTTGAGATGGTTCAATTATTCCGTCTTTTAACATTTCAGTGATTTGCCTGTTGATTTCAGCCTTATGGGCTTGGGGTAATCTATATGGTTTACTAAATGCCGGTTCTACGTTAGGTTTTAATTGAATTGATTGTTGACAAATATCCGTTGCGGTCAATTTATCCCCCGACAAATGAAATATGTCAGCAAATTTCGCACATATATTTTCTATAGCTCTCTGCTCTTCTTGGTTTAGATGTCCTAGTTTAATTTGCGGCAGTAATTTTTTTACTCTATCTGCATTATTTCCACTGCTACCAAATTGAAATATGTAATAATCACTTAGCTTGTGTATTTCTGGCTCTAATGAATGTAGAGATAGTTCTGTTTCCGTTGTATTTAAAACTTGAATGGGTATTTTTCCATTAGTTGGCCTAACTATTGAACCTGCTATATAAATTCCATCGCATATCTGTTGGGTACACACCATACAATCCTCAGACATACTTGTCTTGATAAAATAAACAGATTCCGATCGCGCTGGGATTAAATAATTATAATCATGAAAGTCATGACTAACTCTTAACACCGGCATAGTGATGTTTATGTTATCCGTTCCAATTAAGGTTAACGTATTGGTGTTGTAATCTAAAATTGATCTGTACTTCTCTAAAAAGTCGCTACCTAATATTCCTGCTGTGATACATGGTATGGTGTCAAATACGAAGAACTTATGTTGAAAACAATGTCCATTTATTTCTAGTTGAATAAAAACATATCCAATAGCCTGTATTGTGCCGCCGATACCATTTATGCAAGACCGTTCCTTAATAAACTCGATGTTATGTTCCAATAAATGTTTACATTTTATAGCCGATAATGACGCACCCGTATCAATTAGCCATGCATAATCTTTTCCATTTAGGGCGAGGTTCGTAAATAGGGTACTGCTACAAGAAAATATTACTTCATTATTCTCGAAAAAACTGAATTGTTTCCGATGATTGCTCACGCTGTTCCTCCGGTGTGTTATGAGAGTCGTCACTCATCATATTGACATGATTCCCATTGTCATAGTTCCATGGCCTGCCAAAATAATTAGAGTTATTACCTGGATAGCGCTGCTGGTAGTAGGCACCTCCCCGGTGCTGCTGGTAGCCCCCGCGGCCGCGCCCTGGGCCGCGCTGCTGGCCCGGGTGTCCGCGCGGCGGGCCCATGTACCCGCGCTGCGGCGGTTGCCCACGGTTGTACCCTCTCTGGTTTGTAAATACGCGTCCTCTGTAATTCCTAGAAGGTGGGTTATTATTACTCATACCCATGATATCTCCAGAAGATGACACTTCTTCATCTTGAGCTGCTTGTATCGCATCCTGAAGTGAGCTGAAATTACGTGCAGCAATTATTGTGCTTAACCGTCGGTTCCTCAAACCGTCGGAAAATCGTTTAATTGCCATCTTTTCGTTCAACGGCCGTAATATGGCATAGTGATCTGAATTTCCGTCAGCTTGAGAAACCGTGAGATCCGCAAAAAGTTCTGTAATTTCCTTTCCGTATTCACTAACAGATAGTTCGTTTTGCCTAATATTCTGGAGTTTACACTGTATTGCCGTTGCTGATTTTTTCGGTAATAATAGACTTTTCATATCCAGTAACAAAGCTGACACACTTGTGTAATTTGACTCCATCTTAAGTTTAGCCGTTTGCGATAGTCGACTTTTAAGCACAAATTGTATCAAATTAGTTTTACATTCTTGTTTTGACAAAATAGTGTTGTAATAATCAATTCCATCAATCAATTGTTTCGTATTATTCTCCTGATCTGTCATTATGGGTAATAAGGTCAAAGCGGTTTTTAAATTAAAAGTCTCCATAATTGCAGTTTCACAACATAAACTCTTAACGTCCTCAAATAAAGACTCAAACTTCGTTGAAATATTTGTAATTAAACACAATTCCTCCTTACTTATCTGACCTAACTTGCACTCCTCGCTAAAATCGTCAATTAAAGTATTATATTCCGATAACAAAATATTGGCTTCCTCTAATTTTTTCGTTAAAATAGAACCATGCCTTCGCTTTGCCCCTATCTTTATTAAATATGTACGAATATCTTTTAGTTTATCATATACTCTGTTCAAGTTACATGCCATTAAATAAGATTTTCCAATACAAGTATTAATTAACTAACTGGTTACATATTATTAAGAATTAATAAGTATGATGAATAATTATGGGGGTGGGTAATACCTTCGTAATTAAATGTATAATAATTAACTTACATACGCAATCTGACAGTCCTTAAAAAATCTTCCTGTTTAATCACTTTCAACTTTCAATCACTATATTGCCCATATTATTATGTTCACAATTATTATTTATTTTCGTAACACTGAACTTTAACACTCAAACCGCTTCTGCTTGGCCCAACCTCCTCGTCTGGAGCGCGTGAGCACGCGCGCGGCGCTCGATCTTCCCGTTGATGCAGTCGTTCACGTACTTTGCCAGAAAAAATGCTCCCAGAACTGCTAGCACGAACATCAGCCAGTACAAGTAATCGTTGGTCTTCGCAACGTGACCCATCAAATTTTCATTGTGCTGGATTATCTTGTTTGAATATCCTATTTGAGTGAGGATATCTTGACGATTTAGGTCCTCTACGGGAGGCCTCATTGTAGTTGCAGTGTTCCCCATTTATATAATTTACACAACACAATGTACGATAGTATACCACGAAGACACTATATTTTTAATGCTTCAACAATTTTTACTAGCCGACCGCATTAGGCCCGTCTCGAATGGCGAGGGTCGCCATGTAAGGAGGTAGGTCGGAGGCGAGTTGAAAGACGAACGGTTGATGCTGAACTAAACGTATATTGTATAAAAGTATGAGAGAGTATACATATGTGTTAGTAAAGGTTACATGTAGGTATTATAATATAGTTGATATAGTCTTACTTACACACTACATCACTTTCATATTCACTCTCTGTTTGAACTTGTTCATCGTCGTCGTCATCCTCATCTTCATCATCGTTTTCATTAACTTCAATTATAAATCTAAGACAAAAACCAATTTATGTTTAATTTACAATAAATTATAAATAAACAATAACATACCTGTCCAATACATCGTCAAATACTCTATCAGATTTATAATATTCGTCTTAATTTTTTATGACATGGTCGTCACAATTTCTCCACTTTTTAGGCGAATAATTAGAGAAAAGCAACTCTAAGTCTTTTATCTCTTTATCTAAGTTAGAGTCAATCGACGTTCTTGCGAGCTCGCCTTTCACGTACCCCCACACAAGTTCAATAGGATTTAATTCCGGGTGGTATGGGGGTAGGCGAAGCACGATATGACCATTTTCTTTCAAAATTTCATCAATTTTGTAATTTTTCTCTGTGTTTTGCTCATTAATTTTCATTAAATCACATAAATTTTGGTTGCTTTCCTAGTTACAAGAACTGACAACTGACGCACTGTCATATGGACTCTTCGTCTTTGTTGTTTACTTTTTCGTATCTGACTGCGCAGTACAAACCTTTAGCCGCGTAGCATGACTGATCCGGTACGCTGTTCTACAAGAAGCCCCTATATTGAGACATTATACGATTTGTTGTTTTTGACGTTATTTTGTTGACGAATTATAGATACCTCAAATTCAAATTCAAATGGTTTAATCGACGTAAAATTTTACAATTATTTGTCGATAGTCATCTACCACCATTTCACAAAGGCCCCGTCATTGAGAAGGAAAGAAATGGCGAAAGAAACCTAATAATAATATAATGATAATATTAAAAAGGCCTCAACACTCATCCTAAGACTAATGGTCTCAGGATCAATGATCTCATGTGGGTCGCACTCAAATTATGACAGACTATATAAGACATGTGGCCGCCTCGGCTGCGCGGCCGAGACTGCCGTAACAATGACATGCAGTGCACGCGTTGCCCTTCCCCGCTACCCTCCCGCTACCCGCTGTCGTCTTGGGTACCTCGTCCCCTCCGCGTCTTTCACCCCGCAAGGAGGGTCGCCAAGCAACTTGCCAATCTATAAATACCTTGTTTTTTAATAAACACACACTTATTTTGTGTAAATTAATCCCAAACTTGAGCAATTTTTTTCCCTCAAATCTTCATACAAATATCTATGGCGGTTTTCTGTGTTATAAAATCATAAACACAAGTGACGTTTGACTCAGTTGGCCGCTGGCCTCCAAATAAGGGTCACGTCGGTTTAGGCAGCACTGACAGCTCGCGATCTTATCGTGTACAGATACAAAATCACTGCACATTGGTTGTCATTGCACTTTTTCAACTTTTATGACACCAACATAATTTGATTTGAAATTGAGGAAGCATAATTCTTCCAGTATATTCAATACATTAAATTAAATTAGATAGTGTGCAATATTCTCGTGACATTACAGTCTCGTAAAGGTCTGATGAGGAGCAGGAATATAGCGAATGGATCTAAGTGATGACAATACGCACGAACATTAGGTTAGGGATCAAAAATACAGTCTCTTGGTGCTGGTTGAGGTATGGTCTCGTGAGGATCTGATGAGGGCAGTAACACGGTGGTGGCTCAATTTTATTTCAAAGATGTTAATAGCTAAAAGCATCGAGTTTGGGCTATTAAGTATGTTTTTCAGAGAGAGAGAAAGAGATTTTATTTTTCCTCTGGATGTGTTAGGTTTACTGGGTTTACTAAGTTCATTCTGTTAATGGCATCAAGTTGTTATGTGTTCATAAGTAATAATTATTTATTAACAAAATGCTGTTGGTTCTCCACGAAAATGTAAAAATAAAAATAAAATAAATAAAAATAAATTCGTAACGTAAAATTGTCAATGACGGAATTTCTTCTATAGACAGTAGCCACAAAAAAAAACAAACGATAGATGGCGTGATTTGAAGATAAAGATACATTTATTCGACACATAGACAGCAACAACAAAAAAAATACAGATTTAAAGAAAACAAACACATACTTATACAAAACATCAAAGAAAAAAAAGGATACACATCAAAATAACTGGAAAAAATATAAGCCCCAATTTACTTGTGTGGGACAGGGAGTACCATAATATTTTTTTTGGGTTACTCCCCATCTATGCGAAATATCAGCTTGATATCTTTACCCGTTTCTGAGAAAAAGGGCGGTGACAGACGGACAACAAAGAGATCCTATAACGGTTGCTTTTTTTCTTTTGACGTTCGAAACCCTAAAATTAAGTAAAAATATTATGCTGCTACCAAAAAATGTACTTACAGGTATTGAAAAAGCGGTATATAGTACTAAACAAATTATAAACAAACAAAAAACCCGACTGCACGCTAAAAATATGAAAACAAGTCCCAATGTTAATGGAAAGTATCGTAGGCGGGGACCAGCAGAGGGTTCACCATTTAGCTGAATGTTACTTAGAAAACGGCCTTGAGTGGCGGTCAAATTGGTCCCCGCCTGCGATACTTTCCATTAACATTGGGACTTGTTTTCATGTTTTTAGCGTACAGTCGGGTTTTTCGTTTGTTTATAATTGTATTTTTTTATTTGTAACTTTTTAGTTGTTTTTATTTTATGAAATTTTACGTCAGTTGTTAATGATCATTTTTTATTTCAATAATTTTGGTGTTGTTATTTAAATACCTTCAATATGCATATTTTTATAATGTGAAAATCAAGCCCTTTCATTTGATACCTTACACGGCAAAGTTGAATTATTATTTTTTCGATCATCACGTTATGTCCTCTAGAGGGCGCTATGTTCATTTTAATGGAACGTCACATAGCTTATAACCATCGCGCCATCAATACGCTTCTAACAATACCTCATACATCAAAATCTATCAAGCCGTTTAGGCTACAGGAGGGAACAAAGAAACAGACAAACATACATACATACAATAAAAAAACATTACCCTCCTCTTTCGGCAGTCCGGTAAAAAGGAGTAAGACAGGGGGTCATTCTGAACTTTTGCTCTGCGAGTTTTGGAAATTAACTTTGTTGGACATGTGACTTTTTACCATGGAAAACGAATATTTTTTTTCGCGAATTTGCAAATCTCGTAGAACAAAAGTTGTTCAGAATGACCCCTTGAGTCATCCCCTTTTGGCTTAGTATAGCCCTTTTGCGACACTATGTATTTACTTTGCTTTGTCGTCGGGGTTCAGTTGGCTGGAGAATGCCCGAAACTTATTATCTACACTTTAATACTTGTAGTTACCTTTCTACAAGTAAATACCACATTTGTTTGAGAAAGCTAATCGGGTTCCGAGTATAGAGTAAAGTGGCACCCCTATTAATTTCTACTCTTTCCTGGTGCCTACCAGTGTAAGTAAGAATTATACTTACTTACCCTAAAATCACCCAAAATGTACGTGAACATAATTGTCAATAAAGTTGGCGAGTAAAAGTTTATCGACCCACTGTGCAAACTTACATGTGTGCGTGTCACTGCGTGTGCTGTGTGAAGAGCATTGAAAACCCAAAATTGGCGCGGCACGTCACCCTGTACGGGCCCTTAATATCGTGATTTTCGGGATGTAGGAGAAAAATACCACAATTTGTACATTTAAAACATACTTAATATAGTATTTGTAAAGATAATATTAGGAGAAACAAGATTATACCAATACGAACAATTAGAGCAAACGAGACTTAGGTGTTTCAAGTTTGTGCCAAAAGAGTTTTAGACGAAACGAGTCTTATGCCACATAAGTCTTGACGAAGTAATGATTCTACCAAAAAAGTTTAGACCTTACGAGGTATGCGAAACGAGTTTAGGGCAATAAAGATTAGGCCAGATGAGGGGAACCGGTATAAAACATGTAACTACTTATACAGGACACCACACACCACACAAAATAAATACCTCTAAGCTAAGAATGAACGGTTTTTCCAATAATCTCCACGTTTCCGGGAGGCCGGGGAGTATTGTAGATTTTTAGCAAGACCAACATTTTATCATAGACATCAAAATTCCGAGAACAACAAATCAGACCGGAAATTAAAGCCGAGACTTTCGTCACAATAGCAAGCGTCTAACCGCTGTGCCGTCCGGTCGTCGCATTGTTACCATTGTAAGACAAAATGCGAAAGTTGCAAATTGCTTTGCTTACCTCACATTGTATCGTTAGGTAATGGAGAAATCAAATTGAATTTAGGAATTTAACTGCCAATGTTATCGTTAGCGAGTGGAGTGGTAAATTGTAATACTTTTGCGTTGATCATCGGTTATGTGCCTATGTACTTACATACTATTCAGGTCAATCAATAGTAAGAAAGTTTATTTATTTCTTAGCCATAGGCAAGTTACTAAGTTAGTTAGGTAAAATAACCCACCATTACTCATATCGCATTTCACGTTGCATTTGAGGAAGTGACTGGTGATTATTATCTAAGGGTGATCATGATCAGGAAGACAGACGTAGGGTTCAGACAATCGTAACTAACCTACCCTACTAGTTAGTACTGTGTAAAAGAATACACAATATACTTATATGTACTATCTATCACATATCTACAAAAAAAAAACTAATTGAAACTACAAAAATAATAATTAAAAAAATTAAAAAACCGACTTCAAAAAACCACTAAAATGTAAGAAATAATTTAAGGTTTACACAAATTCTACTCGTATGAGACAGTACAAATATACCTAAGCAGGAACTGTTCTTTTTTGATGTTGGTGCGGTGACAAAGTAATCTGAAGAAATATGGCACCAACTTCAAAAAAGAACAGTTCCTGCTAAGGTATATTTGTACTGTCTCATACGAGTAGAATTTGTGTAAACCTTAAATTATTTCTTACATTTTAGTGGTTTTTTGAAGTCGGTTTTTTAATTTTTTTAATTATTATTTTATTTAATAGTTTTTAGTTTATTTGTAATAATTTTCAATCAAAAGTAAGGTGCAAATGATACCAAAAAGTCCTACTAATCAATACGATTCATTCAAGCCTAAACACGAAGTAGTTGCTATATACCGTTGAGGAGTTTCCCTGACTGCCTTCCGTTTCCATCATCAGATCAGCTCAAGGTCACCATCATATTTTTTTGTTATAAGAACTATATTTACGTTCTTAATTTCATTAGAATCGGTTAATATGTGCCCAAAATGGAAATTCATACCCTGTTTTTACCCCTTTACCCACCCTTGGGGGTGAGATAAAATTCTGAAAAAAAAATGGGACCACCTGGGAGCTCAACCCAATACAACAAAAAAAGAATTTTCAAAATTGGTTCATAAACGGCGGAGTAATCGGTGAACATACATAAAAAAAAATATATAAAAAAAAAAGATCCCGACGAATTGAGAACCTCCTCCTTTTTTTGAAGTCGGTTAAAAATGAGTTGGGTAAAGTAGATATATTATACGTACATTAATTAGCTATTAAGGCGCGGGCCAAACGAAATTAATTAAGTACCAAACTAATAATGAAGTGATGAAACTAATTATTAGCATTTTAATAGTCATCACTTCAAAAGATATTAAGGTATAATACTACTATATTATATTTGGTGTGTCTGTGTACTGAGCCACAACTAGGTAAAATACCTACTAACTTATACAAAAATAATTAAGCTGAAATCTACATCAGGTAGGTACGACTACACCGATTAATTTACTAATCCTTAGATAAGTGTTTGTATGTATTATGCCCAATCCAATCAGTTAAGATAGGTCAATATAATAAATCATCAATTAAAGTTAGACAAGATAACTGCGAAATGTGTTAATTAGTGAAATTAATCATAAACTGCAGTTATCTAACGCATGTTGTTAATTAAAACAACTTGCTTGTGCCAGTAAAATATTAATAGGAGCAGGCAAAAGGAAAGTTGGTTTCGAATTTCAAAGTGTATTTTAATTGCGTGCATAAGCATTACCTGCATTTAATTTAATAATCATAAGATACACCATTATAGGTAGCCTAATTGAAAGTAACATAAGTAGGTAGGTATACGCTACAGTTATTTAAACCTGCCTAGACTGTCTAGACCAGAGGCTTTTACTGGTGGCAGGAAATTAGGAAGGTATAAGTGCAGTAAATGTTAGTTATATGCACAACATACTTAGAATGTTCATATAATACAGTATGCAGTTTCAGGGACTTTCATTGTTTAAAGGACCAGTGCATCCAAACAAAGCAAATGCCTCCTACAGACTTACCCCCTTATTCATAGAAAAGTTACAATACTTTTTAACTAATAAACTGTTTTGTCCCTCTCTGTCAAAGAACAAATTGTTCTTTGTCGGAGAGGGACAAAACAGTTTATTAGTTAAAACGTTTTGTAACTTCTCTATGAATAAGGGGGTTACAATATAATGTAGTTTCCGCAGTTCCGTAGGTGGACGCACAATCGTATAAAACAGTTAATATTTGATTAAATACCTTCATTAAAGCGAATCGCTGATCATCGTCTATGCCGACCACCATATTCGACGAAATTGGCGCCATTGTTACCACTTGTTTCTACCGAAAACTAAAAAGATTGTTTAAGATGCGCACAGACAGACGTGCGACCCGATCGCCGGTCAACACGCGACTGAGTAACATACAACGATTTCTTGTTGTGAATGCAAGCGAACCGTATTTGTTGTGTTTACTATAAGTACTTACTTCCTTCGTACATATTTAACTTGTAGGTAGTATTTACTATAAAATGTGCAGGCCGACAATCTCTTTATGCAGCAGCTTTATAAAGGGTTTACCATGTTACAGTAGAAGTATCTCAAATATGAGCTATTCGCTTAGTTTACAACTTGGACCTTAGACCTATTATTATAGTCTTATCTATGTCCCAATGCAAACTCATACGGCCCTGAGGCCAGTACCCCTACTCTTGAAAGACAATGTATAGGTACAGGCGTCACTACAATCCGGAAGATATGGTACCTCCTGCTACCGTCGATCGCTATTACCCTGATTACACTTACCAAGTAGTGTGGCGAGACAGTATGTCTTTGGCCGGGCACTCGTTGTATTGATAGCAGTAGTGTCCGGTCGAGGATACTGTCTCGGCACTCTACTGGATACCTCGGCAGATGTATGCTTCAAGGCATTTAACTAATATACGCTAGTTATATTCGTTCAATGCACAGAGAGTATCTAGACACAAATTAATTTGAAGGACATTGGATGATGCTTAGCTTATCCATTTCTATGTGCCTATGACTCATAAGCGTGCTTGCTTATCCACTCACTTCTCGTGATATATAATAGAATTCAAAATGTCCAGGCCTTTGCTGGACTGGAAATGGACCTTCTCCTAGATACATATAAGATAAACATATAATCAAATTACAAAAGGAAAAAAATACATAAAAGTCAACAATCATGTTATGGTTAATAATATTTAGGGTCACTTACCTTTACCTTTATTGGGGTGTGATGATTGAGTCTGATGGGTTGGGTGATGGTGGTCATTCCCTGGTGTTATTGTTCTGTGGTGAATAAGGATATTCATAAGATAATAGAATATTAACACAAAGACAAGTTTATTAAACATAGCTTTATTTTGGATCAATAACTTTAAATATTAATTACATACTAATATCACTTTAAATTAACATAATACATATAAATATAAACATATACTTATTATGATATATGTATATAGAGACCTTACGTATAAAATATACTTACATTTAGATAATAATATGCAAACAAAACATCAGGTATTACAAAAATAATGAAATTAAAGCTATTACTAAGTAGGTAGGTACATACATATAAAACGTAAAGTAATAAGATCACAATAAATTACTACACAATTGTATTTACCTAAAATCACTTGATCTTAAATTTTCTGCTTATTGAACTAGACAAGGCTTAAGGGACAGGTTTCTGCCGATTAGTTCTATTGTTCATACAAAATTTCACTTCAAGACTGTGAAAACGACTCCTCCCCTGTCGGGCTCCTCATCGTGCACCTCCTTGTCGCTGCCCTCGTGGTCTGTCTCCGCCTCACTCTCCACCTCGCGGTAGCTGCCAAACTGTCTCCCTCCCTCAGATAGTTCAGCCATCCTGATACCTGTTCTCGCCAACAGCTTCTCAGCAGCATGTTGGGCCTCAACCTCTTGCAAGTGTTTGTTGTACTCTTGCTGTAGCTTTAGTGACTCCTCCAAATTTAAAATTTTAGCAGCACCATGAATGCTGAGTGGTGGGGTTGCCGCAGTCACTTCCCAGTGCTTTCCCTTTTTTCTAACCATTTCTTTCTCGGGATGATGGACATCTGACTTTGTTGTATGATACGGTTTGAAGTGACCAGTTGCCTTAGGAGAAGAGTGGTTCTCAGTCTTATCCACTATGTACTTCACATGAGGAATTTCACCAATTCTTTCTAAGTCTAATGGTGATATTAGGGGTCTTTCTGGTGGTAAAACTCTCACCAGCTTTTGTTGCACTGTGTTCTGACTGAGAATGTGGAGAACATCTTCTGGCTCACTATCATCATCTGAATCTAAAACTACTTTTGGTTTGGACACTTTCCCTTCCCATTCAACATTCTGAACACTGTGCTCATCAACACTGTTGAGTTTTAATCTATTTAACAATTGGCATGTTTGCTCTTCTTCTTGTTTGGCCTTAAGTTCTTTTTCGATTTTCTCGTGAAAGCATTTGATTTTCTCACCTTTGTCAGCTAGTTTCGAAATGAATGCATTGTTTCTAATGAGTTTCATTTGTCTATCACGAAGCTCAATGAGCTCGGGGATGGTTTTAGAAGATAAATCTGCGATTTTTCCATCAACTTCTGTTTTTGGCGGTGGTGGAAGAATGCCTGGAATTTTTCGGTTTATTGTCTTCATATTTTTAAATTAACGTTTTCCACAATATTCAAAAAATTAATGAAGAATTGTGAGTTATCCGTAAACAGAATTAACAGTAGCTCTTTCAATGTTTTGTGTGTTGTATTTATTTTTGCGTTTTATAGGTTAGCTTAGCTTTATTTGGTTCAGTGACAGCTGTCACAGCTGTGACATTGAGAACTGTCGGAGTGAGTTTCATTCAACTGAAGTAAGCATCATCATGATTTCATTCAAAAGTACACTGTCCTATCCATGGCCATCCATACAAAGGTCAGTGGAGCGATTGATGAGCCATCCATGCATTGCGTTTGTAAGTATACAAGACTCACACGCAACGCAAAGCTCGTTGGAAAATGCAAAATTGTCTGCCTGGGATGTCAAGGGTTGAGCTCGTGGGCAAAGCCGTTTTTATTCTGAGATAATAAGCAATCATTAACTGCCAGTTTCTATATCTCTATCTATCCATAACTGGTAGTTACTTTCATACGATTGTGACATATCAAAAGTAACAATCTGTCAAAATTGTATGAAAGTAACTAGATAGAGTTATAGAAACTGGCAGTTAAAGAATAGGGAGTCCTTCACAGATTATTCTGTAGATGTTGACACATGTCTGTTTCATTATTCGTTCATTCATTCATTCAATTTAATTCTATATTTATTGACGAAAATAGGTATCACGAAAATCAATATTTTGTTCCGCGATTAATATAATAAACGTTTTAGCATTAGATTCTCGAGGTTATAAACATTTAGACAGCATGGCAGATGCAACGGTAATTAAATTTATTGGATAATTTACTTTTCTTTCATAGGTTTTCAACCTATCATATTTAGGTCATAATACATTTCTAACAAAACATGATACAAATTATTAATTATCACTACCTATCAATCTTCTAGGTGATCTATACTTTGGCCATCCACAAATGTATTTAATTGAATACATAAATATCATAACTTTATGTTTTAGTTGCCCCTTCACTTGGAGCCAATGCCATCTCAAGAAGCCCCGCAGAAACGACTATGGATAGGCAATCTGGACACGCGAGTTAATGAGTATGTATATTTTTCTATTACAATTGTTTTATTAATAATTGTTTTATTTTCGAGTATACCTAGCAATTCAATTATTTATGTTTAAACTGCATTACTTTATGTTATCAGTATCAATAATTGAGGCATGTGTTTGTGTATTGTATACTCATGCCAGCATTTAAGCTTTTGATGTCCTAAGAATGATAATGATATGATGCTGATAATATCGGAATTACTGTGAAATATACATATTTGTTTTATTTGAGTAAATAATAAATAATCTGTAATTTCAATATGCATGTCAGAATAAAAATTAAAATAACTGATCAACTTTATTAAACCTTACCATTTCTCTTTATCGGTATCAACTACTGAAAATGGTGCGTGTATACGGAAACATCGAGAAGTTTGACATGCTGTTCCACCGCAGCGGGCCCAACATTGGGCAGTCCCGGGGATTCGCCTTTGTCACCTACAAGATGCAGCAAGACGCCATCGAAGCCATGAAGTCTTTGAATGGACAAATTCTAGGCTCAAAGAAGATATGTGTGAAGTTTGCAAAACACACAGTAAGTAATGTGTCTTAACTTATTCTTATTACTACAGTTTGATCTTAGCATCCTATGAGACTAGAAAGTATAACAATCATCAAATACAAAACATAAACCTACAGATTTGACTCTTATCAATATTAAAGTCTCCATTAATAATCATCAACACATGAGAGTAGAATTATCATCACCTACTGCAAAGAATAATTTACTAAATTGTTTCTAATTATATTATTTTGTCTTACAGGATGACCATGACAGACCAAAACCTGAACTTGGTATCGCAGCTTTAGCCGGAACAAATGCTATGCCTGAAACGAAGATCAGTAGAAAAACTGCCATCCAATCAATAGAGGCTAAGCTTAAAATGATGGAGAATATGAAAGCAGGTGATGACTTTGTGTTAAATAAACTTGCAGCAGACGAGGCACCTGTTATAGCACAGTATCAATATAAAAGCAACTTACCTCAGCACAAGTCTTCCACATCCTTCAGGAGACGGCACCCTTACCACAGGAAAAAGTAATTCAGGAAATTTACAGAGATTATTTAAAAAGCAGTGGTGAGGGGTTCATAGCTTTGAAGGGGAAGCCAGTGTGAAAAAAATATACCTATCATGAAATATCGTAAGGTACATATTAAATCAGTCAATCCAAAAGGGAAGCCATTGTGTTGTATGATCCCTTTGCCGCTGTTATGGAGCAGTATTATGTAAGAAATAAAAGATATCATTAATTCTATTTTTTGTGATCTGATAAAATATTTTTTATGAGTTAATAATGAAATTAAGTGTGCTCCCTTACTTAATTATGTAATTCTAAGTATCTCATTTGTTTTGTAAGTTTAAAATACTGGTTTCCATTAACAGGAAAGTACCATCAGTATGTGTTCGATAGTACTCATAATTTAATTTATAAAATGTTGTAGTTTAAATGAAATGATTGATTACTTAATAAAAAAAGCATCACCATTAAATTTCTGAATGTATGGGTATTGCAAAAGAAGTGTATAGATATTTTACAAAGTGTTTATGAGATAGGATACCGTGGCCGAAATTGGGCTAGTATGACACGCAATACACTACTTGGCTTGTAGAAAAAGCAATATCATGTACCTTAGGTTGCGATTACAAGAGCTACGCTTTACATTGGCACCATATCTTTACCATGGGGCTTCGTCTGTGTAATGTGTATGCCATGAATTGAATTACTAAATAGTAGAATAGTTTTACTAAATTATCTGAGCTTCTGGATCCGGAATTAGGTAATATTAATAATTTAATATTTTTTGTGATTTAGTTCCTATAATAGCAACTTCTCTAATCATGTTTAGTATGGAACAGTGTTAATTATTTATCCTTTTCCAACGAATCAATGATATTACATAATTATTAGACAATTTTTACAAAAAAAATAAATGTTCAATTCAAACTAGGTTTATTATATTCGTGAGTAGGTACTTAGTTTAATCGAAAATTATACAGGTGTGTTGTGTCGCTTGAGTGTATTGATATTGTGTTAGGTAAGTTAATTGTAATAAATTAAAACTACAATGTTGACCTATTCTGCGTTTTATTATATGTATTCTATACCACATAATATGTACTTATTATTGAGTCATTATAACTCAATGCTTGATATTAACTTTATTACGACTCGTATTGTCTCTGTAGCTTTGAGCCCCAAAAACATAAAGATAAAATATGTGGGAATATACTGAGAACTGTAGTGGCCTATAGATAGTATAGATCTCAGAAAATGAATACTCTACAGGTTTTATATCAGGAAGTGTAGTAAATTAAACAAAGAAATTGCAAATAAATATATGTTAATTCTAAGCCATTATAAAATATTAGTTACACTGGGTTGTTAAAAATATCACTGGTTTATATTTCAGACCTAAACAAGTTTAACATCTTGGCAACACTTAAAACTAATAATTCAAATAAGCTATAGCATAACTGGATAAACTGTCTGCTAGTTACACCAGACTAAAGGACACTTTACATAATATTTATGTAAAAATTAACTAATAGTTATCTATCATCTACTTTGATATTATAGTTTTGAACTTCACTTACATAGTTAAGTATTTATTTCCTATTCATGTAACAAAAATAATCAATACAAATAAAATGAACTTAACAATGTACTTTACCACCGAGTATAGATTCGGTACACAAAAGTTGACATTTAATTTTCTAAATTGCTTGTTTTCAGCCAAAGGCTAACGAGCGTGGCGTTACCGATAAATGTTATCACACATCTCACGTTCTCTTTACAACCTTGTGCATCATTTCAGTTATGGTTTCGTAAACCATTACGGCAAATGTTTGACCAAACCCGTAGCCCGTTCACATAGACTTGAAACCTGGAGATATGCAGTTGGACAGAGAGCTGGCGAGCTTGGCGCCGGGGCTGGCCATCAGGTAGTCGTCATCTTCGGACTCCAGCTTCCTCATCCGACTGGAGTATTGCGTCTCGTCATCGCCGTCCTTGAGCCAGTCTTTGTACTCTATGCAGAGGGGCCAGATTATTTTACCGGATCTGAAAAAAGTAAGGAGACAAGTTGTTTACCTTTTGTGCCAAGTAAGAATGAATGCCGTATTCTTATATATTTTTTCCTCCTCCATTTCCATCCACTTTTGGCTGTCTTTGGTAATACGGGTCCATAGTGAGCCGGCGACCTGCACTATGTGGTCTCTCTATCATCTCCGCGGCCATTTTTACAATAATAGTCTACCTAAATAAATATAAACTAGGAATCCGACAGTAATATCGTTAACAGATTTAGATTAAACGTGGACTAAAAGTCTAAAACACTCTTGATGAAAAGCGACTTGCACCAAAATCTTAACTGAAGATATAGTGTTAAAACTCGATATATGCCATAAATGTATAAGGATTGATTGATGTTTCTTAAATCGATATTATTAAGATTTTTATGCAAGTCGCCGTTAGATACGTAACAACACTAACCGTGGCAGCGTATACGGGTCATACGGGAACCAGTTGTCGAACTGCTCCCCTGCGTCAGCTTGCAGCGTCTGTCTCGCGTTCTTCTCGATGATGGCCTGGCAGTAGACCACCTGGTGAGACCGGGTTACGGAGGAGAAGGCCCGTGTCACTTGGGACGGGCACGAGCGCAGCGGGTTGAGGCTGCAGGTCACCAGGCGAGGCAGGTTGAGGGACTCCACGAAGTTTATGCCTGGAGATTGGAGGGTCTTGTAAGTGGTTTGGGTAGACATTGTAGATTAGATTGACGATGTTGGTGACAAACACTAGAGCTAGGGTTTGTTGCTGTGGTAAAAGGATTAGCCAGTCAGTATAGCGCCAGTTGCGGATTGCCCAGGGAGTGCCGGACGTATATCATAAAGAACAGTTGATACGTCACTACTTGTTTACACACAATGAATAATTATAATTGTCTACTTAATGAAATTCATCACATTCATACTCACTTTCTTTACTCATAAACAGCTGCTGATGTTTGAACGCGACCAGATAGAAGATCGCGTGGCACACCGCATAGAACGCCCCGTGAACCTTCGTATTATCCGATTTCGCTGTGCCTTCCTGCGTCGCAGTTATATACGAATGGCACCATTCTGCCATGCTTCTGAGGAAGTGTATGAGTCTAGTGTTGGGCATGCGGACGCATCTGGCCAGGAGGCCGGCGAGGTGGCTGGCGGCGGTGCGGCGAGTGGCCAGAGCGGCGGGGCCCAGCCCGTGCATGCCGCCGGCCATCACTGCCCACAGGTTGTTGAGCACTCGGTCCGCGCATTGTTGGCTTATTGATATCGTGTAGAGCAGCAGGAATTGGACGTGTCTGAAAATAGTTTAGATGGTTATGATTATGCATATTCTCCTGTCATAGAATCTAGATGTGTAGGACAGGTATAAAACATTGGTTCATTCCAGGATTTGAATGAGAAGACGAGTTTTTTTCCATTACGCCACCTGGCTTTACATGGTGTGTGAAAATATTTTGGTCTCCAGCATTTCATTGGTCAATTTCATTACTCCACACTTGCTTAGAAAGCTTTTTCACATACCTGATTCCATATGTAGGCAGGATGACCCTCTCAAACACATTGCACATGGTCCTCCAGGCCGGGTCCTTCTCGTCCTGCAGCCACCGCAGCACCTCCAGCATACAGTAGTCGAGGGTGTCACTGAGGGCAACATCCTCCTCATCTACGTCCATGGAGAATACTGTGTCACTTTGAGACTTGTTCTTTGCTCTCTCCGCTAAGTTCACATCCATCGTTACCATTCTGTTGAGTTGTAAGATGATTTGGTTAATTTATTTTAAGGTATTTGTATGTATGAGGCTTGTGTTCACATAATTATTTGTCTGTGGTTTACTGTTAACATAGGACAAGTCAAGATATCTTCTGAACAATATAATTTTATTATATTTAGAGCTTTTTTGCCTTTTTCCTGAGCTAGATGAACACAAGCTAAACAAAAACTTTAATATCTCCAATCTTCAAGTCAACAGTAAATAGAAGAAACTTACCTATTTATAATAGCCATAATAATTTGTTCTAATAAAGATGGAATATATTTTGTAATCCATATTAAATTATGAATGTAGGTCCTATTTGCACAAATTCCCGCTTTGTAGTAAGGGAATTGCTTTATAATTGTTTGCATTAAGATATCACTAGTCCTGAAACATAAATTTATACATCTAAGTTATAATATATGTAAATGATACAATATTGAGACATTCAAAATATTTCTTGAACAAGGTGTTTCAAAATATAGCATGATGACATGATATGTTTGGTTAGTATGGCACATAAAAGAGAATGATGTTAGCTTCATATCTGAAAAAGTAAATCATCTAGACATAGCAATGTTGGATGGACATCAAAGACAGTTATTGCAGTGCCTGATCTCAATGAGATTTTCCATGGCTGGCTGACACATAGATGAAGATGAAAATATGTAAAAAACTAAATAACTTACATAGGCATAACAGCCACTATTTGAGCTATAATATTATGAATATTTGACCACTGCTTCACAGTTTTTTCAGGTGCAGTATTCTCCCAATTTTCACCATCAGCTGAAACACATAGAGTAAGTTACTTAAATATTGCACAATGTAATGAATCATCCTTCAATAACAGTAAACACTACACAATTTCACCAAGATGTGAAATAGTTTTCTAGTAAAATAAACAATAATCACCTCTAAATAGTTTGACTAGGGAGTCCATAACATGAGGAGAGTGGTATGCATGAGCAGTCACCAGGTCTATCAGGAACCGGCTGTACAGCTCAATGTTCTCGGGAGACTTGTCCGTCCACTCCACTGCACACACCGCACTCACAAACAGCTTCAGTTCTCGACCCAACAACACCACACAGGAAATGCAGTCTTCAATCAAGAGTTTGAAGTTCTCATCAGACAAAGGATAAGTCTTCAATATCTCTATGAGGTCATTATAAGGCCCTGTGTTGTTAGTTATGTAGGTTAACAGTATGTTTTGCACTTGGTTCTCTTTGAATCGAAATTTCATACGCGCCACGTTTGCTTGACGGTCTAAAGTTTTTTGCATCAAAGATGCGATGGACTTTTGCGCGGCGACAGCCATGGCTATAGGTTAAATACTTTATTTCACTTTAAATTTTGTGATATTGTCTTTAGTAACTCTACGACTTCTGGTTGCCGCAGAAGTTCGGCTTTTTTGTGATTTAGAACCTCTTTCAATATGGTACTACTGTCTTCGTAGGGAGGCACTATTTGCGGGTGATGTTCGTAACTGGTGCCCGGCTTGTTATAAGTGCCACTGGTATCCGATGATTCACTGCTTCTCTTTTCTTTCAAATAGGACTGTAATCTTTCAAGAACCACTTTACTTTCACCTTCTTTCTTTTCAGGAATGTAACCTTCTTTAGACATAGCTTAGTGAGAAAAATCACATTTTGTAGTACACGTCACCGTATTAGGTATAAGTTTTACACACGATACAGCGTATCAATTGAGACTCTGCAGACGCAAGTTACTTGTGTATTTATTAGCCAAAATAAAATATTTTTTACGCGCACTTGGTAAGCCATGTGTTGTTTCAATTTGACATTTATCTTAAATTATTTGACGACTTTGACGTCAGTAGTTATGACGTTTCGATTAACACATTAAACTGATAATGTAGAAAACATTTTATGATTATTTTATTACTTTTACGGATATAATATTCATCTCATCTTTCATGCAACATCATCAAAAAAGCATAGAATACTATATTACTTTACTAGAGCACCACTACTACTATTATGAATAAACGTTTTGTATCTACTAATTGCGTATGTTGGAATGGATGTGTCATTATCATTTCATTCATTCACTAGACTTCAATTTACATCCTTGCCATTAACAAAAAATAATTTAATAAGGTGTTGGATGGAGTTTAAAGTTGAAACACAAGAGGCGGCTTTTTTAACTTTTACATCGGTCATTTTAGGATATAGAAGTTTAAAAAAATGTTAAGCACAGTCTTTGGCTAACTATGTACATTACCTGACATCACTATTTCTAAGCCCTTAGATATTATTAGTAAAATTGATCCTAAACACCCTAATTTACTAGTAATGTACAATTACTGCATATAATAACTTAAGCCTAATAATAAATAATACACTATGTTACAACTTAAACTACCTATATATTATACAAAAAACTATAAAACTATAAATAAAATAGCCCTTCTAGCTCTGATCCCTGTGGAAGGGTCCCCAACACGCTGGCGACATTGCCCCGCTGGATCGCCAGACTCAGGCGCTGGCGGAGGTACGCCCCGGCTCGTTTGTCACCTGAGACGTCTGCGAGCCGGGAAGTGATCTCCTTGACCAAACTTTTGGCGTCCGGACCCCATGGCCCCATGGTTTCAACACCAAACGGGAGAAATAAGTATGTGCTGTCGAGCGACCTGTATTTCTCCCGTTTCAGGTTTTCAGCAGTACCAGCCGCCGCTCCCGCTGCCCTGGATGTGTGTGGGACGTGTGACGCCGCCAGTGTGTCGACGCACGTGGCATCCCACACTAGCGACCTCCCGTGTGCCCAGGGAATGAGCGACATCCCGTCGGGCCTCTTCCCGTCGTCGCGAATGACACCGGCAGGTTCCAGTACCGCCGGAGTGTTGACTGACACTAGGGCCCGGCGCAGGATGTCGTTCAATGCGGCGTGGCGGGACAGGCGGCCGGCACTGCGTCTGCACGAGAGGCCATGGTGGCCGAGTTGGTTGACCTCCGCTCCGCATATGCAGTGATGGGGCTGGACAATTTTGATGCCAAGGCGAAGGCCGATCGCCGTCTGGAAAGACCTGTCGTCGAGGAAGGTTCCTATCTTCGGCGAGGGCAGGGCATGGAGCCAGAGGCCTGACTCGCGTTCTGCTGTCGCCAGGAGTCTTGCCCTCTCTGTATCGTTAGTGCTCGTCTCGAGCAGGTGCCTTCCTGTAGACAGGCATTTGGGCTCGTCCCACAGACGCTGCGAGTGCGGGTTTTCGGGCAGTGCCTCACCAGGGCAGATCGACTGCCATGCCTCCTTGGCTTCACCACAGCACGAGACCTCAGAAACACCCAAAGATGGGTGAATAATTTTATTATACAAGGCCAGCGTGCTGTGGGTTGAAGACAAGAAGGCGGGCAGGGCTACGTCCGATACCTTTCTGACACCGATGCCGCCAAAACGGATGGGTAGGGAGGCCTGGAGCCAGTCGCGCTCTCTGAATGGTAGGTTTAATATTTTACTGAGAGAATTTTGTATTAGGTTGTCAATGTCTGAAAGAATTGTTTTGTTTTTGAAAATGGGGCTGCATCTTAGTATATATGTGAAGTTGGGGACGAACAGCGAGTACCGGATTATTTGAAATGCCATGTGTTTACTTATTTTGAGGAGGTGTGGGATTTTGTTGGTGAAAGAGTTAATTTTTTCAGATATGAAATTGTTAATTGATTGTTCATGGATGGGAGCTCCGAGGAGGCGCAGAGATGTTTCGTCAAGTATTTTAATATTGGGGGCTAATGCGTTGAAACGTTGGATGATTATTTTTGTTTTTTCATATTTTTTTTTTGCTGTGTGTCAAATAAATGATTTCTATTCTATTCTATTCTATTCTATTATCGATTTTCTCGCTTCGGATATATGGGATGGGATAAAAATTTCGCACTTAGCGCTGTTGAGTTCCAGGCCTATTTCCCTCATATTGTCCGTGAGTGTACGGAGGTCGTCGAGCACGGTGTCAGACTCGCCTCCCAGAGTGCCGTCGTCAAGGTACCACATGTTCAGCTTCGACTTCAGGGAGGATATCGTTTTGTGGATGGCGAGGCTGAAGATGGCGGGGCCGAGCGGATCGCCTTGTTGGCAACCGACCTCGGAGTGGATGCGATTTGAATTGTAGATGAGATAGGATGGGGATGAATAACATTGCCAGAGGTATGGATATATTTCTGGTGTGAGTTCTTTTATTTCAGTTAGGAATGTACCTCTGTCTATTGAGTTGAATGCGTTTTTGATGTCGACTTTGAGGACAACCTCGCCGCCGTCGTGTTCGATATAGGTCCGCAGTGCGTGGACTGCGGCCTCGCATCCTCCCTTGGAGCCGAAACCGAGTTGGAGGGGTTGCAGGTAGGTACTTAGCTTTGGTAGAATTTGACGGCAGCAGACTTTGGAAGCTATACGTCTGAGGGTGGAGCCAACGGCGATGGGTCTTATGCCCCCATCCTTTTTGTTGAGGGCACAGAGTCTGGCGCCGTACATGAGGGGGGCAATTGATGTGTTGACCTTCCCCGCTAGCATAAGGTTGATCAATGCCGTCAAGTTGCTCAGCAGGGTTTCTCCTGCCTGGCCGGTGCTAGCGAGGAGGTCTTTCAGGTGTTGGGGGCTTAGGCCGTCCAGTCCGCCGGCGGAGCCGCAGCGGAAAGACATGATGGCCCCGTACACGTCGGTCCCGAGCACCTGCAGCGGGGCGGAGTCGCTGGCCGGGGCGTCGGGGAGCTGGGCGGAGGGCGGCTGTGGCGGGTGCTTCGACTGTAGGCCTTGTAGCGTCTCGGGGGTGTCTGGGGCGACGGAGTCGTTGGAGAACATAAGTTGGGATGCGCCTTTTATGTCGCCATCGCTTATTTTGGTTTCTATGATTTTATATAACTATAGTATATTCTTTACATCATCAATCATTTTGTACGTAGGTTATTCATCACGTAGAATATCAATCAATTTTGGTTGAATGGCTCTTTGCCGTGTGTGACTAACACGGCTAACTGGGCCAGAGTCACGTGACCAATGCTCACAGTATTGGAAAGCAGTCGTTACGGTTATTTTAGACTATTTACACAGTTAAAACCTGAAACAACCAGACAAACACAATATATACAAACAATAAGTGGACATCACAAGTAATGGTTAGATTTGTTAGTATATATGTATGTACAAACACATTTACAGTTTAATATTGTTAGTCTTAAGGAATTTGTACAGTATATTAACAAGGGGAGTATGTACAAGGGTAAGAAGATAGTTAGTATTTACAGGTTTGGGAATGGTGGGGGGGAGGATGTCATATAGGGAGGTTTGAAGGTTGGGACATTCGAAAAAGAGATGATCAACAGATCCTTCACTGGCACCGCAGTCGCAGACAGAGCTATCACGGACCCGAATCCTAGCCAAGTGCACCGGGGTGCACGCGTGGCCCAGACGCAGTCTACAAAGAGTGGAAGTTGCTGGTTTATCTAAGTGTTTTGCTTTAAAAAACCATGGCTTTTTTGGGATATGAGGTTGGATATGGGAGTAAAATTTACCTTTAAAATTCCTAGAAGTGTCCCAGGACACTTTCCAGGATCTATCCAGCCTCGGTCCTGCGAGCGAGGCAAGGTCATGGGCAAAATTTTGGTAATGAGTGTCCAGGCCCAAGCTAACGGCATCCTTAGCAAAGGAATCTGCACACTCATTACCAATAATACCACTGTGCCCAGGTATCCAAGCGATAGCTACTTCTATACCCTGAGTCATGCAACGGAATAGGGTTTCTCTAATTTTTAAAATGATAGGGAATTTGGATTTGGATTTAAAGGGAAAGGAAATAATTGCTTGTAATGAACTGGCCGAATCAGAAAGTATAATAGTTTTGTTAAGTTTGTGTGACTCAGCGTACAGAAGCGCCTCGAGAATAGCTGTTGCCTCGCCCGTGAAGACCGAGGACTCAGGGGGACGCTTAAAACTGAGTGCAACTTTGTACTTGGGCAGCCATACGGCCAAACCCACGTTGCTGTTTTCGGAGAGTTTGGATGCGTCAGTGAATATGGGGAGCCAGCCTGGCCACTCTGAATTGAGTTTCGCACTTAGAGCTTTTTCAGCGGCAGGAGAGTCTTTACTGATACCTAAATCCATTACTACATTGGGCTGAAAAACTAAGGCGTCGTAAGGAACATCAAACAGAGGGTAAATACTAAATTTGGATGTAGGGTGGGGGAGGTTAGAAGAAAAGATATAAGTTTTTAGTAGATAGGAAAGTCCATGGGTTTCTTGAGCATTACACAGACGCTTAAGGATATCAAGTTTGGGCAACAAAGGATGGGAGTTAGATTGCCAGATTCGAAAGAAAAACCGATCACATAAGTATTGTCTCCGAAGTGAGAGAGGAGGGTCAACACACTCAACCTGGAGGGCATTGGTAGGGGAGGATTTCATCGCACCTGAAACTATGCGAAGGCACTTGTACTGCACTTTGTCAATTTTCTCCAGAGCTGCTTTATTGCAAGGGTCTATAATGAAGGCAGCATAATCGAAATGGCTCCGGACAATCGCATTATATAGCAGTTTTTGTGAGTAAGGGTGGGAACCCCACCAAACACCCGACAGTGATCTGAGGACGTTGACACCCCTCTCACACTTCCGAGCCACATAGCTCATATGATGGGTACCTGATAACTTGGAATCCAATATCACGCCTAAGAATTTTACTTCACTTGATACAGCAATTGAATCTTCTCCAATAACGATGTCCACGTCAGGGACGTTGCGCTTCTTGGTAAATACGACTGCTGTACATTTTTGAGTGGAGAGGGATAAGCCATGTCGAGTCAGCCAGTCCGAGAGGTATCTTAGGGCCAGGTTCAGCTGGACATTTGTCTCTCCTAATGAAGAAGAAGCGTGGTAGAGTGCAAGGTCATCAGCATATTGTAAAATGTCGCAAAAGCAGTCAACGGACCGTTCAAGATCGTATGTATAGAGGCTGTACAGGAGAGGGCTCAAGACTGATCCCTGGGGGAGGCCTTTCCAAACAAATTTTGGGTGGTCTAGGGAAGATGATGGGGATTTTATAAATATGGATCTCTCCATTAGTAGGCTGCAAACAAGACGGGTAAGCTTCACTGGAATACTCAGCTGGCGCATTTTCTGCCTGAGCACAGGAAGAAGTACGTTGTCGTAAGCAGATGCTACATCAAGAAAGACACCCACCAGGTATTCTTTCCTCTTAAAGGCAATTTGGATGTCTGTAGTGAGTATCGCAAGGCTGTCCAAAGTACTCATGCCTTTCCGAAACCCAAACTGGGTTTTGGCTAAGATACCTTTGTTTTCGACAAGCCATTCGAGCCTGCACTTTATTATGTGTTCGAGAATTTTAGCCAAGGAAGAGGATAGGGCGATCGGTCGACGGGAGTTTGGATCACGAGGGTCCTTTCCGGATTTCAAAATAGGTACGACTATTTGTTTACTCCATGAGCTCGGAGTAACTCCGTACTCAAGGAAGTAATTTATCAGCTCCAAGTAGACCTGCTTGACCTTGAGGCTTGATTTTGAAAGAAACGAATATGGAATGCCATCAATGCCTGGAGTTGAATCGGATAGGCCTGATTGAGCAGATTGAAGTTCGTCCATAGAGAACGGTGA
This sequence comes from Plutella xylostella, assembly GCF_932276165.1. Taxonomy (NCBI): domain Eukaryota; kingdom Metazoa; phylum Arthropoda; class Insecta; order Lepidoptera; family Plutellidae; genus Plutella; species Plutella xylostella. The sequence goes on from NC_063990.1 coordinate 8,930,353, forward strand.
ATCCAATCTGTCTGAAGATTGTATAATAGACGGGGGAGGAGGAAAAGAATCATAGTGTGGGACATATGGAGGGGCCAGCTTGTCGCTGAACCCTTCGAGCCATACAGAGGGATCATTGGATGTGATGTTTTCGACGTTCAGAGATCCACGGAAACGTCGAATGTATCTCCACACTAAGGAAGGGGGAGATCTGGGGGAGAGACGTTCACAAAACCTGAACCAGCCCTGTTTCTTCTTTTTTTTAAGAAGCCTTTTAGTGCGAGCCGCAATGTGTTTATAATTAATAAAATTGTCCATGCTCATGTTTGAGAGATAAACACCCTCAGCATTATTGCGCTCGTCTATGGCCGTGGTACAGTCGGAATCCCACCAAGGCGGTGAGACTCTTTGGCATTTGCGAGTATTCTTGTTTTTCGCTGAGGATGTCAATGCTCTCTCAAACATGTCGTAGTTGGCGAGAAAATTGTCACTAGTACAGGGCTGGATCAGGCTAAGTTTATCTTCTACTGATGAGATGAAGTTGGACCAGTCCTTCTCGCCAACCATGTACCTTGGAAAGGCACATCTGTCGGTAAGAATGCTGGACCTGTTGGGAATAGTGATTGAAATGGGAAAGTGATCACTTCCAAAGGTATTTGGAAGGACCCTCCAGAATATTGATGATGAAAGAAGAGGAGAGCAGAAGGATAGATCCACTGCACTTTTAGGGTTTTGATGAGGATGGACTCGACGGGTTGGAGACCCGTCATTTAAAATGCAAACATCTAAGGTATCAAGCACGTCTAAGAGGGCGACAGAGAATGAGTCAGTACGATAAGAGCCCCAAGAGGAATGGTGGGCGTTAAAGTCCCCCATGATCAGGAGGGGATGAGGGAGGGAAGAAATTAAATTGTAGAAAGAAGGAAGAAGAGAAGGGTGAGGATCAGGGAAGTAGACGGACACGAATGTAACGCCTATAGCCCTAAGAGCCACGACGTTAAACTCCTGCCCGTGGGGGGGGATAGGGATAGAAGAAAAGGTAAGGGAACGCTTTACTAGCAAAGCGCACCCAGCATACCCGTCATCCCTGTCATCCCGCAGACATGAGTAACCAGAAACCCGAAAACGGGAACCCGGCACAAGCCATGTCTCCGAGATGGCAAGGACAGCGGGCTTGATGTCATCAATTAATGTGAGCAGTTCGCTTTTCTTGCTGTTAATGCTCTGAGTATAGGCAAGGCGAAAGATTTTGAAATCCTCTTCCGTAATGCAGATAACCATCTATTGTTTACAACAAAACCTTTATTTCGGTAATAAACTTAAGATTTTGGAAATTTAAAGCCATTTTTATAATCATTTTTAAATACTGCGCGAAAACAGCTCGCCGTGTCATGGCGTCGTGTGTGACGTCACACTTACGTACGTCAAATTTGTTTACAAGAGCAAAGTAAACAAACACTGCGTATTTTTTGTGTTAAAAATGAATTCTAAAGTTTATAAGTGGTGTGCAGTGCCTCAGTGCAAAAATACATCAATAACGACACCCAATAAGGTGTTTGAACATGTCCCATACAAGAAAATAATAAGAGATAAATGGTTAAAGCTTGCACGGCGAAATAAACTTCTACGAAACAAACTTCTTCGGCGAAATAAACTTCTAAGAGTTTAAAACGAGTTTGATTGCTACTTAGTCATATTTATATCTAGTGTTAAAGATAACAAATAGTCACGTAGCCCGCAGAGCCGACGACCGCTGGAGTACAAAGGTTCTGGAGTGGAGACCCCGTGTCGGCAAACGGAAAAGATGGCGGGTGACCGTTTGGGGTGGCGATCGTTAGGAGAGGCCTATGTCCAACAGTGGACTACAGAAGGCTGAGAGAGAGAGAGAGAGAGAGAGAGAGAGAGAGAGAGAGAGAGAGAGAGAGAGAGAGAGAGAGAGAGAGAGTTAAAGATAAATACTAATAAAATAAACTTACAAAGAGGTTTTCACGTTTCTAAATTCGGAAGAGCAAAATTCTTTATTTGTTGCAAGGAACTCGCCCAACATCCATAAATCGATCCTGGGCAAATTTGCACTGTTTGCCTTAACAAAACCTGGTTCCATTGTTAAAGATAGATTCGTGTTATAAAGTCGATAAATCACAAAAACAAATATATATCAATCGTAACGCACAATCAGTATGTAAGGTAATCAAAACACAGTGAAGCGTACATAAGTATGACGTCATGCGCTGTGATTGGCGTTTCAGTCAAAATGGCCGATTGCAGTATTTTACTCTTTTATTTTATTGAAAATCTTATTAATCTCAATTTTTTTAATAAAACTAAATCAGTTTTTTAAATCCTTTGAATGTGTATTTTCCTCTAAAGTCATTAAATCTTTGATAATGTAATACTGTCGACACGCCTATTCCACTGAAGAACCCGGATCGGGTTCGCAGCCATTGGGGATGGGTTCAGAGCCATTGTGGCATAGAGACGAGATAACTTGTAATTTTTGGGCAACGTTGGGCGGTAGGGTGTCACTGAATTTAGCCAGCAGACTGACAACCAGAGACAAGAGGTGGTCAAGCAAATTGTCGTTAGGAGTGATTACACTCAGGGCACTTCCATTAGGAAGTGAAGAAGATGGAGAAGAGATGATAGCCTGATGGGCAAGTTTGTCGTATCCAGGACGAAGGGGAGACCTAGGCCTGCGTTGTGTGACTACAGTTTTTTTGTAGGAACAGTTGGGAGACTGGCCATTTGGTTTGGATGAAGCAACTTCAGCAAAAGACTTTTTGCTTGTGGGTAAGCGAGCATCTGCCTCAGCAAATGAGATGCTGTCCTGCGACATAAGCACTTTAATTGATTTTTGCCTTGACTGTTCAGGGCAATTCTTGTCAGTTGAGGGATGATTACCAGAACAGTAAAGGCATGTTGGTTGGGAAGTATTGCACGATTCACCCAAGTGTGGTTAAGCACACTTGAAGCACCTTGGTTTTGAACGGCATTGAGCCTGGGTGTGTCCAAATCTACAGCAGGCATAGTATTGAATTGTGGGGTAAGTATACCTCACAACTTCTACTACAGCCCGGAAGGAGTAAATTTTCTCAGGTAGATATTGTCCCCTGAATGTAATCACTACATTTTGTGTTGGGACGTGTGTTGTTATACCTTCGTTGACCACCTTTCGGCTGAATCTGCGGGCTTTCAGGACAACCCCGCAGCCATGTGGGAGATCAAGGGAGTTGACAAAGTCATCTAGTGATAGATCCACTGGGACTCTTTTGGCAACACCCATTCGGGTTATGTTGTATGTGGGGATTTCAGCTTTAAATTTGTTTGGTGCAAGTGCGGGATGATGGACAAATTCATTGGCTGCCTTTGCGGTCTTAAACTCAACTGAGACTCTGTTTCTACCAGTCATTTTTACACCATCTCGTGTTATGTCAGCTACTTTGTTTTGATATAAAAATTGACCAAACTTGATAGCCCTAAGGGGGGCACCAGAAGCAGGATTTCCTGATGGGATCTCCTGACTAACATTAACAAGAAATGGACCTGCGTCTGTTTCGTCGTACACCTTGGTGGCGTCGAGGCTTGGGTGGGTATAGATAGTCTGGATGCTAGCGGATGCCAGATCTGGACTAACAATAACGCGCTTACCTTGCGTTTGCGGTAGTTGATCATCCCTGGGACGCTTTCGCGTCTCCTGGGACGGTTCCGTGAACATCGGGGGGGATAGCGGGGGTTGATCGGGTGTAAGCATTTCGCCATCAGGGGGATCCGGCGGGAGCCGGATCGGAGGATCCGAATGATGCTCCATTATTTAGAATGGAACCGACACTTTTAAAGAGAAGGGATTTATGGACGAACACAACACTAAACACTTACCAGCACCACAATTACGACAAAAAACAAGAGTTAACTGGTTAAATTGACCCAGAAAGGGGTCCAAGAAACGCGAAAATTGAGGAACACGTGAGCACCAACCAACGCGAACCCCGGAAAAAAAAAACCACGTAGAATATCTCTATACTTTGTAATATCGCAAGAACTCTTCGACAGCTGTCAAATCCATACATTTTAAATCCATGGTTTTCAAGGGAAAATTTATTCCGCAAGCATAAGCATATAATATGTCAATCAAACGTCATAGATGGTCATTGGACTCGCTATATTTTACGAAGTATTAACTACGACCATTACGACCTCCGGAACACACTTTACCACTTTAGTGAGCTAGAACTATATTCTATCCAGTGTGTTCCATTCCGTGGGTCTACTCCAACCTCTACCACAGACAGACCTACCCTACCACACCTCTAGTTTTTTGTCATAGTGGCATTCATTCATTCATTTTGCTATTGTTGCCACATTTAAAAAAACCCATGTAGGCAAAACACTGTGATACAAATACAAATAATTTATTTGTCTTTCAATCAATGAGTTTGGGAGGGGTGATTGTAGAAATGTGTGTGTGCTACGAGTCCATGTTTTAATTAATTACAAGTAGCAGTAGTGATTCAGTGGAAATGTGTTCTTGACTACCGTTTTACACATATTGTACCCTGTATCTTCCTTGTTTCGCTTCGTTTTGGGCGTTGATAATCATGCAAAATGGCCAACGATATGTGGTCATGTACCTGTTGTACCGAAGCCCTAACGTGTTGGCTGAGGCTCAAGCTGTCGCCAGAAGAAATAGAGCAACGGTACAGGAGCAAAGAGATCGACAGGATACTTGAGAAGGACAAGCAGGCGCTGAAACGGCAGGTCAAACTGCTGCTGCTCGGCGCGGGTGAAAGCGGCAAATCAACATTCCTGAAGCAGATGAGGATTATACACAAAGTGAAGTTCGAGCCGGAACTAGTGCGCGAGTACCAGCACGTGATCTACCAGAACATCGTGAAGGGGATCCAGGTGTTGGTGGACGCGCGGGACAAGCTCGCCATCCCGTGGGAAAACCCCAGGAATCTGGACCTCGGCCAGCAAGCGCTGCACTTCAACAGCGCCGCGTCGCTGGACAGCCGGCTGTTCATGCATTATGCACCACACATACAGTCCTTGTGGTTAGACAGGGCCATAAAGAGAGCCTATGACAGACGGAGAGAATTCCAATTGGTAAGTTGTTGTTTAATAAGTAAACAAAGACATGCACTGTTTGTTTCCTGGTTTTGAGTATGACTAATAGGGTTTCTTTCTCTGTCATTGCTGTAGTTGTAGTAGGATTTCTTGATCATTAACTCAATATGATTTAGCTAAACTGATGCACAAATTTGTGAATAGTGTGAAATAATTGGCCAGAACTGTATGAATGATAAACATCTTCTGTAAACAATCAACTACAATACTATATTATAACCTAGTTCATAACACAAATCAAAACAATAGTTATTTGCAGTATAATTTCTTGCAGTTAATTAATAAAAACATAATGTATCACTGTGCAAACTTATCCATACCCAAAAAACATCAATTTTAATATGTTTAAAGTAATGCTTAGCAAATTGAACCAGATTTGAGTTATAGGAAATTAGTACATTTAATATCCTTAGTTCTTAGAATTCCAAAATTCACTGATGAATGTATCACTCATGTATAAGTTGCTGCTCTTGAAATCACACACAGAAGAGAGTTTAAGCAACCCTTGTGTGTTAGCTTTGACACCTGGCCTACAAAAACTATAAATCATGTTAACTATCTCTTGGATACTAGGCTTGACCTCTGGTTCCTTTCCGCAAAGGTGAAAAGTTAACTTGCTCAGGATGTATTGTTCACACAAAATGACAGCAAGCACAATAGGAGGCCTTTTCACTATGCAATTTCTTCCAAGCAAACTCTGGGTGAATTTAAGACTAATATGTTGGGTTTAAGAACCATTTTATTGTGGGCTACTTAATTTTGAAATACCTGGTCTACCACCAACCAATTTGTCAATGATACTCAATAATGTTTTCTGCATAACACCCTTACAAGAGAAAGGTGCAAGTGACTTGTGGCTTTACTTTGTAAGGCATGGAGAAAAGTAATTAATAAGAAATGCAATCACAGCCATTCCACCTGCCAGTCCCACATTTGAGATTGCTAATCAAATTATCCCATCTTAGGAAAATCCTCATTGGCTTGGGCTAGAAATACCTTCATCCATTAAAGAGCAGTATAACATTTTAGTTCCCATTTGACACAAAAATAAGAGGATATTTAATTTAAATAAAAAGTGATTTAAGGGTCACAAGATCTTGCCATCAGACAATGAGTGCTAATAAAAAAAAACTAAATGAAGTGCTTAGTTTCCTTACTTTATTTACTAAAAATTTGAAAAATAGGTATGCTAATCACGCTATGTCATCTATGTCTGCAAAAAACATCAAAATTTTATAACTTAACATCATGTCCAAACACAATCCTATAATTATTATAATTGCATTTTCTTATCTCATTGGATTAGTCAGTCTCTTGCGTCATGAAATGGTGGAGGCAAACCATACCTACACAGTGCTTATTTATCCAGTGGGTCACTGTAATAATTGCACATACCTCAAAACTTTTTACTATATAATATAAATACTTAATAACTTACAATAATAAAAAAACTAACTGATTTATGCTGGCTTGCGTTTACTTTACCATTTGACTACTCCTGTGGGATTTTGGTCGGGACAGTCGGAGCATAATATGTATATATGTGCAATCTGGCACATGCTCATTGGCATATAAGTTGTAATGTTCGTAGAATTTATGGGTAGAACAAAATGTAGGTACCTATCGGTATCATTTCTATGTAATAATGTATGTATATCAGCAGGTTGCATTGCATTAAGTAATTCGAGGAAGTACTGTTTACCTGATAAGCACATTTCTTATGCTATTGTAATTTGTATGTACCTACATAATACCTATGTACAGTATTTCGTTAAAAATACGTTCACAATAACTTGGATGTAGTGATTTTTGGTAATGCATAAGGGTATGCTCGATCCTGTAGGCATTGTGTTTTAAGCCCGGTTTATACGATTCCCTGATTGTCTTTAGGGGTCCAAGAAATCGGGCACATGTTTACTATTTGAAAAATCGCTCAGTCCGTACGTAGGTACTCACGAAGACACGCCTTGCGGCCAGTGATCAAAGTTTTACTAGCCGGTGTATAGCTGAGGAAAGACGAGGACACAATAATATCTCTGGCTGGCTTGTGGTGATCCACCTACCCATATCTAAAAGTATCTTATTAGCTAATTTATAGATGTACGGTACGGCACCAATTGAACATGAAAAGATAGAAATTATACACAAAGATACATAAAAGTGTGAAAGCCAAAGAGTAACGCTAGCTATGACCCCATTGTATAACTAGTAACTACTCATTACAGTACACTGTACCCGACTTTGTAGTAGTATTTATCATGGTTTATTGGAGGTGCTAACATAAAGGTTTTACCTGTTACACTGAAAATTATCATCACACTGATTCATTTGTAACCTTGAGTAGTATGTTAGTGACGTAAACACACATCATTCGTAAATACCTACATAATACATGTAATACATTAGAGGGAAAAACTTTGTTTTTTATTACTACACTACCACTATAATAAGGTACTTGTACATTCGTCGTCATCATAGTCAGCCATCACACGTTCTCTGCAGACAATTGACTTAGGTCTCTCCCGGGTATTGCACGACACTCTGACCTCAGTCTTCTTCAATAGGTGCAACATTAGGTGCCTTACCTTGAGAATTCAGACACAATACTAAACACTTGGTAAAAAATAAAATTCAGTTCTAAACACCGGTGAGACGTGGACCTGAAAGTCGTAAGTGTTTTAAGATGGCACTATAATTTGTGTGAGTGTGTTGTTTAGCATTTCAATACAGTTTTTTTTTATTATTTCTATGTAGTCTTGCGGATTATGTTTACAGGTATAATAGGTATTATGTTGTTATGTAATACATTATGATAGCACAACGATTGCCACCTTATGTGATAAAATTAATCGAAGTACTTACATCACTAGGAATTTATGGTGAAACTTATGAATGACTAATCAATTGTAATTTTCTAGAAATACTGTGTGAGTATTTTATTTAAAAACAACACTGAATGCACGTTGGTTTTTTCTACCAATTCCTATAAGTAAAACGCTTTATCATTATCAGTCAATGATCATCTACAGACTATTTATTCCCTTCCTGTCTGAGTTGGAAGGTCTGGCAGTGAGCTAATGGGCGCCCAAAATTTGCCAGTACGTGGTGTCAACCTAAGAATTCATCCCACAGTTATGGGTTCTTCGGGAGACATTGGTATATACTTACCTTGAAAGATCCATGCTCCCTCCGTAACACGATACCATTTTTTTAAACTACGTGATATATTTATAGTGACCTGTAATTCCCGACGACTTGGTCATAAACTACAGGCACTGTACCTTCAGTCAGACGGCAGTCTGACATCAGGGATCCATGGAGCAGTGGATCTAGCCGCTGCAGCGTATAGCCGCACTACTCACAAACTCACAAAGAGAGTCGCCTCGGGGTGGTGAGCCACTGACATGCCCTGACAGATGCCGGAGCTGTTAATGGCAACAGTTAATTTTGTATAATCCCTTCGTAACCGTAAATTTTCATTCTTATAGGTACTTGACCTATCTGATGAAAATTTATTGACGTCAGAACTATGGGACCTGCAAGCACAGCCATGGCCCTGGCTCCTGACCTATGTTTTTTAATGAGTTAGCTATGCCTGAAAACATTTTTTTATTTAATATGGAAAATGTAGAGAGTTATTCGTAATTATGATGGTACACATCCTGATATCAGGTCATGCGAACCATACATAATGTAGCTTCAATGTATTATAAATAGAAATAAGGAACACTTAAAAACTTGTGCTGCATTAAATTACTGAACTACTGTTTCCACGAGACCTTAAGCCCCTTCTTATCACACTTAAACCTACTCAGGGCAATAAATTGTCGATAGTAATTCATAAAATGTTGTAGTAATACTGATATGATTACAGTATATTTACGAATTACTTAAATACACATTTAAAAACACTTGATTCATTCATTTTAGTAGCGAAAATTATGTAAAACGTAAACATTCCTCTAAGGTTAATGTATCTTCGTGTTACTGAATGTATTCCTAGTATTCCTACACATAAACATGTACAAATCATACCTTAAACAAATATTATGTAGGCTGTAATATCATTAGGTATATGTTCGTTTGGTAAGAATAAAATCGAAATCTACTAAATCTATCTCAAAAGTTCTTTGACGTTACATAAGCTACTTTCCATCCCAGAATTCGTCCAAAAATCCCATAAACTCAAATCGTACCACGCAGCGAAAGACTTATCTTTCAACACCACTAACCACTACCCTTCTCAAATTCCAGAGCGACTCAGTGAGCTACTTCTTCGAAGACCTCGAGCGCATCGCCCGGCTGGACTACGTGCCGTCGCACCAGGACATCCTGCACTGCCGGAAGGCCACCAAGGGCATCTCCGAGTGCACCATCAACATCAACAACGTGCCCTTCGTGTTTGTAGATGTTGGGGGGCAGCGGACGCAGCGGCAAAAGTGGACGCAGTGCTTCGACTCGGTCACGTCGATACTGTTTCTCGTGTCGACGTCGGAGTTCGACCAGGTGCTGTCGGAGGATAGGTGAGTTCAGTTATTATTTGTTATACAAGACTAAAGTCTGTTTTTTAATCTCAGATACTAGAGTGACGGATTATGAACTATTGTCCGTCCAACGATACGTCACATAATCGCGGGACAATCGTCTGTTGATGAACTGTTCAGAATCTGTCATTTTAGTATCTGAGATTAAAAATAGACTTTTGTTATAGATCGAAAAAACAGGCTGTACAGCAAAAGCATCACCGAATCTTAAAGATATGTCGTACCCTGTACAACTAGCACGGGGCGCAAGACGTGGCAAAAGTTTTCATCGCGCGGCTTCGAGAGCGAGTACGACGCGACGGAAAACTTTTGTCACATCTTGCGCCCCGTTCTAGGCCTTCTGGGCATTCATGGCCTCACATCACAATGTAGGTACATGGACTTGTATAAGTTTTTATAATTTGTGTGTGTAATATGTAGCTTGCTTGAAAAGGATCGATGGATCGATGTTTTGAAGAGGCTTGTTGCATTTTTTTTATTTAAATTGTTTTCGCAAGTAGTGTAAAGAAATTGGAGAAGTTATGAATCAGTTAAGTCATCTATACGGCTCGGAACCGTAATTGTTGGCTAAAGCTTAGAGAAAACCGAGACTTGGCAAAGTACTATGGTCGTTCTAAGACTACTTCTACTAGGAACCATTTGGACTAAAGTCGCTGTGATTACTGAAAGAACAGATGTTCAGGATTGCACTTTTAAACTTCGCAGCTTATCTTGGGAAACATTTATTATCTGAACAAACTGTTGTGTAACCTGTGAGCTCGCGATATCGCGCCTGACGACAACAGATTTCTATTGTGTCTGATTTCAAGGGACTCAAGCTTTTAACTAATGTCACCTTTTCAAATATTACAGGAAAACTAACCGGCTAGAGGAGGCGCTCAACATCTTCGACACGATCGTGAACAACGTCAACTTCAAAGGCATTTCCATTATCCTGTTCCTGAACAAGTCGGACCTGCTCGCGAGGAAGGTCGCAAGCAAAGACACGGACATCCGCTGGTACTACCCGCAGTTCGCAGGGGACCCACACAACTTGCGTGATGTCCAAATGTTCCTACTCAACATGTTCGCCAACGCTCGGAGGGAACCCAAGACAACCCTTTACCACCACTTCACAACAGCCATAGACACTCACAATATAGAGGTCGTCTTCAACTCGGTAAAGGATACGATTCTCAACAGGAACCTCGAATCTCTCATGCTGCAGTGACATGGATTTTATGTGATACCACGTTCAAAGCATAATTGTATTTTTAAGGAACTGTGTATGTATGTATGCATAATAGTGAAAAGACAAAATAATGTGATTGTATAATATGTACAGACCTTTAAAGGCCTATATGTAACGTTTATAGGTGTCTTATAGGAAGTTTTGTACGCTGTATTTGAGTGTCAAATACGTATGAGATAGCTATGTGTAGTATTTAAATGTAACAATTTGTATATCAGTATATTAATGACCAAAAAGTAGATTTTGCACATGAAATGTATTATATTGAACACGTTGTATGATTTTTTAATGTGTATAAGCGGATGGGTAATCTGACATTGTATACTATTGGTGTAATGACATGTATGAATATGGTAATAATGTAGGTAAACTATTCAACTATAGGCCGCTCGATCGGAATCTTATGGTTGTAACTTATCTGTCGTATCTACGCATATACTCACTGTGAAGTCTGAATCACCATAGCTTCATATATAGTCAGATTTTCATGTATACGTCCGTATGTATAAGCAACATTCCTCAAACAATGCAGCAACTTACATATACGGCGGCTAAGATCTTTCAGAGACTTCAGAGAGCTTCTATGACATCATAAATACATATAACGCAATGAGTTAGAATCGTGGTAGCGATAAATCATAATCAAAAGCGACACAAAGCGAACAGATAAGTTGCAAACACAGAAACTTCACCATAGATCTTCCTTCAAATGTAGGAACAGAAGGGTAGCGCGCAATGGCTTTTAGATGATACGTAGAATAGGCAATAATTGAAAAGGTGCTTAAAAATTTATAAATGCTCATTTCCTACTGATGCCTGTAGAAAGTTATGCAGAGTGAAATACTTTAAAGCGAACATTTTATAATATTTGTATCGGAATTTTGCACGACTATACTGCAGAGGGCACAGGGTGCCTGGCGTTGGAATTTGAGACTAAACTCGTATCTTGCGGTAGGCCTAATATTGCGTGGAGTCCATTGTTTGCAAGAATCTTGCCTCAGCAAGACTATGGACATGTTACAAAATTCATATTCATCTATAAAAGTTCTGAATGAATGTAATCTGCTTCAATATAAAATAATTATATATTTTTGTAATGAAATTGGGCTCAAACATATCGTGGCAATAAATAAAGTTAAAAAATAGTTAATTGTAAATGTTATAACGAATGCATCCAACCAGGCCTAGGTGTTTATCCAAACCTGGCAGTAAAGATATAAATTATTATTAGCAATGCCAGGAAATTGAAATAAAATACTTATTGAATAATAAATAATAGCGCGAGGAAGATATTATTGGGAAGTAATAACAGGTGCCACCTAAACGGGCTCAATTTAATGATGTACTCACTTATTTATACATGTAACAATGGTAAAAATAATTCAGTAGATGGCAACATCGATTGAATTTAACAGTCCGTGGGTCCGAGTTACGGATGCTGTTTGTAACTGTGATTTATTTTTTTATAAATATTAGGCTGTAAACAGCAACGAAATTTTGTAAGAAACAATTTTGACAAATCAGTTGATTCTGAAGCAACTCATTTAAAATGGAGAGCTTTCAAAACATAGTGAATTCATAGGGAAATTACATCTGCACAGCCAAGGATGTCAGTGATTTTGCAAGTATGTACGGTCAGCTGCACAAGTAGCTACAAGTACACTTCTTTACCTTGTCTAACTGGCGTGGCGAACCGTCTATGTTTCAGTGAATTGATAGGCGGTTTCAGATTGACAAGGTACAAAAGTGTATAGCTACTTATGCAGCTGTACCTACAGTCAGATTCCTAAATATATACACTATTGTGCCTTGTCAAACTAACAAACCGTCTATGTTTGAATAAATAAACAGGCGCTTTGTGAGTTTTACAAAGTCCAAAAGTGTATAGCTGCTTATGAAGCTGAATGTAGCTACCTACCTATAGCTAGAATTTTATGTTTTGACATCACTAAATTTAGGTTGCTTCGGAATCGGTCCTTATGTGTAGATGTGATAGTTTTTTTGTATCTGCATTTTTATAAATAATACCTACCAACTAACTAGAACGATATCTTAGCTATTATTCTCCACCAGGAATTTAGTTTCGGTCATAATTTAAATTGTAGTTACAGAAATTTAATACCATCTAATTGCCATTCCCATATAAGAATAAGGGCCTGTTCCACAATGTCTGGTTAGTGGCTACCTGTCGGATAAAATACATACTGTCACTGTCTAAAAAATAATGACAGAGAGTGACAGCATGTATTTTATCCGACAGGTAGCCACTAACCAGACATTGTGGAACAGGCCCTAAGTTTAGTTGAAATTGAAGCCATCAAGTATCTAATAATTCCATATACTTACAGTCGTCGAAATATAATAGGCCCGTTTGGACAGCTCCAAAATGTATGGCGTGACAGGTGGTGTCAAACCTAAATCATGAAAAATCTAAACAATAAGTACATTTTGGTGCTTTAAAAGTTCTTTTTTCTTTCGGCCGTTAAATAATAAGCCAGATTATGTGTCTTTTTATGTATTTCATCAAGTAAATCAAGAGTAAATAGCAAATTTGTGTAGCTTTCCAAACGGCCCTATTATATTTCGACGACTGTAGTTCTCAACCGTTTAATAGACCTCATGCTTATTGTTGAAGAAAATGAAAGGATTCCGTCCCTTCGTGCAGGAAAATGGCGCCATCTCCCAATTTTTCGTTTCTTTATACTTTTTTTAAATAATACAAATACAAGGTACTACTGACTACCTTATAGCTAAGACGCGCACACTTAAATTTTATATATATTTCTAAAGTTTCTTGTCAAAGTGGTATAGTAAGCCGAAAGGGGGTAACCAACTTTTGGAAATTCTTGAAAATAATATTGTACCTATAATATAATCTCCATTGTAAAAATACGAAAAATACGTGACCAACAGAGATTCAATGGAGGGGCAAAAATAATATGTGATTTTTTAAAAATACATAGATCAAATGTAGCCTTGTTCGGCTTACTACACTTTTTTAACACTCGGTATATTTCTGGAGTTATCTACTGTGCTATTTATACAACAGTTCGAGAACATTATTTACGTGATCGTGGTTCAGTATGATAAAGTACCTACTATTTTGGGAGGGAATTACCACCATGTATACTTAAATGAATAATTGGGCACAATATTTTTTTACTACAATGTCAATGTCATCAAAATATACAATGGAATATGTTTTTTTACCGACTCAATGATTGATTACTTGTAGTGCATAATTAATATCGATCATAATAATTATACTCATTTAGTTTCATAAGTCGAGTAAGCTTTAGATATATTTATTTTGAATATTTTTAGCATGTATGATTATTTTCGGAATAGATAGCTAATAGGTATTATCTATTTATTATATTGTAAATGGTATTTTAAAGAATTATTTGAGGCTATCTATGTAAATACCTCTATAAGTTTTACTACATACTGTATAATCATTTTTTACGTTGCTAGTTAAGTTCCGTTTACACGATTGTAAAGTTTTTTCGTATATCAGGTGACATGCATTTATAAAATTTACTTACAATATAGTGCGTTTTGCAGCAACTGTCCTAAATGACTTTGTTTTTATTAATATTATCGACCAAATAGCTTATTAGAACGATAGGACTGCGTTGAGTGAAACGTGCTATTATAGTGCCATCGCAAGGTACAAAAGTGTTGCCAGTAAAATCACAATATTTTGCCATTGTAGTACTTATTGATTCCATTTGACAGATTTCTACAATAGTGCCTTGGACAGTTAAGTGAATTTCTAAATAGAATATGATTTGCATTTTCGGTTTGTGGTTTATACATTGTCATAACAGTTTTGAATTTTGATACAAACCTCATTTTAAAGGAAAGCCTATTTTTATGACTGGGCAAGCACGAATTAAAAGCGGTACTATCTGTACTAAATTTTAGAGACATTACTACAAAGTTATTGTTGTTGGAAGAAGTTGTAGAGGAAATTGGACCTTATCGACTGGTATCGTAAGTCACAAATATTGTTGTCTAAATAGTTTGATGATTTGTTGCTTGTATTAGAGATGTTTATTATGAATAAATATTAATAAAATGTATAAAATTGAATGTAAAACTTGCCATATTTGCCCTTTTATCCTAGGAGATTGTGCCTCGTATAAATATAACATAACAAATTCGTTTCAAATAATGGAATTATGTCAATGAATAGGAATCCTAAACGATGCTGTAAGTTGGCATATTTATTTAGAAATATTGGCAGGAAAATATAACATAATGGGGTAAACTGGTGATCTGGCAACACCATTCTTCATGCAAACGTTGAATTCAATATGGCGGAGTTGAGTTAACCAATCACAACAGGGCTTGATCGGACATGTGATGATCAAGTGGCGCCATCTAGGAGTGGGTTGCCTTTGCATCCCCATTAGACAAAAAAATATCTATCGGGACAATGTAAAATGTAATAAAGTTTTGTAGGTTTCGGCTATGTTATACAGTATACTATACACACGTTTTGGTAAATAAATATGTCAGTTAATAATAAAAAAACTGATTTTGTTTACTGAATACCTAAAGCAGTTTTTTATTCAATCAATCCCATCATCCGTTTTGTAAATTATGTGTAGTATGGTTTGAACTTTGCTGTTATTGAATTAATAAGTAATAATTAAGTTAAATAATCAGATTATAAAAAGGGTACTAGTAGTACTACCTTTTCGTCTTACTACTAAATTTAGGTACTACGAGTACCGAAATTGTAAGACATCACAGAATGACCCCTTGTGTCATCACCTTCCGGTTAACTATACATATATACCACTTTTCAACATCCCCTACATTAACCCAAATATAATGCAAATTCATAGACCGCATTGTAAATATACAACAAGGTTAAAATTAACTTAGAAACACTCGAGTTTCGTCTCTTTACGTCCCTCAAAAAGTTAAAATTCGTATATTACAACGTCAATTTTAAAACTTTTTATAGTGTTATAAAGCTATGAATTCGGGGGTTAGTTTTTCGGTACGCGGTACGTATCGTATCGTAGATAAAATACCTAAACACCTATACAGGATAGCAAGATAACAATTAAAAAAAAGGCCTCTTTCAAATCACGCCACTGGATGCGATCTAAGCTTTACGCATCCAATCATCACCCGCCACCTTTCGTAAGTCGCCATTCCATCTAGGCGGAGGGCGTCCTACATTTAAGTCTTAAGTTTGCCTAATCGTAGTCTCCATTTCAGAACACGATTACCCGTCGGTTATCGGTTCTTCGGCAATTTGAATAAAGCTGCCTACAGACCGGCCAAACGAACGTCAACGAACGGTTATCGTTGACCTTCGTTGTTGCAATCTGCCCTGTATTATGTTTGATAAATATCCATCGTTGGGCGTTCGTTGGGCCGGTCTTACGCAGCATAACAACAATATAGCTTATTTACCACTTATGTATCGTTCTTGGGTTAGGAACTTTATCATCATGTTCCTATGAATATAAATATCGTGGTTAGCCTTACAAAGACTACAAAATATTATCCCAACGGGCGAGTGCGAAGCGGCTGAAACTAGAAATATTTGGTAATATCCGGTGCAGCCCGGAAAGTAACTGCCTCGTAAAACTTTAATGAAAAGTTTAGTTAACTGCGTTATTTTATAACTCTGTGGGTAACTTTTTATTTTTATACCATTTTTGTACACTTTAAATGGAGAAAGAAATTAAGTGCCATATCTTTTGTTGCGAGAACGAGGAGGTGAATTTCATTTCGATGAAAGATTGGTACATTTATGGATTAAAATCAGATTAAAATAGACATAGCCGATTAGGTTCTAATGCACGCACGAAAACTTGCTCATAATATACCAGCTCATTATACATAATAATATACTTAATATTATAAGTAGGTACCTAAAGCAGTATAGGTTGGTATACATACCTACCTACAGTCATAATATGCTGTACTTGTAGCTATCCACTTTCTAGTCTAGAATTTCTCGTGGTCCATGCCTGAATAGGTCTAATTTGGTGCAATCTTCTCGTAATGGGGATCCGCTCCTATTACTCGAATGAATGCGACACGGTTCCTGGAATACAGAATTTTATAAATTCAACCCCATTTACTTTCCATTACTCGTTATTATTCTAGTAAGAAAACCTACCTAAATTTATAATGTTGAAATAGTTAAAAACAAGTGATTAAGTATTTTACATTCGATTGAAAAATAGGGGTTCGTTAATGATCTATGGTCCTCAAAATACATTACGGATGAGTTGATATTAACTATGCAACATCTGTTTTCTTCGTGATTTCGAGGAATCTCGTATCTAATCAAAGTTTCTCATGTTCAGTATGTTTGGTACATTGACCTGAGGACGGGAATTACAAAGATAACATTCCACCTTGAAATGAACATACACACTTACCTACCTACTTAGTAAATTGTAGTTATCACTGCCTACCTAATTTTATTAGTGTTTATAATAGGACGCGTCCGTGGCACCAGCGAGCGGAGCGGCGGCTATCAGACTAATTGTACTGGTAGGTATTCGCTGCCAGTCTTGAGGACCATACCAGTTTTTAGTTTGTGGAGGCGGAGAATTGTACGTTATTCAAATCAAATGAAATATTTTATTGCCATTAAAGTGTAGGTATAGAGCAAAATAATAGTGCGTGCGGCCGTGTCACCCGCTGGCGTCGTGGACGCAGCCTTAGTTTTAAGTAGGTACTTACTTGAATTAAACCGGTATTAGACTTGACATACCTACCTATGAAAGTGGAACATACTAAATATACCTAGGTAATTTCATTCGATACCGATGTATTGTTTGAAACAATAAAATAAGAGCCATAGGCATAGGATTACTATAGGTACTTACACGGTTAAATTTTTTATGCTTTTAACAAAAATGACATGATGATAATTAGAGCTCAGTCGGGTAAGCGCCCGATTCTCACGCCAGAGATTCGGGTTCGAATCCCAGCGCTGACATGTACCAATGAGTTTAAGTACAATGTATACCATCGCTCTTGGAAATCGCGGTGAAGGAAAACATCGTGAGGAAACCTGCATAGATTTAGCACATCTAGATTTATGTGAACCCAACCCGCATGGACCAGCGTGGTGGGAAAATGGTCCAAGCTTAGGAAGCCAGTTTAGACCTTGGGGATATGCACAAAGGTTCCACTCGAGTGAACCAGGTGCAGGTCCCCCACCCCCACAGATAATAGAATAGAATAATAGAATAGCGCAGTAACCTAACCTAGGGTAAAGTGTCATTGTTTACGAAACTTGCGCAGAGGATATCGGGTGTGATCGCTTGCTTCTGCAGATATCTGCTGTAATGTCATGTAAATATTAATGTTAAAATATTAAGTAATGTGCCTAATATTACCCATTCCTAAATTAGACGACCGAATGGCGTAGTGGTTAGTGACCCTGACTACTGAGCCGATGGTCCCGGGTTCGATTCCCGGCTGGGGCAGATATTTGTTTAAACACAGATATTTGTTCTCGGGTCTTGGATGTGCCCGTAAAATGGCAATAGGCCATTATTACATTGGGACTAACATAACACTCTGGCGAAAAGTGGGTGCAGCAATGCACCTCTGCCTACCCCGCAAGGGAGTACATTAGTACAAGGCGTGAGTGCGTGTTTTTTTTTTTCATAAAATATCCATAAAACTACTAGGGTCAACCTAGGATCTGGGCACATCGTGTCCCACTTGCCTCAGTTGACCTTACACAAAATAAGTAAACTAGTACTTTAATTTAGTATAATGCAATATACTTACAGCTTTCAGAAGCACATCAGGAAAGTTTACCTGCTCCCCGCCAAGTTATGCAGAAAGGATATCGCGATCGGGGACTCGCCAGCTCCACTATATTCAGTGCATGCATGAATTCTGAGCTAAATTACCACCCTGTGTTATATTTCCCCGGAGGCCCCCGCGCACTCTGCACTAACAAGTTTCTACTCTATGGCCGTGGGAGGGAATTCCCACTTTTCAATTACATACACATTTGAGACTTTATTTAGACATTCTTTGTCCCTGCGCGTCTTTTGTAAGAGTCCTTTTGTCCTCTGTTTATTAAAGGCGCCTTGGAGAAGGCTTTATATGAACGAGTGACGTAGATTTTGCAAGTTGCACGAGTTGTAGTTAGTCGTCGGTCGTTTAAATGAAGGTTTTGTGAAATTGTGTATCTCGAAAAAGTCGAGCATATTTTTTGCTGAATCATTTATTAAGTAGCTACATTTAATAAACATTTCAGTAAATAGCAGAGTCATTAATATAATTTCTTTAAATGCGCTGTATGTAACCACGTAGGGCTATGAAGGTATAATTGAGTATAGATATTAAAACTCAAATCTCAATAGATCAAACAAACAAACATTAGGAAGAAACACAAATAAAGCTTTTAATTATAATCAGAAGAACTTAGATAGTTGGTGTTAATATTTAACACTTTACCGTAGGTTACCTTGCAAATGCTAACTTTTACTGCAACCTCACGCAACCTTATTCAGCTTATTGTTTCTCCGGCCTGCAACAGGCATAGTCACGACCGGTCATTTCATATAATGGCTGGATGCCCACATACCTACCCGGCTACCACCTCGCCGTTCTATCTAATGGCTAGCCTGATAGCGCATACAGACGATTTCTCTAGCATTTCTCAGAGGAAGCCAACAAATTTATATTAATGAAAATTACTTGCTTAACTTAACAGCCCAGATGAGGTAATTTTTTAAAACTTGCCATATTTGCCCTTTTATCCTAGGAGATTGTGCCTCGTATAAATATAACATAACAAATTCGTTTCAAATAATGGAATTATGTCAATGAATAGGAATCCTAAACGATGCTGTAAGTTGGCATATTTATTTAGAAATATTGGCAGGAAAATATAACATAATGGGGTAAACTGGTGATCTGGCAACACCATTCTTCATGCAAACGTTGAATTCAATATGGCGGCTGAGTAAACCAATCACAAGAGGGCTTGATCGGACATGTGATGATCAAGTGGCGCCATCTAGGAGTGGGTTGCCTTTGCATCCCCATTAGACAAAAAAATATCTATCGGGACAATGTAAAATGTAATAAAGTTTTGTAGGTTTCGGCTATGTTATACAGTATACTATACACACGTTTTGGTAAATAAATATGTCAGTTAATAATAAAAAAACTGATTTTGTTTACTGAATACCTAAAGCAGTTTTTTATTCAATCAATCCCATCATTCGTTTTGTAAATTATGTGTAGTATGGTTTGACAGATATTTGTTCTCGGGTCTTGGATGTGCCCGTAAAATGGCAATAGGCCCGCCCCCTATTACATGGGACTAACATAACACTCTGGCGAAAAGTGGGTGCAGCAATGCACCTCTGCCTACCCCGCAAGGGAGTACATTAGTACAAGGCGTGAGTGCGTGTTTTTTTTTTTTTTTTTTATGGTTTGAACTTTGCTGTTATTGAATTAATAAGTAATAAGTAAGTTAAATAATCAGATTATAAAAAGGGTACTAGTAGTACTACTTTTTCGTCTTACTACTAAATTTAGGTACTACGAGCTACGAGTACCTAAATTGTAAGACATCACAGAATGACCCCCATCACCTTCCGGTTAACTATACATATATACCACTTTTCAACATCCCCTACATTAACCCGCAAATTCATAGACCGCATTGTAAATATACAACAAGGTTAAAATTAACTTAGAAACACTCGAGTTTCGTCTCTTTACGTCCCTCAAAAAGTTAAAATTCGTATATCACAACGTCAATTTTAAAACTTTTTATAGTGTTATAAAGTTCTATGAATTCGGGGGTTAGTTTTTCGGTACGCGGTACGTATCGTATCGTAGATAAAATACCTAAACACCTATACAGGATAGCAAGATAACAATTACAAAAAAGGCCTCTTTCAAATCACGCCACTGGATGCGATCTAAGCTTTACGCATCCAATCATCACCCGCCACCTTTCGTAAGTCGCCATTCCATCTAGGCGGAGGGCGTCCTACATTTAAGTCTTAAGTTTGCCTAATCGTAGTCTCCATTTCAGAACACGATTACCCGTCGGTTATCGGTTCTTCGGCAATTTGAATAAAGCTGCCTACAGACAGGCCAAACGAACGTCAACGAACGGTTATCGTTGACCTTCGTTGTTGCAATCTGCCCTGTATTATGTATGATAAATATCCATCGTTGGGCGTTCGTTGGGCCGGTCTTACGCAGCTTAACAACAATACAGCTTATTTACCACTTATGTATCGTTCTTGGGTTAGGAACTTTATCATCATGTTCCTATGAATATAAATATCGTGGTTAGCCTTACAAAGACTACAAAATATTATCCCAACGGGCGAGTGCGAAGCGGCTGAAACTAGAAATATTTGGTAATATCCGGTGCAACCCGGAAAGTAACTGCCTCGTAAAACTTTAATGAAAAGTTTAGTTAACTGCGTTATTTTATAACTCTGTGGGTAACTTTTTATTTTTATACAATTTTTGTACACTTTAAATTAAATGGAGAAAGAAATTAAGTGCCATATCTTTTATATCTTTTGTTGCGAGAACGAGGAGGTGAATTTCATTTCGATGAAAGATTGGTACATTTATGGATTAAAATCAGATTAAAATAGACATAGCCGGTTAGGTTCTAATGCACGCACGAAAACTTGCTCATAATATACAAGGTCATTATACATAATAATATACTTAATATTATAAGTAGGTACCTAAAGCAGTATAGGTTGGTATACATACCTACCTACATAATATGCTGTACTTGTAGCTATCCACTTTCTAGTCTAGAATTTCTCGTGGTCCATGCCTGAATAGGTCTAATTTGGTGCAATCTTCTCGTAATGGGGATCCGCTCCTATTTCTCGAATGAATGCGACACGGTTCCTGGAATACAGAATTTTATAAATTCAACCCCATTTACTTTCCATTACTCGTTATTATTCTAGTAAGAAAACCTACCTAAATTTATAATTTATTTATTAATTAATTAATTAATTTATTTATTTATTAATGAAGCATGGAAAACCAACAGCATGGAATTATAGAACTAGGAATAGTTAAATTAATAGTAACAAACATGCCAGTTAAAGGTTTTCACATATAGAAACCTTATACTTTACTTAAAATTTACGATTAGCATCACAGTGAGCTAACAAATTTATTAATAATGTGGTCCTTAATTGAGTTATAACTACTATAAAATAGATCAACACCGGTATTGCTACATAGACGGTTGTATGTTTCGGCAGCTCTAATCACAAAAGTGTTATGTCTATAATTGCTATTTGAGCGAGGGATGGAAAGGAGGGGCCGAGAGCGGGTCCTCCTGGTTGGAATCCGCAAGCCGAGTTTGTTAAGTAAGTCTGGGCAGTCGACTTGGCCACGAAAGGTTTTCACCAGAAAAATTACATCATTTATGTCTCTACGTAATTTGAGAGGTAGAAGATGCAATTTGACACATCGTTTGTTGTAACTAGTCCATACTTGGGAGTTTGAATTTGAAACCTAAGTATCTTACAATTTTTTTTTGGATACGTTCAAGCCTCCCAATGTATAAATCGTACTGCGGATTCCAAATTTGTGACGCATATTCAAGGTGGCTTCGGACGTAGGCACAATACAGTATTTTAATAGTTTTCATATTTCTAAAGGGCTTAGAAGATCGCATTATGAAGCCAAGGGATCGTGAAGCTTTATTGAGAATGCTATCTATGTGGAGATCAAATACTAATTTTGGTCGTGAATTACACCCAAATCCTTAGTAGCAGTAAGTTTAGATATTATCTTATCCTGTAGTGTGTAAGAAATTGGGAACACATTAACTCTCCGTGTATATGTTAATAGGAAACATTTTTCAACATTAATATCGAGCTTATTCATAACACAGTAAGCGTCAAACCTACGTAGATCCTCTTGGAGAAGCATCTCGTCGTCCGCGTTATTCACAACTCCAAAAACCTTCATATCATCAGCAAATAGTAGGTGATTGGAATGGTGAAAACACGTACCAATATCGTTAATGAAAATAATGAACAGGAGTGGCCCTAAAAGGGATCCCTGGGGTACTCCAGATGGGATGCTCATCCAAGAAGATGTGAATCCATTCAGTACAACGGCCTGAGACCTCGCAGTGACGTAAGACCTGAAGAACGATAACAAGCAGCCCCGAACACCTATGTCCTGTAGCTTGCATATAAGCAGTGAGTGGTCAATGCGGTCGAAGGCCTTGCTATAGTCCGTATATATAACATCAACCTGGTTACGAGTATCCATCTTCTCCGTAAGGTAGTCGTTGAACAGACAAAGGTTGGACACTGTGGAGCGGCCTTTCAGGAAGCCGTGCTGGGATGGGCTAAATGAGTATTTAAGGCAAGGGTATAGCTGATCGTGGATGAGACGCTCAAGGATTTTAGCTAAGAGACAGAGTTTGGAGATAGGCCTGTAATTTTCAACCTTATTTTTAGTGTTCTTTTTGTGAATAGGAGAGATAAATGCACGTTTCCAAATAAGTGGCATTACACCCTCTGTTAAAATTTTACGAAAGAGTAATGTGACAGGCAGAGATAATTCAGAAACACAAGATACGATATAAGATAGCGGGCAATTCATCAGGACCTGCAGATTTGCATAGGTCCAGAGAGCGTAGAAGTTGTTCAACTGCATGGGAAGAAATGTCGATGCATGAGATGTCACCGATAGTAGGCTTGTCTGCGTTGTCCGCGATTGGGCAATCGTTACTAGTATTACAACTCAGGAAAGTTGAGTGGAAGAACGAGGCAAAAAGTTCGCTAATACCATGGCCAGAGTCACTAAACTTATCACCATATGTCATAGTAGAAGGGTATGTGCAATTGGATCTTATGCTTTGGGTTATTGTTAACAGACTCCTCTATTTTTGATATGTATCTGGAATAACATATTCGCTCAGTTTCGATAGCTCTGGCACGAACTGTTTTAAATGACTGAAGGTCAGATATGTTACCGTAAACTTTATATTTCCTATGGTACTTTAGTTTTTCTTTTAAAATTTTGATTAGTGCGGGACTATACCACGGTGGGTACCTATCGAGTGAAGGATTACGGGTCGGTACATATTGGTCGCGAAATGAATAAATTTTCTGATAGAATATCTCAAGAGCAGTCTCAGCGTCCACCTTCAGAAACTCACTCTCCCAGTTTACACTACCAATGCATTGTCTTATCTGCGGGAAGTCGGCACGAGAGTAGGCGAAAACTTTACGAGCTTTAGTAGGTAGAAACGGACCAACTTCGATGGGGTAATTAACTAGGAGCGCTCGGTGGTACGGATCCTCGGGTACCAGTGGGTCAGAGCACTCCAGAACCACTGTGTGATCCTGAGCAAATATTAAATCTAGGATACGCCCAAAGTTGTTAGTTATGCTGTTATACTGACGAAGGTTATTGAAGTTCATTGAATCAATGAGAGTAAGTGCATTATCCCCGCACAAATCAGTTGCACGTAGCCCATCGCTATCAGGAACCTACGTGATTGAGCTCATATTAAAATCACCCAATAGGAGGGTGAATTTCCCGCGGCCAAAAATTGCGTGGCATCAATGAAATCGGTACTAAAAAACCAAGTTATAATTTTCTAATATTTTTTTCCGGTTAAGTGAAATAGTTATCTATGTGTAGCACTAAATATTGTATTAATAGGATTAATGGATATTTTTAAATAAAATATTAAACCTCCAAATCTTTCATTGCCGTGTCTGTCCCCACGTGATCACGTTTTTTATTATTCTTCATAGAAAAAAAATTATTGCGTATTGATAGTTAAACTTAGTTTCATTTGACACATTAATAGTTAAAGTATTGTCACGGAATACATTTATTGAAATATATAAAGAATATAACGAACGGTAAGTGAAAATTCATGTGTCCCAGAACTTCTGTTCATCGCCGTGTCCTAAACATGATCAAGGATATTGTTTTACCTATGTACTTGGGTGCCCCTCTGAGTGCGCTAATCGTTTCTTACAAGTGTCGCCTAACTGCTAGACGTGGCAGGAGGTTCATCGGTGCCCGCGTTTTTGCGCAATAGTGAAAATCAGCAAAATTTTTGGGGACTGGACAATTTTTCTTTCATTGCCGTGGATAGATATAACTTCTATAAAATTAAGTTTGTCTTCTAGAATAAGCATTCAAAAGAAAGCTTTTTGAAAATATTTACCTTATAAAGTGTTTATTTCTTCGAATAGTTAATACTTTTTTAGTTATTTATATTTAATGCCTTGGTTTTCATCGCCATGCTTTCATTTCCGTGGCTTCCGTGGCCAATATTTGCTATGGCAATGAAAAAAAAGCCACGGCAATGAAAAAAATTTCATTGCCATGTCTTGTTAAATAATTTGTATTCATTGCCGTGGTTAGGTTATTCATTTCCGTGGCCAGATTATTCATTTCCGTGACTTATGTTTTCATCGCCGTGGTATGTATGATTAGGCAAAGTAACATATCTTTACCATCTTTTACCTGTAATACAGGTAATACCGATCACTGACAATACCTACAGGACTAGTCAAATTACCTCTTTTTGCAGTGCGTTAAAACGGGTGCGTATCGCGATGTATAAAAACGAAATATATAATATTACATTAATAATAACAATCACAACATTATTATAATGAACTCTCTCTCTCTCTCAGCCTTCCGTAGTCCACTGTTGGACATAGGCCTCTCCTAACGATCGCCACCCCAAACGGTCACCCGCCATCTGCATCCAGCGGCTTCCCGCTACCTTCCGCAGATCATCAGACCAACGGGTTGGGGGGCGACCGACACGCCGTTTGCCGACACGGGGTCTCCACTCCAGAACCTTTCTACTCCAGCGGTCGTCGGCTCTGCGGGCTACGTGGCCAGCCCATTGCCATTTCAGCGTGCTAATCCTTTTGGCTATGTCGGTAACTTTAGTTCTCCTGCGGATTTCTTCATTACGAATCCTATCTCGCAGGGACACGCCTAACATAGCCCTTTCCATAGCACGCTGAGCAACTCTGAGCTTGTGGATAAGCCCTTTGGTGAAGCACCACGTCTCGGCTCCGTAAGTCATCACTGGCAACACGCACTGATTGAAAACTTTTGTTTTCAGACACTGAGGTATGTTTTCAGTGAAGATGTGTCGTAATTTCCCGAACGCTGCCCATCCGAGTTGGATTCTACGAGCTACCTCTTTATCGAAGTTGGATTTACCTAATCGGATCACTTGTCCTAGGTAGGGATACTGATCAACAACTTCGATGGTGACACCTCCTACAGTTACGGGCGATGATGAAACATGTTCGTTCGACATGACCTTTGTCTTGTCCATGTTCATTTTCAGCCCAACTTGTTTAGAGGCATCATTGAGGTCTGTGAGCATTTCGCCCAACTCCTCCAGCGTTTCCGCCATAATAACTATGTCATCAGCAAATCGTAGATGAGAGATATATTCGCCATTGACGTTAATGCCCAGTCTTTTCCACTCTACAAGCTTAAAAACATCTTCCAGTGCACAGGTGAACAGTTTCGGAGAAATAACATCTCCCTGTCTCACGCCCCTTTGCAACTGGATCGGTTTTGTGCTATGTTCGTGTAATCGAACTGACATTGTGGCAGCATTGTACATACATCTCAACACCTCGATATAGCGATAGTCTATATGGCACCGCTGAAGGGATTGAAGCATCGCCCAGAGCTCAATAGAATCAAAGGCTTTCTCATAGTCCACAAACGCTAGACATAAAGGTAGATTATACTCCTCGGTCTTCTGTATAACCTGCCGAAGCGTGTGTATGTGATCTATGGTACTATAGCCTTTTCGGAACCCGGCTTGTTCGGGTGGATGGAAGTCGTCGAGTCTTTGCTCGAGACGATTCGTAATAACTCTCGAAAACAGTTTGTACACATGGCTCAGAAGTGCAATGGGTCTATAATTCTTCAATAGGGCTTTGTTGCCTTTCTTGAAGAACAAAGTCACTACACTTCTGCTCCATGCCTCCGGGCTTGTGCCTTCGAGTATGACGGAATTAAACAGCCTCCGAAGTGCTATTAAAATCGGTCTACCGCCGGCTTTCAGAAGTTCTGTCGTTATTCCATCATCTCCCGGAGCTTTGTTGTTTTTTAGCTGTTTGAGAGCTATACTAATCTCGTCTAGACTGACGTCCGGAATATCTTCGGTATAGTGTCGGGTGAGTGGCGCTCGGCTGTCGTGAGCACCGCTGGTAATAGGGTTTTGTGTTGTGGTGTATAACTGTCCGTAGAATCTCTCAATTTCTCCCAGAATTTCGGGCACTGATGAAACGGTGTTGCCAGTGTCGGTCTTCAGTTGGGTCAACAGAGTCTGCCGAACAGATCGATCTCTAGCAAAGACTTTGGAGCCCTTGTTTTGCTCTATTGCGTCTTGAATGCGCTTGCAATTGTAGCGTCTCATATCGCAACGTCTTGCTTTGGCGATCTGTCTGTTTAGACGTCTGTATTCGACCATATCAACTGAAGACTGCAACCTCATTTCTCTCCGTTCTCTTATGAGACTCAGAGTCCCATCTGAGAGTTTTTGAGGTCCTCGGTTGGTTCGGGACGAAAAATATTTCGATCCTACCTCTCGGACAGTTTCCACAAACCTATTGTTTAAATCGTCAACTGTAACGCAATTCTCTAAACATATCAGGCGGTCGCAAAGCTCAGACTGAAAGCTTTCGGGATCCTGGATTTGAGCAGGAGTAGGACGGAGCGTGGACTTCATTAGACGGGAGCGTTCTATTTTGCAGTTTATATTCAAAGTGCCTCTTACGAGTCGGTGATCGCTGCCGGTCTTAACCCTACTGATCACTGAGACATCATTGAATATGTGCTTCTTATCCGTCAATATGAAGTCGATCTCGTTTTTAGTCTTCCCATCGGGGCTAATCCACGTCCACTTCCTTTGTGGCTTCTTCTTGTAGAAGGAGTTCATCATATAGAGGCCCTCCTTCTCCAAGAAGTCAGCCAGCATTTGCCCACGATGGTTCCTGACTCCAAATCCATGTGACCCCACTTTCGTCTCGCCGCCTTCTTGTTTTCCGAGTTTCGCGTTAAAGTCTCCCATCACCACCGTGAAATGAGTAGTGAACTTACGCAGGGCAGACGATACGTCTTCATACGCAAGTTCGACCTCATCATCGGTGTGCTTAGATGTGGGTGCGTAAACCTGTATGACCTTCATTGAGTATCGTTTAGATATTCTCAGGATGAGGTACGCAACCCGTGTCGACACACTTCCGATTTCAACGATGTTGTTGACGAGGGACTTGTTGACGATGAACCCGACACCCCCTTGGGACAGTTGGTCGCCCTCCCGGTGGTACAGCAAGTTTCCGGACTGGAGAATTTCCGTATCCTCTCCCTCTCGTCGGACTTCGGATAACCCTATAATGTCCCATTTTAACTTGCTGATTTCCTCTTCCAGCTCCTCTATCTTCACGGCTTCCCTCAGTGTCCGTGCGTTATATGTTGCCAGGTGCAAGGGTCGGTTGGGCTGGTAGCCGACTCTCTGCCGGAGATTCTTCGCACCCCCTGCCCCGCCGTTACCGTGACCGCTACCGGAGTCCGGGATAGCGGGGCTGCCGGGGACTGGGGGCCGGGGCTTTGTTTTTTCCATCATTAGGAGGTGTATTTGCCATAATCACCGCGCTTGGCAGGCGTGTTGGTGATTCTCCTTTTTTACGGCGGGAGATCGCCGCCTCTGCTAGGAGAGGAGGTCGGGTCGATTTACCGCCGCCCGACATTCGGCGTTGTCACTCGTTAGCATAATGAACGTTATGTATAAATAAGATCGGTGGTAGCTCAGTCGGGTAAGCGCCCGCTTCCCACGCCAATGATGCGGGTGCGAATTCCGGCACTGACATGTACCAATGTGTTCCTTTGAATTTAAATACAATGTATACCACTTACGGTGAAGGAAAACATCGTGAAGAATCCTGCATATCTACCTATAGATTTAGCACATCTAGATAATATGTGAGCCCACCAACCCGCTGTGGACCAGCGTGGTGGGAAATAGTCCAAGCTTAGAAAGGCAGCTTAGACCTTGGGGATATGCACATTGCACAAAGGTCCCATTCGAGAGAGCCAGGTGCAGGTACTTAGTAAAAAACCATAGTTTATAGTACTTACACCTCCCACAGGTAGTAGAATAGAATATAATAGAACAAACATCTCTGCAGGAACTCAGCAGGATGCTAAGTGGCCTTAATGCTGCTTGCACCGTGTAGGCCTCCGTATGAACTTGGGCAAGACAAAAGTCATGTAGAATGTTCACATAAAACCGGAGCCGGTGATCGTTCGTGAGACAACTATCGAAGTTGTGCAATAATAATAACCTGAGGCAGACTATTCAGCTAGGCAGAAGCAACTTCGACAAGAAGGCTGAAAGGCGCATCCAACAGTCTTCAACCATTGCGCCCTGCCAGTTATGACATATGGTGCATATACGTGGACACTAATGGTGGGACTGGTCCACCGATATATAGTCACTCAGCGTGCTATGGAGAGAGCTATGCTTGGGGTTTCTCTAATGGATGGTATCAGAAAAGAGGTTATACGTCAGAGGACTAAGGTTACCAACATAGCTGTCAAAATATGCAAGCTTAGGCAGGTAGCCGGTAGTGGCTGGATTCGGAAGACCGAGGACCGAGTGTTGTGGCGCTCCTTGGGAGAGGCCTATGTCCAGCATTGGATGATTATAGGCTGATGATGATAATGTACATGTACATTTCATATTATTATACCAATTAAAATATACTATGATTTAGCATAAAGTTAATAAAATATCACATAATCTGTTAAATTACACAACACCATCAAAACCTCTAGCACCACAACCTAAAGATAGGTGGGATGACGAGAAAAGCGAGGAGGAGCGGTTAAGTGCACATTTTAAGTTCATCAAAAGCGAAGCGGGGCTACATGGGGAGACGCTCTATGTTTAGGTTTTGGTGCAAGGAGTTTTGACTGCGTTATTATTATTGGCGCTATGTAGGGAGACGCTTAGCTGACCAACATGTGCACCAAACCGCACCTATCTTTGTATTTTGGTGCTAGGTGTTTTGCCGGTGTTGTTTAATTCAGCACAGATTATGTCATATTATAGTATATTTTATGAATTTTACATAAAATGAACAGTATACGAATTGTATATTATACCTTATGAAAATATAGATGTTATAGGTAAGGTTTATCATATGTTGTGAACGTTATTAGTGTGAAATGAAACATTTTGTTTTATACGTCGCAATACAGACCCCACAATGCTACTTAGAGAATTCCATACTATATTCTTATTTTTTTATACATACTGTCGTTCTTTCTTTCGTTCCAATATCTATCCAAATATTTCTGCCATACATACACTGTCTAAGTTTGCGTTTCCCACACAGTCTTTTTAAAAAATTGCAGTGGATTGATTCTTTCATTTGCATTGTATACAGTTCTTTCATTGCCGTGGAAGTTTGTTTCATTGCCGTGGGCCTTTGTTTCATTGCCGTGGACGCTTGTTTCATTGCCGTGAACGCATGTTTCATCGCCGTGGCACGAAATTTTTAATCATCCGTATCTCATTCAGTTTTTAACTTATCTGCTACCCATTTAGTAAGAACACTAACGTTAACAAAAACTTTAATAAAAGCGTTTTTCTAATATAAAAAACCTTAAGATAAAAAAGTCCACGGAAATGAAGATTTTTTAGGACTTGTTGAAATCCACCCAGGAGAAACTTGTCTCGGGTAAATGTGTTCATTAACAACGTTAGTTCATCGGTGAAATTAGATAATTGAGTGGAAAAGCTGTTACCATGATTCTGATTGCAAAGATATAAAATACAAATATGGAGTTTGCAATGAGGAAAAGATACGGTTACCCAGAGATCCTCGGCAGAGGACCGCCAGGACAAGTTGGAGCTAGCGTGGAGTTCACGTTTGACAGCTATCAACACTCCGCCACCGAGTGACTGGCCTGTGGCTGCGTAGTCACGGTCCCTGCGCCACACTAAATACCTACTGTCGAATAATTCAGCATCATTAATACTGTCTAAAAGCCATGTTTCTGATATTGTAATTACATCGTAATTATTAAGCAGTACATTACGTAAGAATATATTAGTCTTCGTCCGAAGCCCCCTAGCATTTTGGTGATATATATTAAGATATTTAGTCATTTAAGTGTAAGAGTACGTAGACTAATTAACAGCGTAACGTATGTTATTAACTTATTATTATGAAACCCATCCAAGCTTAAATACACGTCCCATTCATACAGTGATAGCAATTTAGAAGCAGCATAAATCATAGAAAAATAAAAATAATAACGATGATAATTAGTTAGCGACAGAAATGAATATGCTAGGTCGCATAACTTAGTATGTAAGTTAAGTTTATATATGATTTTTACAAAATCCAGCAATAACAGTCCGCCAATAACGTTCAATACATTACTCAGCAATAGCGACAACAGAAAAAGCCAACAGAAACAATGGTATGCGAACATAGAAACGGCAAATATAAAATAACAAGATGTTCCATTTTTATCTAGTTTTGTGCATTGAATAATTAAAAGCATAACATACCTAGTATAAAACTTATCTATGTTTAAATACAAGTACCATTCGTAATAACAATTCATTAGAAGCAATAAAATGCAACATAAAAAACAGTGAGACAATAAAATATAATTAGCATAGTGCTTAAGTGAACCTGGATTGATCCACATATTAGCGTACGAGTAGTTAGGACTTAGACAAGTAAATTCATCAATAAACCATCCCATCGTCAACTTGAGCGACATCAGAAGTTGGCGGGTAATATTATAATATTCTAAATAATAGAAATACATTTTAAACTCAGGTTTGAGCTTTATTACAAGAGCGTAGCGGGTCAATTTAGCGAGAAGCGTATGCAGTAAACAGGTAACAGTCAGTAGCAAGTAAAATAATAACTTGAATAGGCGAATAGATAAGGTCACAGTGGTTTTAATAATGTTGAAATAGTTAAAAACAAGTGATTAAGTTTTTTACATTCAATTGAAAAATAGGGGTTCGTTAATGATCTATGGTCCTCAAAATACATTACGGATGAGTTGATATGAACTATGCAACATCTGTTTTCTTCGTGATTTCGAGGAATCTCGTATCTAATCAAAGTTTCTCATGTTCAGTATGTTTGGTACATTGACCTTAGGACGGGAATTACAAAGATAACATTCCACCTTGAAATAAACATACATGCTTACCTACCTACTTAGTAAATTGTAGTTATCACTGCCTACCTAATTTTATTAGTGTTTATAATAGGACGCGTCCGTGGCACCAGCGAGCGGAGCGGCGGCTATCAGACTAATTGTAGGTACTGGTAGGTATTCGCTGCCAGTCTTAAGGACCATACCAGTTTTTAGTTTGTGGAGGCGGAGAATTGTACGTTATTCAAATCAAATGAAATATTTTATTGCCATTAAAGTGTAGGTATAGAGCAAAATAATAGTGCGTGCGGCCGTGTCACCCGCTGACGTCGTGGACGCAGCCTTAGTTTTAAGTAGGTACTTACTTACTTGAATTAAACCGGTATTAGACTTGACATACCTACCTATGAAAGTGGAACATACTAAATATACCTAATTTCATTCGATACCGATGTATTGTTTGAAACAATAAAATAAGAGCCATAGGCATAGGATTACTATAGGTACTTACACGGTTAAATTTTTTATGCTTTTAACAAAAATGACATGATGATAATTAGAGCTCAGTCGGGTAAGCGCCCGATTCTCACGCCAGAGATTCGGGTTCGAATCCCGGCGCTAACATGTACCAATGAGTTTAAGTACAATGTATACCATCGCTCTTGGAAATCGCGGTGAAGGAAAACATCGTGAGGAAACCTGCATACCTAGATTTAGCACATCTAGATTTATGTGAACCCACCAACCCGCAGTGGACCAGCGTGGTGGGAAAATGGTCCAAGCTGAGGAAGCCAGTTTAGACCTTGGGGATATGCACAAAGGTTCCACTCGAGTGAACCAGGTGCAGGTCCCCCACCCCCACAGATAATAGAATAGAATAATAGAATAGCGCAGTAACCTAACCTAGGGTAAAGTGTCATTGTTTACGAACTTGCGCAGAGGATATCGGGTTTGATCGCTTGCTTCTGCAGATATCTGCTGTAATGTCATGTAAATATTAATGTTAAAATATTAAGTAATGTGCCTAATATTACCCATTCATAAATTAGACGACCGAATGGCGTAGTGGTTAGTGACCCTGACTACTGAGCCGATGGTACCGGGTTCGATTCCCGGCTGGGGCAGATATTTGTTTAAACCCACATATTTGTTCTTGGGTCTTGGATGTGCCCGTAAAATGGCAATAGGCCATTACATTGGCACTAACATAACACTCTGGCGAAAAGTGGGTGCAGCAATGCACCTCTGCCTTCCCCGCAAGGGAGTACATTAGTACAAGGCGTGAGTGCGTGTTTTTTTTTCATAAAATATCCATAAAACTACTAGGGTCAACCTAGGACCTGGGCACATCGTGTCCCACTTGCCTCAGTTGACCTTACACAAAATAAGTAAACTACTTATTTTGTACTTTAATTTAGTATAATGC
Organism: Plutella xylostella; assembly: GCF_932276165.1. Lineage (NCBI taxonomy): Eukaryota > Metazoa > Arthropoda > Insecta > Lepidoptera > Plutellidae > Plutella > Plutella xylostella. The sequence continues at coordinate 8,963,888 of NC_063990.1, forward strand.
AATATACTTACAGCTTTCAGAAGCACATCAGGAAAGTTTACCTGCTCCCCGCCAAGTTATGCAGAAAGGATATCGCGATCGGGGACTCGCCAGCTCCACTATATTCAGTGCATGCATGAATTCTGAGCTAAATTACCACCCTGTGTTATATTTCCCCGGAGGCCCCCGCGCACTCTGCACTAACAAGTTTCTACTCTATGGCCGTGGGAGGGAATTCCCACTTTTCAATTACATACACATTTGAGACTTTATTTAGACATTCTTTGTCCCTGCGCGTCTTTTGTAAGAGTCCTTTTGTCCTCTGTTTATTAAAGGCGCCTTGGAGAAGGCTTTATATGAACGAGTGACGTAGATTTTGCAAGTTGCACGAGTTGTAGTTAGTCGTCGGTCGTTTAAATGAAGGTTTCGTGAAATTGTGTATCTCGAAAAAGTCGAGCATATTTTTTGCTGAATCATTTATTAAGTAGCTACATTTAATAAACATTTCAGTAAATAGCAGAGTCATTAATATAATTTCTTTAAATGCGCTGTTTGTAACCACGTAAGGCTATGTAGGTATAATTGAGTATAGATGTTAAAACTCAAATCTCAATAGATCAAACAAACAAACATTAGGAAGAAACACAAATAAAGCTTTTAATTATAATCAGAAGAACTTAGATCAAAGTCAAAGTCAAAGTCAAAAATTTTTATTCATCGTACAAATATAAAATTTTCTGATGAACGTCAATTTTTACAAATTACTCTTTATTAATTACTCTCCGTTCGGATAAGGGGGGGCTCTTTCTGTCTTAGGAGAAGAACGGAGGCAAGAAACTCCTGAGCCATCTTTTCAAAAAAAAGACTTAAAACTAGCTGGTATACAATACATATAAGCTTAATAATAATTATTATAATAATATGAGCAGAGCTAACTACTTATCACAGCCATGCATATAGATAGTTGGTAATATTTAACACTTTACCGTAGGTTACCTTGCAAATGCTAACTTTTACTGCAACCTCACGCAACCTTATTCAGCTTATTGTTTCTCCGGCCTGCAACAGGCATAGTCACGACCGGCCATTTCATATAATGGCTGGATGCCCACATACCTACCCGGCTACCGCCTCGCCGTTCTATCTAATGGCTAGCCTGATAGCGCATACAGACGATTTCTCTAGCATTTCTCAGAGGAAGCCAACAAATTTATATTAATGAAAATGACTTGCTTAACTTAACAGCCCAGATGAGGTCATTTTTCAGAGCAAGCTTTCTTAGACTACGAAGATTTCAAAACGTTAAAATTTCTGTCGTAAAAGAGGGGGGCAATTAGTTGACGTGTAAGTATATCGGTGTCACAGAGCACTATAGAGCTTCCACTATGTTATTGAATTTTAGACGTTTCCTTATGTCATTTAGTAAAGTTGGTTTTCCTTTGCAGTCGACAAATATGTATGGGATTTCGAATGTCAAAAAACCAATAATATAATGGACAGAGTATAGGTAAACTAATTTTGTGGGTACTAGTAGCCTAGTAGATGTACTAAATAAACGGTTTGAAGGTTTTCTGCAGTTTGATACAAGTGACTTGATTAAGCGTCATGGCCATGGAACGGAGTTGTTAATGTTAGTTAAATATTCTACTCTACATATTGTACATAAAGAGCGGTAACGATTGGTCACGCGGTACCTAATGCGGCGGCGGAGGATGGGGCGAGTCGTAAACACGTCAAATGTGCACCAAGTTTCAGTCGTAACGTCTAACTGGGCTAAGCGATGCGGTGTGCGCCGGACTCACATCATTCCTACATGGGGTGCAAGAATTGGACACCTTGTCGAGAACTACAGTGCCACAAACTTATCTGTTCCGGTGAGAGCTCACGTAAATGTCTAATATTTCTTCATTCTATAAGATTTTAAGTTTGCCAGTAGTGGTAATTCGCTCTTGTGGTTTTAATAAACCCATCTAATCTATATCAATACATAATTCATTAGTAAATAATGAGATATGGATCAATTTAGTTCGCTCTCACCGGAACAGATAATTTTGTGGCACTATAGGTATTTTTGTTTCTAAGACCTGGTTTCTCATGATTCTGTTAGTTACAGTCTCAATAACGGATTTGCTGACGACGCGTTTAAGGATTATTACCCTTGTTAATTGGATGAGTCCCATGACGAAAATCTAATAGACCATTCATAAATCAAGCATTATGTGAATCATTCACTCACACTTCATTCAATATTCTGTCATATTCATTGAAATTGGTGTCTATGTCTCTATAATATCAAACAACCTCAAACAACCAAACTTTTTGGTTTTGAGGTTGCCATGGTTACTATTTCTATCGAGGTTGTTTTTTGACATCCGTCATTGAAAATAATATCATTACGCCATGCCCTTTGAAAAACAATACAACGAACTAGATGGAGTGTCAGTGCAAAAGAAAGGACTCAACAAATAACATCTCAATTTCTAAGTAAAGTCTTATTTTAAAATATTTTTTTAGAAGATTTTTCACTTAATTCAATAGTTCTCATTAAGTCATTAGGTTTAACTTCTTATACCTATCTCTGTGGTCTAGTGGTAGAAGCTCAGCTTCATCATCCAGGGATCCTGGGTTCGATTTCCAGGTAGGGCCATTAATTTGTGTTTCTATATTACGGTTCCAAGTTAGGTTAGGACATTAAATTAAAACTTTTATCTCAGTTTGACAGTATATAAAACCCAGACAGTATTTCGCTTCATTTTTTATGTCACACAACATCTAGTTCGTATATTGTTTATCAAAGGCTCTGTTCATTTTTCCATCTTGAATTCTTGACAAATGTGTCAAAAGTCAACAACCCGTTGCCTGGTTACCGGTCTTAACCAAGTCTTAGCGGAACCCCACAGCAGCAATTAAGTTTATCACGCGATCAAGGGAGTTAACCCCATGATTTAGCATGGTGGGACACTCACTAACCTTAACGGTCCAAAATGTAACCAAACCGAGGCATTTTTAACCTAACCGAATGGTGTGAAATTAGGCCTAAGTGTGTCAGATTCTAACCACCAAATTATTCATAGAGGTTTTTGACACTTTACAATAGGTTTAAAATTGACGTTGTGATATACGAAATTCATCATTTTGACCAATGATTTCAAAAGGAAGGATACGCCCGTCAGAACGTTTTGTCAAAAGAAAATGGCACCCGCGCGCTGGCCCTAAATTCATACAAATTATGACAGATTTATGAGGTTTTAGGGCCAACGCGAGGGTGTCATTTTCTAGAGCGGTTGGGCCTGTCCTTACGCTAGTAATATATAAGTCAATGATTTTGACTTAAGTAAAATGTCGAATCTCATTAAAGCATTGACAAAAGAATAAAGAGAGGACATGCCATATCAACGAAAAAAATGCGCTTACCTAAACTTTGGTGTCAATTAAAATGGCGGCTTTTTTCTTGAAAAATGTAAACAAACAAATTGTTTGGCAGCTGAAGTACCTTGTGTTTGGATGTCAATCTTGGTCAATCAACATGGCGACCGATCGCAATGTTGTAATTTTAGGCAAAGACAAAACTACTGTTGTCCTTTTTTACGTACGATAACACCAATAAGTTAAAAAGAGACGACGATATATTTTTAAGTACCGATTTTTATGCCAAGTCCTCTTTATTCTTTTGTCAATGCATTAAAGCAGGGGTATAATCGTGACAGTTGTGACATTGCGAAAAAGAGACGCTTAGCTACATTAAGCGTAAGAAAGAAACGTTAAGCTGTAAATGTTTTTTGTCCTTTTTGCTGTGGCGCCTGTTTACGTCAGTTCTCTGTGCCAAACAATGAAACAAATGAAAAATCTGTGCCAAACAAAGGCTGACAGTTACAACAAAATTTTCTAAATGCTATTTATTTTTGATTTGCTAGTGATTTGTGGGTGTTTATTAAGTTTATTAGACTATTATCATCACTTAACGAGTGTGTGACATGGGTGGGTGGATTTTGTTCGGTTGTATAGAGCATATTGAACGAAAACACGATGGAATGATGGATGAGATATATTTTCACATGTAAGTAGATACTATCAAGTTTAACAAGCTTACATTCATCATAGTACTATCTATTGGCTCGATTTTAATATAAAACGATACTAATTTTAATACTGTAAGGTCTTTTAGTATCAGTTTTAAGTAAAAATTACGAGGTACCATATCATAACAAATCACATGGTTTTGCAAGTTATTGAAAATTTATTTTACCCACAAATATTATAGCTATTGGCTCGATTTTAATATAAAACGATACTAATTTTAATACTGTAAGGTCTTTTAGTATCAGTTTTAAGTAAAAATTACGAGGTACACACACGAGGTGCACAGATATTTGTTTGAGCACAGATATTTGTTCTCGGGTCTTGGATGTGCCCGTAAAATGGCAATAGGCCCGCCCCCTATTACATTGGGACTAACATAACACTCTGGCGAAAAGTGGGTGCAGCAATGCACCTCTGCCTACCCCGCAAGGGAGTACATTAGTACAAGGCGTGAGTGCGTGTAAAAAAAATATTATAGTATGCAAAGAAAATACTAGAAATTGTAACGGACTCGGGTTGGGTTTACAAATGGGGCGCACGAATTCGGTTTTTGTGAAGATTGTATTTTGTAGAAGTCATTCTCCTCTTTCAAATGAGGGGCCTCTCATTGTGAGGAAACGTTCGTTTCGTTTTTTTCTTCTATGTGTGATTTCTTCTGTATAATATAAAGTTTATTGTATTGATACGAAATACGTGTTTCCTTTAAAAAAAAACCCCATCACATACCTATTTGGCCCACAATTATAATGCTCATGCTCATCCATTTATCTCTGCTTCATAGGTTTCCGACAGAAAAAAAATATCAAGAAAATGGATAGACATTACCGGTCGCACAAATTGGGAACCAAGGAAACATACAAAAATTGTGTTCGGCACATTTTGAAGAGGATTGTTTCGATTGGACGAAGACAATGAATCATACAATCCACTCAGTTTGTGTATATTAAATAATTATATTGAAATCAAATAAGTATGAGTAAAGTTTTCTTTCTTATATCGTCGGTTGACAGGAAAAACTAACTAAGGCAGATTTTTTAATATTCAGATAAATGTTATCTGGGTAATACAAACATTGAGAAACATTGAGACGCAACAGCATCAAAATTATTTCCCAGCAAAACTTTTATCTGGCTATTGAAAAATTAGCCTTTAGTGTCTTTTTCCTATCAACCGACGATATACTCAAGTTTTGTTTTTGTTATTATGATAAGTTAAATTTCCCCATATTAAGGTTTTATTTTTTTGTCGGCAACATCTATGGTTTGAGTGAGAAAGAGAATAGTGCACACGGCGATTGCGAGTCTATTTGTAGTTGGTCTGAGCATTAAAGTCAATTTTAAACAATTGTTGTTGCAGTCCTATGGCACCCCAGAGGTGCAGAGGGTCTCCACTAACGTCCGCCACTTCCGCCTATCTTCGGCTGTCCTTTTGGCCTCACTCCAGCTTAGTCCAGCGGCTCGCAACTCGTTTTCGACGCTTCGGCGCCATGTTTGGACAGGGCGTCCCCGGGAGCGCTTGCCATTTGGTGGCCTCCAGTCAAAGGCTATAGTTGCGGCATTCGTAGCTCCTCTTCGTACAGTGTGCCCAATCCATCTCCACTTTCGTTTCGCAATTTCCTTGCCGATGGGAGATTGTCGGCACAGCTTCCACAGATCTTCGTTACGTATTGTCTTCGGCCAGAAAACGCGTAGGATCGACCTTAGGGACTTATTGACGAACACTTGCAGTTTGTTCGTCAGCCCTTTCGTCACTCTCCACGTTTCGCAACCAAAGAGCAATACGGACTTCACGATGGAGTCGAAGAGGGAGATTTTTATCCGCCTTGTGAGCACATTCGAGTCCCAAACAGGTTTGAGCTGGGCAAACGCAGCCTTCGCCTTCTTGATCCTGCTCTCTATATCCTCATCTGCTCCTCCCTGACGGGTGACCGTGCTTCCGAGGTAAGTAAATGCATCTACCGAGTCCAAGCGTTGGTCATCGAGTATTAAGGCGTCCGAGGTTTTAGCCTTGATACGCATATCGACTGTTTTGCGTCGGTTTATTCGCAGACCCATTACTCTGACTTCCTCCTGCAGGTGTGCGAGTTTCTCTTGTAATAGGTCGAGAGTTGGCGAAATCAGCACGATTTCGTCCGCGTAGTCTAGGTCCTCTAGGACACCTGAAGCCCAGCTTATACCTCTCGGGATAGCAACCACGTTCCTCATCACATCGTCAAGGAGAATAACAAATAGGAGCGGTGACAGGAGACATCCCTGCTTGACGCCAGCTGAAATTCGTATTGGGGCCCCAAGCTCTTTTTCGTGTACGACCCTACATGTACTGCCCTCGTATAGCGAGCGTATCACTTGGATGATGCAGGCTGGTATGCCTCTGCGTTGTAGACTTGACCACAACGCGGTCCACTTCACGGTGTCGAAGGCTTTTTCGAAGTCTACAAAGGCCAGAAATAGCTCCGACTGCCATTCGACACATTGCTCAATAAGGACCCGTAGGGTGTTGGTGTGGTCAGTGCAGGAGCGTCCAGGGCGAAAGCCAGCCTGCTCATCTCTGAGGGTCACTGCTACTTTCGGCGCGATGCGGTTTAGCAGGATCTTAGCTAAGACTTTGGCGGCAGCGGGCAGTAGCGTGATGCCGCGCCAGTTGTCGCATCGCGATGGGTCCCCCTTCTTTGGAACTTTCACCAGGAGTCCTTGTTTCCACTCGGCGGGTACTTGTCCGGCTTCCCAAATACGGGTCAAAAGGGGGAACAGTAAAGTAGCAGACATTGGAGCATCAGCCCTCAGCATATCAACATGGATATTGTCGATACCTGGCGCCTTCCCCGGCTTCAGTGACTTCACAGCTGCAACTACTTCTTCGAAAGAGGGTGGCGCTGTTGGTATATCCAGAAGAATGCTGTCGTTATCCATGCTGGTGGGCTCTTGTTGGTCTGTGCCCTGGGCTTGCTCTAGGAGACTTGAGAAGTGCTCCGTCCATCGCAGCAGCTGCTCGCTCTGGGTGCACAATAGACTGCCATCGCTGGCTCTGAGTGGCTTCCTCGCAGGTCGTGTGCGTCTTCCACTGAGGCGTCGCGTCACGTCGTATAGCGCACGCATGTCCTTGTGGCGAGCGGCTACGTTGGCACGGTCCGCCAACTCGTCTGCGGCTCTTCGGCGGTCTCGACGTGCGGTCCTCTTAATTTGTGAGCGAAGGTTGGCGTATCGGCTTCTTAGGCAAGATGCGTCCGGCTCCACTGCAGACAGTAGTTGGCCCTTGACTTGGTGCCGATCTTCAATTGCCTGCCACAGTTCTTGCGACATCCAGTTCTCTCTTTGAGGCTTGGAGTAACCGAGCACCTCTTCCCCTGCGTTTGTGTAGGCGTTCCTTATGCGCGTCCAAGATCCATCCATTTCCTCGTCCTCGAGTTCTTCTAGAAGTTCGTACTGATTCCGAAGGGATATGCGGAATTTCTCCCGCCATTCCGGGTCGCGGAGTTTTCGTACTTCGAAGCTTCTAGACGTCTGCTCAGGTTTACGGCTTGGGGTGCACAACTTGAGGCGCACTTCTGCTACTACAAGGTGGTGGTCGCTATCCACGTCGGCACCGCGTCGGTTCCTCACATCCAGCAACGAGGATCTCCAGGAACGACTGATCGCAACATGGTCTATTTGGTTGCGGGTAACACCATCAGGGGATATCCATGTGACCTTATGACACTCCTTATGTTTAAAAAGAGTGCCACCCACAACCAAATTCTGTGATGAACAGAGCTCGCCGAAAAGTTCTCCGTTCTCGTTCATATTTCCGGTAGCTCCTTCGGAGCCCATAAACTGTTCGCGGTTGGTATTGTCACTACCCAGTTTTGCGTTGAAGTCACCCATCAAGATGACGATGTCCTGTCTGGGGATGTTTCTGAGGGTGTGCTCGAGCTGCTCATAGAACGCCGTCTTAGCATCGTCTTTAGCAGAGTTAGTTGGAGCGTAGCATTGGACGATGCTAATTTTACGAGCGCGGGAGTCGAAACGTGCCGTGATTATGCGTTCCGAAACTGGCTTCCAACTCAACAGGCTCATCTTGGCACTGCGGCTTAAAAGTAGGCCAACACCGAATTCACGGCTCGCATCCTCGTCTTCTTTGCCGCTGTAAAATAGTGTGGTACCGTAATCTGCTGAATCTTCACCAAACCCATTCCATCTCGTCTCACTTAGTCCAAGTATATGGATGCCGTAGTCATTCATGACTTTTGCTACTTGGGGTAGCCTTTCAGGTCGAGCCATGGTCCTGACATTCCAGCACCCAATTCGTGTCCGTTTTCGAAAGCCAAAAGTCGTCGTATAAGTGGTCCGGTTATTATTGTTAAATGGAGAATTCTCAATCATCAAAGTTTTTAAGGGTGTGCAGGTGATTAGCCCACAGCACCCCGATCACGACGATGGGGCTGCCATCTGTGCGTCCGTGCCCGCAGAGCCAGTCTGTTTAGGGGGAACCCCAAGGCTTCTGGTAGCCTGAGTGGTTTCATACGGTGTGTCCTTCTCAGGCCTGTTGGTCCGCGGGAACTATTTTATTTCATTCCTACCCTGCTACAGAAGTAGACGGGCGTGCCCCTATCCGCCACCTGGGGACGCGTCTCCTAGGAGTGAGGCTCTCCCGAAGAAGTTGAAAGTCGATTTTAAACAATACGGTCAATGAATTTGAGGGAAAATGTGACTCTAATCATTTTGTAAATTTTACTTCGATTTGAGTTTTTTTAGAATATTTGCATCTAAAGTAGCTATCATGATAAGACGACGAGACGCTTGAAAATGGGATGCATTTGAATCGATCACCTATACCTATTTCTGCTACACGTGCTTGACTTCAGTATTCTTGAATTTTCGCAGAACTCCTGAGGGCCTTTCACGGAATCTCTGGGTTCCTCGTCCCACCAATCGGGAGCCACTACCACTGCCGCAAACCGTCAGCCACGTTGCACGCCCGTAGTATAAAATTTCTCAACGAGCGTTGTAAAATGTCACGTCTAAAAGAATAAGGGCAGATTGTGCTCATATAATAGCTCGAGTACGTCTGGCACCGACGGCTATACTGTGTAAGCACGTCGTTAGATCTTGTAATAAAGGGAGCTATCATTACGGCGAAGTCATATCCATAAGACCAAGACGTTGGATAGCGAAGCGATACGTTAGCCATTGCTATTACATCGGGTTATACAGGAAATATAAGTTGAGAGGGGATTTGTACTAAAGACACCTAAACAGTGAATATGTTCATTATAGTTAATTAAGACACGCGTCTAAAACTCTACACTATTGACGACCAAATAAACTATAGGAATTAAAATAAAACTAAATTATCTTCTTCTTTTTGTTTGTATTTTCCCATCAAGGATTTGCGGTCGGCTCTCCTGGTTACGACGATCTGGGTGATCATCTGGGTATCTAAGTGATTGGGACTTCTTCAAGTCGCGTTTCATGGTGGATTACCGATAAATTATCTATTTAAATGTATGAAATATATACTTAGAAGAATAAAATATCAATAAATCATGTTTATACATTGATGTCGATTCTGAAGGCAGAAATTCTAAATTTAGTGCTGTCAAAACCTTAATTTCTTTGTTTAAAATTCGACTCTATGATTGTTTCCGTAAATGTCATTTTATGCTAGCAAATTTTTTAGTTTGACAGCGTTAAAATTAGAATTTCTGCCTTCAGAATCGACATCATTGTTTAGTAAAATATTACATATTTTTGCTACGAAATTGCTACGAGGCTGCTAAGATTGCTACGAATGCTACGACATATTGCTACGAAATTACGGCGTAGCGTAAATTATGTCATTGTGTAGTGAAGCTGATTTGTTTTACACATTTGAAAAATAATCAATGATGTACTTACTAATACAATATCCCGTCGTGGGGTAGGCAAAGGTATTATGGCAAGCCCAATGCAATGTTTTTATTCAAGCACTTGAAATAAATCATGAAATACTTTGGTAGAGTCATCAACGTATCTTTTGTAATTGCTAACTCGTATCCTGTAGCTTTTTCTATTTTATTATACCAAAGCTGTTATCATTCCAAAAGTTAAAAGTAAGTATGTATGTTTAGCGCTGCCCATTACCTAACGAATAACGTTTAAACACCCAATAAATACAGTGTTAACCTTTTCGGCTAATAAAGGAGTGATTCTCTGAAAAATATGCAGAACATACCACATCCAACCAACCCCAAACTAGGGGAAAGAAAAAACTTAAAAACAAAACAGCATCTTAACAAGGCCCCTTCGCCCTCTCCGCCGGTGTCATCACGATCTAAATAACCCCGAGTCTCAACATAACCATACAACACGATCGGGTAAGCAATATGTTTACAGTAGGGATGTCAGACTCACGAAATTATGTCCATGTGGAATCCGGATATTTATTTATATTTATTGTAAGTATAGGTTTTTAAAATCGTAGCCAATTCTGAATCGCGCGCGCGTCTTTCTCGTTTAGTAGACTTGTCTGATGATAGAATTCATTGCAAAATCTTGATTCTTACTAATATTAGGTACTTATTTATAACACGAAAGTATGTTTGGATGATTATGAACGGATTTAAATTTTTGGTATGCGGTAAGGTGACAACTGAGATAAAAACAGAATACTTTTTATCCCTAAAATTATCACGGGAAAACGGCGTGCGAAGCGATGCCAGCGGGACACAGCTACACTCACGAGAAATTAAAACGTTCGACCTGCCTTTTTCATTGCTCGTGTTTTATCTACTATAACTGAGTGTATTTAACTATAATTGAGTCTAGTAATCACTATTTCTAAGTACTCGCTGTAAATCGTGGCGCTCACGGCGACTTTAAAAACCTTGTGTTTCAGAATAGCGCAGGTATCCGAAGACATTCATTCCGGATATCCGTTCCCGGATACGGTACCGGAGCTCTCTACCATCGCTACTTCGCAGTAACATCAGGGTGAGATCATAACGCAGGGCGGCGCCGCAGCTGCTGCCTGACGTATGGCGGCCCGGATCAGTCCATCATACTGATAGGAAGGCATATTTTATGCCGGTACCATGTGTATATGTAGCTTTAAGTATAAATGGTCATTTGTTTACACTGTTGGCGTTAGAAGAGGTATAGTTCGAGCTAGTTATGGCCAGAACGTATGCACCTAGGTAGATATTTATAAGGATAAAGAGACAATACAGATGATAATTTTATCTGTCAATATACCTATACATTACGTGGATTCAGTATTCAGTGTGGATACTGAGAATATTAAAAATAAATCTCACAGCGATTCATTCATACGTAGTGTATAATTAATATCATATATTTTATTGATATTTGTTGATAGCATACATTTGAACCATTTATTTATCAAAATTCATAATTGTTTATGACTTGTGCTCTGTATTTTAACGATGAACAAGACCCACAGACACCAACCCAACTTTTACGGAGCAAAGACGGTTGAAGTTCAATGAAACAAAGTGGAATTTAATCTAAGCTAGGGCACCTCATTCGCAGCTGCCTCCATTCCATCAGCAGGGTCCTGGCGAGTCCCAAATTATCCCCCGTATGTTGTCCAATCCATTTTCTACCAGACGTAATAACGACGCGTCTTTTCGTAAAGTAATTTAGGTGGATATTAAACTTATGCAAAGAAATCGACCGTAAGGCTTTAGGGGTTAAAAGTACCCATAGATAAAAGAATAGGTAAAATATTCGTAATAATTATAATAATGTTAGCCTGATAGCTATACCTATTTAAAATAACTTTAATAATTGGATAGGTGTATGATTTTTTTTCCCGCAAAACAATATTCGAGCCACGCTCGAAATAAATGAATTTGAATTTAATTAGCAATACGAGAGAAATTTTAGATTTTCAATATCTATAATAGTTTTCGAGATATAGGTTTTTTAAGTTTCTAATTAGACAAGGAGAAAGCTACAAAAGTGTGACGTCACAACTCTATAGTGCCATACACTCGCCATAGAAAACAGATACATTATCAATTAAAAAGCAAATAAATCTTGTTTTTAACCAATTCATTATTTTTTTCATATTTGTTATCCTTTAACGTTATATTTTCTGGTATAGGTAACTTATACAGGCTACTCCATGGCTGCAAGTATGGCGGGCTATCCATAGATACTTTATACTCGTAAAATTATATTTCGGAAAAACATTTTCACAAGGCTGCCCACGGCTGCTGAACGACTCCCTTGTGCGTTGTCTTTAAAATTTGACGCGTGTTAAATTGTATTTTTGTTTTAATTTCTGGACGAGTTAAAATTCCTAACCACGGCCACGTCACACCACAGTTGTGAAAGTTGTACCACTTCAAGCTCCAGGGGTATTTTAATACCGAAGTTGGTAACACTTTCACGTCCACCCTTTTCGCTGGATTTTTCGCCTTTGTTAATAATGCAAAAGTTTTATAGGTGGAATTTTATGCGTTTCATGGGCCGTTTTATGGCCAATCCAGGATAGTGGCGTACAACATCGTTATCTATGTTATATGGTGAAGTTATCCGTACCTATCGTGTTTAAATACATAACATGCATAGGTATATCCTTCTAGTGGCTACTACTATATCCTACTGTTGTAGATATTTAAGATAATAATCGATTCCTCACATACCTGATGCTAATAAAAAAACTAGAATGGGTATGCACTCTATAGGTATATATATGGGTAGATCCATTGAGTAGGGTACACCCGAGTCCGCGTTGTTCTATGGGTAGACCAAACAATAAGCAGCAGACAGATTCGGATAAAATCTGTTCAACGTCTAAAATTTATGAGGAATTCTATAAATTTTAACAAGGTAACTCATGTTACTTAAAAGTTATTATGTTTAGGTACCTACCTAAACATAATAACTTTTAAGTAACATGAAATATTTCAATCGGAATGTACCAATCTAAGGACAAGCTAAAACATCCGAAGAAGGAGTATTCCCTCACAGTAGACTTACATAGAATGTACGTACTTACACATTCTCACTATGTAAAGGCGTCCCTACTAATTCACATGTTCAATGAATATAGTGCTCTCGTCTCATCTATGAAGCGTCATTACATCTTAAAATATCAAAGTCTCCACTAGAGACAACACCTAACTAATTTGCTCTCTGTACTTACTAATTAACGGAAGCTAACATACAGAGACGTATATGTTACATAAACGTAAGCGTCTACAGAGGGTTGAAAAAGTGGTATAGTATAATACGAGTATAATAGACGCATTTTTCCTGAAATAAAAATGACATATTATGTATCTAGCCTATCTGAAACCTAGTTAAACATTGTGAGATATGGCGTTTCGACTTTCTCCGTGTTCGGCATCATAAGGGTCACAGTGACAGTTAAATAAAGTCCATTTTTCTCTCCACCTTTAATTTGCAAGGTGCGGGTGCCTATATAAATAGAGTGAGTCGCCCGCGCGCCTCAGTTGTAATATCACCATGCAGAAATGACTAGGTTTCAGATAGGCTAGATACATAATATGTCATTTTTATTTCAGGAAAAATGCGTCTATTATGTAGTCTGAGCCTATCTGAAACCTAGTTAAACATTGTGAGATGTGTTTATTATCGCATGGTGGAGAGAAAACCAACTGTGACCCATAAGCTACTGATGAGTATATCAGTAGAGAAATATTTGAATCTATAAATTTATAATGCATAGATTTCTAGGTAGTAGATATACTAAAAAGAAAGGTATAAGTATACATAAGACTTAAGTACTTCCTTATTATTCCTGACTTGTCAGAAAGTTATGGAAGGTATGTACCTATACATATGGATACACACAGTGCCTCTTCGAAAGCAATACTTATAAGTAATTATTGATCAAAATCTTGTTATTGTCAAGGCAATATTTTTAACATACACTAGCCGAATGGATGGAACCAGTGAAATACTTTGCAACAATATTTAAAAGCTGTAAAGTGTAGAATATCGATCCAGGCCGCTGGGGCTCAGGTCAGCACATGCTGACTAGGGTATGTAATTCTGGACTGACCTCAGAAATGCAGCAGCCGACCCTGGAGCCTCGAGGACCTGCTCAGTCAGCCCCGTACGACGACACGGCCTGCAACACCTGGCGTGGCATCTAGTCCTTGGAACGAGGAGTGGTGCTTGAAGGGAAGATAATTTTACTAAATATCTCAGCCTCATCAGCTACTGGAAAAGATTAGATGAAGGCTGTGACACTGGCGGATAACTAAGTATTCAGTTTTTCAAAACATGATGCAGGTAACTATATTCATATTCTAAATTGACAAGTAACACACAGTCTAATTTTGTATTCTAACTTACTCGGCGGTTAACGAGTTCCTGTGCAGTCCTACGAGTACTAGGAAGGAAAGTTATTTTATAAGCCTTTGCACCGATTTTGTGGGCTACTATCATTCTGTATCATCATGTGTGAATATTATGAGCTCTGGCAGCATTCCTTGGTAGATGACATCAATTAATAAAGATTGATTAACACAACAATAACAATTATAATAGTTGATAAATGAAACCCGGCTAACATGTCTTAACTGGGTAAGTAAAAGATCAGTCATGCCACCAGGATAAGTAAAATGTTCAGTACTTCATATGAAAAACATTAACAAGGTCACCTTTAGGTAGGTTCGTCAACACTAAGGGCAGGTCTCGGCCAAAACCTTAAGGCTTCGCCTTGTTGCAACTTGAAAGGTACGTAGGTAGGTACCTACTTACATTGTTGTAGGTTCGATTTTGAAACCATTAAGTCAACCTAGATAAAACAAAATAAAATAGCTCGATTAAATAAAGATGGTACGTAAAGATGTTAGTTGTACCTGATCAGACCTGATGCAACGACAGCCAACATAGACTCTCTAATCTGTGGAAGCAACAATCATGGTGGCGGGAACATGGACAGTTGGACGAGCCACCTCGAGCCTGACTTATCAATCAGAACTGACAGTTCGCCAACAGCAGATAGCTTGCGGCTATCTATAGGTAAACTTAGGTAGTTAGCTATACCCAAGAAAAAGTCCTTGGACATCGATATGACAGTGGAACGGCGAATAACTGTGACACTCTTTAAAACAAAAAGGCTTGTTGTTGTCCAGCTAAGGAAGGTTACCTACTTCAGCGACCGTATTGCATTCTGAAAGAACTGCGAAGAGTTAATATTATGACTAATAATTATTACTTATTTAGAAAGTTTTCCGCAAACTCTAATAAATCAAGCAGCTACCACGTCACCGCTGCCCGGTTATAACTCTGTACTAGCTTAGTAGATATATATATACCAGTTCTAGCCTTCAGCTAGAGGCCAGAGAGCTCCTAAATGAGATGCGAGTACGAGCATGACACAAGTAATTTTTTACTTGGTAAGTAACTAGTTACGTAACTAACTGAAAGATCCATAAAACAGATTACTCAAAATGGAATTGTGAAAACGGCACGTCTGCATCTTAACCAGTCAGTCTAAGTAGTTTCAGCAGATACAGTGTTGAAAAATAGTTATGAAACGTTTGCGCCAGAATCGAATTAAAAATACATTTTCATTAGAGAAGCCGTTTAGGCATGAATAGGTACTTTCACCCCTTGAATTGTGCTCCAAATGATGACCTTCGAAATTCATAGAAATTTAATGACGACTGCCATTGTTTATTATCTAGCCCAGTAAATTGAGTTGGGCTACGGCTACACGTGATACACAGTACACATTAGGTATATGCATGTTCCCAGAATAGTGGAAGTTATAATTTTACCAAAAGGTAGTCGTCTCGTGCAAGAGCACCGTTACTCGATTTATTCGATACACAACTAGTAGACAGCTGCTGCGTAGGAGGTTCACGCATTTTTCAACAAAGAGCTCGGACACACACTCACAATCCACTGGGACATAAGGAAGACAGCTTATATGGTGTCACTCAGAAACCGCGATGACACTCTGATCATGATCACCCGACAGTAGGATCATAATAAATTCGGTAACTTGTGAAGTGGTATGGTATAGCAACAGCGACTTTCACGAAATCAGGAATTAGCTCAGTGCTTTCAGGTTGAACACTCGCCCGTGGGATTCACTTTGCTCACAGCCGAGAAAAGAAAAGACTCAAAGCTGGAATCTGCTGATGTGTCATGACACTTAAGATAGTGTCTGGGGAGTCACTTTATATGACGAAAAACGAACTTTCAGTGCACTGCGACGCGAGCCGCTCTATCTGTTTGTATGTATTAAACGTGCCGATTGCACGACAGCTCTCGTTCGTTCGTTTCTCATCAGTATAGAGTAACGCTCCTGTACTTACCGTGCGTCATCATTCCCATAAGCAGTCCAATGATCTTTAGGCAGTTTAGAACAAAAGCTGCATTAGACAGTTTCTTCAGCAGAGACATCGAAATAAAATTTTTATTGCACAACTATCCCCAGGAGCAGTCTACAGGTCACTTTGGGCAGTTCAGAAGAAAGCTGCTTTAATAGAATACCCTACCTTAGCGGAGGCATCAAATTGAAGTGCTATAACACTTTTAGAAGCGGTGCACGTTACCCGATTTGTCGTCATCCATGCCGATGCGGCTACGGCGACTGCAGGTGGTTACTCAGGTTTCGTTGGTGTGCCCTTGTATGGCTAACATGACCAACCTTGGCAGTAAACGTTCGTCTGCATATGCCAAAATCACTAATGAATAGCGCACGTTACTCGATACCTTCTAAATAAGTCACTCATAATGATGGCTGATGATGATGATGACCGTGCTAGCAATAGTGCAGGCGGTTCCACTGAGCATAAAATCTCTTCCCAGGCAGGGGGCGTTTGGATCTGGCAACCAGAACAGGAGTGCCAGGTGTGCGCAGCGATGCAGGTGGGACAACACAGCCGCCAGGGCAGGAGTACATGGCTGGGTCTATGCAGCGATGCAGGTAGCACAAACCGGTGGACAGGGCCAGGACCGGGTGTACACTGCGATGCAGGTGGCACAAAACGGTGGCCAGGGCCAGGACCGGGTGTACAGCCGCCAGGGCAGGAGTGCATGGCTGGGTCTATTCAGCGATGCAGGTACCACAAACCGGTGGCCAGGGCCAGGACCGGGTGTACGCTGCGATGCAGGTGGCACGAGACGGCGGCCAGCGCAGGAGCACAGGGCCGGGTGTATGCTGCGATGCAGGTGGCACGAACCGGTGGCCAGGGCAGGAGCGCAGGGCCGGGTGTACGCTGCGATGCAGGTGCCACGAGACGGCGGCCAGCGCAGGAGCACAGGGCCGGGTGCAGGTTACACGAAACTTCAATTTCACCGAATCGGCCTGCCTACTCTCAGCGGGTAGGTACCGGCGGATCACATTACTCGCCGCACATGCCACAATGTCCCAACATACTGAAACTCGGAGCCACGTGCTTCCTGTAAAAAATCCTATGACGGTCCTGGAAAGCTCCTCTTTGTAAAGCCTTACATAAGCTATAATCAAGTGCATTATTGTAATAGCAAAGATTTTATCAACTGTTTTCTAAAAATATTAGAAATTGAGGGTAGAAAAATATATTTTTATTATTTTTTCCTGTATAAAATTAACATATGCTTTACTGAAAGCGGTCATTAATGTAAGTATCTAGCTCAAGCGCCACTAGTAGGACCGGAATATGTGATCAATCATCACCACGACTATTGAATCGGACCCTACTGCGTGGGATAAAAACCCCAAGCGCCGGAGCATTATGACCAGTGGCTGCGCTTTTAAAAGCAGTAAATAATAGCATTTTACTCACGGCTTATCAACTCAAACCTTCGTTGCGAAATCCTCAGCAATGGCTGCGTGCGCAGCAGCCGGCAGGCCCTGCGCCGCCTGGTCCGCATCACGCTACAGCTCCCGGTAGCGAGGACTCCGCAAATTCAATATTATATCTTTCCCCGTCGGAGCGAAGCCGACGAGAACCGTGGCTACATAGAGCCATTATGCCGAAGTGTTCACTTCAAAAATCAAAAACCAACTGAGGCGCGCGGGCGACTCACTCTATTTATATAGGCACCCGCACCTTGCAAATTAAAGGTGGAGAGAAAAATGGACTTTATTTAACTGTCACTGTGACCCTTATGATGCCGAACACGGAGAAAGTCGAAACGCCATATCTCACAATGTTTAACTAGGTTTCAGATAGGCTCAGACTACATAATAGAATATGTATTTATTGGTCGAAATAAAAAAGTGCTTATAAACTAGGAATAATTAATAATAGGCGGCCTTATCGCTACGAGCCATCTCAATCTCAGGACCCCTTGAGAAGAAAAAGTAAAGAAATTAGAAATTATAGTAAGCCGAAAGGGGTTTCAGGATATAATTTGTCCTACGACTTTGAATAACAAACTATGATCATTTCTTTCACGAATTCTCAAATGTCGTAAAACAAAACTGATTCAGAATCACTTTTTCATTCACCCAGCTGTTTCGGTGAAAGTATTACAGCCTTTTCGCAACATCCTGTATACATCCAATGCAAGATGTAGGCAGTATCAACTGCAATATCACCGAATATGCCGGTAACTGGCGGGTTATTGTCATATGCAATATTAATTTCGAGGTAATGTTCAGAGGCCAAATTGCATGTCCGGAGTGGTTAGTGACTGTCCTGTGGTAAGGCTGTATTCGCCTTCAATGGCCGAGTTATACCACGATATAATGGGTTTGTTACCTACCATGAGTTGAGATGGTAGGTGTGGAAAGTACAAGTATGCTACTTTATGTTTGGTGTGTAGCTTTATAGGTCTTTAGACCAACATGCAGCAGCGGCTTAGTAAAATGTCTAAAGAATGGCGTATTTTTATCAGGATATGGCACTCTATCGATATGTTTTATGCCCTTTTAAAAACCGGAATCTTTTTATACACCACGCTCTTGTTAAAATTTAATAGATAACCCCAGCAATCGTAAAAAAGACATAAAAGTGCCTTTTGTCGATAAAAGATGTGCTAAACTAGGGAAATAAAATAGTATAAAAGGCTTAGTTTTCAGTGTGTAGCATCACACTCGAGCCACAGTTCCAGCGTGCCTACCGCCACCGCCAACATGTCTAAACTCACTCTGGCCCTCCTCGTGCTGTGCGCCTGCGTCGCTGTGTCTGTGAGTATATTACACCTACTTAATTACATATTTTCTTTTTCTGTATGTTTTTTGATATGATAAAAATCTATGTAATATATTATTATAATCAAACGTATCGTGTGTTGTATCATGCCTAGATCCATCATCACATCGTAACGTAAGAAACCCTGTAGAAAATGTGGAAACTTGAGTAGGAAACTCTATAGAATAGATTTCTAAAGAGGGTTGTATTTAAAAATATAATTAGGTGCCTACTAGAAGTCCATATAAAATACAAAGTCATGAAAATTAAAATGGATCCTAATTATGGTTTAACTTAAATTTTATCAATTACCTTTATTTAAGAACAAATTTATTAAAAAGAGATTATCAATCTAACATATTAATCAAAATCAACTTTTACATATTATAAATTTAACATTAACTGCCAGTTTCTATAACTCTATCTATCTATAACTGGTAGTTACCATTTAGTATGAATGGTCTGGAGACGAAATAGGCAGACGTTCCCCTCTGCCGGGGTAGTAGGTCAGTTGCCCGAGCACAGGATTCGAAACCTCCGTTTACGTTGCGTATTGGTTGCGTATCGTCAAATGTCACTGTCAAAATGTAAGGCAAATTTGTTAGTTCCAAAAGTGGCATTTGTTTTTTCCATGTAAGGTGGAATTTCACCAAACGCTAAACGTATTTAGTAGCCTGTCATACGTCTGTCAATTAGTACAAAATGTATTTAAAATTTGATTTAAATACGTTTAGCGTTTGGTAAAAGCGACCCTTCGTGTAGATTCGAAAATAGTATCGAATCCTATGCTCGCGCCTCAGAAAGGCCCACCGATTTATAAAAACTAGTTGCAGTCTCAATTTTCACTAGACTCAATCTAGTTGGCAAAGCGTTCGTTTCATAGAAAATGATTTGTTTACATACTAAAATGACAGCTTCAATTCATAGAATATCCGCATTCCGGATTTGATCACAGATTTGGTCATGGTTTATTGTTATTAGCTGTTTCCTAGCAACCAATGTCAAAAAAATGCAATAGTGATGTACCGGTATGTAGATATGTATTAATCGACAAAAAAGGTCATAGTTGGGAAGCGTCCGTAGTCGAGTTGGCTTCAGTAATCGTAACTGATCACTGAGATTAAGCAACAACTGACACGGTCAGTCATTAGTAGGTACAGCATGGGTTACCGATTTCAAATGGTTCTTTTCTGGATGTTTCCGTGCTTTGGACGGGATGTTAAGCCGTGGGTCCCGGTTGCTGCTTCAGCAGCAGTCGTTAAGCCTAGTCAGAGGCCGCCCGAAGGGGCGGCTTGAAAGCATCTGACCGTCGGGTTGTCCACTTACCCGACAACTTCAGTGTACTCATTCAAAAACGGCGATACGGCTTGCGACCTATCACGTGAGTATAAATGTACAGCGAAAAGCGGGTGACTTCGTTTATTAATCATTCATAATTAAATTTGACTATACCTAATTAATTTGAAATTAGTATTTCTAACCCATGTTCTAGAATTCATCGATAACACTTATCGATAATTGTTACATCCATTGGCAAGAAAAATGAAGACAACTGTGTTCATTATTAAATGTCACTTCACGTAACCCTTATTGCAGGGAATTAAGACTCATAATGACATGTCCCATGAGACATAATCATGGTAAACGGTAAAATTTCCCCCCGCAAAAATTTACAGACTTTTTTGTATCAAGAAAGATCGCTATGACGCTTCCCGAGGGTACAGTGCCACAAACTTATCTGTTCCGGTGACAGGTCACGTAAATGTGTAATATTTCTTCATTCTATAAGATATTAAGTTTGCCAGTAGTGGTAATTCGCCCTTGTGGTTTCAATAAACCCATCTAATCTGTATCAATATATAATTCATTAGTAAATAATGAGATATGGATCAATTTAGTTCGCTCTCACCGGAACAGATAAGTTTGTGGCACAGTACACCCGAGTCCGCGTTGTTCTATGGTAGTTACAACCCGCGCAAAGTTTCTAGACACCTGGCCCAAAAATCTACCCCTCCTCCGCTTCCCCGCGCGAGGCCTCGCTCTCGTCCTTTTGTAGCGTTAGCAAAAGTCCGTCGCAATTTTATCGAAGAATTATCAGACGATTAACAATAAATATTTTTTATCGCATACTTTTTTGTTACATCTTTAACAAGTAGGTATCAACTTGAATACTTATATAAACAAAATATTTATATATTTTATTACAATATAACAAAAGTCAGGTAAGTATGTTTTTCGCATGCGGGTTTTTAGATAACCAGTAGAGGGAGTGATTTGGGCATCTGTGGTAGGTATTTGACGTCCGCAGATGCATCTGCCACCGATGCGTTGTTGTCGGTTTTTGTGGCACAGATCAAAGGGTTCAAGCGCGAGTGTCTGGCATCGCGACCACACGTCCGCGGACGCCTCAGTCAGTGAGTCCAGCATCGTTTCTTCTCCACTTCGACTGCGATGAAAACTCAAGTAGTAGTTAAAAGTACATTAAAAAAATACACTCACGCCTTGTACTCCCTTGCGGGGTAGGCAGAGGTGCATTGCTCCACCCACTTTTCGCCAGAGTGTTATGTTAGTCCCAATGTAATAGGGGGCGGGCCTATTGCCATTTTACGGGCACATCCAAGACCAGAGAACAAATATCTGTGTTTAAACAAATATCTGCCCCAGCAGGGAATCGAACCCGGGACCTTCGGCTCAGTAGTCAGGGTCACTAACCACTACGCCATTCGGTCGTCTTTAAAAGTACTAAACACATAAATAGCTGCGACGGGAGCGGTTTCGATGTCCATGTTTGCGAGTAGCGTCTGCCGATATTGAACTCAGACGTGTGGTCGCTTGTAGAGATTTGTCTGCAGATGCATTCGCGTACGTCTGCAGATGCATCCGCAGACGTGTTGTGGAGCCATTATGTTTACGTTCTCGCAACAATTTATAAAATTATTTCCATTAAAACTGCGCAGTATGGCGAGGTTTTTTATCTTTCTAGCCGAGCTTAAGTATACTGATACCAAAGAGTAAGAAAAGAAATATTTTTGGTAATATCGATATTACTTTTTTGCACTCAGTACTTAAGACAAATGTCATTTAACCCAGGTCTAGTTATCTCGCCCGCCTTGTACTTTCATACGATTTTGACATAATCAAAAGTAACAATCTGTCAAATTCGTATGTAAGTAACTACCAGTTATGGATAGATATAGTTATAGAAACTGGCAGTAAGTAAATAACTGAAAATGACAAAAAGTCTTTGCAAAATAGCACTCTTTATTTTCATGACTTTATAGATGGACTGCTCTGTACTTGATGTACTGATGGACTATACTCAAGCATTCATTTAGCCAAACTAGGTAGGTGCTGTCATATGTTTTGAGTACTTATTACGTTCTTAGGAATTTGATTGCGCTTTTATGATATTTTGTATGTCATAGCATGCGCCTTGCTTATTGGATTTTGTTAATTACAGATGGCGTATCCACAAGTCACGTCTCCAAGTAAGTTGTTATCTATAAATTATAATAATTTAAAAATAAACTCCACAGAAAATTCTTCATGACAAAGAGGAATGGCCAAATCTGACCCGCTTTGCGTAAGTTAGCAGCCACTAACCAAACCTATTTTAATATATTGATAAAAAAATATGATAGTTATCGATATGAGGGAAAAATACTTAAACAAATCTAAACCATAGTGTTCTCAAGATTAGGGTTCAAAAGAGAATTAATTAAAAGTATTTTTTTTCGTTAAATTAGATTTTTATGAATTTTACACGAATAAGGATAATCATCTAAAACATGGGATTTCCAATACATAGTGCATCACAAAGTGTGTTATATGATTTTATTTCTGCAAATAATATCAAAATTATTTGTACACATTTCACAATCAGAAACGTATTTTTGTAAAAAGACCGATAAAAAAAAACATGCAATTCATAGTTCCCGTTACCCCGAAGTAACATAGAATACTTTTTATGTAGGAATTCCCACAGGAACACTATTAAAAACGATTCTTAGCTAGAAAACATCTAGTACAGTAGAAAGACTTGATCTTTCAGCACCTATATCTTCTTTCTCCCATGCCTCATAATAATAAAACTCATACCATAATAGTCATGGACTGTAGTATGTTTCATAACTGGCTGCTCTGGGTCATGGCGCCATAGAGATTTGGCCATTCTCTTTTAAATTAATCTATTCTAGCAATCAGTCCGAATAGGAATTTCATAAGTAAATAAGTAATGTTATATTTTTCACTCAGTTTCGTCGATAGCGTCGGCGGTGCCAACGTCGTCGTCGCTGCCAACGTTGTCGTCCTTCACTGATCTTCTAAGCCAGCTGGAGCCGAGTCAGGCCAACCAGTTCATCAAGATATTCACGGACCTGCTGAGCACGGCGGAGCAGGGCACGCAAGGGGCCACCGGGGGCTCCGGCACTACCGGGGGCGCGGCGGCCACCGACGGCGCAGGCACCACCACCAGCGGCGCCACCGGAGCCACCACCGCTTGAGATCCAACTCGTGTTTGTCAACATAGCAATGGCCAATAAAATATGACAACTTACTTTTTGTTTTCATTTCAGCCAATAGGCGGATTCTAAGGGTGTCTTGCATAACCAAGTTAATCAAAATTTAATAGTTTGTCTCTTGTTCTGACAGTATAATGTCAGAGCAAGAGGTCATGGATTTATTTTTGTTTAACTTTGTTATGCAAGTCACCCTGTCCTTCAACCTTAAAAACTTTATTTCTACGAATTTTGGATATTCGTAAAATATAATTTATATATTCGTAAAATATAAATAAAATAAATAGTTAACTCTATATAGCCATATTATACAAAGTCACATGACCGGAAAAGCTCCTAATTTCGTACTAGTTACAAAAGTACCTTTGAAGGCTGTTTTCTGCAGGTAATACCCCATTAAGCAATAATTATTTTTGTTTTTGTGTTGTTTTGGAGCCTTGCGGAGTTTTTAAAATTAATAAGGGACCATGAGAGTAACTGTTTCGATTTTTAATTTCAAGTTGAAAATTCGGAGCGGTCTAGCTCGATGATATAATTTGAACTTTCGATATAAAGGTAACTGACTTTCATTACAGCTAGGAAGCTGAAGCTTTTATGGTTAGAGGAACAACTTAAGAGGATGATACAAGAATGGAAAAGTGTTTGAAAAAGTTATCCAAAAAAATAATAAAACATAATTGATCCACTGAGGTCGATTTTCGTAGAAAATTATTTAAAAAAAGCATAACTCCTAGACTACTAAAAATTGCTGAGCATACATGGGGGTGATTTGGCTGCCCCTTGACCTAAGGAGTCAAACATTTTCCTTTGGACGTCACTCTTTGGGCCACCCTGTATATGTGCTTTCATACTTTGGTCTACAGGCCAGTACACAACTACTACATACATAATTATCTCATAATTTGTCTGTAAACCGTTTTGTTAGCCAAATAAATAAATAAAATAAATAAAAAAGTTTTTTAGAATAACAAGCTGAGTCACTCTCTTTGTCATTTATTTTATTATTAATCACTCACATTTAAACTTCCGTAAGATGAATACATGTCACACCCCCTCTTCGCGGACGACATCATCGTTATTATGGCAGAATCTCTGCAGGAACCCAGCTGGATGCTAAGTGGCCTAAATGCTTCCCGACGTGTAGGCCTCGGTATGAACTTGGACAAGACGAAAGTCATGTATAGCCAAACCAGGAATATAAAAACCCTCGCCATATTGCGGAAAAGCAATAGAACTTTTTTCTTGCACTGGTATCATTAACTCAAAATGTAATTTGTTTATTGCTGTCAAACTGTGGTGCTGTCAATGCGTAGGGTTTATTCTTGGGTTATTATAGCTTTTGTGAGTTATTTGACTTGAATACGATGAACATCTATGGTTTTGGTAAGGGGGCGTATCTTAGAAGTTGTACCCACAAAAAATGGGCATTACCGTTTTCGTTATATCTTTTGAAATATCGTAAGCATCTGAAATTAATGTATACCACTGGAGAGCTGAGATTCCAAAGAACAGATTTAGGTAAGTAAGAACAGTATGGCATTGTGGGGGGTACTGTGGTTTGCTGAAAACCCAGATTTGCAATTAGTGTAACTTTTGACTCGGATATCCTACAGTATTGCTATTGGTTTAATCGTGAGCTGTAGTCAAAATCTATAGATAACAATAAAAAGAAATACTAAAAAATACCACCAATGAAAGAAAAAAAGGTAAAAGTATTGAAAAACAAGTGCGTTTTTTTATCTCCGCCTATTACGCATTCAAAGCTGAAGTATAAATTGATATTTCATGGATTATTAGAAAGCCAATTTCAAGGAGAATCGAATGGTATATAACAAAACGCCATATCATTAAGTCACTCCATACCGGTAAGCCAGTTAGCCAAGCTACCGACATAGCTGTCAAAATATGCAAGCTGAAGTGGCAGTGGGCTGGTCATATCTGCCAAAGAACCGATAACCGTTGGGGTAGACGAATTCTCGAGTGGAGACCACGAACAGGCAAACGCAGCGTGGGACGCCCTTCTGCCCGCTGGACTGACGACCTTAGGCGGGTGGCGGGTAGTGGTTGGATGAGGAAGGCCGAGGACCGAGTGTTGTGGCGCTCCTTGGGAGAGGCCTATGTCCAGCAGTGGATGATTATTGGCTGATGATGACCTTGAAAATGTCTAGCCGAAGTAACGCGATCACGAGGCAAATTACCCATCAATGGCTGAGTCGTCAGGCCTTTCAATTTGTAACATTGAATAAATTTGACCATGGCCAATTTACATTGGTATGCCTATACTAAGTATTGCAGTCCTCAATCCTCAACACGAATGTGGAGCCCTTAATACAGTGTTTTTATATTCCTGGTTTGGCTATACATATACAATGCTCACATCAAACCGGAGCCGGTCATCGTTGGTGAGGAAACAATCAAAGTTGTGCAAGAATATGTCTACCTCGGGCAGACTATTCGGCTAGGCAGAAACAACTTCGACAAAAAGGCTGCAAGGGGTATCCAACTGGGTTGGGCTGTATTCGGGAAACACATAATTATTCTCTTCGGCCATTCCTCAAAGCCTGAAGACAATAGTCTTCAACCAGCGCCTTCTGCCAGTGATCACGTATGGTGCAGAGACGTGGACACTGACGGAATCCACCGATTTAAGCTCAGTGTGCTATGGAGAGAGCTATGCTTGGGGATGGCTCGTATGGTGGCTTCTCTGATGGATCGTATCAGAAATGAGGTTATCCCTCAGAGGAATCATAAGGTTACCGACATAGCTGTCAAAATATGCAAGCTGAGGTGGCTAGTCATATTTGCCGAAGAACCGATGACCGTTGGGGTATAATTGTTACTGATATGAATAAAATGTCTTTTCGCCTACTTTGAATATTACGATCTCAAAATGGCGGGAAGCCCCCCCTTGCCCCCCACAATGACATACTGTTCTTTTACTTATTTAAATCTGTTCTTTGGAATCTCAGCTCTCCAGTGGTATACATTAATTTCAGATGCTTACGATATTTCAAAAGATATAACAAAAACGGTGATGCCCATTTTTTTGGGGGCACAACTTTCTAAGATACGCCCCCTTACCAAAACCATATATGTTCATCGTATTCACGTCAAAAAACTCACAAAAGGTATAATAAACCAAGAATAAAGCCTCGTATTCACTAGGCGACAAATCGTCGCAGAACCTGTCTAGGCACATGTCGTCTACGTGGTGCCGCGACGTCGCGCTCTGTTCTGCGACGTCGCACGCGACTATACATCGACATCTACGTGTCGCAGAACAGGTTCCGTGTTTTGGCTCGCGAGACAGAACTTCCAGCGACATCAGTCTAGCGACCGCTGTTGCAGAGTGTGGACGCGTGCGCGACTTCTAGCACGCAGCACTAACTGCCACGACAACCTCGGCCGACATGTCGGCGGAGACTGCTGGTGTGGACAATCAAAATGTATCACGACATGTTATCAAAATGTTCTGAGAACATGCACCGTAGATGTTCTGTAACAGTCTCAGAACTTGTGCCCTAGTGAATTCGAGGCTTAAACCCTACGCATTGACAGCACCACAGTTTGACAGCAATAAACAAATTACATTTTGAGTTAATGATACCAGTGCAAGAAAAAAGTTCTATTGCTTTTCCGCAATATGGCGAGGGTTTTTATATTCCTGGTTTGGCTATACATGACTTTCGTCTTGTCCAAGTTCATACCGAGGCCTACACGTCGGGAAGCATTTAGGCCACTTAGCATCCAGCTGGGTTCCTGCAGAGATTCTGCCATAATAACGATGATGTCGTCCGCGAAGAGGGGGTGTGACATGTATTCATCTTACGGAAGTTTAAATGTGAGTGATTAATAATAAAATAAATGACAAAGAGAGTGACTCAGCTTGTTATTCTAAAAAACTTTTGTAACTAGTACGAAATTAGGAGCTTTTCCGGTCATGTGACTTTGTATAATATGGCTATATAGAGTTAACTATTTATTTTATTTATATTTTACGAATATATAAATTATATTTTACGAATATCCAAAATTCGTAGAAATAAAGTTTTTAAGGTTGAAGGACAGGGTGACTTGCATAACAAAGTTAAACAAAAATAAATCCATGACCTCTTGCTCTGACATTATACTGTCAGAACAAGAGACAAACTATTAAATTTTGATTAACTTGGTTATGCAAGACACCCTTAGAATCCGCCTATTGGCTGAAATGAAAACAAAAAGTAAGTTGTCATATTTTATTGGCCATTGCTATGTTGACAAACACGAGTTGGATCTCAAGCGGTGGTGGCTCCGGTGGCGCCGCTGGTGGTGGTGCCTGCGCCGTCGGTGGCCGCCGCGCCCCCGGTAGTGCCGGAGCCCCCGGTGGCCCCTTGCGTGCCCTGCTCCGCCGTGCTCAGCAGGTCCGTGAATATCTTGATGAACTGGTTGGCCTGACTCGGCTCCAGCTGGCTTAGAAGATCAGTGAAGGACGACAACGTTGGCAGCGACGACGACGTTGGCACCGCCGACGCTATCGACGAAACTGAGCGAAAAATATAACATTACTTATTTACTTATGAAATTCCTATTCGGACTGACTGCTAGAATAGATTAATTTAAATGAGAATGGCCAAATCTGACCCGCTTTGCAGCCACTAACCACACCTATTTTTATTGAATGATAAAGGTGTTCTTAATGAGGGAAAAAATATAAAAAAAATCTAATCCACACGGTAAAAAAATATATCTTAGTATGAGGCAAACATCAAGTCACTAGAAAGAATTGTTCTTTCAGCACCGATATCTTCGTTCTCCCATGCCTCATAATAAAAAAAATACACCAGGATATACTGTAATGACTACACATCAGTATATGTTTCATCAATGGTTGCTCTGGCGGGTCATGGCGCCTTAGAGAAATGGCCATTCTCCTTTGTCATGAAGAATATTCTGTGGAGTTTATTTTTAAATTATTATAATTTATAGATAACAACTTACTTGGAGACGTGACTTGTGGATACGCCATCTGTAATTAACAAAATCCAATAAGCAAGGCGCATACTATGACATACAAAATATCACAAATAGCGCAATCGAATTCCTAAGAACGTAATAAGTACTCAAAACATATGACAGCACCTACCAGTGTAGTCTATCAGTACATCAAGTACAGAGCAGTCCATCTATAAAGTCATGAAAATAAAGAGTGCTATTTTGCAAAGACTTTTTGTCATTTTCATTTATTTACTTAATGTTAAATACTAACATGTAAAAGTGCAATATCGATTGATAATCTCTTTTTAATACATTTGTACTTAAGAGGAATGCAAACGACAGTTTCTTCATACAAACGTAGCCCCCTGTTCCCTCCCTGGATAATGCCACTACAGCAATAAGTTTTTTATATTTAATCTATAGTGACCGTAGCAAGGTACGTATGTTTCCTTTTTGTCAAAAATTCATTTCAAAAAAGATATTAACCTTTAAAAACCAAAAAATGGGACAGATTTTCCGCTGTGTTTCTTCTTCCATAAAACTAATTTTACATTATATTAAAAAAAGAAAAAAAACTGGGACCTAGCCTATACTTTTTTCTAAGTAATAATGAAAGAAGTAATTAAATCGATGGGATATTGGAGGACAAAACAGGGGACTACGAAACGTCGATTTAGTGTAATTTTCCTAGGTATTTTCGGCCCTTGCTGTCGCGCTTTACGGGGAAGGTCGGGCATGGCACGACAGCAATAGATCTTTGGAAAACCTAGTTTTGAATTCACGCGCTCGTTTGCATCGGTCTTAAAATACAGGTAATCCATAAAATTTAAGTTAAATTATTAGTTAGGATCCATTTTCCTTTTCATGATTTCATACATACGAGTAGTATATGGTATGAACTTCTAGTTTTCACCTGATTATATTTTTAAATGCAACCCTCTTTAGAAATCTATTCTATAGAGTTTCCTACTCAAGTTTCCAGATTTTCTACAGGGTTTCTTACGTTACGATGTGATGATGGATCTAGGCATGATACAACACACGATACGTTTGATTATAATAATATATAAACATTCATTTTTATCAAATCAAAAAACATATTGAGAAAGAAAATAGGTAATCAAGTAGGTGTAATACACTCACAGACACAGCGACGCAGGCGCACAGCACGAGGAGGGCCAGAGTGAGTTTAGACATGTTGGCGGTGGCGGTAGGCACGCTGGAACTGTGGCTCGAGTGTGATGCTACACACTGAAAACTAAGCCTTTTATACGATTTTGTTTCGCTAGTTTATTACATTTACTATCAAAAAAAGGTGATAAAATGTGTTTTTTGCATCTATTTCATGATCGAATAGGTTATCTATTTAAGTTTAACAAGGAAGTGATCGATAAAATAAACTCCTTTATTTGTACCATTAACACGTAAACTTCAACTAAAATAACTAATAAAAAAACACTGTAAACTTTTTTGCTTACCGTCGTGGGCGCGTAAGTAGAAGATAGCTTTTTGCTAAGAGTCTAAGACCAAAAACCATTCTAGTGGGGTAGTGGGCAAGGCAACCAGATCAATCAAACAGATGAGATGGTATGTAGACTTTGAATCAGTTTCATCATCATCATGATGGTGACCTGGAGCTGATCTGATGATAGAAAGGAAAGGCAGTCAAGGGGAACTCCTCATCAGTATATAGCAACTACCTCGTGATTAGGCTTGCTTGAACATAGCCAAAAAAAGTCTATGGCTTGAATGATTCGTATTCACTATAGAGTGCCAGATAAGTCTGCGGGCGGCAAAATTCGGTTCTAATTTCATATATAAAAAAAGGAGAACTGTCTACAAAATACAAAAAGAAATGAGATCCCATTAAAAACAATACTTGTCAAAAAAACCAAGTCTCGTAACTCAGTTGTTCTACGGTAAAAAGTTGTGAGATCCATGTAATACCAAGTCTTATCCCCGCACGCATCTTAATCTTAAAGATCTTTAATGTTTTATATAAATATATTGACTTGG
Source organism: Plutella xylostella (assembly GCF_932276165.1). Classification (NCBI taxonomy): domain Eukaryota; kingdom Metazoa; phylum Arthropoda; class Insecta; order Lepidoptera; family Plutellidae; genus Plutella; species Plutella xylostella. The sequence continues at coordinate 8,994,548 of NC_063990.1, forward strand.
TCATCGCACTAAATAATTTAATTAAGATGTGTTTCCATGCGATGGCGGAGTCAATATATTATTTTTGTACTGTCAAAATTAAATTATTTCTTACTTTATATAGATTTTTGTAGTCGTTTGTTTTCTGTATGTGTGGTATAGATATTTTTGAGCGTTAAGTCCGCCTTTTTTCTATTTTACTTAAAAGTTGTTATTTTGTGTCATTTTTGTTCATGGTGTAAAATAACGAGTATTCTATTCTTACAATCAGCCAATGTCCCTTACAGCCTGGAACTCCTGGCGCCCCAAGTCTCTCATTGCGGAGATCTGGTGGACGCCCTGTGGGGTGGATGCTGAATGCATTGAGGAATGGTCAGAGTCTCGCGTGGGACGCCCCGCGCGTCAGTCCGTTGCCGCAGCCCACTATTGCGCGCGCGCACATACGTTAAGCCTGACATCATGTAATTATGTATCCCCGTTTGTAGTTATGCCTTTGTACTAGGTATGCAGGTATACAACGAGCACTCAGGGTGTTGCAAACGTATACAATACATATGGCTGAAAGAACAGCATTGCAATTCTATAAAGCTAATTGTCAAAACTCGATTCTGAATCCGGAGTGACTTTTCAAATTGGCATTCTGTAATTTCCGTAGGCACATCGAATTTCGAGATTTTGACAAATGATGTATGTGATGACATATAATATGATAACTGTTCGAACGTAAAGTGAAAGGTGAAGGGAGAATGAAGATCGAAGTGAGATGTCTGCTTTACAGAATCGCAAGGCTGACTTGTTGAAAACTTTTATCCTACAAAAGTTTATACTTTGGTTCTTCTTTTATGTAGGTACTAACTGAGGATGTCCACATAAGTCAGCCACTATCATTACCAGCCGTCCATAGTCTACACACACACACACACACACACACACACACACACACACACACACACACACACACACACACACACACACACACACACACATACACACACACACACACACACACACACACACACACACACACACACACACACACACACACTCACGCCTTGTACTAATGTACTCCCTTGCGGGGTAGGCAAAGGTGCATTGCTGCACCCACTTTTCGCCAGAGTGTTATGTTAGTCCCAATGTAATAGGGGGCGGGCCTATTGTCATTTTACGGGCACATCCAAGACCCGAGAACAAATATCTGTGTTTAAACAAATATCTGCCCCAGCCGGGAATCGAACCCGGGACCTTCGGCTCAGTAGTCAGGGTCACTAACCACTACGCCATACGGTCGTCTACGTATCCAGATTACATGATCATCATCATCCTCACGACCCATCACGTCCCCACTGCTGGGGCACAGTCTCTTTCCAAAGAAGGAAGAGTTTAGGCCTAGTCCACCACGCTGGCCTAGCGCAGATTGGTGAACCCCACCAACCTAAACACAAGCAAGCTTGCGCTAAGAGAGTTGTCGGGTAAGTGGGCAACCCGACTGTCAGATGCTTTCAAGCTGCCCAAAGGCCCTCTGACTAGGCTTAACGACTGCTACCGAAGCAGCAACCGGGACCCACGGCTTAACGTGCCGTCCGAAGCACGGAAGCGGGAATACGGTCTCTACCTAATTATCTAATCATTTTCAATATTCATTATTCACCCATACATCATTCATCTAATATAAGCATACTCGTCCTATTACAATACCCCCTCTAACACCCTGTATATCCGACACCGACTCGCACTTGGCGACATTTTTCAGTTCTGAAACCGGATTATTTTATCCATAAGTAGTTACACCTTATTAACGTTAATTAATAGATACCCAAAACGGACATGAAACTAGTTATTGATAAATAAGTAGATTAATACTAAATATCTATTATAAATGAAGGAAAGAAATAGTATAAAACGGCTTAGTTTTCAGCGTGTAGCATCACACTCGAGCCACAGTTCCAGCGTGCCTACCGCCACCGCCAACATGTCTAAACTCACTCTGGCCCTGCTCGTGCTGTGCGCCTGCGTCGCTGTGTCTGTGAGTATATTTAACTGTCAACCAGCAAGAGGGGTATTATACGTTTGAATTGTCTTTCTGTGTGTGAGGGCACCTGTGTGCCGTCTTCGCGACCACTTTGTGCCCACGAATACAGGTATACATTCGGGATGCTTCATTGACCGTAAATTTAAAGCTTTCGTTTTTTTTTTGCGATTCCTCTATAAAACCTCTTTAAAGACATAGAGAATAATAAAAATAACGGCTAATTACCAGTTCGATTAATATTTAAGTATTACATAGTACTGTTACTATTTTATAGAATAAAAGGTACAACAAACAAACAAAGTAAACATTGATTTTGATTTTTGTTTAATTTACAGATGGCGGCACCACAAGTAGGTAAGTTAAGCTTATCAAGTTCTTTAACTTATCGAGGTCTAGTAAGATAGAGTAGAAGAGTATTCTAATAAGCCTCTGCTCTATACAGCCTGACCGTGAAAGAATCGTGAGCGTAGTAGCAGCGACTGGCCAGGGATTTTTATTCTTGGAAGCATTCATTTCAACTCCTGCTACTGGTACTGCGTCCATCGGACCCTCCCGGTACAGAGTGCGTGTTGTCCGACCAGCAGCACATACCTATAGGATACGGACTGTGCCTGATTGGTCAGAAGGAGAATTTTCACGCCTTGGTTCCTGTATGTGTATATGACTAAAGCTTTATTGGAATCTTTGTCTAAGGCAAAGATTCTAAGTAGGTTCTATTTGGTTCAAAACTATATGTAAAATACCTAATATACATTAGGTTTCACTGGTAATAATTATTGCAGAAGGCCTAATACTTGAAATAAGCTAGTAAGTAGTTCAACCTTATATGTATGTACTTATCAAAGATTTATACTGTAACTTTTGAAAACTCTTGCAGATTTAGAGCCGGTCGTGAGCAAGCTGACTCCCCTGGAAATTGGTAAACTCATGTTGACTCTTCTCTCGGCGGGAAAGAGCTCTGGTGGCACGTCGGCAGGGGGCGCCGAGGGGGAACCTGCTGCTGCATCCTCTTAGACACCCACCACCTATCCACTAGACAATAAGTGAGGGTCACTACATAAATTAGAAAAATACACGAACGAGTTATCATGCAATCGGCATAATGCAACGAGATAGAGTCGTGGATATCGCAGAGCTTAGGAAAAACGAAAGCGCTTGTAGTCATTCATTCGATTTCTGTAGTAAGTCCCCTGACACGTGTCCTGTAAAATGTGTGTGAAAATCAATAAAGTACTTACTTAATTTAAATATGACAACTTGTTCTGTTTTCTTTTGTTTGGAATTTGCATTAAATATATACCTTGTTTATGTACCCAAGAGAAGTCATAAAAGAACAAGAGTTGGAATCGCCAAGGGTGTCATAAATAATGTAGGTATAGGTATATGATTAAAGCCTATTTAGATAGATGATTCTGTAAAATACACCGTAAGCTCGTGATATATTGATGAGATACAGCGATAAGCCATGATGGAAGTAGTAAGTAGGTACTAAGTGCAAAGGAAAAGGCAAAGCGTACCAATTGCTTGACATTTCTTGTTTATTCGATTTCTGTAGTAACTCCTCTGACTCGTGTCCTGTAAAACGTGTGTGAAAATCAATAAAATGTTTTAAATAAGACAACTTGTTCTGTTTTCTTTTGGTTGGAGTTTGTATTTAATTCCTTGTTTATGTACCCTAGATAGCCCTAGAGAAGTCATAAAAGAACAAGAGTTGGAATCGCCAAGGGTGTCATAAATTATAAAGGTATCGGTATATGATTAAAGCCTATTCAGATAGATGATTCTGTAAAAAAACACCGTAAGCTCATATATATGTATGTCGCAGGCATCAGGGTTGAATCTCCTTTTTGGTTGAATCACAAGCTCGTTCACGTTGATTGAACAAGCGTCACAAAACGTCCAACTAGTTAGCGGATTTTAACATAGCCGTTTTAACAGCGCGAACTTAAAATCAGTCAGGTGATAATTATTATATTTTTCCCACTGCAGCGCTAGTAGTCACCAAAACAAATATGGCGTCAAACACCTGGCACAAAAAGCACCTGTATTGATATTTTTTTCAAATAAATTATCTTATAAGTGCGTGTTTTTGGTAAAATAGTGTGACAGCATGAATTTACCTATTGTAACGCCGCCGTCGGCTACGTTTAAGGAAAAAATTGAGGTGAAACTGGCTAATTATGAACACCAAAATCAAGGTACGTTGATTGTTATTGTTCAGTTAATTTGTGAGATAAGAGCTTATAACAAAGTGTTTTTGTTGACTCTTGTCTGTTCATGTTCGCCTTAACCAAACATTACAAAGTCGGCTATATCCTATTCAACGACTTCGCTGAATGACGTTCAGTCAAGACGTCGAACGTTACACTCAACCACTTGGCGAGTTGTCCTTTAGTCACATAAATTCACACAAGTGCGTCTACTTCATAGATATTGCCGACGTCCTTTCTCCTTTCATTTATAACAACCCGTTTGGTTCTTATTATATACCGAACGGTGGACATTAAAGCGGCACTTTTTTCCTGGTCCTTTTAAAAAAAATTACATCTCCAACATCCATATTTAGAGGCTCCTCATTTCCCGGTCATACCAAAGACCAATAAAATTGATCAGGAAGCCCTAAAAAGTACCAAAAGTACCTACATGTAAGAATTCACCACTTATTTAGAAGCTCAAGCCTCTATACCATATGACGATAAGTACCAGGTTTCGTTGAAATATGGTATGTTGTGTAAAATTAATAAAGTATTTTAAGTGTGAGTGTTTTCGTTTCTTTACATAACAAATTGTAACAAAATTTAACGGATACTTTATGATGTGACTGCAAGAGCGGTGGTAGCTCAGTCGGGTAAGCGCCCGCTTCTCACGCCACAGATGCGGATTCGAATCGCGGCGCTGACATGTACCAATGAGTTCTTTTAACTTAAGTACAATGTATACCATCGCTATTACGGTGAAGGAAAATATCGTGAGGAAACCTGCATATCTAGATTTAGCACATCTAGATATATGAACCCACCAACCCACAGTGGACCAGCGTGGTGGGAAATGGTCCAACTTAGGAAGGCAGTTTAGACCTTAGGGATATGCACAACGGTTCCATTCGAGAGATCCAGGTGCAGGTACTTACACCCCCACAGAGAATAGAATAGAACAGAAGAGAAGTCATAAAAGAACAATAGTTGGAATCGCCAAGGGTGTCTTAAATAATAAGGGTATAGGTACGGTGGCCTGCGCCTAAAAGTACACAGGCGGAGTTTTTAAAATAGCGATCTCAAGCTCACATGCTGCTCAAGCACATCCACATAAACACTACTGCTACACACATCACACACAACACGTCCCCGGATTTATTACAGATGTAGCTGGTCTCTTCATCATCAGGGATCGCTATTTTTAAAACTCCGCCTGTATACTTTAAGGCGCAGGCCACCGTACATGGGTATATGATTAAAGCCTATTCAGATAGATGATTCTGTAAAAAACTGTGGGTTGGTGGGTTCACATTATCTAGATGTGCTAGATCTAGATATGCAGGGTTCCTCACGATGTTTTCCTTCACCGTAAGAGCGATGGTATACATTGTACTTAAGTTAAAAGAACTCATTGGTACATGTCAGCGCCGCGATTCGAACCCGCATCTCTGGCGTGAGAAGCGGGCGCTTACCCGACTGAGCTACCACCGCTCCTAGGGTAGCCTCTCTCTAGGGTACATAAACAAGGAATATATTTAATACAAACTCCAACCAAAAGAAAACAGAATAAGTTATCTTATTTAAAACACTTTATTGATTTTCACACACATTTTACAGGACACGTGTCAGGGGGGTTACTACTGTAATCGTGTGAACAAGAAATGTCAAGCAAATGGTACACTTTGCTTTTTCCTGAGCGCTGCTATCCACGACTTTATCTCGTTGCATTAACCATGCCGATAGCATGATAACTCGGTCGTGTATTTTTCCAATTTATGTAGTGACCCCCCACTTATGGTCCAGTGGATATGTGGTGGGTGTCTAAGAGGATGCAGCAGCAGGTTCCCCCTCGGCGCCTCCTGCCGACGTGCCACCAGAGCTCTTTCCCGCCGAGGCAAGAGTCGTCATGATTTCAAGAATTTTCAATGGCGTTAGCTCTCCCACGACCGACTGTAAATCTGCAAGAGTTTTCAAAAGTTACAGTATAAATCTTTGATAAGTACATACAAGGTTGAACTACTTACTAGATTATCTCAATATTAGGCCTTCTGCAATAATTATTACGAGTGAAACCTAATCTACCTAAGTATATATATTATTTTACATATTTTTGCACCAATAACCTGCTACTTAGAATGTTTAGACAAAGATTCCAATAAAGCTTTAGTCATATACACATACAGGCCCCAAGGCGTGAAAATTCTCCCTCTGGCCAATCAGGCACAGTCCGTATCCTACAGGTATGTGCTGCTGGTCGGACAACACGCACTCTGTACCGGGAGGGTCCGATGGACGCAGTACCAGCAGCAGGAGTTGAAATGAATGCTTTCAGGAATAACAATCCCTGGCCAGTCGCTGCGATTACGCTCACGATTGTTTCACAGTCAGGCTGTATAGAGCAGTGGCTAATTAGAATACTCTTCTACTACTCTATCTTACTAGTCCTCGATAAGTCAAAGAACTTGATAAGCTAATAACTTACCTACTTGTGGAGCCGCCATCTGTAAATTAAACAGAAATTTAATCAAAATCTATGTTTGCACCTTTTATACTATACAATAGTAAAAGTACTATGTAATAAATATGAATCGAATTGGTAAGTACCAGATATTTTATTATTCCCTATGTCTTTCAAGACGTTTTATAGAGGAATCACAATAGAAACGAAAGCTTTAGATTTACTGTCAAGGAAGCCTCCCGAATGTATACTTCATTCTGTATTCGTGGGCACAGAATGGTCGAAGACGGCACACAGGTGCCCACATACACAGAAACACAATTCAAACATATAATACCCCTCTTTCCGGTTGACAGTTAAATATACTCACAGACACAGCGACGCAGGCGCACAGCACGAGGAGGGCCAGAGTGAGTTTAGACATGTTGGCGGTGGCGGTAGGCACGCTGGAACTGTGGCTCGAGTGTGATGCTACACACTGAAAACTAAGCCTTTTATACTATTTTATTTCCTTCGTTTATAATAGATATTTGGTATTAATCTACTTATTTATCAATAACTAGTTTCATGTCCGTTTTGGGTATCTATTAATTAACGTTAATAAGGTGTAACTACTTATGGATAAAATAATCAGGTTTCAGAACTGAAAAATGTCGCCAAGTGCGAGTCGGTCTCGGATATACAGGGTGTTAGAGGGGGTATTGTAATAGGATGAGTATGCTTATCTTAGATATTGTTGATGCGTTAGCTGACAATGATTAGATAGCTAATTAGCTAGAGACCGTATTCCCGACACGTAGGCGATGGAAAGCTGATGGTCATAGTGGTTGACTTATGTGGACATCCTCAGTAGCTACATAAAAGGCGACATTACTAAATTCAAAACTTTTATAAAAGTTTTTTAGAATACAATGGTGTTTGCAACACCCTGAGTGCTCGTTGTATACCTACATACCTAGTACAAACGGGTAGACATAATTATAGTGTATATAATTACATGATGTCAGGCTTTACGTAAAAGTTGACGCTTGAGGAGCCGCGGCTTTGCCCACCGCTCTGGGGCAGATCTGGCTCAGAGGATCATCCTGCGGCTAGCGTTGTGGGCCGGGTGCGTCCTGGGGTGGCATTCATTTCAACTCCTGCGCGTCCATCGGACCCTCCCGGTACAGAGTGCGTGTTGTCCGACCAGCAGCACATACCTATAGGATACGGACTGTGCCTGATTGGCCAGAGGGACAATTTTCACGCCTTGGGGCCTGTATGTGTATGTCGCAGGCAACTGGTTTAATCTCCTGTTTGATTGAACCTCTAGCCCGTTCATTGGATGGCGCTGTTCAGTTGTATGACTAGGCCGAACGTTGATTGTACAAGCGTCACAAAACGTCCAACTAGTTAGCTGACTTAAAATCAGTCAGGTGGTGAATAAAACAAATATGGCGTCTAACAGCTAACAGCTGACACAAAAAGCACCTATATTGTTAGTTTTTTGCAAATAAATTAGCTTTAAAGTGCGTTATTTGTGTTAAAATAGTGTGACAACATGGATTTACCTACTATTACGCCGCGGGCGGATAGTTTCAAAGAAAAAAGTGGCGAAACTGGATAATTATGAACAACAATATGAAGGAACGTTTATTGTTATTGTTTGGTTAATTTGTGAGATAAGAGCTTTGTAACATAGTCTTTTTGTTGACTCTTGTCTGGTGATGTTCACCCTAACCAGACATTACAAAGTTGCTATACTATATCCCATTCAACGACTTCGCTAAATGACGTTCAGTCAAGACGTCGAACGTTACAATCAACGACTTGACGAGTTGTCCTTTAGTCATACAACTGAATAGCGCCATCCAATGAACGGGCTAGTGGTTCAATCAAACAGGAGATTAAACCAGTTGCCTGCGACATGTATATGACTAAAGTTTTGTTAGTTTTATTTGTGCTTATTGTATTTTTGACGAAACGAAAGTAGATTTTACGTTTTATTATTTTTGTATTTTGAAATTTGAATTGAATTTTTTTTTTCTATCACGTAAAAGTTTTTTCTTAATTCGCATCCATGAACCACATGTGCGTAAGATTCATAATTATAGCTTTAAGTATATAAAATGGTTCCGTTTTAGAGTTAAAATGACATATTTTAGTGGCAGGTGTATCGTGCATCGTGATTCGTGCAACAACCTCTATGTTTAAAAACTCTGTCTTTCACCGTGATTGGTGCTTGCTTTGTTTTATCCATGTCCTTCATACACTCGAATGAATATGGAGGCACCGAGGGCACAGGAGGTGCTTCTGCATCCTCTTAGACACCCACCACCTATCCACTGGACAATCAGTGGGAGTCTGTACATAAATTAGAAAAATACACGAACGAGTTATCATGCAATCGGCACGGTTAATGCAACGAGATAGAGTCGTGGATAGCAGCGCTTAGGAAAACCCAAAGCGCTTTAGCGTACCGATTGCTAGACTTATCTCGTTTGTTTGATTTTTGTAGTAACTCCCCTGACACATGTGTCCTGTAATAAGTGTGTAAACATCAATAAAGTGTTTTAAATACTTAAGACAACTTCTGCTGGGTATTTTGTTTTTTTTAGATTGTAGTATTCCTTGTTTATGTAGTACAGTCAGCTGCATAAGTAGCTATACACATTATTTGTACTTTGTCAAACTACCAACTTGGCAACTCGTCTATGTTTGAATGAATGAATAGGCAGTTAGTGAATTAAACAAGGTACAAAAGTCTATAGGTACTTAAGCAGCTGACTGTACCCTAGAGTAGTCATAAAATAACATACATATAGGTATGATTGAAGCCTATTCAGATAGATGATTCTGTAAAAAAACACCGTAAACTCATATTACCTATATTGATGAGATTCAGCGATAAGCCAGAATGGAAGTATTAAGTAGGTATATACTAATTCTAAGTATAATTATAAGTATAGTGGCCCTGGCTGCTATGCCGAAGGTCCCGGGTTCGAATCCCGGCTGGGGCAGATATTTGTTTAAAGACAGATATTTGTACTCGGGTCTTGGGTGTTCATATTTATATTTAATATGTATCTATCTATGTATTTGTGTAGATATATCAGCTGTCTGATACCCATAACACAGGCTCTGCCTAGCTTGGGGTCGGATGGCTGTGTGTAAGATGTCCCCACATTATTAAAAAACATACATTATTAAAAATGACTTTCAAACAGAACAACCTAAAATTAGAGATCTATAACGGTGGCATGTAGGTAATTTAGAAATTCTATTACTTTACTGAGACAAGACTCTGTGAAAAAGATTAGAACTTTTATAATTTCACAAATTGTGTCACCTGCAGTCGTTCATCATACAGTGTCCGTTAAAGAATTTGTTATCAAAATAAACGAATACACTCACACCTAAAATACTTTATTAACTTCACACAACATAGCTTATTTCAAGGAAACGTGGTATCGTCATATGGTATGGACGCTTGAGCTTCTAAATAAGTGGTGAATTCTTTCATGTACTTCAGGTACTTATTTAGGGCTTCCTGGTCAATTGGCAAGTCTTTAGTATGACCGGGCAATGGCGAGCCTTTTATTATGGATGATGGAGCTGTAACCAAAAAAAAGGAATAAGGAAAACTGTGCCGCTTTAAGTTAAGCGTCCACTTACCACGTACCAAACGGATTGTTATGTATATGTTAAACGGAATGTAAGGAGCAATACAGATCAAGTGGACACACTTTTATGAATTTATGTACAAAGAATACTGAATGCGATGCGTGCGTTGCGTGCGATGCCGAAAGGTGGATGGTTATTCGTTTTAAGCTGCGTACAGACCGGCCTAACGAACGCCCAATGATGGATATTTATCTTACATAATACAGGGGCGATTGCAGCAACGAAGGTCAACGAAACCCGTTCGTTGGCGTTCGTTTGGCCGGTCTGTACGCAGCTTTAGTCGGTCCTTATACTGTCCTGCATCGCGCTTGTTGCGTAGCTGCGTGTTTCTGTGTGATGGGCTATGCGAGTTTTCCATACAAACTTAAGTACATATTTAGCGTGATCCGGGGTATCGTAAGAATCACAATTGGCAAAGATTCTTTATTATTATGTAGATATTTAATGTATATTATGTAAACTTACATTCATGGCTTTGTTGAGAAGCTAGCTGTGGAGTTAACGTTTAGGTTAGTTTAGATGTATAGATTTGAGGTTTAACGATTTTTTTTTCGTATTCATCATGTATTTAATCATTTATTTATACAAAAAATATGGAAAAAAGAAAATAAGTTGATTGCTATTGTCTAAAATTTAATAAGCATTTTTCATCAGGTTCCCTTTGAAATATTTTTTCAAACCCTATTAAAATTATTCTGATTTATATGAATGAATGATGATGCACTCACGGATAAAAGAAAGCAAGCACAAATCACGGTGAAAGACAGAGTTAGTTTAAACATAGTGATTGTTGCACGATACACCTGCTACTGAAGAATGTAATTTTACACAAAAACGGAACCATTTTATATACAGCTCGTATAATGATGTCTTTTTTATGTTCTCTATGTCGTCTTTTTATGTTAAAAATTTGATAGCGAAGCTAGACTTACTAGTACTTACGTTAAATTTCGGTGTTTCAGTTCCTAATTAGAATTACTTACGTGTCATTAATTGCTTTGAGATAACCACGGTTGTTTCGTATTGTCTAGTAGATATATGGTGTAGTTATAAAACATGCATAATTATATTACTTGATACCTACCTGAAATGATACAAATTGTGCTGCCATTGATACTCGTATGAAGGAGGATGCATATTTTTTGTCAACAATAAATCATATTTTTGCGAATTTTCAATCGTCGTAAAACTTTCGGCTTTCTATACCCTGTTTGTAACACCCCGTAGAAAGTTGAATCCTTTATCATTCATTAAGGGCATCAATACTAAATTTATATAACCTTCCAATAATAAGACAATGCAGGAGAAATAACACTTATTTCGTCTAAATCTACGAAATAGCAACGTTTTTTCGCAATTCAGCGTTTATTTTATTTGATAATGTTGCGACACACAGGCTTTTTTTTTTTTTTTTTTTTTTTTTTAAGATTTTATTATCACTCCACAGACTTTATGTCCGTGCCTTTTTGAGAGATCAATATATTGTGAGAGTTTGGTTGTTTTTTATCTTCATCTTTTAACTACTCACTACTCAATGTGGAAGCTTATAATATATATATTTTATCTTTTATATATATATATACCTATATATTATTAATAATATTTTTTTTTTTGCACTCCTGGAGGAAAATCTACACAGACACCTGGGAAGGGGACCCAGGTAGTGTCGGCCTTTAACCGACTAAAAACCCCCAGTTGTGCATTTCTTGTTTTTTTTTTTTTTTTTTTTTTCTTTTTTTTTTCTTTGTTTCACACAGTCACACTTACAATTATAATGGCAACAAACATTTGAAGGGTAGGGCCAGTGTCAGCTGTCTTCAGAGAACTTAACAGACGCCTGTCAGTGGCCACACACTCCTTTTGTCATCGCTGTTGTTTTGCCTGGTGTTAATGTGTGACAGTGTTCTTAAAACTATCTTAATTTTATTGGTTAGTTCTTATACAGATAATATTAATTCATGATATACTATACAATACCTACATATCAAAACTATACAATACATGCTATATACTATACATAACAAAACTATAAAAAACATGCAATACTGTTTGGCCGTCAATATAAAATTAAAATCAAAATTCTCCTATTCCGCTCCATTTTGCGTTGCCAAAAGCCTTGATTGCTGGGCAACGACCTCTTTGTCCCGATTTTTTATTGCCATCTTTAGGTTGTACTCGAGGATCCGTTTCTTCGGTGCTGTTATTGCCGTTTTAGCGAGGTTGCCGATAGCGTCCTCGGTGTCATCCGCATAGTAGGTGCAGGCGGAGGTGTGCCTCGACAGCGCCACTACTGCGTGAGGTATGCTATCGTGCAACTTTATTTTGTCTTTTGTTTTTATGATAATGACGGATTCGTAGGTCAATCCCTGTGCTTCGTGTATGGTTAAGACGCGTGATCCCGTTCCTTCTCCAAACCCTTGGCTGGTCAGGGTCTCTTTTTCTTCCTGTGTATGCGTCAGGAATAGAGTGTTGGTTTGGGATTTTGGAATTGCTGCGTCTGTAAACCTTTTCAGCTGCAGGGATTGGATACGCGCTGTGGCTGCGTATATGCCTGAGTATACTTCTCTTAGGGCGTATGCAACATCCATGGGGTTTCTGTATGAGCACAACAGCTCCTGGGTGATGTTTGCTACCAGTGTTGGGCGACTGTACCTTAGTTCGAATAGGTTCTCTCTGTCTATGTACGGTAGCTGGTTGATGTCTCCGATTAGAGCAATATCACTGGCACGGGACAGGCGGGCGGCAATTACGATTGCCCCGAAATGGTTCATCAGGGCCTCGTCAATTATCAGGCGTTGGCATCCGACATGTTCTCTAAAGCCGTTTACTAGGACTGATGCCATCGTACGTACCCTAGTTCTAACCATGTCCCCGATCCTATGCGCTAGCCTGTTTCGTATATCGACGGCCGCCTCAGTTGTCGTGGTGATAATGGTGTCTTTGCTCACATCGAAGTTATTTACCACCCAGGTTGTCTTCCCACATCCAGGTACCCCGTTCACCCAAGCGATGGTGGGCATCGTCCAGCTATTCCAGGTAGCGTTAATGGTTTCCGCTTTTGCTAGGATTTTGTCCTCTAGCATAATCCTGGTACACTGAGCTACGACCACCATTTGGTTGTTGTGTGGGAGAGTGAGTTTCGGGATGTTGCGTTCCCAGGGCACGAATCCGCATTCCTCGCTATAAGCCGCCATATACGCTCCAGTCATTTTGCCTCTGAGGACTTGGCAACTACTGTTATCGTATATGCAGGCTTCGGCCTCCTCGAGTAAAACTTTTAGCCGGCTTTCGTTCTCTTGCCTGTAGGTCTGCATGATCGTTTTGCAGGACAAGAGATTTACCTGCTTTGTGGCGGTTGTAATTGCCATAAATTCGATGGCGGCATTCTCTAGATGGTCGTTTGAGGTGGTAGCTGTTTTCAGCTTCGGTGGGACCACCTGGCCCATATCCGCTCGAGTAATTTTCCTCTGGGCAAGCCTTTTTCCAGTTTTAGGTTCTCTGGAGATTTGGCGCCTCTCGGGTGTCCTCTGTGGTTTTCCTATAAGGCTTGAGGCAGCTGCTTTAAAAGCCTGGAGGAACCCTTGGACACGCCCTTGCGATGTTAAATTGTGCATCCTCCTTTCCATGTTCCGTTGTTCTGAAGCGGCGACAGCCCCAGCGGTCATCCTCTCCTGTAGGCGTTCAGATCCGGTGACCAAGTATTCGGCTTGTTGGTGGCAGTTGTCAATGCCCCTCGCAAGTATATGACCTTTGAGAAAGCTTAGATCTTCGCCTCTGTCCTCGTACACCACTATTTCATGATGTTTTGAGGCTTTTAGGCAACCCAGCTGGTCAACAATTTCGCCTTTCCTATACTCGATCACCATTGCGTCTACGCTTATTATCCTGGGGACGTTACTGTCTAGCGCTATCTCTCCAAGCTTACTGAGCCATGAGCATGCCTGAACGAACGGGGTGTCGTCGGCCCACTCGAATAGTGCGATGGTCTTGTTACGCCATCGCACTAGTCTGCAGGGCTGATTTCCCACTAGGGTTACTGGCAATGCGTCGTAGGCTTTACGCTTCATGGTAGCCTTCGATGTGCTCCCATTTAGGAGAGAGGCTAGGCCGGGTGATATGGCCACGCTCTTTCGCGCCCCTGAGATACAGAAGCTGATGCCGAGTCTTTCACTGCTTCCGTCCATGAACAGAGCCACGCTTCGGAGTCTTAGTCTAGCTTCTCCTTTTTCTCCACAATCCAACAGCTGATGTGTTGCTGTTTCTTTAGGAGTTGCTTGTGGTGGTGCTGTGATGGTTGTGACTGAGGCTTGATATACTGGTATTGATTGCGGGTCGGGGCGGGGTATGGTGCTGTTTCTCCTGGCTGCTACTCTGAAGACACGATCTGAATAAGATAGAAAATGAGGTCTATGCTTGGTGTCTGCCAGAATATCTTTTAATTCTGACTCCACCAAATTCCTGTCTATCAATGTCTCCAGATCTTGTCTTGCAGCAAGGAAACGGGGGCAGTCGAGAATTATATGCCAGACCGATTCAATGATGTTGGGGTCGCATTCACATTCTGGGCTTTCTTTGAGTTTAAATCTGTACAAATACTCTCCCATCCCCCCATGTCCAGTCAGCATTTGTACGTGAGCAGGGGTCAGTTTGGCACTTCGCGTAATCCGGTAAGCTTGGTTGACATCCGGTAAGAATTTACGCGTGACTGCTCCTGTACTGGATGTCGCATAACGGTCTTGCCATTTCCGGACCGATTCCTCTCTGATCTTTTTCCTGACATAGGACAGGGGGACTTTGTCATAGTCGTGGGAGGTGCTATGTAGAGCTGCCGTTTTGGCGAGCTCATCGGCTCTTTCGTTCCCGGCAGTTCCAATGTGTGCCCTCAGCCAGAACATTTTTATCTCCCTGCCCTCGCACACGACCCTCGCAATGTTTTCCTTTATGCTTCTTGCCAGGGGGTGGCTCAGTTTCGGATTTCGGAGCAGATCGAGTGATGATCTCGAGTCGCTCAAGATATTCACTTTGTTATCCGTACTAGAGCTCACCAGTCTTGTTGCCCTGTGAAGGGCATAAAGTTCCGATTGGAAGACCGTGCACGACGGGTGGAGACCAAAAGTCTCGGACAGTTTTTCTTTTCCATCCTCCCACCAACTTAGGGCGGCGCCGACTTTTCCCTCTATCTTGCTTCCATCCGTGAAGATTTGGGAACCGGTATGCAACGGGTTGGTGTTTTCAAAGAACTCGTAGTTGGTAGAGGTAAGTGTGGACGGATGTGGTAAGTCCAGGTACCCTACTTTCCGTTCGAGCTCTTTGCCTGGCGGGAGGTAGTCGGTTGACAAAAGTTTTTTGGATTTGTACAGATTTGCTGCCTCCTGTATTCTGAGATCGAGAGGCAGCAATCCCGATAGTGCCAGTGCAGATGTGAGCGACACTGTTCGGTAGGCTTTGCATATTTTCTGCGCGAAACCTCTTTGCAGCGAGAACAGTTGTTTTTTGTTCATTTCCAGTTCAACGGCTTCCGACCAGACGCTTGCGGCGTATGTCATGATGGGCTCCACTACTGCGATGTATATTGTCCTCACAATTTCACCGTTAAGTCCCCAGGTTACTTTCGCCGCTCGCGCTAGCTGTTTGTAAATATCCGCTGCCTTTTTACACTGAGCGGTAATATGAGCTTTAAAAGTTAACCTGCGGTCTATGATGAGGCCCAGCAGTTTTATTTCCTCTACGAGATTAATTTTTGTGCCAGCCATGGATAGTTGGGGTAGATCGTACTTCATCTTCTTTGTTAGTAGCATCGCGTTGGTCTTATGCGGTGCGAAGTTGAGTTTGTTCCGAGTTCCCCATTCCACTATTCCATTTAGTACTTTGTTCGCTGACTCCTCTAGGGTGTTTACTGCTTGACCTGTGAAGACAAGGGCCACATCATCTGCGAAAGCTTGGCAATACACTCCCTCAGCCTCTAGTTTGTGTAGCAGTGAGTCGAGTATGATGTTCCAGAACGTCGGTCCTCCTATGGAGCCTTGGACACATCCTTTAGTGGTTCCCTTCTCACATGCTGCACGAGCGTAATTGACCTTGATTTTTCGGTCACTGAGATAAGAGCATACCATCTCGTACAGATTTCGTGGGCACCTTTTCTTTGTCAGTTGATGTTTTAAAGCGGGCCACCATGCGTTGTCGAAAGCACCCTCTATGTCCAGGGAGATGAGAATGACGATGTTTTTACTGTTTATTCCCTCTCTTAGGTGTTCTACGAGGTCATAGAGGGCGTCCTCGGTTCCTCTCTGAGGCATGAAGCCGTACTGTTTTATGTTAAGCGTCGGGAAGATATGCCACTGGAGGCGACTGACCATTAGTTTTTCAACAATTTTTCCGAGAACTGAGAGTAACCCTATTGGTCTGTAGGACTTTGGGTGTGTATAGTCCTCTTTGCCAGCTTTCCGCAAGATAACCACGTGGGCCGTTTTCCATTGGGATGGGAAATGTTTAAACGATAAGCACTTATTGGCTATCGCCATGAACACCTCCCTATCGCACTGAATGGCTGCGCCACAGATATCGGCAGTGAAGCCATCGGATCCGGGGGCTTTTTTTGCGTTCATTGCTTGTAGCACGAGGTCTATTTCTGCGGCAGTAAATGGTGGATCGTCATCTTTAAGATCCTGAGGTATGTTCTTTGTTTTTTCTCTCAGTTCCGCATGGAATAGTTGGTCGGTGCTTACGGAGTCATCTGGGTAGAATGTCTTGGCTAGGAGTTCCGCCGACTCTTGGGGGGATAACGTGTTGCCCGCAGGGTCTCTTAGAAGCATGTCTTCCTGCTTGCCGGAGGTTTTCTTTATGACCCTGTAGATTTTGTCCCACATGCTTTCTTTTTCCTGAGTCGTACAGAACTCCTTCCAACTTTGTGTTTGGGCTTTCTCGGCTTGCTCGGAGTACTCTACTTTGGCTTTTTGATACTCTTCTATGACGTGAGGCATTCTGGAAGCAGCAGCATTCCTTATTCTCCTTTTTTTCCTCAGAACATCTTTTTTTAGATCTTCAAGCGACTTTGACCACCATGGGGGCTTGAGTTCCCCGTTCCATTTTCCTGCGGTTGGGATGGTTTTTTCGCAGGCTGCATGGATGGCTTCAGTATACGCTGAGATCATCTTTTCAAGATCTTCTGGGTTATCACACTCTTTAACAGATGAAATTGTAATGTTTTTCTCAACTAGGAGCAGTTTCAGTTTTGACGCAAATTTCGACCAGTTCGCCTTTCTGGTGTTATAGATACGCGTTGTGATTGGCTTGAGATGTTCTAGTGCCTTTCCCGTGCGCATTGCGAAAGTGATAGCATTGTGGTCTGAAGTTATGAGATTTGCGTCGACTTTCCACTCCTCGATCTTACCCAGAAGGGACGTACTGCAGGCGGTAACATCTACCCTGCTTTTGCAGATTTTTCCATTTCTGTAGGTTTCGAAGGTTGGTGTGTCTCCTGTGTTGAGAATATGGAGGTCCATTTCTGTTAGGAATGAGCTGTATGCCGCTCCTCTGTCATTTTCCGAGACGCTACCCCACCAGTGACTCCATGCATTAACGTCGCCTGCTACAATAAGGTTCCGCGTGTTCAATTTGCCACAGAATGTCTTTGTCCTCTGAATATACGGATCTATTTCCTGATCCCCCTCAAAGTAGACTGATACCAGGCCCAGTTTTGTGCCCCCCCCCCGATCACCATGGCTGCTGCCTCGGTTTCCGTGACCAACTGTGGGTCGTGGATTACCTCCAGCTGGTCACCGAAGACGATGATGGCTGCCTTTACTGGTTTTTGTCGGTTAAGGGTACACTGGATAAGGCGTGTTCCTGGTTGTTGTTTCATATAGCCATGTTTACCCACGTAAGGTTCTTGAACAAGGGCTATTGAAACATTCGTCGCCTTCGCCACCTGGTATAGTTCCGTGGTTGCCAGTTTGGACCTGTGAAGATTTGCCTGGATCATTTTTAAATTGTTGTTGTATTGGTCCGAACTTTGGGGGGATGATTTATGCATCTGTGTGGAGCCTTTAGCAGTAAGAGATTCGCGACCGTGCTATAGCATCCCATTTTGTTCTTTCGGGACACTCACTACTGAACGCGTTGTGCGACAGGTCGTTCCTCTCCCCATTGGCTGACGCTGAGCAGTTTTTGCACGTGGGCGGGAGTCTGTCCAGTCGCACCTGACATTTCTCCCATGTGTGTTTACCTCCACAATGGCTGCAGAGGTCCTCTGTTTCCCTACAGATCGCCTTTGTATGGCCGAAACCGAGACATTTCGTGCATTGCACGAGAGGGGATTGGTCTGCCACAGGTCTCCTTTGAAGACCTATGTAGACTTTCCCTGCCTCTATAAGCCTTTTGTGGGCGAGCGGGGAAACTTCCAGGACCGGGTGGCATTCATGGGTGTTGCGTGCCTTTTTCCTGTATCGCACCTTCATAGTGCATTCTTTGAGGTCTTGGCCTTGGAGCAGTTGCTTATTCTGCGCCAGGAGGTGCTCCACAATCTCTGCGTCAGTGTGGACCTTGAGGACATCTTTTATTATAATTAGAGGATTCCCTGCCTTTGCCACCTGTACCCTTAGGCCTTTGTCCATTTGGACCCTTTTGTGGATGAGGTTCAGATCCTCGCTTGTTCCACAGCTTAGGACCACTTTTTGGTTTTTGGCCTTTCTAATTCTGTCCACCTTGGCTCCCGTTTTCTTGGTGTCCAGTGCGACCGCTATCCGGTCAATTAAATTGTCCCCGGTCTGGTTTTGATCACTGGACGATATTATGAGAGTGTGGTTTGGTCTTGGTGGTGGAGGGGGTAGTGCGGCGACTTTAGCGTAGGTCTTTTTGGCCCCCTTTTCACCCTCCGCAAGGCACATTTCAGCCTCGAGGCTGAGGGATGGAGGTGGTATCCTCAGCTTCTCTTCTCTCATTGTGCGGAGCTCGGACTTGACGGCCTCAAGCGTTTCCGTGATGGGCTGGAACTGCTCTTTGAGGTCGACAGTGACGGGCTGCGGGAGGGACTCGGGAATCCTCTTAGAGTCTATTTTGCTGAGGATTTCTAGGACTTTGCCCATTTCGCAGTTGTCAGGCTTGATTTCATTGGGCGGCTGAGACTCCAGAATACCGACCATTTTTATGTTGAGGCCATGAATTTCAGAAGCCTTCTCAGCTTCCTTGTGCACATCCCGCCGTAGCTCATCCACCTGGTTTTTAATCGTTTCCACGCCGATTTTTATGATGGCGTGATCCCTCAGTAGGGGCTCGTTTGATGTTGTGTGGCCCGTTTGTGTGGCTACGGCGTCGTTCAGCATTTTCAGACGCTGTTTAAGGTCTGCTATAGCCTCGGCCGTCTCCTTTATGAGCCTGTGTGGCTCTTGAGTCTCATATCCTTGCCAGTCTCTGATCGCCTTGGTTTCCGCCAGGTTGGCGGCCAGGTCTTTTCTGGCAAGTCCCAGTTCCCCAGCGAGTTGTTTGTTGAGCTCATTAAGGTGTTTGGTGTGTGCTCTTTCCACCCTCATCAGTTCGGTAGCATGCCTCGACCGCTCTTTCTCCAGGTTGCACCTGTGTCGCGATCTTGAATCCGAAAGGGACAGCACAATCTCATACAGACCAGCGAGACTTTCCAATGCAGTGGTCTTGTGCTCTCGCTTTATCTTGCAGGCCTGCTCGAGTGCTTCCTTCCCCTTTTGTAGCATTTCATTTGCCAGCTTCGTTGCCACGTCCATCTCTACTCCCTTGCGTTTGCCGCTGGGGGCGAAGAGCATGCTGGGCCGCCCCTTAGAGCTTACGTTGGATACGGCGAGATCGAAGCTGGATGCTTCGGACTCATTATCGGAGAGGATTTCCCTGGGAGGGGATAGGTTGCACTGCTCCCAGTTTATAACCTTTGCTACCACGGAGGCGGTCGCCGACTCCTGCTCCCGAACTGAAGACGTGGCCTCCGACTGACTGTCTACTTGTACTTCTGTGGCGGTTGGAGGCGATGGCGACTTCCGCTTCCTCCTTTCCGGAACCTCTGGGACGGAAGCGCTCACACTGGCTTCAGATTTTGTCTTCGATGTTTTTACGGCTCTTTCCGGTGGTCCCATCCTCTCTGCCTTAGTTGTTCTAGTTGATGTTTCTTTGGTAAGTACCATTTCGCGCAGAGATCGTTGCCGTTGGGTGGTTCGTACATTGGGAACGGAATCGCAAGCTGATTTAGACGACATTTTATATTTAGGTACTTTTGCAAAAGTTTATAGAAAAACAATTTATAAGAAAAATTCAGAGTCGTTAACTATTAATTTTACAATGCTGATAAATCTTTACAAAAATGCCCAAGACAATACTAATATTGTTATTAATTATTAATCAATAAACATGCTATATAATAATAATAATAATGTGTTTAATACACGGCTATATAATGATACAATACTATATTATGTTATACAGTATAAGCTATATCTATAAGTTATACTAATTTCTTCCTATGCCAGATATTGTTGGCTTCACCGAGTAGTCCAGAAGTCGTTCGCGCAAGGCAATCGCCTTGTGGTTGGTGTTGTGATCAATTATTTTCGTGGGGTGACTATTGAAGGGGGTCCACAATTGAGACGGGTGACATCAATAATCTTTTTATTATTTTATAATATCACCTATGACAGTTGATGATGTCGCTGTTCGCAAGTAGCAGCAATATGAATCTTGGTATGCGTGTTGGAATGTGTGACCTAGATGTGATATGTCACGTACGTAATACCTCCTCGCGTCGAGATTTGTCTTGATATCAGGCCGTACTAAGAGTTCTTAGGACACTTTGGACCCCTGCAGCGCTGATATTGACCATCCAATTTTCAAAATGCTTGCTGTACCAGATGGAGGTTTTCCAAAATAATAGGAGATAAATACCTGGAAGCTGGTGGTATGCTGGGAGAAGGTTCTGTGGACTGACCAAATTGTAGGTACCGTATCTCCGAAGTTCTTCCAGGAATTTCCTTGCCAACAGTAGTCCGTGTGAGTCACACACTATAAAAACTAAACACAACACTTTTATGCGCGTAGCTCAAAAAAATACCAATTTTTTGGATTTTTTTCCGCGGAGCTGATGTTAACGTGACGGATCTATAATGATATGCGACACACAGGCTGGCGCGCCTGCGGGGACCAGATAGGTGCAGGACGGCCATTCTCACTTTTATGAACAACTAAAAATTTTAGGGTCGCGTACAGATTTTAATGGCTGTATCCTGAATTTATTTCAGTTATTAAAGTTTAGTCTGAGATGAAAGTGTATGAAGGTTTACAGCCTTGCGATTCTGTAAAATCAGATATCTTACTTCGATCTTCATTCTCCCTTCACCTTTCACTTAACGTATGTCATCTCATACATTATTTGTCAAAATCTCGAAATTGCGAAAATTACAGAATGCCAATTTCAAAACTCACTCCGGATTCAGAATCGAGTAATGACAATTAGCTTTATAGAATCGCAAGACAGAGATTATACTTATAGATACTGGTCGGGATTTTGTAAATATTAATATTTTTACCCACGATTGGCAATGTAGGTTTTCATGGTTTGTTCATAGGACATTTGATCGATATGGAGAAGATTCCATAATTAGGTACGTTACTCATTTACAATATTTAAATAGCATTTTATGCTATTGACATACTAAGTAGCTACTTCGTGGGAGTATAAAGTCTGCACATTCATTCAGAAAGAATTATTACTTACGTACCACATCATGTTATTTAAATGTGTAAATGTCGCATACTCGCATACATATTGCGTGGAACCCCTAACCCGACATTTATTCCAGTAACCGTTACCACGCCCACGCGGGAATTCTTTTTACGAATTTTGAATTTGGATTCGGAACGTAGATGTATCGTTGCGCTTGACACGGGTGAAGCTTGCAATCTGTACCCGTATCATGAAAATTCGAGCTAACGAATAGAATCGAATGCGAGTGCGACTACTGTCAACTTGACAGCACTTTCGAACACTTTTTACCTTTCGAATAAGTTTCGAAAAGAATGACCACAGAGTACATAATATTATTCTGACAATGACCTATGGAATGATAGCTGTCAAACTTTCGCAAATCTATACATCGCCATTTTGTTGTTGACAGGTTGACAGCACTTTCGAATAGACTATCGAATAGAATATGCTGCGGTTTTTCGTGATACGGGTGCTGAAAACGATTTTTCTTCGTTTTCGTTTGCATTATTTAGTATGAGTTCAACCGCTTTGCTTTGTAGCTACAATTTAGATTCACTTCGCATATTTTTTTAAAACTTTGTTATAAGGAAAATAGGCATGTTATAAGATTGAGATGAAGGATTGTGATATGTTTGTTTAACTTAACGTAAAGGAATGTAGCGTTGTTTACCCCTCTCGTAATGCCGTAATGGCTACTTATCGGTTTATATTTTTAGTTATTAGGTGTCTAAAATTGATTGTTTATATTTTGATAGATTAGACTGATAGTAACAGCATTAACGCAGATTTTAACTAAGAGGTATATTGAATATTAGTTTGGTTTTTGAAATTTGATAATCTGGGAGTGTTCAGGTTTCTTTCTTGGAAAGATACATTGCAACTATATTGGTACAAGGGTGCGTTGCGTTGCGCTGTGTGTAGAGTAATAAAATTATCTTATACATAATATATAAAAAAGGCTCATAAAAATATAATAGAATTAATGATTTCATCACAACAATTTATTAGAATTTTCAAACAGTTACTAAATACAATTAAGACCCATAAAACAAACCGCAACATTGGGAGGATTTTGAAGAAAACATTAATTATTAATTAGTCACTGGACCCAGATACCTTGGTGACACTACCTCCTTATTATATAAAACGAATACTAAAAATAGTTCTAGTTTAGAACCGGTAACAATCCCGTATTTTCATACAAATCAGTAGTCTAAAGCCAGGTTTAAACCCGAACTATCTAAAGTCTTCATTATACAGGTGAGTCTTTCGTAGGTGCATATCCGGAAGCATGTTACAAAGCTCATCATTCTGAACAACTTTTGTTACATGCACCATCTGCACCATGAAAGACTCATCCTGTACAACAAGGAGTGATGGGTACATCATCAGGATTACGCGGCGCTACTGGAAGCTGAAGAGCTAGCGGTGGAGGTGGTTTTGTCACCGCTGTCACCGCCGCTGCTGTCACCGCCCCCGTTCACCTGGTTCTGGATGAGGGTGAACAGGTTCTGCATGTAATTCTGGTACTGGCTGATGGTGTTCGCGTCCATGCCTTGAGGCACCGGCGGGATGAACTGCGTGGCTGTGGAAGTTGACATGTTAAATTAAATTAAAATAAAAAAGTATTTATTTAGACCAACGCACCATATAGATTGAAAAAAACTTCTTCTCCTGCTTCCAAATGTTATGGGTAGTGTTGCTTGCATCTAGGACTTATCGTTAAGCGGGAAATTTAAAATTTTGATGAGTGTTTCCTGACCAGGTCGCCTAAAGTATTTAGGAGGGTTTTGTGTTTCCATAATCTGGTGCAGCGTAGGACATAGAGTTGAATTATATGACATATTGAAAACTTAGGGCCACTTGCACCAACATATTAAATCTAGATATAGTGTTAAATCTCGATTTAGGATCTAATTTTATATGGATTGACGTTTCTTAAATCAAGGTTTGACACTAACCCCCTTATTCATAGAGAAGTTACAATACGTTTTAACTAATAAACTGTTTTGTCCCTCTCCGACAAAGAACAATTTGTTTCTTGACAGAGAGGGACAAAACAGTTTATTAGTTAAAACGTATTGTAACTTTTCTATGAATAAGGGGGTAAATCTAGATTTAAATGTTTGTGCAAGTGGCCCTTAGTGTCTGATACCTCTCAGGGTAGCATTCTCACTCTGAGAAGGTCAGGTTTCTTTGCCTAGACTGTACAAAGCCGGCGCATGAGCGTCTAGTTTATAAAAAAAGGACTCACTGTCTATACCGCCGATACCGGCTAATTGGCTTTGCGGCGCAGCCACCTGAAAAATAATAAGTTTCATGAAGACGTGTAGGCACCTACTTACAATTATGTCTATAATATAATGAAGTTTATTTTGATAAATGTCTGTATGTATGACTGTTTGTTGCCATAATAAAGATAAAAAAATAATTAAAATAAAAAAGAAATGATATATATTGAGACTTATAATTTCTAAAACTATAAACTACCTATTTTACTTTTAATAAGGAAAAGGCGGAAACGCTGGAGGAGTTAGGCGAAATGCTCACAGACCTCAATGATGCCTCTAAACAAGTTGGGCTGAAAATGAACATGGACAAGACAAAGGTCATGTCGAACGAACATGTTTCATCATCGCCCGTAACTGTAGGAGGTGTCACCATCGAAGTTGTTGATCAGTATCCCTACCTAGGACAAGTGATCCGATTAGGAAAATCCAACTTCGATAAAGAGGTAGCTCGTAGAATCCAACTCGGATGGGCAGCGTTCGGGAAATTACGACACATCTTCACTGAAAACATACCTCAGTGTCTGAAAACAAAAGTTTTCAATCAGTGCGTGTTGCCAGTGATGACTTACGGAGCCGAGACGTGGTGCTTCACCAAAGGGCTTATCCACAAGCTCAGAGTTGCTCAGCGTGCTATGGAAAGGGCTATGTTAGGCGTGTCCCTGCGAGATAGGATTCGTAATGAAGAAATCCGCAGGAGAACTAAAGTTACCGACATAGCCAAAAGGATTAGCACGCTGAAGTGGCAATGGGCTGGCCACGTAGCCCGCAGAGCCGACGACCGCTGGAGTAGAAAGGTTCTGGAGTGGAGACCCCGTGTCGGCAAACGGCGTGTCGGTCGCCCCCCAACCCGTTGGTCTGATGATCTGCGGAAGGTAGCGGGAAGCCGCTGGATGCAGATGGCGGGTGACCGTTTGGGGTGGCGATCGTTAGGAGAGGCCTATGTCCAACAGTGGACTACGGAAGGCTGAGAGAGTAAGGAAAAGGAAAAATAGTTACGATCGTAAATACGGACAGATTCACTATCGCAGACGCTCGTGACGTCACTCCACTTTTAGACTTTGTTAGAGATAATTTATGAAATGTAATACCCCATCCACACGCTCGGCGAACAATGGCAAACAGCAAACAGCAAACAGCAAACACTGACGTGTGGATGGGTGTTTGTCGTTGTTTGCCTGTTTGTGTTTGTGTTCGCCAGTGTTCGGCATCGGTGTCGGTTTTTCTTGCCAGATCAAAGGATGTTCGGCAAACAGTTCGCTACGTATCCACACGTCTGGCAGCGATCAGTATGCGCGCTAGCATTGCGGGAGGCGGACGTATCAACTTGCTACACTTTTTCGTTGGCGCGCATTTTTTTTATGTATGTTCACCGATTACTCCGCCGTTTATGAACCGATTTTGAAAATTCTTTTTTTTTTGTATTGGGTTGAGCTCCCAAGTGGTCCCATTTTTTTTCAGAATTTTATCTCACCCCTAAGGGTGGGTAAAGGGGTAAAAACAGGGTATGAATTTCCATTTTGGACACATATTAACCGATTCTAATGAAATTAAAAACATAAATATAGTTCTTGTAACAAAAAAATATGATGGTGACCTTGAGCTGATCTGATGATGGAAACGGAAGGCAGTCAAGGGAACTCCTCAACGGTATATAGCAACTACCTCGTGTTTAGGCTTGAATGATTCGTATTGATTAGTAGGACTTTTTGGTATCATTTGCATCTTCCTTTTGATTAAAAATTATTGCAAATAAACTAAAAACTATAATACCTATAAAATAATAATTAAAAAGAAGAAGTCAGTTTTTAATATTTTTTTAATTATTATTATTATCCCATCATCGTCTTTGCTTTCTTCTTATTTTCCTTTTTTCTTTCTCTTGCTTTAATTTATATAATAAAAATATGTCAACCCGAAAGTAATAGCTCGTCGTCCGCCGTGTTTGCCGGTTCGGAATGTTATGAGCGTTCGCCGAGCATGTGGATGGCTGTTTGTGTTCGGTGATTGTGGTTGGTGTTTGTGACTTTGTTTGCTGTTTGCCGTGTTTGTGACAAACAGCAAGCGTATGGATGGGGCTTAAGTACTTACCGTTATGGCGATTGAGACACACAGAGCGAAGCAAACCAAAGTTAGTTGAGTCATCTTTGTTATATTTCTTTTCTTTTTACTGTTTCACAACCGAAGAATGAAAACTGTATGATGTCTCTGTTCGAAAACCCTTTACCTTATATAATCCTCAATCTTCAAAAATACCTTATCAGGAAGGAAACCTAAATCGTTTTTAAACCTTAATTAAGGTATTCAAATTTCCTCCTTGAAAAAATGTGAAACTGGTTTTTATATGATAATACGAGGACTCAATTTCTTTTATAACGTTAAGATGGGCGTTTCTTACGTTAAGTTGAAGGTATTTGCAGTCTTAAGTACGAATAAAGGGTATTTTAGATAAAATTAAGTACTAAAATATGTAAACCGGTGGAAGTTTTCTGTATCGCGATACACAAGTAGTTTTTTTTTTAAATATACGTAGTACGTAGCAGTCAAGTTGCTATGGCGGTGAACTGGTATGAAAACACTTAAAATGATTAAAAATAGGGCTTACACAAGTTCTATTATAGAATAGAAGAGATCTTTATTGGTCAGCACAAATATTAAGACATACAAAGAATACTTATAAACTAGGAACAATGAACAATAGGCGGCCTTATCGCGATCACGATAAGAGCGATCTCTTACAGGCAACCTTAAACATAACGAAATAAAAGTAAAGAAAAATTTGAGGGCGGTGTACCTACTACCTAACTACTTATAATATACCTATTATGTCTGTGTAGTCAAGTGTAGTGTGGATATATCTTCTCTGAACATAATCAATATATGTACTTTGTGTTTAACTAGTTCGTATGGGGAGCAGGAATCTGCATCTTATATATAATATACTGTCTCTCTGAGGCAGAGATAATGAGATGATTGGCTATTTGGCTTCCGTCCATTTAAGAAGAGCTGTATATCGTATATCACAAAACTCAATTTTTTCTCAATAAAATGCTTTGACGATACCAATTTATCATAATTATTAAGTATTTTTAACTTTAGTTATATCTAGCTATCAGCAAAATGTGTTGGGAATAATTATTGGATTTTCATTATCCTTTGATAAGCATTTTAGTTGTTT
The DNA here is from genome assembly GCF_932276165.1 of Plutella xylostella. Classification (NCBI taxonomy): domain Eukaryota; kingdom Metazoa; phylum Arthropoda; class Insecta; order Lepidoptera; family Plutellidae; genus Plutella; species Plutella xylostella. The sequence goes on from NC_063990.1 coordinate 9,022,057, forward strand.
ACAGAGAGTATTCTAGGAACTCACCGTCCTAGTACTTTTATTTTTATTTTAGAACAGTTTTTCCATTCTTCAAGATTTATTTGCAATTTCCATTGAAGGAGAAAAATTATTAATATATTCATCGCGGCGTCGTACACAATTTATTTTTGTTTGATTAAAGTATTATACTTATCTGTTTTTAGTTTTTCTCAGAATTCATACTGAAAATCACTAAATAACATATTATATCATCAAAATAATATCGCAGAGCAAAAGTTGATCAGAATGAGCCCGCGAATCACCTCCCTTCGGCTTAATTTACCTTTATTTATCATGTGTTGAACTCAGAATACTGCATTGATGTGATAATTAACCTATTGGACCAGGCCTAACTGGACTTCGGTACTTATAGTTAAGAATAAGTGACCTCTTCTGGCACAGGTGCTTATGTACTTAAAAGAAAGGATCAAGATAAGATTACTGTAAAACATTTTGGAAATTGAATTAATGTATTTTTATTTGAACTCTCACACAATACGGTACCATAAGCGTATTTTCATTTCGTTACCCAAAACAAAGACACGGTCTGCAGCGTCCAGTATACAATAAAGTCATGGCTGGCCAGAATCTAATAACTACGGTTACACACGAGATTAGGGTATGTCTTACAACCCTCTAATAATAAGTGAAGCAGAAAATCTTTGTAGGAATGGCGCCCCTTCACGATCCTTATAACGATCGACTGAACTGACCATAACGCCTTGATTCAACCTTCATCGATGTGGGATTAAACTTACAACAAGATACTACAAGATAGTGTTTACCATAGGATAGAGAGTAGAATCTCTACAATCTTCCGGTAAAAAGTATTGCAAAAGTGGTATAGTAGCCTGAAAGGGGATGAGTAAGCTTGTAATACAAAAATTCAGATCCACTTTGTGCTATGTTCTTTTTTTAAATACGTGAATAAAATATCTAAGTTCTATTGTATAGGTACCCCGAATTTATTCTTACTTATATCAATTGTTGTTAATAGTTGACTTTAGACACCCTTTTTAACCGACTTCAAAAAAAGGGGGAGGTTCTCAATTCGTCGGGATCTTTTTTTTTTTTTTATCTTTTTTTTTATGTATGTTCACCGATTACTCCGCCGTTTATGGACCGATTTTGAAAATTCTTTTTTTGTTGTATTGCATTGAGCTCCCAGGTGGTCCCATTTTTTTTTTCAGAATTTTAGTTCACCCCCAAGGGTGGGTAAAGGGGTAAAAACAGGGTATGAATTTCCATTTTGGGCACCTAGTAACCGATTCTAATGAAATTCAGAACGTAAATATAGTTCTTATAACAAAAAAATATGATGGTGACCTTGAGCTGATCTGATGATGGAAACGGAAGGCAGTCAGGGGAACTCCTCAACGGTATATAGCAACTACTTCGTGTTTAGGCTTGAATGATTCGTATTGATTAGTAGGACTTTTTGGTATCATTTGCACCTTACTTTTGATTGAAAATTATTGCAAATAAACTAAAAACTATAAAATAAAATAATAATTAAAAAAAATTAAAAACCGACTTCAAAAAACCACTAAAATGTAACCACTAGTGTAGTTCCTGCTTAGGTATATTTGTACTGTCATATACGAGTAGAATTTGTGTAAACCTTAAATTATTTCTTACATTTTAGTGGTTTTTTGAAGTCGGTTTTTAATTAAGTAGGCCAGGTTTGAACTACAGTGTCGTTACATTACATCCTTAACCTTCCTCATAAACTGACGAGAGACCTCAAATGAAAGTTTTTTTTTTTATTTCCATTACAATACGGCACTGGATCAAGGCCTATAGTTACGCCGCCGCCCATCGGTTACACATATCAAGATTTCACGGCTCAACACGCGCCCACGAGGATAGTGGAAATTATATGGTTTCTGTTCTGGGAAAACTCGTCTCCTTTATAAAAAGTTATAGGTAGGTATATCTATAACTGAATCATATAATATACAAAACTTGAACAAACCGGAGCAACATTTAAAATAGAAAAAGAGGTCAAACAGGGAGACCCGCTATCTCCCAAATTATTTACGGCCACTTTAGAGGAAATATTCAAAGGGCTAGCGGTCTTGTGGACGGACGTCGGACAGGGGTATTGACATTGGTGGCAGAAGGCTCACAAACCTTCGCTTCGCTGATGACATAGTCCTGTTCGCCACTTCTGCACCAATACTTCAAACAATGCTAGAAGACCTTAGCACGGCGAGCGTTGGACTGAAGATGAACCGGTCAAAGACTAAAGTCATGAGTAACAGTGCAAAACGTAGGGTTGAGGTAGACGGTCAGGAGATACAGTATGTCGAGGAGTACCTTTATCTAGGCCAGATAGCTTCATTTCATAACCGGTAAGACAAAGAAGTCGAAAGACGGATTGAAAACGCCTGGAAAAGCTTCTGGTCTATGAAATCTTTAATGAAGAGAGAGCTACCATTATCGCTCAAGCGGAAGCTCCTTGACATGTGTATCCTGCCCGTCCTAACCTACGGCGCTCAGACTTGGTCTTTAACGGAACATCAGAAGTCCAAGCTGAAGGTTTGCCAACGAGCGATGGAGCGCAGTATACTGGGTGTGACCAGGTTAGACCACGTGAGGAATACCACACTGCGCTCCACCACTCGCATAAAAGACGTAGGTGCACAGGCCGCTAAGCTGAAGTGGGCCTGGGCAGGCCATGTCATGCGAATGCACTCGGACCGGTGGGCAAAAATTATAAACGAGTGGGTGCCGAGCGACGGACGCAGGCGCCCAGGTAGACCTAGAAGGAGATGGCGGGATGACCTGGACAGATTTTTGCCGGATTGGCGTCAGGTGGTCGACAGCAGAGACGTGTGGAATAAACATGGGGAGGCCTTTGCCCAACAGTGTTTAAAAAAATATATATATACAGAATGGAATTTTATATGGGTCATTCTGAGAAACGTTTTATGTGAAAACCACCTCAGCAATACCTTAATCGTGAACGTGTACGAGGTGTACATCCAATTATAGATAAGAGTTATATTTTAATGCATATAATTTTAAAAAATAATGCATACCTCATATATACTTTCTGAAACCTTAATATGATAAGTATTATTTGTGTCAATACGAGTACGCATGTTTCGAGTGCGAAAACCCGAAAGTTATCATAATGGCCTGAGTTTGAGATGGGTTTGTTTGTATTTATGTACAATCATGCATTTTTATTTACTCTCTAGAGTAAACAATATATGATTATATGTATGTATATTATTTCTGCTAAAAAGTGCCTTGAAAGAGTCGGAAACCATATATACCCAAAATATGCCCATAGGTATATTATAATAAGATACTCTGTACACGAATACAATCCATATGGTTCTCATTTCCGTATAATTTCAGTCATCTAAACTTGTAGTTTAGTTCAGCTGTGTCTCGTGAAGTTTTGACAGTACACATGTCGATAAGCCTTTGTGTCGATACCAGTCGATACCATATGGCACATGGCACTTTTGAATTACTGTTACGTGCATATTCTATGCTAACTAAATAGGAATTTAGACCCACCCAAGTTATTAATCGACGTCTTATCGATGTGTTATGTTATGTATGACGCTTTGAACAATTCACAAAATATTTAAGTAGTTATAAAACCTACTTGTTAACCTTAGGTCGGCATTTTGGCGTAACAAAACCGTTTGCTGGTAAAAAAGAGAAATAAATTAAGGAATAGTTAACTAACTATACGAAAGATCTGATTTCTTGAAATAATCTCAACATTTATATGAGGGTCCACGGACTTTTTCCCCTTTTTTCAGACTAAAATCTTCAATTGGTTCATGTTTTGTGACTGGAATAATTCGGATTATTTTGCATAAATGGTTAAAATAATTAATTTTGTGACTACATTGAATACTAAATGAAGTAGCGCGAATGTTTTTGTAAACTGTTATTTATTATCGAAATAAAGGAAGGTTGAAATGAGGTAGACCATTGTTGAATTCCGGTCGGGTACATTTTTAACTGGTGTTGCGTCGTCTCGGGCTGGGTGATGGTGACTGCTATGTTGAAGTTTCCGGGTTTGATTCCCGACAGGGGCAGATAGAATAGTATATGTATATGTCGCAGGCAAATTGTAAGATCTCGCCGTTTACATACGGCGTCGTCAGTTTACAAACGCTCGCTGTTTTGTAATTTGCCGAAGGCATATTGATAACTCGTTCAAACGTTCTGATTTCGACGTTAGTTGCAGTTTTAGGGTGACCATGATAAAACACAGTTTGAACTTTGAATAAATGGAAAAATCTTCAAGTAAGACTTTTTACTTTTGTTTTCTAAAGTAGGTACCTAAGCAGGTACTACATAAGTTTAAATATTTAATAAAAAGATACATTTAAATAAAAAACGTAGTCATTTATACGGGTTCCCCTCATCTCGCCTAATCTTTATTGCACAAAACTCGTTTCGCATAACTCGTAAGGTCTAAACTTTTTTGCACTACTTTGCAAAATCTTAAGTGGCAGAAGACTCGTTATGTCTAAAACTCTTTTGGCACAATCTTGAAACACATAAGTCTCATTTGCTCAAATTGTTCGTATAGGTAAAATCTTGTTTCTCCTAATATTATCTTAATAAATAATATATTAACTATGTTGTAAATGTACAAATTGCGGTATTTTTCTCCTACATCCCGAAAATCACGATATTGAATTATCAAAATATCGAAAGTTAATGACCACTATAATTATTACAAACGCCATTAAACCCCATGGGATCGACACCTAAAGATAGATGCGACGACGAGCAAAGCGAGGAGGAGCGTGTTAGGTGCACATTTTCGTCAAAAGCAAAGCGGAGCGCAGCGAAGCGGAGCGGAGCGTTTCCTACATACAAGGAAACAATACAAGGCACCAGTTGCGCTAAGACGCCCCATCCAAGTTAAAGCCCGAATATTATTACTTTATTTAACCTATGTTATTTGTTATAGCATTATTAGACTATTCAAGATTTGGCCATACCAATATTAGGCTAAACAATATTATGCGAAATAACTTTTTACTAAACGAGATTTATGCCATACGATTTTCGGCGAAACGAGACTTTGACCAAACGTAACTATGCAATACGAGATTAGGCAAATAAATCTTATGCCAAAAAAGGTAGAACCCATTTATACAGAACAATAAAACTAGGCATTTCCAGATAAAAACAAACACTGGTGCCCGAATGCGCTAAACTTAGGAAAACGAATTACTAAGAGTTTACTTAAGAATTTATAAAACTCTAACTTAATATCCTGCATGTGTCCTCCGTACACCGGAATCTATGGATAACGTAGTAGTTTTTAGGTGCGGGATAACCTCAAAAACTTTGTCGTTTGTCTACGGCCTTTTTACTTCTCTTGCACTGTTATAAATGACTTTAAAGTCATAATTATTTGGTGAAAATGCTTCTACATTCATAATATTTGCACTGTTTTGAGTATTTATTGAGTCACAGAACCACTACTTGATGCCATTTTTGTTGTTGTGATCAACAGCGCCGCGCGTGGTAAGAACCAGAACTAAATTCTTCAATTTGCCGCGGCATTATGTAAACGGCGTATGGATTGTCAATGAAATGTTGTGGCATATTATAAAATGACACGGCAATATACATTTTGCCTTCGGCATATTACAAAACAGCGAGCGTTTGTAAACTGACGACGCCGTATGTAAACGGCGAGATCTTACAAAATGCCTGCGACATATATACTCTTTATTTACAATATCACAACTTATAGATAAAACAACAGATATTGGTTTACAAACTTATTTTTTTCTGTGTGTGACGTGTAATATTGCTACTTATCTATTTTTACGCCTGCTCCTGGTTCCTAAAAAAAAATATGGTGGACTTCACCCCAACTATAGGTACCTGTCGGGTTCTTAATATATGTTTAAGTTTTAATTACATATTGTCTTTTATTTTTATTTTTACTTAAAGTATATCAAATTTGGACCTGAAAAGACCTTGTAGGTAAATACGCCTTGCAGTCACGTTCATCTGTATCCTTTAACAAGCATTACGTTTTGTTTCTATTTGTCTTACCAAAGATCACTGATAATTTTCCACCCGGTAAAACGATCCCCATTTTGAACACGACAACACCCACTTACCGCTTAACAAACTTTCCCATTTACAAATGCAAAAAAGTTGAATAATTAAAAATGAAATCGCTTATACAATTGAATTCAGTGAGTTCACAACAATGGGGATGAAACGTGGCCATTGTTGTGTTACGGTATTCGAGATGAGGCTACACCGCGGGCCTGGACCTGTAGGTTCTTCGGGAATACATTAGAGTACGAGTAGTAGAGTACTTATTTATGTTGCAAAGTTAGTTATGTTTTGTATGTACGACATAGCTAACTTTGCAACATAAACAAGTACTTACCAACATAAAAACAAGATTATAGTAAAAAAAATGTGATTTCTGACAGTAACGTAGATAACGTCTTATCTGTTACCCTTTGCAAAGTTAGCGTGTTGGACTTTAGAGCTATTCGTGGCACAAAAAGGTTGGTGAGTAGACTATAGTTTGACACCGTGGTGAAAGGATCGGCCAGTCAGATTTGGCTAGTAGTCGACACAGACACGGACAATTTAGCGTACAGAACCCATGTCGACCGGGTGTCGACAGTACAATCTAGCCGTGTCGCCTATTCATATAGGCCAACGGTGATACGTTGATCGAATAGGCTTCTTTCGCCCATCCCAACGTTGGACTCGTCGGCCAAGCGCCCATTATCGGCAGGCCTCAGGATTTAAGGTGATAAATAGCATTATAAATTAACTGCAATATCATTCTTTCGTGACAATAAAATCCTGATAAGTACCCGATCATGTAGATACCGATAAAGGGCGTTGACCCTTACGATCACACTTCTAGAGGAATGACTAGTGGTCGAACAAACTGTAACAAGTTTCAGTATCACTAGGTTAAGCGAAAAATATATTGTAAACTTTTGTAATTAAATAAATAATAATAATAATAATAATAGAGTATTGGTGACACCTCTCGCTTTCTTAAATAATTATAACGTTTTCGAAACATCGAAACAGTTTTATAGTAACTGCCGTAGACGAAATGATTATATAGATATAAATAGTCAGTTAACTACACTCACGGGCAATGAAAAAGTTCTAGTGAGAAAAGCACCAGATTACTCCGAAATTGAAAAATGTAGCTTAATTACGCCTTCTGCAACATTGACAGAGCAGCAGGATATTAACAACTAAAAACGTTAATATTTTGTTCAAATTTTAAATTGATTGATTGAAAAAATAGGGGTCTTTTGGTGTCGGTATTTTGTGAGTGGAACTTCTATTTCATTGCCCGTATAGTGCCACAAACTTATCTGTTCCGGTGAGAGCGAACTAAATTGGTCCATACCGCATTACTTACTGTACTAATGAATTTCATATTGACATAGATTATATGGACCAATTTAGTTCGCTCTCACCGGAACAGATAAGTTTGTGGCACTATAAGTTTATTGCACACACACACGCAGAAATCGACAAAAAGGACAACACAGAGCTTTCCTTGAATTTAAGAAACGAAACTCTTTTTGTGACTTAGATTATCTGAATCTGTTAACATTAACACTCCTTGTGTTAAAAATGGGGCCGTTTATTTTACATTCCCATCAAACATTTTATTTGTAGCAACAAAAGCTACAAAAGGGCCAACAAATTGAATTGCCACGAAGCTTGAACCGAATTTGCGGTTTAGGTCCACAATCACTGTCCAGTAAGGATTAATCCTCTTAACATTTATAATTAAAAACGTCGAATGAACGTCACCGGGTCCTCTATCCATTGTGATGCGCTTCATAATAACCTGCCCTTTAATTGGACTTTCCCCTTTCGAGATCAGGTCAGGTGTGCAGCTATTTGTGATAAATGGCATAAGAGTAACGAAGGTGTTATGAGTATTCTATAGAATAATACGGGGTGTTTACCCGAAAGCCAGCCTCTTATGAAGTTTTAAAATTGGGCAATCCCGTATTCATTTTATTTTATTAAGGGCAGATTTTTAAATAGTCAGATAAGTGTTATCTGAGGAATAAAATTGTTGCTGTCACATCTGAATGTTTGTATTAGACAATGACAGCATCATTTTTATTCTATCTTCGATACTTACCTACGAGTACTTGCAGAATTAATAATATACTTACCTAAGTTTCTCAGCCGGACTGCACCTGATAATTTTAAAACAAAGCCAGTATTTTATGACAGAGTTGTGATGTTTTTATTGTCTTGTTAAAGGATTATACTCTCATGACGATGATAGCTGCTGCCCATCACGAAATTACTCATTATATGAATTTTATGATATAATCATATTGATATTGACTCGGCCCCAAAACTTTTGATTTGTATATGTGAAGAAGTTCTTCATTATTATCGGAGTTACTTAGTACAATGGTCTAAGTTCAGAGTTAGACGTGCGTACCGTATGGTGCCGTTGTAAGTTAGTACTTCAATTACTTTGTGAGGTTGTGTAAACAAAACCCTCAAGCTTGAAGAGCGGTGGTAGCTCAGTCGGTAAAGCGCCCGCTTCTCACGCCAGAGATGCGGGTTCGAATCCCGATGCTGACATGTACCAATGAGTTCTTTTCTGAATTTAAGTACAATGTATACCATCGCTCTTACGGTGAAGGAAAACATCGTGAGGAAACCTGCATATCTAGATTTAGCACATCTAGATATGTGAACCCACCAACCCGCAGTGGACCAGCGTGGTGGGAAAATGGTCCAAGCTTAGGAAGGCAGTTTAGACCTTGGGGATATGCACAAAGGTTCCATTCGAGAGAGCCAGGTGCAGGTACTGTTACCCCCACAAAGAATAGAATAGAATAGAATAGAACCCTCAAGCTTACGTTACATGATTCCAGATTCTTGCAAAAATATTTTTTTAGTACAGATTATTTATGTGTTGACAAGGTGTTGACTTGGGTATGGTATTGTTGAATTGTGTATGGTAACAAAAACAGCATTTATATATGAATAATCAACAGATTCGCTAACGCTAACCCATCAAACGACGGACCAAACAAGATTTCACATTTACATCTCACAAAAACCCTCACAGGCACCACAAAGGAGCTCCTTTGACTCCCATATCCGGAGCGGAAGGAGAAAATAGCTGTTTTCTCAAAACAGTGGCTTACCTTCTGTCACTTCACCTAAGGGCATCAATCATGGTTCATTTTGATGACGTCTAAAGCCGACAGTGACTGATTCGTAATCTTTTCTCGCTTCTGAACGCAATCAGAGTCTGTGGCCGGGGGTTATTCTCGCAGCGTAGCTTACGCATAATTCATTTATTTTATTTTCCTCACCCGCGCCGTGCCCCTGGGAGCGAGAGTCCCGGATCTGTGTTAGTGTTTTACGAAATAAAGCAGTTGAGTAAAAAGATTAATGCTCTTGTGCGTTGGGGTGATGTACCTAAGGAAACTTACTTACACAGTTTTCTTTGATAGCTTTATACCATTTGTATATTAAATATACCGAAGAACCTGTATAATCATAGCTGAGTTAGTACATGCTTTTGCCTGTGCGGTATCATTAGATCAGTTCATCATCTCAAGCCGATAAGAAAGTATACAATAATAATACCGTATTGTTACAATAAGATTGTATTCCGAATAAGTAGCGTTTATTCGTCGTCGCCCTGATATCATAACAGGTACTGAATAATACTTGCACTAGCACGGGGCGCTAATAAGACGTGACAAAAGTTCTCCGTCGCGCTTGCTCTTGAGGCTGCGCGAAGTGAGTGAGCGCGATGCAAAACTTTTGTCACGTCTTAAATGCGTCCCGTACTAGCCCTTCTGTAGTAGACTTAAGTATTTTTGCGCTGTGCCAATGTCTAAATTAGCAGCGATTTAATTAATCGTACTTATATAGCGCCACAATTAAGGGGCAATTCAAGCATCCGTTTTTTCCTACGCATGTTTCTTCCCTCAGGCCTCATACCAAACACACCTAGACACAAAACATAAATTCAAAAATCTGCGACAATTTCCCGCCACGGGGAATATTCTAAAATTTTAAATCTGGAACCCGTGTAAATCAGCTGCGCTCGGCGCCCGGTTTTATATTTATATTTTTTCCAGCATTTATTGCTCGTTGTATATTTCCGGCCAGCAATTTGCTATGCGGTGGCGCTTGCCGTGATGTATGGGCTGCGTGCCTTCAGGATACATTATATGACTGCTCTTTATGTCAACAGGGACTGTAGATAAATCTGTTTGCTTCATGCGGAAAATATTTGCTAGTTGTGTAAAAAATTAAGTAAATAACTCAGAGGAATGCAGACTTAAAAAAAACTAGACACAAAGGTACTTTGTAAAATATAGAAAGAGTTCTATGACGTTTGACTGACACATGCTTATGCCTGTGAGATAATGTTCACTTTCCCTTGAAAACCCAGAAATGATAGAAAATGTGTGGGACTGTGGATTTTTTATATATTTTACAAAGTATAGATAGATAACTACAAATTTTATAAGGCCTAGTTTCACCATACTCTGTTAGTTCAGTAACACCACTGTTACATCATAACAAGGGATTAGTTGTTGACATTGCGACAAATGCTGCTATTTTTAAGCAACAGTTCGAATGTCTCTACTCTAATAGACTGTTAACAATTACGAATTAGATTACCCACTTTAGAGATTGTTCAAATGTAAATGCTCTCTCCCAAACTAGAGAATCAATAAATGAAGTGAATACAATTATGTAAACGTAAGTTGATTCTCAATAAAACGATTCCATTAACAAAATAAATAAGGCCTCTGATAGAGAAATGGCGATTGAATATACCCTGGCAAAGCCGTATACAACTGAGATAAACCGGCTCAATTCAATTATTTGTTCTTTTTACTTAAATAAATAATCATAATATACGTTAATACAAATATTTTGGCCAAAACTTACTTAATGTTATTATGTAATATTAAAGTGTCTTAGCTATGGCCACTCTGTAGTATATTCATTTATTTACTACTCATTAAACGTGGTAAAAACCGATCTAGTTAACTTAAACAAAGATTTTCATAACCTATAAAAACAGAGCTTTTCTCCCTTATTTTCTTATAGACTGTCATTAATAATTTATGAGCTCCTTGTTTGTAATAATAACAGTGTTTTCTCTCACAATGAAGACGCGGACTTGCGCAAAATGCGAAAGAAATTTGCCTGGCAACACGGCGCACGGGGCAAAATTACCTCCAACTTGAAAACTCCATACCTACGGTGATGACTTGATGATAAAATTGTATGGAAAATTGCAATAAAGTGGATTAAGTTTACTCGATTCTTCGGCAAAACTAACTGCTGCTGCGATATCATTGCCTATAGCAATAGCGATATTTAAAGAATCAATCTGAAGGATCACAACCAAAGTCGAACGAACCAGCAGTGCTGTCATGCAATCGGTACGCTTAATCTTAATACCTACAACTCGATAGGGTCATGGTTAGAGCTCAGCCGGCTTATTGTCGAGATGTTCTTTTCCTCTGACACTCCATTTCGTTCGTATATTGTTTATCACAGTCTTCGTCGATAAACATGCCGTGAAACCCGGTGAATGGGGCTAAAGAATAACTGCCGTGATCCCAAATTAACGACCGATTTGTACCTTCAACAAGACCTCAAACTTGTTCGGTAAACTTCGGCCAACTCTCTCGAAGTTTCGACGGAAACCAGAGACAAATTCGACCGGACCAAACTAAGCGCATACAACAGTAAGTAGCTAAGGTAACTTTTGGGTTTAATTGTAATATATTTTTATAGTAATTTAATCAAACTACGTTTTGGTGGTTTCAGCAACGTCTGAATTACAACGTTTGGTTTAGTCAAGTTTAAGACCTAAAAATTATTTAAAACTAGCTGTTCCCGCGAGCTTCGCTTCGCCTTAAAAAGTTTTCCCGTGGGAATTCCGGGATAAAAAGTAACCTATGTTCTTTCCCAGGGTCTATACCATATGTATACCAAATTTCATTCAAATCCGTTCAGTAGTTTTGGCGTGAAAGAGTAACAGACAGACAGACAGACAGACAGACAGACAGACAGACAGACACAGTTACTTTCGCATTTATAATATTAGTTAGGATTAGGATAATTTCACCTGATATCAAAGTCACCTAAGTCACTTTTGTGTAGTTGCATTGTAGTTGTGTTTGTGTTTAATATTATGTATATGAGAACAACGGATATTTGAGTAAGTATTTATTTTTGTTGATAACAAAGTGACGCCAAACAATAAATAAAGGTTGATTGATCGTCGCGACATTGAAATTCGCGACTGGTCGTTTTTACAGCTTCTGTTGATTTGGTTTGATCGATCGTTACGGCTCAGCTAGAAATAGATGTTTAAATGTAAACAAATTTCCTTAACTAGCCTGCTGTAAAAGAAGAGAAAAAATAAGTTTGAATAAATATATTGGATTATCATTTTTAACTACTTACTATGTAAAGTGGGCTACAAAGAAAACTTACCCCTGCTCAGTAGCAAGGTAAGAGCAGGGGTCGGGATTCTGTGTAGGCCACTTTACGTATACTTACATTTAAATGGTACAATCATTGCATTATTGTTTCTTTAATACTACCTATTGGCAATTCATAAAACACCGAACATTGATTATCCAGCTTTCAAGAGGAAGCGTCTAGAAAATTCCACGGTAAAAAGTTCCCAGCTCAGTAATTTTCTCAACACATCGCCAATAGAGATCCACCTGAATCGCTAAAATACCTGCCGCGGGCCTCCCACTACGTGATCTGGCGCTACGCCACTAATTGAAGTTTTTCCTTGCATTCAGTTGTCCTGTATGTACTTGGACCAGTCAAGGAAGACCCCGGATACCCCCGAGGCAATACAGCCTCAACCAAGATCACGCTATCTCCTGGGGGTCAACCGGCAATGGACATACACGCCAGCCCACCCGTAACCGCTAAATGGGCCCGGAGGTACTCTCAAATTTTAGTGCGAAGTAAAGTAGAATTTTGAGCACCTCATTAATTCAAAGATCTTTTAAACTTTTTCGTTTCGTTTCGTCCCGTTTAATTAAAATTACTCTGAAAGCGTCTAAGGCTGTGTAGGAAAACAAATTCGTGAATGTGAGATCTTGTGTTATTTGGGCTTTTTCTTTCTGAATCGTATTTTATTTAAGGGTTGGATTACAAATTTGCGGTGTTGTAACGTTATTTATTTCTTCAAAATAAATAACTTACAAAGTAGTAAATAATCTTCATAATTTATTAATTTTAAGTATCGACTTTATCGATAACTTAATCTTCGCGTCGATAATTCTTCAAATTATCGACGCGTTCCCATCCCTAGCCAGCGAAGCGGTCTTTTGTTATTGTCCCCACCTCTCGCGGCAGCCCCACTCGGTGACCACTGGCTCTCGATCATTCGGCCACGGGCTACGGCATCGACTGCGCGTGACCCTACCTCACGGCAGTCCTCTAGGTGCCTAGCCCGCTCTAAAGTGTCGAATGACCTAGACTTTACCAGTGGTACCTTGTGCGTGTCTTCCCCAATATCGGGTAAGTGTGATCAGACTTGCTTAGCTCATTTTAGGAACCTATTTGTATTTTAAACTGGTTCTAATTGTGTTTTAAAGTGTTAATTTAAATTTGTCTAACGTAGCTTCCTTTTTACTTTTTATTCGCTTGCTTACGCGCTAGCTAACTTAACTTACTGCGCACTTATAACAGCCAAGATGGCGGATATGCAATTACGCATTATCATTTTGATGTTTCATCAGCTTTCCTGTTTCTTTTATTTTATCTTTTTGAATACGCTAGCTTGCCTAGATGCATTAAATACTTTTATCAAAATTATGCTGCAGCTAGTCTACCGCTTTCGGCCTTTTGTAATAATTTCAAGTCTTTCTTAAATTAATGTTAGGTATTCCGTTCTGGTTTCCACTGCCGCCTCAATCAAGTTAGATTAGGTACTCTGCTGTAGGTCTTGATGACGGTATGTGGAACCTAGACGATAACGGTGTACTGATGCGTTGGATTTCCATCTTTTCCAGGGTCCAAGGTCCACGCTACTACTCCAAGGTCCACGCTACTACTCCAAGGGCCACGCTTACGTCCACGGTACGGTTTACCTACTGCACGTAACTACCTACTTCTACGGCCCGCCCTCTACGTGCTGGTTCGGCAACCCCCTACCTTCGTGTTGCTGACCACGCCGCGCAGCCGAGCTACACGCCACGCTCACGCAACGGCCACGTGACCTGCCTGCCTACCTACCTGGGCACTGGAGAAGAGGACTTCCACGCCGGTCGCGTTATCGGGATTCCACGCCGATACTCTTCGACTCAGGGGAGTCCCTATCCGTGCCAACTGAAAACTGACTGATCGTGTAGTGTAGGCCTAACCCACGTTGACCTTTAAATAAATTTGTGTCAAGCTAAACCCTGGCTTTCTCATTTCTACCTCTCCGTTAGCTAGCCATTTTTATAAGCGCGACACTGGCGCCCTCCACGTGGTTCTAACGGTCAGTCATTTCTTGGTTGGTAACGTAGCTTGTTTTGTGTGCGTGCAACTTGTAAAGACCTATTTTCATCAATTTATTTTATTCCCGCTACACCTCGTAACTCATGTACTGTGTTCCTATTCTAGTGTTGTAGTAAATTAAAACTTTTGATATCGATAATATTTTCCTTTTAAAATATTGATTTGATTGATCTCTTTAAAATTTATTGTTTTGTATAGATATAACACAGTACAATAGTTGCATTTTTGTTTTTAGCTGCATCTTTTATGGTTTGCTTATTTAATTTACTGTGTACTTGAGAAAAACTGTCTACTTTAATTGATTTTGTAACAGAACGGAATCAATGAGTTAAGTAGACCTGATCACACAGTAGTTTTAAAAATGACGCTTTTCGCTATAGCTTTAGACTTTCGGATAGGATAATTTTTTTAATTAACTATTTAAAATAATTGACATCTACCCTATATCCCTTGTTTTAAATTTATTGACTTAAAATCGTTAACTTTCTTTTATAATTGTACCCTAACTTTAGAATATTTTCTTCATGAATAATGATTCTGCTTGAGTTAGCAAATTATTATATTTGCTGCCTCTTTGAATGAAAGGTGGCCTTATTATTTTCTAAATCTATGATAAGGCCTATTATGATTGAAAGTATGAAAGATTTTTGCAAGAGAAGTATGAATGTGTATGTAGTTTCTTTTAGTTATGAAGAAGTATTAGTTAAGCTGCGGATTTTGACTTTTAGGAGGTCAAAATCCTTGGGCAGAAAGGGGGGTAATGTAACGTTATTTATTTCTTCAAAATAAATAACTTACAAAGTAGTAAATAATCTTCATAATTTATTAATTTTAAGTATCGACTTTATCGATAACTTAATCTTCGCGTCGATAATTCTTCAAATTATCGACGCGTTCCCATCCCTAGCCAGCGAAGCGGTCTTTTGTTATTGTCCCCACCTCTCGCGGCAGCCCCACTCGGTGACCACTGGCTCTCGATCATTCGGCCACGGGCTACGGCATCGACTGCGCGTGACCCTACCTCACGGCAGTCCTCTAGGTGCCTAGCCCGCTCTAAAGTGTCGAATGACCTAGACTTTACCAGTGGTACCTTGTGCGTGTCTTCCCCAATATCGGGTAAGTGTGATCAGACTTGCTTAGCTCATTTTAGGAACCTATTTGTATTTTAAACTGGTTCTAATTGTGTTTTAAAGTGTTAATTTAAATTTGTCTAACGTAGCTTCCTTTTTACTTTTTATTCGCTTGCTTACGCGCTAGCTAACTTAACTTACTGCGCACTTATAACAGCCAAGATGGCGGATATGCAATTACGCATTATCATTTTGATGTTTCATCAGCTTTCCTGTTTCTTTTATTTTATCTTTTTGAATACGCTAGCTTGCCTAGATGCATTAAATACTTTTATCAAAATTATGCTGCAGCTAGTCTACCGCTTTCGGCCTTTTGTAATAATTTCAAGTCTTTCTTAAATTAATGTTAGGTATTCCGTTCTGGTTTCCACTGCCGCCTCAATCAAGTTAGATTAGGTACTCTGCTGTAGGTCTTGATGACGGTATGTGGAACCTAGACGATAACGGTGTACTGATGCGTTGGATTTCCATCTTTTCCAGGGTCCAAGGTCCACGCTACTACTCCAAGGTCCACGCTACTACTCCAAGGGCCACGCTTACGTCCACGGTACGGTTTACCTACTGCACGTAACTACCTACTTCTACGGCCCGCCCTCTACGTGCTGGTTCGGCAACCCCCTACCTTCGTGTTGCTGACCACGCCGCGCAGCCGAGCTACACGCCACGCTCACGCAACGGCCACGTGACCTGCCTGCCTACCTACCTGGGCACTGGAGAAGAGGACTTCCACGCCGGTCGCGTTATCGGGATTCCACGCCGATACTCTTCGACTCAGGGGAGTCCCTATCCGTGCCAACTGAAAACTGACTGATCGTGTAGTGTAGGCCTAACCCACGTTGACCTTTAAATAAATTTGTGTCAAGCTGAACCCTGGCTTCTCATTTCTTCTCTCCCCTTAGCTAGCCATTTTTATAAGCGCGACAGTGTCAATGGAAAATGTTCGTCATGCTTAGATTAAAAATATATAAAAAGATGGTGTGACACATACAAAAACAAAGCAAAAAACTGTCCGCAAGGTATATACCTACAGTACATATAGGTAGCTACAGTAATTACTTGGTGTTGCGATGTTAAATGTTCCTTTATTCACGTCAAAGGCTTGACGCCTTGCACGATTCAAAGGCGTGTTTCACGTACCTACTTACTGAAAAGTACTAATTCTCATTAAATAGGGTGTTACCCATCGTTATCAACGTAATACATAAGACAAATAATAAAATCGCATAAAAAATTAAAAAAAAACGATGAAAATAGCTTTCTATTATGAAAATATCATTCTTACCTCATCAGAACTGCTACTCCTAAGTATGTGAATGGATTAAATGCTACAAGCATAATTTTATTATTATTAGATAGGTAAGTACAAGTGCTTACTTGTACTCACGTTTGAATGTATACCATTCGAGCCTCGTCCACGCACGGCCGTGAAATTGACTTGACACCGAACAAAATAAATGTCTCTGTCATCCTAGCTACACCACTTGAGGACAAATAATATAAATACAATTATTCGACAAAGTTTTAGTCAAACCTAAAACTCTCTCTCTGTTCATTTACGTACAATGACATGTAGAATGTAGATTTGTAGAAACAAAGTAGGCATTAGAAGGATGAAAATGATTAGGTACCTATAACTCCAGAACACGTTTTCAATTGGTGGAAAAAAATCGTTAGTTAATACCTAACCTCACTTTTTTCCACTAAAACGGCTGCGCCAAAAACAGTAATTACCTTGTAAATAAATCTGACAAAACTGCCGTGAAAAAGCTCAATAACGAATGAGGGAGAACTTCCAGCTTGTCCGCTATATTGATGGCTCCCAATTATTTGGTCAGCCTCCACAACTACACAAGAAAAACAACCTTGTATCAAAGCTGTAAAGTCGTCTTTACCCTGACGAATGACGGCGGCACAATGCAAAATTGGTGGCTTTATTTTGGAAATCAAGATTTATGATTCAAGTTTTGATTCGGCTCCCTGAAGTTTAAATCTAGTTTAGCAGAATCTTCAGGGCAGCGGCTAATTACTAGTTTTTAACTTTTGGCTCACATGCAAGAAGCGACCTAACGAAAGAAAGGCGTCTTGGTCGCTTTCTTAAAGTAGGTATATGTATAACTATGAAGCAGTTTGATATATCCTTTCTAAAATCATTTCATTTTATTTTAAAATACCTATTTGTACTTGTAAAACTTTAAATGTAATTTTACATTTTTTGTACACTACGAAAACATTTTAGTTTTTCGAGCGGTAGGTATCATAATTTTTTTTTTATTATGGTGGCAGGAATACCACAGGCTGTTCGTCTGTACGACCCAAAGGTTTTTGAAAGGCTTCCTGCATGACACGGGATTTGCGTCGGCTGACCGCAGGTGCTTGTTAAAGCCTGCAATCAAAACTTTACGTTCACGAAATGCAAACACCTCGATAAAAACGAATTACAGAAATCCATAAGCCCAGTTCGCAGGTTCTGCTTTGAATTCTTTATTTGTAATGTTAGTGCCAAGAAAGAAACAGAAAGTCATGACTTTTATTTATTATTATTATTTATATTGTTCATGGAGAACCAACAGCATTTTCGTCAACTTATATGGTAACAAAATTATAAAATTCTACAAAACATGGAAATGCCATAAATAGGTTCCCACATATAGTGACAAAAAGTAGTTGTTATAATCAAAAATAAAAATTAACAATAATTATTACATAATAATAATAGCAGCAAGCGCCACGTCTAAGTACACTGTTAATTGTTAATGAGCCTAGTCAAAACTTACAAGCGAAAAAATAAAGTAAGAAAAACACTTAAGATGCTAGGAACTTAGGAATATTAGATTAGATACTTAGTTAATTAGGCCATTTCTTCCTGACCACAAACCGTTTATAAGAAAAACATTTTTTAAAGTCAAACTATCGCGTACAGCTCCTAACTTCTTAGCACCACAATGGTGAAAGAACTCTCTTCGCTGGAGAAAAGTGTTAACGTCATGTTTGCGTTCCCGTAATGCTGCTTTTATTAAAATTGCGACGAGGTTTCTAAGTTTACAACTGGAAAGAAATCACGAAGAAGAATGTTATCCGTGGAGATTTCACGCCATCGCAATTATGTTGCTTAACTGTGAAGTGTTTTAAACATTTACATAACTTAGTAAAAATAAATGGGAACGGACGTCTGTTTAGCTAAGCGTTTATCCCTACATTATTTCTATTTCCCCTGCGATGCCTTCGAGTATAATAAAGTTCAACCTTCGTACAATCTTAAGTAAAATGGAACTGCAATTTTGCAACACGGTATTTTATTTATTTATTTTATTTGATTTTATTGGAAAAGGTGTAATAACAGCCAATAGATTACCATATTACATAAAATTCAGCACTATAAAAACATTTTAAATCTATTGCCCTATTGATAATTACGCACAACATTTACATTAACACTAGCTTAAATAAAACTTAACTTAATTAACCTAAAAATATAACTATTCATGCATTATTTATTAGGGAGACGCCCAATGAGTAACAACCTAACTCTCTCAAACATAAAGAAAATTAAGTAGGTAAGCAAATACATAGTAGGTACAGGCGCTGTTCATATTTTCTAAAGGATTTGCTCCTGTAAACTTGAAATTGAAAAGCTATGGGTAAAGCTCTCAATTTAGATATCTTAATTTACAGGCCTACTTTTAGTCATTTTAGCAAGGTAAAAGGTAGAAGACTCTTTTACGAACATTTATTAATGTAAATACAATGAAATATGTGACCACACTTTTTAACCGACTTCGAAAAAAGGAGGAGGTTCTCAATTCTTCTGTATGTTCTATTCTATTCTATTCTATTCTATTCTCTGTGGACGTGTAAGTACCTGCACCTGGCTCTCTCGAATGGAACCTTTGTGCATATCCCCAAGGTCTAAACTGCCTTCCTAAGCTTAGATCATTTCCCACCACGCTGGTCCAATGCGGGTTGGTGGGTTCACATATCTAGATTGATGTGCTAAATCTAGATATGCAGGTTTCCTCGCGATGTTTTCCTTCACCGTAAGAGCGATGGTATACATTGTACTTAAATTCAGAAAAGAACTCATTGGTACATGTCAGCGCCGGGATTCGAACCCGCATCTCTTGATTGAGAAGCGGGCGCTCACCCGACTAGTGGTGGGAAAAACGGCTACATTTTGATAACACGCTACAGACGCTATGTTACACATTTATAGCAGGTTATTTAATCCGCTACGTTATAACGATATTGAAGAGCAAAAAAAAAATTTATGAAAAAAAAAATTGATGAAAAAACCAATGAACTTTCCTTCATACTTTACAGGCTTAGGACTGTCTATAATGGCACATCACTGTTTCCATAATGGCACATCACTGTTTCTCTTCATTTTTATGAATTATTGTCAAACGTTCTTTAATTGCAATTACTATTTACACAAAACACTTTAAAACCACAAAGTAATATCCTTTCAATGTTTCATCCACTTACGAAAACACACGTAAAGTAAAGATAGGTAAATTGTCCAGTCAAAGTTCAATCACACACAATCACAAAACATTTAAAATACGAAATTGTCCTCAGAACCAAATTGTCCGTTAGAAAGTACCTATTTACACTTACACAAACACTATTTATTTTCAATTTTACACTAAACCTAAATAAACACTATACCTATTTTAATACGTTACTATTTAAACTATTTATTATTATGTATATTTACAAATATTTATTTACAGTACGCAAATGCAACAAAACAAACAACGCGATCGTAATTCGTAACGTTGCGCGAGGCACAATTAGCATAGCGACCACCCGTGGCCGTTGCCAAATCGCGACTGCGGAGCTAATTTCAGCAGATAGCGGAGCGCTATTGCGTAGTGAAGCTTGCAGCTTCGCAGCGTCTCGCTCTCTCACACGCGAGTCGCGCGACGTTGCACCGTTGAGAGAGCGAGACGCTACAAAGCAAGTGAATATCGCCTGCGCGGTTATCGCGCGCCACGTCTCGCGGCTGCGAGAAATAGCGGAGCCGCTCCGCTATTTCTAGCAGTAGCGTCGTGGCAACGGCCGCGGGCAGACGCTGTCCAATTTTGCGAGCTAAGATCGCGAGGGCGCGTCGCGTTATAATTATAGCAGCATTTGCGCGTTCATAAAGCGAATGCTATTCGTTGCGAGCTTGCTATGTTTTTTAGCTATATGTTATATTAACCTCCACTACACCCGACTGAGCTACCACCGCTCTTCTGTATGTTTTTTTTTATGTATGTTCACCGATTACTCCGCTATTTATGGACCGATTTTGAAAATTATTTTTTTGATGTATTGGGTTAAGCTCAGGGGTGGTCCCATTTTTTTTTCAGAATTTGATTCCACCCCCAAGGGTAGTTAAAAGGGTAAAAACAGGGTATGAATTTCCATTTTGGGCACCTGTTATCCGATTCTAATGAAATTTGGAACTTAAATATAGTTTTTATAACAAAAAAATATGATGGTCACCTTGAGCTGATATGATGATGGAAACGGAAGGCAGTCAAGGCAACTCTTCAACGGTATATAGTAACTACGTCGTGTTTAGGCTTGAATGATTCGTATCGACTAGTAGGGCTTATTGGTATCACTTGCATCTTACTTTTGATTCAAAATTATTGCAAATAAACTAAAAAGAGAGAGAGCGGTGGTAGCTCAGTCGGGTAAGCGCCCGCTTCTCACGCCAGAGATGCGGGTTCGAATCCCGGCGCTGACATGTACCAATGAGTTCTTTTCTGAATTTAAGTACAATGTATACCATCGCTCTTACGGTGAAGGAAAACATCGTGATGAAACCTGCATATCTAGATTTAGCACATCTAGATATGTGAACCCACCAACCCGCAGTGGACCAGCGTGGTGGGATATGGTCCAATCTTAGGAAGGCAGTTTAGACCTTGGGGATATGCACAAAGGTTCCATTCGAGAGAGCCAGGTGCAGGTACTGTTACCCCCACAGAGAATAGAATAGAATAGAATAAACTAAAAAGAATAAAATAAAATAATAATTAAAAAAAATTAAAAAACCGACTTCAAAAAACCACTAAAAAGTAAGAAATAATTTAAGGTTTACACCAATTAAATTATGTCTTACTTTTTAGTGGTTTTTGAAGTCGGTTTTTTTTAGGTAGTGCATTCAAACCGACATACAAGTTTGGATATGGAAACTTAACTTTTTTCTACCGTTTCCTACTTAAATATATATTATGAATCGGTAAGTATATAATCTATATGTTTACATCATATTTTTAACCTTAGGTAAACATCAGACAACTACAAACAAAAGAGTCTGCGAAATCGGAAAAATCGTACTTTTATCTTCTACACTTTTCCGTCGAGCTATAGTTATATAAGTACATTATTTACTTCGTCATTTTATAAGTTTTACTGAGAAATAAAATGCGATCAACAGAGACGTCTCTGTAAATAACGGCATATTAGATAACCACCACGGGGCATTCGGCGGAGATATTAGATTTCTACTATATACAGGCAGTTCCATACAAAAACTGTTGTAAGCTGAAATCAGTTACATAAGTAACACGTCAATGAATTTTTTTAAACTTTTGGAAAACCTCGTGAGGAAACCTGCACATTTGGATTCTAGATGTGTATCCTAAGTGCATTGTACTTATTCCAAAACGACGATATGGTTCGCACCTATCACGTGAGTACAAATGTGCTGCGAAAAGTGGATGGCTCACTTGAGAGCCACCTCTGACTACCCCTTCAGGGATTACAGTCGTGAGTGCATATGTATATGTATGAATAATATTATAATAGCCAAATTAAGGCAAACGGCTTGGTATACAAAATTAATTTGCGTTACGTAAGAATTATGTTTATTAATACTACTACTACTACTACAGTGATTAAACAATACAATTATTAAATACCTAGATAATATCAATTAAAAAGTCATGAAATCTACCTACCTTCAGCGTTTGCCCTTACAGTGAACTATACGCCTGTACGGAGCATCCTGTATTAACCTTCAGTCCTAGTCTTCCCGTATTACCATTTATTTCGAGACAATATTCAGTGTCTTTGTCCGTAAGTATTTTTCTTATCATAGCTAGAGTATTTTCTTTGTACATTGTACAAGTGTAATTTAATAAAGGAAGGTTTCAGTATACGGCTAGTTAAGTGAATCCCACGACAGCTCGAATAAAAGAAAATCTTATGCAAAATTGTTTAGAACGTCGTACACCTACTAATACAAATAGTGAGGAAGGAATAAAATTGTAACTCGTGGAGTTTTTGGACACTAAATTACATTTTGGTTGTTATAAATTATCAGATATGTACAATAAATGGGGTAATGGTTTATGTTAATGGTGAATATTTAGCTGTCACTTAATTTAATTTAAGACTAAAGGCGAAAGAATTCAAGAAAATCAGAAATATACTTATATTGATTACGTTAAAACACCCTGTATAAATAACCATTTACCTACCAAGTTTCAGCTGTGATAAATGGACGGGCTGACAAAAATATAAAAGTTCTGTTTTTTCATATTGTTGTTTTTAATGTGCTTCAAATCATTAAAATGATATTCGAAACAAAAAATATAAATTATTGTAGAACTAAAATACAGACAACTAATAACAGGTTTGTATGGCGCGGAGCTAGTACAGCTACTTACCGCTAGGGGGCGTGTCTCCTGCGCCATACAAATTTGCGTTTCCATTTCACTTCTCGATAGGTGAAAAAACTCGCACTCGAGGCAGTTAAAAACCTTTCTAAACTTTTCGTTTTCGTAACTTGCAAAACCTGTACTGTTCATCATGGGATTTGTACGTCTATGACAGACGATTTAATTAGTGTCTGGAACAAGATTTTTCGTGTCTATTAGGTATTCCTCCAACAGTTTTTATTTTACGTGCTTTATATCTAAGTAACTTATTGATGTAAGTATATCAATAATATATTTTCAACACTAGCGCCATTTAGTAATGTTTGGCAGACGACACTGACTCTTTGTGCGCTGTAAAGTCGTGCTTGCTGCTTGCGATTCAGGCCGACGGAGGTTTCTTTTTATATCGCTTTAGAAATGAAGGCGGAAAGATTGTAAAATTTTTCCTCTCATTTCGTTCTACATTTAATAATGCTCTTGTGTACCTAATGGTAGTGCTTAGATGGTTTACGTGTTGTTTTTAAGATGAATGCTCTAGTGTTAAACGCAAACTTCAACCTCACTCGTAACATCTGTTAAAGATCTTTCATACTGGCAGATACGATAAGATATATGATCTGCAAATGTATCCTTATATTTAAAGTATGAATCCCACTTGGAAAAAGTATATGTAAGTAGAGCCCTGGATGCGTCAGTGTTGTGTGTTTGTGTGTGTGTGTCTGTGTGTGTCAGTGCCAGTGTGCATGTACGTATGAGCATAGACTAATACACATTAGTCTATGGTATGAGTGACGCTTGTGTGCCTATATCCGACACGTGTCCATCTCAATACTTCAACCCTGTTGGCTTTACGACACAGTAGCCAGATACTCATCGATGTAGGAGAATGATGATGAAAGGTCGTCGCATATTCTGGACCCCACTTTTTAACACAAAGGACCCGAGTTACGATATGTGATATGACCCTCACATAAGGCAGCAGACTTTAGCCTAATAAAACTCTCTGGGAAACCATTCGCATGGAAATCCAGCTGCAAAGTAAAGACACAAAATGAAGAAATAGTACGGGTTGGTGGGTATGTGAAAAGGCTTGTATTTAAACCTCCACCAGAAATTATATGATACTGCCGCCAATAAATTCGAAATCTCCGCCAAAACGGATAAATCATCACCAAATCATGCTTCCCAAAATATTTTTGAAATGAACCAAATTATGTTTTACTGCATACTGTAAAACTATATTGACACCATTAAAATTTATTTCAAACCAAATAAAGTATATCATCGCTATATAGATGTAACCAATATATTCATTTATCAGTATCATTTTAATAATCCTTTCTTACCAAAAAAGTAAAAGTAAATATTAAAAATTAAGTTTATACTATGGAGGAGCGAAGGTGTTGCCACTCCTCCATTGAAAAGGGAGGATCCTCCGACCAAGCTGGGCGGTTTAGCTTGGTGGGCAACTGCCCGACGGTTACATGTCGGGATTCTGTATATATACTGAGTAGCTGTAATTCTTAGACACCGCGATGTAGGATTTGGTATTTTTGCTTTTTCACTCTTCCATGCCATCTGTTGGTCGTCCTTGATATCTCTTTGCAGGATCTATATCTTGACTTCTATGCTTGCGCGTAATCATTATAGATGTCGCCACATCACTCCCCCCCGAGACCGTAGGTCGATATTCTTCAGTTATTCTTCAGTGCATCTTGATTACGTCTTGTTCACCAGGCCAGATTGCTGCTAGTCCGCCTTTTCAGGACTATCTGCGGTCTTCATTCGCCGTAACCCCACTTCGTCTCCAACCGGGAGAGTTGACGCTCGATCGTACCGGCTTGAAGAGTAGTGCATGGTTAGGCGCGTGGCGATGTCCCCAATCCAGCTCCAACCGGGAGAGTTGACGCTCGATCGTACCGGCTTGAAGTGGACTGCAAGGATCGCTCTGCTACGACTGTTCCGGTGCGTTGCCCCAATGCTTCTTCGACCAGGAGAGGTGGACCCTGGACCGACGCTGCTACGGCTGGCCGAAGTGCACTGCAAGGTCGCTGCAGTCTGTCTGCTCTAGGGTGTGACCAGGCTCGCGCATTTCCGCTGCAAGCTGGTGGTCACGGTGCCCATGGAATCTGCAAGCTGGTTGACTCGGGTGGCTGCTGAAGGATGCTGTGGGGGTGATGGTACTGCTGGACTTCATCTTGTAGCTGCTGGAAGGTCTGCTGATCGTCTGTGAGGTCATCGACATGGTGGAAGATGTTCTGCTGCTGCTGTTCTGCATGGTCATCATCAGGTCGTGTTCAGGTTGTAGGGGTCACCAATATGGAGGAGCGAAGGTGTTGCCACTCCTCCATTGAAAAGGGAGGATCCTCCGACCAAGCTGGGCGGTTTAGCTTGGTGGGCAACTGCCCGACGGTTACATTTTTGCTTTCACTCTTCCATGCCATCTGTTGGTCGTCCTTGATATCTCTTTGCAGGATCTATATCTTGACTTCTATGCTTGCGCGTATTCATTATAGATGTCGCCACAATACCAAATAATAAATAGCTTATCCCAAAACAAAGTCACTTTTTAAATTGCTTTATGAATTAATTAAATCATTAGTATGTGCCTAGTAAAATCTATCCGTTACGCCATCTCAACTCCCATTCGTGTGGCCTAGGGTTTGAATTTTGCCATGTACCTACCAATAAATTCTATAGAAATAAGGAAATGAAATACAATTTATTATAGTTAAGTGCTTGGTGCTTGGGGTTTCTCTGATGGATCGTATCAGAAATGAGGTTATCTGTCAGAGGACTAAGGTTATTGACATAGCTGTCAAAATATGCAAGCTGAAATGGCAGTGGGCTGGTCATATCTGCCGAAGAACCGATAACTGTTGGGGTAGACGAGTTCTCGAGTAGAACAGGCAAACGCAGCGTGGGACGCCCTCCTGCCCGCTGGACTGACGACCTTAGGCGTGGTTGGATGAGGAAGGCCGAGGACCGAGTGTTGTGGCGCTCCTTGGGAGAGGCCTATGTCCAGCAGTGGATGATTATTAGCTGATGATCATGATGATGATAGGTAAATGTATGTATATGAGTATGCGGGCGCGGGGGGATGGCGCCGCTCAAATTTGACCTTGTCCAGAAGGGGTGAATTTGCCGCGATGTATTGAGGTCGATGTACTAGACATCAATTCATTGCGTCCACAAGCATCGCGCAAATTCAAAATTCATGCCGCACCACTCTTAAAGCCGTAAATGCCTACATATTAAAATTAACAGGTAAATCGATTACCTTTATACTATATTTTATATTGTTTTTGGGTAGGATAATTTGGTGATATAAAAAAAAATTAACACTTAGTTTTGGTGTCAATGTTTATATTTTAGTATAGCATAATTTGGTGATGATTTATCCGTTTTGGCGACGAAAAAGATTTTCTATTGTAAACTTGCAATTATTTGGAGGCGTGTTTATTTATTTTGGAACGTAAACGTTTATTTTTGGGGTTTCGATTTTGGAGTTGATTTAATTAATTTGGTTTTAATTATTCTTTTTGGTGCAATGTATTAGCGTACAATAATTTTTTTTGGTGATGATTTAAATTGTACCCATGTGAAAATAATACACCTCAAGTTTAAACAAGAGCTGTCGTGAAATCGGCTAGTCGTGGCTCGCGCAACAGCGGCAGCGCTCCGAGACTTAGCTTTTTGGCATATAGAGTGACCCCCCTGTGACCCCTGTCACTAATCTGACTGACCAATGTATTCACAACGGAGACCAAAATTAGTTTAGCACTACAGTTGGTCACCGACGCTACGAAGAAGCTCCGAGGTTATTTCCTTGGACTCACCATACACAGGTGTTCTGTTAGTGAGTTTTAATTTTTTCAGAATATATTACAATTTATAGAAAATAAAAATTGTTGCAAAAGTGGTAGACTTAGCCGAGAATCAGGGGTTACTCGTAATCGTAATTTTTTTAAACCTTTGTTCTACGACTTCTGGATATTCGCGAAAACTTTAGCCCCTCCATACTTCGAATAATACACATGTTGCAATTTGCGAATTTCCAATAGTTGTTCACAATTACGCCCTGAGTCACCTCCTTTCGGCTATGTATACCGCTTTTTCAACACTCTGTAAGTATATTATACGAAGTACTTACAAGTGAAACACAATTTACACAAATACACATCCATTACCAAGTTAATGGAGTCGTCAGTGTTGTCACTAAAGTCACTATCAAACACGAATTGTCATTCGACCTTCAGAGAAAACATCTTACTTAGTCCCAAAAGGCCTATAAACTTCTGTTTTAATCACGCACAGTACCGTTTCTTCGGACTCGTATAAGAAATTCAATTAGGAGACATATATATCGCTTATATGGGATTGTTAATGGATCCCGGACTAAATAGGAGACCCTTATTCTGGAAATTACATTGTATGGCTTTGCATTCTCCTGAGTCTCTGGCTCCGTCGTGAGTTGAAATAGTTCGCGTAGATACGAGAATAAGCCCCAAAAATGCAATTCATGAATAGAAAATTTATTTATTACACAATAAAAGTTACAATTTTGTAGGATAAGATCGCAGTAAGTTGTCTGCTCACTTCACTAGGCAGGCCCGTGCTGAAGTGTGAAGGTTCTGTTCCGTTCCTCATTAAAAGATACATTTCTTTGTTTAAATCGCATAAACAGCGATTACTGTGTAGTGTCAACTCTTCTTTGCTAGGAGTTCAATGAAAGAGGTCTGTATAAAAAGTACACACTGTAAAAAAGAATAGTGAAATTCATTGTAAACCAAGAGTTGATCAATCAAAAAATGCTTACATTAGAACTTTTTCATCTCTAATAAATCCTTTTACTGACTCGTAAAGAAAGTTTTCTTTAATGATTGCTTTGTACTTATCTCAAATACAAAGTCTAGACTCTCTTTTGATCAAACTTGTTAGGTATATGAAGTAAAAAGTTATCACACATTATTAAAAGTCGGGTTATTCTCAACTCATCCTCTTCCATCTAATATAAAAGTCGTTACGACAAAGCTTAGTCAAATATCATTTTAGGAAAGTGCCTTCGCAGGCCTCCTCAATGTAAAGTACCTACATAATAGAAAATGTAAAACAAGTTTGGAATACCATTTTCAGTTATATTTTCCGTGATAATGATCTTATACGAATATGGATTCAATGTAATATTACATGAAATACTACCTAACAACTAGTATGAATTTAAATTTATTTGAGAGCGTCAAATAATATTAAGTAAGTATATTATTAGTTTTTTGCTAACATTGTAGACATGATGTACAAACATCGGATGGGAATTAGCTGATATCCAATCATCATTATTCGATATCGATGTCGTCACGAAGTTTTTGTTAACTTTATGGGTACAATGTTTCTTTGTTAGTATCATCTTAGTATTTACCTAAAGTATCACGTTCATTCAGAATTCCGATGTACCAAAGTACAGTAGGTATACAGATAGTACATATTATTCAAAGAATTAAGGTGAACAACCTTAATTCTTTAATAAAGTGCATTTATAAATTTAAACACTACAGAAAAAGCAAGATTATTATATACACTCACGGTCAAAGAAACAGAAGAAGAAACTTACAAAATGCAGACACCAAAATGACGTATGTTTTTAGTTGGTAAAATATTCTTATGCACCGAAAAATGCACTTAAATATTGCAGAAGTTAGTTTTTTCCGCTTCGTTGGAATTTGGTGATTTTATGAATGGAACTTTTTCATTGCCCGTGAGTGTATTAAATTTTCTACACTTGTCTTTATAAACGAAATTACGTTTAATTACGAAAATATAAATTCATCTTCTGCGTACCGACATACTTCTATTATAATAAAACAATGGGATCTTTTGTGCCAACAGTTGGTACAGTCAACAAAAGATATATAATATTCACTCACAATTTACACAGTAAACAAGAAAAAAGAAAGCAGTTTAATTCTTAGGCTTACTCGTAAGTGGAAGACATTTAAATTAATTACTCACCTATTATTATTATTATGCAGTGATAGTTTTTGTCTTGCACACAAGCTCTTCAAACCTGTTTTATTTTTATTTAGATCGGCCAGTAAGTGCCCAAAATGGAAAACCATACCATATTTTTACCGTTTTACTGTTGAGGGAACTTCATTTTAAAAATAAAAATGGGTCCTATGAGGTAAACCTAATACTTGAAGATCGGTCCATTACTGCCTAAAATATCAGTGATCAATGATCATACATTAAAAATACAAAAAATAGATATAGACGAATTGAGAACTAGAACCACCACCTTTTTTATTGTACTTTCTGGGTCGACACATATCTCCTTTGCTGACTGTAGTACTCTTTATCAATCATATAAAGACGTATTCTCATTCGCACCTCCGCTTTCCAATTTGTTTCAGCAATAAACGGGGGAACTGGATAAATTCCGACAATAGCGTCGCACCTTCTATCGTCTGTATCAAATAACCTTTTATGTGTTCGCGAAATACCGTTTAAATCGAACATTTACTGTTCAATGACACTCGGTAACACGGCTGTATTATGTCTAATGGCATATTATTTTATGCCTCACGTTGAATGGTTGTTTTATGTTAAGACAAAGTGTTATGTTATGAATGATTCTAATAATAAATCTAATATTTAAGAAGGTGAACTAGGTTTTTGTAAATCAAATATTTTATTATACTTACCTATCTTAAAAATAATTGGGTGTGTACCCGACGACCCTCGGCGAAGAATCACAGCCAACATCCATCATCATCGAGCTCACTCATATCAAGCAGCCACAACTTTTGTCACGTCTTAATTGCGCCCCGTGCTAGCCCTTCTGAAGAAGAAGAAGAAGTAACCGAGTCACCGATATTTTTTTCACAATGGTTGCTATGGCACTATTTATATTTACGGATGATACCTACCTACCTACTGTGTACGGAACCTTCTTAGCC
Source organism: Plutella xylostella (assembly GCF_932276165.1). Classification (NCBI taxonomy): domain Eukaryota; kingdom Metazoa; phylum Arthropoda; class Insecta; order Lepidoptera; family Plutellidae; genus Plutella; species Plutella xylostella. The sequence continues at coordinate 9,052,369 of NC_063990.1, forward strand.
AAGTTGACGAAATGGGTTGGTTAGTCCTTTATTTATGTAGGTTCCTTCCTTTATTGGTAGTTTCGGTCTTGTATTATGACAGGATTCAGGATATATAAACTCTTGTCAAGTATGGATAGATATCAGTTTCGATGGCTGTTATTGGTAATGACCACGGTTTGAAGTGTGATCAATATATTTTCGGATTTGTTGGGTCAGCCGTGCGTAGAAAGACCGCCGAGCTTGATATAAGTATATAAATAATTAATATGCATTAGATATAATATGTATAATTACGTATAACACTATGTGGAAATATCTCACACAGAAGTAAGCGCGATAGTGAAAATGGAATAATTAAGTTCTTATTGCTTAATTGTTCACTTTTATTGTTACGCACAAATTATAGAAGTTCTTCGTACGTAATGTATTCAACAATATCGCAAAAACGTTTTATTTTCAAGTTGCTTACCGAATTACGTTTTGAAATCGTCCTTTAAAAGCTAAAGGAAAACTTCTCTCCACTTCATGCTTTGCTTAGCAATTTCCCGGAACAACAAAAAGATTTTTTTACCGGTCGAATTTTAAATACAAACCGGGTAAACCTGACCATAATAATTTTGTTCGGGGTAGAATAACAACGAATAACAGTGAATTTGGATGCAGATACCAGGGTCTCAGGGCAGACTCGAAGGTCGAATCGTTATCAAATCACCGCTGGATAAACTCCAGAATAATAATGTTTCCAAGCGTGCCTTATTCCATAAATTAGCATATTCGGGGAAATTTCACCTTGAGTTTTTGGCTATATCTAGGTATCGGTATTGATTAGTGTAATCTAGTAACGCATTTTTAATGGACGGGCAAAATGGGGTTAACGCGAGACCACCATTTATGTAACTGTAAACAAAAAATAAATAAATTACCCTAAGCTAAGTCAACATTAATTGGTTGGTAGGAAATTGGCTAACTTTGTTGGCACTATTGTTAAAATGTGTATATTTTTGTTGGAAGCACAACTGCAGAGGGACTACAGAGTACACAATCAAGCATAAAGCAAGAAGTCTGCAACTTATTTCCAAAGTGGAATTAGGTTAACAAGCCCGTGGCTGTGCAAGTTACCCTCAAGTGGAGGCCTATTTAAGGTAAGCCTGGGGCCCTTTCAATTAATTAAATCTTATACATCTTCAGAAAAAAACTTTAACTGAACTGATAGAGTCACTATTTGTACATTATTAAGTAAGCCTTCCTAGTAGATATTATGAAAACGACGTCCTGTAAACCTTCTTAAATGACGTTCGATTCGATTTTAAAGTAGGTACGTTATAACGCTTAGCACTCTCGCAACGTCCACAGCTGGAACTAAACAGTCCCGTGATACACCTGGCTTCAGAGGGTTACTCTATACTGACGAAAATCGAACTAACGATCGCCGTCGTGCTATCGGCACGTTTAACACAACGAGATGGAGTCGAGACTCGCGAAGGAGCGCTCCTTGGAACCAGAAGGAGCCCCCTTTCACTGCATTAGCAGAACGAGGCTCGAGAAGGCTGGGGCTGCGGACCACAATTATCCGGGGGCTCATAATCCGTACCTGGAGAGGCGCCAGGACCACAGGGAATGTGTCTGCCGGAAAACTTGTTCAATCTTTTGACTTAGATTGTGCTTGGAAATGTAAACTTTTTGTTTTATTTCTGTTTTTAATAAAAATTCAGGTTGGTTTTTAGTAAGCAGGATAAAGGAAATGGTATCTAGAGGTACATGTGCCAACTGAAATGTATATGTCGCAGGCATCTGGTTTAATCTCCTGTTTGATTGAACCGCTAGCCCGTTCATTGGATGACGCTATTCAGTTGCATGGCTAGGCCGAACGTTGATTGTATAAGCGTCACAAAACGTCCAACTAGTTAGCGGACTTAAAATCAGTCAGGTGGTGAATAAAACAAATATGGCGTCTAACAGCGAACAGCTCACCCAAAAATCACTTGTATTGTAATTTTTTGCAAATAAATTAGCTTTAAAGTGCGTTATTTATGTTAAAATAGTGTGACAACATGGATTTACCTATTATTACACCGCCGGCGGATAGTTTCAAAGAAAAAAATGTGCTGAAACTGGATAATTATAAACAACAATATCAAGGTACGTTTATTGTTATTGTTTAGTTAATTTGTGAGATGAGAGCTTTGTAACATAGTCTTTTTGTTGGCTCTTGTCTGGTCATGTTCATTCTAACCAGACATTACAAAGTTGCTATACTATATCCCATTTAACGACTTCGCTGAATAACGTTCAGTCAAGACGTTGGACGTTACAGTCAACCACTTGACGAGTTGTTCTTTAGTCATTCAACTGAGTAGCGTCATCCAATGAACGGGCTAGCGATTCAATCAAACAGGAGATTAAACCAGATGCCTGCGACATAATATATAAGTACCTGATTAAATATGTGTGTTTGCAAGAAAGTTATGAGTAAAGAGTATTGTATTGTAACTCCTATAGTCACTTTACTAAGCTATATAGGTATAAGTAGAAATCTAATTACTAAAATAATTCAAACTATTTATGTTCAACAATAACCTACTGACCACCCTTGAGATCAGCCCAATAACTGGCGAAGATAACAATACATAAAAAATACACACAGACAAATTGAGAATCTCCTCATTTTTGAAGACATTTTAAAATTATAGTGAAACCAATGTGAGTGTTACACATACAAAATATACCTTTATTTAACATTATTATTGTATTGTATATTATAGCTCCAATAGCTCCATATACCTACACTTACAGCTTACTGGTTAGCAGGTGGTGGTTACCACTTTACCAGCGTGTCAAACTAGAGAATGAAGCTGCTTATAACTAATTTTTACACATTAATGGTCTTCCCCCAGTGACACTCTTACCCCACCTTACTATAAGTCAGCAGTCGTCGAGTCTTAACTTTCAAATAAAATACAAAAATATCCACGGGTAAGAGTTTCAGGAAATCGGTATCAGAAGTAACCGGTTTATCGGTTTTATTCGCGTGAATTTATGAACGGGCAGACACGATAAGTCAGTCATAGCCCGCTTGCGGCGATAAAATCGGCTTTTCAATGGCAAAAATACATTTATTTACCTGCGTAATCTCCTCGTATTATGGGATGCGATACATAATACATTTATAAAAGGTAAAATGATAAATGTACTTTGTAAGGGGTGATGGTCTAAAGATTCTAAACCCTATCCTCATCAAGTCGCCTACAAATCTTTGACCTAGACTTAGATCATTAAAGTTCTTAATGCGCACGTACCTTAAAAATAAAGAACACGGCCAACTCAATAATTCATGTACCTACTTACTTATCTAAGCAGTGTCACTGGTCACTTTGGTACAAACACAACTGAGTTGATTTTTTTTCGAGTTATAATACAGTCCCAAACAAACTGTGATATTAAAAATAGAACACATTAAATGGTTTTTACTAACATTTTATGTCAAAAGCTTTTCATAAAACACGTTTTTTAGGACACATAGAAAACTACTATGCTTCAGGTATACTCATGGATAAAAGAGGTACGCTGGCTCAAATCTTTCTTTTCGGTACCTTCTAGGTACGTAGGTGCGTTAACTTAGTGTGGTAGGTACCTACCTACATAAATCGCAAACTTGAGGTAAGAATCAAGAATCTTTATTTTTGTACGTAATGAATAAACGTAACTTTGATACTTCGTACTGCATCAAATTTCCCTAAATAAATTTCAACCTTAGTTTCCAATACACAAAGTTTAGTACATTAAGAAAATTTGACTATAAGTGGTAGCACTGGTAACCTGATGTGCTTTGTCCGTAGGTAGGTAATCCATCCTTGGCGGATTTAATTTGCATGACGGGAATTTTTGCTCGATTTGGCAGGGGCACTACCGTGCGCCTATATTTACTTGGTGGGGGCACTGCCGTGCCCCCAAATATTTTAGTTTTTCCTTGATTCATACACCAAACACTACTTATATTCCAAATTTGAAGCTTCTAGGTCTGCTAGAAGTCTTAGAATTTTTATGATCGGTGAGTGAGTGAGTGACAAAATTAAGAAACTTTGACCCGTTATAATTCTTAAACTACTAGTTCAAATTGAATGAAATTTGAAATATACCGTGTCTTTACAATGCCTGCATGGTTAGTGAAAATTCAGTCTTCTAGTTTTATCCACAACGAAGTTACAGGGGATCGAAAATGGTCTGAATTGCTTCGAGAAAAGGATGGTATGTAATGAGGCGAGCAATCAAGAACACGGTTGATGTGCGAATGGTCTTTATTATTAATATGAAGTACGTATTAGGTACCTATGTATGGAGGGAAGGTGTTGCCACACTACACCTTCCCCCTTTTCGAATAAAAAAATGTTACATAATTACATTTTTTCAATTTTTAATATGAGTCGGTAATTGTTAAAATAGATTTTTACAAGTAATTACAGATACAGAATAATCAAACATTTAAATTTCGTTCTTCTCCAAGGTTACTTATATGTTACTACTTAAGTTCACAAAATTACTTAAAATTGGTTGCTTTTAAACAAAAAAAAATACATTTTGAATCTTTTTATATACAGGAAAATCCTAATTTAAAACAATATGAAAACTCGGGTATGTTATAAGTTACGTACAAACTCTATATAAATGTATAAACATTAAAATTTAAATTGATTTTATAGAATTAAGTTATTGCAAGTGTTTTTGTACTGAACACAAAAATTAAACCACATCGTTGACATCAAAGCTTTTTTTTTTTTTTTTTTCATTGATTACATGGTTAAACACGTAAAGTTAACATTAAGAATTTAAGTGTGCACCTTATATCTAACAAAGAATAATATAATTTCCTGCCTATGAATATATATATTTTTTTTACAATTTTAGTTATGGATATCTAAATATATACCAAGTATTAAAATAATATATTATCAATTTCCAATTGCAAATTCTGATACTGAAAAGAATTATTATTATGATAGTGCACACATTAATATACAATATAAAATGAAACAAAGAGTACAATTATAAGTTTCCTCAAAACTTAACATATATTTTATCTTAACATAAAGTAATGTTGACGCATTGTTGACGACTCGCTTGTTGATAATTGATTACCCAAACATAAATGTATTTATTAATCTTTAATAAATCTCTATTTAAAAATCTTTTATTTTTATTACATCTGTATAGCTGTATATGTATAGGTACCCTTAAAATGTATTACTCTAAACATATTTTTAAATGTAAATCATAGTAATTTATTTAAAAAAACAATATTAAATGTTTCGATATTCATGATAATTATTTAGTTTCAATATAATTCAACTCAGTACATAGGTACTTGCCCTACAAGAAACTCATTTAACACAAGTTGTGTCCAACTAAAATTCAAAATTATCTAATGATTATAGAAGGATTTGTCCTTGATTGTACTTTAAAATTGTTAAAGAAAATTATTCATTTATATGATTTATTTACTACGTTATGATTAAAACTTTCTAATTTTTTTAAAAAAATTTACTGACGTAAGTTATTAATTCAATTCATTATAACCTTATTTCTTTCTCTTTCTATATTAAAAAAAATATATATTTATTTCATAATTTACTATACTTTATTTCATTTATTTCTTTTACTTTCAAAATCATCTTTATTTATCTATACTTCATTTCATTTATTTGCGTATATTTATCATCATTCATTTAATCTTTTATTTTCAAAATATTTCATTTATTTTGCGTATGTATTTCATCATTCATATTCTTTTATTTTCAAAATTACCTTTATTCATTTATTTATACTTTATTTCATTTATTTTGCGTGTATATTTCATCATTCATATTCTTTTATTTTCAAAGTCATCTTTTTATTTTATTATTTATACTATAATTCATTTCATTCTTCATTACACATTTACGAAAGGTACATATAATTATTTCCACTCTTTGGTGGGCCAGGCCTGGTCTTCATTATTTATTTATATATTTATCTGTAGGGTACGCAAAACAACGAGAGTCGACTCTATAATAATTATAATATAAAAAACACATGTTCCATAAATATTACAAGGGCACATTTAAACTAGCTCTACTCTTAGGCAATTCCAAAATTCTTCACGGAGGGTTCTCGACCGCACTATGATCAGAAATAAGGACGTGACACCTTGTTGTACCCTACCATATGTACCTTCGATGACTTTGCTATTAACTTTTTATTTATATAAGTCCTCTGACCATACGTAATCGCTAATTATCTTGGTAATTGCGCTCTGTATGTCCCTTACTCGTATTTCCTTCTTTATAATACTCATGTCCTTTAGAATCTTTCGGCCAATAAAATATTGTTAACGCTTGGGTGATCAGTCCAATTGTTTATCAACGTCTTAGAGACCAAAGTATCCTCAACCATACATTTCTCACGTGCACATGAGCTACTGAACCTTCATACATTACCATATATTCTTTATCATTGCTTACTCATGATCATTTTCACCATAATTCATACATCTCCATTCAATTAACAAAACTAATCAATCCCTAGTCTCAAACGAGTACTAACCAAGCTTTATACATAAACATCGACACCTATACCCTTCGCTTATCTACATACGACGACGACAAGACGATTCGTACCTAATCATCATTTCTTGGAACGACAAAAAGATCTTTAATACTACATCCAGCCGTGTCTTTGCTCGCAAAATAAACTTTATACTTTATATTTTACTAATTATCTTTCTTCTATTACGATTTTGTTTTCTTTTTAAACCATTATGTTTACGTAACAATATCTAATATTATTAATATATTTTTATTCTTTACATTCCAAACTTCATAATTTTTATTTATGGGTACCTAAGTTTAAAATCAGTAACTATTTTTCAAAATCATTTTTCGTAATCTAAATCTGGTACGTAGTTATATTTTTATTAGTTTACTAAATTTATTTATTATTTATTTATCTATATTCTGTAGTGACGTACGTGTCTTTTCGAGATACTGTACATTTTAATAATACGTGTTGAAATTTATGTTGATACTGGAACTTCATTATACTGTTGAGATATATTTTAATATTCGATTTATCAATATGGTTCGGGCATTACATTATTTTAATTTAGTGAAAAAATTACAGGTGGTCAGGTTTCTCTGAATCTAACTGTACTTAAGTACCTAGGTGTATTTTTATCATCAGTTATAATTTTTCTATATTGTATTCAATTATCTCACACGTTGAATTTTTGACTACTGCATGTTTCTGTTTTGTGATTCTATTTTATAATGCCAATGAATGATATTCTAAACGTAGTTACATCCAAAAATGATAACTTTATTTTAGACCTTTTAAAACTATAGCTTAAATGTTGCATCGAGACATGACATGGTTTCCCAATATGCATTATCATCAGATTCCTCACTGCATGCGCGGCGGATCGAAATACGATATCTGTTGAGCGTGTGACCATTTTTGTGAGAAGTATGTTTTTGTTATATGGATTCAAAGAATAATGCTATGCATCGCTCCAAAAATGTAATTGAACTTTTATACGATATTTTTATACTTAATAAGAAAATTGGGAAAAATACTATCGGGTTGCTATTGCAAGACTATGACAAACTCTTTATTACTGCACAAGGTAAAATCTAATACAAGAAAAATTGTTATGACGGGTTTTAAAAAAAATCTAATTACTGATAAAATACATATCGTTTTTGATTAAGTATGGTTAAACGTACTCATATCTACGTAGGTATGAAATAAGTAATTACGCGGGATTAACTTTATTACTAGAATTAAAATATAAAGATTTGTATTTATTGAATTGCATATTTACGTACTATTCATTTCATTTCACCAATATGTGGCTCATAATGGATTATTTAATTAATTGATTTTTGATTTTTCTATTTTACTTTTTATTTGATTAAGTATTTATAATTGTAAATTAAGTGCAATAAAATATTTTATTTATTATTTCTTATCTTCGTATCTATAATATTATGTGATTTAATAAATGAATAGCGGTTAATTTTTAAATGCAAATAATCAATTTAAATATAGCTAAAAAAATGGCTAGTCAAGGAATGTTTTTAAAGTACCAAAGAATATTTTGAATTTAAGTGATTAAGTAAGTAAATAGGAAATTGTGCAATGCATTTAATTTGTAATTTGGATTATTTTATATTTTAAACAAAAATGTATCTATTTAAGTATATAATTTAATTTATTGTAATTTGATTAGGTTAGCAGTTTAATTTTGAAATTTGAATAGAACTTTGACGGAAATTAGTCATTTTAAATAAAAAAATATTTTCGAACAAATTATAAAAAATAAGTTAAGATTTTCTATTATTATATATATTTTATTATTTGGTAATTTTATGAGTTCCATTATTTATCGGTATCAATATGTTTATCTTTTAGAAATCAAAATATTTTTTATGAGAACTTTTTTTTGTTTTGAAAAAATGAAATTTTGCATGTAGGTACTTTAAACCTGTAAAATAAAATATCCTGAAATGAAATATAATATTATGTAGGTAATATAACAATTGACAATAAGTATCGACACGTACGATAAGTATTTGATTTTCTTATAATTTTTACTAGATTTACTTGATGAAATAGGTAAGTCGTCAACAAGCGTCAAAAACTAATTACATATATCTTTTCCCAAAGAAAATAAACATGCAACAATTTATAACTGAATTACTAATATTAATACTTTAGAACTGAATTACTATTTAAGCATTCGAATACTATTCATTCTTATTGAAATATTTATGTATTCATCTTCTACATAAAATTACAAAAATACTTTACTTATATTTTGACAACAATAACTTTACGAATTTAACGAATTTAACTGAAAAAATGTAAATCAACTCAAAAAAAAAGAATTTAAATAATTTGCAAACCTGAATTTCTAAGTAATGTTCCGAAAGAATATAAATTTCTCATCTGGGTGGCGCGGCGGTAGAACATGCGGGGGTCCAACTGTGGGCGCGTCCAGCTCCTCGCGTCCCTCTGGGCAGCATCAGGCAGCAGCATCCTCCTCCAGCCTCGCAGCTGTAGCTCGGAGGACATCCTCTGCTACCCGACTCGCACACTCCCAGCGCCTTCTCCTCAGCAGCCAATTTGTCTCCCGGCGCCATCCATTTTTATTTATTTTTGTAGAATTTTATTGTATTTTGTCCACTTGATTGTCATGTTTATTTTCTTCAAGTTTCTTATATTTAATTCATTATTATTATTTATTGGAAATTTAATCCTACAGATTATATGAATCGTCCATTTTCATTTTATTTTTACTAACATTATCACTCACACTACTTTTTATGTAGGTAAAAGTCTTTTGTTTTTAATTTATTTTATTATTCGGTCCGCCGGCACTGCCACGGAGGCAGGCCGGCTGGCACGGTCGCCATGTAATGAGGCGAGCAATCAAGAACACGGTTGATGTGCGAATGGTCTTTATTATTAATATGAAGTACGTATTAGGTACCTATGTATGGAGGGAAGGTGTTGCCACACTACAGGTACGGCCGTGCCGCTTTTTCACTACCGTGCCCCCAGATTATTATTGTTACAACATTGACATACATACATACATATACTCACGCCTGTCTCCCAGAGGGGTAGGCAGAGACTATGGATCTCCACGTGCCACGATCCTGACATACTTCTTTCGCTTCCTCCACATTCATTAGTCTCTTCATTCACGCACGTCGGTTTCGGAAACTCCTAATTTGGCTCTTCTTGAGTATGTCGCCTATCTATCTGGTCGACATACTTTCGCCTAGGACGTCCTCTACCGACACAACCTGCACAATAAATTTCTTTCGTCAGTCTTCTTTCATCCATCCTTTCAATGTGACCAAACCATCTCAACATTCCCTTTTAAATTTTGGTAAGTACAACATTGAAATCTTTCTAATTGAACCATCGTTTAAACTGTTACTGATTTCTGGGGTTACCGACGCCGTACACACCAGCTTATTAATGTGGACTCTATTTCTTTTAAGCATTTGTGAAATCGTTTATACGTTTTAATTTCAGAGTAACAATCAACGTTTACTTAAGAACTAGTAAAATAAGCATACGTAATTATTACAAAACTTTATTTAGACTATTTTTCGTCCGGTTAAATGTAAGCGTCCACCTTATCGGTATCGTACGAATAGCAACAAACGGATTGTCATAAATGTATGAAGAAACGGTATTGGCAATGCCGGTTTGTGGACGCGGTTATGTGAATTTCTGTACAAAGAATACTGAATGCTGTCCGTTGTGTATGATGACGAAAGTATGTCCAATACCTTAAGAGTGAGAGTTAGTGTAAAAGTAGGTATTGAGTGACTGTAGCCTCTCTATGGGATGTCAATGCCGCCAGTAAATGAAAGGTGATCCAGCTTAAAGGCACTAAATTGTGTTTGAGCGCCACTGTGCGTCCGCGATAGAGCCAGGCTTTCCGCCAGCACTATGGACTCAACTTAGTTATCTATGCTCAAAGCTCTATGAAATATGAGCGGTATTTTTTTGGGCTTTTTAGACACATATTTTATACTTAGCCATGTCCCGTTATTATATTATTTTGGAAAGTAATAGTCAGATAAGTAATACGTTTATCAAGGTAAAACCTAAAACCTTAGCAAGGTTATTAGGTTATGTAGATGTAGTAAAAAGTAGTAGGTGGGTAGACTTTCTCCAACTTAGCCGTAAATCATACTCACACACACACACACACTCACACACACACACATCTACTCACAAGCGTATTACTGCAAAATTTTATAAATACTTATCTTTTAACTAAAATACTGATTTGTTTAACTTTTTATTTTTCTGTTGAACTTAGTTAAAGTAGTTAAGGTCAACCGGGGCCAAGTCGCCTACGGGGCTAATGCCTTGAATGCATTTATCTTCCGAACCACATACTTTAGAACTACTGGAGTCATCTGCTATCTATCTTTGGAATTTAAACTTTTACCACTGAAGAATAGGATGTCGTATCCGGGGCAATTTTCTTAAAAAAACTGCTATTTTAATTTTTTCACTACTTTCGGCCTTTTAATCTTTTAATCTTTGTTTCCTAACTTTAAATACTGTTATTATTTTGTTGTTTTACATATTGTTTTGATTAGGTATTTTATTGAAATAACGTAGAATTCGGACTGAATATGCAATAAACAAATTGTAGGTTTAGCTTTTTTTTGGGGTAAATGCCTCTGGGCTGATGGGGTTATTGCCTCTATTGCGGCGCAATAGCCCCATTTTCAGAGGTTCTAAACATTTTATGTTATGATAAATGTATTTTATACACTCACGAGCAATGAAAAAGTTCCAGTGACATTAGCACCAAATTACTCCTAAACGAAAAATACTAGGTTAATGACGCCTTGTGCAATATTGAAGAACATTTAACAGCGTAAGAATTAACATTCTTAAATTGGTAATCCAACTAAAACGTAAATAATTTGAATATATTTTAAACTAAATGTTTTAAAAAATTTGCGTCATTTGGTGTCGACACTATAATGTTGTTAACACGGTATATAGAAAATAATCATATAATAAATAAATAAAAAGTCATATTAACAGAATGATTCCACTTGTTTTTAAAACTCTAAATGGTTTTGTAATGATTATCCTTGTAAGAGCAAAATTCCGTCAGACTCTAAAAATGGTATACTTACAAATTTAATTGTGGTTTGATTGCAAATTAGAAAAAATATGCCCTTGAATACTTTTATACTGTATTTTAATTTGTCATGTAAGTATTTATACTTTTTTAAGTTCAATAAAGTATTTATAAATAAAATGTTGAGCACCCCTGGAATCTAATACACGTGGAAGGTATTTAAAATGAAAAACATGAAACTAGACAAAATTTCCTAATATGTATCACAAGTTATAGCTTAATAGGGCATATAGTCTGTTTGTTACGATCAAATGAATATGAAAGTCAAAGTATTGTGGCGCAATGGCCCCGGTTGACCTTAAGTAAATTGGCAATGTAATAGTTTTTTGTACTTTACCGGTAGTCCTTTCTACCGGTTTAAAAAAACCTATTTAGGACACCACTGGCCCCAGATATACAAATAACATGTACTTACGGTCTAGTGCCTACTTTAAGAATATTGTAAACATATTCAGAAATAAATAATTTTTAATATTTTTTTAAATAATTTTATAACTACCTACTCAATGTTTTGTGGCATACTTTCTCTTTAGGCTGCCTTATCTTCTTATATTTCCTGTCATCGATATTGTAGGTATATCGATGTAAACTACTTCTGTGATTTGGTGGCAGAATGTTTGCTTCAACCAAACTTATCTTCAAAGTATATTTTATCATGCCAGGCGTATGTTTTTCAAATGGGTAGTGATAATTTCGCGCTTAACCGAAACAAAATGTAAAAATATTAATCTTTGCTTGCAAGAACATTATGCTTACAGTTTCAGCAAATACTATTTCGTGTAATGGATCTTAGCCCGCAAATTGATCGTCAATGTGCTTTGCATTTCCCGTGTAAACAAGTAATCTCGTGTTCTTGGCAGGATATTACGTCAGCGCGCTTACAAGCAGCGACATCTAGTGCGGTCGCACTGAACTAAAGCTTTGTCGTACTGCGCAATATCCGGAAGACATTGTGCTGAGTTTCTACTCTGTAGTTCTCGTATTATGTTAAATGACACTGAATCCATACTACCGCCATCCAAGGGACCCCCGAAGAGATCGTTTTCCATGATAAGTTTATCTCCTGCATAATCTAGCTGTGATACACTCATGAGCAATGCAAAAGATCCAGTGACAATAGCACCAAATTACCTACCTACTCCTAATAGAAAAAGACTAGCTGAAATATTTAATGTAAAAAAATTAAACTTAATTTTTTTACTAGCTGTTCCCGCGCGCTTCGCTTCGCCTTAAAAAGTTTTCCCGTGGGAATTCCGGGATAAAAAGTAGCCTATGTTCTTTCTCAGGGTCTAGACCATAATTATGTATACCAATTTCATTCAAATCCGTTCAGTAGTTTTGGCGTGAAAGAGTAACAGACAGACAGACAGACAGACAGACAGACAGACAGACAGACAGACAGAAAGACAGACAGACACAGTTACTTTCACATTTATAATATTAGTTAGGATGACACTGAATCCATACCACCGCCATCCAAGGGACCCCCGAAGAGATCGTTTTCCATGATAAGTTTATATTATCCTGCATAATCTAGCTGTGATACACTCATGAGCAATGCAAAAGATCCAGTGACAATAGCACCAAATTACCTACCTACTCCTAATCGAAAAAGACTAGCTGAAAACTTTAATGTAAAAAAAATTAAACTTTATTTTTTTACTAAACAAAATGAGTTAAAGATCATAAATATTTGAGAATAGGCAACAACGAACAAGACTAAGCTAAACCAAGTTTAACACTCACTTCTCTCATGCGTCATGACCCACAATGCTCTACAGGGTGTTACTTTAGGATTCAACAAGCTTGAACATAACGAGTGGTCTTCACTGGAGGTGGACGTTTTGTGCAGACTTGACGTGACCTGAAACACAATCACACGGCAGAGAGGTAGGCGTAATATAAAACAAAGTTTATTTTTACCCACAGCGGGAAAAGAACGTTGTTGTAAGTTTGAGGTGTGATCTGTGGATGTAGCTGTATGTTTGTCAGAAGGCCTTTAGGCATCAATTTATTTTTTTAAGGTATTAAGGAATTTTATTTTTAAAACAAAGATACTTTGTATTATTTATAGGGTTTTAGACACAATGCTAAACGCTGCGCTGGCAAGATTGAAACGCACTAAGACCGAATACGATCTAAGCTCTGAGCGATCGCAACGCCTATGAATAGGGTTCAGGGTTCAGCTTAAAAGCGGTTAGTAACTTTTGCTATCTCAACAGCCCACAGTAACTCCGGCCTCGATTCCAAACTTTTTCTTATTCCCTGCTAACTCCAAATAAGAATTCCGTTTCGATCGTGAAAATGTCTGGAGCCCAAGAAGGGTAAACAATTTCCGGACTTTTCGCAAACTGCCGCACTAAAACAAAGTGGCTGCGACATGCGTGTCTTTAAGCAAAAAATATTATGAACAGAAACTAATCAATCAATCAATAATTTTACTATTATCATTTGGTTTAACTTTAAACGGTTTGACAGTAAAGAAAATTCCAATTATTTTTTTTTGCTTTGTGTTTGTATGTAATACACCATCGTGTTCGTATATTGTTAATCTATGGCTGTTCGTGTAAAAAAAGTACAACCACAAAAATCTTGCTGTAGGTACTCTACCTTTTGCTCGCGCCACATTTTATAGAATACAATATATCGCGGATAGTGCGGAAAACATACAATCATATTGATTGTTTTTTATTATAATTATGATTAAAAAAAACAGGCATATACAGGGTGTCCCAAAAGTCAACGTCATCCCTTAAAGGGCTGATAGGTCAGCTCATGAGAGGCCAGAATATCACAATATGACCTCAGTAAAAACTCGATAATTTTCGAGATATTGACACTTTTATAAATTTGCTGAAAATTGACACCTTGGATCAGTTTTTTTGCGTGCCGCCGGTACAAAAATCCATATTGTTAGAATTTGTTTGGTGTTGCATCACCCTGTATAGCCCTGCTATTGATCGCAGTCAAAAAAAATATCGAGTAATGCTGTATGTTTAAATAAAACACGGTTTTCAAAGTCATAAAAGTTAATCGTATTTTTTTATAAACAACTTTGACTCTACATACTGTAAAAAAAATATACCACGCAAACCTGGCACCTTATTTAAAAAGATTGCTCACTTAATGCAGTTTCCAAAATTGTATGAAACGTTGCTATTGTTTCAATTAACAAAAAAGTTATTGCTATTTTAGTACAAAACGACCTCAATGTAAAATTGTTTGAAGGAAATTTATCTGACTGAATTTATTAAGGGTAAGTCATATTGGAATGAGTAAAAGTAAAATAGGTGGTGTGGCCGGGAGTGGGAAAAGAGACATCGTTGTCACAGTTAATAAAAAAAACGCATTTTGAATATCTTTCTCGAAAAAAGTGGACTATAGCATCTCCACATTCCCCATAAATGTAGCGCATGGTAACGTACAATTATTTATAAATTCAGTCAGATAAATTTCCTTCAAACAATTTTACATCGAGGTCGTTTTGTACTAAAATAGCAATAACTTTTTTGTTAATTGAAACAACAGCAATGTTTCATACCATTTTGGAAACTGCATTAAGTGAGCAATCTTTTCAAATAAGGTGCCAGGTTTGCGTGGTATATTTTTTTTACAGTATGTAGAGTCAAAGTTGTTTATAAAAAAATACGATTACCTTTTATGACTTTGAAAACCGTGTTTTTTTTTAAACATACAGCATTACTCGAAATTTTTTTGACTGCGATCAATAGCAGGGCTATACAGGGTGATGCAACACCAAACAAATTCTAACAATATGGATTTTTGTACCGGCGGCACGCAAAAAACTGATCCAAGGTGTCGATTTTCAGCAAATTTATAAAAGTGTCAATATCTCGAAAATTATCGAGTTTTTACTAAGGTCATATTGTGATATTCTGGCCTCTCATGAGCTGACCTATCAGCCCTTTAAGGGATGACGTTGACTTTTGGGACACCCTGTATACATGTAACATTTTTGTTTGACAGCGCCATTAAACCGTTTCTTTGTGTATTAGTTTTTATATAATCTGAAAAAAAAAATGGCAAAAAGCTTTTCATAGAGCTGAAAGTCAATGCTACTAAGACGTCTATAACTTTAAGAGTTTCTTTTACTATCGTGTATTCTATTCTAGATGCTTCGAATGTTACCTCAGTGAGCAATTACTTTGTATAGGAATCAAGTTTTATGTTGATACACGTACGTGACTCCGATTTAATGGAGAGATCTGATGTGATGTTCTATTTATTGATTTTGCTGTAATATTATATAAGGCAATATGTACTATAACATAATTATGAAGAATAAAGATACACCGACTAGTTAATTTGTTTTAAATGCACATCCCGCATATCCATTGCAGGACCTACTTTTATTGATCAAGAAACAAAAAATACCAAATTTATCCATGTCGACACACATCAAGCTCATGGCTCCCATACTTTTTTTTGTTTTGGTTTAAAGTGGAGCTTGAATATACATGAATAAAACAGGAAGCGTTGATTATTCAAACCGTCACTAATGTTTCCGTGACGGTAAGCCTCATCCCCATGAATAAGGTAACACCTTTCGTTAATTCGACCATAATCTGATGGAAAGACCGATTATTCCGTTATGGCAACCATCCGTTTAACAATGTCAATTTATCTTGTAACAAAACGTTCGTAGCTTCAAGATCATTTTGTCGAATAAAGAAAATTGAAATCGGTGGAAGAGACATTATTACTTTTTTTAGGAGCTTATGCACAAAAGATGATTTGTCCATAGGTTCCAAATGTTGAGAAAACATGAAATCCTTGATAGGAATGAGTGGGAAAATGTTTTTCATTCTGGTTGATAAAACAAAGGGTTCATTTTCTTCATTTATTTGCTATCTTTGCATGCCCTTTCAGCCACATGGTCCTACCTACCGATCTTTCCATGCATTTTTTTTTGAAAACCGCTGTTTTAAACCGTATACCGCAAATACTCTTGCGCCATACAAATTGTCGTTTACTCACCACTACTCGAACGGAATAAAAACTCATTTCCATGCAGTACAGGGTGTTATTATTCAAGTGAACCGAACATTATTGTTTTTTTTTTAATCTGTTTTTTTCAAAGCAGCAGTATACATATAAACCACATCACAGGCACTTCTCCATTGAAATTTGTTCTATTACAAAATAAACCTATTCATCATTTACAGGCCCCTAAAACTTTTCCAAAGTTTAGATTGAAGGCAACTTAAAACCGAATGTAACTTTGATCTTAAAAAATAGGATTATTATTTTATTTATGAGCAGCTTCCATCGAGCAACGGGCCTTGAATAATAAACAAATTTGAAGACTTTTGTTTGAGCAATATTTCGTTTAATGACCTTGTAAATATTAAGAGTTCACTGAGTTCCTTGAAAGAATTATCGTAAATAAGTACCTAATTGTTTTATTTTATATTTTTCGTGTGTCTCACTGCGGAGTTAGTAAGAGACAGCGGAATAATTACCGACGTTGCTAGGTAACTGACTCGGAGACTAAGATCTCTGCTGTGGGTTACTCTATCGATTTTGGCAGTGCACGGGCGTATGCAGAATAGAATAGGATACTTAAATATTGATTTAAGGAACCAATCATACATCTCACAAAACTAAATGTCTGAAGACACTGCTATCAGCTGAAGAAGAGGACAAAGAGTATTTCTGTTGATTGTATCCTTCGATCACTGTATCGATTTAAGGAACCAATCATACATCTCACAAAACTAAATGTCTGAGACACTGCTATCAGCTGAAGAAGAGGACAAAGAGTATTTCTGTTGATTGTATCCTTCGATCACTGTATCGAGCAAGATCATTATCCTACAAGTTTAGCGTAGCATAATACTACCTAGTTACCTACTGTATACTACTACTAAAGATATAAGAGATACTTAAAAGGTTTATAGAATAGAATAAAAAAAATTCAGACTAGGTCCATAAAACATTGTAAAAAAAAATTATACAGCTAGTATGAAGTTGTAGATCTTTTCCTATTTTATTTCCGTTAAACCGTATAATTTAACATAAGGGATATGTTATACTAATATAATAGGTCCCTATCTAAACAGTTGTACAGATACCTATGAATTGCTAATGCCCTTCTCACACAATTCTAATTCCACCCAGTGTAAAGGATCCTATTCTCGTAAATTTACATCGACAGATATCACGTTGTGATCAGTAAACTCCTATTTGCATAGTAATCAGGAGGCTTGTACTCCCAGGAATAGCCATTTATGTCTCTGCGAATAACAATAGAGTTACAATGTTATTAAAATAGGGGTCTTATTTGTATCCCTTTGTAATGAATGAATATTTTAAAGGGATTTGTGATTAAATTAATTGATAAAATAAGTGAATTAATAAGTAAACTTGATGTTTCAGGCCTGTTTAAATTAGTTTATGAAAGAAGGTTGCTCTATTTGTATACTTAATTATTGTACTAAGCATAAATTAATATTCAGATACAAATTAGCGTGATAATTTATTTTATAAGTAAGTACAGTTACAAAGCTGTAAAAGTAGCTAAAAATAACTCACGGTATACCTACAGCCGGCAATCAAATTTATATATTTATGATCACCGAGCTCATATTTTAAGGTATTTTGCATTTTGCAGTACAAAAAATGTTTGATTCATGTTACTAAAGTACAATTTTTTTTTGATTCATGTTACTAAAGTACCTACCAAATATACTTGAGTAAACATAGGTATTTTCTGATTCTCTAGCGTGGTCCATCTGCCAGCGGAGTTCACGGATTAAAAATCTTTTAGTGCTCCCTAAAAGTGGTGAAAGAAAGGTGCGGCGTATCTGTGTCTCGGCGGGGGTAGTTTTATCACAAAACGTGACCATTTTAAAAGCTCAGGCACGTCGTGACCACCGCCTGTCGGCTACGACCATTTACCGCGCACAATTTTTTAAATAATTGTCTAATGGAAAAAATACAAGATACGTAGGTACTATAGGCACATAAGGTGTTGTAAAACTCCTAGAAATACCTACAAATAAAACTCTACTCCGTAAAAGTTAGAAGCAAAAGTGGAGAAGCATATTTTTTTCGCTAAGATTTTGAAGTCGTACCTACTGTTATTTTTAAAATGACCTGGAGAGAAAAAATCTTTCGGCTTACTATACCCTTCTTTAACATCTTGTAAGTATATTATTATGTTAGTGCCTATATAATTGTCTGGCAGGGTTTACCTGTATTATGGGCAAAATTCTATTTTCTTGCGTCAGAATAGTAGTAACAGTCTCAATTGTCTAAGTCTAAACCATCAGTAATGATTAAATACTATAGTTACTTAATTATATCCAATAAAAAGACATTCTTTTTCACACAGTGCCTACAGTTAGAAATATGTTGAGTTAGCGCACACCCACCTCTGCGGAAAAGGGTGCAGCCAACTTTCCTACTTTTAAACTCTCTTTATAACAGCTACCATTGTGAGATTCTCTATGACTGGGAATCATGGTAATGCCTTCGCACCTGCTGGTTAACAGTATTCCATAATAGTTTTTTTTATTAGAGGTAACATTATTTAATAGTAGGTACTTAAATAGTAAAGCAATGTATACATATATATACATACATACATGTATATCGATGGCCACTCAATTATGAGATTTTTACATTCATAAACTCAAGGATAAAATTAAGTTTTCTACTCAGAAATAGAGACGCTGCCTTCTCAAAAGACAATGTAACATTCTTACAATAGAAAAACGAGCCAAAATATGGAAACAAAATATCTATACACCTGTATGATGAGATATTCTAATGCAATGGTAGTTTCTCGAACAACATTAGGCAAATCGCTCTCAGGGGGTCGCCGGCGTATCTGACGCGTATCGCAGACATTTCCGTTGCTAAGCCGCACTATGTTAATGTTTACAATACAAAAGTACGCGAACTACAAAATAGGTGAAAAAATAGACATAAAAGCGGAAGGGCTAGCACGGGTCGCAATTAAGACGTGACAAAAGTTGTCCGTCGCGTTCGCTCTTGAGACTGCACGATGTGAAAAATCTTTTGTCACGACTTATTTGCGCCCCGTGCTAGCTCATCTGGTCATTTATGACCATAGACATAGGTTGATGGGCAAGCGAGCCACAGTGTGCCCCCGCCACTGGGCCGCATCGCAATAATTACTTGTATTGTAGTTTATTATGTATTTTATATGAAAGTATTAGTCAAGTATGGTGCCTTCTTGAGTGATGTATCATACTCGAATCTATAGAGGCAACATTCTTGACTGTGATTTTAGTCGGTACCTATGTAGCTACTTTATTAATCATTGTATTGATCAGCCCAGCCAGCTCTGATGAACACGCTGTCGCTTAGAGAAATTAAGAAACATTACAAACCATTTTATATTGGAAATCTATGTCACCAAATATTTTCAATTTTTGAAATTAAAATCAAAATATCTGTACCTTATAGTTAGAACTTTGACAATATGGACTAGGTGATGGGTAGCTTTAGCCATGTCACGCCTCGTCAGGGCTGTTTTATTTTAGACTTTAGGCAGACAGTTTTTTAATTTTTTAGCAATCATCAGATTGGGATATTTTCTAGAGTTGTAACTTAAAATATAATTTACTAAAGTATTGCATTTAATACAAATAAGTTGTGTTACTTCTTTAGCTTCTACTTTGTCGTGTTCCGTGGTAAACTTGTCTCCAGAGTTGGGAAAACTATATGAAAGGAATCGATTTTATCCGGAAAAGATAGCAAGAAGGTGCGTTATGTAAATGTCATGTGTACGGCGTAATTTTGGCGCGAATCGGAATTTCTTTTCGTATTGTTATCCCCGTATTCATATAACTTACAAAAGGTTTGTACCAGCTTTGTAAGTGTCGTGAAATACAATAATTTTTCAACGTTTGTATTTTAACCAATAAATCGATTCGTAATACGTGATGTGTTTCGCGCCGATTTACGATTGCTATAGACGTTTTGATTTCTTTAAAGACAGGTAGCAAATGCGTTTAGCATTAAGTCCACCTTTTGTATACTTATACAGGGTTATTGGTAAGTAGACCGGATCCTTTCAGGAGGTGATAGAGGAAGGCATTTCCAGTCGATTGAACCCAATAATGCATTATCCTAAACTTAACCATTTTTGAGATATTTAATATTTAAGGTTTTTTTAATTTTTTGCCAAAATTTTATGCTTAAAACCGAAAATAAAAAAACTAGCCACATTTCAATATTTTTTTTGGTTGTTTTGCATAAGTAACACTTTAATAAACTAATTAAAATAATCAAATCTGCACTATTCGACTTAAATTAGACATAATACCTCAAAATAGTTAAACATTTTGAAAAAATATTCAAAACGCAAAAACAAATAAATTAAATTAAAAAGATTTTCATATGACATTTTTTTGTGCACTTCAGCTTAAAAACATGGTCAACTAATAAGCTTTCAAACAAGATAATTCAATACCAAATCGATTAAAGTATCACCAAGATATGGCCAAAACAACCAGAGAAAACGGAGAAAACTGAGCAGGGGTTTCCATACTAAAGTTAACAGGACTGAGAACAATCACACTTTTTACCTTTAAATTGGGCTAATTTTGTTAGTTTTCCTGTTGAATTTTGTCCGTCTGTGCTGGTTGTTTTGGCCATATCTTGGTGGATTTGGTATTGAATCATCTTGTTTGAAAGCTTATTAGTTGACCACGTTTTTAAGCTGAAGTGCACAAAAAAATGTCATATGAAAATCTTTTTTAATTTAATTTATTTGATTTTGCTACTAAATTAATTAACTAGAGACAAACACGTTTAACTGCGATATTATATTATGTAGTCTGAGCCTATCTGAAACCTAGTTAAACATTGTGAGATATGGCGTTTCGACTTTCTCCGTGTTCGGCATCATAAGGGTCACAGTGACAGTCCATTTTTCTCTCCACCTTTAATTTGCAAGGTGCGGGTGCCTATATAAATAGAGTGAGTCGCCCGCGCGCCTCAGTTGGTTTTTGATTTTTGAAGTGAACACTTCGGCAAAATGGCTCAATGTAGCCACGGTTCTCGTCGGCTTCGCTCCGACGGGGAAAAATATAATATTGAATTTGCGGAGTCCTCGCTGCCGGGAGCTGTAGCGTGATGCGGACCAGGCGGCGCGGGGCCTGCCGGCTGCTGCGCACGCAGCCATTGCTGAGGATTTCGCAACGAAGGTTTGAGTTGATAAGCCGTGAGTAAAATGCTATTATTTACTGCTTTTAAAAGCTCAGCCACTGGTCATAATGCTCCGGCGCTTGGGGCTTTTATCCCACGCAGTAGGGTCCGATTCAATAGTCGTGGTGATGATTGATCACATATTCCGGTCCTACTAGTGGCGCTTGAGCTAGATACTTACATTAATGACCGCTTTAAGTAAAGCATATGTTAATTTTATAAAGGAAAAAATAATAAAAATATATTTTTCTACCCTCAATTTCTAATATTTTTAGAAAACAGTTGATAAAAACTTTGCTATTACAATAATGCACTTGATTATAGCTTATGTAAGGCTTTACAAACAGGAGCTTTCCAGGACCGTCATAGGATTTTTTACAGGAAGCACGTGGCTCCGAGTTTCAGTATGTTGGGACATTGTGGTATGTGCGGCGAGTAATGTGATCCGCCGGTACCTACCCGCTGAGGGTAGGCAGGCCGATTCGGTGAAATTGAAGTTTCGTGTAACCTGCACCCGGCCCTGAGCTCCTGCGCTGGCCGCCGTCTTGTGGCACCTGCATCGCAGCGTACACCCGGCCCTGCGCTCCTGCCCTGGCCACCGGTTCGTGCCACCTGCATCGCAGCATACACCCGGCCCTGTGCTCCTGCGCTGGCCGCCGTCTCGTGCCACCTGCATCGCAGCGTACACCCGGTCCTGGCCCTGGCCACCGGTTTGTGGTACCTGCATCGCTGCATAGACCCAGCCATGCACTCCTGCCCTGGCGGCTATACACCCGGTCCTGGCCCTGGCCACCGTTTTGTGCCACCGGCATCGCAGCGTACACCCGGTCCTGGCCCTGGCCACCGGTTTGTGCTACCTGCATCGCTGCATAGACCCAGCCATGCACTCCTGCCCTGGCGGCTGTGTTGTCCCACCTGCATCGCTGCGCACACCTGGCACTCCTGTTCTGGTTGCCAGATCCAAACGCCCCCTGTCTGGGAAGAGATTTTATGCTCAGCAGAACCGCCTGCACTATTGCTAGTACGGTCATCATCATCATCAGCCATCATTATGAGTGACTTATTTAGAAGGTATCGAGTAACGTGCGCTATTCATCAGTGATTTTGGCATATGCAGACGAACGTTTACTGCCAAGGTTGGTCATGTTAGCCATACAAGGGCACACCAAGGAAGCCTGAGTAACCACCTGCAGTCGCCGTAGCCGCATCGGCATGGCTGCCGACAAATCGGGTAACGTGCACCGCTTCTAAAAGTGTTATAGCACTTCAATTTGATGCCTCCGCTGAGGTAGGGTATTCTATTAAAGCAGCTTTCTTCTGAACTGCCCAAAGTGACCTGTAGACTGCTCCTGGGGATAGTTGTGCAATAAATTTTTTATTTCAATGTCTCTGCTGAAGAAACTGTCTAATGCAGCTTTTGTTCTAAACTGCCTTAAGATCATTGGACTGCTCATGGGAATGGTGACGCACGGTAAGTAGGAGCGTTACTCTATACTGATGAGAAACGAACGAACGAGAGCTGTCGTGCAATCGGCACGTTTAATACATACAAACAGATAGAGCGGCTCGCGCCGCAGTGCACTGAAAGTTCGTTTTTCGTCATATAAAGTGACCCCCCAGACACTATCTTAAGTGTCATGACACATCGGCAGATTCCAGCTTTGAGTCTTTTCTTTTCTCGGCTGTGAGCAAAGTGAATCCCACCGGCGAGTGTTCAACCTAAAAGCACTGAGCTAATTCCTGATTTCGTGAAAGTCGCTGTTGCTATACCATACCGCTTCACAAGTTACCGAATTCATTATGATCCTACTGTCGGGTGATCATGATCGGAGTGTCATCGCGGTTTCTGAGTGGCACCATATTAGCTGTCTTCTTTATGTCCCAGTGGATTGTGAGTGTGTATCCGAGCTCTTTGTTGAAAAATGCGTGAACCTCCTACGCAGCAGCTGTCTACTAGTTGTGTATCTAATAAATCGAGTAACGGTGCTCCTGCACGAGACGACTACCTTT
This sequence comes from Plutella xylostella, assembly GCF_932276165.1. Classification (NCBI taxonomy): domain Eukaryota; kingdom Metazoa; phylum Arthropoda; class Insecta; order Lepidoptera; family Plutellidae; genus Plutella; species Plutella xylostella. The sequence continues at coordinate 9,076,283 of NC_063990.1, forward strand.
TGGTAAAATTATAACTTCCACTATTCTGGGAACATGCATATACCTACTGTGTACTGTGTATCACATCACGTGTAGCCGCAGCCCTACTCAATGTACGGGGCTAGATAATAAACAATGGCAGTCGTCATTAAATTTCTATGAATTTCGAAGGTCATCATTTGGAGCACAATCCAAAGGGTGAAAGTACCTATTCATGCCTAAACGGCTTCTCTAATGAAAATGTATTTTTGATTTGATTCTGGCGCAAACGTTTCATAACTATTTTTCAACACTGTATCTGCTGAAACTACTTAGACTGACTGGTTAAGATGCAGACGTGCCGTTTTCACAATTCCATTTTGAGTAATCCTCAACTGTTTTATGGATCTTTCAGTTAGTTACGTAACTAGTTACCAAGTAAAAAATTACTTGTGTCATGCTCGTACTCGCATCTCATTTAGGAGCTCTCTGGCCTCTAGCTGAAGGCTAAAACTGGTATATATATCTACTAAGCTAGTACAGAGTTATAACCGGGCAGCGGTGACATGGTAGCTGCTTGATTTATTAGTTTGCTGAAAACTTTCTAAATAAGTAATAATTATTAGTCATAATAAGCTCTTCGCAGTTCTTTCAGAATGCAATACCAGGTCGCTGAAGTAGGTAACCTTCCTTAGCTGGACAACAACAAGCCTTTTTGTTTTAAAGAGTGTCACAGTTATTCGCCGTTCCACTGTCATATCGATGTTCAAGGACTTTTTCTTGGGTATAGCTAACTACCTACGTTTACCTATAGATAGCCGCAAGCTATCTGCTGTTGGCGAACTGTCAGTTCTGATTGATAAGTCAGGCTCGAGGTGGCTCGTCCAACTGTCCATGATCCCGCCACCATGATTGTTGCTTCCACAGATTAGAGAGTCTATGTTGGCTGTCGTTGCATCAGGTCTGATCAGGTACAACTAACATCTTTACGTACCATCTTTATTTAATCGAGCTATTTTATTTTGTTTTATCTAGGTTGACTTAATGGTTTCAAAATCGAACCTACAACAATGTAAGTAGGTACCTACCTACGTACCTTTGAAGTTGCAACAAGGCGAAGCCTTAAGGTTTTGGCCGAGACCTGCCCTTAGTGTTGACGAACATACCTAAAGGTGACCTTGTTAATGTTTTTCATATGAAGTACTGAACATTTTACTTATCCTGGTGGCATGACTGATCATTTTACTTACCCAGCTAAGACATGTTAGCCGGGTTTCATTTGTCAACTATTACAATTGTTATTGTTGTGTTAATCAATCTTTATTAATTGATGTCATCTACCAAGGAATGCTGCCAGAGCTCATAATATTCACACGTGATGATACAGAATGATAGTAGCCCACAAAATCGGTGCAAAGGCTTATAAAATAACTTTCCTTCCTAGTAGGACTGCACAGGAACTCGTTAACCGCCGAGTTAGTTAGAATACAAAATTAGACTGTGTGTTACTTGTCAATCTAGAATATGAATATAGTGACCTGCATCATGTTTTGAAAAACTGAATACTTAGTTATCCGCCAGTGTCACAGCCTTCATCTAATCTTTTCCAGTAGCTGATGAGGCTGAGATATTTAGTAAAATTATCTTCCCTTCAAGCACCACTCCTCGTTCCAAGGACTAGATGCCGCGCCAGGTGTTGCAGGCCGTGTCGTCGTACAGGGCTGACTGAGCAGGTCCTCAAGGCTCCAGGGTCGGCTGCTGCATTTCTGAGGTCAGTCCAGAATTACATACCCTAGTCAGCATGTGCTGACCTGAGCCCCAGCGGCCTGGATCGATATTCTACATTTTACAGCTTTTAAATATTGTTGCAAAGTATTTCACTGGTTCCATCCATTCGGCTAGTGTATGTTAAAAATATTGCCTTGACAATAACAAGATTTTGATCAATAATTACTTATAAGTATTGCTTTCGAAGAGGCACTGTGTGTATCCATATGTATAAATACCTACCTATATGTTTAGGTGCATACCTTCCATAACTTTCTGACAAGTCAGGAATAATAAGGAAGTACTTAAGTCTTATGTATACTTATACCTTTCTTTTTAGTATATCTATTACTTAGAATTCTATGCATTATAAATTTATAGATTCAAATATTTATCTACTGATATACTCATCAGTAGCTTATGGGTCACAGTTGGTTTTCTCTCCACCATGCGATAATAAACACATCTCACAATGTTTAACTAGGTTTCAGATAGGCTCAGACTACATAATAGACGCATTTTTCCTGAAATAAAAATGACATATTATGTATCTAGCCTATCTGAAACCTAGTCATTTCTGCATGGTGATATTACAACTGAGGCGCGCGGGCGACTCACTCTATTTATATAGGCACCCGCACCTTGCAAATTAAAGGTGGAGACAAAAATGGACTGTCACTGTGACTCTTATGATGCCGAACACGGAGAAAGTCGAAACGCCATATCTCACAATGTTTAACTAGGTTTCAGATAGGCTAGATACATAATATGTCATTTTTATTTCAGGAAAAATGCGTCTATTATATATATACCCTACAAGTCTCTCTACTCACGATCAATTTCCATCTCTCTACACAACTGAGACTACTCAAATCCCCTCCCATTGTGCCTGAGTCAATACAAAAGCTATTGAGTCCAGGGTGAATATTTCGCAATCATTCATCACAAGATTAGGAGCCAGCTGGACAGATGAAAGCGATCCATCGCCGGGAGCGACAGACAAACATTAAGCCGACCTTGATGTATGGCCGTACTATATACATATGTGTTGTAGAGGTCTTGTTTGTGATAAAAAGTCGCATGACCCTGCCGGATTCAGTTGAATATCAATAGAGATTCGTCACACGCTCAATCGCTCATGATTGTATCGAGCTGTTGGTACCACCCGCGATTGCGGCTTTGAACGTAGAGGTACATACCTACCCACACATGCATGCCTATTCATACACTATTTTTCTAAACTACCAAAACAAAATGTCCGTAGAGGCCTTTATGTTGTGGCATCCTAGCACATCTATGGTAAAGCCAATTACCATTGAAGACTCCAGAAACAATCAGAACTTATATTAGGTACCTATTATCTAACCCAGTCGCGATTGGAACCCAGAAATAGGTGAACCTCGGATCAGCCAGTGGCAGAAAGCTTACAAATACACCACCAATAATTTTCAATCATCAACAGGTGTACTCGTGTTTCCCTAGTTACGCTGACTGCGGTATCATTTTGTGTCGGCGGCAAAATATAAACACGATATTATTCATAAGGAACAGTGCAGCGAGCACCGGATTCGATTCTATTTTCGAATCTACACGAAGGGTCACTTTTACCAAACGCTAAACGTAAGTATTTAAATCAAATTTTAAATACCTACATATTGTACTAACTGACAGACGTATGACAGGCTACTAAATATTATAGGTTTAGCGTTTGGTGAAATTCCACCTAACATATGGAAAAAACAAATGTCACTTTTGGAACTAACTTTGCCTTACATTTTGACAGTGACAATTGACGATATGCAACGTTAACGGAGGATCGAAACTTGTGCTCGCGACTCTGGTAGTGTGTAGGTTGCTGGAAGTGTCTTGAGGAAGGTCGAGGACAGAGTGCAGTGGCATTCTTAGGAGTGCCATATCTACATAAATATTGACTAATTATGATAATGTAGAAATGACTTGCACTTACCATTTCCATGTGTCAGGTCCGATAGACGCAATATTTAGTAGAATATTTACATTTTACATACGAGCACACAGCTAACTAAGTATAATAAAATAAATTGATCTCGAACTCAAGTTTAAACATCTGTAAATTTTCACAAATATTATTTTCTATATGGGTACACGTTAAACAGTATCTTGTGACTAACTAGAACCAACGAGTAAATTAACGTTGTTATACATTAAAGGAGCCATGTTTTGCATATTAATAAAATTTAAACAAACTACCTGCTTAACGTAGAAAGTTAATAAAAAAAGGGTGGAGTTTGACTAGTCATAGTGCCAAAGATCATAAGAAATTAAAAATCATATGAAATCAAAAGGTATTATTTTTTTCGTAGACATACAAATACGTTTCCGTAAAGCAAGTATTTTATAGTAATTTGGAGATGTTTTTCTGTCTTTAGCTGCATAGTTGTTGAAGTGTGACCCTGTATACACACAGTGACACGTGTTCAGCTTGTAAGCGGAATTTGACGAAAATTTAAACATGAAATATTGCTTTTAGCCACATGGCCACATGCTACGGAAAATCTGAATCATTTTATACATGTGCGAGAATTTTTGCGACATTTTTACTATCCGGTTTAAAGCTACCTCGTTATTGTAAGTACACAAATATTCTTCAAGCATGAGTTTTAAGGAGTACACTCCGCACTAGTATAAATATACATTAATTCCATAACCTAAATTGTTAACACTTTAGAATAAGTACGTTGTTAAGTAAGTAAGTTAATAATTAAGTATGTCAGTTTAGAATAAGCCTTAATTTTACATGTAGTGTACACCTATAATTATCAGTGCATTTAGTTTTAAGTCTAGTGTAATAAATCAGAAGCGGAGCTACTTAAAAAAAAAGATGAACACAAGGCACACAAGATTTAATCATTTAAATTTACAACAACAATCAAAGAACACTAATAATTAACAAATCTAGCACTGAGAATTAAATGCAATAGGTCACTGAGAAGACACGTCCATGCACAGTCGAGCGCTGCCCAAAAAGTGAGGGTCCGGCGCAGCTCCATCGATCAGGCCAGCCGCTCCCCACTGCTCCCCACCGCGCCGCGTCATCACGCGACGTCATCACGCCACCTTGGCTCCGCCCACTTTCTATTGGGACTCTTCGTTATTTTCTAATACGGCCGTTCCTGAGGGCGAGACGTCCTCGTCCGCTTCATCGTCATCTGTGAAACATAAGCAGCATTAGAACCTTCAAGTACAGCCAACTATCCAAATTCCCGCAGACATACTTTTGCAACATAACAGCTTATGAGCGCTCAAGCGTTTATGTTTCAAAACCTTTCACTCAAAATCTTATGATTTCAGCCAAGCAGGTGATACGTTAGCCTAAGCAGTAAAGCAAAGCAACCTCAAGCATACTTCAAGCATACATCACTACACAGCATACGAATGCTATGTCTGCCGGGAGGTACCTTTTCCCGCCGGGAGACTAGTCCCGATCCACCACACCTGAACCAGTGGGTGTTTACCAGTGGACAAGCCACCCCACACGGCAAAGCCATGCGACCAGGATAAATACATCCTGAACAACCACACAGCCGAAGCCATGCAACCAGGATAGAAACATCCTGCACATACACGGGCCCGACGGCCACGTGATGTCTGCCAGCGGCAAAGCCACCCCTCGGCGAAACCGAGATGTACTCACGTGAGAAAAATGCCGCGCAAGTCTCAGGCGTCCACTCGCCACGCCACAGAATCATGTATTCTGCGGCGGCCTGTGTGCGCTTCCCATAAGCACCAGCCACCAGCTGTAGTTCATAGCGGTGATGTGGTAGCTCCTTCGTCACGCGGTAAGGTCCCCGCGTGCCAGCATCAAGTTTTCCGGAAGCCTGGGAAGTTTTCTTGACAAAGACCATATCTCCAACTTTGTAGGTATTAGGTGCTTTTCTCCTAACATTAACGTAATCGTCCTGCCTACTCTGATTAGCAGACAGAAGGTCAGCAGCACGTTGTCTTGTCAAGGTGACTGTAGCCTCTCGATTTGGGTTACTATTTTCGAGGGCCACATCACGCACTAAAGCCCGTATGACAGGAGTGGTGCCTTCGATACCCGCCAGAAGGTGTAGAGCGGATGTTTGGGTAGTGGTATGTTTGGTCGTGTTAAGTATGAGCTGTATCTTCCACAGGACATCTGACCAATCGGCACTGTTTTTATTAACTTCAACGCGGAGCATGTTGAGAACAGTTCGGCAATACCGTTCTGCCTGACCATTTTCATGGTGCATTTCAGGTGTAATAAAATGCATGGTGCAGCCCAGCTCAGTGACCCAGTTTTGGAAACTAGTGCTCTCAAACATTCGTGCTCTATCGCACACAATCATTGATGGAGTACCAAACAATGCAATAGCATTATTAAAAACGCGCTTTAAGTCGTCTGTGTCTTGCCTGTACAAAGAGTACAACAAGCAGTACTTTGAGAATGCGTCCACTAGGACCAGAATGTACTTAAAACCCCTAGATTCTGGAAGAGGACCTAGAACGTCCATATGAATGGTGTGGAATGGCACATCTGGTTTGGTCCATGAGACAATTGGCTGATGAGGTGCTCTCGGGACATTTTTGTGAGAGAGACAGACTAGGCAGTGTGAGACATATTTTTTTGTAAATTGTCTAAGGGACGGGAACCAAAAATGGCGAAGTATAAGGTCGACTGTCTTTTCTACCCCAATATGATCATGATCATCGTGAAATATTCTGAGGAGACTGAGTCTGTGACCCTTAGGGATGTAACACAACAGCCTAGAATCTTCCCCAACCGGTGAGTACTTATAGTACAAGACACCGTTTCGAACAACATACCGAGAGGAATCTAATTGACCCTCCTTCAACTTGTCAATTTGGGATTGAGTTTCAGCATCTGCCGATTGGGCGATCTGAGCCCAATTAGCAGGCTTTCGAATATGGTGAACGTCTACTACTGGGTTCCTACTGAGAAAGTCAGCATGTGACATAAGTGTTCCCTTACGATATTCGATAGAGAACTGGAAATCCTGCATATAGACCCACCAGCGGGCAACGCGAGGCACTAAATCTTTTTTTCGTTCAGTTAGCTTCAGTGAGTTACAATCAGTCACAATTTTAAAAGTGACTCCCAGCAAATAGTGACGAAAATGTTGGAGTGCTTTAACAATAGCGAGAGTCTCCAACTCATAGCTGTGATACCGAGATTCGGCGCCTTGCGTTGTCTTGCTGAAGTACCCTACAACCCTCTTAAGTTTCCCTTCATGTTCTTGCAACAAAACCCCACCATAACCGATAGTGCTAGCATCTGTATGCAACTCCGTAGGGAGATTAGGGTCAAATATAGCAAGCACGGGTTCAGTAGTTAGACAGCTAATGATATAGTCCCTAGCAGAATCCTGCTCACTACCCCAGTTAAAAGGTTCGCCTTTACGAGTTAACCTAGCTATGGGTGCCGTTTTAGTTGCATATCCAGAAATATACCGCCTAAAATATCCCGCAAGCCCAAGGAATTGGCGAACTTGTTTGACGTTAGTAGGTTTGGGGGACTTCACCAGAGCTTCTATTTTACGAGGGCTCGGCCGTACCTGACCCTGGCTTATGAGGCGCCCTAAGTATTCTACTTCGGTGGATAGAAATGTACACTTTTTCAAATTTATTGAGAACCCGGCCTTAGTTAGTATTTCTAACACCTCGCTAAGCGTTTCAAGTCCTTCTTGAACAGTCATACTAGGTATCAGAACGTCATCAATGTAAGTCAAAACCTTGCCACTTTCAATGAGTGGCTTTAACGTCTTAGAAATTATTCTTTGGTAGACGACCGGGGCGTTAGCAAGTCCATATGGCATTTTTAAATATTCATAATGGCCTTCCGGGGTCACAAAGGCTGTCTTCTCGATAGAATCGGGACTCAACAAAATTTGATGAAACCCGGACGCCATATCAATTCCAGAAAAGTATTTAGAGCCGCCTAATCGATCTATATGGTCGTCTATCAAAGGTAACGGGTACCTATCTTTGATTGTGATTGCATTGAGAGCGCGGTAGTCGACGCACATCCTGTCAGAGCCATCTTTCTTTTTGACGAGAATGATTGGGCTCGCAAATTCAGACTCCGATTCCCGTATAATCCCTTTACTTAGCAAGTCACTTATTATTGCCCTAACACGAATTTTCTCATCGAGGGATAGTTTATAGGGCCGATAGTAAACAGTTGCACCACTATTTAATTTAATTTGCATAGAACCGGTTGTAACTGTCGTCGTAGCCGTGCCGGTGATGAAGTGGGATGCATACCGATTAATTATAATCATAAGCTGATCTCTTTCTTTACCTACAAGTGGCGTATTCACTGAGTCCTCCTTAATTGTATTTTCACCCGTGACGCTTACGTGGCAAACCGGCGATGCTTCTATCGTACTGTCAAGGTCGCGTCTAACTAGCCTCTGCACGTCGCTATTTCTTATATACGTAACGCCTTTTCGATTTAACACGTCAGTACCAATAAGCAGGGGTGCATTCATACAATCGCGCGCAACAATGTAAAAGTCAACCTCTAGTGATATCTCGGGAAATTCTACCACAGTGGTCACATATGATGTACACTCGATTTCTTGACTACCAATACCGCGAAGCATACGATAGGCAGGTACCTTTTTGCAATTGAAATGTTTAAGTACACTTTCCGAAATAAGTGAAATGCTCGATCCGCTATCTATAAGTACGTCCACTGGCACACCCTGTATGACGGCCGACATCACGTCCCTATTCTCAGTAGTAAATAATTTTCGGCAAAAATTTACATTACTAGGGCGATTGCCCTTACTTTCTTCCGAACGCTGTTTTACAAAACATGATTCAACCACGTGGCCCGATTTCTTACAGTATGTACAAATAAGCGGCGTCCTACTACTTGAGGGACGAGGATCAGGTTTCGAAGGTGGAGCTTCTACTTTACGCCTTTTAAAACAATCCGCCCGTTTATGCCCAGTGGCCCCGCATCCAAAACATTTTAAAGTTACATCCGATTTAACAGCTTCACGTTTACGAAAATCACCCCTATTTGGTTTAGACGAACGCACAGGATCACGATTTATTCGATTGTCAATCTTAGGTTTTGTGTACACGGACAAAAACTCCACCAGTTCATGCGATTTTAACTTAGCATTGGTAGCTACCGCTTTGATTTGCGGGTCTGTTATGCCGCGTAAAACAATAGCAACTTTAAGGTCTTCCGACAAACTACTCACTATGTTAAGACGCAATAATGACCTACGTGCATATTCTGAATAGGTTGGAAAGTCATTTGAACTTGTACACATAACCTCAAACAAAATGTTTGCTACGTCGATGCTTCGTGGACAGAGAGATTTGAAGTCACGTTTGAAATTAGTCCAAGTACGTTCGTTGGTGACCCAATCGCTGAGCCACAAACGTGCGTCTCCTTTTAGACACCCCGCAACTCGGGCTAAGCACTCATTATCGTCCCAGCGATTTAAAATTCGCGCACGGTCTATCTCTGAACACCAAACATCGAAGTCATGCACATCAGGGTCAAAATTCGAGACATAGAAATGGTTAGATCTTACTTGAGACAAAGCTGACAACGCGCCGATGATCCTGTCCGTTACGTCGTCCGCCGCGCTCGCGCCCCCTTGTAACGTAGACGGCCCCGGCCGTGGCTGCTCTAGCTCGCTCCGTGACGTCGACGGCCGCGACCCCGGTGGCTCGGGCATGCTCCTCCCGCTCGACACTGCACCAGACGCACCCACATACGCCGCCCTGCCAGAGCCTGACAGCACACATTCGTCATGTGGCCGCGGTGAGGGTGGCGGCAACGATGGTGGCGCGTCCAGCGCAGGAAGAACGGGAGTGGGAGGCTGTGATGGCGTGTTTATCCTGTCCTCTATTGCATTTAATCGGTTGAGAATAACATCTAACACTTCATTCGACCTACCCGCATCATCTTTTTTTCTAGTTCTAGTCGTTGGTCTTTTTGCAGACATAATTTAAAAAGAACACAAAATCAAACAGAATGTGAGCGTTACAGAACGAATCCCACTTCTGATGTAATAAATCAGAAGCGGAGCTACTTAAAAAAAAAGATGAACACAAGGCACACAAGATTTAATCATTTAAATTTACAACAACAATCAAAGAACACTAATAATTAACAAATCTAGCACTGAGAATTAAATGCAATAGGTCACTGAGAAGACACGTCCATGCACAGTCGAGCGCTGCCCAAAAAGTGAGGGTCCGGCGCAGCTCCATCGATCAGGCCAGCCGCTCCCCACTGCTCCCCACCGCGCCGCGTCATCACGCGACGTCATCACGCCACCTTGGCTCCGCCCACTTTCTATTGGGACTCTTCGTTATTTTCTAATACTAGTTTTAAAACAGAGATTGTATAATGTACTTAAGTAACTGATGTTGGTGAACCTAATAAAAATAAAAATAAAATGTTTTTTCACACAAGTTTTGTCTCGTGTTGGTTGTTCTTCACACGTTTCGTTGTGTTCTAAAACTTCTAAATTTAACGCTGACACTAAAAGTGAATTGAAAATACACCAATGGGCCGCAACGCACCAATGGAGCCTCACCCTAAGTCTAGGCCGGCTTCCCCAGACATGGATACGGGTAAGCAACGCACCAATGCGGCCTCACCCTAAGTCTAGGTTGGCTTCCCTGGATACATCCCGCGGCGCCCATTTCCCAGAGACCCTTATCATCGCTAGACCACGGACTGGTGATAATTAAATTAAGTCATCTGGAACCTTCCTATTTAATATTCGCGCCTGCCACAACGTCATCTATCAACGTCTGGCCGCGGCGGATATTCTGCAAAGACATAATGCGAATTTTCCTTAGTTGTGTTTAGACTTCGTTCCGCTCCCATACTAAGTCTTGCTTATTTCAATTTAGTAATGAAGGCCAATGAAGGTAATATTTATAGAAGTAATTAATATTATATCTGTGTATCTAATAGTTTCACTGAAAACAATAGAATAGCGCAACTGTGCGTTCCTGTAAGTATAATTAATTAATCATAGGTACTTTGTAGGTTTAAAAAAACTCTAAATGAAGCTACGGTTATACGAAATTAAGCGCTGTAATCATAATACCGGCAAAAACAAGGAGACAAATACAAACAGTACTTTCTACAAGGCGTTTAATAATAGATGTGATATTGGACTTTCATATTGATGCTATGATGATTCTTGGATTAAACTGGCAACTTCGATAGCATACTGTACCAGCCTCCGTTCATAGAGGTCAACTAGCGACATCTGCCTAGCATATTTCATCCTCGTTTGATATATGGACTTGCGATTTGTCTAAATTGGTCCCGTAGGTAATAGCCAATGGGGAAGGGGGACCTTAACTGAATTTGACAGATCGTCATCGATCGACGAAATGCGTCATGCTTTAACTATAGATTAATCTTGCTTTAGACTGGTGTCGTGGGGTAAGTAATTATTTATGTAACTCTAAGTTAGAGTGGGAATTCTTTAATCCCATCAAAAACAATACTTATCAAAAAAAACAAATCTCGTAACTCAGTTGTTCTACGGTAAAAAGTTGTGAGATCCATGTAATACCAAGTCTTATCCACGCACGCATCTCAAACTTATAAATCATTAATGTTTTATATATAAATATACTGACTCGGCCATCGCATGAAAACACGTATTAATTAAATTATTTAGTCCGCATAGTTAAATCCGCATAGGATGGATTAGATACCTACCTACGGACAAAACACCAGTACTACCACTTACAGTCAAATTTTCTTAATATACAATGAACTTTGTGTAAGTATTGGAAACTAAGGTTGAAATTTCATTAGGGAAATTTGATGCAGTACGAAGTATAAAAGTTACGTTTATTCATTACGTACATTACGTAGCCAAAAATAAAGATTCTTGAATCTTACCTCAAGTATGCGATTTATGTAGGTAGGTACCTACCAAACTAAGTTAACGCACCTACGTACCTAGAAGGTACCGAAAAGAAAAAAAAGTAGAACTGTCTACAAAATACAAAAATAAATGAGATCACATCCCATGAGCGGTGGTAGCTCAAATCTTTAATGTTTTAAATAAAAATATATAGACTCGGCCATCGCATGAAAACACGTGTTAATTAAATTATTTAGTGCGATGACTAAGTCAAAAAATTAAAAAAATTTAAAAAAACATTAAATATTTTTTAAGATTGAGATGCGTGAGGATGGTACGGCCGTGCCGCTTTTTTGCTCGACTTGGTGCGTTCTGTGTGGTTTTCACGATGATTTATTTTATAAACAAATAAATGAACGAGCTCGACCAAAGACGCTTCAGTCAGGTCAACATTAGTAGGTATATAAAATTCCCTGGTGTAAATCCGCGTTAGGTTCTTTAAAATTTAAAACAAAAAATATGTAAACAAGTGCTCAGAGAGAAAACGAAAACAGTATTGCAAAGACCGTGACCGCAGGGTGGCTGCTACTTATTTTACAAAAGGCTTCCACATTTACATAAAAAGGAGTGAGAGATAACCGGAGCACTGAATTAGGGTTGTCTTTTTAGCAGTCGCCTGTCGATTCCACCGTTCCCAAGCATGTTGGTGCGTGTTTCGAATCCTTAATCGGGGAAGGACAGCCAAAATCTAGGGACCCATCCGTCTTCCTTTATTACCTTCCGATAAAGACCACAGCGGCAGCAAATAACAACTTCGCCCAGGTCAAGATTAAATGGACAAGATTACAGAATACAACTTCATTCATGTAGGACCGAACGAATTTGGAGATCTGTAGTTTTAGGAACTGATATTCGATAACGTATCTGAGTTTTCGACAGTGTGCTCTAGTTTTGTTCGGTTTGGAAACTGTATACTATACTAGGGTATCGTGTTTAAGGTTAGATTAGGATTTTGATAAGTTGGATGTTTTTACTGTTCACATAGGTATCTTCTAGTTCTTGTATGTTACATGTACTTAGGTACTTACTTATCTCGTTTATCGTCAATCAGATTAGCTGTCAATTATTTATTTTTTTGTGGTCGTAGTTTTTACCCGTATCATTATAATTGTCATCTGAAAATATAATGATCATTTACGGTCTGTCGTTAGTTCACGATGCTGCCTAGAATTCATAAAGCTTTCTCTACTATTAGAACAGAATAAAATTAACTATAGATCTGCATCGTGCAATATTGATATTCTGGGGTTCCGCTCATCTCGCATAATCTTTATTGACCAAAACTCATTTCGCATAACTCGTATGGTCTAAACTTTTTTGGCCGAACCATCACTTTGCCAAGACTTATGTGGCATAAGGCTCGTTTCGTCTAAAACTCTTTAGGCACAATCTTTAAACACCTAAGTTTCGTTAGCTCAAATTTATGTTCGTATGTATAATCTTGTTTCTCGTAATGTTATCTTAATAAATAATATATTAAGTATGTAGTAAATGTACAAATTGTGGTATTTTTCTCCTACATCCCGAAAATCACGATATTGTATGATCAAAAAATCGAAAGTTAATGACCAATATAATTATTACAAACCCCATGAGATCGAAACCTAAAAATAGGTGCGACGACGAGCAAAGCGAGGAGGAGCGTGTTAGGTGCACATGTTCATCAAAACCAAAGCGGAGCGCAGCGAAGCGGAGCGGAGCGTTTTCCAAACAGCGGAAACAATACAAGGCACCAGTTTGCGCTATGTAGGGAGACGCTCCGTCAAAGTTAAAGCCAAACGAATATTATTACTTTGTATAAACCTAATAAACCTATGCCATAGCATTATTAGGCTATTCAAGATTTGGCCATACCATTATTAGGCTAAACAATGTTATGCGAAATAACTTTTTACTAAACGAGATTTATGCCATACGATTTTCGGCGTAACGAGACTTTGACTAAACGTTACTATGCAATACGAGATTAGGCAAATAAATCTTATGCCAAAAAAGGTAGAACCGATATTCTGACGTAAGTACTTAATGTTATGACTCGCCAGGCGTCGGACGCCCCCTGAGGCGGAACACAATATGAATTTTTAGCTTTTATTGACTAGTAATGTCAGAACTAAATGTTAGTTTATTCAAAACATTTTGTATACTTACATTATAATAAATATAAGCATTAGGTAGGTACCTACTCTCATTCTGTGTGGCCACCAAATAATTATTTACATTTGCCGCATGCATATAAACAAAAAATAAAGATATTTACTGTATTTTATTGTTTATTAATCTAGGTATTGTATTGATTAATATTAGTATTGGTCCGGTTTATAATATTCACTGTCCAAACAGTGTAATAAATCATGAATTTAACTCAATAAACACGCTCGGTGAGGGATGATCCCATTAGGCCATTAGTGCAAGTGCAGTGACGTCATATAGTCGCATTAATGTTTTTCACTAAAAGGCCACCAGCCTGAGCTAATGCACTAGGACGGACCTAGGTACCATTACGGTTAGTGATCATAGGGGCATGATAGAGGTAGTAGAGTCGTGATGTGGTGACTAAACTAAAAGCTAGCAAAGTTACAGACGAGCTGGTAAGAATAGTACTGAGGTGTGTGGGTGTAATGAAGGTGTGGGATTAAATTTTCTTACGCTGAGGTTTTTAACAGAAACTTAAATAAAGACTTAAGTAAAATGTTTAGGTACTTTATTTCAAGATCTTATAACTTTGTAAAAGGAAAGCTAAATAAAATTGTAAAAGTACTCAAAAGTGCTTAGATGTAGAAGACTTTTGTAAAAATAAAATAACTTACCTACGCACTTTTGACAAAGCACCGCATCTGATAATATAGTATTGAATTAAATTTATTTATGTAAGAAATAGTGGAAGGATTTTTCCTTCCTTCCTTCCCGAAGGGGAAGCCTTTGTCCAGCAATTGGAAACTGAATAGATTTAAAAAAAAAATATTTATTTAACTAAAATTGCACAACATTACAGTAAATACTAATTTGTTATACATTTAACCTTAAATCTAAAATAAGTACAATAAAAATAAAATAAATCAACATAAACACAACTTCTTCAAACAAACTTTTAACAATGACTATAATTTAACTTATTCCTATCTTACTAACTATAACATATTATATTTAAGGTGACCTTTGTGAATTCACCCAAACTGCAGTTATATAAATCCACACTCTCATTAACTTTATTTAATAATCTTAAGGCCCAGTAAGGGGTGCCACTGCGGGGTTTATCAGCCAGATTGATTTTAGATTTAATTGATTACTAACATCAAAAGTGGAAAGTTTTGAAGGGCGTTGAAAAATAGAGGTATTTTCTCACTTTATATAAAGCCTTTAGGGATAATTTTAGGATGACATTATAAGGGTCGGCAATAGGCAATCGAGGGTTGGCATTGTCATAGAATTATGTAGTAAATGATGCTCTACACCTACAGCCTTGAAAAAAATCACACAGGTAGCCGAAGAGTCTAGCTAGGTGCTGAATCATTCGAATTTAAGTAAATGCTTATGGATAACTGTAAATTAATTACGAAAAACCAGTAAATCACACTCCCGTATTGTAACAACTGTGTCGTAATTATCAAGAATTTTCATATGATTCTTATCAAATTATAAAGATAAATGCTTGGACTAGGCGCTAAATACCGGGTCCGAACGTCACTGTCAAATTCACTATTAACCAAGTTATTTCTGAGTCAATTCATCTTAAGGTCAAACTACATTTTAAACCAAATTCTCTTTTCGTCAAGTCTAATATTCGCCAAATGTGGCATTCGATGACACCTGAAAGTACAATCGTGTTCGTAAGTTAGAGCGATTTTAGACATTTTTCATATCACATGCATGGGGGCTGGTTAGATCGGTCCTGATCTGATGGGCATTCCGTTATAAGCTCCTTGGTTCTTCTGTCCGCCTAGTATTTTTTACAATACACGGGTTTTTTAGCGACGTATTTTAAAGTAACTATATCGGTATAATGGAAAAAAAAACACACACACTCACGCCTTGTACTAATGAACTCCCTTGCGGGGTAGGCAGAGGTGCATTGCTGCACCCACTTTTCGCCAGTGTTATGTTAGTCCCAATGTAATAGGGGGCGGGCCTATTGCCATTTTACGGGCAATCCAAGACCCGAGAACAAATATCGGGAATCGAACCCGGGACCTTCGGCTCAGTAGTCAGGGTCACTAACCAATACGCCATTCGGTCGTCGGTGTATAATGGAATGCACGTTAAACGAGTTTATCGACATCGATAACGAACCCGTGCCCCAGAAGATTTGTTATTCGTTAAATCTGTTAAAATGTACTAAGAGTACAGAAGAATCAAGGAGCTTAGTCCCTTAACAATCAATATGGAATAGCGGCTGTCAATAAGTAAGACCTAAATTCGTATTGCGTCTGCCATTTTCACACTGATTCTTTATCTGCATTCCTTATATCTGTGGCGACATCTCTAATGGATACGCGCAAACATAGAAGTGAAGATATAGATCCTGCAAAGAGATATCAAGGACGACCAACAGATGGCATGGAAGAGTGAAAGCAAAATACCAAATCCTACATCGCGGTATCTAAGAATTACAGCTACTCAGTATATATACAGAATCCCGACATGTAACCGTCGGGCAGTTGCCCACCAAGCTAAACCGCCCAGCTTGGTCGGAGGATCCTCCCTTTTCAATGGAGGAGTGGCAACACCTTCGCTCCTCCATATATCTATCGACATAAGGCACCCAGCTCGGGGTGCCGCTCCGGTATGAATGAGTTTACCTGATGGCGCTGGGAGGGCTGGTTAGATTGACCCCGATCGCAAGGGTTCGTTATCGACGTCGATGCGCGTTCCACCGATCACAGCGCCGTATTTATGGCGAATCGCGATACAGTGACCTATATTTACGTCGATAAAGAACCAATGAAGCTGATAGGATAGGACTTCAAATTGTATAGGCCTACTATCAGCAAGAAGCATTCGATTGGCTTTTAAAAGTACTAGGCGCACAGAAGAATCTAAGAGCTTATTACAAAATGCCGATTAAAAATCAATATGACATATTTCTGCATTTCTACTCATCTGTACCAGGCATTGCCTAAAGGCATCCTTGTCAAACATAAGACTTGACGAAAAGAGAATTTGGTTTAAAATGTAGTTTGACCTTAAGATGACTTGACTCAGAAATAACTTGGTTAATAGTGGATTTGACAGTGACGTTCGGACCCGGCAGCACTGACAGCTCGCGATCTAATTGCGTACAGACACAAAATCACTGCACATTGGTTGTCATTGCACTTTTTCAACTTTTATGACACCAACATAATTTGATTTGAAATTGAGGAAGCATAATTCTTATACTATATTCAATAAATTAAATGATAATGTTTTTTATAAGTTAAGTCCATGGTACTTCTTGATTAAATTATAATTATTAATGCCTAACTAAAACTCACTAATATAAAATTAAAATTAAACTAAAAAGAAGATGCTGGCCAGATCGCTGCCACTGTCAGGTAGGGTACCCAAGACGCTGGCCGCGTTACCCCGCTATATAGCGATGCTTAGCCTTTGTGATAGGTAAGTGCCAGCCCTAGGGTCCCTTGAGACTTCTATTAGTCTGCTGCTGATGTCTTTAAAAAGCTGACGTGCCTCCCCACGGCCCTGGGATGAGGAGCAGGAATATAGTGAATGGATCTAAGTGATGACAATACGTAGGAAGATTAGGTTAGGATTCAAAAACACAGTCTCATGGTGCTGGTTGAGGCATGGTCTCGTGAGGATCTGAAGAGGGCAGTAACACGGAGGTGACTGAATTTTATTTCAAAGATTTAATAGCTAAAAGCATCGAGTTTGGGCGCGGTGGTAGCTCAGTCGGGTAAGCGCCCGCTTCTCACGCAAGAGATGCGGGTTGGAATCACGGCGCTGACATGTACCAATGAGTTCTTTTAACTTAAGTACAATGTATACCATCGCTCTAACGGTGAAGGAAAACATCGTGAGGAAACCTGCATATCTAGATTTAGCACATCTAGATATGTGAACCCACCAACCCGCAGTGGACCAGCGTGGTGGGAAATGGTTCAAGCTTAGGAAGGCAGTTTAGACCTTGGGGATATGCACAAAGGTTCCACTCGAGAGAGCCAGGTGCAGGTACTTACACCCCCACAGAGAATAGAATAGAATCGAGTTTGGGCTATTAAGTATGTTTTTCAAAGAGAGAGAGAAAGATATTTTAGGTTTCCTCTGGATTAGTTAGGTTTACTGGGTTTACTAAATTCATTCGTAACGTAAAATTGTCAATGACGGAATTTCTTCTATAGACAGTAGCCACTAATAAAAACAACGATATATGGCGTGATTTGCAAAAGTACCTATCTAGTCAACCTGCCACGGGGTGACTTCGGTGGGTAACTCAGAATAATACTAATTATATGTTATTGCATCAATAATAAAAAAATCAAGAAAATATTCAAAGTTTCCATCCTCGCTTTTCACGCACACAAATCACAAACTCATGCCTTGTTCTAGGAGCAGGGTCTACCCTGGTGCATTTCCATGACCACTTTTCATTAGCGTCCCACCGGTTTCGATGCTCAGCGGAATAGCACCATTAACCATTATTATTCTGATATATCATCACTTCTTATTCTGAGTTACCCAACATAAAATCACGCCATCTATTGAAATCATTTTTTAAATTAGGATTTGTCTATGGTGTGGTCCCCAAATTTAAGGGTAAAAGCCAAATAATTATATTTTAACCTTTTTTTATACATATTATATTAAAAGACCTATTCAACGATACCCTACCTACACCATCAAAATTACCGGAAAAAATATCAGCCCCAATTTATCATGATGACGTATGGTGCAGAGACGTACTCCTCATATCTATGCGAAATATCAGCTTGATATCTTTACCCGTTTCTGAGAAAAAGGGCAGTGACAGACAGTCAGTCAGACAGACGGACAACAAAGAGATCTTATAACGGTTGTTTTTTTCCTTTTGAGGTACGAAACTCTAAAAATATGAAAAAATATTATTCTGCCACCAAAAAATATACTTACAAACATACATACATACAATCAAAAAACATTACTCTCCTCCTTCGGCAGTCGGGTTAAAACAAGTGAGACAGATTCTGAACTTTTGTTCAACGAGTTTTAAAAATTAACCAAAAAAAACTTTATCATAGAAACTTTGTTGACACGTGATTTTTTACCATGGAAAACGATATTTTTTTTTCTGGAAACTCGTAGAACTAAAGTTGTTCAGAATGACCCCTTGAGTCATCCGCTTTCGGCTTAGTATACCCTTAGTATAACTTATTATCTACACTTTAATAGGTACCTGTAGTTACCTTTCTACAAGTAAATACCACATTTGTTTAGAAATCTAATCGGGTTCCGAGTATGGAGAAAAGTGGCACCCCTATTAATTTCTACTCTTTCCTGGTGCCTACCAGTGTAAGTAAGAATTATACTTACTTACCCTAAAATCACCCAAAATGTACTTGAACATAATTGTCAATAAAGTTGGCGAGTAAAAGTTTATCGACCCACTGTGCAAACTAACATGTGTGCGTGTCACTGCGTGTGCTGTGTGAAGAGCATTGAAAACCCAAAATTGGCGCGGCACGTCACCCTGTACGGGCCCTTTAATCCGTAGAGATTATTTTGTATATCATTCACTGGTTTTCACCATATATCTTATATAAGTCTGTTAATCTGAGAGAAGCTCTTTCAATTCATTTAAAAAGATTCTACATTCACGATAAAAAATATTTAATAAATCAACAGAAAGCGAATGGGATGCGTATATTATTAGCTTATAAAATTACGTACTTCTCCGTACCTTAAGCATTTATGGTATACTTCTTAATATTTTAGAACAGAGTATTTCATATTTCACTTAGCACCACTCAATAACTTGTTAATGAGAATAGGCTCTTAGCTTCTATAAAATAATAACTTGGAAACGACACTTAAGTTATTTTTGCCGTGTTAAACCCGACTATGCTCTTTCGGTTAATGGCGAATACTAGTTGTACATCAAGAGCTCTAGTAGTGGGGCGAATCATAAGTACTGTGGAGTTATTACTGAATATCAATATTATATTTTTTTATCAAATTTCGTATTATGTTCAAATAAGTTACTTTACTTATCGGAAAAAACCGGCCAAGTGCGAGTCGGGCTCGCGCACAAAGGGTTCCGTAGCAGCAAATATAATATTACAGTTAAATCAACCTATCTCAAAAACTATAAGAGATACTTTGATCAAACCAAAAATCGTTGAAAGAGTTAATTAGCATGCATCACCTCTATTTTTTTTAGAATTTTATACCCCGTAGTTATAAAAATAGAGGGGGGGGGACATACTTTTTACGACTTTGAGAGCTGATATCTCAAAAACCGTTCACTTTAAGAAAAATGTTTTTTAGAAAACTTTATATCATTTTAAAAGACCTTTCCATTGATACCCCACACGGGTATGTACATCGAAAAAAAAAATTTCATCCCTCAGTTACATGTATGGGGGGCCCCACCCCCAATTCTTTTTTTTACTATTTAGTGTCATATTTTTGTAGCGGTTCATACAACACATATTCCCATCAAATTTCATCACTGTAGTACTTATAGTTTCCGAGTAAATCGGCTGTGACAGACGGACAGACGGACAGACGGACAGACGGACATGACGAAACTATAAGGGTTCCGTTTTTGCCATTTTGGCTACGGAACCCTAAAAAATGTCCTATGGACCAGACACCAGTCTAGTCATTTCATGATCGTATTTTAAACCATGGGAGAGTATCCTGCATTTTTATATTTATTGAAGTAGCTAGTTATACATATAATTTGACACTTAAAAAACACTACCTACTTCTAGTGACCTGCCTGAGGCCTGAGTGACCTGACTGGTGTGTTCATTAACTTTTGTGAACTAAAAGGAGTTTTATTATTATGCAGCCATGTTAGAACGGGGCACGGGCATTCGTCACAACGTTAAAATGCAAGAGTAAATGCAGGTTTAGTTTTATAGTTCCCGAGAAGACACGAGAAAAAAACTCATTTCAAGTCGTCATTCTGATCAACTTACATATCTTCTATATCCTTCTATATCATATTTATTTTAGATTACTGAAACCAAATGACAAGTAACTGGTAAAGTCAATCAGATGGTACAAATCAGATTGTAGGTTGAATATTTTTACTTACATCATCAAAACAAAGAATTTTAGTACTCTTAATTTAACAATAATAACTATCATAATATGTATATACAATACAGTTATATTATGTAGCGTGCAATAGTTTGAATAAGTAACACTTAAAGGACTTTCTTGAAGGAGATTTTTATTACATAGTTCTAGAGCACGCATAAATAACTAAGTTTATAAAAATACTTATTCTGTAATAGAGAGAAGATGTATTATCTCACTGGAATACAAATGAGTTCGTATTCACGTTTGAAGTTATTGCGATCGCATTTCCAGTTCTTCTACATTATAATAATGACCTTGGGATATCACGAAAAAAAAAGTACTCTCCATACACAAAGTAGGTACTCTTTTTTTTGTATGCGAAGCTTTTTTTTACTTGACTGCCGAAGGAGGAGTGTAATGTTTTTTTGCATTATATCCCCAGTTCTTCATTACAACAGATGATCAGAATGAAGAGCTCTGTTGTGTAATTTCGGATGTGGACCTACGAAAGATTCATGTTGCCCGTTTAAAAAAAACACGCAATACACTTTATATCTATCTATATTTATGATTCTCAGAACCAATGCCTCTGCACTCCCACAACTGCATTGAAAATTTTATACGACAAACTTTATTTCTTTCTCCTATCTCTCGCCGCTAAGTACGTTACTACTAACTAGGTAGTATTTAAGTATTAAGTATCGCATTCATGCCCAACAAAGCAAAACACGTGCCAAACGGAGTTGGCATTGTCGGCATGTAGCCTGCAGCTGGGCGGGCGGCGAGCGAGGGCGGGCGGGCGGCCACTTCTTGTACCAACTCTGCATTTCAATATTGTACAGGAAAATATTGTACGGAAACATTCAATCCGACTTAGCTTTAACTACCCACATTTAGGGCTCTTTTGAAAGCATAAATTCAGTAAGGTTTTTCTCTAGACAAAGGCCAATTCAGTTAGTACTTCTGTCTTAGAGTTAGTATACTTTTTACGTTTACTTTACTTTCGCGTTTGCTTATCGTCTATGGCGGATTTATACTGTTGATGTAAAATATAAATACAATTATCACATTATTATGGTGCGCCTCACATCATGCCCAGAGGATAGGTACACGGGGGAGGCTCATGACCGCTACTGATGATGCTGAATCGGTTGCCCACTTCTGTCCACTGTATTATGTCATCGACAAGATAATCTTACATACGATATTAAATAAGAATTATTTAGGTTCCAATTATATTCGTAGACGAATGTTTCTGGGGTATGAAAATTTATTATTAATACATTTCAAAGAGTCTTTGTTTAAGTTATAATCACGTTAGCGATAAAAAAATATTCTGGGTCCGTCCGTGCGATACGGTGCCCATTACGGGGTCATTAGGGGCCCATAAAAATTATACTACGAACGTGACTCGAATCAAGAACGCCGCTTAGTATTTATATGAATTTTTCAAATAAAATTTATTCCGCAAAAAGTCCTTAGGTACTTTTTTTATTTTGCAAAGTGTTCTAATTAAATACCTAACGGAAGTAGATAGATCCGTTATAATGAAGAAGTTTATTACTAGGTACATAGTAATGTAAACTGCTTATTTTTTTTGCAAATCATGTTAATAGGTCGAGCACAACCCACCCATAGCATAAATTTTTGAATATGGCTGGCATATTTGGACCACTGCTTGCCTATGGATTAAACAAAATATAGATAGATAGATATTCTTTATTTGTACACAAAAACATGAACAAAAATTACAAAAAAAGCTTAATCTAACACATATGTACCTACAAATGGCGGCCTTATCGCTTAAAGCGATTTCTTCCAGGCAACCTTTGGATGGAAGGATATTTCGATGAAAAGGGTTAAGTGTACTAGGAATAAAGAATATAAGTAACAGTAAAATATAATTATGTTTCTCTATCATTAGAAAAGCCGTAGGAGGATAGTTAGTATTATAGTAGTTCTTCTGACACACATACACAAAAACGTATGAACTCGACATATCTGATGTGACAGTGGAATAGTAACTTTGTTTCAGCATAGTTGTTACAAAGCGGCCAATCACGGCATTCATAGAACTGCTAAATTTCACCGCATAACTTAAAGTTCTTAAATGAGATCTCAGTGGTCCATGGTACAGCGTGCAACACTAACAGTGATTGAGCTTGATTTAAAAGTAGAAAGTATTAGGTCCTTACATATGAAATTGGCGTTTTCTATAGGAGGAACATAAAGTCGTTTTTTTTTTAAATGAAATATATTAAATTAATCAAAGTATGTACCATTGCTATGTATGCACTTTTGCCATCTCATAGGTAGTTCATTGATCCCCTTACTAAAAAAACCATTCGTGCGGGAATCAATAAAATCTTTGAAGGCGGTTTGGACAGCCCCATCGGAGTTGAATTTTTTTCCTTGCAAGTAGTTATCCAAATTGCGAAAAAAATGGTAATCTGTTGGAGCAAGGTCCGGAGAGTACGGTGGATGTCTAAGACATTCTAATTGAAGCTCCTCTAATTTGGTAGCCGTCCGTTGTGCAGTGTGTGGTCTAGCGTTGTCCTGAAGCAGCAGTGGCCTAGAGCGATTGACCAGCCTCGGTTGTTTAGCAGCTAGCTTTTCCATCATGGTTTGCAGTTGCTGACAATAGATATCTGCCGTAATCGTCTGGCCAGATTTAAGAAAGCTGTAGTGAACGACACCGGCACTAGTCCACCAAACACTTACAAGCAACTTTTTTTTAGTCAATTTTCGCTTAGGGCAGGATTTGGCTGGTTCGCCAGGGTTCAGCCATTGCGATGAGCGCTTCCGATTATCGTAGAGGATCCACTTTTCATCACAGGTAATGATTCGATTTAAAATTCCTTCATTATTGTGCCGGTTGAGTAACGTAACGCAGCAGTCGACGCGCGTTTGTCGGTTTGCTTCACTCAATTCATGAGGTACCCACCTTTCAAGCTTTTTCACCTTCCCAATTTGCTTCAAGTGGATTAGAATAGTTTTATCACTAACACCGGAGCCTGCAGCTAACTGGGACGTGGTTTGCGATGGCTCCGCTTCCACAATAGCCTTCAATTCTTCATTATCAACTTTGGTCTCCGGCCGTCCACGAGGCTTGTTCTGCAGGTTGAAATTTCCAGAACGAAAACGTTGGAACCAAAAACGCACTCTTTTGCGACACCGTCACCATACACATCATTAATCCTTCGAGCCGTTTCTGCAGCACTGGTGCCACGGTGGAACTCATACTCGTAAATAACGCGATATTTCAAGTTTTCCATCTTGTAAACAGAGTGACACAAAGAAAAAAACAAAAGAAGAAAAAACAAATGAATTAGGGGGTTTGAAACACAAATGCATGAGTAAATAGCTGTATGAATTTGAATTTGGAATTCCTAACCATAAAGGTAATATTTGAGATCAAAGTGGCCAGTACGACAAAACGCCAATTTCATATGTAAGGACCTACGGTCTTATTCATAAAAAGTTACGGGAGACCTATAGGCCTGCTATAAGCAAAAATCAAAAAAACTTTATTCATAAACGATCAATAGCGCTAAAGAACTCTCCAACTGATTCGTAAAACCTTGATATGCTAAAGTTGGCTGGACCCTACTATACACCTTCCGTAAACCTCCTATTGTACAAAAACATGGCGGCCGGTCAACAGCTGTTCTGCTTTATTGACGATTTGACATTTGTTGTGAGTTAATATTTGCTGAAAATAAGTTGCCATGGTAACGTAAAAATTAAATTATTTTTTTTGTGAGTTTTGGCTTGGCCACTGCGCCTTTAAGCCAACGTAAACTTTTTTAAGTGCCGCGCCGTGGCTAACATAGATAATAGAGATTGATAAATGAATGAAAGTTTTCGCTATTTTTGTTTATGGTTTTGTCAGACCGGCAACTTAATAGGGTAAATGTCAAAATGTTTGGTCTGTGAAATCTATTAGCATCACTATAGTTATTGAAGGTTTACGGAACGATTATGAATAGAGATTTTTATGAAACCTCAAATAGGCTTAAAGTGTTCCGTAGCTATTGAGCTCAGTAAACCTACTTTAAGGTTTTTTTATGAATATTTATTTATTTATTTATGGGAAAATCACAGCAGTAAACCTTAAATAACACAATTCTTAATTACTAAATACAACATTTGATTTACTCCCTTAATGCTTTCCTCAAAGAATTAAATACAATAATTAGATAATTGGCAGCACTCATAGTTCATAATAAATAGTATAAAATAATCATATATTTACGATACATTGTTTACAGAATAATACAATTGAAATTAAATAAATTAAATTAAATTACCTATCTACACAATTACACATGCTACTTTACATGCACATGCAGTACCTAACTAACATTCACACTATCATACCTACCTATTAAGTGGATTTAATCAAATAGTAATAATAGTAATAATATAAATAACAATTTTAACCATTTAGTTCATCATTAAAAATTTGTATCACTTCCTTTTTAAATAAGACCGCTAATATTTTATACAATGTATACAAATGTATTGTATAGATAGATATCTATTTTAAAAAATATTCCGATTTTCTTGAAATATGCTTAATTACTATAAATAAGACATTTGAGTCTCCAAAATTATAAGAAACACAAAAATATAAAGATCAAGAACTCTTAAACTTTATACAAGGTACACCCCACTGAACCAATGTGAAAATCACAGATTTTATGCAAAATCTGTAAACTGTAAGTTTTTTTTATAAGTTTTTTTTATTTCCATAAGCTTAATCTATTACAGTCATGCAACAATCACAAAAACCCGCAGGGTTTATCTGAGATTGCGGAGTTCGGATCTTGAGACAAGTGCCTACAGGGTACCTCATAACAAAATACATTTGATAAACTAAGATTAGATTCCTTCCCCCTTATTCATAGAAAAGTTACAATACGTTTTAACTAATAAACTGTTTTGTCCCTCTCTGTCAAAGAACAAATTGTTCTTTGTTGGAGAGGGACAAAACAGTTTATTAGTTAAAACGTTTTGTAACTTCTCTATGAATAAGGGGGCTTGAGTATAGTAAAGTTCTACCCACTTAAGAGTGTTACGAGTCATAAAACTAATAATTAAGTATCAGAATGAGTTTTAATAGTCGACGTAACTATCAACCTGGGTCGAATAAAGGCTTTCATTAATAAAATTTAAACGATGAATCACGCAATAAGACAAATCTGGGTTTAAGTATGTCGTTAGAATGGCTGGCTCCGTCGTTATATTATACTTAATAGTATGATTATATGCGTCCTTATCCCGAGGTAAATCACAACATTTAAAAGTAATTAAGAAAAATGAGCGTTTGTAAACATCAGTGGAATGGTGCATTACCATTGAAAATCGTTGGCAATTGATTGAGTATTTCGAAATCGTAGCATTTAACATCCTGCTGAATTAACGATGAATAAAGTAAAATGTGTGCAAAACTCTGTGTTCGTAGCAAAATAACTAGTTAGTACGGCATGGCTATATTTTTTTTATTTCATATTTAAAATATTATTATTGCTATGAATGAATAAGTTTAATCTTTTTAGCGATATCAAATGGAGTTTCTTGGAAGATGATACAGAAATAATATGTTTATTCACTTCGTTTATTTCCATGGTTAAATTTTTATAAATGATTTGGTTTTCGTATGGATACACCAGAGATCCACACACATACATAATGTATGAGCAGCATGTAAACATAATTTATTTTCGTCATCAGGCGATACGAAGACCCAATTTAAATGGCAAATAATATCTTGTTTGTCTTTTGAACTCGTTAAAGGGGAATATTTGCTGCGTGACTGATGTCGATGTGAAAATGATGTGTTTACTTATAATTAGACTTATATCACTGGCAACTAATTTGTACAGGGGTTAAGTGAATAAAACCTAAGCTCAAACATAATTTTCAAACGTGTCCACCGACACATTAGCAATCAATGATAAACAGGTATAAGATTGGTGTAAGGTGGTCACGGTACAAATTTAATGAAATTTGATAATGAGTAATGACATAGCAGTTATGCCTCACAATTGACATAGCAGCAATGATTTCAAAAGGAAGGATACGCCCTTTAGAAAGTTTCGTCCAAAGAAAATGGCACCCGCGCTGGCCCTAATTCATACAAATTATGACAGATTTATGAGATTTTAGGGTCAACGCTAGTAATATATAAGTCAATGCACAGTAGAGTAAGGTAAATGTCCCAGTAGTTGACACAATAGTGGCAATAACAAAAACGTTGTTAGGGAAAAACTTTTATTACGAAATCAGGCGGTAACTAAGTAACAAAATTTGGTAAATCAGTCTTCTATCTAAATTATCTCCTTACAATCAAGTATCTAATTAAACGTTTTTTACTATTTTCCGAGAAAATTCAAACAGTCTCAAAATGTACCTATAGTTGATAGGAAATTTTTCACTTCGCCCAGTAATTGACAAAGCAGTTTTACATTCTGTGATCCAGTAATTGATATGAAGTCATCAACAAAAAAAAAAAAAAAATACAATTATTAAAAATCTGTCATAGCAAAAGTAAAGTAATTTACATACATAAAAACACTGAACATTTTACACGTCTTCGCAACATATTTTACGCATTAACGTTGTTATTATAATGAGACCTTATGAAATTCACCATTCCATATAAGCATTATACAACAGTATAAGTGTTTAATAGGAGAAAACAATCATTTAAACTTCTTATACAAATCAACAAATTCTAGAAAATATATTATAGTTATAGTCTCGAGATCATCCGTACTATCATGAGGAGGCACCCACTTTTCGCCTTCACTTTTTTCCGAAAATATCTGTTTTCTTTTTCACTGTAGTTTCATTGGCTTTAGATTTATCCATTTCCTGTTTCTTCTTTCGTCTTAATCGTTCTCATTCGTCCGTCTTTCTCCATTATCATTCTTATTATTTTCTTCCTGTATTTCCACATCATCTTCGCTTGAAGAATCAAACAATACTTTTTTGGTCATTTGGAAGGCGTCTAGATTCTGTTGTGCTGCAGTTTTATTTGCTAAATTCTTTTCTTGTTTAATCTTCATGGCTTCATCTTCTTCTCTTTTTTCTTTGTCTTTCTTCAGCTCGTTTTTCTTTCGGTTCTATTTTTTTTTCTTTTTCCTTCGCCATGCTTAATATCTCCTTAACTATGGTGTTTTCTTGCGCTGGCAATAAAAAGTTTTTGGACCCATACGCCAGTCAAGTGGAGTCTTACCGTTCACTTTATAAGCATAATATAAAGTACATTGTATTTAAGGGCTGCAGCAGCTATTGGTAAACCAGATTTTACCTCTTCATAAGCTCGTAGCATTGAATCCTCACTATAAGCAAGCATTTTAACTTTAATTGGTGGCATCTTATCAAATTATAGTACCAGCAATGAAAATTTTATTGTAATTAATAATGTGTATAACCAATAGTTGATAGCTAGATGACCAGTACTTGATACCCTATCAAGTACTCGACCCGTGCAATATTTTCAACCCAGAAATAAACAAAGACAAATTTTATTGTATTGTGACCCTTACATCTTTGATATTACGAGCAAATGAAAAAATTCGTTTTGACCTATTACTTGATAGGGGGTATCAATTACTAGGTATTTGGGTTTTTCTTGTTCTAGTAGATGATACTCGTCACAAACAAGTAAATATAATAAAAATTGGTAAAATAAGCATGAACCAGCGAAGTTACTTTACATGCAAAGGTAATAAAAACAATACTTACCCGTAAAACGCCATAAATCAACTGCAATATCGTACCGGCGAACACTCCGAGCTTAGTTATTCAATTAACGAAACACAAGTAAATGCGTTGATGCAAACGGCTGCACGGGAAAAAATTGTAACTTGAAATTGAATCGATGCAGAATACTCACACTTTGGTTGTCACTTTAACAGACTTCAAAGTTCAAATATTGATAGGAGTGCGTTTAAAAACTGAATTAGTTTTCTTATTGTTCAACCATAAAGTTGAAAGTATCAATTACTGGGACCCTATCAACTACAGGGACATTTACCTTAATATTATTATCTAAGCAGTCATACCTACCCTAGCCTACGTACTCAAATATTGACCCATACATCAATAGAATGCTCCTGAAGCGTCTGCCCCTTGCCCCATATAGTGATTGATGACTCGACCAACGTGACTTTGTGAAGCTATTTTAAGCCATTTTAGATGAACTGGGCTCATATAAAATATAGTATATCATGATGATGGCAAAATAAATAATCATTGGTGGCCCAATAGATAATAGCATGGTATTGCTCAGTTGCAGCATGAAAAAAAACTATCTTATTATGTAATTATAGTGTTTTGGTTTATATGTACGACGTAAGAACAACCGTATTTGTATATAGTCAATAGTAACATAGATACATAAATTTTGTTTGTATAATTGTATTCTTCTTCCTAGCCTTTTCCTTATTTAGGGTCGGATTTGTGCATCATGTCACGCCATTTTACCCTATCCTCTGTCATATCCTCATTAACTCCACACTCTCTCATATTTTCTTTCCCACAATCAATTCTTGTCTTTCTCGGTCTTTTTCTCTTACGCCTTCCTTCAGGTCTCATTTCCAACACTTTCTTTGTAACATAGTTATCTTCTCTTCTCATGACAAGCCTAAAAAGGCGATGGCTTTTCAACTTCTCCACTATAGGAGCCACTGTCATACTTCCCCTTAGATACTCATTTCGTATTCTATCTTTTCTTGTCAAACCACAAATCCATCAGAACATTCTCATCTCTGCCACATGCATCCTTCCGTTTCTCATCACATACTTTGGTTGGCCAGCATTCATTCCCAAACAACATCACCGGCCTTATGACGCTTTTATATATGTTTCCTTTGATCTTAATTGGTATCTTGCGATCACACGTTGGGCCGGTGAGTTGTTTATAATTGTACTATATAAATATTTATTGTAAATCTAGTACTTTCAAATCCTGCGTTAACCTTCAGAATTTTTAAAATGAACAGCAGGCAACTGAAGTGAGTAAATACCATATTTTTCAAGAATTTCCTAAATTCTCCAACATTTTGGCGATATAAATCAGAGGCGTTGGTTATTACACTTTGTCCCCTGACGTTGTCAGTCAAAACGAATATATTATTTACGCCAAATTGGGGAGCAATATTTTATAAGAAAACTTTAGATGTGTGTTACTTTACGAGGTTATCTCGCAAAGTTTCGTCTTATCTGACAGTACCTAACTAAGAAAAAACTTAGATATGACTAAAACTGAGGTCATTATACAGGGTGAAAAAAACAAACGGGCCATCGAGGGGCTTACTATAAATCCTTAAAATAACTTATTTTCTGAAAAAAAAAACATCCTTTGTTAAAACCAGTCCTTTTAAAATAAAACTTTATTAGTGCTCTTGGTTGCTAAAGCTCTTGGTAATAAATACTCCTAAAAATACTATATTTATGTATTTAGACTTTAGCTTCATATTCACATAGGCTATTTATTCTGCATTACTCCCTATACTTTAATTGTATAAGAGTTACCATCAAAATGTTCTTGCGATACGTAAGTATATATTTTTTCTTAAAAACGCGATCCGATTTACTTTTCCCGCGAATTATAAACCACGTAATTACACCCAGTGAGCTTTGCACAAAGCGTGAACCTTTTTGGGGTAAGCCACAGACTGCCCAGGACACAATGAAAAATACATACACAGGGTGTTGTTATGCAAAATAGGGTAAGATTTTTCATCATAAAGTGAAGAAAATAGAGCAAGAAAAAATATATTAAGTAGTAGCTTCAGGTATAGTTAAGATAAATGGACATCAAATTTGGATAGAATCACTTTCAGGTATTTTAATGCGTTATTAAAACCGAGTTTTAGTTAGTGAAAGTTAAAGTATTTAATACGATAGGTACATGTTTTTATATTGTTTGTAATGGAATAGGCATTCTAGGGAAGAACTGACTATTAAGCCTATCACGGGATTTCGTGGCAAATTCGATACTATTTTCATACACATACATATAGAACGAAAAAATGACACTTTTGGAACAAACAAATTTACATTTTGACTGTGGCAGTTGACGATACGCAACTTAAACGGATTGGATTATTTATACAATTGATATGGTTATTTATACAATAAACACCCTGTATAACAGAATAATCTTTGGGATATATATGTCACAGAGTGTTTGCGTGAGGAGTGACACGGCGAGAATTAATCAAGATACGGAACCGGAACGGAACGGAAATTTTCAAAAGGCTAGTGTTGGGACATTTCACATATGCATAAGGAGACCTAAAAAAATGTTGTGTTTGTCCGAAATATAGAGCTTCTGTGTAGGTATGTATCGATTAAGGAATATATTTTTGGCCTGTGACTCTCAAGGTTTCAATTTCTCCATAGTCGGTTATCTAACCGATAGGGATTGATAAATAAATTAAACGTCATCTCCATATAAAATTCATGACAGATGTGTCAAAAGTCAATCACTACTCCCTGGTTATGCTCTAACCGACAATGGAGAAATTGGCACTTAAAGTAGTAGTTACTTCATTTGACTTCACGATAGGGCTCCTGTAGTGACAAGTCGGCGTCGCCGCCTCCTGCAACCTGCCACATCATGCCCTCTGTTCTCTTCTGAAACATGTCTACCGACATAATTTGCTGTATGCGCTTCACCGCTGAGCTTGGCTGGGCAGCAGATTAAAAAAGCGCGTAAGTTTGTTCATGTTTCTATACTGTACATCACTGCTCCATCATTAGGAGCCCAAATAGAGAGGTCAGGTCATTAATAGTCCCGGGTAATGTACGGGGTCACGAATTAGCGGACCCCAAAGTTCGCTATAATCTTTTGTTAACTCGGCCCTGGTTTTTGCCGCGGTAAGTGAATCATTATCATCAGTCCAGTTCATTACTGTTGATTTTACCTTCTTTTACGACTATTTCTTGCCGTCAGCTTTGAGTTATATGTTTTTTTTTTTTTTTTTTTTTTTAATAAATGAGTATCACTCCACAGACTTTATGTCCGTGCCTTTTGAAGAGTGGTAATTTTTATGAGATAGTTTTAAATTCTTTTATCTACTTTCTACTCGGTAAGGAAGTTTAGTTTATATATATTATCTTTTATATATATTTATTTTGTCTTTAGTTTATATATATATTCTTTCTTTTATATATATATTGTTCTTTTTCTCTTTTTTTTTCACTGCTGGGGGAAAATCCACATGGACACCTGGGAAGAGGACCCAGGTAGTGTCGGGCGTTAACCGACTAAAAACCCCCAGCCGTGTATCTCATTATACAAGAAATTTCTTTTTTTTTTCTTTTTTTTTTTCCTTTTTTTTTTTTATAATGGTTTTCAGAGTCACACTTACATTAGTAATGGCAACAAACTTAAGAAGGACAGGGCCAATGCCAGCTGTCTTCGGAGAACTTAGTAGACACCTGGCAATGGCTCGGCCCCTCAGTCGTTATAGGTCATGTTTTGCCTGATGTTAGTGTGTGACTCTGTTCTTAAAGATAACTTATTTTAATTGTTAGTTTTTATAATAATTATATAATAATCAATTTGGCCTATATTTTCTGGCTCTTAACCAAAATTATATTTTATGTTTTATTCCGCCCCGTTATGCCTTCTTAACATTTCCCCAGAAAGTGCAATGACCTCTTCGTCTCGATTCTTAACTGCCATTTTTAGATTGTACTCGAGGATGCGTTTCTTTGGCGCTGTTATTGCCGTTTTAGCGAGGTTGCCGATAGCGTCCTCGGTGTCATCCGCATAGTAGGTGCAGGTGGTGGTGTGCCTCGACAGCGCCACTACTGCGTGAGGTACGCTATCATGCAGCTTTATTTTATCTTTTGTTCTAATGATAATAACGGATTCGTACGTCAATCCCTGTGCTTCGTGTATGGTTAGGACGCGTGAGCCCATTCCTTCACCATACCCTTGGTTGGTCAAGGTCTCTTTTTCTTCCTGTGTATGCACCAGGAACAGAGTGTTGGTTTGGGATTTGGGAATTACTGCGTCTGTTAACCTTTTCAGCTGCAGGGATTGGATGCGCGCTGTGGCTGCGTATATGCCTGAGTATACTTCCTTTAGGGCGTATGCAACATCCATGGGGTTTCTGTATGAGCACAACAGCTCCTGGGTGATGTTTGCTACCAGTGTTGGGCGATTGTACCTAAGCTCGAATAGGTTCTCTCTGTCGATATATGGTAGCTGATTGATGTCTCCGATCAGAGCAATATCACAGGCACGAGACAGGTGGGCGGCCATTACGATTGCCCCGAAATGGTTCATCAGGGCTTCGTCAATTATCAGGCGTTGGCATCCGACATGTTCTCTAAAGCCGTTTACCAGGACTGATGCCATCGTACGCACCCTAGTTCTGACCATGTCACCAATACGATGCGCTAGCCTGTTTCTTATGTCGATGGCCGCCTCAGTTGTTGTTGTGATAATGGTGTCTTTGCTCACATCGAAGTTATTTATCACCCAGGTTGTCTTCCCACATCCAGGTACCCCGTTCACCCAAGTGATAGTGGGCATCGTCCAGTGATTCCAGTTGGCGTTGATGGTTTCCACTTTTGCTAGGATTTTATCCTCTAGCATAATCCTGGTGCACTGGGCGACGACCACTATTTGGTTGTTGTGTGAGACAGTAAATTTTGAGGAGTTGCATTCCCAGGGTACAAATCCGCTTTCCTCGCTGTAAGCCGCCATATACGCTCCAGTCATTTTGCCTCTGAGGACTTGGCAACTACTGTTATCGTATATGCAGGCTTCGGCCTCCTCGAGTAGAATTTTTAGCCGGCCTTCGTTTTCTTGCCTGTAGGTCTGCATGATGGTTTTGCAGGACAAGAGGTTTACCTGCTTTGTGGCGGTTGTTATTGCCACAAATTCTATGACGGCATTCTCCAAATGCTCTTTAGGGGAGGTTGCTGTTTTTAGCTTCGGTGGGACCACCTGACCCATGTCGGCTCTTGTTATGGTTCTTTGGGCCGTTCTTTTTCGGATGGGGCCTTTGGGGATTTGGCGCCACTCAGGTGTCCTCTGTGGTTTCCCCATAAGGCTTTGGGCAGCTGATTTGAATGCCTGAAGGAACCCTTGTGCGCGCCCCTGCGAGATTCTGCTCTGCATCCTCATATTTATTTCCTGCTGTTCAGCAGCAGCGACGGACTCGGAAGCCATCCTCTCCTGTAGGCGTTCTGATCCGGTGACCGCTTCAGTTTGTTGGTGGTTGTTGTTCCTCACGGGTATGTGTCCACTGAGAAAGCTTAGGTCTTCACCTCTGTCCTCATACACAACTATTTCGTGTTGTTTTGAGGTTGAGTTATATGTTCAGTGGAAAGACTTACAATTATTTTGTAAGATTCCTATGCATACTGTTTATTCACACGTTTTAATGTTAAGCTACCACTGTAAATACCTATATAAGTAAGTAATTTTAAGCTTTTGTAGTAAGCTTTATATTTTTTATTGCATTTTTAAATATACCTGAATAAAGTCTCCTTTCAGTTAAATACAGGTAATCAGTAAACAGCTGCAAATACGGGTAATCTGAAGGAACTATATAAGGCTACTAAAACCTTGGCCGGAAATAACAGTTTCAAGCAGAAACCTCTGAAGTCCAAAGAAGGGGATCTCATTGTGACATCGGAAGGGCAACTTCGACGCTGGCGTGAGCACTTTGAGGAAGTCTTCCGTAGCACGATATCTGCTACACCAGCTGATGTGCAAGATGAGCCACCACCACCACAGTCTCTCGATATTGACACCGCACCACCTAACAGCGAAGAAGTGGCCAAAGCAATACTCTCTTTGAAAACGGGCAAAGCACCAGGACTTGATCTTATAAGTGCGGAAATGCTTAAAGCCGACCTATCTTTCGCGGTCGAGTTATTAACACCCTTGATCACCAAGATTTGGGAAGCAGAAGAACTACCAGATGACTGGAATAAGGGTCTCCTGATAACAGTGCCAAAAAAAGGTGATTTAAGCCAATGCAGCAACTGGAGAGGCATCACTTTGCTTTCTATCCCTTCCAGGGTTTTCTGTAAGATTATCTTGGACAGGCTATCGAAGGCCGTAGAACCCCTCCTGAGGAACGAACAGGCTGGATTTCGCCCTAATCGCTCTTGCACCGACCAAATTAACACTCTCCGTATCATACTTGAACAAGCATCAGAATGGCAGAGGGAGGTATACCTTACTTTCGTCGATTTCGAAAAAGCTTTCGATACGTTGAGATGGTGCAGTTTGTGGTCCCGCTTACTATCCGTGGGTGTCCCGAGTAAGATAATACATCTCATAAAGGCCATTTACAAGAATTACTCCTGTAAAGTGACACATAATGGCCTAATCTCGGAGGATATCGCCGTGCACGCTGGGGTCCGTCAGGGCTGTCTTTTGTCGCCCTTGCTCTTCCTAATAGCGCTAGACGGAATCATGCAGAGAGTAAGCAGCAACAGTCGACGTGGAATTGAATGGGGAACCTTCAGTGTATTGGAGGATTTAGACTACGCCGACGACCTCTGCCTGCTAAGCCACACACATGCACACATGCAAGCCAAGCTCGATGCTCTCAGCCAAGAGGCGGCGAAAATAGGCCTGAAAATTAACATCCGGAAGACCCAAGAGATGCGAACAGGTGAGCAGAATATGACCCCGCTGCAGATCGGTGGTGAGGCAGTGGAACGCGTTCACAAATTTACCTACCTCGGCAGCGTTGTCTCAGAAACAGGAGGTACAGAAGAGGACGTCATTTCGCGGATTGCCAAAGCCCGAGCTACTTTCGCGCAGTTGCGACCAATATGGCAATCACAAAAGTTAACCAGAAGAGTCAAACTGAAAATATTCAGGTCAAACGTTAAGTCCGTGTTGCTATATGGTTGCGAAACGTGGAAGGTAACCAAAGCCATCTCGCACCAGCTTCAAGTCTTCGTGAACCGATGCCTTCGACGCATACTCCGAATATACTGGCCCAATAAAATCTCCAACGACCAACTGAGAGAACGGTGCCACGATACCCTGATCGACCAGCAGATCAAGCGACGCAAGTAGAACTGGATTGGCCACACCCTCCGAAGAAATTCTGACCACATACCCAAACAGGCGATGGATTGGAATCCGCAAGGAAAGAGAAAGCGTGGCCGTCCCAAGCAGACCTGGCGACGCACGGTAGTGGACGAAGCGAAAAAGATCGGGAAGTCTTGGAGTGAAATCAAACGCGAAGCTCAAGACAGGTTGCGATGGAGAGTCACTGTGGACGCCCTCTGCCCCATCCAGGGGACATAGGATACTAAGTCAAGTTCAGTTAAATACCATAAATCTTCACGATATAAGGTAAGTACTTCAACTTCAAATCTTATAGCTGTGGGCGTGAGATATTGACGATATCAATAGATAAGCCTACAAAATCGCAAAAAATCGCCTTCTACCACTCACACAAGCGCTCAACTCTTCACATCCATACACCGTCATAACATTCATTGGTGAAGCTAGAAATGTTCAATTGAATAGCGAACTGTATGAAATGTATCAATGGGCGGTTAGCACGAACAAACTTGCCGTACCTACTTAAGTTGTAATACAATTCAGCTCAGGTCCTTTGTGTTCTGATATATGGCCAGTAAATTACTTCGCTGCAATAACTCACCAATGACAGCGGCTGGTTTTGAGCCGGCATTGTAGCGGTTTCGTTTGATAAGTTCGAAAGTGAAAGTTTTAACAATAACTGAGTTGAAGTTGGGTAACTATTCTATACATAGTTGTTTGTACGTATATAGTATGTACAATGTGGTTCATGCGTGTGGTTTTTGCGCGGCCTCAGAAATTTTCGAGGAACGGTTTTTGTATTGAATTGTTGTTTCGCAAAATTTTATCTAAATATTAGTATGCATATATCTAGTTTTATTACGGCATATTTTTATAACAAAGAATACAAAATACAAAAACACATATATTTTTACATAATATGATGACCATTTCTTCGTTCCCACTCTAGCACCAAGTTAAGTGGCCTCAAAAGGGGAACAAGGACTAAATGGATTCCTGAAGTATGAGCAAGTGAGAATTCTTCACAGACCACGTTTGTGTCAACAACTGATCAGACTCGAGTGTGTGTCCACGTCCTCACGACGGACAACGTTTACATTTGTTGGACCTTTCACTGGGTCCACCGTGTATAGTCCGCAAAAAAGATAAGTGATAAGTCTTTAAAGAGTCAGAGGAGAAATATAAATAAAATTTATTCGACGTACAATCTCAAGCTTTATGAAATGACTGGTGTATAAAACATTTGTCAATAGATTTCATGACGTAAGTTGCTTGGGGATACTATTTTTGTCACTTTTGCTCACTGCTCTACCTTGTGTAAGCACAAGCTTTTAGTAACGAAGGACTATGTTTTTATCTCACGAACTATGCATAAACATCTTCATATAATCCTTTTCTCATCAAAATAAAAACAAATCTAAAGAGAATAATAACTTAATAAACAGCAGTCTTCAAAATTAAACAAAGGTTAATTTAGAACTTTCATCAAAGCCGTCTTTTGTCGTAAGCGTAAAAATTTTACTCCATTTAAGACGCTCTTAGCTACAAGTTGAAATAATGCCGCTCATATTTCTAAAACTAACTTCGTATATAAAATTAGACTAACTTCTGCAAAGTTTATACCCCGCATTCTTGTTTTTGGTATGCCTGTAACTCACTGTTAGAACTACGCAGTGCAATGCAGCTGTAATTATAAAAACATGAGTAAAAGTATAAAATTTAAGAAATAAGTACCTATACGGGTAATTAATAGTAATTGAGAAATAAGGGTAACAAAACATATAGATTAATAGAACAATCCAATAATTAAAAAACGTACAAAAACCCAGACTGTTTAATATGTACGTACACATGTACCCATAGAACCTACCTAACTTATTTTTTTACACTAATAATATTATATGCTTAATCTTTTACTTATAATTCATTCATACACTAATATTGCTGGACTACAAGTATAACCACATCGTTCTTACAGTAGAATTTAGCCCAAAGTATCTTTACCAAGACGATATTATGCGGTAGTGGTAGTGGGCCCAACCGGGTGCATTATATCACGTGAAAGGATAAGTTACGTGCGCGGCGTAGTGTTGCAGGGTTGTTATACGCTCTTTTCACTTATTATATGCAAAACACTTTGTTTTACATGATATTCGCAACCTGAAACGGTTCCGGTAAGTAAACTTCGAAATAAAATTTACGTAAAATGAAACGGATGACCGAATGATTTTTGTTTGCATTGTACTGAAAACTGTCGATAGATAATACAAACATATTTTATGCAGACGTTTCGTTCATCTAACGCTACGCTATCCTATTCTAGGTATTCACTCAAGAACTCGTTAACCCCACCGGTCATACCTTTAGATATCTTAAAATAGTTCTTATTCATGGTCTCTTATAAATTTTAACGACCATCGTAAAAACGTCCACACAACGCAAATCTTAAAAAATGTATCCATTAAATTTAACTGCAGTACCTAATACCAGTAGCAAAAACAATACCAAGATGAGAGTTGATCCATTGTAGCGGCGTTCAACCGCGGCGTTTGTCCGTTTGTCCGCACAACGACATGCTACGGCAGTCTCCGTAGCGCGAGCGTAGCAGCCGGGCGCTACGAGCCCGCGTAGCCGCGTAGCAGCGAGCGTAGCCACGCGTAGCGACTTTCGTAGCTCGAAGATCTAAACTCCTGAATAAACAATATGAGTGTTTGGTTTCAACTTAGTGGTGTGCCAACGAGGGGTTAACGTGATTATCTCGAGGGTGAGTGTTTGGACTATGTCGTCTTTTGTTTTTTTTTTGGTTAGGTACTCATAGACCTATTTGAAGAATTTATTGTTTTATTTTTAGGATGAAAGGGTTGCTCTTTTGAAAGATAAATACTGTGGTAATTATGTCCGTTGCGTACTAAGGTTGAACATTTATTGCTAAACAAATGCGGTTCGCCATATTAAACCTCAATAACCAAGCTAATAAAATGGCCAATATTCGTTAATTAACAGAAACAAATAAATGAAACGGCTGGCCAGCCGCAAATTGGTTTCAAATTATATTTGGATCGAAAAAGTTATCGAAATCCACAGAAGCCTGACCCGGTCCAGTTGAGACAAAATTTAAAGCTGCAGCTTTAGAAAGTGGAAAAATTTTATGATATATTTATACCATATTCAGTGCACAATTTATACATGTTAGGGCTAATTTTTCAATGGTCAGATAAACGTTATCTGATGAATAAAATTGTTGTTGTCACTGTCTAATACAAACATTCAAATGTGACAGCATCAGAATTATTGCTCAGATAACGTTTATCTGACCATTGAAAAATCACCCCTTAGTCACACTGTTATAACTCAAGAACGGCTAAACCGATTTGGTTGAAAATTTGTAAGGAGGTGGCTAATGACATTATGATACATTTTTTCTCGGAATTCCGAAATAATAACTTTTTAAGGCGAAGTGCTCGCTGAAAATTGACAGTTAGGTATTATTTAAAAAGACCGATGTCTGAATTTCCAATACAGAACTCCAAAAACGCTTTGTTGAAACGATTTCTTGCTATAAACCTATTCGGGCATAAATAATTGAGTTAGATTTTTTTAATTTGTTTGGTTTCCCCGACCCGCCGTTGGACGGACCAAAATGGCCGATACGTAATGTTATTTACATTGCTTTTGCACGTTGTTATTTGTCGAAGCCCCTTATTTAAGGTTCGACTTTAT
This sequence comes from Plutella xylostella, assembly GCF_932276165.1. NCBI lineage: Eukaryota > Metazoa > Arthropoda > Insecta > Lepidoptera > Plutellidae > Plutella > Plutella xylostella. The sequence goes on from NC_063990.1 coordinate 9,115,976, forward strand.
TTATTACTAAAATAAAGTAGTTATATAGGTTTTTTAAAATTAATAGTTTTAAATTAAATTAAGTAAATCAAACATATAATATATTGGAATATAATATGAGCTACTTTCAAGTTTCTTCCTTCAGTCGGTTAAAGTTGAATGAAGCCTAAATCCAATTAAAAATAAAATAAAATTCTTCTAGTGTTTGAAATCACTTAGCTCCGAGTACAATTAAATTACAATTTAATCACGAGATTTCGCACAAAAAGCTGACGCCCTTCTTTCTACTGGATATAATTACGGAATGTAATTAAACCATTTCAGATTTTCTCAACAACAAGAAATGCTCGAAATTTTCCAAATTTTAATTAAATACGTTATACTTTTAAATAGATTCAGGAAAGACTTTAAACATTAGCACAATTTGAATCAAATTTCAATAATTGTTGGAGACTTTACAGTCAAACTTATACCCTAACTTGACTATAAGGAACCACTTTACACACTAGTATCGCAATGTAAAATGTTAAACTTGACATCAATCTGACAACATGCCACCACCATAAGCACACACCAAATGAATAACGAAAATATAAATAATTCTATCACGTATTGAAAATGAGAAACAGCATTACGAACATAAATTAGCTGAGCTATCACGACCGTTACTTTTCAAGCTGATAATAATATTATTTAGCGGACTTCAGCCCCATGAATTAAGCGCGGTGGCGCTAGATCAGCAAATCCTAACTGCAAATGCGGCGCGCCCACGGAATTCACATTAACAGAACATTGGCGGTCACATGCAAATCGTAGACTACATAAATTGCAATTCTAAGCTTATGTAGAATATGTAGGTCTGCATTCTAATGGAACTACGTACGGGCGTCCTTGTATAGCAAAATCAACCGCTAATTTTAATAGGTAATAAAGAAACTATGTATTAATTGTTTCCCAGGGATGTTATAGTAGGAACTTGATATGTTTTCAGGTGTACAATGAAGACAGTATTCATACTAAGTACTTACCTTACCTAATGAAAACGTGAATATTATCGAAAAAGGACACGTAGGTACTATAAAATTTATAGTCATGTAGATATATAGATAGATAATTCTTAATTGCACACAAATAGAAACTAGACAAGGAAATGCGCAACACAGACGGTACAATTGGCGGCCTTATTAGTAAGATTAATTTCTTCCAGGCTACCTCGGAGGAGATATTAATGATATTAGGATAGATTTATATAATAAAGATAAGTTGGTTTTCCTATAGTTATTATCATTTTCATTTATTTACAAAATATATGCACACAATAAATTATGTTTGTACGCGTAATGAAATGGTTGGTCGGTTCCTAGAAGACAAATTAGTTGAGCCGCCTTGTGGGTGGAATCTAATTTAAAGTTTTTAATTCATTTTAGAATTCATTGTCTAGTCTAGAATGTGTTAGTTCCCGACCATGCCTTTTTGTAATGGAAAAGTTGGGAATTATATACGCTGTAAAGTGTATACCTACTGTTTTTGCTTATTTACTGACTCAGATCATGGAATGAGGAATTTAGTGAGGTAGGTTATTTTACTCACACTATTAAAAAAATGCATCTGGTACCCGAGTCCAAGTTGTTCTATGTTTGACGTCGCAGCTATCGATAAACCCAGACAAGGGCATAATAAGTACATTCTGTGTAAAAAGTATCGGTAGTATCCATAAAACAAAAAAAATATTGTTATTCATCCAAATTTATTTTATCACTTTTAAAGTTTGCTCCTTCAGAAACGATACACACACGCACACCGATTTTGAAAATTCTTTTTTTGTTGTATTGTGTTGAGTTTCCAGGTGGTCCCATTTTTTTCTGAATATTATCTCACCCCCAAGGGTGGGTAAAGGGGTAAAAACAGGGTATTAATTTTCATTTTGGGCACATATTAACCGATTCTAATGAAATTTAGAACGTATATATAGTTCTTATAACAAAAAAATATGATGGTGACCTTGAGCTGATCTGATGATGGCAACGGAAGGCAGTCAAAGGAACTCCTCAATGGTATATAGCAACTACCTCGTGTTTAGGCTTGAATGATTCGTATTGACTAGTAGGACTTATTGGTATCATTTGCATCTTACTTTTGATTGAATATTATTGAAAATTAACTAAAAACAATAAAATAAAATAATATTTAAAAAAATTGAAAAACCGACTTCAAAAAACCACTAAAATGTAAAAAATAATTTACATCAATTTTGTGACATTACAAATATACCTAAGCAGGAACTGATCTTTTTTGAAGCCATATTTCTTCAGATTACTTTGTCACCGCACCAACATCAAAAAAGAACAGTTCCTGCTTAGGCATATTTGTAATGTCACATAAAATTGATGTAAATTATTTCTTACATTTTAGTGGTTTTTTGAAGTCGGTTTTTTAATTTTTAAATTATTTAAACGCTGTTTTCAGAGTTTTGTTTAGTACTGTATACACCTGCATAGCTATATAGGTAGTGATTGTTTAAATTAACTCATGAAATTATAAAATAAACCTCTTTACGTAATATTTATTAAGTATATTCTTAGGTGCTCTCAAAATATTATTCTCCTTCTATTGAGCGTATAAAAAACAAATGACAGTCAGCAGAGAAAAAACAGCGCGTCCTTCACCTTGTTACCGACACAACACTGAGACAACGACGACAATTTCTCATATACAGGGTGAGGTTTTATCAGTGATCTAGGGCAGGTGAATGTATTCATAACTCGTAAAAACCAGATCTGAAAATTACAAAAATATATATATAAATAATCTTTATCATATTACTTGTATAGCTACAGGGTATGTCGAGTACATTGACCTTCTTACGGGTCGCCCACTGATAACTTTCCTCCCGGTATTTCGTGACGAAGTGCCTACATTTTCCGGGAGTCGTCACGGAAATTCTGCAAATTGAATGACGTAGGGCTTCAACCAACCTGGTAACAAAGGGCTCCCTCTAGCTTACGAGAAAGGTTCGGAGCGCTAACCACGAGTTTATCTTAGTGAGTTAAAAGAGTCTGTTCCACAATATAATAAACTCCCGGGCAATGAAAAGTTTCACTCACAAAACACACACTTCCCGTTTTTTTCAAACACTTAATTTTAAATTTTAACAAAACATTACCGGTTTTAGTTGGTAATATCCTGATGATCTGTTAAATTTACTTCAATGTTGCAAAAGGCGTCATTAAGCTAGTCTTTTTCTTTTAGAAGTATTTCCTGCTTTTCTCAGTGGAACCTTTTCATTGCCCGTGAGTGTATATTTTAGTAGAAAATAACTGTGTAATGACTATCACTCTGTCAAGAAAAAGTGAATAGGGATGGCATGTTTTATTTGGCTAATATGAAACACACAAAGCCCATACATGCATATATATATATATATATATATGTAATTGCCACAATATGAAAAAAAAACACCTTGCATTGATTTACGTATTTTAAACGTGTCATAAATGTAGCACCATCCATCGAGTTTAAACAGTCACGAGGTCAATAGAATTTCAGCCATATTTTCTAGCCACTAAGAATCTCTTGCCTCTGGAATTGTTGGTTATGAAGAAAAAATTAGAAAGAAAACAGGAAAATCTTAAGCGTTTCCAGTGAAGGAAACAATTAATGGGACCGGAAGCACAGTGTATACAACACACAGTGAATGAAATAAATCTTAAATTAAACTTAGAGCGGTGGTGGCGTAATGGATAAGGCCTCGTCCTCTCAATCGATAGGCCGTGGGTTCAAATCCTGGCCGGTACCAATGAATTCATTCAATTGTGTTTTCAATTAACGAGTTTAAGTACAATAATACCATGACGTGCTCTTACGGTGATGGAAAACATCGTGAGGAAACCTGCACATCTAGATTCTAGATGTGTATCCTAAGTGCATTGTACTTATCCCAAAAACTGCGATATGGTTCGTAACCTATCACGTGAGTACAAATGTGCTGTGAAAAGTGGGTGGCTCGCTTTGTGAGCCACCTCTGACTACCCCTTCGGGGATTACAGCCGTGAGTGCAAATGTATATGTATGTTAAATGAGACTTTTTATTTTCGATTTCAAGATTTGTGCCATAACGAAAGTTTGCTTACACTAAGAAAATTCTACCCCTGTATATCTTAGTGGGAGGCAAGCATCGTCGAACCTACTTATAGACTAGAACTAATGTACAATAGGCGGCCTTATCGCTGAGGGCGATCTCTTACAGGCAACCTTCGTTACTTATTGCCCTTTATTGGGAGTGTTCGACGCTTCTACAGAGTGTTTCAAAAGTGGTAGGTATACTAAAAAAGATGACTCGAGGAGTCCACCTCGAGAACTTCTCCTTGGGATAAAGTCACGTGACCTTAAAGTTTGTAGCACCCGAAATGTATAAACCATCTGTATTTTTGTAATTTAATGACTGGCCAAAATAAGTTATGTAAAACGGATGTTACCACCGAAGATATTTACTCTACAGTTGTAGCACTCTGTGATAATATGGAGGACAAAAATGGAGGATGCTATCGGATAACGACGCAACATCGCATTTTTGTCATCCCGTTTCTGCTTTTAATTGTTTCCAAGTTCTTTGGATCGAATGTGAGCATCAAGAGTGGGTAGGTATCTAGGTATGTACAAATAAAACATACCTGCAAATCTATCTATAATAGTAATTATGAAATTGCACTTCCCTACTTTTTGCTCCTGAACCTCCTGCAGGTTGACTGGTAGAGAATGCTCTTAGCATTAAGTCCACCTGATTGTACATCTACTTTTGTAAATTGTGCAATAAAAGTATAAAATAAATAAATAAATGCAGGGCATGCTGGCGTTGCAGGGGGGCTATGTCGCCACCATAATGGGAACCCTTCCATAGGGCCAGGACCTAGAAGGATTATTTTATTTATAGTTTTTAAACCCGAAATAATAGAGGTGCTATAAGTTTAACATTTGTGTGTATCTGTCTGTGGTAACGTAGCTCCCAAACTGCTAAACCGATTTTCGGTTATTTGTTTTGTGTCAATAACGGTACAGCCGTTCAAAAGTGATGCGACATCAGCGTCAGCGTCAGCGGTTTTTTAAAGTTAGTTAGGTTATACTTAGTTACATAGGATTAGTCCCGAAAACTGAATCCACGTGATCTACTGGTCAAACGGAACAACTTTCTCCAAGAAATATACCATGGTTTTTTTTTTGTTTTCGATTTTATAAACGAAGTTAGATTCGTACTGTAGGATTTTGTATCAGAGATCGAAAAAAAAAGTTCTTTTCCAAAGAGTATGTTTCTTGGGGAAAGTTGTTCAATTTGACCAGTACATCACGTGGTTTCGGTTTTCGGGAACATGTCATTTACACCCTGTATATGAACAGTCAAGAGAGTAAATTGTTAACACATTCTAGCTTTATTATTTGGGACCTAGATCAAGATTTTTTCACGATGTTTTCCTCATTTCTATGAAGGCAAAAATATACGTAAATTGGCATCTTACTCTATTGTGTATCCCTCTTTATTTTGTATCTAATAAGATAAAAAAGGGTGTTTTGTATTTTTTTGGATACATAACAGAAATGAAATAAAATAAAAGCACATGACCTTCTATGTATTTATTTATCACTATACAATAACTATAACGGTATACCAGATTGGAAAATTTCCTTACATCAACTTATTGTAAATAATTTCATGCAATCTTAATTAAATGTCTTAAATGCCATGATGAGCCATGTTAGTATGCCTTCCTTATTCATTTCTGTATAGCACTGGATTCTTTCTTCACTTTTTAACATCCTTCTGTCCATTTCAGAATATTAAACAGACAAAATCACTGGTAAAACTCATAACATCTCTCTTTTAGGTTTCGAGTCAAAAGGAGAATTTGACAGCGCGTACTTGAGCCATGCTTGCCTGGTCTACCTGCGCCCCTATTCTTCTCTCCCTATCCCTCCGATGTTTGTAAAACTACTGTGCGCTATTAGTATTGGCACTACACTCGAGTCCGCTCGATTCTCCACTTGACCGTATTATCCGGGCGCGGGTGTTGATAGATCCGCAGCCTTATTGTCTAGCTGAAATGTCTATCACTACATCCAAATATAAAATGGCGGTACAGGTGGGTTACTCTATACTGAACCAAAAACGAACGAACGAGAACAGATCAAACGAGGGGCCACTTTACGCCGCAACAAACAGTGCAACGATCGGTCCGCACCCAAAATAAGATAAGGTGCCAACTTTGTACTGAAAGAGTAGCGAGATGGAACCTTGTCACAGAGATAATGGAACTTGTGACGGTTATCTTGGATTCTTTTGGGAGTTAATTGTATTGTATTCATGTTAGAAGTCTCATGTTTGCTTTCTCTTTGGTTTAATACAGCAAACTTAGTATTTCTTCATATAGAGTGATCCCCCAGTTACCACGTGTCACTATAAGTAGGTATTATGTGATTGCGGGAGTTATGGTTATATTATTTTAAACAGGTGTTACAAAAATTATATACTTAGTTAGTAAACCGCGAATTTCCTAAAGTTGTGAAGATTACCCTCTGAGTTACATCCCTTTCGGCTAACCGCAGCCTAGTAATTGCCTTTTTGCATTACCCTGTATAATTAGTTGGAAATACATAATATACGAGTATGTATAAAACTGTTATCGAAATACATATGTATCATAAAATAAGATGCCCGCTCGAGTTTAGCGCAGATGGTCTTATCGTATTTGTCTTGATAGTAATGAGGATAAAAAGATATCTGTACTGTATCTGGACTGTAGTATACCACACAATCACAAACCCAATATTTCTGGCTGGTGGGTAAAAGTTTCTGTAAATTGTAATTTCACACTAACGGTATTTATTCTGCTTCTATATTTTTACTATTAATCCAAAGTTAACTTTACCTATAATATAATATTTATTTATTTATTTATTTATATTGTTCATGTAGAACCAACAGCATTTGCGTCAACTTATATGGTAACAAAATTATAAAATTCTACAAAACACGGAAATGCCATTAATAGGTTCCCACCTATAGTAATATATCACTTGACACTTGGTAAAGTAAAACCGAATAATAGAGTGAGGTGATAAAGCCGTATTGTGGTCGCACCGCGCACCGTGCCCGCTTCTATTCCACTAATTCAAATGAGTTTAAGTGAAGTGCGGTACGTAGCTACGTAGGTCCTAAATTCTTATTTTTAGACAAATCTAAAATTTGGAAAACATCTTTGTGGATCTCGATATCGTCCTCTCTTTTCTCATTCATTTTTTTGGTTTAAGCTCTAAACTTAGATGAGGGCGCTAAATAGTGGATAATTAATTTGCGTTATGGTTGTTATACAATGTAGGTATTATCACACTTCTATTGAAACTATAATGGATCTTGTCCTATTACGTAGCTTTAAATCAAAAAACAATCGTCAAATTATAGGTAAATTTGAAATTGGTGTAGTAGAATAGGCCCAGCGGCGTGGCCGCCTCATTTATCATATGGTTTAATTATGAGCCTCCAGGACAGTACAAAGCATCTGCTGAGCGCTAAGTAAGTTTAGTGTGTGTGCGTGTACAGAGTGTTCATAAAAAAACTGTTTTAATTTCGTCGAAAATCGTAGGCTCCTCGACAAAAGTATAGTGAGTATTTCATAGACTTTTTACGACGAGTCTAAGATTTTCTCACAGAATCATCTAGCAGCTCATGATAATTTTGAGCAAAGGAAGAGAATGGGGTCATACAAAAAAGACTTCAGGCGTTAGGCGGCTTCTTCAAAATAAATTACGGTGCAGGTAGGCACCTATTATTATCAGTTGGACTTTTAGACAGAAAAGTAGATTTTTGCCAATTAAACAATGATAAAAATAAGTTTATCATCCTGTATGAGTAGAATGCGGTTTTCAGAGCTGCAAGTTAAGTGCAGTTAAGAGCTATGGAATTGTGTGGTGTGAAACAGGGAATTATTACATACTGAAACATACACAAGCTGAAAGCAGATGCAGTTTACTGAATATATCAGGAGATTTTAGGAATTACCTACCTGCATGGACTTAACAAAATGCCCCGCCACTTCCACCTATGAATTTAAAATCGTAGGTCGTATTAAATAGATTATGGGGTATTATGTATTTGGCCGGTGGTGGCCATAATACATACCCCTAGTTGCATGAGTAATAATTTAGAATAATAAGATAAAATATTAGTTTATTGCTTCGAGCAGTATTTACACAGGTGAAATAAAATAAAATAAATAGCGTCGTAAAGGCTAATAATAAATTGGCATATACAAACACGTAAGTTGGTAGCACTAGGGTTAGTCACCTTGGTGAAAAAAATTGTCAGTCAGAATAGTGGTGGTGTTACATTACATCACAAAAATAATGCCGTTGTTACATTTTGGATTTTGTACACATAAAACTTTCCGGTATTCACATAATCAGTCATTCACAAACGGATGTTCATATTTATGATTCTGCTACAATATTTCATATTTGAGGACCGGTCTGTGTTACAAGGCCGTCATAAACCACAAAAAGGGTTTATAAAATCTAGACCACCACGGATGGGAGTAGAATAGCCTAACCTTTTTGCATATTTTACGAATCAACCTTCCAAATTACATAGGTACAAGCTTTTGCTAAAATTAGCAAGACAGCGAAAATAAAGTAAGTGTAGAGTGAAATGCTCAGCAAAGATTTTAATACACTTTAAGACATTCCACTTAATTTCTCTTTTAGCCTCATTTTGGCAACGCTCACAACATATTCAGGCAATTAAGCACATGTTTACTTCACAAGCGGCGGCCACAAAAATGTCGCTGCGATTGTTACACACAGGGTTTATTTGAACATTTCTCAATTTTCAAAATTATAGACAATTTTTTAAGGAGAAGTGCGAGTAATTGCGTGTTTGTAAAATGACATAATTCTTAAGTTTCAACAAACTACTTCTATTTGAAAGGGCTTTTTAGGCTACACTACACATAGATACCGCTCATGTAGGTACAAGTTGTACATGTCTTCCTCCAAGACTGGTGGCAGCTATAATCTCCCCGCCAGGCGGCTCAGGCGTTATATCTCAGAATACAAGCAACCAAGGCCCGAAATCAAACGTCGGTCTGGAATTAAATATTGCCCGGCCTGAATTAGAAACGGGAGCAGTGGGCCGATTCGATTTGATTGCATTGTATGTAAAATGGTTCGAACTGCAATTAGGTAGGTAGGTATTATAGAGCCATTATAACAGACCTCATTCGCCAGTGTACAAATTTGAGGAACAGAAGCTGACGATGATGGTTATATTTATTTATTTATATTTATTCGTCGGTAAAATGTTTGTTAAGATAGACTGATTATGTTGGTTATACCTAAGTTATACTGTAGAGTTGTTTGTGCATTTATTAAATAAATAAAATAAAAATATGTATAAACGTTATTGTTGAGTGCTAGAAAACTTTAAAGTAAAATTATTATACGACGAGATTCCGTATCAAGCAAGCTACTGCTAACCGCTTCGCTTTCCGACAGTCAGTCTCAGTGTTGCCACACACGTATAAAATAGGTTCGCTGAGTGACTGCGCGTCACAGAAATGTCACGAAGACAAATAGTCGACACGGGGGGGTTTGCGCGAACATCGGCGTCGTGACGGAACAATACGAACGTGTCATCGCTAATATACACTTGTATGTTGTTATTTATGACGGATCGTATTAAGGCGTTGCTTGTTTCTTTGCATGAACGTTAAAATATAAATGACACCAGGAACAAAAATAAGTTGCTTTTCCCCACACTCAGACTTTCGAAAACAAACACTTCATTCATGGGGAACTGTATACGTTTTTATAATAAATTATCAAACGAAACAATAAACCTTACTGAGAAAAAATTTAAGAATTTTGTAAAAGCAACATTATGTAATAAAGCTTATTATAGTATAAATGATTATGTGAATGACAAAAACGCGTGGGCTTGTCCACCTCAGCTAAGGCTGTTGGAAAAATTAAATAGATATACTTAAGTAAAATTGTACTAGAAATAATTAAAAAAATGTATTAGATATAAGGAAAAAGTTGAAAAGATGCTCGAGGAGTTTCTTTCGCCATTTCTTTCCTCCTTGATGACGGGGCCTTTGTGAAATGGTGGTAGATTATGATATGACTTTTGAAAAGTAATTCTAATATTCTACGTCGAAAAAATAAACGATTTCATTTCATTTCATTTCATTTCATTTCATTTCATTTCATTTCATTTCATTTCATTTCATTTCATTTCATTTCATTTCATTTCATTTCATTTCATTTCATTTCATTTCATTTCATTTCATTTCATTTCATTTCATTTCATTTCATTTCATTTCATTTCATTTCATTTCATTTCATTTCATTTCATTTCATTTCATTTCATTTCATTTCATTTCATTTCATTTCATTTCATTTCATTTCATTTCATTTCATTTCATTTCATTTCATTTCATTTCATTCACATGCTCCAGAATATTTTACCACGAATCTACACATCATCTTTCCCTAAGAAACAAACACCTTCGGAAAATAACTTTTAATTTAATTACAAAGTATGCTACGTAAAGTGTGTAATTTTAAATGTAGATTTATATTCCGTGAGGAAAGTTGTTCAGTATAAATAGTTGATCTAACAAAAACATCAGGAGCATTTCTTTTACACCGTGTATTGTATAGGTATCCAAGTATGTTTATGGATGCTTCATCCTCATCTCTGACCTCTGCATTATAAATAATAATGTTCTTTGAACCTAGATGACTGCAAAGCCCTATTATTGTAGATGTAGAGCGTCAGATTCAAAGTATAACTGCGATAAGAAAATCGTAAGTAAAGCTGAAAGTCACCATAACTTTCATAATATTTTAATGTAGTACGTAGGTATATTACGTTAACAATACTCGAGGAAAATGTTAACTGCTAGCATAAGAAGTTGCGTCAGTAAATTGCAACTTAAATGGAGCAACGGCAAGAAAATGGGATGTTAACTTAAATCTTGTGTTAGTCTAGAAATAATTCAGACGGCGGCGTCCTGGATAGTCGACGTCGACACTTCTTGTGCGTAAAAAAACGCACAGCCGTAATAATCTGCAGCTGGCTTAGAATAACAATATACGAGCAAGATGGACTGGCACTGTAAAAGAAACATAATATCGACAAATAACACCCCACTCCTACTGACTACTACTCCCACTGAGCTTTTATTTTGAATAATTTCGATTAAAAGATTTGCATTATACAAAATACGCAGGGCATGTATAATAATTACTAGAGTATAGGGAATATTCGATATTTCATATTAATTCATGAAAATCTTATCCTTATCACTAACAAATTGTAAAAGCACCCTGTTCTCTATGTATGGGTAAGCTGTGTTGAACTTTTTTACTTTTAATATAATTTGTCAGCACAGCATCGTCTACTTTGACAAAGTCAAATTTAAAACTACAGGCTGTTATATTAAATGTTTCGACACTCGTCGAGACCTCAGCGAGACCCGGGGGCACTCTATAAGACGAAAAATCGAAGATAAAGATTCGAAGTGGTGCCAGGCGAGCTCCGACTCTATCTGGTTATATTAAACGTGCCGATTGCAAGACAGTTCTCGTTCGTTTATTTTTCGTCAGTATAGAATGACCCTCCCGGCATCCTTGGACTAGTCTCTTGAGCATATCCTGGTTACACTAATGTTTAAAGTTTAGTAAGTATTCAGCTCAGCGCCGCCAAAGTTTGACAAAACACTTTGGCTTTTCCACTGTCATCGTTAGAAATCGTCACTCAAAAGTTTTTATTAGGTCACTGAGCCGCGCAACCTTAATTTATGTTCAAAAGGAAAATAAAGTTATGTAAATAAATGGTTTCTGTGTCACCATCACCAGTGTTCAAAACTTTTGAATTTTTTACATGTAATCGACATGATAGTTATGAATCTCAAAGCTGTTGTTGCATGTTGCATGCTCCGTCCTGTAACTTCATACTCATGTAGTATTTACTACTTATTCTTAATGTAGGTATAATATTAACATTTGTAGATGGATTTAAAAGCTACCGTTTCGATCCTAGATGGATCCTAGCGATAAGTATAATAAAACGTATGACAGAGGAGATGAGAGTTATGCGGTTGGAAGATCAAGATGTAAAATAATAATAATCAATTATATTCATACTTGTGTCACGACTCACGAGTATATGGACTTTTTAAACTGATTTCGAATTTTCATGATTCTGGATAGGTATAAAATAAATAAACCCCATTGGAAATAAGTAGGTACTTAATGATGCTCTGTGCAAAATGATTTATTCATAAGAACAATCTTTACGAGTTTATTTTACGCGACATTGAACATTAAATATTAATTTTGTTCGCTCCACTAAACTTTTAATGATTCCTGGATCTTTGTATTTGTCTTATCTTTGATTTTATTTACTACTTAAGTATTTCAATCCTATTTTTTTATTAACATCTAATTATTTATTTAGCCCACCTAGTTATAATAGTCAATACTTCTGTTACTTTATTAAAATATGTAGCTGTCAATGTCGTTGGCTAAAGCCAATCTCCTTTATCGCTAAATTTTCAATTTGCTGAAGACTTTGGATAAAATAAATCAGCAAAAGTGCTTGTGGAAATATGGAAAAAGTTAAGCGTAAAAGAAAAAAATGTTGATTAAATGCTGAGACAGGCGTTTTTGATGGGACAAGTCAAAGGCTACATTCAATGTAGGTGCTTTATAAGTAATTTTACCTTTGTCATTTTAATAAATGAAAAAGGAGCCGAGTAATTTTTTGATCCCTGTTTAGTTTAACAAATACACATGTACAATCTTATTAGGGTACTTAATAGGTATAAGTATTACTTATACCCAAATCACCCAATCGTACACTTATGTCAAGTATCTAGGTACCCAAAGCTTTATTAGGATGTTAAAATATAAACGCACTTTTCTATATTTTTCACTGTATTTTTTGTACCTACAAAAATAACTACTTTTTAATTCATTTTTCACAATGTAGGTACCTAAATTTCTGCCGGTTGTTTAGCAAAGATCCACGTTTGCGGTAAAGACTAATATTGACATTCCTCAGAACCCTAGACCTCTGGTTATAGTGCCACAAACTTATCTGTTCCGGTGAGAGCGAACTAAATTGGTCCATACCTCATTACTTACTAATGAATTTCATATTGACATGACATAGATTATATGGACCAATTTAGTTCGCTCTCACCGGAACAGATAAGTTTGTGGCACTATACGTAGACGGACCGCTAACTTCGCTGCCTATTTACATACACTTTGCGAGCAAATTGTTTATGTAACTAACTTAATTTGTTACACGCAAATAACTAAGGGTCAGTTTTTTGATCCGTGGTCAACTTTAACCATAAGTCAAGTCACGTGTCAAGCGTGACAGCTGCATACGAATTTTGTTGGTTTTTAACTAATGGTAGCTATTTTTAACCAATGGTTGAGTTAACTAGGGATCAAAAAACTGGCCCTTAGGGCCAACAAAAATCGTATGCAGCTGTCATGTTTGACAAGTGACTTGACTAAAGGTTAAAGTTGACCACGGATCAAAAAACTCGGCCTAAGTCAACCACATAGAAGTGGGTAAATGAACTATGGTCGACCAAATAGGTACATTCGCGAGAAATGAAAAAGTTCCGCCTGCCATTGCCATTCCCCTTCCATATGTCTCTGGAACATTTTCATTGCTTGTGTGTAAGTTGGTAGGAAAGAATAACTAATCGACATTATGGATATGGCTAGCTAATCGGCATGGATAAAATATGTAGAGTAAATTTTAATCATTTTATATTTTTTTCAATCGTCTATTTGTTTGCTCATGAATATTATAATGTTATTTTTCAACTTCATTAAAAGTTTTACACCGTAAAAGATGACCAAAGTAAAAAAAAAACATTTTTTATTCCAGAAGAATGTTACGCTTACGATTAACATATTTTTACCGCATTTACGAAATAATAATTTCAAATATTTTGTTATTACAAAAAAAATAGTAAAAAAATATTTAAATTAAGTTATTATCAATATAAATTCTTCGTGCACAGTCATGTTAAACTGTATATTTATTATTACAGGTGGAATATAAGAAATGTATTAGTGAATTTCTTAAACTCGGACCAAATCATTATATTTCAGTGTTAGTCCTTAGTTTAAATTTATATCAAGATGAATTAAGTATTAAATATAAAATACCTTGCTTCATATTGTGCGTATATATTATATTTCATCACAACCCATCACGCCCTTACTACTAGGGCACGGGTCTCCAACCGATGAAGGAAGGGTTTAGGCCTAGTATGGTGGACTAGGCCTAGTGCGGATTGGTGGACCATCTATTTTATACATATATTTTGTGGAACCTGTTTTTAAAAATAACAACTTGGCCGCTTTCCCGTCTCTATGAAGACTTCAAAATGAGTACACTCTCCAAACTTGCAGAAACGGAGAACGACTAAGTTCCGTCGTGGATACGGGCCACTTGCACCAACACAAATACACCGCTTAATATTTAATAGCTTCATACGATTATGGAAGGCGGTGGTTGTTTCGGGTTGCGGCAACACAACGGGGTTTGTTGGCGCCAAATAAACACCCTGTGGTTAATGCGAGACTACTGTTTGTTTAAACCGTGTGTATTTGTATGTGTATTGTTGTACCAGGTGTATTAAGTACGTATACCAGTAGATCGATTGTTTCTTCATACTTATATATTATAAATTATTCAGAATTTTTCGAGCCGCAATTGTGGAGTTAAAAAGGTATCGTTAACTATGATGAGTATAAAAAAATAGTTACTAAGACATGCGGGTTCATAGTATTTCATAATGGGTATTTGCCTCTCACAAAATATCTACTTAGTACAAAATACAGTCTAAATACAAGTACGTGTACCTACCAAATTAAATAGAGCCGTAACGATTTTCATGTCAGTGTGAACATAATCTTGATGAAAACATGAAATGATAGCCCGTAATTTTCCCATCAGCACGCAACTCGCCCAAATCAAGACTGCCGCGACGTCCACCGAAACGTAACGTACGTAACAGCTATTAAACTAAGTAGGTTAGTAGTTGGCGAAACTCATGTATATGCAAAATTTCCCGACTTGCTTGCGGGGAGAAGATAAGCGACTTATGAATACTTCAGAATGTAGGTACCTGCGGCCGTCCTTCCTGGAGTTTAGGCCGTGGGGTTCAACGAGGTACGCCAAATGGCTATTTCATTATGACTGTGGGGTGCACGGAACCCTCACCGACTGACGTATCAATATGCTTTGTATATGAGGTACGTCCGTTGCAGCTAACAGTAGATAGTTGGACTCATCATTTCACCACGGTCTAGTATAGTGCGACAAACTTATCTGTTCCGGTGACAGCGAACTAAATTGATCCATATCTCATTATTTGCTAATGAATTATAGATTGATACAGATTAGATGGGTTTATTGAAACCACAAGAGCGAATTACCACTACTGGCAAACTTAAAATCTTATAGAATGAAGAAATATTAATAATGTCCTCCTAGCCGAATTTCGACTACGGCGGCCAATCTCAATTGAGATCAGCCAACTACGCAGGAGTAGATTATAGTGCCCAAGTGTGTGCGCAGTACACAGGAGCACTCTCTGTTCCATCACTCTCATAGCCCAATGGGACGGATTGACCGACACGACTGGAGAGAGCTAGGCGCAGGACCGACTGCTTTACATGCCCATCCGACAGCATGGATCGTTTCACTGTTTCGGACATCAGGTGATCAGCCTTCTATGTCCTAACCAAACTTAGAACCACAATTTAGAAACACAAATTGATGGTCCCACCCGGGAATCGAACCCGGGACCTCTGGGTCGTGAAGCGAAGCTTCTACCACTAGACCACAGAGGCAGTTAAAAGAAATATTGTTGAAGAAATATTACACATTTACGTGAGCTGTCACCGGAACAGATAAGTTTGTGGCACTGTACCAGTCTTCTCTTTGACATCTACACGATAAGAGAATGTTAATATTGTGAAGCGACGATCAATCTGAATCTGATCATTACCAGCATCGCAAGTTTTGTAGTTTATGATTCCACTACCTCTGGCTGTATAGTAGCTTCATCCTTAGCCAATAATCTTGCACAAATAGGCCACAAGACCATGGACACTTTGGCCTTCCTCATTCAAAAACTACTTTTTTTTTCATTTATTAGCTTCTCACGCTGAGTTCGCTTGATTTTAGTCGAGTAATGAGTTATATGAGATTGAGAATAATTATATGTGAGATTATTTCTCCGTTAGACTAATCTTAACAATTCCACATTTCTACCGGACTATAGACTGAGCGATTCCCACGACCCCATTGCTACCAAAACCTCATTAAGTAAGGGTTTCAAAGTACATATATCTACTAAAGTATTTATGTACAACTATTTACTAAAGTATCTTCAGGGGTCGCTTAGTTGCTGCCCGCAGATGCCAACATGCTATTAGAGTTAAGTTCTCTAAATGGATATATATAGAGAGGTTTATCTATTAGGTTACATATTCATGCATGCACACTTTACCGCTTATAAAGCCCTGTTTAGTGTTTAGGGATTAACCTCAGAATAATCCATAGCATATCCGATTTATAAAAAACCGACATTTCACACTAAAGATCGTATACCTTTTGGACTGCTAAACCAATTTTCAGGAAACATGGGTAAGAACACTTGGGACGAAAATCGGTTCAACCGTTTTGGAGCTATGCTAACACAACATACAGAGACACACACACACACAGATACACTTATAACACCCCTTTTTCCGTCGGGGTAAACAAAACAGTACACTACATATCCCGTATCCCTCACTTTTTTGAGCGCAAAACAAATATGGAGCGTAAGCAATAAATAATATTGGTGTTTACTTAACTTTTGCTCATCAACCTGTAATTATTATTGACACATGACTTTTATTACCAATCAATATGACGAAGGTCCGGGATAATACCAATACAGAATACTTGCGTTAAGTATGTAGGCATTTTCACCTTTATCGGATGTTGTCATAAGTCATAATATTTACGGTAAAAATGTTCACGTCGGTCTAAACAAAAAATTGCTTCGTTTATACAGCAGATACAGTTTTCAAAAATTATTTCACTTTGAGTTCTATATTTTGTTATCGAGGGTAAATAATATGTGGGGAGATATCAAACACGGCCATTCCACCTCAAGCTAGGCAAAGCCTGTAATATGGGTATTGGAAAGCTGATATACTTATCTACATAGATATATTTTATATACCTGCGTATTAAAACCCAAGACCTGACTTTCTTTAGCTTTAAACAAATATCTGCCCCAGCCGGGAATCGAACCGGGGACCTTCAGCATAGCAGCGAGGGTCACTATAACTACTACACCATTCGGTCGTCTATATTTATTCATCACGTACCCCATTAACAGAGGTGACTAATGCCCAAGTCGGGGAGACATATGGACTCATGTAAATCAAGCCGTATATTAACTGCCTATAAACTACGCCAGTAATGTGCCTACTAACCACATATCACGTTTACTTGAGCCAATCGCTGCTCAGGATTATAATGCTGTTTAATGGGTGAGCTTGGATTGGAGGAGTATTAAATTCATTAGTTTATAAAAGCCGTCATGATTTGTCATGTCATGTCATCATGTTCTTTTAATGGCTGGATGGGGAAAAGTGTTGTGCCGCTCTTTGTGCCTTGGGAGAGGCTTACTGTGCTACCACAAAAAACTTTAAACACGGTTTAACAAGTGTTTAAAACAGAATTTGACAGATTTTGTAGGCGTTTGACAGCGCCAAACAACTGTTAAATAGTGTCTAAGTTTTTGTGGTAAGGCCCTTTATGTTTAGCCATAGACTAATACACTAATATTAGTCTATGGTTTAGCAGTGGACAAAGGCCTCTGTGAATAATCATCACAATAAACATGTAATCGTAAAGGGAATTTCTTTTAATTATTGCAGAAATGTGTTGAATTTTTAGTTTGAAATGTGACGGGTGATTGTGTAAGAGCGTTATTACTTGAATTTAAGAAAACTAATAAAGCACGATGTAACTTTAATTTAAACTATGCTCCATACAAAAACTTCGACCGCTCTTTGCGGAGATGCAAATTCCATACATTTGAATAATATTTACATATTTCATAAAGACGCAGTAAAACTAAGAGGCTAAGAAGAACTTCATTAATTTTGCTCTGTGTCTAGTTTCAAAGTAGTAGGAAAGTGAGTTTCTAGTTCATTGTAGCTGTAAACGTTAATTAAGCTAATATAACAATCGTATCTAAGCTACTATAGAATCTCACCACAGGGGTCACTCTATATATTACTAGCTGTTCCCGCGAGCTTCGCTTCGCCCTAAAAAGTTTTCCCGTGGGAATTCCGGGATAAAAAGTAGCCTATGTTCTTCCTCAGGGTCTAGACCGTATGTATACCAAATTTCATTCAAATCCGTTCAGTAGTTTTGGCGTGAAAGAGTAACAGACAGACAGACAGACAGACAGACACAGTTACTTTCGCATTTATAATATTAGTTAGGATTAGGATGACGGAAACGAAGGTTCGGAGCGCCAATGCGCGAGCCACGGCTCTTGTTGTATTAAACGTGCCGATTGCACGACAACTCCCATTTGTTCGTTTTTCGTCAGTATAGAGTAACCCTATCGGATATTAAGTACTTAACGGGTAGGTACATTTAACGCTTAAACCGTTGGCTTTCAGTTATCAAACTCTACTACTTATCATTGACTCAAGAAAAGAGCATTTCCGAGGGATCATATGGTTTAATTTTTCGGGAGCATGTCATTTACACCCTATATATGAAGGTAATACGAAAATGAGGAAAATCCAAGGGAGAACGAACAACATTCATGGGTAATAAAATATCTGCCCTTCTACACTGTATCATATTTTCGCGTTCCCCCAGAGACGTTCGTATTTACACACTACTTCTTGTTTCGGATAAAATGTGAACAGAATAAAGCGTAGCTGTAACATTGTATTGTGTAGACTGTTTTGTATATTATTACGTGTTAGGTGTATTATAAAATAAAAATTACTTATATGGCTTAGAAATTATTGTGACCACATCCACTTTTCAACAAACCCAGATTCTTACCGATTAGAATGAAATACCTACTTAAGCACGTTTTGCTTTAAATTCCCATGAAGGTATATATTTATGCACCTAGTTTGCCAGTGTTATGGTAAGATGCTATTTAATCATAATAGGAGACAAGAATGTTGACCACCGGAGCCAACACTAATTATTGCTTCGTACAGGGTGCAAAAAAGTATATTCATGTAAATAAATATGTAGTTGTGAGAGTAGCCTGTTTTCACACTTATAATGCTGTTTATCTCTACAACACACGATGTAGAGGCGATTTGTAGCAGACGACCGCCGCTTATCATGTCTGTCACAGAAATAGCTACTTGTCCAACAAACTAACAAAACTAAATCCATACCCTATTTCTCGGACTCTCCGAGTATCACTTGAAAGGTAACCGCCACATTTATTTATATTTATAGCCGCGGCACAGATTTGGATTTGCCTAGTCTCATTCCTTGTATACAGGGTGTTGCAAAAAGGTGTTCTAAGCCGAAAGGGAGTAACAGGGAGTCATAGTAAAAGCTTCTGATGTAAGATTTTTGAAAATTTACGAAAAAAAGTTGTTTAAAATGTCTGCCTTTCGGATCTTACCACTTTTGCAATATCTTGTATGAGTATAGCGCAAGCGTGTCATTATTTCAATACACAATTTAAAGATGGCTTTTCTCAACACTTTCCATTATCTTGTAACACTTTGAGCGTCTTTCATCCAATGTCATCGAGAAGGTTCGACTGCAGACTAAACTTATTTCGTTCCCTTTTTTCCTCGCTTTTTACCTCTTGCGGGGTCTAGGCAAATCTAAGTTAGTGGCCCCGGACGTAGATCTGTACCGGAGTCAAGGCTGCTGGGGAGACGGGAACACGTAACAGCCCTCGAGAACAGAAGCACAAATATGTGGCAAGTCATTAGTAACTTTATATCTGTGTTCCTCAGCCAACTTCCGTGACTGCCATTAAACGCGCGGGGCTATTGCGTATCTTCGCCTTGGTATACAACAACTGACATCAATAGACAATAGATAACTTTTCTATGAGTACTTATACAATTTTTAAATCCATAACTCCACGCTGTAGCCATTATGTGTGGATTCTAGTAAAATTTTAAAAAATGTTAAATACCTACTTATCTATCACACTACGAAATACCAGTAATGTAGTTTAGAATTATATGCTTTTATTTAAGTAAATGCAAGATCTTCGGTGTAAACAGAAGTACCTACTAAAAACTTAGCACTAATCTTTATGTAAGTACTTTTAAGACGGTAGGTACGTTCTACATTGGAGCGTAATAAGCCCGCGAAAGCAAATGATAACGCCCATGAATTATCAGGGAATCTACTTTGTTAAATGACGGGAAACCTCTATGTAATAGGTGAAAGCTATGTTTATGGATAAACATTAACTTTATCTCTCTTGGTACACTTGAAGGGTAACGAATGATAAACAAATATTTACTTACTAGCTGTTCCCGCGCGCTTCGCTTCGCCTTAAAAAGTTTTCCCGTGGGAATTCCGGGATAAAAAAGTAGCCTATGTTCTTTCCCAGGGTCTAGACCGTATGTATACCAAATTGCATTCAAATCCGTTCAGTAGTTTTGGCGTGAAAGAGTAACAGACAGACAGACAGAAAGACAGACAGACACAGTTACTTTTGCATTTATAATATTAGTTAGGATTAGGATAAAGTGGAAAATCTTTAAAAAAAATACTCCCCATTGTTAAAATACGTGAGCAACCGTGTTCCTATGGAGAAGACAAATTCTCAAATATTCAAAAATCATTGACAAATGTTGCTTATAACCTCCCGAGTCCCTAGTCACATCTTGTTGGCTTACTATACCCTTTTTAACAACTGTAGATAATTACACAAATATACTAAGTATACCTATAAATTTTATAAGAATTTATGAACAAATTGGCCAAAAAAATAACGTAAGTCACATTGAACAAAAACATGACACATGATGCCGTACGCCACTCGAGCAACTCAACCTAACATAGTTTTTTACTTGTGTTCTTTTAGTTTCCGACACCCGAGACGACTGTAGACCACTCGACGGAATAAGAAACACACCTTACTAACTTTGCCAGTGGCAGGTACTTAGAGGCAACTTCATGAGAGTGCTTTATAATATTTTATAGTAATAGTGCAAATTTTTTAAATGTCGTGTTTTTTCGGCTAAGATTGTTTTTATTACTTTCGAAGTTGTACTAATGTAATATGGCGTCATTAAAATCGTCAAAGAGCCGATCTTTACATTTTTGTAAAATAAAAAATATTCAAATTAGTGTCTCAAATTCCGACATACTTCAATTTAAAATTATAAAAACAATCACCATAAAATTACTTAACGTACCGAATTACTGCAATTTTCCGTATTAGTAATGTCAGGCACATAAATAAAAATATGTGTAGGTATACTTGTACTTTGTAAATGAACAATGGGCCGATAATTGAAACGAAACGTATGATCGTATAGCTATAGTATAAGATACAGGGTCTACTTAGGTACAATCATTTCTGAATCAGGCATCACGGCATCACATTATTTCAGTATAAGTCTCTAAAAAACTCCAATTAGAATTAGTGCTTGCTAACCAAACCTAGCAATTAAGACCGAAAATTCATTAAAAGTAGAGATTAATACAAATCTCATATGTAGGAAAGTAAACCGCAAAAAAGTATTTTCAAAACTGAAATGTAAACCAAATAAAAGAATGCAAGCAAAATTTTCACTCGTCCTTTAGAACCGGGGAAATGTAAGCAGGGAAAAAGACTTCTGCTTTTTGCCCACACATTTCTTGTTGACATAATACATGGCTACCATTAAGTAGATCCGCGAAATACTGGCGCAGCGAACATTAGCGGGGTCGCACTCAACTGGTTGGTTGTGAAAAGGCCATAGTGAAAATTTTCGGTCGCATTTAGTAAGTTACTCGGTAACGGTATTTCATTAATTATGGAGTGCAACATCATAATATCTGTCTGGCTTCGCGTCAGGTATTTATTAATGTTTGCGCATGAATTTTGTTACTTTGCGTAAACAGTAATAAATTGAGGTTAGTAAAGTGAAATATCACCCATATACCGTATACAATAATTTATTCGGTCATTTTTAGATATAGAAATGCTACAAAAAATTATAGCTTGTAATGTCATGGTGTAATAACAAACAATTTTAGTACCTAAATAGTTTTTAACATATATATAGTAACGAGGGAAAGGATGATCAATTATACGTCATCTCCAAAGTCAAGGTCAAAAGTCAAGCAATAATCACTGGTTATGCTCTAACCCACTATGGAGGAATTGGCACTAAATCAAACTATAATCACTGATGAATTACTTTTAATTATTTTCCAGTTAATGATATTTGTTACCAAACCTGATATAAATGTAAACAACAATGTGAATTTTAGCAGGAATTTAATCCTGATTTAAGTCTGAATTCTTTCCGCACGACCAAAAAGTAGTTTCCTTTAACAAAGCCTACAGCAAAGATTTTCGTCAACTTGGTTAACCCGAAAAAATAACAGCGAGCAAAAATAAAAGCAAAATTCCTTCACGGATCCAGTGAAAATGGTCGGCTAAAATGAATATATTTCTCCCGTATGC
Organism: Plutella xylostella; assembly: GCF_932276165.1. Lineage (NCBI taxonomy): Eukaryota > Metazoa > Arthropoda > Insecta > Lepidoptera > Plutellidae > Plutella > Plutella xylostella. The sequence goes on from NC_063990.1 coordinate 9,138,745, forward strand.
GACACGACGTAAACTGCAATTTTCACTTTTTTAACTTCGTTAGTTTGAGCTATAAAGTGGGGCTGCTTTTAGTCGGGTATTTTAGAGATTTCCTGCATGCTGTAATAAGTCTTTGGGATAAAGGTCGTACTTCATCAGAGGCTTAAAAGAGATTTCATTCAAAAGATACGCAATTATATTAGTCGTGAGTCGTGACATAAGATTATTTACTGTGTGTATTCTGCTCTCAACTCTTGCTTGAGATGCTTAAAGCTAGCAAGGTGGCTTTACCATCAAAGTGTATTATAATAAAATTAAGATATAAGTAAGAACTATGTATACGAGGCAGAAATCTTGCATAATAAGTTCAAATAATTATGTTTTTTTTACAAATGTATTTGAAACGCAATTTTTAATAATTATATTTATGCGATTTTCTATTTTGAGAGTTGGACAATCTTTCCACGCCGCTTAATCGTTAAAACGATTGTGACACTTTCGTGGCGAGCGATAGCTATAGCTAGAGAACGCTTAGAACGACGTTGAAAATATCTTTTGTATTTTGCAAAGAATGAAACAAATAAATGCATTTAGGAAGCGAGTCCGTTTCACCTAGCTTTTATTCTTCAAACATCCACTTAACACTCTCTTTCAGAAATCACCAATTAATATTTAAGGTAACAATTAAGTAAATCCGTGCGCCTAAACGGTACCTATTAAGAAGGAAAACTGACATCTAAGTATAATTTCTCGCTACCTTTCAAGCTGTTAGCTGTAACTGACTTTTTAAATGAACTTGAATTAAAATTATTATTTAAGTATTTTCATATTTCTCGGATGATAACACAGATGATGTGTCAATCAAAACTGCTTCATTACGCAAAAGGTCGATTTAAATGAAAGGTACATCTATATTAGCTAGATTATAACTTTGTTATTTATATCGTGCACCTTTGTCTACCTCGTATTTCATAAATTTACCTAAGTACATACATATAAAAATACATTGAATTAGTACCAAATTTGCCATACATCAGGGATTACGATTACCTACGTAGGTATTATCTTAGAATTACAGACATTACCGATACACTGAAATAACTAGAGGATTATTTAAGAAAATTGTTTGATAAAAGAAAAAGTTATCGTTAACCCACTGCAAATGTACTTTACCTATGTGACTCCGATGAATTTATTACCTTCAGAATCACCTAGCTGTTTTCTAACTAAAATTAAATCTCTGCTTTTTGTCTTCGTCTTTGCGTAATCTGATTTATTGCCCGACTTATTTATTTTAGGCGGAGAGGTTTCCTTTATTTCGCAGTCGCCTCGTGTCACATCGCTATGATACATGGTCCGTATTACCTCTGAGATACTGACTTATGTGATAAAAGATGGCATTTACATTATTTACAAGAAGTTCGCAATTTCGGTCGTGTCGGTGAAAATGGGACGTGTTCTTTTTATGAGAGGTATTCGTCCTTCTATTGACTTTTACACAACGGTCAGACACTAACCACTGCACCATCGTCAGCGCATAAATAATGCATAAAAGAGCTACTCAACAGTCTAACTTCTAATTCCTCTAAACTACTGGAAACCGGGCTTAACCAAATCCAATTTATATTTTTAATGAGTACAATCGGACTTAATTTGCCGAGTCCGGTCCCCAATATGAAAGTTGCGAGCGCAGCGCGACGGTTCACGTGACCGCAGCTCGCTCTCACCTGCTACAGCCGCTGCCCTTCTACCTACATTCTAATGTTGTTTGTTTTGTTTCATTCGGGCTTTATTTACATTTTACGACCGATAGGTGGAGTGGTTACAGGCCCTGATTGTTGTGCCGAAGGTGCATTCGATCCCCAGCCGGGACAGATATTAAAGACGAATAGTACTCGGTCATGGGACTCATGGATGTTAACTTTAATGTTTGTTTTGTGTTTTTATAATATGTAACATGTATATCTATGTATCCGTCTGAATAATATATTATACGCTTAAAAGTCACAGAACCTAGAGTGAAATGCTAAGCGTCGATAAACCCAGCAATAAAACTTGACTAGAGAAAACAGGATTGCGAAACGCACAGATATTTGCCTGTTACAAATCGGCCATAACTGACCCTTTCCCATCTCGAATAAGCTATTAGGACTCTCATTTGCTGGATTACGATGTTCGGACCATATTAAATACTTCCTGCTCTAACTATAAATTGCGAACTTCTAACTGTTAGGTCACCGCTGCGAACAGTTACGTTACACAAGGTTCAGAGAAACGAGAGGAATTTAATTAGGATTTGCACAAAACCTTATTCCCTTTTTATACCATGACATAAAAATAGATGCTCCAAGTGCGACTCGTGTCGGTATGATTGTCAATATTATTTTTTGTCTATTAGTAAAATTATTTCTAAAATTGCTATCAATTACCAAGAACCATATTCAAGCGAGAGCTAGATTAATCGTCGCTCGTTTTTAAACGGATTAATTCAACTCCCATTTTAAAGATTTATCCGGTGAATAGTTTCATAGAAAAATTGCGCCATTTTTTAATTTACGTCGGAAGCGCTTTTACAGACTTTGTTAAACTCTCTTTAAGTTTATAATGCGTTAGTTAAACTGCCACATAAACGACCATAAACTAGATAAATAGCCTTAAGTGCTACTAGAACTCGTTTAGTGATCTTCATAGAAATGCGTACCTACTTTATTATTATGCTTCTTAACATACGTACTAATACTATGAAGAGGACATAATATATTCATTTTTCAGAATGCGGGCCTTGTTTTTTTACAAAATTATTCATAATAGTAAGTACTTACCTCAATACTCAATACTCAATCTTTTATTGCATCCATAAGTAAGTTTTACCTACTTACTACGTACATAATATAATTGTTGCCAATTAAAAAGGTAACGTACCTATCATACGAAATTCAAGCACGAAAACAAACACCTGACATCGTAGTCATTATGTGTTTATTCAATTTGTTGTAGAAGTATAACCTCCACTAGAAACTCCGAAGTGAACTGCCGTAAGGCTTAAGAGAGATAAGGTTTTATTATACCCACTTTAGGTTTTTATTATAAAAGAGCTACAGTTTTTAGGAAAAAACAGAGGTTGTGGGAAAGGCAAAGGCACAGGGAAAGTATGTAATAATAATAATAAAATAAATTTTACACTTTGTTATAATGAAGTAACTTTTAAAATGGATTACACACAAAGTTAATGGGCTGGATCTATCCAACAAAATGAAATTTAGAAAAGTTTCCATTCAGGTCCAACGTTGATAGATTACAAGTTGGTTTTTCATACCCTTTGTGTTTTCAGTCTAGAATTTAATGTTTTATCTCTGTAGTTAATTCAGGGTAATTATTAATCCTCTTATTTATGATTTCACTGTGCTGTAGACTAAAATTCACAGCCAATTTACATTTCCATAATTAAAGTTTACCTTGAATAACAATATTTTTCGCCAAAAGGTCTTGATAATTTATACAATTTGCCGATTATTATTATAGCATGGGTTGATTTTTAGCAGAATAATCTATACTATTCCTAGTAAGCCATGGTGGTGATGGTTTCATAATGAGCCATACAACATAATTTTCAAAAAGTTTGGTTAGTTACGTATGTATGTTCATTGTATTCGTAATAGAATACTTATTTTATCACCTGAATAAAGTTAAAGGAAGGTATGTGACGGATTCAAAAGGCATTTGACAGCGCTAAACATCTGTTGAACACTATCTAAGTTTTAGTAGCCCTATTAGTTTTAATTGACTTGATGAAACTGTAAAAAATACTTTGTTAAAAAGTTTTGTTTTAAAGTAGGCTAACTACGATTTTTTAAGAATGAAAAAGCTTTGCCATAAGTAGGTAAGTTAAGTACCTATAAGTGGGGGTTCACGGTATTGCACCTCCGCTATACTATGATTATGCACAGGAATGCTGGCTTAAAGCAGAAGTAATGTCTCTTTTGGGCTTATCCAGCCGGTGACTTACTATGTTGGCTTTTTTCACAACTTTCTTAGACCAAAATTAAATCGTGAATAACTTATGTATCCCAAAACAAATTGCCTACTTATGTACTAGGTACACTTTGTTCAGGATATCAGGATCCTAGATAGGTATATCTTTAGGTGATAAAAGCAATGTAAATGTAAATGGTGTGCTGTAGGGGACAGACATGGATGCGATTTCGTGAATGGAAAGATAAAATTTGTGTAAGTATATAGAGGTATAAACAGATACTGGCACATTTTTCAATTCTTTTATACGAATCGATTGATTCGTTGATTACTTATGATGTCTAGCCTTTGTTTTTTTATTTTTAAGGATCAGGTTTTGTCTCACCAAGGGCCTGGTCCTTACCTTAGAGTTATATGTGAGGAATACACGCTGGCGTTTTGAGGGCAGCCATGAACCCCTCAGTGAGCGGAGCACTGTAAGCTAATCACAGGCATCCTCTTAAATTATCGGATTACAGAAAATACGTTAGTACCTTCCTACAAAACTACGTTGCACGACGATAATTGTATTTAAATGCATTCATAAATATGTTAAACCAAGAAAGTTGATGTCTTATTTTAAAACCATAAAAATAAAAAAGCTTTAAAACAATAAAAGGAAAGTTGTATTTCCCGCGTACGGAAAATGTAAATGTGCAACCAGTTTACGTTTTTTAATATTCAGATCCATGAATTTAAATAAAACCAGTGGTTTGAATGAATATAAATATGGAAATACCTATAACAGTAACTTAATTAAAAAAATAATCCCTTCCGAATGGGGTTGGCGTTTTAACTACAAAACGTAATATACATCTACATTAGATTTATAAAATTAATCCTTTACGTGACAAGGATAACAACTGGCTTTAAAATTGGTTTTTACGATGAAAATTTAGATTTTATGTGAAAAGTTGCAGAAATAAATCTTAGGGTAACGTCTTAATGTCTTTCCGATAGCAGTAAAAGCCTATTATAGACAACTTGCAACCTACGCTTGAAAGCAGGATACCAGGGATATTAACGTTAACCTGTATCCTCTGAAATAAACCTTTTACACTAACTTAAGAATAAAAAATAAGAGATTAATTAGCAGGTGTAAGGTCCTATATTCTCTGTGACAGCTAAATTTCCTTCCTTAGCATGAACCATTTTCCCACTTCGCTGGCTCACTGCGGATTGGTGGATTCAAACATCTAGATTTGTTAACTCTACTTATGCAGATTTCTTCACGATATTTTCCTTCACCGTAATAGAGATGGTATAGGTTGGTACAATACATTTTACTAAGAGTCCATTGATTTAATTATTTTTTTTATCCTGCACTAGTGTATGTTAAGCTAAAACTTCGTTGTACATATTTCATTGTATCTCTAAGTAATACAGTGGCGGGTCTATGTATCTCCCTTACAACTGTTACAACACACTTTAACCAACTTGACAGGCAAACTTCAAAGGCTCTCCACAATAGTTGTATATCATGCCAACACCATTTGGACCGGGGCCAGAATATCCGGTTTTCACCGGTTTTTTACCGTTCAACTGGTTTGCACTTCCCTCGACGGAGATTTTATACGATTCATCATGGTTGTGAATTACTTTTTGAGTTCTTGTTGACTTTATTTTACATTTTAGTAAAGGAAACATTTAGTGTGGTTAATTATGTGAACTGCATTTGTTGTCAATCAAAATACACTGCCGGGCAATGAAATAGTTCCACAGATATAACACCAAATTAATCCTAAACGGAAAATGCTAGCTTAATGACGCCTTCTGCAATATTGAAGAATATTTAATTGCGCATCAAAATATTCCCATGTAAAAACTTAAATATTGTAATAAAAATTTAAATTAAATGTTTTTCAAAAAATGGGGCATTTGGCAAATAAAACAAAATCTCTAATTATGCATTTATTAGGTGTAAACGTGGTATTTTGATAACTCAGTACTTGGTATTTCCTCCACGTGCTCTCAATACAGCTTCTACGCGATTGGGCATGCTGAATACCAGATTGCTCAGCATATGCTGAGGAATGTTCTCCCATTCTTTGATGAGCGCGCCTTTCAAGCCACGAAGTGTAATTGGAGGTGGAACTCGGTCTCTCACAGGTCTGTCAAGCTCGTCCCAAGCATGCTCAATGGGATTCAAACCGTGGCTCCTTGCAAGCCACTCCATTTTGTGGATTCCTACGTCATGAAGATACTCATTTACAACTTGAGCAGTGTGCGCCCGTGTATTATCGTGCATGAACATTGCATTCTCGCCCATATTGGCCAAAAACGGACCAGCATGTTCATTGAGGACCTCATTGGTGTATATCACAGTAGTTAGGTTCCCGTTCTCGATTGGAACTAACGCTGTTCAACCTTCTGCAGAGATACCCGCCCGCACGCGAAAGCTGCCACCGCCGTGTGCCACTTTTTCTTCAAAATATACTTGTGAAAAATGTTCTTCTGGTGGTCGTTATACTCTTTTCCTCCCATCACGATGGTACAGCATGAATTATGACTCATCTGAGAACATCACTCTGCCCCATTCGTCCTCACCCCATTCTGTACGATTACGGGCGTATTGCAATCGGGCAACTTTATGATGCCGTTCCAGTTTTGGGCCATTTGCTGGCATGTAAAGCTTTAATCTTCTTTCGGCAAGACGTCTCCTGACTGTTCACTCGCTTGTTGGCTCCCTTTGAACTTCTAGAAGTTGTTGTTGAACGGCTACTCCCGTCTGATGTCGATTTCTTAACATGATTTCCGCAGTGAATCGATCTTTTCGGACCGTTGTGCACCTTGGCTTGCCAGTACCTGGTCTTCTCAGGTTTAATCCAGTCACCCTAAACCTTTAGATCACTCGTCGTACAGTAGTATGAGTCACGCCAATTATTCTGGCCGCATTTCTTTGGCTGGTTCCCATTTCCACCATGGTGATGATTTTTGCAAAATCCTCGAGTGATACAGGCATGATTTACGGGTACGAGAGCCGCAAGACTTTACAATTTCATAATTATTTCACAACGACAAAAAAAAGAATGAAATAAAAAGCAAAACTAAAAACGAAGCAAATGTTTTCCTAAACTTTCAAACCCGAAAATTTTACTTCTTATCTTTTTTTATCCATGGCTTCGAAAATAACACTATTAAAAAGAGTTTGCATTTAAAAATGTTTCCATAATAAACTATATTTCATTAAACTTTTTAATTCATGAAGCTAGGTTCTATATCTTAGGAGATATTAAGGTTTTGTCGGCATTTTGTAGGTGGAACTATTTCATTGCCCGGCAGTGTAATATGTAATAATTTAACCATTTAAAAGGTATTCAGCAAAATTACGAGGAAAAGTCATAAACTTTTCTTTTAAACAAATCTACTTTTCATCATAATTTGGAAACATAATACAATCACAAAAAAAAACAAAATACACATACTTGAATCTATGTATATTTTATTTCTATTTGCGACTGCTTGCAATGCATTACGCGCCATTGAATAACCACTTCACTAATTTAAATTTGACACATTGTAGGTACCTCTAGATATTTTAATAACGTGTTTCTCTTTTGTTTCAGTTGCACAAGGATGTAGAAGGATGTGCGCGCCGGCCACCGCGGCGCTGTTGCTGGCGGCGCTCACCACTCTGCCGTGCCAAGGTCAGCATCAGCACCCTCGTCATCATCATCATCTTCTTCATCATCATCATCATCATCACCATCATCCTCTACATTATCATCATCATCACAATCCAACATATCCCTCCACTGCTGGGACACGCGAGTCCTTCCAATGAATGAAGGGTTTTTTAGACCTTAGTCCACAACGCTGGCCTCATAGTCAGCGACACCCCTAATTTGACTGCCTGACCCTTTTACCACTGCGGCAAACCCTATAACACTTTTTATACACACTAAATTGTACATAAATAATCCAAGTTACAAAGAATAAAGTAGTAGTATTTAATTATGATTGTGCCCAAAGGATTTCATATTGATTATAAGTTCCAAGAAGTATTCCAATCTCTATATCATACCTTAACTCCCAATATTCGCCTATAACGCCTACTATAAATGAGTTAAAGCAACAACGTGATTGCTTTCACATAAACACGAAATTTATGAGAGAACTTTCGTTCAGATTTAGGTCTCCCGTTTTAGCAGTAATTAGAGTGCGGAGTAGGTTGTTGGTAACTCCCGCGAAATAAGTTCGGCTTCTTAATGAGTCACGAATCTTGTCAGGGTTGCCACTGTGGCCATACTTTTGGGTTTTCGGGCAAACTCGCCGGTCGCGAAACTTTGCGGCATATATTGTGCCGGATTGTGGGTGCTTGCGAAGTTTTTACGGTCTCAAATGTGGGCCAATTGAGTGTATTTGAAAGTGTTTACTTAAGTTCGTTTAGAAACTTTGTAAGACTCGGGTAGGAAGGTAGGGTACAAACGCAGTAGATAGGTATAAACAGTTGTGTGGTTTTAGAGTGGTATTCTCAGTATCTGCTCCTAAATGGTTTGTGTAATAGTCAATATATTAAGTATAACCGGTCGGCGATGTATGGACGCGATCTTTCACATCACGTTAAAAATTTACCCGTGGGAATTCCGAGATAAAAAGAACTAAAATATTCGTGGATAATGAAGCATTATCATCATCATCATCAGCCAATAATCATCCACTGCTGGACATAGGCCTCTCCCAAGGAGCGCCACAACACTCGGTCCTCGGCCTTCCTCATCCAACCACTACCCGCCACCCGCCTAAGGTCGTCAGTCAAGCATTATATAAAAAGATAATTTGTGAATGAATATTTAAAATATTTGTATTTGGGATTATTGCCAAGAAACTTAATTAATACTTACATACTTAGGAACATACACACATTTTTTTTCTCTATAAATTAATGTATGACTACTTATATTGGGTAGGTACATAAACTACTTAAGTTTCTTGTCTAAAGTATCACTCTTAACATTAACCTACATTCCAAAAATGTATTGCTTCCTACAGATTTTCCGAAAATCGTTGTAACACAATTTATGTCTTCTAAATTGGTAACCCTGTTTCCTGGAAACATTTTGGTGTAAATACAGGGATAAACTAATATAGCGCTGCCTCTTTCGGGAACCTTTGAAAGGATGCTCTGACGTACATACAAATTATGACATGGGTTTGGATTTTCTAAAGTCTGCATCGTTCAGGTCCGTAGGAAACACTGTAGTGGGTATCACAATCATAATCTATTTTTCAGTATGATCAATGCTGCACAGTAGAACAAAAGAAGATAAATTGAAGATGATAGCGGTTTGATACTAACAGTTAGCCCTTATTTCTTTTCTGCTATCTGAAACCCCTCGATCCCACTCGTCGACACTGATTTACATATTTATAAAATGCTCATCCAATTAAATTCGGGCCCGACAGCCGACAAGTGGGATCAGGGGGTTGCAGATAGCTGAATCAAATAATATTTTGTCAATATACACTATTATATACAAACAGGCTCTATTCATGTGAGTGATTCCAAAATTTAAATATAAGCGCTACTGCTTTTTTTGTATTTCACTGAATGTATCGTCAGCAATCTTTCGTCATTATATAATTTGAAGAAGAATAATTTTAGAATCAATTCCAAGTGGTTGCAAGATTTGTTTTTCCGTTCGAATTTATTCATAACAAACGCAAATTGTATTAATTAATGTTTCTACAAAATTACTTAAATAATTCCTCACAAATTTTCCTGTTTCAATCAAAATATTATTGTGAATAATTAAAAGGCCGATCATGATCAAAGGATCAGTGAAATAAATTAAGCAAATTTATGTTTAGGTAAATATATATCTTAGATAATCAATTGACCTTATTTATTTATTTATAATTATTTACATAGGGATATCGTGACGCTCGCAAGCAAAATGTAGCATTAAATTAATCGAATAAGCCATTACGACGACGCTGTAGCCGATTTATATCTGAAAACTAAATTTAGAGACAAGATGTTTTTGATAAGATATCTACATACTCATTATATTATGCCTTAATATGATTTGAAAGATATTTCGTAAACATCTTTCTTAATTATTTAATTCTGTGGAAATAATTTGCATAGGTAGGTATATTCTTATAAAGGGTTGGGTGGCGTAATAAATATATTCGAATGAGGTTTTGTCATTTTGCAGAAGCGTTGTTGTTTGAAGCCTGGGTTGAAAGGAGCCTATTTTGAAATGTTCCCCTATTTCAAAATAAAACATTTCAGAGAAAGAACGATTGGATTTGTCTTAATTTAGCCTCGACCTATTGTTCAAATAAAATAAAAGTACCTAAGTTAGTCAATACATGTACTTACTTACAGGACTGTAGTGTCTGTAGTAGATACGTTAATTTCAATACGTACTGTATTTAGACCATTGGTCACTCTGGTTTTTGGGATACCTTTACAGGTTTTAATTCTAATTCGAACACAATACGTGCTTACTTTTGTTCAAGTCAATGAAAAGGACCCGAAACAATTTACCTGACTTCATGTTCTTATTCCAAACTGAACTGTTTTTTACACTAAACGAAAATCGCTCTACTTAAGATAAACGCACTACAGGTACAAAAAGTTTTAAGAGTCACAGATTAATTTCCCAGAGGGCCCATCCAGGCGTCTGCTAGGTCCAAACAGGAACAAACCCGCGAGACCCGAAGAGTACCTATAAAGGAACAGAAGAATTGATGTCGTTCTTATTTCGTTCGAAATAAGTGTTAAATTTGCACAGAAAGTACTACGTTAGAGGTGTCTCTATCTGTGCTAAGTAGGTCTCGTTATTTCCTTTTTTCTTTATTCTCTTTCTGTGAATGTTTTTTTCTAATGATCTTATTTAATTAGCGCCTTTGCCTCCTGTTTATAATATTGATATTGATTAAAGCGTCTCAAGATTATTCTTGTTGAAAAGTATTTGTACACGATAATATCCTACGAGAAAAATCTTGAATACGTTACGAATATCAGTGGAAAATATTTACCGTAGGCAGCGTTCCCACTACGCCGGACCGGCAGATCTGCCGCGCCGGTAAATCTGCCGGAAGAGCTAGTGGCTATTCGTAGTGACAAAACGTTCGGTAGAAATGCCGGGCTCGGCAAAAATGCCGGACCCGGGATAATGTGAATAGCTTCATATAAATTGTACAGCCACTAGCTCTTCCGGCAGATTTACCGGCGCGGCAGATCTGCCGGTCCGGCGTAGTGGGAACGCTGCCTTATATGAAGCTATTCACATTATCCCGGGTCCGGCATTTTTGCCGAGCCCGGCATTTCTACCGAACGTTTTGTCACTACGAATTGCCGGTAGAACGACCGGGCCCGGAGTAATGTGAACGAGTTTGTGCCGGTATCTGTCGCCCGCTCGCCCCGCTCGTGCTCCCCTCGCCCCTGCATGTAAAATGAAAAGCATGGAAAATCTTTCCCGTAAAATAGGGTGTACCCAATGTTTTCTTTTATTTTGCCTTCTATTAAGATACCACCACAAAACAAAAACAATTTCGTCGTCCATTGTGCGCGCAGGTCCAAATTCAACTGAGGACTGTCTGAATTTCTTCCTGGATCCGATGTAATGTGAACACTCTGTCCGGTGTCCGGTTTTCGGCAGATCTGCCGGTCCGGCGTAGTGGGAACGCTGCCGTACTGTACAACCCCTTCTTAAAAACCATTATTGATATCTATAGTGTATGCCGGATTTACGGATAAAAACGGTCATTCACATTGACGACATTCACGATCTTATCCGTAAAAGTGATCTAAAACACGTAACCTTTCAGTGAGAAACATAAGATAGGGAGTTAAAGATAGGTGTAACTTATAAAAAACACTAAGCGTATTATTTTTTTCCTGTGCATCCTGCGGATTGACTGGCAGAAAATGCTTTTAGCATTAAGTCCACCCTTTGTACTTTTATTTGTGATATTTGTACAATAAAGAGTTACATAATAATAATAACAATATTTTATAACTAGCTGTTCCCGCGAGTTTCGCTTCATTTTAAAAAGTTTTCCTGTGGGAATTCCGCGATAAAAAGTAGCCTATGTTCTTTATCTGTATACTAAATTTAATTCATTTCCGTTCAGTAATTTTAGAGTAACAGACAGACACAGTTACTTTCGCATTTATAATATTAATATAATATAAAGTAAGGATATAACAAAACGTCACATTATAGTCTAAACGTACAATCCAAATATTTATTTATTGTAATTTATGTAAATACCAACTGAAACACGGAAAGCTCGGAACTAATTTTGTTTGTCAGATTACATCGTGATCGGCCGACTGGATTCGCGTTTTATTGTTGACATCATTTGCATGATTAAAAACAATCTCTTCATTTATTTTTAAAAGATAAGTGAATATAAAACAGGTCGTTAAAAAAAGTATACTTATCCAAAAGAGGGTGACTGGAGCGGTGGTAGCTCAGTCGGGTAAGCGCCCGCTTCTCCCGCCAGAGATGCGGGTTCGAATCCCGGCGCTGACATGTACCAATGTGTATGTATACCATCGCTGTTACGTTAAAAGGAAAACATCGTGAGAGATCTAGCACATCTAGATAATAATATGTCAACCACCAACCCGCAGTGGACCAGCGTGGTGGGAAATGGTCCAAGCTTAGGAAAGCAGTTTAGACCTTGGGGATATGCACAAAGGTTCCACTCGAAAGAGCCAGATACAGGTACTTACGCTCTCACAGAGAATAGAATAGAATAGAGGGTGACTCTGGGGATCATTCTCAAACAGTAGAGGTTTGTCGCCGTTGAAAAATAATTAGCCAGTCAAAATAGTGTCAGTTGAAGTCATATGTGTTTGGTGCAAATAAATTGTATTATAATATTGTATATTTTCATTGTTTCAGGCACCGACACGGTCAACACCGCGGGAATATTCGAAGACTCGCAAAACACAAGCCAAAGTGAAACCTCCCCCACTATAAACAAAGTCTATGAAATGCTCCACACGGACCTAATAAACTCTAGCCAATCAGCGCTTTCCAATCACTCTAACCTTAATCTTAACTTAGAAAATTCTCAATCTAATCCCTGTTGTCTTCACAATAATGTGTATAATAAGAGTTCAGATGGTGCTAAATATGTTGTGAATAGATACGTTACGTTGGATAAGAAGAAGGTGAAGCGGAGAAGAGCTGTGAGCGTGGTGCGAGCGGGACAGGGAGAGGGGAACAGTACTGAGGGGAGTGTTGCTGTCTCGCCCCCTCCGCCGGTGAGGAAGAAGCCAGGAGACTCCGGCTCCAGCGCTCCGCTGCTCAACTATATCTTCGACACGTACTCCAATACTCACACGCACCAACATAGAAATGGCAGGTAAGCAGTATGTCAACCCATACAAAAGTTTCATATTTTTATGAAACCTTTTTGAGTCATGTAAGTACATACAATCCAGCGCACTAAGATAAACAGAAACTGACGCTAACCCAAGGACTATGAAGTCCTTGCGCTAACCCGACTGCCTAATCCTTTTACTACGGTGACAAACCCACTCTATAACTGTAGAGTTTGTTGTCGATGCCGCTGGCAAAAGTATTTTTTCCAGTAAGTTATTATGAAATTTATAACCATCTATACTGTTTATAACTTAGGTTAGTTTTATAGAAATCAACTAGAGTATAGACTCGACCGTGAATAGGAGGCACTTACCGGGGCACGTCCACGACGCAATCGCGTGTGCATCTATCCATCAAACGCCGCGCAGGCCACCGGAAATTAATTGGCAGTGGCGGGCCAGCGGTGGATTAGCCATTTCAGCATTTTCGCTGTAGCATTTTTCTGTGTGAGCTGTTTGTGCAAGGTGTAGGCTAAAGCTTTCTAAAATAAAATATTTGTATGGTATTTTTTTTTAAACATGTGCGATTGCTTGTTGATTGGTTTTATAATTTTGTTGTGTGTCAAATAATGGAGGTACGAGTACCTAAGTGCGTAAAACAAAATACATTTTTATCACGCATTAATCGAATGTAGGAACATTACCTACATAAATACAAATCATTTTTGTTAATTTCAGTATATTATGCCCCTTTCAGATATTCTCCGTTTCGTTATCTGGTTTCTATTTAAGCATAAGTCTTGCTCACCGCCTACATAAAATAACTGTCTACAAATAAATATCCATATCGAGGCGTAGCAGCTACGATCGGCGTAGCGACTGAAGCATCTTATATGGCTACGGCGTAGACATAGCTAATTGGCGTAGCAGCCTAGACTTCAACCTTTAGTATAGTACCAGAGTGGAGTTAACCACTTGAGTTTTAGATATAGTATCTGTCCAAGATGCCTTAGTTAGATATAACGAGGACGGATTTAGACTTAGACATATTTTAAATAACAGCTATTTACTGTTTTTTGATTGTGTTTTTTTTCATCTAAGTAACTACAAAATATATTTTATATCGTGGACTCGTATTCAGTCATCTGTTAAAACTTTGTTTTTTTTTTAATATAGGTACATATGCAGATAACTATGGTGACATTACCTTTAAAAATCTTCACATAGTATGATCAAGTCAACATTTTGGATCAAACATAAAACCCCCAAATTCTTCATTCGTGGGTTAAAAATAAAACTAATTGAAAATGAAAATGAAAATGAAAAATAGTTTATTGTTCAAAACAATTCAGTACAATAAAATAGCCAGAGCCCCTGTGCTAGGTTAAAAACCTGTATTACTGGGTACTCCGCCCCACTACCAGCACGGGTTACAAAATGAACAATAATAAAATTAAACTAAAAAGACTCTAGATATACATACATACTCTTAAAATTTATAAATGAAGATGGCAATTTTTAATTTAATTAGTAATAATTACACTTCCCATGAAATATTATAACTAAGCATTACACATTTTATTTTGGTATGTAAAGGTAGTTACAAAAAAAAATAATAATAATAATAATATGAAGAACTAAGTATACCTTATGCTTAATTTACAATGTTTTCAGTGTCATCATAGGTTAAATCTAGTAAATACAAAGATAATACTTTTTTTATTTCTGTTATTGTGTTTGGGTAAATTTTAAGTATTCTATTAAGCTTGTTGTAAATAGTGCAAGACTGATATGTTAATTGTTTTTGATAAAAAGTTGTATTACAGTTTGGGACATTGCATACTATGTCATTCCTACGTTTGTGCATGTGATTTTGGATAAAAGGTGTTACTTTATGTTTTTTTATTACTGAGGTTATGATGTAAATTTGCCGAATTGAGTGTAATTTACATGAATTGTATAAGTGAAAGGTAGGAAATAAAATAGGTTTAAAATACATAATCTTAATTAATGCTCTCTGTGCACGCTCCAGCAATATTAAATGGGTTTTGGCGGCTCCGCCCCATACTGGGATACAGTAGCTGATAATTGACTGAGCGAGTGCTTTATATGTGGACAATATTAGTTTCTCATTTGCAACTTTTCTAAGTTTTTTAAAAATCCATATTAATTTTCTTATCCTGTCTGCGTTGTTAAGGATATGTGATTCCCACTGAAGGTGGTTATCAATTGTTATTCCCAAATATTTTACATGAGTGACTCGGTTAATGTTTTCACACATGCAAGTCAAGTTATTTGAGCTATCACATATATGAACTTTTAAGTTAAAATTAAGGTCAGGCTGTGTATTTTTTCGGATGGAAAAGGGTAAGAAGTTAGTTTTGTTAATATTTAATGTTAGCAAGTTCTTACGGAGCCAATTAGATATAGTGAATATTCCAGATTCCGCAATGTTTTGTAGATGTACCCATGTTTTTGCATGAAATATTAAGGCTGTATCATCGGCATAAGTATAAATTTTACAGTTTGGAAGTGTATAATTACAAAGATCATTCACGTATAGGAGAAAAAGTGTGGGGCCGAGGACACTACCTTGAGGAACACCATAAGTTACGTGGGCTGCATCACTGGTATACTCTCCAAGCTTTGTTTGTTGAGAGCGATTTGTTAAGTAGTTTGATAAAAGGGCGTGGGGTAAGCCTCTTATACCGAAGGTGTATAGTTTTTCGAGTAGAAGAGGAACAGATACGGTGTCAAAAGCTTTCGCTAGGTCTAGAAAGACTCCGACACATTTGTTGCCTTTGTCAAGTTGGACTGCGACCTCTTCTACTAATGCGGATACGGCGTCTTCGGTAGAGATACCGTTTCGGAATCCATATTGGTTTGGCGAGAGAAGTTCATTTTTTTCAAGATAGTTTTTTAGGCGATTGTTTATAAGCTTTTCTATAATTTTAGATATAACAGGTAGTACAGATATTGGCCTGTAGTTGTTTACATCAGCCTTATCTCCGGCTTTATGAATGGGGGTTACCACAGCCTTCTTAAAGATGTCGGGAAAGAGCCCCGTATCGAAGCAGATAGTACAAATATGACACAGAATTGGTGCGAGTATATCTTTAGCAGCTTTTAAAAGGTTTGTTGGTATATTATCGACGCCTGTTGTTGAGTTATTAGGTAAACAATTAATTATATCAATTACTTCAATAGGATCAGGATTAATTAGAGTAAAAGAATTGACTGGAGTTTTTATGTTACTGTAATTTATGTTATTAAGAGGAGGTGACTTAAGAAGAGTTTCAGCTAGCAGTCTGCCGACGTTAGTGAAATGTTTGTTAACTAGATTAGCAGAATCACAAGGAGATGACATTAATGATGATAGTTTTCGAGAGTCATTTGTTTTGTTTTTTTGAATATTACAAATAGATTTTATTGCTTTCCAGATGTGTTTGGAGTTTCTTCCTGCGCTGTTTAATTGTTCTCTCTCGTAGTTTATTTTTAGTTTACGAACCAGGTTTCCACAGAAGTTTCTGTATCGCCGATATGTAAGTTGTAAGATTAAGTTATCAGGATTATCCTTTGATTTACGGTGTAATTTATCGCGATGCCGTAAGCATTTCAGTATTCCTGAAGTAATCCATGGCTGAATACAGCGTTTACGCGTAGGGATAACTATGGTTTTCTGGTTGTTGTGGATGACTGTGGTGATTTCAGCGACAAGCGTTTCAGATGCCTCATTCGGGTCTGATATGTCTAGTATCTTGTTGAGACTGCATTGTTTCAGATCCATTACAGCGTTATTAATGTTTAAAACAGTTTTTGTTCTCTGGATAGTGTTGTGCGTTGAGATGGACATGAAATTTAATAGAACCGTAGAGTGATCTGTCGGGGCATTACTAAGGACTATTGATTTTGCAGTCTGGTCAGATTTTAACATCATATGGTCATAACACATTTTGGCACGAGTGGGAAGTTTATGACCTGGAAGAAGACCGTGAAACGCTAAGGTGTTTAAATAGTTTTGACTATTACTGTCAACATTGTCTGATTTTATATCAATATTGATATCCCCGGTTACAATTATGTTTGGGTATTTTTCATATTTACTGAGTAGCAGCGAGAGAGAAGATGTAAAATCGTTACAGTCTTTGATAGAAGGTGTTCTGTAAATGCCAATAATAACCGTGTCAGACATAGTTAGTGCTAGACATGAAGCATTTTTTATATTTGGTTCAGCAATTTCATACTTTAATGAGTTTCTTACATAAAATACCACGCCATCGTTCTGATTTAAATTGTTTTTAGTAAAGTGAGTATCATAGTTAAGGATTGATGGAGGTACAGGTCTATTATTAAGGCGACATTCGGTCAGAATAATCACATCACAATCAAAATTAAGTGCGCTTAGTGTTACCTGGAATGCATCAAAGTTTTTATGAATACTCCTTATATTTTGGGTAAGTACTGTGAGATGATTTTTTAATTCGATGTGATTTTTGCATTCTTCTGGTATACAATGAATAGACTGTGCGACTAGAAAATTGTCTACATCCTTACTTGTTTGAAATAGATTATCCACAGTAACATTTATGAATCAAATAGTCATTAGCGATGTGCTCATGGTTAGACAAGGTGCAGCAACATAGTAAACATCTACAGTACAAGTCAGTTGGGTAGATAACTACTATCATAATATGGTTCAACATTGTAATATTCGGTTTGGGTATACATTGGAATTCGTTAAACGATTCATAGTTTGTAAATGAGTATCTAGGGAGAGTAAAGGTTACTAGGAAATGCCATACAGTAAAATTATTTGTGACTAAGACTATAACATACATACTTAAACTACTAACATGCAAGAAATCTTTACAGATACGAATTAAGTTGAGTAGTCATTTAATGTTCTCACTTAATCTTTGTATTTGAGACTCATTAATAATTTTTATTATTGGAGCGTTCTCGTCCTTTCTAATAAAAACGTTTCCGAGAGAGGTCCAACAATATTTGTAATTTTGTGCTTTTGACAATTCGCGTGCCAGGTAGAATAGCCTACTACCCTTTTGGGTAAGGTGGTCAGAGAGGTATATGGGGGTACTATTTGATTGCTGACCCAAATGTGAGGCATTCAGTTTGTTGTTTTTATTCATTATATTGTATTTTTTCGCTGCATTCATCAGGTCGGTCTTCAATATATATGACGAGAATTCAACAACAATGGGTGTTTTATCAGCCTTCGACGAGGTCCTGTAGATGTCCTTTATGTCTTTCGTCTCTAGGTCAACTTTTAATTGAGAAGATAGGTGCGTTACCATAGTAGAGAGAATTTCCTTATTTTCATTTTTAATTTTTGGAACGTTTTTTAGTTCCATGGAACATTTTCGTGATGCTTTTTGAAGGTCCTCTACCTTGTCTTCTAAAAATAATATATATTCTCTGTCCCTTTTCTTTTCCTGTTCTATTACATCCATTTTCTTCTTCATATCGTCGTACTGGGCAGACAGAAAAGAAATTGACTCCTCAATGCTTTTTAGAGACGATGATATTTGTTTCCTCTCATTTGCTTGCTCGGTCATCCAAGTAGACAACATGTTTTTGATCTCCGCTTTAAATTCTGTTTAATCACAAGAAGATTCCTCAGATCGCTTTCTCTTATTGCGCAAGTTTCCAAAATTCATTTTCGGTGTTTCGGCTAGGGCTATCTCTGTTAAGTTAGACTCAGAGCTTGCCTTCTCAGGGGTTCGAAACATTTGGATTTATTAAAAAATAAAAACAAAAATAAATATCAGCCTGATGCAGGATCGAACCAGTGATGAGTCGGGTCGTAGCAAGCGACTCAGCGTCTTAGCGAGTATAGCTACCGTGCAACTATCAATGCACGTGAAAATACGCGTTAGTATGAATCTCAATATCACAGTTCTCAGGACTGGTTACTCGCTGTTACGATGACGCACAAGAAGTTATAGTGAAGACACCCACAGTTAAGCGATGACAAAGATAAATATTGAACAATGTTATTATCGAATTTAAGCACTGAATAATCACTAGTTTTGGATTGAAGCACGACACTTAGTTAGCACTTTAGTTGTGATTACGGTTTATGTAAGTTTTTATAGGTTTCAACTGTTTTTTGTACTGTTATTTTATTTTAGTTCGGGGAGGTAAACAAATCACGTCTGTTCGCTATCGTCGCGCGGGCGGAGGGATTTACCGGCACACGACGAGACAAGCTCCAAGTCATCAATTCCAGCCCGCTGCAGCCGGCAGCTGTGCGATAAACGGAATAATACAATATAATACAATGATCCGCTCGGAAAAAAACCCGTGAAAAAGCTGTAAAAGTCAGTTGTGTTCGTCACGAGTGAAGCGCGCCGTGAACGTGATTCACGACACACACGGGGTGGTTCTGCCTTTTATAACGAACGGTGGGGTCACTCTACAGGGTGTTGCAAAAAGGGTATACTAAGCCGAATCCAGCATGTGCAGCATGTTATATCTAAGCCCGAATCTTTTTTTTTTATTTCAGTTTCGGGCTTCGATATAACATGCTGCACATGTTATATCTAAGCCCGAATCTTTTTTTTTTATTTCAGTTTCGGGCTTCGATATAACATGCTGCACATGCTGGTTTCGGCTTAGTATACTCTTTTTGCAACACACTGTATATGATGAAAAACTAAGTTTCAGAGCGCTGCTGCGCGATACACTACTTTATCTTGTTATATTTTAACGTTTACGTGTCTATTGCGACGATCAAAAACCCTCTGATCTTTGGGGTCCCTCCGGTAAGTCATAAGCAACTTAGGCCGTCTACTGGCTTTCTGGGGCTTTATAGCTAGTCACCCCATTTCATACATAATGGCCCACCTTGGAGGCTAAATACGGAAAATCAGCCCACCATGATAGATATATGCGCCGATTGCACGACAGCTCTCGTTCGTTCGTTTTTCGTCAATATAGAGTACCCCCGGATGCGGTGGCCGTCTGCAAACATAGGGATTCTGGGTAACGAAGCGGCGCTGTTGCGGCCGTGCGGCGAGCCGGTTTGAATAACTTAAATATGAATGTGCGATTTTATTCGCAAGGAAGAGTGAGATAGGTGTATTTATATATGTATTTTTTTTATAACAATTTTTTTATACACAACTTACTAAAATTCATGGTTTGCGTCTTTCTTGTGAGCCAGAATACTTACTTGATTTATACTTATTTAATTAAACTTGACCCTTCTAAGAATGGTAATGCTAGTGCTGCTAAGAGGCGTTTTATAAGTATATTTTTTTATCCAAAAATATAAATATGAGATCGACAAAAATATGATTGTACAGAATGTCCTAAAAATATTTTCCATAAATATTCAGTTACAGTAAACATAAAAAAGTTACGGTACACCGCACACCAATCTGCCTGAAATACACACATGTGTTGTTCTTCAGAAAATAATACGCTGGATGTTATATTATTATGATAAGTACAAGCCTGTATCGTTAAGACTACAGCGGCGTGTGGCATATTTTATGGCGTAAGCCAGAACGTTATTATTCCACCTACAATTATGTTTCGGAGATTTATCTTCGCCCTTTGAATTATACGTTTATTTTATAAGTATGTTTTATGTTTACACTGGCAGAGAAGAAAATTTACCATAAATATACAAGACAACGTTCTTGATTTACGTATGTTATCAACAATACAACACAGCAATAACTCACTAAAGTCTGTTTTTTAATCTCAGATACTAAATTGACAGATTCTGAACGGTTCTTCAACAGGCGATTGTCCCCCTTGATTAAGTGACATTATCATTATATTGGCTGGACAATCGACTGTTGATGAACCGTCCAGAATCTGTCAATTTAGTATCTGAGATAAAAAAACGGACTTTACAGACACTACGCTGTTTCCATCACTTTAATACACTGGCGAGCAATGAAAAAGTTCCACCTGCCATTGCCGTTCCTTATTTCACTTGAACTTTTTTATTTTATTGGCCTGAGACTACGATACGATGATATTGTGAGTTTGGTATACCACTCGTTGCCTCCATTCTTAAATATTTTGTCTCAAGTTTAACTGTAACGTAATCAGTTCCAATTTTCAGCTGTAAATCAGGTCGAGAGCGACTTCTTGTTCCTGAATTTCAGCGTGGAATTGCGCTAAACTGGATCTTAAGAATTTAAATACAATTCCTTTGACTGTAACTTCATAGTAGTTAAGTGGGTTGTAAAACTACTTCAATCTTATTTGTCGAGTTAAAATAAAATGCTGGTTGAGACAATTCAATTTTAACGTTTTCATGCTTTCTGTGACTTGACTTGGCGGTTTGTTGAGAAAACTAATTTGTTCCTCTGTACAGCCGAGTCCGTGGTGTTCTGTGCTTTCGACACTTTGTCAATCCTGAAAAGGAAATATTTAGTTATGTATATTATTACAGTGCCACAAACTTATCTGTTCCGGTGACAGCTCACGTAAATGTGTAATATTTCTTCATTCTATAAGATTTTAATTTTGCAAGTAGTGGTAAATCGCTCTTGTGGTTTCAATAAACCCATCTAATCTATATCAATACATAATTCATAAGTAAATAATGAGATATGGATCAATTTATTTCGCTCTCACCGGAACAGATAAGTTTGTCGCACTATATGTATGTTTGCTAGAAGTACATAAGACGGAAAATGTCAGCCCTATGACCAAAGTTCTATCTCTATCGCTAAATTTGGATATTTTTTATCCTAAAATTACTAAACATAAAAGCAAGCTCGCGGGAATAACCTAATTATAAAATAAATAAGTATATCGTAATAATTATAATTACTTACTACATCTCTTGCTCTGTGCGGATACGATCAAATGCGAGCTAATGGAAGTCAGCCAATTAGGAGTGGTTTATCTGCGGACCCTTGTTAGCGGGCCAATCAGACGCCTTCTTGTTCCTTCTCAAACTAAGTTAATATATATTTTAATAAATAATTATTTCACGAGTAAATTATTAAGTAATTAACTTCAAGTGATATCCTTAGTAATGATTGAAGGAACAATAACATGCATAATATCTCAACTGCTTAGTTAATTTTACTTCATAAAATATTGCTTACGCTTGTAGACTGAAATTTTACTAACTGTTGTTTTAATTTACACAAATACTTGGCGCCGCAGAATAGAATCGATAATACACATGAAATACCAACTCACACATCTTTCTGGTCAGCTATCGTATACAGTCTGAGCAAAGAAACCTGACCCTGTTCAGAGTGACAACTACGTGAGAGAAGTCAGATTTATAAACGATTAAAAATTTTCCGTTTTTAAATTACATTATTAACCCATACAGGATGTTTTACAATGGTTATCTTGAAGAGATCGCTTTTAGCAATAAGACCGCAATTTGTGCATTTCTGTTATTTAAGTTAGATTTAAGTTTTGTTTTAAGGTATGCAAATAAAGATTATTCTTATAACTGCGCAGACAAGGCACGGGCAATAGTAACTACGCGTCGTTACGTATACTGTATATGCATACTCATGGCAGGGTTCATTGTTATAATATTGCGTTAATAAGTGAAAACTTATTATTTTTTTATAAACTTAGTATCTTTCCATTTACTTTGCTGTAAGTATTTCTTGAAAAATAAATAAGTAATTATGACTGCGCAGGCAAGGCACGGGCAACAGCATCTACGCGGCGGCGGCGGCGGAGGTGCGCGCCCTGGTGGGCACCACGGCGCACCTCGACTGCAAGGTCGACGCCCTGCACGACAAACTGGTATGTATCGTTGCACTGTAGGTACATTATTATTATAACTGCGCGGGGAAAGGCACGGGCCATAAGGTAAGTATGTAGGGGACACATAGGTAGTTAACCCTAGAGTGCTCGCGCTATGAGCATTTTGCCGCCCTCTGCAAATAGTGTTTATTATTTTGTGAACTATGCACTCCTCAAGGTCCAGCGCCTATGTAGCTGCCCTCTCGGTCTTCTCCTACATGTTACGTAAATTTGAAGAAATTGAGTGCACAGGTTTACAGCAGGAAGAGAGAATTGAAGAGAGTGTATCGCACGGGGCGGCATAATCCTCACCGCGCGAGCACTCGCGTCAGTAAAATTAAAGTTATTTTTTTAACATATGTTATGAAATATTGTAAATTTTTCAGTGTTTTTTGGTAATAATAATGTAAATATAATGTAGGTATGTATCTATTTCAGTTTACATTTGATTTATGATATAACTTTGTTAATTTACTAACGAGTAAATTTTACGATGAATTTACCTGGAAAAAATAGCTCTGCCCATAACTACACGACGTATAACAATAAAATCTTACATATGGACAGTACATAAGTATTTTTAATTGGTCCGGTGGTACAAATCCCCCGTTTTGTACCACTGGACCAACAAAAATCACCCTGAAGAAGAGAGGGTACATGCCTATAACTATATCCATATAAGAAAAATAGCAGGTCAAAAAAGGGTGCAATACATGAAGAAAGTTACTGTGCAACGAACACTATGTGTTCATGTTTCAGGGCTGTGTTGCTGCAATAAATGCTGTAGATGTTCGATAACGTAAATTTTTTTTATAATTTTGCGATTTATTGATTTTGTGTGGCTTAAGACAAATTTATACCTAAAAGATCAGAATTTTTCCCGAAGCATGAACGATAGCTCATATAATGAACAATTATCATATAAAAACTATAAATATTACTTTTTCTAATACCATATAATTCATTTTATTAAAATTATATACATTTATAAGTTTTAGTAATTATTAAGTGTCCAAAAAATACATTTTAATATGGGCGGCAAAATGCCGCCACGCGAGCACTCGCGTCACAAAAAAAGGCGCGACTACTCTAGGGTTAATTATATAGTCAATATAACTTATCTACGTATATACGAGTACCTAGCGTAGGCTAGTCCTCCTCTAACTGAACTCGTGGTCAGTCAGCGCTTTGGTATCGTAGTCATGGGCAACTCTAATCTGTTAAACGTAGTATCGGACGCCCTCCGGCTAGATGGGGTGATGAAATTGCGAATGGTGACTGGTAATGATTGGATGGGAAAGCTATAAATCAAATTCGGTGGCGTTTTTTGTGAAAGATCTAGGTCCAGCAGTGGACTGCTATAGGCTAGGATGATGATGATGATTCTGCTATTACTTTTTTTTAAACACAAATTTTTTGTTTATGGAACTGGTGGGGAATTGGCAAGATCTTCAAGTTTTACTTCACTGGGCCATTTTTCAGGTCCATGTATTGTTTCAAGATAGATATATTCCGTTAATTTTTTTCTTCCGATACTTGGGTGTTTTTATTGTATTCTGGGCCGAGAGAGGTATATCTGCTCGAAGCTAATTAATAAAACTAAGAGAAAAACTAGAAGCCATATTTCACTCCGATAAAAATAAATTCTAATAATGGATCATTATTTCAAAACAAAACTCCCGATCACATTTCAAATCGTGTAAACAGCGGGGGAGGAAAAATCCAATTAAACAAATAAAATTGTTATTTTCGTCTTTGTTCCAGGTGTCTTGGGTTCGGCGGAAAAGTGATGAAGAACCGATGGAGCTCCTCACCACCGGCACCCAGCAGTACACCGCTGATGATAGGTAGGTTATGGATTTTATTATATCTACAGGTATCGCAAAAAAGGAGTGTCTTAGGGATTCATTTTTTGCATTCGAATGTTTGATGGTTTCGTGTCTTTTTAGTATGGGCAGTAGAATAATATTTGTACTCACTTTTTTTAAATCGTATTACAGTAATTCAGAATGATCCTCAGACTCAGCACACCACTTTTATAACAACCTCTAGAATGTTATAGTAGTACAGGGTGCCCACACACCGGCCAGATACCACAGCCAAAAAACGACGCCATCCGCATATTTCCTGTAGTTTTCAGGGACACTAAGAGACAACTTACAAGCTTCTTTTCCCATTGAAATAAATTATCCACATATCAAATTATTTCTGCACTAGCCTTGTATAACAGCCATTTATCTCAATATTAAAAACCTACCCAAGAAATTTGCCTACTAAGAAGCTTTCCAAAAGAATCTGCTTTGTACAAGGCAAAAGACCCATAATGATCGCATCATTTCACGGATTCAATCGACCGTGGTTAATATGCGTCACTATCCGATCTACTTCACTCACTCCCTCATTCATTCATTCATCTGACTGATTGTATCCTTTCCACAAAGCTTTTGCGTCTTTTGAGTTCTTTATTGTGTGCCAAAGTACCTTAGCTTTTTTGCGGTTTGGTAATATTTTTAGTGATCTACTTTTAGACATCTAAAAGACGGAAAATAGTAGATTTCTCAGATATTATATCTTTCGTCATTGTTTCATTCCTATCGGTAAAGATCAGTACTTCAATACTGAATTCATTTAAATAAAAATCGTATTCAATTCTCGAAATAATACATATTCATGAATGTATTTCAGTATTTTCGGTACCCAATTAAGAGTTATTAAAATCCTAGCATACATTTACATGATATTGCCGGTAATTCGTAAGTTAGAAAGCACTTTGAATAAATAGCCGTTATACTTACCTAAACCTTAGGTAACGATGAATAAAAATAGAGTTTCAAGAATACTGAAATAAAATTGATTATGCATGGTGGATTGGTGGATATATAGGAAAGGCCTACGTCCAGCTACAGACGATTACGAGCTGGTGATTTTGATTATGGTGGATATGTGCCTTAGATTTTAGAACGTTTGTTTTACTCAGACTGTCTCTAGGTGACTAGTAAATTTATCTCAAAGCGTGATGCAAGCCGCCTGCGGCCGCGGACTAGGGAAGGAAAACATTATGTCAATGTTATAGCTGTTAAGCATAATTGTGTTTTTATAATGAATAAATAAATAAATATCATATCGTCATACGGATGTCCACTTCCTCATCTAGCTATTACATATTATATAAGTAGGTAGGTACATACACGCTACGGTCTTTGCCGATGGTATAGTCAGAAAAACTCAAGAAACCACAAAGAGAAATTTTCTCATCTTATCTAATTAAAGCCATAAATTAATTATTAGTATAGATTGCTTTTATAATGAGGGTAAGCAGTATTAAAGTATTATCGTAAAATGCCCATCTCCGGCAGGTCAAGGTGATAAAATTTCATTAGCACATTTTTAGGTTAACTCCGCGTGTCCTAGTTTTAAGTAAAAATATGGGGGATGATTTTAATGGAGCATTCAGAGCTTTTACGGGCTAACAAGTCGCCTCTTGTTAACCCTAGTCCATTATGAAGGGTTAATGCTAAATGGATGAGTTTTCACAGTGGCGCTTTTAAGGCATAGAGTTATCTACGGTTAAAGATAGAAATTCATTATTGATTTTTTTGGGTTGATTGGGTCGGATGGTCGTTACCAATAATCATCAACAAATCATTGAATTTATAAAACAAACATTAACATTATGGTCTAATTGTCCATCATCGTCAGACAACAATCATCCACTAATAAATAGATCTCCTCCAAGTAAAGACATAAAATTTTACTACTAGGTACTACCGGGCACAAACTGTCTATAGACGTTGTCCAGCGGACTTTACGTCTATCATCGTCTTTAGGGTAACTATCATGAAACTTATGACAGATGTATGTATGCAGATAACAGAAGAAAACCAAATCTTTTTTCGTTTTCGTAAATTACAAAACTCGTATTAGACCGTAGGCTCTGGACCGTTCGACTCAACTTCTACCAAATGCGCAACATTCAAAACCTTTCACACTCCTTCAGTCGTGATACAACAATGTATAGATAGATATTCCCTTCAATGTAACCAAATATCCCCTTATCTTCCAGGTACTCAGCGCGCTTCATCCCGCCAGACATCTGGCGGCTCGAGGTGCGGAACGTGCGGCCGTCGGACGGAGCCAACTACGACTGCCAGCTGTCCGCGCACCCGCCCCGGACCGCCCGGGTGGCTCTGTTTGTGCCTGGTAAGAATAATAAATAATTCATTCTTCTTCTTCTTCTTCTAGTGCCTCTTGACTACTAGAGGTTGGTGGTCAGCTCTGCATACCTACTCTATTCTTCGCTAAGCGCAACCGCTCCGATCTACGCTGCACACTCCCTTCCATTCTTATGTGGCGGAGCCACACCTTTGTCTTTCTAAATAAAGCATTATTTAAATTTAAATACCCTTTACTATCTATGCCAATATTAGTCCACTTGATCTAATACTACCATCGCCAAATTATCACCTACATTTTTTCCACTCATCCCGATCCAATGGCACTACTTCTCAATCCGGCAAATATTTGACGAGGTCGTCCCGTCACCTCTGTCATGGCCTGCCTCTCCGCCGGCGCCTGTCGCTCGGCACCCACTCCATCGCCGCATGTCCGCAGACCCTTTTACTACAATCCTATAATAATTTTATTATTCCTTCCTGCAGAAGTGTCAGTGCGCATCGTGGACGGCCTGGGCGCGGCGGTGGCGGAGCAGGTCTGCGAGGAGGGCAGCACGGTGGCGCTCCGCTGTGAGGTCCGCGGCCTGCGCATGGAGGGCGGGCCGGCGCTGCTGTGGTACCGCCGGGACGACCTGCTCAATGATGATACCACCCGCGGCGGTATTAGGTACGGTTGTGATGTATGTTGCAAGCCTTCTCAATTTTGATAACACACGGGGCAGAATAATCGTCCCTAATTTTATAAGTTGTAAGTGCTTATGGGTGCATGGAGAGGAGGCCTGCGCAGTTGTGGTATCGCCGGAACGACCTTCTCAAGTGCTCAAAAATGATGAAACCACTCGTTAAAAAAAATAATAGGTATGGTTGTGATGCAAGTTGTATGGGAGCTTCGCTTGCGAGTCACTTACCTGCCTTTCAGGGATTAAATTATTCATTAAAGTTTTAACACTAGATCTTTCATGTTGTTCGGATTTAAATGTACCTACCACTCAGTAGACGCAGCACTAACGCAACTCAGCAACCTTTCATAAATAGCCAAATACCTACTCGTGTTTCGTTTCAAATACAAATAAAGTGGAACTTTGAGATAGCTGTTTCATCTTACATAATATTAAAATATGTATTCTAATAACGAAATAAGTAACTACTTGGAATTAAAAATAGACTCAACTCTATTAGCTTTCTGATTTAGATTTTAGCTCCAAGCAATAGTTTATTGCCACATTAAAGTAATTGCCAGAGATACTCAGGGATAAGTAGACTTTTGCCTCAGATAATTGTCGCTGGGCTAAGCCAAGTGTTCTCGGAAAAATCTAATTTCCCTCTTAGATTTGTTTCTTACAAAAATAGGCACGTTGTTTCGTTTCCTTCATTAATCACGACCGTTTTTGTTCCGCACAAATCAATCTTTTTTTCCTCTTTGTTCTTTCTGAAATTTATTGAGAGGTGAAATTCGGTATTGGTAGGTATTTCACAATCATAAATTGGCCCTAGGTACAAAGGTAAATTGAATATATTATAATTATATGTAGAAAGTTAGGAATCCGCCACAACCTTTGTTAAAATGGTTTGTCATAACTATATAGTATCTACGACACGCTTCGTCATAAACTATAAAACCTATTAGGAAAAAATGCAAAATATTGGGTCATAAAAACGCGGCTTTGCCGTAGGGTCAAGATTGTTGTAGGTCATGGACGTAACTTTTATTAATGTGTAGGTATACTTAGGTATATGTCAAGCACAGACAATGGCGCTGACCTAATCCTATGTCTGTATTTTTATAATCAAATATAATAAAGCCATTACTTAAATCGCTATTTTATTTTTATTTATTTATTTATTATAAAAACACAATAATGCTTAACAGCTATGGCCAACACGCAATTATTGTTAGGTAGTACAAAAAATATATACAAAATAGAATTTAACATTCACAACAAATACTTATAACTAACTTAATTAAAATTACACATTTAAACAAATAGAATTAAAATATGTAAGATATTACATTATAGTCTATACTATAGAGCCTCGCTGAAACTATCGGAAACTGATCTGAATTAGACACACTGTATTGTGTGTGTATTGAGGTTGGTGGTGAATTTATTGAACCGCATTACCGAACATGTTCTGGGAACTAAAATCATTATCCCCCATTACCGACCAATTAGTAATGCCAATAGCAAAGCGTGGTCTAGCCACATTGTTATAAATTAAATGTTTTAGTTAAACTCACAGTCCATGAATTAGCTATATTCAGTTTATTTATAATTGACTATTATGCCAAAGCTAACAACAATATATTTAATGAAACAAACATCATTATTTTGGGCTCATTTACATATATGAAAACCAGAAACTAATTAAAAGTTGTTTTTTACATGCTTTACGTCACATCTAATGCAACGGAAGACATGATAATTGCACATAATTATTTTGTGAATGTTTATTGTTAGTTAAGTTTATGAGGACTCTAGTATTCCTAACAATTCTTCCATTGTATTATATCTACTGACTCTATTTTACTCCTTGCAAAAATATGTTTCATCTAAATTTTTTTGCAAGATAAGTTTGCAAGTTTTTACGCCAAATTTTACACTGTGTTTAAGGGTCGGCAATAGGGAATCGAGGGTTGGCATTGTCATAGAATTATGTAGTAAATGATGCTCTACAGCCTTGAAAAAAATCACACAGGTAGCCGAAGAGTCTAGCTAGGTGCTGAATGATTCGAATTCAAGTAAATGATTATGGATAACTGTAAATAAAATTCAGAATATGATGAAAAACCAGAAAATCACACTCCCGTATTGTAACAACTGTGTCGTAATTATTAAGAATTTTCATATGATTTTTATCATATTATAAAGTTAAAGGCTTGGACTAGGCGCTAAATACCTTGTTTTTTAATAAACACAAACTTATTTTGTGTAAATTAATCCCAAACTTGAGCAATTTTTTTCCCTCAAATCTTCATACAAATATCTATGGCGGCTTTCTGTGTTATAAAATCATAAACACAAGTGACGTTTGACTCAGTTGGCCGCTGGCCTCCAAAGAAGGGTCACGTCGGTTTAGGCAGCACTGACAGCTCGCGATCTTATCGTGTACAGATACAAAATCACTGCACATTGGTTGTCATTGCACTTTTTCAACTTTTATGACACCAACATAATTTGATTTGAAATTGAGGAAGCATAATTCTTCCAGTATATTCAATACATTAAATTAAATTAGATAGTGTGCAATATTCTCGTGACATTACAGTCTCGTAAAGGTCTGATGAGGAGCAGGAATATAGCGAATGGATCTAAGTGATGACAATACGCACGAACATTAGGTTAGGGATCAAAAATACAGTCTCTTGGTGCTGGTTGCGGTATGGTCTCGTGAGGATCTGATGAGGGCAGTAACACGGTGGTGGCTCAATTTTATTTCAAAGATGTTAATAGCTAAAAGCATCGAGTTTAGGCTATTAAGTATGTTTTTCAGAGAGAGAGAAAGAGATTTTATTTTTCCTCTGGATGTGTTAGGTTTACTGGGTTTACTAAGTTCATTCTGTTAATGGCATCAAGTTGTTATGTGTTCATAAGTAATAATTATTTATTAACAAAATGCTGTTGGTTCTCCACGAAAATGTAAAAATAAAAATAAAATAAATAAAAAAAAAAAAAATAACGTAAAATTGTCAATGACGGAATTTCTTCTATAGACAGTAGCCACAAAAAAAACAAACGATAGATGGCGTGATTTGAAGATAAAGATACATTTATTCGACACATAGACAGCAACAACAAAAAAAATACAGATTTAAAGAAAATAAACACATACTTATACAAAACAACAAAGAAAAAAAGGATACACATCAAAATAACTAGAAAAAATATAAGTCCCAATTTACTTGTGTGGGACAGGGAGTACCATAATTTTTTTTTTGGGGTACTCCCCATCTATGCGAAATATCAGCTTGATATCTTTACCCGTTTCTGAGAAAAAGGGCGGTGACAGACAGTCAGTCAGACAGACGGACAACAAAGAGATCCTATAACGGTTGCTTTTTTTTCTTTTGACGTTCGAAACCCTAAAATTAAGTAAAAATATTATGCTGCTACCAAAAAATGTACTTACAGGTATTTAAAAAGCGGTATATAGTACTAAACAAATTATAAACAAACAAAAAACCCGACTGCACGCTAAAAGGATGAAAACAAGTCCCAATGTTAATTGAAAGTATCGTAGGCGGGGACCAGCAGAGGGTTCACCATTTAGCTGAATGTTACTTAGAAAACGGCCTTGAGTGGCGGTCAAGTTGGTCCCCGCCTGCGATACTTTCCATTAACATTGGGACTTGTTTTCATGTTTTTAGCGTACAGTCGGGTTTTTCGTTTGTTTATAATTGTATTTTTTTATTTGTAACTTTTTAGTTGTTTTTATTTTATGAAATTTTACGTCAGTAGTTCATGATCATTTTTTATTTCAAAATTTTTGGTGTTGTTATTTAAATACCTTCAATATGCATATTTTTGTAATGTGAAAATCAAGCCCTTTCATTTGATACCTTACACGGCAAAGTTGAATTATTATTTTTTCGATCATCACGTTATGTCCTCTAGAGAGCGCTATGTACATTTTAATGGAACGTCACATAGCCTATAACCATCGCGCCATCAATACGCTTCTAACAATACCTCATACATCAAAATCTATCAAGCCGTTTAGGCTACAGGAGGGAACAAAGAAACAGACAAACATACATACATACAATCAAAAAACATTACCCTCCTCCTTCGGCAGTCGGGTAAAAAGGAGTAAGACAGGGGGTCATTCTGAACTTTTGCTCTACGAGTTTTGGAAATTAACAAAAAAAAACCTTTTTCATAGAAACTTTGTTGGACATGGGACTTTTTACCATGGAAAACGAATATTTTTTTTCGCGAATTTGCAAATCGCGTAGAACAAAAGTTGTTCAGAATGACCCCTTGAGTCATCCCCTTTTGGCTTAGTATAGCCCTTTTGCGACACTATGTATTTACTTTGCTTTGTCGTCGGGGTTCAGTTGGCTGGAGTATGCCCGAAACTTATTATCTACACTTTAATACTTGTAGTTACCTTTCTACAAGTAAATACCACATTTTTTTGAGAAAGCTAATCGGGTTCCGAGTATAGAGTAAAGTGGCACCCCTATTAATTTCTACTCTTTCCTGGTGCCTACCAGTGTAAGTAAAAATTATACTTACTTAGGGTACTCGTAATCACCCAAAATGTAAGTACTTGAAAATAATTGAGACGACCGAATGGCGTAGTGGTTAGTGACCCTGACTACTGAGCCGATGGTCCCGGGTTCGATCCCCGGCTGGGGCAGATATTTGTTTAAACACAGATATTTGTTCTCGGGTCTTGGATGTGCCCGTAAAATGGCAATAGGCCCGCCCCCTATTACATTGGGACTAACATAACACTCTGGCGAAAAGTGGGTGCAGCAATGCACCTCTGCCTACCCCGCAAGGGAGTACATTAGTACAAGGCGTGAGTGCGTGTTTTTGTTTTTTTTTTTTTGAAAATAATTGTCAATAAAGTTGGCGAGTAAAAGTTTATCGACCCACTGTGCAAACTTACATGTGTGCGTGTCACTGCGTGTGCTGTGTGAAGAGCATTGAAAACCCAAATTTGCCGCGGCACGTCACCCTGTACGGGCCCTTAATATAAATTATAATATTTACCACTGTAACTGTCAAATTTCATTTTAAACAATGTTTAAAGCGTTTTGTGTTTAATGTTTACAAATCAATCACATATTTCTTCTCACGCAGCGTCCGCACAGAGTTCGGCGAGAACGGCGCGGAGTCAGTCCTGCGCGTGGCGCGCGTGCGTGCGGCGGACGCGGGGCGGTACACGTGCCGCGTGCAGCACCGCCCGCCCGTGCCGCTGCCGCCCGCCGCCGTCGTGCTGCACGTTATTAAAGGTACATAACATACCTACATAGTTACATAATTATTATGCTCACGACTGTAAACCCCGAAGGGTTAGTCAGGGGTGACGAGTGAGGTGACTGAATCATCCACTTTTGGCAGTAAGTTTGTACTCACGTAATAGCCGTATCGTCGTTTATGAATAAAAAAGAACTTATTGGTACATGTCAGCGCCGGAATTCGAACCTGTATATCTGATGTGAGAGAGCTTATTAAAGGTTTCATCAGTACACCCTGACTGACACGTACCGAGTAAAATGGCGAGACAGTATCCTCGGCCGAGCACTCGTTCAATTGCTACTAGGATACTATTTCGCCACTCTAGTCGATAGGAGTAATAAGGGTATTATTCACCATTCTAAACTTTTGGTTTTGCTTATTTGTTACAAGTGGTCACATTAACATTTAAAA
Source organism: Plutella xylostella (assembly GCF_932276165.1). Lineage (NCBI taxonomy): Eukaryota > Metazoa > Arthropoda > Insecta > Lepidoptera > Plutellidae > Plutella > Plutella xylostella. Next base: position 9,172,341 of record NC_063990.1, read on the forward strand.
GTCTTAGGACAAAAGTTGTTCATCACTCACCCCATACCGACTTGGTATTCTTTTTGCAACACCCTGTGTAACAGAACAGAACTGTATATCTAGGTCGGTATATCTTACAATGTTCATGAGTGTGAACCAGATGCTCAATTCAATTCATCAAAAAATAATTATAGGCAAGTAATCATGCAAAGAATCGTATAAGTAGGAAATTACATGTATTCCGCATTCCAATTTTATTTTCCTTTACGTAATTTTCCGAATTGAATACGCATCCATTTCCGATTCCAATACCGTCACGGATACAATGACATATATTTTATAATTAATTGGGTTTTCGGGATAAGCGTCCCTGTCCCTACAAGATTAAAGGGTATTATTACTCACGTACCGCCTTATTTGGATTGATAATTGGAAGCAAATTCAATACCTTTGATAATGTCAAGTAGAAAGTAAATGGAGAGTCTTGAAATGTTGAAGTGGGTAGTGGGTAAAGGATACAAAGCCCTGGGCAGTTCCGGGAACTATCATCATAAATGCAAAGTACCGTGTACAAAATTACCAAGTGTTTACATTATAATATAAGTGACAATAAAAAAATACATGCCTTTACGTTTCAATGTGGACCCCAGGGTTCATAAAGTAAATATAATTTGAGAAAGACAATGAGCTTAGATGCACTATCTAGCATTTTTGAAATCAAACATATACTCACTTGACTACTAGTAATTTCATGTCTTGGTAAGCGGGTAAAATGTAATAACCATTTATCTTTAGATACGTACGTTAAAATCGAATTAGATCGATTTTATTCAGACCGGCGCGCAGTCAATCAGACTGATACAATTCCGATACTAATTTATCATTCTATTCATCCGTTGGGCATTCAAAAGCGCTCAAATTGAACACTAATCTATTCTCTTATCAGACACTGCCCCGATACTGTAAAGACCAACACACATACACGATTGTATGTAATCAGCGTAATCAGAGTCCGTCATGGAATCTCATCACTCATCAGTCAATCAACTAGCACCTACTTATATAGAGGGTGTTGCAAAATTGGTATACTAAGCCGAAACCTACATGTGCAGCATGGTATATCTAAGCCCGAAACTGAAATCAGAATTTGGAAATTCGCGAAAAAATTTTTTTTTTTCCATAGTAAAAGTCACGTGACCAACAAAGTTTCTATGGGAAATGAATTTTTTTCTTCGCGAATTTTCAAATTCTGATTTCAGTTTCGGGCTTAGATATACCATGCTGCACATGTAGGTTTCGGCTTAGTATACCCTTTTTGCAACACCCTGTATAGCAGCCTCTAAAGTGCATAATGATTTAATAAGGATTCTGCTGCATCTGACTCCACCAAAACAAAACTATGACCTTTTTATCTGAACATTTGACTCGGCGATATCATACAAAATTACCAAGTGTTGTCCATGTATGCATTTACCGCCTAAGGAGGTTGGAAGCACACTCTGGCTCGTACGTTGTTAGCGTGAACTTACAACCAAATTTACTTATGAGTTTAATGGAGTTTCATTTGTTTCAGGCGAGAGTTTGGCCGAGCTGCACCAAGGGGGCGCCACTGTGGCGCTCGACGCGAATCTGCTCGCGGCGAACTTGCTCGTCGCGCTAATCATGCTCGGCGCGATGTGGACGTAGGTTTATTTACGGATTAAACTGTTCATATTTGTAGAAGTGGTTTTATTTAACAATCTTCCCTTTCAAGGATATTAAATTTAAAAGTGTTTTTTTTTTTAAATAGAATATAATGAGTAAGTACTGTCAGTAATTTTTAACACCTAACGGATTATTTATGACTATTTGTCTGTCCCAATAATAATTTGTTGTACCAGGAAACTTTTTCAGATTTTTCAGTGGTTTTTAATTTTTTCTAATAGCATACTTCCGATATTTCGAAACTGCGTAGTTTCCTTTTCCAATAACCATCTATCAATGCGGTTCTCAACCAATTTATTCATCAAAATAAGCTCATCTGCGTAAATTTTATTCATAAAACTTATTGGAGCAAAATTTCCGAAGGTAAACATCATCGTAGCTTTTGAAGAGCGAATAACGGATACCTACTGCATATTCATGAGGGCCTACATAAACCCGGTATCAACCAGTTATTTGATATTTGGATCTCTATTGAATAAGATACGATGCTCAAAACTAGGTACATAAGGTATTATTATCGGCATGAAGCTAGGTTGTTTATACGTGCAAACATTTATGTTTATAGATACATTGAACGAACGATGTTGTACCATTCACTTTTAGCCAGGTTCCAAATAATCACACATGTCCTTCTTTCACTCGTGCGATGAGTAAAAAGGTCAGGAGGCAGCTTTCGCTCACTCGCCATCATCTCAATACACGATATAATTATCGCATAAACTGTTACATACACTATATTATGTAGTCTGAGCCTATCTGAAACCTAGTTAAACATTGTGAGATATGGCGTTTCGACTTTCTCCGTGTTCGGCATCATAAGGGTCACAGTGACAGTTAAATAAAGTCCATTTTTCTCTCCACCTTTAATTTGCAAGGTGCGGGTGCCTATATAAATAGAGTGAGTCGCCCGCGCGCCTCAGTTGGTTTTTGATTTTTGAAGTGAACACTTCGGCATAATGGCTCTATGTAGCCACGGTTCTCGTCGGCTTCGCTCCGACGGGGAAAGATATAATATTGAATTTGCGGAGTCCTCGCTACCGGGAGCTGTAGCGTGATGCGGACCAGGCGGCGCAGGGCCTGCCGGCTGCTGCGCACGCAGCCATTGCTGAGGATTTCGCAACGAAGGTTTGAGTTGATAAGCCGTGAGTAAAATGCTATTATTTACTGCTTTTAAAAGCGCAGCCACTGGTCATAATGCTCCGGCGCTTGGGGTTTTTATCCCACGCAGTAGGGTCCGATTCAATAGTCGTGGTGATGATTGATCACATATTCCGGTCCTACTAGTGGCGCTTGAGCTAGATACTTACATTAATGACCGCTTTCAGTAAAGCATATGTTAATTTTATACAGGAAAAAATAATAAAAATATATTTTTCTACCCTCAATTTCTAATATTTTTAGAAAACAGTTGATAAAATCTTTGCTATTACAATAATGCACTTGATTATAGCTTATGTAAGGCTTTACAAAGAGGAGCTTTCCAGGACCGTCATAGGATTTTTTACAGGAAGCACGTGGCTCCGAGTTTCAGTATGTTGGGACATTGTGGCATGTGCGGCGAGTAATGTGATCCGCCGGTACCTACCCGCTGAGAGTAGGCAGGCCGATTCGGTGAAATTGAAGTTTCGTGTAACCTGCACCCGGCCCTGTGCTCCTGCGCTGGCCGCCGTCTCGTGGCACCTGCATCGCAGCGTACACCCGGCCCTGCGCTCCTGCCCTGGCCACCGGTTCGTGCCACCTGCATCGCAGCATACACCCGGCCCTGTGCTCCTGCGCTGGCCGCCGTCTCGTGCCACCTGCATCGCAGCGTACACCCGGTCCTGGCCCTGGCCACCGGTTTGTGGTACCTGCATCGCTGAATAGACCCAGCCATGCACTCCTGCCCTGGCGGCTGTACACCCGGTCCTGGCCCTGGCCACCGTTTTGTGCCACCTGCATCGCAGTGTACACCCGGTCCTGGCCCTGTCCACCGGTTTGTGCTACCTGCATCGCTGCATAGACCCAGCCATGTACTCCTGCCCTGGCGGCTGTGTTGTCCCACCTGCATCGCTGCGCACACCTGGCACTCCTGTTCTGGTTGCCAGATCCAAACGCCCCCTGCCTGGGAAGAGATTTTATGCTCAGTGGAACCGCCTGCACTATTGCTAGCACGGTCATCATCATCATCAGCCATCATTATGAGTGACTTATTTAGAAGGTATCGAGTAACGTGCGCTATTCATTAGTGATTTTGGCATATGCAGACGAACGTTTACTGCCAAGGTTGGTCATGTTAGCCATACAAGGGCACACCAACGAAACCTGAGTAACCACCTGCAGTCGCCGTAGCCGCATCGGCATGGATGACGACAAATCGGGTAACGTGCACCGCTTCTAAAAGTGTTATAGCACTTCAATTTGATGCCTCCGCTAAGGTAGGGTATTCTATTAAAGCAGCTTTCTTCTGAACTGCCCAAAGTGACCTGTAGACTGCTCCTGGGGATAGTTGTGCAATAAAATTTTTATTTCGATGTCTCTGCTGAAGAAACTGTCTAATGCAGCTTTTGTTCTAAACTGCCTAAAGATCATTGGACTGCTTATGGGAATGATGACGCACGGTAAGTACAGGAGCGTTACTCTATACCAGTGTTTTTCAACCTTTTTCATGACGCGACCCCCCTGGAATAAAAAAATATTTCGCGACCCCCTTGACCCTTTCGGTTTTATATCATGTATGTATGTGTATGTTACACTGTTACAGTATTCACAATATTCATTCCATACGACGTATTTATGGTCTCCATGATTAGGATTCGAAGTAGTACGCATACTTATCGGATTTAAAAACACATTATTTTACAATTACACACATTGGATACGTGTGGCCATGTACAATTGTACATAGGTACGTAGGTATCCCATTGCGACCCGGAATTTCTTTTTTGAAATTAGCTTTTTCTTTCTGACTTTTGAGCATTTAAATATCTTGAATAAAAGTTTTCAAGGGTGAAATGAAAATAAAATTACAAAATATGTACCTGGCTTTACAAAAAAAATATACTTGTGGTCGTCGTCTTTGATCCAGGCAGGAAGGCCTCCCACGCTGCGTTTGCCGTGGTCTATACTCGAGAACTCGTTTACCCAATGGTTATCGGTTCTTCGGCAGATTAACCAGCACATTACCACTTCAGCTTGCATATTTTGTCAGCGATATCGGTAACCTCAGTCCTCTGACGGATAACTTCATTTCTGATACGATCCATAAGAGAAACCCCAAGCATAGCTCTCTCCATATCACGCTGAGCGACTTTAAATCGGTGGACTAGTCCTACCGTCAGTGCCCACGTCTCTGCATCATACGTCATCACTGGCAGGACGCACAGGTTGAAATCTTTAAGTCTTCAGGCTTTCAGGGATGGCCATGAAGAATATGTGCAGACAAAGTTTTCCGAATGAAACCCAACCCAGTCGGATTGCAGCCTCCTTGTCGAAGTTGCTTCTGCCTAGCCGAATAGTCTGCCCGAGGTAGACATATTCTTGCACAACTTCGATTGTTGTCTCACCAACGATCACCGGCTCCGGTTCGATGTGAGCATTTACATGACTTTCGTCTTGTCCCAATTTATACCCCGAAGCCTACACGTTGGGAAGCAGCATTTAGGCCACTTCCATCATCCAGCTGAGTTCCTGCAGAGATTCTGCCATAATAACGATTTCGTCCTCGATATAGCGCTAGTCGATTTGAAATCTCTGCAACGCTTCCAAAATTGCCCATGTCTCGATGGAGTTGAAGGCGATTTCATAGTCCACAAAGGCTAGATACAGCGGCTGATTATACTCTTCGGTCTTCTGTGTAATCTGCCTTACTGTGTGGATGTGGTCTATTGTCCTAAAACAGATCCACAATGAGATAATTTAATTAATAAAAACAAGCTCCGCCTTCGCATTTAATAAAATTTTAAGTAAAAGTATTTTTTAATAAATTAATTGTGTTTATTTATGTTTTACTAAAGTTCCCAGTTTTTTCGCCCTTTGGCGACCCCCCTACAGAAGCTTCGCGACCCCCCAGGGGGTCGCGACCCACAGGTTGAAAAACACTGCTCTATACTGATGAGAAACGAACGAACGAGAGCTGTCGTGCAATCGGCACGTTTAATACATACAAACAGATAGAGCGGCTCGCGTCGCAGTGCACTGAAAGTTCGTTTTTCGTCATATAAAGTGACTCCCCAGACACTATCTTAAGTGTCATGACACATCAGCAGATTCCAGCTTTGAGTCTTTTCTTTTCTCGGCTGTGAGCAAAGTGAATCCCACGGGCGAGTGTTCAACCTGAAAGCACTGAGCTAATTCCTGATTTCGTGAAAGTCGCTGTTGCTATACCATACCACTTCACAAGTTACCGAATTTATTATGATCCTACTGTCGGGTGATCATGATCAGAGTGTCATCGCGGTTTCTGAGTGACACCATATAAGCTGTCTTCCTTATGTCCCAGTGGATTGTGAGTGTGTGTCCGAGCTCTTTGTTGAAAAATGCGTGAACCTCCTACGCAGCAGCTGTCTACTAGTTGTGTATCGAATAAATCGAGTAACGGTGCTCTTGCACGAGACGACTACCTTTTGGTAAAATTATAACTTCCACTATTCTGGGAACATGCATATACCTAATGTGTACTGTGTATCACGTGTAGCCGTAGCCCAACTCAATTTACTGGGCTAGATAATAAACAATGGCAGTCGTCATTAAATTTCTATGAATTTCGAAGGTCATCATTTGGAGCACAATTCAAGGGGTGAAAGTACCTATTCATGCCTAAACGGCTTCTCTAATGAAAATGTATTTTTAATTCGATTCTGGCGCAAACGTTTCATAACTATTTTTCAACACTGTATCTGCTGAAACTACTTAGACTGACTGGTTAAGATGCAGACGTGCCGTTTTCACAATTCCATTTTGAGTAATCTGTTTTATGGATCTTTCAGTTAGTTACGTAACTAGTTACTTACCAAGTAAAAAATTACTTGTGTCATGCTCGTACTCGCATCTCATTTAGGAGCTCTCTGGCCTCTAGCTGAAGGCTAGAACTGGTATATATATATCTACTAAGCTAGTACAGAGTTATAACCGGGCAGCGGTGACGTGGTAGCTGCTTGATTTATTAGAGTTTGCGGAAAACTTTCTAAATAAGTAATAATTATTAGTCATAATATTAACTCTTCGCAGTTCTTTCAGAATGCAATACGGTCGCTGAAGTAGGTAACCTTCCTTAGCTGGACAACAACAAGCCTTTTTGTTTTAAAGAGTGTCACAGTTATTCGCCGTTCCACTGTCATATCGATGTCCAAGGACTTTTCCTTGGGTATAGCTAACTACCTAAGTTTACCTATAGATAGCCGCAAGCTATCTGCTGTTGGCGAACTGTCAGTTCTGATTGATAAGTCAGGCTCGAGGTGGCTCGTCCAACTGTCCATGTTCCCGCCACCATGATTGTTGCTTCCACAGATTAGAGAGTCTATGTTGGCTGTCGTTGCATCAGGTCTGATCAGGTACAACTAACATCTTTACGTACCATCTTTATTTAATCGAGCTATTTTATTTTGTTTTATCTAGGTTGACTTAATGGTTTCAAAATCGAACCTACAACAATGTAAGTAGGTACCTACCTACGTACCTTTCAAGTTGCAACAAGGCGAAGCCTTAAGGTTTTGGCCGAGACCTGCCCTTAGTGTTGACGAACCTACCTAAAGGTGACCTTGTTAATGTTTTTCATATGAAGTACTGAACATTTTACTTATCCTGGTGGCATGACTGATCATTTACTTACCCAGTTAAGACATGTTAGCCGGGTTTCATTTATCAACTATTATAATTGTTATTGTTGTGTTAATCAATCTTTATTAATTGATGTCATCTACCAAGGAATGCTGCCAGAGCTCATAATATTCACACATGATGATACAGAATGATAGTAGCCCACAAAATCGGTGCAAAGGCTTATAAAATAACTTTCCTTCCTAGTACTCGTAGGACTGCACAGGAACTCGTTAACCGCCGAGTTAGTTAGAATACAAAATTAGACTGTGTGTTACTTGTCAATTTAGAATATGAATATAGTTACCTGCATCATGTTTTGAAAAACTGAATACTTAGTTATCCGCCAGTGTCACAGCCTTCATCTAATCTTTTCCAGTAGCTGATGAGGCTGAGATATTTAGTAAAATTATCTTCCCTTCAAGCACCACTCCTCGTTCCAAGGACTAGATGCCACGCCAGGTGTTGCAGGCCGTGTCGTCGTACGGGGCTGACTGAGCAGGTCCTCGAGGCTCCAGGGTCGGCTGCTGCATTTCTGAGGTCAGTCCAGAATTACATACCCTAGTCAGCATGTGCTGACCTGAGCCCCAGCGGCCTGGATCGATATTCTACACTTTACAGCTTTTAAATATTGTTGCAAAGTATTTCACTGGTTCCATCCATTCGGCTAGTGTATGTTAAAAATATTGCCTTGACAATAACAAGATTTTGATCAATAATTACTTATAAGTATTGCTTTCGAAGAGGCACTGTGTGTATCCATATGTATAAATACCTACCTATATGTTTAGGTACATACCTTCCATAACTTTCTGACAAGTCAGGAATAATAAGGAAGTACTTAAGTCTTATGTATACTTATACCTTTCTTTTTAGTATATCTATTACTTAGAAATCTATGCATTATAAATTTATAGATTCAAATATTTATCTACTGATATACTCATCAGTAGCTTATGGGTCACAGTTGGTTTTCTCTCCACCATGCGATAATAAACACATCTCACAATGTTTAACTAGGTTTCAGATAGGCTCAGACTACATAATAGACGCATTTTTCCTGAAATAAAAATGACATATTATGTATCTAGCCTATCTGAAACCTAGTCATTTCTGCATGGTGATATTACAACTGAGGCGCGCGGGCGACTCACTCTATTTATATAGGCACCCGCACCTTGCAAATTAAAGGTGGAGAGAAAAATGGACTTTATTTAACTGTCACTGTGACCCTTATGATGCCGAACACGGAGAAAGTCGAAACGCCATATCTCACAATGTTTAACTAGGTTTCAGATAGGCTAGATACATAATATGTCATTTTTATTTCAGGAAAAATGCGTCTATTTTCTCTTTAAACACGGGATATATCGAGTGCCACTGAATTTTGACGTAATGAAAATCAAGGGCTTGGTGTGAAAAGTATTAGCAGATAGTACATGAAAGCAGAAATATATTTCTCATAAAGTCATATAGTAATACATGGACCTCGCAGAAAGACGGCATACGCCGCTGAAAGCCTAAATCGCCAAAAGTTTTAAAATTATCGTTTTCAAAAAAAAAACCGTCACTCTCCGAAAACGGTTTCGTCAACGTCAACGAAGTAGTTTCGTCATGTTTGTTTCGTTGTAAGTCGTCACGTAACTGAATTCTATTATACACGGCTCAGGCTGTGTAGGGATAACCCTCAGTTACATTACATACGAAATAATGCCGAAATATTTGTCTTGTACGTTTTATTATTAGAAGCACGTTTCATCTAGCCCACGGCATGTGCTTATACGGATGCTGTATTTTTGTTAGAGAGTTGCTTCTTTTGCTTACCAAGAATTTATTTGAGGATAAAGTTCGTAACGTAACGTTTTGTGTTTAGAATGCTACTGTTTTATATGCCCTTTACACATATTGCGTGGTGTACATAAGTTTTCATTTTATGGAGATTAAAGGATACCAGTGTTATTTATAACTGCTACGCCAGTATCGATGCTACACCCCGGCGTAGCGCCACCGAGCTCGGGTTGCTACGAAGATGGCGTAGGCGTGCTGTTGAAGGTACTAAAAGGAAAAAAAGCAACAAAAATAAATAATTTTCCACCAGTATTGGAGGAGGCCTGATGGAGAGGAGGATTTGATGATGATGATAATACATGGGTAGGCCAAATTAATAAGATATGAGTTTATATTAAGAAACAAGGTTATACTTCTATTTTTTTAAAAGCATTTATTATTGTATGAAAATTGTAATTCTTATGAAAATAAACTTCGTGAAATGTGACTTATCCAGGAAAGAAGTAGGTAAGTACCTGTACTAGATGATTGTACTACCACAATAGCTCTGACACGAGTCGTTATTATAGTATATCCGTAGCTGGCGGCAAAATGTGTATGTTATTAGTATTTTTGTATGTAGGTTTCGCGTGGGTTTCGCGGAATACAGTTTCCTCCTGAAATAACGTCATTTCAGTATTCATAGACATGTCAACTGTTATGAAAGCAAAGCCTCGTATTTTTCCACCTCCGTAACCTGAGAGGCTAATGACCTCTCACATCTCGTAAGTAGGTAGTGGTGGTATATTGAATAGGTATACCTATGTATTGGCAGCTCTTTCACCCTTTTCAGTAAAGCCAGTACTTAAATATAAAAATATTATTGAAACATATTATCCTGACATGAGTTTAGATATAGCCGTTTGTAATTACAAATTGTAACATTGTCGATCTTAATAATTATGTATATTAATATTTTCTCTGTCGTTTAATTAACCCATAATATAAGATTAAACTATGTTCTATGATCCTACTATGTTAGCTGCTGAAAACGGATGGACTAATCTAAGTATTTTTGCAGAGTAGCAGCGACCGACGCCCAGAGCCTAGTGTGCAAACTTGTCACAGAAATTCAATTAAATCACTAGCCTGGTAAATAGGTACCGGACCATTCACTATGAACATTAAGTTTGTCTATACAACGGATTTTAAATCATATTTTTGGGAGAATTAGAATTTAAAAAACTTATTAGAGTACTTTAAATCATGAGGTACCTTCATATTTCTTGCGTTGAAAATTTGTGTTTTTTTTAGATTTGTTTCAGATTTATTACTTTTATACTTACACTCATTAGGAGCAATTATAAGAGTACATCATCATCATCTTTGTCCTAGTTTTTTTTTCCTTATTACTAAAAACTGGTATAGCCGTAATATGAAAAAAAAACTATTATAATTTAACATTCTATTAGTCATACATACACCTGCCCACGTAGCCAAATTTAGAATCACCAGCATATTTTTTGTCACCAAGATAAAAATTGAACTCTACCACAGAATACGCCGTCTTTGTGATAAAATCTTTCAACCCAACAACTTCACTGCTACACAAGATTCTTGACCCGATTGTCGTCAGGCCTGTATGTACCTACCTACATGCTCGCACTATCTCTGTATAGCTACATAATCAAATCAGCCCCTGGCCATCTTATCGTAGGTGTGCACTCTTAGGATACGCCTATGCTAAGAGTGCACAGACTACGCTAAGTGCCAGAGTTTTTTCATCCGTATTTAAGTCAATCTTTACTCAAAAGTCGCATCCATTAGTAAAAAACCAATAAGATTCGTATGCAACTCTGCTGTCTTTCTTGACACGTGACTTGACAAATGGTCAAAGTTGACCACCTCAAAAATCGCCCCTAAGCTAGCGACTGCTATATATAAATGTATATGTCGCAGGCAACTGGTTTAATCTCCTGTTTGATTGAACCACTAGCCCGTTCATTGGATGGCGCTATTCAGTTGTATGACTGAAGGACAACTCGTCAAGTCGTTGATTGTAACGTTCGACGTCTTGACTGAACGTCATTCAGCGAAGTCGTTGAATGGGATATAGTATAGCAACTTTGTAATGTCTGGTTAAGGTGAACATCACCAGACAAGAGTCAACAAAAAGACTATGTTACAAAGCTGTTATCTCACAAATTAACTAAACAATAACAATAAAAGTACCTTCATATTATTCATAATTATCCAGTTTCGACACTTTTTTTCTTTGAAACTATCCGCCCGCGGCGTAATAATAGTAATAATATCCATGTTGTCACACTATTTTAACACAAATAACGCACCTTAAAGCTAATTTATTTGCAAAAAACTAACAATATAGGTGCTTTTTGTGTCAGCTGTTAGCTGTTAGACGCCATATTTGTTTTATTCACCACCTGACTGATTTTAAGTCAGCTAACTAGTTGGACGTTTTGTGACGCTTGTACAATCAACGTTCGGCCTAGTCATACAACTGAACAGCGCCATCCAATGAACGGGCTAGTGGTTCAATCAAACAGGAGATTAAACCAGTTGTCTGCGACATATACAACACAATGATTTAAGTATGTACACTATAAAGAGAATCTGAGTGTTTCCCAATAATGATGCTAGCCGCCTTGGCTCAGTATTGAGTGAATGCATGAAGTCCGGACGTTGCTTGTAGAATTTGTATAGAAAAAACGCACAGTCCATCTCACAGAAAACGCATAGCCACGTGCGTACAAACTACGCAAAATGCAGCGTGATGCAACCGCCAGGCTTTCATATGCCAGGTAAGTTAAATCAAATATCTAAGTACGGCAGTTAAATAACTTTTTAAACTACAAATAACAGTTTTTAAATAAACTTTTAGATCTTTATAATAGAAATTTAGCGAGGTAAAGTTGATACCATTATAGGTACTAGTAAAAGTTTATACCATTATACCATCATACCATTTGATATACTCGTGATATACATACTTAATGCAAAGTACGTTTTAACATTTACAAACATCAAGATACGTAGCGTGTGCCACAGAAAAACCAGATAAAAGCTAATCTAACTTTTCTAGTTAACTTTAGAGCAAATTGATGATGCATTCCGACTGGTAGACTAAACTTAAATGAAATACAACGACATTGCTTCCGAATATTGAATGAAGATACTTACACAGATAAATTTGTCACCCATAATAATATCATACGGCCTTCTATAACTTTACTAGAATAAATGTATCAATTCTCATTTAATTAATGAATTACGTGCCTAATGAAAAATAGTAATTCCAGATAATTAGTAATCGTTGCTAGTAACCAATCGTCAAATTGTAGTAATGGCGCGGCCGCTGTTCGCATATTCGATTCAGACAAACGAATTACAATTTCATTTCGGCCAAACTAAATTGCATACTCTCATTCCGAAGCGAAATCGAATTGAGTGTGCAGTTGCGCACAGAATGCCTATGAGCAAAGGGACTCGATGACATTTGCGCTCGTCCCCCGCGAATTTCAAAACATAAAATACATACAGATGGATTGAGAACTTCCTCCTTTTTTCGAAGTCGGTTGATCCTCAACATGGATCAACGGAAACGGTGTATCAGTTAGCAGTTATTAGTGCCTTTCTTTACAGGTGTTGCAGAATGATCCCTTAAGTCATCGGTTTAGAATAAGTCTGTAGTATAAGCAACACGCTGTATAGGAATTATAAATAATTTACACTTATTATGTCTAATAGATAATGTTTTAATGATAATCCGAAGACCGAACCTATTAACCTCCGTCTCGGTTGTAAACTCAATTGATGTCATGAGCAAGTCATACAAATTTGAGTTCGATCAGGGTCCCGTACCACAAGTTTGATAACGGAGGGTCCTTAGCGACAACGACAGACCCCGTCGTTAATAAGGGCTCTAAATCAATCAATCATGGAATACCTATTTACAACTAAAGGGTCTCCGAGGGCAAATAATTTCATCTTAGTGTATAGGTGAAGACGTATTAAACACTTTTTTTTATATCGATAATTTACTACTACATTACATATACGTAATAATAATGTGATTTTTAGTATATATAAATATATATATATATATATATATATACTAAAGTACATTACATATATAAATGTTATATAGTTTATAAATATGGATATACGGATGGTTCCAAGTTCCAACTAATTAACGTATTTAATATTTACAATAAACAGAAATAACCAACAATGCAGAATAAAAATCTCATAAAAAGAAATAAAACAAAACAAAAAAGGCGAGTTTACGACTGCCAATCGTAAAAATAACACCTTTACATACCCTACTTTATATCTTTTCGCACTCAATTTAAAACTCAATTTGCAAGGTATACGTGCAATTGTTCCAGTATTATATACTAAAAAGACCATCACGTCATAATATGTTCTTAGTGCCAACTGTTTTAATGTATTGAATGTAACACGAATTAGGTACTTCGTAAATATCACTTAGTTTTGACTTCGCAATAACCCCAATGCATAGTATTTTAGATTATGTAGAAAAAACTTTCAAAGCTCTGAAGTTGTAACGTTTCGCCCCTATCGCCTGTGCCTATCGGATTTACTTAGAAGATATTTGAAAACACCTAACAAAACTAACTTGAGTGAAATAAGAGTGAAACAAATACTGCTTTAGATTGGCCATGAAACATCCAGGGAAACCCCTACATTGTGTTGTAACCCAATAAACGAAAGATAGTGAATTAAATAAAACTATGACCTAGAACTGATTACATACTTCCTACCTGCCTATAATTATTGACCTATATACTACAACTTTAATATATAACTTTTATTTGTACGATAAATACATATTTACAGGTAAGTACATAAAGATAATAAAATAGATAATAATGTTTTTTGGTGTTGGTTAATAAGGGAAGCCCCTCCATACGCTTTGTAGGCCTTGATCACTACACCCGATTGAATCAATATATAAGACTCTAAAATAGATAAATAATAGCAAATATTCAATCAGAGCCCTCGTGGAACACAACCATTGACTTGGACATTCCTCCGACCAACTTATTAATCACTTCCCTTGCTCCTAACTTTATATATTTACATGGCTTGTTTTCATGTAAATAATTCAACATGAGTACCTACATGTTGTCAAAGCTAAGGGGACAATCCTATTTATAATCATAAAGTAACTGAAACTAGAATAGCTCAATAATTTATAGCATAGTAACTTTATTAAATCATGAATTTCATAATAGATATAAGTATTTGAAAATATAATAATATGACTCTAATTTTGTAGCCAAGTGGGAAGTGATTTATTATTTTAAAAGATTAAATATATAATATGAAATAATGAATATTCTTTGATCTTATTGGAATATAGGATAATTGTTATGAAATAGTGAATATTATATAATCATATTCAAATATATTATAAATAGTTGTAATAAATATATCCTAGCTAACTTTATTCCTACTATATCCTTGCTATCCTTTTTTTACATAAGAATTTATTGCTTTAACAAGGAAACAAATACTTCTGTTGGTTAGAATTTACATAACTTTCTGAAAATATGGAAATTGGACAGGAATCTGATCTACCTTCAAGCTATTTGTATTTATTGAGCAATATAGGACTAGAAATGATTAAGTTTAAGTATCTAGATCCCTAATTTGTGATATCTTGACACTTTTAGAATAAATTTCTCCGTCAATCAATTCTTTCCCTGCGCTGTTACTTGTTTTTAAACTCTAAGGGTCTGTTTCACAATGTCTGGTTAGTGGCTACCTAACGGATAAAATACATGCTGTCACTCTCTGTTATTATTTTTTAGACAGTGACAGCATGTATTTTATCCGACAGGTAGCGACTAACTAGACATTGTGAAACAGGGGCTAAGTCAAATAATCTTCTCTGCCATATAGATACTACAATAAATCATCTTTGAAAAGTTTATTTAAGTATGTATTTACTTTATTCTTTGAATAATTAGTTACTATAGCATAG
Source organism: Plutella xylostella (assembly GCF_932276165.1). Lineage (NCBI taxonomy): Eukaryota > Metazoa > Arthropoda > Insecta > Lepidoptera > Plutellidae > Plutella > Plutella xylostella. Next base: position 9,187,606 of record NC_063990.1, read on the forward strand.
ATTCTATAGAAGTATTTATTTACCTAATGAAAAATCAATAATTTGAACAAAGGACCATAGAACAAATTTGAAGGTAGGTGTATATTTTTTATTTGATAAGAATTTATTATTTCTGAAGTGAGATCTATTGTCAGGTTTTAGTTATTTGATAATCATCATCATCATCACCATCATCATCACCAGCCCGCATCTGCCCACCGCTGGGTATAAGCCTCAGATATTATTTAGTTTATTATTTATGATAAAGTAACTACTTTCCCCATCCTAACCATGATGTTACCTGCCCATTTGTATCTATCCAGAAGTCCCTAATCTAAACTAAAATAGGTTGAACCAAAGCTAGGGAATGTGTAATGTGTAGGTTTTTCTCTAGCTAGCTAAATACTGGATGAGCGACGTAGGAGACCTTTAGTGTATACCTATCTAATCCCTATACCAGTGTGATGGGAATTGCAGCCGTGGGTTAGCGTAACGTCCATCAAGAAATAAAGTGTATAACTTATCAACAGTGGCGGATTAACCTATAAGCACGACAAGCACGTGCTTGGGGCCCCGGGCCTCCAGGGGCCCCCATCCTCTCCGACTGTTTCATTTTATACCTAAATTTTATTCATCCACAATAATAATATGTCCGATGTAATGAGTTTTCTCTGATTAAAGGGCCTACCACGCGCGTAAGTATCACCACAGTTTTGCCTGCGTAGGCCGACTTAAACACGGAATACCGTGCGTGTGGTTGGTAAAGGGCCTACAACACGCGTAAACAAGTATCACCACAGTTTTGCCTGCGCAGTGGTGCCACTCTTGAATGGCAATGTATTACGTCTGTCTTGCGATCCCAACATTAAAAAAATCATAACTTCTCATCACAGCCGTTCTCCAAAAAGTAAAAATACAAATATGCTCCGCGGTGCATTTTGCGATAGGTACATTATGCTCCTGAACGTAGCTAGGTAATGCCTATTTGGAGAACCTAGAAACAATAATATAATGCCTACAATTTAGAAGTTAACTTGTAAAAAGGTCAAAAATGGCTTTTTCAGCCAAAATCTAAATAAATTCTACGTTCTAGGTATTTGAGTAGGTTTTTAAAAAAGGCCTTATCTTGATGAAAATTTACGTAAGTATTTTTACTTTTTGTAAAATCGATTTTGAAGAGAAGTTATGGTTTTTTTACCGACTTCAAAAAAGGAGGAGGTACTCAATTCGTCGGGATCTTTTTTTTTATGTATGTTCCCCGATTACTCCGCCGTTTATGAACCGATTTTGAAAATTCTTTTTTGTTGTCAATACAACAAAAAAATGGGACCACTTGGGAGCTCAACCCAATGGTTGAGCTCCCAAGTGGTCCCATTTTTTTTCAGAATTTTATCTCACCCCCAAGGGTGGGTAAAGGGGTAAAAACAGGGTATGAATTTCCAATTTGGGCACATATTAACCGATTCTAATGAAATTTAGAACGTAAATATAGTTCTTATAACAAAAAAATATGATGGTGACCTTGAGCTCATCTGATGATGGAAACGGAAGGCAGTCAGGGGAACTCCTCAACGGTATATAGCAACTACTTCGTGTTTAGGCTTGAATGATTCGTATTGATTAGTAGGAAATTTTGGTATAATTTTCACCTTACTTTTGATTGAAAATTATTGCAAATAAACTAAAAACTATAAAATAAAATAATAATTTAAAAAATTAAAAAACCGACTTCAAAAAACCACTAAAATGTAAGAAATAATTTAAGGTTTACACAAATTCTACTCGTATGTGACAGTACAAATATACCTAACCAGGAACTGTTCTTTTTTGAAGTTGGTGCCATATTTCTTCAGATTACTTTGTCACCGCACCAACATCAAAAAAGAACAGTTCCTGGTTAGGTATATTTGTACTGTCACATACGAGTAGAATTTGTGTAAACTTAAATTATTTCTTACATTTTAGTGGTTTTTTGAAGTCGGTTTTTTATTTTTATTAATTAAATGTTGAGTACGCAAGACAGCCGTAATTCATTTCCTTTCAATAGTAGGGAGGGGGGCAGGCCGGCTTAAACACGGAATACCTACACCGTGCGTGTGGTTGATAAAGGCCCTACCACATGCGTAAGTATTACCACAGTTTTGCCTGCGCAGGCCGACTTGTACCGTACATGGAATACTGTGCGAATGAGTGGTAAAACTGTATACCCCGCCAACCCCGAAGCGCAGCTAGCGCATTTTTCGACATGTTTGAAAATTCTCTTAAGTCCTTGAGTAGTTTAACATGTGAATGTTTTTTTTCAATTTTACAGCAATTTTTTTGTCCACTTCTATCATGATTTGATTTGATCACGGTTTGATTTTTGGGAATAGCAGGCAACTAGACTTTTTTCTAGTGAAAAAATTCTAGTTGTTTGCAAACATTGAAAATATACCAGTAGAAGAAATAGTTCCTCAATGGGAGCTTGTTTCCAGTTTCCACGCCGACGATTTTAACAAAAATGAGGCTTGCGCGTAGGTACGTGTGATAGCTCGACGTACCTGCGCAGTTGTAACTGTGGTGATACTTGCGCGTGTCGTAGGCCTTTAATGCAAGCCATTTAAAAAATACATATTTTACATCCTTTTTTATAGAAAAGTTATAGGACGTTTTAGCTATTGAACTGTTTTGTCACTCTTTGTCAAGGAACAAATTGTTCTAAATTAGGGGCCTACACGGGCTTTGTGCTTAGGGCCTCCGACGCTCTTAATCCGCCACTGCTTATCAATCATATACGAGAGACAAAAGTAAATAGAAAGGTCACTTAGCTTCGCACTCGGTGTTCCGCCTCAGCTCCACGCGCCTGGTCGACTCCCTCAATCTGACCGCCTGCTCACCACGGCTGCTCACACAAAAGTCAAAAGCTAACGTACTTGAAAGAACCTCAATCAACTGTCAAACCTATAACATTGTTTACGTATCTAATATTCATAAAAATTAGTTAATCTAGAAGAAGTGCTCTAAAATCTACTTACATAAGTGCATAACAGCTGCTTTTTAAGCGAATAATTGTTTTACACTCAAACAGACACAAGCATTCAATCCAATCGAGATGTACAAATAGAAATACCTATGTTATTTGTATTAACTACTATAGTAATACTCTAGCTTTGTAAATTGTTAAACTTAAACTAAAATCTTTTACTTAATTAGATTTTAAAGATAAAAACCCTAAACAATGTTATTTTGATAAGTTACTAACTACTTTTGTGTACTATATCGGTGAGTGACCACTGATCCTCATCTTACAGGTTTTTACCTAGTTTGAGTATCAGGGGACATATTATTCATGCATATATATAGCTTACATCTATGCTTGTTAACTTTGTTTTTGTAATTAAGTTTAAGTTTGGCTATGAAATAAATTATTATTTATTTATTTATTTTATTTTACGTGGATATTATCGTCTACCCTCAACTCGCCGATATCAATATTAAGGTTCACCTACACTCAGAATAATTATCTTGATTATTCTGTGAATCGCAATCGGTACAACAAAGATTGGCACGAAGTTAGCCGACACCCTGAATGACCTCATAGACCACTTTTTCAAAAATCCCACGGGAAAACCCTTCCAAAGCGCAACAAATCCCACGGAACATCCAGTCGCAGTTTAAATTCATTATTTGCGAAATCGTTAATGTTTCGGCATTGATGGAACATTACAAAGTCGAGCATTTGCAAGGCCAATAAATATACATTTCAGCAGTATTTTCCTATTTGCAATTCTCAAGGTTTCTAAAAGAAAACCACAGCAAGAATGAAATGAAAAATAATTTAAAGTTTAGACATGAACATTTACTTATTTGTGGAACAAGAAAAGTTTTGCGTTCCCGTGGGCGGGCACGATTGAACAAATTATGCAAAGAATACAGGTGTGCCGTATGACCGCAAGGGGTTAAGGTTGTTTCTCACTTAAGGTTGGCGTTCCGGCATCGTAAGCAACGGACTCATCGCATTATATACTTAGGTATTCTTTGTATAAAATTCACACAAGTGCGTCCACTTCATCGGCATTGCCGACGCATTTTCTGCACACATTTATGAAATTCCATTTGGTCCGATACGTACGATACCGATAGGTGGACGCTTACTTTTCTAATATCTTTGTTTTGTCATTTTGTCAATTTCTTACCCTTCGGGAATAACAGTCGTGGCCGATATGTATGGTAGCATGTATGATAATATTAGGTCCTTACATATGAAATTGGCGTTTTGTCGTACTGGCCACTTTGATCTCAAATATTACCTTTATGGTTAGGAATTCTAAATTCAAATTCATACAGCTATTTACTCATGCATTTGTGTTTCAAACCCCCTAATTCATTTGTTTTTTTCTTTGTGTCACTCTGTTTACAAAATGGAAAACTTGAAATATCGCGTTATTTACGAGTATGAGTTCCACCGGCACCGTGGCACCAGTGCTGCAGAAACGGCTCGAAGGATTAATGATGTGTATGGTGACGGTGTCGCAAAAGAAAACACAGTGCGTTTTTGGTTCCAACGTTTTTGTTCTGGAAATTTCGACCTGCAGAACAAGCCTCGTGGACGGCCGGAGACCAAAGTTGATAATGAAGAATTGAAGGCTATTGTGGAAGCAGATCCATCGCAAACCACGTCCGAGTTAGCTGCAGGCTCCGGTGTTAGTGATAAAACTATTCTAATCCACTTGAAGCAAATTGGGAAGGTGAAAAAGCTTGAAAGGTGGGTACCTCATGAATTGAGTGAAGCAAACCGACAAACGCGCGTCGACTGCTGCGTTACGTTACTCAACCGGCACAATAATGAAGGAATTTTAAATCGAATCATTACCTGTGATGAAAAGTGGATCCTCTACGATAATCGGAAGCGCTCATCGCAATGGCTGAACCCTGGCGAACCAGCCAAATCCTGCCCTAAGCGAAAATTAACTAAAAAAAAGTTGCTTGTAAGTGTTTGGTGGACTAGTGCCGGTGTCGTTCACTACAGCTTTCTTAAATCTGGCCAGACGATTACGGCAGATATCTATTGTCAGCAACTGCAAACCATGATGGAAAAGCTAGCTGCTAAACAACCGAGGCTGGTCAATCGCTCTAGGCCACTGCTGCTTCAGGACAACGCTAGACCACACACTGCACAACAGACGGCTACCAAATTAGAGGAGCTTCAATTAGAATGTCTTAGACATCCACCGTACTCTCCGGACCTTGCTCCAACAGATTACCATTTTTTTCGCAATTTGGATAACTACTTGCAAGGAAAAAAATTCAACTCCGATGGGGCAGTCCAAACCGCCTTCAAAGATTTTATTGATTCCCGCCCGAATGGTTTTTTTAGTAAGGGGATCAATGAACTACCTATGAGATGGCAAAAGTGCATACATAGCAATGGTACATACTTTGATTAATTTAATATATTTCATTTAAAAAAAAAAACGACTTTATGTTCCTCCTATAGAATACGCCAATTTCATATGTAAGGACCTAATATATAATGATAGCACAACGGAACTTTTGGTTTAACATAAACCTGGCGGTTAAATTTCATACATAATTATATAGCCTTTATAAATAACTATTGTTTGATGAATACCTCGCGTTCAAATCCACAGCGGCTCTGAATCATCGATCATTTCTTTCGGAATAACTTGTTTTTTTAACCAAAAAGCTCGTTCTAACAAAGTATTTTTGTGGCTTCAAAACACTTTGATGTTGTTTTCATCGAAAATATCGAGTTTCGTCTAAAATGACATTTAGTAGTTTCATTTCAGGTTACAAACGCTATTCCAAGAACAATTCAGACTCGATTTGAAACAAGATGCCTGCGGGTACCCCAGCAGTAGGCACGAGAGGGTCCAGGTCACCGTGGTGGGGTGATGTCCATTACGGATAAGATGTCTATGATCTTCTTTAAATTCTATTCAAATATAGGTACCTAGGTAAAACAAAAATAATATCGGGGACATCTCACACACGGCCATTTGACCCCAAACTAGCCAGAGCCTGTAATGTGAGTATCGGACAGCTGATATATCTACACAGATACATATTAACACGCAAGACCCAGGTATATACTAATAATGCGTCTATAAACAAATATTTGCCCCGACCGGGAATATAACCCGGCATCTTCGGCATAGCAGTCAGGGTTACTAACCACTACACCATTCGGTAACCAATACATCTCACCCATGCATGATCGCTCTAGCGATGGGGATAGGCGACTCTAGCTCAAACAATACCTATCCCAAACCTGTGTGTGGTCACGCAGCCTGCAGCCAGTTTAAACACCACAGCCGCCCACAAAGCGCAGTAAAATAGTAAAGGAGTAAAATAGGGCAGTTTTTGTACGTTTTCCCGGATAGTTAGTGCGGACGTGTCCGGGAATACCGATGGCCGCGCGCCCCGGGCGAGTCCCGTGCTCAACGCGCAATGTGCGTTGTGCGTTGTGCATAGGTTCTTGTTAATACAGATATATGTATATTATGTCACTATAGTTGCTGTCGGCAAGCTTCCCTAAATAAAGTATTTCGTGATATAAATCCGCAAATGTGTTAACCCAGTATGTCAGCTTCATTCATTACAAGTTCATAAAAATCAGTTATTCAGTTTTTGCCTGATAGATTAACAAACATCCACACTACAGTTGTTGCTAGGTCCGCCACTTTTAGCCCAGAATTTCTACAAAATACTCTTTATATCTTTAGTAACTCTCAGTGTTAGCGGTACTCTAGCGGTTTACTAGCAAATCTCTTATTAACACTTGTTTTAACCCTTTTTAAAAATCGCGGTAAAAAGTGATGTTTTTACTTAAAGTCACCCAGATTCACAAATATTTAAATATTTCTGTTATTTAGGATTTTTTGATAAATAGTACTAATACAATCTGCTAGTTATGCAATAGTATTAGAGTAAGGGGATCATTGATAAAAACACTACGATTTAATCATTATTTTATCATTAAGTATAGATTATAAATAATATATTATTATGTTCATATCAAATTAAAATCTCCCAAGGTATATTTACAACGTTGAAAGAAAGCTTTTGCTCTGGGGTTAGCTTTGCTCGTTTGATTTAAATCGACCTTTAGCAGTTTTTTTAGATGTTAACATTAAACATTCTCATTCGTGATATCGCTCACTGGAATTTAAGTTTAAAATATCCTACAAGTTTAACTACAGATGTTGACGAAAGCTTACGAGATAATATTGTAGTATAGCTGTATAGTCTACCTACCCCTATAGTTAGTCATCGCCTGAATCCCCGAATACCGACTCAGTATCGCTTCCATGGGGACCCCTCACAGAACATAAACCACCGATATCGCTTCGTTCTGAAAGGTTAACATCCACCCGGTTGGAATTCGTATTATTTTGACAGTTCAAGGTTTCCCGCTCCGACGCCATCTTGTTTTCACTGACAGCTGCTTCGTTTTGACAGGTCTCTGACTGCCGCCGTTGGCCGCCATCTTCTACATGCTTCTGGAATGACCTGTTGCTGGATCCGGAGCGCCGTTGTGAACTCTCCCTCATTGACATACGACTGTAATATGAAAATATTATATTACCTTAGTACCTGCACGCTTACGTGGTAGGTCAACACATATTATAGGCCCAGGTTTGGTTCCAGGGAATTCCCTGTCGTTGGTAGCAAGCAGTGCCAACAGAGTAAATTAAAGGGTAGTTTTATACTTACACGGATGCTCGTCGCTTTAACAGTCTTAAGTCCTTCTTCTTACGTCTTTTCAGGAATCCACACTGCGAAATCAAACGTATTGTGCAATATAAGAGCTAACTTAGGTATATAAAAAGTTGTAGGTACATTAACTATTATGTTTGTATTATATTTACCTCGTACAGAATTAAAATAGTTAAACTTAGTATGAGTAACCCCAACAATATTCCAACCAGAATAAACCAAATTGGTATTACAGTCTTTTCCAGCATCAGCAAACACTCGAAGCTGAAATAAATAAATGAAATAGTATCTGAATTATGTACAATATAAAAAAATCAGTAAGCACTTACTTAAATTCGAAAGAGAACTAAAGCTTACCAGCACCGTCTGTCTATTTAATTAGGAAGTTAAATTTAAATATTTATATTATAATGATTAGCCAACTGCTTATTATAATAAGATACAGTTAATATATCACTAGCTGCCAGTTTCTATAACTCTATCTATCCATAACGGTAGTTACATACGATTTTAACATAATAAAACGTAACAATCTGTCAAAATCGTATGAAAGTAACTACCAGTTATGGATAGATAGAGTTATAGAAACTGGCAGTAGGAGAAGCTCCTCCCATACTCCCAGTGACTCATTAAAATATTCTCATGGTGTACAGTCAGCTGCATAAGTAGCTATTATACACTTTTGTACCTTGTCAATCTGAAACCGCCCATCAATTCATTGAAACATTGACGCTTCGTCAGTTTGACAAGGTACAGAAGTGTAAAGATACTTATGCAGCTGACTGTACATTACATACCTATCAGTCTTATTTCCATGATCATTCAGTAACAACACTATATTGGATTTAACAGTTATGTTTCTGGTGCTAAGGACATCTCCTGTAAAAAACACAGCCTAACTATATATCATTATTATAATATGTACAAATTTGTTATCTGTACGGCGATCGTGGTCCAACGATATAAAAGTGACAACACATTAGATATTAGAATAAGATACTTAGGCCCTGTTTCGCAATGTCTGGTTAGTGGCTACCTGTGAGATAACATACATACTGTCACTGTCAAAAAAAAATAACGGAGAGTGACAGCATGTCTTTTATCTTACAGGTAGCCACTAACCAGACATTGTGAAACAGGGCCTTATTAAATATTTCCCTTATGCCGCTTTCCAAGCGTGTAAATTAATGCCAATAACCTTCTTGTCTTGCAAGTGGTCCACACCCTACAGTGGATCGTGTTTGGCTCACCTAACGTGTTCGGAATGACCGTCATAATTACGTCCAAGTTTTTGAATTCATCTTTATCCAGACGACCCAGTGGACATTTGAAGGTCATCGTGACGTGTGTCTCTTCTATTGGATCCATTTGACAAGGCTCGTTATGCTCCTTTGAATACATCTGAAAATAATAATAATATGAACCAGATTTACCCAAATATTCAGAAGTTACTCTCCACAAATTAACTTTGTAATTGTTTTAACATTATAATTTATAATACTTAGGTAAGTTAGTCTTACTTGTATAGCCATAATTTGAAGGAAAGGTTGCTTTTCTAAAGTTACAAGGGTCTGTAAATTATTCCAATGCGTCACTCCTTGGTTTTGTATCTGAAATTAGAACAAAATTTAAAAAAAAAACTATCAAGAAGCTTTCTAAATGTAAAGGTCTTCTTGTTTTTTCACCTGGTCAATTGTACTAACCATGTATTTATGCTCTAGTCTTTTACCCGTGTTATATACTTCGTTGGTATTTAATTTAACTAATACATTGTGTTTCTCTGATGATCTGTAAATACAAAACGAACAATTTTAATTTCCGCAGCTAGAAATCCTTTTTGGTACCAAGAAAACACTGCGTTAACCTAACTTAACTGTAATTTTTATTATTTTTGTGTTTTTTCAGCGTCTTATACAAAATTTTGTACTTTATTTCAGCTGATACTTACCTCTTAAATAATATGTTTTCGACATCGTATTTCAACGAATACATTATACTTCTGCCATCTTGCAAAAGTTTTATATTATTTTGTTCATCGTATACGTGTGTGTGGATCGCTAACCTCGAGTTCGTACTTATCAGTGATGATGCATCCAAGTTTATTTGGATTGTCTGAAATTATTTCAATTATAGGTACTTTATTATAGAGCTTCATCAGTTTTAAGGAGTTAGCTAAGTTTGGCTTAGTTGTAGGCCATGGCTAGTTTGTAATGGGTTAATTACAGGTATAACATTCTTAACCGTTTTATTTTGTAAATATAAACTTGGCCGCAAGACTACATATTTTCTCTTGTTACTCACTCAATAAAAATACACATCTCTTGCTGAAAAAATATATCCCATTTGCACAGAAGACAAAGCAATACTATAGCAGTTAAAACGAGCTTTATCGCGAAGTCAACATTTACGAAGCAATTGGTGTTAAATTCATTTTAAATACGAAAATGGTTGTCGAAACAAGTTCGCGATAGGTGGCACTGTAGTATATAAATAGGTATGTAGCTCACCCTGTTAGCGTTCTTCGGCAGAGTGCCCTGCAGCTCACAGACCAGGGTGGTCCGGTTTCCCTGGCACCCCGCCGTGGTGGAGGATATCCTCATACCCGTCACCTGCACCTCGACACTCGGCTTGTATGCGGTCTCATTCGTGTTGGTCACTTCTATAGAAAGAGTCTCTACGCTCGTTGATCCGACTACGTAAGGATTTCTGAAATAAAATTCAAAATATAGTTAACAGAGGTGAGCTGCCCTTGTCAGCCGTAAATCTGACTGGCTCATCCTTTCAACAATACATACTGAACTTGTGTTTATCACAGATACGGTCAGCTAGACTCGGAGAGCTAACATACCTACATTGTGTAGATGAGATGAACAATGGCCCACGGCGATCTAGGTGAGCCCTAGTGCCCTACAATGGTTGATTTTTTTTACTGAAGATAAAAGTATTCAGCTTCCAGTCTAACTCAGTCACTATATCGCGTCGTGACACTCTCTCACTCTCTTGCATTGAACACCTACAAGTGGGAAGATGTTTTCACGACGACGTGACGTCGTATCGTATTTATACGTGGGAGCCCTTACAGTATGGAGCTGGTTAAAGTGATGGTGATGGCTGGCTTGCACTGTCCAGGCAGCTCGCAGTCCGTGGTGGTCCAGATCTGGCCCTGCTTGATGAGGGGGGCGGCGAGGAGCCCCCGGGAACTGTCGTAGGGCTCCACGCGAGGGTCGTTGACCTGGATCACGTGCATCTTGTACTTTATAGGCTTGGAGTTGTCGCCTTTCTGCAAGGTGTAAAGATTATTTCGTGATAAATAATACCTAAGAATTATTTAAAAACAAGTTATGAAAAATAAGACTTTGATTTTAAGGACACTGTTATTAAAGGTGCAAAATGAAACAAATCTTATTTTAATTAAACGTTACAATTAATGATGATATTCATAAGCTTACCAACGGTTTGATAATTTTGATATCTTTGCAAATCTGCTGTCCTCCCTTGTCTTCAATTAATATTTTAAACGACACATAATTTTGACTTTGGCCATCTATTTTAGCATCAGGGTGTTTTATGTCTACTTTTAGTTCTAGATCTGAAAATTGTATTATCAATTATGCTTCACTATTTTAGGAATCTAAACAACAACTTTATGCAAGCAGCAACTTTATGTATAAACGCAATATTAATGTCGCAGGCATCTGGTTTAATCTCCTGTTTGATTAAACCGCTAGCCCGTTCATTGGATGACGCTACTCAGTTGAATGACTAAAGAACAACTCGTCAAGTGGTTGACTGTAACGTCCAATGTCTTGACTGAACGTTATTCAGCGAAGTCGTTAAATGGGATATAGTATAGCAACTTTGTAATGTCTGGTTAGGATGAACATAACCAGACAAGAGTCAACAAAAAGACTATGTTACAACCTGCGTGAAGTTAGCAGCCTAAAGTTAGCAGCCCTTGAATACCCGACCAAATTAAGATGGTCACTTCAGTCATTGCATACTTTATCAATTAAAACACGTAAAAAGCCCCAAAAACATTGGAATAATAATGCTAGGTATTTATATAAACACTAAAATATGTTCTAAAATAAATAAATTCTAAAAAATACGACGTTTACTTACTGACGCTCTTGTTGGTTAATGGATATTTTGTATGGGGGCACCAAGATGCTATAGACCTGCCCGCATCTCACCTGGTTTATTATGTGTGTTGTGTCATTAGAAAACACTGACAGAAGTTTCATCAACATTGAAACGGGATAGCAGGTGTCCAGGAGCCACTTTCTGACGGATTTTGGGTGAAAAATTTACAATATTTCACGAATAATCAAGTTTGCAGGTGGAACTTGAAGAGATTCAGCTGCAAATGATAGTTCATATGAAAGGTATTATTAATACCTAGAAACGATTTTCAGCAATTTCAGATTAAATGACTTTTGGTGAATATTCAAGGTGAAAACCAAAAAATAAAACTTAGCAGCCCAAGATTAACATTTTGTATGGGGGCACCAAGATGCTGTAGACCTGCCCGCATCTCACCTGGTTTATTATGTGTGTTGTGTCATTAGAAAATACTGACAGAAGTTTCATCAACATTGAAACGGGATAGCAGGTGTCCAGGAGCCACTTTCTGACGGATTTTGGGTGAAAAATTTACAATATTTCACGAATATTCAAGTTTGCAGGTGGAGCCTGAACAGATACAGCGGCAAAGACAGTTCATATGAAAGGTATTATTAATACCTAGAAACGATTTTCAGCAATTTCAGATTAAATGACTTTTGGTGACTCTTCAAGGTGAAAATCAAAAAATAAAACTTAGCAGCCCAAAATTAACATTTTGTATGGGGGCACCAAGATGCTATAGACCTGCCCGCATCTCACCTGGTTTATTATGTGTGCTGTGTCATAAAAAAACACTGACAGAAGTTTCATCAACATTGAAACGGTATAGCAGGTGTCCAGGAGCCACTTTCTGACAGATTTTGGGTGAAAAATTGACAATATTTCACAAATATTCAAGTTTGCAGGTGGAACCTGAAGAGATTCAGCTGCAAATGATAGTTCATATGAAAGGTATTATTAATACCTAGAAACGGTTTTCAGCAATTTCAAATTAAATGACTTTTGGTGAATATTCAAGGTGAAAACCAAAAAATAAAACTTAGCAGCCTAAGATTAACATTTTGTATGGGGGCACCAAGATGCTGTAGACCTGCCCGCATCTCACCTGGTTTATTATGTGTATTGTGTCATTAGAAAATACTGACAGAAGTTTCATCAACATTGAAACGGGATAGCAGGTGTCCAGGAGCCACTTTCTGACGGATTTTGGGTGAAAAATTTACAATATTTCACGAATATTCAAGTTTGCAGGTGGAGCCTGAACAGATACAGCTGCAAATGATAGTTCATATGAAAGGTATTATTAATACCTAGAAATGGTTTTCAGCAATTTCAGATTAAATGACTTTTGGTGAATATTCTAGGTTAAAACCAAAAAATAAAACTTAGCAGCCCAAGATTAACATTTTGTATGGCGGCACCAAGATGCTATAGACCTGCCCGCATCTCACCTGGTATATTATGTGTGTTGTGTCATTAGAAAACACTGACAGAAGTTTCATCAACATTGAAACGGGATAGCAGGTGTCCAGGAGCCACTTTCTGACGGATTTTGGGTGAAAAATTTACAATATTTCACGAATATTCAAGTTTGCAGGCGGAGCCTGAACAGGTTCAGCTGCAAAGACAGTTCATATGAAAGGTATTATTAATACCTAGAAACGATTTTCAGCAATTTCAGATTAAATGACTTTTGGTGACTCTTCAAGGTGAAAATCAAAAAATAAAACTTAGCAGCCCAAAATTAACATTTTGTATGGGGGCACCAAGATGCTATAGACCTGCCCGCATCTCACCTGGTTTATTATGTGTGCTGTGTCATAAAAAAACACTGACAGAAGTTTCATCAACATTGAAACGGTATAGCAGGTGTCCAGGAGCCACTTTCTGACAGATTTTGGGTGAAAAATTGACAATATTTCACGAATATTCAAGTTTGCAGGTGGAACCTGAAGAGATTCAGCTGCAAATGATAGTTCATATGAAAGGTATTATTAATACCTAGAAACGATTTTCAGCAATTTCAGATTAAATGACTTTTGGTGAATATTCAAGGTGAAAACCAAAAAATTAAACTTAGCAGCCCAAGATTAACATTTTGTATGGGGGCACCAAGATGCTATAGACCTGCCCGCATCTCACCTGGTTTATTATGTGTGTTGTGTCATTAGAAAACACTGACAGAAGTTTCATCAACATTGAAACGGGATAGCAGGTGTCCAGGAGCCACTTTCAGACGGATTTTGGGTGAAAAATTTACAATATTTCACGAATATTCAAGTTTGCAGGCGGAGCCTGAACAGGTTCAGCTGCAATTGATAGTTCATATGAAAGGTATTATTAATACCTAGAAACGATTTTCAGCAATTTCAGATTAAATGACTTTTGGTGAATATTCAAGGTTAAAACCAAAAAATAAAACTTAGCAGCCCAAGATTAACATTTTGTATGGCGGCACCAAGATGCTATAGACCTGCCCGCATCTCACCTGGTTTATTATGTGTGTTGTGTCATTAGAAAACACTGACAGAAGTTTCATCAACATTGAAACGGGATAGCAGGTGTCCAGGAGCCACTTTCTGACGGATTTTGGGTGAAAAATTGACAATATTTAACGAATATTCAAGTTTGCAGGTGGAACCTGAAGAGATTCAGCTGCAAATGATAGTTCATATGAAAGGTATTATTTATACCTAGAAACTGTTTTCAGCAATTTCAGATTAAATGACTTTTGGTGAATATTCAAGGTGAAAACCAAAAAATAAAACTTAGCAGCCCAAGATTAACATTTTGTATGGGGGCACCAAGATGCTATAGACCTGCCCGCATCTCACCTGGTTTATTATGTGTGTTGTGTCATAAAAAAACACTGACAGAAGTTTCATCAACATTGAAACGGTATAGCAGGTGTCCAGGAGCCACTTTCTGACAGATTTTGGGTGAAAAATTGACAATATTTCACGAATATTCAAGTTTGCAGGTGGAACCTGAAGAGATTCAGCTGCAAATGATAGTTCATATGAAAGGTATTATTAATACCTAGAAACGGTTTTCAGCAATTTCAGATTAAATGACTTTTGGTGAATATTCAAGGTGAAAACCAAAAAATAAAACTTAGCAGCCCAAGATTAACATTTTGTATGGGGGCACCAAGATGCTATAGACCTGCCCGCATCTCACCTGGTTTATTATGTGTGTTGTGTCATTTGAAAACACTGACAGAAGTTTCATCAACATTGAAACGGTATAGCAGGTGTCCAGGAGCCACTTTCTGACAGATTTTGGGTGAAAAATTGACAATATTTCACGAATATTCAAGTTTGCAGGTGGAACCTGAAAAGATTCAGCTGCAAATGATAGTTCATATGAAAGGTATTATTAATACCTAGAAATGGTTTTCAGCAATTTCAGATTAAATGACTTTTGGTGAATATTCAAGGTGAAAACTGTTTCTAGGTATTAATAATACCTTTCATATGAACTATCATTTGCAGCTGAATCTCTTCAGGTTCCACCTGCAAACTTGAATATTCGTGAAATATTGTCAATTTTTCACCCAAAATCTGTCAGAAAGTGGCTCCTGGACACCTGCTATCCCGTTTCAATGATGATGAAACTTCTGTCAGTGTTTTCTAATGACACAACACACATAATAAACCAGGTGAGATGCGGGCAGGTCTACAGCATCTTGGTGCCCCCATACAAAATGTTAATCTTGGGCTGCTAAGTTTTATTTTTTGGTTTTCACCTTGAATATTCACCAAAAGTCATTTAATCTGAAATTGCTGAAAACTGTTTCTAGGTATTAATAATACCTTTCATATGAACTATCATTTGCAGCTGAATCTCTTCAGGTTCCACCTGCAAACTTGAATATTCGTGAAATATTGTCAATTTTTCACCCAAAATCCGTCAGAAACTTGCTCCTGGACACCTGCTATCCCGTTTCAATGTTGATGAAACTTCTGTCAGTGTTTTCTAATGACACAACACACATAATAAACCAGGTGAGATGCGGGCAGGTCTATAGCATCTTGGTGCCCCCATACAAAATATCCATTAACCAACAAGAGCGTCAGTAAGTAAACGTCGTATTTTTTAGAATTTATTTATTTTAGAACATATTTTAGTGTTTATATAAATACCTAGCATTATTATTCCAATGTTTTGGGGCTTTTTATGTGTTTTAATTGATAAAGTATGCAATGACTGAAGTGACCATCTTAATTTGGTCGGGTATTCAAAGGCTGCTAACTTTAGGCTGCTAACTTCACACACCTTATGTTACAAAGCTCTCATCTCACAAAGTAACTTAACAATAACAATAAACGTACCTTGATATTGTTGTTCATAATTATCCAGTTTCAGCACATTTTTTTTCTTTGAAACTATCCGCCGGCGGTGTAATAATAGGTAAATCCATGTTGTCACACTATTTTAACATTATAACATAAATAACGCACTTCAAAGCTAATTTATTTGCAAAAAATAACAATACAAATGTTTTTTGTGTCAGCTGTTCGCTGTTAGAAGCCATATTTGTTTTATTCACCACCTGACTGATTTTAAGTCCGCTAACTAGTTGGACGTTTTGTGACGCTTGTACAATCAACGTTCGGCCTAGTCATACAACTGAATAGCGTCATCCAATGAACGGGCTAGCGGTTCAATCAAACAGGAGATTAAACCAGATGCCTGCGACATTAATATGAGAACATGTTTTTTAGCCAAGCAGTACACAATCCATATTTAACCCAACATCATAATACATTACATAGACATGTCCTCAAACTTCCTCAGGCACACACTGCTTAGTATTAAAATACATTAAAGCGGAGATACAAATAAAATAATATTAACTTACCTGCTGTAATAGTTCGGGGAATTAACACACGAGTCACATTTATACAAGATTTAAAAACGAAATTGTCTTTATCTACATACTCCTGAAAAAAGGATATTTTTTTTATAAAACACGTCGGTTGATGAATAGTTTTAAATCCTTCTGTGTAAACTTTTAATGATCAAATATGACTATGGCGTATTAACTCTAAGGGTGGGTTGCACCATTTAACTTTAACTATTACAAACGTCAAATCCCTTGACGAGAGACATCAATCTTCAAGAGATTTGACGTTTGTAATAGTTAAAGTTAAATGGTGCAACCCACCCTAAGTACGTACCTTCAAGTCAGGAATAACTTCAATAAGTTGTATACTGAATATAGGAATGTGCTTGTATATCGACACAGAGTTCTCCCCGGGAGATCCAACAACCAGACCTAAAAAGCAAGATTAATTACTGTACCTAAGTATACATAATGTAGCATAAAGAATGTTCAGCTATGAAATTCAGTACTTTTCCTCCCTAGACGAAAGCAAAGATAAGAGCGAAAGATGGTGTTGGATTTTGAAAGTTACATGTATTCAAGTGAATAGTTTCGCAGCACTATTGTTGCAAAAAAACGTTCGGGTTACTTGCTAGGGCGGAATTTTACCTAAATCAGTCTACAGTATTGGAAAGTTACAGGCTCAAGAACTATAATTATTTTTTTTTTTTTAAATATTGCAGATTGGAATGTGTTAGGTTCCAAATGCACAGTACAATTGCCAAACGCACAAGTCTGGTATTCTCGCATAGTCAAAAGGTCTTACCGTGCATCCCGTTGTCTCGCAAGTCTGTCAGAGGCGCCAGGCTGTATCCGAAGTACCCCTGAGTGCCAGTCCCCGCTATTTTCTGTGCGCACTTCGGTACGTAACTACCGTCGAGCTCTGAACCCATGTAGAGGTACACGGCGCCGCGACCCTCGTCTTCGAAAGGGGCCGCAACCACTACCTCTGCAATTAAAGAGTTATAAGTGTAACAAAAACAAAAGGCTGAACTGATTAAAGATTTGTTTTTTGGGTCATAGGTACTTAATCTTACCCCGAGTGTTCTTAGTCATATTTTATCCAAATCGGCTTAGTCTTTCAAAAGCTATGTGATTTAATAGTGTTGAATATCGGGGGTATGTAACGTTGGTTAGGTTAGGTTATATTCTAAAGGATGTTAGCTGAGGCAATGACTGTTAGATTAGTGCGCCGAACGAAGAAATATGTGTTTTAATGATTTATAAATTGAAAGAAGGTCAGGCAGTACTAACTTATATCGGTAGATTTAAGAGTACCTACAGAAGATCTTACCATCTTTCCCGTCTCCATCTAAATCGCCCATGTTGCTGATGGCGAGACCAAAGAAGCCTCCCGATTGAGATCCATATATCGTTTTGCTTCGTTTAAACTAAAAACAGAATAAAACATGTTATTTTCATTTGAAATTAAAATCTTAATGAAGTGGTATGTGATAGGTAAGTACACTTTACTTTATAAGTTACAACACATATTTATAATATTGGAAAAGTTAAGGTTAGAGAAAGTTATTTCCGAATACACTATACCGATTTCGACGGTTATTTTACTATTAAGCTTTAACCCCTTTTTTCCTATTAAGCTTTTTATATCAAAATCTTTTAAGAACTTCTCTAAATAACCCTCCATGGCTAACCAAAAACCCTTACCTTAACAAAATCAGCAGTGACATACACATGCACAGCGCCACTGTTATAACCACCGCCGGCCGCGAGCGCTGCAGCCCCCACGAGCAGGTCAGTGCGGGAGTCTCCGTTCAGCTCCAGCGAACACAGCGCGGCTCCGAACATGCTGCCCACCAGGTCTTCTTGATCTACGAGCACGGCCAGGGGTTTCCGCACGCCGGACTTGTAGAATACCACCTGGGGGGTTAAAGGTTTTAAGTATTATGTAAGGTTGGTTGAGGTCTTTTTCTTATATTGTCTTATACAAGCGCCCGTAGTCAAACTAGTTTCAGTGATGCTTGAAAACATCCGACATTCGGGTTGCCCATTTACGCGACAACTTTCTCAGCACAAGCTTGCTAGTGTTGGGGTCCACCAACCCGCACTAGGCCAGCGGCAGCGTAGTAGCCTAGGCCAAAAACCCATCCTTCTTTGGAAGGAGACCCTTGCCCCAGCAGTGGGGAGGTGAAGATGATGATACAAAGATACTTGCCTTACCAGGACCATCGTAGCCGTATGTCGAACTGATGGCATACACTACGTCAGATGTGTTGGTTGAAAAATAATGCCCGGTTGATACGCTGTATCCTGAAATAAAATATAAATATACATTTTTTATTAACTGTTACGTGCCAGGATTTGAACCCACGGCCACTGAAATGAGAGGACCAGCAGAACATTAGATCATGAGTAAATTATTAATTTGCCCTAATACTTACCGAAATTATATGAAATTTGATCCAAATCTTCATACAAATATGATTTCATTACTTCCGGGATTGCTTGTGTGTCTAATGGGGTTTTATAAATAAGAGCTGTTCCTCTACCTAGAAAAAATAAACAAAAAAATATCATATAGTTGATTTTGTGATTGTCAAGCTCAAGCATAAAACATTTTAATTCGTGCATAAAGTGGTAGCAATTAAATTCTTTGGATCACTTTTATTTGACTATTAAGTATACAGTAAATTATGAACACATAACATTTTTAATGTAGGTACTACTAATATTATGTTATACTATTGTACATTATATTGTAGGTACTCAGTAAATTATTTTACTTTGTTCACTGTGGCTGGGCCCTCCGACAATGGTCGTGTCATCATTTTCATTGACATGGATACTCCATCCCACAGTATCCATCCATTGCTCTGAAAGTACCAAAATATATGATATTAAACTTAATGTAGTAGAAACATAATGTATATTTTGGTAGTCGGTGGCATATTAAGTTTGACGGGGAGGGGTCCGCCGGGCATCTCGTCTGGCGGCGGATTCATCGTGCGGGCGGAAATAATAGGCTCTTCGTGTAGTTCGTATCTCGATTATTCAGATTACAATCAACACTTAATGTAACAATGCAAGATCGCGATGATGCAGACGGATTACTTTTAGAAACGCGGCAAGTTCGATACAGCACACTGTTTCCCGTGTCACGTCCAACTCGTCCAAGCTCAGAATCCAGAATGGCGGCATGGCCCCTTCACTTTTTAAACGTCACGTGACCTCTTACTTTTTAAAATGTTGCCAGGGCTGTATCGACCTTACCCAAGGAAAATCCCTTGACGTTTCTGATTCGATTACGGCGCGTTTACACGCTCAAATCAACATCGATGCGGCGTTTGTCTGCCAACGCTGCGACACGGCCATCATGACATCTCACACGTCCTCGTGTGAGTTATCTGGAAAGAAAGAAAAACAACCGCAGTAACTGAATTTTACTCGGCCAGTCCTGACCTAGTCAGGGAAGAAAGCAGTGGGCTCATGAACTCTGCATTCATCACACTGATGAACTATGAAGCTTTAACTTGAACAGTATCAGACAAAAAGTCATTAAATCTCAAAATTGGATATCAAAGTTCAATTAGTTAGGTACACGTTTCAAAAAGGAAAATTTCAAAACAGCTTAAACCCATTGATGGAACAGTAATAACGTTAAAAATAATCAAAGAATGTATACACAGCTTAAATTAATCATACTCTCATCCAAGACAACCTCTCAGTCTACTACCACTTCCATCTAGTGGTATCAGACAAAACAAATCAATACCTACTCGAAAGTTAATCCACTATCTTTAACTCTGTACTAAACAAAAACACGGATCAGGATCTGATTACCAATGGTCCTTGCTCACTTGTCCGGCCTCCATCAGGTTACCCAAGTACTCATCACGAATGCACACCTCCATCCGGTGTCATTCCAGTGCCTCCATCCGGCACTCACTAACACTTCCATCCAGTGGCATTAAACAATTGAGCAAGACACACCACAGAAACACACAATTCAATCGATTGCTTGATCATTACATAGCATAATCAAAAATAGGGACTCAACTTTCGGGCATTTACCTAATGAGGTCATGGACGCATGTCCAAAACCCTAATGACCTTAGCTTAACAGGACCTCAGGATTTGATCAACCTCAATGTCATAACCTTTTTTTTTAAAGTCAACAGGTCTGGCAACCCGACACATTAACAGTTCCAGGACTCGAACCTCGAAAATAATTCCACAGTACCGGTCACACTAACCTCATCCACGTAATGAAACATCTAGCCTCTAAACTTTGAAACTACAGTCATAGTTTAAACGAAAACAGCTCACCAGATTAATGCAACATCCCAGCAGGCGCGCTCACTACGCATAGATCTTCTCCTTGGCTGCACCGCATCCACTCGCTCCTCCACTGGCAGCATCCTGGTCCTCTCTGCGACGCTTTGGACAGCTGGATGCGAAGTGTCCCTGGCCCTGGCAGTGGAAGCCAGTGACCGCAGTCTTCGCTGTAGATGGAGGCGGTATCCTCTTGAAATTGTCGCTTGGTTGGGAAGGGGAACGCTCTTCTGGTCTCCTCCAACCACGTCTTCTTTGTAGGCAGAATTCGTGCCCTAATTTCTCACAGTAGTTGCACTTTATGGAAACGGAGGCACTGAAGCTGCGAATTTTCTTGCTATCGGGGTAGTCCTCGCTATTAGCTACTTTCCGTTTTAGAAACGAAACAGCCTTGAGCTTTTGCTGAAGCTGGTTGCGCGTAGTCACTTCTTTAGTGAAAGCTAGTCGTTGGACACGTCGGTCAAATCGGGAAACATGTGCCAACACTGTAGCCAAAGCTAGCTGTTCGGTATTCATATTCTTCCAGCGTGACATGATTGCAGTCATCAGCGAGGCAGCATAAGTAGCAAGGCACTCATTTTCTTTAGGTTTACTGTCACTCAAATTAATTAGGAATGAAGCTGTATTTTCTGGGCACTCGTACCTTCGTATGAAAAGCTCCGTGAAGTCACTCCATGTCATCCAGGGGAAAGATACAGTTGACAGCCACGTGGACGCTTGACCTTTCAGAGCGCGGCTCAAGGCCACCATAAGCCGTGCGCCTAGCAGATTCTCGTCGTTGATGCACAGGTCCGCAGTCGACATCCAAGAACGTGCGTCGACATCGGATTTACTGGGATCGTAGTCAGGTAACCTCAGCTCGGACGACGACGACGGCGTTTTCATAGCTCGAACAAGCGTCAGGAAATTCCGATTCTGATGTTCTAGAAGCTGCTGCCATTTCTCGTAGTTCGTGTCGTGGTGTGAAGCACGTGGGGTGGCGTCTTCTGATCCCACATCTGATGACGGGGAGGGGTCCGCCGGGCATCTCGTCTGGCGGCGGATTCATCGTGCGGGCGGAAATAATAGGCTCTTCGTGTAGTTCGTATCTCGATTATTCAGATTACAATCAACACTTAATGTAACAATGCAAGATCGCGATGATGCAGACGGATTACTTTTAGAAACGCGGCAAGTTCGATACAGCACACTGTTTCCCGTGTCACGTCCAACTCGTCCAAGCTCAGAATCCAGAATGGCGGCATGGCCCCTTCACTTTTTAAACGTCACGTGACCTCTTACTTTTTAAAATGTTGCCAGGGCTGTATCGACCTTACCCAAGGAAAATCCCTTGACGTTTCTGATTCGATTACGGCGCGTTTACACGCTCAAATCAACATCGATGCGGCGTTTGTCTGCCAACGCTGCGACAAGTTTAACTATTTCTTTTTAAGTTATCACAAAATGGAAGATGCAAACCAGTATTTCTTTTTTGTTCCACATTCATCCTGTCAGCGTAGTCCATTCTCTTCATGGGGTTCATGACTCCGGTTTGATTCCCGACCAAGCAAAGTCCCACGTTGAGCACAGCTATGGAAGTCAGCTTTCTTATGATAGTCCGGGGAGCGCAGGCCTGCATGGTGGACAATAGAAACCAACGTAATTACCAAATTAAATAAGGATATAAGGTACAGTTCTTTTTTAATTTTAATAAGAAAATGTACCATAATATTAAAATGGGACTTATCTACAATGAAAATACGGTTGTGCACGTTATATGGTTAATAAATAAATACGCAAAACATACATAATATATTCTCTCACGATTGAGCAATCTCATATAAACGATGCATAAAAGTTATAAAAACTTTCATAAGGATTCCATTGACATACATAATCATTGGACCTACCATATAAAAGTTCGACCCAGCTGCAACTGTAGTGCCGAGCCATAAGTCCGGATAAGTACCTTCCTCACCATTGTAAATGTACTTCTGTGATTCTGGAACAAAAATGGCCAGTTCATGCGATTTCAAAGCTCTATACATAATTCGACTATAATATTATAAATTCGACAATGTTTGTTACTAAACGGATTGTCATAAAAATGTATGGAGAAACGGCGTCGGCAAACGCCGACATCATAGTCTTTTCGTGGTTTCCACTCACAAATTCATCAACGAGGTACATAACTCAATAATAAGTTGATACCTGACTCATTTTTGTCAATATTGGTGGTGACCGCGGTGCAAGCTCCACTGGTGACGTCACACAGCAGCACTAGTCCAACGTGATCAGCTCTCGGCGCTGACACTACCAGTCTGGAAAGTTATCAGATACATAGAATATCCGTATTTAGAGTGCCTTATACCTGTATCTTTAATCAAAGATCTGTATATATAGGTCAAAGACATGACAGTATACCGGGTTTTAAGATGAATGCGTTTGAGCGCGAAATGGGGGTTAGTACTAGTCTAACCAAGCACGTTTCGAAGAAAAAAAGCATCAGAATATCGAAATTTTATGATATGATGTCATATACCCAAATAAAAACAACAAAAAGGGCATACATATACGCGTGTTTTGAAACTATACAAGGCCAGAACGCAGAGGCTGGGACTGCTCGCGTATATTTTCAAATTGAAATGGTGCCATGATTTACTTGAAAGTATACAAGGCCATTACGCACTAATCGCGTATATTTTCAAGTAAGTTGGGCCAAAATTATGGCTTGAAAATATACTGCAGCAGTTACCACTGCGTACTAATCGTGTATATTTTCAAGTGCCAAGCGGCAATGCGAGCCCTTGAAACTATACATGATTAGTTACCAGGTAGCCCTTTTGAATTGTTGCTCTCTCTTTCTTTCATGCGAAATAGTAATAAATCTATTGCTTTCTAAACATTGCATCATCATTCCGCACTTGGCATTGTTTTCGTAACGTGTTTTTTGTTTACATCATACAGTTAAAAAGTAAATTGATTTAAATTATACTGTAGAACTGTTTTAAATACTAAAAGAGAAGAGGGTGTAGAACAATTCATAAAAGACAATTACGGTGAATTCAAAACTTGATAATTATAGGTCTGTAATACCTACTACAATCACGAGCAATAAATAAGTCCAAGTAGCAAAAAGTCAACACCAAATTACCCCAATTTTTTAAAACATTTAATTTAGAATTTGATCAAAATGAACGTTTTTAGTTGGTTATAATAATATTTTGATGCGCTCTTAAATGTACTTTAATATTGCCGACGGCTTCATTAAGCTAGTCTTTTCCGTTCAGGAGCTATCGTCACTGGAACTTTTTCATTGCTCGTGAGTGTAGTAGGTATTACTATTAATTCATATAAATAATAAGATATAAGTATTCTTACTTGCAAGTATGATTGCTATAAATATCAATTTATCAATCAAATTAGAGCTTGTTCATCTATATTTATTAACATTCTATAAGTATGACAGGCAGAACAAGTAAATTATAGTCATGTAAATTTATCGAAATAGTTAAGTAAATCAGAATCAGCATGTAGGTACAAATTATATGCTACAAGTACGCGAATCAAGCAATGTGCGTAATAGCAATGTATATTTTCAAGAACGATTCAGTAATTCCCAACTTGAAAGTATACGCGATTAGTACGCACAAATCGTGTATATTTTCAAGTCAAATAATATTTTTTTTCACTTGAAACTATACAGTGCTAGTACACTATGGGTGCGTTCTGGCCTTGTATAGTTTCAAAACACGCTACATATACTCATATTGAATTATAATACTTACATGTACTTATTTTCATTTCAAATTTCAAGTCAAATCATACCTAAATGAAAGTTTGTAACTTACTTGGCATCCATCTGTTGAAAAGCGACACTGAATCCAAACAGCGATTCATTCCTGAGGCCCGACGGAGCCAGTATCTTCGTCACATTTTCGTGATAAAATGCCAGATTGGGTATAGTGCAGATTCCCAATACTAATAATATAACTAAAAAGTCAAATTCATTAAGTGCAACATATATAAATAAAGTCGGCACAGAGCGATAGCATGCTGTATGAAAAATTATAAATATCTTTAAAAAAAACGTCGGCAAATCTATATTCGGTCGTTCTGCAATTTTATCCAGAAGCGTAATTAATCCCTCAGTGATAAATCTATTAATATTACTTATAGTATGAAGTAAGAAATTACTATTTTACATATTCTTAGATAGATAGAATATTCTTTAACTTACAAAACTTAAATACTAACAAATATGTACAAAAATGGCGGTCTTATCGCTTAAAGCGATTTTTTCAAGACAACCTGAGGGTGGAAGGATATTTTCTTACTTTTCATGATTTATTAACTTTTCCTCTCAGATACACTTTCAGGTTAGTATTCACTGCACATCATTAATCGAGTTTTCAAAATTACCACTAACACCAAAATTAAATTAAATTTAGTTAATATTCTGTTTGTTGCTTACATACACTCAGATATGAAACTAAACATGCAATCGTTTAGTCAAGGCATCCTCATATTTTTCCTGTTGATAAAAATATAAAACAATCCAGAATTCCTGTTACATAAATTGAGTAGTTACTTATTGGTGGATTTAGTAACGGTTGTTATATTTTAATTTAATTTTTTTTGTAAACGGTTGTTATAGTTAATTATTATATTTTCCACTAATTTTCATTTTCATTCAGGGGTGACTCAGGTGGTCATTCTGAACAACAGTAACATATCTGTTCCGGTGAGAGCGAACTAAATTGATCCATATCTCATTATTTACTAATGAATTATATATTGATAACGCTTATGCACCCACTGAGTCAGCACAGGAAGCCACGAAAGACACCTTTTACGAAGATCTAGAAACCCTCTTTGACCAGATCCCATCATATGACGTGAAACTGGTCATTGGGGACTTTAATGCTAAAGTTGGAAGAGAGCAACACCTGATGCCAACGATTGGGAGACATAGTAAACACTCACAGACAAATGAAAACGGCTTGAGACTCGTAAGCTTTGCAGCAGCCAAAACAATGGTAGTGAGTAGCACCATGTTTCCCCATAAAGACATTCACAAAGGCACCTGGAAATCCCCCGATGGTCATACTGTCAATCAAATTGACCACGTTCTCATTGATGACAGGCATAAAAACAGTATAGAGGACGTAAGATCTTTCAGAGGCCCCGACTGCGATAGCGATCATTACCTTGTTGGGGTAAAAATGAGAGCCAAAATAAATATCGCCAAAAGCAAACTCAGTGGAGAAACTTTGAAGATAAATACAGATGCTTTAAAAAATGAAAATACCAGGCACAAATTTCAGATGGAACTGTCTAACAGATTCGCTCATTTAGAAATACAGTATTGTAACGTAAACGAGCAGTGGGAGAAAGTTAAAAGCACTGTCAAAGACACCGCATTTCAAATTTTGGGCCGAAGAAAGCGAAAGAAAGGTAGAAAGTGGTGGACCGAAGAGTGCGACAGGGTGGTAGAAATAAGGCGTAAGTGTAAAATCTTAGCAGAACAAGATGAAAAATGGAAAGATCAGTATGAGGAAGCCAGAACTGCTTGCAGAAATACTATCAGGAGGACCAAAAGGAAACATCTAGATATGATCTTACGCAATATGGAGCTACTCATTCGATCCAACGAAACTAGAAAATTCTACCAAGAAGTAACGACTACTAAGAAGGGTTACCAACCGACCACCCAGTTCTTGGAAGACGAAAGTGGAAACTTGGTGATGGACTCAGGGACAATAAAAGAGACTTGGAGAAAATACTTCGAAAACCTACTCAACTGTCCAGAACCGAATGTCGCAATCCGGAACCAGGAAGTCGTCAATAGCGAAGACATACCTACACCGAGCTTTGAAGAAGTAAGACAGGCAATAATGAGGCTTAAAAACAACAAAGCCCCAGGTGTTGATGATGTCCCCGGGGAACTCTGGAAGTACGGAGGAGGTGCTGTACAATCCCGCATCTATGAGCTCGTCATCAACATCTGGAATAAAGAGCAACAACCGGAGGAGTTCAATGTCGGCGTTTTATGCCCAATACATAAGAAAGGAAGCAGGAAGAAATGCAACAACTATCGCGGCATCGCCCTGCTCCCAACTGCCTACAAAATACTGTCGTATGTATTGTTAAAAAGGTTGGAACTGTACGCTGAAGGAATATTAGGAGACTACCAGTGTGGGTTCCGGCAAAATCGCAGCACAACTGACCAACTTTTTCTCTTAAAACAACTCATGGAGAAAAGGTGGGAGTACGCAAAGGATATTCACTCGCTTTTCGTAGATTTCACCAAGGCATACGACAGTATTGATAAAAAGGCATTGTACACCATCCTTAGGAATTATGGAATTCCTGAGAAACTAGTCCAAATGATCGAAGTGGCTACGAGAAAGAGCAAGATGCGGGTGAAAGTGGGCAACGAACTGACGGACGAGTTCGAGGTAATTACTGGGCTGAAACAAGGAGATGCGCTGTCACCCGTGCTGTTCAACCTAGTACTCGAACATACCATCCAAAGAGTACTGGCGCTAGATGTGGGCATCCCACTAGGAGGACAGCACAAGGTAATTGGCTACGCTGATGACCTTGCCCTAATCGGTCAGACTGAGGAAGAGGTGGTAAAGATGGCACAAGTCCTTGAAGAGGAGGCGACCAAAGTGGGGCTTAGAATAAGCCAGGAGAAGACAGAGTATCTCCACATGACAAGACGCAACGACCCAAACAACCCAAGAAAAGACCTCCAAGTAGGAAACACGACCTACAAGGGTATCGCAAGGTTTAAGTACCTAGGGTGTACAATAACGGATGCCAATACCCGAGAAGGAGAGATCGAGGTTAGGGTCCAAAATGCGCTGAGATGCTCGGCTGCCCTCCACAAAGTACTCACGTCCAAACTTCTATCAAGAACTACAAAACTGCGCATCTATAAAACAGTCGTAAGGCCAATCCTTATGTACGGGTGCGAAGTTTGGACGTTGACTCAAAGTGAAGAGAATAAACTCCTGGTCACAGAGCGTAAAATCTTACGTAAGCTCTTTGGCCCCACGAAACGCGATGATGGCACCTGGAGGATCCGTAGAAATGCTGAACTCGAAAACCTAATGGCCGAGCCCAACATAATTGGAGAGACTAAAGCTGCAAGACTCCGCTGGCTCGGGCACGTAGAAAGAATGGGAGAGGATCGGGCGGCTAGGATGGCATACGAAGCGCGACCCGTTGGGCGTAGGCCAGTCGGTCGCCCCAAGTATCGCTGGAGAGATGAGGTGGAGAAGGATCTGCGCGAGCTCAAAGCGGACAACTGGCGAGAACTTGCGCAGAACAGAGAGAAGTGGCGTCTTTTGGTAGCGGAGGCCAAGATCCACTTCGGGTCAACGAGCCATCGAGAGTGAGTGAGTGATATATTGATATAGATTAGATGGTTTATTGAAACCACAAGAGCGAATTACCACTACCGGCAAACTTAAAATCTTATAGAATGAAAAAATATTACACATTTACGTGAGTTGTCACAGGAACAGATAAGTTTGTGACACTGTACCACTTTTAAATTACGTTAATTTAGAAAGTCGTAGAATAAAATTAGTTTTCAAAGTCTTCCCGGGGTCTTACCCTTTCAGTTTATTATATCCTTACCCTTTTTTGCAACATTATGTATCCTGTACCCCAAAATAAAAGTACAAGAATACATAACATTTATTATCTAAGTACATTTTCATTCCTATAATGTAATCTATGCAGCCGATTCAAAGTCACAGAAGTAAGATTCGAGTAAAGGAGATTTTCTGGTTCACAGAGGGGTATTGTGAAGATAGAGTAGGGTCCTGGGATAGAATAGGTATCCCATATTATATTACTACCTAGCGTAATCATTGTAAAGATTCAAAGGCCCGACGAAGAGATCTAGGGATTCTGTAAACATTTCTGCAGGGAAATTTTGCACTAAATTGAATTAAAAGTGAATGAAATGTGCTACTAACTTTGCAAAATGTACATAATATTATTGTGCTATGCAAGCTTTCTTCCATATTTTAAACGGTTTTTTCATGTTTCGTTCACCATGGGAGTTTTCAAGTGCAAGTCTGACATCACCCAGGTACAGTCAGCTGCATAAGTAGCTGTACACATTTGTACCTTGTCAAACTCACAGACTGCCTATTCAAACATTGACAGTTGCTTATGTAGGTAGTTTGACAAGGTACAAAAGTGTATAGCTACTTATGCAGCTGACCGTACTTAGTTAAATACCATAGAATACCGCATCGACTGTGCAAATACATCATTCATACAATTAATTGTGCATGCTGATTGGTCCGGCGTCAGTGAGGATGATAATTATGTATTTTACATACGGTTACGAAACTGTAATGGTATCCATCTGGACTAATAAGGGGAAAGACGTGCCCATCAAAATATATCCCTTTAATAACTTTATGTTAGGGTCTTGACTGGACAATAGCTGGTTGATGAAATAAGTGGTTGTAGCTGGGCTAACCCACTCGTTGCCAGGGCTACCTGGAAGCCAAAGGGGTATTATGTCCATCAAAATAACCTATCCGAAGTTACAAAACCGATCGAAGCCCAATAAGCTAAGCATAGTTAAGATATATCTATGAGAACGTCGCGAAAAGGAAGGGTATTTTGTAAAAAAATACGTTAATCAGAAAAAAATCATACTTATACGATGAATACTGCACGACTTTAGGAAAAACGAGAAAAAAAAGTATTACTCTTCTTCTTTTTCTTTGCCTCTTCCCATTATTTGGGGTCGGCTCTCCTCGTTACTCGGCGCCAGGATGTTCTATCCTGGGTTGTCTGGGTATCTACATCCAAATGGGACTTCTTCAAGTCGCGTTTTATGGTGGATAACCACGTGGCTGGGGGGCGACCTCTGCCTTTCTTCTTCTCGGGGATGGACAGGGCTCGATGCACGGTGTAGTCATCGCTCCGTCTCATTACGTGACCATACCACCTGAGACGACTTTCCACTAGCTTTTCGTTTATTGGAAGTGCCATGGTATATCAGTTGATATCCTTGTCCAATGTCTCTCGACTTGGAGCCGCCCCATCTGGTTTCCTGAAGGCAGCATGCGTTTACCTCCCTATTCTTCAAAGTATCGCTAAGTTCCTGGGTTCTGCTAGTGAGAGAGCCCACGTTCCATGTGGCTAATCTAAGTTGTGTCGTCAGCTTATATTTGCCTTTGTCAGTACGTTCGTCGCTTTGGGGGGACGCCCTAGCAGGTTTAATCGCATTAATCACTCTATTCGATCCACCGTCGCTTCCGGGGGACGCCCTAGCATTAGACATATCTTTCTTATTTTGTACTTTCATATTTGGTAACGAGGAGAAGGTTTGTTTGGCAAGTTTTCTTTTACGGCCGGTTGCCACCTGACGCCAAGACAGTAACTCTCGTGGAGAGCTGTGGGTGCCGCCGTTGGACCGAGGTCTCTTCCGCCGCCAGCCCTTCTGCATCGCCCTGCCCAGCGATGTAGCTCCAGCGTAACCTGTGGCTTCAATATGTGAAGGCAGCTCATCACTGGGTTCTACCTCTTCAGTCTGTTCCGTCGTATCGATGATTCCCATCTACGCCTTCGCAGCCGCTGAGGTCCACGTTATACCCCGTGGAACTGGGTCCCTGTCGAACTCAGCCACCCACACACCTCGGCCTACTAAGATGTGGGGTGCCCACCCCCGCGACTAGGACGCGTCGAACAGGAATTACTGCAGTGGAGAGCAGAGAAGGTGGCTCTGTTCTCCCTGCAGCCGGGTTAATGCCCTCGTATGAGTTCGAGATTCTTTAACTCCGATAACAGATGTCACGTCAGCCAAACACTTTGTAGTCTTTGTAGGATTTCGGACCATTTAACTGTGTAGTAAAGTCAGTGTATTGAACTGTTGGTCCCATTGTTGCCCAAAGTAATGGAGAAAATACAAAAATAAATCCATTGTGTAACAAACATTACTAGGTATATTTCTTCAATAACGTTTTGCTCAACATCGAGTTTTATTTATTAAGTACTTACTTATTTAGTAGGTAGTTACTGCGTAGGTGTTGCAAAAGTGATAGTACCTAATCGGAAAGGGGTAGGGGGACTCAAGGGGTCATTCTTGGACATACTTAACAGTAATTTTAAGTAGTTTTTTTATTCAGCAAAAGTAGTGAAACAAAAATGAAATGTAAATATTTATGAAGTTGATATGCGCGCCAGGAAGTGACTCCTCAAGCCTCCACGACGGGGCTTCTCCATGTTGCTCTTACGTTTCTCTAAAATGTACCTGCGTATAAAACCGGTGAATTTTAATGGACTACTGCTATTAAGTACAGTAAAGATAGAGACGGATGAGATCCAAAGGTTAGGTTAGGTCTCACGTATGGAAGTTTTTGCTAATACCTACTCACTTAATTCCAATAGACGATGGGACTACTCACTGAATTACCTATTTGTACTTATTTAGTGATTCCATATTAATTACCTTTGGACCTCATCCGATGACATCTTTCGCTCTCGTCTTCGTCTAGCGTAGAAATATTACAGTATTACAGAACTCATAGCTGATACAGTCTGGACCAAAGAAACCTGACCCCTATCGGATGAAATTATCATTTTTATTTTACAGCGGTCCTGTAGTATTAAGTTTGCGTATTAACTTACTTGGAGAAGTACTCATTGATGAGAGTGGTGGTGAGGTGCCTCTCGGAGACGGCGGCGAGGAATGCGGGCTCGAGCGCGGGCGCCACCATCACCAGCAGACCCCGGCGGTGGGCGCCGGTCAGCATCTGAGCATCGCGAGGCACACCCTGTATATTATATAATTTAAATTATTTACCTTTGTACTTCAAAAAAAGTAATATAGAGATGCTGTTGTAGCTGAGTAGGGGTAAGCGCCAGACAGACAGAGACTTCCCGTGAAATGTTTACTAGTTCTTTCCAATTTATGTATAATGTAAAATAGGTACAACATCACTCATAATAGTGAAGGAAAACAATTTGCTGAAACCTGCACATCTACATGTGTCATGTAGCACATGCCTAAGTAAATATGTATAATTAGGTATCATGTAATACCTCTAAAGTACGAGAAAAGTTACATTCGAGTTACGTATTTAGGTACTTACATCAAATCTTTCGACATAAACCTTAAAATCTTTTAATGCCACTTCGTCTCCGCTCACAGTGTAAACTTTGTAATTCGCATACTTCTTGTAATCCGTTACAGAAGCTGAAGAAACAATGCTGAAAATAAAACCCAATAATACAAAACACCTCATTTTGCAAACTACACTGATGTATCTGAAGTAAAAACCCGCATAGGCGGAATAAATATGTACTTTTTCAGTATATAAAAAAGTGTGAATATTTACTTGTATTAAACCCGTATATTTTTTTGACGGAGTCTTAGGCCAAGATAAATAGACGAAACTAAGACGGAGTCTTAGCTTAAGCACATGCTAAGAACACGAATTCACTAAAATAGACACTACTTGAGCACAGACTATGCCAGTAAGTTCGCACTCTGACTTAGCCGAGTTCGAGTTCACATTTGTCAAGACTTGGCCCTTGCTTAGCATACATACAATTTTGTCTATTGTCACATCTGACACACTCTCAGGAAATTATTATTCTAAGCTCTCAGGCTATCCACAGACCACATTTATACCAAATTTGCTAAAAAACTACGGAATGAAACCATGACCACAGATAAATAAATATATATTTGACGCAGATTTGACATAACAGGTTCTAAGACAGTGACTTAGCCGAGCAAACGCTAAGTAGTGTCTATTTTAGAGACTCATTGCAACTCGACTAAGTTCAGGTGAAGTCGTACTTGGCTAAGCATTAGTTTGAGCAAGTGCTAAGCAACGACTATTTATCTGGGCCTTAGGATTTTTGAAATGATAGATAGGTAATAATCACTAGCATAGAACCTATCTACATTATAAATATATCACAGACTACCTGACTAACATCGTCGGTGCAGCGGGCTGGAGGGCGTCCCACGCAACGAATCGTTTGTATGTTTGAGGACTACTCCAAATTGGTCTGAAACAGCAGTTATCTCCAGTTTTCAGCAGATATGACAAGCCCTCTACAACTTCAACTTGCAGATTTAAGAATATTGTGCATAGGTAACTAGGTAGGACTTATGTAGTTCTTCGAGGAATTATATCATAAATTATTTCAGTACATAAATAGATTAAGTACCTACTTATTTACTTATATATTAGATCTCATAAATATCTCCACATAATATGTTGGAATTCTTGGAAACCGAAGAATGTGGTATGAATTGAACGTGAAGAACGGCACACTAATAGAATTCTGTTCAAAACTTATTTGTGCGAGTGTCGACTC
This sequence comes from Plutella xylostella, assembly GCF_932276165.1. Lineage (NCBI taxonomy): Eukaryota > Metazoa > Arthropoda > Insecta > Lepidoptera > Plutellidae > Plutella > Plutella xylostella. The sequence continues at coordinate 9,220,964 of NC_063990.1, forward strand.
GCGATATTTCTGAAAGGAGAATTAATCGTTCGCGGAAAGCCATTTCAGACAGTTTCATTTGAGGTTTTCAAGAATGAAAGTTTTCAGTGGAACAGAAATAAGGGAAATGTCTTAATTTCTTGTCGAGTGCCACAATAGGTATGATTCTCCTACAAACACCGATGCCGTTCGCTGCTATACTCTATAGAAGCGATGAGGCCTTCTACTTATTCTGATGTTCCCGAGGTACAATCTCGAATGATTTATTTGGACAATTAAGTTGTCAACACAGTTCCATCACGTCCGAATGTCGGCGAATTATTAGCTTTTTTCCATGTTTATGTCGTCGTCCATCATGGTAGAGGTCGCTATTAAAACTGTTTCCAATCTCAGGCTTCAATTGTTTCTGCCATTTATTTACGGGTGAGCTGAATCGCCGACTGATGATTTGTAGTAAGTAATAATGATAATTATACTAAGTAATTAATTACGTACAAGATCGAACCTTTTCGCCATAAAACGAAAGGAACTGAAAAGTCAGACTGTAGTTTAGGATTTCCGATATCCTTGAACTCAAATTGGAATAAACCTTGTCAAGCTTACCAATCTAGGGTATTTCAAATACGAAATGTGTTGATTTTTCAATATTCAGATAAGTGTTATCTGAGGAATAAAATTGTTGCTGTCACATCTGAATGATTGTATCAGACAATGACAGCAACAATTTTATTCTTCAGATAACGCTTATCTGACTATTGAAAAATCAGCCCTAAATGAAATAAAAGACGTAATTCTTCCAAAAAAATATTATATTTAAAAAAAACAGGATTGATTTTAACTAGTAGAATATTGCTTGAATCCTATTCAAATGATAATATATACTTACCTCTAAAGCAAAATTACCTACTAACTACCCTTATTAATCAGTCTCTCTTCCCTATTTCCTTCTCACAGATGACGCCGTACTGGTGCGCGCAATTCACGTCATTGAACTTGCCGTTGTTCTTGAACAGGGAGCCGCAGTCCTCAGTCCCCTGGTAGTTGTTCGGCTCGCCGGGGGACCAGGAGCTGAAGCCTGCTTGCTCTAGGGTCTGGTCTGGAGATGAAGGGGAAACTGGGTAATTACGGCTAGTGGCGCTGTGTACAAAGCATACGCAAAGCTACGGTAGGATTTGTAGAAAATTTAAAAACGTAAGTAGTAAAAAATAAGTGTCTACTGCTTGACATAATTAAGCCTTGTCAAGAAGGGCCATAGTAGTATGTATGTCCTTGTTCTATATCCTTATTCCAACCAGTTATATCGTTCTAGCGACCTGAAGGGCTACTACGGGGCGCATTTAAGACGTGACAAGAGTTTTGCATCGCGCTCACTCACATCGCGCAGCCTCAAGAGCAAGCGCGACGGAGAACTTTTGTCACGTCTTAATAGCGCCCCGTTCTACATGGCCTGATGTTAGTCCCACACTAGACGTTTCTTAGTTCTCCTCTCTCACTCTAGTTAGTGATCTCCACCTGAGAACTAATTTGCGCCAATGTTGTGCGTGCAGGCAAATTGTATAAAAATCCATGTAAGTGTACATAATATACCTGCCTACGTACCTACCTATTTAAATATCAGCAAACAAAACACACTCACTAAAAACAGTCCGGAACACCCTCGTGCCATTCTCAGCATGGGCTCTGAATCCGACGAAGTAGAACCAGTGTACCCGCGCGTTCTCTGGGAAGGACCTCCTCAGCAGGTCCATGACGGCCTGGTCTTCTTCTCTGGAGTTGAGGATCAGGAGATGCGCGCCGTCGCCGCGGCACTCGCTGTAGCCCTGGGACCAGGTCATCGCGATCTTTGACACCCTGTAGCAGCTGCCTAGCGTCGCGTTGTAGATGTATTCTGGAAGGTTATAGAAGCATTTAGCAATGTCAATTGTTTTAGGTAGTTTTTTTTGTGTATGGAGAAAGAGGATGGTATTGATTTGACTAGTATGTTATCAAAACCCTTCCTTCATTGTAAGGGACCCGCGCCAGCCGTTAGGGACGTGATAGGTTGTGATGATGATAAGGTATGTAATTAATTACCTACTTATTAAAAGCCGTTCGCTGGGCATAACTTGGTCCCTAAATAAATGTTAATGTCTTAGTAAGTAAGCTTATATATCCTGTATGGTTTCTGACGATAGATTAGACCTTTGATTATAGGCAAATTATTGTCAATTTTTTGTTACTAGCGTTTTAGCAAACACAGACTTAAACCACCAACCTTTCCCATAAACATCACAAACAGGGTCATACGGTGCTTCCTCAGCGTCCACCTTACATACGAAGGGCAGCAGTGCGGTGCAGGGCAGGGACTCCACGAGCCCGCGCCGCGTCACCACGTCGCAGTGGCTGATAGTGAACCCTGGGGGGTCCGTGCCTTCGGGGGACTCCACTGGAATTATCATGTAAGAAGGTTTTCAGGCTGTTAGTTGTTTGTGCTACGTAGAGTGTCAATGCATGGTGATGAGGAGATGATTACGGGGTGAATTAGTTAAATCAGTACTCCTAGATAATCAAGCAATTTCAAGATTTATGTTTATGTTTATTACGTAAGATACGATTGAACTCTGATGTTGCTATGAGATGTCGGTAGCTATACTCTTGTAGGTATATTTCTTGTCAGTATATTTAAATCTACTTCTCCATTATCTATCCAGTCCAGGACTTCACAAACAGGTCATTAGAAGAAATCCCTATACCCACCTACATATTCCCAAAACTATCGACAGGCAAACTTACAATTAATCAAAGGCTGCTCCTCGGCCGACTCATGCGACTTCCCGTCGTCCTCGATCCACACATAAGGGCCTATGTCCGGGTAGTCCTTCAGCAGCATATGCAGTTGGGCGATGTCCTTGGCAGACTCGGGGACCATCAGCTTGGCCCCCTCGTAAGTGCACATAGTGCGAGCGCGGTGCCGAGCCACCGTCTCGATGTGTAGTTTGTAAAACGCATCCGTCTTTTTGTTGTAAATGTAGTCTTTGCGGTATTGCTTGCTTCGGCTAGGAGCAGTGAGGGAAGATGCGGCTGGAATGGATTTATTCAACCTAATTAAGTATTTATTCAAACCAAATAGGTAACTAAAAAGGGTAGATAAGGCAGTAGGACGTGTTGTCTTGTTGTGGCGCTCCTTCGGAGATGCCTTTGTTCAGCAGAAAATTATTAAGTTGATGACGATGATGGTGTACTTAGTATAAAATAAGTGCCTAGGTAGTCTACTACTTAGGTATAATCTAGGTACCTAATCTAAAATGGTAAATAGCTGAGTAGGTACTTACCTAGTTACCTAGATCCCTGTATCTAAGCATAGACACTTACCAAAATATAATAAGGATAAAATGTAATATTAACACAAATCATATTATTACAAAGGGAAATAAGGAGTAGAAAAAACAAACTAATTTAATCTGAATTGTTTTGATCTTCTCATAACAATGAAACAGGAAAACCACTTACCTATCCCCATAGTTATCGGTGCTTGCTTTAACAAGTAAAGTTTACTGACGTACTAAACGAGTAAATAAATTATAAAATAATGTCCTACCTAATATCATCCATAGGAACAGTATTGAATGTCTTATCATTATGTGAACACAGTATTTTCTCTTGCACTAGTTAGGTCCCAGATATAGGTCTAGTCTCGACTCAAGGGTCGAGAACACTGACTTTATTTATAAAACAATAATTAATAACTTATCTATTTTACTGTAAATAATATTATAAATTAGTGTCAGTAACTTATTTACTCTCTCACCTCTGTCGTATCATAAGTACTAAGTCATGCTTATAGAGCCTAAAATATTATCTATCAATTAGGGAAACTAACCCACCCGATAACCAGTTAAGTAAAACTCATCTTATACCTACTAGCTATCTCCAGCTCAGTATAAGTTAATGTCTGTCATTAGTGCTCATTTTCAACGCTAACTTTGCAACGGGTAAAATATGGCAGATATGTTTTTGATACTAGTCCTAAATGAATAAGTCAGTAGTAGAACACACATTACAATGAAATAGACTAATATTAGTACCTATATTAGTATATGCCCTAATAAACTATTTTTGGTGTTGGCACTGGTTTCTGTTGAAAATTTAGCGTCGTTTGACCCTTGATTGATACCTAATAATAATATTTCCACCGGTAGTTTTATTAAAAACTAGCTGTTCCCCCAAGCTTCGCTTCGCCTTAAAAAGTTTTCCCGTGGGAATTTCGGGATAAAAAGTAGCCTATGTTCTTTCTCAGGGTGTTGACCATATGTATACCAAATTTCATTCAAATCAGTTCAGTAGTTTTGGCGTGAAAGAGTAACAGACAGACAGACAGACACAGTTACTTTCGCATTTATAATATTAGTTAGGATTGACAAAAATTTGCTGTTGATGAAAATTTGATGTGTTGCTATCAGATAGTTACTAGGAAGAACATCAGTATTATGGAAATCAATATGCTACAACATTATTATAACGAACACTTATCAAAATGTTAACTGAGTCTTACCAATCAACCTACAGGACCTGCAGCTCTCCTTGTAACTATCGCAAGAAACACTTAAGTATATAAGGGATAAGAAAGAAATAAAAATGGCCAATGAATTATGCAGTAGTTTAATTGTTACATCGTGACACGCGGGCCCGGGTCTCCCCGCGCCCGCACCTACCTACATACGCCTACAAAATTACACTTTTGGCAGTTCACAAATAAAGGTACAACGCAACTAACTCCGCACAAACATCAGACAACTATTCCATATTATTTACATTCATTTTTAATCATACATTCATTGTATCGAAACTAAATCACAAATTAGAAATTAAAACTAATCGTAGGAAATATTGACTCATGTCAATTCAATGTCGAAATGTGAAAACGAAAATCTTAACTGTTATATTGTGTCTTGGGCGTTAAAATATTATGATTGATACAGCCATTTGATATCAATACCTAACACTAAAGTAAACTTAAAACGACTATCAGTGCACAAAAATATCTAATATTTACAATAAGACTGGTAAAATTGGAGTCATCAAAGAAATAAAAGAAATTCACTCATACTTATTCTTTTTTTTACATTTTTGTTAAATTGAGATACTAAGTTAAACGTGGGATGATACAGAACACAAGCAAAAGTCTAATTCGTTACAAGTTTTGTCTAAACTAAGAATTAAAATTAAAAATACTATTTACATGAAATTAAGATAAGATCTCAACACTCGTCTGAGAACGTAAGAGTGAGCAAAGTATTATAAAATAAGGGCGGTGCGGCGGTTGACTGGCCATCAAGATGGAGCGACACGCACACATGTGACACTAAACTAAAACATCACTTGTGTATTAAATGAACAGTCGTGTACTTAAAACTTAAATAATACGAGATCTCTGAAAGTCTGGAAATACTTTAATGTACAGAAGCGTGTTCCATCCACATGTACGAGGGTCCCCGTGTCTACGCCGAGCGCGTCGCTACATTCATTTAGTATTTACAAACATCTAGTCCCAATTTTCGGGATGGAGTAAATTACGAAATTTTTAAGCATGTCATTAGAAAATCTTACGGATAGTGTCTATTTACATTGGGAGCCTGGGCAGGGTGTGTTTGGGGGGAGGGTCACTAACCCTACTGGATCACAGTCGCTATATCTGAGTTAAGGCAAGGTGGGTGTGGCCGAGACCGCTGCCCACTTCGTATCTGCTAGCGGTCCGGCGCTTTGTACCATCGCGGGGCCACGAGCTGCAAATTTACCGTATTACGAAAACTAAATTATGTCAAATTAAAAGAATTTTTATCAATCTTCTTACATGCAAAAACATGATATCAAATAGGTACTTTTAATACCTAATCTTATAGAGGAAACTGAGTACCTAACTAACTAGGTTTTTAATTTACAAGAAAGAACTTCAATCGTACTAGTGTGTTATTTGTCAACATAAAATTGCAGCTTGTGACTTGAACTTTACTACAATCTGTGGGCTCGACCACGGCTCACGTATCGAATCGACTAAGGCCTATAACATTAATACTATATATTTATTTACAAGTTTATTTTTTATATTTTCATATAGTTTTGAACTAGTTTTAAGGCTACGACGTTTGTTGAACGCACACAGAGTTCTCCTATGCTATGAGTGCTAGTGACGTAGACGAGTTAGTATCTGAATATAATGTCTACACGAACGATTCAAAATATCAACACCATAGCCCATTAGACGCCTTTATACATTATAGGGTTTATTGCCATCAAAACTTAGACACATGCTCAACGCTGTCAGTTGGCTGTCAAACGCCTTATAAATCTGTAAAATTTAGTACTAAAGACGCATTCAACAAGGTTTAATTTTTGTGGTAATACATTAATAATTGAACGCTGGTTAACCTGACCAAAATGATGGCATATGGCTCCGTCCTATTAGCAGTTAGATAATATCTTGATTGCAATAACTAAATCATTGTAATGTCTTGTGAGAACAGTCGTCTAATGGGGTATGTCGATGCTTGGTCCTAACGGCACAACACTAATTTTCATTCACGCACACTTTCTCACTCCAGTTGGATCCTCTCGCGATACGACTATATAAATGCTTGAAATATTTTAATTACATTTTACAACATTCACTATAATAATATCTCACTACTGCATTGATAGTATGTGAACATTACTCGTTTTATCATCTTAAGTATATATTTTTTCAGCGTATGAAGTTTACTGTGGGTCGTTTTTTTTTACATTTCTATGTTGTTTTCTAATGCCTAACTAACCTAACTAGATAAAAATGTTCAGTCGATGTTACATGTACAATGGTGTTTAGGAGTTATCTTAATATTATACGTTAGAGAAGAACGCGGGTCAGTTCAAGTGTCGTTTCCAGTGTCTGGAGATTCTTTGATGGCTTCAGGAATTCTCTATTACCAATCTCAGAATCCCTAACTTTGCCTGGTTATATGCAAAAACATTACTACTAATTTAGAACACCAATTAAGTTGACGAAGTTATTAAATTTTGTCCGAGAAAAGCCATTACGTTTTTTTCTTTATAAAAAATACGCTATTAAGTACACAAACGACACCTGCGGTGACCCGCGCATAGATTATTACATAGAGAACACAGAAACTAAACGTCTAAGTCCGTCTTATAAAATGAAAGTATCAAATTACACATAAATCTTGTGAATATTAATTAATTATATTGCAACAATTATTGCTAACAATGTACGAAACACAATCAGGCACACCATAAACTAAACTACTCTTAACATCACATAGACACGTGTATAATAATTGTTACATACAAGCTACGTCAAAAGTAAAACAAATAGTAATACACAAAGATTACGTAATTCCCCATCAAATACTCCTTTTCGACTTGTCAAATGTCCTTATTCACTTGCACTCCTGCTTTTGTCGAATCATTTCTATATCCATCTCTTTCTTTCACCATCTATCTATGTAACAAGTCACTGTACACAGTACAACGATGACTGTCACTTTTCGTTGTATGATTGTCAAACCTGGAATATTTCCCTTCCGTTTCCTACATGAATAAGGTACACCGTTCGCTTTTAACCGCTATATTAACACTTCCGAACCGACGAACTAAACTATACTGTAACCTGGCCACAACTACGACTAACTAAAGTACTGAGCTGGTCTATTGCGCAAGTGTTGGACCACACGTCACCCATTCACATGCACAGACAGAGAATCAATTAATACTGAGGGATACTTTACATCTACTAAGTATAAGAATCTAAAGATACAAACTAATTCCTCCTGTGCACTATTGGGGAGTATTTTCGACGTAGGCACAACACTTGCACAATAGACCAAGCTTTCGACTCCATCCGAGATCGTCGGAACATATTTGGTAATAGTAACGCCACAGACCCGCTGCCTTGCTTCAATCGAGAATTTTAATCTAATCTTATTATCGCAATGAGGTATGGTGCGGTTTTAAATTTCCTAATCGAGTAAACGCGCCAAGCGAAGCGAGAATATATCACAAACCGATCGTTATTGAAACAAAACAACTGAATCTTCAAGTTGGGAACTCAAATGTGACGTAAGACTTGTGCCACCGTTTACAGCTCCATCTAGTGGAATTTAGAGTTGCATACAGCGCCATCTAGGTATTAAATTTGGCAGCACAAGTGTTTTTGGAACTAAAAATCAGCCTTAAATGTAAGTGGGCTAGGTGGTAAACTAGCTGGCGCGTCTTTTGTCGCGCTTGGTCTCGCGTCATTCCCACTGGTGCGGCGACGGCGGCAGCTCGGAGGGGTGCGCCACGGTGGAGCTGCAACATTAGTGTGTCGGACATGGTCAGTGGGACGCCCCATTGGCAATAAATAATAAATAAACAAATTTGTAACCCACACCCACGCCGCTTTGGATGCTGGATTCAATGGAAGTGTATTTAATTATTTTAGGCTTTATGTTTTAACGTGATTAAGATTGTTGAACAAAAATTAATGCAAGGGTAAGTTAAATCCAGCGACCAAAGATACTCTTTTATCAACACATGCAAAAAATTGCAACTTTCAAGATCTGATTTCAAAAGTTATCTACTGATAATAAAAGAGAACTGATAGCAAACTGCATCACAAAAGTTTCTACTTGTATGTAGCTACTGAAATACCGTATACTTGGTATCAAAATATCACCACAACCATAGTGCCTGGCACTGTGCGATCTACGCATGCATTACCTACTAGCTCCGACGAACATCTATAAGATCACAGCTTTTATAACACAAGATATACTATGAGAAATAAAGTTTTCAAATGGATTATGTATTTGATGAATGTGGAATGATTACACAGAATATACGATTGGAATAACTATTTCTAGTGTTACACTGATAAAAACTGTGATCAAGGTAAAGTATAAATGTCTAAAGGCCTACAAAAATAATGAAAATGTAGTAAAATGTAGAGGAGTCTAGTCTACGCATGCACTGCAACCCAACCGGCGCCGGAGACACGCGACCAGAGAATATCAACCCTTTTGAAAATACGAAACAACGTGAACTTCTGCCAATTTATCAAGTTTGTAGAGACTAATAAACCTCTAGGGTTTATTTCAGTAATGCAAACTCTACATTTCAATAATAATTATTTCTTCATATTTTAATAAGAACGCATTAAACGATATCTTGATATATTGGCATGGTCACTGGAGAATTTCGACAAAACTATGGCGCGAACATTTATTTGCACTCCGGCTAAAAACGGCTCACTTAGAGGCATACGCCACTGAAACTTCAGCGTTAGTACCTTAATAGGTACCTATTTATTGGAAAGAATACAATTAAATGTTGTTCGTTACTGTGGCAGCATTTTTAACTGTTAAAAATTATTGTTTTTTTTTTACATAGGCTCGTAAGAGGGCTATTCCATAGAGTCCGGAGCGCAGACAAAGCCGGCCACTGACAAGACAAGACTAGGCGTGCGAGAGCGGGGTCTTACTGGGTCGCTGGGCACTACGCGGCGCACAGAAAAATCACGGGCGTTAGCAGTAGAATTTTTGCCGCCGTCTTGAAAGGGGAACAAACTTTTGCTTTCGAACTGGGTCTAGAGCTGTCGCAAAAACACAGAAAAAGCAGGATGTTATTCACTACGTTCGGGTCAGAGTGCTGGAAGCTGCAGCTACGGGAAGCAGAAGGGCCACGGGTTTAAAAGGGTTGATAGTATGTTGTGAAGGACAGTGTGGTGCGTGAGTGAGAAGAAAAATACTAGCGCACGGAAGCGGCAAGTCAAAACCCATGCACGGAACGGGTTCTGGCAAAATGGACCCGCACGTAGAGGCGAATGCTACAGCGAAACAACGCTACACTAGGCGGGGACATCGACATAGGCTATTGCGACCACCGGACTGTTACACCATGTTTTGTTTGGATGAGACACTGAGTAGGTTATGTGTTATGTACAATGAGACCGTTACACAGAGGTGCTCGCTAACATATCGCACCGTGCCACTTATAGTTGTGATGACCATTGCTTTAGTCTATTTTATTATCTTTCATTGAATTTAACTTTAATCTGTGATGTTGACAACACTGTTACATATTTATACTCCCCGAAAAGACCGTACTGAAATGAGAAAACAACACTTGAGACGTTAGTATTGTGCGTAACTAACTACTGAAACAAAAAGGGCGCTAAAATGTCGCTTTGCTCCGGGTTTTCACAGAGAGTAATTTTAGAGGAAGTTGTATTAGAAGTGGGGGAGGATGCACCGTGTTGTCAACACACTGCGTGAGTTTCGGCGTGGCTCTTTAGCCGTGTTGCCACTTCATCAAACCATATTCAGCTAGATTATGTAACCCCTCTTTACCATAACAAACCCCATTAAAATCGTCACTTTAACCCCATGTTTAACCCATCTAGCGTGTAAACCCGTAAGTGGCAGCACGCTGAGCGGTGCGGGTGGTCGCTAGCAGACGTTAACGTATCAAAGAATCACCTAGTGTCGGTTGGTTGGCGGGAGGTGCGGCGGCGCCTTACCTTGCGAAACTCTTGAACGCGGCCGACTGAGGGTTGATGCAGAGCGGCACTCGAGATGTTTGCAGCTGCTCCGCTATGAACTTGTGGATGTCCTCTGTGGATTGGGCGGATGGTAGATTATTGTTTTGTTTTAGGCAATCTGAGCGAAATCAAAGATGATGACATTTATAGCACAATAGTTTTGGGCTACAATTTCCACTTGCCTACAGAAACATAACTCAGGCAGAAATGGCCCGATAGCTTTTGTTATTGGTATCATAGGCTTGCTATTCTTCAAGTTACCTCATCCGCAAGGAACTTATCAAAACACATAGACAGACCACCCTCATCCCTGCTGATTTTTTGATTTTCAAAGGTCTTTATTATTCATAAAAAAAAAATTATACAATGGTTCCTGAATATTGTAGAAATACAGTACATTGAAACGTAAAATAAATGTTTTTTACAGATTGGTACACCTTTATAAAACATATAAACTTAGGGTTATTATTTGCTATTTAAAACATAAATCATCCCTGCTGCTACTTATGTAACTGAAGATTTATTAATGGCAAATGGGTTTTCTGTTATTATTTCACTGACACCCTTCACACTCTCTAATATACACAATATTTCTCAATCCCTCTATCTCTACCCGTACAAAATTCATCGAACAATATAAGCCCGCCAATTCTATTTTGTTTCACCTCATCTATTCTATTCTATTCTGAGAGGAGGCGAAGTTCTTGTACGAGGCTCTCTCGATGGAACCTTTGTACATATCCTCTTAATTTTAGATCAGAAAGCCTAGCTCCCGAGTTTCCCCTCATGTTCAATTAGTATCACATCATATGAAGACCCACCTTTAACCTGATGCACGGTGGACAGCTTCCGCTCCCAGGCGTCGTGGAAGGCGCGCGGCGCGGCGGGCTCCAGGTCCGGCGAGTAGTGCCGCGCGGCCGGCGGCGCGCTGTAGCAACACGCACACATGCAAGAGTGGTAGCGGAGGCGACCCTCTTCTAGGTACGGGTGAGCGAGAGCGTCGACGACTGAGATGCGCTTCGCTGGGTCGAATACTAGCATCTGGAAACGGGATGCAGATATGACGGTCAGTTTATGGAGCAGACATAAGGAAGGAAGTGTGTAAGGTCGAATACTAGCATCTGTGAACGGGATGCAGATATGATGGTCAGTTTATGGAGCAAACATAGGGAAGGAAGTGTGTCAGGTAAGTTGTTGGCTGATTCTTACATCACAGCAAATGCGTGGCATACACAGACAGCGTATAGCGCCCGATGCAGCATGTAGACCTGTCCTTGAGACATTGTGTTTTTCTTCTAGCTAGTCTGCCAGTGGTCTCACCTGTGCCAGCAAGTGCACGGCCTCGTGCGTGGCGTGCACGGACAGCGTGTACAGCGCGGCGAGCGCGGGCGGGCGCGGCGCAGCATGTACTGAGGTGTAGCTAGCAGTGGCGGCTGCACCTCAAGTGCGCCCGTGCGACGCACTACCATTTAAAAACCTTCTAAATATGTACCTGCCTTCTTCCTATACCATACTAGGTACGTCTAAAAAAACTTCAAAAAAAATACCTATATAACAACCGTAATACCTACCCTAAACATAAATTACATAAATCTGATTATCGTTACAAGTTAAATTAAATCGAGCTGGCCTATTTTGATTTCTACTGCTAAAGAATTAGATCTTATTTTTGCTTGAACAAAAACGGCCTCGTGCGCTCGGATTGTCGCACGGGGCGAGCTCCTACATGTAGTATGAAACAGGATGGAAATCGCCTGGCGCGTGAGACGGAAGATGCTCAGTACAAACTGTATGCAGTTCTAGGATAAATTCGTGCGCCGCACGCGACCGGAAATTGCCGAAATAATACGAATGACGCCACGGGAGGCGCGGGCGGCGGCGGCGGCCTTGACCGGTGGCGTGACCTACGAACGATGCACTTATCATGTCATGTCATTCTCACAGTTTCACCTTTCGCGCGCGAATACGTAATTAATTTGTTACTCTAATTACTTATTAACTAAGAAAGTAGTACAGATTTCGTGAGTGTGTATGTGTGTGTGTGAGTGAAAATAAGTGCAAAATACAATATTGACTTCATAAAAAGCAATACTTAGGACATTTCAAAATAGACTGGACATTAAATCTGCTGGGCCGCCTCGGACTTTTCTCATCTTAAAACAGGAGTGCAAAACAAAAAATAAAACTTATAAGTACATACCTGAATTTTCAAAAGTGAAATGTACAATAAAAAGAAATGGTTATGTGGATGTGAGAGACTAAATGCTTTATTTTGCGTGTGTTGTTTTCGTTTCGGCGGAGAAGCAATTTCGCGTCAAAAAAGGAATAAGGTAATATAATATACTTATATATTTTTTTACTTCTAATTGTAATAATCTACCTATTTTTCTTCCAAAATTTACTAAACCCATAAAGTGCACCACCGGGTTTCTGAGGCACCAGCCGCCACTGGTAGCTAGTGTCTCACCTGTGCCAGCAAGTGCACGGCCTCGTGCGTGGCGTGCACGGACAGCGTGTACAGCGCGGCGAGCGCGGGCGGGCGCGGCGCAGCATGTACTGAGGTGTAGCTAGTGTCTCACCTGTGCCAGCAAGTGCACGGCCTCGTGCGTGGCGTGCACGGACAGCGTGTACAGCGCGGCGAGCGCGGGCGGGCGCGGGGCGCGACGCAGCATGTGAGCTCGCGCGCCGGCGCACGCGTGCCGCATGTCCTCGAGAGACGGCGTGCCGAGCAGCTCCGTTATTAGTTCCAGCTGGAATGTAGAAGGTTGATTGAGAGTACTGTGACATTAATGACGAATAACTGGGTGCTAGACGCCAAGACTAGGATGAAACAGGTGGATTTTTATCGTTCGACTTTGGTACAGTACAACTATAGGTATCAGAAATTTTCTTCGTTTTGGCTATTTACACAAGTGTCATAAATGCAGCTTCTTACCAATATGCAGCACACGAAGTGATAAATGTTTAAGGGCCTCTACTGAGTTCATGACCTGATATCTTTTGTTTTGATGCATGCTACATGGAAAAACAAAAGAAGCTATGCGGCGGATGTCCATGCGTCGCGTCGCATCACGCGGACTCGAGAGAGCGTGATGTAAAACTTTTGTCACGACTTGTCTTATGTACTACAGTTACGTACAGTCCCCGCCGCTACTGAAGTCTTACGGCAAAAACGGGAACTACGATGTGAAAAGGCACTTGCGGCAACATTTAGTTTTGCGCTCGCACCGCTACATCTATTGCAATTCAGTGGTAGCGCGCGGTTCTTCCGTTCACAATACCCAGTACATCCACAGCGGTGTACCAACCTGCTGCACGGGGCTCTGCGCCTGGAACAGGATGCGGCGGCCGAGCAGCTCGCCGAAGATGCAGCCCACGGACCACACGTCCACCGCCGCCGTGTAGTGGCTCGCGCCCATCAGGATCTCCGGCGCTCTGCAATTTAATTAGGACATGTCGTTAGCAATAGGGATAACTGACTGTGCAATAAAATTTATACGTAAAGTTTACATTGTAAACTACATAGGTACCTACAAGTAAATTTATCCAATATGCCTAAAAATATTGTTACTGAAATATCTGTGAACTATAAAGATTGGAACCTACTTAATAATTTTAACCTGATGACCGAATGGCGTAGTGGTTAGTGACCCTGACTACTGAGCCGATGGTCCCGGGTTCGATTCCCGGCTGGGGCAGATATTTGTTTAAACACAGATATTTGTTCTCAGGTCTTGGATGTGCCCGTAAAATGGCAATAGGCCCGCCCCCTATTACATTGGGACTAACACAACACTCTGGCGAAAAGTGGGTGCAGCAATAATAATAATAATGTCCTCCTAGCCGAATTTCGACCACGGCAGCCAATCTCAATTGAGATCAGCCATCTACGCAGGAGTAGATTATAGTGCCCAAGTGTGTGCGCAGTACACAGGAGTACTCTCTGTTCCATCACTCTCATAACCCAATGGGACGGATTGACCGACACGACTGGAGAGAGCTAGGCGCAGGACCGACTGATTTACATGCCCATCCGACAGCATGGATCGTTTCACTGTTTCGGACATCAGGTGATCAGCCTTCTATGTCCTAACCAAACTTGGAACCACAATTTAGAAATTTAGAGGTGCAGCAATGCACCTCTGCCTACCCCGCAAAGGAGTACATTAGTACAAGGCGTGAGTGCGTGTGTGTGTGTTAATAATTTTATTTTTTTCAATTACATATTTTTTAAAATTTTATTGATATTATTTGACTTATTGTTTATTGATTTGACTTATTGTTTGATTATTGAATTTGATTATATTAATTATATTATGTTAATCGATAATTTACTAACATAGACTAAGGATACATTGTTACTAACACATTTTTATGGATTTTATGGATTTTTTATGGATTAATATCTGAAATAAATGAATTTATTTATTTTATTTATTTATTTATATTTGTGCACTAAATAATTAAATAATAATGATAATAAATAAAATTGATAAAAATTTATACCAGTTTTATCTATAGATATATAGTTTCGGGCGATTCATTCATTAAGATTTCCAACACTGCAACCTATCTATTAAAAATAAAGCCACCATAAAGCCACGAGATAATGTGCTGCTTTACTATTAAAAAGAATTGAGTGTTAACTAAAAGATCATACAATACAATAAGAAATAATTCTCAACAGCGCGCTAAATGGATTTCAACAACCAAACATTTCAAGGTTCTCGTCATTCTTTTAAGAGTTCATGCCGACTTCAAAAACCATTTAACGATGTCTTTGAAAGACCTAATCATTTATGCAATCAATTATAATGGGTCTATTAGGCATTAATGCAAATCTGTGTTATTATAATAATATTATGTGTGGTTTTTTTGCGTAGAAACCAGTCCGCGTCGCGACCGCGGCCTACTTTCAAAACTGCGGTCACCGAAGCGGGCAAAGGTCGTGCATTCAAGCCTTACAGAGTCGCCGAGATTATACGCCGTTTGAGCCTTCGCACAATAGCATCAGTCACTCAGCCATGAATATACCCTTTTCATGTTGCACTATTTTAAAGGTATAAAGCTCGATAAGGGGTATTTCATGTCTTGATGTATATTTCAGTTTTTGATAAGTGAATAAGGCTGCCGGCATTTTTAGACCGCCTGCGGTTTAAAATTTCCTTTGAATTAAGTAATTTGGCACGTAGCGTAATCACACTGCTGTGAATTGCGAAATCTCCAATGTTGGTAGCTACGAACCGTTTCATGATTGCTCTACTCTACTCGAGTACAAACCATTAACGGCCTTACCACTAAACATCTTGCAAAAAAGGAATAAAACTGCAAACCTTCATTTTAAGAACGAAATTCTGAATGAGAGATGTTATATATTTTTCTAAGAGATGGTATGGTGGTTTATTCTTGCAAGAGATGATAATGTACATCCAGATAAGCTGAGTCTACAAGGCTCCTACATAGTATAAAAGCAAAGTCGCTTCCCGCGTCTGTCTGTATCTATGTGCATATGTATAGGCACTATATGTATCTATGTTTAAACTACACAACCGACAATGATGCTGTTTTTAAGTTATTTAAGAGAAATGTTTATATATTATTTTTAATCGTGGAATTCCCTTGGGAAATCCTTTTAGCGAAAAGCGAAGCTCGCTGGAAAAGCTATGCATATGCATATGCTTTGTATATGCAAGTTATGCATATACAAAAGTCAAGTGTCAGATGTCACCTGTCTCACTCTCTCACACTGCGCACGCCATCTGCCGTCTCACCTGTAGTACTGCGTGACGACCTCCTGCGTCATGTTCTTGTTGGTGTCCGGCTCCTCGACCCGAGCCAGCCCGAAGTCGCATATCTTCAGCACGCAGTTGCTGTTCACCAGCAGGTTGCCCGGCTTGATGTCGCGGTGCAGGATGCGCGCCGAGTGTAGGTACTTCAGACCTGGAATTGGTGAGATGGAACGGGTTAATTTGTTGTCCTTGTGGCGCGTAAAGTAGGGATGGGTGTGTCGGAAAATAATCTTATACATAGTTTAACTATAGTTTGTTAAATATAGCATGAGCCCTATGACAGCTGATCAAATCCATAGTACATTATTTGTAATTTTTTAGCTAAAGTGCCAATTTTGCCGTAGTGGGTTAGAGCATAACCAGGGATTATTGGTTGACAAGCGAAAACCAATTTTATTTACTTGGCACAAGTATGCTATATTTTACAAAGTATATGTGTAGTCATGCTAGGTCATTTTCTTTATCATCAGCATGTAGTCTACAGCTAGACGCCCCTTCCAAGGAGTGCCACAACACTACTCTCCTCAGCCAACCATTAACCGGCAACTTTCTTTATACATACCTTTCATATACATTGTTGCATTACTATAATGTAATTTTGAAATTTCAAAAAGTATTTTCCATATTTTTATGGGAAAAAATGCCTGTAGAAAATTTTACCTTTATTAAATGTACAATAAAGATTAAAATGGCCGAAGGATCCCTCAGGGCCTAAGTAATAGGGAAAACAGGAAGACTTAATATTAAAACGGATCTTATCGCAAATGGATTTTGTACAGTGGAAGACACAACACTAGAATACAAAAGTAGCTCTCACCACGGAAGATATAACGTTCATCCTGTTACATTTTATGAGATCACCACTGTACATGTACATTACTAAAATATTAATTTCAGGGCACCTCCGCTATGACAATATAATCATAACATATCGCTGTCTAATCTGCATTTCGTAAAGCAGGTACTACGAATTACTGACAGAATTTAAAACACGCAACGTACAGTTATTAACCCTTAATAATTGTGAATAATACATAGTTATGAACATGAATGTTATGAATCAATCAATTATGCTTTGTCCATTGTGTGGTGATCACTAAAGGTAATAATCTAAAATATTTCTAATCCGAACTCCCAATAACCGCGTCCGTACCGGAACGCTGTGGATCTGATTGAAGATATCTTTCAACCGCTTTTAGCTGGCAAAATTTACTGAATTTTACTGGTGCTTGTTGAGACAAATGCTTGGCGAATATGGGAAATGAGCTTTTAAATGTTGGGCAGCCACACGGTCTAATAAACAGGTAGACAGATGTACACACGTCAAACTAATTTCTGCCCTCATATTTGTTGCGAGTCTACAAGGAATGTGTGTGAAGTTCCCGATATAAACCGGATCTAGGTATGCATACTTAACTTCTCTATGCAAATCCTAGATAAGTTGACTCTCTATAAGTAAAACAATGTACCGTTTACCGAGTGCGGCATTGTTGGCATGTTAAAATTCCAAGATGGCGTGATTTTATCATAGACATGCCATAAACATGGCGGGCGCAATATTTCATAGCTACACAAGGGTGTACGGCGGGATATGGACGGTGCCCGGCTTACGGTAGATTTCTTCATCATAAATATTGGATATGCAGCCTTTGTAGCAGCAGCGTAGGTATGGATATACGTTTGATGGGTTTCTCCCTTCGTATATTAAAGTGGAATTTTAAATATTACTATGTATCTGATACACCCCCGGAATTCTTCTTTGATGTAGGATGTAGGTACTAGTGATGTAACGAATATTCGCATTCGCATTCGCATTCGCGAATATTCGCACTTTTTTGGATATTCGCATTCGCATTCGCATTCGCAAAATTTTGTGCGAATATTTTGCGAATGTCAGTATTACTTAGAAAAAAACTATTTGAAAATAATGGTACTTTAACAAAATCAAAATCCATTCGTTTATAACCTTTCATTACAAATCACCTTCTTAATCACATTATCAGTCTTTACTTTATCATTTGGTATTATATTTATAATGATAAATCTGTCGGATGAGATTCGTATCCACTCGGAAAATCTCGGAACAACATTGAGACTGCGTTCCGATACGCACTGAAATCTATTAAATCACCAGTAGGTAATCGTGTTCAGTGTCACTGTCAGCCTTATTAACCGTACCGCTTACAGTCACAATATGTTGTAACAGTTACGGGGCTAAATAAAGTGTCATCATCATCATCATCATCATCACGACCCATCATATATCTACTGCTGGGGCACGGGTCTCCTTCCAATGAAGGAAGGGGTTTAGGCCTAGTCCACCACGCTGGCCTAGTGCGGGTTGGTGGACCCCAGCACAAGCAAGCTTGTGCTGAGAAAGTTGTCGGGTAGGTAAGTGGATAACCCGATTGTCAGATGTTTTCAAGCCGCCCGAAGGCCTCTGACTAGGCTTAACGACTGCTGCCGAAGAAGCAACCGGGACCCACGGCTTAGCGTGCCGTCCGAAGCACGGAAGCGTCCAGAAAAAAAAACACTTGAAATTGGTCACCCATCCAATCACTGACCGTGCCATGTGTTGTTAAACTCAGTGATCAGTTAAGATCACTGAAGCTAGCTCAAATACGGATGCTTTAAAAAGTGTAACTACTTTAAAAAAAACTGCGTCTAGTATTGATTCGGAATGCGCCTAGAACGGGTTCCCCTCATCTCGCATAATCTTTATTGACCAAAACTCATTTCGCATAACTCGTATGGTCTAAACTTTTTTGGCCGAACCATCACTTTGCCAAGACTTATGTGGCATAAGGCTCGTTTCGTCTAAAACTCTTTAGGCACAATCTTTAAACACCTAAGTTTCGTTTGCTCAAATTTATGTTCGTCTATACCTATGTATAATCTTGTTTCTCCTAATGTTATCTTAATAAATAATATATTAAGTATGTAGTAAATATACAAATTGTGGTATTTTTCTCATACATCCCGAAAATCATGATATTTAATGAGTAAAAAATCGAAAGTTAACGAGAAATATCATTATTACAAACCCCATGAGATCGAAACCTAAAGATAGGTGCGACGACGAGCAAAGCGAGGAGCGTGTTACGTGCACATGTTCATCAAAACCAAAGCGGAGCGCAGCGAAGCGGAGCGGAGCGTTTTTCAAACAGCGGAAACAATACAAGACACCAGTTTGCGCTATAGAGAGACGCTCCGTCAAAGTTAAAGCCAAACAAATATTATTACTTTGTATAAACCTATTATTAGGCTATTCAAGATTTGGCCATACCATTATTAGGCGAAACAAGATAATGCGAAATAACTTTTTACTAATCGAGATTTATGCCATACGATTTTCGAAAAAACAAGACTTTGACCAAACGTTACTATGCAATACGAGATTAGGCAAATAAATCTTAGGCCAAAAAAGGTAGAACCGCCGCCTAGAACATCAAACCATACAAATGGCGCCAAATTTGAACACAAACTGAATATTCGCATTCGCATTCGCATTCGCGAATATCGAAATCAGATATTCGCATTCGCATTCGCATTCGCGAATGTTCAAAAACACACATTCGTTACATCACTAGTAGGTACGTGCTCACAATACTTAGAAAGTACCATTAATCTGGATTCAAGATTCTCTACTATTTCACTTGTTTTGGTGCCATAACTGTAAAGACTCATAAAGGCACCTAATGTAATTCGTGAAAATTCAACTGTCTGCTATGCTTTTGGGGCTCTTCAGTAGGGTGCACTGAACAAGAGGGGATCGCACAGTCGTACCGCACATTAGCCGCGGCGTCGTGGCCGCGGTGGCGCTGTGACGGCTCGCTACAAATGACGCGCGCTGCAGTCGAGCAAAGAGTTTAATTTCCCAGCGGGGCCCGCGGGTCTCGTGCGAGCGCAATACCATTCGCAGCTGCTGCCCTGGTACTTCACAATCAGTACTACACTTCACGGCTCATTGTTTTATTGTTATTATGGTCACCCTTTATAAAGGAGTTCAAATAATATGGACTTGGCCAGCTACCCTAACACATTGTACACTATAATGAAAATCCTATTTAAGTTAGACATTCTACATGCTCAATCACTCATCTTCATTTTCAATCAATCGATTCGATTTATTACCTCAGCTTTACACCATGCGTACTGAAAGTGAAGGTTTGCATCGCCTGGAGGGTATATTGAATCACAGCGCCCAATGAATGGCGTAGGGCGTTCGTGAACTGTTGGCACTGAGCTGTTATTACGCCGACTAGCCAGCGAGCGTCAATGAGCCAGAACTTTCCCGAACTTTATGAACACTGAAGCGGAGCAATTAAGATAAATTTTCCTCATTAACTTTACAAACTACAGTAGATTGCTTTCGACTGGACGTAAACTATAAATAAGATCAGTTCATTAATAATTCAGTCATAACGCAAAAAATATATGTACCTACCTAATAAATAATAATAGGTAGGTATACCTACGTATAAATATACACACTTAGAACGTCTACGGACCTACTGCAGTAAACACAGGAGGCAGGCAGGCCGAACTAACAAGGGTACATGCACAAAGGTTCCACTCAAGTAAACCATGTTACGAATCACTCCCTTCCAAGAATAGAAGACGAACACAAATTGGTACGGCTATTAAAGTATCCTCAATTGCACTAGGTAAGTTAGCCAGGTGAAGTATTGAATTCGGAAATATACCAAGAATGTTATCATTCAGTAGTTTTTAATACCAATCGTATTTACTGAGTGATTTCCTAACACCTGCTCCGACCGAGTTTGTTGCTCTCAAAGCTGCAACCAGTAACGTGGACCACGTAGCCCATTGTGTTTCTCGTAAATGTTATGTTCCTTTGTATTTCAAAGCCACCCCTTCAAGTTTCTATTTAATTATATCCCCCTTTCCGCACTAATAATTGTTGTCTTGTTATTTTTGTTCATAAATTTTGTAATCCATTTTGAATCTTGAACAGCTGTTTATTCCGGCCGACTTTCCTACTTTGGTAAATGGCATTTTAAATTGAAACTCGTTGCTGTATTAAAACTGGTTTGTATGAACTGAGCCTGCAGTAAATATTAAATTACCCATTACGCACGACGCATTTTACGCACCAATTTGAAACCATAATTAAAATGTTGAACATAATTTCACAAATCAATCGGCTTCCATACAAAATAAATCAGTGAAATACTATGAATTGTTTTTGTTCAAGTTCAAAGAGACTTGTATTTCTCATGGTTTCTTTCTTGAATGTATCTAGGATTTAATTACCTAGGCAACCTTTTTAAAAATATAGGTACTAACTAAAGCCAAAGCAGTCAATACAATAATGATGACTCGTAAAATGAAGTCATATAAAAGTTTTTTTTGTTTCAGTAAGCACTAAGCACAACAAGCAGTTTGCTCCGAGGCAGGAGGGCGCGGGGGTCGTCGCCCCGGCGCGTGCGCAGTCGCCCGCGACGCCTTGCTCCTGCGCAGGACAATGCACCGCGCACTATGGACGGTGCGGTGCCGGTCAAACCACTGTGGTGATGTACCATCGTCATCCCCTTAATCAAAACTTTTTCGGCGATTTGAAAACCTTTTGCGAGTTCTGTTAATGCGGTTAGATATGTACATACATAATATGAGGCGACATGTAGCGAAATACACCAGTTATTGTTGTAGATTTTACGTTTTCTGGCTACACATCTGCATCTATAATTCTATATACTATCTGAATAGCATTGTGGTGTGGGCGCCACACATATTTATATCCTGGCAGCATATAATACAAGGCTGTATTCCAGCCGATAACTTTATTATCCATGCCTACGAGGGACAAGGCCAATGCGATAGGCGGAGGTCTCTGATAATCAATGGCTACTGTCCCGCAATGGTCGTTTTTATTATTATTACTATTGATCCAAACATTTCATCATCCATTTTGTATAAAAGCTGAGAAGGTTCTCTTTGCGAGTACATCTTACACGAAGCTTAAGTATTTCCAATAACTATACGTATTCAATTTTATACAGAAGCGCATTAAAATTTAAACTACCTTAGTCGTAAATCTATTCACGATCACTTTCAGAACATGCTTTTAAGTTTTTCAAAGCAGTTTTAAGGTTTGTGGTCTACCACGGCAGATGCGTATGCTTTCTAGAATTAACACCTCGCCCGCTGCACCGTTACGATGCACTTCGGTAAATGGCCTGAGAGCGATACGGTTCCTTCTGTTTGTCGTTCTACTTATGTCGTACACTTTGCTGGCAGAGATAAAGGTTTGTTCACAACATGGTTTTTATCCGAAAGGACGATACATTATAAATGAAATTCTTAATGCAATGTTGTAAAACCCGACATTCCAAACAAAGCTCCTTTCTTTATAATATGTTAACAGTGGCTAAATGAAGAGATCAAGTGTAGCGAGCGGGCGTGGTCAGGATTAACTGTGACAGGTGACGGATTAAAACGTCACCGCGTTGTGCGCGTCTTCGCCGAGCGAGAGCTGAGCCGGACTTTGCAAACTAAACTCAATTTTCTTCAGGATGTTGCCACACTTTCTTGTTAGTTTTAAGAAAACTATGTCGTCCAGTCCGGGAAGGGATTAAATGGATCTGTGTAGGACATTGTATGTATGCTGTCTACGATTACGCAAGTCACTCGTGTCGAGACGATTACTATCTGATCCAGTTTGTCCGGGATTATTTCAGGTTACGCGCATCTAGATAATTTCAACTGTAGTAAAATTTAAATTACATACATTTGTCATTATATCCCAATTAGCTATCGACATATATGCCGTATGTGGCGAAATATCTCGATGTCGGAGACATATCCCGGGGCAAATTCCATTAGTGAGTAGAAAGAAGGCGGCGCCGGGAGCGCGCGGCGACAGCAGTCGGGCCGTCGCTTTCCATTTAGTGTATTTTTTTCTCCCAGCGACTGGACTCGCCCCCCCTTCCTTAGACAATTACGTCATTTGTTTCATTTCGCGAATTCGCTTACTGAACCTCCATAATCATTTCTGAAGCCCTGGAGCAGCTCAATGGGCTGTCATTATGATTGTTAACTACAACCGCTCATCTCCGTCTGTTTCGGTTGTAAGTACAACAAAGGGGTTTAATTAGTGCTGTAATTAGCTCAGTGCCGCCGGATGGCGTTCGAAGTTGTGGTTTTAAACCTTGTTACGGCACGCATGTGCGTTAATAAAATTACGGCGAGTCTTAAGAGGCTGGGGCAAGTTGGCTTCAAGTTCGACACGGCGGAGGCTGTGCGGGTCGGTTACGAGGTTACAGGCGGACGTGATTTCCTCGAGGAGGAAAGATAGCGAGCATAAATCCGCGCGAGTCGGGCCCCGAGCGCATTTCCATAATTCGGCTCGTTACAGCGGCGACAGCGACCCGGCCAAGAGCGAGCGAGGCATTTTTCGATACGAATCCGACGTACAGTCAAGGTTATCTCTGTTAACTTTGTAGTATAGAAGTAGGTATAGTCTTAAGGACTTCTTTCTCTATGCCATAATAAAGGGAGTTCAATTTTTGCAATACTTTTCAGTATTGGTCAAGAATTTAACACGTGGACTTTCTAAGTATATGTTCCCGTTCTTAATTATTAAGGGCAATTCGAGCTATTCTGAGTCAGCGTTAAATCTAAGGTGGTAAATTGTATGTAGGTACTACAGTATTACCAGGCCAGATCCTGCTGCTATAATATAAGCCATATACAGAATGAACATATTTCTGTATATCGCCAAGCCACCGCAGCCTATCGTATGTAGGCGTAATATTCTATTGCAGTTTGGTTGCGAGCCAAAATATGGTTTTCAGTTGGAGTAAAAATTGTCAAACAAAACATGGCTTCCGCATACAAACAATATTTTTGTATGGGCAGTTAAACCGCACTGCTCTACATAAAGTAAACATTGCCACCAATCGCTACAGCTAACAAACGAGACGATAGATATATTCTGTATATGCGGTTAAAACTAGACATAGCACATGCAGTCACACATTGATAATAATGATGTCTGATTATAGAATCAGAAAACAATGAGGCTTACGCGTCGTTTGCCAGCTGCATCAGTATTTTTTGTGGTCTACCCATACCCACCACTAGTCACTGGCAGAATAGCTCCGCGTGTAACATAAAGGCGCGTCCACCCTGCACTCCCGCGCGCGTTTAATTTGTAATCAGCGAGTAGCTAGGCGGCGCGCGGGCCGCTCTCGCTCGCATACATTATTAATGTCGCCGCTCGGTACAGAGCCCACATTAGCATAGCTACGGTGCGCGATGCTTATATTATAAGCGCGGTGAGCCTGCAACTTTGAAGGGCCATTTATGTTGATTAATCGCCCGGTGTGCCATTGTCGTGAGATATTTTTGCCAAATTGAATTGGCGTACGTACTTAAACCCTGTATTTTTACCACGAGTAACTTACGCACGAGTAAACTCTAGATTTTTTCCAAGTAAGGTACGGAGTACGGAGCCAAGAGTCAGCACTTTATCTACAAAATACGCGAAACTGAAACTTGTTATATTTATGAAAAGCATTTTCCGATACTATAACGCAGACTAAGGATAAAATACAACGGCTTTTGCCAGGGTCAGGCACCGCAAAGTGTCTTGAGATGTTTTGTGTCTGGATGTTTGACGCAATGTGAATAGAGCCTTATGTCAAACGGGTGAGAATATTCCGAAATGTGCAAATTATAATCTCAATATTAAACGTGACCGGAGAAGAGATATGAGATTTCTTTAAACTTGAATTGGCGCCCAGATGAATTTATGTCTTTACATTCTACTCAAGTTTACTTTGTAGATAAGTTTAACATCTATTTCTTATCTGTTCCTAGAACTTGTTTTTTTGGGTTCCGTACTTCGAAACGTAAAAACGGAACCCTTACGAGTATAGGATCACTTTCCGTATATTTTTCAATTACTTAATACATACTTTCATAGAACATTGTTCGACTTGAGATCGAATAAAATTTATAATTTTGGATAACAAGTTTGTATAACCAGGAAACGGATTTAATCATCCGCAGAACTTCGCCATTGATCCTTGTCGTATATCCGAACAGCCGGAATACTTTAGGCATTCAAATGAACGATTTTTTTACATACAATTACGCTTCAATAAATCCGTTTTCTGTCTGTATCGCAAATTGTTTAATTGTATCATTTTCACGGCTGAAACACAGTGATCACCAATTATTTTGTAAAGATTACGTACCTACAGTATTTTACGTCGAATAATTAGTGAAAGGAAATCAGTAAAAAAAACGTATGTGTACTATAGCAATAGTACACATAGCAACACACATAACTACAAACATAATATCCTTATTCAGAATAATCCCGGAAAACCTTTTAAGCGATATGAGTCCATCCATAGTTAATTTTCATTACGGTAGTTTACTGAAAGGGCCGCCTGAAGCAACTTCATTACTGAAACTTTGTACTCGTTTGTGGAAAAAGTTAAACTTGCAGATTATAAACTTTTAACACCATCATTATTTGTAGCGGGTTTGTGTATTTTGTTTGAATTCGTAATTTGATATCTAATATACCTATATCCTCGATAAATTATAACTGATTCTTTTTACGAGACTTGAAATATAATGTTGAACAAATAACGCCCTAAATGAAAATACCCTACCGTCTCGAGTCCCGCCCGCGCCGACAGAGCGATGCAACTATAAAGTTTTTAATTAAACACAGGGCGGGGGCTTAACGACCGCATTTTTCTGCACTGCCTTGTCCCGGAAAATGTCTCCTTCCACCAATTAATTGAACGAATTAATAATCCGAATCGAGGAACAGATTTATAAAGAACTTTCTTTTAACCATTAGTTCGTGTAGGATAATAATTATAACGGTTTAATTTCTCTTTCAAACTCCCCTCTCGCACGTACTGTAATATGAGTGACATCTATTGACCAACAATTTGCACGTATTGAAGGGCTTGTCGTTCAATGTTACGCGTTTCACAATATTGCTCTAATGCAGACAGTTTATTTGGCGTGCGACTGTGAATGTGGGAGTTTTAATTGATTTGATAGAGTTCGGTAGTTTACCGCGGGCGAATCGAACGTGAGGCAACCCGGGGGTTACTCTACCTTATAAAAAGCGAAGTTTCGGAGTGCTGCTGCACCAGCCAGCAGCCATGGTTCTATCTCGCTCGTTCGTTCGTCTATTGCTAAGCTAAAGTAACCCTGCCGCTTACCTTAACGTTTTCGATGGCGTTTTCGATTTAGTTTAAATGAGAGTCTAGCTCCTAGTGGCAGGTAAAGCTTTTGTGTGCCTCAGAGACCCACCTCACCGGCCAAGTTTCACAGAGTCTCATTAAAGTATGTATGACCTCTGTAAAAGTAATTTCCATTTTTTCTTTGTGCGCACCGCGCGCATATATTAGCATTAAAAGAAACAAGATTTAAAAGAGTTCTGCCGAGTTTATTTCTGCTCAAATTTATTCTAATTGCGATTTATTCGCGGAGCAAACTCTATAAGTTTATTTTAGATAAATATGTGTTAATAACTCAAGCCAGCTATTTGCAGATAGTGATCTAGGTATTAATTCAACCGGGCCCCGAGTCCGATGGCCGAATTATGTCGGTGGCTGTTTACCAGAAGGCCGGACTTGAAATGTAGAACACATCAGTACGATAGTTACACACGCAGTTGGAATGTCGAGACAGTAAACAAACAACAATCTCATGAAGAAGTGAACTATAAACATCCTTCCCTTTCAATAAATCACAATTGACTTTATTGTATTATAATATTTGTCCTGAAATACTTTGTAGTTACATATACAATAATTATACAATATTATACATTTTCATTACTCGTGAGTGTATAAATCGACTGTCGCCGGTAGTGGCTGGATGAGGAAGGCCGAGAACCGAGTGTTGTGGCGCTCCTTGGCTGTTGATGATGTATAAATCAACTAATACAGGGTGTTGCAAAAAGGGGTAGGCTTAGATATAACATACTGCACACGTAGGTTTCGGCTTAGTACACCCTTTTTGCAAAACCCTGCATAAAACATAAAAACAGCACTCACCTCTAAGGATCTGGTAGAGGAAGACCTTGATGTGGTCGGCGGAGAGGTGCTGCGGCGACACGATGATCTTGTGCAGGTCACTCTGCAGCAGCTCCGTTATCACATAACTGTACGTAGCCGGTCAAGGTACTATTGCTCTTTGTTTTATTATTAACACAGGAAAAATTAAAAGTAAAGGTGTTATTTGGGGTGGACGACAAAGTGTCGTACAGAGGCCCTATCGCGAAGTCAAATCGTTGTCAAAACAAGTTCACGATAGGGAGATAGTTCAAAAGTATAATATTGATCCTTACGTAGGTTTTTTCTTCTTTTATCGTATAAGGTGATTAACAAATAATATTACTAACGAAAGAGTGACTGTGAAGGCATAATTACTGATGTTACGAGTTACGACGTCTTGCCATCTCATAACGGTGTGTGTGTGTGTGTGTGTGTGTGTGTGTGTGTGTTAAAATTAGTAATATGTGGGATTACCTATACTAAAATATGTGTTCATAATATCTGAAAATCGCATTGGTATGTAGAGCTGGGAATGGTTAACCATCTACTTGGTTTGCAGTAGAATATATTAGGCACGGCGCCGTAGCGTTCCCAAGTTCAACACAAGTTAAACGAAGACAAATAGAATTGTAATTCATTGGCCGTATACTTTCCCATTTCCTAGATTAATTGTATTTATTGCATACCTATTTGATTAACCAAACTGAAACGAGATGTCTATTTCGCATTTAATTTATATGTAAATGAAACGGATAAAGTTTTTTATGATATAAAAACACTTGTATAACGGGTAGGATGAACTGAAGCGCGCCACACACGCTCTGGGCGAAAATTAGATTAGCAAACCCTTTTAATCGAGAGTTAACATATGAACACATTCCTGCATTGACCCCCCGATACACAAGAACAATGAACGGGAAAAATATGCGTACAAACGCGCACGATGGTCCAAAATTAAAACCAAAAGTGTAGCGCACTTTTTCACATGGGGTTGAGAGAATAGGGACTCTGAATGGGCGATTAAAACCGCCCACGGTAAAAAGGAAGGGATGTATTCGTATTAACATCACGTTCGTATCAGGTCCCTCGGCTGATTTCTGTGAGAAAAACCACTGGCTATACTAGATTACATAGTCTTTATTTATAATTTCAAATAAAAACATAAAATATTATTATGAGTTGCTAATTATTGAATAGAACCAAACTACCTAATTAGGTAAAGTTCGAATTAGGTAAATTTTAGCTTGAAAAAAATATGTATGTTCAATTATTAATATGGATTACACAAAGTGCGGTCTAACAGTATCAAAATTTGAGCCAGACTTGTATCACAATTCACAAGGCAATTTCGCTACTATGCCAAGAATGTACGTGTGGTTTTCCGGCAGCGCGACTACCGCCCTACCTGAAGGAAAATGCAGGAATACTGGTCGACGATTATTCAAATATGTACGGAGCGTGTACGTATATTCCCCTCGGCATATGAGCATTAGCGGTATGTGGGAATGTAGCAGTTATCAAAGACTTTTAAGTAGGGAAAAACTAGAGATTAATTTAATTACATTTGTTTTATACAAGTATTAATGCAATAGGCTTTACAGGTACTTTATATGTGTGCATTAAACCAGATATTATTACGACTATGCCATTAATGGTAAGGTTGATTTGAAATCAGGAATTCTGCTAAATGAAAATAAAGCCAAGTGAAGATAACAGGCGACTTGTTTACCATAATAATAAATTTAATGTACTGCCATTATTATACCGAAGTTGCAATCTGACAATCCACTACCTCAAACTGGTATTATAGAAGGAGCACTTCCACTCTTATTAAATACACAGTAAGAGTGAAAGTCCAACTTTCGATGTTATACTTAACTTGTTTTTAACTGTAAAACAAGAATAGTAGCAAGAATAGAGGTGATTTAGTTTATGCAGCCGCGCGATGTAACGTGCTTACGATTATGGTAATAAGTGTCATTCTTTTACATAACAATATTCAGTTGAGATGATCTCCGCGACCTCGGGGTAAATGTGGTAACGTCATGTCACTTCATTACCACTTATTGTGGGGGTCAGTGGTTCTCAACTTTTACCCTAAAATTTACTCTAATAAATGTTGCATGTTTAATATAACTATGTCATGCACGTTATACCAGCGGTGCAGTATCGGAATGCTATATAGTTAATAATTTATTGTCGACGCGCTATGATGAAAAGAAGAACATATGTATCTGTCGCAGGCATCTGGTTTAATCTCCTGTTTGATTGAACCGCTAGCCCGTTCATTGGATGACGCTATTCAGTTGTATGACTAGGCCGAACGTTGATTGTACAAGCGTCACAAAACGTCCAACTAGTTAGCGGACTTAAAATCAGTCAGGTGGTGAATAAAACAAATATGGCGTCTAACAGCGAACAGCTGACACAAAAAGCACTTGTATTGTTATTTTTTGCAAATAAATTAGCTTTTAAGTGCGTTATTTTTGTTAAAATAGTGTGACAACATGGTTTTACACATTATTACACCGCCGGCGGATAGTTTCAAAGTAAAAAAATGTGCTGAAACTGGATAATTATGAACAACAATATCAAGGTACGTTTATTGTTATTGTTTAGTTAATTTGTGAGATGAGAGCTTTGTAACATAGTCTTTTTTAGGGTTCCGTAGCCAAAATGGCAAAAACGGAACCCTTATAGTTTCGTCATGTCCGTCTGTCCGTCTGTCCGTCTGTCACAGCCGATTTACTCGGAAACTATAAGTACTACAGTGATGAAATTTGATGGGAATATGTGTTGTATGAACCGCTACAAAAATATGACACTAAATAGTAAAAAAAAGAATTGGGGGTGGGGCCCCCCATACATGTAACTGAGGGATGAAATTTTTTTTGTCCCGTGTGGGGTATCAATGGAAAGGTCTTTTAAAATGATATAAAGTTTTATAAAAAACATTTTTCTTAAAGTGAACGGTTTTTGAGATATCAGCTCTCAAAGTCGTAAAAAGTATGTCCCCCCCCCCTCTATTTTTATAACTACGGGGTATAAAATTCTAAAAAAAAATAGAGGTGATGCATGCTAATTAACTCTTTCAACGATTTTTGGTTTGATCAAAGTATCTCTTATAGTTTTTGAGATAGGTTGATTTAAGCTACGGAACCCTTTGTGCGCGAGCCCGACTCGCACTTGGCCGGTTTTTTGTTTCTGAAATAGAAAGAAATAACTGTTATTTATCTAATACGTAAAACTGGAAAAATAATACAAAATCTTTACAGAAGGAATAAATATACTTAGGGTATAATTTAAAAAGTTGGTAAAAACACATATTATTATAGTTAACTGAAGGGACAACACACCATCGTATAAATCACAAATGTACCGTGTATGAAACTAGATTGTATTACCTTGCTACAGTCGATTCTGCGTCTGATTCGGCAAGCTGCGACGCGCGCTTAGTCGGCTTTGCGATCCTCTTGGGGTTACTGAAAACAAAAACATATAGTATTGTTGTATTATTCATACATTTCGAGTGATCTAAGTGCTATAAGAAAAAATACTAAAACACTCTACACGCACTACCACTGACGAAGTCTAAAGAACAAAAGCCGGGCCACTGAAGTGTAAAAAATAAGAAAATAAAAACCTTTCAAAGTAGTCGTCTTCCGACTCGAAGGCCTTTCTCGATGACCGCGCGTGCGACTTGCGGGCGGCGGCGTCGTCGTATTCGAAGTCAGACCTAAAACAACAATAAATTAGTATAATGTTATGATACAAATGTGTGCTTTTGTCTGATAACACTGGGATGAAGTTGCAAAACAAAGTTTTACATTAGGTAAGTACCAAAAATTTTGAGTGGAACTGATAAATAATGAAATGTTAAATTGAACAAGCAAACGTCGTCCAGCCCGACCGACAACCTTAGACAGGTAGCCGGTAGTAGATGGAGAAAATAAAGAAAAATAATGAGTAAACTTACGAACATTATTTTAGTAGGTGTAGTAGCAATGCAGCAGAACTTAGCAGCAGGACAGCAGAGCTTCAGCACTGGTTTCACAAATAGGTCGGAACGTCCGGACGGTCGTCGAAGCACGAAGAGAACTGATAGTTTTTTTTTTAATTTCAGGCGTTTTTAGGGTTCCGTAGCCAAAATGGCAAAAACGGAACCCTTATAGTTTCGTCATGTCCGTCTGTCCGTCTGTCCGTCTGTCACAGCCGATTTACTCGGAAACTATAAGTACTACAGTGATGAAATTTGATGGGAATATGTGTTGTATGAACCGCTACAAAAATATGACACTAAATAGTAAAAAAAAGAATTGGGGGTGGGGCCCCTCATACATGTAACTGAGGGATGAAATTTTTTTTTTCGATGTACATACCCGTGTGGGGTATCAATGGAAAGGTCTTTTAAAATGATATAAAGTTTTCTAAAAAACATTTTTCTTAAAGTGAACGGTTTTTGAGATATCAGCTCTCAAAGTCGTAAAAAGTATGTCCCCCCCCTCTATTTTTATAACTACGGGGTATAAAATTCTAAAAAAAATAGAGGTGATGCATGCTAATTAACTCTTTCAACGACTTTTGGTTTGATCAAAGTATCTCTTATAGTTTTTGAGATAGGTTGATTTAACTGTAATATTATATTTGCTGCTACGGAACCCTTTGTGCGCGAGCCCGACTCGCACTTGGCCGGTTTTTTATTGGAAAATTATTGATGACAATGCACCGGTGTGTCAGACGAGGTTTATGAGCGCATATGTGTGCGTGTGTATTAGAGTTTGTCGTAAATAACTACGTCTATAAAATATTGTACGTTTGTCTGTCTATTTGTCGTCGTCATCATCATCAGCTGTGATATATGAATAAATTTAGCCTACGATTTGGACAATGACTAAAATGCAATTAAAAATATATATAGAGTCATTTAATACACAAAGTAATTGTACAATTAACTCCTTAAAATCTATCTGAGGCTATGACTATAATCGAATATCGTCTAATATTGTTTAATAATCTTATTATAATCAAGTGATTTAATGTATATATTTTAAACTGAAAATAAATAGGAAATAAATTAATATAATTACTAATCCTGGCAAGTGCCTCCGCCTACCCCTCAAGGATATGGGCTTGTGTTTATGTAGTATGTATGTACTTACTAAACTAAACCATATTAAGAACCTATTTTATTTCATATTACAATGTAATACTCCTAATGTTTTCGATGCACAAGAAAAGCTGGTGGTTACCTGAAAAAACCTATTACTTTAACAATAATAAATCATAGCCCCGAGCGAAGCCGCAGGCCAACGCTAGTGTTATATTGCAAGCGCATTTAACTTGGTGGAAAAATGTAATGCAATTGTGTGCAACCTCCATAGAACTGCTTAGTCAGCTAGGTACTTTAGTTAGGTACTTTTTGATTTAAATCTAGGTAATGTAATATGGATATGCATTTCATAGTATTTCTTATTGATTTCATAAAAAATAATTATCAATTAGATAATCATATATGTGAAATTTTGAGAATTGAACATTACTCGTGTACAGGTTGATGACCCTCTCTGTATGAGTTGTATGACCCTCTCCCGAAAAATGGAATAGCATCATTTACTGGTCTAACTGAACGCCTTTCCCCAAATTCAAAAAACAGTCTCTCTATTAGGAATTTAGGATACATTGATTGAAACGACTAGGTTGTAATCGGTTTAGCACATTCTTTTGCATGATACTTGCATTCCTTCGGACCACACTCCATTAAAAATGGCGTATCCACATTATGTTGACATGAACTCATATTCAATAAATTTGTTGCGTTACCGAAAAGTTGCTTAACCCTTTAGCGGCCAAGTCTGAGAATTAGGTATCTCCCAACGCTACATGCCAAACATAAAATTTCTCGGTCCACTTTTTTGAGGGCCTGTAAAAGTTTGTTCCCAAATAATACCTAATATATACACAATTTTTAGGGTTCCGTAGCCAAAATGGCAAAAACGGAACCCTTATACACTCGCGAGCAACCAAATCGACTCAAGCCTTCACGGCGCACATATACATTGATTTTCCTAAAACGATAAATGGTAAATATAAAAGTGATATGTCATTCGAAAGCTGAAGAATTAGGCTTTCAATTAAGATCAATACCATAAAAAAAAACTAAGCGCAGATTTAATGACGCATTTTAATTGCCCGTCAGTGTTAATTACCTCATTAGGAATCCACGCCTTGCGCTACCTGATCCCGCTATAAAACCTTTCCACATCCGGTGTACCTTATCAGTCGCTTGTTGCAAGTTGACCGGTACACATCTCGTTGCATTGTATTCCTTGTTTTCGCAAACCCATGGATACCACACCAGAAGAAGCTGCTCAAGTTGTTGCCTTGCTGCAACAAGGGTTAAGTCAGCGAGCAGTCGCTGCCCAGCTCCACTTGAGCCAGTCTGCTGTATCCCGAGTATACAGACGGTTCCAAGAGACTGGTGCCTTCAATCGAAGACCAAGAACGGGCCGCCACCGCTGCACTTCAGAGAGAGACGACCGCTTCATTGTCTCAACCTCGCTGCGCAATCGACACCTTACGGGCGTTGATGTGCAGCAAGAACTGAGACGTGTACGACAAGTGGCTGTCAGCGAGTGGACAGTGAGAAGACGCTTGAAGGAAGCCAACTTGACACCAAAAAGACCTGCATCAGGCCCCAAATTGACTGCAGGCCACCGACAAGCGCGTCTTCAGTTTGCTCGAGAGCATCTCGATTGGAGCATTGCGCAATGGCGGTCGGTCCTGTTTACTGATGAGTGCAGAGTGTGTCTGCATGGCAGTGACAGGAGAGG
This sequence comes from Plutella xylostella, assembly GCF_932276165.1. Lineage (NCBI taxonomy): Eukaryota > Metazoa > Arthropoda > Insecta > Lepidoptera > Plutellidae > Plutella > Plutella xylostella. Next base: position 9,255,168 of record NC_063990.1, read on the forward strand.
CCGGGTCTACCGGCGTCCGGGGGAACGATTTGCCCAATGTTGTTTCGCTGAAACAGTAGCATATGGCGGCGGTTCCTGCATGATGTGGGCTGGTATTTCTCTAGAGGGAAAAACCGCACTTGTTTTCGTGCCTGGAGGCGGCCGAGGAGGCGGGTTAACAGCTGATCGGTACATCACCGACATTCTACTCGGTCATGTTGTGCCCTATGCAGAATTTGTCGGTGAAGACTTCGTGCTAATGCACGACAATGCCCGCTGCCACACGGCACGAGTCAGTCGGCAGTTTCTGAGAGAGAAGGAATTGCGCACGATGGACTGGCCTGCGCTCAGTCCTGACCTGAATCCCATCGAACACTTATGGGACGAGCTCAAAAGAAGAGTTCGGGCCAGGAATCCAGTCCCTGCAAGCGTGGACGAGCTGAAGACAGCTTTATTAGAGGAGTGGGACGGCATTCCTCAGGAAACTGTCAAAAAGTTGATAAGGTCTATGAGAAACAGGCTGCAGGCTGTAATTAGGGCAAGAGGGGGCAATACAAAGTATTGATTTAAATAAATAAATTTTTATCTTAACATTTTTTGTTTAATTTGTATAATACGATACCCATACCCTTTTTTCCTAAATTCCCGTTTTTCCTACAATTGCGTTCAGACATCATTTATTTCAAAAATGATGAATGGATTTCAATAATAATGATATCAAATTAAAGCTGACATCTTAAGCTTTTAAATGACATATCATTTTTATTATTTCTATTCATAATTTTACTTGTATTAATGTATGTTTGCGCCGTCAAGGCTTGAGTCGATTTGGTTGCTCGCGAGTGTAGTTTCGTCATGTCCGTCTGTCCGTCTGTCCGTCTGTCCGTCTGTCACAGCCGATTTACTCGGAAACTATAAGTACTACAGTGATGAAATTTGATGGGAATATGTGTTGTATGAACCGCTACAAAAATATGACACTAAATAGTAAAAAAAAGAATTGGGGGTGGGGCCCCCCATACATGTAACTGAGGGATGAAATTTTTTTTTTCGATGTACATACCCGTGTGGGGTATCAATGGAAAGGTCTTTTAAAATGATATAAAGTTTTCTAAAAAACATTTTTCTTAAAGTGAACGGTTTTTGAGATATCAGCTCTCAAAGTCGTAAAAAGTATGTCCCCCCCCCTCTATTTTTATAACTACGGGGTATAAAATTCTAAAAAAAATAGAGGTGATGCATGCTAATTAACTCTTTCAACGATTTTTGGTTTGATCAAAGTATCTCTTATAGTTTTTGAGATAGGTTGATTTAAGCTACGGAACCCTTTGTGCGCGAGCCCGACTCGCACTTGGCCGGTTTTTTTACTCTAGTCTGGTCATGTTCATCCTAACCAGACATTACAAAGTTGCTATACTATATCCCATTTAACGACTTCGCTGAATAACGTTCAGTCAAGACGTTGGACGTTACAGTCAACCACTTGACGAGTTGATCTTTAGTCATTCAACTGAGTAGCGTCATCCAATGAACGGGCTAGCGGTTCAATCAAACAGGAGATTAAACCAGATGCCTGCGACTTTCTATTACAATTTTAGGCATACAACCATGAACTAAACTGATATCGAATAAAAACCGAAATTATTATGCCCAGTAGTTGAATAAGTATAAGTATCTAGGATTGCATTGCGATTAATAGCCAACTGCGGTGATGTCAAGGTTGAGAGCCGTTGCGTTCCCAAGTATAAGTACTACCTATATATATATTGTGGAATAAAATACATAAATAATACATAACGCATCATAAGTTTACCTGCCTAGTTATCTACTAGTTGCGACTTGTCTAGTCTTTGTTGGCAACCTAAACTCCTAATAAGGGTAAATAAAGGATTCAATATGTGGTAGTAACTCATATAACATAATATTCTTGTAACTATATTACCTAATATGGATAAAAAAACGTTTATGTAAGTTAAGCTGCAAACATAAAACAGAAATTTCCATTTTATTCTATTGATACGTAAGAAAAATCTCCAATAGGTACAGATTTATCTCAGACAAAAGAAATAGAACAAGAAAAATCCCCTCAACTTTTCATTTCTAGACTAAAGTCACGTTCTTACTGCGGTCGCACCTGACTGAAGAGCATTGGTACAGTGGAATTTCAGGCTTGCAATCAAGTTTAACTCTTACCCCTTACAAATTAAGAGCTCTACAAAGTCCGAAATGAAACATTTAGCGGAATCCCACAGTACGAGCCGACAGCATCAGGCTTTCAATAAAATCTTGATAAAAGAAATGGAAATTGTTTCGATCGTGCGCCTTCGCCGGCGAAGAGCTATCTAGATTCAAGCACTAAACGATTACAATAATCTTTTGTATGGCACAATCGTGTAATTCGCGATACGTAATCTATGATATCTCATCGGTATTCGATTTGCGTATGGCCATGAACTTGATAATGTGGGTAAATAAAAAACTATAATCAGTCTTAATATGTACTTATTGTTATAAAAATATAGTTTAGTGAAAATGAAAGCGACCAACAAAAGCCTTGACCGAAGCAGAATTAAGTTTAATTCGTCTAACAATAGGATCACGATCCAATCATTAGACTCCAACGATATAATCATAGAGGAGCAACTGCGTTTTGTGAATCATGAAAAAAATAACATCTAAGGAGTGCAGTTGCATCTTTCCTTACAACATTGTAAGCTAAAAGAGGTTTTACGGCGTTGGTATTCGGTGCCGTTTTTGAGTGTATAGTTGTGGATGAGACCGGTTTTTTGGGGCTGCGAGCGCCCCTGCGTCGCCGGGGCGGCAGGCAGTGCGGTAATTATTTACAGAGGGGCTGAGATTCCGCCCCCGCCGCCCCGCGCCCCTGCCCGCCCCCCTCGCCCGCTCAACGACTCTTACTCCGCCATACACTAAGGTACGGTGCTATGGTTTATTTTTCCAATTTAATTAGAAACGTTGCGGCACGATCGAGGTATTCCCAGAGAGAGAGGTGTTAGGAAATATATTGATACAATTATCATTTTATAGTAAGTAGTATTTCATCATAATAGCGGGTTGGAATGGCTGATAGAAGAGCATCGAAATCTATTTCCCCATAGTTGTCTGTTTTTTAAACAAAGAGTTGGGAAACACTTGTGTTTACTTCTGCAAGGAGGCGGACGCGCCGCAGCTGTGTGCACAAGATCCGAGGAACGCTCCATTGCTCATTCATTCGGACACGGTAGGTACATGGAAAATTACAGCCTTGGCAATGGGGATTTAATAATGCGCTGACACAGGAGTACCTATATCTTTTTAAAAGAGGTAATAAAATAAGTACCAAATTAACGAAGCACAAAGTTGTTAGAACGTAGTGTGTGAACTAATACACCGCACCGACACATATGTTCTATTATGGTAGGAAGAATCCTAGCTAAGATTTACTTATTTTTTTTAGGTAAACAATCTTAGCATAATATGCTACGTATGCACAGAAGTTATGATTAAGGCATAAATAACATCATCAATTTTAGTATGCATTACTTTCATACCGTAATGTTATCAACTTATCATTTACATACATACATAGTTTACCATAATATTTTCATTGACACGATCAAATCTATAGCAGCCCCGGACGGCATTAATTATTCATGCGTATTGCTCCTCTGCTACCTTTTTTTTTTGTTCGGGATCTAGCAGAGCAAATGTGTCAAGCGGAGGTACGACATTGATGTATGGCGCTCTTACAAACAAGACGGAGGGCCGGCCTGTTAACATATTGTTCGAGGGCCGCACACAAAATTTGCGTGTCAAGTTTCTGTTTCACTAATTGAACTAACTGAACAAAGACAAAGTTTCAATTTGAATATTTTAGCTGAACTTGTTTTGTAGCGAAGGCGGCGGCGCGGTGTTAAAGTGGCTTACGTTAGCGAAGGATCCCCGAGGTGCTTGGAAGTTTTTGTTCCCAGGGATATAAACTAAACTGTATACAAAATGAGAACAGGATATTGTGGCGGTCTCTAATACGAGATAGCTATCATTTACCATGACGGTCGGTGCGAAGGCAGCCTAGCCGGCAGTGTGTGAGAGTGGCCTCATTGATGTTAATGGAAGTGCGGCGGCCTGAGCGAACCACATTCATAGTTGGCAGTGTCATGAAATTGACGATCCTAAGCGATCAATTCAGCGACAACCCGAACATAGTCACTCGTGATTCTCTAGTAACCTGACACGATTGTATTAAGTAGTAAGTACGTATGTATATGGTAGGTACAACGTATAACTGAGTTATTGTATAAAAGCGGGTAATCTGGCTGCAGCGGGCGGCAGACAGTGATGAATAGAGCGGCTCGGCGGCGGGACCGGCCGGCGCATGCGCACGTCGAAGCTGCTCTACCCAACCACATAGCTTTACACGCAAGGAGCGTTAATCCTAATGTTAAAGAATTTAGGGATCAGTAAGGAAATTTATTAAGTATACCGAATGGTAAAAGTTACTTAATTGACCGAATAAAATAAAAATCTATTGCGGGCAAGTCAAAAATTTAAACAAATAAAGCATATCCAAGAATACTTTTAACGTACTTATATATTTAAAAAAATAAACAAATGGAAATAGTTAACACCTTGAACTACTACCACGCGAGCAGACTAATTATGGAGGTAGCATGTGGCTGTGTTGAGTTTATTGTTTTAGCCCGTAATTATTAAACAGGCAAGGCTTTATTATAACAATATTAATAAAATATTAAAATCAATTCTAACCAATAAAATTCAAGTATTCTCATAACAAAAGTACTTATTAGACTGTGAATACGTCAGTGACAGGAAAAGAAAAGAAAATCGCGATTTTCAGAAAAACATTTGTTGGCTTTGTACCAAGCAAATCCGATACCGATACAAATAAGTTGTATTTGTTGATAAAACCTCGTAACTAGACTTACCGAGCCCGCACTCACACCAAATATATTTCGCATAATCTGCAAACCTCAGAACACCTCTAATCCGTAAACATATTTCAGCAAAAAATAAATATGATAACGAAACTAGGAGAAACTGTGTTATCTATTGCGCGAATAAATCTGAACTTTCGGGACTTGTATCGCTGGGATCCTAAATCCGATTTCGTGTATGTGTGCACATACGTGTTATACATATTGGCATATCGTGTCTGTGTGCACACGACTGTATGGGAGTATAAACAACGTCTACAAAATGATATTAAAAGCCAGCAGGAGACGGCGCCGGTCCGTACTACGAGAGAAATTTCCGTTGATGCTCCCATCGGATTCCTAACTCTACCATTCTTGGTACAACTTACATTCTCGACCTTAAAGCGTTCGTAATACGGTGCCTTGAACGAGTTTTTTTTTGTAGAACACCACAGGATACGAAGCTAAGTGAAAACTAAGTAGATGAAAATGTCTTGTGGAAATAATGCGTAGTGCTGACCGTGAATTAATACAGGAAAGTGATAAGTATAAAAGCACTTACCGAGGACATGACGTAAACTACAATAAGCTCCTGAGATGCTAAATATATTTTATCCCTGAGGGGGTATTTTGAGGTGACTCGGAGTCTAGACTAGTGGGACACGATAAATTAAGATATTATTATGTAGATACGAAGTGAGAAACCCTAGGCCACCTATTTTGTTAGGCTACAAAATTGAGAGTCAGGTCAATTTTAGTGCATAATCATTTAAGTATTTTTATACTTTAATTAAAGTTTACATTTTTGTGTGAGCTTAGAGACGGATACAAATTCTGGAATATATTATATACTTTTACAAATTTAAAGAAAAAACTCGCTACCTTTAAAAAAATATGCTGAATAATTATGTAACTTCACCCAATCAATTATATATTATGTATATTAAGTATATATTCTAGTGTTTAATAATAATATAGATATTAAACAAAATTAAACTGTCCTCATTGTCTTTCGCACTACCTATCACTTTCTCCACAACGCCCAAGGTTAACTGGAAGAGAATGCTTTTAGCATTAAGTTCGCCTATGTACAAAATTAATTTATGTGCAATAAAGAATTTAATAATAATAATAATCAATATTATGTAAGTTATGTTTAAAAGAGGCACCGTAATGTATTACAGCTAAAATGTAGAGGGTCGCCTTAGGCCCCTGGCATATTGGGAGCCGCGGGGTCGAAATATAAGCAATATGGTGCGCCAAAAATGCAGGGTATAAACAAAACTAAGCCCAGCCTCAGTTCGGTCCTCAGCTGCAATACGCCAGCTTTATCTAACGTCTGTCGGGCAAGGATCCAAGCTTTGAGTGTCATCCCGAAGCCAAGGGGGAGACGCTCAGAAACGCTGCATCGGAATTTGTAATGTCTGTTAAATTTTCAATAGCCTTTGAAACGGACTGTAGCTTCAGAATACATACCTAGCAACAATGTATCAGTGTGAATGTCTTATTACGTACGCAATGTTTCATCTAACAATGAGCAAAGATAAGCATTTAGCAAAAAGGAGCTCCGTTTACATTGTGCTAGGAAAGGCATGCGGAATTCTAGATACAATCTACACGCATCTCATTCTTTGCCATTTTCTCCGTGCAGACTAATCATGCAATAACGTCCAGAATGATACATTATTGTCGGGCGAGAATAAAAAAGTCTGCGAAAACTGCGACGACGCCGACGGTGATCCATAAAATTTATATCTCCAGAAAACTCGATTAATCATTCAGCAGAGTCCGCGAATCCATCATTTGGATTCCGTAACGTGGAATCGATGACGGATTAATGCTCTTTCTTATTAGTTTTTCTGTGTGTACATTATCGGATGTCGTAAAACCGGGCACAGTTATAGAAATTGGGGTGTATCCATGGCATGGAGGAAGTAGTAACGACCGCGGGGGCTCGCGCCGTCGCCCCTCCGCGCCGCGGGCGAGGCCCGGCTCGGATTACTACGGCATTACCGAGACTTGTTTCGTTTACACTCTGTGAGGCAGTTTATAGTTCGTTAACATTTTTGCGAGACTCAAAACGGTTATAGCAAAAAGTAACGACATCCATGAACTCCTGACTGCGGAGAAGTTTAATACTTCAAAGTGTTACTCATCACCCACACACAAATACACGTAAACACACACGCTTACCAACCATATAGAGGTATATAGCTTAATGTCGGCTCAGATATTTCTCTGCTTTGGTAGACCAAATGGAATTACGTGGTAACAAAAAAGTCGTGATAAACTGAAGCAGACAAATCTAATCTAGGGCCTGGCTGCAGCTTCCACGGGCCGAGGGGGCATTGGGGAAATTGCCAGAATACATTATCGGAGGGTCGCACCCTCGCGCCCTATCTCAACCGTCTGAGCAGTAACCGACTGCCATTTAGGACATTTTTAAACGCCACACTAATTTACCTTTCGCTTAATTTTGAATTAAATATACCTACGTTTTACTTTTCAGGGTATCCATGCCGTTGTAAAGACTATCAAGAGCTTTTTGTACACATATTTTAATAAAGGACACGCCAATCGCCCATAACTCACACAAAGCACGAAGCAAAAAACAGCGACCGATTGAAATTGAAAACCGACGCACGTATGACGAAACTGTGATTTGATTGGTTGAACATCGTGATGCGTGCGTTAATAACGAAAAGGTCTGTTGTCATAAAAACAGGCTGTAGGTTATAACTCTCGAGAGAAGACTTAATAAAGAACATCATAAAGCTTTTGGATGGTCCAAGTTGATATGAAAAATAAAATTAACATACGACTGAAAGCTTTATTTACGATTTGATTGTACTTTTGCTAACGTTCCAAGTTTAAAACATAATCCGCTATTATTGGATGATCTCAGGACGGAGGCATAACTCACTCGTAAGCAGCTGAGATTCTTTACCTTATTCGTTGTTGTGGTGTTAATAAAAACCAAGGATTACTACCGCACCTCTATAGCCTCAGTTATGTTGCTACTGCTCATGCCTTTAATATTATCACATTCCATTGTTCCCACATAAATTGTTTAAATATCTAGATAATTACTAAAACCAAGAAATATACAAGATACACAATTTACGCTGTTACAATAGATTATTTAGGTTTATTAAAATAAAAACATTGTCCTTTGCACAAAGCGAAATAATGTAACAAAGGCGCAACTGGATATTATTACAAGAAAACATTTATTCTTCATATATTTTATCTGAACGAAGTAATCATAGACGCTATTTTGGAGTCCAGACGAGGCAATATCGTAACAATTAAGTCCGGAGCAGAGTCAGGAGGGTTACTCTATACTGATGAAAATCATATATCCTCGAAAATCGCAAACGTTTATACCACGGGATATAGTCAGGTCTCGCGCAGCAGCGCTCCGAAACATGGTTTTTCGTCATATAGAGTAACCCCGCAGGGGGGACCGTGAAGAAACGCACGAAGTATCAGATTTTACTGCACGACTCGTACAGCTTTATGGTGTTTTTTATCTGCCTTCTCTCGTCAGGGTATCTATCGTCTCGCTTTACGATTTTCAGTTCAGCCCGGAGAGGTGGCGGTGTGCCCCATATACATTTTTATGTAGGTACCTTCAAATACACACAGTCTGGATTTCACAGAACCACCTCTCAGACGATGGTGTTGAAATTTTTTAACTTAATAAAAGCTAGTACTGTGTCATTTGCTATTAGCGAACTAAGCTCCTTTATGTGTACCTAGTCCTATGAGAATATATTTCGCACAAAGTTTTAGAACGTGCATGAATGGTGCAATAACACAGGAACTCCCATTATAATCCGAGTGCAGAGAATACATAGCTAAAATACTTTTACTTTGATCATCTCACACCACCGCTGCAGAGTTCATGCATCCCAAACCAGCAAACAATATTGCATCTAGATATAGTTAATAATACGATCGAAATTGCCTCGCAGACTCAGGCATCCTTTGCTGACAAAAACCCATGATAGCAGTATAAAGCGTTAGCACAAAACGAGGCAATCTACAGCATTCAGACACGCGATGTAGATGCTCCGGGGACTCACTCTGGATCTGCGAACACTACACTCAAGGGCTAGCATGGGGCGCAAATAAGACGTGACAAAAGCTCTCCGTCGCGCTCGCTCTTGAGGCCGCACGCAAAACTTTTGTCACATCTAATTTGCTCCCCGTGGTAGCCCTTCTAGAGCTCTGTGTGCCCATATCTGACGCTACTGTAAGGTAATAGAATCGTGGTTAGCATTACCAAACGTCACGATAAAGCTGGAGTGTGAACCCAGAGCCATTGGCTGTGCTATGGTGATAATGGCGTCGAGCGCCACGGCACCATATGAGGGACCGACTGTGTAGCTAATGTTTACCGTCAATTGAAACCATCACCTACTAGATTTTATTGCCAGCAATATTGATATATTTATGTTTGCAACGGCATTTTGAAATGATTTGAAGATCCCGTCAATCCAAAGGTTCTCTGGTAGATATTGATTTTTAAGCAAGTAGCAGCTTTTTGTACTATTTTATTTATAAGTTGTCATTTTGTAATAAATATGTTCTTTTATGGTGTAAAATAAAGAGTATTCTATTCTAAATCATTGACCCTTTACCGTAGCCACCATCCAATCCATCCATCCAATATACCCTTGGATAATTTTACGTAATAGCCCCGCGAGCCTGGTCTATTGCCAGCAATTATCGCTCCAAGTGGCTCCCTAATGCGCGCAGGGTCGACGGTCAAACCATAAGCGGTTATCTTGACAGCCATAAATAAATTCCATGTGTTAAGTCTTCATTCCACAGGATTCGAGATGCTGATAAGTTGTGGAATTTTTGTAGAGTTCTGACATGTATACGTATTTGTAAGACTATAATAATAGAATTCTCACTAAAATCGGTATCACGTTACATATTATACGCTGTAATAAATAATAACGAAGCATTATTAACTTCATACATAATTTAGAAACCTCTGACAACGTTTACCTATGTGTAATACATTATACATTTTATGTTATTCGTCTTATTTACTGTAGGTAATCCTTTGGGAAATATTGACGACGTATTGTTGATATTTCTCAGAAACCTAAATGGAGAACAGTAGGCAATTACTTGAGGATTTATATTTACACGGGGCCGAGATGGCGAAACAATATTAAAACCATTAAAACTTGTCGAAGATTTATGCGTCAACTCATTACAAAGGCGTCAGAAATGAGAAGATCGAAAATGAATACGAGCGCTTTTGAGTAAAATGTGTCTAAAAATAAAGTTCGTTCCGTAAAATCGCTCGAAAATTTCAAGTTCGGGGACAAAGCGGTGCCCCGGCCGAGCTCGCCGCGGCGGGAACGTCAACGTCATAAAAGATAATTTGAACTTGGAACATTCTGATTTCGAATTTGGAGGCGTGTGAACGCAGCCGTGTGACACATGGCGCGCCGTGAGTCACCGCGCGCGCACGCATCCACACATCAAAGTCAGATACACGAATATTAGGCACGACCAATCGTTCCACTAAATCTGAATGAACTGTGCATTTTAAAAAGCGCTATACCAGATCACCCGAGAGGCCACTTAATCTCTATTTCACGGAAAACATTTTCTTCCATTGTGGCCCTGGAATCGTTTGTCTTCCTTTTATGTCAAGATGACCTACTTAACTGAAACCGTCTAATTAGTTAAGTTAAAACCAACCTCTTTGGTTAGTGCAATCAGCCGCATATGCATAGTCGAGTTGTTAAACAACGTCGCTTGTTTGCTGTTTGACATGCCATAAAGATTTCTGTATAAGCACTGAAGTCGATTGGCTAGTAACAAGACTAACGACTACATTGTGAAGTCTATTTACGGACGTGCCTTCACGTGGCGATCTCGGCTAAAGGGACCTTCGGCGTACTTACGGTCAGCTTGACTTATCCTAGTATCAACTATAGCAGCTTGATTGCCATATAAATAGAGATTATTATTGTTTGTGAACGGTGGCGCTACAGTACGTACAGACATAGGGCAAGTTATGTGACCTATTGACATCAATAATCGATGAATGAAAAATAGTTAATGATTGGTCGATAAGCAGAGAGGATACATGCATAAAAATAACGCAGGCCGTCATCCAGTTAGGTAGAAAACCCGAGTCACCTAGTGTACGAGAGTTAGCGAGGTTCGTGAGGTTAGCGCGGGGCCGCAGCCGCCCACGTCCAGCGCTAATTAGGAAGCGCACGCGCAAGGGCGCTGCACCGCACACGAAGGTTCATTCCCATTGATTTCGTCGTGTTTTTAAGATTGCTCAAATAGGGTATTGTTCGGAGAGATACAACATCGTATGTAACAGTAAAGAGCCAGTGTTGCCAAAGACTGCTTACTGTATTATAGTAAATAAGTAGCTTTGTACAAAAACAGCAGGAGGAGAAAACAAAAGAAATAAGCTGCGGCACCGATACAGGAAACGTAAATTCAAACTGCGCACGATGCGCTCGCGCAGCAATACTAACATAAAACGAAACTGCTACTGAAACAAAAGATTCCCCACCGATAGACTAAACAAAGGGCTGTTATGTTCCGTGCACAATCGGGAAGATGAGTAACGGTTGACGACATTTCATACGCATCTCGACGCAAGAGAGTTTAATTCAGTATTGCAGCCCCGACGAATGTTTCTTTGTTTGCGGGTGTGTTGGATGCAGAATGAGTGTCTCCAGCATTTTGTTTAAAGAAAATTTATCGAACAAATAAAGGGGAAATGAAGGATGTAGAAGTTGAGCGGCGGTGGCGGACGGACGTTGATGGATGTCATATTACCGCGCGCCTCCGCTTTCCACTGCCAAATTTTCGTTTTCCTTTGTTCTTACGCGCCTTAGGGTTTCCAAGAATTCCGTAAATTATTAAAAGGAAGCTTGCATTATTTTTCATTTCGGACCGTTGCCGCTGATCTGGTCGCGGACAATTACAGTTTCGCTTTGTTCAAGAGGTAAACTTTGTAAGGATGAAAATAAAAGTTTTATGACAAATTGCAATTTTGCAAGTCAGCAGAGATTTTTTACCCGATGAATATTCTCAAATTTATGGACACAGAGAAGCCGCCTGGCTAGATCCCACGTGTCCTGACGGGCTATATCGGGCTAGGCTAAGCCCTCTAAGGCTTCTGAGTCGCGTCAAGTGACCGGCCGACTCGGCGGACAATACTAGCACAAAGATCAATAAAGCCACATTTGTTTATTCCACATTTATTCTTCTTAAAACATAAGGAAGGTAAACTAATTCAACTAAAAATATAATAACCTTTAGTGTTTATTTTATGAAGGTGTTTTGACATTTAAGTTTAATTGGAGCCATTTCCAGAAACACCTAGGTAAAAAGTTCCGAGAAGTTAAAGAAAAATAAAACAAAAGTGATCGAAATGGTGAAGTTTTAAGGATTCTGAAGGCACAAACAAATCTTAATAAAACTAATTACAATTAATTTGAATAAATAAAGCTTTTTCACTGTAGGTCTAGGTCATTATAATACTCAGTAATCTCACTGTTTCCATTATTCACATCAAAATCGTATCGCATAACAATTCTAACCTATCAGATTAGTGAAAATGACCTTTGAAGGGCGCAAACCGGAATAAAACCCTAAGTTGACTCAATTTTTGTTTAGAAATGAGTTTTGCCCGGGATAATAGCGGCGGTGCGGCTCGCTGGCCCGTGCCGCCTCGCTTAGCTTTATTGTAGGCTGGCAACTTTTATAGGCCCGGGATGTTTGGTTAGCGTTGTACGCTTGTTACTGGTATAAAACGGTCTCATTAGGAGAAAGAAGGAATCTGTTAAATTGTGCGAGTACTATTGTATTCAATTGTAACACACATATAAAAAACAAACATTTCAAACCATACGGTATCTGTCATTTTTTAAACATATTTTAGCAATGTGATTGGTCGTTGTACATCGTAATGGTGATCAGACTTGGAGTATTAATGAATCCCTGATTCCACCGTGCTGAAACAACGGCGTAGTTAATGCAAACTGGCAAAGTCTGTTTCAAGTTTCAGTTGTTTTTGTTCTGTAGCCGACCGAAAATTTCTCCGGAGAGATACAAATTTTTGCCAAATTCTTGGAACTCAAGAATCTAAGTGAACGTCCGGGATTCATCGTTTTTTTTTACAGTCCTTTAAGTTTCATATCATAAGTTATGACTAAATGCGAAGTTTGGGACAAAGGAGAGTTTTTACGAATACAAGTGTGTATTTCGTAAGCGAAACATACGATCAATTGTAAGAAGCAGTCATTCAACGTAGCGTCCACACCCACGATGTTCTGAAGGTTGTTAAAAGACCAATTCGATTTGCCAACTACGCTTCTCAGAAGGATAACCGGATGTTTTCCTTTGAAAAAGCGCTCTTGCGTCACGGCGAGCGGAAAGGCACTTGGCCGAAGAACCATTCGAATTTCAATAAAAGTCGAAGGGGAATAAATTGTAGAGGCGAGTTATTGTATTTCTGAGCAGCTGGCGCCTTCTGCTGCAGCGAATGTCATGGAATATGTCCTATTACACACCGCATTTCCAGTTATACTATTATATTTGCGAATTGCATAGCATAGTCTGCCATATACACTAGCTAGACTAATTAATGTAGGTAGGTATATATAGATATACGCCGTCCAGCGAAAGAGAAATAATATAGCGTCTGTAAATCAAATTGTGCTCTACGTAGCGTAGGTTGAACCGAATAAAGTGGCTAAATGCTTCGTACGAGGTTATGCACATTGAGAATAATTTTATAGAGGGTTTTACGATCGCTCATAAGATAGTTTTTAGCTCAGATTCCCAGCAGTAGAAACTGCTATTAGGGCTTTAGAGCCCCGGGTGCCATTTAGTCTGCAGGGTTGATAAACTTTATTTGTATACATAAAATAGTTTTTAGACGAATAGATGGTGGAATGGGTAGTATAGATGTAGTTTTTGCATGTTGAAAATACGGTAAATCTTTTCTTTAAGCTTCAAAACGAATTAGTGTTAGAACAGTATGATATTTGAACATCAGCCGAAAAATATTACGAGTACCTTAGAAAAACACAACATCCCTTGATTAATCAAGTAATGAAAAGCTTTGAACAAAGAAATCCTTTTTTTAAATACCTGTCTGTGTACCTGAGGGCATTAAGCTATAACCCGTAGGTACCAGGCGCGCAGAGAATGGAGAAGGGCGGTCGTTCTGACGGCACGCCCAACGACAATGTATCACGCCTTCCCGGCCATCGCCACGAGGATTATTGCCAAAAATATAAATGAAATAATATGTTCCTTTTGATGTGGCAATGACATCTTATACAAAACTATTTTTTCGTATATCCACTTTCAATCACTAAACTTTCCTAGTGTTGACTTTCATACAGTAATAGTTACATATTACTTTGAACACCCGAGTCAGCATTGTCATAAGATTTCGAATAACATTAATTCATCTGATATAAAAAAAAACTTGCGCAGAGGTACATCAAACATCTGAAGGTCGAGGAAAAAGGTCGAATTCAGCCTCGTCCTTATCTTTCTGTATTTGACAGCTGCTTCGCGACAGGGAACTTTGTTACTTTACCGGTTTTTCTACAACAGAATAACATCAAAGTAAATAGTAAAACAAAATTATTAGCTCCCATCATAGAACATTGCGGACTCGGATGAGTCCAGACGACTGCCAAAAATAAATCTTCCAAAAACTGTTATCGGGTGTAATCATTAATAATTAAATTGATTTGTGAAAAGGATACATTTCCTGGAAGAAGTCGAGGCTCGGTGGTTGCAGGATGTCCAACGCTGATAATACCTGAAACAAAAAAAAATAACAAGGTTATGTTGTGGTAATGATATTATATCACAATGATGTTTTTTGCATTTTCCCCTTTTCTTATGTATAATTTCTCTCCTCCGAGGTAGTCTGGTAGAAATTACTTTTAGTAATAAGGCCGCCAATTGAACCATCTATGTTGTGTATTTCTTCTTGTAATTTATGTGTTTGTGTGCAATAAAGATATATCTATCTATCTATATACCGATGGGTCGGTTGTAACATGTACTGCACACACAAACATGTTACACTATTTTGCAAAAACAGTGTAAGCACATAAGTTCCAACCTCGCATAAAATGGGCGGTCTGAAACCCATAAAAACGGGACAAACGGTAGATAAGGATTTTGACAGGCAATTTGCATATGAATCTATGTATGTGTAGTTCATATCACAAGAGATCAGCACCAATATTACTGAGCATAATAGGAAAGTACATTACTGACGAGATACGTAAACATGATAAGTAGAGATCGGATGTTCAGATGCATGTTTACGCAACTTTTATGTTTTGTGTAATGTAGATGGACCTTTCCGTAAGTCGTTGAAATTCAGCGTTTCCAGAATTTAAATTTTCTAATTGAAATCTAATCCCCGGACGGATGGATTCAATGGATATGGGTGTCCCTTCGCATGGCAATAGGCTTATATGCTACCTTCATCTAAATAAACACTGACGAAAAGAAGACTGGTAGGTAACCCTATTGCCAGCAATGGAATACATTTTTATTGCATATAATGAAAATTTTACTGTACATGATAATTTGTTTTTTTTTAATGTAGAAAACCTCCCTGCTTCTTCTGTTTCTTAATTAAGGGTCCTGAACTATTTATAGACTTCAAAATTTATTTATTCACACTCTGCCATTATGTCTCTTTATTTAGCTTATAAACAGATCCACCTACATCACAGTGCAAATTTCACATAAGCCCATGTCGAGCCGACGAGACACACCGCAAACGAAACTAAACAGATCGATAGAACACACGTAACACTGAAAATGAATAAATTATCACGTATTTTATACCGTCCCATGTGATTACCTACCTAGTTAGCAACGAGAGGCGCGCGTGCGTATTACCGTACGCACTGGTTACCAATAATGGTTCTAAATTTTACTCTTTCACTAACTGCAATTATGTTATGTAAATTTCGGAATTTTCTGGATAATATTGATTAGTATCGGGTATATTTAGAAGGCTTTTCATTGGGCCGAGCACGCCACGTAAGTATGGATTGATACATTCACTAATGCTATATAGGTATTCCTAATTATCAACTCAGCCTGTTATGAACCGCATTGGTGCGAAATGATTACTAGTAAATTTTCACAAGTGACGCAATCAAATACAAGCCTAAACCGGTCTCATTTAAAACTTTATAGACAAATCGGGCAAATGGAGGAGATAAATAATTGGCGTAATAGATGGAGCGCCGCGTATTGATGCGGCGAGGGCGGCGCTTCCGGCAGATGGGCGGGCGCGCGTGCATTTTCAGATGAAGTCGAAAACATAACAACATCTGAGGGCCTAGTGGAAGTTTTTATCGTTAGTTGAGCAGTGATGACTACTGATGACTTAAATCTAAACGTATGTACCGGTAGGTGGCGACTCTCCCGCGAAATAAAAATATGTCAAAATAACACAGAAATAACTTTTTTCGCAACAAAAACACGGGTCAGGTGGACGGGTCTTTCTTTGAACAAATACTTTTTTAATGCCGTTCACGTGAGGAAGTTGGCCCAGGTTGATTTTGGTGACAACAGGAAAATATTAAGGTATACCAATCAGCATTTTTTGTGCTAAATGGATAAAATTTATTCTTTACACTTAATCCTAACTAAACTAATATTATAAATGCGAAAGTAACTGTGTCTGTCTGTCTGTCTGTCTGTTACTCTTTCACGCCAAAACTACTGAACGGATTTGAATGAAATTTGGTATACATATGGTTTAGACCCTGAGAAAGATCATAGGCTACTTTTTATCCCGGAATTCCCACGGGAAAACTTTTTAAGGCGAAGCGAAGCTCGCGGCTACAGCTAGTATGAAATATAACATTACAAAACGAGGAGATTTCCACGTTTTCCTAATAGTTATAGTGCATCTTCTTGACAAGTGGAACCTACATAATTTTCATTTAAACCTTAGCTAATATCACAATGTCTTTAGCAAGCCATGATTGATGCTAAGATTTTATTGCACGATGATAAAACAGGTCCTCTTCAGTGCTAAAATTAATGTAGCGAAACGCAATCAACCCGGCGATTCCGACTAATAATGGCATTGTTTTATTAATTTATAAGGAAACGGCTCGTCATTTGTAGTGCTTTACGTCTTCATTTAGTGCTCCCAGTTAGGAAATTGAAAAGGGTAATGGTCTGGCCTGGGCCTTTAAGGTTTAGTATTGCTAACTTATAAGACTCAATTTGTTTCAGATCTTTATTTATCTTAGTTTATGAATTTTATGACTTCATTTACTTTCTTAGAACTCATTAAGACCCTGTTACACTATGTCTGGATGAATTTATTTAGGGTCGACTCCACGAGCGAGAAAGACGCGAAATTCATAAAACTTTATGAATTTCTAAACATCGAATCGCGGCGATCCTCTCACCGTTTGCAATACGCGTTATAATAAGAGTAAATAGAAACACGTGGCATGACCTATAATATGACCGTGATATTCTCGCCCGTGGATACGTTTTTTCCTGTAACTTCTGCGGGTTGAGGGGCAGAAAATGCTCAATTCTATATTTGTGCAATAATAAATACGGCTTTTGACCGTCTGTAAAAGATAAGTAGGTAACTCACGTTTTCGTGTTTGAAGAAGCAGAGCATCTTGAGCTCGCGGAAGACGCGTTTGGAGGAGACGAGCGACTGGAACACGTTGGGCAGCTTCTTGAGCGCCACGCGGCGCCCGTCGCGCGGGTCCGTCACTGCCCTGGGGAGGAAAAACAACTGTAAGACTACATCCAAAGGTAGTCTGGAAGAGATTGCTATGACCGTCGCGCGGGTCCGTCACCGCCCTATGGAGGAGGAACAGGATAAGAATACATAAGTTACGCTGTTGGATTCGTGAATAAATAAATAAAATAAATAAACATCTAAAGGTTGATTGGAGGAGATCGCTATGACCGCCTCCTGTACCGTAATTGGCATGTATTGTTAATTTGTTTCTAGGTGTAAAGTACTATGTCTATCTTATCTATAAGACTACATTGAGCACGGCAAGTGAGGAGGGCCGAGGACAGAGTGCTGCTGAATTACGTATGAAATGTGTTTGGGATTTTTTTACAGTGGATAAACATTTAATTAACATGCTTCATCTAATTATCATAGCTTCTTCAAATTTTTTGTAGCGTGACTTCTCGTGACACGATTTTTAACTCGTGCTATTCATATATAATTTGTTAGCGATTTTTTTATAGGAATGAGCGCATGCATAGGATATAATTATGAGAAGAAGGGATTTTTTTACGTAAAATTTCCCACCGTGATATAAAACACCGTTTTGGTGAGATATAAAACCGAACATTGCACAAACGGTATTGTTAAAAAAACTACCAATGTCGTTGACTGCATCGATCGGCTGCCGTTTGGGCAAATTTCAATGACACACAGAACAATAGCAGGAAGGAATCTGTCATGTCACAACATGTCATTCACAAACGAATGTGCAGCAGTCGGGTCATTCACTCCGCTTTATTAGCGAAGCGTGGGTGAAATTAAAGCTGTTTAATTCGCTAATGATTTATTATTACTTTTCAAGGGTTTCGGTGCTCGGGTTGGAGGTGCCTACAATATCTAATAAAAATTATCTTGAAAACAGCTAAAACCATATCATGTTTGCAACACTTAACACTTCATAAACTACACTAACAAATCAAACCTCTCACACTTGCATAACACTATGGCAGCCATAGAGCCACTAATACTGTTTGATCTCAGCATTACCGACAATAATGCAATAATAGGCAACACACATGCATTACATAACTCATTAGGTATTCCCTTATACCACGTTTGGTATGCCATACGATCCCTGTAATGTTAATCCCCGATACATCAGTTTACACGAATTTATTCTAGAGATAGGTGTGGTCAATGCATTCAACCATAAATTTGATAATTTTTCACTACATAAAATAATATCCTCTTTGATACTCGTACTGTAGTCGTATAATAAATGGAAAAAAAAACACACTCGCTCAATAAAACTTGTCACACTACGGAGCGAATATTGATATTAAAACTATAGCTAAAAAAAAACAAAAGCAATAAACTTTCTATTGTGCCTGTACTTGATTGGAAAACATGTCCAAACATATGCATGGATAACTAATAAAACGAACCGACCGCGACTGCCTGCTATCTGTGTTGAATGTGTAAATGAATACGATAATGTAGGACTTTATATTCACCGCCACGGAACAGGTGTATACGAGAGCAAACAACACTAAACGAGCAGATAGACAGCAGCAGCGCCATTGCCATCACATTCCCGAACCCTTCTTGAGGTCGGACCGCTAAAATAGCTCTACATAATAAAATAATATAACACTTATGCATTCGACTGTACATCTGCGACTGTACCTACCTAAACAAAGACTATTAACGCTTTTATTTCAGTTTATCACCATAAAGTGTGAAATAATATTTTATACTGCACTAACCTTCATAGCTTGAAGGCGAATAAGGAAGTTTACTTTATCTATGATAAGCCTCAAAGCCTCCCTCGGATAAGTCAGTTGACGCGGGTTTCCAATAACCTCTATAACACACCCACACTTTTCGCCGTGGGATATTTCCTTGCCACCTCGATGTTCCCACCTAGAATATATCTATACTTCCAGAAAGCTAAGTTTCACACACAGTTTTGGCGCTTTCAAATATCTGCTGGAAATATACTCGTATGCCAGTTTACCATGTTCTTGTGAAAATATGAACTGGTTTTAACTGAAAAGCTATAGCAAAACCGCTGAATTCAACTAGTCATATGTAGTAAAACAAAAAATAACTTTATGCGTGTGCTTGCACATTTAAGCAAACTTTAATAAAGTTTTTTTTTTGTTTAGTTAAAAACCGTTAAGTTTAGCTACTCAATGGATTAATTTAATGATTGTAGAATTTCTGAAATAAAACTCTTTAAAAATTTGAGGCTAGATCGAAGCAACATATTTGATTCACATAATATACCTACTTCTATTTGATGTTTGTATACGTCGTTGCAGCATCATAACAACGGAACGTGTAAACTTATGAATTTAATCATGACTCGCTTTAAAAAAAACTTAATTTATTAATAAATGGCTTTGTTAGATTATTTACGAACGGAAGCAACAAACGCGACTGCTGGCACTGAGATAATTTGTAGGAACGCTAAAAGACGTATTTAAATCGTTCCATGGTTCTCTTTGTGCACTCCCTCGTTTTCTAATTCCGACATTCCTCTGAGTCAAGTATGAGTCACGGGATTCTTGTCTCAAAGGACCTGCAGGAATTTGCGCGCTCTGCCAAAAGCGCCTCTAAAGCCCCAGGGATCTGCTGAAGCTCGAAGGCATAGACTATTAGACTAACGTAGACATAGTTCAACAAAATGGTAAGTTTAACAGATGGGCCGTTATCAAATAGCAAAGCTTAGAAGGTAGTTTCAAGAAAAGTTATTGCTTTCTGTATTTTACGTTATGTTTAAAACCAACGTGTATTCTTGCAGTTCTTTTTGTAAAATTTATAATACTTTTTTGATGCTGAAGGTTTGAACGGCAGGTTAATGAGTTGCTTGAAACTTCCAAGCTATCGCTCCAGGTCTTAAGACAACTTAGGTATCGGAAAGTGTCTGAAGAAAACAATATTGGAGTTACGCTTTCAAGTTATAAACTTAACGGTGAAAAGTTTTAAAAGCTATGATTATAATAAGGCGATAGTATAATCAAAACATAAGCATACTCAGAATATACAACTTACATACTCGTATAGGTAATAATAGTATTATCATTGTTGTATGTAAGCTACACACACAGCCCCAGTGCTAATGACTGAGCGAAATTATAAATGTAAACTTTTCAATGTACAATGTAGACGGGCACGTCTTTTTATCTAAATTGCTGAAATTATATCATACAAATAATATATTTTATTTCATGTGTGCTACTCCTGGCTATGTTTTAAGTCGTTTACACAAAGACGATACATATCCGCTTGAATTAGTTTTTGCATCATAAAAGATTGCTCATGTAGGCGAGACGTTCCGAATATAACGTCGGTATGGTGTATGTTGTTCCTTAATTTCCTTTCTATATTTTTTGTAGTATTGGAATATTATGAAAGGCGAAATGAATGTCGCGTAAAAAACCGTCGTGAAAAAGAAGCGCATGAATTTCTATAATGTATCAACTAGCCGGTAAACTTAACTACAAAAACGTATAAAATAAATCAAATTATACTGAAACCGAGTATAAATTCCAATTCAATTTTCAGGTAAAGCCGAGGGCTTCATGAGAAGTTTAATTTCCTAGAACCGTAAATTTTTCTCCGTAATATTAATAAGCACAACAAAAAACAATACAATTTATTATCCTTTGCTTTGTACTTTTTTTATTAGAGTGTGTAATATAGCTTTGATGGCCAGCAATGAAAACGAGTTTCTGGGGTTAATATAAACATACGACATATTCCATACATAAACTGCCAACATGTTAACAGTCAACGTATAATTTAAAATTTAACGCCCATTACCTTTTCTGTGCGCATACAAAACAACGATACAACAACAAATCAACAATAGTAAAACAACGGGCCATAGTTGAACACCAATAATTAACTATGGAAATATGTACCTAAGTACTAACTAACAGATGGGTAACGCTGCCAGTGTCATGGGTACTTTTGGTACCTTTTTTGACGAAACTTCTAGTGGATATTATGTTTGTGACTTAAAAAAAAAGTACTATATCCGAACTGTTCCAAGTGGCCACACAGATATAGGTATACCACGTCAAACTCACGACGCCCCTGTATTTAGCTAAATGGAAAAAAATAACAACGACAATAAAGAACAGCGCGTAATCTTGAAAAAGAACCTAAAAAATTATGGCTCACGTAAACGAAATCAATCGACATACACCACAAAGTTCATTGGCAAATACGCAATAGGAGTAAATAAGAGAAAAATTCTCTTGAAATTTATTGGAAAAGCTGTTCGAAAAGCGGAGTGAACTAGAAAATAAATAAAACAAACAAGTGAACGGCGAGAGGGAAATGAGTCGAGAGTAGAGGCTGCAGTCGCCGCCTGAACTGTGTCAATGTCAGCGTTTCGGCGCTTTTTGCGACACTGTATTTTAATTCTTACACACATTTTTCCTCTCCATTCACCTATTTCCTCTTCATTTTTTATATTTTTCATATTTATGCTTGTAATTTTTTCATACACTTACGCAATTATTAATCATCACATCTAGACATCGAAGTATCACTACAGGTACTTACATAGACTTAAAAAGATAATACAAATTTTCTATATATAGGTACATAAAACGACCTGCACAAGGCGTCAAAATTTAAGGTTGATCTTGAAAACTTATTTTCTCAGAATTCATTATCTTTTTCCATGCAACGTATTCTTGACAGATTTTTTGCGTGAGATATTCGGTACTGGCGACCTTGCAATAACTCACCAGACAGCCGTGTTATTTAAGAAGTTAAATATGTTAAGTATGGCATTGCTAGCCTCTCTCCTAAATGGGAGCACATCGAAGGCTACCATGAAGCGTAAAGCCTACGACGCATTGCCAGTAACCCTAGTGGGAAATCAGCCCTGCAGACTAGTGCGATGGCGTAACAAGACCATCGCACTATTCGAGTGGGCCGACGACACCCCGTTCGTTCAGGCATGCTCATGGCTCAGTAAGCTTGGAGAGATAGCGCTAGACAGTAACGTCCCCAGGATAATAAGCGTAGACGCAATGGTGATCGAGTATAGGAAAGGCGAAATTGTTGACCAGCTGGGTTGCCTAAAAGCCTCAAAACATCATGAAATAGTGGTGTACGAGGACAGAGGCGAAGATCTAAGCTTTCTCAAAGGTCATATACTTGCGAGGGGCATTGACAACTGCCACCAACAAGCCGAATACTTGGTCACCGGATCTGAACGCCTACAGGAGAGGATGACCGCTGGGGCTGTCGCCGCTTCAGAACAACGGAACATGGAAAGGAGGATGCACAATTTAACATCGCAAGGGCGTGTCCAAGGGTTCTTCCAGGCTTTTAAAGCAGCTGCCTCAAGCCTTATAGGAAAACCACAGAGGACACCCGAGAGGCGCCAAATCTCCAGAGAACCTAAAACTGGAAAAAGGCTTGCCCAGAGGAAAATTACTCGAGCGGATATGGGCCAGGTGGTCCCACCGAAGCTGAAAACAGCTACCACCTCAAACGACCATCTAGAGAATGCCGCCATCGAATTTATGGCAATTACAACCGCCACAAAGCAGGTAAATCTCTTGTCCTGCAAAACGATCATGCAGACCTACAGGCAAGAGAACGAAAGCCGGCTAAAAGTTTTACTCGAAGAGGCCGAAGCCTGCATATACGATAACAGTAGTTGCCAAGTCCTCAGAGGCAAAATGACTGGAGCGTATATGGCGGCTTATAGCGAGGAATGCGGATTCGTGCCCTGGGAACGCAACATCCCGAAACTCACTCTCCCACACAACAACCAAATGGTGGTCGTAGCTCAGTGTACCAGGATTATGCTAGAGGACAAAATCCTAGCAAAAGCGGAAACCATTAACGCTACCTGGAATAGCTGGACGATGCCCACCATCGCTTGGGTGAACGGGGTACCTGGATGTGGGAAGACAACCTGGGTGGTAAATAACTTCGATGTGAGCAAAGACACCATTATCACCACGACAACTGAGGCGGCCGTCGATATACGAAACAGGCTAGCGCATAGGATCGGGGACATGGTTAGAACTAGGGTACGTACGATGGCATCAGTCCTAGTAAACGGCTTTAGAGAACATGTCGGATGCCAACGCCTGATAATTGACGAGGCCCTGATGAACCATTTCGGGGCAATCGTAATTGCCGCCCGCCTGTCCCGTGCCAGTGATATTGCTCTTATCGGAGACATCAACCAGCTACCGTACATAGACAGAGAGAACCTATTCGAACTAAGGTACAGTCGCCCAACACTGGTAGCAAACATCACCCAGGAGCTGTTGTGCTCATACAGAAACCCCATGGATGTTGCATACGCCCTAAGAGAAGTATACTCAGGCATATACGCAGCCACAACGCGTATCCAATCCCTGCAGCTGAAAAGGTTTACAGACGCAGCAATTCCAAAATCCCAAACCAACACTCTATTCCTGACGCATACACAGGAAGAAAAAGAGACCCTGACCAGCCAAGGGTTTGGAGAAGGAACGGGATCACGCGTCTTAACCATACACGAAGCACAGGGATTGACGTACGAATCCGTCATTATCATAAAAACAAAAGATAAAATAAAGTTGCACGATAGCATACCTCACGCAGTAGTGGCGCTGTCGAGGCACACCTCCGCCTGCACCTACTATGCGGATGACACCGAGGACGCTATCGGCAACCTCGCTAAAACGGCAATAACAGCACCGAAGAAACGGATCCTCGAGTACAACCTAAAGATGGCAATACAAAATCGGGACAAAGAGGTCGTTGCCCAGCAATCAAGGCTTTTGGCAACGCAAAATGGAGCGGAATAGGAGAATTTTGATTTTAATTTTATATTGACGGCCAAACCGTATTGCATGTATTTTATAGTTTTGTTATGTATAGTATATAGCATGTATTGTATAGTTTTGATATGTAGGTATTGTATAGTATATCATGAATTAATATTATCTGTATAAGAACTAACCAATAAAATTAAGATAGTTTTAAGAACACTGTCACACATTAACACCAGGCAAAACAACAGCGATGACAAAAGGAGTGTGTGGCCACTGACAGGCGTCTGTTAAGTTCTCTGAAGACAGCTGACACTGGCCCTACCCTTCAAATGTTTGTTGCCATTATAATTGTAAGTGTGACTGTGTGAAACAAAGAAAAAAAAAAAAAAAAAAAAAAAAAAAAAAAAACAAGAAATGCACAACTGGGGGTTTTTAGTCGGTTAAAGGCCGACACTACCTGGGTCCCCTTCCCAGGTGTCTGTGTAGATTTTCCTCCAGGAGTGCAAAAAAAAAAATATTATTAATAATATATAGGTATATATATATATAAAAGATAAAATATATATATTATAAGCTTCCACATTGAGTAGTGAGTAGTTAAAAGATGAAGACAAAAAACAACCAAACTCTCACAATATATTGATCTCTCAAAAAGGCACGGACATAAAGTCTGTGGAGTGATAATAAAATCTTTAAAAAAAAAAAAAAAAAAAGTATGGCATTGCTTCGTTCATGTAGAACCTTTTTCCGAGCTCGAAATAGGTATTTTCTAAATGGTCTGAATTTACAGTCACAAGAATTTTCTGCAGTGAAATAAGCAAACGGGAAACGGACACGAAATCCGTGATTTTCTGCATGAATGGAACATTACGTACTTTACAAATACCACAGTTGATTGTCAAATAAAACCGAAAAGAGCAAAACATTTTCATTATGCGAAGCCGAAGTTTCAGGGGAAAATGAAGAAAACAACGGTGTGCCCACACAAATACCTTTGTTGTTAAAAACAAGCCTTGTTTTCTCTAAGGTTTGCGCAAAAAGACGAATTTGAAAAGTCGCTCGGAGCCCTTCGCACAAAGCTCGTTGTATATCTATTTCTGCTCGCAACATGCTGCCTGTACACTGTATGAGTAAGGTGACCATACGTCCCGCTTTCGGCGGGACAGTCCCGCTTTCAAGCTGTCCGTCCCGCTGTCCCCCGCGAGGGCAAAAATGTCCCGCTTTCATAAACATGCCAAACGATAATTTAAATTACCTACATTTTGCATTAATCACTTGAGACAGCTCTATATCTTCTTACCTCTCACATAGACTTAGGGAATGCAATCTCGTCCCGCCGAGATCCCGAACTCGCGAGACCCCGGCCATATTTAACGAGATTGAAACTCGTTAAATTTCGTACAGGATCTCGCGAGATAACGAGATCGACAAATGCAGCGTGACTACGTGTATTTCATGCAAAATCAGAAGTCGTCGATCAGATGATTCTCTCGACATGATGAGTTTTTTAAGAAGCCATGATGTCGATTCGAAAGGCTGAAATTCTAATTTTAACGCTGTCAAACTATAAATTTTGCTAAAAAGCAGAAAAAAATTACAATTACGGAAACACACATAAAGTCAAATTTTAAACAAATACAATGCTTTTAGCACTAAGTCCACCTTTTGTACACTTATATTTCATATTTGTGCAATAAAGTATCAAATAAATAAATAAATAAGGTTTTGACAGCTCTAAAATTAGAATTCAGTTATGTCTTCAGAATCGAAATAATTTTCACAAAAATTAACTGGCCTTTCCGTACCTTGATAACTTGATCTGACTTCTCTTTTGAACTTCTTTTATTTGATTAATAACAGAACTAATACTAACTAATAATAATAACGTTATGTCAGTTACTAGTACCTACTATAAAAATAAGCATATTCCCTACATAGACTACATCAAAATTGTAATGAATAGGTACCAATAAGTTTTTTTTGCAACATAAATCCGCAGGTGTCCCGCTTTGACAAAAAAAATAAATGGTCACGTTATGTATGAGTAACACGAATACCTAATTTATATTTAGCTGGGTGAGCTCTGTTGGCCAGGAAGTCGTTAGCCCAGCAGTGTTTGACCTTATTATAATAGAAATTAATTGCTCGGAAATTACGAGTCGGGTCCCGCGGATGAGTTGTGCCATTCATTCGTATGCGTGGCGACAATTGGGTGTTTTTAATTCAATTGTTTATATTCAACGAAAGTTATTCAGAATCTATCGCTTATAATTTAAGGCGAAGTATGCACGAACGGGTTGGGAGATAAAGCCGGGTGGATGTATTACGTGCTCGGGACTTGCATGTTTTTCCATTATGAGCTAGAGTTGGCAGCTCGTGGTGGGACTCAGTGCTCTAGCCGTGGGGCTTCGGGTCGACCCGTACTGAACACGCACACAAGCGGCCGCATGTGTCGCAGTCACGCTATTATAACTGCACCTTGTATAATGTAATGTATATCGAGTCATTATAGACAACAGAACTGCTAGTTAGAATTCAGCCATAATCTATATTATCTAGAACAACTGCAATATAACTATTGCAGGTAACCCTACATAAAACCAATAACAGTTTAATATAACGACGTCCATAAACTGCTTGTAAACTCTGTAATTTGTCAAGTATATTCAGTTTAGAACAAGAAAACTTACTCTACTTCGCTATATACAATTATACAGTAGCTATACACGAAAAAGCTTCTGCGACATAGAACGCAATTATAAAATTATAACCACTTTATTCATGGGCACCTCAAACATCCCCGGGCTCAAGTCAAGGGCAAAGGACTTGGACTGGAGCTCGCACTATACACAAGTATAGGTGCTGGTAGTTCCACGTCCCGTCTCCCGGGGGAGGCCGTGAGGCGAGGGGGGGTGAGGGGGGTACAAGGCGCGTACAGAAGCGAAGGAAACCCGATAACGCGAGTGTGGTCACAGCTGCGCTCCCTTCTCTAATTCCCGCCGTGCCATGACCTGACAAGGATACACTTGGACATTATAGATTTTTAAAAAACTAGATTCTAGGTCTTATTAGTTTTGGTTTCATTTAACTTCTTAATAACGTTTATTTCCATCGAACCTCACCAGCTAACCAATGATACGGCATCATGACTTAAGTTTCTTACGCAATGGGTAAACCACTCAAGAAGTAATCGTTGGTTTTAATCCCATGGGGATTTTCTCGAGAACTTTTTCAAGGAAATTACTTGTCGAAACTTGAGGTTCGAGTTCCGTTGGGATTTTCATGTCATTTCAATTTCTGTTTGGGGAAATACTGTGAGGATCATGCATTATGGATTTATTTTTAATACGGACGTTACTATAACGATTTTAAATTAGCTTATTTTTGCCTATTGGCGATTTTGAAATAGTTTATACTTATGTTAATCCAGAATACCCGCTTCCTGCTTACCATATTTCATCACAATCCGTTCAGTACTTTTTACGTGAAAGAAATCAATCTGTACTTACAAACTGTCGTTTATACTATATTAGCGTTTATACTATAATACTAGTAGCACCTTGTTATAACATCCATGTTTCTTGCAGGGAAGCGGCAGCGACTAGTCTGCTACAAAAAGCGTCCTATTCTCATAGGCAAGAAACCTAACGACTATGACGTCATCACGCACGACTAGCAACACTAATAACCCCTCAACGTCCACGTGTCCCTGCGATAGGATTCACAATGCCCGATAGATTTGCTAATGGCAAACCGGATCTGTGTTGCGTGCGTTTGCTATTGAGGTCATTAGATACTTGTTGGGTTCGGTGCTATCATTATGCCATAATAGCATCACCGGCAATTAATGGACCCTTCAGTTGTGTTGCTATCTGGGATGGCGGTCGAATTCAAATGCGTTCGCGTCGGACGTGGAGGGTGGTTATCGTTAGTGTTCGCAGTTTGAATCTTAAATTTCATTGCTGTACATCGTAACTACTTTAGTATGATAATAATGAGAACCCTTTATTTGCAAATTTAAAGTGTTGCTAGTATTTGTTAAAAACATTTATCAAAAAAAACAAAACAGCAAAACTTTAGTGTACATACACATTTATGTGATCCATCCTGGCATGTAGGTAAGGAATCACTGCAAAAACGTGACGTTCATTTCTTTATAAAAACATTGTAAGGTTAAGAAACATTTACTGCATTGTTATTCATTACAGATATTAAATTTCATACTGTTAACTGAAGTGCACGGAGCAACAGATTATTCAGCTGAGGTCAATTATAATCGATAAAAGCACCTAGTCTATCTACGAAATTAATGGGCAAAGGGCACCTAAAAAAACAGCTGTTACAAACTAATGTAGGAATGCTGTTGTCTGGGTGAATTCAGAGTAGGTCCAATGAAATTGTGTTCATGTTGGTATGTATCTTTTTACAGACTCATAACTTAACTGATAAATAATATTTCATGCTGTGTGTGTTAGAAGCTATCCCCCCCTCTCCCTTCCCCGCCCCGCAGCCCGCAGCGAACGTCACGATGACGCGTGCGCCGCGCCGCCACGTCACGCGCTCAGCTGATGCCGTAAACAAATCATAGTACACTCCCACGCTTGCACCGAGCAGCCGTGAGAACTATCGAGCTAACAAGTGCGGCTATTGGACTCGAGATTTTACGACGTGTGTGATGAGAGTACGAATCAGTAACTTGAGGTTTAGCTGCTGACGGTACGTGAATTAGAAAAGCGGTTGTGAAAAAAAATGCCTCACGCAACTCGTGCAAGCCGTTCACCGATACCGCAAAGATAATGGCGTTTCTGTGTGTAAACATGACAGAAGTACTTGATAAAAGATATACCACCTAGCGTAAAGTTCAACACTCTATGAAAACTTTCATTATAACATTTTAATTGACGCCGGCGCGGCGGCGATTGCGTCTGGAATAAAAATGGAATGTTCTAAAGAGGTCAACTTACAGCAGTATTTGCTAACGAACTTAGAGGAACATGTACATAACTATGTACTGGGATACGATCAGCAGCATAAAAACATATCACGATAAGCCTCTAGTTATCTGCTGCACAAGCAATTTTTTTTCAACGTTCGGATATATTTCAGAACCCACGACACCCGTAGATATAATTATTTTTTTTTGTGCCGTACCATGATTAAGTAGCTCTAATTCGAGTAGGTACTACAATACGGGCCAACTGTATCGTGCTTTCAGTGGCGCAAACGGAAACCGCATGTTAAACTACACCCGTATCGATTTATTGGGTTACCATAAAAAAGTTACAACATAATTTAATAAGCGAGTTTTATTACTTTCAGCTGCACGACCTGTTCCGAACTTTCTTTATCTCAAGCGTTCAGCTCCAAGCTTTAGCACGACCTAATTACCTAAATGTAGTCATAGAATATAAAAAGTGGTCTCATATGCAGCGCAGCTACTTCCTAATGCGAACCAAATGGCTGGCGTATTATTTGCACATGAGTGACCCATTTAGGATAACTGGATCATGCTGTTTGAGCTTTTTTTGCGCAACAATTAATAATATATGGAATCTTATTTTTAGCGTGTCGCCGGGTTAAAGGGTTAGCCAACAAAAGTTGTATCTTGTTAAAATATAAACTCACCTTAAGTGCACTGAACTCTTTTCAGAACTACGACATGGCGCAACCTATAACATGAGTAGGTACAAGTTAACGTACACCGAAAAATTAAGGGGTCCCCTTCAGGTATTGCAGTCGTAAGAATATTATAATGTATATAAAAAAACTGACATAATATATGTATTTAACTATTAATAACACATGAAATACCTATAATTCTCCACATTGGTAATGAGGCTTCACGTTAGCAGGACGAGGGCAGCGGCGATGGCACAACGCTACAGCACGCTACATCTAGTCTGCGCCGCTCGGCCCCACACGTAATAGTTGGTAATAGCCGTCGGTATGCAAATGCGATGGTGGCGGCCGTGTACTGCCCGTGTCGACGACGATTTCGACCCAATTGTGCTTCGGATATCGCTCAAGTAGAATTGATGCCTGAATTTATTAGCTTAAATCGTAGCGGTGGGATAGTTAAAAACTCTTCTATTGTTCAAACTCAAATGGAAACGAACCGCAGAGAAGTTACTGCACTTAAATAGTATTTTAATTACTTTTACTTGGAAGTTGAAGTGACAAAAGCGGCCGCATGGCATTTAAAGGAATAAATAAAACAGCTAGTCTAGTTGGTAGCACCTGCCGTTCCAGTGGCTTCACGACACCTGCCCGACGGACCAGATTATCCGATTGCTCCGCTGCGGCGAAAAGATCTATTAAATGTTAAAGCACCGACACAGGAAGTAAATTGAAGTTCCCATGTATACTGAGCCTTTTAGATTAGTAGTTGAGTACATAAATTATCGTACCGCAACGCTGTGACGACGACGACGACGACAAAAACGGTTTACAATTTCTCGGTGGATTTTAGCAAATAAATTTCGCGGACGTCACGAAATCATATTTCAAGCGGGACCGAGTGGCTCCCGAGAGCGGTAAGGGGACACGCCTAAAGGAAGAAATATAGCGTCGGCGAGCAGACTACGCAGATATCTGGAGTCCTCGCTGAGTTATCTCCGCCCGCTCGGCTCTTTAGGAAATTGCGTACAGAACAAACAATGAAATTGCACGTCGAGATAAGACGCGGGAGAGTATCACGCTTTACGGACACACCAGCCGCGTCGGCCGCATAATAACCTTCATAAACAAAAACTGTTAATAATGCTCGCTCGCCTTGAACGAACTTCATCGGTTATGTGCGGGAAAAATGTGCCATAATAAAGTCAACCACGAAGCGCTAATAAAGTGCAAGCATGGGAGACGCTCGTAAATCGCAGATAAGTTTAGTGAGGAACGATATCCGGTGAACTTCTATCCATAATGGTGGGTGGCAACGGCGACTCATCAGTTGATATAAAGCGGTAAAAGCGTGATTTAAGTTTGATAATCCGGCGGCCGCTGGTGGTCCGAGATAGCGCGTTCGACGAGGGTCCGGGCGCCGCTCTTTGCAATTCGACGGCTCAAAGAGAGGCTTAGGCCTAACTGTCACAAAAGAACGGGAACCGGCCGTGTTTGGAGTTTGGGTTAAAATTTAAGCGCAATTTGAGTCAAGGTACGAGTTATGCCGGGCCGCGGCCATCCGAGTGAGATAGCGCCAGCGCCGCATCCCCTAATATTTCATCGTTTGCACGTGCTCTCACCCCTTTTGTATGTTAATGTTATATTGTTCGCTTGCTAACGTGTCCGAACGGACGCTTTTCGGGTGTGCGTGTAAATATTTAATGTGTTAATACGAAATGTTACTATCGGGTGCGGTTGAGTGTTGGTAAAAATGTTCACAAAGAAATGGCTGTGTTGGGAAATGTAAGATGTCAACAGGCGTTTGCGTCGGCCGATATTTCACTGCGGTCTGCCCAGTCTGAGCCGCCAACACCGCCGAGCGAAGGCCAACATTCCAGACTTGGTCCTTAGCTCTCGGCATTTTCACTATATTCCAACTATTCTCTATTTACTATTGCACTACCACTGTGGTAGTACTAATGAAAGTAATAATTATAGCAATATTCGATTAATTAATAAAACATTCGATTGCAAATTTTCTTGGAAAGCCCATGGCATTTTCGTTCGCCATTGTTACCTCGCCTCTTTCAGTTTTATTTTTCCCTCGTCCCACGCCACCTGCTGCCGAAAAAACAAAATGCATTGCGATTGTCGAGCACAAATAACCTATTCAGACGTAAGCGTTTAGCTGAATGACGCTGTGAATGACTATTGATTGCATTCAGGGCATTGAAATCTTCCATATCTAGTTGTGTTTAATAAGTAGCCTGCCGCTCTCGACCCGTGCATGGTAATGCTCGTACCTGCCGTGTAAGATAAAATCAAGGTTAACTTTGGAGAAACTAGCTTGGTATTCCACGATCATCTGCAAACCGGAGTCAAGTTACCGTCGGAGGAACACGTCCCCGCCGGCGCCGGGAGCGGGGGGCGGGGGGCGGGGGCAGGGTTGGGGGGGAGCAACGTGACAATCTCGCAAACAAGCGAGAAGCGGAGCTGCGCCATGTGAAGTGGCTCTTTCCCGTTAGCACCAATTGTGGGCTCCGAACAGAAGCGCAGCTCAATCTAGACCGACTATTTGAAAATAGTACTTATAGTGACATAGATATAGAATTGCAAAGCAGAACTCCTTTGAAAAAAGAAGTTCCATGGACCTAGGAACGATGTTGGAGAAGCCAATTCCAGCGGTGGATCAAGTCGACAATTTGTTGTGAAAGGCCAAGGTAAAGAGAGACTACCGTTTCGCCACACAAAAGTTTTAACAATTGGGAAATCGTCCACGGTAACTCAAGTAGCAGGCCAAGTTGATTAATATTCTTGTTATAGAAACAATGGCGTTGTGACGGGAATAAACCAGGGAAATTTGCAACCACGGCGCCGCCACCGTGACGCGCGACTAATGCCGAAAATCAATGAGAAAATACGATGTTTTCTACTACTTTGCCAATTGGACATTTCACACCGAGCTTTTATACCTTACATAAGTAGGTAAGCATATCAAGGAATCGATAATTTTGGTATAATTTGCTCAAGAGTACATTGAGCATTCATTGTTCCAATTACCCTATGTAGTGGCGTCCCCGTTTAATATAAAACACGTTCATAAAGCAGGTAATCTGAATGAATTTACTACAAGCTTTCGCATTATTTATTTCAACTTCTGTGTTTATAAAACTTGTATGAAAAATACGCATGTTTTTTCATATCCTTAACAAATTGAAGTTAATCTGTGGAAATATTTGCTCAATAGATCAAGTAGTAGCTAAGTCGGGCATTGTGCACAAAACCCATTATGGCAGACTCAGGGCAACTAAGTCCATATTTCAGGTCAGAAAATAAAAGGGAAACTTTTTCATTGTGCCGTGCCGGTTCGACTCATTCATCTGGCTCTATTGGTAGGAAGGCCTGCTTTTGATATCATTTGTTTCTTGATTAAACAAGTCTGTGCTTTCTTCAACAGGGTAATTAGAGAGAATTTTAAGAGCCCTTTGTTGGCCGTGTCACGCACACCTTTTACTTGGATTTATTAAGCACTCCATTGTAAAACTGACGTTATCACGTTTTGAAGTTATTCAAGTAATGGCTGTTGACAGAAAAGTGGACCGAGTTTTAACATGCCGCCGGAAGCGTAGCACTGCCAATGGTAAAACAATTCAGTCATGCAGGCGTATACGTGTACATGCTCCACACGAATTCATGTTTTTATACTAATTTCAAAGGAAATATCTAGACTACATTATAAACATAGCGGCCTTGCTACAAAGCATAAAAAATAACACTTTTAGCAGGTTTCTTGGTATAGAAGAATTTTAGCTACGCTAGATATCAAAATAATAATTCTGATACGGATACGAATCCGTAATATCAATGCAAATACGGATCTATGCAAAAAGTGGGTAGTTCATTTTCAAGTGACCTCTGACTGTACTCTCCTCCTTCGGTGACTACCGCCTTATAATGCATTCACCTTCACATAAGCACGTAATCCTTACAAGTATCATTTCACACATATAATATTGCCACGTGCAAAGAAGTAAGTGATACTGGGAAATCAGAGCATGAATGGCCGTTACATCATTCAAGCAGGGCAAGGACGTCATATATATGTTTTATGCTGACTTTACGTAACAGGATCGTTATCCGTCAACTGGGCTAAGGGTATTATGTTGAACCAAGGAATTCCCATCCAAATCCTTTATTTAGAAAAACTAGATAGATATTCTTTATTTGCTCATGAAAACCAGGACACGCAGTTAAGAACTTATCTGACTAACAAATGGCGGTTTTATGGCTAAAAGTTATTTCTTCCATGATTTGAAACGATATACGATCAAATGCAGGTATAACTTGAAATCAATTGACACCAATTTAACTATGATGAGGTCTAGGACAATTGGTCTGTAAGGTCACGTCTCACTTGTGCGTTGAATGTCCCGGCTGTGATAACAAAAACCTGACGCTATTGATATCTCCCTGCAAGTATTTTCTATAAGGAATATCAGTCTTTTTTTTTTCATGAAATCCAAACTCAATAATTAAGTACAGATTTAGAGAAAAATATTTAATTTCAGTATCATTTAATTGTTAAAAATCCATTGAGCATAACAAGTGCTGGTAGTGAACTCTCCAGCTATTTGGCAGGATGTTGTTGAAATATTAATGAGTCTCGCGCTCATTAATATTGTAAATCTCTCAAATGAACATGGCATGGCAGTTGAAACGGAATAATCACGTCGATTAAAATATAAATTTCGATTTCGCGAGCTGCCGTAACACGCTATTGTTGTTGATAGCAATGCATCTACTTAGAAGTATCTCCGGTGGTTCTTAGGGATCAGGAGGGTCACTCTTTATGACGAAAAACTAAGTTTCTAAGTGCTGCTGCTGTGCGAGCCATGACTCTATCTTGTTGTATTAAACGAGCCGACACGACAGAGCTCTCGTTTGTTCGTTTTTCGTCAGTATAGAGTAACCCCCCTGGGCGTACGCTTGTGCTACAGGGGCGCTGGGTAGGTTAACAACCACATCCTGCACGTGTGCCAACTTAATAGACGGAGGACGGAGCTCGTCTAATCCCCCGCGCGGCTGAGAGCTCGTGAGAACTGCGGGCGCACTGCCGATGACGCCCCGAGTGCGCTGACGTTGCGAAATAACCGTTTCAAAATCGCTTGGGTAATGTAGCCGTTACCGCGGCACGATAGCCAGGGCGGACCCCAACATTGATATTGAAAAGCGGACTGAAATAAAAACAATGTGTTTCCGATTGGCTGCTTTTGTATCCATAGTCCGAAGTCTCAAGATACCAATAACAAAATTGGAGCGTTTTGAGAACTGTCCGAAGCGCAGCACACTTTATGGTAGCTCGTAAAACTGGGCCAGTAAAATTCACCAATTTGAGTGGAAGAGGTAGCGGAGAGCCGTGTGAACCGTGCACTAAGTAAGGGAACTAAACCGAGCGACATTCCCGAGGTGCAGGTGCGAGAGGTGCGTTATTCAAGTTAACGCTGAGTGCAAAAGAATGTACCCATCACATGGCGTTGTTTCCCTGCGGGTTATTTACGAACAATTTTACAGGGTGCAGTGACACTTAATAGTGTAGCAGCGATAGCCGAGTGCCGGATGGTGCCGGTCGCGGTGCTTGCACTTTAATCCAGCGCCTCGGAGCTCGCTCTATACTTGGTCTACAAAAACGCTATTTGCAATGTCTGCTGACGTCATAGTCAACTTGAATAACTCAGCTTTTATAATGTGTAGATAAGGTTTTATAGTGTATACCAGATCGAATCGGTTGGCAATGGCGGTGGAGCGTACAAAGTAGCACAGGATGCATAAAGAGCCGGCAGATGGGCGCAGGTGGAACGCCAGCTGACGCGCCAGGCCTTGCCCCGAGCCGCGGCCCACCTGTGCCCGAGCCCGCTCGGGACTACTTCAACAGAAATTCAACCATCCTGTGTAATTGCTTTTTGCATTGTGTTGTATTGTAACACGTGCAATAATTTACACCTTTATCACTTTGTAGTATAATTATTTGGCTTATACTACTTTTTAGCCTTTACTTAAAAATTAAAAATAAATCTGATATGTAAGTATATAATCCTGTACAATATAGTAAGAAATAAAATTTTATCTTCCCTTGATTTTGACGCCGTACAAAGCGAAGTTTGCCAGGTCAGCTAGACCTAAGTAAATGTATGAACTAAGTTTCTTACCAACAATGTAGCTGTAAAATACTGTTGTGTTATGGGAAGTTATTATTACCTGAAACAAAAATAATAAAACATTAAAATCTTTTCTCAGCACAAACGTGTTGTGGGTGAAGGCAGCATGCTGTCTCATGGGCCTTTCATTTTTGATATGATACTTGATAGGCATTGTACTTAAATAAAATAAACAAGTAAAGGGCAGGTTGTAGTAACGTCATAAAAATTAGTTTAACCAGGTTTTAACCGTTTATTTATTAAGACTATGTGTCCATGCTTCATACTCTCAGTAAATAAGCTAATTAAAATACGCGGTTACTGTGGTCAGGTCGACGCCCCCTTGCGGAAACTCTTCGTTAGATCAGACTGCTACGATAGGCTTTTGTACAACGAATTGTTTACCTACGGAAAGATAGATTAAACAATGGTGTTGGTGACGTCACGCTGGTGGAAGATAATAGGCGTGATTCCGGTATCTTTAAAATAGTCGAACAAACAACCCCCTATAGCTACTTCAGCATGACTTTTTTATTAAAAGCTCCGGACTTTTTTAATATACCTACACATAATATTTAATTATGAAACAGTAAAAAGAAAATTATGACTTAAAATGTAGTCAGTGCGATAAATGTAGAACATTAACTAAATACTTTTTCTTGACTGTGCACACTTTCGAAGTAAATGAATTTTTATGTAGATTTTACTTCTTGTACGCATGTTATCAGGCAGAATGTAGCTTTTATGTTGAACGATTAAAAAGTTATCGAAAAACTCATTTGATTTCCCGAAGCACGTTGGCAATAGCTAAAGTCTCCTCGATAAAGGGTAGTAGTTATACAATAGTATCGTACACTCTAACGTTCCAACTACCTTGCAAAAATAACATTACCTTTATGTAGTTTCGGATTAAATAAAAGAAAGAAAGAAAATGTATTTATTTAAATTTGATTAATTTACTCTGTGTGTGGGAATGGTACTCAGCTTTTACACGCCATGAACATAGTATGTATTATATATACATACCTACCTACTATTAATACAGTTTACTTTTCATGAAACTCAATGATCAAATATAGTGGCCAGTAACAAGTTAGGCATTGTTCACACAACCTTGTTCTGAGGTAGACGAACGTACAGGTAGAATTTAGTTTCAAAGTCAATTCGGCAAATCAAACACATTTACAAGTACAATAAGGTGTGGTGTAAAATGTGCCGTACAATAGTTCGCCTTGTTTCAGTTTCAGAATATCGCTGAAGGGGCTTCAGAAAATTTACAAGAGTTAGAATGGTCTTTGTGTAGGATATGCAAAGCAAACTAAAGTAGATCGTTTTAAATACCTATTTATACCAATTGTATAGCTGTTGTAGCGAAGTGCCTGTTCTGTCTTGGATTTGCTCTAGAGATAGGGCCGGCTAGTACAGTATGAAAACTATCTTGATACTGATGAAACAGGGATGCAACAATGTATCCCTATCAAGTAAAGAATCAAGTACATCAATGACATTTCTGTGTTATAAGGGTTTTATTATGAAATTCATAGCTGCGTTACTATTTATAAATAAATATAAAATATCTCAATAACACTGCAATGCACCAGACGTAAAAAATGTTCCATCATCTTTTGAGTCATGCAATATTAGACGTTGGCACGCGACTTAGGGTTAACTCTCCCATAAACTATTATCCTGTTAATTAGTGCCTCAACTATCCAATATATTCTGATTCCACTGTATTCCAAAACACGTAACGTTGCTGATACGACGTCGCTGTATTGTAAACTATACGCTAGTTTAGTAATTGATGATCATAACTAATTAAATAATTGTTCAATATGAATGTTGTTACGCAGCACTTGACATAGATAATATTTGTGCGTTATTGTTTGTTTGATTTGGTATGATTGTTAACTCTAGCTTTAATATCTAATTAAAATACAATTAGCATCATTTAAATGATAGTTACCTACTTGTAATCAAGAAATTGATTCTAAGATGCACATTGTTTTTTCGTAATTTCCGTAAATCTACCAAACACAGCTAGAAATGTGCGTGTGTACCAGGACCACATGTCCCCGAGGCGACTAACCTATCAATCATGCTTCATGCGGCGTATTGCGGAGCCCCGGGGCCCGCCCGCGCATCCCTGGTCTCCGGACTACATCATAACATAAACCAGTGCTGTATCTTCTTTGTACGAACAAATTATATCACAGCATGAACGCGCCAACTTTATACATAAATAAAACGCCGGTTTACTTGCCGCTACGCCAAAGTTCGGAGTTCAGTGAATAGCTAACTTAGTCCTACGCGTTAAAAATTGTTGTGAGAGGGGGGACTGTTGTGATTTTACATGGCTTGCCTGTGTTGTGCCTTCCCTGGCTTCCCCAGGCAATATTTTGTCAGAGCTCGGCGATTATTCGCCATCGCTCCCAGATGTTGGATTGTGTACTGTGAGCTAAATGTGATTAGGGCACGCGACTCGAGAATGGCAAGGTGAATTAACTTAGTGAAATTCGATGCTAACCACATTAGTTACGAGTGACGCCTCCGTCTACAGCGCTTGCCATCTTGATTTGTTTGTTCTCGTGATTGGTTTGTTTACACGAGTAGCTATGTAAATCCGTGAAACTGTGCTATAACCGTCGTTTTGCAGCAAGCATGCCGACCGCAATGCGATTCAATTATGTACAGCTTAAATTCCACTTTTTAGTCAGCCCAGTGAATTACTTTCCGGTCGTGACCGCACCCGACGCGCCAAGCTGTCGATGTCAGACATTGACAGTACAAAGCGGAGTTTATAATTGTATCATTAACTCTATTAACCCACAGACCTTTAGGCGTTTAGGCGGAGTCAGCTGAGCGGCTCTCTTGGCGTCCGCTACTTGGCAGCGCCGGCGCCCGCTGACCTACTTGCGGCCGGTGCCGCGGGGACCTCACGTGTTAAAATTTAACTTTTATATCAGCCGCGATAACGCCGCGATAGCACTGAAATACACCAGTGTTATTTCACTCGGCCCAATGACTTTTCACGTGTAGCGTGTAAACTATAAATGTAGTTGTGCTTGTAGAATTGAAAACGAGATTTGGGTTAGGTAGGTATGTACTTAAACATAGTATCGAGGTCTACTTGCTGTATATAAACCTTTGTTACGACCACAAATTATTAACTTCTCAATAAAATCATTGAACATTTTAATACTACCTACTATCAATATAAATCCATTCAAGTTGTAAAATATAGCTACCTACCGTAGATATACAATACACATATAAAAGTATCCCGTTTGATATTATGAGTAAACAACTGTTTACAAACTTTACTTACATCCTCGAAACATATTCCTTATGATCGGGGAAAAATAAATTGTTTTCTTATTCAGTAATTGAACACTTGATCTTTGATCTGTCGATATTTGATGTAAACAAGTTAAGGGTGAAAATGTGGGCGTCTTCCATTTGAAGTCGAGTTTCCTGAAATCTGCTGTTTACAAATACCTATCCAATAAATAAGTTACAGTTGTACATACATGATCAATGGGGCAATATAATTAAGAATTTATGATAGGAAATAGTATTAATTTTCGAGAATGTAGGTACTGTAGGTAGGTACTACTTACCCACAGCCCACAGTATAGCACCGAAAGTATAGTTTTCAAGCAAAACATGGCAAAGCGTATTGAAAACAAATAATTCCATCCACATTGCGAACTCAATGAGTAAACTTGGACATTATCAGTTAGCAACAATATTGATTATTCATACGGAAGCGATAGCTGACAAGACAATGGATCCTAATTCCCAACGGACTGCTGATTAGACAATCAATACGCGTAAGCACGTTTTCTGAACGCAGATTGGCTGTATTTACACCTTATTTAAACAGATACTATTGACAATACAATAAATGTTTGTACTGTAGAATAACTTTTTGATCTACCGTCTCAATATTAAACTTCAATGATACAATATAATATTTATGGCTACGGTTAGAAACATGTAGATCTATATTTCTGCTTTTTCTGTGCTGATTACTCGATCTTAGATTGCTATAAGCGATAAGACCGCCTTTTGTACCCTAGTTAAGTGTTTTTATGTAAAACTAGCTGTTCCCGCGCGCTTCACTTCGCCTTAAAAAGTTTTCCCGTGGGAATTCCGGGATAAAAAGTAGCCTATGTTCTTTCCCAGGGTCTAAACCGTATGTATACCAAATTTCATTCAAATCCGTTCAGTAGTTTTGGCGTGAAAGAGTAACAGACAGACAGACAGACAGACAGACAGACACAGT
Organism: Plutella xylostella; assembly: GCF_932276165.1. Classification (NCBI taxonomy): domain Eukaryota; kingdom Metazoa; phylum Arthropoda; class Insecta; order Lepidoptera; family Plutellidae; genus Plutella; species Plutella xylostella. The sequence continues at coordinate 9,295,733 of NC_063990.1, forward strand.
TACTTTCGCATTTATAATATTAGTTAGGATTGATGATTATATCTTGGTGTACACATAAAGAGTACTCGATATTCTATCTATCTATTACCATACCTAAACATGATTATCAATCAATAATTAGATTTTTTCTGGAAGTGAATTCACAGTAGGAGTGACAGAGGCTTGTTCATTAAACCCATATTTAACCCAACCCAAGTATCCTTGAATTTGATTTAAATAATAAGTTGTCATTGTTATAATAACTTGGTAATTTTATGGATTTCAAAAACAGATTGCCATATTGGATACATTATCTTACTGAATAGGGAATTTATTTTCTAAGAAAAGCTGTAATGGTTACCCTTCGTCTTCCCACAAAAAAAGCAACTAAGCGCTGTTGTGAACAAAGGCAATTACGGATATAACTTTGGAGAATACCTTGTAGCAACCATAAATTCAAAGGAAAACTTTATTACAGAATATTAACTAGCTAGGAGATAGGTAGGTAACTAAATACAAATGTTAACTCAAAGTACATGAAACTGAGAAAAATTGGGGAACTACGATATATTTGAGTCGATGCGCACATTCGCAATATGCGGTAAACACAAATGACGGGTTTCATAAAAAAAAACGAGTTGGGTACGGTACGAGTCAAGCTGCAGCCAAATCGATATAAAATATTTCAAACATCTGCCTCCGCCAGAGAGGACACTGCGGATACACATCGAACGGAATCACTGATAACGATATAATGATAACTAATGATAATGAGTATTGAAACAAAGCTGATGATAACTTGGGGCTTGTTTAGAAACATCGAGCCACCGGGCCAAAAATATTTAAACAACCATATTCCAGTTACAATGTGGAAGTAATCACTTACCTATAAGACTAGGTAACCTATACTCTTCACACCAAAAATCGTATAATCTAATGCAGTAAAATTGGCTCAGTTTGTTCACATAATACTGGAAGCGAAATGTTTACTTAGGTTTTCCAGGCTGGCGGAGGGCGGCCGGGCGAAAACGGGCCTGATTGCTCCGATGAATGAAACGATAACACTTCCGTCTACGTGAGAATCTCTACGGTGACCCTTTTACCTGGACCACTCTGCATACATTGCCCCTTTCCTAATCATTATAAATGAAAAATTGAGAATACATTTACTCAAAATGAAATACGTATATAGAGAGTATAAATAAGCAGATATGCATAAAAACCATTATAAAATGAACGATAACATCAAACTTTGCTGGCTGGGCGTACTGCAAACTCATTTAATTAAATGCAAACATTAGCCAAATACGCCGGCCGCGCCGGACGGGCCACATAAAGTAGCGCGGCGCCGCGCCCGGTGTGTCATCGATTTAAAATCCTCATTTATTCTATGATTTGTTTCCGTGAACCGTGGGGGTAACGCACGGACAGACAGCGCCGACGAAAATGGCTTCCAACTTATAAGAGTCGTGCCTGTGAGACCTGGCTCGTTCGATAACTTTACCTGATGCGGTTTCCGGCGGGAATTCCGATCGCGCCTCGCCTCGCCCGCAGCTATAAGGACCTCGATCAAATAATGTGATAAGGACGATATTACTTAAAATGCAGACGTTTTAGTCAACACATCACGGGAGAGACACTTCGTAGGTGGATACAGATTTTGAAGCCGGCTAGTTTCATTGCAATGTAGGTGTTTTATAATGGAGGTTAAGGTTGCTGGAAGAGATCGCTTCTAGCTATAAGGCCGCCTACTGTGTTGTGTTTTAGTTATATGTTAGTGTTTTTTATGTGCAATGCAATAAAGTCAAACTATTACTACTACTTGAGAAGAAGCGAGATGTCTTCCAGTGAAGTGGAGCATAATGATGCTGCCGGCTCTCGGTATGCTCAAGAAAGGCCCGTAAAATCGATGAGGAGCGACACGTGAGAAACAATTTACGAGCGAGCATGAAAGAAAGTTATTATACAAGCCTTTGATGGGCAAAGTTTTATGACACCAGCGGAGCGAGCAGCGTGTGTTAGATGCTCTATGTTTCATAAGCGATCGGTGAAGAAATACACTCGTGTTATATCGCCCACGAGAGAATCGTTAAACTTCACTTCTTTTATAGAACATTTTCGATGTACGTCCTATCAGCGAGATTGTACGAACAGCATGATAATGATGCTTCTGGTAAATGCAAGAATAACAAAACTTGATATCGCTATAGGTCATAATTATACACGATAAATTATAATTCCGTTAAATAATTCGAGGAAACTGCCAGACCGTGACTGTGAACACGAGGACGGAAGCGTTATCGATTCCCAATAACCAAGGGGACGGTCGGGGCTGCTCGATACAGCGTCCACCGGATGGACGAGTCGAGCAATCAGCGACGACTCACTCCACGTGTGAATTCTTGAAACTAGAAACGCGGCTTAAACAAAGAATCGCTGAATAGCACTCAGATAACGATCGCAGTCTATGCCAAAAGTTCTATTATAAAGCCTCGGTTAGGATGGGTCCCCTTTGTTAGGGGACGCGATCGGAATGCGTTTGTCAAAGGTCTGATCCTGCGGTGCCGAAAATTCGTGCACGAGTGGTTGGACGGTCGCTTGTCTACGTATAATTTGAGCCGGGTACCTGGTACAAGGAAACCAGTTTGGACGCCTCTGTTCGTAGCTCCGAGGACCTTTCATCTCGGCCTTTAAAAGCCTGATACTGATCGAGATTACCTCTTCGCTTCGTCGTTAAAAATTACACCGGATAAACTGCAAATCGGGCCGAATGGATACATAAAATAATACAAAGCATTTCACACCTCGCCCCGGACATGGAACGATCGATATTTTTAATTTTCGCCGGACGTTACTTGTTGGAATTTATTTAGGATATTGTTATCGTCGCGCAAAGAACGGTTTTCAGGGACTCTTCGAAATTAAATTTGTATTTTACAATTCATTAAGGCATTTTCCATTGTACCTAATTATTTTACTTTTTAATTTTATTGTACCTCATTAGATATACCTATCCTAGACCGAGACTTTGGCTACAAATATAATAAATTTCGTTTAAATTTTTCCAATGATCCCATCATTTATACGCACACGAAACGAAGTGAAACCACAAACTGTAACAAACTCGAATAAGTACTTATTGAAGGCTCGATCACCGTCACGGACACGTAACCTGAGTCGGTGAGAACCTTCCACTTCATGATAAGCATGGAACCACTTATGGCTGTAAAATACTGGCCAAAAGTGCTGACAGGCTTTTAAAATTTACGAAATCTATCCGACATCCGTAGAATTTATACTTGTAGGGTGTGCAAGATAGAAGAGCTTCCCCTGATATAAAATGATTTAATAGAAACAGACGCTGAATGGGCCAGGGGCTTGTATCGACCGAAGGGCCCCCAAAACAGTGAGTACCAAATGTCAAAAACAGGTACGCTTGGACTATAAAAATAAGCTCTATTGCGAGACATTAGAAGTGAAGCTTAAGTTTCTCTTTCGTTACCCTCCTTGTATTGTCTAGTCTCTTGCTTCGTATTGTCAGTCACGATTGTATTTATGTATGTAAGTACTTACTTTAGTTATTTATATCTTAACACTTTTTAATCTGTGGATACTACAAATTTCAGTGTTTAGTCAATTTCTCATCATTCATACCAACAATAACAAGTACATGTATAAATACATGATATATAATAAATTGTGAGTATGATACATCGACCAATACAGGTAATATGATATCTAAATCTACAGTGTAGGACATCATCTTGAACCTGAGAAATAAGCTGTCTACAGTTTTCTTGAGGAATCGTGCATTAAATGCAAGCTAATTAGTTAAATTGTTGATTTCCCTCGACCAGGCATTATTGACTGTGCAGGTAAATCGTCTAATTGCTATTACGGTAATTATAAAAAAACATCAGAATTAAAGGACATACTCCATTTACAGACTACATACAAATTCAGCTATATTTAATTGTATGGGAACAAGTACCTACACAGGTAGTTACATAAGACCTTCTATTACAGAAAAGAAAGTCCATTTGAACATACAATTTATGAAGAAAAAAAACTGTCACAGATGGGCTATTCAAAAGGGAACAAAAGCTAAAAATCCATGCGTCCGATGTCATTAGAGGCAGGTAAGCGTGTTAAGGTAATGGTCCTACGCCGTAGTAATGACCACTCGAGACCATAAAATTACTGTATGGTCGGTGGTCGATCCCTGGACTCTGCTCGGAGTAGTTCGGACAGTGGATGACATGGTTTTAGATAATAACACTCACTTGTATTTTGACATCCGGGGCTAGACAACCGCAGATAAGGTTCATCTCATCACTTAAAATTTCATGGATGGAATTTAAAATTAGGTGAAGATAATAAAAACAAGTTTATCTAGAATACCTTTAAAATGTAGTTACGAAGTCATGTACTATGATGATTTTTCTGCTTTAGCCGAGATCGAGTAATATCTAGGGTATTAGTGTGATCTAAAGCCCAATTCACAGTGATACGAAACAATAAATTAATATTTATAAATGAATAAAATGAAAACCAAACGAAAGTGCTCAATGTTTTCTACTACGATAAACATGCAGAGTCTTCGAAATTGCAATAATTTTAAGCCATACGCTATTGAATGCGTCGTCATTGTCTGCGTTTGTGAGGTTAAAATAGGTCACTCTAGCTCCGCGAAAATGATTTATCAGTCGCTTTGCATTCATATGACAGCCCTCCGAAATCATATTGTATTCGAAAATCTAGAGTGAACCTCCTGCTCATGTGAAACGGGCCTAAGGGTGTAAAAACCGGGGCCCGCTCCAGATGTGCGTTCGCTGACCTCAGCTAGCTGCGGGCAGCGTATCGAATTTGCACGAAGCTGTTTTTGCTCTGTGAACTCCGCTCGCGGATAAAAATGTAAACTGTGAGCAGTTTGCGCACATTGTGTTTACGATTTAAAATATAGTAAGAAACATGTTAACTCACTGCATATCTATACATGTTGTAGATTTTTTTCTCTTCTACTTTGTAAAATTTTAATGAAATTCCCTATACCAAAAATAAAATCTTAACTTCATGAAACCATGGCATAAATTGAGTTGCACTTAACTGATAGGTTGTCAGGTAGAGATTGCTTTAAGTAATAAGGCCGCCTTTTCTTTTGGTGCAAACAAACCCGAGTCCAGGTTGTTCTATGGGTGCAAATAAAGAGTATTGTATTGGACAACGTAGTGTTATTCAAGAACGACAGCATTGTACGGTTTCGAGGTATGCAACAAAGCGTTTAACAGCAAATCTTGTTTACCAGGTCGCCGTGCTAATAATAGCAGAGTGGGCACACTCTCGACGTAATGGGCCCTATCTTATCACGTTAAGCGACAAAAATCTACGGGCGGAGCATCTTACGTCGACCTATAATGCTGAAGTCTAGCAGCTAGGGGCACTAGACGCGCCCTGTTCAACACGACCGCTCTGTCCTGCTCAATGAACCTTGTTGGAGGGTGGGAAGAGAGTGGGAGCCCTATGGTGGTTCACTTTGATGCCTGGAATGGATGTAAGTACCTACATTGTGCCCCATTCCATGCCTTTAAATATAGTAAACCACACATAAATATTGGTAATTTCATCACACAAATACAACATAGGTACATGATATACTTTTGTGGAAGTAAAGGCTGAAATCATTTTTAGTGATTCAGTAATTTCCCACACATTGCTGAATCAGTAAAACCTTTGAACCGATTTACAACAAGTAACTTACGGTCCTTATTCATATTTGAATAGAGGGAACGAAGCGGGTTACCACAGGGACATCCTGCATCGATCAATCAAGGCAACTCTGCTCAAATCGCGGGTCACCCCGTTATTAATGACTACAATCGACCAGAGGCCGCTATTCAGATTCCTCGTTAAATAGTTATCTGTTGGCAACTGAGCCCGTCTCTTTCAAACTTGTGAGGTGAAGTAGGTAGGGTGTAGCTATCGACCGATTAAGCGAGGCACTTTTAACCACACTCATTCGCCTCGGTACGAGGAGTCGAGATTCCCTGCCTCGCCGATAAACAAAACTCGTTTCGAGGATCGTAGCCCGCTCTTTGTTCTCACAGTGACTTCTAGGAAATATTTTTCGGTTGCACACGTCCACGGCTTCGTTAACATAGTCAAAGGAAGTTTGTTAAGAATCTGTGGGTACAGGTTATACAGCACTATAGGTTTCACGGCTGCAGCTTTCAAGTATACCATTACAGGCGGCGGAGCGAGGTTTTACAGCAAGTTTCTATTGTGGGTGGGTGCTGCGTGGCGGCGCGGGTCGTGTCGAAACCCTACACCCGGTAACAGGAGCCCGAGCCGGAACCGTCTGCAGCCGGTTCCATGTTGTATGGAGTCTCGAGATCCCGTCGGACCTGATTGTGAGCCGGCGTAATTACAGAGACCTCGGTAATGAATGGTCGGGTGAGCGTGGGAGGTGGGAACAATTAATTAAACACCCTCTCGTACCTATTAAATGATTACGGGAGAAAAAGGGGTACATTTTCCAAAAGAAATAGGCTTAAACGAGCTGCGATTAAAGTGTGTTTGATGTTTCAAACGATGACGCAGCCAGACGAGCTCTCGCTTCACTTCCTCTTCAATCTTCCAGCGGTAATTAAAATGTAGACGTTATTTACTTACTTACTCAACCTAAATGACACCGAAATTAAAATACTTCATCCCGTTTAAAAAAACCGGATACATACCTGAAACAATAAAACAAAATAATTAACTTACAGATAAAGCAAACAAAGACATATAAATTGCTAGTAAACTTAAATAGTAATAAAAGTCTTTAGAAGTATTCACAGCATTATGATAGATAACAATCATCATGATTCACGATCAATAAACATCTGTACAGTTGTTAATGCTCAAGTCATAAACAGTCTCAGAGCTCGCAGACTATAGAGCGCTCGCTGCGGACCCGAGTCACAGGCAGCTCAAAGATAAGGCTGCTATAATAATTCGGAGCGGAGGAGTGCGAATGCAATCACGGGAGGGAAGCTCATTCGACGCTGCATCTCCGGCCCGGCCCGAGCAGTTAAATTAAGGATTCCACGCGTACCGGCGGCGGATGCAGGCGGGCGCCGCGCCATGTCATCTCACGAATTTCCTCCCAGCTCGCAGTGGGGACAGAGCTACGGCCATGCCATAATACACACTACTGATATCTCATGAAATGTTGTTAGGAAATACGTAGGTGTACATAGGTATTTTTTCGGCAGAGAAAGCCGTTCAGCACAAGGAATATTCAATGAGACTCTCGGGATTTCAAAAGAATTCACAAGAGGTTACGTTGACTATTTATGTATACTACAGAGTCTCAAACAGACGTCGAGATCGTACGTCGCATATTCAAGGAATGCCATGTACGCCGAGCACTGTCGCTTTACTGAAACTACTCCCGCCCAGAATGCTCCTGCGGGAGTTTTTTAATTAAAACTTGAAGGCTCATTTTGCGGCAATGACCTTGTGTCTATGTTTCGGTGACGGTGATGTCACGCGCTATATCGCCAGCCATCATGGAATGGTATCCGGCCACCTAACGGTGTGTAGTCGTGAGGATGAGGTGTACTTAGGTAAGTGCTTATTATCAAAAGAATATTTCAACGTCAAAATGCCACAAATATCAGAAGGTGCTATTAGTTGAAGTAGTAAGGTGCTTATTTCACGACAGCATTCCCACTTCCTGGAAATGTTTTTTGGCTTTACTCAGCGTTAACCTCATTCGTTTAACGTCATACGGAGTGCGTGGTTACTTGTATACATATACGTATGTAGTTGTATTTCTTTGCTCTTTAAATATGGAAAACCTGACAACCTTTTTGAATTCTTTTTGCAGGCAAAAGAACAGCTATTTCAACGTAACTTGGCATATTAATGAAGGTGGTCTCGACAATGCACGAGCTTGCAGGAAGGTCGTATTTTGCAAGCAGCCAGGTAGGCAATTTGACGTTGTGTAAATGTTATACATGGGGACCGAAAACGGAAACTTGGGTCACGCTCCATGCATACAAAAATACCTGCGTGAGGACGCGGACGGGGCACATTCATGGAATAAACCTGTCATACGGGAACAGTAGGATTTGACCACATTTAGTATTTCCTAACGAACTGTAGATTCAATTTCAGAGGTATATTACATACAATTATTTCTATAGATAACAATAAGCATTTTGAATGAACTTACGTGATAACGATTGTATAATGAACAATGCCGGTTCCGCCTCGCGACTGCTGAGCTGAATTACTAAATCAGACCAAACAACTACAGTTTTCCACTTTATGGATATCTCACTTTCAAAATTTATTAACTTTAATTTGGTTCTGTTCGTTAGCGCCGTCGTTATCATTATAAGTACAATTATTTATAGCGTCATGCTTCTTGTTCTTAATTATTAATTGCAGCCATTGTAATTCAACACCTCTCAAAAAACGTTAGTAACACGTCCTTTGAATTTACTCAACATTAAATACAGATGATAATCCTCTTTTGTGAATGAAATGATGTCGCCAAACCACTATGAAGAATACATACTTAGTAAACAATAAGACCAGCAACGAAGCATAATTGTTCATATATTTATTTATTGAACTCCAAAATAATAGATAATTGGCGACAGAGTTTCTAAGTGGCACTCATATCCTAATATCTTGGAAAAAATTCAGCTTGGGTTCGGGACTATTAAGGACCTCGTAGTCCCCAGTATATTGGAGTCTTAAATACCTACGTATAGTATATAGTATGTAGTATGTATGTGTATTAAACTACCTCACATATCAGTTAAGACATTGTACGTACTCAGCTATAAATTCAATCAGTTAGTACTCAAAAAGTGGAGGAGCTTTCAAATTGTATTGCTGCAGCAGCCAGAGGGTTCTGGAGTCACTGATAATTTAATAGACCCTCGGGTGCTGTGCTCGGGCAGACTCGAAAGCCATTCTACTTTACCTTACAACCTTAGATTACACACGAACAACTTAATATCACTTATGGTGCCTCACTTTGAGCCACACGTATGTATGTATATGGATATCCATTTAAAAGGCAAATATTATTATATTTTTTGATGGACAAATAATCAGCTTAAATGTTTAAAGTTATAGCTATCGTGGACTCTTGTCGCTTTTTACCCGAAAGGTTATGTTTCCATACAATATAATCATACTAACATAATATGGCACCAGTAAAATACTCGTATTCTTGTTAGAGACAGTGTGCAATCTTTCACAAGGCTATGGTGTAATATATAGTGTTCGTTTGAAAGAAACTGGGTGTAATTATAAAACTTAAATGAAAAGAGAACAAGGTGAGTGGAGCGATCGACGTAAAACCGGTGAGAGCAGTCGGTCTGGTCTAGGAGCAGCTCAATTTGGCACCTACCTACTTAGTTACTTTATGATTATGTTGTACCATGGTGGCATAATTATATTTTCAAGCTGATGCCGTTGGCATGATTCGGATTTGTTTTTAACAGCACTAATTTCAAAAAAGTGCGGGTATTTTTACGGTCACATAGAATTGATTTGAAAATTAGTTAGTAGTAATTTTCTTAGTTTTGAATTTTTTATTTCGATTTATTTATGATATATGTAAAGGCAAATCATATTTTCATCCATAAATAAAGCCGTACAAATTGTTATACAATACTATGATTACAAACGTCGGGTTGTATTGTTAAAAAATTATTTACTCTCGTTCGGAAATGGGATTAGGATGTGATTGATTGACGGACATGAGTGTTGGAAGGACGCCCCGGGCCCGCACTGGTGTGTGCGGTCCCACGAACTCACTGGATGCCAGCAAAATTCATAATTTCACGTAATTCAGCCTTCAGCACATGGCAACAAAGCTTACATTCACCCAGTGCCTCGATAGATTATTTTGTCGCAGCTGTACAATATAAAACCGAAGCGACGAAAAGGGAATCGCGGTGAATGGCTGGAGTTCACCAATATAACAGGAGCTTGGAAATTTTTGCTGCTAACTTTGTGATACACTTTCGTTTTCAGCAAAAACTGATATTTGTTTCAACATATTGGGATTTAGTCGGGCAATATTTCTCCGGTAACACGGGCGCTTTCGTTAAAGCGATGCTTTGTAGAGTGGTCGCTGCCAGTAAAACAGGGACGTGTCTGAATAATCTAAATTCGGGTTTAGTGGACGGATAGTGTATTCTTTTGGCAGATAGCGGACTGGGTGTGTGCGGGGCCGGGGCGTGTGGGCCGGGGCTGGGTGAGGCTTCGGCTTCAATTATACTGCACCCGCCCCTGGACTTAAATCGTTAGCCTACAATTCATTATAAAATATTTTTGCTAGATCTACAAGAAAATAAATCTATATACATGATTGTTATTAAATCTATATCTATATGTATTGGCACACACCAACAGGGACAGTGCGCTAGCTGGATAAATGAAATAGTTAACTCTCAAAAGCAGGTATTTCATTGTTAGTAGAGACAGAAAAAGGTTTCGGTGGAACGTTGGTATGAGAGAGCCACCCCCGCCGCCCGCACTCCTCACCCCCCTCCCGCCTAGCGCTCGGAATAACAATCGCTACTCTACCAAAACAAGTATTCTCTACCAATTCAATGTTAATTGCTAACTTAACATATTGGATACAGTCACGATTTCACAAGCCAGTTGATGATCGATTACAATGAATGTTATTACAGCACGATGTTATTGGCGAGTAATACGGTTTAAATAATGGGATTGTCGTTTAATGCCGAGTCGACTTAGTAACGAGGTTACGAGAACAGAGAAGTAGCATACCATACATGAGTGTACGATATTGCAACGAATACATGTTCCCGTATGCACATAATATATCTGCCAGCTGAGCTGTTTATGACTTGCATACCAACACACAAAGAGATACAAAAAATCCAAATTTAATGACCGCGTATAATTTATGTGTTGTCAGTTTCACGCTACACGCAAAATCGTTTAAGCGTCAACAATAAACCTTATATTAAGTTCTATTTTAAACGTGAAACGTTCAAGTTATCCTGAATGTCAATGACAGTGAGACTGGAGCTCACGGCTAATATTTTTTTTAAATAAAAATCATATTTAGTTGATTGAACCCGGTTTTTTTTCAGACCGGATAGAGCTAACATTTAGTTTCATACGCTGTGCCAAAGTTTACGTGAGCTAAATATGTAAGTATACGACGGTATATATTAACTATCAATAAAACTATAACTGCTTCTATTTCAGGGTTGAGGTTTGTGGCAAATGAATTTTAATGAGGTTAATGAATTTATTTTTAAATTAATGAAAATATTTGTATAAAGATTAAATTACATATTTTATTAAACGTACATGACAATTTCAAACGGAGGTACCTCCAAGATTTCAGTCCTATTTCTAACGTAGACCGGTAAGGACAACCTTGATCGACGTTCGAACAGCCGATTAGTAACTCACTGGGCAGATGTGATTGAACTGCGCATAGGTCAGACTGACCGATATTGGCAAGGTCATAAGAAGATATATTGTACATATTTCCATATTGTTTTTGTGAACTCTGATATTATTTATAAGTAACATCAACGTATCATTTAAATATCAGTACATACCGAATAAATAAACGAGAAGATGATCTCGAGATGTCCACCTTCCAATTCAAATCATCTGCAATCAAGAACCTAATCCCGGACGGCCAAACTCGATAAGCAGAATTACCGAGGAGCGTCAATATTGCACGCGTGTCGTAGCGTCGCAACTACATGTAATCTAGAAGAGGAATCGTTCTAGAAAGTGAAGCGAGAGATGCAATTTGTCTGGTAGTAATTCGATATCGGTCAATCAAGTCGCGTCAGCGTCTCACGGCGCCGGTTATTAGGAGCGAGTGTAAGGCCGTCCCCTCACGTGGCTTCGGATCCATCTTGGAGCCAATCAATCAAGACCGATACACTCGCAACTACTATAAAACGAGTACATATGCTAACAGCAGGTTTAAGGCGAAATTAATATAAAATTAATATCGCAAGTCCTTTGTGAATAAGGAAAGCTTGCTAGCTTACACAAGTTGGTATTTTTAAATGCCCATTTCTATGGCAATCCTAACATAACAACAACTAATCGGAATTATAAGAATCAGCATTAGATAGCAATGGAAGATTCTTGGCTGTCACAAACCAACCTGCCCGTTTCTCTTAATCCCGTAGCTTAGTAATCAGAGACGAAGTAAAATATCTGTCCAGTGCAAAATACCACGCTACAGCTGAATAGTCGTGCTCAGTGGTGTACAAGGTTTGTTTTTATGCGGCCAGTCGTGATGCGGCAAAAACGACCGTGATTAACGGTTGCCTTGCAACTGGACCTCAAAGAGCGAAATAGCCAGCCTCCGATAAAATTAGAGGGACCTGGCCTCACTGAGCTTGACAAAAAGTGCCATGCTTTTGACAGCAAGTACCGACAGTAATCTTCTACGGTCTATATGGTTATTTATGAATGGCAAATGCGGGCAAGAAAAGCGAAAGTGACGTTTGAATGATGAAAACTGACGAGCGAAGATGTAGGTACTAGCGTGTGCTATAGAAAGACTAGGAGCATTCGGCATGCAGTCTGAACAACCAGGTCACCAGCAGAGCACTAGCGTAGAGTAGCGCGACCCTGCCGCGGGGGAGGTAGAACGAGGCACAATCATTAACTGTAATTACCTAACACATTCTCCCAGTTCTAGCTTAGCGGCTGCCATCTTTGACATAATTACCTAGCAGTTTCAGCATTGCACAATATTTCAGGTAACATCGATTGTAAATACATCGCAAGCACGCTTTGTTTGTCGTTAGGTATTACTTTTCTCAATGAATTTAGTACAGTCGAATCCATAATTATATGTAGAATTGGTACCATGTCATTTTAAATTGTAGAAAAGATTTAAGTACCTAACAATACTATTTTATTCAGTATTGCAATCCGAAGTAAAATTTTGGCATTGATATTTCGGCGAAGAACGTTTTCTTATTATACTATCTGAATGTTACCTGGCTAAGCTGGGCGTTTACCTGAAAGCAGGTAGAATAGAGCCTTTATACCCACCAAGTATATGAATATCACGGATCTACAATGCAGTCTTTGTTGGTGTTGGAAAAAACAAGGAAGGCACACCTGTTCAATTTCACAATTATTACGAATGTTGGGTATTCGTTAACGGTATGTAGAATGTGGATTATGAATATCACAATGATTATTTATTTGTAAATGTTACGTTTAATTAATAAAATATATTGATATTAGAGGTTTTTTCTTTGTTGGCCGTATGCTACGTCCTACCTCATAGAGGCAGCTACGTCATACTTAGGTACGCTAGTTCGACGTCTAAAAATCGAAGCTTCGCCAAACATTAATGTTCTTTTTTATGTTTGCTATAAACTATATGTACATAATAGTTTGGTGAACTCAGTAGGTACAAGATGGGTGAGGCGGCAACGTGGGGAGAGTAATTAGCTATGAGTTATTGGGAGCCGGGTGCGTCCGGGGCGCGGCTAGTTTGTACTATGCTTTCTTTAATAAGTTAGGAAATATTTTGAGCAACCTTACAATAATTACGATGCCAGACAGATTATTTTAAAATCCAGTAGATATGTTAGCAACAGCAATAAGCAACAGGAGCTTTTTGTTTAGTTTATGTGTTGTACAACTACACAATGTAAGTACCATGTACCTTCTTTGTTCGTTTTAAGATGACTGAACAAGTGAACATATTAGGTAAAGTATTCAATTGGGATTTAGAATTTGATTCGCTTAACTGCTAGACCTATAACTTTTTTCTTTTTTATTGTACCTTGGTCATCTTTCGTGAATCCAAAATAGCAACTTATTATTATTATTTGTCATATATCTTAAAAATACCACGATGTTTTAAAGGCTAAAACATTTCAGCGCAATTTATTACTGAATCCCACCTGCGATGAAAGTAACATGCTAGTTCGACGTACGGATATTCGATAGTATTAATTTAAAGTTCGCTAGTGATTTTCCCAATTACCGGTGTAAAAAGATAGGATTGCGTTTGATCCGTGCCGAGGCCCTCCCGTTCAATCAGGCTGAGAGCCGAACCCTTGTTGGAGCTCTGACGGCTGCGAGCGGTATTAATTTGATATTCGGATTATATTTCAAATAATATTAAATATTAGAACAGGTTTCCAACAAGGAGCTTCTTACTGTGATTATGACCTGAAACAGAGCGCTTGTGTCTGGCTAGATTACACGCTCACTATAAAATAACACGAGAAACGTTTTCCATACCAAGATAAATACGATTTAGACATTACTTAATGTTTCTCCTTTGTACCATCTAGACCAACAATAGATCCATTAGCATTAATTAATACGCTTCAATAAACCTAAGTAATTCTCGGCATCAATTTCCAAATCACAGTCACAGGCGTAGGCGTTTCACTCATAATCAAGCCAAGGCCAACATTTTGGCGTCTGGTCGTTAGATGATCATAAACTGAATGCCTTTGCTAATTGCTCGTTAGCTACAGCTTTCTACTCCCAGGACTGTAACTCAGAGCAGAGTGCGCTGCGACACCGGCCTTCGCTGAAAAACCTCCACACTAGACATTGCGAGGGAGAAATGCCGACAGGCTAACGTTGAAAGACCCTTGACTGCTATGAATATTCGATGTATTGAGTAAAAGGCCATGTTTATTAATTTACTGCTCCCATTACGGACAGACAGACGGAATATTAAAACAGAGGACCTGCAAGGCAAGGGTCTGGCGCAAGATTTAAAATGTCTGCTTCAAAAGGAGAGTTGGGTCGGTCGAGAACTGGGAGCGGATCGAAGCGGAGTCTGGTGCAGGCCCTCGACCGCTGATCGACGACGCGGGCTCGGAATAATCAGGCGCGCCTCCCCTTGACGCGGTCGTTCACACACGGCGAGGACGCGCCGAGGGGCAGCCGGCCCACGCACGCCGCCGCCGCCGCCGCCCGCGGAGCACCCACCCATACCTCCGACTTTACTACTACTACCCCACACTCAACCGAACGTTACACCTCAAAATCGACCTTACACTAAAATGATAAGGTCCACAGTAAAATTAATAAACGTACCCAGCAGTCTCCGAGGAAATGGAAGCTTAATTCCTTGGTACACGGAGCGTTTTCCAACGAATTGCTCGCCCGCTCGTGAGACGCAATGTGCATTCGATTGGCGAGAACATTAATATTGAAAATGGCTCTTATGTCGTTCGCGTTGGATCGAATACGCGGCGCTGGCTGCGCAAACACCACGTGTTTACAAACCAACTAACCATGCAGTTGGTATGATTAGGGCCGCAACAGCGATATCACAAACTTTGGTGCACATGTTGAAAAGTTTTACGTGATAGTTTAGTGTAACTTGTGACGCGAATTTGATGCTAATGGACACTGGAAAATATGAGTAACGGTCCCGATTATTCACGGTTTTTGTTGCAATAGCGAAATATTTATTGAAGCTTTTGACGTGCCTTTTTGTTCTATTTGACTTGCCACTGACCATGGCACCTTGATTCGTAACTCCTCGTGGACTTTTGGTGGAGACGGATGCTGGCAGCACTATACTTTGGAATATTATGCACGAGACTTTTATTTGACATAAATTTGATAGTTTTCAAGGGAAAACCAACTTTGTTTACCTGGCATAAGGATCTGTTAACAGAAATGTATGGTGTTGATGCTATATTTGAAAATCATGCTAAATCGATATTTATTCACTTATTGCACTCGGGACGACTTACTCCAGGCCAACCAGAATGCTATCAAAGTGGCTTCTTTTTGGTCTGGACAAATATGTATATATAAACATGCATTCACACTGACACGAAAGAAGAAATTGTTCAGTATCATCTGGTATTCTTTAAACAATGTTTAAGGCATGTAAGGTTTATGTAAGGCATTTAGGCAAAAGGTGAATAATATGTAAATGGCTTTTGGCTTAGTATACCAATTTTGCAACACCTGTATAACGAATAGGTACAGTATACAACTTATACATTCATTGAGTGCTCTACTCTACTTGCACTAAAACATCGAATTTACCAATCATTGGAAATTCGGCAGTGGAAATGGATTTTGTAATATTTCTCATCCCAGCACTCAGTACTAAAAAAAGTAATTTATTTAAGGTTTCCAACCTTTTTAGTGATAGAATTTTCTGAAATATTTTCATTGTCTATTATTATTTCAACAAAACAACATTACCTATAATGAATCATAATTAATAATAAGTAATACTAAACTGAATATTGACAGGTTGGGCATTATAGACAGCTCGCGGCTTTTTGTGGTGCCTATACTTACCTAGTTATAATTTTGATGTGAATCAATAGGTCCTTCATTTCCATGTACCTACTTACAATCTAAATATTACCAGTAACTACTAGAGATATATTTTCCATAATTTTCTGCCAATTGAGATAGTGTTTAACACTGCAGACTACAACAATTACTGTCCACTGACATTGTGCCACTAACAATGGACAAATGTTTGCTCAATCCTCAAGAGCGCGACGTGTGACGTGGCATTTCATCTCTGACGGCCTTGTTAGTTCCTTTGTTAGCGGTGTCGTGGAAACGGCGGAAACCTGAAGGTTGTATGAGGACTTCGGGAGTATTGAGGATTCAGTAAGAAATTCAACTGTTCACGGTGGACAGCAGTCATGTCGATGTTAAAATTTTGATATTGTAAAAAGATTTGTCATCGAAAAAACGACATTTGGTTTTCAGTAATGCCTAGTACTTATCTATAGATTCAACGTAAAAAATATATTTTTAGATGAATACCTACCTACAGAACATTTTGTAATAACTGCGACGATATTCATGGTGATTCTGAAGGTACAAAGTCAAATTTTAATGGTAACCCATCGAATTATAGATATTTTTTTCTACTTCGAAGTGCTAACCTTAAATTATTGACTCAAACTCAATTAATGGTTTGAAATTCCACTCAATAAGACGTATTTCCTTTAACCTCATTTTTTATAGTTTAACATAGCTAACATCGCATTTTGATTCAGAAACTTTTCAATCTGACATTGATATTGCTAGACAACCATTGTGAACTCGTCGATGAATCTCTCATAGGATCATCTAGCTGATCTCTTATCACACTGATCCTGTTGATACTGCTAGGTACCTATATGGGGTTCCGCTCATCTCGCATAATCTTTATTGACCAAAACTCATTTCGCATAACTCGTATGGTCTAAACTTTTTTGGCCGAACCATCACTTTGCCAAGACTTATGTGGCATAGGGCTCGTTTCGTCTAAAACTCTTTAGGCACAATCTTTAAACACCTAAGTTTCGTTTGCTCAAATTTATGTTCGTCTATACCTATGTATAATCTTGTTTCTCCTAATGTTATCTTAATAAATAATAAATTCAAGTATGTAGTAAATGTACAAATTGTGGTATTTTTCTCCTACATCCCGAAAATCACGATATTGTATGATCAAAAAATCGAAAGTTAACGACCAATATAATTATTACAAACCCCATGAGATCGAAACCTAAAAATAGGTGCGACGACGTGCAAAGCGAGGAGGAGCGTGTTAGGTGCACATGTTCATCAAAACCAAAGCGGAGCGCAGCGAAGCGGAGCGGAGCGTTTTCCAAACAGAGGAAACAATACAAGGCACCAGTTTGCGCTATGTAGGGAGACGCTCCGTCAAAGTTAAAGCCAAACGAATATTATTACTTTGTATAAACCTATGCCATAGCATTATTAGGCTATTCAAGATTTGGCCATACCATTATTAGGCTAAACAATGTTATGCGAAATAACTTTTTACTAAACGAGATTTATGCCATACGATTTTCGGCGTAACGAGACTTTGACCAAACGTTACTATGCAATACGAGATTAGGCAAATAAATCTTATGCCAAAAAAGGTAGTACCACCTATATGAGTATGGGTAACCTACCTACCTATACTTAGGTCGGTGTAGGTAAAATTTTAAATTATAAATGCGAAATATTTTGACCGTGCAATTTTATTGTAAAATAATGTTTTATAATAGGTACCTAGGTAATATTTAGATTTAATTAGGAAAAATGAATCATTATGGTCTTCCTAAATTAAAAATAGGCAGATTGCGTGATATTATAATTTATAAATAAGTTAAATATCCAATTTCAAAACGAAATTATACCATAGGCACCTACCTCACCTCTCTACAAGGTCGACAAAAAATCTGCGTGAACTTGGAATTAAGCTGTTATTGTAAAGTAAAACATAAATGACATTGAATGAATATTAAATAACTTGTTCACAATGTCCACCAACGAGATGTTAGATAGGTAGGTAACTATTTTGATTTTGAGCCGTGTTAATTATTTTACATCCATGTCAAAGGAAAGGACTACCTTCAATTTCCCCGGTACATTCAACTGCCAACGACGACGACGCTTTAAAAACTTCACCCATTGAAATTTCAACAAAACCGGCTCATTCATTCATCTGAACAATGCTGGATACCTTGTTATTGTATGCCGTCCGCCTTACTAAAATAATGCGAACAATAGTGGATTGTGGTGCTTACCATACGACACCGAAGGCTCCGTAGCCGATGGGGCGGTCAGGCTGCACGTCCTGGGGAATGGCCGGCGCCTGGTAGTAGGGCGCCGCCGCCGCCAGGATGGCGCCCTGCGGAGCGCCCGCACCACCCTGCATCAGAGACATGGACACACTCATGGAGACGCGAGAGTGCCGCGCGGGGCCTCCCACGGCCGCCATCCACCCGCTGCCGTCACCGCGGACGCATCACACGCACCCAGCCCCGGCCGAGCCTCCCTCACCAGGCGCCGGACCCGCACACCGGCCGAACGCACGATACTATCACGTTTACTTCTTTATTATTCATGCTCGATCGACTGCGGGAACCACTGAACGCACTCACGGGATAATGAACACACGCTTATTTCACTGGGTTTGGCTTTTATGAATTGAATTAATCGGTACTACGAAGTGAAACTGTTTGTATCAGTCGCCACGAGTCCAATTTCTCTGGACAAAGAGGTTGGAACCGTGAAATATTTAAATTCTCGACGCGCAGCAACGTCCTCACGCCACACGAATCGAGCGAGACTGAAAGAGAAAGAGAAAAAAAAACGACAACGAAGAGCAAGCGAGAGCGAGATAGTGTGCAACAATGGCGGACGACGCGCTGAACAGCTGCTTCCCGTTGAACTAGAGCACTGCGCCTAGCTCGCTCATTTCAACACTAGCTGTTGCCCGCGTACTTCACTACTCGTTAAAAGTTTATAATTTTCTTTATTGACTGATAAACGTGATCCAAATATTAAACAAATTCAAGATGTAATAGAAAATAACTGCAAGTTGTACAACCGTTGTTGTTGTTGTTGTACAACCTGTCTGTAGTAGATAAAATACCGTTTTTGCTGATTAAACACATAGTTTACTATTTTTAGCTTTAAGGAAAAAATTAATCAATAGATCTTATTTTTTATATTTTACATTACAAGTATTAAAATAATAAAAACAATATCTAAGGCAAAACCGATAAAAATGAAATACCTACCTAGGCAAGATATAAATTTAATTATTTCATGCTACCTACTTAAATTTAATTTTGTTCGTTGTAAGCTTGTCACCTTGTCAGGTAAGAATAAAAAATCGCTAAGTACCTTTGATATATTGAGAATAATTTTAAGCGTACCTTTTATTGTTTAAATTTAAGATTAAAAACTAAAATTGTTTAACCGTTTCATTGTACTTAATACTTATAAGAATTAAATTATGTCAAAATTTGGCTAAATTACTTTGTTAAGAAAGAGTGACCTCTTCTGGCACAGGTGCTTATGTACTTAAAAGAAGGGGTCAAGCTTAGTTTACTGAAAAACTTTTTGGCAAATGAATAAACGTTTTTGTATTTGTATTTTGTATTGTAAACCGCTGCCTGCCTGTTCTGTACCCGGGGAACTGAATTATGATAGTTTATTAAATAATGAGAGTGTATTGTAACTTGTTTTTTTACTATTATTTACTGACGTAGGTACTGCATGGTATTTCTCTGAGCCTCGCCTACGCCTAGTCGAGCCAAGCAAACCGCAAAGGGACTACCTACCTAACCTTTCTCGATATACTATTTTTCGGCGCAGTGCTCTAACGCGGGGGTGCTGCCACCTAGTGAAATGAGGGACTAACTAAATCTTGTTATTCGTTTCCATGGTGACCAAATTTTAAATTTTGCCGCTAATGTCAGATAAAAGAGATCGGAATCGAATGGCTTGGACATTATCAGAAAAAATGTGGGTCGTCAGACTTACTGGCTGCCCCCTAGAGAAAATTGTGAGTAAAATCCATGGAGATTTCATAATTAACTCCGCTCCCGTTTCTGTGGTCATACGGTGAACATGGACAGAAAGTAGCCAACTAGCCTCAGCTGCCTTGACTGGTTGAGGTGTGACTGGCTGGGAACAAAGGCTTAAAAAATACCTAATAATCGGGTTACGGAGAAGGGAAACCGCTCTGGTGTAAAGGCCTTATATGAACCATACCTAATATCGCAGCACTAAATCGAACCTTAAACGTGCACCACTTATATTTACTTATAATGCGCGCAGATAAAGAAACTATAATAACATGATGTATGGCGCCTGGAAGGAATATTTGTATGAATGGCAAGCAGTACCTATACTATTTATTAAAAGACATAGGTACGAATGTTACTTATGGCGAAATGGCCATGCGCCGGGCGTTTTCATATTGTTCCTTCATCACCGTCATAAACGTAGTTATTTTACCTACAAGCATCCTACAAGATAGTTTTGTTTTGTCCAGATCCATGGTTGTGCCTCGTTTTTTAGTTAGTGAGATTCCTTGCGCCTTTTTTGTACTTCCATGACACAGCCCTAAATGTTGGGAAGCAGCATTAAGTTAAGTTGAGGCCATGAAACATAGCTACCCATCACTGAATCTGAATTCTTGCAAAGATTCCCTCATGATAACTATGTCGTCAGCGCCATAGACTAAAATATTATTGGTCTGGTGCTGGTGTGATGTGGAAGGTACTCTATTGGTATACTCACGAGCAATGAAAAAGTTCCATCTGCCGTTGACGTTCCATATGTCACTGGAACTTTTACCCTGTCTCATCCCTCGTTGCCATTGAGTGTGAATGGTCACACGAGTCCGCGTTGTTCTATGCTCGTTGCATGCTCGTTGCAATGGGGGCTAACGCGTGTGAATTTGCCGCTAGGGGCGCTGGTGTTGACTGAGGTTAAGTGACATTTTACTTTTCATATAATTTGTTTGGCGGGCTTCGTGATAAATTATATTTTCGTTCATTTCCCTGTTGAAAAGTGATCTCTTCGCGAAATTATCGCAAATATGGATTATTTATCGATGAATGTGCAGTTGCGCATGCTTTGAAAGCTGAATTAAGGAAAAGAGGCGCATAAATAAGCGGTCTCAAAGAGCAGCTAATTCAGAGGTTAGTTTGTTTACTGTTTACAAACTTATTTTTTACGAAATGTATGCTTGTTTGCTTAGATAACAGCTATGTTTTTTCTTTTTACAGACACCAAGACTATGACCGTAACAGTAACTTGGTTGGAAACGTAGAGGACAGCATCATACAACAAAATGATTCAGTGTATACTGTTGAGTGGCCTTCAGAAACTTTGTATAGCAGTGTGAACACTAAAAATGAAACTCCAGATCTAGATATTGTCACCAATGAGTAACTACTTTGGAATTTATGCACAGTGTACGTACATACCGTCGCTCTTACGGTGAATGAAAACATCGTGATAAAACCTGCATATCTAGATTTTCGAACCCACAAACCTGCAGAGGACCAGCGTGGTAGGAAATGGTCCAAGCTTAGGAGTGGAGTTTAGACCTTAAGGCGATATGCACAAAGGCTCCATTCGAGTGAGCTAGGTGCAGGTACTGACACCCTCACAAATAATAGAATACTTAGTATACTATACTACCATTATTTAGTTTCAACTAACAACTCAACCAGCATTCATTGTGTGGATTACTAATGTGTTATATTTTTTGTATAGCAGTGTGTTTAAACGGAAAGGATAAATAAAAGTTAAATCAGTGTGTAACTCTTTTATTGTATTTATTAAATGCCTAATCCTTATTTACATTATGTTCTTTCTGAAATTAGTTATAATGATTTTCACAAACACGGATAGACGGATAATAATTATTTCACAAGCCCTTTTTTAGAACAGTTTTATCACTTGGTAACATATGTCCTCCTTTTCTTTCCTAAAAATTTAATCTATTGCATGCAAAACCAAAAATTGTTAATCAGTAATAAACGCTTAAGTTTAAACTAGATGATATACAGGAAGAGCGGAGTCTCCTGGCACAGGCGTTTCCAACACCTAAAAGGAGGCTTCAAATTACTAGTTATTAAGAAATCTTTGTTAAGACAATAAACAATTTTTGTATTTTTGTATTTGTATTTGTATCTTTCCGAACATAACGCATCTGCACAACATTGCGGGATAGTAACTCGATATGATGATAGTTATTTTATAATGAATAAGCTTATAAGATTCAAGATTTTAAAACTTTATTTCGCGCCAATTTGATGAAGTCGCCTTTGATAAGTTTGACAGCTATGGTACCTCAACCTTAGTCGACAGTGGCGCCAACTGGTGAGCAAAAAAACGGTAGTCCCCATTGAAACTGTCTCATGTTGAAGTCTTGTAGTTGAACAAATGGACGGTCATAGTAGCGATGGCGTCATTGTACAAACCCAGCAAGTTTATATAGTTGTAGAATAAAACACACTTACTTTTAATAAATATCAATTATATTATCACAGAGAATCACATTGTGTTACATACAACATATTACGTGTCTAGTACAAAATATCCCTTACTTTTATGAATATAAAGTATTGTTTAAAATGAGTCAGTAAATCTACTTGTATTCTAACATCGAAGAATTATAGCAAAACTGAAGGTCCTATTTACAAGTAAAACAATTATTTATTGGACTTAAAAAAAAGTTAAATAAATGGTTAAAAAATACAAGATTAAGTAAGCATGTAAACGGTTTTCCCACTACATTATACAATAGTACAAACTAAACAACATATAATTCTTGTTTACGAGTGAAAATAAAAAAAAATTGCACTGATTCATAAAAAACTTCCGTAATCACAGGACCTACAAATAGTTTGTAAACGTAAGCGAATAATTCCAATATAGACTTCTTGACTGACCAAGAGTGGCAATTTGTGTGATCACCGCCAATTGAAAACCTCTACAAACCCTTTGTAAGTTCTATAAATACGAGTACAGATAAATAAAGTATAAAGACACACAAAATAATATAAAATGTAACAAAACGAAAAAAAATACTCATAAAATATGACTGGAGAAATATTGTTTCAATTAGATATTTTTGAATAGTTACTACACATTATTTTAGAATATCGCGACTATTTTTAGTGATATAGGTTCACAAAATATTGCTATATAGTTTTAATATTAATGTAGATACTGCTACAGATATTTTTGAAAGTAAAATAAAAAAACACAACTTGTATAAATGATCTGCAAGAAATAATAACACGGAATATCTCCAACCATAAGTAAGACTTATTATAAATTTTGTATCATTCGTAACTATGTAATTTGAAGTATGTAATACAAACGTAATATACATAATAATAATTTATTATCAAATATAAATTAATCGTGACAGATTCTTTATCGTTAGATACAATCTAACAACAAAATGAGATCTTAAATTTAGCGCCAAACTTTTTTATAAATACCTACTTAGTATTAAACATTCAATACAAATTCATATACCACAAAACTACTATCGAATCCATTTTATTAACAAACTTACGATACCTAACATTACTCCATATTTCATGTATGTTTTTTTTTCATAATTTATGTGAGTTTGTGACAATTTAACTTCACTGTTTAAGCAGCCGTCAGCACAGCATATTTTTTGGCAATCCGATATTTACTTCCGTATAATAGAATAGAAACGTATTCATGCAACTTCATTGGTCGATTCTCGACGCTCCGCTAGCTCTGGAGGATAGGCCACACGCACGTATTATGAGTTTTAAAATCGGACCAGCATGCATGCGCGATGGTACAATACGGCTTTAGAAGTGAGTATTAAATATCATAAGAGAAATAACTATTCCTAAATATGTTATTGTCTATGTACATTTAATTAAAGTTTTATATTGGACTGGATTGGATTATTTAGAATTCGGATTATACAATAACGTGTCCCCCAACTTGATTACAAAAACTAACGAATTTACTGTTATGTACCTAACTAGTTATATTTATTATGAGCTATGATTAATTTATGACACAAAATTATATGAACCTTCTAGGTAACAAGATATAAGACGCGTCAATGTTTGAATGTCTGTAAATATAACACATAGAAAGATTCAGACTTCACCATTCCGACACATCTTTAGTGCATGCATTATGTTTCAATTAATATTTGGTAAATGGCTTATCATTTATAGTACATATAAGGATCAAACACATGTTACATCTGGTGCATTATGTAATTATCTGCATAAGGTTTCATGGTATTCGAAATATAAAATGTTATATTTCTTTATTATGTAGATAAGTAACATGACATGATATTCGTTCTAAATACGATTTTCAAATTCTGTTACATTGGATAATATGTAAGTTAACAAAACTTAATAGATTTTTCGAAACTACTAAATGAGTTCGTTTCTAAGATTATTCATGTTTATTTAAGGTTTTTATCAATGGATTTTATTTTTTTTGATAATCACAACAATCTTACATACGAGTACCAACCATCCAATCATTATCAATCATGTTTATGAGTTATATAAATACATAATAAAAAATGTAATTAATTTTTTACCAAAATACAGCAAGTTTCAGAGGGTGTTTGTATATATATACGTTACAAAGTTAATTAGTCATGAGTGCACATATAAATATGACAAAAAGCTTCATACAACCAAGTGATGAATTGACTTTTGATGTATGTTACAAATGTGACGAATTTACTTTGTGACGAATATTCAACAACGAATTTAGATGGCGTTCAATATTGATTGCGAGTGCAGTGTGTGTAATAACTTCTCCAAGTTATTATTACAAGAAATTTATTATTATAACACCACAAACTGCCTGTAAGAATATAAATATTAAAATAACATAGCCATAAAGCCACATTAGCCCCGACAGAACAGTATTATAACTGCGAATTATGAGTAACGGTAGATTTATAAGAACAATGACAGTGAAAAGTATTGCACATTTTTACTCAAAACCACCCCATAAACCCTAATCATAAGTTAGAACAGTCGAGGCGGTGATTGGTCAGTGAAAACACCGATTACACGAAAAACGCCGAACGAAACTAGCACTCCAAATTCTGGTCCTACAGTCGAATTTCCATTCGGAGCACATTAGGAGAGTTCGAAGCCAGTGTTGCTATTGACGGCATACCTCAGCTTGTCTCTCAAAGTGCTCCTCTTTTGGTAGTTGGGAAGTTTGAGGAGATTGAAGCAGGTGGAAGACGTTGGTAGACGGTTCAAGGGATCCTTCTTTCGTATTGTGAAGAAGCCACGGATCACACTTCCTGTTAAGTAATAGAGATGTTAGGTTGTATTTGAAAACGTCTAGCATTTTATCTGATTGTCACGACTTGAAAGATTACATCGTGAATGGGTTATTTGAATTGTAAACAAGCAGTACAACAGGCAGATCGGGAACAACAGGTAGATATGCATCGAATGATAATAATGGCTTA
The DNA here is from genome assembly GCF_932276165.1 of Plutella xylostella. Lineage (NCBI taxonomy): Eukaryota > Metazoa > Arthropoda > Insecta > Lepidoptera > Plutellidae > Plutella > Plutella xylostella. Next base: position 9,321,534 of record NC_063990.1, read on the forward strand.
CAACTTAAAAGAAAAAGAGGTGTGCTAAAACGTGTGTGTATGTTTATTCGTCTATTGCCAGGTAACTGCGAAACGGATGAGGCAATTCGTTTGTCACATAATGGTCGAGGATTTCAGATTTAGTTATTGTATAGCTTATACTATTGCATATAATAATTACACATAGGGTAGTATGTCGAATGACAACATTATAATACATAAAACCAGTAGACATCCACCGTTCAATTTATCTTTTTAATACAAAACAAAACAAAGATCTCTTACCAATAGTGTCCCCCGTGTCTTCGTCGTCGCCGACCTCCACACAGCGGATGGAGAATGGCGGCTTGAGGTGCGCGAACCCGAGCACCGGCGGCTTCGAGCATGACGTCACGAACTGAAACATAACGATACAGCGTATAATTCGTAGCGGTAAACTTGCCAAGATCATGTGTCAGGGGGATATCTAGGCTGCATCAAGATCGAACACTAATGGTTACCACACATATGACTGTAACATAAAGGGATCGCCTCTTTTTCTTCTGTCAACCAGTGGAACGTGAGCTCGCGAACCCCTGCTGGCCTATATGCCCCTCTACATCCATACGAGTGACTTTGTCTTCGGTTTTCCTCATCCAACCTCTATCTGTCATCAACCAAGTGGTCTGGAGGTCGTCTTACGCTATGTTTACCTGTTCGACAATGTAGTTAGATCGGTAATCGGTTCTTGAACAAATATAGCCGGCTCACAATTCCCAATGGGAGTGTCACTAGTAGCTAGTAGGTCTTATGCAGTCAGCTGCATAAGTAGCTGTGCACTTTTGTACCTTGTCAATCCGAAACCGCCTATCCATTCATTGAAACATTGACTGTGCGCCACTTTGACAAGGTACAAAAGTGTATAGCTACTTATGCAGCTGACTGTACCTTCAGGAACATGGCTCGCTCGGCCTCGCTGAAGTCCCGCTGCAGCACGTCCCACAGCCAGCACACGACGCGGTGCGAGTCGTGGAAGTGTATAGCTACTCATGCAGCTGACTGTACCTTCAGGAACATGGCTCGCTCGGCCTCGCTGAAGTCCCGCCGCAGCACGTCCCACAGCCAGCACACGACGCGGTGCGAGTCGTGGAAGTGTATAGCTACTCATGCAGCTGACTGTACCTTCAGGAACATGGCTCGCTCGGCCTCGCTGAAGTCCCGCTGCAGCACGTCCCACAGCCAGCACACGACGCGGTGCGAGTCGTGGAAGCCGCCGTAGTACTGCGTGTGCCGCCGCAGGTCGCGCAGGTCTAGCGGCACGTTGTCGCCGCTTATCAGTCTTTGGAGCTGGTGGAAGAGAGTTCAGGGTTAAAAAGTGTTCTAAATGTACACGGTGGAATCTTATTTGGAGCCCAATAATACTGCTAAAGAATAAAATGTTGTCATAGCGTGGTAAAGGACCGTACAAAAACTGCGAATCAGTGCGATTAGAGCAAACAACGTGGGTGACGTCATAAGCATGGGGGTTGGCGCACTGAGGTTATTTCACCTTTAACGACTGTCTATCTATACATATTAAAATATAGCATGAGCCCTATTACGTTCCATAGCCTATGCTTATGAAGTTATGCCTGGTAAATAAAGCTCGTTTTAGATCGTGCGTTAACGAACAAAATGACATCTAAAATATATGGATTTAATAGCTGGACTCATGCTATATTTTACAAAGTAGGTAGGTATAACGAAAAACTTACCTCAGGAGTTGAGAACAGCGAGAGCCACTCCGGGTTGATGATGGTTCGGAACCCCTTGATGAACGCGTTCGTTTGGTCCTTGATCTGAGTGTGCATTCTGAAGTGCGCCATCAGATGGATGTAGTTTATTCTGTTACAAAACATTATATTAAAAGATATTAGTTAAGTTGTTAAACAAATATACACGACTAAAATGGGAAGAAAAGTATAGCTTAAGTTATGTAATCAATATGATAAAGATTCTAGGATACTTTACTCTGCTTCATAGGCTATAATTCAATTACAAAACGATTTAGGTGCCCCAATAAATTATTCAAAAATGGCGCACATATTATCATTTTGCTCGATGTTATTTATATAATTAATGCTCGATGAAGTTCTCTTTGTCACGAACTGGCATTCCAAACCACATATCAAATTCATTTCTTTATCCGCGCGTGTTACAATCTTACTTGTTCTCATTAGTGACGGGTATGGCCTTGCCGCCCGGCACCAGCTCGTGGGTCACGATGGCTCCGAGACGCTCCTCGTCCACTGTGAACGTCAGCTCCAGTGACGAAATGTCACCCTGCGAATAAACACTATATTGTTATTACTGTTATAACGTGCCAACTTACTGGACCTTAGTAGTGTAATAAGCAGATAGTGGCTGGATGGGGAGGCTGGAGATACTGTATTTTGGCGCCCATTGGAAGTCGCCATGGCCATGGTAACCACGATCAGTTCGTACCAGATTTATACAATAACCAAGCTCGGGCAAAGGCTATTTTAAATTAATTAGTGCTATAATCACCTGAAAGTGCTTAATATAGGTGAGGCTCCGGTACAGGTCGCGGTCGAGCGAGGGCAGCTCGTCGATCCAGCTGTACAGCGCCTGCTGCGTCTGCCCCAGCACCTGGCTCAGGAACCACGACGCGTCCACCACTGTACCACACTCTACCCTCGGCCTTTTATAACCAGCCTCTACCGGCCAACTGTCTAAGATCACGAGCAGCCTAAATGCAGTTCATAAATTATACTTTGTAAATTATAGCAAGAGTCCTATGACGTTTGATTGACAGAAGTTTATGTCCGGGGTGGATAAAGTTAATTTTCCCTTGAAAACCAACAAATGACAGACAAATCTATGGATTTGACAGCTGTCATAGGAGTCATGCCATATTTTACTAGTATAGTGTCATATAATTACCTGAAAATGCTTAATATAGGTGAGGCTCCGGTAAAAATCGCGGTCAAGCAACGACGTCGTCCAGCTGTAAATGTGGACAAAAGCTAATAGAAATAAGTACGTGGATGAAATTACCTGAAAGTGCTTAATATAGGTGAGGCTCCGGTACAGGTCGCGGTCGAGCGAGGGCAGCTCGTCGATCCAGCTGTACAGCGCCTGCTGCGTCTGCCCCAGCACCTGGCTCAGGAAGAATGAAGCGAAGGGGACGTCCACCACTATACCCTGCGGGAGAGATGGGATGGTTTAGGTTTAGGAGTGTAACACAACATTATTTTAAGAAGTAAAATAGTTTTTTAGACCTAACTCCTGCTTTCCTATCTTATAAAAAGCCCACGACATCAAACAATCCGAAAACTTTATGCTATGGTGTTGACATCTGGAATAAACAGGTTTGAACTGTAAGACTGCAATAGCTGCATTTCAGATACTTTATAAACTGTCCAGCCTATCGCACCGCGTTGCATAATCGTTACTTGAAAGAAAGTGAAAAGAGAAATTAATCAGAAAATGCATGGATGTGGATGCGTACTGAAGCTACAGTGCTGTCCTCTAGTGCTGCATAAGGGTACTAGATATACCGCTACGGTGGCGCCCTCTATTGATACATTTAGATACTAGAGCGACCGCTGCGGTAGCGCCATCTAGCGCTACATCATGATACTAGAGCTTTCACTACGGTGGCGCCATCTTGTGCAACATTAAGATACTAGAGCGACCACTACGGTGCTACGTTAGAGTTACAGCTATGGAAGCGCCATCTATTGTTACATTAAGATACTAGAGTTACAGATATGGTGGCGTCATCTAGTGCTGTATTAAGATACTAGAGCTACCGCTATAGTGGCGCCATCTAGTGCTACACAAAGATACTAGATCAACTGATACGGTAGCTACATGTAGTTCTACGTAAGATACCAGAGCTATGTTCCGCTCTAGTATCTTAACGTAGCACTAGATGGCGCAACCAGAAGGGCTAATACGGGGCGCATTTAAGACGTGAGAAGAGTTTTGCATCGCGCTCACTCACATCGCGCAGCCTCAAGAGCGAGCGCGACGGAGAACTTTTGTCATGTCTTAATAGCGCCCCGTGCTACATGGCCAGGTGACAGATAGACAGGTGATGGTATTTGCTGATAGTTGCGCCATCTAGTGCTATACTAAGGTACTAGAGCTACCGCTATGGTGGCTCCGTATAGTGCTACGTTAGGTTACCTCGTAAACAGCCTTGGCCAGCATCCGTCCTATGAACTCGAACAGTTGCAGATGGTTGTCCTGAAGGGCCGAGGTGGGCGCGGGGTAGAGACGCTCCTCGCTTGTCGCACGGAACAGGTTCAGTTCTGGGTCGAACACGCGCTTTATGGTTTCTTCTAGGAATTCTGTAAGAGGAAGCGGTTGTTAAGATACTATATTTGATAGGTACTAGCTATTCCCGTGAGCTGCGCATATTTCCTCCTTTCTCCTTCGCTGCTTTATCCCTAAAACCTTCCTATTAAATCACTCAATATATTTTAAAAAAAAGCATCAAAATCCGTTGTGTAGTTTCAAAAATCTAAGCATACTACATACATAAACAGACTTTGTTTTATACTATTTATTGATAGTAGCCGGAAGACGCAGGCTTTTTGTGACATTCTCGTTATACTCGTAGTAACAGCGTATTCACAGTAATTCGTGTGAAAACTTCATTGTCATTAATAAAAAAATAAAAACACATAACAAAAACATTGTAAGTACCTATATCTCACCTTTAAACACACCATCCTGGTCAATCCCCGCCTCATCTAACCCCTGTGCGTTCACGAAGCGCACGCGCACGACGCCCTTCAGCGCGCGACTGGGGAGCGCTCCCAGCTGCCGGTAGCCGTCCTTATACCATTTAGTAATAGTGAACTGCTTGTTCCAAGGGTCTGTGGATCTAGGCCGAAAGAGAAGCATCCTAGGAACCATCCCGTTATTATAGTAACGACGTTACTATCGTTATTGTAGTAACGACGTTACTATAATATAAGGCTTCGTTGTCATTCATAAATAAACATTATATATCATACCTTTAAACACGCCATCCTGATCAATCCCCGCCTCATCTAGCCCCTGCGCGTTCACAAAGCGCACGCGCACGACGCCCTTCAGCGCGCGACTGGGGAGCGCTCCCAGCTGCCGGTAGCCGTCCTCCACGAGGCGGGCGCGCCGCACGGTGACGAGCGTGGAGCGCCCCCCGCACGCGCGCTCGGTTAGGCCGAGGACCACCTGCGGGTTTGGTTGTTTTGTTAGGTCTCTATGCACAGAAACAGAACTACATACATTTGATTAGTTTTTATTACTGATTCTGGAATCAAAAAATTTTAAGAACACTGGGCTCTAAACAGAGGTGGCAGTCCATCTACACACGGAACAAAAAAAAAAGTTTTTTAACTGATTCTGAAGATAGCATTCTACACAGACGGTTGGTGGTGGCTGTATGAGGAAAGCCGAGAACAAAGTGTTGTAGTGCTACTTGTGATAGTTTTGTGTGTTGAATAAATTACAAAATAATGAACTCACTTTCTCATCAGCGACGGCTCGCCTGAACAATCGGACCCGCTCGCCGTGCGCTATCATGTGAGGGGTTTTCTGAACAAGGACCTGTAAAAGAAAAACTTATTTAGTAAATATAATAACACCGATTTAGTATACCGAGCTAGAGCCTTAACTTACATTATTCATCATCATCATCGGCCACGACATCGTGATGACTTACATTCTTACTGTAGAATTAAAAGTATTTACACATTTTGACGCCGTAAGTGGCGCCATCTACATTTTTTGAATACCTCTCTAAGTCAGGTATTTACCACGCGCATATGGAACCCCATTATGTAATTTTCTTTATGGGTAAGAGTATCGTTACATAACACAGCTTCGTATATTGAACAAATGAGGCCACCCATTTTGCCATATGCCTTTTATCACAACTAGCGCACCCGCAAGTGGCGCCACCTACCTGGTGCGGCTTCTTCCCCTTGTCGAGGTCGTGCATGAACTGCGCGTCGCGGATGTCGCGCACGAGCCAGTGGTTGGCGCGCGTGTAGGGGCGCCGGCAGTCGCGCCGGTATAAGACTAGTAGCAGTGTGTGCATGGCCACGAAGAGACTGTTGGACTGGATGGTTTTGAGGTCTGTGGAGAGGAATTGGGTTAGAAGCTATGCTAAGCGGCCGAGCAGATGTAAAAACAGAGCAAAATACAAAGAATAGAGGAAAAATCAAGGCCACATACTTGTTACATCTTATTTATGCCTAGATAGGGCAGAGTATCCATAGAGAGCAGTCTAAAACTTCGCGTTTGATCAAAATATACATAGGTATTTGCCCCATTATTTGCGATTGGAATCGCTTTTTGTATGTTTTTTTCAAAAGATTTGAAGCTTATAAATAAGGCTCTATAGTAGCGGCAGATTTGACTAAACAACACTTACCGAACAGCTGTCCCATGATAGATTTATAGACGAACAGGTTGAGAAACTGCGACATGTTGATGAAGTCTACTAATTTGAACGGCTCCTGCTGTTCGTACATCTCCATGTCGTCCAATATTCTGTAACAAACAACATTAGATATAATTTAAACACTATATTCTAATCCAAGAGTCAAACATATTGTGTCGTTTTACCGATTGGCGATTAGTAGCAGGTAGAGTTTCTGCTCGAGAATTCTCGAGCTCGAGAAGATTCGAGAAATTCGGCTTGGTTCGAGACGAGAAAAAAAACTGAAGACTCGAGAATTTCTCGAGCCTTGAGATAAAAATTAAGAATATTCAATTCGAATTTTCCTGCGCCGCTTTTAACAACACACACGTATACCAGGCGTATATTATGATTTATTATTTTTCATCTCCATTTAAGCTGTGCTGTACTGATAATACCAATGAATTATTAAAAGATAACGTAGTAAAAGTTAGTTATTTACTGTTTCTTAGTTCAGGTAGACCAAAAGAAGTTGTTTGGCTCTCATTTTTTTCTAAATGAAAAACTTCGATTTTGTTTTTTGATTATGTTTATTTGAACCTTTACAATTTTATTGGTAAAGTCAAGAAGATGATATCGGCCAAATGGGCGCCGTCACAATTGATTGCCATACGGGCTCGTTTTATGGCATTTTTCATCACCTCAGCGAAAACGTCGGGCGAGAGATTCTCGCAATCGTGTCGATTGTTGTCCTTAAGGGCTTCCGGAGACACGAGCTTACGCACATACACGGGACTTCAAAAACCCCCAGAAAAACTGTCTGAAACGGTTAAATCGGGCGATATTGCAGGGATAAATTACAGATACTCAAAACGAAAAAAAGGCTGCCCGAAAACTGAATAAACACAATTATTCCGCGTTCTTGGGGAGTATATCACTCCACGGCTTCTGAACTTGTATTCTGCATTTGTCTAGTGCACCAATATCAAAACTGATTTTAAATTGGCAGCCATTTGCACCAATGAGAGCAACTTCCAATACTAATAATAAGTAGCTAGCTAGACAGCTAATTATGAGTATTAGTAGAGTATTTTGTTTGTGATTAAGTTGACAAAGTAAAAAAAAGGAGATTTTGTGTTTTTTTTATTTAAATTAAGCCTTTTTTAAAGGTCTTCATAGAAAGGCTCGAGACTCGAGAAGGCTCGAGAATTTGGGGTCGAGAATTCTCGAAGCTCGAGAACGAAAACAGGTCGAGAAATCAGAAACCCTAGTAGCAGGGTAAGTTATTTTAATGTCAATACCTTGCTCTACGAGTCCCCTGAGTACTTTGACAATAGATAGAAAGTAGTAAAAGCTGCTGGCGGGTTTCTAGTGTAGTGGCTTTGATTTAATGAGGCCTAAATTCAGCAGTGGCAACAATATTTTTAAAGACAATTACAAGCGCAACGTGGTAAAAACAAGAAACCAAAAGCTTTCCCCACAATACTTACGTAACATAATGCGTCATGCAGTCAGCAAAAAGAATCAACATCTGAAACTCTGGCGCGGAGGTCTTGGTGGAGACAGCCAACAGATCCAGGAAGGACTTGAGGCCACACGTCGGGCCGAGAGTGCAGAGGAACTGCCACAACGAGTAGAGGATCTCGTCTTGATTGCACAGACCTGTGGAACGAAAGTGGTGTTTTTAGTAGGTATACGCACAAAGGTTCCATTCGAGAGAGCCAGGTGCAGGTACTTACACCCCCACAAAGAATAGAATAGGATAGAATGGTAGGTATATACAGAATGTTTCAAAAGTGCTATACTAAGCCGAAAGGGAGTGCTGCGATACGATGAGTGGTTAAGTGCGCGCAAAACGTCATAATATCGCGGCGTAACGACAGCGAGTCCGGGCTGTTAATTGGAGTCGTTACGTATACATTGCGATTATGTCGCGAGTCGTTGCGATTGTTGCGAGTCGAAACGATACGCTAGCAGCATCATCGACGAGAGAAGCTCGTCCGTGGAGACCACCAGACGATAGAACAGCGGACTCGTCGCGATTCCCCTGCCTCTGGAGATCGTCCCTTACCGGTGAGTATGTCGAGCTTGAGCTGCGTGCACGTCTGCAGCGCGGCGTGCAGCATGCCGCACGTGAGCGCCACGCGCGTGCTGTCCGCCGAGCCCAGCTTGCGGTACACCTTGTTGGAGTTGGACCGGAACATCGGCAGGCTGGAACAAATGAATCTAGTGAAGATGTGTCCAAGTATAGCGGAGAATCTCAGGCATGGCGGTTCTTTGACTGTGACTTTATGCGCGGAATAATAAAACGCAAACTGTCAAGCGGGCCAGCTTCGCTGGAAAGTCACGTTAGGCTGTATGTAATAAGAAAGCTCAAAACTTATAAGCGCTTATAAGTTTTCAGCTTATCCATACTTTGCCGAACCAGCGCTGATAAGCGCAATATCCATAGTAATGTGAGCTCTTATAAGTTTCCAACTTTCTTTCGGAAATGCAGCTTATATCAATAGTGAATGTTGCAACCAAAAACTGTTCCACTCACCTATTAGTCCTAGCCTCAATAGCCCTCCTAATATACGAAGCGGCATTGTTCCCGTGCGGCGGCGGCGACGGCTGCGACGGCCCCGCCTCCTCGCCCCCCGCTCCGCTCTCCAGCATCTCCTTCAACGGCTCAGCCAACAGCTTCTTCAACAATGGACCGCCCCAAGCCAAAGACAATTGGGTCCGTAAGTTGCTCATAGTCGGGGGCAGGTATTGGTCGAGGCTTTGAGAGAACCAGCCGAGGATCGGGTGCCAGTTGCTGAGGTTGCCTTTCTTGCAGACCACGTACTGTTGGCAGCTATCCAGGAAGCGGGTCACGACTAGCTGTGGAGAGAAAAATTGTAATGGTAAGGTTATGCAATAAGGCCGCAGTTTTGTACTGTTTTTTTTCTGTTTTGGTGGAAATAAAGAGGATTGTATTGTATTGGTTAGTAAAATTTCATTTTGTGGGTCAAAAATAACACTGTCTCGTGTTTGCTCTTGTTAAAGTTTTTTAACAGAAGAAAGATTGGTCACAAAACTTTAGTAAAAAATACAAATTTTCCTGGCTTGGCAAACTGCAATGCAGTATGATTTTGGAAAGGGGCTTACTGAATCAGTCTATAATTCTTAATAACTTTTGTTACATTTATGGAAAGTTTTATTTCTAACGTCGCGTTTCTAAGTGAACATACCACTAGAGTCGGGTACAGCGTCTGCGGCGCGCAGTGGTCGCGCTCCAGATGCGCCAGCTGCACCAAGTTAGCGAGCAGGCACAGAGCATAGTTCCCCTCGAGAGTGTTGAACACTATGCTACATATTCATACCACTAGAGTCGGTTACAGCGTCTGGCGCAGTGGTCGCACTCGCGAGTATTGAACACTATGCTACACTATACAACTATACATGTGTACATATACATACCACTAGAGTGGGGTACAGCGTCTGCGGCGCGCAGTGGTCGCGCTCCAGATGTGCTAATTGCACCAAGTTAGCCAGCAGGCACAGTGCATAGTTCCCCTCCAGAGTGTTGAACACTATGCGCAGGTTCTGGTCCAGGCTGAGGAACTCGAGGCACTTGTCGAAGATGCCGTGCGCTCGGTACGCCGCTAGCGACTGGAAGAGGATGGTTTGGTTAATCTTTATTAGAAATTAGGGGTAAATAGAGTGGCGCATTGATTGTAAAGGTATAAATGGTGTGGGATGGAAATTGTGGGTGCAAATGCCTGCTGGAGAAAAATAAATTATGGAGAGTCAGAGAGGTTTATTTTGGTATACTGCGCTGTATATTTTTATAGGCACATCATTTAAAATTTTCTGGTAAATATTCAAAGTGATTATAGTTGAACATCGCAACAATTTTCATAACTTTCACTGAACTGATACAGTATTTTTTATTTAAAACCTGCATAAAACCGCATAATTAACCATTACCTCAGGCGATATCTGATGCATGTGGAACACGAGCGTGGGCACGGACAGGATCTGTATGATGTACATGGTGAGCAGCTTCTCCGAGAACTGCGCGGAGACCAGCGGCCGCAGCGAGAGCGTCACTATGGCTGTGAGTGCAACGTTCTTGAGGAAGACCTTCTCACGACACAGGCCGCGGAGGAGGAGAGACTGTGGGGTAGAAGGAGTTAGAATTAGGAGGAATGTTTATGGTTGGAGCTGAGAATTTATTTGATGATCACAAACATGAAGAACATTTAATAAATATAAATTTACAAAGATTCCTCTGAGAGAGTCATATACAGGAACTTTACCCCTTCCAAAGAAACACATCATTGGAGTAGTATAGGCAAATATGGTAAACGCAGAGGTGATAGCCACCACACTTTCTTCTATGGGATGCTTGTATGTATGTGATGTGTCTATGTAACCTGGATAACCATATAATGGGATGAATAAAACTAAAAATACTTTTAACATTACCTTTAAAGTCAAATAATATCCCCTATGGAACAGTGAGCCCATGATGTTGGCACACAACTGTGTGACTCCACCGCGAAGTTTCTCAAAGTTCTTCTGCCTCGTCAGCGCCCAGGTGTTGGTGGCTGTCAGCGCCACCAGCGTGTGGAGGTGGGTCAGTATACTCTGCATGTCTAGAGGAGACTCGGGCTTAAGGTCCTCGAGGTAGAGGCAGCATTTGTACAGCAAGGACTTTACGTGAGCTATCCAGCGGAGACTGGAAGTGAAGATTTGAGGATGTAAAAAACTGTTATTTTAGACAAAATAATTCAAAACTGATATTAGATAGATAGAGTACTCTTTATTTGTACACCAAGAAATGATTAACAATTTTACATAGACACTTAACTAGGGTACAAAAGGCGGTCTTATCGCTTATAGCGATCTCTTCCAGACAACCTTTGGATGGATGGACTAGAGATATAAAAGGGGTACAGTGTACTTACTCACGGAATATAGTATAATTTAAGTTATTATTATCTAACTACACACTAAATATAAGCAAAAAATAAATAAAAATATACACACCTACTACATGTATTATAATACACAATTATATACAATATAATACATATATACAAACACATATATACATATACATACATCATATACATACACATACATATTATACCTACATAAGTACATGATTTATTTAATGATCTGATAACAGCTAAACAGTTGATTTAAGGTAGTGTTCCTTCACCATTCTCTTAAAGGTTTCCAGAGTTGGTGCTTGTCGGATTTTTGAAGGAAGATCATTCCACAAAGTGATATTAATAAAAAGCAAGATATGATATTGACAAGACAGAAGAAAAATGGAAGTAAATTGGTTATTTTAGAGCCATGCAATAACCCCCAGCCAAATAAGGGAACAACATAGAAGCACTTTACCTGTACTCTTTATTCAAGAACACTCCAACATAAGACATCTTGACAGACTCACAGAGGAGACTCTGCACAATGTACTTGCACAGTTTCTCAAACCTCTTTCTGTCTCTTTCCTTCTTGAACACAAGGAAGAATCGACAAGCTGCCTGGTACACCTCCAGGGCTGGCTTGAGTTCTGTTTGAGGAGGCGTGTCATCTTGTGAAGTTGGAGGATCAGGCAGTAATCGGTCAAACTCTTCACTAGAAATAGAGAAACACAGATTTAAGAATAATTGTAATATTAGCCAAGTAATAATCAAGATTAAAAGTTGTTTTTGTTTGTTTTTAACATAAAAACAAACAAAAACAACTTTTAATCTAGTTCAATTTTGAAATAGGTAAAGTTATTATTCAAGAGGTTGACTAAATTGTAAATCAATTTTCCTACTGCTGGTGCCATTAAATTTTTTACCCATCTTGACCAATGTAGCCACTTTTTAGCGAATTTATTAAATACTGTTAGATAAATAATCAGATTAATCAGAACTTTGTCACTGCATAAACCATTTCAAGAAATGCTGTACTTAGTAGATTTTGATACATTCTGTTGATTACACATTTTACAATGTTATCAACAAACATAACATAGCTACTATGTAATGCAATTAATAATGTATTATGTATAGTAATATGAGAAGGTGACCTACTGACCAAGTTAATTGTTACAACTATCATAGAGCTAATTCAAACTATAAACAACACTTGGTACACACAACGAAACAAGTTTATCATGTTAATGGGTGCTAAATACAACTGATACAGAGAAGAATAGATGCACCAAGCTATAGCTACTTACTACTACTTAGACAAGTTAATTTACAGCACGAAAATCAGTTATCCGACAGCTAAGTTCACAAACAACTATTAAATAGGCTAACTAAGCTTAAATATAACAGCTGATACTTACAGAATGAGTTTAATAAAGCGTTGTCTGGCGATGAAGCCACGAATGTAAGCTTGTATTACGACGGCTGAAACTTCGCGTTTCTTTTCCAGGGCACGCTCCTCTCGAGCTGCCTTGGTTTGCTCCAGGAATGTGTCCTTACTCGACTTGGAAAACATTTCTTACAGGCAGATTTGTTCCCGATTCGGAATTATCTTTGTCAGGATACAGCGCTTGCTCTTTTCATCGTAAGAGACTATATCAGCAGCTGAAAAACTATTGACACTTCTTAAATAAATAGTAAAAAGTACAAAGCACTATTTAATCCATGATCCCTAAGTTTTCATAGCGGAAACTTATTAAATTTAGCGATTTATTTAGAAATATATATCCCACATACAACACAAAATGTAATTTTAATTTGACAATCAATTTTTATCTGTGATCGTGATGTCTCGTCAACAGATTACATGGATAGTTTATAATGTTGCCAGAAATAAAACCTCTTCTGGTTTGTTAAGTTATTATTCTAAAACATTTTTATTGAGATGGATTTTACGGCCCCCGAATCTTGTCCTTTTTTAATATGGGGACACACCATCGGACGCGGCTTACGGACGCGGCTGTCAGCCGCGACTTAAAGGTATCTAAGTAAGGAATGTACACTACGCTGTTCAAACTATCGGGTGTAAAGGTGCCGACACATCATCGGACGCGGCTTACGGACGCGGTTGTCAGCCGCGACTTAAAGGTATCTAAGTAAGGAATGTACACTACGCTGTTCAAACTATCGGACGTAAGTCACGGACGTAACTTTAGACTGACCTTAAGCTTTCAGACGACCGAGAGTGATCTGGCACGATCTGTCCCTAAAGACCGTGCACACTTATCAGTCGCGGCTGACAGCCGCGTCCTTCGGTGTGTCACCACCTTTATTCTTCTTTTAGTACCTCTCCACTACTGGAGGTTGGTGGTCAGTTCCTCTCTAGTCCTTTTGAGCTTTCTGAAATACATAATTATTAGGTAAGGTGGGGTAAGACAGTCACCGGGTAAAGACTATCAATGTGTAATAACTAGTTATAAGCAGCTTCATTCTCTAGTTTATCACGCTGATAAAGCGGTCCACTGGTGGTAGTTACCACACATGATTTAAGTAGTTAGATAGTTTTTTAACCGTGACCTGTTAGAAAAATTCGTAACTTTCCGTGCCCTGTAGCGGTTCGCTACAGGGCCTTAAGCACTCGACATCGGCCAAACTACATAGGTACCTAGACTACCTAGCACCTAGCTAGCATAGTAGGTATAGTGTGTTGCAAAAGTGGTATATTAAGCCAGAAGGGGTTATTATACTCAGTTTACATACAAGACATTTGATTTCACGAAGGCATACCAATGCCTACCTACACTGAACAACTTTTACAATGGAATTAACTCTGAAATCACAAAATACTTAAACAGCTACAATAATGCCATATCTATCTATCTATCTATGTGCTTAAGTATTAATAACCGATTTGTACTCGACAACAGAACTGTGTGCTAGGGTTGCTAACTACCTACTAGGTCATAGATTCATAAGCCTACCTAACATATCAACACATAATTTGTCAGACCTTTGTATTCAGTCTCTACTAACGATAATAGGTATTTATAGGTACCTATACCTATAGGTAGTAGGTAATTAGATAGGTATACAACTTACATAATTTAGCCTACGAGTCGAGTCCAGCCGTAGCCTACCTTCCTAGAAGAGACCACCCGTCGAGTGATGGGTTTTAAATTATCCATTTATAAGTTTGATGTAAGCGCCATCCCATCCGCGACCCACCAGCCATTATTCAACTTAATCTCCACTGTCCTCCCCACTTGTAGATCCTAGCTCTTATTTCAACCGCTTAGATATGACTTTTATCTGTACCCGTCGGTCAAAAAGAGACACTGGCTGAAGATAAAGTGAATGAATGCGCGGTAGAGTCTAAAGAAAACTGTCGTGGGAATTTTGATACTAAAAATCACATAAATATCATATTTGTAGGACTGTATCGAGTTGGTAGTTAATTGGATTTATGTAGCTATTTGTTTATGTATTTAATAATTATTATTTTATTGAGTATTTATAATAGAGATGATATGATCGATCAAAGGCTGTGAGCTGGGCTCATTAATAAAAATCCACTGGAGACTCTACAATTTTGTTTGGCTATAGGTAAGTACCTATAAGTACCTATATACCAATATACCTAATGTGCGTGTGTAAGTATTTAAGTAGGTACCTACCTGCCTAATTATTAATATTAGTTTTCAATAATAAAGCTCCAAGTCTACAAAGTAGAATAGAATTTACTATCAAGTATATTTTAGAGAAAACCCATGTGTAAGTACTTATGTAAATGTGTGTAAGATTTTTTTATTTTATTTTTACTTTAAATATTATACAAATGTGTCACGTTCAGATTATCTATAACTATTGTTCACCTTATTGCTCAACTTTGCCACAATCACTGCGGGTCACAGGAATTATCGCAGGTCTTTGTGTAAGCTCAGGACTATTAGTCCGTCTGAGAATTCGCTTCCTCATTAGTCACATTTCTTTTAAAAGCTGCAGCTAATCACCGGAAGAGATAGGTAGCTTGATATGTCAGCTATGTTTAGTTGACTTGCCTTTGTTTTAATAGGCACAGTGAGGTTATCACGAGGATTATTTGATAGCCTTGTTATTTTTTATTGATTCTATGACGTGTATAGTATAGACTGCGAAAGCGAGTCATTTCGTGATTGTGACTGTCCCTTAATTATTATGATAAGTACAGTCAGCTGCATAAGTAGCTTTACACTTTTGTACCTTATGTCAATCTGAAACCGCATATATCCATTCATTGAAATACTGACGGTTCGTTAGTTTGACATTACTTGTCTAAGGTTTGACAAAGTACAGAAGTAGGTATATAACGACTTATGCAGCTGACCGTACCGACCTAATATGAACTCAGGATCTACATAGATATTGTAAAGTTTTTTTTTTATGTGCCTGCTACTGCGATCATAGTCCAAGAAAATGTTACATAACAAATAAGAAGTGCAGTTTGGTAAATTATGTAAATAAATATGAACTTTTGCTATGTTTTACTTAAGAAAAAAAATATTACCATTTCAGTAGATGCCTTGCCTACCAAAAGCATCTCGGAGGAAAAGTGATTTAAGAAAAATCTGACTGAATTTATGAAGGGTGAGTCATGAAATAGGTCGTGGGGAACCCGATGTTGTTTTCACAGCTAAAAGTTATTTTTTATTATTTAGAAGCTATTTATTTATTTATTTAAAATAACACATCAGATTTTGATACGGCTGTTTTAAATAGGTAGATTGATTTAAGAGGAAGTCTTACCTACATGCATGATAAATAACATGCTTATTAATAGTACCTATTAAAAAAGCAATAAAAAAAGTTTCACTCACTACACGTGGCTATATGTCACTGTTATATTTTAATTTTGGGGAATCGTATTTTAGCTAGATACCTACCTACTACTCTGTGTAAAAAGTATCGAGACTTTATCAATAAAACACAAAATGTTTGTTATTCATCCAAATTTATTTTATTACCTTCAAAGTATGCTCTTTTAGAATCGATACATATATGCCAACAAATTATCCAATCATCAAGTTTTTTTTATACGCTGTTTTCAGAGTTGTGTTTAGTGCTCGCGGTGTGAAGTGGAGCAGGATATATGATCTAACCTAACTGGATACATTTTAAGGTACCTACCTAAGGGTGTGTTATAGGCAGACGGAGCTACCAGTTAGGTATGTGATTCAGTAAAAAACATCGTAGGCTCGTGAGTGAAAGTCAATGTCAAAATATGTGTTTTCATAAAGGTAAGCGATAAGCTTACGATGAATTTCTTACTCTTGTAGAATAAGCTGCTCTTTCGTAGTTTTGTGGTATCTCATTAAATAACACTTTGTATCTATGTGTTAGTAGGTACCTATATGTATAAGTTCTGTAAACTATCTACCTATCTAAGTGAACATGTAAAAAATATTTTAATATTGATATGAATCTTATGATGAAGTGAAAAGTTTAGTGTAGTGTAGACCATCAAAATTAACATCCGCCCATGCTAGCAGCTCAACTACACTTGAAACAATAGACAGCTTACAGAGACATTCTATATCTTTGGAGCAATATAGAGCTTACTTTACTTACACCTGCATACAGGGCGGGCGGAAAGCTCACAACAAAGCACACCAATGCAACGAAGCCTTTACGACCTTCCACCATTTGTCGCCAACGGACCAATGAGAGCGAGGGGGCGGGGCCTGTGCGCACGCGCCGCCCGAAAGCTGCCCCGAAATTCAGTGCAAACGCAGCTGTCGTTTTGACACCACGCTGGTCGCAACCTCCTCCCGATCTTCGTTTGTTTTCAATTATGAACTTTTTCCAACGTTCGTGCGTGTTTTAATACTTTTCCCTCGACGTTGTTTAAGATTTAAAACCTTTTTTGCTGGACTTTAGAATTGATTTTGGAGAGGCATTATTTTTGTTTATTCAAAGGTGAGATGTCGGTGTAAAGTGACTGTAACTGTGACTGGTATTTTGATTGGTGTTATTGCTTTGAGTTGAATTCAAGATGATGATGGATCAGGCTCATTTTGGAGAATATTTGCTGCGGCAGCAGATGCTGCACGCTGGGCAACTCAGTGGACTGCGTAAGTTTATAACTTCCATTTTTTTTCTAGACTACATTTCTGAATGCTAACTTAGTATATAGGTAAGTACCTACCTCTTAATATAGTTATACCGTTAGATAATATATATTCTTTCGTCTTTAATATAAAATGATCTGAGTAGGTAGGTATTTATTGGCGGGGTGAGCAAGGCAGAAAGAGCATTGCAGCTCGATATTTAATTATATCGATATTTTCCCTACTTATTCTGAAATAAATAAGTAATTGTCAATAAGGATTATTGTAAAAAAAATATAAGTAGGTATAAGAATCTAAGCATTATTTTATATACATATACCTATTAAAAATATTTCCTTTCCAGCTTTCCTATGTGAAAACTTTTAAATAGCATAGGTACACACATTATTAGGTATACTTACTTAGATATTATTACATAAGATTAATAAGTATAGTACCTACTCTTAAAATTATATTTAATTGAATCAAAATTGCATGCATAAAAACCGAAGGGATGATATGATTAGAGTTGCCTCGTAAGCGAATAACCGAACTTTCAGTTTAATTATGTACTTACTTGAACTTAGAATACAAGAACTTACATTCTCAGTGAGCGCGTTGATGTCTTTTGTACCGCAGCGGCGGCGCGCACACATCGCGCTGCGCAAAGCGCTTGTTGTACAATTTTTATAATAAAATATTCTTATGGACTATAATATATACCTATATATATTTAAGTTTAGATTTTGAAGCCTTTAATTATCCAATTTGATTGGCTTCAAATAGTTTAATACGGTTTGTTAATTATTATGTAGAGTAAACTATTAATAGATTTTGGTATCTTATTAACAAACATTAAGGTATAGGTATAATTAATACTTCTATTTAATAACAGGAATTGGAATTATGGAATTATAAACTATGGAATTTAGCGTTTTAAAACCGTAGTTTTTACTTATTAATTACCATAATTTATATTTAAAAAATATACATTTTGAAAGACACGCAGTATGTAAGTAGGTACCTACATTGATCTATATAACGATTGTTAAGTTTAAAACGAATAATTACATATAATTAAACATATAATTAAGCAGCAACTGTTTAGTCACATGGCGTTGGAAACCCACTAAATAAACTTAGATACTATTTTAATATGTTTAATCTTATTAAGATCTTAACCTGTTTATGTCATATCAAAAATTGTACCGTATCAACTACTTAAGGCCTTGTAAAGTCCATAGCGACCTCGTCTTAGATAGTGCTCACTATCTAAATTAGTCATTTAATTTAATTATTCAAAACTTTGGAAAACAATCACGCTGCGGCCCCTTTCATATTTATCACATTTGACGATTATGTTTTATCTTAAAATCATCGATAGTCGTAGGAAGTCGTTAAATATCGATATTAAATATGTCATCGCTTGGTCGCCATTTTGAATTGAGAATTATTTGAATTATGAGGAATTGATGACCGTTACACAAGGCCAGTTTTTGCATGCAAATTGTTGGGTGTAGAATAAGCTATAAGAAAACTAGTAACGAATACTTTACGGTTCTCTATCATCATAAATGTGCCCTGACGTACCTAGGCCTCTCCTGAGGAGCACTAGACAACTCTGTTCTCGGCCTTCCTTATCCAGCCCCTATACCGGCTACTGGTCTTACAGACCTACACCAGGAAATAAAAAAACCGGCCAAGTGCGAGTCGGGCTCGCGCACAAAGGGTTCCGTAGCAGCAAAATTACAGTTAAATCAACCTATCTCAAAAACTATAAGAGATACTTTGATCAAACCAAAAATCGTTGAAAGAGTTAATTAGCATGCATCACCTCTATTTTTTTTAGAATTTTATACCCCGTAGTTATAAAAATAGAGGGGGGGGGACATACTTTTTACGACTTTGAGAGCTGATATCTCAAAAACCGTTCACTTTAAGAAAAATGTTTTTTAGAAAACTTTATATCATTTTAAAAGACCTTTCCATTGATACCCCACACGGGTATGTACATCGAAAAAAAAAATTTCATCCCTCAGTTACATGTATGGGGGGCCCCACCCCCAATTCTTTTTTTTACTATTTAGTGTCATATTTTTGTAGCGGTTCATACAACACATATTCCCATCAAATTTCATCACTGTAGTACTTATAGTTTCCGAGTAAATCGGCTGTGACAGACGGACAGACGGACAGACGGACAGACGGACATGACGAAACTATAAGGGTTCCGTTTTTGCCATTTTGGCTACGGAACCCTAAAAATGATAAACTTATCTACACCAGAAAATAAATTACAGAAGTATATTTGTTTACTGGTGAAATCAGATGTGGCAAGCATGCTACTACAAGTTTTTCATACAATGTTAACAGAAGTCGACTTATAGAATAGTTATTCCTAGTGTCTCGTGTAAACCCAGTTTCAGCTGGTAAACGTATGTTGGTTATGTCTACTCAACTCTCAATATATTTTAACCCAGACCGAGGCAGAAGGGTGTCATACCTAAGTTTATACAGATCCAATATAGTCTGACTGTCCTACAAAATAATCCAACCAATCTATAATACTTTTTACAAAAAACCTCCTTAAATTTTCAACAAACTTTTAAAAAATACTGGCCACAAAGAAAAAGAAGAAAACTTCAACATTCATGTATTTCACAGAGCACCGAGTGGGCGCGGACTGCGAGCCGCCGGCATGTGAGGCGCGGCTGCTGAACGGGGACCTGTGGCGGCGCTTCCACGACATCGGCACCGAGATGATCATCACCAAGGGTGGCAGGTCAGTCAACACACGCATCTTATCACTAGGTGATCCAGCTAGCCTAGCATGGTTTGTTGTGCGCGTCTTGCACCTCATGCTAGCCCTTCCATTGTAGAGTAAAATCTGTAGAGGAAACGGGATACAATTTTTATTTATTTATAGATTGATACCTCCATAGTATAGAGTACCTACATATTTGACGACCAAATGGTGTGGTTAGTGATCCTGACTGTTATGCCGAAGGTCTCGGGCTTGATCTCCGTCAAGGCAGATATTTGTTTTACACCAAGACATTACCTACAACAATTTTAAGATGGCGACCTTAGGATGGATGGACATTAAGAGACAGAAATATTTATAATTTTAGTCCACAATATACAAATAAGTAATACATAATACCTATTACGTAGGTACAATCAGGTCGATTTAATGCCAAAAATATGGCCCAATGATTAAATTGCAGCCGCATTATCAATAGTTTAGTGTGATAAGTGTTTTTATACTTAAACCATTTACTATGTAAGTGTCTGAAGGCATCGTGATTCATATTCAATTATATTCTTGGCAGTTTCTAAAATGCACGCTCATTAAATAAAAGCAATAAAAGCAATAAAAATATAGTTTTTATGTGAAAGTTACAAGATGACAAAGTAAAAAAGTTAATTATAAATTAACTTTATCGTGTAAATCATCTGAAAATATGAACATTAAAGACATAAAATATAGTCATTAAGAACAACCGGTACTTTGTTAGTACGTAATTATAATTAAGTTTATGAAGTCATGGCATGTATACCTATGTACCTATTATATTAAATATAACACAACATTATGAATAAACATGAAGTTTACACTAATAAGTAGGTAAGTATTACATATATAATATAATTACACATTCTACATAAAAGTATTTTGAAAATAATATACTGTAATTCATTCAAGTTGTTAATTGAAACCACACTTTCTTTCCATGTATAGAAAGTTTACCTAAACTTATAAAGGTCTCTCATTCTTTCATCTCACATTAAAAGCGCTGCAATATTTGCCTAAACGTCAACGAATTTAATACATAAAATTTTATGTGAAGCGATTTATATTTGGCGGCAAAAGAAAATATCACCTTTGATACCGTCTTTACCGGTTTCGGCAACACTTTGATACCATCGACGGAACCAATTCAATTTAATTTGTTGCATAAATTACACGCAATGTAAGTATTTCTGTGTTTCTATCGCGTTTTCGTATCTGGGGGACTACACCGGTTCGAAGAAAACGATCTTTCGGACTGCCAACTTTGCCAAGCCATTGCTACCTCTAATACAATATTATAGGGTAGGGATTAGCATAGCCAGGTTTAACATTTTTTATTCGTAACATAAGAGTATGCCTTGATTATATTTCTAATATATAAAATTGCTGTGAAGCATCTTTAGTGATAGTAATTATAATGGATTGTACCAATCAGTGGTAAAAGCTGTGAGGTCGAGCTTTGAGATTGTTATTAGTTTTCTGTCCGTTTATTTGTGTAAGAGGAAATGAATCAGTGGTTTGATTGAGCAATTGAGTTAAAGTTATAGAGATTTGAAGATTACGGATAGATAGTTACATATATCAACTAAAGATATAAATGTAGGTACTTACTTACAAGTTACGCTATTACAGTATGTGTGTATGAATATTATTTATAAATGCAGAACCACTTATATCTAAAAAAAATCAAAATACTAAAAATACCCAATAGTATAATTATAAAAAGCAAACAAGGGCAAAAAGCGTGAACCACCAGCCAATTAAATGATACAGCTGTCGCAATTCCAGAATCAAATTTAGAAGAACACATTACTCGTCATAAATATCAAAGGCAACATAAAAACTTAACGAAAACCCATTAGGGCTGCTGAATCTGACGCGGGGCTTGTTAACGGATAATGTGGGTCCGTCCGGACCTCCGTCATAGACAAAACAAACATCTGCCTCTTAGGCAATTTGTGCATTTCTCTAAATGGCCGGGCACCAAATTACACCTTATTATAAGCTTGTTTGCTTTACGATGGAACCCCTTCAATTATGTTTTTTTCTTGATCGATAATGTGCAGCGAGCAGTGAAGAAATTACATGTTGCCCGCGATCTCGGCGCCTCCACCGTCCTGCGCCCGCGCAGCCCGGGCGGGCCGGTCGCCTGCCCGGGCCAGGGCCAGCAGCGACCGCATGCTAATTACACACTCATCTCGTCATCAATTAACAGATGGCAGCCCTATGGGCGCGGCGGACCTAAAGCGCGCCTCTCGAAGAAAGTTCGATCGATAACGAGCGACTCACCGGTATTAAAACAAAAATATTCAATAATTAATGGTGTGTAATTACCGTTCGAAAGCTGACACGTCGCGGCGGAGGTTGTTATCTGGCAAAAAGCGGAGGTTTTCCGCAAACGCATAGCTGGCGAGCGCGGCGGCGGTGGCGGCGCGCTGGCGCGTTGTAGCGGAGCGTTGCGCGTTTTTGCGCGCGGCGGGTAATTAGCCGCTCGTCTTGCTGCTGTCATCTCCTTAACACGTTTTTTTCGGAGGACCGCCGCGGCCCGGCGGACCACCGCGCGCTCCGACATTCCAATAATTTACCGCTTTATCCGTGTGCTTTGTGAATCTCGTTAGGGCCCGCAGCTTCTTGCCCTTTTTATTCGTGCTAGAGGTCAGTTTTGTTTGTCTTATATTAATGAGCAGCATCCGCGGCCGGGGGCGCGGGCGGGGGGCGCGCCGGCGCCGGCCCTGGCGCCACGAGCCGAAATGGCTCAAAAATATTTAATTTATTTCTCGCATTGAACGTGTGTGCCGTGCACGCTACGTTTAATGAAGTTTGTCTGAGGCTATAGTCAAATTGGGGACCATTGCTCGGTGCGATGTTTCTCTAACTGAGCAAATAGAAAAGGTCTCCATTTTACCTCATCGAGTATATAGTTGGAGTCGGCACACATGGTGGGTGGATTAGAAAGACAAACAGTGGTATCTGGGCGGCGCGTCTGTGCCGCGCGGCTCGTCGCGGTTAACACCTGCCCGCGGCGGCCATGCTTGCTCTACGCGTTAGGAATACATGGGATTTGGGCCAACAAAAGCCTTCTCACCATATTTGTCGAATTTTAACTTGTTATGTCTTAAAGCTCAGCCTATGTTATTTGCTTTGGCCATTTGGAAACTTCGAGTCGTTCAACAGCTGCCTCATATTAGCCTCCTGGCACATTTACAAAGTCCTAAAATAGGAATGTTTCAAATTGAGGACACGACCCATCTGTCCGCTGAGATAATTCTTATCCCTCTATAATCGAAGTACAAACAAACATTGGTTAGAATAGAGTGTGTTATTTGTTTTTTCTCAAAATGGAAATATGACAAATGGGCGGGCGAGCGCGCGCTCGCGTGTCGTCGCGCGGACCTCCCGCCATTTTAAAAACAAACACACATCACAAAAACTCGTTATTTATTCTCATGTTATCCGTCGGGAAGGGCGCGCCCAAATTCGCTTGAAAAAATCATAAGTTATAATTAAAAACGTCTGGGCATCTTAACGTTTCCATTCTGGCGAGAGCTTTCGTAAGCTCGGCGAGAAAGTGCCCACCTCGTTGTGCACTGCAGCTTCGCCGGAATGCTCGATAGAGATGTTTTGACGATTGCATCTCGAATCTTCCACACACTATGATTCATTAGACAAGCTGTGCTCATACCGGTGCTTGTTTTAACCGAAATACCGATTAATTGATTCGATCTGTGTCGTAATTAAAATGGGTGATGAGGGCGCGGGCCGGCGCCGGCGCCTCAAAGCTCCGCCGCCGACATTCCTTTTGTTTTACCACGGGTCGTTTGTCGCCTGCGTGCTGCGTGGGCTATGTCCCGTCCCTGTCGGCCCCGTGCGCCCGGCGGTGCGTGCGAGCGAGAGGGCAGTGGGCGCCGACCTCCTGGTGCGCCGGCGACCGCTCGCTGCGCGCCCCGCCCCGCTCCCGCTGCACTAATAATCAGATTATGACAGCGCAGGCGTCTCCGCTGCAGCCGAGGAGCCGGCGACGTCACCAGCCGACGTCTTCCAGATCCCAGATACCGACTATCGGCGTTTCTGCCGAGAGATAACGCAGTTGACAGAGCCGCTCGGTTCGAAGCATGTTCTAAACTTCGCTAACCGCAGGTGGTACCGGCTCGCTCAGGCTAAGTGGGTAATCGTGTAAGTTGTTGTGGCTTGAAGGCTCCCAAATTGGTACAAAAGCGAATCTACAATTACTTAAAGTGACGTTGTTTGTACACAGTTTATGGTCAATAGAAAACGTTTAGAGTAATGAAAGCTTTGGTTAGGCTGTAAGGAATATTGTCATCGGTTGAAAAGCGTAACGTCATGGTGGGTAATGGGCCGGGCCGGCACGCCAAGCACGCGCCGCGCGGTCGCCGCAGATAGCATCGCCTGCTCCCAGGAGGACCCGGCCTGACAGCTCCGAATTTTGTCAACATTCAACCCATTGCCACCTTAACGACCTGTTCTTTTTTATTGGAACTTATATTTTGAAGAATGATGGCTACAATAACAATTACTATTTAGGAAAGGACTTTTAAATTCTTAACAAGACCAACCAATGTTCACAGAAAAAAGTTACATATTTCAGACGACTATAAATAAACATCGGCAATCGTATCACGCCAACCACGCCTCAGTGTCAAACCGTACATCCACAAAAACTCATCAAGCATCAGAAACAATTGCGAGTCGCGCTTCAACAAACGACAATCGCGGGAAAAAAGAAGAAAACGATTCGAATTTGGAATAAAAATGCGCGGCCGATGCTGTCGAGCCCCCGTGGAACATGCGAGGTATTTTTTGCCCGGCGACTGATGATAATTTCTCATTAGGTTATAACATTTTTGTCGGTGGCCGATTCGTCGTAAATTCCTCGAATAATTTAGGGAAGAATGAAGAAAGTCGTCGGGTTGAGGCTTGTTTTGTTTTTATGGCGCCAGCGATCGGTCAGATCGGTATCTGGCTACAAGCGTTTAACCCATGTTACGTGGAACCGATGTGTGTTTCTCACGACGACTGCCCCCGACTTTGTAAACACGCTGTTATGTGATCCAACGTGACATTTTGGTATTTACCTTTAACTTTTGCATCGAGATGTGCACCTTTACCAACGTTACATCATGCTGTTGTCACTTACCTCACTGTAAGAAAGACAAAACCGTGCAGATAAAAAATTAAATTAGCTTTTAAGAAACTTAGCGGTAGTAAAATTTTAACAGCCTTAGCATGAGATTCTAATACCTACCTGGACAAACTCTACATTGATTATTTCTAACTTTACTAATGGAGTCACTTATTACTTATGTATATGTATATTTACCTTTCTAAATACCTACTTAATTAATAGTTTAAGGGGTGATTATAGAAGGATAACTGTACTTGTGTATTTTACATAAGTATCCTACGTATTGTGTTGAAGACTCATTAAATCACAAACTGAACAGGTTAGGTAGTTGTGGCCTTTACGTTTTCAGAAATTTCATAGGTAAGTATTGCTGGATTGTATCCCAAGATAGTGCATATTTATTGTCTTAGTTTATGGCAAAGTATCGCTCGTAGAAGAAAACTTGTATTGTTGTTACTAATTAGAAATAGGTCTACCTACCTACAATAATTTTATAACTAGGAACTTAGAATTATCAATGAATGATACACATAGAGTACATAAGTGCATAGTGTATTTTACAACTTACCAGAGTCTTAGACGGACGTCGCACCCACTTGGTCACAGAACTTATCTTTACATCATCTGAAGACATCAAACTGGCTCGCATTATGATCACGTGCGCCCGAATATGAGCACGTACTAAATTGTGAATATTCTCAGGTTTTCGGGTGCTGCGTACTATCAAAATTGATGGGATCCCTGAGAAAACTCACACTAGTGTGTAGCTTAACTAAATTAACTTCTATTACTTGTGACTTTTGGTCCAAGTTTTATGTAGCGGGAATCTTGTATCCCATATCACCAGTAGCAGGCGCTGCTTGTATCAAGTGACATAGGATCTCATTCTTTTGTTTCAGTTATTACTTTTTATCTTTTATGTAAAATTTTAGCTTCAACTTTAACAGGTATAGGTATAAAATTTTCTAGATAGGTACTTAGCTCATTCAATGGTAGCAGTACCGACGTAAAAATCAACAGCAGACCTTTTAATACTTTTCTTATAATCATACGAATCACATTCAAGTGAAAAAATCCAAATGTTGAATGATAACTGTTGCCACAACATCCATATCTAATTTCGCCAGCCAGTCCTTTTGCAATAATGTATGTTTGATAGTCCATACGGTCCATACAACAGTCGCGCTCGCGTCACGTGGGTGTCCCACGCCGCTCACGTCGGCGGGCGTGCCCGATACGATCTGTCGCGTCGTCGCACGACCGATGCGATCCCGCGCGGCTACCGGGCAGATAAGCCGCTGGGTGCAGCCTGTGACACACGATTCCAACATAAAAACTCCCCGGTTGACCCTTGACTGCGGTTTTGAGGACTCACAATCGGAACTGGTGCAGGTTTCCAGGGATTCTCGGGTGTGTTGACCTTATGATGGTCAGGCTCCACGTTTTCTATGGTTCTAATATCATTACGACGATGTAAATGGAACAATAGGGTTTCGTTCCTTAATATCGAATGAAAATTTCGTATTGTATTGTCACGTTTAACTTCTATTTACGAAATGGGAGCTATAACATCAATTCGTTCCATCACAAATTCACAATCTTAATAGACACGCAACATTCGCGGAAGAACAAGAGGGGTCGTATTCTGTGAATTCCAGCGACATCGGGGTTCAATGTCAATATCGTTGTCGCAGCTAATTGCGATGACGTCGGTCGCGGCGCGTTTGTTCCCGACACATTACGCCAGCCTCGGCGCGCTTCCCAGTAATCAGGCGCCGCGGTGGGGCAAGCGGCAGCCGGCAGCGATCCGCCTCATGAGACCTAACTGGTCTGTAGCTGAGATGCACGGAAATAAAAGGCACTGTCGAAGACACGAGGACTTTTCAGTCAAAATTCATGAAAACAATTTAGTTAAACAATTTTTCCTACTGTTCCTCTCATCAATTTTATCCATCCATCCTAAACAATCTCATATTTTAAATACTTACTAAATGTAAAAAAACTGTTTCAATCACACTCCGCGAAGTGGTGACGTCATGCGGCACTAGTTCATTAGAACACAGCTCAATTCCCATCGCTTGAGCTTCCCTCCCAAGTGTACACCGAATTATTATCAATTAACACACACTGGCTTAATTGTGAATCGTGTGCGGATCGCGTGCAACTCGCTCTTTGTCGGCTTTTATACTTGAACTCTTTGATTCGCGACCATATCGCGGCTTGTCCGCTCCTTCCTCGAAAACTGCTCCTAAAATACTGACGCCATTCAGATAAAACGAACGCACGGAAACCTGAACTCTAACGCTAGGTTTTACGGATTACGATGCGAGCAGAGCTCTCGTGGTTGGTCGAGGAGAGTACGTGGTTCTAGGGAATGCGGCAGCATGGTAGAGCGAAGCGCAGATCCTGTGGGTAATTGATTGTGGCTTGTTGGAATTGCTATATTTACGAACGATCTTAAAAACTGATTTTCTTCGACGATGATTTTTCCTTAGAAGACCGTTAAAGATGACCGCTGGGTTTTAATGTCGATAAATGGCCTAATTTATATTGGCAACAGATAAGAAGGGATCACACAAGGGATCACTAGCGGTGCTAGCCTTGTTTAAAAAAAGAAAAAGCCAATTCGCCGACCAAAAAAGGAAAAAAAGGCGCGCTACTATCTGTCCTCGATCTGCGATAAAATCTCCAGTTTTTGAGGTGATCATCAATTCGTTCCCAAAATCGAAGCTTTGACAGAATTATAATTAGAAAATGTCCAATGTTATGGTTTGTCGTTTTTAATGTCACGGGGTCCTACTGCGCTCGCGTTTCATTAAATCTCGAGATATCACCGGGATAAAAAAGCGGGGATTTCTCATAAAACGGCGTGATTTATGCCGGTCGGGAGCTAACGAGCAAGCGCCACCGGCCGCCGAGACTCATCTTTATGAGCTTTAATATCAATGTTATGATTATGAGTTTTCTATAACATGATTACTATGAGTCCTGATGATTATTATTCGTTTAATTTTGGGAGCATACCTTTGAAACACATGAGGTTCATCTACTCCTTTGTGATCTTAGCATTTAGGTAGGTACCTACAGGATGTACCTAAGTATATTTAGATTATTTGGATAGTACCTACTTATAGTATATTGTGTAACCTTCCACTATATTATACTGCTGTTTAATTTAGAAATCTATAAAAACATTGTAACATAGTCCATATTATTACTATCGGTGCAATCTTAACCGACCATCCCACCTGCTTGAAGCTCATACCACCGGCAGGTTCATTTGTTTTTTGCGAAGCTACTCCGGCGTCAAAACAGCAATAATGCAATCTAGATGCGGCGATACGCTTGCGATAAGCTTTGTCGCCGACCTCGGTCTGTCACACGTCGGCTTTCGGCCTTCGATCTTCGGTCTTCGTAGGTGCAATTTACGAGCTGTTGGCCCCACAGTGCGGCCATCTCATTTGGTTGACAATTGATTTTTATAGTCGTTGGCTGCGATTTTTTACAGGGCGCTTTGTAAAAAGGAACTTTTTTTTGGTCATTGGTGTACCTAATTCAATTTATTGTTTTCAAGTACAGTTATAAAATTGTAAAACTGCTGTCCTTAACAGTCGAATCAAAAAGTAAGTTAAGTAAGTAATGAAGTAAATTGCTTGCTCGAAACAAAGCAATTTTGACCCTTTTCCATATCACTCGTTAAAATGCATCTGGCTGTATTTGAAGGAATACATAAATTTGCTCTAATTGCTATCAGGTTGCTGGGTCAGTGTAGAGCGGCCCGGCGGCCCCGCGGCGCCGGCGGCGGTGGCGGCGGTGGCGGCGGCGGCGGCGGCGGCGGCGGCGGCGGCTCCAGTGAAGTGCGCTGAATTAGAGACAGCTCGTTCGCCAATCAACGCAAATTGGAACTTGTCATATTTCCCCCTTTTTGTGTCGCCGGCCGCGGTTTGATGTGTTTATATCTACATCACATTTGCACAATTTAACTGTTTAATGCTTTCGGATCTAATAGAAACTCAGATAGCAAGCTATCGATAAAGAAAGGTAGGTAGACAACCCAAGTCGCTCCCGTGGCCTGTTTTAATTTACTTTGATTACTCAAACAACGCATTTACGACCAAAAGATGTGTTAAAAACTCGATCCTAGTTAAAAACAACTTTACGACGCGACAAAAGACCGCCGACAGGGATCGATTATTTCGAATATTATTCGGCAATGTTTATAGGCAGGTTGTAAATTTGGCAAGTAGCGCATAAACATGTCTCGCAGGTGCGCGCGCGCAGCGGGGAGGCTTTGTTGTCTATGCGCCCCCGCCCCAGCCCCGCCTCGCCCGCGCGTCGCATTGCACTATAGTTGCGCTTGCGCAAGAACCTACGAAGTTCATGAAAGCTCAAATAAGATAAATTATAATAAAAAAACTTACTTACCTATAAATTTTCTGTATACTTAATGTACCACATATTCTTAAAATTAAAATATGAATCTATTCGACACACATCACTTTTCGCTGTCTTTCCAAAACCGTGCTACCTGTCGCAGCAAAAACAATAAATGAAATATTAATTTAGTAAAGGATCGATATGATTGAAGGAGCTGTCGCTGATTTTAGACAAAGGCCGCAGATAGTCGCCATCAATATGCTAATGCCAGCCCGCGCCCGCGCCCTGCTGCCCGCTTTTTTGTGCCCAAATTGGTTTATTTGTTTTGTTACAAATGTATTTCTATAAAAGCCAAGTTTGTTTGCTTTGCGGAGGCGAGCTCGAGGAGCATATGGAGGGCTCGGGAATGTTTCCTTTGTAACCCTTGTAAATATGTTTCGAAAATATTTGTTACTTTTTTCCTCGATGGCCCTTCACATCCGCGGATCGCCTTCAAACTCGTCCGTGTGACATCCGTGTCACAATTGTTCTACGACGACGAGATAATGATATTCCTCTTCCTCATCCGCCCCTAATGTGTCTTAAATCTTGGCGTATGTTATCATGATATTTGCTGATTCATCGGTACATCAATCGGTCTTAAACTCTTAACAGCCCACTTAGCTAGAAAAACAATGATGAGGCAGACGATGCCGCGGCCGCGGGCGAGATCACTTTGTGTTGCGCAATTAACCTCTTGTGTGTACTGTGTACCTACCAAGTACTACATTATGTAGGTACACTAGCGCTTCACACATCGTTCTCTTACATTAAACATCTTTGCATTACGATCACGTAATAAAGTTTCTTGCAGTGGATTCATATGAATACCCCGGCCGGTTCACACGCCGCGCTCGCAGCCCAAGTGAACAATTTGACACTTCCAGGTGTCCGGGTTTTTTGTCCGTGGACAATGGCGGAGGAGTGTTTGCGCAGGCCCCATCTGGGCGGACTGGCCGGACCTCTCGTGTGTGCGCTAATGAGCACGGGTTACACATTGGATATACGAATGCTACAACGTTTTCGTTTACCACTCGAGAGAATTAGAGAGTTTGTTTATCATTCGAGTTACAAGTGAGCCTGTGTAAAGGAGCAGATGTCGTGTGGGAGGACAACACGGGATTGTGTTTTAACGACGAGATTAACATTGAACTTAGACGCTGCATGGACGATAAAATGGTCATGAAAATAGCTGTAAAGATAATAATTGTGAAGAAAGGTTAGGGTTTGGTCATTAACACAGTCGTTAGACTCTGTTGAAGGAAGCCGTGCAGTCACCGACGCTTTTATTTTAAAGCTTTTAAAGCTGTAAGAACTTCATTATTTGAACAAACGCGCTGAATTTCGGTCCGCTACATTTCGAGCGCGGATGTGAGGGCGGATATAGTTTTTTCCGCAGTTAGCGCCTCCGTGTAGCAATTGGCGAGTTGTTACCGATTTACGACCCACTCTAAAATTTATTCCGAGTCAATTCTGGTGGTCCCATTGTGTGTCTATAAGACTCCCACCGGCGGAGTCTCCACAGCTTAGCGGGTCTCGAGAGGGCTGTATATTTATATTGTCTTTATTTGGTCGGATTCCTTTTAGAGTTCAATGCTCTCGGCTAGATGTTGTAAAAGCCGTTTAAGATAGTGGCTCTCTGGGCGGCGGCGGTGGGATTGGTTTTCTGCATAAGTAAGTACATTTTGCTGGCGATCGTCACCTCTCTTTGTCGGTTTCAGCGCTATCAGCCCGGCGCGGCCGCCGATAGCGCGCACGGTAGCCGAGAGGACAGATTTCTCAATGTACAGTCAACAGCGAAGGCGTCGATAACGAATGCACTATTGAAAGCACATATTTGAGAGACATGTTTGCTCGCTGCCAGTTACCTGCAGCAGTCAACATTGTCACTCGATAGCGATAGGCTTTGTTAGTTTTGACGGAGACAGGATGTATAGTGATTGGTGACATTTGTTCGATTACGTTACTGTCAACATTTCTGTGGATCGAACCTTGCTACTGTGTGACATGTTCAATGTTGATTTTAGTTGTATATAATCGAAAATATCAACTTTGAAAACATAACAAGATGTTTCCCAATCCATGCCAGTGGTATTCGGAACCCACTCGAATGATTTAACTTCCAAATTATGAGGCTCATGTCATAAAGCTGGAGGCACATAAGACGCGCCATTTGTCGCTCTTATACTGACGCTACACGTAAGCCGGTAGCCCCCGTCGTAAACTTTAAATGGGGCTAATTCAGTGCTTGTTAATTGATCAGGGCCTTTGCCGGTGAGTGTTATCAGGTTGTTACATTAGCGTCCCGTGGGAGGCCGCCGGCTGATAGCGCGCCGGTGATGACCGATCGCTCTTCCATGTTCACTGATTTCACTTTTTAGAGCTAGTTTATTTATTGCGGCTTTTATAGACGCTCCTGTGTGGAGATACGGGGATTCTTTCGGCAGGAATTTAAATTGAGGTTGCGTCAGAGCTTTGCTAATGCTGATTAGTGATTAAATTACAAATTTCCTTAGTGGTATGATTATGTAGGTTTTGTAGGTATTGTGTCTTTATTATTTCATTATATTATTTAGTACCTAATTCTTACTTTTTCCAAAACAATATTGGTAAGTAGGTACCTATCTTGAACCTAATAATTAGAGGTGTAGAGTAATAATTTGCCATAATATTAAGTATTATTGTTTAATCAATTATTTACATTTTCTATAGCAAAAGATTCTCATACCTAACCATTCACCAGTCCCTTATATAGCTATTGTTACAAATTTTAATTATTTGTGTTAGAGGACAGTCAAACAGAACAATATTAGAAATTAAAAAGCAAGTCGGTCAACGTAATTCCATTACGGCAAGATAACAACCGGCAACAAACACACTTTGACCAACCTTTAGGGCTTTTTACCGCGGAGATAAGCCCCGGCGCCGGCCTATCTCCAGTTTATGACACCACATCTCCCGTATCGGGAATCGAACGGGTGCCAAAAGGCCTCGTTGGTCAACACTTTATTCGTCTATCACTAAATTTTATGTGTGTGATAAAACTGTAAGTGTAAAAAGCTTGGCTGATAGAAATAGTTTTTTTTTATATGCACGGAGTCATTTTATTGTTCATTTGTATAAAATTATAAGTAGGTAAGTAGCTGTTTTATGTGAATGTTTATACAAAATTTATAAAATTAAGTACATTGAAATTATAAATTATACTCTATTGATGATAACCCTCGTCACAAATACCATTGTTACATGCTCTTGCTCTACTAATCTGTTACAAATAAACAATCTACTATTTATTGATACTATTTTTTAAACTTATAGGTCCTTACATTAAAATATATTATGTAATAATTAATATGTACATAATTTTAATACTAAATGTTATTTGTAGGTAAGTACACTACTTAACCTACTGTATACAACCCAGCTGACACAGACAGTTTTATTCTTACAGACTTATGCCCGTTTTCACCAAGACATCCTAAATTTTAGGAAACTTTTAACTCATTTTAAGGATCTCCTAAGCGTAGAATGGTTTTCACCACTGACGAACTGTCACTTAAATCCGTTAGGGACTTCCTATATTTAGGAGGTGGAAGTTCGGCCTCTTAAAGTTAAGTGACAGTTTTTTTGTTTGCAAATATACTTCTAGCTACTCAAAATTAGATATATTGATACTATTGAGGCTATAGAATTAATCACAGATCGTGTATTCGACCACGTAATTACGTGAGAGATGTCGAGAGACAAGAGACAGCATTTTACCAAAAAAAAATATGGAGTAACAACTTGGATACTTGAACTTTTTTCGAAGGTTCAGATTAACTAAAGAAAGTGTCCTTTTTCTCCTTACTAGGTACTTAAATATTGAGTTCCAGGATTAATAATACCATTGTGATTTGGGTGAAAATATTTAATCTAAATTAAATTATTATTTTATTACACTCATCAACACTCTGTTTTACCAATGAATCAGTTGCTAATGATATTGCGCTCTGCCACTTCTTCTTCAAGTTCCGTCTCCGTCTCGGAACAGAGCAAAGCGAAGGTGGATTTCTTCAAAATAGTCAAGTTTCAAGAAAATAATTGTCCACGTTTTCTATTTTCCGCCATTGCTTCCTGCACTTTATTAAATTATACTTCTTCTCTTTTGGAAGGATAAAATACAATTTTCGGTTTCTTATTTACAAACAAAACGTAATAAATAAGGCGATGTCAACAAATATTATACTTTTAAAAGCATAGACAATTGACAAACAGCCAATGTTGACAGCAAAATGAATGAATGAAATTGAATCGGTAAAAAACATCACTAGTATTTAGGTGACGGATTGCTAGGGAGCTCTTAGCTTGGTGAAAATGAATTTACGTAGGGAGTGGATTTAAGAAGTCTCTTAGCTTAAGAAACTTTTAGTAAAATGACTGTTTAGGATGTCTTGGTGAAAACGGGCATTATTCCTTCATAGTAACAGTGTAACTAATGTGGTTATCACCTGCTTCTTTGTTGCGATGTACGAACAGACTCGTGTAAAAAGTTATCAGTTTATAGTCGGCTGTTTGTTTAGAAATGGATTTAACTTCAATTCACACCTTCATTTCATATGTTCGGTGTTGTGAGCTTGTAGCGTTGAGTTGTTTCTGGTGGAAATATTGTGTATTTGTAACTAGCTTATAAACTGAGTTACGTTGAATGTTATTTATAATATTAATGATATGGTAGACGAATGTACTTCCTATTTTAAGTACTTACCTACCTACGGGGAAGCTTTTTTTTACTAATAATTATGATGTTCAGTGAATCTATGTATGTTTCTATCCGCCCAACTAAATAATGTATTCTAATAAAAAGCCCTACCTTTAACCACCCATATAGATGTACAGCCACACTCTAACAACCCCTCTTCCTCCACAGACGCATGTTCCCATCACTCCGCGTGTCTCTCAGCGGGCTGGACCCTCGCGAAGAGTACTGCGTGCTGCTCGAGTTGTCGTTGGTTGGTCGGCGACGCTGGCGCTGGGCGGGCGGCCAATGGGCGGCGGCGGGCGGCGCGGAGCCCCAATCACCGCGCCGCCTCATGATGCACCCCGACTCTCCGGCACCCGGCCACCACTGGACCGCCAACCCTGTGTCGTTTAGCAAGCTCAAGCTCACCAACAATACTATGGATGCGCAGGGACATGTAAGTAGAGCTTTTATTGATTTTATTGGGGGCTGGGGTGGGTTGTAATATGAATATAGGAAGGTATTTTGTCTCGGTGGTTTGCTTTGCATAGTATTTTTTAAATTGCATATGATGACAAGCAAAACACATTTTTTATACGTAAAATTATGTTACATTGAATCATATTTAAAACATCTGTCTTGAACGAAACAAAATGGCTGGCATTAGGTTTACAAATAAAAAAAAACAAAAGGTGATTTGCGACTTCGGCATCTCGGAATGCGAGAAAAGTTATCAGCTAGTTAATTACCCACTCGGACCTCTGTTTGAACAATTATGTTCAAGAATAACAAAAATGTCTCAGTCATTATAATCATGATTTGCTATTAGACATACGAAACCACCACAACAATTTAACCATTGTTTTCCGTCGACTGTAACGATTATTCAAAATTATGCTTTGACAAAGAGCAGATTACGTTAAAATGCGTCAGATAAGGCCCAAATATACAACCGGTATTGAATCGATCGAGATCTCACCGAAAGCGCCGCCTACCGCCCAACTTAATCTATTCACCTCCAGAATGTAATAAAATACATTTATATCCATTGATTTTGGACCTTGCGCCGACGCATTTTAACACATTTTGCATCAGAAGTCTTGTGGTCGCACTCACAAGAAGGTGTAAGATAGTCAATCTCGACTG
Source organism: Plutella xylostella (assembly GCF_932276165.1). Lineage (NCBI taxonomy): Eukaryota > Metazoa > Arthropoda > Insecta > Lepidoptera > Plutellidae > Plutella > Plutella xylostella. Next base: position 9,357,119 of record NC_063990.1, read on the forward strand.
TAAAGGTACGGTCATAAAGGTGCGTCTACAACGGGATGCGTCAGCGTAGTTGACGTGAGATCGCCGCAGGAGTCCCCAGTGCACAATAGGCGTCTGTAAGTGTTTCGTCACTCGAACAAATAAGCTGAAAGGCTTTGTGTAAGAGTTCTCTTGCGGCAAATAACGGAGCTTCTTTGTCGGGCGGTGTATTTAGACAGGGCTATTGACGCCTCGATGGATGATGCTGTATGAAGTATTTGCTTTGATCAAATGTGCTACCTGATTTCTAAATCCAAAATTGAAAATATAACTGTATTATAAGATGTTCACGCGTCATAGGTAAAACATATTATACCTACATAGGTCCAAGGTAGTAATCATTTAACGCGTATGCTAAACATCCAAGTATAGTATTATACAGGCTTTTTATTACTATATTATAATTAATTTCACTTACTTAATAAAGTACCTACATAAATATGATAAGTTTTTTTTATTATAATTTATAAACAAAATAAGAATTTTAAACAATAGACATAGATTTAGATAATTATATAAAATTTCGATAAAACATATAGCTTATAGATTTAATCAAGAACAAAAATTCCTCCGTAGATATTACAGCATTTAATTACTACATTAGAGGTCAATCAAGCCCTAACAAGCCTCTCTAACGTCAAACTAAATAGGATAGCCTGTCATAGAAACAACAATCCACATCAAAACATAGGCCAAACTACATCCATCAGCCAAAACTGCCGTCAGATTAAAGAAACGTGAGCCGAGGGCTTGAAGATTGGTTGCGGCGTCTGAACGCTTGGCCGCGCCGCGCGCAACACGCGTGAGTAACGCGACGCGCCGCGGCGTCTTTGTGAATCAGCCCTAACAATGCTACCGGGATGCCGGGAGCGATATTGGTTATTTGCACCAAAGGATTTTATCAATATTAATAAATAGATTCTTGAAGGTTTAATGGTTCAGTACTTGTGTTTCTGCTCTGTTAGCTGAGATAGGAGTGTTTAAAGAGACTTTCAATCGTTAAATCAATGATGCGTTACAACCTATGTTGCTTGTAATTAGATAGTAGAAAAAGATTTACAACAAACCTAGACAAGCATAAAGTAAAAAGCTATAGGTAATCTTAAAGTTATCTATGTGATTACTATTAATTATCTATGTAATTACATAAATATCACGTAGGTACTTAGGTAGGTAATTGTTGGGTAAAAATGCTGTTGTAAAATTAAATAAGGTTATATTTCCGAAGTTGCCTGCGTATCTCTAAAAGCTTGGGAGCTTTTCGCATCAGTGGATGTGCACTTGCGATCCGCCACCTGTGAGAAAAGGCTCTTGGACGTTGTTTACCCTTTGTGTTTGCAATTTTTTGGCGAGACGTGAAAAAAACACACAAAACAGAGCCTACAAAGGCCGGGCACCCGTTTTCACACAAAAAACTTCAAGTAGGCACTTATGGGAAAAGGTTTTTTTAAGTAATTACAGCGGCCAGATTAGTAATTTTTAAGTAAGCGGTAATTAAGAGAAAGGATTACAGGCGGGGCTTATCGCTTTGAAATGAGACTTTTAAAGATATTTTAATTGTTATAAATTTGGTTTCTTTGAAGATGTTCCCATGCAATTACGTATTAAAACCCCCTTTTATAAGTTCTGTGTATTTAGATCATTCCTTGAATTTTTTAACTGAGACTAGGTAAATTAAGTCTATTCAACAAACTGGAAGTATAAATTTATCTCAAATTTTATGGCACATTAAATTTATGCCGATTGCGGAAGGCTTGCGGGTGCCGGGTTTGATTCCCGGCGCAGAAACACGTGTAAAGCGACCTTTATCTGATGGATCTTGTCACGGAAGGTCCTTGTGTGGACTTATCTTTAATTTAGATCAATTTGTTGCGACAGTTTTTTTTGTATGAGACAAAAGCAAACGACAAAAATAAAATTATAAAAATAAGATTATGAAAGTTCTAAACGCGTTGAACTCTTTTGTATGGAAACCTGCATAATTCTTTAAATTTTCTACTCCATACACAAAATTACTGACTTAATTATGATTTATAAATTTTAAGCTTTTTTTACGTGTACGTACCGTGATTTTGATTTAACAAAACAATAATATTCAGATCAATAAAATTGTAAGGGTAGCCGCTTACTTAAAGCAATTATGCGTACTTAAAGTACATAATTTTTATCCCTAGATAGTCAATGATTTAAAAGGTAAGCGTCCACCTTTCGGAATCCTATGCTACGGACGAATCACATTCAGTATTCTTTGTATAGTAACTCACTCAATTGCGTTCACTACATCGGCATTGCCAACGCCGTTGCTCCATAAAACCAATCCGCATTTGCAACCGACAATATAAGAAGAAGAAGTAATCATAAATAACACTTCTAAAGTTAGGTAATATTTTCGACAGAAATCACAAGGTACACAATTACGTATACAGTAAGTACCTTATTGTTTCCGTATAAAGTAGACCGTAGTGCAAACAAAACCAATAAATAATGTTAACGTTATAAAAAAATATAGGTAGGTATGTGTACCTTATTGATCTGTTTTTAATATCAATCGGAATATCTCACATCACCCAATATTGATTGAAGACATATCGGCTTGATGGATTACCTATTCGAACTGAGACAACAGCAAAAGATTTAATCAAAAAAATATGTCACTTTTATCTTTACCGTATCGAGTAGGTAGTCATCTAAAATTTGTGAGAAAATATTGAAATTACACAAATTATATTATGTTTTTTAAGTAGGTATAAGTATGTATATACTATTATGTGGTTTAGTAATTTCTCTTGGTTACATAGTTATTATGCATATTGCTGAATATATTTTTTACACAAAACTAAGAAATACTTTGCACAGACTCCAAAGACTCAAATTTCGTCATAATATCTACATACATATAAAAGTTGCAAAAGAGGTTCTGTCTCACTATTCCACGGTGCTCTTAAAAGCTCAATCCGCAATTAGGCAGCGTCTAGACACGTTATCTGAACCGCGACGACCGGGCCGGCGACGTGTTTGCGCAATGATAACCACATTTTAACATATAATGGTTAGACGCTGAAAAAATTGGCTCCACTACCTACTGAGGGTGCCATTTCATTTGCTATAGCTAGCTTTTATCGATAACATACAGTTTGAACAGAACCAGTCAATAAGAAGCCATAGATACTGGGAACTTATACATAATTCAATAACTATTACGAATTATGGAGTCATATTTCCGGTTGTAATTGATAAGGTATAAAAACTAAACATACTCGTACTTTCATAATATTAAATTGTAGTTGCAATTAAATGATAAGTAGCAATACCTCCGTGAAAGCTGAATTACTTAGCTTACCTTTCCCGACATTGCAGTAGCAAAAAACTAATCAAGCAATCAGTCGGTAGGCGCCATTAAGACAAAAGACTGTGGTTTATCAAGTTGGGCGTTTGAAGTGGATGCGTCGGCGGCGGCGCAGGCGCAGGTAGCGGTATTCTCGCTTCAAGTACTAAGGGCTCTTTACACACGGGCGACGAGCGGTCGCCCGCCCCGGCGTCGCCAGTGTGTCACGCCTTTACTGTTGCGACTGTTTTGTGACGCGGTTTTTTCCCTGGTCCTAAGGGAATGCGTGTTTGCGTGCCATGTTTGGCAATGTTTGCGTTATGGTTATGCTGTTTGTATAAGGACAGGACAAACACAATGGTTAGGGAAGTCAGTTGATAAGTCTAGATACATATTTTGGATATTTCTGTCCCCGGTACCTAGCCTCTAGTTGAAATGATAAATATGAATTAATTGGTACTTACCATAATTTTCCACCAAAGCCATCTCTTCACCTGAAACCAAATAGGTAAATTTGGTATAATGTAAGTAAGTATTTTAAACTGTTACATTAGGTATTAATCTATGACCTTTTCCTCCAGATGGTGTTGACGTCCATGCACAAGTACCGTCCGAGAGTGCTGGTGGTGCGAGCGCGGGACGCCGCCGCGCTGGCGTGGGGCGCCCCTCACGCCGCATTCAGCTTCCAAGAGACGGAGTTCATTGCAGTCACTGCCTACCAGGTTAGTTGGTTTTTGTAATATAGATATATAGGAAGTACCAATGTATTGCCTATATTCTTACTGCGTAGACTGTTCACGTGTTCACCCTATTTTAGTTCATAACTATATAAAACTGTCAATATTTTGTCACGTTCGATTGTTAAGGAAGGAATCGGTAGGATATACCCTACCCTATACCCCTGATATGATCTGATCACACCTTCCCAGTTCCTCGAATGCGTAGTAAGATTCTTAGAAACGGCGGCGAATTTGCACTTATGATTTTTTTTTACCAAACCGGGGGCGCCAAACCTTTTAGTGCAACTTTATTCCGAGTGGAGTCATAGGTACTGGCCATAAACAACGTGGTGGGTGAAAAAATGTGCCCAGATTGCAGCCGCTCTCGAGTGGTCATTGTGTAGGCGCTCTAAGAAAACAAAGAAACTAATTTAGTGTCTCGATTCTATTCTGTTTCAAGATAAAATTGTTTGTCGGTGAAATTCGGCATTTTTGAAAGTAAAGGTACCTCACGGTGTTTTATTAGCTTTTAATGTTCTATTGTTACGTTTATTTGAAATCGTAAATAGCTTTGCTACCGGTATTGTGATTTTCTTCTTGATTGCGACGGTATTATTCTGCGTCCCTCCACGTCGCCCGATCACTTTATTTGTATCTTTGAACGTAACGGTAGCGTTTAATTGGCATAAATTACGGATTACGTTTCGAATTTATGTACGTAGGTAGCTCATCCGACATGAATCGCTTACCGCGAGGAGTGGTGCAGCTCCCCGCTGTTTGTTTTCGCGCGGCGCATTACGTCGTTTGAAGATCAGCGCAGCGTGTCAGTGCGCTGTGTGCTCCGGCGATGCGTGGTGGCGGCGGCGGCGGCGGCGGCGGCTTTCATCGTGACTGCAGCGAGGCGCGAAGCTCTCGGCTATCAGTCCGGCCCTTTGTCGGATAATCCGGGAATTGTCCGGCTAACGGGCCGCGGCCGCGCACAATGCCGCCGCCGTATCGTTGCGCATTATCCCGCATCCCCAGACACCCGCCGAGCGATACCTTTGTCGCAAATTACCGACGAATTAGAATACCCCGCTTTGTAATACACCCCGACCGCTGTCCGGCGGCGTAACTAGGTGGCACACCGGCTAATACACTATTTCAATTATAACAACACAATACCGTACCCCTACAAAAGATATCCGATCACATATTCAATTATAGTAAACAGCTAACCTTTTGTGTGTCATCGCATGTTTCCACTCCATAATTTCGTGCGCTAGACAAACACAAATAAGCTGCGGGTCTAATTATTTCAAAAACAAAAAACTGGCGACAGTCGCCAACAAATGAAATGGCAAAAAGTAAAAGCGGCTGCGAGTTTGTCGCGTGACGTCACGCCGTGTCCGGGTCCGCGCAGGGCGACAGGGCGGGCCGAGGGCGGCGCCGCCGCTCTTCACCACCGTTTTTTAAAACACACTCTAGTCGCCTAATAACAGGCTTTTAGCACTGTTCGGTATCTCGGTCGCCGTTATCTGCCTCGGCAGCGGCGGCGCCGGCTTATCGTGTCATGTAAACAGTCATTTACAAGTGACTTCGCATATCTCAACGGGTAGGGGTGTATTTGCAGTTAGGATTTTTGCTAGATAACCGGCGAGGCGCTGGCAAAAAGGTATGGCGCCTGGACTTGTTCAATCGGAACCGTTTGTATGACACCCTGCGCGCTTTGCATACCCTTGTCACGCACAAGTAGCTTTCATTGGCTGTCTGCGTGTAGTTCCGCAGGTCTCGCCGCCATGTGCCGCGCCGGCTAATTGCCCTGTCGCCGCGCACGCCCGGCCCCACATGTGACAATTATCCCTTACACGCTATTAGCGGAGACATTTACGGAAACGGATGTTTAAATTGCATCCCCAAACATGGCGATAAGAAATCCCTGGGATTTGTACTCGGAGAGCTTCCTACTTCTTCTTATGTGTGGCCCGTTTTCTTATATCGTTTCGTGGGGAGTTGTGTGTGTTAATTAATCATAATTAGGTAAAGTTTCGAAAGGTTAACTTCATTAAATACCTTTAATATTGAAGTTAGCTAGGTATTTAACAAATTCATTAGTTTTTATCAATTATACTCTAATTTTTAATTCCGCGGAATTCTGACATTTCATTAGTGATACCACTAAAAAAGCTCTTCACCGAAAAAAGGTAAAATTTGGATGCATTTAAGGGCAATATTTTTTTTAATGTTTTCATAGAAAAACATAAATCTAAATATTTACTTGCTCAAATGAAGTAGGTAATACAAAAATAACAAATATTTCAATACTAGCTGTTGCCACGAGCTTTGCTCCACCTTAATTAGTTTTCCCGTGGGAATTCCGCGATAAAAAGGCTATTTTTTATCGCGGAATTCCCTGGATTAACACATAAGCTATTATGTGTTAATCCAGGGTGTCAGCTAACTCCATTCCAAATTTCATTAAAATCGGTTCAGTTGTTTTGACGTGAAGAAGTAACAAAGGTACACACATACTTACATACATACACACATACTCACATACTTTCGCATTTATAATATTAAGTAAAATCACGACTCACGACCATTGTATCGAATTAATTTTAATTACTTTATTTTATTCTTAGGCATGGCATCACTTGCTACTAAATTCAGGGATAACAAACCTTTTTAATATATTTCAAATAAAAGATTCTCAATTCGGTAAGTACATAATATGTTCGGTATATAGGTACCTATGTAAGATTATTAGAACTGCACCATATTAACATATGACAATCCATTAAGCCTAATAAACAAATATGAAATTTTTTATTGTAAGTATAAGTATGTTTATATGTTTGTTGGTATGTATGTTTGTCCACGAATATCTCGGAAACGATTGATCCGGTTGTTACTATTCTTTTTTAGAGTTCCGTACCTGAAAAGGAAAAAAGGAACCCTTATTGTTGTCCGTCTGTCTGTCACCACCCTTTTTCTCAGAAACGGTTAAAGATATCAAGCTAATATTTCATATAGATGTACATAATGATGAAATTAAAAGGAAAAATATCTCAGGTAAGTAGACTTGTACGGAACCCTCAGTGCGCGAGTCCAACTGGCACTTGGCCGGTTTCTTATCGTTGACCTACTGGATGACAAACTGAATTGGGGTTCGCATATAAACAGCCTCTGTAAGAGAGTCAGAAGACTGATCTATTTGTTCAAGAATCTTCGTCACTGTCTTGACAAAGAAACTCTGATTACAGTCTACAAAAGTTTATGTGAGTCTATTCTGTCATACTGTATTCCAATATGGGGTGGCACTTACAAGACCTATATGTTACCTCTGGAACGGGCGCAAAGAGCGGTTTTGAAGGTTTTATTGTCCAAACCAAGAGACTACGCTACCGTGAAAGTATACTCTGAAGCGCAAGTCCTTACTGTGAGACAAATATACCTTCTCAGGACTGTGTTGCGCCGCCACTCATACCTTCCCTTGGATGCCAAAGTGCTAAACAGACGACAGGGTTTTTTCTGTTTGCGAGTTAAAAAGTTGTCGTACGGTTTTTGCCCATAGCCAATTGGATAACCTTAGCTCGAGAGTATATAATAAAATAAATAAAAGTTTGCACATTTACCCCCTTAATAAATTTGAAATTAAATGTAAATTAGAAAGCTGGCTATCAGACTTATCATATGAAGAGACTGAGAAGCTCCTGACTATGACTTCATGATAACATAACTAAAAATACCTTGCAATCAAAATACTTTTCCCATAAATTATGTATCAGCTGCATCGCTCTACTCTATAACATTACTTCATACTCACATCACACATACACACACACACACACACAAACACACACACACACACATACACACTCAGAGTCATACACTTACAACGTAGGCACACACTCTTATTTTAATCCTAAATCAAGTTACGGCGTTACTTAAATTTATTTTGTATAAGTACCTACTACTGTTTCATTATATCGGAGAAACATCATAACCCTATAATACAGGATCATTCCTAGCTTAGGGTTATGATGGTTCAACTCACAACGCATTTGTTCAACCTATTTTGTCTAGATTAAGTCTGTAACGTTGTTGCTATTTTTATTGAAATAAAACTTTTATTTACTTTTACTATTTTACCTTTCGCGTTGTGATAGTTTGTTGATTTTTATAAACGTTATGGAGCCACAACCTGGCCCTTCCCAGGAAGCGGCCCCATCTGACAGAGCACAAGAGTTAGACTTTCTCTCTCCCAGAAAGAAGCGTGCTCGTGGTTCTTTTGCGCCTAACGTAAAGACCATCATGTTCAGACTCGCATTGAAAAAAGTACCCAGTCAAAAAAGGTTTGTGATCTCTGACATGTCAAAAATTGATAACTGTCAGAATTCCGTGAGATTAAATATTAGAGATTAGTGCATAGTAGATACTGAAATCCTAATTGCACATGTTATAGGTAGGTATCTAAGAATCTATCCACTTGATTATGATTAGTTAGCATTTAAAATACTGGCTTGAGTGGTCAATTAATTAGTGCTTTTGAAAGAGTTCTTAAAATACCGACCGGAAATACCCGCATAACACGACTCGAAGTAATCAAGTCTAATCAACGCCATTTCTTTTTTCCACAGAATGACCGCATAACGAAGCTGAAGATTGACAACAACCCGTTCGCGAAGGGGTTCCGAGCGTGCGGCCAGTCCAAGTGCAAGAGGAAGAGCGTGGACGCGGGGGGTGAGGGGGGCGCGGAGGGGGAGGCCAAGCGCGCGTGCTCGGACGCCGCCTCGTCGTGCTCGGAGGAGGGCAGCCTGCGCTCCCTCTCGCCCCGCTCCCCGCCGCCCCCCGAGTCCCCCGCGCCCGCCGCCGCCGCGCCGGAGACCCGCACCCCCCCGCCGCCCGCCGTCTACCACCACCCTGAGGTGCCCTACCCCCTGGGCCTGCCGCTGCCGCTCGGCCTGTGGCCCTCCCCGGCCCTCGCCAGCAGCTACTCCTGGGCGCCGCTGCCCCCCCCGCCGCCGCACGTCCCGTCCTCACCCCCGCAGGCGCCCGCACCCTGCCGACGACTCAAAAGCTTCACAATAAGCGCTTTGCTAGGCGAAGGCTGATTGCAAAATACTTAGCACAATTTTAGAGTAAGCGGGCATGATTCGCAATAGTTATTTTTGTAAATTTAATAATGAAGAGGGATAGACAGATAAGGTAACGGCTCATATACCTCGTAGATTTACTTATACCTAATGTAGATTCTCAATTTAATTTGTAAGTTTTTGTGATATGAAAATTGTGCCTTTATTTTACCTAGAATAAGCACAGATAATTATTTATGGTGTCCATTTAGTAAAGAAAGATATGTTTAATAAAAAAATAGTAAATAAGTACTTACAATAATTATGAATGTTTCAAAAATGATGAGTTCGTTAATTAATGACTGAAAATCTATATGTATAATCTTTACGTTAACTTACAAAATTTTAGGTGAATTATTAAACTGAACTATTAGTTAGGATGACTGTAAATAGTGTAAATATAAAAGTTTAGAAAATATATTTTGCATAAGAAAATGATTTGTCTTATTTTGCTGCACCTACAAGAAGTAACTAAGCTCGTCGGGGCTAAATAATAAGAGTACACCTTATGTTGACGTACTGAAATGGTTTTATTTCATTTGATTGATTAGGTACGCATAAAATATGCAACTGTGAGACAAACAACACATTAACTGGAAATTATGCCTAAATATTTTGAATAATTTCTTTCTATTACACATCTACACGACATTTAAATGCACAAGGAACTACAAATAATTCAGAATAATATAAGAAGTACATTCTATGACAAATTACAACATTTATGTATTTTAAGACATATTAAGCTGAAAATTATGAATAGCCAAATGTGTCTAACATTTGGCTAGACATTTAATAAAACCAGTTATCTTAAATACGCACCGAAATACTATAGTATGATTCGTTTATAGTAGAAGTAAAAGAATTAGGTAACTATAAAACAGCAATAATTGTCATAGTAAAAATATCTCCTTATTTTAGTAAATACGAATTCTTATAACAACTGTTAAATATATATCTCCAGATAAAATGCCTGATACAATACTTTTGGCTAACATATAGCTTAGATATTCGTGAAGAAGAAACAGCACTAGTTAGGCTCATTGAATTTGCTACATAATTGTAAGTTCCGTTGGGTCCATGTTTATCCTGCTACGAGATTCTGTAGCTCAGCACTCAGCTCTGAGGCATCAATGTTGAGTTTGGAATTGGAGGTCTGTGCAGGGGCGCTAGACTCGCGGTTGCAGGCCTTCTTATGCACGAACCAGTGCAGGCGCTGGCACTCCCGGTCGCAGTACTGCACTGACTTGCATTTAGAACACTTTTTGGCGGGTTTCTCTTCACCACACGTACTGCAGTAAGACACTGTATCAACAAAGCCTCGCTGACCATTGATGGTGCAGTTGATGACTGACAGAGCAGTTGGGGGGTCTTTGCTGGTCAGTGCTGACACCATCTGGTGGAAGGTGGTGCATTCTCTGTAGGGGAACTCCCTGACACAATCTTTCAGGAATGTATCCATAAGGTCAAGAGAATATCCATCCTTACCTGGCTTCAGTAGCTTTTTTGCAAATATTTCCACAATGTCATGCTTCTTGTCTTCCTTGTCACTGCTGCTGGGCTTCTGCTTCTCCTTGATGTTGTGCAGCTCACGCACAATGTATGACAAGTAGTGGTACTTGAAGGCCATCACCTCATTGGTGTCACCACCTCTTGTCATCTCTTTCTTACAAAGGAGTTCAAGAACCTTGCTCACTTTTTCAGCATTCTCAAGCAAACTCTGCATGTGCTGGAGGTTTAGGGCTAGTCTTACAGGATGAATGTTAACTCCAAGGACAAACTTGTGCAGCGGGTCCACAAGGAATGCGGGCAGGCTGGGCTCAGTCTGAGTCCCCTGCACTACAGAGTAGTAGGCGATCTCGCTGCGCGGAAGGAAGTTGTTTATCGTCGCTACTGTGTGGTGGTTGCCAACAAATGCAGCCATTTGGGCCGCAGACCGACCCACTGAGTTGGTGGTTGTGGGCTTGGCACCCGCGTCCAGCAGCAGCTTGCACACCTCCGAGTTACCGGAGAGAGCACCAAAATGCAAGGCGGTGTAGTTGTACTCATGTCGGCCACAGTTCACGTCTGCGCCCTGTAATCGAATAAGAATCAACAATGAGAGTATGTTACGACTAAATTATGAGCTCATTAATAGAATGGAGGTGATTAGTACATACCCTATCGAGCAGGAGCTGGACCATGTCCTTGTTACCCTTATAAGCGGCATGTTGTAGCGCGGTCATACCATTTTCGTCAAAGAAATCTACTTTTCCTTTATGTTGTGCTAGAATATTCTTGAATTCCGTTAAATCTTCTTGCGCTATAGCGTCAAATATGTTTTTCTCCGCCAATGACTTCTCGTCGTTATTGGGGTCCATTTCAGAGAGTTTACAGCAAAAAATATAAAATCAATCGAAGATTCTGCAGGAAGCTCAAACAACCTCAAAAAACGAATGAATTCAATGAATGTCAAACTGTCAAAGTGACATACCGAAAATTAAATATTGCTCCTTGCAACACTGATTACTAGGCATGAGGCATTATTACTGGCATAATCAATCGATTATAAATTATCATAAGTAGATATAGCAAATATTATATCCATGTTATTATTCTAATCCTTAGATGAAAAAAATTGTTAAATGTTAATCTCCCTTGAGTGCTTTTCTTAATACATGGCCATGGTTATACTAGGTACCTAGCATACTAGCTTTCTCATAGGCGTGAAAAGAGCAGCCAACTAACCAGCCTATAAAAATATTGTTTAGTTTCTACACAAGGTAATAAGTAAGTAGGCATATAACTACTTACATAATAATATGTTTGTAGGTACAGTGAAACTATAAAGTCCTGAAATTAATGTTTGAGGAACTAAAGTTTTCAGGAGCCTGGCACCATTAGAAAAGAAACATAAAAGTCATAACAATTGTTTATGTCAATAGGCGGTTGGCTGTTTTTTTGAATTTTCTTATTAATTATAAGGATAATCTAGATAAAAGCAACAATTTACGCTTGGTTGCAATTAGGAAGATGAAGAAAAATATTCGTAGTCAAGCTAGTGAAGTTATTTATCGAGTTTTAATACAATGTTTAGCGGAACATGAAGCTGGACACATTTTGTCGAATTTGGAGGATGTTTACGCTCGTACAGCGTCTATGACGGGTATGTAGCATTGTACAAATTGTAATAACTCATTTTTTATTAGTACCAACGCTTCATTTATCGATAAACCTAGGTTTAGAGCCCAAGTCGAACATTGTTTACATACCACTGATTGTAGGTTTCATCTGGTTTCAGTTGAGTCAAACCTTAACATTTTGATACTTGAAGATATATGTTTGTTTACTTACTAAATTCACATTGTGTGAATTTGGGGGGCATTGTGTAACTCAAAAAGAATTTTTAATTTTATTTTATAGTTATATCGGACCAGCGTGCCAAAGAGGGCAAAATATGGAATATTTCTAACTCCTGGAAGAAACAGAACTGGCCGTCCAAAAAGAGAAATTGATGTCTATACTATGTGTGCCCTTCGTCAACAGATCCAGTTTTTTTTATACAGTTGTAATAACGTTATCTAAATAAATATTTATTGGTTTCACTATTAGCCTTCATATTAACACCTTCTAGCTTGTATATGAGCTTTTTTGTGGATGGTAAGTTGTTTTTAAATACATAAATAGGTAGGAAGTTAACAGGCAAAATTTCAAGTATCAAAGTCAGTTATGTTTCGCTATATAGGGTTGCTTCATGAAAGATAGCAGTGCCCTCATTTAATTTCAGGACTTTATAGTTTCACTGTACTCATAATATGATTTTACTAATATTTTGACAAGCACCGTTGGTTAATTATGTCTCATTTACCATGTCAAGTTCTCGCCTCGCCTGCACCTGGCCCACGCTACGACTCCGCTTCGACTTCTTCAGTAAGCGTTGACCAGGACTCGCATAAGTAGGTATAGAAAATATACAGAAGGTTCTTTGTAGCCGCCGTCGTGACTCTCGACCTAAGTATTAAATTTGTTTTAATCTTCACTGAATTTTAGAAACCTAATAATTTCGAATTTTCAATTTGATGCTTATTATATAATTAATTAATATTCGTATTAGGAGGCGGGAAATTTTATAATGTTTTCGTGGAAATTAATACTTAACCAATATATGATGAATTGAAATGAATGAAATGAATTTCACCCTTATATTATTATATTTAACTACAATACAGGGAGTATACAGGACAAGGTGTATGTATGTCCCAACTGAGGCAAGCGCGTTCAAATAAAACTTTAAATGCAGTTTTTTTATTTTGGAATGTTTTTTCCTGTTATTTAAAATTAAACTATCTACAAAATCTACGGTAGTTGTCCACAAGTATCGGTCGTAACATAGAACAACGCGGACTCGGGTGTACCCGGGTCGACCCGGAATGGGTCGTAATTTTCCACACCCATAAAAAAAATAACAATGACAGATTTTTTTTTATTCGATAATGTATTCAGTGTGTACATACAGTTTTAAAGGTTACATTAATTTAAAAAAAGACAACAGACTATTGTAATGTGAGTGTGTGTAGGTATGTGTGTGTATGTATGTGTGAGTGTGTGTGTTAGGGGAAAAGGTTAATAAGTACCTACTTATAAGTAAGTACTTAGGTATTACTTCCATGCAGAAAAGTTATCAACTTGCGTGAATCGAACAGTAGGTACTTACAGAACATTTTGATTTGAAATTAATTGAAATCACTTCACTACTCAATGGTGGATTTCTCACTATCACCCGTATTTTTGTTTATAAAATCTTTACAATTAAAGTCACTTAATTGCAGTTCTCTGTCTTAATTCAGTGATGAATGTTCAGTATTACCGACTACATGAAACCTGGATAAGTAAGATTGCAATTCCAGAGGTAAATTTATTTAAAGTTTGATTTCAATAATTTACAAGAGTTCATTAAAACATAGTTATTGTCTCAGCTATAGAGGTAAGGTATAGAAATACTCGTACACTAGCTTTCTCAATTATAGAGGTAACATTAGGTACCATTCAAATATATATTATCATAAGAATCCCATTTGCAGAGGTTTATTTTGTCTCACTAACAGAAGTAATCAAGTGCTAAAGTGCCGGAACCTCAGCACGCAACCCAGATATGGTGGTTTCCCACTTATCCAGGTCCTATATATTTCTCCAGGTTTCAATGTATCTAAATATTAAAGCATAGAACAACGGTTTGACAACCGGTCAGGGTTGTGTTGATTTTTTTAAATGACAAATCGCTTTAAGCGATAAGACCACAATTTTGTACTTATGTGTTAGTAGATAAGTTTTGTAATTTCTTTTCTGTCTGTGTACACATTAAGAATATTCTATCTATCTATCTAATAACGCAGACTCGGGAGTATGATGGGTGTATACATGTATGAAAGTGACGATAACGTCACAGAAGACCCATGAACACCAATACCAGTATGGCCTATTACTTACACACATTATATTATTATATTCTCTCTCTCTCTTTCTCTCAGCCTTCTAAAGTCCACTGTTGGACATAGGCCTCTCCTAACGATCGTCACCCCAAACGGTCACCCGCCATCAGCACCCAGCGGCTTCCCGCTACCTTCCGCAGATCATCAGTCCAACGGGTTGGGGGGCGACCGACACGCCGTTTTCCGACACGGGGTCTCCACTCCAGAACTTTTTACTCCAGCGTGGTAGTCGGTTCTGCGGGTTACGTGGCCAGCCCATTGCCACTTCAGCGTGCTAATCCTTTTGGCTATGTCGGTAACTTTAGTTCTCGAGCGGATTTCTTCATTACGAATCATATCTCGCAGGGACACTCCTAACATAGCCCTTTCCATTCCATAGCACGCTGAGCAACTCTGAGTTTGTGAATAAGCCCTTTGGTGAAGCACCACGTCTCGGCACACACACGACACACACATACACCCTCGACTGTAATTCCTGAAGGAGTAGTCAGCTAGTCTGTGATGACTCGCAACACGCAAGCGCCGCTTTTTGGAAGTTACAATTTTAAGTAGGTATTTATGATGAAACATGGATGAAACTTATTTTATTCTGTGGTAGTTCGGAATCGAGGTAATTTGTGAAAAAACTAAAATACCAACATGGCTCTTAACATCTGAAAGCCAATTTGTTAGTGGTTAGAGGAGGAAATCCGACGGCGGAGGGAGAGTGCCTAGCCTAGTAAATTTTGTTTGGGATGCAGATAGGACCTGCAGTGGATGATTATTGCTGTTTGATGATCACAACGAAATCAACGAATCATCCAACGTCAGGCAATTAATTTAGATAGAACTTTGTTTTTCTTTTAACAATAGTTGTCTGCTTAAACTAAACTAACTTCGTTCAATTATACTTTCCAACATAAGAAAAGTTGAATTATGAATTTTCTCATTTCAGTAGCACCTAATCAGAACTTTAAGATAAATCGCTCGAGAATCTTCTAGAAGTGTCCCTTTGAGTCCTTGGCTCGTAATTGCGGAGATAAGTGCTGGAATCTGGCACACGGGGCGTGGCTCCGGGCACTGGGCGTGGCGCCCGCCCACCGCTCGGCCACGCTCGCCCGCCCTACATTCAGATAATTGATTCAATATAAAAGCGAAGCATATTAGATTGTGTTTGTTAATGCCTTCTTTTATGATTCTACGAGTATTTTATTGAAAGAGTAACTTAAAAGCAGAAGGAATAATTTAAAAGGGGTTTTATTTTTATTAAACTCTCTTTAATTTTTGACTATTTTATATATATTATATTATATTATTTATCATAAACAAAGCTGCAGAAAATTATGGCGATTGATTATGGATATTTGAAGCAACAGCAAATATCTGTATACTTTTTTATGTCGATCTCTTTGAGATGAGCGAATGCGCAGGAGTTGATAGTACTCCCTAAGTACGAAAGTAAAAGAGGAAACGGGCCTATTAAATGTTGAAGGCATATCCAGGCAGGACCTCGAATATCTTCTGCATCTGCTAAATCATACCCCAGACCTTTGGCACAGCAGCCAGCCATCCTAACCACTGCGCCATACCATCTTCCTGAAACGTTAAAAGAAATATGGGCGTGCATCAAAGAAGACGCAGGCGTACGAGGCCTAAGGGCGGGTTCACACGGCGCCGCCCCGGCTCGCGCGGCACTCCGGGCCGCGGCGTGGCGCCGCGCTGACATGGCGTCCGTACAGCGCCCGCCGATCCCCAAGTGAGTACCCTGCTTTACTTGTGCTTTATACGTGATATTTTTCGTGAGCGTGCTGGTTGATTGAGAGACGCCTTAAGTTTTTATGGATTCTGGCGTGATGATAATGTGAGTTTTTGGTGTGAATGATATCGGTTAAATAGAAATGATAAAATAAATGTGAGGACCGCATGTTTGTGAAATATTGTAATTAATTATATAGGTATGTAATTATAGGAAAGTGCATTTCAGTAAGTCCTTATTATTTAAACTCTTTTCTTTCTCTCATCTTCTTGATCTCAATCTATCACCTTTTTCGTAACACCTAACTTATGTTGCATTAAATTCAGGGCATATGAAACTTAAACTTTTATTCTGCTACTTTTGTAGATTCGCGGAAAAAAGACGTGACCTACAAAGTTTTAGAGCAGCATATTTTTTTGCGAAGTCCCAGAACCAAATCTTTTCCGATTAACTTCTTGATTTACTACCTTCATCTGCTTCTTGCATCACCTTACTTGTACGAGTATATCTACCGAAAGTACTAAGCATAAACTGGAGGAAGTTAGCTTAGTGCATTTACACGATAGAAGAAGACTTGTATATCTAACCACCCACCCGCACTAGGCCAGCGTGGTGGACTAGGCCTAAACCCATCCTTCATTGGAAGGAGACCCGTGCCCCAACAGTGGGGACGTGATGGGTCGTGATGCGATGATGTATATCTAAAATAAACCTATCCAGAAAATAAAAAGTAAGATGACAAGTTTTAGGGAAAATCGAGAACGGACGAATAGTGATGGTTGTTCAGTTGCGACGTAATATGAACTTCATATTAATGACGGTAGGTGTTCATTATTGCAAACGACATTAAACCTTCTAGAATCAAAACCTAAAGAGATATGCTATCCGACGAGCAAGCGTTCCTATATCAAATAAAATTGTAAGGTTCCCGTATGTTCTATAGGACTATATATGATTCTACTACAATTAGGATGAAAAAAATAGGGCAATGAGAAGTAGGAGAAGGTAAGGAAATCGGACTAGGATTATTATGGAAATATGTAGATACCTGGAATAAAATTCTAAGGAAATTAGAATTAAGGACAACAAAGTTAAGGGAATACATAGAGAACCCAACCTACTATATAAAAAAACCTAAGTAGGTTATTTGTAGCGTTATAATCAAGACTTAAAAGAAAAAAAATACCAAAAAAATAACTTGTTAGGTGCTAAATAACATAAAAATATCAGAAATCTAGGTACCTGTTTACTACGCAATATCTTGCTACGCTGCTGCTACGAAACTGCTACGGCGCGGCGTAGGCCTACTGCTACGAACATTAATAATAATCTGTTTATTCATTATTATTGTATCAAAGAAATAAATAAGTAAAAATAAAAACCGCATATTTGCGTATACTTCGTTATTAACGAATACCAATTATTTTTGCAACGATATACCGGCCTAGGTAGTAAGCTGAATAAGTAATTGGAAATGGATGGAAAAATCGGGTAGTTCTAGGTTTCATTTTACAACGCAGATTCGTTATGGGTCGCACTATGACACAGCATCCTCTTGAAATCCCAATTAAGCGAAGCCAATTTGATGACCACTCGGTAGTGGACGCCGGCGGGTCACTCGTGTGACTCGTGTCGACGGAGTTTGTACTCAAATCACTCACAGTTGCCCGATTCACGCAACAATGCCAAATCTGTAATGTGACTTGCATGTATCTATAAGAAAATTCTATATCAGTGTTTCTTAATCCAGGTCACTGCATCCGACCCATACCATACCATTTAAATAAAATCAATTAATTGATAAACATTACTTCCATCTCGTCTCAATACACTCTAGTAATATCGACCAATATCGATTGCGTGTTTTATTGGCCTCAACTGTAAGCATTATTTAATCTATAATTTGTATATATTACGTATATATAAATTACACGTAGAAATATAATGTGATACTAAAATTATCACCTCGTAGTGTATTCGAGTCGTGAGTGATCATAAATGATCATTTATTTGAAAATTGTAAACGTTTCGATTGTAGAACTGAATCAGGGTGTGGCTGTGGTGTGTTGTATGATGTGTGTTTGTGTGTCACGTGAGTGCATGTGCGGTGGTGACAGGTTCGCGTGGGCAGTAGGGTTGTGTGTTTCCGAAAGGGACTTATTTATTTACGTTATATAGCATTGTTTAGTTTGAATATGTGTATGGTTTTTCGGAGTATACTTACTATGCATTTAATTGACGTCCAGCTCTACAAATTATAGGTAGGTAAGTATCTAAATTTCTTTATCTGAATCTGAATTATGACTGTCTTAGTTTATCTTTAAATAGCTGTTACGAAATTTCGTTTAACACAGCTTTGAAGGGTTTCAGGATTGTATTTTAAGTTTATGTATTTTATGTCAAACACAATGATGATGATGATTATGATGATAAAAAATGTTTATTCGGTGTTCAGCATTTTATTATGTAGGTTTTACTATCCTTTCCAACCTCAAAAATAATAATAAATGAATAAACCACATAAAAGCCGTCGGCAACCCTGAGCAGGGTTTATTCTCGTTGGACAGTCAGCGCTGGGCCCTCCGTCACCGCTTTAACACTGTCACTTCATTATCAGCGGTAATGGAGAGGCCACTCCACGCGTCCGACCGGGCCGGACCATTAATTAACCAAACACGAGCTCTAAAGGTCAAGTGTAGTGGGACGAATTTAGACTTCGTTTTGTTTTACGCATGTCCTTTCTTTCTTCATTATACGTACTAGATGTCTCGTTTGGACTCAGGGTTTCATTCAATGATTCAAGGATTTAATGAATAAGTACTGAAGTAATCTTGTGCTTACATTATTTCATACTTTATGGTGGACTATTTTAGGGAGATTTTCAGCTAAAACTTTTCTTAGAAATCCGACATGAGCATTAGTCTTTATTATCTCCTCCGTCAACTACCAATAGTGTCTGTTTGAATATTAACCATTTGTAACGCTTCCAATACCCATTTTCATCTTTAGCCGGTGTACATTCTGAAATGTATAGCATGCTTTTCTACTTAAGTACTTCCGTTTTTATGCAGTTTCGGCTAATCGATAAACTAACAATCATTTACCAGTTTAACTACTTAAAACAATGCTTAACAAACTCTATTCTCCTCAGGGTGGGCCGCCCCCGCGGTCGGCAGTGAGATGGCGGTGAAGTCGGCCACGCCGGCGCCGGGCGAGCGCGAGACCTGGGGCAAGAAGGTGGACTTCCTGCTCTCGGTCATCGGCTTCGCGGTGGACCTGGCCAACGTGTGGCGCTTCCCCTACCTGTGCTACAAGAATGGAGGCGGTGAGTGATTTAGTTTTACATTTCAGGACGGTCACTCTCTAAATCGACGAACGAACGAACGAAAATTGTAACGTAATCGGCACGATAGACGCAGCGCTCCGAAGCTACAGAAAAACAAAAACGCAGCGCTTGACGCCCCTGGTCCGCAAAATATAGATCAACGTCTTTTGCTGACTGCCCGGGGTGCGCCAGACGTATGTATACTTTCCCGCCTGATCGCCTTTCTCGTTGGGTAGGTACAGTTTTTTCACACTCGGAAAATGATTACAGCAGTATTAGGACAAAAAAAAAGGTATGGTAGAAATAAGTAGTATTTGTACCAGTACGTGTTATGAATACTTATTACACATAAATACAACACACATTTAGGTATTACAAAAACAGCAAGACTATTCTATATTTTTAATCAGCAGTAAAGGTAACCAGTTTACTAAACTTTATTTCTCCGTAACTAACTATGGCTCAGTAACTTATGCATTCATCAGAAGTTAGCTATCAATTTCTGAGTAGTATAGTCTGCCGCCTTAGACTGCCGTGCGAGAAACATCTCGACCAGCGTTGGCGGCGCCACGTCGGCGCACAGCGGCGCGGCGGCGGGTTAAGTGCCTCTTGCTCTTGCCGCACTATAATTGTCTCCTTACGACGTTACCGCGGTATGGTAAAATCTGTGTCGGTAGTCTGTATAATGTATAGCCGACTGCTGGATTTTGGTGCAGTCAACAACAGACAGACAAATAATGCGGAAAACTGGATCAATTAATCAGAGTTTGTTTCTACTCTTTTTAAACTACAAGTATGGGCATTGGGCAAGGAGAGCTACAATATCCTATCTTCGGCCTGTGTCATAAATCCTCTGCCGGCTAGTACTTACCTATATCTGTATCATATAAACCAGCCATGGACATGCAATATATCGACATATATTATTTTGCTATAGTAATCATAATTATTGAATTGAAAGAGAAAATTATTAAACTGGTTCAGGTTATTGAGGTCCAGTGCCGTCGGCAGGTATTCCTGCGGTTATTAAAACCATTCGGTCAGTTCTTTACCTATCCAATAGAGGTGTCAGCTAACTCCATACCAAATTTCATTAAAATCGGTTCATCTGTTTTGACGTGAAAAGGTAAAAAACATACCTACACACATACTAGACAATTGTAAATATAATCCTACTAATAATGAAATTTGGTATTGAGTTAGCTGACACTTTGGATTAACACATAGCCTACTTTTTATCGCGGAATTCCCACGGGAAAACTTTTTAAGGTGAATCGAAGCTCGCGGGAACGGGCTAATTATTTCATTAAAAAGAATGATATACGAATTTTATAGGTTCAGTCAAAGCCTACGCCGCCGCGTCGTAGCATTTCGTAGCAAAATTGCTACGCCGCGTCGTAGGCTCGTAGTTACAAACAAAATCCCGCTAATTTCTTTTTGAACAGTTTAATGTTGCCGTTGGTTTATCGGATTTTAACTTTTTATGTTGGTTTAACATCACCATTTTCCTCATTACATGGGTACTTACTTAATTTAGAATTAGATTGCCTATCTTGAAAATCATTGCCTGTGTTAACCAATGTTAATCAAATCGAAACCTGCACATTGCACGTTACATCCGTACACATTCCAACAACAGAGTGCTCTGAACACTAGCCTAGACCTAGCTTAGCCTATGCAGGGACTAATTGCTGCCCGAGCCGGCTCTGCAGGGCCCTCAGGTCATAATAGACAGTTAACAATCCACAGGTGCTTCAGATGTCGAGAGGTGCGGTTACACGGATTGCGTGCAAATCAGAAACGCTGTTGGTTGTATACTGTATAGGTTTGCTTTCATTGTTATTTCACTGTTTTCCCGTTCAGTTCATACCTATCATTTTGATAAGACATTTCATAAGTATATTTTTTTCTGGCTTATACCACGACGTTGGTCTAGTACGAGTTGATAGAAACCAATTGTACCATGTTGCAATTATCGTAATAATCAGGAGCTTACAAATATATTTTTTGGCAATTTAAAAGTGGTAAGTTAGCTGTTTATCCAGATAGAAGTTTAAAAAGCTTAGTGTGTATGAGAATATGAGTACGATCTCAGTGTGTGATGTGCGGAAATGAGTCGGCCGGGAGCGGCGGCGCGCGGCTTTGAGGCCGCGAACACAAGCCAACAGGAAATAGAGATATTGTCTTTGAAATGTTCTGTCCGTCTCCTCCACATTTGTTTACGATTTTATGGAGTACATAGTGTTATGGTATCGCGTGTTAAAAGCGTAGGGAACGTAGTCTATTCATAGGCTTGTAATTAGTGCTGCTGATATTTGTGCCCCTTCTGGCTTTCTATATCACTTTTGCAACTTCCTGTATAATTTATTAGCGTCTGATGCCCACAAGGTTACAAAATAACTTCGAAGAAACTAACCGGTTTAAACCTACATAACTGAATTCCTCATCCAACTACCTCGTATCCTCATTACGGCCCTCACCAGAGTATCCCTCGCCGTCAGAACTGAAAGATCTGTGGAGTCGCGGCATCCGCTCCTGAAAGTTCACCGCACGTAATTGCATCTCGCCCGCTTTGACAACAACTCCCCGTCCAAGTAGTAATTGACAATCAAAGCGTTCCCTTCACACGACACCAGACTTCGTTACCCGCTCTATGCTGTACAGGAAAATTAGTAACGTAATAATATCGAGAGGGTAATAAGGTAATGGAGAGTGCGAGGTCATCGAGAGTGCCCGATCGCCGGCTGATTCGATTACCGCGCGATGGAGGAGAAGCGATCTTCACGCAGATTGGGTGGCGGAAATTTGCTTAGCGTTCCCGAAGGTCGCCGGCTGTAGCTCGGGAATTCAATATCCTTATTGCAGACTACTTCAAAGAGGGAGACTTAGTTAGGTCCTTGTGTCGTTAGGCTTCGTAATAACTGTGTTAGATGTAGAAGGATTTGTTTTACTTCCTTATTTTACTTAGGTTCTCATAACATTACCTAACTCTTGTCACATAAATCATACGCACGACAAATAAATCCCATTAAGTGTGTTGTAATGAAGTGGTCAAGGGTCAGTCACACAACTAGCGTCCCTATTCCGCTAATTGATTCCGGCGCGACACTTCATCACGCGGCTCCCGGCGGCGGCGGCGGCAGCGGCGGCGGCAGCGGCGGCGTCACGCTCGTCCACCGCAAGGATCGTAGGGTTAACTGAATATGACATATTGCATGCTTTTAGCTGTGGATTGCAGGTTTTGCTTGGAAGGGTTAGATCGGAGTGAGTTGTACTTATATTTATGTCGATTCTGAAGGCTAAAATTTGTATTGCTGTAGTGCATAACTATAAATTTTACCAAACACTATACAATCGTGAAAAAAATTGCTACTTTTCGGTTCAGTAGATACTAATTAATGTATGAAATAAAACTGGAGATTTTTTTACACGATTTTACAGTTAGAGATGTAGTGAACGTGAGGTAATTATCGGTATCTTTCTTCTTTCTTTCATTGTTAATGTTTACTCTCTGTATAACAGAATATTTTGCCTACAAATAGATACTAAGGCAATATACCCAATTCCCGCATATTTCCTGCCCTGAACATTCGGATGAATATCGATGATTTAATACTTCCCTTCGGAATCTGATAATACCCAATCACCGGCGGCTCCGGGGGCTGATTGTTTCGAAATTGATTCCTTCTACTTACGAGTACCTACGATCTTAGGTATATCTATACTCCCCTTTCGGACTATTTATGGACAATGGGTCTCTTTGGGAAAGGTGGCTGAGATTTTATTGTATAATTTGTAACAGGTTACTTTAAAAGTACTTTTAAATAGAATTGTTAAATTTATAAAATAATTAAAATTTATAAATTTTTAATTTATAATATATTAATATTATTAATAATTATAATTATTAATTACTAGCTGTTCCCGCGAGCTTCGCTTCGCCGTAGCCTATGTTCTTTCTTAGGGTCTAGACCATATGTATACTTACCAAATTTCATTCAAATCCGTTCAGTAGTTTTGGCGTGAAAGAGTAACAGACAGACAGACAGACACAGTTACTTTCGCATTTATAATATTAGTTAGAATTAGGATTTGGTCCAACGTTCGCGATCCTCCGCCACTTCGGACTCAGTGGGACACAAATTAGGCTAATTAAAAAAAACTTTTCGGAATAAAACTATAGGTAGCTGAAGTTTTCCAAAGTTATAAAACTCAGATTGAACTCGACGCACCGACATAACCCTTCACGGGTCAAGTCACAATGAACAAGACACGATCCACAAAGTAACCGATAAGACATTCAACAATCGTAATTGCCTCAGAAGTCGAACAATAACGCGATCTCGCGCTAAGAAGCCGTGAAATGACGTCATCATAACCGAAGTAGAAACGCCACAAAGGCTTCTAACCCCGACTTAAGTTCCTCTTAAGTGGCTCAAGATTTCAACACTTTAGCGCAGGGTAGAGGGGAATTTAGTGGGTGCTCGCTTGATCTATTTCATATAAAACTGTATTGGTATTGGTACTTCACTTAAAAAAAACCCATTTTGTAACAATATTGTGTAATAGCTAGGCTTTTGAAAATAAGGCCATAAACGTATCTTGAGTATCTTAAGTTTTCCATACAACATCCACAAAAAAGTTACATACTTAGCTACTCTCTCAACAGCATCCTCTCAGAAAGCCGACTGTTTCCACTGTTCTCTGAATACCCTACCCAGCCAAGGCAAGGCGCTGCTCGCCCACTTTCCACCGCCATCAGGGAGACTTGTTGCATCCGGCAATAAAGTAAATCCCCATAGTCCGCCACGCCGCGCCGAGGGAATCTACCGTATATCAATGAGGGGTGATAACTTAAGTTTTTTTTCCTGAAACTTTTCTTGTTTGGGTTGGTACATGTCCTTTGTTTTTCGTGCATGCTGCTTTCTTTTTTTGTTAACCAACTTTAAAAACAATTAAATATTTAAGAAATTTTGTTGTCTGGCTCCTAAGAAGCGCTATAACAGCGTAATGGTAGAAATATTAATCTCGTGGCGTAAGGACTATAATTGTAATAATGGTCCACAGGAAATGACTTGTTTACCAATTGTGTCTATTAATGCGACTATGATCTAAGATTGACTAGGATGAGTAGACATCTTTACAAAATCTTATGACTTAACAAGAAAGCTAGGTATATACATGTATCTGGTTAACATATACAATAGAATAAATATATCTTTTCGCAAACATTAAAATTTAAAGAATAGAAGCCTGGAAAATCAACTGTAACAAAAGTATACCTTACATTAAATATAAAATGTATACATTAAAGTAAAATTTAACATGACCATAAATTCAAATCGCCGCTAAAAATCCAACCGATACTCCGATACTATAAAAATTGGAAACAATAATCCAGTTGGAGAATAAAGATTTTCCAGTCGGCGTCCCTCGAGACTCCTCCGTCGGCTATAATTCCATATTGCGTCGCTGCGGAGTGAATTGTCCTGACTGGCTAATTGACCTTTTAAGCCGCGCCCTCGAGACGCTAGGAGATGTTCTTTTGTGCAGGAAAAAGTGGGAAACTAAAAAATGCGCCTCTCTTTTTAAGAAATTCTATTATTGGACTTGTCTTTTGGTGACTTTGGCGTTTGATGCTTTTGGTTTGGAGCTTTTTAATGTATGTGTTTGTGAATCTAAAGATTTTTAATTCTATGCATATAGCAATGTAACTAATAGTTT
Organism: Plutella xylostella; assembly: GCF_932276165.1. NCBI lineage: Eukaryota > Metazoa > Arthropoda > Insecta > Lepidoptera > Plutellidae > Plutella > Plutella xylostella. Next base: position 9,382,547 of record NC_063990.1, read on the forward strand.
TACCTAATAAAATATGATACTGAAATATTATTAGTATGTGAATAACAAATCATTTTATATGACGTATTAAATTAATAATTTATGTATATGTATTCAATTGAATTGGTATAGGAAATCACTACAAGCCATTGACTTATTTGCTACAGGCCCTAAATTGCAAATACCACTCTCGCTACAAGCACCGCAAAAGATTTTTCCCTACCAACATGACCATCATAACTATTATCCCTATTCATCCTCCACTGACTTCCAGTCTTCTTCCAGTCCACTAAAACTTTACACTCATTTTATCTTTGTACTCTAAACCCTCCTTCCCTGGCAGGTGCGTTCCTGGTGCCGTACTGCATCATGCTGGTGGTGGGCGGCATCCCGCTGTTCTACATGGAGCTGGCGCTGGGCCAGTTCCACCGCAAGGGCGCCATCACCTGCTGGGGCCGCCTCGTGCCGCTCTTCAAAGGTTAGTGCTGTTTTTTGTAACTTGATGATGCGTTTGTTGATTTGCATGACGGTACTGAAGCTCAGGTGGTAGTAAACCTGCTTCCGGAGCACAGGGCTACGGGTTCGAGTCCCGCCCAGAGCAAACTTTTCTATGTTCTATGATATGCACTCGTGTATGCCTAGTGCCTGGTTGTTTATATTTTTTAAAATATTATGTGTGTCTACTTATCAACTGTCCGACGCCCATATTGCAAACTTTGCCTAAGTAAGTAAGTAGTACGGGTTGAGGCAGATGGACATATTGGACATGTGTAATGGTGTATTGTATAATTGTTATGATTCTAGACCGGGAGTACAAAGTATGCTCTGATTAATTGTAACATAACTTGATTTAAAAGTAGAGTAATTGTTAAATTTAAAATTCTTCACACTCCTTCACTGGTTTAAAGTCTCGGCGGAAACGTACAGTTTAAAACAGTCACGCGCTGCACTAATGCGCGGCGCGGAGTGTGAGCTGAGTTATGGCGCTTAGCGAGGCCCAGACAGATCTGACGGCTCTGTGTAGGTGCGTGAGTTATTACTGGGTCACTATTTCATTTGAACTTAGAATATACTTCGAATTTTCTTGAGTTTTTTGTTCCTAATATGAAAGTTAAGTTAAATGTCGGAAATAATAATAATAATAATAATAATAATAAAGCCTTTATTCAATAGAAATTTTTAACATGCAATTGACATTATTAAATTAAATTCACTTTATAATTATTCATGCATTTTTTAAGAATTATATAGGTAAATTTATATTTTTTGCTGACATTAAATTACAATAAAATTAAACAAAAATCAATAAAATTCCTACAATTCATTTAGTTATACAATAACATAAAATTAACATTAACATTATAAGTACTTATAGAATTGATGTCAGAAATAATAATTTAATTTTCAAAATAAATAAAAAATAATAATAATGTCAGACCAAGCAACACAAAGCAAAAAATGATGTTTAATTTATATTCCAAATGTCATCTTATTAAAAGTCCTTATAAGGACAGGTGAGGCCTCTCACTTACTCAAAAATTTCAGTGAGGTGTGGTCTGTATCACCCTAGCTGACCAGGCTTGTCTGGGTGATTGATCATTTTGCAACGATTTTGAGCAATCAATATTTTTGCCATCTTGTTCCACGCAGCTCTATTATGGGCAAATCTCCACCACAGCGGATGGAATGCTCGTAACTCATCAGACCATCTCATGAGTGGTCTCCCGACTCCTCGCCTACCGTCTCTAGGTATTCACTCAGTAGTTAGTTTAGTCCATCTCTGGTCTTTAATTCTCATTACGTGACCCGCCCATTGCCACTTCAGTTATTCTATTGTGGTGATGATGTCCTGAATCTTTGTCTGGTGCCTTATTACTTCATTTTCGATTCTATCCTTCAACTTTATACCCAGCATGCTGCGTTCCATTGCTCGTTGGTTCACTAGCAGTTTCGTTCTTTGTTTTTTGGTTGTTGACCAAGTCTGAGCTCCGTACGTCATAGTTGGTAGAACGCACATATTAAATACCTTTCTTTTAATAGATATGTGGAGGTTTGACTTAAAAATGTACTTCAGTGACCAATACTTTTTCCATCCCATGTTCACTCTTCTGTCGATCTCTTTATCTAAACGATTTTGAAATGAGATAACTTGGCCCAAGTAGACGTAATCTTCGACATATTCCAGTTGTTTCCCGTTAGCTATCACTGGTATCTGTGTGTAGTTTGTCATAATTTTGGTTTTTGATTCATTAAGTTGCAGACCAGACTCAGTAAGTGCTAGTTGAAACTCGGAAATTGTATTTTGTAGGTCATGGGATGTTTCAGCAAGAAAAACAATATCATCTGCAAATCTTAAAGCTGTCATCCTGTATCCATTGATAAGAATTCCTTTTTTTGTCCAATCTACTGCTCGAAAGGTTTCTTCAAGCAGGCAATTAAATAAAATTGGGGAGACAGGGTCTCCCTGTTTCACTCCTCTCTTCAATGGGAATATAGGACCTTCGGACTCTAACTTTATTCTTGCGCTACCGTTGCTGTATATCTCACCGAGCAGTTGAATATATTTTGTGTCTATACCTTGTTGTAATAAGGATCTTTGTAGACATTCGTGACTAATGCTATCAAATGCTTTGGTGAAATCTATAAAACAAATGTATAGTGGCTTTTTCCATTCTGTATATTTCTCTATTAGCATATTTAAGGAGTGCAAATGATCCGTTGTCGAGAATCCTTTTCGAAATCCTGCCTGGTCTACCGGTTGGTTTTCCACGATTTTTTTGTGGATTCTGTTTTTAAGCAGTGTCATAAAGAGCTTGTAGAGACAAGAGGAAAGGGTGATTGGCCTATATTGATTAATATCTCGGCGACTGCCCTTCTTGTGTAGTAAAGTTATCGTTGATACATTCCATTGCTTTGGTATTTTTCCTGTAGTTAGAATATTATTAAAAATTACTTGAATCGGTTCTATTAGTTCTTCCATGTAACATTTAAGGGTTTCATTAGTAATCTTGTCGGATCCCGTTGCTTTTTTGTTCTTCAAATTACTAATAGCATTCCTTATTTCTGATTTTAAGAAAGGTAGAGTTTGTTCCTGTGTTTCGGAAGCAATGTTTTTTATAGTTTCTTCCGAATCATAAAGTTTCCTGTAGAACATTGTAGCGATATTCAATATTTCCTTTCTAGTCGTTGTATTGGTACCTTTATTATCCTCTAGGGTTGGTATCATATCTTTTCCTAATGACTTTTTTTTCTCAATATCTTTGATTGATCCAGATGTGCCCATTATTTGCTCTATCATTTTGTTAGTGTAGTCGTTAATATCTTTTCTTATCATTTGCCTGGCTCTTTTTTGTATTTTACTAAAATTATTTCTTTCTTCTTCGGTTTTCTTTACCTTCCACTTGAGTTTATCTCTTTGATATATGATCTGTCTTGTTTGTAGCGACAAAATTGAAGAAGATTTTTTTATGTAGTGTTTTTAATTCGTTTTGTATGTTTTGTAGAGTATTCTCCAGTTTATCGTACATTTCCTGAGGGGTGAAGTTTGTTTTCTCGAATGATATCTCTTCTATCATTTCTTTATGCTTGTATTGGGGTATATAATCTATCTGTTTATTCATTATAGGTCTTTTTCTTAAGATTTTTCCAGTAGAAATGCATGCGACAACTGGTCTATGATCCGAATGTATGCCAAATTTGCTTAGGACTTTGAAATTCTTCATGGTGTTTAGTTTATTACCAACTATGTAGTCAATTTGATTTCGAGTAACTCCGTCACTTGACATCCATGTCCACATTCGTCCTTTTCTTGCTTTAAATAAGCTATTTGCGATTTTCAGTCCATGCTCCTGACAGAACATAATAAACCGTTCTCCCCTTTCATTACGTTTGCCATAGTAGTATGGGCCCATTATATGTTCCTCAAATTCCTGCCTTTTACCAATTTGGCTGTTAAAATCGCCTATAACATAGACCTCGGTAGAATTGCTTTCAGGAAATGCAGCATTTACTTGAGAGTAGAATTCTTCAACTTCCTCATTTGTGCCATTTGATGCCGTTGGAGCGTACACTTGTATAACTCTTATTATTCTTTGCTCTATCTTAATATCAATTGCTATAACCCTATTTGATATGGTCGTGTAGTTCTCTATGTAGGATTTCAAGGTTCGGTTTATAATAAAACTAAATGTCGGAAGCCTGACAGTTATTCGTGTCCGCCGGAAGCGGAAGCAATAAACTGTATCTATCAGTACTTAAAGCTGGATTATTACATTTTTGATAAATAATTAGCATTGTTACTCTTAATCAATCACGTTTGCTGTTATAAGTGATGTACCTAATTACTTAAAACAAAAAATCTATTCGGTCCAGCTACGAAGGCATCACTAGCCTAGCCAGATACAAATATTATGGATAAAAGTACCTCTTTTTACACAGACCATCCTTCAAAATTATGACACCAAGTTAAAGACCACCAAGCAGCCCCTCCGCCCCTGCGCCGCACTTAACATCCATAATTGACACCATTCTCCCTAAGTGCTCTCTCTCCATACGCGACTCAAAGCGCCGTGATTTGTGAACGGCTTACACCCTGACTTCATTTCACGAGGGGGCGATTCTGCTATGAGAGTAGAAGTACTGTGATGTGGCTGCTGTATGATTCTTTCCTTAGGCTAGTTGTATACTGGTTATCAAATGAGAACAAACACTGAAATAATTAATTTCCACATATTTTTTTTGCATGATTGTGTCTACGAAGCTCAATAATAATTAATTATGCCTAACTATACATACTACATAACCCTTTTTATATTTAAATGTTCATACCCTGATATCATATTCTAACTGTTATCTGAAAAACAGTGAAACTCAATTATTCAATTAATACACAACAACACGTAATGAATTTTCTTATTCAAACTCGTTGTAGGTTGCAGAATAGGTTCCCCTATCGTCACGTTGCCGCCCTGAGTGGCTCCACCAACTTGACGGCTCAACAGATTTGAAATTGGAAATGGACTGGAAAGTCGGGAAAGAGGTCGCGTAAAAGCGTTGTGAAAGGATTCGGTAGTTCCGGCTGACCGTTAACTTTTATGCGGCTTCTGCGGATATGCTTTGATTTATAAACTGCTTCGGTGAATTTGAATAATGAATTATTTGACTGTGTTTACTTTCTTACATAATATACAAGACTTCAAACGTTTTCACGTTATGCTTAAGTGCCAATTTCTCCATTCTCGGTTAGAGCATAACCAGGGAGTAGTGGTTAACTTTTGACACATCTGTCATGAATTTTATATGGAGATGACGTTTAATTTATAAATCAATCCCTGTCGGTTAGATAACCGACAATTGAGAAATTGACACTTAATCTACTAATTTAAGTTGTTACACGAGACGTAAAAAATATTCTATAAATGATTTATAATTATTATGTAGGAAGTCAATAGTCGGCTGCCTACGGATTATTTTAAGTCTAGCCCTAGATGACTAGTACTAAACCAAACGAAAGTACCAGGCATTCATAACCCCACGCAGGTAAGTATCGGATAGAACGCTGTAGCTCTGATCGCATACAATCATTAACTGAAAATACCAGGCATACATAACCGCACACAGTTATCGGGTACGCCGCCGCGCCGTGGAGCTGATCGCGTTCTACGTGAACTTCTACTACAACGTGATACGTGTGATTAATGATACCTAGATGTAGCGCGTACACTTTATTACAGTTTATGTTCCTGTTTAGTTTTCTATCCATGATTTACATTATGTTTAGAGTTTATATTATGTACCAACTAGCTCCTAGAGATTTAGAAGTACCTACAAAGCATCAAATTTAAATTCAAAGTACCAGGCACGCATAACTGCACACAGGTATCGGGTACGCGGTGGTGCTGATCGCGTTCTACGTGGACTTCTACTACAACGTGATCATCGCGTGGGCGCTGCGCTTCTTCTTCGCGTCCTTCACCACCATGCTGCCCTGGACCAACTGCGACAACGAGTGGAACACGCCGGCCTGCCGCCCTGTGAGTGGGATTGTACAGTTGATTAAATCGTATAGGTTACCACCATTTTTAAAACAGTTTAGAGCTGAGAGTTGCAGGTTGCAGATAAAAGATATATCTGTAATAGCTACAGATTAAATATTCTTCAGCCTATTTTGCGCCTATAACTTGTGCTTAATAAGCATCTAACTATTTTGCTGGGAATGGAAACCGATATGATTGGCTGACTTGAAAATTACCTACTTTTTATTTCATGAAACATGATGTGGTTTATTTTAGGCCTTATGTCCTAGTACACCTCTAAGATTCAGAGGGACAGTCTCTACTAAAACATTCATTTCTACCTATCTTCTTTTAACCTCGTTCCAGCTAAGTCCTAAATAGGTGTTCTAATAGTTCACAAGAATGTTATTATCTAGCCCCAGTTACATGGAATTACGGAATGAATTGAGTATTTATGATTATCGATTGGCGAGGTTGCTTATCAAGGTGACAGTAATCATGGGTGTCTAGGAGTTATAGGATATTAATACTTATGTACTAAGAAATTCGCAATCAGGTTGGTAGAAACTTTTTTATGGAATAGAAGGTTTCACACAATATTAATTCTTATTTCCACACCTGAAAACGTCCAGTTAAGCAGAGTTTGAGTATGGAATGAACCAGTGCAGTTTGGAACAGCCGGATAATTTTCTCTTTTACTGAAATGATCAAACATTACAATCATTGTTTTCAAATTGAGCTAGCATGATATTTTTTTTTATCTGCATTGATTATTGTATTTATATTTTTTATGTACTTACCTAGTTCGAAGCCATCTGGGAGCAGAACAACATTACGCGCAACGGCTCAACACTGGCGCCGCCCGTCACCACACCCTTCACTTCAGCTGCCTCCGAGTACTTCAAGTCAGTATACCTACATAAATATATCAAAACAATTTCATTGGGTTGCACCTGAAAAATGAGTCTGAAATTATTATTTTTATAGGGCATTTTTAAATTTAAACAGAATATATAATAGGTGGTTTTGCAACGGAACTCTTTTTTCTTCCCCATTTTTTTAGGAACCCTAGTTTACGCTTTGAACCTATAACAATACACCTATTTACTAATAGATAAATATGTTAATAATTCGGAACCAGTCCTTAGCTAGCTTCCGGCAAAATGGTGATCATAAAAAGGATCAGTTGTGATGTGATATCTATGTCGCAGGCATCTGGTTTAATCTCCTTTTTGATTGAACCACTAGCCCGTTCATTGGATGGCGCTACTCAATTGTATGACTAGGCCGAACGTTGATTGTACAAGCGTCACAAAACGTCCAACTAGTTAGCTGACTTAAAATCAGTCAGGTGGGGAATAATACAAATATGGCGTCTAACAGCTAACAGCTGACACAAAAAGCACCTATATTGTTAGTTTTTTTGCAAATAAATTAGCTTTAAAGTGCGTTATTTGTGTTAAAATAGTGTGACCACATGGATTTACCTATTAATACGCCGCGGGCGGATCGTTTCAAAGAAAAATTGTGGCGAAACTGGATAATTATGAACAACAATATGAAGTTACGTTTATTGTTATTGTTTAGTTAATTTGTGGGATAAGAGCTTTGTAACATAGTCTTTTTGTTGACTCTTGTCTGGTCATGTTCACCCTAACCAGACATTACAAAGTTGCTATACTATATCCCATTCAACGACTTCGCTGAATGACGTTCAGTCAAGACACTCAAGACGTCGAACGTTACAATCAACGACTTGACGAGTTGTCCTTTAGTCATACAACTGAATAGCGCCATCCAATGAACGGGCTAGTGGTTCAATCAAAAAGGAGATTAAATCAGATGCCTGCGACATCTATACTTTATTCCCCGTAGCCGAGCGATCCTGGAGCTGCACGGCAGCGCGGGGCTGCACGACCTGGGCGCCGTGAAGTGGGACATGGCGCTGTGCCTGCTCGCCGTCTACATCATCTGTTACTTCTCGCTGTGGAAGGGCATCAGCACCTCGGGGAAGGTATGAGGAGTTGGGGGGTTGTATAGGAATTTGGGACTAGTGCTACGTACATGTGCATAATTAATTATACATATTGATTGCGCTTGAAAAGTATTTGGAGAAATAAGTCTATAGGTACTATACAGTCAGGCATTCTAACTTTGCAACGGGTTAGATAATTCCTAAACATATAAAGATGGAAAAGTTGAACACTTTTCAACAAGTTAGCGATGTCAGACTTTAACTGTAAAGTGATACCTACCGATTCCACTGTGAAGTGGATTAATACTGTAATTCATCTGTAACTATACATTAATAGCGCTTTTTCAGGAATAGAAAACACATGTATTTATTACACATTATGTAATTGTTTATTCCTTTGAATCTGATAGTACTTAAGTACACTCACGGCAATAAAAAAGTTCCACTTGCCTTTGACGTTCCATATGTCACTATATAGAGTGCATTTATATGAGTGTGTGACCCCAGGTGGTGTGGTTCACGGCGCTGTTCCCGTACGCCGTGCTGCTGATCCTGCTGGTGCGCGGCGTCACGCTGCCCGGCTCCGCCAACGGCATCCGCTACTACCTCAGCCCCAACTTCGAGGCCATCACGCAGCCGCAGGTAAGTAGCTATAAGCTTAAGAGGCTGTGGGCCAGCCATGTAGGCCGGAAGAACCAATGACCGGTGGTAAATGGTCAGTTTCAGATAACTAGGTCAAGCTGAAGTGGCTGGTGGCTTAAACGAATTCTCGATTGGAGATCTACAGACCAGGAACACCGAAGACAGAGTGTTGTGGCGCTCATTGGGAGCCCCTTTCCAGCAGTGGACTATTACGTGCTTATTTTGATTGCACTAATACAGTGTTTTTCAACCTGTGGGTCGCGACCCCCTGGGTGTCGCGAAGCTTCTGTAGGGGGGTCGCTAAGGGCGAAAAAACTGGGTACTTTAGTAAAAAACAATAAAGACAATTAAAAACTATTAATTTAATAAGAAAGACTCTTTAAAAATACTTTTACTAAAAATTTTCTTATATGCGAAGGTTGAGCTTGTTTTTTATTAATTAAATTATCCCATCGTGCAAAACAGATGTTTTAGTAAAATAGACCACATCCACACAGTAAGGCAGATTATACAGAAGACCGAAGAGTATGATCAGCCTCTGTATCTAGCCCTTGTGGACCATGAAAACGCCTTCAACTCCATCGAGATCAAGACCTGGGCAATTTTGGAAGCGTTGCAGGGATTTCAAATCGACTGGCGCTATATTGAGGTGTTGAGGAGTCTGTACGATGCCGCTGGACATGTCACACCTCCGCTTCGCGGACGACATCGTTATTATGGCAGAATCTCTGCAGGAACTCAGCTGGATGATGGAAGTGGCCTAAATGCTGCTTTCCAACGTGTAGGCTTGGGGTATAAACTTGGACAAGACGAAAGTCACGCTCATCAATGATCACATCGAACCGGAGCTGGTGATCGTAGGCAACAATCAAAGTTGGGCAAGAATATGTCTAACTCGGGCAGACTATTCGGCTAGGCAGAAGCAACTTCGACAAGGAGGCTGCAAGGCGCATCCAACTGGGTTGGGCTGCATTCGGGAAACTTCGTCAGCACATATTCTCCTTGGCCATCCCTCAGAGCCTGAAGACTGGAGCGTCCTGCCAGTAATGACGTATGGTGCAGAGACGTGGGCACTGACGGTAGGACTGGTCCACCGATTTAAAGTCGCTCAGCGTGCTAGAGAGAGAGCTATGCTTGCGGTTTCTCTGATAAATCGTATCAGAAATGAGGTTTTCCGTCAGTCAGAGGATTAAGATTACTGACATAGCTGTCAAAATATGCAAGCTGAAGTGCTAGTGTGCTGGTCATATCTGCCGAAGAACCGATAACCGTTGGGGTAAACGAGTTCTTGAGTAGAGACCACGAATAGGCAAACGTATTGAGGGAGGCCTTCCTGCCTGGTTCAAAGACGACGACAACAAGTATTATTTTTTTTGTAAAGCCAGGTATTTTGTCTTTTTTATTTTCATTTCACCCTTGAAAATTTTATTCAAGATATTGAAATGCTCAAAAAAGTCAGAAAGAAAAAGTTTATTTCGATTAAGAAATTCCGGGTCGCAATGGCATTAGTCCTATGTACGTACATGGCCACACGTATCCGATGTGTGTAATTGTAAAATAATGTGTTTTTAAATCCGATAACCTACTACTTCGAATCCTAATCATGGAGACCATAAATACGTCGTATGGAATGAATATTGGGAAAACCGTAACATAACATAGTTACATATAGGTGCATGATAAAAACGGAAAGGATCAAGGGCGTCGCGAAATATTTTTTTATACCAGGGGGGTCGCATCATGAAAAAGGTTGAAAAACACTGCACTAATACGAGTATATTGTAAGTTTTGGAGTGAGTGCAACAGCACTCTAATCTTTTATGACAGATTGACAGATAGGAGCGCTAATATAAAAGTTGTATTGCAGGTGTGGGTGGACGCAGCCACGCAAGTCTTCTTCTCCCTCGGCCCCGGGTTCGGTGTCCTGCTCGCCTACGCGTCCTACAACAAGTACCATAACAACGTATACAAGTGAGTTCAACACCGAGAACATAAAACTTAAATTCGATCAGGCTGTTCAATGTGATTTCTTTCTAGCATATGTAGCTCTGTACGTAGATATATCGACAGAATTCCACCTTCATCTCGCACCAAAGAATCTTCGATCAAGACTAAACCTTCTTCTCGTGAAAATTATTGAACCCCTTCACCGTTCCTCCACCCAGAGACGCGATCCTGACCAGCATGATCAACTCCGCCACCTCGTTCATCGCCGGCTTCGTGATCTTCAGCGTGCTGGGCTACATGGCGCTGGCGTCGGGCCGGGACGTGCAGGACGTGGCCACCGAGGGCCCGGGGCTGGTGTTCGTGGTGTACCCCGCCGCGATCGCCACCATGCCCGGGTCTACCTTCTGGGCGCTGATTTTCTTTATGATGCTGCTTACGTTGGGATTGGATAGCTCTGTGAGTGATAGCATAATTTCAGGAATCTGGTATTATGTGGAGTAACTATTATAGGTTGCGGTATTTTTCTTCATGATGTTGATACCGTGGGGTCATTGGGTCTCCATTTCCGTTACAAATGGGACTTTGGACTATTTATTCCTATAAACGCAACAGCATCAGCGTAGCAATTATCATAAACGCAAACGCAAAAGGAATTTAGAAATTGGTCATAAAATTTTGCACTCTTATTTAAGCAGATGCAGGTTTCTGCATCATGATGAATTCCAATACCACCTATGTCTCCAACAGTTCGGTGGTTCTGAAGCAATAATAACGGCTCTGAGCGACGAGTACCCTCCCATCGGGCGCCACCGCGAGATCTTCGTGGCCTGTCTCTTCACTCTGTACTTCTTCGTCGGCCTGGCATCCTGCACCAAGGGGGGCTTCTACTTCTTCCAACTGCTGGATCGGTACGCCGCAGGGTATTCCATCTTGGTGGCTGTGTTCTTTGAGGCTATCGCTGTCTCTTGGATCTATGGTGAGTTGGATATACTTGGACTACATCATGAAAGCTGTAAGTCTTATCGATAATATATTATGTGTATATATTATCTTTGTCCAGGTACGGAGCGGTTCTGTGAAGACATCCGCGACATGATAGGCTTCCGGCCCGGCCTCTACTGGCGTGTCTGCTGGCGCTACGTGGCCCCGATATTCCTGCTCTTCATCATTGTCTATGGCCTGCTCGACTATGAACCGCTGCAGTATGAGGGCTACATATACCCCATGTGGGCCAACATACTGGGCTGGGCTATAGCGGGCTCCAGTGTGCTGTGTATCCCTGTGGTCGCCATTTTCAAGATCTTGACCACTAAGGGCAGCTTCACTGAGGTTTGTAGTTTATAATTTGTGCAATTTGGTTTCATAGTACGCAGAAAACCGGTTTTTTAACAACCTTTACATCTTTCAGCGCATACGCATCCTAACAACCCCGTATGCGGACTCCGAAGCATCCAGAACGGCTACCAATGGCATGGTGGTGAGCGAGAGCGGCGGCGTGCGGCTGTCCTCGTCCCTCCACACCCCCACGTCCCCCGCCTCCCCTGACGCCCCCGCTGTTGTCTGAACTCAGCTCTCCTTTGACGTCTATTATGTTTAATTTTTTTTTCTGACAGTTCATCAGCTGCCAGTGTTTTCCCCCGATTTTGTGAAAGGAGATTGCAACCTCTGATACTTGGATCAAAGGTCTTGAATGGTAGGATTTCGTTTCTACAGCAATGTTTTTATTTATTATTAAGTTTCTATTATTTCGCTATCACTCCTAAAAAATAGGCTACTATAGCTATATTTTATTAATTATTATACATATTATTAAGAAATTAATCACAATAATAAAAAATAGATAATAGAATAGCATAGTAAGTCCTTTTGTTGAAATGGCGGTTTATCATAAATACTTTATATATGTACCTAGATTATTAGTAGGAATAGAAAATGTATGTAAACATGGCGGGGAAAGGGATTAAGTATATAAAAAGGTTGAGACAACTTGATATGAATATGTATTTCAGAACATGTCTTATGGTTAGTATGAAATTGTAAGAAGTGAGTAGGTAATAATAGTATGGTAAAATAATGGAATATGATATCTTATTTAGTTTCATCGCAGATATTGATACTTACCTAATTGAAATATAAATCTTTTCAGAATACCGTCGATGTCATTAGGGCCTTAATTTTAGGATGGGAACGTATTTAAAGATCAACAACTTATTTATAGTGAAAAATAACAATAACCAGAAATTACAGGCAGCAGAGCTAGAGATTCACAAGTATCTACACACTTTTGTACATTGACAAACACAAACCGCGTATTCATTCATGAAACGTTGGTTTGTAACTCAGACAGGTACAAAACTGTATAGCTTCTTATAAACCCGACCGTGTTTCGTATAATGTATGAGTACGTTCCCTTATTTTATACACATATTTACTGTAGTAATTGTTATTTAATATACTGAAGCAATGTGGTTGAAACAGGAACAAATGATTAAAATACATTTCTAATCCAAGCATTTTATCAGTCTGACCCTGGGTTCGGTATTCTGATAAAATGTGGGTTTAGGCTCCCAATCCCACCCGACCCGACACACCCATCTGTTACGTAGTAAGTATAGTGACCCTCTTTCTTTATTTAAAATATTTATTTGGGTTGGTTTTTATACATACGTGAACAAGTATTGATTAAATGCTTTAATGTAGAGTTAAGTTAACTTATCAAGTTATCACATATTTTATTAGCATGTTTAATGTTTATAATTCGAAACTTTATTTTAGTATCAATAAAAATCCTAATCCATAAACCACGTTATAGTATTTTAGAACTAGGATTTAATAAGCTGTAAATCTACAAGAAAACGTGTATCAATGCATTAATTGGGTAGTCGCATATAATGATATTTATTCTAATTCATTAGGTAATAAATACGTAGCCATATTATATTTCAACAATATTAAGTAGATCATATAAATTCTTGAGAAAGTTCTTTAAGTACATATATAAATTAATCGAAAACGTACGAAATTTATATGTAGGTTCTTTTATTTACTCAATGGTGTAGTGTTTAATCAACCATAATCACAAGTAGACAGTCATAGCTAAAGGTTTCTAAGGGACGAAAATTGTAATGATATTTTTTACTTGATGATATTTTAATGCATACCTATAGGCATTATTTTGTTACTTAGGTATTATTTACATTGTCTATTTTTAAACTACTTTGGTCTAGTTTAATCCCTGAATCATTATAGATGCGGAATGAAGTATGTTTTTTTTATTAGTGGTAGTAAGTGCATTTAATTGAGGTATTTTAGGATATAAGGAAAAAACACATGCTGTGTAGATAATAGAAATCATAGATTATAATGTTATTTACCTTATCTATATAGGTACCTAAATATAATCCTAGGATACCTGCATATTTATTCACTAGTTCATATACCCACGTACCTAAACTATTTTATCTCATATAGATATACCTCTATACTCGGTATTCGGTATTGTATTTAAACATAAATACTTACTCACATTTAATCACTTTCACTTCTAAATGTTGTAAAATACTTAGGGTGCTCCATTTTCCATCAATCCATACTTATTATAATTTTGGAAATCATAATTTATTTAATTCATATTTATTCTGAAAGATACTATTCGTCACTCCGTCATGGGCAATGCGGACTTACGAATTGTACATTTCATTATTTTATGAGTTCATAGTTCATAATCATCAGGGTTGAACTTGGTAAACGTATGATAAAGAAATACAAGTTATCAGACATAGGCAGACTTAAATATCGACAACAGTCTTATGCTATTTTCAAGTAGTAATGGTAGTAAATAGTAATTTGTCTTCATTAGAAAGCAAAACAAAAAAAAACAAAAAAAACATAAGTATACCTAAATAGAAGTAATAGATTCATATATTCTATTCTATTCTAAATATACGCAGTAGCTGAATAAATAGTTGATTGTAGTTAAACGTTTCATTTCATAAATAGGTATACACAAATTTTCAGCATACATATTTTAACCTTTATGAACTAATATACTTAATATTAATACTACCTACTACATTAACTTACTTAGGTTTCAGCTTATACTTCTTATCTAGTTATTAGATACAAATTCTATCTCGATGTTAGAATAGTACACTTTACGTAAAAATGTGCCAAATATATGTATTTATTTATAGCTGTTGATGTTATTATATCATATTATACTTATTTACAATCATTAGTCATACCAGCCATTATGACTATTGATTTTTAGAATAAATATTTATACTTACTGTATTATTGGACTTTCATTAACTACCTACTTACATACCTTACGTAATTTCAATATTGTAAAGTGAATCCAGTTTGGCAGCAGCAATGCATGATAAACCAACATAGACCTAGTATGTACTGGCGTATACTAAGTCTATGTAAACCAAGGACTTTGTATTGACAAACTCACATAAGTAGGTACATTTTAGGAAAATCTCAAAGTTTGCCAACACGGCATAGCGGGACTCTACCAAGTTATTTTACCTAACCTACTCATACCCATAGTAAGTTAAGTATTAAAATTATTTTAGTAATAAATTTTACCAGATTTCATTAGATACATACAAATAGTACATAGCAAGATTAACACACATTGACATACTGTAAATAGAGGTACCTTAAACCATTGTAATAAGTAAATCATTATGTAAGTACATCAAAAGCCTACAAATAACTACCTAATTGCTTTTTTAACTTTTAGAGTACGTCTCAAATTTATCTGCACTCTACATCCGCTAGATTAAAACCTCAAAAATAACGCCTACGAAATTCGTAGCAACTTTAACCTTGAAAATCGTACCGCGTAGCATCGACTTCGTAGCGTGGTCGTAGCAAATACAAGCAATAACCTAATCGTGTTACTTTTGAAATAACCTATGTTAGTTTACAAGTCCATAAATTGCAAACCATAGGATAACGTTTCATCAAATAGGGTTCATAGATAAAAGCATATTATTATTATTATTTATTTATTGGAACACAATACAGAGAGTTAACAATTTAGCAATAACACAACATTAAAAAATTAATTCTGTTACAGTTAACACTCCAAAAGATATGTGTTCACAGCATGCAAGTATTACATAAAAAGAACACAAAATTTAAATTCATTAAACATGCAACCATAAAAAAATTATATAAATTCAAGTTACAATTAGAAGGTTCATAATTATACAGGATGATTGGAAAGTCGATGTATTCCTTCAAATGGGTTATAGATGAAAGCATTTCCAGTCGATTGAACCCCATAATGCATTATCCAAAACTCAACCATTTCTGAGTTATTTAAGTTATTTTTATAATTTTGCCAAAATTCATGTCTAAAAGACAAATATTTAAAAAACTAAACATTTTATTAATACTTTTTTTATTGTTTTGCATCAGTGACACCCTAATTACGATAACTGGACGCCGAAGAGGGTTTTTAAAAACTCAAATTGATTTTTGAGATATTTAATTAATTAATTAATGATTACATAGAAGTGATTAAAACTAATTTATAACTATCTGATCTCGATGATCAGAGGATTGACCTTCGGCTACCGCGATTGGAGCACAAAGACGCCTTTAACACTAAAAACTGTCCCACGGAACTTTTGGAATTTACTTGTCAGCACTAAATGAATAATGAAGCAATCACAATACAGTTCCTTTGAATATGGGTATGACGAAATATGTGTAGAGAGGGCTTGCACTCGTAACACCTCCCCTCCTAGACGAGTGACTATTTGCTGACGTGTACAGCAAATGTCGCGGCTTTCCTTTCCTCCAGGGACGTCATGGACTCATTCGTAGAAGAGGGCAGCTTCGTCTCAGCATTCGACTGCAGCTTTGGATTCCATTTTATGTTTCTTCGACGGCGTTGAATCAGTATAATAATTGTCAGTACAGATGCACCGGATAGTATGATGATGTACACAGGTATAGTGGTGTGATACAGTGAACTCACATCAGCAGTATCGAGTTTCGCTGGCGATTCTGTCATAATTTGCTGTTGAATATTGTGCAATTTATTCAAGTCGATTGTTGTAAAGTTATAGCGAACTCGTGATTTTGATGACTCCGGCAATTTCTGGGAAGCGGTGATTTCAACGGCATATCCAAGAACTTTATTTTCGATGTTGTAAGCAGTGAATTCTGGGGATTTTATATAGCAATTATGTGGAATTGTAGCTAGGAAACTGCCTTCTAATTGTCGATGTTCTTCTTGACCGCATTCTAGTTGCACCTTAGTTGGTTTCGGGAATGACATGATATAGTGTTGACTATCTAGCTCCAGTAGAGCTTCCTTGTACAGAGAGATAGGCGTGGGGTGGCACGTTCCTTCTATCTCCTGTTGGTAGATGAGGTCATAGACGCAATCTCGATGTTCCTTGTTCTGGATCCGCGCTTTATGATTGCAGATGTACCACGTAGCGACTTTCTGGCATTCAGCCTCCATGTAGACAAATTCCTTGGAATTAGTTGCCATAAAAGGGAGTGTGGGTAGGATAATTTGGGAATATTTGTTAGGTACGGGACAGAGTCTATAGAGGTCATACGTGGGCAGTAAAACTAAAGGAAACTTTAATACTATAACTATTTTTTTCTCTATGAAATAGTATCCTAAGCTAGTTAAATCATAGTAATACCTAATATCTAAACTTAAAACATTATCTGAAGTGTATAACTGTTTTAATTTTTTCAACATTCCTTTAAGATCTTTGCTAGATAGTAAAGAATGATGAATGGATTTAGTACGGCTAAATGCTAATATATTTTCTATTCTAGTAATTTCGTCGGAAAGCTTTTGAATATTATAGCTTAATATCGTGAACAGTTGCGACAGCTGCATATATTTTATTGAAAGGTCTTTATCAGTACTAGTGACATTAACTATGTAACTGATAGACTTTTCTAATGTTCGCTGATTACTACTGATGTTATTCAATACCTGACTTTGCTGTAAGGATAGTTCCTTAAATAGACTAATGTGCTGAGACAAACTTTCAGACAGTAAATTTTCATTATTCTGCAGAATTTTGAGTGCATTTTCGAATCTCAGTGCGTCATTGTTGTCTAAGTTTCCGGATATACTTTTTATAAAGGTGCCTAACGGATTAAATAAACCGCGTTTAACTCGAGTCGGTTCAAAAGTGCTGATTTTAGTTGAAATTTCGTTTAATCTATTAGTTAGGTGAAAGATAATGTATTTAAAAGATAAGAAGTGCTGATTCGGAATCCCGTTAGCTAAGTCAGTAAGTTGAAGTTTTATAAGATCTATTTGTTGGTCTATTTTTTCAAGGTCTATCTCTTCAAGGAATGTGTGGTAGTGGGAAATAATTTTAGTGGGGCCAAGTCTGAAGGGTAGTAGTCCAGGGCTGTCAGCTAAACTGTCAAGTCGGATGTTCGTTGCTTGTGGATGGTCGGCTTGAGCTTGGACCACCATTAGGGTCATTATCGGTCTGTAACAATTGAGTTTTATTAGGCCTTTTAATTCTAGCTTTAGAAAAACTGTGTTTACCGATTTTCCTGCAACAAATTATTCAATTGGTCAGAAAAGCAGTGACTTGCAAATTATTAGGGTTGGCTTTTAAGAATACTTTCCTTAATAGGAGTTGCGTAAGTTGCAGAGGGGCAGGGAGAGGGATAGTACTCCCCTTCTGAGCCATCAAAAGTTGCCGGCGGTGCTTAGTTTTTTTTATATGATTTTTTAAAAAATTAACCTCAAAATGTATGGAATTTTGGTCTAGACGTCAAACACTAAGGAAAGATGTAAGTTGTCACTTTAATAATATTAAATATCTTAGTTTATGACTTTAATAATATTAAATAACTTAGTTTATAAACATAATATAATGACTTTTTTACATAAGTTTCTCAGAACAATAATTTGTCTATGCTAAAATGATGATGAAATAAAACGCAAAACCGCCATATTGGGTTTTTAAAAACAAACTGTCAAAGTTCATTCCGTTAGACATGCGAAAAATGTATCACCAAAGAGAAAAGAGAGATACATTTCATTTCCCTCAAAGATGCGTATCTTTCTTTCTTATCTTCTTATCTTTTCGCTCCGATTGCTCAGTGCATCAATTGAAAGGTGAATCCCTACGATGAAAAGAGTGAAATGTGGAAAAGATGCATGAATGTTAATAACAATGGAAAAAATATTTTTCTAATAATCTTGTAAAGATGGTATATTTAAGATAGCTTTCAAACAAAATTCTAAAACATCATACTTAGAGTTTTAACATCAGTAATTTTAGTAGTTTAACTTAAAGTTCTTATCAATAGTGCACCCTATTTTGACATTATTAAAAGTTAATTCAGTTTACTTTTTAACAAAAAATGTACTCCTGCGCGTTCTTCTTTGTTAGGGATCGGTAGATGAGCGAGATCAACATACACGAAAGAGCAAGAGCGATTCACTGAACGAAGTTACTCGCGGAGTTTCGGTGAAACTCGGGTTCATATTACTCCCTATAGTCTTTGTGAGTAAGTGATAAGAAGATAAATAATTATCTCAAGTGATTGAAAGAAAGAAAGGAAATATGGGATGAAGTTACTCATTTTTATCTTTCCCTCGCGAGCTACCCAAGTCTACATTCCGTTTCTTTCGTGGTTACGTGAATGTTCTCCCTGCTGTTTTTTGTGATTTTTGCGACTTTGGCTTTTTTCCTGGACTTGATATTGATGCTCACCCGATTGACCTTGGCTTGTGTATTGGACCCAATATTGAAGCTTAATCGATCGACGATGTCTTATTTCTTCTATTAATTGTCTTGTAGGCATGATGATATTATGTAGCTCCCAAAGTGTATATAATCAGCAAAACCACGTCAGGGGGTGCAGGGGCACGCCCCTGCTCGGGGGGGTCGGGGGGCGGAAGCCCCCGCAATGAAAATAGAAATCAATATAGAAATCCTTTCCACCTAGTCCTTCTGGACACCGCCCTAGAGTGTATATAGAAAGCCGGAAGCGCGAAGGAGCGCAACAAGCCGTCGCGGTCCGAGCGCTGGAGCCGTGGAAAAGTCATATTTTATGTTCATTAACTAAGGATATACGATACTGAATATTATTAAAGGAAGTAGTTACTATCTTTTCTTAGTTATAATCTGTTTACCAAAATTTCATACATTTTGAGGTTAAATTTTAAAAAAATCATATAAAAAAAACTAAGTACCGCCGGCAATTTTTGATGGCATATGGGAGGCGTACTACCTCCCCCCCCCCCCCCTCCCCCCCTCCCCTACCCCCTATTAAGGAAAGTGTATTCAAAAAATTTACCCGCTGCTCTTTCATAAACATCGTATATATTGACTAATACTTCTCCAGCCTCATTCTCCGCCAAACATCGTAGGTAAACGCTGTAAATCATCTGTCTAGCTTCGCTGCGAATGGTTTTATTCATTTTCACTTCGTGAACAAACTCAACAATCCACAAAACTCCAAAATTAAGCAAAATTCGATTTGTTTATACAGGAACAGGGCGAGTTTGACATTCAAACCATAGAAACAGACCACAAATCACAAGTTTTTTTTTATTGCCAGGTTTAAATCTGTTTAGTTCCAAAAACATTAATCTCTACTCTTTTGTGTTCAGCTATAAGAGCTCTCCAAATTTGGTCTGTGACGTCGTGCATGTTGCTAGGACGTCCTTCTGATACTACACTCGGAGTACTGGAGGGTGTTCTACTCTCCATCTCTGAGTCTTCTTCTAACTCTTCTAATTGATCTAATAGGTGTTTATGAAATCTAAAAGATTGTCGAAGGCTAGTTGTACTGGGTTTAGAACCCTTATTACTCCTTGGGTGGAAAATTTTTACTACTTTAATTTACTACTAGTTAAAAATAGGATCTTAATGGGTAGGGAATGGGAATAGCAACTAATAGGAATATTGTGCTACTCACATTAACAGATGATTCTGCATAGCGCCTGGGCTCATCGAGGTTCGGATGAAGACGCGGGTGGGTCCTCTGTCGGCGACACTTGTAGGTTCGTAGAGATAGTCAACGCGGCGGCGATGCTGCTATCAGTAGATCGAAGTTGGATTCACTGACTCGACTACCTCTCCGTCGACTGCGCCAATTACGATAACTGGACGCCGAAGAGGGTTTTTAAAAACTCAAATTGATTTTTGAGATATTTAATTAATTAATAAATGATTACATAGAAGTGATTAAAACTAATTTATAACTATCTGATCTCGATGATCAGAGGATTGACCTTCGGCTACCGCGATTGGAGCACAAAGACGCCTTTAACACTAAAAACTGTCCCACGGAACTTTTGGAATTTACTTGTCAGCAGTAGTCAGCACTAAATGAATAATGAAGCAATCACAATACAGTTCCTTTGAATATGGGTATGACGAAATATGTGTAGAGAGGGCTTGCACTCGTAACACCCTAGTCAACTAATTGTAATCATTGAATTTGCAATATTCAACTTAATTTAGACACAGTGCTTCAAAATAATTGAAACATTAAGAAAATGTTTCAAAAGGTGAAAACGAAAATGCTTAATTAAAAAAGAATTTTATCTGAAAATTTTTCAGGCACTACAGCTTAAAAACATAGTCAATTTATAAGCTTTAAAATTACATAATACAATCTAAAATCGATTAAGGTATGACCAAGATATAGCCAAAACAACTACATAGGCGGACAAATCTCAGTAGGGAAACCAACAAGATTTGTTCCAATATTAAGGTGAAAGTCTTATAACTGGACTTTGTAGAGCTTTAAACCGTTTACTAAAAAAAATTGTTCTCCTATATCGCGGTTCCTCAAAAGCACAGATCGACGACAAGGTTGCTTCACCGAAATAATGCTTGTCCGATAATACGGTTAGCCAAAAGTACTTTTCGATGACGATAGGTTCGACGATAGAATGTTTTTTCGACTGCACAGTATGTGAAATTGTTTAACCGACAAATTGCATCTTCTATAACACTATTCGGTGAAACTTTTCAGCAAAAACATTTGGCACAGTGTTTGAGCACGGTGAAGTTAAAACAATCATTGTCGAACAGTGCTATTGTCACATGCTGGCCAATCATGTTTTCGGCGAATTAACCGTCGTCTAACAGTAGTTTTGGGGAACCGGGTTGTGAAGAATTGTTTTATGTTACCAATCATAATTGAAAAGTACTTTCGGCTAACGTGTTATCGGACAAGCATTGTTTCGGTGAAGCAGTCTTGTCGACGATCTGTGCTTTTGAGGAACCACTCTATCGGAGAACAATAATTAGTAAACGGTTCGGAGCTGTACAAAGTCCAGTTATAAGACTTTTTACCTTTAAATTGGAACAAAAGTTGTTTGTTTCGCTACTGAGAGTTATCCGCCTATACAGTAGTTTTGGCAATATCTTGGTCATACCTTAATCGATTTTAGATTGGAACATGTCATTTTAAAGCTTATATAATGACTATGTTTTTAAGCTGTAGTGCCTGAAAATTTTTCAGATTAAATTCTTTGTTAATTAAGCATTTTTGTTTTCAACTTTTGAAACATTTTCTTAATGTTTCAATTATTTTGAAGCACTATGTTTAAATAAAGTTGAATATTGCGCATTTAATGATTATAATTTGTTGACTAGGATGTCACTGATGCAAAACAATAAAAAAAAAAGTATTAATAAAATAGTTAGTTTCTTTAATATTTGGCTTTTAAACATAAATTTTGGCAAAATTATAAAAAAACTTAAAACTTAAATAACTCAGAAATGGTTGACTTTCGGATAATGCATTATGGGGTTCAATCGACTGGAAATGCCTTCGACTATAACCCATTTAAAGGAATACATCGACTTACCAATCACCCGGTATATTATGTAAAGGTATTCGTACCAACTTACAAAGGGCACTGGACACTGTCCAGTGGACAGCTCATGTTACTAACCGTCATTACTAAGACAACGACGAATGTAAGCTGTACCCATGAATAGAAAAACACAGACCCGGCAGCACCCTCTTCAATCTTCATCCTCAAGGGGAGTATGACTGCGAAGATAGAAATGAGTAAGAAATCATGCACATTGCACAATGGCCTTAATTTTTATTTGTCTGATCCCAGTCTGACACAGAGACCTAGTATGTTTCCTATGAAGAACTGAGATGGCTGATAACCAGCATCATAAATTATCCAAGATTTTTTTAGTAAGTAGGTACAAGGGCAAGCAATTTTTACAATGCAACGTTATAAAATTCTTTTTTTTTTAATCTTTTATTTTTATAGAAAGCTTGGTAGGTACAAGAGGAAGTGTCGTCTTCATCGGAACATAACACATATAACAATAATAAGAAACTATGTTTCATATTTCATAAGATAGATATTTGTACTCGGGTCTTGGGTGTTGATATTTATATCAGCTGTCCGACACCCATAACACAGGTTCTGCCTAGCTTGGGGTCGGATGGCCGTGTGTGAGATGTCCACATAGGTATTTATTTATTTTATAAAAAGGACACTAATAAAATTCCACCCTAAAATGGAACTTAGAATAAGGAGTCATACTCAGAACTCTGCCCTTATCTATGGTGCTGAATCTATGGGTACCTATCTTTCCCATCACTATTTCTTCTTTAAATCGATCGATTACTATACAAATATATTTTTAAACGCTGGTCACCCCAACTTCTGATTGGCTACAGCTGATTAACGATTGCCAATCAGCGTTCAACAAGCACATAGCACAAAAATGTCGTCGCAAAATATTATTTTGTAGATGTTTGTCATATTTTCTAATAGTATTTGATAACGTTGTTCACTTCTAACGTAATCATACAAATTGTATTCACAAGTTTAACAGTGTCTAAATAATAATTTATAGCAGGTATACACCGCTTTCGTATAATTTAGTGACTTTCTCTTGTGACAGATGGTCCTTGACCAGTGTTTTCTTGTAAATAAAAACAAAGCCGTGGCAATCATAATACGGGCAGAAAGTAAATTTATGTAACACCTAGCAAAGCCTTGTGCATTGTACCATAACTTATCACAGTTTAGTGCCTAGCGGAAATGTAGTTGCTTAAAAATTCAACGACATATTTAACTTGTGGCAAAACTATATTTTCCCCTTTATTTTGGTGCAGAAATGGCTGACGAGGGTATGGACCCGTGCGAGTGCCTGTGGAACCACGAGCTGGCGATGCGGCGGCTGATCTCGCTGGTGAGTGCGGTACTGTAGCCTTGAGTCGGCGGTGGGCGTCACGACTGCAGATTACAGGCGAGGCGGCTAGAAAACACGACTGATTGGTAGGTGGAATTTTCCGTGCAATTCGTCGGCTGCATAATGTAATGCACTGACTTTCAATTGTTTTGCTGTTCACACGATATACTGTACCCATTGTATGTGATACTAAATTAAACAAAATATTTTAGCATAGATATATGTAGGTACCACATATATTTCTATTAGGATCATCCAGGATTATTTCTAGGTACTATCAGGATGAGCATGTATGACCCAGAATTGGTAATCATTAGGTTCTGTGGTAACCCTTAATTAATAACAACCTATTTTTCAATTTCAATCTACATGCATAATGCATATACCTAATTTAACTAACACCAAACAGTAGTTTCTTATCAGTTTCCACTTGTACATGTACTGTACACTACTGATTACAATGTAGGCAATAAGTTTGTCTGAACTACATTTGTATATTTATTAATTTAACACATTTGATCATGACTAGACTAGCATTTTTTCTTAAAAAATAGTTGTTGTATGATACACACTCTTTATTTTATGTCCATTAATTTTCATGTATACATAATTTTGTCAAAATCGTGCTATAGCAGGTTCATTCGATGACTTCAAGTCACCAGTTGTGTAAATATCGGATGGTGATGATATGAATCAATTTTATAGTAGTTTAATTACTACTCTTGCGTAAGTAGGAAGTAGACACACAAGGACTTAATCATCATTATCAGCTTAAAATCCACTGCTGAACAGTGGTCATAGGCCACTTCCAAGGCTCACCTTTAAGACCAATGGTCCTGCAAGCTTGATAATATCTCAGGACAAATCTATCCCAGCAGTCATCAGACTCCCTCACAAACTCTAACTATCCTAATGCCCTGATTACACATACTATAATGGTATAATATTGAGACAGTATCATCGGCCAGTCTTCTACCAATGAATGACTAGCAATTGACCGAATGCTCGGCCGAGGATACTGTAGGATACTGCCTCGCCACTTCACCTTGTAGGTGTAACTATATTCCATTCCATGTGGAAGGACATCTGATACAAACAGAAACTCTACCCTTATTCGAATTGAATAAGGGTTCTGTCAGATTTCTTTTGCCGTGAAACAAGGTATAGGGTATATAAGCATAATTTCTGTCTACAGCTTCGTCAAGGCCAGTCCTACTGCACGGACACGGAGTGCCTGGAGGAACTGCCGGGGCCGGGCGCGGGGGCGGAGGGGGGAAACTTCATGATCATGTTCATGATGCTGGCCGTCGCGCTCGCCATGTACATGCTGCGCCCGCGCCGCAACCGCCTCGCCGACGCCGCCAAGCCCGCGCGCAATTCACATGTAAGTCTTGTTTTTGCATGCTGTAATTTATGTAAACTGTTACAAAGGATAATCTAGTAGTCCTAATCCCATAGTTGATAACATAATCATAAATTAAAGATGAGGAACACACAACCAATAGAAAGAGGATAAAATGTTACTCCACCATTGATTGACTTAGTTACATTTTAGATTTGGGTTTGGTGGAAATTGTAGAGTAACTGTAGCCAATAGGCTGGATCAATATCCATAGTTTTATTTCCGATGGCTGATATTCCACAGCATGGAGAAAATTGGATCCAACTGACCCATCAATGTGATGAAATGACCCATCACTTTGGTGAAGTTGGACTCAACTGTAAAATTAAAAAAATAATAGATCTTACTTAATCTACTGGTGTCGTTTAGAGCTATTAAACGTTAGGTAGGTAATTTCTTCAAAGATGACGTGGTTTGAAAGTAATTAACTTTATCAGTATTTTTGGTTTAACTGTTAATGTAGCTGCTAGTTTTACCAAGTAATTAACTAACGATAATTGCTTGGTAAAACTAGCAGCTACATTGATAGCATAAATACCTACCTGTAATCGTATTGCGCAAATAGGTAAAATTGAATCATAGCAGTTAAATCTATGTTCTATCAAATGTATATAATTCTGTTTCAGGACAGTGACGACGCTCCCCCCACTCCCAGGATATAACCTGCAGGCTCCTCCCGCGTCGCGACCACTAGCTTCAGTATTCCAACTTGAGTTCATATTGAAGTAGACAACTTATGTATCTGTTTTGTATGTATCGGCATGTCGGATAAATACGCGAAATCTTGGCAAAACGTTTAATTTTCTATATACAACTTAGTACCTACCTAATTTAACCCATTCATATCCCTGAAGATTTTTATGGAAAAAAATATAGAAAACCATGACAAATTATCCATTTCGAGCAATGATTATTGCTATGGATCGATAAAGCAATTAAAATACATGTGAGTAAAAAAATAAATGAATGATTATGATTTCGGAGGCGTCTCCAACTAGCGAATGTTCATAAAATGTACCTGTGGTATATTCATCATATAGTTACATTTTATTTAAGATTTAGGCAACTTCTTTATATTATGCCTATTGATGTCACATGCGATGAACCATCACAACTTGCAGATTTTCTATTGCTAAACTTTATTGCAGTAGGTACAATCAAATAATTGGCAAAAAAAGTTTAGGTCTTAGGAATAACAATTGTTTTAAAACTTAAGTAAAACGTACGTATAATATTAAGATTATCTGTCGATTTTGTGCAATAATATTGGATGTTCATTCCAAAAAACTTGTGCACTTTTACTATCAGTGCCGATTTTTGTTCAACGTAGTGGTTCAGACATTATTATTATCATTCCATCTTCCATTTTTATAAAAGTAAGAAAACTATTTATCTATACTTAATAAACAATATCTACTTATGTATCAAAGCTATTACTTATTTACAATTACATTTTCAATAGACTTGGTGCTTTAGTTTACCTCCTTGATTCTGAGATTTATTCTATCGTTAGGACAACCCAGTGTTGCTAACTTAAAATTAAACAAATGATGACTAAAGTCACAACATTGTTGAAAATCATTGATCTGACGTTCTAACTGAACCTAATGTTAATGAATGAGTTACAAAATGTTTTCCTGTGATTGACCCAATGTAGAAAAAATAATATATTTGAGAATACCTTATTTGCATTATTTTTTAAGAAGGTGTCAGTGTACAATTTTCAGTATTTGAATAGTGATATCAGTCTCAATAATTTATTTATTTTCTTTGATCACAGATTGATGGAACGAAATGTATTTTCGTTTATTTGTTTGGGAAATTATTTGGAATGAAATTCTATCTACTCTTCTGAAATATTTATAAATTTAAACATGATTTATAGATTGTGTGTAAAAAATAAATCGTTATGACACCATAAAACTGTTTTATTAATCAATTTTGAAACTATCGCGATCAAGTACGATAATCATATATAAATAAGTACTTAATTAAAGGAAATATTGCCATAATGGTAAAAAGAGTATTACCGTTCAAGATAAATATTTCAAGAGGTAAAATTAATAAATTTTATTTCTTTCTAACTATATCCCATTCCACGGGGAACGGCATCAGATACAAAGAAAACTGAACTACCCTTATTCGAATGTATGATGTCTTTACCAGTGGAATGGGATATAGACTTACGTTTTTTTTGCCTATGAAATCAAGAGTAAATTAATATTTCATACATTACAGTGGTTCTCTGAAACTTTAACTCAAATCATAATGTACATGAACATAAAATATTTTTCACAATTTAGATTAGGGAGGGGGGAAAGAATCTGAATTAATTTTACTCCACGACCGACCGACTTATACATAATGTCTTATGAGTAGTTGTACAAAAATATGTACTTATATTCAGTCAGTTGTAGACTTATTTAAATCCTAGTGAAATTCAGACCAGACAGTGTCGTTCAAAATACTTGTATCGCATTGCAAACCTCTTTTAAACTGCTAGTTAATGAATATGGGGCTAGGTCTGTATTAATCTGCTATACGGATGAAAAAATAAGATTCACATAATCCCAAGACTCAACAAGACACATACAAAAAAGTCTGTTTTCACAGTAGAATGTTCACTGCAGTATCACTGTCTGTTTGTCCATCAGTCTGTCACCTCCTCAGAGGCGAGGGAGCACTATGAGTCGTGTATCCTGTCCAATTCCGTCTTCACCTTTTTCAGAAGAGTACTAATCTTTTTATACTTCCCAGTAGAATCCGGAAGGTTCTCGAAGTTGATGACGTCACAAATGTCTTTGGCAAACTTATCATCACTCGGTAACTTTTCGTAGGAAGAAGCGATGTTCATAACAGGAGTACCGTATAGGGTTGTTTTAACGCAGCCCGTTTTTGGCGTCTGTGGTGTATCCGGACCGGTTTTACTCTTCGTGCTATCCGCAGAAGTGCTTGGCACTTCAGTGCTTTCTACTTTATCTTCTTCCACATGCTCCACATCAACATTGTCTGTGGTCTTGCTAACCTCTGTATCATCTATGGTCACCACGTCTATATTCTCTGTTGTAGAGTCTTCTACTTGCTCTGTGGGCTCGGGTTCGTTGTCTATGGTGACCACGTCGATGTCGAGGCTGCTCTCGGTCCGGGAAGGAGACTTGGCGGGCGTGCCGGTCTCCAGGGCTGCTAGAAGGAGTCGCTTCTTCTCCTCCAGGTCTGCTAGGGACGGGCTTTCGCGGCCACTGCTCGGTTTACTGGGGGTCTCCTGAAAAACATACAAACGAATGACAATCGCAGATGCCATTATGATGACGTTTAGAACACACTTATTTCTAGCTATTCTTTTCTAAATTAATTTCGACGTTCATTCCGTCATAATTCAAGGGATGAATGATGACGGAATTCATATTCGACATTCATCTCTTAACTCCCCTTAACTAGTCGGTCTAGCTAGCCACTACAATACTCACATCACAATCTTCATCCAGCACAATTATATCATCAGGCACAATGGTATCATCGGGTAGCGGGATGTCCTCTGGTAGTATGCTGTCGTCAGCGGCAGGCGGCGGCGGGGGTGAGGCGGGGGGCGGCGGGGGCGGGGGTGAGACAGGGGGCGGTGGGGGCGGGCACGCCGGCGGGGGAGGGGGAGGGGGCGGCGCCTCGTCTGGGAGAGGGGGCACTGACGGGAAGAGAGGTGTGGAGACGTCTGGAAATGAAGAAGGCGAAGGTATATTATACGTTCGGAAATATGATGGTATGATGAAAACAGTCCAAGATATTGCTATTGCTCCCGCTTATCCAAGAATCCCCTGAGCAAATCTTTCAATACAATGGTCGTTAACGTTTTATTTATCCTAACCCAAAAACCTATAGCTATGTATTAATACTTTTTTTTTGGTTCTTGGTATGACGTTTTAATATTTTACCAAACCCACTTTTGAGCTAATTGTATTTTTCAGGAATAAAGAAACTTTAGTGTAGTGGTTTCAAATAAAAGGTATCAGACCTTCATCATCATCCAGCTCCATCTCGGCGCTGCCCAGCACGGTGGCATTAGGGGACGCGCTCGGGAACAACGCCAGCTTCTTGCGCTTGTACGCCATCATGGCGTTGGGCGCGAGGACGGTCAGCATCTGCATCTTGCTGTCCTGCTCTGACATGGGCGGGAGCCCGTAGCAGTGAGCTTCCTGGAGGGAGATAGAAGATTTTAAGTGTAAACATAACTCATTTATGGTGGTGTTGCCAACATATAAATTGTCACGCTAAAATTAGGGATTGAAAAGACAGGTAGTTCGTAGTGGCAGATAAATAAAGAACAGAGTATTCTGGTGCAGGTAATATATATAGTATACTATACTAGCTGCGGTGAGTGACTGATAATATGCTGGTAATGAACCTTTAAATGCGAAGTTCAGCTTATAATTAGTCTTAGGCTCGTCCACGACGCCAGCGGGCGGAGGTGGCATCAGGTTAAATACTGGTACCTAATTTACTCTACCTAATTTAGTCTGTAGAGGCGGAGATATTGTTTGTATGTAATTTTCTGCCAGAGTAAAACTCCGCGCCGCCGTGGCGTCGTGGACGCGGCCCTAAGTGTGGTAATGGTAACACACTTAGTACCTACCTAACGTATGCCAGACGTGCGATGTTCACATCGCGTGTGTTTACTGACTGATAGTGTCATTCATACCTCGATATACCGGGAGCTAGCGGGCACGTTGAAGCCGGGGTAGTCGTGTATCTTCTTGATGTCGAACTTGTCCTTGCTGCCGGGCTCGCTCACCTCGCCGTCCTCCTCCTCAGGGTCCAGTACCGCTTTACCCTGGAATATACAATAGGACATATAACTGCTTTATAAAGATAAAGCAGAAAAGTTTAAATATTTAATAGTATTTCGATCGTAACTACATGGCGTAGAGTTAAAAGTATAGTGGCAATATTTCAGCCACTGCCTGACATAGGGTTAACTCCAAAAAAAGGTAATCTTCTTCGAACACAATAGCTAGACTACGGTTTGTCACCTTGTCACCGTGGTGAAAGGAGTAGAATTAGCCAGTCAGATTATTATTCAGTTGCTTTGTCACCGTGGTGAAAGGAGTAGAATTAGCCAGTCAGATTAGTATTTAGTTGCTGACTGCTCAAAGGGTAAGAGGTACAAACTTTTTATCAACATTCAAACCCTTAAACTTGGCCAGCGTGGTGGACTACGCCTAACCCCTTCCTTCATTGGAAGGAGACCCGTGCCCCAGCAGTGGGGACGTGATCGGTCGATGATGATGATGATGATGATGAAACCCTTAAAGTTCCTTGCCTAATTTAAAACCTGCAGAACTGTTCACTAAACAACTGACGCTCACCGTAGAGTCAAACATGGTGATCCCGGAGTGCGAGATCCTCGCGTCCTCCAGCCAGCCGGGCGGGTACCCGAGCAGCCGCATCCTGTACACATGCATCGGCAGCTCGTCGCGCCGCAGCCCCAGCGCGTGGCGGAGCGCCCCCGAGATGCGCCCCGGGGTCAGGTGACCGTACTTTTGCTCGTCTTCCACGTGGTAGCGGCTGCAGGTGGATGGTGGGATTAGGGTAGAGTGTGTTTGTGTAGAATGGATGTAAAATTATGGTTGGTTGACCGCATCCCAGAATGGTATGGAATCAACTAATATTCATTGTGATTACAGTTTCAGAGGGTATGGAGTAATGTAAATGGCATTAATTT
The DNA here is from genome assembly GCF_932276165.1 of Plutella xylostella. NCBI lineage: Eukaryota > Metazoa > Arthropoda > Insecta > Lepidoptera > Plutellidae > Plutella > Plutella xylostella. Next base: position 9,413,424 of record NC_063990.1, read on the forward strand.
AATATTGCTATTTTGCATTCATTATTAAAGTCGAATAATGTAGGTAATTTACATTTTGCAGACCTATTCTCTAAATATATATTACCCTGTGCCACAGATCTTTTTGTCTTCATAGGTCCCATGCTAATTAACTTGTCAAAGAACTATCCCTTTCCATATAGAAGTGGCTATAATTGCCTGATGCTCATGAAGTGGAATAAAAATTACTTACCCAACTCTGTTGGCATTCATAGCTTTTCTCTTCTCCATGATCTTGGCATTATTCCTGGGTTCGGTGCAGTCCCGCAGCTGGTGAGCTCCATCACAGTTGAAGCAGCTCGGCCCTCGCCGCGGGGTGGGTGGGGGACTGTCCTCCTTTGCCACTTCATGGGTTAACACTGTCTCCGCCTGAAATCATGGAAATTTAATATCAGCTATGATGTGCATATATGAATACTATTTATTATATGATAGCATAGGCTGTGCAGGGATCAAAACTAGTTTCATTACTAGTTTGGATTTTTTAAGCTTATTTTAGAAACCTTACTATCAACTAAAGGATTTTTTTTTTTATTTAGTAGTCATACAGTCATGTACCAATATCTTCTTTTGTGATTTAAATTCTGATGCAATCTATTCATCCCTTCTAATAGTATTTATGCCCTAAATACTCTAGTTTTATAGTTTAGTCTAGGACAGTGATATATAGGGTTCATACAACATATCTCCCATTGGCCCTTTTGGATTGAGTGATTTGATATTAAACATGTAGGTACTCCATATTTCATGATAGGTAAACATTTTGCCACTACTGTAGACCTACATAGACATAATATGTTAAGTATTTGTACACACATAAATAACTTCAGTAGTTTATGAAAAACCTAGTTACCTGTCTGTAGTATGGAATTTCAAAGTCAGTACTTTCACAAGGTGCTGTGTCAATGAAGAAAATATTATCTTCTTTATCATTAACTTCTTCAGGGGCTGGTGAAGCCGTAGTGAGGTCGTCTCCTGTTAGGTCTTCCGGCCAGATATCTAATTCTAAGTCAGTCTCATCTCCAGAACCTAACTGTTCATCCTCATGTAACTTTATAAGTTTAAGCATAAATTCCTTAATCTTTTTCTTATATTCTACGGCTATTCGCTTGTTTTTAAACATAACTGTAACTAAAGGTGTCCTATTCTCGCACCCAACAACAATATTATCTGGACTATCCTGGACTTGATTCAGGTCAGCAACATCCTCACTTAAAAGTATTATGCTGTCGTCTGCAGACGTATTTTCAGCATCCATAAGGTCTTCTTTATCAATTGAGCAAACATCAATGTCTGTTGACGCTGGAGGTGATTTCCCCCCATTTTGTGTTTTTGTTGAAGGCGACAGTATACTTATGGCATCGTCTGAAGATTCAACATCAACGACTTCTAAACTATCGCCCACTTCGACACAATCACTCTCTCCGTCCGGAGCCGAGTTATTCAGTGTACGACTCTTCTTAGTTTCATTCTTCTCTTCATCACTACTACTTTCTAGATCTTCTTTATCTAATTCGTAAATTATGTCGTCAACTACAGCTTTTCTTTTGGACATTATGTGCAAGTAACTTCATAAATCTTTTATTTTTACCTAGAATAGAACCAATTATAGGAAATAAAAAAGAAAACAACTAAATAATAAAATTCCAAAACAACAATTGCATTTTAGGTTAGAATTGTATTTTGACAGTTAAAATAATACATGGATAGTCTGTGTCAAAACGGCCATAGACTACGTCAACAAAGGATTGCTTGGCAAGTTCTGTCGTAAACTCGGAGTAACCTCCTCTACGCTATCGGCTAGAAGACAATTTATCGAAAAATACCGGTTTTTTTGTTGGTCTGTGATTCTTAGAAAACTATATTTTTGTTTTGTCTATGCTTTATCTTTTCAAAAGTTAGGTTATGTTGTTTTAAAATAAATTATTAAAAATGTCCCTTTTATTCAGAAAACCTACAATTTTTAATGCGAAAAATGTGCTACTTAGACAAAACGATGTACAAATCTTACTTTTAACGTCTAAAAACTTTAGCGCTGTGCCTACAATTTACGGTAACTAAAAAAAAAAACTATATAATTTCCTGTTTGTTTCTTGCACTCTACTGATATTAATTCAATTAATTTCGTTTCATAGATGGTGAATCAGATCCAGCGCCGAAGTTTTTCTCGTCAAATGTCCAGGTTTTGCTGAAACGCCTAACAAGACCTGACTTCAACAAAGTTTTCAGAAAGAGGACAAACAGTGGCTTTCCAGTTCTTAAAACACCGCAGTATAAATTCCTGACGACTGAGCAACTCGAAGCCGAGGTTGCCAAGTCCCGCGCAAGGGCCGATCAACTTTTACAGATGCCCCCAGTTGTTAAGGTAAATATTATTTAATTTATTCAGGTTAGTGGTAGCTCTGTGAAGAATGCTATACATATAATGTATAACATAGCGTTCTGTTGTTTCTTCAGAAAGGCTTACCAGCTAAATTTGTGTTAAATGCTAGTCTATACTAACTATTTCATGCTAAATGCTAGGCCTAGTAACCTCACAGTAAGGGTCTCAGCACATAATTATTTAAAGTGTAATATAAACAGATTACCTCTGTCAACTAGGCATTTGCAAGCTCACCTTCTACTGGTTGACAGAAGAAAAGAGGCCATCACTCTATGTTAAGGCTATATTACACCGGGGCAACACTGTGCGGCATTGAGGCATGCCACAAGGCCGCATGCTACAAAGTCAAAAAAGTCGCACATTGTGGCAAGAACCGTGTGGCACGACAACACCTTGCGTCATGTGGCAGACTGTCGTAACTTGTATCCGGGCACAATGGATTCCATGCACCATTTTTCGTGCGTCAAAACAGTTTTCAGTTAAAATTAGTATTGGATAGTAAAAATTTTAAATAAGGCACCATTGTCTGAAGACTGAGACTGAGACATTATGAAGTCATCTTCTTTTCCACCAACATTTTTTCTTCCGTTGTATAGCTACATGGCTTAGCAGTGCTAAATAAGCTGCTGCTAAAGTTACTTGATCAGCCATATTTTATGGTGTATGTATCCCCTCGATCGAACTAGAAGACCAGTCACTCCTTAAAACAGCATAATGCTTTGGAAATTATCCAGGCACGATGTTGCCTCGGCGTAAAATAGGCTGCCGTATGCCACATATGCCGCAAATGCTTTCTATTTGTAGCATGCCACAAGGTGCCGTATGCCACAATATGTAGCATGCGGCACTGTTGCACGTTGTTGCCTCGGTGTAATCGAGCCTTTATGCTTATATGTGCTGTGTTTGACTTTAGTATGTTTACCTGCAATGGTGGGGTTGTAGTTACTTATTATTTTCTTAATTTCTAGGTTCAGACACACATAAAGGAGGTATTATCAAGAGATCCAGCCCTTATTGGCTTTGACACAGCTAAATACATGTTTACAGATATCACACTGGGTGTGGACAATCAACACAGAATTATTATGGAAAGGTGTGTAATGAACTAATGATACATTGAAACTTTTACAAAGATAGTCTTTGACAAAAGTTTATCTACTGAGAAATTTTCTTGTATACTGTACAGTTATATTTTATGTTTGATAATTTCAGAGATACAGATGGTGTACTGCAGAGTTGTGATCCTGATGTTAGAAAAAGGTTAAATCAGGTAAATTTTATATACCATTAGAACCTAAATTCCTCTAAACTCTCAACCTGGAGTTTGAACCCTTTGTTTTAAAATATTTATGAATAAAATCTTAAATAGATTCTTGTTAATTTGTACTCCTTTACATTTTCAGATATACTTCCCAATCAAAGGTCGCAAGATCAAGGAGCCGGTGATGTTCACAGACCCGGAGCGGTTCAACAGTCTGTTGGACCGGGAGCAGTATGAGTTTGTACTGGACCGAGCATGCATACAGTATGAACCTGATGAGCCCTCCTACCAGAAAATTACTAGTGTTGCCTACCAACATGTGGATTCTAGGAAGAACTATGGCTTGTTAAGGTGAGGAGAGGAGTTATTAATATATTAATAAACACAACAAGTCAATACAAATAACTCAGAGATTAAAAAGCTATGATTATGAGTTCTTGAAAATGAAGTTTTAAAAATAAGTACAGGGTGCAAAATTGCAAACAAACCAAAAGAGAATCACATAACTGGTATTTTTGATTATATTTATTACACTTTCTATTGAAAGAAAGAAAGAAAGATAAAACTTTATTTGACAATGACAGTGAAAGCTACTTGACTTTTATTAGTTGCTATTTCTATCCTATTATCAAAATTATACATCTACTAAAATTTTAAAATACCATACATACTTCAAATTTCAGATCAACCCGTCACTTCGGTCCCTTGACCTTCTACCTGACGTGGCACCTTAGCATGGAGGGCCTGCTGCTGGAGCTGCTGCAGAACAACGTCATCAGGGAAGCTGTGCTATTGGTCGCTCTGAGGCAGGAGGTGCACGGCGATGTGGCCAATGGGAGCTCGGCCCAGGGACTGGTTGCTGAGGTGAGATTAACAAAATACCTACTAGTTGGATTATACTATGAAGAGGCAGATACGTTTTTACAACCATCGGTTGATATAAATAATGTGGTACTTTATCTTGTAAGATGATAATGCAAAGGAATTATAAAAAATATCATTACAACATGAATGTAAAAAATGAAGAACAAAAAATGCATGTGCCATTTAGGCTGTTCTTTTGGAATGTCTAGTAGGAATATTATAATGAAAAAATTGCCAGCTATCGTTAATTGTTTAATTGTGCTATAAATATTTATAAATGGTCACGACATAAACTTTAATTCAGACAACCAAAAATTAATCGAAAGTAATAATTATTTCCAGATAATGAACACGCCAATCCAACTGTCCAAGCCAGAGAGCCTCACCGAAGAGGACATCCAGTTGGACACGAAGTGCATCGACTGCATCGAGCAGTACATCTCGGCCAACTCTTCGATGAAGAGCCAACAGGAACTGGCTCTCCAAGGGTTCCGGGAGTTCTACCAGCAGCTGATCGACCTCAGCCGCGGAGTGAGGAAGGCGCATGGAAACGCTTAGTTGTATTATATATTATATAGTGTTTGTAGATGCATTTGTGGAATAAAGTTAGTTAAGTGTTATTTGGGTTTGATTTTTAAAGTTTGTAAAGTGCGTATTGTATATGGTTCTCTATCTTAAAACAATAACTCAGTGTTGTACAGACTTCATGATGTTAAACTTTTTGGTTGGTCGGTTGTATACAGAGTAGTTTTCATGAGGTTTTGTCATTTCACTGGGCGCAATTTTGTATATTTTTTGTAAATAATAATGCCCTTTTATCGAAAACCTAGGAACTTTACACCTTTGTCAGTTGAATCAGAAAAGAAATCCATAAAAAATGGCCTGCGCCATGCTATTTATACATCAAGACTTGACTATTATAAAGGGGATTGGAAGAATGATAAGAAAGAAGGTAAATATGGTGCTGTACACACATATAAAGAAATATTATCAATATTGCAGTATTTTGAATGTAACAGTTTATACTTAATTCAGGAAAAGGCCGATTCCTAACAATCAAAGGTTATTTATATGAGGGCGACTGGTATCAAGGATTCAGGTAAGTTCAAATGTAATTCACACAACGTCATTATTAACTTCTATCTTCGCAAACATTACATTAATACCCTTACAGGCATGGTTTTGGAGTTCTAAGCTACCGCGAAGCAGAGACTGGAATTTTTAAGCTGAAATACAGAGGTGAATGGGTCAGGGGAAAACCGGAAGGCATCGGGTGGATGTACTATGAAAATGGCGACATGTATTTCGGTTATTTCAAGAGAGGGTTGCGCCACGGCTACGGCAAAATGTGGTTCAAAGATGGAACTTTGTACGTCGGATATTGGAACAAGGATGAGAGGGATGGATTGGGAATGCTCGTCGAAAGTAAGTTTTTCCATAATATACTTGCTTACCTAATTATAGCCAAGTAGTTGAAGTAGTTAACCTATTATAAGCTTATCATAATATTACTTACCTACCTATTGTCCTAGGCCTCGCATCCTTTAACTATATTTAGATACACTTATCATATAATTTCATTTTCTGAACAATGCAGCGTAAGTCACATCAGATCTAACCGCAGTACCTTTTAGCAGTATCATCACAACAACAACTGAGGCGGCCATCGACATAAGAAACAGGCTAGCGCATCGTATTGGTGACATGGTCAAAACTAGGGTGCGTACGATGGCATCAGTCCTGGTAAACGGCTTTAGAGAACATGTCGGTTGCCAACGCCTGATAATTGACGAAGCCCTGATGAACCATTTCGGGGCAATCGTAATGGCCGCCCACCTGTCTCGTGCCTGTGATATTGCTCTGATCGGAGACATCAATCAGCTACCATATATCGACAGAGAGAACCTATTCGAGCTTAGGTACAATCGCCCAACACTGGTAGCAAACATCACCCAGGAGCTGTTGTGCTCATACAGAAACCCCATGGATGTTGCATACGCCCTAAAGGAAGTATACTCAGGCATATACGCAGCCACAGCGCGCATCCAATCCCTGCAGCTGAAAAGGTTAACAGACGCAGTAATTCCCAAATCCCAAACCAACACTCTGTTCCTGGTGCATACACAGGAAGAAAAAGAGACCTTGACCAGCCAAGGGTATGGTGAAGGAATGGGCTCACGCGTCCTAACCATACACGAAGCACAGGGATTGACGTACGAATCCGTTATTATCATTAGAACAAAAGATAAAATAAAGCTGCATGATAGCGTACCTCACGCAGTAGTGGCGCTGTCGAGGCACACCACCACCTGCACCTACTATGCGGATGACACCGAGGACGCTATCGGCAACCTCGCTAAAACGGCAATAACAGCGCCAAAGAAACGCATCCTCGAGTACAATCTAAAAATGGCAGTTAAGAATCGAGACGAAGAGGTCATTGCACTTTCTGGGGAAATGTTAAGAAGGCATAACGGGGCGGAATAAAACATAAAATATAATTTTCGTTAAGAGCGCAAAATATAGGCCAAATTGATTATTATATAATTATTATAAAAACTAACAATTAAAATAAGTTATCTTTAAGAACAGAGTCACACACTAACATCAGGCAAAACATGACCTATAACGACTGAGGGGCCGAGCCATTGCCAGGTGTCTACTAAGTTCTCCGAAGAAAGCTGGCATTGGCCCTGTCCTTCTTAAGTTTGTTGCCATTTCTAATGTAAGTGTGACTCTGAAAACCATTAATAAAAAAAAAAAGAAAAAAACAAAAAGACATTTCTTGTATAATGAGATACACGGCTGGGGGTTTTTAGTCGGTTAACGCCCGACACTACCTGGGTCCTCTTCCCAGGTGTCCATGTGGATTTTCCCCCAGCAGTGGAAAAAAAAAAGGGAAAAAAGAAAAAGAAAAAAAAAAAAAAAGAACAATATATATATAAAAGATAGAATATATATACCTATATATAAATGAAACTTCCTTACCGAGTAGAAAGTAGATAAAAGAATTAAAAACTATCTCATAAAAATTACCACTCTTCAAAAGGCACGGACATAAAGTCTGTGGAGTGATAACAATTTCTTAAAAAAAAAAAAAAAAACCGCAGTACCTATGCAATTTGACAATTTTTCAGCGTTGCCAGAATGTTACAAAAGTAACATTTTACGTTACTTTTGACCCTCTTGTGTTACCTCCATGTTACACGACTCAATATGTTATATTTGTGTTACTTTTTAGATTTTCTAGGAAATAAAAAAAACATGAATGAAACGATTCCAAGAATGATACATTTTTTTATTTGTTACGTTGGCTTGTACTTGATTTTGTGAATTGACTAACGATTGAAAATCTTTTAACTTCGTCGTGCCGCATATTCACTCATTCGCGTGAGTCGAGTGTATTTCGCAATCATCCATCCCGGTTTCTTGGCGTGCGAACAAGTGAGTCGAGTGAGGTTCACTCTAAGCTTAGTCTGACTAGCAGCGAATCGATCAGTTGGTACTTTTTTCAAAGTTACTACCTAATACTGTTTCATTGTTTTTTTTTTGTAATTTGCGTTGTGATTTGTTAAGTAAATGTTGCATTCATTATTTTAATCCAATAAATGAGTACGTTTTTATGGAATCAGTCATTTAATAACGAGTCGTGCTTGCAACTGAAATAAGTTTTGACTGACATTGACTGTATGTTTTTAGATTTTTTAAATTTTACCGAATAGGACAGGAAAATTATTTTACTTTTTGTATAATAAACTGCCATAATAAGTATTTTGTCGGTTCCCATATTTAAAAAGGCCATGTTACTTTTCTCGGGAAAATGTTACTTTTTGATCTGATTCGTGTTATATTTGACTATCTGCCACTGGCAACACTGCAATTTTTCGGAGGCCATTGGCATATAATATTCAATTTGGTCACCCTAATAAATAACATAACCTAAAATTGCAATATAAGGGAATTGGAAAATTTTTAATAACTTGTTGAATGAGTGATTAATCCATGATAAATGATGACTTTCCTTTAGTAAAACCATTTTTATAATTTGTAATAAGTGCAACATTGCAGATTTCCTTGGATTTTTTGATATTTTAATGAATTTATAATTCTATTGTGTGTGAACTGAGGGACCACAAATTAATACGAAATTTATAATATAATCAAAGTAAATTTATGTTTTTGATCGAGGTGTACAGCTTTAAATGATTTTTACTAATTATGTAGTAACAAAGGATTCCTCAAAACTAAATACTTTTCTAGAAATTGAAATTATTTTTTTGTGCTGAGGGACCATATTAATGTCGAAAAACTTTTGAATTAATTATTTACAAATTCCAGCATTCGTTTTACAAATTAAGTTACAACTTTTACTAAATGTTTTAGTTACCAAACCTACAAAGAAACATGTGGTCCCTCAGTGCACACACACACCTCCTTAGTCCTTCCTTATCATCTTACACTACCTACCTAACCCAGGATCCGGCAACCGCTACGAAGGCAACTGGCAGGGCTCCGCGCGGCACGGGCTCGGCCGCTACTACCACCTGCACACGGGGCAGCTGCAGGAGGGCTGCTGGGACCACGGCGTCTGCGTGCGCTCCAAGATGGAGGATATCATTATACGACAGTTCTGCGATTTGCCCACCCCGTATCCTATACCGCCGGTAAGTGGGGTTTAAGTTTTCTGTATTACCTATGAGGTGTGTAGGTTGACTTTATAAAGGTATATTGATTTAAGAATGCTGACTTAATAATGCCTATTGAGATACAATACAAGTGATAAGAGGATTCCTAATTACTATCTTCTGATTCATCTCTTTTCACCAATTTATTTATCTCCTCAGCAAGAATTATACGACGCAAGAGCGATACTTGAGGGAAGCGAGTTATGGTTGAAACAAAGACTCGGGGACATAGACAAGAAACTACAACATTGTATCGATCAAATGGATTAATTTATTATTCAACTTCAGATCACTGTTTAAAAATGTGTATAAAATTGTTACCAATAACTGTTCATGAATGAGCAAATAAATTCTTATTCTAAAACACTGAAATATTATGTCATTAATATATCACAGAGATCCAAATCTTACGCTCAATTGTATAAAGATACGTTATTTAAGTAACATGTCAATTAATTGTAAATTATTTTGTGAATTGTGAATGCACATAGGTTTATAGTAGGTAGGCGACTTAACTATCCGCCTAGGGTCTAATTATAAATCCTAAACAAACAAGAAATGTTTAGGAATAATTAAATTATTTGAACGAAATAAATAACATTATAATTTAAATAAGATAGATGTCTCGTGTATTAAGTATATACGTACTACATAACAACTAAAGTATATTGTCCTTTTATCATGATAATGGAGATTCTAGTAAGAAGTCATGTAAAACAAAGGAATCTAAATGTTACAAAATATTTGGTAGGGAATGGAAGGGTGTGTAACTTTCCGTACCCAATTCTTATAATTGCACTTAGCTGAGGTACAAAATATCCATATAGGCAATTTAGTCTTTCTTATTGAATAGTAAATCTTATAAACCTAGTAATAAGGAACTAAGAAGCGACTAAATTGCCCCGCACTATCTAGCTGCAAACTATTCACAGTGCACACGCGCGCAGTTCATGCACATTATTGCCCTGAAATAAGTACAATCTAACATCTAAGTACCTTTACAATATGCACCATACATCACTTACAGAGGTACTTAAATAAAATTTCCCTGAAAAAAACTAAATAAGTAAACAATCCAATACTCATATAAACATGTACAATAGTAATCATACGACTTGCTCCTGGTCTAGTAGCGTGAGGTTATTCATGCGAGCATTGAGCGCTTCCAACTCTTTGATCCCGGTGACCGTCACCTCATACTTATGGTTCGCTAGAGACATGTAGAAATGAATCGCGAACGCCAAGAAAACAATCATGACAGGAATCAGCACGACACAGGCCGACCACGCTGCCGTCACACTCAAATCATAAAACTTAACCCAGCAGAGAATCGCTATCTCTACTAAGAACAATATTAGCCCTAGCAGGGTAGAAAACGCCCAGGCTATCTCAATGTACCAGTGCAGTCTTTCATGCGGCGACTCGTGGACGAGGGCAATGCTGTGTAAGTTGCCCACCGCCTCGATGTTGGGCAGGATGCAGGTGCTGATCATGAGGGCCAGCATGTGCACCGCCACAAGCAGCGTGGTGCAGACGGTAAAAGCCACCAGCATGGAAGGAGGCACCTTGGTGGACTCGGGAGGGTTGAGCTGCACTTCCACCATGGCTACCTGGAATATGGTAAATAAGGTGTAAATGATAGTTTGTAGTGGAAGATATTCTTTTTGAATGTGGCAACGTAACGGAATCTACTATTGTATAATATACTCTACGTATTGGTCTGTGACTAACATTATTAGTACTAAGATAATTTTTAAGTCGCTGACTGCAGAGGGTGCGACGCATTAAGTATAAGGTGCAGTTGATATGGCACCTCCTGGCAGAGGCTCCTTATGTGCACCCTCTTTGTAGTAGAGAGACCTACTACCTACGTAAATCGCTTGCCTTTGTATTTGAACTAGCTTATCACGCCTTTATCTTCAGGAAAACTGCATTTCTAATCGTAATTACTAGGTGTCGAATAAAACCTATACTTAACTAAAATAGGTAGGTACTCGGTACTCGTCTATCGTCGTGGTCAATATTAATAATGACATAAAAACGCGGCTACAATAGAGACATTGTGTACACACACCATTCTCACGACCTTCGCTTCACACATTTCATTTACACAAGTACAATAAGGGAACACCCAAATATTCCGAAAAACATTTTTCCGAATTTGATAACCCCGAATATGTAATTTACGAAATATTGCAATACCGATTTTTTTAAATACCGAATTATAATAATCACGAAAATTATAATTTCGAATATTATAATCACGAATATTGTAATTACGATTGTTAAATATACGAATGTTAAAAAATACGATTACTTTAATATACGAAAAATAAAATACCGATTTATTATAATCACGAAAAAGTCAAATCCCGATCGGAAATATGATAATTCGTGATTTTGACAAAAAAACATAAACGTCTTTAAAACTTTAGAACCAAAACCAAAAGATAGGTGCGACGACGAGCAAAGCGAGGAGGAGCGTGTTAGGTGCACATAGATATCGAAAAACAAAGCGGAGCGCAGCGAAGCGGAGCGGAGCGTTTCAAATATAGAGCAAAACAATTGCTAGGATTTTTATGGTGTTTAAACTTAAAAACCTTAGGACCTAAACCTAAAGATAGGTGCGACGACGAGCAAAGCGAGGAGGAGCGTGTTAGGTGCACATAGATATCGAAAAACTAAGCGGAGCGGAGCGGAGCGTTTCAAATTTAGAGCAAAACAATTGCTAGGATTTTTATGGTGTTTAAACTTAAAAACCTTAGGACCTAAACCTAAAGATAGGTGCGACGACGAGCAAAGCGAGGAGGAGCGTGTTAGGTGCACATAGATATCGAAAAACAAAGCGGAGCGCAGCGAAGCGGAGCGGAGCGTTTCAAATCTAGAGCAAAACAATTGCTAGGATTTTTATGGTGTTTAAACTTAAAAACCTTAGGACCTAAACCTAAAGATAGGTGCGACGACGAGCAAAGCGAGGAGGAGCGTGTTAGGTGCACATAGATATCGAAAAACAAAGCGGAGCGCAGCGAAGCGGAGCGGAGCGTTTCACATAATATAGCTTAAAAAATATTGTTTTTATACGCATTATGCTGCATTATTCATATAACCATTTCTTGTTATCTAAGAAACATTCGGGAATTTGTATTTTCGGAATATTAAAACTTCGGGATTCGTAATTTTAACAATTCGATATAATAAAAAATCGTACTTTTGAAACATCGAAATAATAATATTCGGAAAATTGACTTTCGTCATTTTAATAAAGGTGTTGTTTGAAATTTCGTTTATAAACTATTCGTGATTTTCGTTATTCGGAAACTTAAAATTCGGGATTGTGAATTATTCGGAACTATGAAATTCGAAATTTAAAAAATCGTTATTTTCATATTCGTAAAAAAGTAATTCGGAATTATGTAGTGTACCCGTACAATAAAGGTAAGTAGGTGCTAACCAGGTACTCTCATAATTTTGAATTGTCTACTTACTACGACACGGTGCATTTTTAAATGCAAATGGAATTCGTGTTGATTATAAAGTAGGTCTGTGTCTGTACACTTGGTCAAATAATAATCCTACCTAAGTTCCTCAATCCTGCTGAAAGGCTAGCAGAATGGACAACATTTCATTTTCTTTACCCTATATTTTTATTAGCTATTCGGAAAGTTTATAAAAAATTAGGGGACCCATATTTTTTTATTTTGTATAAACATTAATTTTTGCATGTTATTTTTAACTTTAAAGTTAATTATTTTAAAAACGGAAGTGACGTCACATATTAGGGTCAATTTTTATTTTTGTCTTTTGCCTTAGTCTCGAAAAAAACATAAATGACACTTACAAGTGAAATTTAAACTTTGTTTACATTCCAACCAACAAATGGGTCATTTTCAAATGACATTGATATTTCTGATGATACACAGTACTTACTTATCATGTAAAAAAATAAGCAGAAGCATTTTTTCAGCTGTGTAGGCGGTGGCATGCACTGGGGCATATTATGTAGAGGTCATCTCTTAAAAAGTACTAACCATTTTGTATGATAATTAAAAAAATAGTCAGAAAAGAACACGCACTCACGCCTTGTACCAATGTACTCCCTTGCGGGGTAGGCAGAGGTGCATTGCTGCACCCACTTTTCGCCAGAGTGTTATGTTAGTCCCAATGTAATAGGGGGCGGGCCTATTGCCATTTTACGGGCACATCCAAGACCCGAGAACAAATATCTGTGTTTAAACAAATATCTGCCCCAGCCGGGAATCGAACCCGGGACCATCGGCTCAGTAGTCAGGGTCACTAACCACTACGCCATTCGGTAGTCAGAAAAGAATTAATGAAAATGACCCAAATAAACAACAACGTCACGATAAAACGTCAACGTCATTCAAAAATGAAAGTGACAGTTACTTTGTTTTTAAATCTATACGCTTTGATCATCAAAATGCATCGCACCTGTTGTATGACGTCATCAGCACTTTTTTACTATTTTATGATTTTCTCGAAAATGATACATCCAAAAAATACAAAAACATTATTTTTGTGGCCTTTAGAGCTAAATCTCGAAATGGTTTTCGATTTATAGCAGCTTTAGTTTTTTGAAATGTTGTCCATTGGAATGGGATTATGCAGATATCAGTAGGTAGATAAGTCTACCTAAAAAAAACCCAGAACTTTATTCCATTTTTCTCACATAAGTGCACAAGTACCTACAATAAATACTTATTTTATACTTAGTCTCCTATCTAAAAAGTACGTGCCGAATGTACTCATTCGACTATGACTACTCATGGCACTGTTATTTTTGATACAGACGTAATTATTCATAATTATTATCATCACCGGCACCGAATGCATCCGTCTTTTAACTCAACTAACATATTATTATTATGTAGCTAGATACACTACACAATAATTGATTGTTTAAATATTTTACGTCATCGTCATACAATGCGGAATGAGATTTGAGAATAAAGGATATAAAAACCAAAGCATGAGGTCATACACTCTGAACATAGGTAGTTTGACTCCTATCGAAGCAGTCAGTTCATCGGCAAGCTGATTAAGTATCAATGTCTTTCTACATAGCATCCTGATTTGATTACAATGGCACACTATTGGTTACGCCGATGGCTGACCATCATATCATGTAAATTTTACTGAACACAATGCTTTAAAAATGGCAAGTAGGTTCAGAAATAGATAGGTTTCCGTTGTCAAAATTTTACTCAGGTAGGTAAGTGTGTTCGTTCCCCACTGTAATTATAGATACATGAGTGTTACACTTATACCTACAGTATACATTATATAACAGTTATAAGTACCTACCTATAACCTAGTTCCTTATCAATTGTTTGATTATTCAGATTTGTGAAACGATATCTTTAGTCTGGTGGCTGTTTGGATTTGCGGCCTGTAGACATTATCTGTAAGATAACCAAAACTATGTGTGTCAGGCGATTTAGTTAAAGATATCAAAAATATAGGACTGATCTATCCGGTAGTAGGTAAATGGATAGGTTTGAGGTCAGAAACCTATCCATAGTTGAAGATTGTCGGCTGATGATATTAATGATTTAAGATCCTCATCATACGAGATAATGAAAGAGGAAACATTTATTTTTATAAGTATGAATGTATTCCACGTTTTATACGGAAATTGAAAACTTGTTTTTGCTATTATTGCATGATAACTTTCAGTTAGTTTAATACTAAACATAATGCAACATATCTCACCATAGCGAATCCCGAGAGCAAAGCGGAAGTCTTGCTGGAGGCCTTCAGCTTGGCGCGGCTGAGCTGCAGCTTCCTCCAGGACAGGTATGCGGGCGTGTGCAGCCCGTCCGCCGACTGCAGCGGCGCCTCGCCCGACATGGTGCACTTGTGCTGCGGATACAGATAACATATGTTATTGGTTTCTTTAGGGGTTTTTCAAGTTGGAATCGCGGGCGCAGTCACCTAGCCCCCACAACATAAATAATTGGCATGGGTGAGGAAAGTTTCATGTAGAAACTACTTTGCGTAAAAAATAGAATATATGTATAGCAGTAGACTGCTGATAGGCTTAGGATGATGCTGAATAGGTATAAGGATACAAGTACTATGTCTATAACGGGACCACGCTACAAAATGTTTGAAATCTTGTAGTCAATTGAACTAAAATGAATTTGTTTAAAATGGATTTCCCTAATAGTGACCAGAGCTCTGGAATTTTTTGTTAAAATCTCACCCCATGGATTTAAGTTTTTGATATAATTCTGGTTAAGGGAAGTGTGTTTATGTGGATGAATTAAAGCCTTCACAGGGGCCCAGGTAAACTGCTAAAATATTTGCTTATAATGTGAGTGTTTCAGATAAATGTAAGGAGACTCTAATTATGATGATTGTAATAATGATGATGTATAACTATTTTGTATATGCCAATGTAATTAAAACTTCAATTTGGAGTTCAGATTAATTCACAAGGTTATGTAAAAATTAGACATTGAACATGCAAGCTTCATTTTATTAAGTATCAGTCATCATGTTAGTAATTGAAACTTAAAAACCATTTTTTTTTAAATAATTTAACTGTCACTGTTATTTAACTTTAATATCTTTTAGAAACCAAGTTATATATATATGAAAACATAAGAATTTAAGACTATTATAAATTTCAGAGCATACTTTTATTTCATCTGAATAACAAGTTAACTATTGAAATAGAAGAAGTATCTTCAAATAAGCAATAAATACGAAATTGTTTATGTACATTCACATAATAATCAACAAAATAGATTAGAATGATATTGAAATAACCTACTGAAGATTAAAAGAACATAGCTACAAAGCACTACCACCTCTAAAAACAAGTGTATAGAACTCACATTAAGTTAACACACAGGTGAGGAAAGTCTTCAGCTTGCTGTATCACACACGGATATTACAACTCAACTGGCTTCCCTGAATGTAACCGTTGGAAATAAATTTAAAACCAATTGATTCTGATAATGAAACCAGAAGGACAGCATTTGAATAAAGACAATTAATTCATAATGATAAAGAACAGGTTTGTCAAGTGTTGTTTTCTTTTTTCAGTTTTAGTTGCAAAAAGTGTATAAATTTGTGCATATCACGTATAACATAAAAAAATACAAAATAAACTGTTATCTAAAAATAGCTATGTCACACAGTAAAATCAAGCAAATAAATAAGCTTGTAAATTAAATATTTATACTATGTAATATCTCAGAAAAATTAGTGAGTTATTTCATTGTGTTTTTTCTGTAAGAAATAACTTGACTGTGGAAATCAGATGGTCAAAGAAGCTGGATGCAAAACACTATTTACAAAGTTGAAGCTTCTGGAAGGCATACCTTGCTAAGTTTGGGACACCAGCTATTAGATTGACCGTACCGACTGCTAGGGCTTACGCAGCGATAGTTATTTCCAACTGAACTGGCTGACCAAACCGACATACCTAAACAATCGCACGATAGTCCCAACTTCAGTCGACGAGGTCACCAAAACTACGTTAAACCAATCCAAATTTAATCCATGAGCCAGATGAAAGGTTACGTATGTGATGTGTTAAGGAATGCACTATTGTGATGTGGCAAACATTTGTAAATTCACCGTATATTTTGAAAATAATAATGGTTCAATCCAATTCACGGGAAGGAAGACTAAAAAATTATGACAGTGACAAACCGAAAAGATGTGATTTAAATGACAGTTCAAGTGTCAATTTGACAGTAAAGTGTGCGATAGTGATGGGTTTTATAAATGTGGTGGCATTACCGGTTTTTATATTCTGTAGTATAATAATTTTATATAAGAAGATTTTGAGAATAGTACTTAAATAATCTACAAGGCAACACGTTCAGGATAATTTTATTTTTAAATCATATGTATATTTTTCGATACATTACATCTTAAAATCTGTTATATCTGAAAATAAATGTTTAATAATTTAATAATTTAATTTAATAATAATTACCCACTATGATAAAAAAACACTGGAACAAAGACAGATATATTCTAAAGGCCTTAGAATAATATCTTCCTCACGATGACACACAGAACAAAAAGTTTCTGAGCAAAAGAGAAAGCGATATAGGCTTTCTCACTTTGTAACGGTACCGCTTTGGTGCGTACGGGACTTGCGGGAGTATGTTCATGGGTGGGTATCAGCGAAGAAACGAAATGATAAGCCAGTGACAAGTGGATTATTTGGTTCGGTACAAAGTGGATAATGTAGGTCGGATATAGTGATTTGTTTTAGTGAATAGTTGGATTTTTGTTGGAAATCGGTGTGGCGGCGTCGGCTGCTGGATATTTGTTGCATTTCAGTTGGAGAAACTGTGATTTTCGGGTAGATTTGTAGTGTTCTGTGACTGTTGATTGTTCGCGATGGCTGAAGCTGCTGGTGCTGCGAGCAGCAACCCGAACGCGGAGATCGTGCGGGGGCAGGTGTTCGAGGTGGGCCCGCGCTACACCAACCTCTCCTACATCGGCGAAGGGGCCTACGGAATGGTTGTGTAAGTATCAATATAAACACTGCATAACCTAACCAAAAACAATAAATAAGAATGGAATTCAAGGCTAGCCGCTTGCATCTCGCGTCTTAGCATATTGTTGTTGTGTACTACTGTTACTAAGTGCATTCCAATAAGCAGCAACCAACATAAGAGTCAATTTGAGGTGAAGTGAATATGTATGAAAGTCACTTACACACTACATACAGCATTAGATAGATTAGGACTGATATTTACGATATCAGTGGCAGTAATTATTTGCATAGACTGAATGGAGACATGGGTATGTATCACAATCCTTCATAATTCTCATGAGTATGAACCATTTCTGCGTTAAAATCCTGTAATCATGGGAGCTCCCTGCATTTTTCTTACCGATAGCTGAAATATCTTTGAATCCATTAATGATGATGACCCGCCATGCCGCCATCAAATCCTGTGCCTTTTGTTTCACAGAGGTCAGAGTCAAGAAGCAACATAAAACTTTTTTTTTGTCTAATTATAATTAAAATCAGATTCATAATTTTAAAATTATTTGTTGATTGACTGTCAAGATTATGAGGGCACCACCATTTCACAAAGGCTTGGTCACTGAGAACAAGAAATGGTAAAAGAGACAAGCGTGTTTCCAACTTCATTCTACAGTAGGATACCAAAAGATTAGTCAGTAAATATTGTTCATGAATACCATGCTATCAAGACTAGATTTGAGTACATACACTCTCCGAGATAGCATTTATGCTAGTTATTTATAAATAACATTAAGTTTTAGATTAACTCTTGAGTGTTTGATACCAATTAAAGATTTGTATTGAAACAAACAATAAGATATAACTGGGATAAGGTAACCAAACCTGAGAGTTGGTTGGTTGGTTGGTAGAAAAACCTCAGGTTGTATCCGATACATTCCAGGTACCAAGAATACAAGCAACATATTTACTATAGGTGTGTTTGTTAAACATATTAGGTATAAGCCTGTGTCACTCACTATGTATACTATAGTATACATTATATTTTGTGTCTTTTTCCTGCTCAGATTCTTGCATTACCTGCCTCATTCACTTCTTATCTGTAGTTCTCACTTATCATGGCATGGACAAGGCGTAAAATACCTATTATTACAATATTAACACTCACTCTTGTCACAGTAAAGTGGTCTTTATAAGCTATAGAGACATTCAAGTAGGATAGTGTAGTGTATACTTTGTTTGATGACACTATGTCTACATGTCATATTGGCACTCAATTTGTGGGCAGTCATCTGAAAAGAATGTTCCAACCTTAAAACGCATTGCATTTCATGGCATAACTTAACCGTAGGTAGGTCTGTAGGTACTGAGTAAGTTCGAATACCGTCCTATCGAGCGTCTTAATTTAGAAGAATGAGTCATTTATAAACATAGTTTGAAAACAAACACATCTTTCGTCACATGTAACTTTGGCCTTAGTCTTCAATTGCCCGGCGTGGCACGGAGATGATTGTAGTGAAGAATGTCGCATCTGCAACACTATCTCGTCATCACTCTAGCTTGTTAGAAAAACTAATTTTCGGAACGCGCTAATCGCGAGCCTATCTCGAGTATCATCAAACCTACCTATTGCATGCCAGCTCTGAAAGGCTAGTACGGGGAGCATTTAAAGACGTAACAAAAGTTTTGCATGGCTCATAATCGCTCACTCACATCGCACAGCCTCAAGAGCGAGCGCGACGGAGAACTTCTGTCTTAATAGCGCCCCGTACTACAGGGCCTGATTTGTAATTTTTTGCAAAGCTAGAGTAACCCTCCTGTGCCGAGACTCATTTACGTACGCATACACGGTATCTGCAGCCTTACTCCCAGCGATTAATAGTTGCTATCCAAAAAAGCCAATTAAAACTCAGTTCAAAAATTTAGGCCGATTCAGTTGGTACCACCACCTCGGTTTTGACTGAGCCGCGGACCAGGGACAACGTAGAAAATATATCAAGAAACGACTAGTGATTATTTTTGAAACGGTAGCCGAAGTAAGCCGATATCAGGCCGATGTTGCGTTCCGTATTTCAATAGAGGTGAAAGAAAGAGATGTCGCTCTATAAAATTGTATAAGATCTTGTGTTTTTTCTCGCTCTGACAAGGAAAAAATTGGTGTGCGTTCGAAGTACTAGCGAAGCTTGAAATAAGAAATCCGGTAATCATCAGTCCATATTATGTTTTTATTTTTTCAATGTTAGTAAAATATTAATTAAAATACTTATTAAACACTAGGTTAAAGTCATCACTCATGCCATTTTTTACTTATTATTCACAAAAACTTAACTTTGTAAACGTTAAAATATGAAATTAGGGGCTTTTGAACGCATTCAAACTAAAAATCAAAATACTCTGTGAACCTGTGAAAACACTCCCTCAGTGTTGCCATTAGCGTACATTTTACACATTTGACGTACTATTTTAGCCTCCCATGTGTAATGTGTATATAATTGGTCCATGTAATGTACCATTTAAACTTAACTTCCAATATCATGATTATCATGTGTAAAATCTTTGTTTATGGACTATTGTACGTATTTTTTTTGGAATCGCAGCAAAAAAATTATTAACCACAATTAGTTACGATTTTGATTTTCTTGTATGATTATTTTCTCAACCAATATGATTATTACATGATTACAATGAGTATAAGTATATCATACATAAAACTGCGGGGTACCTACTCTGAAGGTTTTAGGACATTGTAACACTTTTTAAAATGCTATAATAAATATAGGTACGTTTCTCACGACTAAAATCTATTAAAATATAGTACTTCTGCTGACGAGCAGGTGCGAAAGAGCTGGAAAAGCTAAATTGAGTGATTTTAGTAAAAAAACAGCTCATGTACGGTTTTAACCCTAAATGTACGTTTTCAGCGCTGGATATGTGCGTTTTGAGAACTCCGTTGCGGCAACACTGCACTCCCTCCACTTCATTCATACAACATACAATAACAATGATAAAACAAAATTACAAATGGAATTTCCTTATTTAAATAGATATTTGTGCACTAAATACATATTAATATGACGTAAGTATAGTATTCTGATGGAGTGGTTAAGTTGCAGACTCAGATCGACTCGATTTATAAAATAGACCGATAAAATATTACGATAATTTGTTACAAAGTTATAGATATTAAACTATCAATCATTGTTTACAGAAAGAAGAAGAAGACGTTGCGTGTCACCGTATAGCCAAGGAAATATCTTGTGAAAGTTTTAACTCAAGGCGGAAATTTATTGAAAAAATACTCAACATAACCTACAATTACAGTGAAATACTGAAAATATCTTGTACCGTGATAATATTTCTGAATAATAAGTGCAAACCCATACTCTAAGATCGTGCTTTCAACCACATACTTAATACAATTCCATAATCATATAGAAATCCAAAAGTTCGTAAGTCGTAAGTGATCATAGTTTAGGTGTGTACTTATTAGACTCATGCATTGTAAACTCTATAAACGATTACTCGTAATGTATTAATCATATTAAAAGTTGAATGCGGCTGTTTTATTTTTTATTCTTTATGTTTAAAGCAGTTCTAAGAAAAAGCAGTAATAACTAGTAATAAGAGTTGTAACATTATGCATGGACCAAGTGTCTGCTTATGTAAAAACACAATGTTATCATGTAAGTAAACCCTGCTTTAAACATAAAAAATGTGTCTACCTAATCTTCATAAAGCAGATAATGCTAACACCCTGATTACACCACCAAGTAGAGCGGCCCGAGACAGTGTCCTCCGCTGAGCACTGTTAAATTTGTTAAGTACTGTCTTGCCACTCTACTCAGTAGGTGATAACAAGGGTATTACATTGCAACAGGTAAAAGTAAGTATACAGGGCCTCAAGTCTGCTAAGGAATCAGGAGGATATAGTAGGTATCCATATATTAAAAGTACAACTTACAATGTTACTTATACAATTTCTTCCATGTTGCAATGTTATCATTGCCGGACTCTTAAGAAGGAATACTTCCTATCAAGCCTTTATAAATCAATAGTATCATGAATGACCTCTTAGTCAAGTGCAACATCAACATTTAAATAATGAAATGAAACATGGTTTTTGCTGTATTTGTATTTTGTGTTTATTAAGTATGATATATTAAATCACATCACAATTTATTATTATCAGTGTTCTGAAATATCAAGCATAAGCTTCTCTTCTATTAGCTAAAAAACTGCTTTCTGATTATCTGAAATAAGATAGAAATATAGATTAATAGTAATTCTATAGGTTAGGATATAATAATAATATATTGTACAGTCAGCCAAAGAGATATGTATGCCACCCCAACGCAAGCCCTTAGATATTATGACAATTGATAGGTAATATTTATGTAACATGAAAAATAAGGATAACTAATATTAAGGTAAGTAATACTTAAGTTAGTAAGTATTGATAAAATATTATTATTCCACCCATGAGGATTAAATTTTTGTTGCTGTGGTGGCATAAATATCTATTGCTGACTGTACTATCAAGGTATTGATACAACTTTATTTAGTAGATTTTCTATTCTATTCTATTCTGAGAGGTGGCGAAGCTCCTGTACGTGGCTCTCTTGAGTGGAACCTTTGTACATATCCCCTTAATTTTAGCTCAGCCAGCCTAGCTCTCGAGTAAAATGGAGCAGCAAGCCTGGGTGTTCCAATAGCTGAGATAGGCTTTCTGTTGGTCCAAGAATAGATAGTCTTGTTTCTGTAGTAGGTGGAGATTGAGCCAGCATAGGTATATTTTTTTACCTACAAAAGATACCCACTGCAGCACTACAGTTTAATCCTAAGGTACTTAGAAAACAGATGAATCAAATAATATTTTATAGATATAGAATCTAGATAAGCAAGCCAAGTAAATTATTTTTCATACTGTCAGTGCATCATAAAATTAAAGTGTTTGTGCTAGGGTAGTATTTCATATCTTTTTTGCTACAAATAAATTGAAATCAGCTTAAGTGACTTACTCAGTAGCAGAATGATATGCCAATTTAGTTTCTTATGTAGGTATTAACTTCATAAGATCTTAATACAACTTGTTGTTAAGTAGGTACTTCACATAGGCACTTGAATATTTAGTCTTGGTTATAAATTCCAGTCTGGAGCCAGTTGCAACGCAGTAAAAACCTACAAATACCAAAATTCTGGTTAGTAGATATCATGGGGTTTAGGTTACAGACATTATGATAGTATAGGAAGGTTTATCTTATTATTATTATTATTAGTAGGTATATATTGTTAGCCACTGGACTTAGCTGGAGCGAGACCAGACATAGGTGGTTTAAACATAGATAGGTGGCAGATTTTATGACACCTCTGGGGTGCCATAGGACTACAACAATGGTAAAAGAAGGTTTGTCTTTGTTTTGAAGGATATTTCCTTTAAGGCTTCTTCTTCATGCCTTAAGAACATGAGAGTTAAGGCGGTCATCCACTGGCGAGGCGACGGTATAGATTGTTGGCTTGTCGAATCTCGTTGGTGATCCATTAGCGAACCAAACAGTCTACTCTCATCATTGGCAAAGTCGTGGCGTGCTTTTTGTAACATCGTTGGAGGTTTTTTAGACCGCGGACTTAGAGGTTATTGGAGGTTTTTCTCGCGAATGGATCACCGCCTTTAGTTGAAGAAACTTTTACATGTACCTCTATCATGTTCGTGGATACTCACCTTATTTGTTACGCTCAAATCAGCTAGTTTCATGAAGCTAAAGTCTTCAGTCAAATTGTCCGTCAACTCCTTTAAATATGCTTTAAATATCCAGGGAGACTGGTTTGCAATCCTCACGTATCCTCAGTTACTACTTTCACATCACTTTGTAGGTAATTACAGGCTCTTTTTCTTACAAAAATAGGAAAAATTAGCCATTGTAATGGCTTTGCGTTGCAAGAATAGGAACTTTTTTCAAAGAGGCGTTGAGTCGCAACTTTGACATATAATCTACTCTGTGTGATGAGCTCATGATGAGCTCGTGGTGCGAATTTCTAGCTTAGTAACGCTATAATTTTCACTGAACGGTTTGCGTGACGTCATAACACAATGAGCCGCAAAAATGTGCGGTGGGAGTACGAAATCAGCGATCTTGTTGAAATCGATTCAGCCACTCATCGCTGGGAGTAAGGCTGCTGATCTGATTCACTCATTCACGACATCATAGTTTTTGAAAAAAACGTAATTTTATAATTAGTCGGTTCCTTGCATAGTAAACGTAAGTAGCGTTGTTAAATGTTTACAGTATATTGAGAAGTAGATACGAAACATAAATAATATATTATCTTTCATATCGTTCCTTTCCACCTTTCCGTCTCGAAAGTCTAGCAGAACATACTACTCCTGCCTATTATAGAGTTATATTGGACCCGTCTTAATTTTAACCACATGCAGTGCATGGTCATGTGGACAGGGATAAAACGGATGTCCCAATATGTCATTTGGCTGTGTCGTTAGCCGTTGAGCACCCGAAATATGGAGGCAAGTCACGTCGCGCGCGTCTACGATAATCGTGCCCATATTACCAATTCCATTGCTGCCACCGGCAAATGCGTTATTGGAGACAATTCTCATATTACTTAACTACAACTTTTTATTTTTATGTTTTTATATAGGAAAGATGCTTATTTTATAGAAGTACAGAATATTGTCCATAATTTCATGTAAGAACGTTACAGGAGCATAATTTTAGGTATAGCATATTTGGTATTATAAAATTGATGTGAGATTTACGATACCTGAGAGATTGCATTGCTTTGTTTACATCACCCGTCGTGTCGGATACTAGAGCCTTCTGTAGTACAGTATTATTACTATGTAGGTATATCCTAGATAATGAACACTTACTTAAATAGGTCAATGTTACTCGGCACACATATAATCAAATATTCATTTATTCCGGAAATGTTTGTTTTTCTCATGGGTTTTCCTTTGGTAATTATAAATGTAACTAATGTTTATTAGAGTAGAGAATATCTATGAGCTCGCAAAAAAGCAATTTCCGTACATTTTCCAAGTGAGTAGTTTATTTGACTTTAATTAAGAATAAATAATATAAGGATGGGATGGGTTCATACTAGTTGCTAAGGGATGAAATTATATGTACGCTTTTTATAATTGCGATGACGTTAATGTTCTGTATCTTTTGATTTCTCAAAACAAAGCTGATAATGTTACATTTAAAGAGTTTTTTTAAGTATATGATTCTGTAAGTTTTAAGTAATTATACTACTTATTTTATATAGCATAAGTACTTAATTTATTTATTCAGGGATCCTTTAACTTCCCTTCCATTTAATAATTCTGTTTGCTGGTGTCCTCGGACCCTCACTGACGCGTGGCTCTCTGCCATCGGTCAACAGGATCATCAAATGAAACTTCCATCCCGAAGTTGGCTTATGAAAACATAATCTCAAAACTGTCAGCGCAGTGTCAGAGCTCAGAGTGTCGGCCACCTTTGCTTTGTGTAAAACCCGAGTAGAGGTCCTCTTTTAAAATATTGTCACATTTTTTAATACGTTCATTGATTGCGTTACCCATAAAATAATAAACCGTATTTCTTTTGATATTGCGACATGCGCTTATTTAACTATAAACTTGTTTTTTTGGAGAATGTCCTAATGAATAGAACGATCGTTTAAGATCGGCGCGTACGAGTTGCCTTTAATAAGCACTACTTTATTACTTCAGGTGGAGAGTCTCCCTTAGAACCCCGTTTTAATATTAAATACTCTTGAATTCGTAAGATGAGTCCCTCGATATTTGAGCTGCGTCCATTCGTGCGAAAGTAATGCGGAAAAGAGAAACGTTGGTTCGCATTTATCAACTTTACGACATCTGACGTATAAAAGTGATCTCACCCTGACGATCCAAATGGTACCTCTTTACTAAGTGTAGGTACTAACCGCTCCAACTAATACTTCAGTCGTGTTTCAGCTATACTGTTGTAGAATATGGTAATGATACGTCCCCTAACGACAGTTTGATTGAAACTCCTGGCCTGTTCGAGCCCATATTCATGATAGGTACCTATACATATACTATACCAAAATACTGGTATTCCCGAGTATCCTTGCAAACATTACGCAATACGCATCCACAAAGAGTAAGTAGTTTTGAAACTTGCTGTGTAACTTAAGCAGTCCCTACTAAGCAAGCAGCTAATGGTTTGTCGCATGAGTTAAATTAGTTTTCTTTGCAACTTTACTCCCTTTGTGACCGGTAAAAGCCATGCATACATTGCATACGTTAAAAAGTATGAAGATCGTAGTATACGTAGAACGCGACTTAATTTAAAGTGCTTGCCAGTTTACATGTGTAAGTTATTTTTCTTACAAAAGACCACTCCACAAATGTAGTAAGGACACACTGCTTTATGCAAATAACCGGCAGCTTACGCCAACAAGCGATCTCTCCCATCCAGGCATGACGTAATCGAAGTCTAGACAGTCCAATTCAGTCTACAATTTGTTTGCAAATATGAAATCATTCCAACACGCTATTGCGATAATTTACTTGGGTGACTTAACTTTACATCTTTATACGAATAAACTTAAAATATACGAAATCATGGTATCTATACTTAAGCGACCGAATGGCGTAGTGGTTAGTGACCCTGACTACTAAGCCGATGGTCCCGAGTTCGATTCCCGGCTGGGGCAGATATTTGTTTAAACACAGATATTTGTTCTCGGGTCTTGGATGTGCCTGTAAAATGGCAATAGGCCCGCCCCCTATTACATTGGGACTAACATAACACTCTGGCGAAAAGTGTGTGCAGCAATGCACCTCTGCCTACCCCGCAAGGGAGTACAGTAGTACAAGGCGTGAGTGCGTGTTTTTTTTTTTTATACTTAAGAAAATATATTGTTAAGGTGATAGATTACAAAATGAATAATTAAATGAGTAGTACAGTAAGTACCACACATTGCAAGCGCAGTATAAATCAATTTATTAAAGACATGGTCGTTTTTGGTGAGGCAGAGCTAGCCAGTCAGGAAACATTGATTCTACCAATGTAAACTAATTATCTTCTATAATTAGTCGTCTCCTAGACAAACGGAAATAACAATTTATCATACTCACTTCAACTGTACATTAAAGTGTCCGCTCCGCCTTGCAGAATCCCTTCTACATCTTTTAGTTGTTATTTTAACTAAGTTACAACTTGAAAGGCGTCCCCCTATTTGTACACAATCACAGCATCTCTAAACCCACTTAAAGTAATTGAATAAAAGCTCAAAGGCTATCCACTTTCTTTGAAGTGTCACGACCATCGTTATTAACACTTTAAGGTGTCTAGTTCGATACAGATTAAGTACAAAGGGTCTAGTGAATACAATTGGTACTTCGTGTTTTTCCTTTTAAATGTATTAAAATGTCGAAAGACTTCAAAATGAATGTAAAATAATGTTTAGTTTTGTTATTTATGCCGGAAGAACTGGAAGTAATAAAATTCACTGGACCTGTACAAACGATGGGACTCCGCGTAAACCGTCTTGATACTGGCATGTGCTGTTGTTATTTTTATGAGCATTTATGAGGTGTAATCTGCGGTTGGGCGAGGAGGTCGCACGTCCACCTTCCGCTAGGGCGAGCACACGGCGTGGCCTGCTCGACCCTCCCGTCAAGGCTAACGAGGTTTCACTTATCAAACTGCTGCTCGTATATTGTCATTACGGAATGTTTTAGCAGCAACATGAGCTCAATTGATGCTAATCATTAAGGTCGTTCCAAATTTGAAATGATCAGCACGCGTAGACGAGCTGGGGCTAGTCCGGTGTGTCTGAAAGGTGCTTTGACCTCGGGCGGTGACGTCAAGGCCGAGAGTCGTCTCCATGAAAGCCTTTCGTTGCCGCCTATTACAGTCACCTTTTGTTCGACATAATTGACGCTCCCCCGCTGCCTGTCGTTTGAATGACGCTTTCGCTGAAATGGGAAAATATTTTTACAAAAGCACATTTTTAATGTAATGAAAAATTACTCGGTTTTAGTAGTGCTCGTATTTCTTCCTATATTAGGTTACCTTTAGATACCGTAATTTATGGTTCGGACGTGGCGTCTTGGCACAGTTTACATGGTTGAGCATTTTCAGCCGGTTATGCGGATTGCTTGAATTGGATAAGTAATCTCGATATTGTTTCCAAGGTTTTCTATTACATGAAAACTCCTTAATAAATCGTTTCTGCATAATTATGTAAGTCCTACTCAATTTTGTGTCATTTCATTACAATGAACGATACATTTAGATGGACAATAATATAAATTCGCCTATTTTACAATAATTTACCAAACGCTAGCTTTAGAAATAAAAACAAGCACAATATACTTGCAAAAGCAAGGTCTTTCTGTGACCTGATTGACCACTAACTATGTATTACAAATTCTGTTAATATATCGTTCAACGGCTGTCATTTAATTCCATTAGTTTCTGGCACGCGTCTAAAATTAACATCGTCGTTACGTCATTTAAATACAAAATAATAATAGAAAGTAGCTACGTGTAGCTAATTCAATTAGCCTACAGTGTGACTGAGGCAATGCGATGCGTCTTACTAAACCACTATAAAAAAGGTAATAAAGTTAAGTTAAGGTACAAAATATTTAATAAAAATAATACATCCATCCGCATACAGCAACCCACACAATAACAGGAAAATTAGTACAACGATGATTCGTTTGTAAATAAATATTTGGCCGAGTGATGATAATAAGGCCGATGACGTCACCCGAGATGCTAGCTTGATTACTCACGACACGATCAACCGATGGCACAATAGCAATACACAGTGCGTCAATAGAGGTAAAAAAACTATAGAATAAGTATTATACTAGTCTAGTACTGCTGCATCGCCCGTATTGGTATTGTATTGCGACAGAACAATACACACTCGTATACTCGCAGAATGGCTGCGGTGGGCAAACTTGCCGTTCCATTATTTGAAACTGGGATGGTTATTGTTTGTGCTCCGCACTTTTCTGGCTTCTTGGGTGTATGCACTATGCACTGACCGGCGTGAAATCTTGGCTGAGGAAAAATTTAACCGCGATTTCAACGAACATAAGAGTTCATAAACATAATGTGCTTGTGGCACCTTTTAAATTATATTTGTCTATTAACAGTTTAGCCTTTCTCGTTGATATATGATATGATGCAGACAGTATATTTTTTATATATCCCATTCTCATCTACTATAAAGCCAAGGAGAATTTAATATTCGCTCAACGATATTTATCGCGTACGTGGCAGTTAAACGCGCGGGTAACCAGAGAGAAGGGAGTCGTAAAGGCGCTGTAATTCCGTAAAGTGTATTTATCCTGAGGATAAAATTAAAATTATGTATTTTGAATTTGTTGGATGTTTGTTGAAGTATGATAAGTAAAACGATGTTTGATAACCGTTTAGCATTTTACACGCATAAGGGATGCCTTTTTTAACTTCTTGACATGACCAGCATTCATATGTCCATTGCTGGACATAGGGGAGACACTCTGCTCCTCATCCAACAAGTGGAGCCACCAGGAGTTGCTCGTCCGAGGCTATTGCTCCAGCGAGATGGAAAGCCGTTTTTTTTTATGTAGCCATTTCAGTGCCCCACTTCTGGGCAAAGGCCTCCCCATGTTTACTCCACACGTCTCTATTGTCGACTATCTGACGCCAATCCGGCAAAAATCTGTCCAGGTCGTCCCGCCATCTCCGCCTAGGTCTACCTGGGCGCCTGCGTCCGTCGCTGGGCACCCACTCGGTTATAAAGAAAGCC
Organism: Plutella xylostella; assembly: GCF_932276165.1. Taxonomy (NCBI): domain Eukaryota; kingdom Metazoa; phylum Arthropoda; class Insecta; order Lepidoptera; family Plutellidae; genus Plutella; species Plutella xylostella. The sequence continues at coordinate 9,442,913 of NC_063990.1, forward strand.
GTACGTAATAAATATTAGGATGATTCATGAAACGTTAAAATCGTGTCATACTTCAGCGTAACCGTCTTTTATACAATACCGAGTGCCTTAAAAATTATGCCTGCAGAGTTTGTAACATTCACCTTTGATGTTAATTTGATCAGAGGAATTTTACATTCGTTTCATTTTTCTTTCAGTTATTGTTTAGATAAATGCTCAACAAAGCCCCACAGGCCCACACGTGTATTACCAACTGTATACTGTATATATACGTGTATCTTTGCGAAACGAATAAAAATAATTCATTCATACATAATAGAAGAATAATTAATTATTCCAACAAAACAAGTAAAGAAATAAATAAATTTAATCTTCTCTTTTGTTCGTTCATTGCTCAGCATCGTTGTTGAAGCGGAAATTAAAATGGACGCAAAATATTGGAATTTCAACGTGTATTGTTCTTCTATTTTTATACATATTATGTAAATTTCACTGGTATTAAAGGCTTAACATGAAGTCTACTTTGTACACATATTATACAGGTTGGAATTTTATAACTGATTAAACCGAAGGCAGGCTACTGTACCGAAACTCGAAATAACTTTTGACTCGCCAAGTTATTAAAATACATATATAATATAATATATTTATGGAAGTGTAATCAATTTCAAAGTGATACTTAATTAATAAGGTTCAGTTCATGTCACACATGTATTATGTTCGTCATACAATAATGTGTTGTAACACTTGTAACACATACATCCAAAGATTGGAGAACCCCACCGCATAATATACATTTATGCAGCTGACATTACATGGGTTAAACAACGTCCACTGAACTCCTCTGTAATCCTCACCTCCTGGTGCCAGGCATGTGGCTCAGCTTAAATGTAAATTAATTGTTTTCAAATTATGTTTGCAATCCAGAGCTTCCCATAAATAAAATTAATGGAAGTTAAATTACTTTTCGGGGAGATGTAATACAAAATTATTGTCGTTTAATTTTGTTGGAAAGTTAATTTCAAGCGTCACGTTTATCAAGTCTTAAAGATTACTAGATAGCAATATGATTAGCAATTTAACCCAATCATGCTGATCTAGTTATAGTAGTTAAGTTTTAGTACAGTATAATATAACTGAATGATTATAGTGTTAAAATAAAAATGGGTTACCTTTTATCAAAGGTGTGGCAAGGTAATGGCCATTAGTGGAAGGCAGCAATATGACTATGATGTCACAAGCAACAATATTGGCTACATTGGGCGCCCAGATTACCCCATCAGGAAGCTTCGCTGCGCCTATTTTAGGCCATAAAGGGCTCGTGTATTTTGTTTTGATAATATTTGTTCTTTCATGATGTCCTATGAGTCATTGTCATCAGTTCTTTTCTGGTCCCGATTCTGATGGATGATTTTACCTGTTGTCAGAACCTAAATATTCTTCAACATAATATATTCACGCAAACAATCATTAAGTTATGTTTGTATTTCTAGAATCGTAGGTGTTTCCAATCCTAAATTAAAATGTAGTGTCTTAAAAGTATCGGTTATTGTTATAGTCAATACTTATGCCGTATAATTATATAGCCGTCCCGAAATAAAAGGCAGGTGAGTGTGACCTAACATTTTTCTTGATTAGCTACTCGCTTTTCCCAAAATAAAAATGTTCCACCCACAAAATGCCGACATCAAACGGCCCCCATTTTTTAAATCTTTTAATTTTATATTTGTAGGTATTTAATATTTACGTTTTAGGGCCAGTTTTTTGATCCCTAGTTAACTGAACCATTGGTCAAAAATGGCTACCAATGGTTAAAAACCAACGAAATCCGTATGCAGATGTCATGCTTGACACGTGATTTGACTAATGGTTAAAGTTGACCACGGATCAAAAAACTGGGCCTTAGTTGCTAATATTCTGATGCGCTCAATATTGCAGACGCCGTCATTAAGCTAGCCTTTTCCGTTTAGGAGTGATTTGCTGCTATTTCTTTGGAACTTTTATGTTATAAAATCCTCGAAAAAAGGTTTTTGTTTCTATATTTTCCATTTTCTCAATTGATTTAACTTTATTACCTCAAAAGCTTTGTGAAAAAAACCTCTAAACTCGATCAGGACCCAAATAATATTGAGTCCCTCGAGGCAAAAAGGTAACAAGCAGAAAAAGCCGTTTTACGTAAAATGAGTTAACAATTTGTTGTTTTATTAAGAAAGGGTTTACCAAAAAAAATATTTGCTACCTTCGTATTAATCAAAGTTGGTGAAATGCATTTTAAATAATACCCATCTAATTCGTAAAACACGCAACCTTTCTAACTATAGTGATGTATTCAGATAATACTACTATCTAGGACTGAGATCTCATAAAGCCGCGAAGTAGCGTTATAGCGTTAGTTACAGCAGTTGAATATATCCGCGAGTGAAATGTGTCTCGGAAGTATTCCGGAATAATTTAATAGCACACCCTCATAGGGGAAGCCAGGCGCTTTGACGCTCGGCGAGATTTGACTGGAAATTGCGAGACAGTATGCGACTTATGCGAGGCGCAATTTCGCCAGCCGACCTATTAGATATGACATGACCGACATTCTATATGGTTGTGATGATATTTTATTGGACGGTACTCGTTATGTGATCTACCTACATGTCTACGGAAGATGAGTATCCAGAGTGTAAAGGCTGTGTGTCCTTTAGCTTCAATTCCCTTTCTGGTTACTAGAGTTGCAATAACTAGCGGGGCAATATCAGGCGCAAACTCCTAACAGAAATTAAAGTCATGGTTAGACTCACGTTAGACTGGTTGTCAACTACAGAGTATGTCTTCGAGCTTTTATGAACGTAGCCCGCAGTATTAAGCCCTAATGTTTAAATAATCCGGTTTTCAATACCTTTAGCGCTTTCCCCGGCCAAATAAAATACCAATTACTGTCGCGGCGCGCCTAGAGCTGGTTTGAAAAAAAAAGATTATATTTGAATTTGGAACACAGCACATCCGCCCACGCGCCGCGCCCGCCCCACGCCTCTATAGGTTGCATATTGCGACTTTATTCGCGGTCACTGCGTGCACCGGCGCAGCCGCGGGCGGACACTCGTGAAATTGAAACAGCCAGCATGTCGGATGTGCAACTCGTTTATATACGTACGAATAAATACGGACCAACACATCCTTAGGTATACATATATCCATCCTTAGGTAGGTATAAACAGAACAGTGTGCTACAATTATATGTATTAAAATTGCTTTCCAAATAGGCTACAATATTACAATTATTATTGTAGCCTACTTTCTCTAAAGTAAACTTAATTAATTCTTCCTTTGAATTGCTTATCTGGAATTTATGAGGATTCAAACATCAGCACTGTTCTGCACAGCTGGCAACATCACACGGTAGTGTCATGTTGATTTTCTGTTCCCTATCTAAACATTCCCTTGTTTGGTTCAGTTGGCAACTAACACTGGCAACTCTAGTCAGACTCCTACATTCAAAATATCAATAAATTTTATTCAAAATGAATCATTTATTTATAAACTTTTGACTTTGAACTTTGGACCTCAAAAAGGGACGAATGAATAAAGTTTTTATTTTCATACTCTTGTCTCGACCTCGGAGCCAATGTTTGGATAGGAACTTTCCTTTATTATGTAAAAGCAATCCGTCGGTCCTTAAATTTGGAGCCCTCATTTTATCGACGAATTTAAGCTGAAAAAACTTTGACGGCGACGAAAAAAGGGGGCAATTATGTATTTGGACAGGTATGTAAATCTATCTGTTGTAAGAATGGTATTTAACTATACCTCAATATATTATTTTTTTAAAATTTATTTATATGCCCGCCCATGCAAACCACGACTCTAATCGTGTATAGGAGGCATGTAAATGTAAATAGCATGGAAGCACTCCAGTAGGTAAATATTTATAATATTCTTAAACTTGAAGTAGCGCAGTTGGGTCCTAGTGTTGGTGTACGCCCGCAGAATCGCTCATCTCAAAACAATGGCCCTCCACATTGCAAGAATGCCGAGGACAGGCACAGATGCCGAAATGCCGCAAGATAAAAGGCTGTTCAGGGTATGAGAACGTCGAACATGTACGAATAGGGTTCAGTGGGAATACCACATAGGCAAAGCAATATGTAAAGGTATTCTATCCTATAATGTACCTATTGTGCGTAAAAGTGTGTGTATGGAATAGTCCTTTAACTACCTGCTACAAATCATACAATCAGTCTCTCAATTATAGAAATTGCCGAATAATGTCGGTGGTGTGGCTTACTTGACCCACACTTTATCGTATGCATAGTCATGTAACAAGCGTATTAGCTGGTTGAAGACCTTGACCCATTTCACACGCTTTACACATCACATCCCTCGATCTCACATAGATACTCCCCTGACTCGTACTGAGTATACATACATACATACTGTCATACTAGTGTGTACTGTTCATTTCAATAAAGTGCCTGCGGTATGAAACTTTGTCGATAAAACAAATGAGATATTTCAAGGGCCAATGAATGTTGTATAGGAAATTAATAACACGGACAGAGCAGGTATGGGGATCTGGTATTATTAATGTTTTGCTAACATATATTCCACACGGAGTTGACGGAGTACTTATTTACTTAACGGGAAATGTGAATATAATATGCTGCCGAATAATCCTGCAGTATTATAAAACGAACATATTCATGAATTGAATCCCGGTTCTAACATGACCTCCATAATATGGTTTCCATAATGCCTATCTGCAAAATGTGGACCAAATCTATGTGGATGAGAGAGTACCTAGTCTCTAGGTAGATGATGGCTTTATATTTTTTTTGAGTCTATTTAATATAAATTGAATCATAAGAAAGATAAATATTCCTTACATATTCCGAGTAGTATAACAAAGCTAATATACTTAAGACGGAGATTAATAATACATGTACGTTTTTAATCTACTAAACATAAGTATAACTTTGAACATTATAATGAATTTATTATAAAAGAATTTGTGTTTCTCTTGATTCTAATTACTGTCTTCATTTCAGTTCATGTTTTAATGGATAATTTAAATATTCAGTATCTACTGTAATTGAGATCAGTGGGGTTTCATGTTTTATACATATTATGTATACACAATACAATGTAGGTACAATATATTCTTTCTTCTTTGTTATTTGCGTGTGTAACACGCGGGCGGGCTTCAATCGGTCGATTTCCTCTTAGTAAATTGCGAAGTAGAAATAGATAGTACCTATAGTCGATATTTCTACTCTGGTACTTATATTTCAGTATCTATTTAATGTGTATATTTTTGTTGACAATTATTATGAAATGATGGTGAATGACGGCGAAATCGATGTTATTTAATTTCCTTAATACATACGATACGGTAATAATTTCTTCACATAACTTAGTATTTCTTCTTGTACACACTGTATCTGTGCGTACTTTTCATCTTGTAGGTCTATATGGTTATATAGTTAGTTAATTCTTGTAGGTCAATACGAGCCTATTGTATGGTCTGTTATATTACCAACTTATCTAAAGTTGGTAATATAACAGACCATACCCAATATTCTAGGCTCATTTCAGCGTAACCCAATATTCTAGGCTCATTTCCTCCGCTAACATATCTGAAGGAATAATAGATTATCGTTTACCCGCATCTCGCCGTACTGTTGAATGTTCACTCAGCTTGATCAAATAGCGCGAAACGGATACTGAATCGGATAGTTATCCGGAGTATCGGTATTATTGGCACCTGACACCCGCGCGGAGCTGAGCGTCGCTAATGTGTGAGCATCAACACTTTGTGCTCACGAGCGTTATTTTGTGTTGTGTACAATTGTTTTATTGAGTGTGATATAATTGTGCTGATAGCTATTATGATAAAAATATCTTGAACTACATACAATAATTTTATTACAGTATACTAAAGTATGTTTAAATATGAATGGCATTATTTTCATTATATCTAAATTATCCGTAAGAATGTGTTTCATTAAAACGTGATGATGACTAATCGCGTTCTTACCGGCGAAAAAATAAAACGATTTCAAACTTAATTTCCCAGGGCGCAAGCGCTTAATTTGAACGGAATTGTTTGTTAGACGGGTATTTTATTCGGTCATCTTCCTGAGCTGAGTCTAATGAATTTGCCGTTACGCGTACACCGGCGGGCAATAAGGCTCTACAACATTGTAACCTTGTGTGTCGTGCTCAGGCTACATTGTGTGCGAAATTGACAAAATAACACTAGGAAAACAGTTTTATTATTACTCCAACCGATGTTTTGCAGACGACTGGTTAAATAATAAATAAAATCACTTTCTGAATGCATCTATCTCGTTCTACTTCCTCTTGTATTGTTTTCATGGAACATTTACTTTTAATGAGTGTTTAATCATTCGTCTAATCAATTGAAGTACATTTTAATGATAGTAATGAATTGATTAGTTTTTATTAAGTAGTATCGTTATGTACACCTATGTACATGTAAGTACATAATTATTGTGATATCGAAATACAGTGAAAAGCTGCCCTACCTAAATTAAACTATTCTCAAAACAGCGATACGTTTCGCAACCTATCACTGACTAAATAAATTACAGGCCTTATAGCTATTCCAGTATTTAGAAATAAGCTAATGTGCTAACCATAAAATACGCAAAACAACGTTAACGTTCAGCAAGTACAAGAACTCTTAATTAAATTCAACATTTTTTGGCTTCTGTTTTATGAGGGGCATAATTATTTTAATGTATGCGGGAACGATTTTACTGTCTGAGTAAATCACTGGCTCGATGTTTCCCCCTATTTACCCCTCATTGTGTGTTATTCGACTTCTAATCCAACCATGTTCCTTACATTTTCTTTTCTTTTCATTTATGTAAACGGAAAATTAACTCTTTCATTGTGGTTATATTTTTTACTTGAATTGCGATTGCAGTGATTGAAGCTGTCTGCTTCGATGCTCTTAGAGATCCTTATGATTGATTTTTCTAATTGAATTTCAATGATACTGCTCATAACTTTTCATAAGGCTTCTCTTTCCTCTAATCAATTATTATAAAGGTGAATTTCCGAGTGACGTAACAGCAGTACCTTATAGTATACATCCGGAGCACACTGGGCCTAGATTGGCCAGTCAGATTAGCTTCGGTTGCTAACTGACCAGGGTGCGACCGATGTGCCGACGTGGGTATACAATAAACAGATGAACCGTCACCCAGGAATTCTCTCCTATCCTACCTACCCTATCCTATTGTCTTTTCATGATTGGTAAAAAAAAATATATGGAAATTATCAATTTATAATTTTTTATTGTGATTACGTTTAACTTTTATAACATGCTGTACACATATAATATGTAGGTACTTTAGTATTCTTAAAAGTTTAAAAGTAAACTATATTGGCATTTCCTTAAGTATTCATGAACTTGGCAATCTTTAGGTAGTCATTTTACAGATTATATCCTGTATAAGCGACCCAAGGCCGTTGTTGTCCTTTGTCCCTTGACCTGAATGACGGTCACATTACACAGCTCTTGTGTGCCGATAGCAACATGGGCTACACGTGGAAAATATGACAGATTTAGAGCTATTTCCGTAACGTTCTTATCTTATTTAAGTATTTTACTGACTATATTTCCAGAAGATATAGAAACTTTTAGGGTACAAGGACAGGAGAGGATAACATTTTCAATAATAATAGGAAGACTCTACATTCTGTACGGTTACTCATAATTCTTTACACAAATGCTATAATTATTAATTAGGCATCAAAATTTCACACTACCTACGGTTTTCGTACTGCCGTTTCGTATTTCGGTCGAGTCGAGTCACAAATAGAATGACATGGGTGTTAGTTCCTACAATTTACAGCGCGCGAATACCGAATTTACGACGGCGCTCCAACCCTACCAAAAATGTATACAATTCACGTCAGTAACGTATGATTTATCGCTTTTATTGCTTCCGAGTATACATCGTTCACGAAACTTTGTATCTTCACATATGAGACGAGTGTCACACCCTTGCCTGTAATGCCTACCACTTTTGCTCTAGAATTTTATGAAGGTTCTACCGTACCGTGTGGGTAATAATGTAATCTGTATCCATCTAGATAGCTAGTTATTTGGTAGTAGCCTTAACTTCAAATAAATACAGCGGCTGCAGTGACAAGTTTAGTGGTCGGGCTGTAAAAGGCTTGATCCCATCTTCGACATTCCGCATTTGACATTTGTCACGAGTGCTACGGAGCCGATGCGAATTCCCCCGACATTTGCTTACATTACAACCCAAATGAAATATTGCAAAATAAACACTTATTTCGTGCAGAAGAGGAATGACAAAATGGTTGTAAATGGGTTTTTTCACGTTGGACGGTTACTGTAAAGATGATCATTTGGTACAGTCACTACTAAATGTTTTCCAACAAATACTGAGTGAGTATTCAATTCTCCAATGTCGGCCCATAAATGGACGTTCGGTAAACGAGGGTAATGTAAAGATTAGAGATCGGCACAATGTAGGTACCTGACGTTAAAAGTAACATTTCAACTGTTCCTAAATTCCATAATCGAATTCTTAAATATATTTCCAAAAACTATAATTGATTATTTCTATCCTCAGGTCAGCATACGACAACATGAGAAAAGCAAAAGTGGCAATTAAAAAGATATCGCCGTTTGAACATCAGACGTACTGCCAGCGGACCCTGCGGGAGATCAAAATCCTCACCAGGTTTAAGCATGAAAATGTAAGTTTTGAATCTACATACATTTACGTAGACAACCCACCCTATCCCATCATTGACATAGCCAAATAATCTATGCTAGGATCAATCTAAGGACATCATTGCCCTCCATCTTAGTGCTGATTTCGTACTTTATCGACCCGATAACTGTTAAAAAAGTAACATCTAACTTTCTGACTCAGTGAACGTTTATATTTTTCAACTCATTATCCCAATTTTCCTTTGAATTCACTGGAAACTAAATTAACTTTTCACAAAGGCGAAACTGAAAACTTGCCTACCTTTTTCACTATGCCTTCATAAACGGTCCGTAAAGGCATTCCGATGGAAATTATGCCGGAACGCTTTCAATTTTGCTCAAGGGAACGCCTTTCCTTATTACCTATGGAATACTTGTTGTGTTTACAGGTTTACGTTTTTCATAATGAAAGTGTATTTTATTGAACATCAAACCGTAGAAGTACACATCTTTTTTGGTATATAAAAGAGGGTGATTCAGGGTATACTGTATATTCGTATGATTTTTGAATTTATAAATATGTAATTCTTTACATTATCTCCGGATCTGATTATAGTTGTCAAAATTTGTCCGCAGTTCTGCGATTCGGAATAAAGACTCTTCTCGATAGATTATGTGATAAGCGGATGTCGTGATTTGTATCTGTTTTATTAGTTTTCAATGTTACCGACTGACTGATTGCTTGTCAAGATCTCATACAAGCATGGGAAGCTGTGGGAGACGCATGTCCTATAGGGACTATTACGGTCTGTTGTTTTGTTTTTTTCTGATTGTTTTTCATAACGGTTATGTAAAGAAAAGTAAATACAATTCTAACAATAGTAATGTATATAAAAGCCCTTGCCCTATTTCGCCAACAATGCCATAGTTGCTCTCTCCATTCTCAAACAAGGTTCCAGCACAGTGTGTAATGCAGGCACATTAATATAAGTGTCAACATGCTTTCTCGAGTATTTGGGTTTGTTTCTGCGACATAGCGAGCAAGAGGATGTGTGAAAGGACGCATTTTATTACACGTCAGGAGTAGCCAGGACATCCCTGAAGAGCTCAGAGTACTTTTACTATTTAATTAAAACTTTATATGACCACCTTTTTGGGTTCACCGCTGTCGAGTGGACAGTAAATTCTCAGTGACCAAAATATTATACATTTTCCACGCGAGCTTCTGGTTTACCGGCTATAATAATTAACATTTTTTTTATTTCCAGATCATTGACATTCGGGATATTCTGCGGGCAGACTCAATCGACCAAATGAAGGATGTCTACATAGTGCAGTGTTTAATGGAAACGGACCTTTATAAACTGTTAAAAACACAGGTAAAGTATGTTTAATGAGTTTACTTTGTTCGGATATCAAATGTTTTAATGAATTTTCCGACGAAACAACAATATTGTAACACCGTGAAACAGTAATTAACAGATCGGAAACGGATCTGGCTATCAAAAGTTATTTGAATTGTTGTTTGGAATTTATTAATATGGAGGGAGAATATAATACTAATTTATTGACTTAACATCAGAACGTAAAATAAAAAATTAATACAATGGATATTACTCAATAGGTAGGCTTATCGCTAAAAGCGAAGGGAAAACTAATGACATTGCTATTAACCGCCTGTCAGCGTCCTGGCACCTGGGGTGTCACTCTATCACGAAAAACGAAGTTTCGGAACGCTGCTGTGCGAGCCCCGACTCTATCTCGTTGTATTGAACGTGCCGATTGCACGACATCTCTCATTCGTTCGTTTTTATCAGAATAGAGTAACCCTCTTAGCACCCTTTCTTGTGTCTAAGCCCTGAACACCAAGTAACCCATCTCCCTGTCCACAGAAACTGAGCAACGACCACATCTGCTACTTCCTGTACCAGATCCTGCGCGGGCTGAAGTACATCCACTCGGCCAACGTGCTCCACCGCGACCTCAAGCCGTCGAACCTGCTCCTCAACACCACCTGCGATTTGAAGGTGAGTAAAATTTTTACATACCTACATACATATACCATACATACATACAAGAACTCATTAGTACATGTCAGCGCCGGGATTCGAACCCGCATCTCTGGCTTGAGAAGCGGGCGCTTACCCGTCTGAGCTTGGTAGTCGGTCGGTGGTCCGCTCAATTTTTTACCATTGACTGAATGTAGGATGGATGGTGAGTCCATTTATGTGGTACCATTATGACTTATGTAAACCTGCCTACCTGTATATGGGCAAAACTATGATGGTAGCAATCGAGCTTCTGGGATTAAATGCCCTATTGAACGTGTTTTTCATTTTGTTGTTTATTTATAATGTTTTGTGTACAATAAAGCGTGAAAATAAATGAACTCTAAGGTTTATACATGTACTAGAAAAGTAAGAAACAAATAAAAAATTCAATTCGTTCGATTTGACCTCATTTTTAAATCCACCGATTAACTTTACTAAGCGATTGCGCATTGTTCATTGTCTGCAAGTTTTTAACTGGGTGTGCAAAAAAGCATAATTAAAATTTCAAAGTATAAACTAGGTACAACCTCAGGTGCACAGAGCAGTCTGAGCTCCATGTTTTATTCATGGGTTCTCGACAATCCCGGAGATTGACTCATTAATATCGCGCCGAGATCGCTGACATCTTAAACACCTTGAGCCTTGTTTTACATTTAACAATCGCAAGCTTATTCTAATCGGAACGGTTAGTATGTAAGGTGTACATAGACTGAAAGGAATTAATTGTAAGTCTATTTGTAATGTGATATGGGTAGTTTTGATTACAGACAAAATGGATACCTATTTACGTTTCTCGTTCTCACATAGATAGGTACATATGGGTTTAAACATTTGCACTAAAGTCTTTCAACTCTCTCTTGAGCTTCCAGATTAATTTGATTAGTTTGTCTGATGAAAAATCTACGTAGTTATAAGATCCAAGTAATTTATGTAAGGTGTGTACAGAGGGCTCAATCGACGCAGGCCATAGCTATATATAGTATTAGTAATAATTAAATAGTAGTCCAGTATGTTCGTTGATCCACTTTACTAAATCACTCGTAGGTGTGTGTGCAGCCTAAACCGTTCACGGGACATAAGTAGGGTAATTTAGGTTCGGAGGTTAATGGTAGAGGTGGGAATTGAGGGCTTTCACGTGCGAGCTAGTCGGAGGCACTTTAGTGTGCGCTAGTGCCTAAATGCTGCCTGCTAAATTTACCTTTGAACTATGTAGTTACTTGTATTCAGCTGCTATACGAAACCAGGCTACTTAGGGGACCGAAGTGGCTGTAATAAGTATATTTTTATTGCGACTGCTACATATTTTTTGCATTTATACAAAGGTGACTTCAAAGAACACAATGTATCTGGGCTGGCTTTAGAAACCACACAGAAACGACACGAACATAATAAAAGTTATTATCTGCTAGGTACAAAAGCTTCTTAAAACTCATAATACGTGAGTCCTCGCTGGCGCATTGGAGACAGCACGAAGCCACGGAACTATAACCCGGAGTCGCCATTTTTATTTGAAACATAACCTGCACGGCTATTCCAGCTCTGGAAACAATCCCAATGCGATAGCCGAACTGTCTGCCCCAGAGAATATACGCTAAGCTTCTACTGCCAGTCCTTGTGCTAGATTCAACTGTTCAAATTCAAGATTCTGTATAGTAGAGATTGCGGATTTACATTCTGCTGGATTCTGAAGCCAGCGACACCTCTCTCGTTTCTCTTATATTGATATTTTATGCATTTCCGAGTTCTAAAGTAACGTTTGTCCATTTAGAATGTGTTTCCCTGGCCTATTATATCTATTGGAGCTTTTCGTTACTGTCTCTAGTACAAATTCAACACGTTAGTTATTGTCATTTTCGGAAAAATACATGTTTGGTATTAATTTTTTATTTTATGTGCTATCTGCGTTATGCCTGCCAAAGCATGTTCCTCTAGTGTCGGTAGATGCCCATGTCCAGCAGTAGATGTGTGTAATTTTGGACTTTTACAAAAGCTATACACCCAAAAATATTCTATAACGGCTTTTTCCGTTTACTACATAGAATAGGATACCGTAGTCGACAAAGGCGGGGTCTTATCACGAATGCGGCTCGGCGGAGCGCCGGTGTCGCGGCGCCGCGGTCGCACAATAAATTCATTGTCGTATAAAACGAACCATAAAAGAATAAGCTGCGGAGGCGGCGGTGAACTCGCTAAATCTTTGCGTTTTATTTTAAAACGACGTCTGTTTGAGACTGAAAGCTTCAGTGGCCAATGGAAACGGGTTGGGTACCTACCTATATTTTTTTGATTATGTCGATAGTGGGGGCGATTCCGACGTAACGAAGATATAATTATAAAGATATAATTTTTTGAAAATATATTAATACACGTCAATAATTACTAAATACTCTGAGCACTACACAATGAGTACAGCTTGGACGTATGCTGTTTCCAAGGACATTCAGAACACTTTCCTGGCTCATCCAACTACAACCGGCTACTTACCTAAGCCCTTGCCCCTTACACAGCGTGTGCTCAACTCAGCTAGAGTTACCTAACCGTTGCTTCGTCCTCAGATCTGCGACTTCGGCCTGGCGCGCGTGGCGGACCCGGACCACGACCACACGGGCTTCCTCACGGAGTACGTCGCCACGCGCTGGTACCGCGCGCCCGAGATCATGCTCAACTCCAAGGTGAGTGGAAATCGTGAGGAGGTTCTCAGGTTCTCACACTGCCAGGCATCACGGCTGGATATTACATTCAACAGGGACGTATCATAATATTCATAATTCATAACTCACCGATTCTGGCAAAATTAATAGTGCTTTATAGCAATACACACCACAGTAATAATTATTGTTGTATCGTATTTGTTTGTTTTTGTTTTGTGAATTCTAGAAGCATATAAAATACGATTCTATTTTTAAAATCGATTTGTATTCTGAATATTATGTATTGGTATTTATATTGAAAATATTTAAAGAGCCTGTAAGCTTTTTCAACTAGGTATCATGGACATAAATATACTCACGACTGTAATCCCACGAAGAAGGGGTAGTAGACTCAAAGGCGAGTCACCAGCTTTACAAATGGACAGCAAAAGCATAGTAAAACCCTAGTTATAATGTACTTGTTTATCATAAAAGATTCATTTCTTCTTGTAAAGCTTTCATCTTGGACTTAAACTTCTGACACTGCCAAACAACACCGAACATAAACGCCACTAGTTTGTAACAACATGAACTTACTCAACGTCACGTCCCGCATGCCTCGTGTCCCGTCGCTGTAATATTCCGTGTGTGATACATAAAGGGCCATCAGTGTCAGTCGGGATCTTTTGGGACGCGGCCTCTGAACTGAAGCCGTCATCTCAATCCATCATAGAGCCGTGCTGACATGTTGGGAGCTTGTGGGCTTCAGCCACAACGGCATATATGTACCTAACTACCTACCTACACAGTACTTCAGTTAAAATACTTGTGTGTAATATTTAAAAAGTATACTTATAATAAACAGATGCCCCTTTTGACCGAATAGCACTAATACACCCTCGAACTATGAAAAAGTAAAATGGAACAGAGAAAAAGGAAAGGAAAGTGAAACTTTTTCATTTCTCGCGAGTACAATAGCATATTATTATATTTGCGTCACACAGTTGGTCTCACTATAGCGCTATACTGTGAACATAAGTCAACTCTCCACCGTATACCGCTTCACTCCAACTCATCACCGTCACATCACACTCTAATCTCAACCCCACCCCTACACAGGGCTACACCAAGTCGATCGACATCTGGTCGGTGGGGTGCATCCTGGCGGAGATGCTGTCCAACCGGCCCATCTTCCCGGGCAAGCACTACCTGGACCAGCTCAACCACATCCTGGGCGTGCTCGGCTCGCCCAGCCAAGACGATCTGGACTGCATCATCAATGAGAAGGTACGTGTTGGGGTTTATGGAAAGTTTGTCGGTTTGGAAGATGTTCGTTTTAGTTTTTCATGGTTAAAAATACGTCTGCTTCTTATTAAAAGTTTAAATGAAGTCAATTAATGTAGATGGATCCAGATAATAATGTGTATGTAGTTATTTGGTTAAAAATCGATGATTAGTGTTTTACTAGAAGTTAAAATTATAAAGTCCAGTTGCTGGAAGAAACTTTAAACTGAGATCCCTTCAACGCTTACATGTATTTCGAAGAGCATGACAACCTACCTACTTACATATCTTTCGTGAAACTGGGCGTTAGATGCACACAGGAACACCTGCCTAGCTAAGACGCCAATCGTACCTTTACATAGTTGTTAGAGGATTACAGCCATCTCGCTGTCTACTCAGCTTTCAGATAAAATATTTTAGATAAACTTGGTAATAAAACACTGTGTGATATTAATGTATCTTGTAGACGTACAGTATTGTGCAAATTAATGTGAACACGAGTGAAAATTTGAAAAAATACATTTATTGGCTCAAAAATAAAAAAAAACTGATTTATATTAATACAATTTAAGTTATTTTAATAGAAAATGTGTCCTCCCTGGCTTTTATAACTTCTTCAACACGTTTTGGCATAGAATCGACATGATTTTAACAGTTTTCTGATATTTACTGGTCTAAAAAACTTGTATGGATTACAGCCTCAATCATTTTAGTTTTTCTTGTGCAATCCGTTTTACGAAGTCTTACTTTGACGATGGCCCACTTATTTTCAATGGGATTAAGTGCCGGTGAGTTCTCTGGCCATCCAAAGGCATGATATCTTGTTGTCCTTGAAATATTTAAGCATAATCTTAGACACGCGGAATGGAGGCGAATTTTGTTGAAAATCTTATTGACCGTTAGCATCAACTTTTCTTAGTTTGGGGCTGTTTTTCTTATATAGGTACCTGATGACTTGTGCCCGTCGAAGGGATGATGGACTCGCTAAAATCCAGTGACTTGCAAGAACGGAGATTAGAAGTTGAACTAAGAAAATTTGATGATAACGGTCAATAAGTTTTTCAACAAAATTCGCCTCCATTCCGCGTGTCCAAGATTATGCTTAAATATTTCAAGGACAACAAGATATCATGCCTTTGGATGGCCTGAGAACTCACCGGCACTTAATCCCATTGAAAATAAGTGGGCCATCGTCAAAGTAAGACTTCGTAAAACGGATTGCACAAGAAAAACTAAAATGATTGAGGCTGTAATCCATATAAGTTTTTTAGACCAGTAAATATCATAAAACTGTTAAAATCATATCGATTTTATGCCAAAACGTGTTGAAGAAGTTATAAAAGCCAGGGAGGACACATTTTCTATCAAAATAACTTAAATTGTATTAATATAAATCAGTTTTTTTATTTTTGAGCCAATAAATGTATTTTTTTCAAATTTTCACTCGTGTTCACATTAATTTGCACAATACTGTAAATGAATGCCGTTAATTATGTAACAGTAGCTTTTTCCAAGGAGATTTTCCCGCCTCGCTTTGCTTTAATAGGTTTTCCTTAAAGTTCAGGAATAAAAAGTAGTAGCCTTGTTACTGAGGCATTCAAATGGAGAAAGTTTTTATTTAAATCGGTTTAGTAGTTTATCAGTGCCATTCATTTAGGTATCCTACTAGCGACTAAGTAATTAACTTAGTAGATGTTGAAACCGACCAGCTAGAGTTATTTAGGTATATAAAAATTATAATATTATGGCCATATGCATACATTTAACAGGGAAAGAAGCCTAACTTGGAACCTCCCTGCAAAATGTTAAAACTTAAAAAACATTACATCTCGCTCCAAGCGTAGAAGAAATTAAAATGTAAATAGAAAACATAAGTTGTTTGAAGTGGCTCTCTCTAGTCTGGCCGCACAATCACATTACCCGCGTACAGTCAGGTGGACGCCCAGCTAGTTACTCTAATTTATATTTATACAAGACTCCGCTTTTTGCATTACGATATTAGTATTACTTTTCTGTGGCATTGTTGAGAAACAAATTATTTTCTAGTTTAAGTTGCTGTTTTACTTCACATCTTACCTCGTACTTAAGGATACGATGAACACGGCAATGGGTAAAGTCACTATAACATGCCATTGATTGTACTTGAACAGACTTACAGAATCATACAGGTAGGTACATAAGGGCATGTAACAGCATTCATATAATTGAATGAAATAACACACAAAATCCTTATCTTAAAGCCCAGAAAACCCTCCCGGCTACCCCAGTAATAAAAGGTCTTGAACAAATATCGTTAGCTAAAAGGTTCGATAGAACAAAGTCATACAGAAAGAAGGCTACCTGAAGGAGAGCAGAATGTGTTAGCGAAGCGAATAAACGCTTTGTGTGAACGAGATAATTCAATATGAGTCGGTTCAGTTGACGCCGACTCCGCGCTCGGTGGATCTACACGTGGGACGCCCCCCACCGGAGTGATGTTGTTATCGAAGCGTCAGACATGTAGGAAATATAATGAGGAAATATCCAGTTTCTATTTATGTTCTTGGAAGACACGAATAAATAACATAATTGCTTATTCCAATCCCTGGTAGTGTTTTATTGGATTAAAGCAGATTATTTCTTGCCGTACCGGATAATAGATTTATAGGTTATTGGAAAATAGTTTATTCATAGAGGTTGTTCATAAATATGAATATTATGAAATCAAACCACGAATAGAATTTAATTATCCCACGCATTTAAAATAAACTGATAGTTTATGCTTTCACTTGCATTTTATCATAGTAATTTGTCTAAATTAATGAATAATATTTCATCAAAGGTATTTAGGTTATCTATTGGTTTTTGATCTACTCTACTCGATCGCAGATAAATGAATATATAGGGTGTTAAAAAAAGGTATACCAACTTGAGTCACCCCTTTTCGGCGTACTTTTGCCGCTTTTTTTTTTTACCCTGTTTAAATAGTTTGTACCTCATTTTATAAACTGTCTATCTAGCTGTAAGGGCCAATCTTTCACTACGCACCATAGAGCAATATCGACGCAGGCATCGCAATGGAAAATACATATATTTTGTGGGAATTATTTAAAAACTCGGCACCGACATAAACCTTTACGGTGGCGATAAAACCGACAAAATGGACGGATGATCGTTTTAACTGTGATAAAGTGTTCGGCAGAGCGATCACTTATACGCACGGATCCCTTATGTCTTAGGGATTGAATTACACTCGATGTGGTCCTAGCGACGACGCCAAGCGAAATTGATACTTAACTTAATAGATACTTTCCTAAATGTTGGAACCCGCATGTCTTATCAACATGTCGTATTTTTTTTTTTGGTTGGCTTTGTTTGTACCTACTAATCGTCTTTTCTATGATCCAAAACGAACGGTATATAATATAAAGGACCCTAAATCTTTATATAAGTATTTGAAAAGTTATGGCCATAGAATAGGGTCAGGCTATTTACAGGTACCGATATTTTAGCATGGGTATTACGTATTTATGTTCAGGTAGTTAAGTTATATCGTTTACGGCCATATGCACGTTCGGCGGCCAGGGTGTGCCTAAATTATGCACAGTAATTCCCTTAGGGGACGTCCACCATAATATGTTTATAGACCACCTACTCTGTAATTAACTTAGGTTCTGAGACTACCTTCTGCAGTAACCACAAGTTTGAATATTTTGAGACACATTCTTGTTGTTGTTTGAGTTAACGAAATCCATAATTTATCCGGTTTACTCTGTGCCGTCAGCGACTGCCGCTAATCTGATTAGTCAATCCGACTCCATCCTTTCACCACGGTGACACACCCTAGTGTATGGCGCAGCAGTTTTATTTTTCATAATGTCATAGTTGGTCGCATTATGAAAGTTGCTGAATATGTCGGGTCACCGAGCAACGAGAACGTCACTAATTAAATTCCACCCTGTACACAATACACACAATGACTTCATTCGAACGGTATTATTCAACTTTTACATTTTTGATTTTATTACTATTGGTGTGGTGACCCAAAATAAAAATGAACGTTAGGTATATTCGCTAACAAAAGATAGAGATACAACTTCCGTAAAGAATGATTTGTTAACATTAATTAATTAAAAGTCACTGTTGCCAGCGCAAGTAATTCGTTTGTGTGAATTCATTAAATTAATTGATGAAATAAATGAAAGTTACTTTTTCCTTTTTGCTATAGACTTATTGGCTTGGAAACAACACGAACACGACAAAATGAAAATGATAAAAAGGAGATGCAATGAGAAAATCCATTACAATACATGATGTGTAAATCATCCATAAAATGTAATTCCGTTTAGCCTGAGGTAAAAACCAGATGATTTCCACATGTAATATTTGCCTTGTTACTAAGGCCGCAGGAAATAGGTAAGCTTGTTACATATATGTTTTGGAGCTTTCCCGCGCGGGCTTCTTACAAAGCAACAATGTTTTCTCGTTATTATACAGTTACGAGTATTTTCCCACAAGCCTTTATGAAGGTTGGGTGTTTATTCAGCCAAATTGCACAAGCTAACAAAAAAGTGTATCGAGTATTTGTTCGATAAAACAAAGTCTGGTAATGAACTTTTTGCTGTTTATACTTTCAATAAATGATGTAGAGGTAGTTATTCAGTTTAAATTCTGTCTAAGCGATGAAAGTGATGAGCATACCACAGCCGGCACTCTAATAAACTTAACGGAATTAGTGCTATAGCCACTGGAGCATTCTACTTATAAATACAGTTAGTGGAAATGTCTCTATCTCCATTGAGCTCGGTTTTCATTTCCATTAGCACGAAATAAGTTGCTGGACAGAAGTGGGAAAGTTAAGTCGTTTGCCGACTATAAACTGAGCGACTCTAGCCAGATGGCGTTCTGGCTAAACGTTACTTTGTATTTCCAACAATTGCAAGAAATACTGCTCTATGTAGATATAATTAAGGTCTAGAGTCTCTAGATAGAGCGACTTAAGTGCAGAAAGTTTAAGAATTGATGCAATGAAAGTTAAATAATTACTTTTAGTTCCATGAGACTTATTTAAAAACTTCTGCGTGCTTTCCTAGAGAATTTGTTTCTCAATAGACGATATTAAAATAACTGATTTGATGATACGATGATTTTCTACATCATAAAACAAACATAGTGAAGTCATTTCAGTGTATCTGCCTCATAATAAAACATTTCATTGCGGACGATTATCATTCATTTTATAACCAAGATAGGATACGTTTTATACCTACCTTGCAGGCACTCTTCATAAAATGATCCTTATTAATCTATTACATGGTTTATCTTTCGCCACGCGCCACACACAACACAAAATACATAATTTTACAGTCATGGACCTTTGTGTGGTGTTAAAGCTCAGGATCATCCCTTATCTTAATAACCCTTTGGGGTTCACCGGTTGGTACCCGTATTATGGAAATAAAAAGTCCACCTTTTTAAATTAAAATGTTTCGACTGCATGCAATTAAAAAATAATTACTGCCATTTGAAAGGCTCTAAAACCCTCTTTTAGATTTATTAAAGTTAATGGTTTAAGCGAGTTATGTTAAAATAACTAACAATTTACCTTGAGTTCCCTTTGAACCAAAACAAAATTTCTTGTTTCTCGCTTGCAAAGGTTTTCCATGACAGGCTCTTTCCCTTCGAGATAAAATTTAGGCTAATGCAATTCATCATCCGTAATACTTTGGAGCTTTTTAATTAAATACAGATTTGGCATTAATCTTGACGTCCACTTGCAGGTCTTACAAGTGAACCATTTTTTGTTATGAGTTTAAATATAAAATATTATAATGCTTAAGAAATAAAGCGTACGCTAGTAATATTAGTTCAATGCTCAAACACACACTATGATTTTACCAACATAAAGTTTTGATCAATAATAGGTAAGAATAAGTAATAAATACAGCTTACACACTTTTCGCCATGGTTAGGCGAAGAGGCTATAAAGCATACCGCACCCAACGGTTTCGTATGTTCCTTGTGACCCCATTATAATAATAAAATTATTAGATACGGTGTTATATATCCTGAAAGGAAATTCAAATTACGCGAAAAAAATGTTTTCCACATAAAAATGCGCGTTAAGCAAGGTCGACGAGATATATTTTCTTTTAAGAATTTATTTTAGGTTATTTCATTTTTGAAGACATCGACTACCTACGTTCGTATGGTTCGTAGGTATGATATAGGTAGGATTCATTGATACTGAGCGTACTTTATCTGCTGTTCCATTATACTATACCTACATGAATTTCCAAAGTTACAACATACATTTTATGTTGAAATAGTACAATATGCATCCTCTATGCTAAAAGCAACCTCTTCTGTGCAACCTTTTGGTGAAAGAATGCCAAGCGCTCCACGTCATATTGTAGGGGAGTATGTGTCTCTTACTTTAATATTAACTTACTATAATAACTAAAACCTATACATATACCAATGTAATGTACTAACATAGCTATAATGTAAGCTCACTCAGTGTATACGAGTCAGTCTTGGAATATACTCCTAACAATATGGTCGTTGTTTTCATTTAATACTCCAACCTTCCTGCGTCACCTCGACTTGTATGGCGACCCGTGCCATACAAGTCGAGGTGACGCAGTTCGGTCGGTCGACGCGACGGTAAAAATAATTTGTTGTAACACGTGAAATAAAATTAAATAATGGGTAATACTAAGTCAACTCCAAAACAAGAAGAAATAGTGACCCAAATCGGCGCCACAAATAGTTTTTCACAAACCCAAACGAACAACATCAGCTACCACCTGAGTAATTTAAGTGTTACCACAACTATTTTGGCTATTATTGCCTTGTTAGTTTCAATGTGGTTTGTGGGCAGACTAATGAGTAAATGCCTGAATGCAAGAATCGAGCGGCGAGCCAACGCGATTGTCCTGGCGCAGCAGAGGAACAGCAGGAGCGCGGCGTAGACCCGGGCCGGCGCCGGCTCCAGGAGGGGCTGTCCATGACAGTCTCCCGATGTTTCCAGAGTTTGTGTTGTATTTGTGAAAAATAGTGCTTGTAAGAGTGAGAATAAAAATAAATATATAAAAATAATTAAGTATACAGTGAAAAAGATTCTTAAAAAATAATAATACTTAATGTCAGTGGAACCATATTACTATGAAAATAAATTAAAACAGTTATCGTGGATTAGGAACTCTAAGTGAACAAATAATTATCTAAGTAAGTTACTAATAGAACATTGGTAAGTAATTTATAATGTAAAATGATAAGTCATCCGTAAATGGATTCGGTCTGTTTTGCATATGGCCTCAGAATTGAACCCACTTTATTCGGAACTCTTAAAAATCCGAACTTATTTAATAAAGGTAGGCTCTGTGAGAAGAAGTAAATCTAAAACAGTAAATAAAAAATTTAATGACGCCTGTGAGGTGTACTCAAGCTATAAGAAGTGCTCTATCATTATAGAAAATAGAATAAAGCGAAATGAATATAGTAAGAAAGAAATAGAACTTATAAAAGATATAATTTGCAAGATAAATTCTCTTTACCAAGAAATTGAGGAATTGTGTAGTCAAAGAAGTAGTTGTTCTGATAGGGATTCAGGAGAAGAATTTGATTCAGCTAGTGAAATAGAGGAAAATAAAATTGACAAAATGGAATCCTTCGACCTTAAGACGGCTGTTGCGCTTTTGCCAGTCATGAATAACAATGAAGAGGTTACTAAACAATTAATATCGGCCATAGAAATGTATAATAGTATGTTGAAGGATGAGTACAAAAAAATCCTAATTAATTTTGTTCTGAAAACAAGATTATCAGAGAGTGCCAAATTAAGACTTTCTCAGAGTTACGAATCAGTATCTGAGCTTCTTACGGATATGAGAAAACATCTTTTAGTGAAAAAGTCATACACTGCCTTACATTGTCAGTTACAGAACGCCGTTCAAGATAGACGAACCATCGAAGATTATGGTAAGTACATTGAGAAAATGTTTGTTGAATTGACAATTTCCCAAGCTGATGGTGACTCCTCTAAATTCGAGGTTTTAAAGCCTATAAATGAACAAATAGCTATTAAAAGATTCGCCGATGGCTTGAGGAATGATCGAATCAGCACAATAATAGCAGCTAGGAATTATTCCCATTTAAAAGATGCAATTAGTGCCGCGAAGGATGAGGAAGCTACTATGATGACTACGGGACCCGAGACTATAATGAAAGTGCAAGGTAAGGGTTATTTTTTTAATAGCAGTGACGGAAGAATAAACAGGAATTTTTCTCGTGGTTCACATAGAAATTCCGCTGATCAAGGACAGTTCAATCGGAACGATGAGTTTCGTGGAAGTACTTATACGCGAAACCGCGGGTTCCAGTCTAATCGAGGATTCAGAGGTAGGAATTTTTATTATCGCGGTAGAGGTACATTTAGGAACACGCCTAACCAAAACGTAAACGTGATTCAGGAAGAAAATAATGTGGAGGGACCAACTGAAGGTCCAGTTGAGAACGAACCAATTCATTTTTTTCGATCCTAACAGCAATGAAAGTAATGAACACATATTTTCATATGATAATCCCATTACTAATTCAATCTCATTAAATCTAAACAATCATTGTTATAATTGGTTACTAGATACCGGAGCATCACTTTGTGCAATCAAATATGAAGCCCTCATGCGTCATAACATTCCATTCCAAACCGGGAGTGTAAAAGTAAACGGAATAAGTGGCGAACTTTGCTCGGTAGGTTTTGTTTACCTTACCCTAACATATAAGGCAGAAGTTTTTAAACATAAATTTCATGTCTTCCAGAACTTATCTATTCGTACCGATGGTATATTGGGACAAGACTTTTTATCTAAGTATAAATGCCATTTAAATTTTGAGTCAAATACAATAACCTTAGATAATCTAAACAGCACAATTACAGTACCAATAACATTAGGTATAAATGGGAACACGGATAACTACTTATTAATACCTCCAAGAAGCGAATCAGTACATTTTGTACAAACATGTATGACTGAGGATTGTGTAATATTTCCAATGCAATTATGCGAAGGTGTGTTTCTGGGTGGCGTTATTGCAACACCGCGCGATGGAAAAATTCCGATTCAAATTTTAAATACCAGAGATGATGAAGTTAAGCTAAGCAATTTTAATCGAAACATCAGAAAACTTAATGATTATACAGCGTGTTCTTTTTCGGAGGTCAAAGTAAATGCGGATAGAGTAAAGAAACTTTTTTCGGAATTGAAATTAAATAATTTAAATGAAGAAGAACTAACTGAAATTGAAAATATTTGTGCAAAATTTTCGGATATATTCCATTTAACGGGAGATAAATTAACGACTACAAATGTTTATAATCAAACAATACGTTTAAAGCCAAATTGTGTGCCAGTATACTCAAAACAATATCGTTTACCGCAATCACAGAAAGTAGAAATAGAACGTCAAATTCAGGACATGTTAAACAATGATATTATCGAAGAAACTAAAAGTGAATGGTCAAGCCCAATTCTACTAGTTCCAAAAAAAATTGATGCCACAGGGGAACAAAAATTCCGACTTGTTATTGACTACAGAAAATTAAATGAAAAAATTGAAAATGATCGTTTTCCGCTACCCAACATTACTGATATTCTTGATTCTCTTTCGGGTGCAATATATTTCAGTCACCTTGACCTTCAAAATGGATATTATCAAATTTCTTTGGAACCAGAAAGTAGAAAATGTACAGCTTTTACTTTTAAAGGACAATATCAACTTAAAAGAATGCCTATGGGCCTTAAAACAAGTCCTAGTGCATTTTCCCGCGCAATGACCGTCGGCATGTCCGGTTTAAATTATGAAAAGTGTTTCATTTATCTAGATGATCTGATAGTGTTTGGTAGAAATCTCCAGGATCATAATAGAAACTTGATGGATGTATTTATAAGACTAAGACAAATAAATCTTAAACTAAACCCAAGGAAATGTGAATTTTTAAAAAAGGAATTATTGTATCTCGGCCATCTGGTAACATCTGAAGGTATTAAACCAGACCCGAGTAAAATTAGTGCATTATTAGAATATCCCACCCCAGTAACAGCGGATGATGTACGTCGATTCGTAGCATTTGCTAATTACTACCGAAAGTTTATTCCAAATTTCGCAAAGGTAGTAATACCACTTAACCAACTACTTAAGAAAAACGTACTCTTTGTCTGGACAAATGAGTGCGAAAAAGGTTTTCAACATCTGAAGGAAGCACTGGCTTCGCCCCCTCTACTACAATACCCAGATTTTTCTACAGATAATAAATTCATATTGCACACAGATGCATCAGGCATAGCTGTAGGTTCTATGCTTTGCAATAAAGACAATAAACCAATAGCCTATGCCAGTCGTAAACTAAATAAAGCAGAATTAAATTATCCAACGATTGAGAAAGAATTACTGGCTATAGTCTGGTCTATCAAATATTTCCGTCCTTATTTATATGGCAGGAAATTTACTATATTCACAGATCATAAACCATTAGTTTATCTTTTTGGCATGAATAATCCATCAAGTAGGTTAACAAAGTTCCGATTAGAATTAGAAAACTATGAATTTGAGATCGAGTACGTAAAAGGCAAAGATAATGTGGCAGCAGACGCATTATCTCGAGTGATTCTAACATCAGATGAATTAAAATGTATGTACGACGGAGTAGTACACGTCGTGACAAGAGCACAAAAAGCCAAGTTAGAAAGAGATAATCAGGAGAATTCGGATAATAACGTGTCTATCAAAGAACAAACTAATCATGTTCCAAACTTATTGGATATGATTAAAAAGCCGAGTGATTCTGTTGAGTTAATATTTACAACAGAAAATAATTTAAACAATATGAAAGAAATTAGAGAAAGAAATGGATTGTTTGCGTATAATCCTGCTAATTTGACAATATATACTTGCCCATCATCTCGATCATATTTAACGCGAGCCGTATTTGTGAGAGAGCTGGAGCAGTTTTGTATGAAAATAAATACTAATGAGATTTATATAATAAAAAATAATTATAATGAAAAATATATTAACTGGTTAAAAAAGGAAATAAAAGAAAATAATATGTGGTCTGGACCACGAATTTGTTTATTAAAAGGAGTAGAAAGGATTTATAACAAAGATGATAAAAAAGTTATTCTGAACGACTTTCACCTCTTACCAACGAGTGGACATGCTGGCGCTAGGCGTATGACTAACAATATAAAACAGTACTATTTTTGGCCAAACATGGATAATGAAATAAAGGAATACGTTAAAAAGTGTGACAAATGTCAAAAGCAAAAACATTCTGTACACACAAAAGAGCCGATGGTTGTAACTACAACGGCTACTACTGCATTTGATAAAGTGTTTTTAGACATTGTAGGCCCATTATGTAGGGATTATTATAACAATTCATATATATTAACTATTCAGTGCGAATTAACTAAATATATAGAAGCATATGCATTAGAAAATAAGGATACTTTAAGCGTTTCTAAAGCATTCGTCGAAAATTTCATATTACGTTACGGAATTCCCCGCGAAATTGCCAGTGATAGAGGTACGGAATTTATATCTGCAACAATGAAGGAAGTATGCAAACTTTTAAATATAACCCAACTCACTTCAACAGCCTATCATCATGAATCAATAGGAGCCCTAGAAAATACTCACAAAACTTTAAACTCATACTTACGTATACAAACAGACAACGAACCAAGATCTTGGAGTAGTTGGATTCCATTTTGGGCATTTTCATATAATAATACCGTACATACCTCTACAAAATTTACACCATATGAATTGGTATTTGGTAAACGTTGTAATCTACCTAGTAATTTAAGTAAAACTGTTGAACCATTGTATAACTCTGAAAATTATTCATTAGAATTAAAATATCGATTGCAAAAATGTCAAGCAGAGGCTAGAAAAAATTTAGTGGCATCTAAAGTTGAAAGGAAACAGAAATATGATGAATCAATTAAGCCAGTAAAGTATAACAAAGACGATTTAATCTTGATAAAAAATGAAGGAGGTAATAAACTTGATACTATTTGGATAGGACCATATGTTGTAATTCAGGACAATTCACCGAATGTCATAATTAATAAAGATAACAAAATCGAAACTGTCCATAAAAACAGGACAAAACCATATTTTAAAGATTAAATTGTCACCTATTTAAGCCTAGCTACATTATAATGTTAGAATAAGTATATGCCATAGTTAGTAAGATTGTATAAGTATAAATATTTGAAAAAAAAAAAAACAATAAACTATGTATTTTTTTTTATAAGGAGGGAGATGTAGGGGAGTATGTGTCTCTTACTTTAATATTAACTTACTATAATAACTAAAACCTATACATATACCAATGTAATGTACTAACATAGCTATAATGTAAGCTCACTCAGTGTATACGAGTCAGTCTTGGAATATACTCCTAACAATATGGTCGTTGTTTTCATTTAATACTCCAACCTCCTTACAATATCTTGCCCTTAAATTAAGTCTACCAAGCGCTGGACATCATATCTAAACCTTCAATTTGCGTCAAAGCTAACCCTGTAAGCGCTGGCCGTCATATCTAACCCTTCAATTCCACCCCCAGGCGCGAGGCTACCTGGAGATCTAACCCTTTAATTTGAGTGCCGAGCGCTGAACGTGGCCGTCATATCTAACCCTTCAAATTCTACCAAGCGCTGAACGTAATATCTAACCCTTCAATTCTCCCCCCAGGCGCGGGGCGACCTGGAGATCTAACCCTTCAATTTGCGTGCCAAGCGCTGTCAATCTAACCCTGTAACCGCTGGCTGTCATATCTAACCCTTCACTTCTCCCCCCAGGCGCGAGGCTACCTGGAGTCGCTGCCGTTCAAGCCGCGCGTGCCGTGGCCGGACCTGTTCCCCGGCGCCGACGCCCGCGCGCTGGACCTGCTGCACCGCATGCTCACCTTCAACCCGCACAAGCGCATCACGGTGGAGGAGGCGCTCGCGCACCCCTACCTCGAGCAGTATTACGACCCGAATGACGAGGTATGTACCGGGGATCTAGAGGCTTAGGCTGTACTGATGAACAACGAACGAATGCAACCGTGCAATCGTGGCTCAGCAGCGATCAGAAACTTAGTTTTTCGTAATATAGAGTCACCCCCTGGCCTAGGACCTTATCGCAGCGCTTTAAGTAACAGAGGTGCCCAATGGTGCGCTGCCTGTACGCCCCTAAAAGCGAAGCCACATCAACTACTCATAAAATGATCGATCTAGCGATCACTCGTTCAGCGTCGTTCATGCGATTCACAAAAGAAAATCGATATCTCTGTAATGCGCTTTTCCAATGCCCAAAAATCTAGTTTAGGTAGGTAATAAATGGACAAAATATTCATCGTTTCAAAAGAACATTCAGATTTTTATATTTTGATAAAGCCATTGCATATTTCTGTGTCGCAGCGATAAGTGTCTAAAATTCTGTCATAACCGTTGTGGAGGCACTATACAGCGCACCCTGCCACGAGCAGTACTGATCCTAATGACGAGTTATGTAGCGCGTTATGAAAAGAAAAGACTTGCAAGTTAGCTAGATCCTTAGCTGCTTTGAAAATGGAGAGATTTAAAAAAAAAACTGGCCTTTATTAGGGTAACATGCTTTAGGGAATAAATAAGCACTAAGCACATACCTACCGTCTTTTTAATGAAAAGTGCATTATAATAACAGGTTTTCCACTCTTTTGGATAATCTCCGATGCGCTATAGTTTGCTTCCATGTACGTTGTTCGAATAGGATACTAGGACACTTTGTTGATTAAATTGATTGGGAAACTTGTGTAGCTAATAAATAAACCACATGCAGCGTAACAACTACTTTAATCTGACTGATTGATACGAAGAAATACCATCGAGAATCCAATACGTACTATATCCTCATAGTTACAGTAACCAGAAACCCGTGTATAACTTTAGCGTGAACTAAGTTGCGACCGCCGCGGCGAGTGCGGGCGCCACGGCCGCGAGCGTCGTGCACATTCTGCATGTTTAGGAATATTCCAGAATTCCTCTGTCCATTAATCCCACAATTTCGTATTCCTCGCCTAGAACCCGGGGCTGCGGGCCACCGCACGGCTCCAGGTAGAACTGGGTCAAGGCAATTATACCGACATGAGACTTTGGTATCTGTGGACGAATCTGCCCGAGGATAAAGCCACGTTAAGCGGCTCTTAATGTGGATTAAGAAGAATAAGTGGGTGCGATAAGCTATTCGACTCCAATTTTATTACGCTGTGAGTTATTAGTTAGTTGGTTACCTTCATTATTCACAAGAAGTTGTTCTTGTCTAGGTCGCATAAAACACGATCGATATTAACTATGATCTCCAACTAAAACAAACAAATCAATAATATAATATCTTACCACAAACTAATCAAGTATTACAATAAGAATGTAGTAGTAGTTTGAAAATAAATAAATTTAAAGGCCGTAACATAAATGTAACCGTCCAATGTCCAGTTCAAAACTGTCTTCGGATAACAAAGAATGCATTTTACAAGACTAGATAAATATGGTCGGCCGAGCCGCTATCTGCTCAAAGAGGCAATCTCGCGGACACAAAAGAATCTGAAAGTTCTGAGTATGCCCTGCGGCGGGCCTGGCTCGATAGCGAGCGGACTTTCTTCTTTGTGGACCTTCTGTAATCCGTAGTTACTTATTGCCCAAGGATAGGCTCAATGTCATTTGCTACACACATGTTTCAGCAATAATTTTAAATACATACACTACCGCCAAAATGTTAAAACCAGGTTTAACGGGGATTAGACACCATGATTTTGTGCGTTTTTGTGGCAGTTCAAAGACTTTTTAAATACATTTATTTCGAATATCTACTAAAGTTTCGCATGAAAAGACGTTTTCAAAGTATAAAACGATTAGGTGATTCATAAATTATTTATCGATGTTTTCGATTCAATTCGCTCAAACCGAAATTTCTCAGTGAAAAGCAGATTCAAATTTGGTTGTCGGCATTAGGAATTAAATAGACTTTGAAATAAGCTTTATGTTCCGAAGCTTCAATTGAATAATGCATAGCGAGAGTGGCCAAATGTGGGCACACAAGCTGGACCTATGTATGTTGCCGCAGCGCGGATTCAAAACTATGTTAGGATTTCGTCGCAATAATGTACCAGCCCCTGATGAAAACGTATTAGTTCGTGTCGAATTTTACTATGCCTGCCTAAACTTAATATGGAATTTACTTATCAAAGCTTGATAGCACAAAATGAATCTGCAAAGATTTTTTGACGCGGTTTTATAAGACATTCGTTTTCATCATCTAATAAACACAATGAATAATAAGAGTTTTCCTACTACCATTTTAAAAGCACTCGCTCAACAGAAATTAATTTAACGTCCAAACAGAATCTTGGGTAAATTCATCTTTAGCAGTATTTTCCCTATCAGGAAATGGCGCCAATGAATACACAAATGGCGAGAGGCAAATTCTCATTAAATTGATTGCAAATCGAGCAAGATCGGTAAACAAAAATGTGGTATTAAAAATATAAATGTACGTAGATCGGCGAAGGGATTTGGAATTAATTTAAAGTTCTAATCTGGAATTCGCGGCTCGCTTTGTCCTCTGATTGAGCGGCGCTTCCGGGAGTTGTAGTCCAGAAATCCGGCACTAACATCACAAAATAGATGCGCAATAAATATAGCTGTATCGAATCAACCAAAACCTGTTTTAACATCCTTGGTTCGCTTCGTTTTAAATTTATTAACCTCATTATTTAATTTAAGTATAAAGAATCCCGTGTAACCGTAATGTTAATAATACGTATTTTTTGGCAATAAATCTATGTTTCTTTGTTGTACAAATGAAACATTTACTGTGGCGGAAACAGAGGCAAAACACAAACGTATCTCTTAGTTTTCTTTTTTATTTATCTAACACTCGCTTCCAATCATATTGGCATTCGATCATAAAAATACACAACTACGACTATATCACCAAAAAATACTTTTTTCGTCAAATTTAGATCGCGGAAATCCTATTGAAATTATTCCGCCAGAGTGCCCGCTATGCTCACAAAGTACGCAAAATGCGCTATGAGCTACGAACATTTGAATGACAAAAAATGTTTTAATGATCAGCGAGCATAAGGCATATTGATACGGATGAACGGAGAAGGTCCTCGGAATATAATAATATTAACGATCAAGTTCTGGTCCATTTAATCACGTCTGTTCAGTCTGGTACATTGCGCTGTCAGCATTTGTATAAGATAAAGTGCGCAATTTCCAGTGAACGATGTATTAGGCACGGCAGCGCTTGGTGTATTTTTATATGAATCATTGGTATAGAAGGCTCAGAGAAGGTATCGCGAAGTCAATACGAAGTAATCAGTGTCAAATTCAATACATTTTCAATCCGAATCGTTGTTAAATCAAGTTC
The DNA here is from genome assembly GCF_932276165.1 of Plutella xylostella. Taxonomy (NCBI): domain Eukaryota; kingdom Metazoa; phylum Arthropoda; class Insecta; order Lepidoptera; family Plutellidae; genus Plutella; species Plutella xylostella. Next base: position 9,474,013 of record NC_063990.1, read on the forward strand.
GAAAAATTGCCTTAAAAGTTTTGCTAATAATAAATAAATAAATAAATAACTTTTATTGATCCAAAAACATGTAAAAATATACATCGAGTGAACACTATAAATATGGTAAACCTTGCCACCTAAACTAGGTTTGAAGCCTGTAATATAGGTGACAAGCTCTTCCGTTAAATCTAAGTAAGAGCATGTGAATGTATACAATTTTACAGACAAAAAGTATTGACAAAAACAAGAAAATTAAAAATAACATGCAAACTTAACTAACTATAATATCTTTTGAAAAACAATTTTGAATGTTATATAATATATGTATGTATATAATCACTAAGATTATTAATTTTTATATGTATGTAGGTATCTAGTTAGTAGACTAAATTTATAAGCAATAGCAGCTATACCTCACAGATAATTAATTTGAGTTACAGTATTTTCATTATAGAAGGAACTACATTATCCCCGAAGGGGTGATATTAATAATTTTTCTGTCTCTTCATAATTAAGTGGTTTGAGCCAGTTTAAAAGTATTCGCTTGATTTCAAATTTATTTAGAGCATGAATATTATATAATTTGTTAGCAACATTATAAAGAAATCCACCAAGGTAGGTCTCTAATCTGTTAATGAAACAAGTCTTAAAGCCTTCAGTTTTAGAGATGTTATGGGAACGACGGGTCGCGATGGTGGCACAGGAGGGAGAATAATGCGTAGACGAATGGTACCGAATTATAGCACACTGGATATATAACTGCCTCACCGTAATAATAGGCAAAACAAAAAACCATAGGAGAGCGATCAGTGGCAACGCTGGTAACCAGTTGCCCGAGCACAAGTTTCGATCCTCCGTTAACGTTGCGTATCGTTGAATCTATGCGATACCTAATTCGAATCTACAGTCGAAATCGATAGCATTGAATGCTAGCGTTGGCTAGGAGATTCGAAGGTTCGTTTAGAAACTGCTGTCTTAACCTTATTATATCCTAAATTTCGCATTTTTTTTGTTTTTATTATGAAAATATTGTTGAAATAAGTGCTATTATTTAATATTATTTAATTAAATAAATAAACAAAGTGAAATTAAAATAATTCTATCAATTATTTTTAAAAGTTGTTTTAATTTTATATCGTATTATGAACAAATATGGACGTTTGTGATTGTGAAACCAATTTGACGTATAGATTCAAACAAAAACGCTAGCGATAAAATTTCGTTCGAATCTATGCGTCAAATTGGGTTCGTAATCGCTAAAATGTCAAATTTATATGGGCAAAGACTTTCGAATCTATACGCTTTCGATACCATAGTCGATAGGTGAATGAATTTCGAATCTATACGCTTTCGATACCAAAGTCGATAGGTGAATGAACGTCACTGTTATTTTTCCATATGTTTGTGTAGTATCGAAAATTAGTATCGAATCCTGTGCTCGCCCTACAGCTCTCTTTCAGTATATGGACTAGATGCAGGACGCACTGAAACAACGTAAGACGAGGACGTCCCTTTAGCACCCAATCCTGTTACTTCTATACATTTTATACAATTCGATGACGATACAATAATCTGGCACCGTGGCACTGGTCTGACGAGCTCGGCCCGCCGTGTTAAATAAAATAAATATGTGGGGACATCTCACACACGGCCATCCGACCCCAAGCTAGGCAGAACCTGTGTTATGGGTGTCGGACAGCTGATATATCTACACAAATACATAGATAGATAGATACTAAATATAAATATCAACACCCAAGACCCGAGTACAAATATCTGTCTTTAAACAAATATCTGCCCCAGCCGGGAATCGAACCCGGGACCTTCGGCTCAGTAGTCAGGGTCACTAACCACTACGCCATTCGGTCGCTAGTCGGTGTTTCTATTTATTCGTTTTATCTTGTCCAAAACTATTACCAAGAACAGACTGAAAAACATTTTCATAAATATATTTAATTCTATGATTTTTCTAAGTAATGGCTGTCTATGTTATTTCAGATCTATTTACGTAATTCTTAGTACACAAAACCAATAAGCGAAGCAGAAACAAATTAAATTCTGAAAATTAATTAAATAAAGATGAAACATTGCCAGGTGGGTACCTATAGTTTAATTAATGTTGGACGGAATTGCTATTACTTTTATTGAACTCGATATTGATTATCATGTGTTCTGTAAATTAATATCTGTTATCCTGAAGCTTCTATTACGAGTCGAGTAATTCAGAGATTGGATTTAAATAAAGTGAGCCTTCAGAAACGGAATGGCATTGTCGCCCTGCCGATCGTCATCAAATGAAAAGGATCTAATTAAGATTAGAATTTTAAAATCAATTTTCATTTATCTAATCATTGAATAAATAAGCGAACCCTTTTCGAATGTATTTTTCTAAATGTTGGCATTAAATCTGAAGTTTTTACTATAAAATTATGTAGGTAACACTGGTGATGCGTCTACGGTCTACCTCCATTAATTTTTATTTAAGTATAGGGAAAGAACTTTGACTTTAATAAAGATGCAGCATAAATTTAGTGGGATTATGTGTTATAGTCGCTACCCTCATCCTCTTTTATTATTTTCTAATTAAATCACGAATTCATGTGTTTCCTCCCTAAATGTTTTTATTTCATTGACAAGAATCGCTGTCGATACATTTGTAGTCGAAGTAACCCAGTTAAGACACTCCTCCTTTATGCCACGATGCTATAAGATAAAGAACTAACGCTTCTTCTCTAATAAATGTCCTATAGGTGCGGCAAGTGTGTGCACTATTAAAGACGTCATGAAACAGTCCACTTTATGCACTAGTAAGTAATTAGTGTCTAGAGTCAGCCGGCTCCGACCCCACACATCAATTGCACTCAGGCCGACACCGCACTAACACTCCTCCAGCCATTTAATGGAAAGCCATTACTGGAGGGCGTACGGACTAGTTTCCCTATTTGTACTTGACCGCTGGTCTCGTATTGGAAAACGGCTCTATATTGCATGCGGTTTGCCCCGCTAGGATTAACTTTAAGTGATTTGTTGGTCCACACCCGTACGTGCGGACAAAGTTAATTATGTTTTTATTCGTATGTTGCAAGAATAAAGTGTTTGGTGTTAACTTAATTTATCTGTCTACATGAGACAAATAAATGTTGACTACACCTAAAGATTACTCGAGCACTCTTAATACTTATTTATTTTATTATAATTCTCTTGTTCACATAATTACTAAAATATTTTAGGCAGGTAGGTTAGTTGATGAAATATGAATTTTCCAAGAAATAATCAGAAGATAAGTTAAGAAACAACAAAACTACTGAGATCAACAAAATTTCTAAGATCTAGATTAACTTCGCCAAAAGTTTGCCGCGAGTTTGAAAGCGACGAGAGATTTCATTTTTAATAATTCGTGAGCTCGTGTACGCGAGATAACGATCCCAAATTGTTTTCTTATCAAAAAGTCTGCGTTCTGTTTTCATTATTCTTTTATGCTGAAGAAATATTTAATAGGCCGCGCCGCGACCTTGCCACGTGGAGTCCCTTTGAGAGTCGGAAAGAAATATTTTCGTATAACAGACTTTCGAAAAAATATGATCTATTTTGAAGTAATTTTCCGGTAACCGGGCAGCCCTTGAGAGGTCCTTGGCCGAGTTATCACTGAGAAGATTGATTGAGGGAAACCCTGCTCGGATTGTGTCCGGGACGTGCCTCCAGATATCCAGAGATTAGATGAGGCGAATTGACTCAAATTGAGGGCATACGCACTGAATACAGTTTGTTTGGACTTATTCCATTCGGAACACGCTCGTTTTATCCGGCTTTTTCCTTTTTCCCGCTATTCATATGGAAACTCGTGTCAATAAATATGGAGTCCACATATCTCTCGAATATCCCAATCACTCAATGTGGCGGGTCTGTGTGTGTGTGTGTGAGCGAGATATATGCAACAAAGTTTGGTGCGTTTGAAATAAAAGCTAACGAGCGTCGCGTCGTGTGAACCAAAAGTGGTTCCCTCGGGCCTCGTGGTCAGATTTGGAACTATTCAGTGCTATGAAGAAATACAAAAAAAAATTGATACAATAAAATGAAACACTGAAATGTAATGTTCATTTTAGCCAAAATAAATAATGTAATATACTCGCATAAAATTTAAATTTATTAGATTTTTGCTCACGAGCTTTCATAGAATGTTTGGGGTTAGGCCTTCAATCACCCAACTGAAAAGAATGATACCAGAACACACATTCAAATGTTGTATAGCTATTTGACCTAAAACTTCGATTAGTAGGAATTCCTAGAAAAAATCCTCCCATTCATTCGAACAATGTATTATAGTGTATCTTTTATCTCTATACAATGCTTCAATGTCCAGAGAAATAAACCAATATCGTTTTCTTTTGTCCTGCAGCCCGTCGCCGAAGAGCCCTTCCGATTCGCGATGGAGCTGGACGACCTGCCCAAGGAGACCCTCAAGCAGTTCATCTTCGAGGAGACTCTACTCTACAAGCAGGCGAACGAGGCGTAGACACCAGCAAGCAGGACCCGCCGCGCCGCCCGTGCGCCGCCGCCGCGCCGGCCACCCAGCGCTGGCGACTAATGTAGCTAGAGAGGTCCATCATACTAATAAATGACACTCCAAATTTTGCCCGACAACAGAAAATTCCCATTTCATACTCCAATTTCACCGAGAGCCCTTTGTTTAATTACAGCTTTGTCGGAACAAGTTGCACAACAGATTGTCCTCGCTGTGTTTGTAAAGACATAACTATTTAACTAGCAGCAAATTAGTGCTTGGAGCTGCAACAAGCGTGTTTTATTCTGCGGCGGCTACGAGGCTCCAAGAGACATCCAATTTAAAAGCGTCGTATACTTTTTATGGCGCTACACCGCTCCTTTAAAATGGGTTATTACTTTTTAATGGAGAATAATAGAGCTCTGTAACGATGTTTACTTTCATTTAATGGACATTGCGGGCATGTTATTTGTCTTGAATATTGAAGGCTTCATTTTAATACCTAGAGTACATCTCGGCTACATTTCTCGGCGGCGACGTCCATGTTTTCGCTCTGAAGCAATCGGAAACAATTGACAATCGACCTAGTTTCTATTTGACACCTCGCCTCCCGGGACCCGCGCGCTCACGTCCACCGAACTTCTACTTCTTATTGCCTCAGAGCGGAAATATTGTTGACCTCACGAGGCGTTACAAGCTTATTTCGTTAGTACATAAACATATAGCTTACATACCTTGTTTTTGTAAAAATAAGCCTGCATTTTAATTCATATTTGTGGTGCAGATTTATTTTTATAATTAAGTATAATCTTTTCGGCTAACCAAAGCTAGACATTTGGCCGAATAATTCTTTAGAGATGAGAATATCGTATTACAGTTAATAAGTATTAGAATTATTTTCCTGGTAACATTATTAAGGTAAGGTAAGAGTAACGCACTGCTATTTTAACCCAACGACTCTGAGTTCAGAATGAAATAGGTAACGGTATTTTTCCAAACGGTCTTGGGTTGAAATATCAGTTAACAGCAGGTCCGACTTTTGAGTTAATAATTTACTTTGAAGGACGTCTAAAGGTTTTGTTCAAAATAAGGTACCCGCATTTATACAAATTCTTGACTCAAAAATCGGGCACAAGTGAGAAATAATGTTGTGAGTGATTTGTAAAGTGATACATTAAAAAATCAAACAAGCAAATGTTGAAAATCTAATAGCATTGCTGTAACTTCCCAAGTTTTCAGAATAAGACAATTATTATTTTGATTATAATCATGAACGTATTATTTCCTGAAAACCGTTGCGATGAAACCTACGTGACTACTTAAGCCTGATATACTTAAGCTGCAGAATATAGGCAGGCTTTCAACTTTTTACACCCAAAGTTAGAGTCTATTTTAGATCGCAGTTTATTAAGTTAAAAGCTTGCTTCCCACTTCGCTTTTCATTAGGTCTGTCACTCGAGTATCAGCATTATTTGCACAGTAATACGAGCTAACTCCATCTTAAAGCTAAAGCGTTGCACGGGATGCGAATTTCGCTCTGCCCAATTTTTATAGTTCAGAGCGTAGCTGTAAGTTTTCTTAGTTTTCACTACTTTTTAAACGAATTCTCTTTCCGCAAGAAAAAATTTATTTAAATTTAAAACGTGAACACGGAAAATGGCGCCGTTGCCACCATCTCTTGTGTCTATGGGTCACCTGCCAGACATTAGACTGCAGCTTAAGTATTGATGCTGTTGCGAGACACATTGCATGTGGATGCGCTTTGTGGTCGGTTGTAAATGTAAGATAACAAAGGTTTCTGCAATGCGTGAAGGAAATAAATAATGCTGAGAAAATTTCTAAAGAATGTGGTAAATAGATTTTATTTTTACACGAATGGTATGATATGATTATAAAGCTAACCAGCTTTTAACTTTCATGGAAAGTTAGATAGTATTTTCAAAAATATTTAAACAAACTATAAGTGTTATAATCGGTAATGTAATCATTGTTTTTACAGTATTACGACCTAAAATCATTTTAAAACCTGAACTGATCTGTAGTATCTGTGACGCAGGAAGTTAGAAATAGAAAGTGAATAGATAGAGAAAACAATGAAATATTTTTCACCTGTGAAACCAACGTGTTTGAATAGAAATTGTTATAAATATGTAGAAATTTAGATTTTCAAGTTAATTCATTTAATAAGTTCATGGAAACAACTGAGGAGTTCATCATTTTTATTAAACTATTACTAGTTATTGTGTCATCAATGTGTAACGTATACCTATTACAAAATATATATTTTTAGTACATAAATGTGAAAGACGTGAATAGCTTCGATATAATAATATATATATAAATAAATGGCGATATAGTGGGTCACAATGATGGGCCTAATCTTGAAAGAGAAGTGTGTGTGTTGTTAGGGAGTTATGTGACGGTAAACAATTTACTTACCAAATAGTGCGGCTTTCTTTGCGGTCAAAGTATATAATAATACTTACCGCATGCAGAAAGTAAACGCGAGACTTAATAGCAATAGGACCAGGGAACGCAGCGTCTAGTGGCACTAAGGCTTGGGTCTCCTATTTACTCCGTAGGTCGCGTCAAGTGTCACCGCCGTAGGCCGCGTCACGATTCTCACTACGTCTACGCGCCAACGTCGGCGTGTGAGGGAGACCGCATCAGTACATTTCTATAGTGAGCATCGTGACACGGCCTACGGCGTGACGCTGGACGCGACCTGCGGCGTAAATAGGAGACCCAGGCCTAACATGTGGCCGCTACCTATCATGCGACGTAACGAGCTATATACAGGGAGCTTTCCTTTTCCAAATAGAATAAAACTGTCGTGTGAGCGTTATGCCTGATACAAGCTTTATAAAACGAGTGCCAAAGGCTGTTACAGCCGTAGTTGTGAACGTGACGCGCGGTTTATCCCTGGCCTTTGTCTAGCGCGAGGCAGCGCCGCCGCCGCTACTCTCCCGCCACATACTGTATACAACTCTTTTCCAATCACAATAAACGTGACACAGCGTCCGCAACGAACGATGGTAGTCAAGGGCTAGCGAGTGGTGTAAATATTTTTACATTTCGATGTATCTTGACGTGTCAAAGAATCATTTTAAAGCACCACTATTTTATTAAATATTTCTCATGTGATCTACGATAAATGTTTTTTCCTCGTTCATTCGATGTATAAGTATATTGTGGAGGGTCTTTGTTGAAAAACTTTAAAAATAAAGAGTTGATGGCTAATTAATTATATAAATTACGTTTTATAAATTTCGTCTTCCTTACATTTGCATGTTAGCGCACAAGACGTACTTAGGATAGTGATTTCTTCATATCAAATTTCGATGAGGTGTTTCTAGTTTAGTTTTGTGCGGGTAATTGGGAGTTTTTCAACCGAGGGCCGATGCGCGCTGCTGTGATCGGCGCGTGCGCATCACTTGTTTCACTACATGTCTAAAGTTATTGTTACTATAGAGGGGCTGACGCTCCTGATAGTTTTCCAGTATGTGTACTGTATAGTTATATTAAAAAGTGGTTCAAGCTTAGCATTTGGCGAACATGGGTCTATTTCCTAACCAAGACTTAAATAAAGTTGTCTGTTGAAATATTTAGTAATATGTATGTGATTTTTTATATGTTTTCGCTCAACTTTCTGTCTACATCGGCTTGGTCGACGTAGACCTCATTGTATTTCTGATGTATACTTATCCGACGAAACTCGATATCCACCAGTATATAGATTCAGGGTTCTGTGGGACTACTCATGTTTTCTGAAAAGCAATTCTAGTGTTTTATATTCTCGTTCGCTTCTTGAAATTGGAACCGGAATAGATGTAGAGTCGGTGCTCGAGATGTGTGAGTGGCGGTCTGAAATAAGAGGCATTTTCTCGCATCTGGCAAAGTGTCGAGCGGAGTCAGAGAGCTTGCGTAGTCCCCGCCCGGGCCGCGGCCGCGTGGCCTCCTCAGACCCACAGACCCACACTTCAGGACAGGACATTCATGTTTTATACAAGTTATACATGTTTACGTAGTGATTTTACATCGAATAGGTGAAACTAATCTTCTCATTGACTGCGTTCAAGTTAAACTTGTTGAATATAAATAAATTTAAAATAACATAATAACTAAATGATGTTGTAACGTAATGAATATCGATAGAAATTCTTTGCGATTATTTTAAACGAGATCAAATGTCGTAGAAGTCTTGTTTCACAACTTTGTGAATATACCATCTCGATTTTATTGTTAACAAAATATGAGTGTTGCCATATTTTCTTAAGTCATTATGTACAAATTGGATAATATTAAGATCATTTGTTGTCTGTCAACAGTTGAATATTACGAAAATAAATGAAATAAGAAAATAATTTGTTTTAATGTTCCCCTACTCATTTCCCTGTTAATATACAATTTCAATAATCATTTTCATAAAGCTATTTAGTGAATAATACATTTCATTGGTAAACTATTATTCCATATTAACATTTAATTAAAATTCAATCAGATTGATCAAACGAACATTTTGTTAATTAAGTTAAATTAACTCTGTGTAATTGTACATTTGGCAGATGCTACCTTGTGAGTATAATTTAATTACGATTTATTCCATAACACAAGACTTATTACAATGCAATATAATATTTATTTTGCTACGAATTTCGTAGTACGCATGCTACGAGCTACGAATTTCGTAGTACGGTTGCTACGAGCTACGAATATTGTAGCACTGTCGATGTCGATGTTATAGTTTTTCTACTCACCAAGTTGACTACCATTGCCGTGGCTTATGTGGCTGAACATCGACATTTCTTCAAATTATGCAATCAGGCAAAGTGACCGCACCATGGTTAGCCAACTGCAATGTACAGCTCGAAGACCTACGGTTAGTGCCTAGACACATCAGGTTGCCTGATGCCAAAGCGTCTACAAATTAGTGGCGATAAGGCAGGAAAGGTGACGCTTGACGTGTCCACTACTGTATCTATAATCAAATCGCTCTAGATCTAATTGGAAAGTGCAATTCATTTCAATTGCGAGGTACCCGGCTTCAATCCGCTTGGGATTAAATAGATTGGCTCAATGCAGAATTGTTTTTGAAATGGAATTGAAGCCTTTATAATTTACGAAGGTCAGATAAAACGAGTATATTTGCTTTATAAATTAAATTACCCAGGGTAATTGCTCTGTGGGTTTACTTTTGTCTGGGCCGCGGCAACGTGTGATTGGTTAAACAAAATTCAGCCGCGAGTTCGGGGGTAGATAAATAAATGATTTATTTATGGCTTTATTTCGTTACAACAGTAATATATAAGTCAATGGTAACAACATAATTTTTGAACTGCGCTGTGGTACCTCGACTGTTATGAGTAGTTTTGACTTACTTTGCGTTCTTGTATCACCATAAGTGGTGTTAATTAAAATTACAGTGATTCACATAAACAATCTACATAATCCATAATGTTTATATAGGTAATCCAGTTTATTGAGAATGCGTTGTGTGCAGTGGTGTGGTTTATAGCTTATTTAATAACGTCCCGTGTTCCATTACTGATTAATTACCTACATTTATGCAGGCATATCATAAAATTATCTGAATTGCTTTTATGGTAAGTATAACATTATATTTATTAGCGTAATAAAACTTTAATTACAACACCAGTTCTACTGAAAAGAAAAGTTTTTTTAAGGACGTTTACACATTTTGTAGTTTATTCATTTACACATGTTTATGCATATGAATCGAAGGATACACACATACAAATACAATACAATACAAAATATATTTATTTGACCCATTTTCACACACATTTTACAAATACACAAGTCAGTAAAAACATAGGTACATTAAGAAGTTACTTAAACTATTATTAGGTTAGCATGCAAAACTTAGGTAAGTTATTGGTGTTTTAACAGTGCTCAATATAGGTACTTAGGTAATCTAGGAATGTGTTATTTACATTTTTAATTCCACCTAAACTAGGTCTAGCCTGTACTATAGGAGGAAATGTTTTTCTAGCCAGTAGGTACATGTAGTATTGACAATGAAGGTATTTTGTGAGCGTTTACTCTTGTTACATTGTTAAGTTACATACAGATAAGTACTAAGAGAATTTGAGTTGCTATTTAAATTAAACAAACAATAAAGTTTATAATGAAGTTTATAGTGTAGGTAATTAATTTTATAATTATTTATGGGTAACATGAAATTAGATGCAAAGGATTTTTAACAAAAAATAAAATAAAATAATAGCAATGAAATAATGTATCTAGCTGTAATTCTACTAATTAATTAATTAGGTAACAACAACCAACAAGTCCTCAGTTTCCTGATAGGTTCTGTTTATGAGCCACTTTTGCAGTATTTTTTTAGCTACAGCCCTGGAGTTTGGGTATAAACTTAAACTGCTATTTAATTTGTTGTATATATATGGTCCAAGAAAACAAAAGAATCTATTAGTGAATATAGTGTTAAAAGATTGAGTTCGACAAATAATGTCATGCCTTAGTTTGATTGTTTTAAGTTGGGGATCATAAATAGTTTTTGAATGTTGTGCTAACACTGCGTTTAGTATGTATAATTGCCGAACTGACAACACCTCACAATCTTTGAACAGCTTATGGGTAGGTTCCCTAAACGATTTGAAGGTCATAACTTTTAATACGGATCTTTGAGCCCTTTCAACTTTGAGCATGGATGTCTTGTAAGTTCCCCCCCAAGCCACCACACAGTAACCTAGTAGGGACTGACAAAGAGCATAGTATATCCTGCGCAGCAGGGGATAGTCAGCAGCATGCCTTAATTTTTTGAAAATGACTATTAATTTTCTGATTCTACCCGCGAGCACTCTTATATGGTGCTGCCAATTTAGTTGGCAATCAACCTGCACACCTAGGTATTTAACCACATTTGTTCTGTCCAACACCATACAAGAGCAGCTTGCGTCTTCTGGGAGGCAGGTGTGAGCGCGAATTTCAAGGAAAGATGGCAGAGTTCGACTTGGGTTCAGTATAGAAAAACACATATACTGTGTTTTATTAACATTTAAGGTAAGTAAGTTAGACCTCAGCCATCTCATGACTACTCTTAGACCATATTCAGCTGTTACCGCAGCCTCCTCCCACGTTTTGCCATGAAAGAGCAAAGTTGTATCGTCTGCAAATGAAACTATAGAACCATTCAGAAGGTTTAGGTTACACAAGTCATTTATATATACCAGGAATAAACTAGGGCCTAATATGCTGCCCTGAGGGACGCCAAAATTGACAGATTTTATAGAGCTGCAATACTCACCTATCCTGACCATCTGTTGCCGGTTGCTAAGGTAACTTTTTAAGAGTTCCAGTGATCCGTCGCGAAATCCGACTCGTTCGAGCTTTGACAACAAGGTCGGGACAGAGACTGTGTCAAATGCCTTAGCGAGGTCTAAGAAAATACCAATACACTTGCGTTTGTTATCCAAGTGCTGGACTACAGTATCAGTTAATTTCAGAATAGCATCTTGTGTAGATAAATTTGTCCTGAAACCATATTGGTGTTCTGATAAAATATTATATTTGTTGAGAAATTTAACGAGCCTAGAATTTATTAATTTTTCTAATATCTTAGACAACGCAGGCAGAACGGATATCGGTCTGTAGTTGTTGACACTGTCTCGGTCACCTCCCTTATGAATGGGGTGGATAATGGCAATTTTAAAGTTTTCGGGAAATACAGCGGTATGGAAAGACAGATTACAGATGTGGGTTATTAATGGGACTAGAACTTTGCTGGAGTATTTTAAAACTTTAGCGGGGATGTTATCCCACCCTACAGCACAATCGTCTTTGAGGAATCTCAAAGTAGCTTCTACTTCGCGTTCATCCGTGTCAGTTAAAGCAAAGGTGTTATGAAGGTGTTTTATGGCATTTAGATTATCTTTAATGTCTTGGTTAATGTCAGTTTGACCACTTGTAATTTTTTCAGCTAGTAGTTTCCCTACACTGGCAAAGTAAGCGTTAACCTGATCAACTGAGTCATGAGGGTTAGCGTAAGTGCTGGACTACAGTATCAGTTAATTTCAGAATAGCATCTTGTGTAGATAAATTTGTCCTGAAACCATATTGGTGTTCTGATAAAATATTATATTTGTTGAGAAATTTAACGAGCCTAGAATTTATTAATTTTTCTAATATCTTAGACAACGCAGGCAGAACGGATATCGGTCTGTAGTTGTTGACACTGTCTCGGTCACCTCCCTTATGAATGGGGTGGATAATGGCAATTTTAAAGTTTTCGGGAAATACAGCGGTATGGAAAGACAGATTACAGATGTGGGTTATTAATGGGACTAGAACTTTGCTGGAGTATTTTAAAACTTTAGCGGGGATGTTATCCCACCCTACAGCACAATCGTCTTTGAGGAATCTCAAAGTAGCTTCTACTTCGCGTTCATCCGTGTCAGTTAAAGCAAAGGTGTTATGAAGGTGTTTTATGGCATTTAGATTATCTTTAATGTCTTGGTTAATGTCAGTTTGACCACTTGTAATTTTTTCAGCTAGTAGTTTCCCTACACTGGCAAAGTAAGCGTTAACCTGATCAACTGAGTCATGAGGGTTAGGGTAAGTCTTTAGCAGATTCAGGTTTGACGTTTTATTTTTCCCAATGTTAGCTATCGCTTTAATAGTTTTCCATGTTTTCCGGTTATTATTGGCGCACTGTTCTAATTCAGTTCGTTCATATTCATGTTTTAATTTATGCAGTATCGAGTTGCAATAGTTTCGGTATCTGGTATAAGTTATTTTTAAAATAGAATTAGTTGGCTCCTTCCTTAGTTGAAGGTGAAGTTTATCTTTATTATTAATACATCGCAGCAACCCCGGAGTTATCCACGGTTTGATTATACGTTTGCGTTTGGGTATTTTTTTGACAGTAGTATGCACTTTTATTATTGAAGAAAGCCTAGTGACAAAAATATCGGTGGCTTCATTTACATCGGTACAGTGAATGACGTCAGAGAAGTCAGCAGAGGCTATTTCTTCATTGATTAAATCGTAATTTAGTACTTTGACAAAGCTTTTAGGTATATGTGGTTCATAGGCTTCGAGACAGCACATTACTGCATAGTGATCGGTGATAGTAGCGGGTATAACAATGGTAGTTGATGGATTACAAGTTTTTAACATAACATGATCAATTGAACTAGTAGAGTATATGAGTTATAAGAGTGTGGCCTGCGAGTAAACCATGCGTTCCAAGTAAATTGAGGTATTCATCTGAGTTGCTGTCATTGTTTTCTGGCTTGATATCTATATTAATGTCACCTATCACCATTATATTTTTAAATGACTTTAGTGACTCTAGGACCCCATTCAATGAATTAAGAAATTTATTCGCATTACGGTTGGCTGGAGAACGATAGATGCACACTATGGCAGTATCATTATCAAAACTTATGACGATGCAATTAGAATCATCGCAAATGTGTTCCAGAGCTTTGCAGTGGAGGTTAGATTTACAATATACTACGACACCTTCATTTTGTGTTTTACAATTCAAGGTCATATGAGAAGTATAACCTTGAATGTCCGGCACAGTATAATTATTTCTAAGCCTACACTCAGTAAACACAAATATGTCAAAGTCAATATTAATTCTCGCAACCAATGTTTCAAAAGAAGATAAGTTTCGATTTAAGCTTCTTATATTTTGAGATAATACCTTCAAACCGGGCATTTTATTTTTATTATTTATGTTTAGGTTTGCACAGACATCCTCTGCATTACATAATAAGGATCTAGATACATTAAAGTTATCTAGATCAGCAGCACAATCATTTACAACCGCCATCAAGCAAGTTGGTTAAAAGTAGAATTCTTAAAATTAGTAGAATCGTGATAGCGAATATAAACTGAGGCAAAGAATGCACAATTGAACACCTGATATAGAAACTATGATTAAATATACCTATATACTTACACTTTGGTCGGCCCGACGCGAAGATATGCACATTCGAAACCACAATAAAAGTACACTTGTTTACTTGTTTACAATGTACACTTAGGTACTGCAACATCTTACAGAAATAGAAATAGGGACTTGTTAGTTGTTGTTTACTCAAGGGTAATGAGCCCAAATGTTTATGTATGTTTGTAAATTGCATTAGTTTAGCCAGGTAAATACTGTTAACAACAGTGAGTGACAATTCGTGGATAAGCATTAACGTAGTGATTAGAACAATATGATAACAATTATACTGAAAAATATGTAGCTGTGTCCATAATATTTTATATTTATAAGTGTATCGAGTAAGGCTATCAAAATAAATGTGTATGTATAACAAATCATTATATTTTAGCACAGCATCATAATGTACATAATAGTATGGCCATATAGTGTAAGTAAAGATTAACATGAAAAAAGTATGGGTCACTTTTAAAATACATAGTATATAGGTAAAGCACGTTTCAAACTGATAACAGATATCTAAGGTTATTGTTATGTAGGAGAATATTATTTTTGATTGAGTGAATTTTGTAAAGTAAATAGGGCAATCTAATAGTTTTAGGTTAAAGATTAACATGAAAAAAGTATGGGTCACTTTTAAAATACATAGTATATAGGTAAAGAACGTTTCAAACTGATAACAGATATCTAAGGTTATTGTTATGTAGGAGAATATTATTTTTAATTGAGTGAATTTTGTAAAGTAAATAGGGCAATCTAATAGTTTTAGTTTATTGAATAAATACTTAGGCAATTAACCTAATAGAAAAATAAGATTATTTTAAATTATTGACCATTTGAATATCACGTACCAACACGTAATCGGAGTTGTCAGACTTCCGCATCAAAACTCGTCCATTTTTGACCCAAGTGTACTTCCAACCCAGCTCCTTGGCCTTCTGGCGGGCTGCAGTATGAAGTGACTTGGTGTCGGGGGTCAGGTGCTCGACCACGTAAACTGGAGACTTCTTTTCCAGAGCGATTCCAAGGAGTGCGGTGTTCAGTTTCTCGTTAGGGTTCTCTTTGTTGTATTTGCTAGCAGCCGCTAGATATGAGTCCCTGGTGCGTGAGCTCTGGAACTTCACCAGTATGGAGCGCGGACGGGTACTTTGTGGGTTAGCCTTTGCAGTCCGAGAGCAGTACGAGATGTCAGTTTCACGTATCTCACACTTAATTATGTGACCTAGTTGAGTGACGTAACTAACAGCGTTCTCTCCTTTTGTTTCGGGCACGCACTGGATTTCGAGATTGGAGATGCGGCTGAGCTGCTCCAGCTGGTGGATACGCTGAAGCAGGATACTCGTGGTGGCGCGCAGGTCCTCATTCTCCTTCTGGACTTGGTGCATGGTGCTTTTAGCAGATATGACGTCAGATTTGAACTCTTCAAACATAGCGTTTGTGAACGAGATCGAGTCCTTCACGTCGTTGATTTCTTCTCGTAGCTGTTTCAACTGGCCTTTCAAGCATGTATTTATAATGTCGGTTAGATCATCGCGCATAGCCTCGCGGATCTCATTCCTGATGGTACTTATCAGCTCATCTTGGGTGACGCATTGATTACACGGGGAATTCGCCGAGCTCGCAGAGGCCCTGGCCTCGCGAAGCTTGGAGCGGAGAGTAATTTTGTCACTCTGGGGAAACTGGACTGGGGTGTTGGAGTTGTCACCCCTCGGCGGCTTGATGGCACACGATGGACATGTCCATGTAGACTGGAGGACTTTTGTATTTTTTTCCACAGGTACACCCACGCACTGTATATGGTAACTATTTTTACACGATGTGCAATCTAGAGGAGTATCCTTTTTGATATTTATGATGTCTTTACACGCCAAACATGTTTTTGCCATATCTTTTGTAGTTGAGGGTGGTTGAAGAACCGTTTGGTAACGGCGGCGGCGCGCGGGCGGGGCACTCGCAGGCGCCGATAAGGCCCGAGAGGTTCCGATGGTCACCGATGATAGGCGATAGGCTAACGCGAGTGAACACGAGCACTCACGAATACTCCCGGAGTTGCGCGAAGGTGTGGCCGGCCGACAGAGATGGGTGATTAGATTGCTCCTCTTTCACCCGATCGGCGCGGGGGAGGTGATACTGCACTGGATTTATGACCGATATTTACAAAGATAAAACTTTAACTATTTGCGATTTTAGACATAGACATAGATAGGTTTATACTACCACTTTATTATTAAATGCGTCCGGGGAAGAAAGTATTATATTAATTTGTATAAAAGAGTTACCGGATAGCAGTCGTTGTGACGTATCGGATATCCGACTAATGAATTCTTTAGATTATAAATAAGGAATTCACAAATTGCTCTTATTGTGAAGTAAAACATCGTGACCCCACCAACCCACAGTGAACCAGCGTGGTGAGAAACGGTCCATGCTTAGGAAGGTTTCTAGAGAGCCAAGTACAGATTAACAACCACTTCCAGACTAATCACCACTAACACCATCGCAGATAATAGAAAAGAGGGTAAATTATAATTGTAATAATTATCCTATACATATTTTTCATTTTATAGGTACATTACAATGTACCTATAACATAAAAAATATGTTTAGAATAGTTTCAACACCTAGCTGAACTTACCTACAAGAACAAAGATTTAAAGTTTTAAACTACAAATGTATAACAATACCAAGCGAGAACTTACCCGCCTTCAGGCCGGGGCGGTAGTCTGTGGGTTGACTTTGTGATGCTCTGTGGTCTTCAGAGGAAGTTCCGAGCAAAGTTAGAAACTACCAACTGTATTACAACAATATTCGTGACGGAAATCCGGGTTGGCATAACCAAACCTGACGTATACAGGGTGTTGATGACATGCTCCCGAAATTTAACCACATGAATCTTCTGGGCATACTTAACAAGTTTCCCTAACATACATACAGCCCGAACTCGTAGAATTCGCACCAATTATTCTAAAGTAACCCATTTTACAATATAAACGTTATATTCTTTATAAACGTTAAATTCTTTGTTTTAAAATCGAATTTACCGATGATTTGTGTAAACCTCTGACACGTCTTGAAAAATATGAATAGTGACGTAGATTTATGTACTAAGTGTCAATTTCACCATTCTCTGTTAGAGCATAACCAGGGAGTAATGGTTAACTTTTGACACATCTGTCATGAATTTTATATGGAGATGACGTTTCATTTATAAATCAATCCCTTTCGGTTAGATAACCGAGAATGGTGAAATTGGCACTAAATGTATGACCAGTGAGGTGCCTTTAGATTTTTAAAAATTACCTATCTGAGTAAGTATTTATTTCTAGACAATATAACTGCATTGAATTGAAACACTGATGTTTATTGAGAAAAATACCTCTACAATCTGAAATAATAATGCAGAAGAGGGATATATAAATGCATGCGCCAGCTGTAAGTAACTTGAGCAATAAATTACGTGCAAAATGTGGAGCACGCCGCCATGACACTTGTTGTTCCTATTGTATTGTTGCGTTCAAGCATTCGCAGCACGTAGCCGCTCGTAGCCATTCGTAGCCGCTCGTAGCCATTCGTAGCCGCTCGTAGCTGGCTACGGATAAAAAAGGGTTATTTATATCGAGGGCCTGGGCGGTCGTTCTCGTGTTTAAGTGTTAATTGGTACAGTCGCACATAACAACATGCAATATAGACACTATCAAAATAATCGTACTTATAGTAATTACGGTAAAATATCGTCTTATGTCGGCCAAAGCAAATTGTTCTATAAAGACATACATTAAGATTTATATTTAGAAACTTTTATGTAACCAATATGGGACGTGCTATTACGTAATGTTCTTCGGAGTACTTCGTTAATCCGTTTTTTTATTATTCTTGTTCCATTAGCGTAACAGCCGCCACATAAGTTTTAACGAGAGAATTCAATTTACTTATAAGTACCTACTTTAAATGTGACGTGACAAAAGTATAACATGTATAAACCACAATATATCATCGTATAGCATTGTATTTTCATAGTGAATATAAGTAAATATATTATAATGTTTACAAATGAGTAACAGTTTCATGTTTTGTTATGCTATTTTCTTTAGATCGTAGTAGTAATGTAAAGAAAATAAATACTTAAATATATCTAAGCAAAACTTTGTATAAGCACCTAATACTTACGTAGTTACTTAATATTCGAAGTATTTATTTAAAACATGATACCTACAGGAAATGTATTTTATTTACAAAGATGAACAAATCACAATCTGTTATTTTATCAGGATAAGACCGTAATTTTCTCGTCATTTATTTCACTTTGTTTATAAATACGTCGACAGAAGGTCATAAATCACTCGAAAACCCTGGAATTTAAGGCCTTTTAAACAAGTTTAGTAATTAAAATGAGCCGGGCGGAATGGCTGCCACTTTGAATATTTGCGGCATAATGTGTCGGAGACTCGGGAACCCTCAAATGTAGCTTGGTTTTCTATTATGTCTTTACTGTATAGTATACAGTGTACACGTATGTATACATATTATCATGAACATACTTTGTTTCACTCTCTTATATGTAGCAGGTAGATCCAAGTTTGAAAAAAACTAACAAATTTGCATAACATAGCCTAAACTAAAAGCTTTGTACAAAAAGGTAAGTACTCTTTTTCTGGGCGGACTAAAAACATTGAAAAAAATATTATACTAACGTATTGTTTGCTATTTTTCATCCATTATACCCCTGTCAAAGGCAAACTATACTTAACTGAATTATACAGCTTGTAGGCTGGACTGTATCTACTTCGAGCAATCTACAGCAAACACCACACGAAACCTTAATGAGTCCATGTCCATGCTTTCCAACTACTGGAGAGCGAGCTAGACCATTATTATTGTCTACTTGCTATTGTCCGTGAATATATACTTTATTTTTCGTGCAATTTTCCACTAACTAAGTACATTAACCTTATTATCCTATTTACCATCCCTTTATTGGAAAAATTATCTCTGACCTCTCGAGGTTATCTTATCTTTATCTAAAGGCAGTAATTTTATAAATACCAATAGAAGATCAGTAAATATTGATACAATCGCACTACGGTGTTTGGCAAGAAATGTAAATATTGATGTGACAAAGTTGCTATATTCGCTCGCAGTGAGCGACGAGCCCACACTGTCTCCGGGCAAACACAAACAGTAATGAGAGCTATCCCGATTCCGTACATAATTACGCATCACATTACCCTTATGTTTGCGGCGAAGTAAATAATCAAATTATAAAGCTTTTAGGCCGAGATTCACTGGATTATGTACACAATTTAATGTAGATTAAGACGAAGTAGAGTTTGATTCGATTACAGTTTACAGCGAGGTCCGTCCGACGGCTGACACCCAGCGCCAGCCGGTCACGAATTTGCATGTAGTTAGTTGGTAACTACATAACACAATTTTATTGTAGTTGCTCTGACCATTTAAATTCCTAACTTATCTTTAGACATTCCTAGGCTAGGTACCTATTCAAAATAAATAACTTTACCAGTATGTATTCATGTTTGATAGATGATAATAATATGATCATGAAAAATATCGTCCTTATTACGGAATAATTTAAAATCTGATAATTGCTCCTCCTCATGAAACGAGTTCTACTCATAAACAGCCTGTAATACCTAGTCTACTAACAAATATTATTTGGAGAAAATTTGCATTTAGGGTGAATATTTGAAAACGAGTGTTTTTGCCTCATTTACCTGGCATTTTTCAAAATTGAACTCTAGCCCTTTTACTGTAAACTCGTGCTTAGGGGAATCGAAGATTACCTATATAATGTGATTTGCCTCATGTTTTGACGAGTAGTTTGTGAGATACTGTAAGTGAATTAATGAGCCTGCCAAACGAATGAGGAATAAGCCAGAACAATGAGAACATGCAGACATATAAATTAGGCTCGGCCAGATCAATTATAAATTATTCATTACCTCGTAATAAATAAAGTCTAATTCAAAAAATGTTTATTCAATCAAGTTAAGTAAAAAATGTTTTTTTAAATAAATCAGTCAGGATAATTAAAAATAATATGAGATAGTTAGGTAACATGCAATAAGTAGGCCTGCCTGTTCTTTTCTTGCTTTTCTTTCCATAGTTCTTCATTGTTTTTTATACGCTCATATCTTTTTTTTTCTGCCAGTCTTTTCTTTTTGAGCCTTTCTTCTTTTGACTGCTTTTTTGGCTTCGTCATTCCGTATTGTATACTATATTACTATATGTGTCTGAAAATAAATAACTAAAATAAGTAAATGTACGCCACACAGAACGTTTTTAACAAAAAAGAAACTTATTTTATACCTCGGAAATATAACTTAGGAAATATAGGTAAAACAGCGAAACATAACCCCGCGCTTATGCTCACACGATATTTATTAAAAGAAGGAAACAAAAATCAGTGGAAGGTCTCGTTCAATCTTCATCCATGATCTGCACTAGTGTTGCCGTATAATCGATGTCACATCGATTATTAATTGATTATGTAAATGGGGCCCAAATAATCTAATAACTTGGATTTAAAACTGACAACGATATTGAGAAAGCTATTTCTCGTGTTCAACGAGAATACTCAAATTATTTGACAGCTCAGCATAGTATTGAAGATCCTCAATAGGTTAATTAAGTAAAGAAAGAAAGAAGAAAGAAAGATAAAACTTTATTTGTCACTGACAGCATTTACTCTTTGGATGAAAACCTGTTTATTGTACGCAAGACTTCGTCCCAAAAGTCTTCCAGATGTTGGTCTGGTACGCTGTTTATCAAAAATCTAAATGTAAGTGCTTTTTCATTTCGAATACACGAACAGTTAGAGAGGGAAGTATTTTCATTATCCATATTCGAAGCATTTGTTTTTCGCAACCCTGAAACAAGATAGTGCCAAAAAATTACCAAACCCAGTTTGGCTTCCGACCTGACCGTGGCACAGCTGAAGCTGTCTTCTCAGTGCGTCAACTGCAAGAGAAAAGCAGAGAGCAGGGCCGTCACATGTACCTGTGTTTTGTTGACCTCGAGAAAGCTTTTGACAGCGTGCCTCGAGAAGCCCTCTGGTTGGTGCTGAAAAAGATAGGGTGCACTGAGAAGTTTGTGAGACTCCTCAGACTCCTCCACGACGAAATGCAGTGCTGCGTCGCTGTCAACGATGAACAATCTGCGTTTTTCCCCGTTACTTGTGGGGTAAAACAAGGTTGCGTTCTCGCGCCTACATTGTTCGCGTTGTATTTTGCGGTCGTAGTCCGAGAGGTCTTACAGACTTCTATGGAAGGTGTCCGCATCCGTTTTCGCACTGATGGCAGCGTGTTCAATTTGGCGAGGCTAAAATCCCGCACAAAAGTCTCACACGCCATGGTTACTGAGATAATCTACGCGGATGACCTATGCTTCGTGTCAGAGACCTCAGACGGCCTGCAACAGCTTATGGCCGATTTAGACAAGTCCTGCCATAAATTTGGCTTAAGAATAAGTGTCAAAAAGACGGAGGTGATGTCTCTAGATATCGACGGTCACGAGGCGCTTAAAATTAAACTTGGGGATGATGAGCTGAAACAGGTCGATAAATTCCGCTACCTGGGGAGCACTCTAACATCAAAGTGTGACCTTGACGCAGAGATCAACAGCAGGATCGGAGCTGCCGCTGCAGCATTCGGCAAGCTGGATAATAAGGTCTTCTGCTCACACGATATAAAGCTGGGTACAAAGATCTCAGTATACATGGCGGTTGTTCTGCCTAACATCATGTATGCTGCGGAAACTTGGACCGTGTACCGTCGTCACATCCGCATGTTGGATCGATTTCACCTAAGATGTTTGCGTAAAATCCTAAATATCCGATGGTCTGATCGCGTGAGGAATACCGAGGTGCTGCGTCGAGCCAATGTGGGTGGCATTGAGGCTTACCTCATGCGGCGACAGCTTAGGTGGTGCGGACACGTGTCTAGGATGTCAGAGCAGAGGGTCGCAAAGCGCATCTTCTATTCAGAACTTGAGGAGGGCAAGCGAAAGCATGGCGGACAACTCCTCAGGTACAAAGATGTGCTGAAGCGCCACATGAAGAGGTGCGGCATAGAGCCTTCTCAGTGGGAGAAGCATGCCGCCTTAAGACCTGAGTGGAGGGCTTTGGTTAAAACCAAAGTCCGTGATTTTGAAGTCCACCGGCGCGCCGAACTCGACTTGAAGCGCGATGAGTTAAAAGCCCGACCACCTGCGCTAACTCAATACAATTATGAGAATGGTGTGCTCACATGCCCGCAATGTGCGAGGGTCTTCACGAATAAGATAGGCTACACAAGCCACATGCGAGCACACGAGCGACGAGTCTGATCCTCGAAGCGGTCGCCGTGACCGAAATCGGTCGGACCGCATCATCATCATCATTTATCAACCTACCACCACTGCCACTAGCTTCATCTCTTTTTGTTTCTATGGCTTTTCTTTTTCTTGGTGCTAAAATAGAAGGTGATAGTGGCCGGTCATCGCTATCCTGAGACAAAAAAAAACATATTTTTTGGATGGACCAGTAGGAAATTTAATAGTACCTAATACTCAGCAACGGCCGCCGGCGCAGAGGCAAACCAATAAGGAGATGGCCGGACGACCTGGACACCTTAAGCAAGGACTAGCGTGAGCAGGTCCAAGACAGGGATAATTGGAAAATTCAATGAGAGACCTTTGCCCAGCATTAGGCTTCCTTTAGGACGTTTTCAGTACGCCTGAGTACGTGTCCAAACCAGCCTAGCGTAGACATAAGTCTTTAATTATAATTGGTCTGGCATCAACAAATTCATCTGGCATTATGTACCAGATAAAAACAGACAAATGAGTGGCAGATAAATGAGTTTTTACATAAAAACAATAAATTATTAATTAAATTGTGAACTTAATCATCTACCTTGTTATGGAAAAAGGTAGAATACAGTGTGATCACGTATGTGGTTAAGTAACGAAACAGAAGTATCATCAGCAAGCATGTAGGGCAGGACATATAAATTAGGACACTTACCGTACAAAGTCCAGATTATCTGCTTGCTATCACAATTTATCGTCGTCACAAATCGCACGCGGACGGTGCACTCTGCCGGCAGACGGGCGGTGGACTGACCTGATTGAACTCGAACGCAAGTTCAAAAATATTCAACCCTTCAATGGTGGCGTTCGTGAAAAGACACGGCCAGACAAATTAGTTTTTATGGTGCGGACGTTTTGAAAAGCTTAATAACTTTTATTGTATTATATTTAGAGGACAATGAATATTAAGGACTTCACGAGTATATATTGAAATATAAAGGATTTATATTTTAATGTTTTCAAAGCGAACATTGTAAGACTTATGAACTAAAATGTATACGAAATTGGAGTTTGGACGCGCCATATAAATGGGATTTGAGTGTTATCTGGTCATACATTTTTTTAATTTTATATGAATCGTTGTAAAACTGTAAATAGGCCTTGATAGAGAATTTCATTTTACATGTACCATACAAATATAGCCTCAAAATTCGAAAAAATAAGTAGATTCTCCCGATGAAAACTGACAAATTTAGCGCTCCAAATATTCACCCTTTAGCACCTTCAGCCATCATGGTGTAAAAATAACTTTAGTAAATCGTTGTGAACCCACAGTTGATCCGAGTACAATGGACTGTTTTATTCATAAATCAAGCGGACTATGGGTACATTTATCCTTGTCTTCCCACACTCTAGATGATACCAGAGTACCAACTCTGAGATAACGAACGAAGAGTCTGAATACAAATTAATACTTCAATTAACGTAAACCAACAAAAATATGCTTTAGTGTTATGCTTGCGGCTTTTCATCTGGTTTCTTTTCACATAACTTATCCCTCTATGCTCACTTTTCCAGGCTTAAATCACTAAGGGGTGCCCAGGCGATTGCAAAAACTTTAAGTATCCTTCCTCTACATACTTAGTTATATCTAGATTTAAAAATATAAAAATATTATAATAAAACTAACACACATTTAAGAAAAATATTACTTATCGAATGCCCACTATTCCACTACTCGGGACTTAAAGGGTCCGTAGAGTTGTTTTCATCATTAAAAAGAATATCAAAAAGTAAAAAAATGCACCGTAGCGTAGCGTAGTGTAGAGTTTTAAAATTATGATAATCGTATCTCAGCTATTACAACACCCAGGCTTGCTACTCCAGTTTACTCGGGAGCTAGGCTGGCTGAGCTGGAATCAAGGGAATATGTACAAAGGTTCCACTCGAGAGAGCCAAGTACAGGAACTTCGCCCCCTCTCAGAATAGAAAAGAATAGAATATGGTAATCGTAATTTCAGAGTGCATCAGCAGGTGACTGCGCCGTCCTCTAGCCAGCCGGCGCGGGGCATCAAGTTTACACGCTAATTTAAACAACTCGTTTATCTTTGGATAAAATGTCAACCTAGTCTACGGGCTATGTAAGTTTGTACGTATAATTACAATGCATATATATACATATATATTCACATGAAAATCTATTTATGTATGTATAGGTTTAGCCTTAACCTGTATTGGTTTCTATACTATAGTTGATTCATACATAATTTTGGCGTATAAGTAGCTTATGTAGGTATATCTTTTGCAACTACGAAACGTTATGTCATAAATGAATTGTTACTTGTTTGCATAAAAGTGGAAAGTGTGCATGTTGTTATCGCATAAAATTCTTTCGATAGCTACAAAATTTAAAATATTTATGGGTAAGCAGGCACATAATTTTCCATACTAAATCTATCTACCTATGCCGACTTTGTATATTTTTATACTTGCCAAGTCAGAATTACGTTTAAGGGAACCCATCGAAATAAAATTGTAAAAAATTGCAACGAAGAATATAGTTACTTTACCTACCTTCGTAGTATTTATAAACTTGGCAAGGTGTTAAGTTGTAGGCACAAATGAGTTTAATTGTTTTATTTTTTACTTTGTTCGTAGTTTTGGCAGATGCAGAAAGCAATGGATATAAATCATACAAAAATTACAAAGTTTTCGAAATAGCAGGTAGCCTAGAATCGGTGAGCAATTTTCGAGGTCATATGGAAACAAATGAAGTAAGTATATGTTAAATATATTTCTAAATGGTATATAATATACACCTGTACCATATACCTTATACCTGAGGGCAGGGTGCGGGGAAAGATAGAGGGGAGTCTTTTACGGGAATACCTATTAATTCGAAGCAAACCCCGCGGGCAACAGTTAGTTACCTAATAAATGTGTATTTTTTACTCAGCCTATAGCTCCGCTTTAGTATTGTATTCTCAGAAAGTATTATACTTACACATTTAGTAGGTACACAAAATATGTACTTGGAGTAATTAGCTATAAAAAACCTCTTACTTCTCATTGTGTCTAGTCGCTGGTTGGAGCCAACGAGGCGGTGTTCGTGTGGGGCTCCGGGCGGGTCCTACACGCGCTGGTTCCTGAGGGGCAGCTGGGGCACGTCCGCGCCACGCTGCGGCAGCGCAACCTCACCGCCACGCTGCTGCAACATGATGTATCACAGTAATGATCAGTTTCTCAATTGATTAAATGTGCCTAGTATGACAGTCTTGCTCAGCGTCTATTCAGCTAATCACAGCGCTGCATTTCATAGGTACTCGTGAAAAAAAATAGTAGTTGAAAATTAAGCTTGATTTTACAGATTACCTTACAGATAGAAAGCAAAAGGTTAAAATAGGACAAAGCATCAGTGATACTGCAAATGTTCTATATGGTGTACCACAAGGCAGTGTCCTGGGGCCTACTTTGTTTCTGGTTTATATTAACGACCTTTGCAATTTAAAAGTTGAAAGTGGACGAGTCTTTTCATATGCTGATGACACTGCCCTAGTATTCTCTGGCCCATCCTGGAAGGATGTTCAATTAGCAACTGAAAAGGGGTTAGTCAGGGTGGCAAACTGGCTTCAGAGGAATCTTCTATCGTTAAACATCTCAAAGACAAAATACATATGTTTCTCCATATACAACAATTCACAGCCAGACACAGATTTCAACATTAAAGTACACACTTGTGGAAATCATATGAATGATGACTGCACTTGTATTAGCATTGACAAGGTAAGTAGTACAAAATATCTTGGAGTCATGATTGACCAGCGCCTGTCATGGTACGCTCACATCGACTTGGTAGGTAATAGGATTAGGAAACTTACTTGGATATTTAAAAACCTAAGACATGTGGCTTCTGTTAACCTATTGACTAGAGTATATGTTGCCCTGGCTCAGGCTGTAATTACATATTGCATTCCAATATGGGGTGGGGCATATAAGACAAAATTTATAGAATTAGAAAGAGCACAGCGTCATCTCATTAAAGTAATGTTTTTCAAACCATACAGGTTCCCCACTGAGAAACTATATGAAATAAGCAATTTACTAACAGTAAGAAAACTATATGTCCTATATACTATTTTGAGATTACATAAAAGCTTAACATATGATCCCACTATCCTAACCAGAAGAAGACATCATGCAGTCGCAGGCACACGCTCTTGCAACACACTATTTGCTCAAAAGCAACTTAATAACCAATCAGCTCATCTATATAATCAGATTAATAAAATTCTATTTTTATACCCAAAGACTTTGTACGAAAATAAAAAAGCGTTAACTATCTGGATAAAAACAATAAATTATAAAGAAACAGAAAAAATATTGGAATACAATACTTAACCCTCGAAACATTGTGCAAACCATCACTCACACTCACACTCAAATTCACACTCACACTCACACTCACACTCACACTCACACTCACACTCACACTTACACTCAGACTCACAATCAAACTCACACACACATACCACATACATATACACACTACAAATATTAGATATAATTGTTTTCTTTTCTCTTAAAGTTTATTTCTTAACTGTGCAGTATTATTATTTTATTTTTGTTATGGAGAGCGAGACCTCCTGGCACAGGTATTTTTATACTTAATAGGAGGCCTTTACCTTGTTTTTGTTAAAATTAAGAAAGTTTTGAAATAAAAAAAAAAAAAAAAAAAAAAAAAAAAAACAGGTACTGTACAGAACAGGCGAACTCAAGAAGGACCAAAGAATTTGGATGGTCGGCGTACTACGATGTCGATGATGTAAGTGCCTAAAGTGTGAATCCAAAATACCTACCTACCTACTGAAATAAAATTCTAGAAGTTCGTTCAGATTTATGCTATCATCATTTATTAGAACTATAATAATAATACGATAATTACATGACCAATTGACCATCTCGAGAGTGGAGGTGGGTCTCGATATAATTATTGCCTTCTTTCAAACTTCCGTTTCCTCTCAGATCTATGCATACCTGCGCAACATGAGCGCTCGGTATCCTACGTTGGCGGCGCCAGTGGTGGGCGGGCGCA
This sequence comes from Plutella xylostella, assembly GCF_932276165.1. Taxonomy (NCBI): domain Eukaryota; kingdom Metazoa; phylum Arthropoda; class Insecta; order Lepidoptera; family Plutellidae; genus Plutella; species Plutella xylostella. The sequence goes on from NC_063990.1 coordinate 9,501,835, forward strand.
GCTACGAGGGCCGCGACATCCTCGGCCTGCGCGTGCGCAAGCCCGGCGCAGGGGCAGCGAACAAACCCGCCATCTTCATCGAGTCTGGTAACAAACTGACGAACGCGACTGAATTTTAATAGAAATTAAAATTTTGTGCAAGCAAGTTTTTTTTTTATTTTTTATTTATTTTTAAGTTGTTTTTATAAAAGTGATATAGTAAACCGAAAGGGGGTCGTCGGGGCTCAGGGCGCTCACGGCTAATGGACAACATTTCAAAAAACTAAAGCTGCTATAAATCGAAAACCATTTCGAGATTTAGCTCTAAAGGCCACAAAAAAAATGTTTTTGTATTTTTTGGATGTATCATTTTCGAGAAAATCATAAAATAGTAAAAAAGTGCTGATGACGTCATGCATCAGGTGCGATGCGTTTTGATGATCAAAGCCTATAGATTTAAAAACAAAGTAACTGTCACTTTCATTTTTGATTGAATTTGACGTTTTATCGTGACGTTGTTGTTTATTTGGGTCATTTTCATTAATTCTATTCTGACACTTTCTGTCTATTTTTTTATTTATTATTAAGAGATGACCTCTATATAATATGTCCCAGAGCATGCCACTGCCTACACAGCTGAAAAAATGCTTCTGCTTATTTTTTTACATGATAAGTACCTACTTTCCATCATCAGAAATATCAATGTCATTTGAAAATGACCCATTTGTTGGTTGGCATGTAAACAAAGTTTAAATGTCACTTGTCAGTGTCATCTATGTTTTTTTTCGAGACTCAGGCAATAGATAAAAATAAAAATTGAGCCTAATATGTGACGTCACTTCCGGTTTTAAAATAATTAACTTTAAAGTTAAAAATAACATGCAAAAATTAATTTATTTACAAAATAAAAAAATACGGGTCCACTAATTTTCTATAAACTTTCCGAATAGCTAATAAAAATATAGGGTAAAGAAAATGAAATGTTGTCCATTCTAGACGATTTTCTTCTTTCGGAAGAACGCGAAACAGTTGCCGAAATGATAAATGATAAAAACGATGAATGTCAGCTTCCTTTCCACTTTTGCACACTTCTTTATATTTTCAGGTATCCACGCCGTTGAATGGATCACTTCCGCCACAATAACTTACTTCATAAACGAACTGCTCACCAGCAACGACCCTAACATCACAGCGCTAAGGGAAAATTTCGACTGGCACATCTTCCCTCTTGTCAACCCTGATGGATACCATTACAGTATGAATGAGGTGAGTAGTTGAGGGTTTTTACTAGGTAGTTATAATTAAGGGCCTATTCAAACGTCGGAGTTATCCGCTGTCGTCGCGTCGTGAGCAGCGGTATAATATAAGAATACATGATTATATGGCAATAGCTAATTATAAGAATTGAAGCGGCGTGAACCTGGGCTAAATTGTCGGCAGACGGGTAGGTACATATGTTAGATCCATAATGTAATAAAACTAAAACGGCTCCGTTTATTAATATTTCAGGACATCATGTGGAGGAAGACCAGGTCCAGGTCTCCGAATGGATGCTTCGGCGCCGACCCCAACCGGAACTGGGACTACAAGTGGGACTGTGAGGCACCTTATTGTGCTATTCCTAATCCGTTTCAAAAAAGAAAAGCCAGATGTTAACATTTAAAAAAGCCAAGCGGAAATTTTATAACCCTTTAATCTGGGAGGGACCCAATGTCCTGCAGTGGTATTTATATTTACGGCTATATAGTACGAGTAAAATTATTGTTTTTATAAAATAAATTAGTTCATTTCTTCTCATACAATGGAGGAAAACAGAAACTTGCTTTGTTTGCTTGCATCATTGAATTATAATTTACTAACTGTTTGCATCTCTAGCTCCAACACATCACCCAGTCAAGTCTGGTCAGCACGGGTGATTAGACCAAACCTCACTGATAGATTCAGTGAGAGGCCTACCATGTCCTATAAAGGACTTAAATGAATGTGACATAATTTTTAAGTGAATATAAATTAATGATATTATTGTGTTAAGTATTGTTTGAGTTGCATAATATTTAATGGTAAATTTTCATTGATTTAATTAGATATTAATAGAATGTAAAGTACTTAATTGAATTATACAACCACGACATATTTTATATTTGATACTTTGCATGATAGTGTAAATAATTTTTTTATTATTATTAATGTAAATGTAATGTAATAATGTACTTAATTTATTTAAACTGTTAATTTGTATTGAATAATTTGTTTGCATTGTCAATATTTGCATGATTATGATTAATTGTTTGGCAATAATTCTTTAAACTAATGTCAATGTATGTAAAACTTATGATTGAATAAAGGCTTTATTATTATTATTATTATAACTGTTTGCATCAATACATTGACAAAACTTGCACAAAAAGCTCATACTCCCGCAGTGGCATTAAACGCGAGCAGCGACCCATGCGACAACCGCTACACGGGCCCTCAGCCATTCTCCGAGGTGGAGACGCGCACCCTGGCCTCCTACATCGCAGCCGTCGAGAACCTACAGGCGTACCTCGCCTTCCACTCCAACGCTCAGATGCTGCTCGTGCCCTACTCCGACTCCAAGGAACATCTAGACAACTATGATGATTTGGTAACCGTAGTACCTATTGCTTAGAAATGTTTAGCTTTTAAGTTGTTGTGTGTGGTAGTTGCGAGCTGATGTGTGTGTATGATCGCCAGAAGAAGATGAGGATGGGATGAGAGGGTTTCGACGAGGGAGGTCATTATTTATGGAAGTCAGTAAAAGATTTTTAAGCCATAAAAGCTCAGAGGCAACTATTTCTATAATAAGTACTTCAATTGCACTTTTTCTCTGTTCCATTATTACTATTATAATACAATGGAACTAACTGGCATTCGAATTTCGAACATAATAGCACACCGCAGCTCTAATATTGGATATACGTAAGCCCATTGTATTGTATTTTAAATTGATTTCCTGAATGCTTCAGATTCAACTGGGTAAGGCGACTTTAGAATACGGACGCAAGGTGAACGGAGCGAAGTACGACGGAGTGGGAACTGCGGCTGAAATGTTATGTAAGTTTTAAGTGGTAAAAATTATATGTTATTTTAAAATATACTTACTATAAATAGAAAAATATCACGATAACACATTAGGGAAACATGAGGCAAGTTTAACTTCTTCGTTTTAGAATTGAAGATAGTTTTTTATCTACATACAGCCAGAAGAACTAGCTAAGTATCAAAACATGAAAAAATTGCTTCGTGTATCCTTACGGGTATCCCGACGACCATGAAAATGAAACCATTGTGAATCAAAACGTCAAAACCCAGTATTATACAATTATTTGATCGCTACTCTGCCCCGTCAGACCCTGCATCAGGCGGCAGCATGGACTGGGTGCGCCACACCCTGCACACTCCACTAGTCTACACGTGGGAGCTGCGAGGCTGGGCCCTGCCCTGCTGGCCGGCCGCCAGGATCCCTGCTCAGGGAGACGAGGTCACGCAGATGATCCATGGCTTGACTGTTGAAGCGCGCAAGCTGGGCTACTTGAAGTAAACACGTGTCTGATTTGTTGTTAAAATTGCAACCTGTATTTTGTTAAGAATATTAAATGATAAAATAAAAAATAGGTTGATGACAGTTCATGATCATAAAATGGTCACCTTTTAAATCCTACGCACACCCCGTAGTAATCCACTACAAGACATGAACCTATCCATAATTTCCATGGGTTGGAGATATAACACAAACATTTTAAACCCAGTACAAATCTTTAACAAATATCTGCCCCGGGGATCGAACCAGGGACCTTCAGTCATCCGAAGGTACTTAATCTCCTCGAGTTCCTTTGTGTGAAATTAAAGGGCACCGTAGGCCTTGGTGGCATAAACTCTACGCAGAAACTTTGAAGCGCGACTTAGGGACAGTTGGAAACGGCTCAATAGAGACACTAATCTGCTTGTAAACTACTTGTTCCTAGGATCTTCCTATAAATACGAGTACTCGTATAAATAGGTTCTGCCCGTGAACTTCGCTCGACAGAAAATGCTTTCCAGCGAAAATGCCAGCGGGGATTTAAACTTACTAGTCGGTGGAGCCGTTCAACATTAAAAGACCCATCGGCACCACCGTGGTATGGCAAGGAGTAACTAGCTATGGTATGTCTGCAATCCTAACTAATATTATAAATGCGAAAGTAACTGTGTCTGTCTGTCTGTCTGTCTGTCTGTTACTCTTTCACGCCAAAACTACTGAACGGATTTGAATGAAATTTGGTATACATATGGTCTAGACCCTGAGAAAGAACATAGGCTACTTTTTATCCCGGAATTCCCACGGGAAAACTTTTTAAGGCGAAGCGAAGCTCGCGGGAACAGCTAGTTTAGAAATATTATCTAGCACTACGGGGTGATGATGGTCACCTACCTAATTTACATCCTATTCGGAGTCCTACATACTTACTTACTAGGGTTTCGTTCCCGTGTTCCCGGGAATTCCCGTTCCCGGGAATTCCCGGGAAATATGTCATTCCCGAAACCGGGAAAAAAAAAATCATTCCCGGGAATTCCCGGGTATTATTTTTCATGGATTCTATGCTATATTTTCATCGTTATTTATCTGTTTCTCCTTCCTAAAACCAAAAAAAATATCGGCTTTTACATATGTGACCAAAGAGTATGTAAAAGCTAACGGTAGTGTGACGCCTGCCATATATTTACCCGACTGCCGAAGGAGGAGGGTAATGTTTTTCGATTGTATGTATGTATGTATGTTTGTCTGTTTCTTTGTTCCCTCCTGTAGCCTAAACGGCTTGATAGATTTTGATGTATGAGGTATCGTTAGAAGCGTATTGATGGCGCGATGACGTTACATTAAAATATACATAGCGCCCTCTAGAGGACATAACGTGATGATCGAAAAAATAATATTTTTGCAACTATGCCGTGTGGGGTATCAAATGAATGGGCTTGATTTGCACATTACAAAAATATGCATATTGTAGGTATTTAAAAAACAACACCAAAATTATTGAAATAAAAAATGTTCATGAACTAAAACCCGACTACTGACGTAAAATTTCATAAAATAAAAACAACTAAAAAGTTACAAATAAAAAAATATACTTAATTATAAACAAACAAAAAACCCGACTGCACGCTAAAAAGGTGAAAACAAGTCCCAATGTTAATGGAAAGTATCGCAGGCGGGGACTCCGGGGACCAACTTGACCGCCACAAAAGGCCGTTTTCTAAGTAACATTCAGCTAAATGGTGAAACCTCTGGTGGTCCCCGCCCACGATACTTTCCATTAACATTGGGACTTGTTTTCACCTTTTTAGCGTGCGGTCGGGTTTTCGTTTGTTTATAATTATATAATTTTTATGTCCCAATTTTGTGTGCGCGTTTATTTTTATAAAATTACTAACGCAGAGAAAAAACTAAAATAAGAAGTAGGTTGAGAGATAAATCGCTGAATGAATTAATTTTTCTAAAACATTGCCTCAAGTGTAATTAATTTTGAATAATATTATTTTCAAACTGTTAATCATAATACCTTTGGTTTAATTTACAATTAAGAAAAACAAATGATTTTGCATGTAAAACAAATCATTATAATTTTGGTTGTTAATTTATCTGACTGTTGCTTTTTTCTACCTATACGAGTAATAAAAGTAAGAGTTATTAAAGTATATTTGATTTAATTGTTAGTGTTTTAATACCCGAAAATAGCAAAAACTAGCATTTAAAATAAATTCCCGTTTCCCGGGAATTCCCGGGAAATCTTAAAAAAAATTCCCGTTTCCCGGGAACAGAAAAAGGACGGGAAAAACGAAACCCTATTACTTACACTATTTCGTAAGAATGGGGCAAGCATTTTCCGAGCTATTTTTACATTACGTTAATATTATACTATACGTAGCTCTTATTGGTTCTTATCCTTACTTCCTTACTAATATTATAAATGCGAAAGTAACTGTGTCTGTCTGTCTGTCTGTCTGTTACTCTTTCACGCCAAAACTACTGAACGGATTTGAATGAAATTTGGTATACATACGGTCTAGACCCTGGGAAAGAACATAGGATACTTTTTATCCCGGAATTCCCACGGGAAAACTTTTTAAGGCGAAGCGAAGCGCGCGGGAACATCTATTTATTATATACCAACAGCCTGAATACTATCAAGAAAATCCACGCTGGCCCAATTTCTGATAGATACGCATTCCAATTTGATCTTTGACTTCGCTTTCAATCGCGCCTATTGTAACTTACTGTTCATACATCAATTAACTCCACTTAATAAATATCTAAGTGTGTAATTATCATTGCTAATTAATTAATTCGATTATTAATTAGCGATGTGGCTGAGTAAGTTCATTGGTAAGTATTCACTCAGGCACATTGGTTTGTTTATTATAATTTTAGCTTGCGATTAAGGTATGTAAGTAAGCTCCTTATTCATACATTATGAATTTTTCGTTTTATTATGTAATTTTCAAATTAAAACGTAGGTAAAACTATATTAGCCGAAAAATACAGTGTCATTATTCTGCAATATAAGGTAAAGGCCTTTACACACCAAAGCCGCTGACCCGGCGGCTCAGGCCGCCGGCCTCATTTTGTACAATCATGCCTCATTTTGTACTAAGTTAACCCGCCGGCACTAGGCCGCCGGGTCAGCGGCTTTGGTGTGTAGAGGCCTTAAGAACCTACAATACATTAATATAACTATGATATTGACCTAATTTGTTACTTATTATTGACCTAATTTGTTAATTTGCACTTGGTCATTTCATTGGCGGTAAAGGAAGAGATTCAGAATTAGTTTCCCATTACTCGGATTCCCTCTGAAACTAATTCTGAAACTCGTCCGTGCAAACTCAGTGATACACCTACCTACATGTGGCAGTCGAAATAAACAAACTATCCACTAAAAAAGTCATTTCGGAGTGCTCTGCACGGAAAAAGCAATTTCGAATTTACACACAGCGAGTTTAAGCTAACTAATCTCGTTTAATTTTCATGACATTCATGATACCTACTTACCTCGTCAGTTCATTCAGAGATCACGATTATTCAGCACTTTTAGTGTGGACTCGTTACTCGTTAGTCGTTAGGCCACCACTGGACAAAGGCACAGTTTCAAGGGATTATAGTATAGTTGTAACTCTACTTCCTATAAACCTTATTTTCATTTCACGGCTAATACTTACATATTATATGATCATAATATCTACGAGTACATGAGCTATTCTGATAGAGATATAATTACTTATTTACAATATAACCAATTATAGGCAACAATACGAATCTGTTAGTGATCCTTTGTCTAGTTGGTATCTGCAAAATGATTGCGTATTACCAGAGAATCATTAATCGATCGTCATAATAACAGCCTATTAACTATGATTAAATGAGGTAACGCATATCGGGATACCTATTATTTATTGGTATTGGACTTTATTGTATCGCTACGCTAGAGAAATGTAATACCTTGTAAGCTTAGCAAGACCTTGACTTGTATTCGCTACTAAAAATCCAAATAAATATTAAGCCTGTTTAAAAAGTATGAACTGAATTGAGTTATATTTAGAATGCTCATGAACTGTTTACACTAAGTAGGTATGATGAAAAGAAAATTGTTAACATTTTCTGCGTTTTCTCATTGATGTAGTGTTACTCTAACTTCGCAAGTAATTAGTATCAGATATTGATAAAGTTTTATCTCCTGCGTCTAAACTTTTATCATTAGTTCTATGTTAAGAGTGACACGAGGCAAGGCGGAGTGTCATGAAGTATAAAATAAAGTCGTATGATACAATTTCAGCCCTCATTCTTAACAGTCCGTGGCTCGAAGCTTTTGTTTATAATACGAGTATGCATAGGTACACTATATAGGAAACAACAAAAGAAAAACTAAAATTACGACAGTCGAAATAAATATTGTAGTTTCCACTTGCACAGATTTAAACGCAATTAAATCAATTTTGCGTGTTGTCGTAATTTGACAATATAATGACTGAGCAAGAGATGATAGACTTAATTTTCATTAACTTTTTGGTGCTAGTCCGTAATTTATCGCACACTTATACTGTTGTTATACCATTTTACTTCTAGAGGGGGATTGCACTACATATCTTGTTTTTATACATACATCTGTACTTACTAGGTAATATCTGATACTACTTCAATTCGATAAGATTATCCTTGATATAAAAGTATTACTAGAAGAGATGTGCCAGTGGAAATTCTCCCCTAGTGCTGTGATGTTAGGATCGTAGCTGACGGCAGAAGAGATCCATTCCCTATCGTGGATGGATTCAGCCGAGTGTCCTCCGTCCATCCGAGCTTCGCCACTTCAAGGACCTTCTTAGTTACGTTTCCGAAGTAATGGAATTATTTATACTTACTAACTCAGGTATACGTAGGGATATCCAATCGAAAATATGATAATTTGATCATCTATTTCAAAACAAGTTTTATACAGAAAGTCACAAAAGTGATAACAGTAGGTAGTCCTCTTTCGGCCTGTGTGTTTGCCGCACCAGCTTCTTCACCACCACTAACACGACCGCTACGTTGTTCTCCGTCACGACCAGCTTGTCTCTGGATGAACTCTCGAAATGACAATTTGAAATAATAAGTAGAGCAAGTAAGTTCATCAGTAGAGCAGGCAGTGTTAAATAAATCTTGAGAGACGCGTTGTATTACTATTTCAGCTTATTTACAGAATAAAGAAGCAATAAAAAATATAAATGATTGGCCTAATCATTAGACGTAACTAAAAAGGGCCATAAGGATAATTTTTAGAATATCTCAACGGGAATCATGCAGAGATTTTTTCATTAAACTTGGAGTCTTGACTGTTCCTTGTCTTTATCTGCTAGTACTACTTTGCGATATGGCTAAGCATCCTGAGACGGTAGAGACTGACGAAGAAAGACTATTTAGACTGACAACAAGAAGGAAGGACATCCCCAGCAAGGGTGGCGCAGTTCTACCAATGTTGCAAGTTTATATGCACAGCGCTCAGTACCAGAATACGCGGTTATTTAATAAATTACCCTTACACTTGAAATCTGTCAGCAAATACAATCACTTCAAGACTCCTTCAAGACAAATTTTAAAAAATGGTTATTAAAGAAATGTTTCTATTCTGTTAATGAATTTATAAATGATAAATCATGTGAATAATTATATTTTAATAATTTACTTTGTTTAATGTATTATAATATTATTTAATTGTATTGTAAATGCATGTTAAATTAGTACCTGCTTAATTATGTAAATATTCAATGCGATATATGTTGCTCAGAATAAATAAAAAATTGAAATTGACGCAGCAAAAGTAGTTTATTTATTTTACCGGACTCTGGTTTTATACGATAACGAGAAAAGTTAAATTGAAATCGAGAGGAAACTACTTAAGTACGTACACTTGTAGTGAGTCGGTAATTTAACCTGCTCAGGTTTACGTAGGTACGACAAGGTGGGTAGGTACTAGTGATGTAACGAATGTGTGTTTTCGGACATTCGCGAATGCGAATGCGAATATCTGATATCGACATTCGCGAATGCGAATGCGAATGCGAATATTCAGTTTGTATTCAAATTAGACGTCATTTGTGTGGTTTGGTGGCAGTCTTGTACTGAACGAGGTACGTTCCGTTCTAGGCGCATTCCGAATCAGACTAGCCAATACATAGGCGCAGTTTTTTCTAAAAGTAGTTACACTTTAGTTAGCTCCGTTATTGTTACGTCACATTGCGACTGTGTGCGGTTTCAGAAGACTTACACGAAACATTTAAAAGTATTTAAATCTATGGCTGTCTTGCTATGACACTACAGGGTTATTGGTAAGTAGACCTGATCCTTTCAAGAGGTGATAGAGGCAGACATTTCCAGTCGATTGAACCCTATAATGCATTATTATCCGAAACTTTCTAAGATATTTAGGGCCTTACCACAAAAACTTAGGCAGTATTTGACAGGTGTTTAGCGCTATCAAACTACAAAAATAACTACAAGCCTACACTTGTCCAAAATTAATAATGCACATGCAGATCTTCACACCCGAATCATTAAATCGTAAGAGCCTTAAAAAAAATCGATCTGTCAAAGATTTCTATGCGCATTATCAATTTTGGAGCGCTGTACAAAATCTGCCAAATTTCGTTTTAAACAGTTTTTTGTGGTAGGTACTTAGTACAGTTACTATTTAAGTTTTTTTTTAATTTTTTGACATAATTTTAAGCTTAAAAGCGAAAAAAAAACTAGCTATATTTGAAGGTTTCAGTTTATTAAGTTGTCACTTACGCAAAACAACTAAAAAAAATATTGAAATATGGCTTGTTTATTTTATTTTCGGTTGTAAGCATAACATTTTTACAAATAATTTTAAAAAAAACTTAAATATTAAATACTTCACAAATTAAGGTTAAGTTATGGTAATGCATTATAGGGTTCAATCGACTGGAAATGTCTTCCTCTATCACCTCCTGAAAGAATCAGGACTACTTGCAAATAACCCTGTATACTGTCAAAATACGTTTAAGGGCGTCTTGCACAACAAAGTTAAATAAAATTAAATAGTTTGTCTCTTGCTCTGACAGTATAATGTCAGAGCAAGAGGTCATAGATTTAATTTTGTTTAACTTTGTTGTGCAAGACACCCTAAGTCTTATGAAACTGTTAACTATAATATCTGAAGTTTCATTTCCCAAAGTAAATAAATAATACCAAATGATAAAGTAAGACTGGAAATGTGATTAAGAGTTATGTACTTGTAATAAAAAGGTTAAAGACGAATGGATTTAGATTTTGTTAACCTATCATTATTTTCAAATAGTTTTTTTTAATAAGTACTGATATTCGCAAAACATTCGCACAAAATTTTGCGAATGCGAATGCGAATGCGAATATCCAAAAAAATGCGAATATTCGCGAATGCGAATGCGAATATTCGTTACATCACTAGTAGGTACTACAGTACAGTAGGTAAATACAGTACCTAATACTGCAACCGTGTTTTTCAAAATACTCTTGTTTAAGGTATTCGTTTGCATTTCAAATTACTTCTAAACAACAAGGATTATAATTAATATTAAAAATACATATGTTATTATATCTACAAATTATACAGTGTGTTGCAAAAACACTTTTTTACGAAGTGCATACTAGTTATACTAAAGTACTCAGTTAAGGCAGATGATCTTTTATATTCTGCAAAGTGGGATACGAAAATCGCCGCAGCGTCCATATTTTATCTAAAAATCGGACTCAAACAGGCCCATCCAATACTTTTTGTTTTTCACATCCATTTGATTGCTCCGCCCGCGGCCGCCGTTGTGGGGCGGAAATCCATCAGTGCACAATCGAATATTTAACCAACCATTGAACCAATTTAAATAAAAAAAACACAGACTGATTGACTTTGTGTATTTTGATTAGATCAATAACGTAACCGACTCCCAAACCCAATGCGACTTTTAATAGGTAGGTACTTATCATGTTTCTGTCCCGTAGAACGGCAGCTCCAATTTATTCGAAACTAAAATGTACAATGCAAACTATACATACAAACAGTTAGCCACGAAGCGAACCAAATAATAACAGGCGAATTGGCAACATTGCATGTATGTACAAAAAGTCGCAGTGGCTTAGACCATAAAGTAATAGAGACAGAAAACAGAGAAAGACGCTTAAAAAATCTTAATAAGCGATGTTATCTGAAGTACCCAAGCCTGCCGGCCTCGACGGCCAGCCCCAGGATCATCTGCGTGACCTCGTCGCCCTGCTCGTAGATGCGGCTCGGCGGCCACGAGAAGTAGTACCCTCGCAGCTCGTAGGTGTACACCAGGGGGGTGCCCAGCGCCTGCCGCACCCAGTCCATGCTGCCGCCTGATGCCGGGTCTGGGGAAGGTTAAGTAGAAGCTATATGACGGTCGGATTAGGCCTAAAAAACAGCACTAAGGACGTGATGGGCTGTGATGATGATGATGATATGGTAAGGCTCTTTCAGAACAAAATGTTTGCGGGTTTCTTTCTTTGTTATAAAGTATGTTCAACGGAGATTATAGAGCTATGTGTTGAAAAAACAAAGTACCTATACAGAATGAATATTTTTTCGTGGAGCTTTACATCAGAGACAATAAGTAAGTAGTTAGATGGGAGACCAAGATAAAGAAGGCGACTATGGATATCTGATCTAATTTATGAACACTGATCATAATTATATATGTAGTTGCCTGATATGTATACAAAACATATAACTACTTATCCATAACTTACATAATAACTCAGCCGCAGTCCCTGGTCCTTCATATTTCTCTTTGTTCACTCTGTATCCGTAATCTAGCGACGTCTTACCCACTTGAATCTGAAACATTCAAGAAATATCTTTCGTACATAAATACAAGTGTTGCATAGTCATGCAGTACCAGAATTGTTCTTTTTAAGTTTATCCATGTGCTGTGCAAGACACAGTAAGGTTCCTTCAGATGAAGGGAAGTAGAGGTTGAATAGTTACCAAGTCATCATAGTTATCGCAATGTTCCTTGGAGTCGGAGTAGGGCACGAGCAGCATCTGCGCGTCGGCGTGGAAGCCCAGGTAGCCCTGCAGGTTCTCCACGCCGGCGATGTACGAGGCCAGGGTGCGAGTCTCCACCTCGGAGAACGGCTTGGAGCCCGCGTACGTTTGGTAGTCACACGGGTTGCTAGTTGAGCCCGCAGCTAAGAAGATAGATAGATAAATATATTGCACACAAACACAAAAATAACAAAAGGAAATCCACAACATTAATAAGAGTATAATTTCTTCAAGACTACCTCGGAGGGGAGAAATGATACACGAGAAAAGGGGAAGTTATAAATTTATAGGTCACGTGGTCACATTCAGTAGTTCATGATCAGCTTATGGCGATATGCCTGAGCGTAAGTTTCTTCTAGTTAACGCAAATAAAAAGTTTTCTGCTCTCTTTTTTCATAAATTCACAATCAATAAAGTTAGGGGCGGTCAAGGTTATCTCGATCGTTAGTTATAGCTCTACTGTCTTACTGTTCCAGTTGTGGTCCCAGTTCCTGTTGGGGTCTGCGCCGAAGCATCCGTTTGGTGACCTGGATCTGGTCTTCCTCCACATGCGATCCTGAAATGTGGCAGTAAGTGAGATACAAATATTTAGAGCTTTAGAGATTTATCAAACTAAACTTAAAAGATTGGTTGACTTCAGTAAAAGAGATTACTTCAAATACTAGGCTCAATACTTACAATGTAATAACTGTAATGGTATCCATCAGGGTTGACAGAAGGGAAGATGTGCCAGTCAAAACTGTCCCTTAGTGCTGTGATGTTAGGGTCGTTGCTGGTGAGCAGCTGGTTTATGAAGTAGGTGGTCGTTGCTGGAGTAATCCATTCCCGGGCGTGGATACCTGATGAAGGGAAAAGTCGATGACTGACATGACTGTCGTACCCACGTCGTACCCGAGACAGGAAAACTATATTAAGAGGACCAAAGCACTATACCACGTAGCTTCGTTGCTATTGCTCTTCTGTGCTCTATTGAATGCTATTGATTCGATTGAATTGATTTCTTAGCATCAGATATCATAAAAATACAAAAATATATAGGTACTTACATTAATATTAACTACATAAAATAAAACAGAAAGACTTTTTTAAAATAGGCGTTCCTCAAGGAGCAATTCTACGTCCATCTCTGTTTATAATTTTAATAAATGACTTACAGTATAAATGTACACATTTTAAAAATTCCAGGGTTAGAGACATGCTTAGTCAATCAATTTATGAATGTCCTACCAGACTCGATGAAGATGGCGGGTTTCCCTGGTCCCCGCTTTGTGGGCGTGTCGATGCGCAGGCCGAGGATCTCGCGGCCCTCGTAGCTGCGCCCGCCCACCACCGTCGACGCCCACTCCGGATACGTCTTGCTCATGTTGCGCAGGTATTTGTAAATCTACAAGTTCAGGATAAATTCTAGGTAGGATGGACATGATAATTTCATATACCAAAAGCCCGTTATCCATCAAGCATTTTGGAAGTTATGTTTAATTTATAGATTTGAAAAAACTAACAATAAAATACACACTTGTTGTGCTTGTTGATAAGCCACTTACATCATTGATATCGTAGTACGCTTTCCAACCGAAATTTCTGCTCCTTCCGGACAAAGCTTTTTCCTGCGTTATCACTCTGTAAAAAATACTATAACAACTTAGATACTAAGGTCTTATAAAGGAATCAATTATTAAATTTATCTGTATAATAAAAGTATCTTCAGTCTCCATCATCATCATTACATTTATCGACGTGCAAATCGAATTTATGAATAAAAATACTGAAATTGAAACTAGCATGGTCTCGTTTGTGGAAACTATAGACCTATTGCTATACTATCAAGTATAGAAAAAATTATTGAGAAATGTATAATTAATCAAGTAGGTAATTTTTTAAATGCTAACCAGATACTACATAAATCACAACATGGTTTTCAAAAAGGCAAAAGTACCAATACATTATTGGCTAATTTTACACATGAAATAAATACCTATTTAAATAATAAGGACTTTGTAGTTGCAATATTTTTTGATTACAAAAAAGCGTTTGATACACTTGATCACGAGACATTGCTTGGTGCCATGGACGAGTGTGGGGTGAGGGGGCCGCTGAACGACTGGTTCCGCGACTACCTCACTGCACGCTCGTACCGGGTGCGCGTGGCCGGCGCGCTCAGCGAGCGGCGGGCGGTACGCTGCGGGGTGCCGCAGGGATCCACGGCAGGGCCCGTGTGCTACCTCACCCTGGTCAACAGCTTATGCAGGGTGCTGCGGCACTCCTCAGTGTATATGTTTGCTGATGACCTGTGCGCGCTGCGCGCGGGCAAGGACATGGCTGAGGTTAGCCGTCTCATGCAGGAAGATGTCGATAATGTAGTCAAATGGTCACATGATAATGGTATTATACTCAATGCTGATAAAACTCAATTATTAATTATTCAATCACCTTATACAGCTCAACCAAATTTGCCTTGTCATATTAAAACCCACTCCTATGAGTGTTATCATAATAATTTAAATATAAACTATGTATGTAAATGCAAACTTCTTAAAAAAGTTAGTGAGGTAACCTACCTAGGTATGAAAATTGATGAGAACTTTGGCTGGACCAAGCATATTGATTATGTATCGAATAAATTAAGAATACTGCTGTGTAAGTTTTATCAACTAAGTTTTAAAATACCTAAAGATGTTCTAAAATGTATTTACCTTGCTTTAGTGGATTCTATAGTAAGCTATGCTCTTGACTGCTATGGTTTATCATTTAAAACTCATATTGATAAAATAGAAGCTCTTCAAATAAGATTTCTTAAACTTCTAGTTGACAAAAAAACACAGAGAAAATGCCAAAATGATTATAGTCAATTATTCAAAATTCTTAAAGTATTACCAGTCAGCCTTAAGCATAAATATTTATTAGCAATGAACAACCATGGCAGTACGGAGCATATAACACAGCACCAGCATGGTATAGGTACTAGGATGGTTACTCAGGGTAAATATGAAATACCTAGGGTTAATAACTTCTATGGAGGTCGGACCTTAACAAAACAATTACCTAAATTATTAAATGATCTACCTACTGAAATAAGGGATGAAACAAATAAGGCAAGATTCTCAAGATTGTTAAAAAAACATTTGTTAAGTAAAATATAGATACCTATTGTCTGATGTTTAAACAAGTATCAAGTTAAATTTATTGTTAAGCACTAAAAAATGTTTCTTAAAAATAGAATATAATTAGTTTATTAAGAGTGAAGTCTGAATCCACAGACAAACCAGTAAACTGGTTTTGTGGGTCATTGTTAATTGTACTGTGTTTTTTATGATTACTTAATAAATACATTGAAACAAACAAACAAACGTTATGTGTCCGCCATAGCTTCTCTTCCACCTACCAAAGAACAACACAATCATCTTACTCCGAAAAGTCTTCGTAAACGAGCGTGGCGGTGAGGTTGTGCTGCTGCAGGGCGGCGTGGAAGGTCTCCAGCCGCGCCTCGTGAAGCAGCACCTGCAGCCGGCCCCGCCCGCCCACCACGAACACGCTCTTGTCATCGCCATCAGCCTAGGCGATATTTTAAACGATATTATGTTGTAAGTGTTATGGAATTTGTCTTCGACATACTTTATTATAGTAACTTATAAGTATAGGTTCTTTATTTTCAGCTAGTCAAAACGTTCGTGTCTACGTTTCTACATCATAACCTACGTCTTCATAACAAGCAAGAGGCCAATACTTGTGCGTCGAAGAATGAAAAAAAAATGTTTCCACTTATTTCAGCTTAAGCAAAACCTTTTTTTCAGATCGTAAGTTGGCATGGACTCATATAACTATAGAGGTACATACGTAGCCTAAGTAAAATTGCGGCTGAAAAGTTGGCGCCGCAGGCGGTAAGCTGCTTACACCCCAACCTCACGTGGCATGGCATAATTTTCTTTTTTGCATCTTTATAATATTGAGTACCTACTTTAATTGCATGTTCATAATAATACTTATGTTTGGTTTACTCACCTCTTCTGTTTCGATATGATTTCTGAAATCCCTTAAAGCTTCCAAATTGTTTCCTGTAACATCAAAAACTTTGAAATTTTTGTAAGATTTATATTCATTTCTATTAGGATCTGCTAAAACTACTCCTAAAGTAAAAAATAACACAATCCAATTCATTGCAGACTATTCCAACGTCTAATAGATAACAGAATGAATAACTGTTTACCCGCATCGTTAACTTATATACGATTATACGATGCACTTATCCTTTATACCATTCTTTGCATTTTGTTTTGAAGGGTTCTGTAATATCTTCTATCTAAAACTTCTGTCATGTTTTTCATAGGTACTACTGTCCACCCGAGTCCGCGTTGTTCTATTCGTACGATGTGTTTAATTTGTTATGTTAGATAGGTATATGTGTAACAGGAGGTAAAAATCCATTTAAGAAAATTACAGTATCTAGATATACCTACTAACTTATGCTCGTACAATTTACCTAGTTCTTCATACGGTGTCGGAAACAAATACTAGACTAGAGTTTGTCACCGTGATGACAGGATTGGACGGTCAGATTAGCGTCAGTCACTCACTCTTCAAATGTGTTTCAGGTTTTATCAAAGTTACAGAATACATTACCTAAATGGAATTTAATTTGAATGTATAAGTATACAACTTACCTGTATTTCATGTGGGAAGATTAAAAACTGTCTGAATTCTGAGTCAAAGAAACGTGATTCCTCTCAGAGTGACAATGCTACTTGAGAGGGCCAGGTTTCGTTGCACCCGACTGTACATGCCGTAGCTATGTACCTGAAGAGTAGAGATAACAAAAACATACTTAAAACACTAAATTATTACCTATAAAATTATTTATTGAAACAATTACTTAAATATGTACATTATTGAAGTGCGGGTTGTTATCAGTATCACTTTATCTAGGTATTTGATGTTAATGCACTGAATAGTGTTCGTTATCTTAAGTATTTATGACTGCATTTCAATTATTGTTACTTAATAAAGATCGTAAATAGTTAGGTTATATTCTAAGCTCATATTTATTCATAGATCAAGTGCTACACTGAGCCTCTGCAGATCACGATTTCAAGAAGTTCAGTGGATGAGACCTTCGTTCAATCAAATTCTTGATTAGGGTTTACGGAACTGCCAGCTATGTATGTAAGTACCTATGAGGTATTACCTACGCTAGTCGCTAGTCGAGTTTCACCAAAAACAGTTAAACCTCATTTGTCTTCACTGTTACAGGTTATTTCGTCGTCAAAATGAAACATTGTTAGTAACTAGATACCCGAATAACAAACCCTTTTGATAAATTGTTAAGGGCTGAGCAGTGAACACCGCCACAATATATTATTTCCCGGAAATAGATAGAGTAATCCATATTGGGATGAGATCCCAGCTTCAGAGGGACGGTTTTGTTGTAAAAGATCTATTTAATTTTCATTTTCAAATAAAATTATGCCGTAAGTAATATTATACTACTTTGCCGTTGCTCTATTTATTGGTTGTCTTATCATTTATCATTATCACTGAAAACACTGATACTTTACATATATTCAGTAAGTATAAAAACTTACTAAATATATGTAAAGTAGGTATAAAGAAACCATACACTTACTAGGAAGGTCTGAAATTTAAATTGCTATCTACCAACCTGCCGGTAAAAGATGTAACCAACGATCCTAGCAAGTTACGTTAAAAAAATACAGGCTTCTTTTTTATGTAAAAATATTAGCTTGTTTATTATTCAGCATGAGCCGTTTTCAGCGGCCGCCGGTCGTTGTGAGCCCACGAGCCCAGCCTTACATATTTGACCTCTGGGGCCTGCGGAGGTACCCGGAGACCTGACCTGGCCCACTGGTACATTACTAGTATTAGAAGGTACCTTCCCCTGATGGTACATTACAGGCGCAGTCACTATCAACAGATAAATAAATAAAGCTTTCAAAAGAGATTCAGAGGTTTTTTTTTTAATTCAAACAGATTGGGAATCTGCCATGTACCATGTACCGATGAATTCATCAAAGATAAGGATTTTTATGTTTATTAAATTTGCACCACGTTATCTCACGAGCAGTTTTACCAGTTAGATAAGTGGATAAATATGTCAGTCATATCTGTCGGATAGATCTGTGCGTCTAGCTATTCATTTCGTTCCATTGTACTATTTTTGAACCTACTTACTTAGGTATACTAAGCTTTAACTAGGGCAGGTCGTTGTTTTTTTTAAGCTAGTTTCATCCATAACAAAGGAGTTGATTTAATTAAACGATCCTTTCTCAGAAGAAACCCTGAGATGAATGATGATGTAATTAAGTACTACGTTTCTTTTGATAACCTTGAAGACAGAATATAATATCTCACTGGCAGGAATATCTAAATACATACAATAAGCACTTTTTTTTATAATCTCACAAAAAAAATATTCTTTTATATTCGAATATGATATTGCGTATGATCGAAGATAATGATACTGAAGGAGAGGTTAGAGTAGAGTTAGAGAAGTAGTGTTCCTTTCCTGAAATTCTGGATCACATTTTTTTTTGTTTGCATTATAAACAATAATAGAGGCGTATAAGTACCTATTTCATTATCTCTAAAAAAAATGTTTCACTCTATGATGGTTGCCTCAGAAAACGAACACATAGGACCTATTTTAAAACACAGTAACAGCCATGAGACAAAATGTTCAGGAGAGCCAAAAAACATTTTTGTCCCTTCATTTCAATGCCCTGGTAAAACTATGACAGATATCTGAACAAATGTAAGCTTAAAAGAAGCGGCAGAACCTAGGCTTTACATACAATACTATTTCATTTAAATATAACTAAAATTGTTGCTGTAATGCACAAAAGAAAACACTTACTAGGTTTTATATGGTTTTCTCACCCTAAAACCGCCCTCACTGACCATTTCAAAACCTAGTAAGAGCCATTATTGTGTAATTTAAGACAAGTTAAGTATATTGAAATTGCAATAATTGCGTAATAATTTCATTTTTTATATGTTTGGGATCCTTCACATATTATAAATCCAATTTTGCAGCACTTTTACACGACGGCACTATAAGTAATAGCTGAAATACGGGCATATTTTTATGTTTTTTTTTTTGTTTTATGTAAATGAATTAAATAGCCATATTAAGAAGGCTCTAACATGAAAATTATTTATGGCTGCCTTCAACTAGACAATATTTCCTAAATTTCTATCTAAAAATCAGTTTTCTCTTATTTATAACTTGTTTTTTTTTTGGTTTATGCAAAATAGGGCTAGTAGAAAGGTTCTGACGAGAAAGGTCTCTATGGCTTTTATAAAGAAGACAAAATTTACTTATGTTCTACTTTTAATTCAACTCTCTAGGTCTCATTGGTGCAAAGATACAGGTTCTGAAATGTCTGATATTTTGTTCGAAAAAAGTGTTAGTAATAATGTATGCCATTTGTGACTTACTAAAATTAACGGACGAAAATTGTCCTTTGCTGACCATTTCAAAACCTAGTAAGCGCCATTGACTATTTTAAAACCTAGTAAGTCATTTTCACTTACTGTGTTTTAAAATGGTTGGTGGCTCTTACTATGTTTTGAAATGGTTTTCGTGGCATTTTTGATTTCGCAGGGTGGAGTTACTAGGTTTTTAGAAATTTTATTTTCGTTTCTAAGCGGTTTTTTGATATTCTGACAATGCAGTTTTGTGCGGAATCGCCTAGGTTTAGGTTTAGGTTTAGGTTTAAACGTTTATTCTCATAAGAACATAATATACATTTGTTCACTTAAAATGAGATGTTAATTAATTAACTTAAGTATCTATGTTAGTCCTTAAATAATAATATTTACATTTTTTGCGCATGCAAGTTGTTGAAAGTTATACAATAGTTGTAGTTATAGTTAAATATTTTTGTATTATATTGTGTAGGTTACGTAGCTAAACAAATAATTAGTACTTAGCAGCTATATTACTATTTTATAACAGTGACATTTTTATAAATATAACCCTTTAGCAATTTTTTAAATATAAATGGCGATTTTACATTTTTGATGTCTTTAGGTAATTTGTTGTATAGCTGTGCTCCCTCATAAGCTATACTTTTCTTGCCATACAAAGTCCGGTGGGAGATTAACTTTAAATTATTTGCATTTCTTGTGTTGTATTTTTGTTGTTTTTTAGTGAAAGATAGTTGTGAATGTGTAGTTTTATTAAGTACTTTATGAATGAAAATGCATGTTTTAAAAGTGTATAGTTGATTAATGTGCATCAATTTAGTTTTTTCGTAGATAATTTGTGTTGCTTCTAAATAATCAAAATTGAACAAAGTTTTGACAAGTTTGTTTTGAGCAATTTGTATTTGTTTAAGATTCGTTCTGGCAGCTGCTCCCCAAATTTCTATCAGGTATTCTAAGTGAGGTTTAACCAAAGAATTGTAGATTGTGTACCGGACACTAGTTGGTAAACACCCCACAATTCCTCGTATAGCCCCTCTTACTGAAGACAGTTTCGTTTTTATTCGGTCTAGATGAGGTTTCCATGTTAGTTTAGGATCTAAAATTAGACCCAAATATTTTTCCTGGTTGGATTTAGTAATGGTTTCCCCGTTGATGGTTAATGGATCATGATCTGGAATTTTCTTATTTTTGGCTGAGAATATCATATAATTCGTTTTGGACGTATTCACAGTTAGAAGGTTGCACTGAAACCATATGGAAAGTTTATCTAAGTCTTCCTGAGCCTCTTTGATAATACTGTCAATAGAACTTCCGAAATAAAAAAGACATGTGTCATCAGCATATAGATAAGTTTGTCCTGTAAGCCCAATATCCTTTATGTTATTTATGTAAATAAGGAAAAGTAAAGGACCCAAAATGGATCCTTGTGGCACTCCACACTTGATGAGTTGAGCATTACTTTCAAAGTTGTCGATCTTAACTATTTGATACCTATTAGTAAGATATGATTGAAACATCTCATAGGCTGTACCAGTGACTCCAATACCTTTTAGTTTTTTTAGAAGAATGCTGTGACTTACTGTATCGAACGCTTTTTTCAGGTCGATAAATATACCCAGAACTATATTTTTACCATCGATGCTCAGTTTTATTTGTGTTGTCAAGTCGATAGTTGCAGATAGTGTATTTGATTTTGGGCGAAATCCATACTGTCGTTCAAATAGGAAATTAGTGGAATCTAAATATGATGCAAGTCTAGTATGAAGTATTCTTTCAAGTATTTTTGATGTCACTGGCAAAACTGAAACTAGGCGATAATCCCCTGGGTTTTCTTTGTTACCAGACTTAAAAATTGGTGTCACTTTCGCGATTTTCATACTATCTGGGAAGTTACCGTTACTAATACATAGGTTAAGGCAATGAGTTAGTTCGTCTTTCACAATGTTTTTAATGCACTTTATGGATTTTGTAGTTATTTTATCTATCCCAGCACTAGTATTTGAGTCTAAATTGTTAATAATTTTTTCAATCTCTTCTACCGTGATAGTTTTAAGTTCTGAGAGTATATCTTTTTCGTTCCCTTTACAAGTTGTATGCACATCATTATTTTGATATCTCAAAGGTATTTGGTTAGCCAGTTCAACACCGATTCCAGAGAAAAAATTGTTAAATCTCTCACAAATTTCATTGCCATCAGTTACAGTTATGTTATTTATTTTAAGCTTTGAAGGAACACAACTACTCTTTAATTTACTGTTTGTTAATTGATTAATAAGCTCCCACATTTTTTTAGGTTTTCTAGCTGTTTTCTTGAAAGTGTCTATGTAGAATGCACTTTTGGTCTTTTTAATTTTTCTTGCTAACCAGTTTCTTGATCTTGATAGGGTCTCTTTCAGTTTGTTGTCTCGAGGATTGAGTTTATGTTTTCGCCAGAGGTGGTTCCTGTCTTCAATTCCTTTGATGATGTCTCGATTTATCCACTCATCTCTAGGAGGATTGACTATCCGTGTTTTTATCACTGTGCTTTCTTTAATGCATTTGAGAATATTATTTTCTAGGTTCGTATAGCCGCTATCTTCATTGAATCTGACATTCGACATTGTTTCGTACATCTTTTTGTAGTCAATGGCATTGTACGTTACCTTAGGTTTTAGTTTGTGTTGGATTTTTTTAATTTCAAAATATATTTGCTTGTGATCTGACATTGCTGAATCCAAGATTGACATCATATAGCTATGTTCATTCAAATTTGTGCAGACATGGTCTAATATTGTCTTGGTTGTAGCTGTCTCTCGTGTGCAGTACTTAGCATTTATTTTATTTAGTATTGTTAGGCCACACTCTTTGCTTGTTTTCTTGTACTCTTTTGTCTGCTTGTCGGGATTTAAGAGATCGTAATTAAAGTCACCAAATATTATTAGTCTTTTCTTGGACTGTAGTTGCTTTTCATATTCATCCAAAAACTCTTGACAATTTGTATCTCCTGGTTTGTAAATACCACCAATATCTAATGCAAGTTTATTTAGGTGAATCCATAGGTAGTTATTACCGCCAATGTATGCCTCTTCTAAGAATGAGTGCTCTAAGCTAGAGTGTATATAAATCGATACACCTCCGCCGATGACATCTGTTCTGTAATTATAGTAGTGTGAGTAGTTATCAAGACTAAGATTTTTTGCGTCATCCTCTGATTTTATCCATGTTTCCGTTAGAATTATAATTTGTACAGTAGTAGGTATTTCTTTAAGTATGCATTTTAGTTCATCAAACTTGCCACTTTTTACAATACTTCGTGTATTGGCATAGAAAAACTTTAGGGATGATTTGTTTATTGAAAGACTGTTCTATGTATCTGCTATTTCATATTGTGTATTTTTTGTTTCATCATACTCCTTATCAGCTATTGCATCTTTTCCAGTTAGAGTATCTAGTTTTTTGGAGTGTGAGATTGAATAATTTTAGGTATTCCCTTTATGTATTTTATTATTAAATCTTTTTCTCCATTCTCTTGTCTCTTTTTTATTTCGGCCTGTAGATTTTTAAGAAATTGCTGTTGTTTTGGTGTCTGATCATAGTAAATTTTGTATTTTTTATCAACTTTATCTTTATTTTGTAGTATTTTTCTGCTTATCGTATTTGATTCAAATGAAACTTTAATTGGTCTGTTTTTGTTAGAGTCATATTTTCCAAGGCGCATCACTTTTGGGTGGATTTCAACAAGTCCTAAAAAATCTTCATTTCCGTGGACTTTTTTATCTTAAGGTTTTTTATATTAGAAAAACGCTTTTATTAAAGTTTTTGTTAATGTTAGTGTTCTTACTAAATGGGAAGCAGATAAGTTAAAAACTTAACGAGATACGGATGATTAAAAATTTCGTGCCACGGCGATGAAACATGCGTTCACGGCAATGAAACAAGCGTCCATGGCAATGAAACAAAGGCCCACGGCAATGAAACAAACTTCCACGGCAATGAAAGAACTGTATACAATGGAAATGAAATAATCAATCCAATGCAATTTTTTTAAAAGACTGTGAGGGAAACGCAAACTTGGACAGGTACGTATGGCAGAAATATTTGGATAGATATTGGAACGAAAGAAAGAACGTCAGTATGTATAAAAAATAAGAATATAGTATGGAATTCTATAAGTAGCATTGTGGGGTCCGTATTGCGACGTATAAAACAAAATGTTTCATTTCACACTAATAACGTTCACAAACCTTGATCATAAACCTTACCTATAACATCTATATTTTCATAAGATATAATATCCTATTTGTATACCGTTCATTTTATGTAAAATTCATAAAATATACTATAATATGACATAATCTGTGCAGAATTACGCAACACCGGCAAAACACCTAGCACCAAAATATAAAGATAGGTGCGGTTAGGTGCACATGTTGGTCAGCTCAGCGTCCCCCTACATAGCGCCAATAATAATAACGCAGTCAAAACTCCTTGCACCAAAACCTAAACATAGAGCGTCTCCCCATGTAGCCCCGCTTCGCTTTTGATGAACATGTGCACTTAACCGCTCCTCCTCGCTTTTCTCGTCATCGCACCTATCTTTAGGTTGTGGTGCTAGAGGTTTTGATGGTGTTGTGTAATTTAACACAGATTATGTGATATGATAGCATATTTTAAGAACTTTATGCTAAATCATATTTAAAGTATATGCTAAAGTATATTTTAATTGGTATAATAATATGAAATGTACATGTTATCATCATAAGCCTATAATCATCCAATGCTGGACATAGGCCTCTCCCAAGGAGCACCACAACACTCGGTCCTCGGTCTTCCGAATCCAGCCACTACCGGCTACCTGCCTAAGCTTGCATATTTTGACAGCTATGTTGGTAACCTTAGTCTGATAAAATCCATTAGAGAAACCCCAAGCATAGCTCTCACCATAGCACGCTGAGTGACTTTAAATCGGTGGACCAGTCCCACCATCAGTGTCCACGTCTCTGCACCATATTTCATTACTGGCAGGGCGCAATGGTTGAAGACGGTTGGATGCGCCTTTCAGCCTCCTTGTCGAAGTTGCTTCTGCCTAGCCGAATAGTCTGCCTCCGGTAGTCACATTATTGCACAACTTCGATAGTTGTCTCACGAACGATCACCGGCTCCGGTTTTATGTGAACATTCTACATGACTTTTGTCTTGCCCAAGTTCATACGGAGGCCTACACGTTGCAAGCAGCATTAAGGCCACTTAGCATCCAGCTGAGTTCCTCCAGAGATGTATGTTCTATTATATTCTATTCTACTATCTGTGGGAGGTGTAAGTACCTGCACCTGGCTCTCTCGAATGGGACCTTTGTGCAATGTGAATATTCTATTTCAAGGTCTAAGCTGCCTTTCTAAGCTTGGACCATTTCCCACCACGCTGGTCCACAGGGGGTTGGTGGGTTCACATATTATCTAGATGTGCTAAATCAATAGGTAGATATGCAGGATTCGTCACGATGTTTTCCTTCACCGTAAGAGCGATGGTATACATTGTATTTAAATTCAAAGGAACACATTGGTACATGTCAGCGCCGGAATTCGCACCCGCATCACTGGCGTGGGAAGCGGGCGCTTACCCGACTGAGCTACCACCGATCTTATTTATACATAACGTTCATTATAATTATGTTGTGATTGTTATTATTAATGTAATATTATATATATATATTTCGTTTTTATACATCGCGATACGCACCCGTTTTACGCACTGCAAAAAGAGGTAATTTGACTAGTCCTGTAGGTAATATGTCAATGATCGGTATTACCTGTATTACAGGTAAAAGATGGTAAAGATATGTTACTTTGCCTAATCATACATACCACGGCGATGAAAACATAAGTCACGGAAATGAATAACCTGGCCATGGAAATGAATAACCTAACCACGGCAATGAATACAAATTATTTTACAAGACATGGCAATGAAATTTTTTTCATTGCCGTGGCTTTTTTTTCATTGCCATAGCAAATATTGGCCACGGAAGCCACGGAAATGAGGGCATGGCGATGAAAACCAAGGCATTAAATATAAATAACTAAAAAAGTATTAACTATTCGAAGAAATAAACACTTTATAAGGTAAATATTTTCAAAAAGCTTTCTTTTGAATGCTTACTCTAGAAGACAAACTTAATTTTAAAGAAGTTATATCTATCCACGGCAATGAAATAAAAAATGTCCAGTCCCCAAAATTTTTACTGATTTTCACTATAGCGCAAAAACGCGGGCACCGATGTACCTCCTTCCACGTCGAGCAGTTAGGCGACACTTGTAAGAAACGATTAACGCACTGAGGGGGGCACCCAAGTTCATAGGTAAAACAATATCCTTGATCATGTTTAGGACACGGCGATGAACAGAAGTTCTGGGACACATGAATTTTCACTTACCGTTCGTTATATTCTTTATATATTTCAATAAATGTATTCTGTGACAATACTTTAACTATTAATGTATCAAATGAAACTAAGTTTAACTATCAATACTCAATATTTTTTCATCAATGAAGAATAATACAAAACGTGGTGACGTGGGGACAGACACGGCAATGAAAGATTTGGAGGTTTAATAATTTTTTTTTAAATATCCATTAATCCTATTAATAAAATATTTAGTGCTACACATAGATAACTATTTCACTTAACCGGAAAAAAATATTAGAAAATTATAACTTTGTTTTTCAGTACCGATTTCATTGATGCCACGCAATTTTTGGCTGCGGGAAATTCACCCTTTTACTGGGTTAGGACAGTTAGGAAGTAATGTTTTGGTAATATTCAGAACTTCTGTCATATCGGACTCTCGACGGCGCTCCGGATTATCCAGTTTTGGTTCTTCTATTCCAGTTATTATAACGTTTTTCTCACGAGAGCAACGTTCTTGGAATTCTTGTACTACACTTTCATATTCGAATGCTGCCGTTGGGTGTTCAGCGGCTTTCCCTGAATATGACCCTGTTTTTAATTGGATAACATCAGTTTCAATTGTCTTCAACTTTTGTTCAGTGCTGCTTTGTAACTGTTTAAGCTCAGTTAGATCTATTCTTAGTTCATTTTGCTCACGAAATAGCGCCTCATTAGATGTTTTTATCTCGTTGATTTGGTTGCGTATTGCGGACATGTCGTCCCGAATATCTGACATATTTTTTGTTTGCATGTTTCCGAATCCATTGATCGCTTCCATCATCTCTTCGCGAAATTTTGCCATCATTTCTGCAACGTCGCAACATTCATATCTCCGTTTTACTCGCTTATCGGAATCGCCTAAAATAATATATAAATCGAAGACCCGTTTTTTTTTAAAGTTGGCGGTTACTATGTTTTGAAATGGGACAGCCGAGGTATAGGTCTATAATATTCGACTGTTCCAATTTCAAGTCATTGCGCGTCTTTGTCATGTTCATTAGCACTTAGGATGATAAAGGCACTGAGTTAGATAGCAGAAGAGCAGAGCAGGCTATAAATATTATGCAGCAGATCAATCCATTAGGTAACTAAAACATGTTAAACGTTATGGAGCTCATAATATCACGTTGTTTTGCCGTGCTCGGTATATAGAAGCTCGGTTTCTGAATATTCCGTCCTCGTTAACTATGAATTGTTACCGAAGTTAGATACTCTGATTAACTGCGAAATAACATGGCAATTTGTAAATTGGCTTTACGTAAACAAACAAACAATAATGGCTACCAAAACTGTAGTTGCGCATTTGCGAATTCTAGGTAAAGATAATGATAATACCTACCAAATACCTTTTAGGTGCCATGCTAGCAAGTAGTTAGTTAGCAGCTAGTAAGTAGTTCACGGCTCTCGAAGCGAAGCGTAACGTATGAAAGGACGCACAGTTTGTTAAATAAGAAACTACTTCTTTCTACTAAGAAGTAAGTAATAATATCCTTGTTGTTAAGTAAGATATTCTAATTATTCCTTGAGGAAAACAGTTTAATTAATTCAGCAAAAGCAGCTTGATTCGGTAAGAAAGTAAAGTGGCTCGAGCTTGGGTGATAAATATCAATTTGGTTTCGCATTATGAATGGAAATTTTACAAGGAAGTTGAATGGAAATTAACCGTCATTGTTAGTTTATTTAATATTATGAAAGTTTTTGGTCAAATATAAATATCGTGCGGGTTGAGGTCAATATAACCGATTAAAAAATGGGATTAGAGGACATCATTATCAGCAATTAATTCTACTTACCTACGTTCTTCTAGCTTGAGCAAAATAATCTATGATGCTTTTTCAGAAAAGATTTTTTTTTTGTAGAAAACCTTATTATAAAATTGATGATTACTTAGAGGACGTTAATGCATGGCTGTGATAAATAGTTAGCTCTGCTCATATTATTATAATTATTATTATTAAGCTTAGGTATAAGTATTGTATACTAGCTAGTATTAAGTCTTTTTTTGAAAAGATGGTTCAGGAGTTTCTTGCCTCCGTTCTTCTCCTTAGACAGAAAGAGCCCCTCTTATCCGAACGGAGAGTAGTTTGTAAAAATTGACGTTCATCAGAAAATTTTATATTTTTACGATGAATAAAAAATTTTGAGTTTGAGTTTGAGTTTGAAACCTAAAAAAAAGGCTCGTTTGCTATAATTTATAAGTACTTAGGTACTCGTATCTACTACATACTTTCATGTAATACAACTTTGCTCTAATTTATAAGTAGGTACTAACTCGTATCTATACATATACTTTCATTTAATGCAATGTTATTTTCAGTCTAAAGTAAATGGGTCATTTTACAGTATCTGTAAAAGGTTTAGCCACGGGGCGTCTTCTGAAACTTATATTCTTTTATACTTATACTGATTCGAGATTGTATTTATCTTGTACAGAGGAGGAGACCATAGCTTTCTCTCGTGACATGGTATACATATAGTTCTTAAATTACAATGCATAAGAGATAAAATACAATGATTGTAAGTTCTATTGCATCAAAGGTCAAATCTCCAGAGGTACTCAACGAGCTTGTTACATCTACACAGAACAGATCAAAGATTCAGAAGAATGCGTCATTGATGTTTTTATTCAATTTATTGTTATTTAATTCTAAAGTCGGCAGAGGGCGCTCTGTAACGTAAACATTAGCTCCGTATAATTAATTGGTTTTTAAATACATAAACAGAAAAAAGTTGCAACAACAACATTCTACGACAAAGAATACATTGTGATATAACTGTACTACTGTTATCCAGTCCGAAGATTTTGGAGAAGTTGCTTTTATCGTAAAATTAACACAACAGCTGATCGGAGGACGAAAACTAAACATACAGTTCTGTGCGCGACGGATAACATCAGTGGAAGCAAGTGACTTATCGTTTTGTTTGGTGTTTTGAAGGATATAACTTCATACAATCAGTGAAATATTCATAAACAGTGAATTAAGTGCGTACCTAGTAACAATTTTAACAATTGTTGGGAGTCCATTCTAATGAACATTATTTTCGGAGTACCTCACTTTAAATTATTTAACAAGAGAACACGAATGAAGCTAAATTTCACATCAACCTAAGGAACACTCATAGCCCATACGGTTGGCTCGTCGGAGGCGACGTCTTCGACTTAAAGGACACTAGTTCGAATCCACTTATTACGAAACTTTTTTTTTTTTTTTAATTTTATTTGAGTAAGGGGGGAACGGGATCAACATCTACCCGACCCAAATGTCATCCCCACCTGCACGCGCTGGTGGTTCGTACGAATAGCCGGCGGCGGCTCTGCGGCTCGCGCTGCACAGCCGTGGTGCTCCCTGCTAGACAACGGACGGGGCACTGGCGACCGAGCAAATGGCGGGATAACCATTCACCTAGCTACTGCTAGACGAGGCCATGCAGTAGAGGCCTTGGGGTGCAAAAAGCCCCTGAAATTCCTGCAAAGCTTGTCTGTACGCTTGAAAGTAGCAGCCCTACTAACAGACTAGGCTACTATGGGCTAATTACTCGTATAGCTGAAATTTAATAAATTACTGAAACCTTGAGAAGAAAAAACCGGACCGATCCCAAACAACAGACTTTTGGCGCGAAAAAACGGACTTTGATTGGCATGTGGAATGTACGAACAATGCGCGAAGAAAGTAGAGTGCATCAAGTAGCAAAGTATATGGCAGACTACCAGCTTGACATCATGGGCATTTCAGAGGCAAGATGGAAGGACTTTGGAGAGGAAAGAGTAGGTGACATGACTCTCCTATACTCTGGCAAACAGGATAAACATGAAGCAGGAGTAGCCCTATTGCTTAGTAGAAACGCCCAAAAAAGCTTAATAGATTGGAATCCGGTATCTGAGCGCATCATGACAGCCCGCTTTTTATCAAGAGTTAGGAAAATTACGGTCGTCCAATGCTACGCACCGACAAACAAGGCTGATAGGGCAGATAAGGAAACTTTTTACAACCAGCTTAATTCCACTTTGAAAGCTATTAAGAGGCAGGATATTGTGATGTGCATGGGTGACTTCAACGCTCAGATAGGCAATGATAACAGAGGCATAGAGTCGTGGGTAGGCAAACATGCTCTAGGAGACCGAACGGAGAATGGAGACATGCTTGTGGAGTTCTCCTGTGAAAACGATCTTGTAATAGGTGGATCAGTGTTCCCGCATAAGAACTGTCATAAGGTGACTTGGGTTTCGCCAGATCGGCGAACAGAAAACCAAATTGACCACTTTATGATTTGTAGAAAGTGGAGGCACTCTTTGTTAGACGTCAGAAATAAAAGAGGTGCAGACGTTCATAGTGATCATCACTTAGTCGTCGCAAAGATCAAACTGAAAATAGCAAATGCTCAACAGAGGTCAGCACCAGCTAGCAAACGCTTTGATGTCGACAAACTACAGGATCCCGAAGTAAAAGAGAGATTCAGTGTCAATCTTCATAACAGATATTTTTCTCTTGGAATAGATGAAGCTCCAATCGAAGAGCATTGGTGTAAGCTTGAAGATGTGCTTCAAAAGTGCTGCAAGGAAGTGTTGGGACACAAGGAGTATTCACGAAAGGAATGGATAGCAAACGAAACGTGGGATAAAATCCAAAAACGCAAATCCATTAAAGGAATGCTGAACTCCGAGCAGGATCACACTGCTAAAGAATCGCTAGCCTATGAATACTTCTTGTGCGAAAGGGACATTAAACGTAGCCTAAAAAAAGATAAACGTCGCTGGGCTGAGTCTATCGCTCGTAGAGCAGAAAGAGCCGCCATGACTGGAAACACCAGAGAAGTGTACAGAGCAGGGAAAGAGTTGTGCAACAAACCCCGGCCAGAACGACCCATAAAAAGCCAAGACGGTAAACTCTTAGTAACACTAGAAGACCAGCTTCTAAGATGGCAGCAACACTTCAGTGAAGTTTTTGAAGCTCCACTGTCAAGTCATGAAGATGAGGATACAGATGTTAGTTATCAAAACCATCTCGACATAAATATCCAGCCTCCAACACGGACAGAAATAGCTACAGCAATAAAATCACTGAAGAGCCGAAAAGCACCTGGCAACGATGCTATCCCTATCGATGCTCTGAAAGCTAACGTAGAAGTTTCTGCAGACGTGTTGCTACCGCTACTGTCATCGATATGGGAGCAAGAACAAGTACCAGACAGCTGGAAAGAAGGTGTTATAGTAAAACTACCAAAGAAAGGTGATCTGTCGAACTGTTCGAATTGGCGGGGCATAAATTTGTTACCGGTCTGCTCAAAGATCTTGTGCAAAATCTTGCTGAATAGGATGGCGAGTGCAGTGGACGCACACTTGAGAGAAGAGCAGGGTGGTTTCAGACCTGGTAGATCGTGCACAGACCAACTAAATCTAATCCGAATGATCCTCGAACAATGCAACGAAATGCAATGTGAAGTCTTTACATTGTTTATCGACTTCGAGAAGGCATTCGACCGAGTGAAGTGGTCCAGCATATGGCGCACACTCAAAAAGAGAGGAATACCGGAGAAGATCATCGGACTCATCAAGTGTATGTATGAAGGGTCCTCCTGTAGAGTGATGCACAAAGGCCGTCTCACTGATCCCATCCCAGTGACTGCAGGTGTGAAACAAGGATGTCTACTGTCTCCACTTCTGTTCCTTATGGTCCTGGACGACGTTATGTGTAGAGTGACCTGCAAATGCCGAAGGGGTTTACCATGGTCTCACGACAAAGACTTAGAAGACATCGACTTTGCCGATGACCTGTGCTTAGTCTCTACAAAACGTTCTGACCTTCAGTCCAAGACAAACGACCTAGCCACGGAAGCTGCGAAAGAGGGCCTTCGCATCAATATAGGCAAAACCAAGGAGATGCGTCTTAACTCCCTTGATAACCAGCCGCTCCAAATTAATGGCGAAGATGTCGAACGGGTTGAGAAATTCACCTATCTCGGGGGAGTAGTGAACCCAATAGGAGGAACAGAGATGGACATCGAAACCCGTCTAAACAAAGCTAGAGGTGCTTTTGCCCAGTTAAAGCCGGTGTGGAGCTCTAACGTCATGACCCGGCGTACAAAAGTGAGGATTTTCGAGTCTAACGTAAAGTCAGTCTTGCTATACGGTTGCGAAACATGGTTCGTTCGGAAAGACCTATCCAGCAAGCTACAGGTATTTATCAACAAATGCCTAAGGCGAATTTTGCGGATTTACTGGCCACGAACCATTTCGAACGCGGAACTGTGGAGGTTGACGAAGCAGAAACCCATCGAACAGGAAATCCTCACAAGAAAATGGAGGTGGCTGGGTCATACCCTCAGAAGACCCGAAGAATTCCCGTCGAAGCAAGTGCTCAGCTGGCAGCCAACCGGAAAACGTAAACGGGGCCGCCCAAAAACAACCTGGCGACGTTCTGTGGAGAATGAGGCAAAAGTTGTGGGAATGAAGTGGGAGGATCTCGCAGCCGCTGCCCAAGATCGAGCCAGATGGAGAAATCTACTCAAGGCCCTTTGTCCCTGCTGAGGGACGTCAGGATGGATGTATGTATGTATGTAATTTTATTTGATGAAACCAATGGTGGATGTATACTGTTTGTATTAGTATTATTTATTTTTTTATTCTTCCTTACTTTTTTTTAAAATGAATAATGTAAACTTATTACCTATTGATTGGAGTAGGTAGTTATCATTTATTTAATCAATTTATAAAATTTTATTGCATTTGGCTAATGTTTAATCATTATTTCTGTGATACTTTTTTATTAATATTATGAATTATGAATGGTTTTTTTAAGGGCCTGTTTTCTAAATTATTTATTGGATGAATTTATGTAAATGTATGATTTATTTAAATAAGAGGTTTCATATTTACTTGATGATGAATTAATTTGCAATGACCCAACCAACATCCACTTGTCCCCATTGCCCAGGATCTTCTCGGCAATTTGTGGTGCCCCGTGGCTTGAATGTCCACATAGGCCGTATACATAAAAATGATCTTGCACATTCTCAGCCAGCGGCAGCGGTTCCTGCTGCTACGAACCTTAACCCACCCCGCAATGCTCAGGTCACTTCAAATTTTGATCTCTTGGCTTCTATGAGGAGAAATATCCGGGTGCTGAAACACATACCTAAAGGTGCAAGGTGTATGGCAGCTGGAAAGTTGTCTCATCTTATTGACCTTTGTGTTGAAAGTAACGGCAGACAGGAGTGGTATGATCTGTTAACCTTTCCTTATTCAGCCTTGAGGGTTCCCAGTAGTGTCGATCAGCGATCTCTTACAGCTAAAGTTAAGGACAATGTTAACGGCTCTGCTGAACCGATAGTTGACGACAGTTTTTTGACACACAGACAGGGTTCAATTTACAGGGCAATTGAAGCGAAAGTCTATGATGGGGATTTACGTGGGGCAGTCAGATTGTTAACCTCCGATAGCTCTCTGGCTCCCAGGACTCCTGAAACTACGAGTATAACTGCATTAAAAGAAAAACACCCGACACCTTCGCGCCCCTTATCTTTTCCGCCTGAGCCAAATATTTCTTCACCCTTCTTATCCGTCACTGTTTCTGATGTTGCTGATGCTGTTGACTCCTTTTACAGTGGGTCAGCTGCTGGTTTAGATGGCTTGCGACCACAGCACTTGAAGGAGCTGATCTCGGTGTCCGCAGGTGATAATGGGCACAAATTGTTAGAATCTCTAACTAGACTCTGCAACTTTCTACTGAAGGGAATGCTAAACCTGGAAGTTTGTCCATACTTGTATGGAGCTTCATTGTGCGCTCTTTCAAAATCAGATGGAGGAATAAGGCCGATTGCAGTAGGATCGGTTTTTCGCCGGTTGGTTGCTAAGGTTGGAGGTCGAGCAGTTAAATCGGAGATGTCTGTATTTCTACAACCTCATCAACTTGGGTATGGCACTGCCTTGGGATGTGAGGCAGCAATTCACGCCACTCGTAGCTTCGCCATGACAGGTTGTGAAAATGCATCTAATGACATTATTCTTAAGGTTGACTTGAAAAACGCATTCAACAGCATTGAACGAGATGGAATGCTATCAAAAATACAGGAGCACATTCCAACTCTCTATCCATTTCTGAGCCAGTGTTACTCGTTGCCCAGCCAGCTGTTCTATGACTCTGAGTCCATATCGTCACAGGTTGGGGCGCAACAAGGGGACCCATTAGGACCACTAATCTTTAGCTTAGCCATTAATGATGTCGTTAAATCGTTAGCTTCCCCATTGAATGTGTGGTATTTGGATGACGGGACAATTGGTGGCAACATCGATACGGTGGAAAAAGACATGAAAGCTATTATAGACATGTTTAAGGAAATGGGTCTTGAATTAAATAGTAACAAATGTGAACTTTTCTGTTGCAGCCCGACTATCCCCAACTTGTCCACCATAACAAATCTAGTCCCAGGAATCAAACTGTTGGATAAGTCAAACTTTACTGTCTTGGGAGCCCCTATTTTTCCTGAAGGTGTTCCACCACTACTTGATGGCAAAAGGGAGGGAATCAACAAGACAGTGAGTGGATTGAAGCAGTTACCGGCCCATGTTGCGCTTACAATCTTTCGCTGCTGTTTGTCTATGCCGAAGCTGACATATGCTCTGAGGACTTCTCCAGTTTGGTTGTTCCCAGCAAACATAGCTAATATTGATAACTGTATCAAAAATGTCCTGGAGCAAGTCCTTAACATCAAATTGGAGGGGGATCAGTGGCGACAAGCAGCATTACCGATCAGACACGGTGGTCTGGGCATAAGACGAGTCAAAGAGACCGGTCTCTCGGCTTTCCTATCCTCGGCGCACGGCGTAGTGGATCTTGTCACTCGGATCTTATCGATTAATGGTGACGGATTCCGCTTACCTTTTGTTACTGAGGCTTTAGAGGGCTGGGAAGCTCAATGTCCTGGAAAAAAATTGCCTGATCACCTTGATGTCCAGAAAGCCTGGGATGATGTTCTGTGCAAATCTGTTTTGGACAAAATTATGGAGAGCAGTATAGGTGTAGATTTGGCGAGAGTGAGGGCTTCATCAAAACCTGAATCGGGCTCTTGGCTTCACGCGTTGCCGTCTCCTCAAATGGGCACTCTGTTGGACGATGACTCGTTGAGAATAGCAGTAGCATTAAGGCTCGGCTGCGACATATGTGAGCAGCATCATTGTATTTGCGGTGCACTGGTAGACTCAAGGGGTCATCATGGTCTAAGTTGTCCCAAGTGCGCTTGTAGATTTCCAAGACATCATGCGCTAAATGACTTGATTAAGAGGGCAATGGTCATGGCGTATATCCCGTGCGTCCTGGAACCACCAGGTTTGAGTCGCACTGATGGGAAGCGTCCGGATGGACTGACGCTGGTCCCCTGGGAGCGTGGCAGAAGCTTGTTGTGGGATGCCACATGTGTTAGCACGTTTGCAGCTTCACATTTAGCAGGAACGGTAAGAGTAGCGGGCTCGGCGGCTGAGAATGCCGCTAGATTAAAGCACCAAAAGTATACGGATTTAAAAAACCGTTACTTGTTTGTCCCTGTAGCAGTGGAGACGAGCGGAGTTTGGGGTAGTGAAGCTAAAGCCCTCATAAGGGATCTAGGCCGCCGTATTGCCTCGCGAGGACATGATCGTCGCTCCGGGTCGTACTTGGCTCAAAGGCTCTCTCTTGCTATTCAAAGAGGTAACGCTGCAAGCATTATGGGTACTTTTGGGCCAGGTATGACTCGTGGCGGATTATTAGTTTAATTTTACTTTTTACTTTGACGAAGCTTGTTACGCTGACGATGACGATGTTCTACACAGAATGACGAAGCTTGTTGCGGATTGAAAATGTATATTATTTTTTTTTAATTTCTGTTAATATTGTTTATTGATGGTGTAATAATTTGTAAGTGTAAATATTTTAAATGAATAAATTTTAAAGTAAGTAGTTTAAAATGTATCATCAATATAGTTTCTCGTTACATTAATACTGGTAAGATTTTATCTGTAAAAAATATTTTATACCAACGATAAGCTATTTATTTTTAAATGACAAATAAAAAGAAAATTCTAAATAATTTAATCTAATGCGTAATTAGCTCAGATCATGTACTTAGATACAATAGGTTTTATCTTATTTTCTCGATTAAAAGATGTTTAAAAATAAAACCTCCTGCGTTTATCAGCAAGAAGCAGATATTGTAATATACGCTCTTATGTATGGTGATAAGCTATTAAAAGCGAGAGTCAAGATTAAAACAGTCATGAAAGAAATCTGTCTGAAGTCTCAACTCTACATTACATATTAAAATGAAAGTTAAGAAGTTTGCGGATGAACTTCAGAAAAGTTCTGCTTATTAAACATTTTATGAATACTTACTTGAATAGGTATACCTCGCTTAATTAAATAATCTTGAACAAGTTCGAAATTTTACTTTATAAATTTGTATTGTATCTACTTACTTACTTTACTACGTAGAAAACAAAATAATGATGATATTAACTAAATCAGTATTATTACAGAATATAACATTTTTTTTTGTAAAATAAAAACATACACACATACGTATTGAGAACCTCCTTCTTTTTTTTAGTTAAAAAATACCGATCCTTTAATGAAAAACAAATACTGTTGAAGAAGGTCAAGGAGTTAGGTCCTAACCTAAAGTTGCAAGACCATGAAATCATCAATGTTTGTTGGTTAAAATGTGGTCATCAGGGACCGCAGTACAATACAGGAATAATTTAGCCACTCAGCAGTCTGCTCTCAGCACAATGCCCGCCCTTCGCGGTCCCGAGAGAACCCGTTATTATTAGGATTAAATGGATAACTTGTCGCCCTTAAATAATAACCAGAATTTCCTTAGAGATTGTATTAAGATATCTTGAATGATGATAAAATATTGGGTTGGCGCGACGATACGACAGTGAAGGAAAGCTTTTAGATGTTAAGTCAAGGAAATAACTTCGAATTTTAAAAGCTATTTTATAACGGAATCAGTTTCTAAGTAACGTTTAAGTAAAAGTTAGTCATTTTTTTACAGTTTCAGTTTCAGGTCCATCGTAATCAGCCACAGTCTGTTCATAGTCTCCACCTGTGGTGTCCTTTCAGTATCCACGTATCTGCATATCTATATATCTCATCAAATGGAGGAATGGTTGCACTTGTTGCAACCGTTGAAGACCGTTTTATATTTTTTAATTTGTAGCAATGAACCGCATATAAATTCTAATAAATACCTGTAAGGATAATTATGCATATAGAACAAAGCGGAAACGGGCATACAAATTAAAAACATTAACCCTCAAATTCATAGACAGTGTTGTAGATTTACATACAACTATAATTAAATTAGACTGTAGGATTATTCATGAGTTTCATGACATAAAAGTTCGTATCTCATTTTTCTCAATATTTACCGTTTTAATCTCGATGTGATGCTGCAAGCTTTGTAAGCCCCTCTGAAAGCATTCCCATGGGCTTATAAATAGAACATTTCTCATAAACTCACCTTTCATCCGGGAGGAGCGTACTGTTACATCCCTACACTGTATGTGGAAATGCTGACATCACTGATCAGCATCCCCGGGCCTGGAAGCCATATTGAGAAGGACCAGTCAGTCGGTAGTAATCATCAGCTCGGGTCGGTCGATTCCATTGCCAATTTCTATTTCCAATTTCCATTTCCAATTTCCAATTTGTGTGATTAATTACCGATTAAATAAATATTCTATTTTTAGATTCATAAAATCTTTTTTTTTAAAAAGCAAATTCAAGGATCCCGTATAATATTTGGTGGCAGCGGTGGGATCCGAAAATCCCTGGTTCACCCGAAAACGCTTTCGAGGACTAAGACGTTTTGTGATTCTCAGTGAAGTGTTAATTGAAGGAAATTATATTTCCAAGGTACTGTACCTATTATACATACTTACATATTATCTACAAGTGCTATTGTTCCTGATCGGGCACAGAGGACTGTGTCTAGCTATCCCTGTTCCTGTTTACCGCTAAATAAGCGGACATGCAGCCTTCAATATTCGTCGTGGTGGCGCTACTGTGAGTGACTTTACTGTGCAAAAACTATTTCCAGAAACTGAACTCAGAGTTAGGACACTATTTTATTTAAAATAAGGGTTAATTTTAAAATCTGTGCTATTTTATTTCTATTCACTGTCTTTGTTGTGATCTCTTTTATGACCAAAACTACTTAACTAAATCTGTGCTAGACAAGTATAGAGACGACTTCTTATACTTATTATAATTTGAATTTTTCTTTCTACTTTCTGTGTCTCTCTCTAAATTTCACTATGAGTAAAGGGGGAGAGGAAGTTCCCAGCGGGAGTAAGGGTGCACAGGTTCGTGAGGAAAAATTATCGGAAACAGATATGAATGTAGAACTGAATGTCCTATTAAAATTCATTAAGCCCTTCGACGGTAGTAGGGAGAAATTAAACTCATTTATCTTAAACTGCCAAAATGCACATAACTTGGCAACAAAGGCTCAAAAACCTATTCTGTTTAGATACATATTAAGTCAACTAGAAGGAAAAGCTGAGTCCATCTGCTCCATTAAGGAATTTGCTTCATTTGACCAATTCACGGAATTTCTAAAACAGCAGTTTGGCGAGAGGAAACATTATGCCCATCTTCTGTCAGAACTACAAGAATGTAAACAGACTCCATCAGAGTCAGTCAACCAATACGCACTAAAAATCGAGACATGTCTGGCCAAGCTGCTGACCGAAATCAACATTTCCATACCCACTAAACGTAAGACAGAGCTAACAGGCCGTGTTGCTGCCATGGAGGATTTAGCTCTGCACACATTTGTGATAGGTCTACACCCACGACTATCACAAATTGTGAGATGTCGTGACCCAGACTCACTCAACTCAGCTGTTAATTTCGCAGTCGCAGAAGAAAAAATACTACTAAGCCTAAACAAATCGCAGTCACGACCTCAATTCAACAACACTGTTGATAAGCCTAGGTTCACTCCTCGTCGTGATTTTCAGCAGAGATCTTACCAACCTAATTTCCCACAGAACCGTCCTGACTTTTCTAGGGATGTACCTACATGTCGTTACTGCAAGAACCCGGGGCACACTATTGAAAACTGTCGCAAACGACAGTACAATAATAGGAACCAATTCCATGGGTCGTCCTCCCAGGGTCGCCAAAATAACCAATCAGCTTCCCCCTCTGCAGGTCCATCACGTAGGGTTTTTACTATTTCAGATGACCAAGGGGTAGACGAGGTAGACAACCATGATTTAAACGAGTAAAATTTCCCGAAAGGTATCGCTCGGGAAATCGGCCTTTCAATATCAAAGCCGATACCACAAGTCCCACTGTATCCTCTAAATCCACTGTTTCATTACAAAACCACGCTAACAAACAGGGTAACCAGCCCCAAATTCATAG
Organism: Plutella xylostella; assembly: GCF_932276165.1. Taxonomy (NCBI): domain Eukaryota; kingdom Metazoa; phylum Arthropoda; class Insecta; order Lepidoptera; family Plutellidae; genus Plutella; species Plutella xylostella. Next base: position 9,541,680 of record NC_063990.1, read on the forward strand.
CGTCAACCGTAACGAATTACGGAAACCTCTGAATCAATGTACTGCATCTACTAAATCCACTGTATCCTCTGAATCCACTGTTTCATTACAAAACCACGCTAACAAACAGGGTAACCAGCCCCAAACTCATAGCGTCAACCGTAACGAATTACGGACACCTCCGAATCGATATACTACATCTACTAAATCCACTGTATCCTCTGAATCCACGGTTTCATTACAAAATCACGCTAACAAACAGGGTAACCAGCCCCAAACTCATAGCGTCAACCGTAACAAATTACGGCAACCCTTGAATCAACGCACTGTACCTACTAAGTCCACAGTATCCTCTGATTCTAATAACGTCAAATGTTCACCAACCAATACTCCAAATTCTGAAAGATTCAAAATCTATGAAATAAATCATAATGCCGAAAAAAAATTATCACCTTACGTAATGATCAAAACTTCCGTAGCTGACCGACCCCTTTCATTTTTGGTAGACACCGGCGCTGCACTATGCCTTCTTAAATTAAAATCCATGTCTAAAATACCAGATCTGACTGGAAAAATCGTTGCTCTTAAAGGAATTGACTCGAGTGACACATCAACACGAACACTAGGTTCTTTCAAAATGCAAATAGCACGTTTGACCAATAAAGATTCCACACACGAGTTCCATGTCGTTGAGGACATAAATCTAGATCATGACGGCATTATTGGCAATGATCTTTTGCAAAAACTAGGATGTCAAATCGACTATCTTCATGGATTATTACGCATAGATAATGACACAATCCATCTCCATTTTAATGAACCGATTTATACCATTCCTCCTCGCTCGGAAGCGGTCATTGAATGCACTGTCAGTAACCCCAATGTAAAAGAGGGTGCTATTCTAGATCAACATATCTCTGAATCATTATTAATTGCAAATTGTATCGTGAAGGTAAAAGAAAATAAACGAGTCAATATAACAGTAGTCAATACCGCGGAAACACCCACTGTAATAAATCCTAATTTGAATCTGACCATAGAACCCCTAGACAATGATCATTGTATGACTCAGTATGAAACACTTCCAATTCAAAGTGCTACTTCAAGAACACAGAAAGTTCTCAAACAACTCCGTATTTCTCACCTTAATCATGAAGAAAAAGAAGCTTTACATAACATATGCTCTAACTATTCTGACATTTTCCATTTACCTGATGAGCCACTCTCACATACTACAGCTTGTGAACACAGGATTAGGACAAACACTGACATTCCCATACAGACAAAATCATACAGATTCCCTGAGTGCCACAAAAAGGAAGTTGAAACCCAGATGAACAAAATGCTAGAACAAAATATAATAACTCCATCAAACTCACCCTGGTCGTCACCCATCTGGGTTGTGCCAAAGAAGTTAGACGCTTCAGGACAACGGAAATGGCGAATCGTGATAGACTATAGGAAACTTAACGACATCACGATTGGCGAAACTTATCCCATTCCTCAAATAACAGAAATACTAGATCAGTTAGGCAAGAGTCAATACTTCACAACCCTGGATTTAGCTTCCGGTTTCCATCAGATCCTTGTTTCTCCTGAAGATTCCTCGAAAACAGCCTTTTCAGTACCGCAGGGACATTTCCAATTCACCAGAATGCCCTTCGGGCTCAAGAATGCCCCATCAACTTTCCAAAAATTGATGAATACATGTCTATCTGGCCTCCAAGGCTCTCGCTGCTTCGTTTATCTTGATGACATTGTGGTTTATTCACCAGATCTCCCATCTCATATCCAAAACCTGAAAGCCGTCTTTGAAAGACTCCGAAACTACAATTTGAAACTTCAACCTGATAAGTGTGAGTTTCTCTGCAAGGAAGTTGCTTACCTAGGTCACCTTATAAACAGCGATGGTGTGAAGCCCAATCCTGAAAAATTAAAGGCTGTGGCCGAATTTCCCACTCCGAAATGCGCGAAAGACATAAAAGCCTTTCTAGGTCTCGTCTCATACTATAGACGATTCATTCCAGACTTTTCCAAACTAGCAAAACCGTTGACACTACTCCTGAAAAAAGATACTCCATTTAACTGGAAAAATGAACAGCAACTTTCTTTTGAAAACCTGAAAAACAAACTCATTGAATCCCCAGTCCTAGCTTACCCTGATTTTTCAAAGCCGTTTGTACTTACCTGTGACGCATCTAACTTCGCTGTATCAGCCATCTTGTCTCAAGGTCCTATCGGAAAAGACCGTCCAATCGCTTACGCCTCACGTACCCTAAACAAAGCGGAATGTAACTACAGTGTAACCGAAAAAGAATGTCTGGCCATTGTCTTCGGCACTAAAGCCTTCCGTCCTTATCTCTATGGTCACCGCTTTACCATTGTTACCGACCACAAGCCACTTCAATGGCTATTTAACTGCAAAGACCCAGGATCACGACTAGTCCGATGGCGCCTCAAACTCGAAGAGTTTGATTATGATATTGTGCATAAAAAGGGCAAGATTAACACAAACGCTGATGCACTATCTAGATTCCCAGTAAACCCAATCGAAGGAGAACCTCTACAAAATCCAAATCCAATCTTTCCCGACCTTGATCATGATCTCGACAATCCATTAGATGACCCTCTACTAGAATTACCACCTCATATTCCATTTTCTTTTGATAACCAAGACCTACTTAACCCAATACCTGACCCCATCCCGGAAGTAATACCAACTCCTTCATCACATCCCGATCACCTTCCATCACCTTCAAATGACCTAACAGAACTAGGTCCATTAGATCTAAGCCCTCGCAGCGAAGATCTTAACCCAAATTTCGAAAACGTTGAAATCCCTTCACCATCACCAACAAGTCCAAATACACAGGGTAACACTAATGATAATGATAATTATTCAAAATTCCTAAAATCAATGGCAAACAAAGAAAAATCATTCAATACTGTTATACAAGAACACAATGAAAACCTTTTAAAATGCCCCTATAACGTCATCCTAATTCCAACATCAATAGATTTAGATGAGTCAAACCCCTACATTTCCGACATATTACTCAATTCAGAAAATAAAGAACAAATCCTCAACTCAGAAAAAGAACTATTCTCGTTCTTAAAAATCAGATACGAGAACAAAACAGTATACCTTCTATTCACCAAGGTCCATCACTTTGATGAGTCACTATATCCCAACATATACGAAACCATAAAAAGGGTCAAAACCGACCTCACACAGACTATAGAACCAACAGACATAGCAATATCCGACTTCAAGAATCCCTTTGACAAACACTCCCATACTAAAATATATAACATTCTTACATACATCTTTCACGAATCTGGAATAAATGTACATATCTATCTAAACAAAATTATATTTCCCTCATTGAGTGAACGGCCAAAAATCCTCCGAGAAAACCATGACATTCCCATTGCGGGACATTTAGGCTCAACTCGAATGTATCACCGTATCCAAGATCAGTATTACTGGAAGGGAATGAGAAGCGACATAGAAGACTATGTCAAAAAGTGTAAGTCGTGTCAAGAAAACAAAGCTTTACGGAGAACCAATAGAGCCCCTATGGAAATTACAACAACATCCACTGCTCCTTTTCAACGCGTAGCCCTTGACATAGTTGGTCCCCTACCTGAGTCCGGCCCTGCAAAATTAAAATATATCCTTACTCTGCAAGATGATTTAAGCAAGTACTCTGTGGCCTACCCTATTCGCAGCACAACAGCTGAAGAGACCAGTGATTGTCTAATTCACTTTATTTCGCTTTTTGGAATTCCAAAATCCATTCTTACAGACCAAGGGACTAACTTTACGTCTGAATTGTTCAAAACGACCTGTAAATTCTTTAAAATAAAACAGTTATGGTCGTCTCCTTACCACCCGCAAACTCAAGGTGCTCTAGAGCGCAGTCACTCGACATTAAAAGAGTATCTGAAATCATTCATAAACGATAATCAAGATAATTGGCCTACGTATGTCTATACTGCCATGCTCACATATAACACAACAACACACTCAACAACCAAATTCACCCCTTACGAATTAGTATTCGGGCATAAAGCATTCATTCCAAGTTCCGTTTACGAGAGTGCCCCCGGCACTACATATTCAGACTATATCAGAATGCTTCAACATAAACTCAAATACGCCCGCGAAAAAGCCTATGATAATATCCTAAAGTCTAAAGAATCGTCAAAATCCTATTACGACTCCCGTACTCGCACTCCACCTCAGTACAAAGCTGGTGATTATGTTTATCTAAAAAATCACTTGAGAATGAGAAAGGCAATGTCGCCTATTTGGAAAGGACCATATAAAATAATTAAAGTTCATGGTAATCACACAGCCACGCTCCTTATAAACCGACGACATGTGACTCACCATTTTGACCAATTTAAACCGACGGACATAACGCCGTAGCGATTAGTTAGTGTAGGTAATATATATAAGTAAAATAAGATAAATAAGTGTAGTTCATAATTCTAATTAAGATAATAATAATTTAAGTAATATAATATTCTAATTCTATTCTATTTCAGCGGCGCAATTAAAGCGCATCCGGACTTTGTCCAGCCTCTCTCTTCAAGCCCCGGTATATACTTCGACAGAATAGGAAAACTTAATGTAATTAACGGTCAATTAGATATAGTTAGTTATGTAGATATATTACATATAAACCCACATCTTAATAATCTTAATCAGATTTTACTCACGACGAAACTCTTATGTAAACAAGCCAATAACAATCAATGTGACAGTATTCTATCTCCTTTAACAGTCAGATATAATGATATCAAACGAGAATACAATTCTATTTCTCACTTAATCTCAAATCGCCAAAAACGCTCAGCGTGGTTCGGTGCAGTAGGCACAGCATTCAAGCATATTTTCGGCACCCTTGACGAGGACGACGCATTGAAATATAGTTCCGCCATAGACACTATTCAAAAGGATAATAAAAAACTCGCAGAGTTAATGAAACAAAATATTTTAGTTACTACTTCCACGTTAGAATCCTTTAAGAAAAGTATAAATCAATTAGATAACAATCAAAACCAGATTAGTATTGCCTTAAATCAACTCCTAAATCATACTAATAATATTACTAAAATATCGAATTTTCTAATCTTAGAAAATAAAGTCAACTCCATACTTACTAATCTCGAGAGCTCACTTCTTACATTGTCATTCCAATTAGAAGATCTAACCAACGCTATCACGTTGTGTAGTCAAAACATTCTGCATCCGTTTATACTAAGTCCGGGCGAGCTGTACCGAGAACTCGTCAACAACGGTAGGCATCTACCTGCTGACACTCGAATTCCTCTCTCTCTTCGCTTAGAAAACATTCATGTTATTATGAGCTTATCTAAAGTTGTGTGTTACTATTATAATGATAAACTTGTGTTTGTACTCAGGGGCGTATTTAAAGATTGCGCGCCCTGGGCTCCTCTAGTTTTCCGCCCCATCAAGGAATGAAAGAAAATAAATAGAGCAGTCAGTGTAGAGTACCTACCGACCTACATAATATGTATATAAATATATTACGTATAAAAACATTGTGGTGATAGATTTGCATAGACAATAATATCTTCCGAACAAAAAAAAAGATTTTTCTGGATAGACGAGTACCTACATTTTAGAACGTTTAGAAATAAACGTGTGCAGGTCGACTGAGTGAGTATTTTTTATTTCTTTAGATTTCCTTTAAAAATACAGAGGCGGAAAAAATAGACTATTCCACCGGTTCAGAAAAAACAAAGGCCGGCTTTCATACTTAAAAAATCCGGCACTGCTCGTCACCAAAATATCTCGGAGTGACCCGGGATAGATCTCTCACGTACAAAACCCACTGCCAAAACACCGAGAAGTCAGCTCCCGAAACAACCTTCTGCAACGGCTTAAGTCTACCAGCTGGGGTGCCTCTCCGCAAGTTCTACGAACAAGTAGCCTAGCACTCTGCTTCTCAGCCGAATTTGCCTGTCCCATTTATGAGCAAGATTCCCATTTCTCAGAGCCTGAAGGTCTTCAACCAGTGCGTCCTGCCAGTGATGACGTATGGTGCAGAGACGTGGACACTGACGGTAGGACTGGTCCACCGATTTAAAGTCGCTCAGTGTGCTATGGAGACAGCTATGCTTGGGTTTTCTCTGATGGATCGTATCAGAAATGAGGTTATCCGTCAGAGTACTAAGGTTACCGACATAGCTGTCAAAATATGCAAGCTGAAGTGGCAGTGGGCTGGTCATATCTGCCGAAGTACCTATAACCGTTGGGGTAGACGAGTTCTCGAGTGGAGACCACGAACAGGCAAACGCAGCGTGGGACGCCCTCCTGCCCGCTGGACTGACTACCTTAGGCGGGTAGAGCCGGTAGTGGTTGGATGTGGAAGGCCGAGGACCGAGTGTTGTGGCGCTCCTGGGAGAGGCCTATGTCCAGCAGTGGATGATTATTGGCTGATGATGATGATGATATGGGCAAAGTCCGCGCATGCTAGAGAAGTAGATTTTGCTTTTAACGACACAGTTCGTATAGCAACGGGATGCCTCAAACCTACACCGCTCTACAAAGTCTACTCTCTGGCTGGGATAGCGCCTCCTAGCATACGGCGAACAGTGGCATGTTCTGTTGAGAAAGCCAAACAAGAATGCGACTCCAGACCTCCACTTTACTCACATACTGCCGCACGTTCCGGCCTTAAGAGCCGCAAAGCGTTTCTAAATAGTGAGGTGTCCTTAACGGATGAAAACCCACAAAACGAAAGGCTAAGGCTCTGGGAGGAAAAGCAGCCCAAGGATCCTTTCCTACCTCATGAGGAAAACTTGCTCCCGTAACAGTCTTCCCTGGCTCATTTGTAAGACTCTAAATCGGTTGCGAGCAGAGGTAGGCTGCTGCAAGGATAATCTTTGCAAGTGGGGCTATACCGTTGGTACCAACCTATGCGACTGTGGTACCGCCCGCCCCCCTGACTATGGAGTATTTACACTCCTGTCCCCTGTGCCCTTCCACCTGCACTCGGGAAGACTTACTCCACGCCAACCAGAATGCTATCAAAAGTGCTTCTTTTTGGTCTTAAAAAATTTAAAAATTCGCATTTTCACTGACATGAAAGAAGAAGAGTAGAGTACCTACCGACCTACATATGTATAAGAACATTGTGGTGATAGATTTGCATAGATAAAGATATCTTCAGAACAAAAAAATAATTCTGGATAGAACGTTTAGAAATAAACTTGTGCAGGGCGACTGATTGAGGCAATTTTTTTTTTTTTTACTTTTCCTTCATAAAAAATAGTGAGGCAGAAAAAAATAGATTATTCCACCGGTTCAGAAAAGAATGAAGGCCGGATTTCATACTTTAAATCATATTTCTTAAGACATGAAATCAACATGTGGAAAGATGGCTCCGGGCCGCTCTAGGCTTACGTCCTAAAATATTGTTCTGTACTTTTTTAATCCTCCAACCTAATGCCCAAGGGCGGCCTACCGGCCGCCCTTCGCCGCCTGCCGCCCCGGGCTGTAGCCCTTTTAGCCCTAGGGTAAATACGCCCCTGTTTGTACTGCAAATACCTTTAGTTATGAATGAAGAATTTAACTTGTATCATAATTTAGCCTTACCAATTCCACACAATGCACTCAAACCAAACTTGTTTAGTTTAATATTACCTTCATATTCATATACTGCTATTTCTAAGGATAAGTTAAGCTTTTGTAATTTAGATAGTTTAGATAAGTGTAGATCGGTAAACTCTGAGTTCTTTCTGTGCCAAATTCCCACGGTCCTGTCCACGAATGGACACCCTACATGTGAAAGTGAACTGCTAACTAAAACAATCAGTGCTCTCCCTGTACAGTGTCAAACAAAGACGATATTCGGCGAACTCGATATTTGGAAACCACTAGTGAACAATCAGTGGATCTATGTGCAATCCCAATCGAGTAAGATATGGGTTGACTGTGGTGTTTCGGAAATACGCGAGTTAAAAGTGTTCGGAACAGGTGTTTTACACACCCCGGAAATGTGCACAGTGTATACCAAAAGCACCAGACTTATATCTACAAATAATGTCTTAAATATAAGCATACCTATACCTACTTTTGATTTTAGTATTATAAATGATTCGTGTTGTAAGTTAGATACTAAATCTAATAGTTTAGAAAATAGGGCATCCCCTATTTCTTTACAGGGTATCGATTTGGACGAATTTACCCTTAATAATATTAACGGAAAATTTATTTCAGATTTAAACAAAATTATAGAAGAGAAACCTTTACTCACTAAATACGGGACGCACTATTTAACACTGACTTTCCTAATTTCCCTAATTGTCTTAGGTTATGTAATTTTTAAATTGTCAAAACTTGTTCATAGATTTAAGTCCAATTTTCATGTTTCCTTTTCAAAACCGACTCCAGCTGATGACGTCGTCAGTACAACACAGAGCGTGACTCCTATACCAGAACCTCGATATCGAGAGGTGGTATAATGACCTGAACATTCGGTCATCAGCCCCGAAGTTCAGTCTTCGGCGGGGGGTTGTTACATCCCTACACTGTATGTGGAAATGCTGACATCACTGATCAGCATCCCCGGGCCTGGAAGCCATATTGAGAAGGACCAGTCAGTCGGTAGTAATCATCAGCTCGGGTCGGTCGATTCCATTGCCAATTTCTATTTCCAATTTCCATTTCCAATTTCCAATTTGTGTGATTAATTACCGATTAAATAAATATTCTATTTTTAGATTCATAAAATCTTTTTTTTTAAAAAGCAAATTCAAGGATCCCGTATAATAGTACTCAGTGGGCGCGTAGCAACGAGTTTGATAATAATTAAACAGCCTCCATGCAGTATCCTTGACCCATTTACCGAGAGCGGTTGCGGCGTGTCACGGGCGCGGTGACGTCACTACCGGGGTCCAATTCAAGGTGCGAGCATCACCGTCTGTATCAAGTAAAAAGGTAAATATGCACAAAAAATAACTGCGAGTGCAAACAGAGAATTTCTACATAATTAATGTATCTTAGACAAGTAAACCAGCATGGTTGACACATCTCTGTTATGTATGTATAAGTTTGCACCTTGTATCAGTGGTTGAGCGACAGAAACATGAAAAAATAACGGACACAATGAACAACATCTCATTATCATCAGGTCAAGATCAAGCCAGAGGGCAGGACGTATCCAGCCGTGTTGGTCTGAAAAACTTTGTATATACACACACTATGAGAAATATTTATTGAATATTTAAACAAAATAATAATTGGTTTCGCAGCCAACCAAGATTGTCCTTTAGCTCAGATAAAACGAAATGGTCGTGCTGCTCCAAGTCGAAGTTTCTTAATCCGGTACGTATACAGTGGCTGTGCAAACCCGAGGAAAAAGTACGTGACTTTGCAAAACCGAGGGAGATATGTTACACGTGAAACCACCGACTTGGGAAACTAAACTTTGCTCACATTGCTTAAAGTACACTTTAGTCAGTTCGTGTTTACCGCATGCCGAAAGAGACTTTTTACGCCATTTAAGTTTCAGTTAACTGCTGATTACCCGCACACAAAACATTATATAATATTGATGTAGTGTTGTATATAATTTTATATTTAATTAATGTTTCCTCCAAACGATTAAATAATTACCAAAATAAAAACTTTGCGGAACTTTTTTTCAAAGAACTCTTGGTGCTACGACGCTCGTAGCAATTCGTAGCAGGGGCTACGCCGTCGTAGCGGGTCGTAGCCGTAGATAAACGAAACAAAAAACTCAATGTGTAACATTTTCTGTAGAAAATGTACGGCCACGGCGCATAATATAATATTATTATAATGATAAAGGTATCTACAAGTCTTCTACAAGTAGAGTAGCCAAAAATTTAACAAGCAGTTTAGATTCATAGAGAAAATAATGACGTTTGATCCGTATTTTTCACAAAGCTGCGCACAATTTTAGTAGTAATCCTTTAAGCAGTGCTAGGAAGGTGTGGACATTAATCCAAAGGCAGGACCTCTCCCATGCCCATGGCACATTATCCATCTACGACACTATCCCTCCACTATCCCTATTACAGTGATATAGAGTTTCGTATCTGATATCTATGGGCTGTGTGTGAGCCGTAGCTATCGTAGGTACATCTCTGTAAAAAGGTTGAGGTTATTTGACGATCCCTTCCCGATTCAAAGGCATATTCATCTTGTCTATAATATTGCAGGGTTGAGATATGAAGCATCTGCATTCTACTGTTTGAATGAATTATGGAAAAAAAGTTCAAAAAAAGCCTCATAAACTCCCACAGTCCTTGTACTAATATGTACAGGGTGTTGTAAAAAGGGTATACTAATACTGGGCTTAGATATACCATGCTGGACATGTAGGTTTCGGCTTATTATACCCTTTTTACAACACCCTGTATACCTAATTACCTACCCTTAAGGTGTAAGCAAAGCTGTCGGTACACTATCCAGTTCTCATCAAAGTTATGCTATCCGTGGCTGGGAATCAAACATGCACTCAGTACTCGGCACTGCTTTATCACTGAGCTATGCGGGAAATTTAAAATGTCTAGTTTCGTACCCTCACTTACTTACCTACATATTTTAGACCAACTCCAAGGTACTTTTGTATCCTGACATGCTCTGTTAAAATTAGCAGAATACATCCTAAACTTAACTTGTTGACATACCCAGGTAGCTTCTTCTATACCTACTTATTGACATTAATTTTAATATTGGGAAATGGGTAGGTCTTTTCTAAGAAAGGTAGCCGTCCCTTTTTATAATTTGATTATTACATCTTTATACATATGTATATGATTATGATACCTATATATTAACATGGTGCGCCATGGCGATGTAAAAAATAAAACTTTTGTTTAAAATTATTTTTCCTTAACTGCTAGGTAGATCTGTTCCTCCCGATATTTCCAATTTTTTGAACAACATTCATAGGTTCTACTATTTAATACCTCATATAATTTGTAGCTGTCTGTACCTTACCTACTTGGTGTAGAGAAAACTGTGTTATAAGTATGTTGTATATATAATACCGAACACGACTTTCCTTTTAGGGTCACGGCTTTGACCGGGATGAAGGCCCCCAGGCGGCTCAGAGCTGGTTATAGATACATAAATAAATAATATTATTGATGTGGGGATTCTTAGATAGCAAGGACCATAAATAAGTATCTACCTTTAAGTACTTGCCACACGTACGTAATTGATTATGATAACTTTTTAAAACTAATATGGATGAAAAAATATAGTTATCGAATATCCCTTCTAATTTGATTAAATGTTATGGATGAGAGTCGACTACTAGCTGTAAGTTTCACCTAACTATTAAAGTATAAGGCTCAAGTATAAGGTAGGTAGTTAGTTATAGTTGCTTTGCTTTTGCGTTTCACTGTATGGGCCCCATACCTTGATAGCTGAAACTTACAGCGCTGCCTTTTTTGCAAGGTAAAATACCGTCTGCGGTGGGGCGGTCGGTTAGTTGTTAAATATAAGTAAAGTAGATTAATATATGTAAGTTCGACGATACAAGCCACCTAAATATCTTATACAAATATCTACCTACAATGTGTTGGTGCAGGGCAATGATTACATACCTAGCCTAGTTAGTTAACTACTAATCGTTTTGTACCTACATACTGATTCAAAAATAACGCATGTGACGTAGACCCTACAAGACATAGCGACGTAAAATCCTACGAGACTTTTAATGAAAGACAAACACTGGTCGTCGTGAAATGAGGAAAACAAAACACGGCCGTAGCCGCCCGCGCCAGCGACAGGCACGTTCCATTATTTAGGGCTTCTCTTTTTACGAGGCATACACAACACATATGCCTTCCTACCTAAGTACCTATAGCTAGAATAAAAGAACTCTGTGCTAGGTACTCTAGGTACTATAATATGTATAGGTATGTACCTAGGTAGTTAGTTATTTTATTCTGTTTCTTCTGACCATTTATCCATTAGCCAAAGGACTTGATATTGCCTGTAGTAAATTGTAATTATCTCGCTAGTCTAGTGCTAACCCCACGATATTTAAGTAAGGACCTATATTAAGTAGTATTTACAACGAAAGAACGAAAATATATTTATTTTATAAACACACAGAAAAAACACAAAAAAGAGTTTAAATAATGAATAAGTAATAAATATATTAATAATTAATAAAAGAGCGTGTCTACTATCGGAGAAATCGATAAAGTATAGTTATATTTCAAAAGCTATACCGTGCGTTACTAAGCCAGCGAGGCAACTAACCTATTCCGCTATTACCTACCAAGTCCGTGATGGTCCTACATAATCATTGAGTATGGTACACCCGAGTCCGCGTTGTTCTATGTACATAATAATACTTTTCAGTCATATAATATTTTAACAGTTTACGCACTGGAAACGCAGCCTAATATTTGTTAGTGCGAATTTACCCTGCACTGCATATGGTATGTGCAACCCGGTAGTCGATTGCGGCAGGAAATGGACCCATCAGTTGCCACGCGTCGCGAACGGATGCTGAGTTCTGTGGGGGGTTACTCTCAAACGAAGTTTCGAGTGCTGCTGCGCGAGCCACGACTCTACTGTGTCTTTGTATTAAACGTGCCGATTGCACGACAGCTCCCGTTCGTTCGTTTTTCGTCAGTAAGGAGTAAACCCCTGAATCATGGGTCGCGGATGTTGCACTGCGGACTGCGACCGAGATCCTTTAGCATCCGGAACTACAGAATACATGTACTCGGTATTCGGTCTGAGCTGAGTGTTAGTTACATAATATTGATGTATGACTCTGTAACAAGCAACTGCTATACAGGATGTCCCAAAAGTCAACGTCATCCCTTAAAGGGCTGATAGGTCAGCTCATGAGAGGCCAGAATATCACAATATGACCTTAGTAAAAACTCGATAATTTTCGAGATATTGACACTTTTATAAATTTGCTGAAAATCGACACCTTGGATCAGTTTTTTGCGTGCCGCCGGTACAAAAATCCATATTGTTAGAATTTGTTTGGTGTTGCATCACCCTGTATAGCCCTGCTATTGATCGCAGTCAAAAAAAATATCGAGTAATGCTGTATGTTTAAAAAAAACACGGTTTTCAAAGTCATAAAAGGTAATCGTATTTTTTTATAAACAACTTTGACTCTACATACTGTAAAAAAAATATACCACGCAAACCTGGCACCTTATTTAAAAAGATTGCTCATTTAATGCAGTTTTCAAAATGGTATGAAACGTTGCTATGGTTTCAATTAACAAAAAAGTTATTGCTATTTAAGTACAAAACGACCTTGATGTAACCTTGTTTGAAGGAAATTTATGTGACTGAATTTATTAAGGGTAAGTCATGTTGGAATGAGTAAAAGCAAAATAGGTGGTGTGGCCGGGAGTGGGAAAAGAGACAACGTTGTCACAGTTAATAAAAAAAACGCATTTTGAGTATCTTTCTCGAAAAAAGTGGACTATAGCAACTCCACATTCCCCATAAATGTAGCGCATGGTAATGTACATTCCTGAGTAGTGCTAATGTGTGATATTGTCTAAGTAAAACGCTTACACATGTACATTGTACACCCACAGTATTCAAAAAAGGGACAGATCAGTTTGTCATTAACATTACCTCTAATTACTTGTTATTTATTTTAAAGTTATTGTTAAACAATACCAAACTCTCAAAATTATGATTATGACCATTAATGAGTATTATTTTTTGCTGATTATGTACTTAATATAATATGGTGGTGTTATAATTTTGAGAAATAAAAATAAAAGTCAATAAATGTTAGTTTTTTTTAAATAAGGTGTAAAAAACGCAAAATATGTTTTATAAGAGTTTGGTAAGTTTTTTCATCTATGATGCCACGGCTGACCCCACCACCTATTTTACTTTTACTCATTCCAACATGACTTATACCCTTAATAAATTCAGTCAGATAATTTCCTTCAAACAATTTTACATCGAGGTCGTTTTGTACTAAAGCAATAACTACGTTTCATACCATTTTGGAAACTGCATTAAATTAACAATCTTTTGAAATAAGGTGCCAGGTTTGCGTGGTATATTTTTTTTACAGTATGTAGAGTCAAAGTTGTTTATAAAAAAATACGATTACCTTTTATGACTTTGAAAACCGTGTTTTTTTTAAACATACAGCATTACTCGATATTTTTTTTGACTGCGATCAATAGCAGGGCTATACAGGGTGATGCAACATCAAACAAATTCTAACAATATGGATTTTTGTACCGGCGGCACGCAAAAAACTGATCCAAGTTGTCGATTTTCAGCAAATTTATAAAAGTGTCAATATCTCGAAAATTATCGAGTTTTTACTAAGGTCATATTGTGATATTCTGGCCTCTTATGAGCTGACCTATTAGCCCTTTAAGGGATGACGTTGACTTTTGGGACACCCTGTATAGGTATTTAAGAAAAAAAATACATTGACTGAGCTGAGTGATGGTATCTTATTGAGAGATAATAATAATCCTAATCCTAACTAATATTATAAATGCGAAAGTAACTGTGTCTGTTACTCTTTCACGCCAAAACTACTGAACGGATTTGAATGAAATTTGGTATACATATGGTCTAGACTAGACTCTAGACCCTGAGAAAGAACATAGGCTACTTTTTATCCCGAAATTTTTCCACGGGAAAACTTTTTAAGGCGAAGCAAAGCTCGCGGGAACAGCTAGTAAAATAAATGCTCATTTATATCATGTGGCATAGGTACATAATAATATTGTAATAAGTACCTTAGCTATCATGTAAAAAAAATTAGTGTCCGCTGCTGGACTTGAGCTCTGGCATAAACCAATATTACTATTTTAAAATAAGATAGTTTTGTTTATAATTACTTTATTGGAAATTTAAGTATACAAACATGATAAGGGAAATTGCACATCGAGGACTACAAAATGAAGTAGGAAGTTCATGGTTGTGCAGTTCACCATCACAGTAGGATATGGCCTACTGGGCTACTGAGCCTAGGTTTGTTACTGGTACAATAGCAGGAGCAAAAGTTTGTGTAAAATAAAAATACTAACTATAATTATATGGCAGTACAAACTACTTTATTTACTTGTACAATAACTCCCAACTATCTACACTAATTACAGCTGAAAATTTAAATCATAATCATAACAATCCTTCACGTTTCTTCCACTCGCTCTTCATCTCAGCTTTTTTCTTTCTTTTGTAATCATTTCTTTTTGACTTTTTCTCTTCTAATTTCTTTCTTTGAGCGGCCACACTGTCTTCTCCATTCAGTTCTTCGTCTAATTTAGCTATAAGCTGTTCTCTGGCTATTTTCCTGTTCTCATCTTGGCTTCGGCTAGTGTGACACTTCACAACCATGCCTGGAATTGAAATATTGAAAATCATTCTACAGGTTAGACATTAAAACAAAAAATATGTATTCATTATCAAAGTCATATTCAATACAATTTTATGTAGCTTACCTGAAGGTATATGGGTTATAACAACACAATTAGAGTTCTTATTAACAGCTGACCCGCCAGGGCCACTTCCTCTAACGAATTTCTCTTCTAAATCATATTCGTGAATTTTTGGTACTTTTGAATAGTCTATTGTGTGTTTACTAGCTGCAGGTATATACAAGTGTGGTGAGAGTTTGGTTATGGTGTGTATAAATGGGCGGAGGACTTGCATTTTTTATACCACAGCTCCACGATTCAGCAACGCCTCGCCTTTCTGGAAATATTAAATCAGACATTTAGAAGTTAGTTATTGTTTTTTAAGCAATTAACGTTCTTGATTATGTGAGTGATTTACCTTGTAAGCAAAATTGATCGATTCTCCGTCAGTCAAGACTTTATTTTTACGAAACTCAGTCGTTATTCGTTGTCTAAAGTATTTAGGATCTGTTAGAGTCAAATTCTTTGAGTACAGCATCAGGTTTTTATACAGTCGAAGAATTTCGGATCTTGTGACAGGCATACTGTAATGTTAGTACCACTAGATTTTGACTAATCAGCGTTTTACTATAATCATTTGCAACAGCTATTTTATAATGTTTATTTATAAAAACTAAAACATAACCAAAAAATTGACGAAATCGAGGCAAATTCAAAATTTTTATGACAATGACAAGAAACTGTCATTGTCATTTGACTGAACTGTGACATAGCAAACTACTCTGTGTACCAATAAGCCACATAACTAAAATTGTTAAGGTGCCGATACACCATCAGACAAGCTGACGGACGCGGCTGTCAGCCGCGATAAGTGGTCACGGTCTTTTGGGACGGTTCGTGCTACTGAAGGTCAGAACAAGGTTATGTCCGCGATTTACGTCCGATAAATTGAACAGCGTAGTGTTCATTCCTTACCTAAGATAGGTACAGCTGAACTATAAAGTCCTGAAAAAACAGCCAACCGTCAACTGCCATAAACAACTGTACAGTGAAACTATAAATTCATGAAATTAATGTTTGAGGAACTAAAATTTTCAGGAGCCTGACACCATTAGAAAAGAAACATAAAAGTCATAACAATTGTTTATGGCAGTTGACGGTTGGCTGTTTTTTCAATTTTCTTATTAATTATTAGTATAATCTAGATAAAAACAACTATTTACGCTTGTTTGCAATTAGGAAGAAGAAGAAAAATATTCGTAGTCAAGCTAGGGAAGTTATTTATCGAGTTTATATACAATGTTTAGCGGAACATGAAGCTGGACACATTTTGTCGAATTTGGAGGATGTTTATGCTCGTACAGCGTCTATTACGGGTATGTAACATTGTACAAATTGTAATAATTCATTTTTTATCAGTACCATCGCTTCATTTATCGATAAACCTAGGTTTAGAGCCCAAGTCGAACATTGTTTACATACCGCTGGTTGTAGGTTTGAGCTGGTTTAAGTTGAGTCAAACCATAACATTTTGATACTTGAAGTTATATTTTTGTTTACTTACTAAATTCTCATTTTGTAACTCTGTTTTTCTTAACTTACCTAAGGGTAGTTTGAAATAAGCATTTTTTATTTTATTTTACAGGAGTATCGAACAGTACCGTCTGGCATATTGCAAAAGAGGAAAATGGAATATTTCTAACTCCTGGAAGAAACAGAACAGGCCTTCTAAAAAGAGAAATTGTTGATTTTACTATGTGCGCCCTTCGTCAACAAATCCGGATATTTTATACAGTTGTAATAACGTTATCTAAATAAATATTGATTGGTTTCACTATTAGCCTTCATATTAACTCCTTCTAGCTTGAATAATGAGCTTTTTTGTGGATGGTTGTTTTTAAATACAGAAATACCCTATTTCACAGTACGGTAGTCACAAGCAAAATTTCAAGTAAGTATCAAAGTCAGTTTTGTTTCGCTATATAGGGTTGCTACATGAAAGATAGCTGCGCCCTCATTTAATTTCAGGACTTTATAGTTTCACTGTACAAGTTTTGTTTAGTTTGCTGGTAGTTACAGTGAAACTATAAAGTCCTGAAATTAATGTTTGAGGAACTAAAATTTTCAGGAGCCTGGCACCATTAGAAAAGAAACATAAAAGTCATAACAATTGTTTATGTCAATAGGCGGTTGGCTGTTTTTTTTTAATTTTTTTATTAATTATAAGGATAATCTAGATAAAAGCAACAATTTACGCTTGATTGCAATTAGGAAGATGAAGAAAAATATTCGTAGTCAAGCTAGTGAAGTTATTTATCGAGTTTTAATACAATGTTTAGCGGAACATCAAGCTGGACACATTTTGTCGAATTTGGAGGATGTTTACGCACGTACAGCGTCTATGACGGGTATGTAGCATTGTACAAATTGTAATAACTCATTTTTTATAAGTACCAACGCATCATTTATCGATAAACCTAGGTTTAGAGCCCAAGTCGAACATTGTTTACATATCACTGTAAGTCAAACCTTAACATTTTGATACTTGAAGATATATTTTTTCTTTACTTACTAAATTCACATTGTGTGAATTTGGGGGGCATTGTGTAACTCAAAAAGATTTTTTTATTTTATTTTATAGTTATATCGGACCAGCGTGCAAAAGAGGGCAAAATATGGAGTATTTCTAACTCCTGGAAGAAACAGAACTGACCGTCCAAAAAGAGAAATTGATGTCTTTACTATGTGTGCCCTTCGTCAACAGATCCAGTTTTTTATACAGTTGTAATAACGTTATCTAAATAAATATTTATTGGTTTCACTATTAGCCTTCATATTAACACCTTCTAGCTTGTATAAGAGCTTTTTTGTGGATGGTAAGTTGTTTTTAAAATACATAAATAGGTAGGAAGTTAACAGGCAAAATTTCAAGTATCAAAGTCAGTTATGTTTCGCTATATAGGGTTGCTACATGAAAGATAGCAGTGCCCTCATTTAATTTCAGGACTTTATAGTTTCACTGTACCTTTCAATCGCGGGTGACAGCCGCGTCCGTAAGCCGCATCCGCTAGTGTGTTGGCGCCTTAACTCTTTGGCGGGGAATCCCGACGTGTGACGACGACATTGACGTTTATATTTGGATTGGTCAGTGGCAATACGTCAAATAGAAACGACGACAATGATTGGTTGGATCATCGCATAAAAAAATATGATTGGCCACACCGGCAACGACACAGATCAAAAATAATCAAAACCAAAACAAAATTTGATTTGACATTGACCATAGAGTAAAGAACATTGACTAGCTATAGCAAAGTGCTGAGAAGTGCGAAAAAGTTTCTCAAAAATTTAAAACCTATCAGTAATTTATACAATAATAGGTAGTTAGCTATTTTATTTAGTATTCGGGTGTTACGATAATGTTGCAACCTGACGCTCTTAAAGGTCATGAGAATGAGGAGTTGAACAGTGTTCACAAAAACATACATAATATCACTGTTAATGTGATAGCTGAGGTACAAAGGGACTTGACTCCATACGATATCACTTCGCTGGTGTTTCTTCTATACGATATCCCGGAAACGGCGCTTCAGCGGCTTACTCTGCTGCAGAGAGTGAGCCGGGACATCAGTGGCAAGGATCTGAACTTGCTCTATGACTGGGCGGTGTATGCTCACCTGCGCGCTACTTGGAAGTACGAATTCCTAGAAGCACTCGTGGTTTGCCAACTGTATGGGGTCATCAGGAAACTTGGCTTCAGTGTCCCTACGGTCAAGAAGCTATACTCGACAGAAAATCCAGTTGTTTGCCACATCAGCCCTATGAAGATTGCACTCTACAGATTATGTGAAGAGATGAACAGTGATAATTTGAATAGATTTAAAAAAACACTATTATCTTACAACATTGATGTAAGTCAACATGAAACCACTGAATTGGTTTTACTTGAATTGCTTTGTTGCAGATTTATTTCCATAGCAAAGATAAATGACTTGAGACAGTTGGATAATGAATGTGAAATGGATAAATTAGTTAAAATTATAGAAAATTGCCCTGGCCTGTTATCTTGTGCTCAAAAGATTAAAGATGCAGAAAGAAAATTGAACACAAAATTTATATGCAATGATAAAAATGTGATACATCACAGTACACCGCAAGTGTCTGTATCTGAACCAAATTCTGGTGAAAAATATACTGTAAATGAGAAATTTACTGGTAATTTTAATGACATATATGATTCATTAGCCCATTTAATGGAGGAAAAACTTTCCTTTGTTAATCTAAAAGCAGATACTACAAAGCCAAACCCTGATACTTATCACATTAGAAATACTAAGAGAGTTGGCATCTGCTACATTATTAACCAAGAAACATTTTATCCAACTAAAGAAAGCATTGAAAATAAAATTAACGCTGTACCATTGGAAACTAGAAAAGGCTCTTCAAAGGACAGAGATCTCCTGAAGTCTACAATGGAAAATCTAAATTTTCATGTTGAAATTAGCAATGACTTAAGGCATGATGAAATTTTACCTAGCATAAAAAAGGCAATCAGGAGTAAAGTCCAAGATGAAGATAGTATTTTCATTTTGTGCATCTTGTCTCATGGAATTGAGGGTCACATTTATGGGGCAGATTCTGTGCCTTTGAATGTAAAAGATATTGAACAGTTGCTTGACTCTGAGGATGCAGTGAAGCTTCGTAACAAACCAAAAGTACTCATAATACAAGCATGCCAGTCAAGGAAGGATAAAGACCCCCTCAAACTAATAGCAGATGGTCCACAAAGTTCAAGAAGTAATCATTATTACCTGCCTAAATCAGATTTCCTCATTTTATGGGCCACTGCCCCAGAGTATGAAGCTTATAGACTAGGCTCTCATGGGTCAGTCTTCATACATTTACTTTGTGACATTATTCATAAGACTGCTAATAAGCAACACTTTGCTGACATGTGCACTAAGGTAACAAACAATGTATCCTTGTTCTGTGCAAATTTTAAACATGCTCAAATCCCTATATTTCAATCTACACTGAGGAAAAGTCTATATTTTATGAATCCTGAAATGAAGTAACACAGTGATCCTAATCATGATGGAAAGCTACTAATACCTAATTATTTAATGATTTGTAAAAAGCTTATATGTTTAAATTTTTATATTCATAAGTAATTTATTTATTTATTTATTTATTTATTTATTGTTCCACCAACAGAATAACACACATGCAATTTCATACATCACCATGTAAGTACCTAAATGTTATATTTTAGAAATAAAGTTATTATTCTATACTTATACAAATTAAATTAAACCAATTTTATTGTTGAAAATTTTGTATTTATGTCATTTTTTCTAAGTTAAGTGTAACATCAGTCTTAGTAAAATCCATAACAGCTAATTCCAGTTTTCTTTTTTCCTCATCAGTTTTCAAACTGTGCCACATTGAATCCAAATATGCCCTTTGATACTTTTGTATGAATTTGAAGCTGTGCTTTAGAGTGGCTCCTACATGAAGTGTCTGTAGAGTTACGTCTAGCTTACCAATCTTAGTAATGAATGGTAGGCTCGTAGACACAAATCTATGTGGTCCATGTCTTGCTCGAAGAATGCCAATTCTGGTATTTTCATTGCAATATTTTGCTAAAAAGCCTGATCTGACAGCAGCTACTCCGAAATCTCCATGTAATTGTTGAATTTTGTCTAAAACTGCTTCATGAAATACCCCAGATCTTAGGCCCAAAGGCTTCTCATTGGGCACTGATGGAGATGAAATAGCCACTGTGAGATATCTGAAATAATAAACAATCAAAATTTTAATAATCTATGTAGATGTATATATGATGAAAATAATCATACTAATGTGGATATTGTAAGTGGGTTGGTTTGTTTTCAGTCGCCACGGAGCCATGATAAGGTACAATTTTTTGGGTGCAGATCATAAGGAGACTGGGGAGCAACACAGGTAAAGATTAAATCAGGAAATCCCACGGGAAAATCTTAAAAGGCGAAGCAAACCACAGGCAGGGCAGAAGTTAGTCGCCTATTACCTGTTTTTGAAGCGGACCATGACATAAAATAGTATATATTAAACAGTTACTAATTTCTAACTAAATAAAACGGAGAAAGGTTTACAAGATAAATTAATACGGATAAATTGGTAAGATAACTCATGGATCATGGGGTTAATACAAATAAGTTCGCATTGTGAATTGTGATAGTTGATGACAGATAAGAGAATTAGCAAATTAACTCTTATTACAACTGAAAAGGGTTCTTTTTATGTTTTTTGTTTGGTGATATTGACATTGCTTATTTGTTTTTTTTACTCTGTGAGACCAAAATCTTTGGCATTATTATTTTGAGGCAAAACTATCTAGGCTAGGTAGGCCTTCAGCCGTCTGTCAAAGTGTAGCAACTCTAATCTGTGGTTAAATTGCAATCAAGCGCGATTATTTGAAATAAACATTAAATACATTTTATATTCAAAAACTTCCTAAAATTAATAAATAAAACATCATTAACGTATATAAATATGTCTGTCTTAAATACCACCACAAAATTATTGAGTTTGAAATGCGATTTGCGTTTTTTTATGTCGATTGATAAGATGATAAGGTTATCTCAAGGTACATTATTGTGTATTGACCTTTTGAATATAAACAGCAGCTTGATTTACCCTTTCCTATTACAATCTGTTGGTTGTTTGAGATTATATAGTAAGGTATTTTACTAACTAGTGTTGTAATTTGCGACAGTGAGTCAAGGTAGGTAAGTTTTATCTCCATTAGCTAGTTTGTTTTTATTTTATATTTTTTCTTTGGTAATTTTAGTTCCTTTGGTAAGTACATTTATTATTTCCATTGCAGGTCTGCCCACTAGTCATGGATGTGGACAATATTTACTTCATTGGTGTGGATGTGGGCTCCGGCAGTGCCCGGGCTGCACTGGTGGACGCCAAGGGACATGTACTGAAGGCTTGTGTGAAGGAGCTAAAGACATGGAAACCAGCGGTAGACTTCTATGAACAATCTTCTAACAATGTCTGGGACTGTTGTGTGGCTTGTATTAAGGTAAAATTGGAACTTTATTTTTTGTTAAAGTTATGTATCCACTATAACTTAAATTTAAAACTTTATATTTTAGGTATATATCAAACAACATTATTCTTAAAAAAATGTGATTCCTTTATATTTCAGGATGTGACTGAACATATCAATCCTGAAAATATAAAAGGCATTGGATTTGATGCTACTTGCTCATTGGTGGCCCTTGACAAGAACTGCAACCCGGCGGCCGTGAGCAACTCCAGTAATAATGAACAGAATATCATCATGTGGATGGACCACCGCGCCCACGCCGAGGCCGACCTCATCAACAAGACCAACCATGACATACTGAAGTATGTTGGAGGAAAGGTCTCCTTGGAAATGGAAATGCCGAAACTTCTGTGGCTGAAGAAAAATCTGTCAAACAAATGGGCAGACTTTGGATACTTTTTTGACTTGCCTGACTTCCTCACATGGAAGGCCACAGGTTCCTTTTCTCGTTCACTGTGCTCTCTTGTTTGTAAGTGGAATTACGAATGCTCATTGGATGGTAAAAGGGGGTGGAATATCAGTTATCTACAAGAAATTGGATTAAAAGATTTATCCAATGATGACTTTAAGAAAATTGGAAATAAAATTTTGATGCCTGGGGAGGTTTGTGGAGGTTTAACTAAAAAAGTAGCTGAGGTGTTAGGCTTGAGAGCCGGCACTCCCGTGGCCACGTCTATCATAGATGCTCATGCTGGAGGCCTGGGCATGGTTGGGACCAATGGTGAAGGCATCAGCCGGGATATGTCCAGCAGACTCAGTCTCATATGCGGCACGTCCACCTGCCACATGGCTGTCAATGCATCCCCTGTGATGGCTCAGGGTATATGGGGGCCCTACTTCAGTGCCATGGTGCCGGAGCTGTGGTTGAATGAGGCTGGCCAGAGTGCTTCAGGCATGCTAATGGACCATGTCATAGCCAGTCACCCAGCTGGCATAGACATGTTGAAAAAGTCTAGTACTGGAGAGTAAGTAATTTTTATCTATTTTTTACTTGAATACCTACTTTTCTTTTGTAGAAATGATGTTCTTATTCTCATTGACTATGCCTCATTCCTTCATAAACTCATTAAACTGACTGTTGGTTTTCAGCGTTCGCGCTCAATTACGACAGACCCTAGCGTCCATGGCTGCTTCGAAGCACTTGCCTGACGTGAGCATGCTGAGCAAGGACTTCCACGTGTGGCCCGACTACCACGGCAACCGCTCGCCGCTGGCCGACCCCAGCATGCGCGGCGCCGTCGTCGGACTGGCCATAGACAACAGTGTCGAGAACCTGGCGCTCATGTATCTCGCCACTTTACAGGCTCTTTCGGTTAGTTCATTATCCTGTGTTTAAGCTAATGTAAATAATGTAGTCTTTTTCTTATGATCCTCGTAATTCTTTTTTCTTATGATAATGAGACTCGTAAGGTGTTTGTTTCCGAGTAGATACCTACTTTATGGCTTTACGAGTGTACTGGATTTAAAATAGATGCTATAAAAGTGATAAGATACCAATGTACTTCAAAACTTTATTAACGCTACACAATGCTTACTTTTCAGTACGGGACGAGGCATATCATAGAGACGCTAGAGCTGTCTGGGTACCGGCCATTCCAATCGTTACTTATATGCGGGGGGCTGGCCAAAGACCCGCTCTTCGTGCAGACCCAGGCGGACGTGGTCGGCCTCCCGATGCTGAAACCTCAGGAGAAGGACTCGGTGCTAGTCGGAGCCGCCATCCTCGGCGCGTGCGCGTCGCAACACTTCAACAACGTGCAAGATGCCATCAACAATATGGGCGGCTCGGCTGACGTCATCAAACCTAACGCCAGCATCAAAACATATCATGACAAAAAGTACAAGGTGTTTATAAGAATGTTCCAGGACCAACTTAAATATAGGGCCATTATGAATCAGTAATCAAAGCAACCTAAGTACAGCGCTTTATTATAAATTGATGTGCTGTGCAATGCTTTATTATAAATTCATATGCTGTAAAAAAAAATCTATTGACTCTAAAGTATCTACATATAAGTTTACGATTGCTTTAGGGCATCTTGCAATGTAAATACCGATAAGTTACTTTATGTACAGAATCAAAAGTGAAAAAATCTGGATTAAGATTTACCTAGACTAGGAAGACTATTTTAAGTGATCATATCTGATGCATATGTATAAATTAAGCCAATATTACTGGAAGATCAATTAACCCAATATGCTAAAAGCATAACTAGTATGCAGAAAACTATATTTTATACAACGTGGTTTTAAATCAGTTGAACAATAAATATAAAGTTTTACAAGTCTTGGTTTCTAAACTTCTGCAGTTCTGCTTTAATGTGAATTTAATCGCTGCGTCTTTAGTAGGCAATCTATTAGCCATGGGTAAGTTAGTAAGTAAGTTAGCGGCAACGGCGTATCGGATTAATATGCCCACTGTTTACAGATTTCTAGTTTTGTGCTCACTACCCAATTAGCAGCGGCATCGGCAGCGTTACCTGTGGCTTGTATCGAGTGAGCAGTTTGCCTACTGGGAAAGCAACCGAAGTATGATTTATTAATTAATTAATAGATGGAGTGGTCTTTGCTATCGTTCGGACTAATACAACACAGTAAATGTGTTCCGTGGATACAACGCCATAATTTTTTCAAAAATGCATTTTTATCAAATCGATTCCTCATACACCAAAGGACGGTAGACTACAAAATAAATTACTCCGATCAAAAACAGCAGAAACTGCCCATATAACAGAAAATAAACATCTTTTTTATTCTTTACTATTTTATGGCGAGTTGCATAAATGGCATACGCCCATAAAATTATAAGACTTAAACTCAGAATAATAATGGCCCTTCGCTGCACATATTTTTCTAACCAAATCAAAGAATGGTAGAAATTCATTTTAGAACTTGGTATGGGTAGATAATTTTTTTTTTCAACATGGTCATACTAATAAAACTTTTTTTTTATTGTGAGGTGGAAAGAGTCGTCGGTTAGATGGTATTTTACTGAAAAATCTTTGTTTCACACTGTTACAGTACAAAATGATGTTACATTCATCTTACAGGTTATATCCTTGCTCTTGTAGCAATAATAACTGAATTCAAGAGTTAAATTACAGTTTGTCAACATTGACAAGCGGGGTACGTATCTAAATTAAAATGTAGATGCTACCGTAAGCCTCGGTACAACATATCTACACCTTAATTTGTTAGGGTTATACAGATCAATAGCCTGTGATATTTTCTAAAATCGGGGTTTTAACACTAATTGAGGCCAACTTTGATGATAATTTGCAGGTAAAATGTCGAAACGAGGCGCAGATGATAGCGGCAATGGCAGCAGCCAGCCGCCGATCAAGAAAGTTCACTTTGAACCGCATCTCATTGGCCCCGTGTCCACGCTCGAAGAAATGGACATAAAAGTCTTACAATTCCAGAATAAGAAGTTAGCTCAGGTAATTCTGGTTCAGCACATTCCAAAATACTTCGACATTACCCTAACACCAAAACCTAAAGCAACCTTATTTGCATGCTGTCTTCAAAACACACAAATCAGCTGTTTGTCATTGGTTTGTTGTTGTTAATGATTACCATTGTTTTGAGTTAATTGAATACAATAACTGACCAAATTAGTATTTCTTACACATAGGCAGGCATCCAAGACTATGAATAAGCTTTAAAAAAATATTTGTTTATATTCAGAGAATAGAACAGAGGCATAGATGTGAAGCAGAGTTACGGGCCAGAATAGAACAGTTAGAAAAGAGACAAACACAAGATGATGCAGTCCTCTGTGTCGTTAACCGCTACTGGAACCTTCTCAATGAGGACATCAGGGTTCTTCTGCAGAGGTTTGATGCTGAAACTGCAGATGAATCAGAAAACAAAAGTAAGACTTGTTATCATGTAATTGGCATGTTTATTCCATATTGTCCAAAAGCTGGATGTATCCATGTCCATATTTATATCTACAACATTGTTATCCACAGGGAAATCTTAGTAAAAGAGTTTCACCTGAATCCACTTTATTCCTAATCAATCCAATTTCTGGTTTTAGATGAGAATGAAGCGACAACATCATTCTTGATGCAACTGTCGACATGGGACAAGGAGGAGATTGATGCACAGCTCGCTAACCGGGTGCAAGTCAGCAAGCGAGCCGTGGCCAAAGTGCTGCAAGCCTTTGACAGGCTGCAGCAACGGAATGACAAGATCTGGCATGCGATCAAGGGAGAGGGAGAAGGTTTGTATAGATATTGTGTTTATACTATAGGAACTTAGTAAGCTATGTAAATTTTAAAGAAAATAGTTTATTCTTTCTTGTAGTAAATGAAAATGCAATCAATGACTGGAAATAAAGAAAAGAAAACAATGCCATGTAGGAAGATAGAAAGAAAAATGTTTATATTACTGCATTCAAATAGCTAATGAAATATTGTAAATGTAGATAAAGGCATTGTGTATGCTTAGTATTTTTGATGCTAAGAGATTTCATGGTGGCCCCAATTTTAAAACAATATCCTGTGTGTAACTCATTTTATTTATGGAGTAGGCTACAAAGTGGTACTTAGCAAGGTAGGCCACCAAACTGTTTCCACAGTAATAACTGGTCTAGTGTAAACATATTTATCATGAGTTGTAGTTCTATGGTAAAACTGAACCAGGCTTAGATGCTAGGAAACAAATATGGAGGGTTAGATGGCTATAAAAGATAAAACTAAATTGTTGCTTCATTGCTTCACAATATTATCATAAGATCTAACACAATAACAGTTACATTGTACAAAGTACAGAATACATTGTGGTGAAGACATTGAAATTTAAATATGAATTTAATCAGAGATCTGCACCCATATCCTGTGAGGCCATGTCAAAGAAAAGATTTGCATGTATGATTTTAAACTGAAAATATATGTATGTCCTGTAATGTACCATCTTCGTTATGTACCTACTTACTATGTATTGATTTGCTTCAGTTGAGTACTGTTTTTAGTGTTCCTAACACAGTGAATCAACACGGACTATTAAACAAAATTTATATTACATCCATAAGCGGCACACAATCACTGTTATCCCTCTGTTCGACTCTTACCCATATTCCTAATGGACAACCATGCCATCCCATCAGAAGGCGCGCCAGCCCCTTCCCTGGACGAGGTGATCCGAGCCACCAACGAGGAGGTGACTGCGGAGAACGTCCGTCTGCAAGCTCTGTGCACGACCCTGCATGAGTCGCACCACGCGATGACGCTGCGAGTCGCTCAGCTACAGGACGCCGTCAACAGCCGGGATACAGAGAACGCTGAGCTCAAGAACCAGATAGATGATCTGCAGTATGAGCTGATGAAGGTATGGTGTGACATTGGTAGAGATTTTGAAGGAAGCATAGCACAAAAAATCGTAAAAGCCGACATCACTGCCTAGGAAAAGCTACACTACATAGCTAGGTTTGAAGCCTGTAACTAGTTGTTGGCTATCAGACAGATTGTCAGTCCATCTGGCTTCAGGGCATATTAAATTCAGTGGTATTGCAATTAGGAGTGAAGGTTGTTATTCTTTCTAAAAATTTCCCTGCTGGATGCTTCAGTTGCCTCTGCACCCATGGTGCTGGTTTTTGATATGCAATGAAAATCCATAACAAAAATGAAGCGTGTGTCCAGAAATGCACCACAGCCTTCTTCCTAAGGCATTCGGCATATTCACTCTCAACACCCATAACCCTCTTAATCTTAAAGTCAACTTCCAGGTGAGATCGCGGAACGACAAGCTAGAAAACCACCTCGCGGAGGCCATAGAGAAGCTAAAGAGTCTGCACCAATCAGGAGCGGCGCCGTCCACTTGCCCCGCCCCCGCCGCCACCGTCGCGTCCAATGCGAAGCTAGAAGACATCGCGGCTGAGTTAGAGGAGCAGCGGGAACTGGCCAATAACAGGCTAGCAGAGCTGGACCGCCTCCATAGACAACACAGAGATACGCTCAAAGAGGTCGAGAAGTTGAAGATGGATGTGAGTTGTTTTGTTTTATCTTTTCATTAGAGTGATTAATTTGACTTTTAGTTCGCAGTGGCGAATGGGCACTGGTTGCCCTCCCCTTTTCAATAACTATAACTTATACATGCACGCCCAGTCAACCCTGGACAGTCAGTTACTGACGACTTGTCTATCTGGTTACTCCTTTCATCTCTAATATTTCTTAAGCTAAGACGAAGATAAGTAGGCAGCTTGGTGCCCTTTACAGGCCATCTCAGCGACTGCGAGAAATTCTTTCCCAATCTCAACTCAAGCTCGATCCTCATTTATTTATCGCTCATCATTTGTTCATTTCCACCTCGTCCCCAGATAAGACAACTACCAGAGTCAGTGATCGTGGAGACGACGGAGTACAAGTGCCTGCAGTCGCAGTTCTCGGTGCTGTACAACGAGTCCATGCAGATGAAGACGGCGCTGGACGAGACGCGGCTGCAGCTGCAGAACGCCAAGAACCAGCACATGAGGCAGATCGAGATGATGGAGGTGATGGGAATGGGATATAACTAGTTTATTAGCGCCTAACACAATGGTTAAATGCTAAAAATAATATGATAAACTTGCCTCTCTGAAGGTCTGCTTAGGGGTAATTTTGTGAGTTGTGCGCGGCAGAAAAGTGTGCGATCGTTGGGCGGGTCTGTACGCAGCCTGAATTCACCGGTTCACTGCCAATCAGTTTGCCAATTATTATATAATAAATATAAATTTAAAATTGCAGAGCGAAGAGCTATCCCGACAGAAAGCCCTACGCGCAGAAATGATCCAACTCGAAGACGTTCTCGGCCAACTGCGCAAGGAGTACGAGATGTTGCGCATCGAGTTCGAACAGAACTTGGCAGCCAACGAACAGACGGGACCCATCAACCGGGAGATGAGACATCTCATCACGTCGCTACAGAACCACAACCAGCAACTCAAGGGAGAGGTGCACAGATACAAACGGAAGTACAAAGACACTAGTCAGGAACTGAATAAGGTAAGCACTTTGTATAGATGAGTTGGTTGTGTGTTTTGGGTTGAATTATACTTATGATTCGTTTGTTCTTTTCCCCGCTTTCGTGCACGTGAAGTATAAGGTTTTTATACATTTTATTATTATACGTATGTTTTGGTGTTATCGGAGATTAAATTTTGTTTGGTTCCACACATCTAAACGTGACGAATTCGATGTGCAGATTTCATCGAGATGTTTTCTTTCACAATCACCGTAACAGCGATGGTTTCCGCTACAATTTGAACTCTTATGTTTGCCAAAAAGAATGGGCGTTTGATCTATTTTCGCAACTATGTACTTTACTAATACGCCCGTAGTTGGTAATTATCTACCAAAAAATAAACTAAGTTTAGTGCTGGATGCACTTAAATTAGTTCCTAAACACAACGAATAAAACGTATTTCCCGTTACCAGGTTAGGAAAGAGTTAGAGGAGGCGTCTGCGCGCGGCGGCGCGGGGTCGTCGGCCGCGGCGCCCGACGCACCTGATGAGAAACCACTCGCAGTCAAGAAGGAAGAGCCGGACCCCGAGGTTAGTGTCTATTGCTAGTAGAGATAGAGCCTAGATCCGCGTGGCGAATTACACATTTACAAGAAATAAATGCTAATGGTTGTTGTATTACAGCTTTGGCAGGGTTGCGTCGAAGGTGGAAAAGGAGTGCTTTTTGGAATCGACTGTACGGCGAAACGTCTGGCCACGTTTTTATAAGCCGCGCTTATAAAGAAAAATATTAAAAAGCTGCTATTGGCATTTGCCATTTTAGTATAGTTTCTTCATTGGCGCGGTTTGTAAAACACAACGATTTGGAAGAGTTTTTATATTTTTTTATCGTTCTAGTTTATTTTATTTTGGAAATTACACCTATTCTATCCCTTAGTTGATCTTCATTCTTCCTCTTCTCTTCCTCCTCTGCTCTTTCAATCTACTTTTCCTAATTTCTTTAACCAATTAATTCTCCTTCGTCATACCTATAATCTACTTGAGATTTATATAGATAACGCTTCCTGTCCGAATCGGGATGAAGCGTCTTCTATCGCGATTTCTAATATGAGCGAGACAATCACAGTCGGCTTTAGTTGGATCGATTGAATCGCATCGGTGCTTATAATCAATTTGGATTAGCCATCAGCACGGCTGAAAAGTTAGTAGACAGTAGATATATAGAAATCGTTATCTATGTAAATCTGTGTGGTCCCATTAACCATAAACTGTACAAAGGAAAGCCTCTGTCTCTGTCCGGTAACAGCAACATTTGATACTATAGTAATGGTTGCTTTTGCCAGTACCGCCGCTCCCCGCGGAGGAGGATGTACTGGGAGGTGAGTGCCATTACTGTCGTACAGATGTGCCTCTGAACCCACGGTGTGTCCCCGTAAGTGAACTCACCCTTGTAATGTTTATTGTCTCTCACTGTTGACTGTCACTCATTGTTGTGAAACTCGTCGAAATGAATTTCCAGCATCCAGTAGCCCCTGACTCCTGCATGTGTATTTATAAGATTATTGACTTCCTGATATTGTATTGCGTTGCCCCTATTCCCTTGAATATGTTGAATAGAAGATAAAATGTATTTATAAGTAAAAGGTTTATGTATAAAATGAAATAAGTGTCTGATTGTATGCCATTGATGTCTTATCTTATAAACTAGGTTTGCAAGCGATACTATTGATGTGTGATGAACTCCACATACAGTACGCTTTATGAAGATGTAATTCTGGTCCTTAATTAAGAAAAAGGGGTTCAACACACATACACTGAAAAGCAATATAAAAACACATTTACGGAAGCATATTAATAGTAGCAAAGTACGCGTAATGTTGCCGAAGATTATTGCTGTTTTCTTCAAATGTCTACATACATAGTTTCGAAAATATGGAATCCGTATTATTTTGTATCGCTTGGCAGTGTTCTCTTCATGTGCTGCTGTCCCCTCGCAAATGTTGTCTATCCTCCACTATTTCTACTGTAGAGCCCTTTTCCCGGACACATCAGGATTTCACTTGTAACAACGCTATTATCTACTCTATAATTGTAAGCTCGGTTTGAAACAAGTGCTGGCGACTAATCGTTAGTCAGAGGTGACAGGGAAGATGGGCACAGTCCTCCACTTGGATAATGCCGAGTATCCACCAGCTACCCAGATAATTATAAATCTAAGTAGTGCGCGAGGAATACTCATGAAGCTTCACGGCGGCCGCTCATACATACATAGCATATCTTAGCTTTGGTGGATACCCAGCATTATGGCGGTCCACTGCAATACTATCGAAAACAATATGTATTGGAGAAGCCGGTTTCTATATATTATTTTAACAAACTGCAGCTCAAGTTGATCATACAAATTCACTACTAATTATGGGTCAGGATTACATTATGTATAGGAACCGGACTTAAATATGTTTAAATCTATTTAGTACAATGTATGATGATATTATAAATATGTATACTACTATAATTATTTACTATGTTACCATTGAAAACTTTGTATGACTTCGTTATTTATTATAATATATATTACTTGTGTAATTAAGTATTCTACAGAAAATCTCTAGCATGGTAAAGGCATGACAAGGTGCGACAAAAGTTTATGTCCCAAGGAGGCGTGACAAGACTTTTGTCCCGCACTTTAGCCGTAGCATGGGGCGCACTGATCTCAAATCCGGCTAATCACTGGGGCGGCTACTCTAATAACGTAACCGCACATATAACCGTAACTTAAAGGGATCGGCTTTTTTTGTTCTGTTCACCAGGCCTTCGCGAGCTCGCGTTCTACCTACTGGTTGACAGAAGAAAAAGAGACGATCCCTTTACGTTACGGTTACATGTTCTGAATCCCTTATACGAAAGTTTCGGCCAGCTGTCGTGCACTCATCGAGCTTTGAAGCTCCAAAACTGAGTTTTTCCTAAACTAGAATAACCCCCTGACGCGCACCATGCTACGCAACAACATTCCCTACTGTGATGCACATAGTGATGACATTGGTATGTTGTAGACGGACGAGGCGGCGCAGGCGGACAGCAAGGCGGCGCTGAAGGAGCACCGCGCCGCCAAGCTGCAGGAGCAGGACCAGCTCATCAAGGACCTCAAGCAGCAGCTCAAGTAAGAATGTTTCTGGCAACACAGTTACTTAATGACAGGAGCAAAATGGCGGCGGATGACATGAGGTTGCAAAAGCCGGCGTGTTGTCGAACGTCAGTAACTGCCAAATTAATTTAATAAAAATACACGTCGTCTGCTGCAGCCTTATGTCCACTGCACCTTAATAATTCAAACTCAGGAAAGCTTTTTTAATAATAGTCAAGCCAAATATTGCTGGAATTAAAGTTACGAACACAAAGTTAAGAACATTCTACTTTTTGCACCTAGTAAGTGAATCATCAGTAAATCAAATCAAATCATCGTTCCTGGGTCCTCCTTATCAGGCTGGAAAGCAATCTATAATTGCCTATACGTAGTATTTCCTCGAGAACGCAATAACGGAAAAAATACGTATGATACCTATGTATGATCACTGTATATTTCGTGTTGTTCCACTCTTCATACCGTACACTATGTTATCTACCAGGAAAGCAGTAAACGAGCAGAAGGAGCTCAAGCTCCTCCTCGACATGTACAAGGGCGTAGGCAAGGAGCAGCGCGACAAGGTGCAGCTCATGGCGGCGGAGCGGCGCGCGCGGCAGGAGCTGGATGACCATAGACAGAAGGCTAAGATGGCGCAGGTATGGACTGGGTTGTAAATGTAGAGAAATAGTTATTTAACACTATACGTACAATAATTAGTATGATATACTTTAAACAGTACAATATCAAAAAGCAGAAACTGATTGTCCAGAAATGGAAAGAAAAACCACGTACAGAATCTGCCACAAATGGTTTATTTATTTGCTCAATATTTGCCACAAATTATTCAATGTAAATTTATGTTTGCCAAGGAGCTGAAGGCATGCATTTGAAATCGGATTTTGATATGCATTTGAATTTATAGTATGATTATACATATTTGGACGTTTTGACAATGTTAATATTGGTGCCTTCAGAGTGGCTCCAATGAAAGATCTCTTTATCTGAACATGTTACTGACATACATCTGTACACCCGTCCAGGAGAGCAAGCGCGAGCGGCGCCTAGCGGACGAGGACGCGCTGCGCAAGATCAAGCAGCTCGAGGAGCAGAAGTACGAGCTGCAGAAGCAGCTGTCGAGCGCCGCGCGCCCGCCCGGCGACGCGCTGCACGGCTTCACGCGCCCCTTCGCCGGCTCGCAGGTGAGTGACGTCACTAGTGTTGACGTGTATAGACGAAGGCTCGATGACATGCATTGCATATATTGCTTGACTAAAGGATTCGTACGCTTTCGTAGAGAGATGATATAACCGATAGGCAGCATAGCTGCTTACATTACTTGCTTGATACTACTTAGATAAAATTAAAATATACCCCTGAAATTCCAATGCAACTTGAGTTCGTAAACCTACTATAATTATTTAAAGCTGCGTCCCTAATAGGCAAACTATTCGCCGCCGTCTACATAAAACATACCTCTGAAATTCCAATACAAATTGAACTTCTTCTATTATAACTATTTTAAGCAGCATCCCCAATAGGCAAACTATTGCCGCCGCCGATTGAGTTTGCAGCGTATCGGTTTAGTAAGCCGAGTGCTCACAATTTACTCATTTGCTAGTAAGTGGCAAACAGTTTGCCTAATTCCTGTGTACTTAATTATGACATGAATATAGCAAACCAATGACCCGTCCAAATCTCTGTCTAACCCGAAGCCACACTCTTCCCAGGAAGAGGAAGCTTTACTGAACGAGATGGAAGTGACCGGGCAGGCTTTTGAAGACATGCAGGAACAGAACTCACGACTCATCCAGCAGTTACGAGAGAAGGATGACGCCAACTTCAAGCTCATGTCCGAGCGGATCAAGGCGAATAGTCTTCACAAACTGCTGAGAGAAGAGAAGCAGCTGCTGCAGGAACAAGTTAGTAGTGATTGGGATTGTTGGGGTTGGATTTTAGTTTTGGGAGATGGGCTGCTTGGGTTTATGAAGGGGCGGTAATGCTAAAAGGGAGGGATAGTGGGCTGCTTTATATAACCAGATGTTAATATGTTTACCAATGGATTTTCGAAAAATGAAATTAATATTTTCCGATGTAATTTCTTGCTGACCAAATAATTGTTTATTTTCTGCATGAGGAATAATACTCCAAATTAACTTTTAATTCAAATTCTAAAACCATGCTATGAAACTATTTTAATAACCTCATCCACAAAAACTTAATAAACTAAAGAGTTAATGAATTCATTTGCTTTGACTAACTGACGCCGGAATTAACGTGCGAACTTTGTATGAATGGCTATATAGAGCCTGGTTTTCTTTAATTATTTTGTACTACTAGTGTACCCTGCTACCCTCATTTATTACTACTAATCTTAGTCATTCGTTGCAGCCCCATAAAAATGATATTTTGTCATAATATATGTTATTAATTAAGTTATCACATCATCCTGTGAATACTGCACGACGCACGACTATCATAATGTGTTTCCATTGTGTACCTCCAGCTCACACCACCCATCATCGATCCTGTGGCACATATTATTAGCCTCTTAACATTACCATTTCTATATTCCTGTCGAAATAATTAATTAATTTAAACTTAAAATCCATCCTATATATTGCGCGGATCTAACATTTAGACTTAGAGCTGTAACTATAAAAACATAATGGTTAAATTAATAAAATAGGCCACTCATACCTAAACTATCCACTTGCATCACCCATCACATCACACCAGCAGTGTACCCCAGCACACCTGCCACCCGTCAGCACATCCATCTAGCGTCTACCAAACCATCCCTTTGTCAGGTGCTAACCCGCGACCAACAGATCGAGTCGATGGGCGCGGTGGCGAGGCGCCTCGAGGAGAAGGAGCGGCTGCTACAGGCCACGCTGTCTGCGGTCGAGAAGGAGCTGTTGCTGAGGCAGCAGGCCATGGAGATGCATAAGCGGAAGGCGATCGAGTCGGCGCAGTCGGCGGCTGACTTGAAGCTGCATCTTGGTGAGTTGTTGTTTGGTTTTTAGCCCTTTATAAGACCAAAATGTTACAATATTTCATTGTTGGTATTTCGAACTCGAGGTTATTTCATCGATAATTTTATTAGCTCTTCTTTCATAATAATATCATCTACGATAAATAATGACACAGACGCTTAAAACAATGGAGTAGTCGAGAAATACGCTCAGACTCGAAAATAGGCTCAGCCCGCTCAGCCGTTGGAGCCTTGTATCCTACTAATATTTGCCTTAATTACCAGGTTTTAATATGAAGCAGGTTAACATTCATATTCATATAACAACATACGGCTTTGTCTATACATAAAGTTTATCTACATTCCTTATGATGATAGTAAATGGAAGCTAACATTGAGATTCCCAACACTTTCAGAGAAGTACCACGCGCAGATGAAGGAGGCGCAGCAGGTGGTGGCGGAGAAGACCAGCGCGCTCGAGGCCGAGGCCTACAAGACCAAGAGACTGCATGTGAGTAGGAGATTTATTTACAAATTTAGTTTTGTACATAAGTTGTAACATAAAAGAATCTTAGGGGTCGGATGTTTGCACAGGCATATTTATATTTAAGCTATGCCGCATGTCGTTTCACAAATTGCTTCATCAAGTATGTAAGCTAGCCGAACCGGGCGGCGAAAATGGAGCGGCTTTAGTCACCCGTGTGAACTCTCGGTTACAACGATTGCTTTTTATCCATTATTGTCGATCAGTGCAGCGATTATAAGATTCGAAACCTCCGTTTACGTTGCGTATCGTCAACTGTCACTGTCAAAATGTAAGGCAAATTTGTTAGTTCCAAAAGTGTAATTTGTTTTTTCCATAGATTGTAGTTTCGAAAATAGTATCGAATCCTGTGATTGCGCTTCGCATCGCTCACTAACACGTAGCGGGTGTAAATACACAACGATATGGCGGGATAACCTGAATTTCTTTTGCTAGGATTGGGGAGGCCCATGACAGGAATATGTGTTAAAATTCTAGAATGGAACACCTTTGCCAACAAGTAGTATTCATCAGTGATAAAAAATAATAAT
Organism: Plutella xylostella; assembly: GCF_932276165.1. Lineage (NCBI taxonomy): Eukaryota > Metazoa > Arthropoda > Insecta > Lepidoptera > Plutellidae > Plutella > Plutella xylostella. Next base: position 9,578,270 of record NC_063990.1, read on the forward strand.
AAATGAATATGTTTACAGGAGGAGCTAGCCGTGCTGCGGCGCAAGGCGGAGCGCATGAAGAAGATGGAGCAGGCGGGCTCCAGCATGGACGAGGTGCTGCTGGAGGAGATCCGCGAGTACAAGGAGACGCTCACCTGCCCCTCCTGCAAGGTACTGTGCCGCGTCTACAGGGTGTTCACAACAAGATGGAGCAGGCGGGCTCTACAGAGTGTTTAGAAATGAGGGTACTCGGGTTGTGATGTAAACCACTTGGCAACTTGACAGTGTATTCTCCGACTGGCTAGTGGGGGGGGTCAAGTTTCTCTAGCCCAGACTGTACCATCATCAATAAAATTCATAGCAAAGGCATTTTCACGCCTTGTTTGTTAGTCGTTCTATAACTGAAACTACTATATCTTAGACCCAAAAGGTTTTGGATTCCTGGGTATAAAATAAATCAGGCTCGAAAATTGATAAATAATCTCCTACTAATACCAACCACTCACATTTACCATTCCCATTTCCAGGTGAAACGCAAAGACGCGGTCCTAACGAAGTGTTTCCACGTGTTCTGCTGGGACTGCCTGCGCACGCGCTACGAGACCCGCCAGAGGAAGTGCCCCAAGTGCAACGCGGCCTTCGGCGCAAACGACTACCATCGGCTCTACCTCTCCACATAGACAGACAGCGATGTACTGCAAATGATACTAACAGACGTGGAATACTGCGCAGCGGGGTAGTGACACGTAATGAGTGGCACTAACTGGGTTAGGGCTTGACAATATTCAGATAAATGTTATCTTACGAATAAAATTGTTGCTGTCACTGTCTAATACAAACATTCAGACGCGACAGCATCAAAATTATATCACCAGATAACTCTTATTTGGCTTTTGAAAAATCTGCCCTTATTGTCATTAATGGAAGACTATGTAAATATTTCTGTACTTCTGTTGCCTGCGTTATATTGATTATGAAGTAGCGCATCAGCTGATAATCAATGTGCCCCAATTATTAACGTAAATTATTGATCCGAATGTAATGTGAAGAGGAGATGGATGGAGTTGTGTAAAAACTGTCTTATGTAAGCGTAAAGTAACGATAAACGAATGGTATTTCTTAATTATAATTTGAAATCATTGAATGATCAGCCAAGATAATTATGTACAGTTTAGTTTCAATCACAAGTTGTTTTAGAAATGTCTCAATACAGACCTCTAGTTTTAATTATATGGGACATTTCTGTTCCTGATGCTTTCTTATTTTCCTGGATTGTATTGTATGAGCTAACTTGACATAAGCAGGACAGCTATACAGGGTGTGTCATTGTTATGTAACAACTTTGTATTAAGTTTACAATAGTATTTTCAAATAGTGCACTGAATGAATGAGGAATGCTGTTCATGGATGGACGCGGATGGTTGTGAGCGGAATGAAGTTAGAAAGTAGGTACAAAGTTCGAATATAAGTTGATCAGTAATAATTCAATGGTTTCCTAATGACATAATGCATTATCACGTTAAATTACAAAGGCAACTGACAAATATTCCGTTGTAATTTTGATGTCGCAATTTTTCATTCCTTATTGTACCGCGTGTAGTTCCTCTGTACAGAATGTATGGACTCCTGTAGCGTAAAGTCATCTTCGACACTTCAGTTACGCACTTAGCGCCTCGATTGACATATTTATTGATGTTATTAGAATGTAATGAAATCGAACAAGTGGAAATAAAGTTTTATGTATTGTTAAGATATGTATATTTAAGAATTATATTTAGATAATTCTCGCGAGATTTGAAGAAGGAATGAGTGGCGGGAGTGAGTGTGAGCGAGAAGCGTAGCTAGCTAATTAATGTTACAATTGATCACATACTTTCCATAGAGTCGCTTGTGGCCCACTGACTGACTGATATACTTTTAGGTTTAACTGACTTCTCTTGGGCTTGAAGGTTACAGTTTCGTATTCGGCTTCTGTGCAAACAAATGTGTAATTTAGATGTATCCCAACGAAGTGCTGTAATTTGCAATGTCTAGATAAATGATATGATTTTAACAGTCTGCCGAAAAGCAGACTACAATGCCTTAACCCTGATTTCTGTATATTTTTGAATATTAAAATATTTTTAAGACTTGAGAACAGCATTAGTACAATAAGTTGTTTCATGATGAGTTCTTACAAACTAAATCCGAATGGGAAAGGACTACGGGGATCAAACTTATTGTCAGTATTTAAGGAAGTTTTGTACATTACCTAACTGTACCGTTCGCGGTAGTTAGCAATTTCAACAAATCAAACAATTTAACATTGTCTAACAGGTGATTTACTTTTTACAGTAAACGAAAAAATCTGTTTCATCCTTTTGAATCATTTAGTGGAAATTATGTAAACTAATAAACAATGTAATAATATTTAAATGGACTATGTAAAATAAATGTCTCAAAACAACTGATTTTGATATTTTCTTGAGCAATCGTATGTAATAAGTTTATTAAGGAAGTCTCAGTAAGAAAACGCAAAAAATTGCCGTCTCTGGCGAAAACGACCTCAGTTTCCACATTCTATTTTGGGTATTGGAGGGTAGGTCTAGGGCGTGAAACGTGGCAGTTTTGGGAAAACGCTTTCAAACGGAAGTTATGTTTTTTTATCGGTGGCGGCGGGCGGCTATTTAGCTTATTTGTACCAGTTACCAGTGTACTGCCTACCAAAATGTTTCCGTCAAAGAGTAACAAACATCCGTAGGTTCAGTAGTAGGATGGACTGCTGTTCGATACCGGTCGAACACTTTTAATATTTGTATGAGGGTAGATTGAAATCTATCTACTCGTTTTGTACAATAACGAAGTTTTGTACGGTAGGTTAATTTTACTTTGACTGATGTCAGTCGTTATTCGTCGGGTTGTGCTTGTGCTGCATTTGTATTCTAATATGGCGGGATCGCGATCATCGGAATAATTGTCAATTTGTGAAGTATCGGTTAAATATCAAGGGCTACCATTAGGCATTATATTTGTTTACTATATTATAAACGGACTAGTGAATAATTTTGTGTGTGAACATTAAGATTTCTTGGGATTGCTTCTTCGAGGGTGCCCTCTACGCCTAGCCCTGGACCTTCGACTTACGGTGAGCCTATCATATTTATTGTAACTACTACACTGTCCAATATTTTCATCAAGCTGGCTTCAGATGCTCATCCTGTACTACGATTATTCGTCTATTTCACAAAAGTATCATGTTTGATTCAAGTCTCCCAATTTATTTTATTAATAAATGCGGGTAGTTAGTTATATTGTTAATATTTTAAATTGTGTGTAATCATCAAGACTTTATCGGATTTGTTTTCACAGGGCCGGGGCCCCACGCTATGTCGACGTGTCAGCCTGGATAACTCAAGGTATTTATTTATTTCTTTATATTTATGCAAGCTGTTCCCGCGAGCTTCGCTTCGCGTTAAAAAGATTTCCCGTGGGAATTCCGCGTTAAATTGAAGGACTTTCATGCAAACTTTCATCCTCTATTTTACCCCTTTAGGGGTGGAGTTTCTGAAAATCCTTTCTTAGTGCTCACATAAACTACCTACGTGCCAAGTTTCATGATGTAGCTTGAGTCGTTTGGGCTGTGCGTTGATGCCCAATCAGTCACTTTCTTCTTTTATATATACATATATAATACTTAGGTACAGCGAGCTGCAAAAAAGGGTATAGGTATACTAAGCTGAAAGCGTGTGACTCAGAGGGTCATTCTGTACTAATTTTGTTGTATGATTTTTGAGAATTCTCGAAAACATTGAAACATGGTTCGATGCGGAGAGAACATGTGCAAGTGGGGTTACCGCAGCCCTGCCTCCAACATCCGCGAATGTGGTGCGTCTCCACAGACCACGGAGAACCAGATGGTGAATAAAAATTATTCAGAATAATCCCCCAAGTCACCGCCTTTCGGCTTAGTATACCACTTTTACAACCGTACGTCGCAAATCTTTAAAATGCTTTAATACCATAGGTTTCAGCATATTTATAAACGACTGATATTTTTACCTGAAAACGTCAAGTTAAGCAGGAGCTTGAGTATGGAATGTATCGCTATCATAACATAACTGAAGTGAGATGCTGGGCCTAATACAATGTCGACGACAAACTAGCGTAAATAATACTACTTTTATTATTTTTAATATTTATTTACATGTCTATTATATTTACATCACATGATTTTACAGTACATTTCAATTATTATTATGCAAGCACAATATCGATTAACCCACTGATGAGTAGGTAAAATATTATTATTCTTATGACATTACATCTTATATTCTATAGCAAGCAATATCTATGGATGGACGAAGCACTTACACTGAATGTGGTATGCTATTTGTACTATTATTAAAAATAATATCTTGAAATTAATAGGCAAATAGTCAGCTTTGCGTAAAATTTCAATTATTCCTAGCACTGATTTTTCTCGTTCAAACCAAACCTTATTTCAACAAAATACAATATCAGTCTCATTACAAAAAGGATGACTGTTTACATACAAAGTTACCACATTTTAAAATCAATCTAAAAGTGGTAACTAGAAATCGGAAAATAACATAATTATCGATATTATTTATTAAAAACATAAGTAGTAGTAGTTTACTTTGAACGAATTAAAAAATATTGACTAGATCACAATAAATAACTTTTTTGATTAGAAAGTACCATCCATAATACCATTATTTACATAATACAATATAAACATTAAGACCTGTGATCAAGATTTTTTATAACAAAAAAATAATATGAAGAGTTGTTGCACCCAGAACCAGCTTTAATTGACCTACTGACTAATGGCACTAACAATACTTTGTTTAGGAAATACAATGTCACACTGAATCATTCAAGGAAAAGAGCAATAAGCATATTTTAATAAAATAGTTAATAATTTAATACAAAATTTAATGTCGCGCCATATGACAAGTAAATAAATGCTTTGATAGGAATGAAACACTGGCTTGGAAAGTATAAAGAAGGAATTTGATAACCGACCCTTGAGATCAAACAGCAGAGCATTCCTCACTATCTACTTGCATATTTCAATACTTACATAATAATTATTTATAATTTTAAAGATAGGTAATAATGTGACATTTGTTATATGATAACTGGCAATTTTTATAATATTATTACTAAACTAAGGAAGTGCTCGAAATATTGGAGAGTTCTCGGACACTCTTATTTCTCAGGCATTTTCCTAAAGTCAAAAGTGTAAACGTTTGACACACATCATTTTTCTTTTACAACATCCCATCGCAGGCTATAGGGGTCCAGCCCTTGGACGCTACAGCCCTAGGACGGACTCCTTATAAATCCATCTTTAATTCATTACAAATTTAAATACAGTCTCAATTAACTTCATTCATGCACAATCATTTCAAATAACCGTTTTTCTTTTATCTATCTAAATTTTAAATCTTATAAATACCGTGTGACCAATGTTTTGTGAGTTTTATAATTAGATGAACACATTTCAAATGTTTTGAAACAAAAGTTTAACTGCAGGCCTCAGGGGGTTCGCTTATTTTTGGAGAGAGCATAGAGAGCAGACAAGTGTTGTGCGTTAAATTACAGAACTAAAGTATTTTGTTAAATATCTACCGTCTCATCTCTAGACTCTTTCCCGAAATACCTTATATCTGTCACAAACCTGAGAAATGCGTTAAACTTTTGTTCATGTTATAAGAATCGATAGTGAATTCCATTAATTCTAATTGGCGTTAAGTATTGGAATTAAATTTGTGATCATTCTAAATTCTACTCTAACCGGTAAGCTTAGACATATGGGTTCATATAGTTTTTAGCTATTTTATTCTTTTTATCAAGATTGATAAGACTTTTTTCCACTCTCCATTTAGTCAGATCACACATTGATAATAAGAAAAAAACATTGAACGATTTAAAAGAGAGCTAAAACCCTGAAACTTTGAATCATGATTTAAAGATAAGACACAGTTTTACGTTTAAATGTAAAAAAAAAAACAATGAAATCCTAATAGGTAATATGCAGAAAGAAAACACACAATGATTGAATTGAATACTACCTAATTTGAAAAGGTTAAACCGTTAAAAGTTGTATGAAATAAAAATGAAGATCTTCGATGGTAAAATAGTCATTAACTTATTAATCGTATTGCTTTCTAATTGATATAATGATAAGTTGGTGACATACGCGATTCTCAGAAGTTAATTTTAATAAAAGCAAAGAGAAGAGATTGTTTCCATTCTCGCGTTTAAACGGACATTGGAATGACCGGAAGAAAATATTATTGAGTACCTAATAGGTACATAATATCTAAATCGCCTAAAACTAAGACAGTAGACATGACCAACTTTAAAAGTAGTTTTCACTACAAATAAGGCTGCGGTAGTGGCGACACGTGCGATACTCGGAACAAACGCGACATCGCACCGTACAACTAGGTAACCGGCACGACTTGGCAAAACGCCTCGGCATAACATCGTAGGTATCAGAAACAGTCTCTGTTGCACGTTTTTTTTTAGATATACGCTAATACGCTGAAAGCCGTGAACGCTCTGAGAAAGATTTTAATACGCACATATTTCCGAAATTATCATGCGTTCCACATGCGTTTCCTTCTCATCCTAATACAATAACTACTATGTTGTGCATGAATGCACGCAAAAGTGGGGCCACGTCCACGACGCCAGCGGGCGGACGACGACGCACTTAGTATTATTTACTCTATGGCGTACACACGTACAAATCTCCGCCATTGAGTAAACAGACACACAGACAGACAGACAACAAAGTGATCCTATAAGGGTCCTTTTTTCCTTATGAGGTACGGAACCGGAAAAATACTAGTATTTAATCTGTGCCGCCACTCCGCCCGCTAGCGTCGTAGACACGGCCTGACATTCACAACCAACAACATCTTCAAGCAGTAGAATGCACAGTTGCACTCGCCAGCGGCTGCTGCGGCGGCGGCGGCGGCGCGGCGGCCACGGCGAAGGCGAGGCGCTCGAGCGCGGCGCGCGGCGCGGCCAGGCGCCCCCATGCGCCCACGCGGGGCCTCGCAGCTAGGGCCGCTAGCGCCGCGTCCAGAGCCTCGTAGCGCTCCCGGCGCTCGCTCGAGCTGCACGTGCGGAGCTCCTGGGGTAAGGGAGGTGGGTTAGTTTGTAGGCAGACTGTAGGTGAGATGGGCACAAGGTATTCAATATTTTTGCCAATACAAAAAAAAGGGTCGTCATCAGAATGGATTTAATTTTTTCGAACAAGAGATTGAATGTACAATAAAAATTCTTTCAGAGTTGTTAGTTACTCTTTGTGGACTAAGTATACCATTTTAGAAACTCTAGGCATAATAATATAATGTTATAGGCATAATAGTGAAGGCACACTTACTTCTTCTAACATGTCTAGGTCTTCTTCACCGGATTGCGCCAGCTGCTTTTTGAGCATCTGTCGAAAAAGCAATTGACGTTAGCAAAATTACGCACTAATTAGGTAACACCACCTCTTGCTTTATGTACAAATGTATAAGTATTGTATTATATATGTACAATTTCGTTACAAAAATAAAGTGAAACAGAAAATGGTGTTGCCTGGCCGATGGTTTAGGCAAAAAAAATGGGAATTTATTTATGCTAAAGCTTTATTTACAAACTTACAAGGTATATTAGGACTTTAGTTTGAGGAAAACCGTAACGTTAACAATAACGACCATTGGGAAACATCATACATATTACATATACATAAAAGGAGTAGGTAATAGGATAAATTGAGGGTGTATTCTATGTACAATAGTGAATGTCTCTTAGACACGCTAAGCACGACAAGCCATGGTGGTACATTCAGTGATTAGCCAAGAATTTTCCGATTGCTATTATGTTCTCTGCCACTTTCAATGTTTTAATAATAAAATTAGTTTTGGTGTATTTGTGGCACTCAAGTGTAAACTGATATGGTGAAATTAATATAAATCTTATGTAATAGATCATACCATTATAATACATCTCTCATTCCACAGCCAAGTTAAGTAAAAGTGATTTTGATATGTATTTACAGTGCACGAAGATCCATAATCATAACACACAGAAGGAAGGTTAAGTGAACTAGCTTTATATCTAGAGCTATGTTAGAATAAAACAACATAATTATGAGTTAAATGACGTCCAAACGAAATCTGTTTCTCCCAAACATCCCCAGACAGCACAAAAACATAAAAATGCCTACACCGGGCCAAAATATACAAACTCTCGGGAAAACGGCACAAATATTAGGAGATTAGCGACAATTTAATAACGAACAAGCAATATTTTTTGTCTCATTTTACATACATCTTGAACTCAGTGCACTCCTGTATTTTTGCTCGCAACAGTTGGCAGCACTGCAGAGGGTTCACGCCATCTTGAACCTTAGCGCTCTAGTAACAAAGCAGTAAGTGAATAAAATAAGTATGAAACTTTATTCCCTAATCCTAAAACGCACTTTTAACATCGTTTGATTTTATGTTTTTGTATCTACTTCCCTAAATCATTTGTATTTGTGAATCACTACGAGAATCCATAAGAAACCCTAGGCCCTTTAAAGAATACCAAGAAGTTGCAATAAACATTGCCGAAGGAAAGTGTACCATATGACAGAGAACATAAGTGTTTCAATCGCGTGCACCTAGAAGCGGTGAGAGAGATCAAGTACATAATAACCTGCGCACTTTACTCTCGACTCGAGATCTCGAAGCAGGGCCTGAATGGTGTAAATACCTGTATTTCATAAAACTGTTAACGGCACTAACTAAACAAAAAATAAAATAAGTAGGTACTATTACTTTAAATGGGTACACTAAACTGATATGTTAGATACATGTAACATGTGTGAAATTTATATAAGAACTACATAAATTATGTATTTTGAAAGTAAATTGAGAGATTCTGAATACACTGAGTAATAAAAGGACACAGATAAAATAAAAACAATCACACATAAGCAGTGGATCACTACAGTTTAATCTTTAAATCTTCATAATCATGTTTAATGCCGATTTCTGTAGTGATCAATCACCAAAAAAACACAATAAGTAAAATCTGTATTCTACTGAATTGTAGAATCAAATTCTTGTCATCATGTAACGATTTAGCTAAAGGTGCGTCCAAACAGAGCTCAGTCATCACCAACATCCGCAGTGTGGCGGCTGGCAATGCACACGTTGGCCACTGACCACCCAGCACGACATGCGTGCCTCGCTATGTTTGTTCGCACCTAAACTCTGGTTAGGCGGTTAGTAGAAGTAGGGACAGTCAGCAATGGTGATGTGTATCCACCCTCAGCGCAAAGACTTAACCCGAGTTCATAGAATAAACTGTCAGTTTACAAGAGGCTTAATTTCCAGTATCACTATGACGCTGTATGAATATATTATGGGGCTATTTTCAGTGGAATTTAATTCATATTTCCTCCATCTAAGGATGGAACAGTTTACCGGGTGTGTCGTAACCTGATTTGGTTACCTCAATTACTTTCCCTGACGTTGTCACAAACTAGTATGGACATTGAATTTAGAAATAACAATGCGGAATTAATTTTGCGTTGCTCCAGGGTGCACACACATCTCCTTCACCGCCTGTCCCCCCAGCAGCTCCCCTCACTGACCTCGACGGAGCCGCGGTACTGGTCCAGCATGCGGCGCGACGCGTCCAGCTCCGCCAGCTTGGCCACCACCACGTCCGCCACGTTCTTCTCCGTCACGTCTAGTTTGTCTCTGGAAGGGTGAGGTATGTTAAAGGTAACCGTCTTTTTGCACATCATTTGCGTACATTGTTTTTTAAAGTCAACCTATGAAAGTGGGGCTATACAATACAGTCGGTACCAACCATGCGGCTGAGATCCCCAGACCATGGACCATTTGCCCTTATGTCAATGTCCCTAGTGCCTTTCTATAATATATCTATAATGCATATTCGAGAAGATCTACTATCTTCAGCCATCAGATCGCCAGCCGCAGCGCGCGCAGCAGCTCCGTGAGCCGGTTGTGTATAGATAGCACTCATCCCTCCGCTTCTTGATAACTTTAGCTGTGCTTCGTTGAAGAGTTGCATAGTTTTTCCAGCGAATCAGTGTAGTCGGGTGACTCGGGAGTGCCACTAGCTGTATAACAAGTTGTTCAACTAACCTCAAAGCATTAGCGAGGCGCATGGAGTCAGCGTCGTCGGAGTGCGCGGCCGCCGCCGCCGCCAGCCGCAGCGCGCGCAGCAGCTCCGTCAGCCGGTTGTCGATGGAGAGCACGCGGTCGAGGAGAGAGCCCCTTTCTACGTCCTCCGCTTCCGATCTACAGGGTAATTTTAATTATTACAGTTTATATTTTTGTGAACTCAATCATTGTATAAACAAGTCATTATTGGGATTGGGGTGTACATTAATATAAAGTTTATCCTGTATTTGGTATAACAAAAGATAAATATTTACGATAGTGCTGGACATGGCGCTATATACTGTACATGATTTCTAAACAATTTGAAGATACGATCACCAATAAGGCAACCTATTCATGAAGAGACCCAGAACTGTACAAGTATCTGAAGAGAGATAATAATGAATGCAGAGGCATAAAATGCCAAGATCGTAGAACACAGATTTTGAATGTATGCCAACTTCTGACAGATACAGTATATAGTATCCTAAAATGTAAAACGTCCATGTATAAGACAGCGTACATACCTCTGCCTATTAGCGATAGCAGCAGACAGGTTCCTCAGCGACTCCCTCTCGCTCACAGAGCAGTCTTCATCCCTCTCGTCCCTCTCATCGCGGAGGGCGTCCCGCGCCTCGCCCGGGGCGTCCCGCGGCTCGTCGCGCACGGGCGACAGCTCCGACCCGCTCCACGCGTTCTCCGCGCCCGACCACCATTCTTCTGCGCATTCTGGAATCATAGAACATTTATTTATTTATTTAATTCTTTATTGCACAAATATAAAAATACATGTACAAAAGGTGGGCTTAATGCTAAGAGCATTCTGGAATTTAAGTATTTGTAGAACTATTGAGTATAGACTACAACATTTACTTGCAAGGGAACAACGAGCCGCTCTCTGATATGTTCTAGTGTATCATCCCTTTACGAACTTTCATCATATTTTTGCCTGTAACATTCGTTACATTACATTACAACGTTACATTACACAGAAATGCTCGACAAAATGTTGCAGTCTATACTGACTTTTAGAGATTGAGCAGTGGAAACTTTGTGATATAATAGAGGTTATGTAGCCGAATGTATTCGAAATACCTTTTCCAGTTAGCATTCAAATAATATGTGGAAAAAACAAATTAGCTTCTAATAGTAATTTTAGCTATCTCTCCCCAACTCACCAGGATCAGTAACCAAACACGGCTCAGTCTCCGAATCCAGCAGATCGGCGGATATATCATTATCCTCCGAGGCGCGAGACTTGTCTTCCTCAGCCGGCGTGACTGCGGGCGCCGTGCGAAGCGCCTTGGCCACGGCCGCCAGGAGACCGCCGCGGGGCAGGTCGTCCTCTATGGAGAGAGCTTCGCCGCTGTCGCTGCGACTGTGGAGTGGAAGGAAATAGAGGTTTTTCAGTATTAATGTGATCATTGTGGTAAACTATGTAAGTCTTGCAGAGCATGAGTTTGTCGCCTTTAAATTTGCATGGTAAGTATGTATTTTTTATCAATTTAAGGTTACGTAAATCAATCATAAACGGTGAAATTTTATCTTATGTATGGAACAGCTAAATTTTTTGCGCAATTTTAATTTGTATGTCGGGTACATGACCTTCAGACGACTGAAACTATACCTACTGATTTTCATCCTGTATATCTACTTCATACCTGTAGGCCTGGTTGTGGAACACGGTGGGCTGCAGCTGGTCTTGGGGCAGGCAGTAGGCGCGCGCCACGCCGGCGGTGAGCGCTCTCAGCCGGGCGGCCAGTGCGTCCAGCGCCGGCCCCGCGCCGCCCGCGCCGCGCGCCGCCGCCAGCGCCTCCTGCCGCCGCTGCTCGCTGATGCGGACTAGCTGCCGGCATTCCGCGCGTCTGGGGGAGAGATGGTACAGGTTTATGGTTATTGAATTCTAAAGTGCACATAAGTAATTAAATAGTACACAGGCGAACTTACGCTAATAGCTAAAGTTCTATTGCAGTCGTGTCAACTGCATTCAAACTGCACTGAACTGCAATTTGCAGTTGGATTGCAGTTGAAATGCGGTCCGTCTGTCTAGACCCTAATAGGGTTATAGATATTAATTTAATAATTAATTTTCTTTAAATCAGTAAAACTCTATTTTTATTCATCGTGCATATGCAAATACATATATTTTTTAAATAAATGTCAATATTTATGAATATTCTCTGTTCAGTAATTGTTGTTTGTAATTTAATTGGAGAAAATAATAAAATAGATAAGGTGTATTAAAAAATGGGTTGAGTCGGCTGTCTTTATATTCTGACTTCTCATATCAGCACTTAATACCTTCATATTGATAAAATTGGTGCAAATATCTTTGTGCATGTGACCGAGATTTTTATCAGTCAACCTGCATCGTATCTAATCTACATATTTTGCAATCGGTCTCAATAGGTATTGATCTCAATCACGCCATGCATATTCAATATTGCAATACAAACTCTCATTGTAATATTTGTACAATAAAGAGTTAAATAATAATAATAATAATAAGGCCTTACCACTAAAACTTAAGGGACAGTGTTTAACAGATGTTTAGTGCTGCCAAATGCCTTATTAAACTGACGCTATACAACATAAACGCAACATGCGCGAGATGGCTACCATTTTCCTCAAGATATACCTACTTAATTAATAGACTCCTTTGAAAGGAGGTTAAAAATGACTGCATTAATAACAGAAACCGCCCCTCCAGCCGGTGGGACTCCTCCGGAGAATGGGGCATTTTCTGCTTGGGGCTATTTTTTTTTTCTTTTTCGTCGCCATCAGTCGACCCTGCAGCCGGTGGGACGCCCCCCAGCCGCACAGAGTGCACTGACCTCTGCGCCAGGTCTTGGTGTGCGTCTGCGAGCTGCGCCTCGGCGTCCCGCAGCGAGTCGGCCGGTGGGACGCCCCTGCAGCCGGTGGGACGCCCCCTAGCCGCCGCCTACACTAACCTCTGCGCCAGGTCTTGGTGTGCGTCGGCGAGCTGCGCCTCGGCGTCCCGCAGCGAGTCGGCCAGCGCGCGCGCCTCCGCCGCCAGGAAGTCCTGCATCTCGGCCGCGTCGCGCGTCGCCTCCGACAGACGTTCTTCGAGCTGGTGGGACGAGGCGCGCGCTTGGGACGCCTCCTGGGGAAGGATAGCGGAAATGTTATGGGATGTTTATTATCATACGGGTTTCATCATGCACGTACGAAAACATTTTGTTGGAGCCGTACATCTATATTCAGCGCGCCTGCAGATCCAATATATGTCCAATTTCGTTGAAAGAGGTAGAGGTATCTCTTATGGATGAAACAGACAGATTTGGCCAGCTGTATATGTGAGAGAAACTGTCACCCCATTATGGACATGCATGGTGGAAAATGGTCGATGCTTTAAAAGGGATTTTAACTATATAGAGATTGATACTTTGCTCTATTCTAGCGAGCCAGCTGCTAACCTTATTATAGCAGAAAGATCCAACTCACCATATGCAGCTTATCACACAGTGCTCTGAGCGAGTCGATCTCGGCTCTCTGTCTGCTGGCGAGGTCTCCTGACGCCTTCAGCTGCTCCTCTAGCGCCCGCAGACACCCGTCCGCGCCCGCGCCCGCACCTGAAATAGTTATGGTAGTTGAGTTAAGCGTCGTTTAAAATTACTAGTTGTACCATTTTCTATGACTTAGAGGATTACTTTTATGTATAACTATTGAAACGTAGGGTTTTCTTTCTTTATAGTTGTTGCTAATAGGGTATAGTAAGCCGAAGGGGTCTGGTCATCGCTCCTCATAGGTTACTAGCAGCCCCGTGCGCTCTCCAGCAACTCCACCAGTGTTCCTTGTTACTATGTTTGTCAAGTCATATGCATGAAGGTACTCACCAGCCCCAGCCAGCTCTAGCAGTCTATGCGAGTTCCTCTGCAGCTCCTCATGCGCCGCCAGCCGTCCCGCTCTCTCCTCTGCCGCATCCGCCTCCACCAGTAGCGACTTACCAAGTGTTTCTTGTTACTATGTGAGTCAAGTCATATACTCACCAGCGCCAGCCAGCTCCAGTAGTCTATGCGAGTTCCTCTGCAGCTCCTCATGCGCCGCCAGCCTCCCCGCTCTCTCTTCTGCCGCGGCTTGTTCCGCCCGCCGGCGTCGCGCGCGCTCTTCAGTCAGCTGCGCCTCGGCGCGCGCCGCCGCCGCCGCGCCCGCGTCCCGCGCCGACGCTTGCACGCCGCGGCTGCATGTGTGTACGCCCGTGCGGCTGGAAGACACAGGTGTTCTTTGTAAGCTGAAGTGGCAGTGGCACGATCATATATTTGCGAGTAAAACCATGAATAGTTGTCGACGACTACAGAGGATTATAGCTTCGTTATAGGTAGGTATATTCAGGAATTTAAGAGCTAGAGATTATGATGATAAACTCCTTAACCCACCGATGGACACTCACTGCGTTTGATTTGACGTCCTCAACACTTTTAGAAAACATTCACAACATCGAATGCAGTCCCCACTCTTTTTCTCATTATTTCAACAACGGTTAATGCTGTTTTACCTAGAGTTTGTATGAAAACCATCTTGTTGTGCTTTATTTGGCAGGATTTCAAAGTTATATGTGCACCCAGAGTGCCATTTTTTCATACAGCAATAAGTTTTCATACAGAAAAAAGTGTGCACTCACACGCACACAACGGTCACCGACGTCGTGTTTACTATACTGCGCCTAGGCAGAGTGCCGGCATGTGCACCAGCAAATCATCACTCAACTCCCATACAAATTTTTAGTGCTTTTTTATGAATTTCACCGTTAATCTAGTGTCCATCAATGTGTTAAATATTTAATAACCTAAAAATATGAATCTGTGTGTTTACCTTTCAATATTAGGTGTGATCCCGCCCAGCGCCGACTCAATGTCCGCTCCTATGAGCACGGTCTGGCAGTTCTTCTCGGCGTAGATCCTGACGCGGGTCTTGGTGGTGGAGCGCGAGGAGGCGGAGCGGGCGAGCGCGGGGCGGCGCGCGGGGGCGGGCGGCGCGGGCGGGGAGGGCGCGTCCTCGCGGCGCCGCCGGCCCAGCGAGCCGTACTTGTCGACGGGCGAGCCCGCGCCGCCCGCGCCCCGCGCCGCGCCCGCCCCCCAGCGCCGCTCCTCGGGCGAGCTGGGCGTGCGGCACCGCGCGGTGGACGTGCGGGTCGGCTTGGCTCGCAGCGCGGGGCTCTCGCGCACGAGGTGCGGCAGGTCGCCGGTGGGCCGGATGCGCGGCTTGGGCGTGAGCGGCCGCGGCTTCTCCGGCGGCACGGGCTTCTCGCGGCTGCGGGCGCGCTCGCGCGTGGCGAGGTTGGGCCCGCGCGGCGCGGTGGCGGGGCGCGGGGTGGAGGCGGCGGGCGGGCGGCGCGGCTCGGCCAGCGTGACCACGGGGCGGCGGCGGCGCGCGGGGCCCAGGCCGGAGCTCTCGGAGCCGCAGCCGGAGCCGCACGACACGACGCTGGACGCGCAGGAGCGCGAGCCGCCGGCGCTGCTGAGCGCGCGGCCGCAGCCCTCCACGCCGCTGTCGCTGCCCGCCGCCGCCGCCGCCAGCTCCTCCAGCGCCTCCACTAGCGCTGAGCTCTCCGAGGTCTTCACCTCCTCGGTCATGGTCTCCGCGAGCGCGATGCCACTGTCCGGTCCGGTGCACTGGTCTACTGTTTCGCAGTGTGGGGCATCATCGTTGGGCGCCGTGTGGTCGGTCGTTCCCTGGTCGGACACCTCAGTGCTAGGTGCCGCGTGGTCGGGCCCCTCAGTGCTGGGCGCCGCGTGGTCCGGAGCAGGGCTCACATCTCCCTCAGTCTTGTTCTCTTCAGTCTGGCACACCACTTCGGCGGTGGCTGGCGGGTCGCCGACGCTCTCGCTCGGCGTTGTGCTATCGTCTGCCATGGCGAACTCTTCTCACATCACATATTCTGTAACAATATAGAAGTACTGTTTATTAAATGTGGTCTTTTGTGTCAATATAATGTAACAGGAGCGGGAGTGCGGTGCGGGCGTGCATTGTATGCGGGCCCGAGGGGCAGCTGTCCCGCGGGAGATGGATACTGCTATTGTCCTATTTGTTGTTCACATTACACTGTATTTGCGTAAGCCCAATGCAGCGGGCGTTGCAGTCATTGCTGATGCCAATCTGCATTTAACTTACGAGAGATTACGAGAACATCAAGGAAAACCGCTTGTATTCGTGTCATTTCTTGCACTTACGTGGCAAAACGTGTGAAACCACTTTTATGGCTCCATTTTGCATTCGATCCACAATGCAACACTTGTAGATAAAATATGCGCACATTGTGTTGTGGCATGGCGTAACGAACGGCGGAGAGACAAAAAAATACAGTCTTCGATAGCTAGCCGAGTTAGTTAGGCGCCAAAGAAGTCAGACTCTGTTTACAAAGAGGTGAAACTAGAAACAATAAGCAAAACCTATCGAGGCCTGCATTTTCTCTCGCACAAAGCGTCGCTCCCATGGCTGGTGGCCATTCAGAACGAATCACAATAAAACCTGTTACCTTCATGTTTTACACAATCACAAACGGCACATGCACTCCCGCGACATTAACCGACTTGCATTAAGCTATTATTAGAAGCTACAAGGTACGTTGTATGAAGTTATTCAAGTTCTATAATTAAAATAACATTGCCTACCAGTTTCCCGTCTCTGATATTAGCGCGCTATCGGTATCCTAGATAAGAAGTCATAAATATTAGCTGATACCGATAAAATGGTTAACATCATCGATTCTAGATTTTGAAGTAGCTATAGTCGGTAACAAAGTATCTCAGATTGGGAGCGTGTGAAAGTAATCAACACCATAGCTCTAGAACTAAGGCGCGAGTTTAATAAGAATTTAATAAATAATTAAAGTTTCGTGCTACAGCAACTTTTCAATTATTAGATTAATCAATTAAAATCCTCCCATTAAAAGCTGCCGTATTCGCCTAATAAGTTATTCAAACACCAGTAATTCAAATGCTAAATTGGCGCGTCGATCTCCATATAAGTCTAAACGAACACATCCACTCCACAAATCACACAATCTCCAATCATCTCCATAAAAGCATTGTGCCTATGGGTCCGGGTCATCGCTACGGCTGCAGGGCACAGCTATAATCCGACCCGACACTCATTGCATTCATATCTTCTAACTCGCTAGTGATAGCACTCTTTTCAGTTTAGCACGATTATAGCCCAGACGCGCAGTCTGCGCTCACGCATCGAACCCACATTAATTAAAAGGTTATTTTTAACTATGGATTTATGCTTTAGCCTGAGTCATTTATTCACAAGAGCCTACATTAAAGAGGCATTGATCGTGTAAGTTCGCGTGCAAGTGCTCACCTATCATGCTATTACTAAAAGTATGGACAGGATGAAAGTAACTAACGGTCTTAACACAAAGACACACACCCGGTTTCAGAATAGAGTATTCAAGAAAATCTTAGTAGAGATTTGCTCAATGGTTGAGTAGATACTTAGGTTTTCTACGTTTCAGAAGTAGAACATAGTTTTTATCAAACCGTACTCAGCTAAGTATTTAATCAAGGTGCCTCTAAGCACGACTTTACGTTTCATTATATGTACAAAAAACCGGTTTTAATCGATAAAACTATTGTATAGGATTTTTGTTAAAAAATATTGACGAATTTAATTTCAAACACGTGAAATTATTAAAAGAATTATCTATTTATAATATATTAGGCCATAATGTTATAAATTCAGATATTTCTTTTAATTTCGAATCACCAGGATAGACAACGGAACGCATTTCAAAATCCAATCTGTGAAATTCGAAATGTCATTGTCATTTCATTGTCAATCAATCAAATCTATTGTCATTTCATAAATATTCATCTTCAAAACCAAATATAATCTTGTGTACTTTACCATAGTTATATATTAAATTAAAGGATTCTAACCAAATATTAAAATGGAAAGGAAGATAATAATTAGTTAGTTCAGTGACTGGACCCAGTGAGCAACCAAGTAGAGCACTGACTCGGTAGCCCAAGTCCAGCCCAGCTGGAATAAATAACGAAAACTGCCTTCCCTCAACTCGGATCTGTGTGGGACTCCAACATGCTCAAGCGTTCGGGAGCGGATCGATGAACCAACTACATATTATCGAGTAAGAAGTCGCATGGCGAGTTGGAGATTGATCGGCCACACTATCAGAAGGGACGCACCACCGCAGACGCGGTCGCCTCGTGCACACATGGCGGCGTACAGTCGACGGCGAGCTGCGAGCGCAAGGCCTGGGCTGGACGGAGGCCAGAGCGGTTGCTGAGGACCGGACGGCGTGGCGCACTCTCGTGAAGACCCTCTGTACCACCAGGGTACCTTAGAACAACAACAACAACAACAACAAATCAAACCCGGAGCATTATTTTGATTTCTAAGTGATTACTGTGATTATTGTTGTTTCCTGATAAAAATATTATTAATTAAAGAATATAAAAGTTTAAACAAATATTTTTATTTATAGCCATGAAATCTAATATAAGTCCTTACATTCATAAATATTTTATATGTCTCCACCAGTGCTGTTCTTACATGGTTCTTACAGCATATTCTTCTTGTTTTCAAAACTTTGCAGTTCTTGAGGCAAAGGCTGCACAGCATATGGTTCCTCTTCTATTTCATTGTCCAGAACCACAAGTATAATCGTCTAGTTCTAGAGCCATGTTGTGCAACATCTCATAATGACCTTGTAAACCTTCTGCAATTTGAGTTGCATTCCATAATGTAGATATGAAAATCTTTTCTTTAGCACCACAAAGCATCACTCAATGGTGTTTCTTGTTGGGTTCTGGGCTCTATTAAATGCTTCTTGTGACGGTATGGCTGCATTTATGAATGGTGTTATAAGATTAGATTAACGAAGTATCGTCACTGGACATTGTACAGCAAACAAAACTCTTGTATAATACTTGATATTTCACAATAATCACGAGTAAAAATATTTGATTAAGGTTTAAGTAGGCGAAATTGGTTACTTAAATTTGACAGTCTCAACTTTGAGCAAGTACGGTTTGAGCGCTGTCAAACGCGTTGTGAAACGCATTTTTGTCGCTAAGCATGAAGTTAAGCATGCCAACTGTCAAATTTGAGATTTCTCAAGCTATGTTGCTCAAACCAAACTCAATCATAAGAAATCTCAATTCAGAAACAGAAATTTAATAAGTATGAACTTAAGTAGGCTTTGAGAACGACTCAACCTCAAATACTCAGTTGCGAAACCGAGGGACAGTCATGTAAAAAGTTGTTTAGATTTCTCAAATATCGTGACAATTACCCTTTAAACCTGGTATAAACTTTTGCTTAAGAAACAGCTTCAGAATATAGTTGCTTCTCTAGCTAGTGAACACCTCAGTATGTAATTGATCTGGCCGGTGAAGGTTGCGAAGGTCTCACCTCACTAGTGGAGCGGGCATTCGTCACAGCTTATTAGATAGCTTCGAGGGTGATTTGAGGAGAAATTGTGTTAGAGAATGACGGTTCGTGTCGTTAGCAGTTAGAGCCTATTAGTTCTAATTTACTATTTTAATTACTATTATTAACCTGATTAGTTTAATTATTACTGAATGATCTATAATATTATTGTGGTTGGGTATATTGACGCAACTATAAAATGATAGGGAGATTGTTTTCATTCATTATTATACTTTTAATGTGTACTTTATGTATACCTACTTATCAAAAATATTAAAATTAGTTTTTTTAATCAATCGATAAGATTATTTACGTAAATTATTATAACCGATTAAATTCCTTTCACCGCTTTAAAACAAAACAAAGCTTACTTATGGAGATAAGGTGGTAAGAATATTCCACGTAGTGGAAAAACATTCAAAATCTGAGTTTAATGTTTTCCTCAACCCTCAACGTACGGGGCTCAGTTAGTATAAAAGCCTAAATACAAAACGTACAAGTAGATACGAAATGTAGAGCAGAATAAGTAAGCCATCTGCAGCCCTCAATCGCGCACTGCTGTACACTTTAGGCATAAGAGATGGGTACGTAAGGTATCGGAGACATCACGTCCCGCGATGCAACATCGAAAACATTGGATTTCTCGTTTCTGTTCTTAGAATTTACAATAAGGAGAAACTGAACATTTGCGACTCCACAAAACACTTATACCTAAGTACGTGACCAAAGTATTGAGAGAATTATTGATTTTCACTTTTAACCTAAATGAACGTGTATCCCAATAACAAAAATAATATAATCATTCTTTACCTATAACGTAAACAAAATAATAACTTAAAATACAAGTAAACTGAGAAAGGAAACTCCATTTTGTACTTACAACGTAAATATTTGTGTTACGATTTGTTGCCCCAAACTTTAAATAGATAAATTTCCTAACGTTTGGGTTAAAGGAGTATTTAAATTTCTACAGCTAAGTATAGGTTAGAAGTTAAACCTTGATGATGTAATAACCATGTAGAAGGCAACAGTACTTAAATAGAGTGAAAAATTTAACACCAAACACATTAGCCGATGACACATTGACATGTCTCGCGTCAACACTAGCTTTAGCTACCGACTAGCACGCCAATAACGGACTCACGAACACTAGCCCTATTATTAATCGCATAGAGTTCACATTCCTATGAAATATTCTAGAGAGGCTCGGCCAAAAGTCTCGCTTGATCGATGAAGCTGTTATTTTTTGCACTTAACATATTTAAATATGTCAAAGTTTATTCAACTTTGCGTTTGCGTAGGAGAAAAGTCACAAGAATAGTACCTACATGTACTTATGTATAAAATCCAAAATATCTAACTATACCTGGATCTTTTATTCGACGGAATTCTGACAGTTATCTTCTTTTGACATGTCAGAGATCACAAACCTTTTTTAGCTGAGCCCTTTTTTCAATACGAGTCTGGAGGGCCACTACCAAAATCAAACGAACGAACGAACAAGAGCTCGGCTCTATCTCGTTGTATTAAGCGTGCTGATTGCGTGACAATTCTTGTTCGTTCGTTCGTCGATTTAGAGAGTGACCCCCCTGAACATCTAAGTCTAAACTACTCTATACATTTTATTTGTTAGTGAATGTACCTATCCATTTTATTAAGTGCGGTGCTCCAAATTAAAAGGGGATATACCTACGGTGAGTAATAATTACGTCCCTTTACATCACAAAAACAATATACTTAATTAAAGTATAAATTAATAAATAAAGAAAATATATAATTGATTATTGAAATATCTAATAGATTATTAAATAATAATAAGAGCGATGGTAGCTCTGTCGGGTAAGCGCCCGCTTCTCATGCAAGAGATGCGGGTTCGAATCCCGGCGCTGACATGTACCAATGAGTTCTTTTAACTTAAGTACAATGTATACCATCGCTCTTACGGTGAAGGAAAACATCGTGAGGAAACCTGCATATCTAGATTTAGCACATCTAGATATGTGAACCCACCAACCCGCAGTGGACCAGCGTGGTGGGAAATGGTCCAAGCTTAGGAAGGCAGTTTAGGCCTTGGGGATATGCACAAAGGTTCTACTCGAGAGAGCCAGGTGCAGGTACTTACATCCCCAAAGAGAATAGAATAGAATATCTAATCATTATTAATACTAACCGATTATGATGATACTTAGACTGCTCATTGTAAGCCATTAAAAAAAATAATAGTGGCAATTGGTTCAATCGTTTCGGAGATATGCGTGGACAAACATTATAAACATACACACATCTATAAAAGTTTGCAAGTATATTTGTTTGTTGTGCAGTCCCAATAATCTTACATAAGTACATACAATTATGTACCGAATAAAGAATCTTTTTTTGAAATCGATTAAAAAGGTTTACTATCCCTGAATTTTGTGGGAAGTGATGCCAGCTAAAGAATAAAATAAAGTAATTAATATGAATTCCATACATTATCTGTCATTTTATTTTTTTATTGCCCAGAAATGGATCCAAACTTTTCCTTTTTTCGGTTAAGAGCTTTTTAAGTAGCATCACTTTTGAAATGTCAGAATTCCGTCGAATAAAAGATCCAGGTATAGGTAATTGATATATTTGAAGAGCTTCGTCATCGAGCCAGTCGTAGCTAGTTAACCCGGCAAAACTGGTCTTTGGGGTGAGGTAGCTAATAAAATTATTTATGGTCAAGGCTTTATACGCAAACTTGATAGCAAAAATAACCATTATAAGGAAATGTAAAAAAATACTAAGCTGTTATTGCGAGACCGTATGAGGTAATCACTTTAGCTTGCAACCTTTATGTTGGTAAGTACCTAAGTTATTTTTTTGCATTAGAATGGACAATAAAGATAAGGCTTCTAGAGATTTGAATGTAACTTCGTAACATAGAATACTAGTTCTATGGAAGTTGACTGAAAACTACAGAAACAAGATACCATTATGAAAAGCCACATCACACTTTCAAACATAACATAAAAGATACCTAACTTGATAATAGTAGCATACTGAGCTTTATTAAGTTGTTAAAAACGGGAACAGAAAGTTAGAAATGAATGTATGATGTGTGTGCATGTGTTTCTGAAACGGTAAATATAGCATAATGGCTATAGGCCATAGGCTAACGAGGACTGAGCTATGGACTCCCAGGGGGCTCGGCATACATTGCTAACCTGGTAAAACTATAACGATAGCGACGAAAATTACTTAGGTATAACCTATATCTTGGGAAACCTGTTCCCAAGAGGCAATATATATTTTTTCTAGGGTAAATCGCTTAAAGCTTGGTCTGAAACGGAGGACTGATTTGTATGCCTTAATTTTGTCGTGGTCGTGGAAATTTGATTGGAAGTGTGAAGTTAGTATCCACTTTTAATCAAAAGAAAGCTGTTCCAAATTGTGAGTGAGTGAACAAGAGCCTTGTCATTCGGTAAGGTTTTTGCAAGTTTTCACTATAAATGAATGCAATAATTTATACATACTACGTACTTTCGTAACCCTTTGTTTACATTACAATAGTAGTAGTGTTGCCCAAATGCAAGAACAAGACGAGACTTAGCCAGTCTTGGTCTTGGTCTTGCGCCAATACACCTGGTCTTGGTCTTGGTCTTGGTCTTGCGCCAATACACCTGGTCTTGGTCTTGGTCTTGGTCTTGCGCTCCCAGTCTTGGTCTTGGTCTTGGTCTTGCAGCAAGAGTCTTGCAAGTCTTGCAATTACCTATTAGTCTATTACTATTTATTAAAGTTTACTTTTTGATTTTAATAGATATTTTTTTATTCGCTATGTTTATGGTATTAGTCGTAATGCGCATAGGTCCAGTTTTTCATTTTCTTTGATACAGTTTTTTGCATCTCATAGAATTCCTAAGCGTACTTACCTATACACCGAACTGTTACACCTAACTACTCAGTGAAATAGCGCTCTGCAAGACGCAAGAGTCTTGCAGGCTATGTCTTGTTCTTGCTCAAGTCTTGCACGGTCAGTCTTGGTCTTGGTCTTGCTAAAAATACGCGGTCTTGTTCTTGGTCTTGGTCTTGCAAAAACGCAAGAACAAGACCAAGACTGCAAGACCAAGACTGAATTTGGGCAACACTAAATAGTAGACATGGGCGCGACAGGAAATGAAGGGCTGGGTGAAATGACTGCAGGATAATGGACAATTAGATTATACTTTATTATTCGCTAATAGTCTTTTGAAGTGTGACGTATCATGAATTGATAATCGTACTCGTGAAAAAATATTTTTCACATAGATGCTGAAGGAATTTGAAAATATTATAATTAGTACCATTCATAGATTTGAATTCTCCAGGACCTATCAAAAATTTAAACATTAGTCCGATTTAATAATTTCATCACCTTAATTATTGGGCAGCACAAAATGAATGTAAACTTTTTGTGTTGAGGGTGAGTTGATTTACACGTCGACACAGAGCGTGGTGTGTGAATTGGCGATCCTGCTCTATATCTGGCGGTGCACCCTCGCCGGTCGCCCCACGCACGTGGCGAAAATGTAGCCGTAGCCAGGAGGAAATGAGTCTTGTTATTCGCATTAGCTGTTAGTGTAGGAAGGGACCGAAATAAATGGAAAATAGTAACAATTTGTTTCTTAAAATTGTAAACCAACAGAACACAACATTAATAAAATATCGATTTCGGACCAATATTAACTTATTTATAGTTAAATTTTATTCGTGTCAATAACTCACCCGTGGATTCCACAGATAAATAAACAAACAAGAATCCGGAACGCAAGTTTTACTATCCAAAATGTTGGTCAGATTTTGTAATAAATAAAATTTATGCCGGCCCGTAACCCAATCTCTTACTTGACATCAATAAATATTATTCATGAAGTGCATAACTGATACAAATGTCTTTCCCATGCATATTTTGTTGTAAATTACCGTAGTCTGATAATCAAAGTTTTGGTTATTTTTGTAAACATAGCAACACCCTTGCACATTTGCACCCTAGCGAAAAGGGAATTCTGAGAATCAACCATGTGGTTTTATTACAGAAACGACCTTTAATTCAACTTTAAGATAATTCACATTTTAAATATGTATAGTACAGACAACTTTAGAGCATTAAGATTGTAGCCGTTCATTTCCGCCCAATAAAAATAATTTAATATTTACCTATAATCTTCAATAACAGGATAATTGTTTGGAAATTGATATCCTTGTCTCATGCACTTAACATCAAGTAGATTGTTATTGAAAAGTTTTAACCAATACTTTAACAGTCACAGTTACAAGCAAAAATGTCCTCGATCACAAAATAATATGGAAGGAAACATCTGTCAAAAGGTGTCGTTATCGCGCCGGCACGTCCGCAGGCGATCCGGGAGCGATCAAAACTGTATAAAAGACCTAATAATAATGGCGGGCCGTGTGGGGCGGGCCAGCCACCATGTGCTGAGGCAACCGAACAAATTAAACTGACGTCCCTTACTACAACAGCATACTCGATAGTCGTACAACGGTATTTAACAGGCGTATACCATACCCTACATCTGCTGGCGATGAATAGGGCGAAAGGCAAGACAGTGTCTCTATCAAGATAAGTAAGTACCGGTGTAAATAACCTGAGCTTGCAATGTCTGTTATTATACTTTTGCAGCTTGAGGTAGACACTTAAAGGTCCTAAGAACAGTTTTTCATGTATAACTAGAATGAATTTGAAAATTACCTTCTTGGAATTTAGCTACAAATCATATCTCAAAACGATAGATAAATATGACAAAACACTCATCTTGTGACCCATATTCATCATTTTCTTTTCACTATGTATTGGTTGGCAACGTTGACCACGCTAGTCCTCAATATATCCATTACTTTCGGCATCTACGTCACCACTCAGCACCCGCAGCAGTGCATCTTTAGATTAATCTGTCGAAGTGCTAGAGGAAAGTGTTCATTGTCTCGAGTTCACGTCTGACTTCTTACAGATTGCATTCTGAAATATTCATTCATTCTTATTCTCTAACTATAGTAGTTGAGTACTACTTTACCAGTTCATGAGGAATCGTTAGCAGAAATAAATAGTCAAAGTACCTTCTACCTATGTAATGCGATGTATCTTACTCAAAATGTAAGTCAATTTAACATCTTGTTAAGATAAACAGATGGAAATAGCAGTCGATTTAATTTAGCCTGAAAACGGTTTGGAGATTGGCAATCCGTCTCGGTGGTTAGAGCGAGTCAATATCTCTTGCAATTGCAATAAGGTTGTCTTATTGTCCGGTCCGATGCGCAAGCGCAGCTATGGCGGCTCCTTTGATCTCGATTTATGTTAGGTGCATGTCTGGGATTCTACATTCGTAGGAAGCTGCATACAATTTAATAGGGATATATAATATTGTATATCACACATATTTATATTGTATGTCTGAACCCCAGACGCAGAAATCGGTATCGTAAAGTATTGCTTCAAGAAGGGAAAACCACATACAGACGAATTGAGAACCTCCTCCTTTTTTCGAAGTCGGTTAAAAAAGGCGGTACGCGGACAATCCCTGCAACTACTACCTTCATGAATACAGTTGACACAGTCGATATACATGGTCTTGTTGATAATAAGCAATGGACTGTTATTTAGAACCTGATAACTGTGGAGCCTTTAGTTGTACACAAACACTACACGGCACAGCATTAGCGTTAGAAATATGAACATGAGAATCAGACCAAAAACAATGCATAAGTTATGCTAACTAGCCGAAATTCCGAAACTATGGGAACTGACAACCAAGTTAGTGATCTCTGAATGAACAATAAAGATTAGATATTGTTTAATTTTATGAGGCGTAAGTATATTTTATTTAAAGATCTGAAAGTATGATACCTTTGCGAAATGTGTGAAAATAATATACATAATAGTCTAAATATAGCCAGGCAATAAAATATATGAATTTAATGAGGAAATGCGTGCACATAAATATGTTTAAAGTCGGTACTATTATAAAAATACTTTAATAACATTATTATTTGTAATAATATACATGTTATACAATAAATAGTATTTCTAGTAATCACGGATGAGCACCGAACAGAAGGGCCCCTGGGCATAGACTAGACTTTCCATTTAATAGAGAAACCGATAACGACGGAGGCGGACTAACATTTGCTACAAACTTTTTGCAGACAGCAATATCCGGTTCCGTCAGCGTGTGATAACCGCATTACAGGTTACAGGTATATTGATTGAGTCCAGCAGGGGCGACGGGATTTACAGACACACTTTTGTACTGTATTTTAAAGAGTGAAATGAAATAAAAGCTAACTCGTATTGAAAATCACTTGATGTGATAGTACTAGAGTAGAATACAATTTTTTATTAAAATACATAAATCTATGGCTGTTCACAAGATAGTCTCATTAATTTAATATTATATGAAGTATGACGGTCAGAATGTCAACACAAAATGAGTGAGACCGAGACCATGTCCTAGCTATATCGATTTTAAAATCCACTAGAACTTTAACCGAAAATGCGGGAAACCGAACCGCCACCAGAGTGCCTGTGCCAGGTGCTGAGTTCTGAGATCAATCGCTCACGAATTTCCTTCCTATTATGCTACGCTACACGCTAACTGAGACGAAAAGTGGGCACGTAGCTCGTGTTACCAAACTAACTCTCAGTAAGGAGTTTAACACAAATAAAAAATCGACTTCAAAAAACCACTAAAATGTAAGAAATTATTTACAAATATACCTAAGTAGGAACTGTTCTTTTTTGATGTTGGTGCGGTGACAAAGTAATCTGAAGAAATATGGCACCAACTTCAAAAAATAACAGTTCCTGCTAAGGTATATTTGTACTGTCACATACGAGTAGAATTTGTGTAAACCTTAAATTATTTCAATCTTACATTTTAGTGGTTTTTTGAAGTCAGTTTTTTATTTTTTTTAATTATAATTTTCTTTTATAGTTTTTAGTTTATTTGCAATAATTTTCAATCAAAAGTAAGGTGCAAATTATATCAAAAAGTCCTACTAATCAATACGAATCATTCAAGCCTAAACACGAAGTAGTTGCTATATACCGTTGAGGAGTTCCCCTGACTGCCTTCCGTTTCCATCATCAGATCAGCTCAAGGTCACCATCATATTTTTTTGTTATAAGAACTATATTTACGTTCTTAATTTCATTAGAATCGGTTAATATGTGTGCCCAAAATGGAAATTCATACCCTGTTTTTACCCCTTTACCCACCCTTGGGGGTGAGATAAAATTCTGGAAAAAAAAAATGGGACCACCTGGGAGCTCAACCCAATACAACAAAAAAAGAATTTTCAAAATCGGTTCGTAAACGGCGGAGGAATCGGTGAACATACATAAAAAAAAATTTAAAAAAAGATCCCGACGAATTGAGAACCTCCTCCTTTTTTTTGAAGTCGGTTAAAAACTGATAAAATAACAATTATAATCGTGAACAAATTATTAGTCTACTCTATTAATGGTATTGGTGGTAAAGTTTGGCCATGAGGATGGTTCTTTTAAATTCTTTAGTTAGATAGATATTATTAGTGTAACTATTATCATTTCGGTCAGATATTTATTTAATCTAGTCGCTCTTTTGTGGTAGTAGGCATAACGAGTTCCACTGCTGAGTCGTGTCTTGACTCTTGTTGAACAGTAAACAATACCCAAGATGAAAAGTAAGAGAAATCTAAATTATCTACACTTACACAACTTGTGTGTTAGGAATAGCTTTTTATTGGTTGGGTAATGTTATATACTTACATGTTCCCGTGAGAATTTGGTGCAAGTTTCTACTGTATATTTTTTAGCGTCATCGTTTGATCAAATACAAAAATAAAATATAATAAATAATGTATGTAGTGGTGAACCACCAGGTAAGGTTTATACGTATTTGATTTTAGAGTTCAACATCATTAAACATGTAACTACGCACTTAAAACCAAGATTTTAATTAAGTAAATGATGTCTTATTGAATCACATATTGATTACACATTGAATCACACGCATCCATCAATTTATCAATTCATCCGTGCAATGAAAGGGTTGACCAACAAGTCATTAAATAATGAAGGAGATTGAGCGAAGATATTAAAAAGTTGATTTGCGTAAGTAACTAGGCATAGCCAGCCTAGATAAATGTATGTTCTACATGCAGTTGCGAGGTTTTTGACAGAAATCCATCGATACCATAGCAAAAAACCGGCCAAGTGCGAGTCGGGCTCGCGCACAAAGGGTTCCGTAGCAGCAAAATTACAGTTAAATCAACCTATCTCAAAAACTATAAGAGATACTTTGATCAAACCAAAAATCGTTGAAAGAGTTAATTAGCATGCATCACCTCTATTTTTTTTAGAATTTTATACCCCGTAGTTATAAAAATAGAGGGGGGGGGACATACTTTTTACGACTTTGAGAGCTGATATCTCAAAAACCGTTCACTTTAAGAAAAATGTTTTTTAGAAAACTTTATATCATTTTAAAAGACCTTTCCATTGATACCCCACACGGGTATGTACATCGAAAAAAAATATTTCATCCCTCAGTTACATGTATGGGGGGCCCCACCCCCAATTCTTTTTTTTACTATTTAGTGTCATATTTTTGTAGCGGTTCATACAACACATATTCCCATCAAATTTCATCACTGTAGTACTTATAGTTTCCGAGTAAATCGGCTGTGACAGACGGACAGACGGACAGACGGACAGACGGACAGACGGACATGACGAAACTATAAGGGTTCCGTTTTTGCCATTTTGGCTACGGAACCCTAAAAACATAAAGAAATAAAAGAAAAGACATTAGATAGATATACTATGGGATCGTTTTTAATAACTTTATTATAACGAACTGTGACACCATAAATATGACTGCGCCTCCGCCCGTAATAGACCTTTCAAGCGACGAGCACGAGGAAAATAAAAAATAGGTCGCCAGACAAGCAACGTTGTTCACCGCTTTAGAGCCAATTCATTAGATTAATTAAAAACTTTTTACAATCACTTATTGCCAACCGGCTGGCTCTACGAAAGGCACGCGGTAAGAATACAAAATGTGGAGGTAAAATCAATATACCTACGTAAGTAGCTGTTTCGATGTTTTTTCTCTCATCAGGGTCAATCTGGAACTGCAGACGTAAATGGCAAAATTATTTATAAGACTACTTGAAGCCGTTCAATGGAACGGATTCGTACCATCAAGGGCCGACCCAGAAAGATAGTGGTACGGCCTTGACCACGCCATATGGCTTGAAGAGCAGGTTCGACTCTCGGCGGGACCATATCTGGGCACGGCTCGTGACGACCCGCTCCAGCCTTGCACGAAACGTGGAAACCGGACCAAAAATAAGGCCACAGCGGACTCGACAAACAAAGTAATTAGCATGGCCATACGCGTGCTGAGCTAATTTTACAATTCTGTCCTGCAATGGCACCTGGACAAGTTCATTTGACGACAATAACTTAAAGCCGGCGTCGACTACTCTTACCAGCATGTGCCAAATAAGTGCTCGCAAAAACAAAGCAAGCAAGTAATAAGTACGGCTCCGGCAAAATACTCGGAAAATGGAAAAGTGCACGACTTGCATATCGTGACGGTGACGCAAGCGAGCTCAGAATAATTACAACACCTAATTACTGGCGGCAAAACTTACATAATTATTACTGAACATCTGTGTCAATGGAGCGCCGAACATTACTCGCCTCTAATGAATTAAACTAGCGGAGAATAATTATAATGTATGAAGATAACCGGAAAATCAAAAGAAAGGTCGTATAAAATTAATAAGAAAAACAAATAAATAAACTATAGCCAAGTGCAAACTGACTAACGAACGCATATCGAATCGATTTTTGTTAATGGCTGTAGATAATATTTAAAAGAAAGATGAGAGATACAAAAATAAAATATAAAAGCTTCGGAAATAAATACAAGACGATAATGCTAAATTATAAAAGATATCTGATATCTGAGAAGGTTATCGAAAGTAGGATTAGGAGGGAGTCGACAGTATCGGCAAACCAGTTTGGATTCATGCCTGGAAGGAGTACAACGGACGCCATATTCGCAGTGAGACAATTGATGGAAAAGTTTCGAGCTGTACAAAGAAACCTGCATATGGTGTTCATTGACCTTGAGAAGGCTTACGATCGAGTCCCGAGAGACCTGTTGTGGCGGTGCTTGCAGAACAAGGGTGTACCCGTAAAGTACATAAGTATTGTTCAGGACATGTACGCAGGTGCCAACACACAGGTCCGCACCGCAGTCGGGGTTACCGACAGGTTCGAGGTCAGAGTAGGCGTGCACCAGGGTTCATCCCTGAGTCCATACCTATTTTTATTGGTAATGGATGCATTAACATCTGCAATTCAGAAGGAGGCGCCCTGGTGCATGCTCTTTGCAGACGACATCGTGCTTGTCGATGAGAGTGGGGATGAATTACAGGTGCAACTGAACCAGTGGCGAGATACCCTAGAGAGTGTGGGATTGAGACTGAGTAGGACCAAAACAGAATATATGTTCTGTCAATTCGGAGGGCCTACTTCAGCTGCGTCGATATCTCTGGGTACCTCGCCACTAGCAGTAGGTGAGGATTTCCGATACCTCGGCTCCCTTCTACAGAGTGATGGAAGTATTGACAGGGATGTGACGAGACGAATGAATGCAGGATGGATGAAATGGAAACCACTCACCGGCACGACGTGTGATCGCAAGATGCCAATTAAGATCAAAGGCAAAATATATAAAAGCGTCATAAGGCCGGTGATGTTGTATGGGGCTGAGTGCTGGGCAACCAAAGTATGCGATGAGAAAAGGATGCATGTGACAGAGATGCGAATGTTGAGATGGATGTGTGGTGTTACAAGAAAAGATAGAATACGAAATGAGTATACAAGGGGAAGTATGAAAGTGGCTCCTATAGTGGAGAAGATGAAAAGCCATCGTCTTTCTTGGTTTGGGCATGTTATGAGAAGAGAAGATGATTATGTGACAAAGAAAGTGTTGGAAATGAGACCCGAAGGAAGGCGCAAGAGAGGAAGACCAAGAAAGACGTGGCTTGATTGCGTGAAAGAAAATATGAGAGAGTGTGGAGTGAATGAGGATATGACAGAGGATAGGGTAAAATGGCGTGACATGACCAACAAAGCCGACCCTAAATAAGGATAAGGCAAGGAAGAAGAAGATCTGATATCGTATTTATAATGTTTTGAAACAAATCTCCCAGTTTTCGGCGCTTATAGCTAGGTAATAAAGCATTGTAAGGTGAAGATAATAAAGAAGGATTATAGCTGCGTCCAAGAAGAACCAATTTTATCAAAGATCTATCTGAAAATCTTTTTCCAAAGGTTGTTCCATTCAGCGATACACTCATATATCACCAGTATTTAGCGGTACACAATGTCAATGGATCAATGATATTGATCGATGCACATCACAGATCTGATGCGCAGGAGCATGGAGCGCGACCGGCGCACTCGATCTTGTAGCGGTCACCCCACTTCGGCTTATTATTGTGTTGCCAGTGTTAACATACACAGAGTTTAAATTTAATAGGGATGGACCTAAAGTCAACTCATGAACTCATGACAAATGTTCCATCATAGATCCAGCCATAAAGAACTTCACAATGGCGAAAAGTTCAGCTATGTCAACAACCACAGCTCTCATATCATCATCTCATAACATCGCACTAGGATTCGAATCTAGCAACCCCGTGTCTATGAGCAGCGTCTGCCGGCGACCTGCAACCAGACCCTGGGCCCTCGGCGGAACGGCAGCGCACGAGTATCGATTACTGCACGTCATTGGAATATCATATACGCAGTTATCCAGGCTAACGTCTGAGGAGTCTGTAGATTATTGAATGAATATTTTATAGGGATAGTTTGAATGGTGTGTTTATTATATAGTCTAAAAAGAACAGAACGAGCTACGAATTTTTAACATCGTTCATCAATAGGAAAGTCTGTAATCCAGTTACGTACCCAAGTTACCCTTTCACAAGGGTCACAGAAGACGTTGGCGCAGAGAAGCCCTTTGTATGCAACTAGGAACGTTGCGTTTCGAGTTTTCTGTGAAGACGAATTGTCTCCTTGATCTATGCGCTGCTTTAGAGTGTTTTCCGTCAAGAGCGCCAACAGTAGAAATTGTGGAATCTGATAGAAAAAGTGTATGTCGAATGGAAGGGAATGTCACGGCGATTTAAATGCCACGCTCACAAGGTGGCTTTGGAAAGGTGACGACGCGACGCTGCACTCGCGACGTGTCTCAAGTATGAACTTGGTACATGCATGCATTCCGCACATCCAGTTACTTGGGGGGCCTGGATAATGAATACCTAAGCGGGGTCTAATAATATCTTCGCAGCCGAGACACGGCGTCGTCGCCGACGCGTGCCCAGCATTCCTCCACAAAGCTGGTCGACTATTTGTTCCACTTTGTCTCGCTACGACGGTTTATCCGTCCAACGGCATTAAGACAAACACCCAGCTTTAGAAGAAATTCCTTCTAGATCCCATTCTTCCTGTGCATTCTTCCGTTAAACGATCTTAGTTAAAAGGCTGGTCGAGGCAATTTCCTACAAACAAAGTGCAACAATAAATCTAGACGAGCAAATTGCTGGATTATCTTGGATAGAGTCGGCCGGCTTTTAGTAGAGCAAATACAGGGGCTTATAAAATATGAGTCGATGTCAGACGTCGGATGCGCGAGGACCGAGGCTCGCCGCTACCTATATTTCATTTTGAGGGACTTTTATAGATGTAGATGTAGCTGTCCAAATCAAACGGGGTGTTTGCTAGATCACTTCCGCATGCCGGTGCCCCACATCGTCATTTACAAGCCTATGGTATTATTTATGATTTACGGCGTTAGTTTTCTCTAGGGGTTTGATCGCAGCGACTTCCTGTTTAGCTGGCTGCGCTTCGCTCGCGACAATTTAATCTAGTTATGTGCTGGATCGTCTATCAAACGCAAATTGCAGGCGCTTTATAACGAGATAATGATCGCGGCGGCAACGCGGTGGCGGTCGGGTGAAGGCCGCGCTCTCCGGCCACTTTTAATATGTAGTAGCTCAGGCGGCGAGAATGGTAAACATTTATATTTGTAGCACACACACATGTATACAGACGGCAGCGCCACCAGAGCCAGCATAATTGTAAGGCAGCCTCCTCTACAACTCAAACAGCCCACTTCCGCTGCAGCCGAGTGTCGTGCTGCTACCGAATTACGATCACTTATTGGACCACACGCGAAACTCTATTTAGAACGCGGTTAATAAAACTTGTTATTGAAAGTAGATACGAACACCGTATGGCGAACATATGACTTGGCAGTTGCTGCTACAGGTCAATTCACTCCAGATGAAACTGGGACCGTAACGAACTTCGGCAAGTCACATTGTAATTTACTGATCTCTACAGAATTCAACTGCGTATCATAGCATTCATCCGTTTTTTTGTTCTCGTATTCAGTACACCAGCCAGTTAACAAAACTGACTTATTCATTACCAACGAGTCGGTGACCGCTCTGTACTCAAGGTTAGTTTTGTAAACAGAACAACGAATTTAACACTAACATTGGATCTAGAAACATCAACACAGATTACACAGACGTCGACCGACATGTTTACATTCTATTGGAAGATAAACTGGGAGTCGGATTGAATGAGAAACCTGGGGTCGAAGCTAACATTGAACAGAACAATTCTCCCTAATCAGGATAGACTGTTGTTCAGCTGTGTCAAGTCGGTGCGAGCGTTGCGCACGCGCACGTGTTGCCTTCGTTAGGAGATAGCCCAACAGCTGAATTTAATAAAACCCTTTGTGAGGTTTCTATTTACGGTATTTCAAAAACGGATGACATTAAATTTACCAACGTAGGTTATTGACGATGGATCGTATCAATCTTTTCTTTTAATTGTTATAGTTATGGAGTTTTCATTAGTTAATTTGATTGTATACTTAGAATCTTCTGACTAAAAGAAATAGCGATGATATTGTGATATTTCCGCTTGGTATGAAATCAAGGTCTAATAACCACATTGTTCCAAATAAATGCAATCATCTTGTTCAAATTCATGCTAAATTATACGGCGATAGTGCGAGCAACTTGCAGGCAAGCAAAAGGAGTGACTTGCCTGACATTGAGTGGCGTTTGTATAGAACCTTTCAGGTAATACGTGTAACTTACAGAGTGTTACGTGTTTATGCATTATCTAATGCTTTTAAATAGACTGTGTACACTTTCCTGCGGCCCTGTGGCGGCGGATCGACCCATAAGGCACGTGGTGTACAATTATGGTCCCCTTCCGCAGAGGTTGTTGCTCCTACGATTGTTGTGCACTCAGTCCAGACATCGATGTCTGCATACTGAATTGGGAGCTTCTCTATTTTTACTTTTATCTCTCAACACGCTCGCTGCACCCACTTGCCCTTGCGTGCTAATAAAAGCAATTCAGTTAAGAGGCGAAGAAAGTTTTCACTCTTTGTTTAAGTATATTTTTTAACAAAATGCTCATACTGTATTCATTGTTACTTGGCACAAAAGGTAAACAATCTTTGTATTATTAAATCCAGTATCTATTATGTATTATTATTTAAGTGGTCATATATAATTATAAATTAAAAAATTATAAACTAACATTACATAACTGTATAAAATAGTTTCAAGGAAGGTTCATATATTTTAAGGACTCTTTAATAGATTATACATTTGAAGCGGACACATGTATTCTTTAAGTTATTGCTAATGGTATTGCTTAGGTAACAGTGGTGATTGGATTTTACGACAACCTCTTACTTGTGAAGTACCATCATGTAACTACAATTAAACTAGTTACCACTAAAACCGTATAAGTAAAAGTCATACAAACGTGTCATTGCTGCAAATTGTGAAATGACGACACTCACCTTGTGAAGAATTACATCAGCTATTTGTCGAGGACTGAAGCAGTATAAAGCCCGGAAATGTGATAAAAACAATCAATCTATGGACTTAAAATAACATTAAACATATATCTATTAAAGAATATAATACATAAATAAGCATGTGAGAGCAATATAGTTCTGTTACTGGACATAACGCCGCGACACGGATTAGTTCAGAGTCTAAATCGATGTTATCCATAATTTTCGTAAGTAATCCCATAGATCAATTTGATGAAAGACATGGGCTATATTTCAGGCTTTTGTATTGTAACAACAAAGCGTTTCATAATAGCATCCCCGGGAGACTTCAAAGTAAAAGTTCAAAAAAATAGCGCAGCCCAGCAAGCAACAGGGATCCTATTCAATGCTTAATCAAGATATTCGCTAACCGAGATATTTCGACTTACCAAATCTCGTAGAATTTTTACTCGTAGCAATTTCTGCAATATTAATCCAAAAAAATATTTGTATTAATGTATTAATATTATTTATATTTATGAATAATCCTTCAAAAGTTTAGAACTTCATTAATCATTTAAAGGTTACCATTAAGAATACATTTTATAATGAGAGATCGTTAAATTAATTAGGTGGACTGTTAATTCGTTAATTCGGTCACATACATTACGTTTTCTTTGCATTCCTGACTTGTAGGCACAGGTTTTCTATGTTGCTGTATATATTTTGCAGTAATTTTTTGAAATTTTGCTTTATTTTCCAAATGATCCAGCTTGTTGTAAGATAGTAAGTTTTTTGAGGAGTAAAACAAGATAGCAGACCAAAATGATGAAATACTCATGAACAAACAAACAAAAATAAGCCAGACTCCCAATATATATTCAGACATGAAACAGCCAGGAAAAAGTCAATTGGGAAATAGACGGGATTTTTAGATACACAAACATTCTGATGTCCAAATGCAATAGTTGAGGTGAAGTTTAAAACTACAACTTAAGACACAAAGCCGTGTAATATTTACAGAACTACGAGTAAGTAAAAATAAAAAGTTGAAAGGCGAGTTTAATTTCTCAATTGAAATAAAAATAGAGTGAAAGAATAAAAGCTTCATCGTTGAACTGACAACTGCAAGACGAGTGAAGCGAGGTCACGGCCGATAGACACGATTGTCTCACATAAATTAAACCATACGGCCTATACTGGGCATGCCAGCTCTGTTTACATTCACAGATAAGGTCAACAACAGGTTAATGTTTCTTGTTATATTATTAGCCTGGCTTGGACCAACCAGAAAATTAAGTTAACTAACCAGGCTGCAAGAATTTTGTTATTCTGAACAACGTTCCTAAATTTTATCCGCAAACAGCATTATACGAAGTTGGCTTAAGTGAGAAGATAGTAAATAAAGTCGGGACACCGCCATTGTGGCGTCGATCTAACAAATAGTACTTAGGACCCAGTAGAATCAGGGAATTTTCATCTGAATATATTCCGAATAGTCTAATGGAAAGTGAAAAGCCATACCCTTATATTTTTGTATGTTGTATACAATGGTATCCCGAATCTATCCTACCTCAATGAGTTCTGAAAAATATGGTGCTGTGCTGAGATATCTTCATAATCTCTATACTTTTTCTTGTATATGTATTACGACTGGAAAACCAGAAAATAGGGCACAAGGCATCACCACTTAGTGCGGAAACGGTGAGGGAAGAAATTATCTAGACGCGAGAGGTGCATTTTGAAACTCATATCACTTTATTACATAACTCACGATTCGTATTCTGCAACACGCATTACGGACAAAATATTAAGGTTACCACAATTTTCATGACTTAATCGCATGAACGAAATAGACAAAGAAACATGTAACTCTATTATTGTATGAATTTAGCCAGCCAATGGCGTCACCACTCAATTTGCCGGGATTAGTTACGAACAAAAATTACTTTTTC
Organism: Plutella xylostella; assembly: GCF_932276165.1. Taxonomy (NCBI): domain Eukaryota; kingdom Metazoa; phylum Arthropoda; class Insecta; order Lepidoptera; family Plutellidae; genus Plutella; species Plutella xylostella. The sequence goes on from NC_063990.1 coordinate 9,615,698, forward strand.
AAAAACTAATCCGTTGAAAATCTTAACAAAAAAATCGCGTAACCTAATATGAATACATTATTGACCATTGTGAGTGCACAGACACAATTGACGGTGACTATATTATGCAGACCTATTATTTATTTATTGCACATAAGAAGTTATGAAATGAAATTACTTATATTATTATGACAAGTTTGGAAACTAACGAAATTAATTTTGTTTTATAGTTCGTATATAGACAAAGACAATAAACAAATAATCCTCCGAGGGTGGACAATGATCATTAAACAGGAGATGAAAACATCAGAAGTTGTACATAGAGTCTCTATTAAAATATGCAAATAGCTTCGAGGCAAAGGATTATTTAGTTTAAAAATCCACATTGCTCACAAGGTCGTTGCTCTTAAACGAGCTTACAAGTTCGATGTCCCGCTGTCCGGGTCTCATGAAGTGGAGACGCTAGAGATCCGTAGCGAATTATAAACCATTAGGAAAAGTAAGAAGAAAATTGAGGTATTTAAGCCACATTGGTCTGGTAAGGGAAGTGACAGTCAACCCTAAAATATTGACCAATAAAGCCATGGTTTAGCCCCAAATGAACTTTTCAATAGTTTTATCGCAGAAATCAAACTAACAAGAGAAATGCATGTAATAGTGGTGGGTACATAGTAGCGCATATTATAAGAGCTCCTAGCACAAGCCAGGAAAAGTCATAGCCACTCATAGCTGATAAATCTTATGGTCAATAATTTCCAGTTTGCAAGACGAGGTGACATAATAATGCAGTCGCATAGTCGTATCCCTTCCGGTATTAACTAGATTCACATCGATATACGGACTGCATGTGGTTTCCGCGAAAAAAAAGTGAGATAGCTGAGGAACGTGACAAAAATACAAGAAATCCTTACGACTTGGCATAACAATAGCCTGAGTAACAGCTGTAACTGTTATTGTATTAAAATGATATATATTTGTTCTTATTTGTATTTTGCATAACAAAACAATATAAATTATTACACGTAATACGTAAATGTGGTTCGGAAAAATCTTGTTATTTCTGTGGGATATAACAGGAAAATTTATACGAAATGCAATAAGTATTGCGAAATTCGAATATCAGATTTTGATCGAATTTCTTGAAAATATTTCATAGATAACTTTTCTACCAGGAAAATATTTGCATACATCAAATACAAACCAGGTTTTCAAGCAATCTAATATCAAAGTACCTAAGTGTCCTTAGTATAGTATAGGTACCTATAACTCTGACTCTGTGGTCTAGTGGTAGAAGCTCTGCTTCACATCACAACCCAAATTACCCAAAGGTCCCGGGTTCGGTTCAGTTATTATAACCAATCCGACGTCATGAACATCGAAATGAATATACACTATCACAGTCTTGTTTTCCCCATCAAAATGGACTGACGAAACTTATCAGCTGACTGAAAGTGCAATATTGTTTCCCTGGAAGATAACTCCTCGTGTCAACGGAACTTTCGCCTGAAACCGGTCCGGCCCGGCGCCTTCGCCCCACTATCGCCGCACAAAGGAGCGTTATCGCCTTACATTTTACATTACGACTTCCGAGGATCACTTGCGCACGCGCGTGGGATTATTCGAAAGTCTCGGCGGGTTTGACAGATTCTGTGTTCGAATTTAGGCTTGGCTGTCGAAAAAGGTGACTTGAATTGAGCACATTTTAAATCACTGCGTCAATTTTATATAATATTTGATAAAGTAATGGAGAGTGATCGCCTCATGGTTTTTATTTAAAATGGGAAAAGGTTTCGATTGTCATCTTAGTGGAGAATCATCATGTTGTAATAGATTTCAGGACACTTCAATTCAATTTAATCAGTATTACCTATAGAAAATCTAACAACATTACAAAAGTTGATATACTTTGTTAGCGGTAGATATTCTCATATGAATCATGTTCATTACGACCAATCAACACTTATCATTATAACGAATTATGGCAATTTGAGTATTCAACTTACATTTACAGAAGACAAGGGAAGCACTTTCTGAAACAAAAAAAAAACAATATAGTTACTATTTGTAACCGTATATGGGGTTGGGGTACTTCCAGAGATATACATACATAGATATACCATGTATTTGGCAAGCGGCGGCGCCAGCTAAGCGCCCTCAATTACTATAAGATAAGTATACCTACCTAAGCTCCATCCCGTCTCAATTTTGTCAGATTATCCCGATTTTGAAACTATAATATGACCTGATGAGGTGTTCCACATTCCACATCCTGCGATCTTGCGAATTTTAGTTCTTTCACCGATCCCATATCGGATATTCTATGGTAGAAAATCATAAATATTTTAAAATAAGCAATCAGTCACTTAGCGATAGTATCCACTTAACAGTTAGTTAAATGATGAAGTATTGGGAAATGGACATTAGCTATGATGGATGTTTTCTTATTATGAAATTTTTAGACGGTAGGTCATTATAATATTAATTAGCCATTTGCCGGTCAACTTACAAAAACTTTTGCACTTCTACTTCATTGACATTATTCTACTTATAGCTATATACCTCTAAAATATTTCGTTATCTTAAGCGTAGAATTTATTACATAATTAAAATTGCAACAAAATTAAAAGGTTAAGGTCACACTGCAAAAAACATTTGAGTCCACAAATTAGACTATCTAAAAAACTTACGCGTGTCGGGTCAGAAATTAAACAGAAATCTCCACAAATGGTCACACAACACTCAAGTCACTGAAACTGCACCCAAAAGTCCTTTACCGAAAGGAGGTAGTAACTTTATGTCTGAACAAGGAGGTTTTGTATTTATTTACTTTTTTTGTCGCAAAGAGGCCAACGCGTCCGCACACAGTTCGCGTGTAGCCGAGACTGGAGCCGCGAAGGTTCCGCTCTACCGCATGATGCAAGCAGCCGGCGAGATGGGGGTTCCATTTTCAAAACAATACACCGCTTATTTAAAAAAAGAACAGTTTATTTTGTAAATACGAACGATACTGTTTGCACAACTTATTGCCTATTTGTGATTTATCTGATGCAATAGTGGTTAACTACCACGACTCAATTTCATACAAGAAATTTTGGCTCGAGCCCAGGAGTAAATTAATGACCGGATAAGTTTTTACTTTTATGCAAATATAGTTAGGCCTTACAAAATACCTAATTAGGTAGCAATTTAAGGGTTGAACTGAATATTCTAAGCTAGAAAATGTATATTGTCATAAACACAATACATAACACTGCATAAGAGCAAAGTGAAAAAATATATGGATACCTTAAGGGTACAATTTAAATCATCACCAAAAAAAATATTTGTACGCTAATACATTGCACCAAAAAAAATAATTAAAACCAAATTAATTAAACCAACTCCAAAATCGAAATCCCAAAAAAATACATTTCCAAAATAAATAAACACGCCTCCAAATAATTGCAAGTTTACAACAGATAATCTTTTTTGTCACCAAAACGGATAAATCATCACCAAATCATGTGTCCTATAATATTGTAGAAATGTTGGCACTATTTACACACCATAAAAATTATATGAACATCATTAAAATTTATTTCAAACCAAATAAGGTTGCCGTCCCCGTCCCGTCCCCAAGGTCCCCAAGGTGTCCAAGATGCTTAAGTTCCCCTAGGTGCCCAAAGTGCCCTAGATGCCCTAGGTGCCCCAGGTGCCCCAGGTGCCCAAGGTGTCCAAAGTGCCCAAGATGCCCTAGGTGCCCTATGTGCCCAAGGTGCCCAAGGTGCCTAAGTTGCGCAAGGTGCCCAAGGTGGCCAAGGTGCGCAAGGCGCCCAAGGTGCCCAAGGTCCCCAAGTTGCCCAAGGTGCCCAAAGTCCCCAGGTCCCCAAGTTTGCCAAGGTCGCCAAGCTCCCCACGATGCCCAAAGTCCTCCAGGTCGCCAAGGTCCCCAAAATGCCCAAAGTCCCTCAGGTCCCCAAGGGCCCCTAGGTCCCCAAGGTCGCCAACGTCGCCAAGGTACCCAAGGTGCCTAAGGTCCCCAAGGTCGCCAAGGTACCCAAAATCCCCAAGGCCACCAAGGTCTCCAAGGTCCCCGTCCCCATCCCCGTCCCCGTACATATTCCCATCCTTATCTTAATTCGCATCCCTATCCCCACCCTTATTTGAAGATATTAAAAAGATATATTATTGTAACTTTGGTTTAGGGTACAATTAATTTTTTTTTGTCTTAGCAGGGTTACTAAATTGGTACTCATAAAATAATATATTGGTTACATCTACTTAGCGACAATTTAGTTTATCTGGTTTGAAATAAATTTAAATGGTGTCGATATAATTTTATGGTATGCAGTAAAAAAATAATTGGTACATTTCTGCAATATTATAGGACACATGATTTGGTGACGATTTATCCGTTTTGGCGGAGATTTCGAATTTATTGGAGGCAGAATTGAATATTTTTTGGTGGAGGTTTAAATACAAGCCATATCTTAATATTTACTAACACCAAATAAATACCTACTTCCTACTAGGACAAGTAATTATATTGATTCTTGATACAGTATTAGCTGTTAACATTTCCAGAAAACGAACCATTTGATCTTCTAAAAGCAGACGAGCATAAATCGATATCGCGAAAACAAATTTAGATCTCGTAAAGCTGGTTTCTGCGAGGATTTATCGAGGCAAATCAATAGAGCAAGAAAACGAACCAATACACGCAGAATAGTTGAGATCTAATTTAGCGCGAACGTTTGACTAGACATATCTAGATGGCAAGTCACTCGATGAGTGGAGGCCGATTCTGCAATCATTTTTCTATTCCGAATTTCTTGCAAATGTTGCTATACCTACCTAAGGGTAGCAGACAGATGTAGCCGTCCTCAAGTTTAAATAAAATATTTGAACATTCAGTCGATGTGGCGATATCTAACTGATAGAGAAAACGTGACTCTGAATTTTGAAAATTTCGGATTATTGATTCCTACCCAGCAGAAATTCCCAAATAATAGTAGGTAGGTATCATATTAATAATATTCCTTTTTTTCGAATAGTATTACAAATTTGATTATACTTACACGTATGCATAAATTGGTAAGCATGTAAGATATGATTTAAAAAGTAAACAATTAATTTAAATGTATTCGTGTCGTGGAAAGGGGATTTGATAAGAATGGTGAAAATAAATATTATTTATACATAATAAGAGTAATAAGCAAGTGTAGTAGACCGTAGCTGCTGTAGAGGGACACTTCAAGCAAGTGGCGATGAGCACAGCGATAAAATTAGACTCAAGGAATCTTCCTTGATACGTAATCTGATATCTTTATGCTGGGTCTGGCAGAAATTCTAATTTCAGATAGGAATGCAAAATATTATACAGCTACTTTTATGTTTGTTGGCAAATATCTACATTTCAATATGAGAAGGTTACGTTTTGCGATCAGAATTTCACAAGTCCTGAAAAATAAGTTAGGATTTTTTTCACACACACACACACACACACACACACACACACACACACACACACACACACACATACACATACACACACACACGCGCGCGCACAGACACCCACGCACTGGTTATAAAATTAATTTAAATTATTATTTGATTTTGTGTTCTATTTTTGTTTATTTACCAGTAAGGCCCTAATCTGGAAGAGAACTGTTTTCTGAAATACAGATTTATATCTAGTTCGGAAAACAGTGCTCAATATAATTTGTACGTATGTTTTTGGTGAAATAAATAAAAAATAAATAAAATCTCTTTTCACCCCAAGATTAGAGTGGTAAATCTCGCCGTTTAGGGAGCTTTCGTTCCAGATAAGGAGGCAGACAAATGGATCTTTTGTTGGAGAAATAATAAAGGCGAACGTAGACAGACACGCAGCCGTCGAGTCCCCCCGAGTGACCCCTCTGGTCTGGGAGTCGCCAATATGACCCAAATCCGTGTTCTGTCGCTCCTGAGGTCAACACCTCGTCAACACGTTTCCATGTACAGTAGGACAAAAGAGTCTGACAGCTTGATCTTTGAGTGAGGTTTTTAAGAACCATTTTCTCATTCATTTTAAGCTTTTCCAGAACCAATTATGTGTAATAATAGAAGAACAACTTTAAAGTAGGTTCTTATGTTCAGGAATAAAAAACAAGAAAAGGGAGAAAACAAAGAAGTAAGTAGCTACAAAGCATTAACTGATTTTACTGCTGAAGTCAGTAATTTCGATATTATGAGGCAACCAGACATACCAACATTAGACTGAATGTTTATGTGGTTTACCAACATGGAACATCATTCAATAGACTTTAAAACTATATATACACCCCGATCCCCAGGCCGTTCGTCAAGAAATTTTATGCAGGAATTAATACATGGTGCATTTTGTCGTGGACTGTACATTACCATACTCGACAAGCCCTGACACGGAAAAAGCAAGTGTTTTATTGAAATCGTTCCAAAAATAAACACAGGGGACTGTGAAAAGATTCATTCGCTTGTGAATTTTTAATGAAGGTCCAATTTATTCGTGGTTTACCTACCTAGGTGTAGGTGTAATTTACTGTTGATTTTACTCTTTCAGAAAATAAAAAATATTCACGTAGTACTGAAACAACTGAAGCAGAAAAACCTGAGGTCCCTCATAAAATTTTCATAGTTCTTTAATGAATCATTCCTACAAAGAAAGAAACATTTTTGTACTACTGTAACAACCTTTTTTTTGCATTCTTAGACTACTGTTCATTTCTGCTGACTGCACACTGTACCGTCAACATCTGAGAACATCGCATCGCAAGTCGTTATCGCCTCGTATCGAAGCTCGATAGAATTCCCACAGTAGGCTCCGCAATCTCGGGGAAAATCTCTAACAAATAGCAGCAGAATTACACCGTTGAGAAATTGGTTGCGTACCTACGTGGTACGTGAAGCTCACACCTAGGCTTCTTATAAAATATTAGCAGAAAATATAATATTTAAAAAATATTTTTTTGTCACAAAATAATATACTTACATAATATACTTATCAGATAGAAAGAGTGAGGAGAGGACCAAATATGCGGAAAATATCATAGTTAGGATATTTAAGTACAAAAATCGGGCCCTTGAAAACAGACAATACTAACTATTACAGCTAACGTGTATAATAAGATTAATCGGAATTATCTGACACGAACATAAACCTTTAAATCAAGAGCAGGCATAGAATATTATACATATATTATATTATGTAGTTTGTAGCCATCTTTATATCTTATTTTCTGTCTGTACGTAATAATCGGCAGACAGCACAATTGATTTTTCTCACGGTTGTTTCTGGGGTAATAAATAGAGTTAAAGGCATTGTTAAGTGCTCTTTTTACAGCGGCAGAGGCGAAAGTTGAAGCTTCGACACACCTACACTACAATTCTACATTTAATGTTTACTTTCAAATAGGTACGTATATTATAGTAATATAGTATCTTTTAAGCTAAGATGAAATAAAGCCGCAACTAAAGCTTTAGTCAAACAAATGCATTGAACTGCCCCACACACTTCAACCTAAGCGTCAGGGCTGCGCATACGCAGGTCACAGGATATTGGTTGGGTTGCTTGATACCTGTGGCAATTAAAACACCTAACGCTACAATTAAATGTGAACGGAGTCACGTGACACATTAATTGCCGGAACAAAAGTGATTGGCTTCACTTTCTCGTAGCAATTTGACGCGCCATCAACGACAAGGCAATTATCAAGTGCAGAATACCGACGCATCCCTATCGGTAGGAGCAAAGGAGCCTTTTCTTCGTAAATGGCATATTTGTGGATTGAACACCAGTGCCTTATACTACGAGGCTAAATGCCGTTGACCGTTGAAGATCCTTGCGAAAAATATGGATATAAATTTTATATATAATGTATTGTTTATGGTAATTATCTTTTAGGCTCGCCCCCTATTACATTGGGACTAAACATAACACTGGCGAAAAGTGGGTGCAGCAATGCACCTCTGCCTACCCCGCAAGGGAGTACATTAGTACAAGGCGTGAGTGTGTGTGTGTGTGTATCTTTTACGGATATTCAATACTCATGAGAATAATGAATGCAATATACCTGGCCAAGCCAAGCTTAACCTTTTTAATGACAAACTCAGCAGGAAATAGTTGACAAATGCAAATGGATTAAATGTGGCTTTTTATTTGCAGACCTAAAGTGCGAAACCGTATAATATGTAGAGCATACTATGGAAATTCGGTCAAAGTTTAATACGATTACGTTAAGTATTCAAATGTGCGATATGAATTGCTCCAAATACAGTCTTTCGGTGCATAAATAAAATAGTCGAGACACTAAAATTTGTTCACAACCAGTTTCACGAATACTTTAGGATTACAAAATTGTTGCACAATCGCTAGACGTGGAATGGGGAAGTGTCATGAGGTATGGTGGTCTGTGGTTTACGGTGCGATAGAATACGAGATAGGAAGAGCTTTCTGTAACGAGGCTCCTACGTCGTGGTGCGATAACCTTGTTAACGGTACAATATTGTAAACGAACTACCTTCAAAGTTAGCCTTAACATTAATACCAAAACAAACTTCCTATAAAGGCAAATGGAATGAAGACTTGTCATCACTGCAATTATATTGTACTGCATCTTGGACCAAATTTCTAAGCAGAGTTGGCCCAATTCTATCACCATGATTTAAAACTTTCCCACAGTCTTTTTCCCAACGCATCCGAATCACGATTTCGATGTTTGTATGTAAATAGCAAACGAAAGGGATCATCTGGTTACACGATTATAATCTGAACGGCCGACAGCGGAACATAAGAAAGTGTCTAATCGAATTAGCATGCCTTGGGGCGATACTTCGGCTTATCGAACACTCTTTGGCACACTGGCATGCTATGGCCAGCTCTAATGCAACGTGAGAGAGTCTTGCTTAGCGTATAGCCTGAATGAAAAGCTAGGCGTTGGAATAGCTGGAGTAGAGTGTCCGGTGCCGGTCGCTGAACAATAGGTACCGGGAAAGTGAACTGGGTGTCATTCATAAATAAAATGTTTATTGTTTAATATTGGTCCGAGTTACGATGGAATTTGCGAAGATTAGTGGCCCTTCTACGAGTGGATATGAATAATGTTCATTTAGAATTACGAAAAGGTTGTAGGAATAATCGAAAAAAATAGTAAACAGATGAAATGGTATATATAAATAATTGAAAAGACACGTAGCTTATTTAAACAAAATAAATAAGAAAAGGTTAAAACTGTCTGACTATTCCATTCGTCGACGTGGCGGTCCACTGGTCCAAGTGTGACAGTTGCCATCGACACGACAAGAAGAACAACCTAAAATAATGATTTCGAAAGAATTATAATTTATTTACACACAATGTGATATAATAAAAGGAGCGAATTGCAAATCACAAAATCACATCGCGTGAAATTATGCTAAATGTAACAAGACTGTTACATACATTCATAGAGATTGTTATTCTTATGCAGTTTAATAATGTACCTATGTATAGCTCTTAGCTTATAAGTCATAGGGGCTATAGTATAGTTCATCAAATAGGTAATACATCATACCTTATAAAAGGAAAACGGAAGCATATATCAAAGATCTAAGTAGATAAAATTACACGCTTGTTTTATGATCATGAAAAAACAACGAAATGCCGGTAATTACAAATTGCTCGAATTTTCCCACGAATGAGAGATCTTTCTGTGTAATTAGTAGGAAATAAACGTATGAAATATTGCGTACACGCACACGCGCTAAGGGGTCCGTTTTTTATAATACCTAGATTATAGAGCAAAGTCTTTATTTCGGTAAGTATTGTGATACATGCAAACTACACTCGCGAGCAACCAAATCGACTCAAGCCTTGACGGCGCAAACATACATTAATACAAGTAAAATTATGAATAGAAATAATAAAAATGATATGTCATTTAAAAGCTTAAGATGTCAGCTTTAATTTGATATCATTATTATTGAAATCCATTCATCATTTTTGAAATAAATGATGTCTGAACGCAATTGTAGGAAAAACGGGAATTTAGGAAAAAAGGGTATGGGTATCGTATTATACAAATTAAACAAAAAATGTTAAGATAAAAATTTATTTATTTAAATCAATACTTTGTATTGCCCCCTCTTGCCCTAATTACAGCCTGCAGCCTGTTTCTCATAGACCTTATCAACTTTTTGACAGTTTCCTGAGGAATGCCGTCCCACTCCTCTAATAAAGCTGTCTTCAGCTCGTCCACGCTTGCAGGGACTGGATTCCTGGCCCGAACTCTTCTTTTGAGCTCGTCCCATAAGTGTTCGATGGGATTCAGGTCAGGACTGAGCGCAGGCCAGTCCATCGTGCGCAATTCCTTCTCTCTCAGAAACTGCCGACTGACTCGTGCCGTGTGGCAGCGGGCATTGTCGTGCATTAGCACGAAGTCTTCACCGACAAATTCTGCATAGGGCACAACATGACCGAGTAGAATGTCGGTGATGTACCGATCAGCTGTTAACCCGCCTCCTCGGCCGCCTCCAGGCACGAAAACAAGTGCGGTTTTTCCCTCTAGAGAAATACCAGCCCACATCATGCAGGAACCGCCGCCATATGCTACTGTTTCAGCGAAACAACATTGGGCAAATCGTTCCCCCGGACGCCGGTAGACCCGGCCTCTCCTGTCACTGCCATGCAGACACACTCTGCACTCATCAGTAAACAGGACCGACCGCCATTGCGCAATGCTCCAATCGAGATGCTCTCGAGCAAACTGAAGACGCGCTTGTCGGTGGCCTGCAGTCAATTTGGGGCCTGATGCAGGTCTTTTTGGTGTCAAGTTGGCTTCCTTCAAGCGTCTTCTCACTGTCCACTCGCTGACAGCCACTTGTCGTACACGTCTCAGTTCTTGCTGCACATCAACGCCCGTAAGGTGTCGATTGCGCAGCGAGGTTGAGACAATGAAGCGGTCGTCTCTCTCTGAAGTGCAGCGGTGGCGGCCCGTTCTTGGTCTTCGATTGAAGGCACCAGTCTCTTGGAACCGTCTGTATACTCGGGATACAGCAGACTGGCTCAAGTGGAGCTGGGCAGCGACTGCTCGCTGACTTAACCCTTGTTGCAGCAAGGCAACAACTTGAGCAGCTTCTTCTGGTGTGGTATCCATGGGTTTGCGAAAACAAGGAATACAATGCAACGAGATGTGTACCGGTCAACTTGCAACAAGCGACTGATAAGGTACACCGGATGTGGAAAGGTTTTATAGCGGGATCAGGTAGCGCAAGGCGTGGATTCCTAATGAGGTAATTAACACTGACGGGCAATTAAAATGCGTCATTAAATCTGCGCTTAGTTTTTTTTTATGGTATTGATCTTAATTGAAAGCCTAATTCTTCAGCTTTCGAATGACATATCACTTTTATATTTACCATTTATCGTTTTAGGAAAATCAATGTATATGTGCGCCGTGAAGGCTTGAGTCGATTTGGTTGCTCGCGAGTGTAGTTACAAAATAAAACAAAAAATTAGACCGTAGTGAATATTACATAGTCTAGCTTAGCTTCCGTCTAGTAGCAGCAATGTGTACCTACACTAAAACTATTCACTATCTAAAACCTAGACATCGCATGCACCATGGCATTAACCATTACAATGAAAACTATAACTACCATAAGTTGAAAATTAATGTCCACTTTTACGTCTATCACGGGTCTCAATCAGCATACCTTGACAGAATTCAGAGTGGCAATAAAACAGTAAATTTTACTTCGACAATTATGATTCGTACAGATTCAAGAATAGTGCTTCCCATAGCCCCCCGAGCGGGCGAGTGTTCCAGGAAATAGATGGAAAGTGTAATCGTACAAAAGGACAGCCCGTCTAATTATAACCTTGCGCAGTGGACGCTGTCTCCGCGTTCCCGACATACCCCGGTACTATATACGACGCATGGAGGGTCACTCAATCTTAACAAAAAACAAACTAAGGAGCTGTGCTATCGGTACGTTTAATTATGGATATAGAGTCGTGGTTAGCGCAGCAGCGCTGCGAAACTTCTTTTATGATTAGCCAGAGTGACCCCCTGTCCCAGCAGACTCCACGAGAGCACTCGGAACGTTTACAAACATGTCAGCCTGAATAATTTCGTAATGAAAAACTATGATGATGACAATAATAAAGAAGATATTAAGGTATTGTTCCACCTTTGGATGAGTACACGCATGCAAAATCTAACTCTGTAGGTGTAGCACACGAATTGGTCCGACCCTGGCTGCAAGTTAATACAAACGAGGATTGAAAACAACGAGAATTAACCGAATTAATCGGAGGTCGTTACAATTATCGACACGATCTATCTAAAGCCTCAAATTGACCAATATTGCAAGCATTTAAATGCAATTGCAGTTGGAATTTGTTGTAATTGCGCAGATTAACTAATATTTTCCAGTTGAGAGTTAAACTGAGCTACACGCCTACACTTACAATTTACTATGAACGTAGAAAAACTATATTTTTAATCTGGCCTGTCGATCAAAATATGACTGCTATCATAGGCTAGTGGTAATCTGATTCAAAATTCGAACACCCTGTGCCAATTTTATTACGAAATCAACCGAGATCAGCAGTTTCATCCATCTACGAAAGGAAAATCGCGACACATCACTTGTTTTCAATCATCTGTTGAACATAGCATATAGTTTATCTTAACTGTCTAGTTTCTGTGCTTGCCTATACACCACGCAGGTAGATTAATGTCTAACACAAGGTACATGTTGCGGCTCATTCACCTCCCGTAAATGAGCTCGTAAACTTTACGGCGTCCATTTTCCAACAATACCTCGTAAACCCGCACCAGCGAGGCAAAGGTTGCCAGCGACAAATGTTGCAGCCTACTTCCTGAAAGGTTGTGGCGACCTGAATCATACGAGCTTTGTAACTATCGTAAATTGAACCGGTGGGCGCACCCTGGTGTTGATGTTGATGATTGTTTCTTTACAACACAATGATTCATGTGAAACGTTAGGCTTTTCCGTATACCACAAGACAACCTATTTCTAAAGTTTATTGTTCATTTATCGAAAACTGATGGATACTCTGTGAAAACTGGCGTTGAATCTACAGTATATTTCCTAAAGTTTAGGAAATGTACTAATGTAATGTAATGGAATTAAATTTTTTATTATGATTCACGGTTGTTTTCCGATATTTTATCTATTTCATCGTAGCTTGGCCACGGATGTATCAGACCAATATCAACTATCTATCACGGCTGCCAGACAATTTGATCGCAAAGCACAGTTATCTAAACACAGACTAGGATCAACAATCATAATTTAGCGGTTACCGGTGCAATACAATACGAATGTATTAATCTTCATAGCGTGATTCTTTCACATTATTGTGTAGCTATGTGGTGAAATAGTTTCTGATACCAAGGTCAAATTTAAAGGTTACACGCACTCATATGGTTCTAAAATAACAAAATATAATAAGGATATTATACACTCGCAAGTGAAAAAGTTCCACCGACAAAATGCCGACACCATATGAAAGAAAGACCTTATAAACAATAACTTTAATAAGGAGGGAGAGCTTGTATGCAGAGTGGTCTAACAAAACGTCCTGTAGGTTGAACTTAAAAACCCGCAGTCCAAACATTTCTCTTTCATCGCACGTTTTGATCTTTGAACTTTCTACGGACTTGTAAAAAGCAATACGTAGAAGTTTGAAAAGTTGCGTGTCAGAGTAAGTTTGCGGGGGCGGAAGCACAAACTTTATGAAAGTTGTCAATATCCGTGATACATTTATGGAAAGGCACAATCAGTGCCTACTGAAAGATCCGAATCAAGGCGATTAATAATAGATGGAGCAAAAAACATTTATTTATAATAGTAAGTAATCTAATGGAATTAATCGATAAATTAAAGCCAAAATCATCAGCTACGCGTGCTCAACGAGAGTTTATTGGGGGATGAGTTTCAAATAAAACTTTACTACTATATAGTACTCTTCAGTCTCTTCTTATAATCACAAAATGTACCTATGTCTACGCAAGTACCTTTTGAAATAAACGGTTTATTCAGCCCACGCTAATAACTGTACAAGAGACAATTAAGCCAAGTTAGGATACAATGGTACATGGATGACATCGTGTGCAGTACCAACAGACACGACACGAGTATTTATATCTTATTATAAGTTAAACCTAGTTGCCATGGCGATTACGGTGTTAATTGTACTTAATTATTGTAATTGCATTATTATTATTAAGAAAAACGCACTTGAAAAGTTTGTCGTTTTAAAAAGTGAGTAACTATCGTAAATCTGGTGACGTAAATTTTAACATCTAATTTATGAAATAATTCCGAATAAGAGAGCTTATAATATACCTCATACTATACTTTGGTAGTACTTATAAGAGAAAGCTTTAACAAATTAACTAGGTCATAATCACAACAGAAAGGTGACGGCAGATTAATAATTAGAAGCTATTGGATGGCGCGGCGCAAGTCCTCGCTTCAAAGCTCCACATCAATGTTTTCGAAAGTGCCCTTTTAGCAGGTTGATATATGATCATGATCAGTTTGATCACGACTTACGAAGCTACGCGACTATACACGACACGACTATATACACGACTGCTATAGGCATCTAGTTCATGCTACTAGCTTGTCCGCGCGATCTCGATCGTCAAAATTAAAAGTGTTTCCTGTAGGAATTCTGGGAGTAAACATAGCCTATAGCACTCAAAAATAATGTATTATAATAGGTCAGTTAAGAAATATTATTGACCCTACTAATTGAATTTAGTGTACTTACACTACTCAATGATTGTATTAGCTCTTTAAAGATGATATATATAAAATTATATGTAAGTCTAAGGTGGATGATTCTGTAAGTCTCAATCAGAAAAAATACTCATCTAGAAGAAGTTTAGGATCACTTGCCCAAATTGTTTCCATGTTGCTTAACTATGCACAATAATATTACGATAAACGAAATGAAATGAAATGAAATTAACAAGACACAAACCCAATTTATTTACACTAAGCAATTACTAGTGTAACAAAGTAGGTAGGTATATTGTTTTAAAAAAACCGGCCAAGTGCGAGTCGGGCTCGCGCACAAAGGGTTCCGTAGCAGCAAAATTACAGTTAAATCAACCTATCTCAAAAACTATAAGAGATACTTTGATCAAACCAAAAATCGTTGAAAGAGTTAATTAGCATGCATCACCTCTATTTTTTTTAGAATTTTATACCCCGTAGTTATAAAAATAGAGGGGGGGGGACATACTTTTTACGACTTTGAGAGCTGATATCTCAAAAACCGTTCACTTTAAGAAAAATGTTTTTTAGAAAACTTTATATCATTTTAAAAGACCTTTCCATTGATACCCCACACGGGTATGTACATCGAAAAAAAAAATTTCATCCCTCAGTTACATGTATGGGGGGCCCCACCCCCAATTCTTTTTTTTACTATTTAGTGTCATATTTTTGTAGCGGTTCATACAACACATATTCCCATCAAATTTCATCACTGTAGTACTTATAGTTTCCGAGTAAATCGGCTGTGACAGACGGACAGACGGACAGACGGACATGACGAAACTATAAGGGTTCCGTTTTTGCCATTTTGGCTACGGAACCCTAAAAAGGAGGTTTTAAAATCTTTTCATTTAAGAGGGTGTGTGTTCTTATAGTGAAATGTAACATAAATTTTTTGGAAATAAGGAATTTAAGTACAATAGAATTATACCACATGCTTTTACAGTGAGAGGAAATATTATAAAAAAATCTGCAAATCTAGATTTAGCACATCTACATGGGTGAACTTGCGATGCACCAGCATGGTGAAAAATTGTCCAACCTTAGCAAGGCAGTGTAGATCTTTAAGGGTTATTTATTTAGTTATTTACAAAGGTCAGTCAGATGCAGGTACTAATACCCCCACCAGGAGCAGAATAGAGGTAAAGCTTGTGAGGTACAGACCCTCTGAATCTTGTATGACATTGAAAATTATTTGATCAATACACAACCTCTTTAGCCAGCATATTTTGTGATTGAGATTGACATTAACTCATTATAAATAGACCACTGTTCATAGCAGATTTAAGTGATAAAAGTATGATGTAAAGCAAAGCATGTAGGTACTGTTCTTCTTAGGGCGGATTCGACCAACGTCGAGTAACTTTTTACTCACGAGTAAAGTACTAGTTACTCGCGAGTAAGCAGATTTTGCATTCTACCAAACCTGAAACCAAGATAAGTAGCTTATCCCAAGAATAAAATGTTACTTACTTACTACTTATAGTCCTGTTACTCCCCTGTGGAGCTTAGGGCTACAGACATTCTTCGCCACGCTTCCCTATCTTGAGCCGCCTCCTTCACTTGGGCCCACGATAGACCTGCCCTCTTCATTTCCGCCTCCACGGACCTTCTCCAGCTCTGTACGGGTCTACCTGGTCTCCGTCTTCCACTAGGCTGCCACTCGAAAGCAACTTGAGCATGGTTACAGTCGTGTCTTCTCATTGTATGGCCGATCCATCTCCAGCGCCTCATTGCGATTTCTTTCCTCAGTGTGGTTTGGTTGCATTTTTTCCATAGGTCCACATTAGAAATCGTGTCCGGCCAGTATATGCGGAGAATCGAACGGAGGCACCTGTTGACGGTAACTTGGAGCTTGTGATGTAGCAGCTTTGTAGTCCTCCAAGTTTCACAGCCATAGAGAAGGACCGACTTTACATTGCTTTCGAATATAGACAGCTTTAGACGAAGGGGCATTATGTGCGACTTCCAGACTGGGGCAAGCTGGGCGAAAGCCGCTTTTGCTTTCTTGATCCGGTTATCGATGTCCATATCAGCACCGCCTTTGTTCGTCAGGATACATCCAAGGTAGCAGAAGGTGTCTACTAGCTTCAGTTGCGAGTTGCCCAAGGTGACATGTTCTGTACTGCTGGAGTTAACTTTCATGCTTTCTGTTTTTGACGCATTTATCTTAAGGCCATATTTGCCACCTTCTCTTTGGAGATCTTCTATTTTACTCTGCATATCTGACAGCCTTTTGGATAAGAGTACAATGTCGTCCGCGTAGTCCAGGTCTTCTAATTGGCCTTGTCTCCAAGGGATTCCTCTTGAACCAGCAGAGACTTGTCGCATTATGTCGTCCAAGATGATTATGAAGAGAAGAGGAGAGAGAAGGCACCCTTGTTTGACCCCGGTAGAGATAGGAATAGGTGGTCCAATAAGCCCATCATGTATAACGTGGCACGTGCTGCCATTGTAGAGAGATTGTATGATATTGACAATTTTTGTTGGAATGCCTTTTTTCTTCAAACACGTCCACATAGCGGGCCACTGTATGGTGTCAAAGGCCTTTTCAAAATCCACAAAAGTGAGAAACAGTTCCGCATTCCATTCAACACACTCTTCAATAATAATACGCACCGTATTTGTGTGATCTGTGCATGACCTTCCCGCGCGGAAACCGGCTTGCTCCTCTCTTAAGTATTTCTCTATCTCTGTTGACATTCGGTTCAGCAGGATCTTCGCCAGAACCTTCGCAGCTATCGGCAGGAGTGTAATGCCACGCCAGTTGTCACACAGTGAGAGATCTCCCTTTTTTGGAACCTTAACTAATAGCCCTTTCCTCCATTCGCTGGGAATATCTTCTGTCTTCCACACGTTATTTATGAGCGGTGTTATTAGAGTAGCTGCGTAATGTTTATTGGCTTTAAGCATTTCTGGACAGATGTTATCAATTCCAGGTGATTTTCCGGATTTTAGCTGACCTATGGCATTGACGACTTCGTCAAAGGTAGGTGCGGAAGTGTCAATTTGCAGATATTGGTCAGCTCTTGCAGCTTCTTCGTTCACTTCAGTATGCTGAAACCGGTTAAGTAGATCACAGTAGCTCTCCGTTCTTATTACATAGAGGTTTCTTTTTTGATACGTGGTTCGGGTTACTAAGCTTTCTTGTTATTTCGTAAAGTTCACGAATGTTTCTGTTTTTAGCAGCCTCTTTTGCACGAGTGGCTAAATCTTCTGCGACTATACGTTTATCCCGCCGGGCAAGTTTTTTAATAGTTTTTCTTAGAGAAGCATATTGAGAGAGCAGGAGTTCTTTTTGTTGGATGTCGGTGGTCTTAGTTAAGATCGCCTTGGTCTCCTGTCTTTTGATTATGGTGTTCCACAATTCATCGGACATCCATGGCTTCTTATCATTTTGTATGTAGCCCAGGAATTGGTGCTTAGTGTCGGGGTTTTCAAGCTTGCGAACGTCATATCGTTTGCTGATATTTTCGCTTTTCTTCTTAGCTGTTGCGATTTTTAGTCGAATTTCAGCAACGACTAGATGGTGGTCACTATCGATGTCTGCACCTCTTTTGTTACGTGTATCCAGAAGCGATGTTCGCCACTTTTTGCTGATAGTTATGTGGTCTATTTGATTTTTAGTGTGTCCATCTGGGGAATTCCAAGTCCATTTATGGCAATCTTTGTGCTGGAAAAGTGTACCTCCAATGACCAGACCATGTTCACCACAAAAATCGCCGAATAGTTCTTCATTCTCATTCATAGTTCCTAAACCATGAGGGCCCATGTAGTGATTTCGGTCGGTATTGTCTGCTCCAACTTTGGCATTAAGATCACCCATTAGGATAACTATATCTTGCTTCTTAGTGTTTCTCAATAAAATGTTATACCGCCAAAATTGACCGTGTAACGAGCTTATCCGAGAGTAATTTTGTAATGGCGGCAGCACATCAGCTGATTAGAAAACCGTCATAATGACATATAAACACACCTGTCAAAACATAAACAAAAGTACGTTTAAAGGCTAAGTCTCCGAATAACAACAGCGAATAAAATATTAAAACATAAACAATTTCATGCTTTTATAATCCATTCAAACTAAGTTGGCATGTCATTTCTATTGCATGCTTTGAAACGCAGCTATTTTTATTTTAGTTGCATTACAGTTTCGTTCCTCGTTCATTCAATTTAATCATGGTATAACTTGGTAGAATGCAAATGTACTTATCCTGGATATTTACTCGCGTATAAATTTTATTCCGGTATTGTTAATCTCGAGTAACGTGATGTTTGGACGAATTCACCCTTAGTGTGTCTGTCACCAACACTACAGCTACCACTGGTTTACAGTATGTCACTGTGGTGAAACGATCATCCAGTCAGATTAGTAGATATTACTAGATTAGAACTATCTCTGACTTCCGTGGGTATGCTGGACTATGTAAAGTATGGATTAAGTTCCTTTCAGAATGCACCCCTAGGAATAAGTGAAAAGGACGTAAAGTATCCAGAAGCCAGTACCCACAAACCACAATGAAAATTGTGTATAGTTACGTACATATAATAATTAGCCTGCCGTGGCAAACACATTTTTACCTTATCCAAACTTGACTATTGTTTAAACATAGTGTTGATTGGTCATCTTGGTTGCCTACTAGCGGTAACTTACGGACTAGTAATGAGTTTATCATAATAGATAATATTATATATAACGGGTAGGGAATAAGAATAGTATTAAAATAACAATATTTTCCTTACCTTCTACTCGGTGTTTTTTTTCAACAGCACCAAAATACCCTTTTAAGTTAACAAAACGAGCGTTTTCATATAATTTATTGAATTCTAAAGACGCTATTCATTTATAAATCTATAATTTAACACAAATATACTATTTTTATTAAAATTTAAATAAAAAAATAGACGCGCGACCGATACACACCTCGAAGGTTTATGCACCACAGAGTAGGTAGTTATAGTTATGCACTTTTTGATTTCTGACAGCTACTTACCACAGAATGCTTTCTTATACTTCCGTGCCACAGACAACAACACGCTCGGGTGTAAAGATGCCGACACACTAGCGGACGCGGCTGTCAGCCACGACTGATAAGTGTGCACGGTCTTTTGGGACAGTTCGTGCCAGATCGCTCTCGGACGTCTGAAAGCTGAAGGACCTGAAGGTCAGTCCAAGGTTACGTCTGCGACTTACGTCCGATAGTTTGAACAGCGAAGTGTACATTCCTTACCTAGATACCTTAAAAAGCGCCGACACACTGGCTTACGGCCACTGACGAAACAAAAAAGAGCCGCCATTTTAATTGGCACAGAGTTTACTCTTTTTTCTTTCGTCATTGGCCATTCGGCACTTAAAGGTCAGTCAGCCGCGTCTGCTAGTGTGTCGGTGTCTAGTGTCATGGTTCTCGTGTCACTGTCACCATTATACTCTGTGAGTTATGTTATTGTTCTCATTTTCATGTTGATTCATAAATTTTGCGATTGCGAATAAAGTTTTTCTGTATTTATATTAATTTCTGGATTGTTTCTTGGAAAATCATTAACACTTTGTATTAATTGCAATCAACATGTCCAAAATATTTACGCCAACGAATCAAATTCGTCTCACAAACGTTGCTATGGTTAGGCTGAAAAAGGGTGGTAAAAGATTTGAAATAGCATGCTACAGGAATAAAGTAGTATCATGGAGGAATAAAGTGTAAGTTTTTTGGATTTGTTATCGACAGTGACTACATAACATATGGCTATGTTGTAACGTAGCATAGTTATTCCTAGTTAAGTTGCACCAGTAGGTAATGTAAATGTTCCAATGCTTACCACTAAGTTTTTTCTATTTTTGTTTTCAGTGAAACGGATATTGATGAAGTCCTACAGACCCACACTGTCTTCACAAACGTGTCTAAAGGCCAAGTTGCAAAAAAGGAAGATCTTTTGAAAATCTTTGGCAAGGATGATCAAACTGAGATCTGCAAAGAAATTTTGGAAAAAGGTGAACTTCAAGTTTCAGATAAAGAGAGACATTCTCAGATTGACTCCTTATTCAAGGACATAGCCACCACAGTTGCAGACAAATGTGTCAATCCCGAAACTAAGAGACCTTATCCTGTCTCCATTATAGAAAAAGCCATGAAAGACATACACTTCTCTATAAATGTAAACAGGAATGCTAAACAACAAGCGCTGGATGTCATTCAGCTGTTGAAAAAAGAAATACCTCTAGAAAGAGCTCAAATGAGAGTCAGGATTACATTAAATGGTAAAGAAGCCAGGAAAACTCGGGATAAAGTCGTAAAATTAGCCATGAGTGTTGAGGAGGAGAACTGGGAAGCCGGTGCAGCCAATATAGTGTGCCTCATCGACCCTGGCAACTTCAGGGTGTTGGATGAAATGATAAGGGCTGAAACTAAAGGCAATGGACAGTTTGAGTTGCTAAACCTGAAGGAAATGGTAGAAGGAGAACAAGCATTGTAATTTAATTCATTGTTAAGAAAATATACCTGTTTTTTATTTCATTATTTAAAATAAAATGTTTTACAAGCTTAACTGTTCAAGGTTACTTTAATATTAAATTAATATGGATTAATTTTTTATTATTAAATTACAGTTAAGAAAAGGTAGCGAAAAGTGGACCTCTGACTACCCCTTCGGGGACTACAGTCATGAGCGTATGTACGTATGTAAGAAAAGGTATGCATAATTTATTGAGGATAGGAGTGCATATTTTCAAATTTTGAGCTAATAACAGTAATAACCCGTAACCACAAGCGGAGCTCGTAACCCAAACACGTTGAAGCTAAATTTAAAAGAAAGTTTAGCATGTTTGATATATTTTTCATTTATTTACATCTTACGGTTATAGATTCTACCACACCACAAATATTTTTGTGCCTGGTAACACTGTTTACGAAAGTGGGTCTATTGCAGTTATTTTCCTTATCTTGGCGTAAGAGTGTTTGTGTCTCTGATGAGGTGCAAGTCGTGTTTTTATAAATAATTATTTCGCAAATAATAAACATGTTTTTAAAAGTTATTGTAAAATTTATTTAGTTTTACCGTTATTCATTTTATCAATTTTAGTGCGGAACGGAACGTAGCGAAAGGCGTAACAAGTTTTTTTCTGCATATGCAATAACTCTTATTACTTAAGAACCAAGGCGTATTATTCTGTGAATATTCAATTTAAAAAGTTGGTATAGCTAAAGTGAATGTACTCATCAAAATGACAAATTAAAAAGTTTTATTTTTCTTATATTGGTACGAGATTTTATTGATTGTTTTCTTTCATAAGATTTTCGGCCAGACGGCGACTGAAATTGCAAGTTACTGTGATATATTTATTTTTCAAAACTATTCTTATCAAATAATTAAATGAGCAGGGATATCGAGTTATGTCTATAAGTAATGGAAGGTACAGAACTGGGTGGCGACCAGCAATTCTGTTTGAGATGGAACAATTTTCAAGCGAACATAACTTCTCAATTCGAGGCGCTACGCGATGATGAGGACTTCGTGGATGTCACCCTGGCGTGCGAGGGACACAGGCTGGAGGCCCACAAAGTGGTGCTCTCTGCTTGTAGTCCCTATTTCAAGGAACTATTCAAAGTAAGTCCATCTTTCACTCCTTACAGTTTGATGTGTCACCATTACAATGACTCTAGTGAAAGTTGTTATGTATAAAACACTTGATCTACTTACAAATGCCATGTCTCGCGTTCCGGTTAAGTACTCGTGATTTCATTTATTTGTACCTAATTTAAAATTCTGTTTCACAATTTCTAATCACCTCATTACCATTGTTGTTGCTATGGAATAAATCTTTGTTAATTATAGGCATACATCGTCCACCAGCCACATCAATGCTGCCTATTTCTATGCATAGTTTTCTAATTAAGGATTAAACACATACTTTCCCTAACCAGCTTGTATGATGGCTGTTTGTGTTGGCAGAATTAAGTAGAAATGTGGTGTAAAGTGTGTTCTGAATGTGCATTGCAGTATAAATGCAGTGAAAGAAATTCCAAAAGACAATTTCTCTTGTTAGTGGAGGCAGGCACTTTACAGATGACCATAAACATTTATGATGTTTGTCATGTTTGCAAATCATGTGAAATTGAACAGATCAAGCTGAATACCTTCTTTTTCTCCCTCTGGTTATCTTTTATTATATTTAAATATAGGTACTTTTAATTATACTGATCAACTCAGATTATGCATTTTAGTAATATAGCCAGACCATTTAGCCAATTCCATGCATTTTCACATCATGATAGAAACTCATATGTATTGTATATTTTATGGTGATTACGATTTATAGAACTCGTTGAAGTTTAGAGAACCTGATGAAGGCTAGTAGTAAGAGTGGTTAATGTAGTAGTAGCCATGTTTAGTTATACACTGATATCATTCAAGTAAGAAAGTAAATTATTTTTCATGTAGTCATTTTATACCAGAACCTAGGGTTTGATTGATACAGTATACATGAAACTAATTGACACCTGCCACTGACCGAAATGGATATCCATGTTGTTCCACTTGGAAAATTTCTGAATAAGCAACAATGGAAAGAAGATTTCAAAATAATAATCTTGTTTAATATTTTTGCTAAATTACATTCCCCATACATATAAAAAGTTTTAAACCTATGTCATACAATTCACAGAAACAGTATAATTACATGTGAAAAATCTTGCCATTGTATTTTAGCCATTAGATTAGATTGTCTGATTACAATCATAAATTGCCAACTAACTAGATAACTATTGTCACACCTTTGGATTAAAGTATCTAATGTTCACCTTGAATTATAATTTTATGATTTTCCATAAATATAGTTTTTTTATGTGTGCAATGATATTTGCATAATTATATCAAGTTCAAAGAGGTCATGCAAGCTATACTTACATCTTCTTTACCTCATTTAGAATTGTAGGTATATCTATAAATGATACAGGGTGCAATATTTAAAACAGAATGCAGATTGAAACTATGAGACATTGCTTTCAGTGACAAGTAAACATTTCAGTTTCATTAAAGTATGAAAACATTTTACCAACATATTTGGTTAGTTATTAAATAAATAAATATTGCTGTTTTATAAAAGACCAAGTTGTCAATGTTGGTGACACTCACAGCTACCTGTCAGTACTCAGTGCTAGCCATTATGATGCTAATCACAGAATTTCATATCCTATTGTAATAAAATTTGGTGGTGACTCCCAAATGAAGTATTTGTTTGAAGATTCCAGAGACACTTCATACAAGCACATACCACTTTCTTAGTTTAAACAATGGAGTTTTACACAATTAGGTGCCTGTGAAATCTTCCTATGTTTTCTGAGAGACAACAATATTTAATAACTGTATTTGTTTTAATCTAGAATAGCTCTTTTGGTTTGTTTGTATTTTTTCATGTTGAATATTTACAAATAGTATAATTCATTTCGTATCATTCATAGGTTTTCGATAACAATTATTTACATTTACCATGTATGTTGTAGCTACTATTATGTGCACCACTATTTTGTGCAAACAATCCAGTTTATACAACTAGGGATAAAAAAATATATTTACCTCCCACTTCTGCCTAACGGTATTATTTTCGATGCGTGTAAGAGGTACCATTCAATATGTCTGAAATTAAATCAATTGCAGTTTTACATAATATATGCACATTTTAGAATTTCCAAAAAGCCCCAATGCCTGCTGCTAATGTTTGAAAATACTATAATGTCCGATCTGTATCTGGGCTATAACCACATGGCCTCATCTTTTAAAGCTAAAAAACCCTTCTGCCTCTTGAAGGCATGAAGTTTTACTATACTTTATTTGTCAAAACAACAATTATTAAAAAACCCCTATCTTAACAAAACAATTCTACTTCAACATCAAGCTCAACCAAAATTTCTGCCCTACCCTAACCCTCTGATGTTGTACCCAGCTTAACCCCCCTCGTACCTTCCAGAACAACCCGTGCCCGCACCCCATAATCTTCATGCGCGACTGCGAGGTGTCGCACGTGCGCGCGCTGCTGCAGTTCATGTACGTGGGGCAGGTGAACATTGCGCAGGCGCAGCTGTCCGCCTTCCTGCGCACGGCCGACGCGCTGCAGATCAGAGGGTTGACGGACTGCTCGCAACATAATGATGCTAAGGTTAGTCTCTCTGTGGTTGTTTATTTAGTAGGTGGTGCAGTATGAGCCTTATTTTTGCGTGTTCAAGTGTTATAACGTTACTATTATTGCAGCTCCTCTGATTACATCCATGAGTTTCCCTTGCTGATATGGCATATAGACTTTGTACAGTGGTTATTTCTGTGTTCTGCTACTATTTGAATGAATATACTGGGTTCTTGAAGTTGGTTCAATTGATGGTGTTTGTTGCAGAAACCGAATCGAAAGTCTCCTCCCTCCCAACTGCGTAATTTGCTCAGCGCCAAGCCGTCTCACTCTACCTCCGCCTCCAAAGTCCCAAGCCAAAACGAGTCCAACGCCGAAGAGCCAGAGAAGAGTGGCAGCCGCCGCTCCGAGAGGAATTCTCCCGATGTTGCCAGAAATAATCTCAATGAAGAAGCTCCTTTTCAAACGTCTAGTCAAACCAGGCCTAATAATGATGACTATAGCGAACCAACCAACTATCCCCATATAAGGGTGAAAACTGATCTCGAAGCGCCAGACATCAAGAATGAGGATCCAGAGACGCTCATGGAAGGCGCCGATGATAGAGACCGGTGTCCGGACTTCAACTCTGATCTTTTTGAACCAAAAATGGAAATGATGGAGCAGGAAGCGAGCGACGAAGAGAAGTCCAACTTCCCGCCGCTCTATTACAATGACAACAACGCGCTGGCGAATCCGTTCGCTGCACTTCAAGGTTGGTATTTATTGTCTATGTTATTTTCCACAGTGTAGAATAATAAATATCTGCTCTGTGATCATTACTTCAAAGTGTAGCTAATGCGTGTGTTTGTCTGCAGGGAACGTGGTGGATGCGATGGGCGCAGTGGCGGATATGAGAGATGACAACATAGAAGGTAAATATTTCTCTTGCACACCTATCTTTTTCATACATGATACAATCGAATCACCGAGAGCTCGGAATGGCAAATGTATTGTGACAAACCTTTGCAAACTGAGAATTTACTATCGCTTAATATATATAATAAATAAACTCCGAGTTCCCATGGAGTTTCCCTAGTCATGTGGCAGCTCCACCACGGCATACATTATTCCGAGTTCTCGTCAAAAGTGAAACTAATAGCGGTAGCGGTCGACGGACAACCGCGCCCGGCGACCTCCGTACTATATGTCTGAAGACAATAAAGACTGAGTCTTGAAGAGAGCGCGTCTTCGGTGAGCGACGCGCGCGGCTGTCTGCGCCGCCGCCCCCACGCCGACCACACCAGAAAAATATATAAATTGTCTATGGTACCACCATAAACACAGTTTGTCTGTGGTCATGCGTTTCAGGGGTTTGGTCTAGGGTTGCTAAGTTTGCGTCTGAAAGTAAATGTTAGTATTTAGTCGCGGAAACATTAGATCAGTAATTATTATGTAAAAAAAAGTCATGTATCATTTGCTAAGGCTCCTGTTAACTGGAGAAGAATGGGGGCATGAAACTCCATGAGCATATTTTCAACTGTTAACAGTCGAGTCTTGATCGACACTTTCAAAAATGCAGTTGCAATTTGGATGGAAATGTTGGAATGCTCAAGTTATGATCGAAACGAAAACCAACATACCATGTAATAATTCATTATTCATAAGCCGCAGACAGTTAGCGTTTGAAAGCATAATGAATCTAGATTGTTTTTATGTCCCCTTAATTTTTGAGAGGTGTTGAACATAATTGCTTCGGATGCCTTTGTAAGTCCGAAAATTGTTCTATTTATACTTTTCTTTTGTTTTACATTTTAATAATCTTGATTTTACTGTTTATTATTTCTGATCATTTGAATAGGTATCATTCCTGTCACAGACAATCAATATCAAGATTGAAAACCTCTCCTCTTAAAGTGCTTTTAGACTCTGAAATATCTGATTTTTTCTACAAACCATGATCGTGTCTTTAGAATGGACGTCATTGTAGTTAGTTTTCTGATATCTTAATATAATTATATTCAAACCCCATAACATGACAGAGCTTTTCTCTCTGGAAAGCTATGCGCCGCTGCTCGTATTTAGTAAATAGACTAGTTCCACCTGTCGACCAAACCCCTGAGCCATGCTACCCCAGCTGGTGGTGGCGTGCGGGTGCTGAGTGCGTGTGTCCGCAGCGGGCGCGGACGCGGCGGGCGTGCCGTGCGCGCAGTGCGGCCGCCGCTACAGCAACGCGTCCAACCTGCGCCAGCACGTGCGGCTCATCCACGAGGCGCGCCCCGCCGCCTGCGCCGTCTGCGGCCGCTGCTTCAAGACCCCGCTGTACCTCCGCCGCCACACGCTCGCGCAGCACGCCCGGCCGCCGCCGCCGCCGCAACACCCCGACCAAAAACTCGCTCTCTTCAAGTAACAGCATTGAACGGTCGCCGGGGACCTCTCCGCTTACGTGCCTTTATAATACCGATAATACTAGTTCCGATTACTGATTACTGAATCAGCGGACCCCCGCCGCCGCTGCTCTTAGTTTTAAGTTGTCAGTGCATTCATTATGGTAAACTATGCGCGGAGTTCACATTGATTTGACACCAGCACAAAGTAAATAATTCTAATTAAATAAACCATTAAGTCATAATGAGTAATGAAAGGGACATGTTGTACGGTCTCATTGCAGTGGCGGGGGCCCGTTAGACACACTCTACATACATAGTACCTTCCTTTCTGACAATAGACTGATTGTTGTTAAGCATTTGTTGCGACCGGTGCTGATTTTACATAACATAGGTTATTTACAGGTTACATAATTATACACACATGTTATCCACACAGTAATAAAGGCTGGCCTGTGCGCTGCCAGGGCTCGACTCGTATACACACATATTTTGATAAACCGCGAGCCTCTCGATGGCAGGGCACAGGAAGTAGCGGCCATAACAGTTTTATTTTATGAACCACTTCGCGACTTTTTGTGGGAAATACAGAAATTCGTGAAGACTACACAATAGTGATATTTTTATACACAATAGTTTTATCTTTACACAAATGTTGATTATTGAGTGATTGGACGGTCCCCGGTTTTAGTTTGTACAATCGGATGTAGGTAGACTACTGTGAGAGATGTCGCCATATTTAAATATGCGCGATTATAATAAGATAAAGTAACGTAATATTAGTCGTAAACATTATAGTTAGGAAGCCGTCGCCATACTCGCCACGCGGCTGTGGTGCAGTCGATCCCGCTTTTAGAATTAGATTTTATTATTATTGAGGATTTTATGACGATTTTTATTTTGATTGACTGATTATGAGTTTTTATTAGATTTAATACGAAAATATTTGCCATGATGATGTACCATCTAGTCATTTACTGTAGAAGCCAGCATTATGAATGGGGCAGGGATGAGAGTAATATTTTTGTGGTATGTATAAAGGGTTGTGAATTTGAATATTAGTGGGTCGCTAGTGGCTGGCGCGGGTCGCGTAGACATTCGGTTTGATCTCAAGTAGCTCCTCATTGGCTTGATCTCGCCAGGTTTGAACTTGCATTTATTTATTCGAAAGTGTATCCATTATCGATATGTCAAATTAACATATTTTAGAGATTTATACGTATCCACCTACATGGGAAACCGTGTTTTAACTGTGCGTAAATAGAGCTGAAATTCTTAAAGCTTTCGTAGCCCACCTATTATATAAAATTAAGGATTTTGGTAAATTTTAAAGTAAGGTATTTCTCTTGGGAATAACTTAGGACTCTGCATGCGGAGTTTATAGATATTCTTTTAAAAGAATCATGTTTACCATGAAATAATTTGTCCTCTTTACGTTAACACTGGATTGGTGCAAGTTGATATCATTTAGGTCTGTGATACTTCCCAGGCTATTTACCTATTTCGTCACTGTAAAATTATTCAAATACTACGCTAAATTATTTAAAAAAATATAAATAAAAACACTTCGGCCCTCAATTATCTACCTACTGTAAGGCACAGAAACATATTTTAATCAAATCACTTAATTAAGTAAAACTGCTTTGTATTCGTATATAATAAAGATATAAATAATGTAAGCATAGTCAAATAATCTCTTGCCACCGCGGGTGACGTAGGGACATTATAAGAGGCTCATAGAAATTAACACTATAATTATTAGCAATACTGCTGTCCTCGGAGAGCCTAAAAGGAACGGTTATGGGGCAATTGTATGACATCATGGTGGTGGGTGGACCTTATGTGGACCTGTATAACTGTACGTTTATCTTAATGTCGGGTGACGTCACACCCGCTATCTGGTTCACATTTCACACAAAGACAGATTTCTCGAGTGTACAAAACACCAGATTAAAACAATGGTGCGCTATTTCCTTGAGCCTCTTAAACTGTCGTTAGAAGTTTATCATTGCGATAATAATGTTTATAAATGTAAATTATTTATTAACTCAATAACACTATACTTGTTGTGCTGCAATAATGGTTCATTATAATAGATTACAATAGTTTCTGGCATGACATGCCACCGATCGCAATATTACTGTTCAAATACTTTTATATCCTCACAGCCCGTTAAATGAAATAGTTGTTTTTATACAGATATTTACACAATACTATTGCTGTTATTTTTTGTACAGTTGCTAGATTAGATCCTACTTAAATGACAGCTCTATAAAGCATAATACGAATGGTTAATTTCGTTTGACTAATCTTATTTTCCTATTTAAATGTAAAATGTACAACTATGTAGCGCAGATTATGAATACAATGTATATGTACATAAAGTACTGTAATTTTTTACTAAATACCAGAAAATAAAATATTGGAATGAAATTGTGATTTTCTGTTGATGCAAACGTTTTAGTTACAATTTATTATAGTATGTTATTCTTTTGTTTTGCTTTGTTTTAACGATCGTCTCGTGAACCTCTCTTATAATTGCCAATGGCTTCTTACGTATCATATCAAGCTGTTGTATTACTTATGTGTTTTTTGTTAACGTTTTATCTAATTACCATGTGAGCCAAACATAGCGATTAAGGTCTCCGTGCTAATATTATCCGCGTTTATTGCTTTGATTATATAATTCTGTAAAACCTTTGTATTTGACAAGTTTAGTTTTGAACAAATACCTACTTACAGTTTTATGGCAATGATTACATAGGTACAACACCATAGCTGTGTCTGCTTTTAACATAGCATAGTACTGTAGGTACGTCTAATCCCCTGACTCAAGTATATCTGTAATGTTGGTTACTTGTCTGAACCGCAATACCTCAGGAAATTATTATTAAGTATAAATTATTTATGGCACATAAAACAAACAAGTACAACGGCGAAGTTAATGCTATTAGCATTCTCTACCATTTAACTTTGGTAATGTAGAGAAAGTGATTGGCAGTGAGATAGGCTGAGAGGAGAGATGTTGATATAAATTAAGAAACATGGATCGGAGGTTTTTCTTTAATGTTTGTTGTGAAGCATTTAACTAAACCATTATCGCGCAATCCTTATTAAACTTGACACAATAGTGACGACGCACGTGAGTCCATGTACCTATTCGTTTATTATCAGCCCTAGCTATGTGTTCGACCCCCATTCCCGATATCAGTGGCTTGTTGCTGCTTACGCCCCAAATCTACAGATAGGTACATGTTAGCAGAGTTCTTCTATGTAAACAGAGTTTCACTTATTGCGTGAGTTATTAAAGAATCAAGCATAAGCTCTGTGGAAAGTTCCAGGACACTCATTCCTACAATGAAAATGTTGGTTTTGAAAGCTCTACATACATATAATAATATGTAATAATAATAATTTAAATTTTGTGCATATCATTCGATACTCTTGTAGGTATGTTTAAGAGTTGTTTAGCTGCTGATTTCAGTAACCAACATATTTATACGCTGCGGTGTGGCAGCCCCATGTTCTGCGTGGGGTGGTATTTACATAAATATTTAAAAGTTTTACCTATGGATGGCTCTATCCATTAGTGAAAAATATCACTTACTTATTTCTACAATGACAATGGGAGGTGGATGAATAGTTGAGTAATTCATGTTGTTTTTCTCGACAACACGGCTATACTTATTTGATACACTATCATCATTTATTCATATCTGTAGTTATTTGCCTACGGTGTTTTGATATGTAAATGTTTACCCATATTAACTACACTGTAAATGTCATCTCATCATAGGACTTGAATGAAACGTTAACAAAATACAATAAAAACCGTAAATACAATGCGAAAACTGTCTGTGAATGTTTTACATATTTGTTTAAACACTCATTATTACTTATAATTTCATTTGGTTGCAAGATTTTTGTAGTATTATGAGAATTTCAGATTATATGTATACGAGTGCAATTAACTTCATCCCAAATGCTCAATGAGCCCTTACGATGGACCTCACCAGTGGATGAAAGATTGCCATTAGGTAGGGAAACCGTAGGTGAGTTCTGCTAAAACATATATTATGTAACACACACAAAACATTAGAATTAATAAGTTCAGTGTTACCCATACAATTTCATATTTCATTTATTATAATACTTGTATACTATGGTGCCAATTTCCCTTCGAGCGGGCTAGGACTGAGCATACTCTTATCGTGTATGTATTGTATATCCCCCTTTAAGGTAGGCTTTCTAAGTGATCGAAGTGTATCTGACGCCGCGACAAAATACTCTATGAATATTTGCTGCGTGCTGACTCTACAGTCTGCATAAGTACCTACACTAATGTCCATATAACATTCTGTAGCGGTGTCATAGGCGGTATCTTCGAAAGCCTACCTTGAAGCCCCTTACAGTTCAGTCCAAACAAATTGATAGTTCCTGAAGCTTTCAGCGATTATACTTTTGTGCTTTGTCAAACTAACCAACTATAATTCTTTCAAAGAATGAATAGGCGGTTTGTAAGTTTGACATGATACAAAATTACATTCGCAACCAACTTCAGAACTACCTAGTTTTTTGAACCGAACTGTGAGGCTACCACCACCGAACATTAGCAATAAACAATCTTTAAGCAGCGTCGCTCGTTTGTCAAATCTGACGTAACTTGCATGGATCTGACAGATGTTTGACTTGCGAGCGTCGCACTGACAGACAGACACTGCTTATAGATTTTTTATTGCAAATGGTACGGTAGCCATACCCCTACCCCTTTCTAACACCTGTGCCGGCAGTGGGTCGGTGGGAGTCGCGGCGCACGCGGCCGGTGCCCGACGCGGTGTGGCTGGAGCAGCACCGCCGCGCACTGCCCTTCGTCTTCAAGCGGGAGAACGAGCGAGGCACCCCGGCGCCCACCGCCGCGCCGCGATTGGTGAGTTGCACTTATGTTTGTTAACTGTGGTAGCAGTAAGTCGGTGATGATGATGATGATGATCTCATGTTGATGCGGCTACAGCGACTGCCAATCTAGGCAGTAAACGTTCGTCCGCAGATAGTAACTAGTATGAGATCGGTATGAGGGTATACTATAGTGATAGCGGCGCCCTATGATTGGTCACTGGGCCTCGAATGATAACAAGGTCTAGCTCCATACGCAGATGGTGACAAACATAGTGACTATTGGATTAGACGGCCTGAAACATGAAACTATATAGTGGGTTAGAAAACGGGCTGCAGTCTATGATGTTTTATTAAAGTAAACCCTACCGGAATGATTAGTGTTTTGTTGTTAACTTGTGATCTACCATCTGTGCATTTTAATTATTGCTTGCTGATCTTTTATGGCTTTATTTTCTTTCTGACCACACTTTGGACTCATGCCAGAATTTCACCCTTAATACCTAGTTCTTGCATTATACACCGTGAAGCAGTATTTGTTTAACCATCCAGTTTAATTCACCCATTTAAAACATAAACTCCCAAGCGGCCCTACAATCAGTGCCCTAGAAGAGATAGCACGTCAAATAGTGATTAATCATGTTGGAGCTACTCGGCACATGGCGGCGCCAGACTCAAAGTACATGATGATACACTAATGTGCTCTTATCACTGTCACCCACACCATTGAAGTACTGTCTTGTGCGACACAGATTGCACAATGCCTAGTACTTGGGTTTGTGTACTGACTTGAGCAATATTAACAGTAATAAGTATCTACCTATGTACTAAGGCATGTTGTTATCCTATCCCCTATGTGGAGAGATTATAATTACTGCCTTGAATAAATACAACTTTGCTAGTTTACCCTGATTGTTGGTTTATATGAGAGTCTAAAATTATAATTTTAATTTAACACCCACCCGCCTGACTAAAGTGTGGATATTATGGAAATACCCCGTCTTAGTTCAGATCTGTGTCCCACAGTGGACTGTACTGTTTAAATTACAAAAGATTACAGCCATTATCAACGCAAAGGTCACTGTTAGATAAAACTAAAGTGAATTAACGTTAAGTATACCATGATTTCCTAATCGGCGCGGTGACCATAGATATTGAGCGGGCGTTTCGCAAACGTGATACGCAGGGAAGGTCGTCGACCCGGCCCCCGCCGGCTCCACTCGCTGGTGCCAAAACGCGTCAGAAACACACATTACGGCACTATGAAACCGTTGATGGGACGCTTTTACGCCTATTATGAGAGATGTGAGATGATACACCTGTAAATTTGAGGATAGGTGTTATTTATGACATCTTTATTTCTGATTCTTTTTCTGACCGATCACAAGTTGTTTAAGCAGTTATTTTTCTTTTAATAACAATCAATCTTCATTCGATGCTCCAATCAAATGACACCAAATCACCTTCCGCATCCGCAGATAAAACTGGGCGAAGGCGTCGAGATCCGCGAGGAGTTGCTGCGCGGCGTCAAGTGGGGCGACTACCGCAAAGTCACCAGAGGACTCGCAGCCGCCTTATTCTCTCCCTTCGAGTTGGCCACCTGCTCCGTCACAGGGCAGCGGTGGTCGCGTGCAGGCCAAGAGTCCCGGCCTACGAAGCCGCCCTTAGACCGCCGCAGAGTGCACGCGCTGATCTCGTACGTGAGCCGCCAGTTCCCCGACGTGGAGGTGTCCCGCATCAAGCAGGTGCTGGCATACAAGTGCAAGGAGAACTGCGCCGCGCTGCGCATGCGGACTGCCAGGTAATGTAACTGTGGGGGAAGTGAGGGTTGCATGATTGACTGTGAGTGGATTTAGTCCTGATGGATGAGGTTATAAATACTGTCTGAAAAAGTTATATATGAGCTGATTTAAACCCCCTTTGACTTAACCCACTTTTTAGCACTTTTTTATTTATGTATAGTGAATGTAGAGCCGTGCCAGAGCATAAACTAGCATTTGATTAAATTTACTCTGTACCTGAAATGATTCTAATCTAGAATCTAGTTCATAGTGTTAGCCATGGAAAATAACCAACGAAGCGGTACATTTTATGATCAAACCGTAAAGTTTTTTAAACTATTGCATGAAGAACTAATCCCGCAACACCGTCACGACGGTATAGTGCCTTGGTTATCAGCAATTTGTTTTAGGCTGATTGTAGGGCTTATTATAAACACTTTGCCTCTAAGAATTTTAATATTATAGACTAAATTTAAGAAAACGCCTATAAATAAACATACTACAACCCGGGCAAGTTAACTTGGCTCCTAGCAGACGAGTCACTCCGGGTATATCAGTGACCTAGATAACACGACACCAGTTTCCGTCCAGGTGCCAAGTTACCTCACCCGGGTTATACCCCCCAACATGACCTGTAATGTGTGAAGAAGTAGCGTTAGCAAACGAGGCAGTAATACAATTTGAAGTAGGCTGTCGTCGTGTTTCAGCGAGTCGTCCAACTTCCTGGTGTCGGGCGCGCCGCGGCCGCCGCCCTGCGACGACCCCGCGCTCGCCGGCGGCACCTCGCGCGCGTATCACAACTAGTGAGTACTTCTTGACATAATCTGCTTTTATTTTAAAGCCGAACGTCAACCGCCGGCTAAAATAACTTACTTTAGCTTTGCTCACATAGTTGACCCAGTTTTTCATACATAGTGCATAGTTTGCGGTGGGCGCACATGACTCCATGTAGTCAATTACTTCTTGATAATATACGACACGACCCGCCCTCCGCCAGAATCGCCCTCGGCACCCACTCAACTCAATAGCCATCTTTGCCCATAGAAGCTACTTTAGAGGCAGCATGTAGTGAGTCGTTACCATGCTTTTCATGCTTTCATGCAAGCAGCAAATGGAGCTGTTGGGCAGTAATTAAACTATGCATGGTATTCCTTTCGTTACTATCACAAACATGTTGTAATGAAATTAATATGATAGATACATATTATGTAAACGTCTTATACAATCGTGTTCTAATGAGTCCTTTTCCCCTCCACAGCGAGTCGTCGAAGCCTCCGTCGCTGGGCGAGGGCTCGTCGCGGCCGCCGGACGACGCGTCGCCGCACTGATGCTCGGGACACACACGTATTGCATATCAATATCATAATCTTATCGTGTAGCGCCGAGGAGCGACCAGCGACAAAATCGGTTTTGGAACGCACCCGCCCGCCATCTTGCCAGCGCTTCTGTGCAAAAAATGGCGGGCTGTCAAAAAACTAGTTGACGAAATTGTAAATGGATTTTATTTGTGACAAGGAAAGGTGTTTTTTGACGTTCCATTTTAAACCGCAGCCGCTTGTCGCCTCTAAGGCCTTGGTCTCCTATTTACGCCGTAGTTCGCGTTCAGCGTCACGCCGTAGGCCGCGTCACAATGCTCACTATAGAAATGTACTGATGCGGTCTCCCTCACACGCCGACGTTGGCGCGTAGATGTTATGAGTATCGTGACGCGGCCTACGGCGGTGACACTTGACGCGACCTACGGAGTAAATAGGAGACCCGGGCCTAACACAGCTCCAACATCATTCAGTGAATCCATGCCAAATGTTTGAGAATATTATATCCCCCTTATATTATCTAGACGTAAATTGTAGCAATACAATTTGATATCCTTTATACGTACAATTTCTTAGTGTATAACTGAAATAGTTTCTCGATCAATGCAAGTAATGCAATCGTAAATTAGGTCAAATATTCCGATCTCTAATTATATTAAATACATAAAATATGTATACCTAACCTTAGATATGAAGAGTCTGTAAACAGTATGGCATGGGTGCACTGGACCGCTGTGGGCGCGGCTGAGGTCTATACTCGAACAAACACTCACTAGTTATAAATTTTCTTAAAAACAGTAACGATCAAAAACGCCTTTCGAATGTACAGAAAGATTAATATTTATTTCTATCGCGCGATATTGACGAAGGACAGTGGTGACACTCCCTTGTAAAAAAATTATATTTATTTAGGTGATATTTTTCTATTGGCTACTGATAAGATTTTATCTGTCGTTATGCGCCGCCGTGCGTCGTTGTAAGTAAAGTAGGTCCGCGCGGGGCCGATATTCTCTAGCAATAATTTATCAGGTTCCTAAGACAACTCTTGTAGTTAGGTTCTATTTTGCACGAATTTTGTAAAACACTGCCGCTTTGTTTCTAAAATTTATTTTATAAAAATATTAGTCGACCCATTGCTTCCTTTATTTTATAAAAAAAAGTCATTTTGTTTGTTAATCAAATTTTTAATAATATATGTATATGTGAGGCATTTACGTGCTGTATGAGGGACCGTTGCAATTGCAAAGTAAATATATTGAAATGGCATAATTTTTAGAACTAAAATAGGAATATTATGTAGTCATTTCTTTTTATTACTATAAGTGTAAATGGGAAAGAATTTATTTTGGAGAGTATCAGGAATGGATATTGAAGAGTCTTTGGAGTGCTGTGATCAAGATGGATATAATGCAGTCATATTTTTAAATAATACGTAAGAATTATTAAGTAATAATAAATAAATAACCTTGTGTACAGTAAGGTAGCGGTCTCCGCCGTCAATTGCGCCGCGGGTCACGACGCCATGCTCCGTGTGTTGGTCATATCAAAAAAGCAATAACGTTAATATAAAAATCGAATTATTTTTAAAAAAGTACTATTTTAACGAGTTGTTATCACTAGTAAATTAACTAAACTAATAAAAAACTAGAGAAATCCACCCCGGTGGTAGTTGTTTAAAAACAATAATTAAATAAATAAAATATATCCTCGATCCCGTATATGACTCACGAGAAACTGTAATGATCATATCATTTTGCAATATTCCTGTTTCAAAAGATTTTATATAAAATTGTATATAAGCG
The DNA here is from genome assembly GCF_932276165.1 of Plutella xylostella. Taxonomy (NCBI): domain Eukaryota; kingdom Metazoa; phylum Arthropoda; class Insecta; order Lepidoptera; family Plutellidae; genus Plutella; species Plutella xylostella. The sequence goes on from NC_063990.1 coordinate 9,652,742, forward strand.
TACATATACGTAAGACGTATGTGCGGTCCGCACTAGGAGGCACGCCAGTAGCGGTTATTTACACTACATCGAATTGAAATTGGTGTACCTACGGATAAGTTACTGTTACCAGAATTAGGATACTGTATGAAGTAGTCAAGCACTACAAACTAAATTTTTACGATGCCAACTAACTTAATGCTCAATTTTGCCAAATTTTACTTGCCGAAAATATCTTGTCTAATGATGAATGATACCCGCGAGTGTCGATCTCTCCTCGCCGTAGCCGTGAGGAGGGCCCCTTAAATTTGCTCAATCATATGTTTCTTTACTAGCCAGCTCTGAACATTTCCAAGCTATTTTTGGCCCAAATTAAATGTATATCATTAGAAAACAATTGAAAGGTAATTTAAAACGTAAATTTAGAGGAATGGGAGACATTAGAATTATATCGAAAATATTGCAAGTAGAATAAAAAAAACTTGTGTGAAGAATGCTCGAGATGCAATATGTTAATTTAGTGCCAAATGATAATTTAACTCGTAGCAATATATCGTACCCTAATGTCCTCGTGTAACTTCTCAACTAGTGTTAATGACCTGTAAGGTATCAAACATTAAGTTTCTTTTTACAAGACTATATCGTTTTTACAGGGAAGTGTTTAATGTGTATTGTTGGACGGTTGAGGGGTGTTGAGATATAATACTCAGGTTACAGAGTGTAAAAGTAAAGGTTTCTAAAATAGACTTTTAAGTAAAAAGTCTCGATTTTCTCAGTGATACGGGACTCTAAATTGTTTGTTTCCGCCGGCGGGCGGCGACGCTCGCCACTAAAGGCGGCTTTTCTAAACCTAAATCTAAATAATACCTATTTAAATTGGTTAACTAATTTGTCATAGTCATAGATTTGATAGTTATAAATTACTGTTATTATTTCATTTTTACACTCTGTACAAATGCAAAGAAATGATGAAGCAAAGGAGCAAGAGAATTTATTTACTCAAATAGGTTTTTTAATAGTTTATAATTAATATTTTACTGAATTTTAATATTTACATTATTTTGCATTTTATTATACTTAGAGGCAGCTGTGTGAACAAGGGTGAATGATGAAACAATTTAAATTGATCTGGTTACAGGATTTTAATGAAAACGATACATCGAACATGACATATTGGGCACAAAATAATAGTTATCTAATGTTGTTGCTTTGCTATTACCAGTTTGATTATCAGATGTTAACATAACCCAGCGCACTCCGCTTGGAGTAGTGCCTTCATTCTGGCAGCTTGTGAGACGGTGGTCACTGGGCCAGCTCAGCCAATCACCGTCGAATATACTCAGTACTATAACCCTATATGTTAATAAACCCAGGTCCGCCCGATAACTCCCGGCTTTGTGGCGGGCGGCCGCGGGCCTCCTACAATATTCGCCAACCCTCAAGTTTCCGAGGCGACAAAGCGCCGCATGTCTATATGTGAGCATAAAAACTGTGTAAAACAGTGTTGTGCCAAATTGTGTGCTAGTCTTTATAAACAGAAATGGTTTGTTATGATTGTTTCAAATTTTATTAAGTCCAGAATGCGTTTGTTTTTGTGCTGTGAAAGTTTTTTTATATATCGATCTAATCAATCAACAATGTTGATCTCTTCCGTATTTTAAGGCACTGTGTGGTCATGTTGTTACTGATATTCTTACTCTTGATACTGTTACACTGTAGTTCTCCCCAACGTGTGGTGTGTTTCTGCCAGAACTAACTAATTTATTCATGTCATACTAATGTTGTTCTTACTCATGCATTTTTCTTGAATTTCCTTTAATTTCACATCAAACTATATGACCATATTGTGACTCCTATTAGAAAATGACTATTTACTTTGATAATTTGTTTACTTACAGGCATTATAAGTAGAAAAAAACATTTACTATGCACATAATCCATGTAGGGGTTTAAGAAATGGGGAATGTTTTCAAGGTACTTTTCAAATAAGTAATAAATGTTAACCTCATGTTCAAATACCTACTTAAAATTTCACTTGGCATAATAGAATTCCAATGCAAAATATTGATCTCTAGTTTTTATACTGTAATGCCTGTTTGTCCATCACAATAGTATATAATTCTATGAAATTGTTGTATTGAAAATGCTAATTTCGCCTATTTGTCTCTTTCAAAGCCATTTGATATGTTATTTACATTTATAGGTAAAACTAAATGCACACATTTTAATGCTTTGCCGCTTGTGCAATAATACTACTAAATTTCGTTTTGTTGCATCATGAAATGAAATTTATAATCATATATTTACTACTTTTAAAAGACAAGGCAGTAAATCCTAGGTTTTGTTGTGCATTTATTTTTTATTAAAAATATGAAAAGTCTACCCACAAACTCATTGTGGACTGTTATGTGTATGCGACATGAACACAGGAAGTCATCGTCGGTTTATTTTGTATAAATGATGTGAGTCAATTCTAGTAATATTCTCCTTTACTTTAGAATTAATTTATAAACAAAATTATTATAAAATTGCTCAACCAGATGCAATATATGAGTTATGATCAATTTGTATGTTTTTATATGTTAAATCATTTACTACATATTTCATTTATATTATATTACTTTGCAAGTAAAGGCAGCGCATGTTAGTCTATGTTAATTATTAAGAGAGGCCAAATGTTGACTTGCTAATGTGAGACTGTTTTGCCAAGAATCAGAAAGTATATTATTACCTACATTGTTTTAAAATAAATGCTTTTATATAAATACTATAACATTACTTTTCATTTTTCTCTCTTTTACAGGCCTTACGTAGCAGTAGTATTATCATTATCACATTCAATGCAGTTTGTAAGGTTCTTAATTTATAATTATAAGCGGGGTTTACACTTGCTATGAAAGCGAAAAAAATATTGTAAACTTTTGTTATGAAATAAATAATAATAATGATAAATGAACAAAACTTCAGTCAGTAAACATTGCATGAAAAACATGCTGAAAAATAAACTGCCACACCTTTACACCATTGCACAAGTTCCAGATGTAAACACGGCTTAACAAATTAGTCCAGAATGCTATGACATGAATATGGTTCGTAATTTTTGGCCGTCTTTCGTGCTCACCTTTATAACTATGTAGCTTTTTATCATATTTAAAAAGTGGCGCGAAATAAATACCAACATAAGACTTCCGGTAGAAATTAAAATATTTTTTCTGAGCTTTAGTAGAAATTCTGTGTAAGCAACATGGTAAGCAATAAATGCAATGCGCTCATCCTGTACACAGACTAAAAACATTGTTTACCTGTGAATTTGTAAGCTTGGAAGAAGGACCGTTTTCTATTTTATGCTGCTACCCCACTTTTGCGTATTTTCCAAAACTGCCATGTGTGTTCAGATATTCGTCAAAGTTATTGATAAATTTGCATATGAAATTTACCATTTGCCAAAAATAGCGAATATTTTTTTGGAAAATATGAATAGCGTGGTGGGGTGCTTGTGTATGCTTGGAACATGACGTCACCGCGTCAGTAAGCCGCGTCCGCTAGTGTGTCGGCTCCTTAATCATACATTGTGTTCTGTGTTCATTCTTGCAAATGTCATTTGGCTTTAATTTGGTTATCTGTGAAGCTACCTCTTCTTGCTTCTTGTTGGCTATTGTTTACAATATTTTTATTGGAAAATATTAAACTTCATGAAATAAAAGTCTATTTAGATACATTTATGTTGTTCTGTAAAAGCTTCATCAGCATTTATATTATTTTGGATTATTAGATGGCGTTTCCCCAGCCTAACGCACAAAGAGGTTAGTTTACTTTTAACACTAAACCAAACTCGGTTTCTGTTCAGAAAATAATGATTATTTGTTTTACAGAGTTAGCAAATAGGAAAATCCTCGAAGAGCTTCAATTAAAAAAGCAGATGTTACTGAAACAAGGTGCCGTAACTCCTTTGACTGCAACATCTATTTCGTTGACTCAGCCGAGCCCGGTCAGCCAGCTGCCTATGTGCTCCATCCCACCCGTGTCTGCCACTGCGGTACGTTCCACCACAGCCCAATACACAACCTTGACAGTGCTTTTGCGTTTTTATAGAACTATACTACCTACCTAAGGCTCCCTGTACATTAAAATACTAAACCTTATTTTCCAGGGATTTCCACAACTACCTGAGGCTAATATAGTTAACACAAGCCATAGAGCAGCCCTGCAGCACGCCAACGCCACATCCTGCGGGTACTTTGTGTCACAAGACTCATCCTTTGGCAATCAAATCTTACCTGTTCTACCTCGGTTCGACTCTAAGTGACGCTAAATAGGTAAAGAAAAAAATTAAATCCTACAATTTTATGAAGCCCAGAATATCAGCTGATTATGCCTTTTGCTCAATTTTGTAACATAGTAAACTCTAGTCTAGCACTAGTTATCTAGTTATGTTCACTCTAAACACACTAAAGAATAATATTCGGAAAAGCAGTTGTCCTCTACTTTCAATCATGAATTTTTCACTTTCCAGATATATTAACCAATCAGAATGTCAGCAGTGTTGAAGCTGAAGGTGCTGGAGGGGCACCTGCAGGAGCTGAGTGGGTTCTCTGTGCCCAAGCTGGAGCTGGAGCAGTACATCACTCCGCCGCACATTGCCGCTGTTGCTCTATACACCATACAGGTATTGTAATAGCTCATTACTCCTAGGTTTTTATGAAAGTGACCTAACAGAGTGTTATTTTGCACTGTGCCAACTCTTGGGCACTATAATCTACTCTGGCAGATATAGCTAAACTCAGTGAATAGGTTGCCCTGGTTGAAAATGTGTTGGTTTAGATGTGTGAACTAATCACAGTGGACTAGCATGATGGGAATTGGTCATAAACACCTCAAAGTCAAAAACTTCCAATATCTTTCAGACACAATACGAGGGCATAGAAGACAAGCTAGTTCTAGACGCAGGGTGCGGGCCGGGCATGCTGGGACTGGGTGCGGCCATGCTTGCAGCCGGGGCAGTGACAGCTGTGGACATTGACCCTGATGTCCTCACAACTTTCAGGGAAAATGTGGAAGAGATGGAGATTGCCAATGTAGATGCAGTGCAGTGTGATTTCCTTGGGCCTTGTGTTGGGAAGTAAGTAGACTTAGCAATAACAGCAATGCTCACAGGTAGCATTAACAACATTGAGGTTTTTAGGGTAGAGGTTTTATTTCTTCAGTTACGAATTTATGTTAAGGACCCGATATTAAAATTGGAATGGTTCCTCATGAGGCACATTTAGAATAGCAAATAGGTATTGTTATTATTGTGCCCCTTGATTTATTATCTAGCTTATATGAATTACTCACAAAATAATAATTTAAACATGTAATTCCTATGTTTCAGATGGGAGAACTACTTTGACACAGTTCTAATGAATCCTCCATTCGGCACGAAGCACAACGCGGGGATCGACATGCGCTTCCTGCAGCGAGGGCTCGACCTCAGCTGCGACAGCGTCTACTCACTGCACAAGTCTTCTACCAGGTGAGATATACACACAATATGTGTAGTTTAAAAGTACATCACAGCATGATAACTGAGTAAGTAAATTTAAGAAACTAAAATTAAGTTACAGTGAGACTCTCAGAGTCACTCCTCCATTTAAAATGTATTGATCCTTCTGTTGAGAACTTTGTATCACGGTTCAGCTATAACAGACCATAGACTTCGCAATCGCAACTATATCCCATTCCACGGAGAAAGACATCTGATACAAACAAAAACTACCATTATTCGAATGTAATAAGGTTTCTATAAGATGTGTTTCCCCGTGGAATGGAATATAAGAAAATAAAGTTATGTGATTTCTGGCTCACACATTTTGTTTTTCAAACGCGGTAGTTTAATTTGTTAAATACCTACTTAAATTTATTTGCATGTTGTTGCAGATCGCACATACAGAAGAGAATAAAAGAATGGGGAGTCAAAGGCAGCGTGATAGCAGAACTGAGGTACAACTTGGAGGCTTCATACAAGTTCCACAAACAACAAAGCAGAGATATCGCAGTGGATCTATGGAGGTTGCATCACACCTAGCACTAGTAATGAGGTCATAATCTTGCAGTTTCATACAATGAAATAGAGTTAAATTTACTCTGACTATGGAGATCATTAGGGAGAAAGAGCGTGGAAATAGCTTGTTTTGTACATTGACTAATTTAAATAAACATGTTGATGAATTAATTACCTGTAAAAAATATGATTAGTGTCGATAAATGAAATACATTGGAAACGTATACATTTTTATAATAAAATAAAAAAATATGATATTACAAAAAACAATCAGTCTTCCTTATCAATCATATTAACACAATCATCCGATAAAATAATCTATAAATTAGCGTTAAAATTACTTTAGTTTTCTTGGCAACAAAGTACAGTCAGCTGAGAGTCATTAATTAAAAACAACTACCATTTCACATGGAAAAATTACACATAGTTGATTAATTAATAAATTCATGTTTTGTTCACAAAACGAGACTGTACAAAAAACATGGCGGAACGTCAAAAAAACAAAATGGCGAGAGCCGCCATCTTTATTCATCGCCAAACTTGATGTTCTGCGCCAGTTTGATGGCTCCAGAGTAGTTGATGGTGACGGTGGAGCGTCTCATGTAGTTCTTCCACGAGTCGGAGCCGCACTCGCGGCCGCCCCCCGTCGCCTTCTCCCCCCCGAAGGCCCCGCCCACTTCGGCCCCGTTGGTGGGGATGTTGACGTTCACGATGCCGCAGTCGGAGCCGTGCGGGCCGATCCACTGCGGATGGGATGTTTGGTTAGTTAGGTGGTTGGTAACTTTGAGATGGTACGAAAGTGAGAATGTGATTGTCTATCAATAAAATGTATTTTTTTAAATTGTCCGACACACAGGACACACATTATCACACTACACTAGGTTCAAGATAAATGTTATTTTCCATGCCAAGAAGACAATTAAATTTTTGCCAATATACGGCGTGAACAAAAGTTGACCACACCAAGCAGTGCCACACCATTGGTCTCAGCAAAATAAGCATAACAAATCCTTTAAATCTCACCTTGAAGACATCTCCAAGGTTCTCAGTGAACAGACTAGAAGACAGTCCTTGCTCCACCTCGTTGTTGTACTGGATCCCGGTGTCGAGGTCCGGCACCTCTATGCAGTAGACAATAGGGGCGAAACACTCGCTCTTGACCAGCGGGGAGTCGTGGGGCAGGCCCGTCACAATGGTCGGCTCCACGAAGTAGCCCTCGCGCTCGATCACCTGATGCGTAGGGGGGGTTAACGTGAGATAGGAAAGAATTGTATTTTAGAGAAAGTCTTAAACAGTCATTTCCACAGCCCCTTTCCATTTTCACATCCAAAGACGACCGTAGCTTACATACTTCGATAATTCGATTGATAATTATTTATACGGTCCCGAGCATAGAACACCGGGGACTCGATTATACCAATGCAGCAGTGCTATCACCAGTGTTTTCGACTTAAATCGATACCTATTCGATAGGAAAATCACTGGAATTTGTATGTGTTTTATTAGTTTCTAACGTTACCGAAAGGGGCGCTGACGACTTGAGTTGACAGTTAGTAACGAGTCTCGTAGAGAAAATATTCTAGCTGTTAACGGAAACAACAGCACTTACTTTCCCTCCAAACTCGATTTTCCCGCCAGCCTTGACCACCTCGGCGACGGTTCTCTTGTAGTTCTCCACAGCGGCCGGCGTGTGCAGCGGACCAATCAGCGTCTCTGGCAGCAGTGGGTCGCCGATCTTGCTCACCACGCCGGCGAACGCCTTCGTGAGGCGAGACACTACTTGGCTGTACACCTGGAAGGGGAATTGGGTTATTGCGGGGTTGTAGTAGGGTTAAGAGGTTCGGATAGCTTGTAATTTCAATCAAATTGGTTGGTATAACCATTGGAAGTTTCCGGGTTTTGTATAGGTATGTGATTAGATTAGGTACCTATTTATAAGTTGATGGCAGATAGTAATAAAATGTAGGTGAATGTGTTTACTGTAGGTTTACTGCAGGTTATCTTTTACCATTCTGGATTAAAATGTTATCGAAGATTAACTCGCTCATTATCATCAAATAACTTGTTTCCTAATCAAATAATTAATTATAGAATCAAACACACAACACGCCCACTCATGCCCCGCGTGCCTTTACGCTACAATATCAGTTGTTCAATTTCTGGGAATATTTGTTGGTTTACCGTCGTCGACTCCCTAAGAACATCTTCAAACAACACCAACAGATGGCGCTGTACCAACTTTTATTCCCACTTACCTTCTTATGAATGAGTAGTCTCCTGGTAGTAGTGCACCTCTGCCCCGCGGTGCCGGCGCAGGCGAACAACGCGGCGGATAGAAGGAGGTCGAGGTTGGCGTCCTCGTTGACGATGATGGCGTTGTTGCCGCCGAGCTCCAACAGGTGGCGCCCGAAGCGACGCTGCACTTCTACTCCGACCTGTTGGTGAAATAATTTACGTTTGTACAGGTTTGAAGGTAATAAGTTAGTTTTATTATCATTTCGGTGACAGACACTAGAGCTGCACTAGGATTTGTCACCGTGGTGAACGGATAATTCAAGCAATAGCCAGTCAGATTAGCGTCTGTTCCTGACTGCCCAGAGTTTGTTGCTGACTGCCCAGAGTCTGTTGCTGACTGCCCAGGGTGTGCCACAGTCGAGGGGATATAATTTGATACGTCATTCGACGAGGTTCCTTTCGTGCACTCCCAGACTTTTAAATATTCTAGAGAATAGAACGCTTTAATTATAGTTCTTAATACAACTATAAAATAAATATCGTCCAGACATGAGTGCATATATAGTTAGTTGCACTTTTCTTACCTGCTGTCCAACAGCGGTGCTGCCAGTAAACGACACGAGCTTCATGCGCTCGTCCTTAACCAGCTGTTCGCCGATGGTCTTCCCTCCCACACACAGCGAGGCGATGGCGGTCGGGATGTTGTTCTTCTGCAGCACCGACTCCACGATCTTGGTGACGGCCACCGCGACCAGCGACGTGGTCTCTGATGGTTTCCATACGCTCGCGTCGCCGCAGATCTGGATAAAGTGGTTTTAGGTGTTTATGTAGCAGTATTGGATTGTATTAGATATTACATTTATGTTATTGTAATAGGCATAAGGGGTTTTAAAGGTCCTATTGGTAGTCATTGGTCTAGATATTAAATAATTCAGCTACAACCTGGTGAAAACCATACTAAAATGTTTTCTTTGTGAAAAAATCATTTAAGTAGTAGGTGGTTTTTTATGTTATTGAGTCACAATCATCCAAACTTACACTGTTTGATAACATAGCCAACATGTAGGTAAGTATTTTGTTATTAGAAAAGGTCAAGTTCACACATCACACGTTCCTTAACTTATCAAACAAACAAGAACCCCCTCTCTCCCTTATCCTCACCATAGCAATAGCGCTATTCCAGCCGAACACAGCGACGGGGAAGTTGAACGCGGTGATGATCCCGATCACCCCCAGAGGGTTCCACTTCTCGAGCAGAACGTGCCCGGGGCGCTCCGAGGGGATGATGCTGCCCGGGAGCGTCCGGGACAGGCCCAGCGCGAGGTCACACACGTGGATGTATTCTACGACTTCGCCTATCGCTTCCGGCAGGATCTTACCTGGATTGATGGGGAGGTTTAGATGTGGGTTATTGTGATAGGATATGGATGCCTGGGCAGGTAGAATCAGCGTTTACTTCATTAAAAGTGTAGGTACTTCTGTTATAGTTATCCAAAGCTTCCAAAGGCCTATGATTTACATGGGTACAATTGCTTGGCATCTATTACTCGATTATACAAGCATTAATCAATCAACTTTCGCCTCCTCACTTATAAACAACGTTATCATATCATAAAGTACCTACTTTTACTAATTTTGCCTGATTTTAAATCTGTTAGAGCCTCACACCCTAATTCCCTATTCTATGAATCTCTCTACTTACCCATCTCCAACGACACGAGCTGCCCCAGCGGCTGCAGCTTCTCTCTCAGCGCGTCACCGATCTGCCTCACGACCTCGCCTCTCGCCGGCGCGGGGAGCTCGGCCCAGGAGTGCCACGCCGCCTGCGCCGCCGCCGCGCATTGTTCGTAGTCGGCGGGGGTACCGGCTTGAACTTCAGCGATGACCTTGCCGCTGGCAGGGCTGAAGGACTGGATCGTCTGGTGGGGGAAGGGCAAGAGTTGTTAGTTTTGGTATTGGATGTTGGGAGAGAACGTATAGGATGAATGACTTGGCGGATAACAGTTAAGGTAGGCTGAAGAACATGGCCACGCCTGATAAAAATAAGTTACTTCTGCAATGGCCAACGACTACCTATGTCAAATTTCAACTTTTGTAACTACCAATGACGATTTTATTTACGTCGATCACTGGTAAAATTCCACTCTGTAGAGTTCATAATAGAGTTGCTTTGATAATATACCGATTATGCTGGACGTCGGCGTCACGTCATGGGTTATTGTTACTTATCTGATAGTAAATATAAGTATGTACTTACTTCTCCAGAAGCCGTCCATTTCCCATGGAACACGCCGGGATTCTTCTTTTCGAGGCCCAACTCCTTCAAGAAGGAGTATTTTGGGTCCTCAATGAGGTAAGACACACTTCGGGCGGACATCGGAACAGTGTTCACCCTAAAAGCCAACAGGCGACAAACTAACCGATTCATCGGAGCTACACGACTGCAGTTTATGGGCCTTAATTATAAATGAAGTAAGTCATGAACAAACAGATAAAATTATCTTATTTGTGAACAATTAAAGGCGTTCGCGGCGTTATCTTTCTGATAAAGCTGTTGTTGGGTCAGCCACCTCGCTAATGTGTAGGACTTTAAATTAATGATTAAATGTAAAATTACCTAATGTTATCGTTATCCCTATCAGTTGTTTTTTGTACCTATGTAACATAAATCTACCTCACCTCACAAGGTAGCTGAAGGACATCACTGATTTAAAGTATCTACCTACAGTTAGGTACAGTTTTGAAAACATTTTCACTAGGTATTGTGGTTACAGATACAAGTGATTTAACACTAGGATATAGTGCTATTGGCATTGATATTCTACTAATGGCAGACTACATGTTGATATTTTGATAACTGTTTCAACTCATAGTATCCATAGAATTAATATCAATATCCATATGAATTCTATTATTGCCTCTGACTACAATTTAATATGACTTAACTACATATAAGTTTGTATGGGAGTTTGATCATGTTAGATGAGTTCAAAAATAAATCAATGTCTAAATTATTAAAACCTATATTTTGCTAAGAGGTAACTTTTGACTATCACATAATACTACAATATCCTTTATAAGGCTCCTCCTCAGGTTTCCCCTCCCTCATCTCTTGTGCTCTGGCGGCGAGGTAAGTGTTGGCGTCCCTCTTCACCATCCAGTCAGGCAAAGGGGCGGACCAGTCCGGTGGAGGGCCATCCCTCTTCTTCCAGATATCATTTCTGTAATGCGCCCTTAGTCTCTGCATGCGCCGTTCTTTTTCACTCTCTATTACTGCTAGCTGTAAAATAGAATTATTTGGGTTATGTAAGTACGGTGGCCTGCGCCTAAAAGTATACAGGCGGAATTTTTAAAATAGCGATCCCTGATGATGAAGAGACCAGCTACATCTGTTGTAAATCCGGGGACGTGTTGTGTGTGATATGTGTAGCAGTGGTGTTTATGTGGATGTCCTTGAGCAGAATGAGAGCTTGAGATCGCAATTTTAAAAACTCCGCCTGTATATTTTTAGGCGCAGGCCACTGTACATACTACACAGTATTAATTTTTACTTTGAAATGCTATATCAGGGTTGGTGTTTATTTTTTAGTTGGTTTTTATTTTTCTTTTAAAAATTATACTTTTAATTTATAAAGAATTATTTTCAACTGTAGAAGAACTGAAAATGCTATCTTCACTTTGAATGGTTCTGAGTTGGTAGTACAATAATGGATGAATGATAGAAAACTCACCCCAGCCTTTGTATCTTCCTTATCTGTCCACTTGCAGCAGTTGTCATAATCTTTCTTCCACTGGTTGCAGTTCAAGACATCTCCATAAATGAAGTACTGGTGAAATCTGCCGCGTATACTTGTGCATTCTTTGTATTCATCCTTGTATAGGTCACATTCTCTTATCTATAAATATTCATCAGGTTATAGATAACAATCATACTCATAGTAATCGAGAGGTAAGATTTGTATCAGTGTATGTATGCAAGTTTGTAATAAAACTCAAAATCTACTAATAAACAAATATAAAAAACTACTTTCACCATCATAAAACTACATAATCCCTGAGTGACATGGGTTATACTTTTAAACCCATAATTTCCATGGGAAACTCTTTCAAGGAATCGAAGTTCGAAGCTCGCGCCTAAAAGCTAGTAAGTATTACATAAAGTAAAGGTTAGAAAGCAGGAAGTACAAACCAGCCACTTTTCATCTACTGGTATTTCTGGTGTATGGTTTTGAGGTTCTGTGGATTCATCTTTTTTGTTATCTTCAGCCTTGTTTTCTGAGGGCTCTGGCATTTTTGGAACTGCTATGTGAATCGTTTTAAATCAGATGCATAACCTCAAATAAACCTAATTTTGCTAGATAATTAACCCAACTATATTTATTTTATAAGAATCACGAGTGCAATTTGAAGTTTGTTCAACACTAAATGTGTATATTTTGGTTTAAATTACATTATTTGAGAAATAATAATTTTATAACCTTAAAGTTTATTGACAAGTTTGACAATCAGCTGATTTGTTATTCGGGTGCATTCCAAAATTGATTATTAAATAATAAATAAAGAAGCTATAGAGTGTAGAAAAGTATTATGTTCATACGAAGTTACGGAGACAATACACCATTCACACTTCACCTTCTCGTTAGAGAAGTTGTTATGATCCTTGCACCACACCTTTGCAGCATGCCGAAATGCAACATGCATCTATTATTCTAAGACTCAGTTCAGTGACACTTTTTCTATGGTAAATAGCTGATGTCATGACAGCTGTCACCATCACAAATAAATAAATGTCAGACTTTGTACTGCGCGATAACCCGTTGTGATAAAAGTTAATGAAAACTAGGAAATAACATTGCATTTAAACTGCTTTTCTGACCTTAGAGTTTCTTTGTAAGAATACAAACGTTATAAACTACATTCCACATACCAAAATGTCACTGAACAAGCTAGTTGGAGGTGATTGCGGAGGCAACAACTCTCTGTTGCAACTATCGTCGATCGTGAGCCGTGATGCAGCAGCAGCCAACCTCCCGCAGTCCGACCGGTTCGTCAATGAGTTCCTCGCTCAAAACTCGCAAACTCCGCAGACATTCAACATGAGCGCACTGCTAAACAACATGCCGGAAGCTGAGTCCATGAAGAACATAAATAAGATGGCACGAGCAGAGAGGAGCTCGTTTGCTCCAGCTCAGTCCGCGTCCATGACTTGGGCGCCGGGGCCCTCGGGGGCGTTCCTCCCGCAAGCCATGATGCAGCCACTGTTCATGCCACCAGCACCCATGATGGCACATCAGGGCCCATCCAATGTACAAATAGAATATTTGAATGAATCAGATCTCATGGAAACAACTGATGTTAAAGCCAAGGCTCAAGAGTATGTTAACAGTGTCAAAGATGATGATGAGCTTGCCTACAACCAATTCATGTCATTTATGAAGAAAATCAGTGCTGGTGAGATGAACTTAGGGGATGGTGTTGAAGCAGAACAAAAGCAAATAACTAAAGACAAAATTTTGGAGGAAATGGCTGAAAAATACAAAGATGAATGGGCAAAGTTAAGTGATGTGTCGGAATACTGGGACTCTGAAACTGCAAATGGAATACCACAAGAGTATACATTCACTGAGGGAAATGTAATGCTGGAAAACAAGAGTGCTCTGGAACTTGGTAAGGAGAAATTAAAGATGGGTGATATTCCTGGCGCAGTGTTGTGCTTTGAAGCAGCAGCTCAGCAGCAGCCTGAGCTGGCTGAGGCCTGGTTCCTGCTTGGCTCCACACAGGCTGAGAATGAACAGGATCCCCTCGCTATTGCAGCTCTTAAGAAGTCTCTACAAATAGACCCAACACAACTTGAAGCTTACATCACACTGGCAGCTGCATACACTAATGAAAATTTACCAAAATATGCATTTAGGTCTCTACTGGACTGGCTAAAAGCCAGTCCGAAGTACAGTGATATGATACCACAAGATGTTGACATCAGTAAGCTAGACAACAAGGCACTAGAAACTCATGTTAAAAACTTGTATTTAAAAGCAGCACAAATGAATCCAACTGAAATTGATCCAAATGTTCAAAATGCTCTTGGAGTGGTGTTCAACATTAGCCAGGAATATGACAAGGCAGTGGATTGCTTCAAGACTGCCCTGATGGTGGCCAGCCATGACTCCAAGCTGTGGAACCGGCTTGGTGCCACACTTGCCAACAGTGACAGGTCAGAGGAAGCTGTTGATGCATACCATGAAGCTTTGAATCTAGAGCCAGGATTTATTAGGGCAAGATACAATGTTGGCATAACTTGTATGAACCTGGGAGCCCACAGACAGGCTGCTGAGCATTTCCTGGTGGCTCTGAACCAGCAGGTGAAGGCCAAGAGCATGCACCCCGGGGCAGGCGACACCGACACCAGCTCCTCCACCATCTGGACCACCCTCCGGATGGTGTGCTCCTTCATGGGAGAACATGATGTGGCTAAACTAGTGGATGAAAGAAACTTAAGTGAATTAAATAAGTTCTTTGAAACTGAACAGTGAAGAGTGATTTACATCTGAATTATGAATTTTGGGATAAGTTAATAATGTTTAGTGGGTATTGTGCATTATTTACAGTGATCATTTCATACTCATTACTTTCCATTGGGCTTTTAAGGGTATTTTATTAATTATACTAAAATTATGAATTAAATAAATATATTTATAGTTGTTTTGTATGTTTTAAATTCTTTTATTTTCATGTAAAAAGCTACAAGTTTTGTCAGACAGTGGGCATCCTTGTGGGTGATTGCTGAAAAACCAGCATGGTTTTTGTTGGAGTTGGATTTTTTGCACTTTAGATTTCTTTGATTTCATTTCATTGTTTATTTCATCAACACTTTTGGGATGGCGAAGTTGCACCTTTCCTCCTTGTACTTTGAAAATGTGATGATGATTTTTTAATAAAGTCTGTAGACCACCACATTCAGATTTGAGAGATTTCAGCTGATCTGATGGTATTAACTGAACTAATTCTGTTAAATCAACACTTCTACCAGGAGACCACCTTACATCTGTATCCAGTTCTTTCATCAGATACTGGGCTATACAATCTACTATACTCACAATGAGGTTTTTATCAATTTTAGTGCAATTTCTAACTCTTTCTACAGGCTCTCTAGCCTTGAAGTCACTTATCCAATTTTCTGTCTTTTCATCAGATTTTGCAGGATTTATATTGATTAGTTTCTGTATACTGTAGCAATATTTACTATGGTCCTCTTCAGGATAAGTTCTGCCTCTGCCAACTAGACAAATTCTCTTAGTACTGGGTATCTTCAATCTATCAGTATCAGTTCTAAAGCCGCATTCTTGACACAACTTCTTGATGTAGTCTAGATATTCTGTGTACTGGCTTTTAGAAGAATTTTGCCTTTGATATTTACTGCCATCAAAATTGTAAGCACAGCATGGAAGTAGGAAGAAGTTGCAGGTATAGGAGCTCCTGGCCGCCACCACAGGGATCCACGGAGTCAGCTCATCTGAGTGGTTGCCAATTATCCAATCAGTACTCGGAAATAGATTCAAATCTGAAGGAGTCACTGTTTTTTCCTGTAAATAAAATAATGTTTAAAGTTAGATGAAACTGATTTTTTTTTAGTACAAAAGGGAGAGCCACTATAATAACAGTATTACCTCTAGAACAACATTACTGGGATAAATATCCCAGATGTTCCTCTTCCTTATGTCAATGCCAACACCCCCGTGGCCCTCCATGGCCAGTATGTAGACCAGCAGGCCATTCCCACAGCCGAGATCTACAAATGTTTGCTTCTCAACTGTTCCTTGTATTTGCCTCTCATCCTCCCAGAGCAGGAGCAAGTAGGTGGCGATGGCCACATCTTCATAAACAAATTTTGATGGGTCTGTGCATTCTGGCCAAATCTGAAAAAGTTATAATGCTTTTAAGTTTGAGGTTCTCAAAATGTTGAATCATTGCTGGGTGTAGTTTTTTTTGTGTATTTACAGAATTACATTTGAAATTATGCTTACTTTAACCATTTCCTTGCCATATTTAGTCTTGAGTTCATTATATTTTCTGTAATAGTTTTCATTGGACACTAAGGATAAAGATTCTTGTTTGTTGGGGTCCCTAGCACCAGTTTCCTCTCCCCATTTTATTAACTGCGGTAGAATGGTCTCACTCAGCCACTGAAATGATTTTGAATCTTCATCTGTGGAAAATAATGAATCTGAATAGAAGTGGGATGAGGTTTCTTTATATAGGTTTATAATATATTACAATAAAAGGTAGGGTATTTGGTGACTTAAACTGATTGATATACTTAAACTTTCAATATTTTTAAATAATATTTACCACATTCAGCTTTTAAGAATATATTTTTCTCTTTCAATTGTACAGAAAAACTAAAATCTGGACTTAATGTTTGTGTTATGCCCATTGGCGTGACATCAAAAAAGTAGACAATGGAATCCCCTCTGTTTTGGCACACCAGCTGCAACGCATGTGGCTCACTGTAGCTTTTTGGGAGTAACTCAATAAGCGTAACTTCAACAGGTTGGCCATCCATTATGAGAGTACTTTGTAGTCTTAATTTACTCAGTATACATTCCATAACTGCTTCAGTATCTTTTAATGAGTCTACTCTAGGACATACTGAAGGTAGCCAGGGATTCAGTAAAGGAGAGCAAGTTTGTTTACAAATAACTTTGCAACCCCATAACCTCTTATTCACAACGTGAGGTTTGTTTATCAATATATTGATGGCAGCCCAGAACCCATCATCAGACATCGAAGAAGCAGTAATTTTGCAACCAGACATTGCAGGTTTTATAAATATCGCTTTAGTAATTAAAGTAAATTTCTAAATTTTAGTATTTTGCCACTTGCCACTTGTACACAACAATGTACACAGATTATACTTCATCAAGACATTTTGACATTTCATGATTGCTTGAAATTTTTAGAATACTTAGAACAAGGACTTGTATGTCTTTAAATGAAACAAAATGAAAAGATTCAAAGGACAACCACATACATATATGTGTGTATTTGAGGTGTATTTTCGCTTTTAATGGTCTGAGAGGTAAGGTAAAAAAAAGATAAGCACCATGCGAAGTAAATGGAGAAAATAATTATCGAAGTGTCTAGGTTGTGGCTAGTCGTGCCAAAGCATCTCCACACTGGGCTCGCTAGGTTGTAACTAGTCGTGCCAAAGCATCTCCACACTGGGCTCGCTAGGTTGTGACTAGGCGCGTAAACAGCCATTCGCTAGTCAACGAACCACTCAAATATGCTCCATATTGCAACACAATAAAGTTAAATTTGTATTGTAAGTATATGACATGAACATGACACAAGTTGCTCTTTCTACTTTTAAGGTTATAATGGCGGTCATTGTAAACAAAGGTGTTGTTTTTTGTTGAAAAAAATTGAATTTATTTCAAAGAATGTAATTTGAGTCGCTTGAAGAACTGGACACGTTTATTACAAATTACGAATTAAATAATAAATTGTGTCCAGTTGTGGAAAAAGACTGCGAAAACTATTAAAAAGTCCAAAGCCGTGTGCCCAAAGAAATTAGCATCATGCAACGAAGATCTGAAATACTATAGTCTGACGTATGCATGTAAAATGGGAGGCCGGGCTTTTAAGTCGAAAGGCAGAGGCATACGGCATACGACGACTTATAAGGACAACTGCCCCATGATGCTAAAGTTGGCTTTGAACAATGATGGCTCGAGACTGAAGATTGTGGAAAAGGTTGAAAACCACAACCATCCTGTTAATAGAGAATGTCAGAAAATGTCTCATTTAATTATACCATACGTTGAATTATTAATAGTAGTTTTTATTATAAATAAAAGATAATATTATGTATGCTATACGTTGTTTATTTTTGTAGAATTAAATTCGGGGATAATCATGTTGCATGTGAAAGAAAACATCGTGAGGAAACCCCAATATCTAGATTAAGCACATCTAGATATGTGAACCCACCAATCCGCAGTGGACCAGCGTGGTGGGAAATGGTCAAAGCTTAGGAAGGCAGTTTAGACCTTCGAGTTATGCACAAAAGTTCCACTTGAGAGAGCCAGGTCTTACACCCCTACAGACAATATAATAGAATGACCCACTAACCCTAATCTATCTTACTGAGAACCAAATTTAAGTACAGTACTTAATTACATACAATACAATTACTTTATATTCATGCAATAGAAAACATATTGCCACAATAGCGTTATATTGTGTACAAAGGTCCTCTGGTAGCTGTTTCATCGCGACCCATCACGTCCGCACTGCTGGGGCACAATGAAGAGCAACTTGAGTCATGTTCATGTCATATACTTACAATACAAATTTAACTTTATAGAGTTGCAATATGGAGCATATTTGAGTGGTTCGTTGACTAGCGAATGGCTGTCTACGCGCCTAGTTACAACCTAGCGAGCCCAGTGTGGAGATGCTTTGGCACGACTAGTCACAAGCTAGCGAGCCCAGTGTGGAGATGCTTTGGCACGACTAGTCACAAGCTAGCGAGCCCAGTGTGGAGATACTTTGGCACGACTAGTCACAACCCATACACTACCAAAGTGTGAAACGACTAGCCACAACCTAGACACTACCAATAATTATTGCAACGCGCTCTGACGTCATGAAAGTATCCACAGATTAACTTAATTTTAATTTTGAACGTAGATTTTGACATAATTTTTGCTTGGTTGACGATTTGTAAACAGCTGTGTCCGTTCATCTCTTTTTCTCTCTCTGAATTCCTTAAAATCTCATTATTTACGTTTTCTATCTTTTAATTCGAGAATATAATTTGTAACCATCACACACATACTCTAAAACCTCGTTACATGCGATAGGTAATGTCATATACAGAGCTTGAACATGGGTACCAAGGATTGCGGCAAGCTACTCAAGCTCCTCAATTCTACGTCGGAGATGACGGGAACCTTGTCCCGATAAGAACACCCGTAAGTGTAAACGATGAGTTTCACTCATAATTTTTATAAACAAACACAATTTAATTAATCAATTGTGTAAAACAGTTCGCACACAAGTTGCTACTGTAGAAGACGAACGCCGACTATTGTACGACTTTATCTTTTTGTTTATTATTCGAGATCATTGACCCCGACCTAGTTGACATTCCTATGTTTAAATAATTATGCGCTGCTTGTGGATCTACAATTAATTCACATTGACCAGTTGGTTCAACTGTTATTGCTAGGAATATTGTCTATTTAAAAGTACTTGTGTGAGCATTTTATGGAGTATTACTATGACTATGATAATTGGGTAAGTGATGTTATAATTTTTACAAATTCACTAGTTCTATCCATTCAAGTGTAGTAAATGTGTGAGTAGTTAACTGTCTGAGTAACATCTTTCTTTGTACAGTATATAGGTAGGTACAATCTGAATGGTTCATTGTCAACCCTATTATGTAATAGCAAAAAGATAAAACTGAAGTTGGCACAGACTGTACTCTTTGTTTACCAGTTAGTAGCAGTTGTCAGTTCAAGGGCAGCACTAATCCTTGGTTACTTTTGTAATTCCTACTAACACAGGTTTGTAAACCAAGATTTACAGTCCGAACCAAATATTTATTTTACATTAAGTAATTCACTACTTCAAACAACCCATACAAAACACACTAGATAAACCTTAGTAAACAGTATAAGCCTTTATAAAGCCTGAAGCTGGGTTGTTACTGCATTACTTCATAGTTCACTGGTGTGAAGGAAATCTATTTTTATAACAGTATTAAATTACTTTGTATTATGAATGCTGTTCCAGTCAGAATGACAGACGGTGAGGTGTGTAACAGCATGCTAATTCGCTTCAAGTTTATCTCAGTTATCAATGGCACAGTGAGTGCCATCCAATCATTTGCAAGGTTGCCTGCCTTATCTGTGTATCAGTTTACAATATTATCTTGATATTCCATTAAAATGTGGGTATAGTGAGTGTGTGGAGTGCAATGGAGTGGCAGTGGCTCAAACACTGGTGGAGACTCAAGCTCTGGAGGAGTAAAAAGAAAAAGGATCAGAATGATGATGAGTTTTGTTATTGTGATGACTGCTTACATGATGTGAGAGGCTTGTTCTATTTTCTTTTTTTTAATGCTGTGTTGAGAATTATCATTGAAGTGGTATACAACTAACAAGACAGTGAATCATTGCAGTGTTTGTGAGTTTTACTAGGCATTTTGTTATTGTTTGAAGTTTAAGGTCATGGCCTAGCATAGATTCAGGTACAGGCAGGTTGTTAATATGTAAAATCTGATTATGCATAGGACTATAGCTAATATGTATTGTTATACCAATCAAGAATTATTATTTATAACAAGGTAGGTGGTGTATGATATGAGTCACTTGACTGCTTTGGAGACATTTATTCTCTTATCTTGCATGCAATATTTAATATTATATTTTTATTTTAGAAATTGTAGGTATTGCTGATTGTACCATAGGTACCTCTAAAACTATGACTACCTTCTGCTGTTACTATTTCCCACCATACTGGTGCACTGTGGTTCTTGATCTAGATGTGCAGGTTTAATTAATGGTTTCTTCATTCTAGGAGTGGTACACCCTTAAATTCTAAAGAACCTCTGTATATCTCATTGAATGTGTTTATGCCTGTAATTATTTTAGTTATAAGAATTTTTCTACACAATTTATATTGTTTGGAAATAAATAAATATGAAATATGAATATGCATATTGGCAGGGCGAGCTGGACATCTGCGAGCCGCTGGACCCGCACTGCGATGGCGGCAAGAAGGTGGTGGTGGGCGTCTGCGCCATGGCCAAGAAGTCGCAGTCCAAGCCCATGAAGGAGATCCTCACGAGGCTTGATGAGTTCGAGTACATCAAGATGCTCGTCTTCCCAGAGGAGGTTATCTTAAAGGTTCTCCCTCCTTCTCTAACATAATGGTGGAGCAAAATAGATTTTGAATTTATTTGTTGCTATTGTAAGGCCAGTCTTGTCTCCTTTTTGGTAAGGCTTGCACATTACACTGTCTCTCTCACGGCCTACGAATGGGTAGTTTCTATTGGTGTTGATTTCATATTATTTCTTTTATAGCTTAGAGTATTGTGTTTAGTAAATGAAATTGACTATAGGAACTATTCCATAGAAAGTAGTAACAAATACTGATTAAGTATCGTAATATCAACTTATCCTCATTTTAATTAAATATTGGTATAATTTTTCAGGCGAGCTGTAATTTGTGTTGAAAAACAGAGGTTTAAGTTCATTATTTTGTTTCACTACTTTGATATACTCACAGGAATGCACACATGTTATTCGTTTTATAAATGTAAACCTTGCAAGTATGAATATCCTATGTGCAAATTGGACCTCTTGTTTGGAATACACTTTGTATGTTTTGTGGTAAAGCTTTGATGTTATGCATGTGACAATGTAGCGGCTTTTTGATATAGTCATAATAAACATATTTATGTAGTTTTCACAGAGTGAAATCATTACTGGGTTTTGTTTGTAAAAGGAACGCACAATTAACTGTGCTACTTCATTTTTACATATTTTACACTTAACTTACAAAACTTATAACACCCTAAAACTTCAACTTTAACCCTTCAAACACCCTAAATTGCATGTTGTTAAAAACTAACAAAGGTACAAACTGTACTCAGCTGGTACTGGTACTGTAAACAAAAATCGCCCTTACAGCAACCGGTGGAAGAGTGGCCGATCTGCGACTGCCTGATCTCCTTCCACTCGAAGGGTTTCCCGCTGGACAAGGCCATCCAGTACGAGAAGCTGCGGAAGCCGTATGTCATCAATAATCTGCACATGCAGTACGATATACAGGTATTTATGTGCGCCTTCATTTGTTTATGCTTCTAGCTTTTCCCTGCGGATTTGTATTGTCTTTTATGATAATGAATCCCAATGGAATTTAAAGATGGAACAATATGCGATGCCGAGACGGCCGGTCGGTTGAGCTACTGCTTAGGTTAATCTATTTATACATAGGTAAACCATATAAGCACTACATATTTCACCCTAATTAGCCGTGCGTGTTAGGTACTACCTAAATGCGTAACTTCCAAATCCATTTAGCCAAATTATACACTTAATCCAATAAGGCAGCATTCATATTTTTCTGCGAAAAGGAAGCTGACGATTTTACCCCACTTGTCGCAACGTAAATTCCTTGAAGTCTAATTTGTTAGCACTTCCTACTAGGTACATACTTAATTATCTATCTCACGATTCCTAAGCCAAATGCGTATATTGTAACCACTGAAACAAACCTTTTATACACTGTAGAGTATGACCCACCATCGGATGGAGTTATCCATGTTTATTTCATCCTGGCGTTTCCGCCAGAGAACCTTTTACGCTACAGTGTACAACCATAATTATTGTAAGCCTCCACTGCCTATCCCGCTAGTGCAATAATAAAAGTCATACTTATGTATTAATGTCATGTTCATGTTTCAGGACCGCAGAAAGGTGTATTCCATCTTGGAGGGCGAGGGCATCGAGATCCCGCGCTACGCCGTGCTGGACCGGGACTCGCCCGACCCTAAACGTGAGTGTTGATGTATTATACAGGGTGTTTTAATTGCAAAGTATTAACTTAACCGAAAAATCGACAGCGTTTGGTTTCAAATTTCCTTTTGTGCTTCGTAAAAAATGTTGATGAAAAGATTTTATCATGTAGTAGATTTGAGATTGTATCTTGAGAACGCGGGCTCCCTTTGTGGTATCTTTGATATTATGTATGTTGTTGATGTTAGATAAAAATTGTGATAAGATTGTTATGTTGTTTCAAGAGCAATAAATTATTATTTTCTCAAGTACCTACATAATTTATTCAATAGCAAGCGATTAACCGTATGGCCCAAATCTATCCCTATCCAATTCACTTCACCATAAGATCCACCTGCCATATAATTGCCAAGGTTATCACCAAGAGATCGCTCTAAGCGATAAGGCCGCCTATATTCTATTCTATTCTAATTCACCTACCTCCTCCCCCGACAGAGCACGAGCTAGTGGAGTCCGAAGACCACGTGGAGGTGAACGGCGTGGTGTTCAACAAGCCGTTCGTGGAGAAGCCGGTGTCGGCCGAGGACCACAACATCTACATCTACTACCCCACCTCGGCGGGCGGAGGCAGCCAGAGACTGTTTAGGAAGGTGAGTTTAACCCTCGCATTACAGTAAAGCAATGAAAAAGTTCCAGTGACATAATGGAACATCAATGGCTGCTGGAACTTTTCCATTGCACGTGAGTGTATGTATGGGTGTTTAGTTTTTTATTATTATTATGTTCAGAAAAAATCTTGTACCTAACTGTTTACTTGTTGATGCCCTTTGAAGGAGCGGAAAGTGTCTGTCTAAATCGTTTATTCATCTATTCTATTGGCGAGAAAGTAAAAGTACTGTTCGTGATCCAGATACATTATACAGCGAGCCATAAAGGAGGTATTACGACGTCGTGCTAGGAATATGGCCGATTAAGTTACATACATTCACATCTGCAAAATCACGGGGAATAACCATAGTCAATTTATGAATCAATCAATCAATTAGACATAGCATATTGTGGCAGACTGAACCCAAGACATAAACCTAGTTTCTATTTTAAGAACCTAATCTACAATCATTTATGATGATGATGATGATGATGATGTCTTCCAAGCCGATACGGCTACGGCGACTGCTAATGGAGATTTAGGCTTCGTTGGTGTGCCCGGATGTGGCTTATGTAGACAATCATTTATAGCGGAATATCTAATGATGAGCTGAACCGGCCGGCCCCTGCATAATACAAGCTACGCTATTGATTTTAACATTACAGTGATGTAGGTATGTATTTTTACTCGCCGAAGTCACGCGAAAGGTGTTAGGAGGTTCTGGAACACAGTTCTAGGTAAAAAATCCAACAAACAAATATAAAAAAAGAAAAAGGCAAGCTTTGAACTTCCAATAATCATCATATATCATGCTATATGTGTTTTCAATCGCCTGTGTTTCTTTTACATAATAAATAATACATAAATAGTTCCATTACTTCCCAATTCTTCCAGTTACTAGTTTCTAGATAAGTCTATGTGACATGTGCGTCCACGAACACCTATTCAGTGATTCTCGGAATCCCTTGAAACAATATGTTGTTAACAAGTGCTCGTATTTCTCTTATGTAATACTCGTATTCTTCCTTAAGGTGTAAGTTGGCTGCGCTGCGAACGAGATGAAGTTACAATAAATGAATTTATTTATTTGAGTGTTGTCCAGCGAAATGTTAGCTGCCAATCTTATATAAATATCTACATAGAAACCGCAGTAGTGACGTTGCGACACGTCGTCTACTTCAATGTTACGTCGTACGCCGCCAGTTAGCACCTTGATTCTCTGTATTCCATAGTGACTGTATGTTCGTTGTCGACAGATCGGCAGCCGCAGCAGTATCTACTCGCCGGAGTCCCGGGTCCGGAAGACAGGCTCCTTTATTTATGAAGACTTCATGCCCACTGATGGTAAGTCTACATACCCTACATATGTGACTTGACTTTGACATGACTTAACTATTATTGAACCATTGTTATTTTATGTGTCTATATCAGACATGGTTCTACGTTATTGAATTGAATATATTATTATTCTAAACAGGACTACGTGACTATGTACACACGTATTTAATTTTAAATAAGCACGCACATAAACATACACAACAATAATGTATGCGTCATGGCCCCTAGGACCCGTACACCAAACTGCAAACTGAAAATTCGTCTCTCCTATATAACACCTACACACCTAAGTGGGGTATCGTTTTTACTGACACACTTTAGTGCCAATTTCGCCATAGTGGGTTAAAGCATAACCAGGGATTATTGGTTGACTTTTGACACATCTGTCACGAATTTTATATGGAGATGACGTATAATTGATGAACCAATCCCTGGTTACGATCTAACTGCCTACCTATGGCGAAATTAAAGCTTAACCCCCAAATAAAAAACTCCAATTTTCTCCAGGCACGGATGTGAAAGTCTACACAGTAGGGCCCGACTACGCTCACGCGGAGGCTCGTAAAAGCCCGGCTCTGGACGGCAAAGTTGAGCGAGACTCAGAAGGGAAGGAGATACGGTACCCAGTCATATTGAGCAACCAGGAGAAGCTGATATCGAGGAAGGTGTGTCTCGCGTTTAAGCAGACGGTTTGCGGGTTTGATTTGTTGAGGTGAGTGGCTAAAGTGTAGGTTTGTTTTGAGTAATGTGGCTGGCCTTTTGGGAAGAGGCAGTGGTGCATCTGCACTTTTTGGTGTGTTAATCATCTTACTGGCCTGAAAACAAATTACTGACTATAAAAACGGAAATTGAACCTTTGAGCCTCGGTATAACATAGTACATATATTATTTCACTTTGATATAGCGAGTAAGACCGTAAATATTGATGAAGGAAATAATGGTATAATGAAGTTATTGTATATTCATATCAATATTACTATTGATATTCATATTGATACTGTAATATTCGTATATTGATCCGATGCATAAATCACGAACAGTGCTTTCTTGTTATTAAAATACCACATTCCAATTCATATTATACTTTATAATACTCATTTCTGTTAATCTAAAGCCACTCAGGCCAAGGGAGCTACAAAACTGCGAACACTACACAAACACAATAATAAATAATTTATTTTCCTAATGAACTAAATCCCAAAACCTTTAACCCGCAGAGCGAACGGCAAGTCGTTCGTGTGCGACGTCAACGGCTTTTCCTTCGTGAAAAACTCAAACAAATACTACGATGACTGCGCAAAAATCCTCGGCAACATGATCCTCAGAGAACTGGCCCCAACGCTGCACATCCCGTGGTCGGTGCCGTTTCAGTTAGATGACCCGCCGATAGTGCCCACGACGTTTGGGAAAATGATGGAGTTGCGGTGCGTGGTGGCGGTGATTAGACACGGGGACCGCACGCCCAAGCAGAAGATGAAGGTGGAAGTGCGGCATCCTAGGTAAATAGCTTACCACTTATAGGTACTAAATTATAATTAGACAAGCGTTTTCGCGTAGCCTTGAAACAATTTCCAGTAGAAATATCGGAATAAAAAGTAGCCTTTAGCACAAGGGAATATGTTATGGAAGACGCATTGCCTGTTTGATCTGTCTCTTCTTCTGTTAAACTCATTTTCGTATTGGTATTAAATGCAGCTTCGAAACTTGGTCACCTTCTACTTGTAATTCAAAAAAAAAAAAAAAAATTATGTTTATTCTCCTACGTGACTATGCACACACGTATTAAATATGAAATAAGCAAGCACATAAAGCCAGCCACTTCATCATAGACAGTAGAATTAAATAAATAAATAACACACACACACACACACACACACACACACACACACACACACACACACACACACACACACACACACACACACACACACACACACACACACACACACACACACACACGCGCGCGCACTCACGCCTTGTACTAATGTACTCCCTTGCGGGGTAGGCAGAGGTGCATTGCTGCACCCACTTTTCGCCAGAGTGTTATGTTAGTCCCAATGTAATAGGGGGCGGGCCTATTGCCATTTTACGGGCACATCCAAGACCTGAGAACAAATATCTGTGTTTAAACAAATATCTGCCCCAGCCGGGAATCGAACCCGGGACCATCGGCTCAGTAGTCAGGGTCACTAACCACTACGCCATTCGGTCGTCTTGTAATTCATCCGACTTAAAATCTTTTTCAGTCTCATTCCCTAATAAAACCAGACTGCGCAGTGCTTAACTGCTCAGTGACTCTTACTGCTGGATTTTGTGGATTACTAAAAACTCCTCTCATTTAGACCTTTACCTATCTGTATCCCCTCCAGATTCTTCGAGATCTTCGAAAAATACGACGGCTTCAAACGCGGCCACGTAAAACTGAAGAAGCCGAAGCAACTGCAGGAGATCTTGGACATCGCTCGAGCGCTGTTAGCCGACATACACACGCACCACGCCGACCCCGAGATCGAGGAGAAGCAGGGCAAGCTCGAGCAGCTCAAGAGTGTTCTAGAGATGTGAGTACTGGAGTGAGTAGTTGATGTGACACTGAACAAGCCGATGAAAGACTTGCAGGAGATACTGGACATCTAGAAATGTGAGTCTTTTCACACAGCTGCATCGTGAATGGCACATGAAAGAAGACTGTCGGCATCATAATAAGACTATAATTGTGGACGGCGGTACATAAGCCACTTCCAATGTGCGTTATACACTCATCCTTCTTTGTCTTCCAACCACTACCGGCAGACTGTCCAATATAGCTTGCCCAGTTCGCAGGTCATATGTGTCTTGTCTTTTCTTGTATGTTACATCTATCTTGTCTTGTATTTCTACTGCCACATCAGCTTTCCGATTTTCATACCTACCTATTGCGGGTAGATGTGAAATAAAGTACACATTAACTTCTAAATTAAATTTAATTAATATAATTAATTACTAAATAAAAATAAATATTTTTATAATTTTATGAAATTGTGATAGTTTTTACCTGCGAGTGACTATTATAATCATTTATAACACCACAATATAAACAACACTGAGATGGAGCATATTGTTGACTCAATCAATGAACTGAAGGAGCATTTTACTGCAAAAATGGCAGACTTCCACACTCAGATGTCGAAGGCCCCGCCCTCCACCACCACAGACGGACTGGCTGCTGAATTCTCTGTCTTCCGGTCGTTCATCATGATGGCACTGAGCAGCCTCCAGCAGCAGGTGGGGATGTTGGTGCAGCACATCGACAAGATGGAAACACACAGCCGCCGGAAAATGCTTCTTCTGCACGGTGTTCCTGACAGTAAGAGCGAGGACACAGTTGCTGCCCTTGTGAAGGCTGTGACTGATCACATACAGGACCCTGGATTCGTCTGCGCCACCGACATTGCGCGTTGTCATAGGCTGGGCCGCGTTGGAGAGAAGCCTCGCCCTATCCTTGTCAAATTCAAGGACCTCTCAGTAAGGAACAGGGTATGGCACGCTAAATCGAAGCTCAAGGGCAGCGGACGGACGCTAGCAGAGTTCCTGACCAAGCCGCGTCACGATGCGTTCCTGGCAGCCCGGCAGCGGCTCGGCGTCTCGCGCTGCTGGACGAGGGGCGGCTGCGTCATTGTGCTGGACCGCGACGGGAAGCAGCACACCATCACGACACTGGCTGAGCTCAATGTGATCTGCCCGGCCGCGGCGGCGCCTGAAGTACCAGCCTCTGCGCCTGCGCCTAGAGAAGCGAAAACGGCCGGTGATGTGGCCTCATCTGCTAAGGCTAGGGTCAAGAGGGTTCCAAGGAAGTAGTCCCCATCACATGTTCATTTCCTGAGTTCATTCTTTTGCGTTCAATTACTTAAATTTGGTACCCTCCACTGGTTCAATGTGTATTTTTCTATTTTATTGGTTATGTCCGTGACGTAGTAAATTGTCAACTTGACAACTGACATTATGTGTTAGCGTGCGTTACACAGACTATTATTTGGTTAATTTTTCCTGTTATAACTTTACTTAGTTTTTGTTCTAAGGCCAAGTGTTGTGTGTAGTATAGATTGGCAAGTTGCTTGGCGACCCTCCTTGCGGGGTGAAAGACGCGGAGGGGACGAGGTACCCAAGACGACAGCGGGTAGCGGGAGGGTAGCGGGGAAGGGCAACGCGTGCACTGCATGTCATTGTTACGGCAGTCTCGGCCGAGCAGTCGAGGCGGCCACATGTCTTATATAGCCTGTCATAATTTGAGTGCGACCCACATGAGATCATTGATCCTGAGACCATTAGTCTTAGGATGAGTGTTGAGGCCTTTTTAATATTATCATTATATTATTATTAGGTATCTATAATTCGTCAACAAAATAACGTTAAAAACAACAAATCGTATAATGTCTCAATATAGGGGCTTCTTGTAGAACAGCGTACCGGATCAGTCATGCTACGCGGCTAAAGGTTGGTACTGCGCAGTCAGATACGAAAAAGTAAACAACAAAGACGAAGAGTCCATATGACAGTGCGTCAGTTGTCAGTTCTTGTAACTAGGAAAGCAACCAAAATTTATGTGATTTAATGAAAGTAATTAATGAGCAAAACACAGAGAAAAATTACAAAATTGATGAAATTTTGAAAGAAAATGGTCATATCGTGCTTCGCCTACCCCCATACCACCCGGAATTAAATCCTATTGAACTTGTGTGGCGGTACGTGAAAGGCGAGCTCGCAAGAACGTCGATTGACTCTAACTTAGATAAAGAGATAAAAGACTTAGAGTTGCTTTTCTCTAATTATTCGCCTAAAAAGTGGAGAAATTGTGACGACCATGTCATAAAAAATTAAGACGAATATTATAAATCTGATAGAGTATTTGACGATGTATTGGACAGGTATGTTATTGTTTATTTATAATTTATTGTAAATTAAACATAAATTGGTTTTTGTCTTAGATTTATAATTGAAGTTAATGAAAACGATGATGAAGATGAGGATGACGACGACGATGAACAAGTTCAAACAGAGAGTGAACATGAAAGTGACATGGAAATTGATTTATAAAATAAAACACTTTTACATAAATAAATTCAAATTGGTAGATATTCTGAAGGTAAACATCCAAATTTTAATGCTGTCAAACTATAAATTTTAAGCTAAATATGACATTTACGGGAACACTCATAGAATAAAATTTTACTTACGTCAGAAATAGTTACAAGCTATCGCGAGATTAATCCGGGCACACTTTTCTACGTGTGTAGCATGTCGTGCTACCTCGCCCCCGCCACTTCTTTCACCCCGCAAGGAGGGTCGCCAAGTAACTTGCCGCATTATAGTAATGTAAAGTTTGGAACGACATAAGTAATTGCGTTTTGTTTCTTTTTGCTTTTAATGTTGTTTTGTGATGTTGAAATATTTTTGTTAGTAAAATTGTCTGTATTAATAGTTGCTCGCAGGTACCTACAGGTATTTGCAAGTTTAGTTAAATACTTTAGTATATTATTATTTGTACTGTTAGTGTAGGTTAGTATAGTATATTATTTTATTAAGTCTATTTAAATTTATATTTATTTTTGCTGGTAGGTAGGTATAATGCAAGTAGCTCTTGATGTGAGTAGTGATGAAGAGTCACTAGCATCTGAATATTTCGATGGTTCCGAGTCAGATGAATTGAACAGTGCCGGAAGTAGTTTTCATAGCCTTCCTGATCTACCTGATGTCCTTGACTCCGTATTCACGGATGTGAAGGATAATTTCAACGTTATTCATATAAACGCACAGAGTATTCCGTCTCATTTTCCTGATATGCTGACATCTTTTGAAAACAAAAACCTACACGCCATTTTAGTTTCCGAGTCATGGCTCAAGCCATGTCTCCCGTCTGCTTCGTACGCGTTGCCTGGTTTTAGTCTCATACGCAATGATCGCACTGGCAGTGGTGGCGGTGGCGTAGCTATCTATCTCCGCTCGCACATTCCCTACTCCATACTTAGCTTGTCCCCTCAGCCACCCCCAGGCAATGCGGGCGAACATTTACTTATTGAAGTAACGTTGTCACACGCCAAAATATTACTTGGCGTGTATTACAGCTCTTCTTTGCGTGTAAATTTCTTCAGCTCTTTTGAAACGCTACTGGTCAACTATATCCCAAATTACAGTCATACCATTATTATGGGTGATTTTAACACTTGTCTCCTTAAAAATGATTCTCGG
The DNA here is from genome assembly GCF_932276165.1 of Plutella xylostella. Taxonomy (NCBI): domain Eukaryota; kingdom Metazoa; phylum Arthropoda; class Insecta; order Lepidoptera; family Plutellidae; genus Plutella; species Plutella xylostella. Next base: position 9,683,739 of record NC_063990.1, read on the forward strand.
TCTTCTACCTTTCAATCTATAGTCAAGTCTAGCAACATGAATATTCTCCCACTTAGTGCCACTCATCATTTTCCTAACTGCGAACCCTCTCTTCTTGATATTATTCTCGTATCCTCTACTGATCATGTTGCTAAGCACGGCCAGTGCGGATCCACTGGTTTCTCTTATCATGACTTAATATACCTTTCGTATAAAGTCCGCCCACCTAAAGCGAAGTCAAGAACTCTCATGCTGCGTAGTTTTGGTGGTATGGATCTGGACAGTTTGCGTCGTGATGCTCATCGTACCGATTGGACGCCTGTTCTCAACGCAGCCAGCGTTGATGAACAGGTTTTTAAATTTAACTCCCTCCTTACCGATCTATACGATGTGCATGCACCAGTAAAAGCGATTCGGTTAAAGCATCTTCCGGCTCCCTGGCTCACTGATGATATTAAGAAGGTCATCCTTGAAAAGAATTCAGCCAAGACCAAATATAAACTCCGTGCCTCTGAAGCTAACAAGGAGAAGTATATTGCTATTCGTAATCGCTGCAATAAGTTGTGTAGGGATGCACAACGCCGCCATATCCATCAATCTGTAGAAAATGGCGATCCAGCCAAAGTTTGGAAGTTCCTTAGGTCACTGGGAGTTGGTAAATCTCGCAACAGTCCTATCCGTAAAGATTTAGACATTGAATCCTTGAATTCACATTTCTCTTCGTCCTCGGCCATGAATGATGCCGTGAAATCTAGCACACTCGGTCGCCTATCGGCCTTACCAACCCCTGACTTTCCTTCTTTCCAATTAAGTCAATTTTCCAATTGTGATGTTAAGAAGGTCATTATTTCCATTACTTCCAATGCAATTGGAAGCGACAGTTTAAGTCGTAACATGATAATCCCTATCCTAGATATTATCCTTCCCATTATCACACATATCCTCAATTCCTCCATCTCCTCTGGCATATTTCCCTCTGCCTGGAAAGATGCTCAAGTTGTCCCTTTACCTAAGAAATTCAACCCAACCTCATTTTCCGATTATCGCCCTATATCTATTCTTCCTTTCCTTTCAAAAGTCCTAGAACGCCTTGTACATTTCCAACTATCCAATTTCCTTACCCGCAATAACCTTATGAATCCTTACCAATCCGGTTTTCGCCCTGGCCATAGCACTGTCACAGCGCTCGTAAAGATCTCTGATGACATTCGCCAGGGCATGGACAATGGTCAAATCACAATCCTCTCCTTGTTAGACTTTAGTAATGCTTTCAATACTGTTAACTTCGAAATCTTGCTGGGAATACTTCGATCACTTAACATATCTCCAATGGTAATTGACTGGTTTCGCAGTTATCTGCAGGGGCGACGGCAGCGTATACGCATTGAGGACTCATACTCCCAATGGTGTGATATTGCAGCCGGTGTCCCACAAGGCGGTGTGCTATCACCTCTGCTCTTTGCTATTTTTATTAACTCCATTTCTAACAAACTTATTTCTTCCTACCATCTTTATGCAGACGATCTACAGATTTATACACATGCTTCTCCTTCTGATGTAGCTCAAGCAGTTAATTTTATGAACACTGACCTGACTAAAATCGTAGACTGGAGTAAACACCATGGCCTTATGGTCAATCCGAAGAAAACCCAAGTTATCCTCATCGGAAGTTCTAGGTTAATGAATAACAATTTTCTTCGGATGGTGCCGCCAATTTATTTTGACGGGGTTCATGTACCTTATAGTGATACAGTCAGGAATCTTGGCGTAATTTTTGACAAGTTTATGACATGGAGTCCTCAGCTGGAGGCGGTTAGCCGGAGGATGTTTGCATCAGGGGGATCACTTCGAAGACTACGCAATTTCCTTCCTACCTCCACCAAAATTGCTTTAGCTCAATCACTCCTTCTTCCCGTTCTTGACTACGCCGATGCCAGCTATCTTGATCTCACTGAGGAGCAACTTAATAAGCTTGAGCGTCTTCAAAATTACTGCATACGATTCATATTTGGCTTAAGAAAATATGATCATGTATCTGTATTCCGACAAAAACTCAAGTGGCTCCCAATTCGCCTTCGACGGAATACTCACATACTTTCACTACTTTATTCGGTACTGTTCAATCCTTGTTCTCCATCATACCTTAAGGAGCGTTTTGAGTTGAGATGCTCTACACATAGCCGCTCACTACGTTCATCTCATAACCTTCGCCTTCATGTTCCATCTTGCACAACTGTGTTTTATGAGGGCTCATTCACATTTCAGGCTGTTAAATTATGGAACGATCTGCCCATTGAAATCAGACTCGCACCCTCTCTACCATCCTTCAAAAACAAGCTCCGACAGCACTACTTAAGTTTATCTTATCCTGATTAGAATGCACCAGCAATTATTTATTTATTTTTAATAATATTTATGTATTATTATAGAATATATAGGTATATATTTATTATTAACTATGTAGGTTTTATATATTATTATATGTAGGTATTTACATATCGTTATACTTTATATTAATGTAGTTTATAAATATCTCTTATTTTCACACGCTACCCTTTTTCATTATTTCTATGTCCTTTCAATTTGGTTGTCTGGAAGAGATTACTTTTAGTAATAAGGCCGCCGATTGTGCTATTTATTTTCTGTTCATGTTTGTAATACTGTTTCTTTTTGTGTGCAATAAAGAGTATTTTATCTTTATCTTTATCTATTTTAGTTTCATCTCTTTCTCTCTCGCAGGTACGGCCACTTCTCTGGCATCAACCGCAAGGTGCAGATGAAGTACCAGCCGCGCGGGCGCCCGCGGGGCTCCTCCTCCGACGACGGTAACCCCCCGCCCGCCAATGGTTCTCGCACGATTACTCTCTTTTATACCTTAGTGTTAGTGCTTTACGGTTGACTGTGCAATGGTACGGGGTGAGGTGAGGTGGTGAGTTAACCAATATAATTCAAGCGGAAGTTTAGTGAGATTCGATTGGTGGATTCTAACGCTTCGCTGTCTTGCACCGTACCAGTGGACAGACAGCTGATGACCGATTTTAATATCCTACTTTTTATGTTTTGTGTGGAGTTTTGAGATATTTAGGAGGTACCTATTTGTCTAATAATAATAAGTGCAAAATGCAAAGCTTATTATTTTCTGAAAGTTATTGGTAAGCACACCCAGTGTCAGTTTGGATATTAAAATCGGCTATAAACAGCTGTTGTGCTGGCGATTTTGGAGTACAAGTAAAATATCTAAATACATACATTTTAGTGCATTTCAGTATTTGCATATGCGTTACGTGAATGCGAGGATTTTTCACACGCTACTTCCAAATTGCTAGTAGAACAAGACCTTTGTTCAAACAGACAATAAAGACGCGCGTAGTATTCGTAAAAGACGCAGTTTCCTAACCATTTCAATGTACACAAAGTAACTATTGTCTGTTTGTTCAATGACTCTTACGATATGCGTGAACAGGCTCGCATATTACCCTGCATATGCACTGCCCACATAGAAGCATAAATTGGACCTTATGATTAAAAAATATGATATAATTTATATCATCTCTTTTGAAATCCGATGCCCCTGTGAGCCTGTAAACGTATTTTGTTCATTTTAAAAATATCCAATGGAATGGATGCTTTTGAAACCTAAATACCTACGCATGGAAAGTATTTGTGAAGTCCTTTTTTGATGATCAAGATTGTAAAGTAAGCTTGTATATGTAGATTTTATTGGCTGTACTTAAAACTGTGTGTGGTTTATGCTTCAAAGTCGTCCATTTCTAATATGGAATTTAGTGGTGTGATTTTTGTTGTACGGATCACTTTAGAGTCACACCACAGTTTGTGTATATGTACAAGCATCAAAATTCACAGCGGTACGTTCTAGGCTTGTAAAATATAATTAATTAGATTGATACGCTTATGGGGCCGTCCATTAATCACGTGAGGCTCAAAGGGGGGGGGGGGGGGAGGGGTACTGAAAACCTCACGAAACATCACGAGGGGGGAGGGGGGGTTCTCATTAGACATCACGTGTATTAATTTTTTGTAAAAAATTAGGTATTTCTGAACCGATATTTTGGACGGCTCAAAAATATTAACGATTTGTAGTATGAGCTATATTTTTTCTAGTCAAAAATTGCCTTTACATAGACTTCCAAAAAAATACACGTGATCCAGGGGGGGGAGGGGGGGTTGGTCCCAAACCTCACCAAATATCACCAGGGGGGAGGGGGGGGGGGTCAAAAAATGAGAAAAACGACCTCACGTGATTAATGGACGGCCCCTATCATCATCATCATCATCAGTACCTAGCTGTAAATACACATAGCAAATAATGTGACGTGTAGAGCTACAAACCGGCTTAACGCATTTTATATCATGTTTATTTCTACAAAAATGTATATAAACAAACAAATCAATTATGTTACAAACTTTCATTACCTAATTCATGTACATGTGAGTTCTTTTGAAGATTAATATTTGTAAATATCGATCTGACCGAAAGCAACGTTTCAATCTAAGTTAATAAATCCTACATGCACAGAAATATATTTCGATGTCCAGTGCTATATCTGTTAAGTTTCATCTCAATCTGCGCAAAAGAGTAACTAACACATAGGTACCCTACCTACAAACTCCCTCTTACCATACCTACTACCAACACCAGAAAACCCGAATCCGCATAGCTAACCCTCCTCTTACCCACAGTAGACGGCACAGGGGAACCCTCCCTGGTGCTGATACTGAAGTGGGGCGGGGAGCTGACGCCGGCGGGGCGCGTGCAGGCCGAGGAGCTGGGCCGCATGTTCCGCTGCATGTACCCCGGCGGGCAGGGCCGCCACATACCAGGTGTGTACCCGAGTGGACAGGGCTGTGTACCAGGTGTGTACCCGAGTGGACAGGGAGCTGACGCCGGCGGGGCGCGTGCAGGCCGAGGAGCTGGGCCGCATGTTCCGCTGCATGTACCCCGGCGGGCAGGGCCGCCACATACCAGGTGTGTACCCGAGTGGACAGGGCTGTGTACCAGGTGTGTACCCGAGTGGACAGGGAGCTGACGCCGGCGGGGCGCGTGCAGGCCGAGGAGCTGGGCCGCATGTTCCGCTGCATGTACCCCGGCGGGCAGTGCCGCCACATACCAGGTGTGTACCCGAGTGGACAGGGCTGTGTACCAGGTGTGTACCCGAGTGGACAGGGTGTGTACCAGGTGTGTACCCGAGTGGACAGGTGTGTACCCGAGTGGACAGGGAGCTGACGCCGGCGGGGCGCGTGCAGGCCGAGGAGCTGGGCCGCATGTTCCGCTGCATGTACCCCGGCGGGCAGGGCCGCCACATACCAGGTGTGTACCCGAGTGGACAGGGGTGTATACCAGACGTGAACCGGAGTGGACACTGTCTAGTATGTGATCAGTGCTGGCTGACTTTAAACAAATTAGCATACATAAGATATTATCTAGTAATATCTACTCTACGTTATTAATACGTCATGCGCTGCCACTGAACCCAATCTGTCGGGCTATTGTATAGCAGTTCTAGTAATAGTTGCCAGGTTGCCACGAACGCGCTAAAAAGAAATACCCGCAATCTTTATGAACCTATCTTTATATATCTAAACATCACAATGTAACAATAATCAACCACCCCAACCTCCCCAGGTGAAGGCGGCACTCAAGGCTTAGGCCTCCTCCGCCTACACTCAACCTTCCGCCACGACCTCAAGATCTACGCGTCGGACGAGGGCCGCGTGCAGATGACCGCCGCCGCCTTCGCCAAGGGACTCCTGGCGCTGGAAGGAGAATTGACGCCTATACTGGTGCAGATGGTCAAGTCCGCTAATACGAATGGGTTGCTGGATAATGACTGTGATTCGTCTAAGGTGCAGAATATGTGAGTGTTTTTGGTTTATTATTTGAAAGGTAATCCTAGTTTCCTCGACGTTTTTTTTTTCCGCCTTTCTTACCACTGACGTTGTATGTTAATATAATCATAATATACCTAACGCGGCCATAATTATAAAGTACATATACATACTAACCCCATGTTATGTATACAATTATTCTTATTTATATTATAACGCTAACTCTATGACTTACCCCTCAAAACCTCAAGTTTATGTAATGTTGTCCACATTGGGCGAGGTCTATATCCAGTACCAGAAGCTCATTAGTTTATAACCATGTGTAATAAAGACCTCAACAACCCTCTCATACCTCCCCCAGGGCAAAATCCCGTCTCCACGAAGCGATGCAAGTAGACCGAGAGCTAACAGAAGAGGACAAAGCCCGCATCAACCCGTGCGGTGCCTCGAGCGTGGCCCGCGCGCTGCAGCTAGTCAAGAGCCCGGCGCAGTGCTGCGCGCACCTGCACACGCTCGTGCAGAGATTAGTGAACGTGGTCACGCATAAGAAGGACGAGCCGAAGACTAAGGGTGAGGGTTTAGAATGCTTTTAGATGGCTTTTAGGCTGATTGCGTCAAAGGTTCCATGAAAATAGTTGGAGGGACGCCCAACAGCTGAACTTTTTTTGCACTATTTTTTATAATTTATCTCCTCCGTGGTAGTCTGGAAAAAATACTCTTAGTAATAACGCCGCCATTTGTACCGTCTATGTTGTACATTTCCTTCTGTTATTTCGGTTTGTGTATGCAATAAAGAATTATCTATCTATATATCTTTGCTAGTAGCTAAAGTGTCCTAGCTAGACCTATAGGGGATAGGGAACCCTATAAGATGAATAGTATACAACAATATGCTTTATTCGTTCCAGACACGATCCTCTATCACGGCGAGACGTGGGAACTCATGGGGCGGCGCTGGGGCAAGATAGAGAAGGACTTCTGCACAAAGAACAAGACGTACGACATTTCAAAGATCCCAGATATATACGACTGCATCAAGTACGACTTGCAACACAATCAACACACGCTGCAGTTTGACATGGCGGAGGAGCTGTATATTTATGCTAAATATCTCGCTGATATTGTTATACCGCAGGTTAGTGACGTGTTTTTTAAAATACTACTTTGATGTCGTTTTTTTTATGTAAGCTGTAAGCAGCTGGACCATCAATTTCAAGGACATTAGATAGAAGGTGAAAATAAGACACAATGAAACTCCTATTTTCTACGCCCATAGTTGGGTAGTTAAATTAAAGTATAATTTCAGTAAAATGTTAGGTATATCTCCATGGAATCCCCTGTATTACCTATTGCCATACATAGTGATGAATCTATTAAATAATTTGCAGGAATACGGATTGACGATGCAAGAGAAACTGACAATAGGGCAAGGAATATGCACTCCACTGCTGAAGAAAATAAGGGCCGATCTTCAAAGAAACATCGAAGAATCTGGCGAAGAGACTGTCAATAGATTAAATCCGAGGTAATATAACTTACGCTACCTTGGAATGAAAGTTAAATTAACTTTACATATTTAATCCATAACTAATGTTTTTATAAGTCATTGATCCTAATTTTAAAAGTGTTGTTATTTTGAGGATACCTAACTCCAATAGCGCTATCGCCATCTGTGGCCGGATTCCTTTTTAATTGGCTCTCATGTATAGAAAAATTCCGACTCGGGTGTACCCACTCTCAGGTAACGCTTCAGGTAATTCCTTTCGAGCAGTACTTCTCAGTTTCTGAACCGATTTTCATGAAACTTGTGTCACCCCACAGGTACAGCCACGGCGTGTCGTCGCCGGGCCGGCACGTGCGCACGCGCTTGTACTTCACCAGCGAGAGCCACGTGCACTCGTTGTTGACTGTACTGCGGTTTGGGGGGCTGCTTGATGTAAGAACCTAACTAATTTTAATAATCTGGGTTGCTTGGTATTTTGATCATCATCATAATCATTAGTATTATCAGCGCGGAGAGCACGAAATAATATGTGACGCTAATCTAACAAACGAAAAAGGGCCGTAATCGTCCATTGCGTGACATATAGGCTTCTCTCAAGGAGCACTTAGCCTAGAAGGTGTTCTAGCGGGTCTCTACATACCTACCTAATACATTTGCAAGCATTGCTCTTCGATAATTTTCTTATTTATATATAAGCAAGTACACAAACAACAACAACAACAAAAAAATTACAAATATAATATAATTTTAAAATACCATAAACTAATATTTTGAACCATAACCAGGTGATGAAAGACGAGCAGTGGCGGCGCGCGATGGAATATGTCTCGATGGTGTCGGAGCTCAACTACATGTCGCAGATCGTCGTCATGCTGTACGAGGACCCCACCAAGGACCCCTGTTCTGAGGAGAGGTAAATATAAACCTCAAACCTCTTTGATCATAAATATCCTTCCACCCTAAGGTTGTCTTGAAAAAATCGCTTTGAGCGATAAGGCCGCCATTTTTGTACATATGTGTTAGTATTTAAGTTTTGTAAGTTTATTTCATGTGTGTGTGCAAATAAAGAATATTCTATCTATCTATCTATAAACCATATTAGGTATTCATATAACAATGCTACGCAACCATCTTTTTTCGTCAGGAATTTATTATTATGATAACAAAAGTTAGTGCCCGCGAGTTCCCCTCCGCCTTTGAAAGTTTTGCCGTGGGATTATCGGGATATAAAATACTATGTCCTTATCCTGGTTCTTAGTTACCGCCCTACTAATTTTTAGCCAAATCGGATCAGCCTATAATATAGATGACCTAAGTGCGGCCAGTCACACATAAATTTTATACAAGTTGCCTTTACACATAGAACTTGATAACTAACAGGTACAAACAACACTAACCCTCATCCCCTCGCCCCAGGTTCCACGTGGAGCTGCACTTCAGTCCAGGCGTGAACTGCTGCGTGCAGAAGAACCTGCCGCCCGGGCCCGGCTTCCGCCCGCACAGCCGCAACCATTCCACCACTAACAACTCCGTAAGTTGGAATAGATTATGCCTCCGGCGTGCCTGTAAAGCCTACACAATGCATAGCCGAGCGGCTATACGCCGGGTGCACGGCGGCACACAATGCAGCCCGGTAACACGGCCGGTGGGTAGCCCGGCAGCCGTGCCGCCGGCACTGTGTGTAACAGCCTCAAAAGGCTTGCGTCACTGCGATTGTTTTTTATTGGGATCTGCAATCGGTTAATTGTATACAGGCAGCATAAAAATACAAAAGCTGAGGATGTTAAAAGTCCAAATTATTATCTAAGTGATTGAAAGAATTGGCGCGATAATTGGAAAAAGTTTTGGTGCAGAATTCAGCGTTCCATATGCCTATCCAACAACATGGAATGATCATCACACTTTTTGACTTCCAGTGAAGATTTTTCACCCGAAACTTTATGAATTTAAATTTGTTTATAACATTATGAATATTAATGTAAAAACACTTTTTTGTTGACAGAGTTCCCCAGAGGAAGTAAAATGTATAGAAGAAGAAGGGGAGGAAGATCAAATGGCGAGCCAAGAAACTTTGCAACCTGTAAGTTTTATCACTATAATAGGTGCATCGAATAAGAAATAAACACGTGTTCGTTCGAACATAAATAAGTACTTACAACATTCCGTTATCGTTACAGGACCATTTAGATGAGATGGATCAATCGTTCTCACCGAATAAGGTATCCAAGTCAAAGCTTAGACCTTCGGATCCCATACCAATCTGGTAAGACATCAATATGACTTATTTTGTCTAACTAACAATAATTATCTACGTCTCATTTCATTTCTAACATTTGTGTTTTACGCCATTTCATTGTGACCGTACAATAATCATACCATATTTTTTTAGGAACGCAGCACATGAAAATAAGAGGTAAGATTTCATATAACCATCTACATACAATTGCATCAAATTTCTATAGTCTATCATCATGATCCAACCCATGTCTCCTCATTTATACTGACATAGGTACACTTAAAATTTAGGACTTCTTGGTGAAAACGGGTATTAGTCTTTCTAATTCAGCGAATAAGGTCACGACACGACCTCATTCAATTCCCTACTGCGACTCGTATTTGTTTCCTGATTCACAGATATTATAATACTATATCCGTATCCGATTTGTAGTTCCCCTATCAACGTGCGAACTATATTATTTATTTATTTGTTTGGAGGAAAACTTACAGCTAAACATTGTACATAGTAAATTTTGATTAGTAAAACATAGCCAACTAAAAGTTATCAGACCTTATCTTATCAAACCTTAGCACTTAAAGCCATATCGGAACACATAAGTGCGAGAGAGAGGCCGTATAAGATCGTTTGTAAGTGTTTAGGAGTTATGATATTTCAGAACGTAGTGTTATAGAATTATTAGACTATGGTATGTTTCTTTTTATGAAAGTTCTCTTCGAAATATGGCGTCTAGTAAATAAGATTATTTTGTGTCATCCCACAGACAACGAATTAAATTTAATTAAAATTCAATGTGGTGTATGTTCCAGTAACCTGCACTACACAGTGAGCGGGCACGAGGCGTCTACTCTAGCGGCGAGGCTGAACGAGGAGCTCCGCGCGAGGTCCCAGCATGCGCAGGAGATACGGGAACACGCTCATGTAATTAACTTCATTCTCGTCATCTATGTATCAATACAAGCCATATACAGGGTGTTTCAAAAAGTTCCAAAGTTTCTATGAAAAAGTATAATTTTTTTTCGTTAATTTTTTAAAACTTTTAGAACAAAAGCTGTTCCGTCACCCCTTTCGGCTCAGTATACCCTATTTGCAACACTCTATATACAGTCGTTAAGGTGATGGTACTACTGGGAGACCACACAGCCCTTGTTAACTTACACTAATGAATAATAAAAAAAAATACCCTTACTGTCTATTTCCAGAGCGAAGAGAAAGAGACGAAAGACAGCGAAGAACACTCCACGTCCACGCCGCGAGCGCGCAGCTACGACCAGCACAAGCAGACCAGCGACAACGGTAAGTATATAGAGAAGATGCGTATGTGTGAGTGTCTCTAACGTAAACTTGTGCCGTTTGTAATTCGAACGCATGTCAATGGAATAGAAGCTAACGGTGAAAGTTGGAACTTTTGGCGCTGCTGTCGCAAGTTTTAGATCACTCAAAATATAATATGTATAGAGAAGACGCGTATGTGTGAGTGTCTCTAACGGAAACTTGTGCCGTTTTCAAATGGAATGCATGATTGTGGAATAGGAGAGAACGGTGAAAGTTGGAACTATTGGCGCTGCTGTCGCAAGTGTTTCGCCAAAGGATATAGTTAGATCACACAAGATATACCTAAGAGAGTAATGATCCCATTTTAAATATTTCGTGTTGGTCGTCTAAAACAAATCCAAGTAAAATATTCACGAAGCATAGTTACAAAATATTGATGTTGCATGTAGTTATGGCTGAACCTATGGTTGGTAGTACCGGTAAATGGGTTTAAAAATTACATAGGTCACAGATTATACAAACTAAAAACAACTCTGCTTATAAATATGAATGCATTCTTCTTATTATATTATTTAGTTATTCATGCACTTTAGTAGATCTCATTTCCTGTGTAAATCTGTCTGTCTCACATCCTTTAAAAAACATTTTATTTTTAAATAACTAGGCCCCACTTGCGCAGACCTGGGTTAGCGAATTAACTCGGAGATATTTGACATAAGAAGGGTTAGATTATTAATTTGTCTTGCATCGCTTAAATATGAGCGCTAACCTTGGGATAAACTCTTAAATATTTAACCCCCCAATATTGGAGGGTTAAAACGCTAACCCGGCTTACGTCAAAAGAAAAGGTTTTTATCAATATTCTTGTATTCGTTGGAAATGTTTGATTATGATGATTAACTCATCATTCTAATATTTTTCCCCTATCTAGCAAAGTAGCAAATGGTCCCACTTGTGAAATTAAGAGCACGATGGTGTGGTTACATACATATATGCTCACGACTATGACTGTAATGTAGTTACTCAGAGGTGACTCACCCACTTTTCGCTGTACATTTTTGTACTCACGTGATAGGTCGCGAGCCGTATCGCCGCTTTTGAAAGAGTGCAATGCACTTTAGGGTACACATTTAGATCACGATGTTTTTTCACCGTAAGAGCTATGGTATACATTTTTGGAGATATTGTGTAGAGTAGGTAGAAAATAATACTCAGAGTGGACAGAATAATAATAATTTATTTACAGAAAATAAGCCTACTTATACGCGCGGTGCTAACTTAAATACTCGTGGCGTTGGGAATGCACGGGGACTCGTTCCTTTTCTGCGCTGTCGGAGGCTCTCCTCTCCGAGCTGCCGCGGTGACTGACGGTGGTGGTCGCTGCTGCTGCTTGCTTGAGCTTGCTGAACAGTTATTTTCGGAACTCCCTCTTTGTTTCCAGAAACAGCTCTTTACAGGGCTATCTTTGCTGTTATCTAAAGGACAACTTGCAACCGCGATGTGTTCAATATATTCAATACTTGCTGTTGTTATTGGTTGAGTATTGCTTGCTGGTACGGTTAGATTGAAGAGAGCTGCTTATGATAAGGTTCTTGAACGTTTTGTGGTAAGTAGAATGTGTGGTAGTAAGTAGTTGCCACACATTGTACTTAAATTCCAAAGAACTCATTGACATGTCTGCGCTAGGATCCAAACACGCATCTTTTGTGTGAGAAGCGAGCGCTTACCCGACTGAGCTACCGCCGTTTCTTTTCAATTTTTTATAATTTTCGTAATGTAAAATAAAAAAAATTCGTAATGTGGAAATCACAAATATGACACTTTGTAAACAAAATACAAATTACTGACAGATTGCGAAAATGGAAATAGAGAGGGATAGTTTTATCCAAAGACGTGAGGTGAGATAGAAGACAATGTTTTTTACGGCAATAGAAACTTGGTCCCTTTCAGCCTGGAACGGGACATAGATTCACAGAGTGCAAAAAGAAACGTCAGGTTAGCTAACTCAGGGTTATTTTCCATTAGCGCAATCAAAAGTCCGGGTTAAAATTTTACAAAGTTAACCCTGAGTTAGTTACCTCTGAGTTTATATTTTTAACCCTGTGATCCACGCAAGTGGGCCTAGATAACTCAATTTAACATTTTGTATATTGCGGTAGCTGGTTATCCGTATATAGTTCCATATCATTAGGCATAGCTTCATAATAATAAATAACTTAATCCTGTATTCATAAAATCTGTGACCTGTGTATTTTGACGGCTACATTAAATATTGTACAGGCTTAAAAAACAGCCCATAGTTCTTGAAAGAATTACAAAACTGTAACTCTATTTTGGTTTTGTCTTGTATGTTTTACTTCAGCTACTTTCTGACCTTCTCTTTACTCGAAGTGGTTTACAAAATGTGTCTTATGTGTTAATATTAATCCTTTGACAAGTTTGTGAAGTGTTTAGCTGCGTAGGTCAGTCTGGCCGGTGAGCTTGTGTGCTGTTGCCTCCCGCGGTCTTCGCATCCTCGGAATAATCACTACTCTACATTGTCTATGTTAGGTTAAAGCCCTGGCAACTAATATCGCCGTCCTCCTCTCTAGGTGACGTCATACGTGGCTTATAGAGAACTAAGCGATAAGGAAGCTGGTGTTAGAGCCTTGCATAGAAATGTTGAGTTCAAAAGGGTTTATTACGTGTCCATTACGTCGCGATTCAACTATGGGTTATCAACATCAGTCTGCACGCTTTTATTGTACGTTTACGTTTATTTATATGTTTGTTATCTATTGTACCTCATAGAAATATTATTTTTGATATTTATTTACCACCCGATTTCTGTTCAACAAAACGAAATTTATTAATCACACCTTTATTACTTTCTCTTCCTCATTCACGTTGTAACGCATTCGTACGCTCACGTAACCGCACGCCCCTCGCTCTCACCCACTAACCCGCGCGCCCCATGACATAACCCTAGCGCGCCATTGGTCGCCGCCGCGCACGCCCGAGTTCGACCTGGAGGGGGTCGAGTCCTCGACCAATGAGCTGCCGCTGTCGGCCATCTTGTTTGCGTCGGGCGGGGCTAACGATCGCGGGTCGGCAGGGAGGCGGCAGCGGCACAGCCTGGCCGGCCAGATGACCTACCTGAAGATGCTGGGGCTGGGGCGAGGCAAGCTGCCGGGAGGGCTGTTCTCCACGGCCGTCATCAGCGGGTCCAGTTCTGCGCCTAATCTTCGGGTGATGATCCCGAGTGCGACGGCTTCTACTAGTGAGTTGTCTGTTGTGTATGCTGTGACTTGTGCTGTAGAAATAATGTTTATTGGCAGTTCCTGAATCAGCGCACATAATTTCGATAGCTCAATAGCGCAATAAAGGTTGTTCGATTAAATTACTGGTCTAATAGATAGTCAAAGCAAAGGTTCTACAGCACATAGCACGATATGATATCAAATTAATTAATTAATATTACCAAGAGCAGCTTGAAAGCTGCGTTGCTTTAATCATATAATTATGATCCATCAATAGATCTTGAATGGAGACATCAATACTCTTTGCATGTACTAAGAATTTAACGTTAACTTTTTAGGACCTTTATGATAGGTGAAAAGGCACCAGCTCAGCATTTGCTGTAGAGAACTATGGCCACATGTTTTTTTTAGGATGATATTCAGTCACAAATAACAATTAATTTATAAGAAAGAAAGAACAACCACCATCGTTAGGGCTCTTAACCTCTCAAATGTCCGCCTTAAACCTTAAAATGTCCATAATAACGCTTTCAGCGGCCCTGGAAGGCTTCGGCGGCGTCCCGGCGATCCGCCCGCTCGAGACTCTTCACAACGCGCTGTCGCTGAGGCAACTGGACGCGTTCCTCGAGCGGGTCACCGCGGCGCCCGTGCTGGTGCCGCAGGCTGCTGGCAATAGTACGTATATATCTACATACTCAAATACTCATACATTTAACAAAACATAGGTACATCAACTGCCTCCCAGAAGAGAAGGCAAATCTCCAGGTGCCACGATCTTCATACATAATCATCAATCATACGAGATACATAGATTAAGTAAACGATCGTACGCAATTAGGTACCTACTATAGTTCACGTAATCTATGGAAGTTTTCATTGTAGGTGGGGGTGGAATGTGTCAAAACAATGTGCTATGCCCGCCACCCCCCACCACACGACCTTGTTGGAGGATAGTTCTTTTGTGATGCACCAAACTAAGACCAAACTGGTGACCCCGATGTGATAGTGATAGATAGTAAAGATGTGTAACATCAAAATCAAAATCAAAAATCAAAATAGTTTATTGTCATAAACACATTACATTCAAAAGTGGCAAGGGCCCTTGTACTAGGCGGTAGCCTGTCATCCAACATTCCTAATACTTACCTACTTAACTATGAATGGCAACCATGAGTGAAAGAGTGCCCATCCATACCTTATTAGGTTTAAGAGCACTGTATGCATTATTAAGAAATATTATAAATAAATGAAAAATAAACAAACAGGTGTAGGCTGGAGCGGCCCCTCTTCGCTCATGTCGTCGTCGGGCGAGGTGGCGAGCGCGCTGTCATCCGCCGGGCCCTCCTCGCCCAACTCCAACTACGCCTCCACGTCCGACGCCAAGACCATCAGTGACAGGTAAAGTATGATAATGTGACGTTATTTGTGTATAGGCTATGACGTTGTGGGTTTTGAACTAAACTTGTGTTGCCATTTCTTCTCACCGTTCGAGCAGCAAGATGGATTCATCTGTGTATTTTTTTATACTTTCGGGTTGCTTCTTTCTTTATCCGCGCAGTTTACAGTGTTGAACGGAAATGATATCCGATTTGCATAGAGTGTCGCCATCTAGTGATACATTGCTAGAAATAATGCGTGTACTTTTGCTATTCAATCGTAATCGGTGAGAATAAATGGCATTAACTGTATAAAGTGATATTTTTTACCGAAAAAGAGTATATATACCTTTTTTGCGGTTTTATGAGTTTTAAATATTTTCCTATATGTTTTAAAATGTCCTCTCCTTTTTAACGTAAATTAGGTGTTGCTACCTACTTCGTGTCAGTTTTGGCGAATGGCTAATATTTTTTATGTTCAGTTTTACCCCCTTTTCTGTCCCTCATGTTGGTAACTCTATTTTCATAATTCAATGCTATACTTAAACCTATCATTATGTATTCGTTTGTGTGAATATGTGAAAATTATTTATACATGTATATTCAGGTAGGTTTATTTTGTAAAACTACATTAATTCATATGGAATACTTTACACATGCTTTGGGTACAGCTAAATTGTACCTATGCACTGTTAAATACGGTTCAAATTCGAAATTATCTGGTCCGCTTGGGGAATTGGCACTGTAAGTATCGGGGCAATATAATATTAAGCATGCTAGACTTCTTATTGGGTATATCTTCCTAAATGTTAATTACATAGATTCATAGCTATGTATATTCACACCTGCAATACATTCTGCTTGTATCATTACATCTGTTCCTTGAGTTTTATATAAGTAACCATGCAGTAAATTTATATATATTTTTAATATGAATTTATGAATAATTAAATTAAATATTAATTAAATTATTACCTATTACCATTTTATTACTGACAAAGGAAACTCAAGGTGGAAGATCGGCAAACATCAGTCTGTATTATTGTATAAAAGATGGAGAATTTCAGAGAATGCAAAACGCAATAATGATAATGTTGAAGCAACAATTTACAATTTTCTTATGCCTATGCAGATACAGACTGGTGTTAGCTTACAGTACGATTCACGAAAGTTGACCATCAGATGAATTTATAAATAATCTCGAACGCATTAAAGAGCATTCAGAGCGCGTCAAAACCGCATTAGACAAATAGCACCACGGTTACGCGGTCTTGACGCAATCCGCCAACTCACCCGCACCAACAATCGGGCTGTCAAACAGTGGTCAGCTTACGTGAACCCGCCTGTACGTCACTGTCCATTACCATTCCAGTAGCAATTGGAGTAGAAGCAAGCTCCCCCAGTGGGACGGCGAGCCCGCGCTCGGGCTGGGCGCCGGCCTGCAGCCCTACGTGCCGCACGCCAACCGACCAGGTATGGCTGTCAACTTAGAACCTAACCCGCTTAGGGCCCCTTGCACCAACACATTAAATCTAGATTTAGTGTCAAATGTCGATTTAAGAAACGTCAGTCCATATACAATTTGACACTAAATCGAGATTTAACACTAAATCTAGATTTAATATGTTGGTGCAAGTGGCCCTTATTCATAGAAAAGTTACAGAACGTTTTTGCTATTAAACTGTTGTGTTTCTCTCTGGGAAAGAACAATTTGTTTTTTGACAGAGAGGGGCAAAACAGTTCAACAGCTAAAATGTTCTGTAACTTTTCTACACATGAATAAAGGGGTAGATTTGTATGCTTTAGAAAGGTTAAACGAAAGGTGTTGCGGGTGAATTTTTTAAAAGATGTGTTGTGTTTCGTTGACCGTTTCTTCTACTATTGACCGAGCCTTTTCCAAAATCGTGGTAAAGCCTACTCATATTTAGATCTTGATATTCATAAATAAGTCGTACCTAAGAACTCTATAGTACACACCTCTTAAAATTTAAACCTTCAAAAATACCTTTCGCTTATCCTTTTAAAACTTTACCCTGAACTTATACAAAAGTATGCCTATGTAGGATGGAATATTACTTACTGGTTCGCGTTTAAAAGGAACTTTGTCCTACAGAAGCTTACTTGACTTACTTTGTACTGGGGCACCTTTAAAAAGAGCATGTCACCTTAGGTATCTACTGTGAGAAGATAAGTACTTATTTAGTATGTTGAAGCATGACTTCACCTAGCATGAAAATCAATAACATCTATAAATAGTGCAGTCAAACAAATGAATGTGTGCATGAAATGCTACTACCTACGTGGCTGCTCACATAATACTGCATGATTTATTCACGAGCCAATGAGGTTGCGCACGCTAGCTCCTATTAACTTACTAACTAGCATGTTAAATTAATTATAAATGTATCTATGAATGTTGCATCTTGTCCCTTTGCCTACCTACCTACATTAATAATTAACCCTGCAATTTGATCACGGCTATATTTTAGGTGAACAAACCACATTATGGTTACTGCCAATGTATTTTCTTATGTCACCAATTGGTAGGTAATCAGACAGATCTATGTTTTAAAATCGGCATTGGCGAAGATATTAGACATTTTTTTTCCAATTCTTGGGTTGACATCGGTCTCAGGCATCCCACTGATTATATTCCTTTAACTAAAGCTTATTTTCAAACTGTGTCTCATATAGTAACTATCGAACAGGTTCATCTATTAGTGGTGACGTCACTCCGGTGTCGCTGGCCTCCGAGCTGGACTTCAACAGCAACGAGGCCACCGCCGGCTCCATCACTGACCACGACCTTATGGTATGTACAATAAGGCTTAGTATAGCGTATAGCCCATGTTATAGAGGCGTCTAAAGAAAGAAATAATACATGTTTATTCGTCGTAAAATGACGAAAATTCTTGACGAAAGTCAACTTAAAGCTATACCCCTAATGAAAATAATATTGTCGATTTGAAGCGGATGATATGAGACCTTTAGTGGTATATTTTATAATTCGTTATTGATAGAATCCTGTTTACATTGAAAGGTACCTTTTCATAATGTGATAATCCAATTCCAGAGTGCGACGGAAGGTGAAGAGGACGAGGAGACGCTGTCAGCGGACCCGTGCGGCTCCCCGCGCGCCGACGCCGGCGCCTCCACCTCCGCCGCGCTCGACTACTACGGACTCAACCTGCACAAGGACCTCCCATCCAGCAGCAAGAACTTCAACCAGGACGAACACAGAAACAAATGCACCAAAAGCGAAGCCACACAACACATAGACGCCCTCACACAGAGCAAAAGCAAAAACAAAAGAAACGAGGTTCTTAACGGCAGCAGAAGATCGAGCGACAGCAGCGCTCAGAAGAATAACTTGACCCCGCACGGCGTCACCGGCAGTCGGTTTACCACCACGCTGGTCGCCGAAGGGTCCCCCGCCCCCGCCACATCCCCAGAACGTAAGTCTCACGATAACACACCTAACTTATCCCCCGATGAAACTGTCCAGCCAGTTGTCACTAAAGCTAAAAACCCTAGTGTAAAACCAGGTTTTAACATAAGCGACTAACTTGTTATTGTTGATAGAAGCACTGTTGGTTGCGTCCGGTATCTCACAGGTATAATATACACAATATAAATAGACTAGACTTATTAGTTGCTTTTAGTATCATCATATAAGTACTATTAAGTACACACTAGGAGTTATAAAATTGGCACAAAGCGAATTTGTATTGTAAAAAATATACATTATCTAGACTGAATTTCAGACAAGTGGATTAATAAATAGTAGTGCCGCATTCAAGTTAGTGACTTTCAGTCACATCAGTTTTTGTACCATTTAATTTTTATCATAACTGACAAAATATCATCATTTTGTGGAAGATTATAATAATCAAAATAGGGTTCCTATTTAAGCATAGAGCATTTCAGACACATAATTTTATAATCATTTGTGATAAAAATATATTCTTCTATTTATGTAATTTAAAATAAGTTTGATAACATTTTCAGATTGCGATCTACATCGTGAATCAAGAGAGGAATAAATCGCTTATTTTATAAAACCATTAAAGTTGTGTAAATGTTTACGATCCCAAGTGATAATAGTTAACTGCAAAGCATACATGCTAATTTAGTGGAATATATTATGTATAAAACATAGATTTTTAAGGTTTTATTGAAATAAATTATTATTTAATTTAATATGTCTTTGACATTACTATTCCCTATGTAAAAACCTATTATCGTATGGTATATATACTCTCTGAAACAATCGGGCAATCCTCCTTCCTACTCTTGCTCATGTAACGGCCGCTATTATCACCCTGTTTATTTTATTGCATCAATACGATTGATTGCATATTATTCACATGTACTTACGCTTGTCTCTCAGAGGGGTAGGCAGACTATTAAAACACGTGCCAAGATATTGATAATTTGATAAAAGTAGGTACCTATTTATTTCGCTTCTTTCGCCTATTTGGTCGTCATGGATATTTAATCTAAATTATTTGCCTGTGTAGAGTAAGTAAATGAAACGCAAATACAGACTATCTAAACAATGTATTTTTAATTTAACCAAAAACACATTTATCACACAGCTCAAACATTAAAGCTTCAACAGAATAAGCTAAGCTTAAACTTAACATAATTAGGTTGTTACATATGAAAGTAGTATTTCGTATGCATAGGTACCTACTACTACCAGTAAATTTTGAGATTTTATAAATTAGAACTCTTATCCAAACAGTACAAAATTGAGATCAAAGTATACCCACTAAATCAAAATTCAAATTTCATATGTAACAACGAAATAATAATGACCAGAATAGATACTGCATAGGAAATCTACGAAGATTTGGCAGACTTCAGGCCAACTGTTCAGTCAGCCTTGATGGGTTTGCACTTGTTGATGAGTGAGAGCCCCATGTTGAGGAGGCCGCGGTGCTGGATCCCCGGCAGCAGCACCAACACCACCTCCACGAGGAAGATCAGCATCATGTTGTTGATCCAGATGGAGATCCAGGTGAATATGGTCAGCGTTCCAATTGTGACCACATAGTACTGAAATTTTAAAATATTTGTTTTAAAATATGAGGGAGTAAAAGTGTGAAAGATCAGAGTGAAGCAAAATGCTGATAATTTCTGAACAGTTTGTACTAACAGAATTCAAGACTACTCACCATGACAGGACTGTTGGTCCTCAATGCCATGTATCTCTTGCCAAAGTGGACAATCTTTTGTTTCAGAACTGCAACACTTTCACAAGTTTTCTCAAACTCCTTATCCTGTTCATTGGTCCACGACTTTGGATTGTAAATTGAGTTGCAGACTACAGGTAAAAGGAAGTCTATCATGTTGAGTGTCATGCCCGTGAATGCCAGAGCCGCTAGAAAGTCCAGGTCCATAAGCCAAAGTAAAAGATGGTAGAAAGACACTCCCGCAAGTAAGGCAGCGGGGTGCCACGGCTGCTCCCACAAGATGACAGACTTCATAGGCAGAATAGCCATGCGCCAGCTCTCAAAGAATCTCTTCAGTTTCTTTATGTCATGCTCCTGAAAACAATAAATACAGTGTAGGTTTATCAAGATTTCAAAATTCAGGAGCACATTTTAGGATCTTTACAATAAAATTCAGAAGTGAGAGTATGGTGCAGAAATGTTAAATCAATCCATGAATCAAAAAATTACAATACTTTAGAAGGTAGTTGAACAAGTATAATTTAATTAGCCGCTTTCATAAAATAGGAAAAACGGTCACAGAAAGAAAATAACTTACCATTTCCGAAATATTCTGTTCAGGCATTTCTTACGGATCACTTTAAATTATATGTTAACGTTAACTTTGGGTAGGTAAAAAATATATTTATTAGAATTTTTCGCTTCGACACGAATTAAATTCAAAACAAAGGCGAATAGAAAATTGACAGCTTCCTACGGGACGAGTATTGATCGCATCGCAGCATATCGCAGTCGTAGCCACAGACTAGAAATACATTGATTTGGTCGGACTCCTTATTCTAAGTACAGCAAATCATAATATTTTTTTTCGCTAGGTTTTCTTCAGGGTATAGATTTTGTTAAGGTCGATATACACGGTTACGTTTTATGGCTACTCCCGGGTTTCTTTGCAGAACGGGTTATTTTTCATTAAGTATGTCGCTGTGTACACCTTCTCGTTAAATAGACAGATATCTCTTCGAGAAATATTATGTTCCATGGTGTAGGTACACCTATTCTATTCTATTCTCTGTGGGAGTGTAAGTACCTGCACCTGGCTCTCTCGAGTGGAACCTTTGTGCATATCCCCAAGGTCTAAACTGCCTTCCTAAGCTTGGACCATTTCCCACCACGCTGGTCTACTGCGGGTTGGTGGGTTCACATATCTAGATGTGCTAAATCTAGATATGCAGGTTTCCTCACAATGTTTTCCTTCACCGTAAGAGCGATGGTATACATTGTACTTAAGTTAAAGGAACTCATTGGTACATGTCAGCGCCGGGATTCGAACTCGCATCTCTTGCGTGAGAAGCGAGCGCTTACCCGACTGAGCTACCACCGCTCTTGTAGGTACACCGAAACGGCAGCTTGTTTATTCCTTGAATCTGGCTGTTTAACCCCTGTATATTGTATCATGTTTACGTTCCTACGGTATGGTACAGCTACGCACTACAGGGGGCTGGTACAAAGAAGTAACCTACAGGGTTTCTGCCAATCTTCATTCGCAATAATAAAAATCCTTTAAAATTAAATAAGTTGTATTTATTTTTGTACAAAGAATAAAAAAATAAGCTTAAGGATTTACAGAACATTAGGTACATTCCTATTCCTACTTAGATATACTTAATACATATACACAAACACCTAGAATTATTTATACATAATTAAGTAAACAGGAGTGCAATGTGCTTAAATGTTGTGGAGAATATCACTTTGAGGAGCTGGTCCAGTTCAGTTTACCCTTTTGTAGTGCCTTTTGGCTGGTCTTGCAGCTTTATCATGGCTTAATGTCTGAAAAAGATAACATAATGATAAAACTTTTTATTACAACACATAACTTATGCCTGCAATGTAGAAATAGTCTTTCAGCCTTATCTCTACAAGTACTCAGAAGGGAAACATAAGCACTGAGCTAATATTTCGCAGAGCAAACTTATCCAGAATGGTTAAAGCTCATGCTATAATTATCTACTACTCAGTTATTCATAAAATTTTAGTGAAAAAGAGGGGTTCCGCTCATCTCGCATAATCTTTATTGACCAAAACTCATTTCGCATAACTCATATGGTCTAAACTTTTTTGGCCGAACCATCACTTTGCCAAGACTTATGTGGCATAAGGCTCGTTTCGTCTAAAACTCTTTAGGCACAATCTTTAAACACCTAAGTTTCGTTTGCTCAAATTTATGTTCGTCTATACCTATGTATAATCTTGTTTCTCGTAATATTATCTTAATAAATAATATATTAAGTACGTAGTAAATGTACAAATTGTGGTATTTTTCTCCTACATCCCGAAAATCACGATATTGTATGATCAAAAAATCGAAAGTTAACGACCAATATAATTATTACAAACCCCATGAGATCGAAACCTAAAAATAGGTGCGACGACGAGCAAAGCGAGGAGGAGCGTGTTAGGTGCACATGTTCATCAAAACCAAAGCGGAGCGCAGCGAAGCGGAGCGGAGCGTTTTTCAAACAGCGGAAACAATACAAGGCACCAGTTTGCGCTATGTAGGGAGACGCTCCGTCAAAGTTAAAGCCAAAATAATATTATTACTTTGTATAAACCTAATAAACCTATGCCATAACATTATTAGGCTATTCAAGATTTGGCCATACCATTATTAGGCTTAACAATGTTATGCGAAATAACTTTTTACTAAACGAGATTTATGCCATACGATTTTCGGCGTAACGAGACTTTGACCAAACGTTACTATGCAATACGAGATTAGGCAAATAAATCTTATGCCAAAAAAGGTAGAACCGAAAAAGAGTTATCTGTCCTCCCTAATATTGATATGTAACTGTAACTACTTACCACAACCACTCCTTCATCAGTAAACTTGTAATGGCGTTTAGTCTTATATTCTGAATCAGGGATCAATGACTCTGTTAATAATTCATCATCTCCAATAATTACTGTTTTGCTCTGAAAAAGTTTATACGAATTATAAGTTAGTACTACATTATGAAAATAAATAGTTTGCATCATGCATAACAATAAATTAAAATACAAAGTAGTTACTTTGAGAGTTGTGTCCGGCATTTTTTCATCATATTCCTCGCCAAGTGTAAAAGTGGATTCTATTGTCCTCATCATGGATGTGCTTTTAATAGTCATTTTATCTCCATCCAATGAAATTTCCATCAATGGGGATGACATACTCATCATCTTGCGGGCTAGATATGGAACACCTGAAAAGATAATGAAATAAGTACTTAATTACGTGCTTATCTAATTATTGTAAATATGTAGCTACATAAAAACAAACCTATCCAATCAAATGTCTAGGTTACCTTAATTTTCGACAAAGAATTAAAGCATTTGTACCGAAAATAAAAAAATAAATGATCAAAAACATGTTCTTGTGTGTTTATGTAAACTAAATATGTATTATAAAATACAAGAATACATTTATCAACCACTTACCAACCGCAGAGAAATAATCATCAATATCTTCGTTTTTAAAGTGCTGATATTTCCCCGGAATCGAAGGCATTTTGATTGAATTTTTACTTAAATAATTATTTTAAACAAAATAAACTTTCTACTTTGTGCAAGTCAGATAACACACAGACTATCTCAATGCGTCCACCTTTGACAGCTGCTATAGCACAGTGGGCAACTTGTTGCGTGATCTTTTCGGCTTGTTATCGGGTTATCGTTTTTATCTCAGGTTTTTCATAATAATTTACCTACTTTCTTCAATTATTCTCGGTTAAGTAGGTACTTATATTAATCGAGCACGTAGCTGATAAACCTAAACATAGTGATTAAAGTGTTTCTGATAAAACAATACAATACAACAAATCCATCGAATGCATCGAAACGACGACCATCAAGCTAGTAGGAAATTTGATCTAAAATAGAGACCTCTGTAGAGAACTTATTTATTTATGAATAAGGAATTTAACAAGAAGGATTTGGAGATAAAGGTCTTCTAGGAGATTATACTGCGGTCATTTTTCCGGTTATAGCACCAGAAATATTTAGTTTAATTTACGTTTTTTTGATATAATGTTGTTTACTAAAAACAATAAAGTGGGGTACATTTTCAAGTCTCTTTTCGTGGTACAAAGTATTTATTTTGTTTGTTGAGAACTACCTACATGATGGACATTTGGACATCACTTAGCATGTCAAATTTGACATGACAACACTTTTTTAGTCTGTGATTTCGGCATTGCACATCACTAGCGCGGGGTGCGGTGCGGTGTTGTGTTTTGTGAGTGAGTGACGTGATATTTCGATGTTTTGATCTGAAACTTTGAACAGGAAATTAAAGTATTATTAAATTTAAGCTTTAACTGTGAATACAATACGTTGGTTAAGTAATTACACTTAATACTTTAATTGTAAGTTAGATTATCAGTTTAAACACATCTGACGTTACCTGTTACGCGATAATTGTTGTTGTTCGGGAGTGTTGTACAATGAGTGATAAAGAGGACTACCTGACGTCGTACCGGGAGTTCTTCGAGAGTTTCGCGGCGACGGTGAACCCGGAGGACCAGCTGCCGGTGCACGTCGCCGGCTACACCATCACCGAGGCCGAGCTGCCGGGGGAGACCCTGTACTGGACCACACAGTACCTCACTGAGAAGTAAGATTTGTCACTAAGTATCTAACTATCGTTGAGCAGTGGTAGCATCAGGTATCGTGCCCGAATATCATCTGGAGGGAAAATAGTTGCAATGCCACTTGCAGTCTATGTTGTGAACTCTAGTAGCTTTAGGGCTGGCTTTATTGCTGGGAGCACTGGATTTGAATCACAAATGGGCTAGATATTTTTAGAGTTTGAATAGTCATATACACATAGGTGAAAAATATAGCTGAGACTTGAAAGAAAGCATATTACCACCTGTACGTATTGTTAACATAAAATAAAATAAGTATTTTATACCCTTTATTGCCCAAACGGCACTG
The DNA here is from genome assembly GCF_932276165.1 of Plutella xylostella. Classification (NCBI taxonomy): domain Eukaryota; kingdom Metazoa; phylum Arthropoda; class Insecta; order Lepidoptera; family Plutellidae; genus Plutella; species Plutella xylostella. The sequence continues at coordinate 9,709,346 of NC_063990.1, forward strand.
AATCACCACTTGAAAGAATAACAACATACATCTATATACTATCCAACAAGCCAGACTTGTTGGATAGTATATAGATGTTTCATATTTGAGTCAAGTGTAGCCCACACAGGATAGATTTACTGTATTGGCCAAAGTGTTTTAAACAATAGGCATGATTTATTGCTGATAAACTTTAGTAAACTATGAAAGTTACCATTTATGAGATAAGCTAGAATTAAAGTGAGGGCAAGCCCTTATTAGTCACCACTCACTCCCACCCATCTTGGTATCAGGTGCGTGCTTTGTAGGGTATCAATCTATTTTATCTGTAGGTTTTGTAGATCATTCTTCCTTTATAAACCAAATCTATGTATGATGGATACAATCCTATTAGCAATTTATGTTGATCCAAAATTTGCTTAAAACTATTTCTTTTCGAATTAGTTTTGAATTTAGATTCTGTGTTGATTTTTAATACTTCATCAAGTTACTTAGAACATCAGAAACAGCATGGGAGTAAATTTATAAAGATAGAAACAACAGATTTATTAACATTTAAAGATGAAATATATCTAAGAACATAAGGGCACATTAATTATTTCTAAGCACATTAACAAAGCCTATAGTAGCCTATTTCACTATAAAATCAGAATACAATAATTTAACTTGAGTGTTTAATTTTCTTTACTAAACAAATCATTAATCAATTTTAAACTGTATGTTAGTTTTTTGCTGAATGTTGGTATATTTTTTTAAATGGCTATGCTTTAATTTAAATTATGAATTAGTACCTATATACAGTATGTATAATAAATTTGCGATTATTAAAGACAGAAGTAAGAATTTATTCAAGCCCTTTTGAATTTTGCTAATATTATTTATTATTTTTACACCACTTATTCTTTTGTACACTACATTTTATCTAATCATCTTATACATAATATTTAAGGCCCATATGGATATCATAAAAATTATCAATCAAGTACAAATGAAAATAAATGACCTGCATCCTATATTCTTATTGGAAAATGCCTCACAAATTCACTCAGCTTCACTGCCATCAACATTTTGAAAGCAAATGATGATGTGCTCAAATTAGCTTAAAAAATATATTAGCTTATACCAAGTGGACATCTCTACCAATATGACTATTATTAAATTCACACACTTCTCTTTGGAGGTATAATACACATTTATAATTTTATATACATACATGTATTCATTTTACGATCTAGCTTAAAGAGCACATAAACCAGTCTACCAATGCATACGTAAGGTACCCACACAGGAGTATATGAAATACGTACCGAAATTATGCAGCATTATGTTAGGTTTGCTAAAAGAGCTACTTCAAGAGCGTTAGCTTTTGTGGTAATAATAATAGCTGCTAGGCGACTAATACCGATTGTGACCGATGGCAGGGTCAAGGCTGGCTCGGGCTGGAGGCTGCAGGCACAGGCATCGCGATTTTTTATTATCTTTTATTGATATCGAATGTATGTATAGATTAGTAGAAAGAAGGCTTAAAAACCAAGATTAGTCAAAAGTCAGCAGTCAAAAGTCCAAAACCTGATGACAAACTTTACAACAAAATGCGATATCATCGGTATCAGTTTTACTAACCGCCTCCCGCATCGCCGCCTCCGATATGTTAGAGATCAACTAATCAATCACTAACAAGTATGACATAGGCATCTCCCAAGCAGCCCCACAGTACTCTGTCCTCAGCCTTCCTCATCCAAAATACAGCAGATCGTGGATCTAGCGGGCTGGAGGGCGTACCCGTATAAATAAAATGCTAAGGTACACTAGGACCGCGCGCACTCGCGGATGAATAGGTAATGAAATACTTTGGAAAGTCGTAAAGTGTCCTAAGGTTGCGAGTGGCAACTGCAAAGGTCGCCGACCTTGCAGGGCTTCAAGGGCTGCACCTTGCTATGTTCGGGGCTCAGAGCAGTCCATATTTGAGCAGGTGCTTGAGTTATTTGAAGTCTGGACGAATTCTGTCCTGCGGTGAACTCAGATGCCTAATAATGCGTTCATAATGGTACAGTCTTCTTATGTTTAGTATCGTTACTATGTTCGTGTGTTATTTGGTAAAGCATTTCATCTTTTGAGTTCAAATGTATAAACATTTTTCGTCAAATGTTATAGTATGATCCGTGGTATCAGCTGATGTCTTATAATTCGGGGTTTTGCTTCGTGTAGTATATTTTTATATCCTGCGATATGCCGCCCAGCCTTTGTACCCATATGTGCAAATTATTCGTTATCTTATCGTAACTTCACCAGAAACTAAACAAACTTACCTTTGTTTACCGCCCATCACTACATCTACATTATACATAAGGCATCACACCAACATTAACATACAAAACTATATCATCACATCTAATCTCTCTCATATATGATTCACATTCACCCGCTTATCAATAATAGAAACTAGTCGTTGATTTCAAACAATAACACCTGATTCCGTATTCATCAGTTGCGCATATTATCTGCCCGCTTATCTCGGTGCATTGTTTGGCTTCCACTTATGTAACAATTTTATGGTTCGCGAGACCGACTCGGGGTTACTCATCGTAGCGGAAGGTGTGGCCACACCTGTCACACTATGGTGTGAATAATTCTTATTGGAAAATTATCATGAATAACGTGAAAAAAGCTGAGGTTGGAACAAGGTGCACCATAATTTTCCAGGTGTAATAATCCTTTCTAAATAAGCTAAAAGCACAGCAAATCGAAGACAAAGCTCCGAACTTGCTAAAACAAAAAACCTTAAAACTAACATAAGGCCGAGGGATTTCAATAAATTAGAGGCATTATGCAATCGCTATCGTATATTTTTATTAAAATACATCTGCAAGGGAAATTTATTTTTAAAATTGCATTTCTATGAATGCCTAGCGCAGAAAGAAACTGGCTGTTTCAACGTGTTGCTGAATGGGAATTGAAGTTCTTACAGATGGTACTGAAAGTTCCCGAGAGTAAAATTCATATTAAATTTCAAGCCTTAGTTTGCATAAATAATACTGTAGAAATATGTTGTACTTACTTATATTCTACATTTCAATTTAAAATTTTCTGAGCTAATTAAGTAAATATAAAGAATATAACTAGCCGTATTTATTTTTCATATAAACTATTACATACATAGGTTACCTACCTTTATTCTAGTTCCTACCGTTATGGATAGGTACCTCGTATAGCAACGACTATGGTAGTAATTATGGCAGTTATGGCACTGTCGAATAATTTGGAGGGTAACAGAAAAAGTTGTGGTTCCACCCTGATTCCTTTACCTTTGGTCATCTTCACACACACTTTTCATCAAATTAAGATTTAAGTAAGTTACCGTAAGTAAGTACAGTACATAGATCATTTTTTTAATCTTATATCTAGCGGTCGAGTGGTCTACTGTTGTGGTAAACAAATAAGGAGCCTTAGATCATGCATCGCCAGTAAGATGCTCCATTTATTACAAAGTATGCAGGCAGAGCGAGTAAACATCGGTGTTACGCGCGTCCATCGGCCGGCGTTGCGTCATGTGTTCGCTTCGGCGCCCCAGTAATAGTGGCTCTTTGCATCGACAGTATCAACATCAAGCATTTACTATTGTTATCTATTTTTGAGCAGATCTAAAATCAAAAAGGCTAGCTGTAGGGCGTGTAGGTTTGATTTTTATCGAATTGTGAAACAGAATTAGAATTAGGTATATTTGTTTTCACATTTCAGGTATATTTTATTATTTTTCCACTTTTATGTTGGATCATTCAGTTTGATATAATGATGCCTACTTTCCGTTGAAATAGATTTAGTTTAGATGAGTAGATATCAAGTGCCACAGCGCTGCCGCTGCCGCTGATGGCTCATGCGCGGTGTTTGCCAAGCAGATTTGGCTCCCTAAAACGATTTTGTTAATACCTTCAGATATAGGATTTTCTAAAGGAAGTCTAACAGTATGTAGATTTTACAAGTATACTTCGTAATCTTCGTACACACCATAGAACCAGAAGGACTCTGGTTGGTGTACCGCCGTGTACCCTCTCAATGGTACAGTAACAAACAGTAGAATATAATATTATGTATTATTATATCTCATATATCTCATGAGTAAATAAATACTTAGTTCAATTTTAGATCACCTAGACAGTAACAATGTTATCTCGAAATGTACCTAAATAGATAGGTTACTCTATTTACAATTAGAGCAATTAGCACATTTGTATAATTTGCATTGTTATATTATAAACTGTGGCGTTATTAGGTACTTAATAAGCTTTAATTGAATTATTATACTGCGTTACGAAAATACTGACTTCCTAATTAATAAACAAGAATTCTGTAGATTCTCGTTACACTATACATCGTGGGCACATCTGGAATTGAGAATAATTATATCCCCAAACTTGGCAACAATTAAGATTTGTGTCTGCCTGTGACGCCGAGATAGCCCTTATCGTTCGGTGACCTGCCAAATTAATCTTAGCATGTTTGCAAACTAATGTGTTCACACAACACTGCTGGTTGGTGCAGATATTAGCATTTTTACAAGTTCTTTGAACCTTTAAAAGTTGTAAAAAACTCGTACAACCACTCCGTAGTGTAATATGATAAGTATTATGTACGGTGCAAACTGCAAAATTATGAATACAACCCTAGAAATTGCTAGCTGCTAATGAGGATTCTGTTGATGTACAGTTTTAAAGTAGTATAAGAAATAAGGAAACTTAAAGTTTAGCCTTGTATTTTTTTCTTCCTCATTTTTATCATGAAATTAACGTTATGTAAAATTTCTTCAAAACTTTCGAATGGCATTATATCATAAAAAAATAAGTGTCTCTTACAGTGTGAATGTGTTGTGTAATAATAATGAATGGATGTTGAACTTTCACTGCGGCTCGTGGGCAGCTCGTAGGATGCGCGGAACAATGCACAAAGCTGCGCGAATTAGACTATACTGAGCTGCGCGGGCGCAGGTGAGATGGTTATCTTTTAAAATCCAGGCCGATTTACTGTCAGTTTCACAACTGAAAACGTCAAGTTAATCAAAACTCTTGTATGGAACGCATCGCTGTGATTGGCTGAATTGTCATCGAGGAAGATGAATATCTTTTGGACTGGAGCGCTTTTAATTGCCCATCCGGCAAAAGCGATCGTTTAACTTTTCGTTTCCAAACATAATGATGATCAGCCTAATTAACAGCCCTAACTAACAACTAACCCCAGTTCTTACCCCAAACCTCTGGGCGCTGAAGCAAAACTTTACATGTACTGCAGTAAATCACAGTTGTACCCACAAAATTCAATAAATGTTTGCTACAATAGCGAATCTAGCGTCAGATCGTAACAAAACGTTTGGCCCCTCGCACTCCTAGCTCCTGGCTGTGACACCAGCTGTGCGACTGCGGCCGAGTGGGCTGATGCGGATGTGCACGATAATGGACACGAGAGAGGCGAGTCAACGCACCGGGAATGTGGGGGGAGGGGGGACTGGAGCTCCCTTTGATGCTGTACGAACGTAAAAACGCAAGCTTTGGCTGCAATTGCATTGTAGGTTTGTTTTTCAGACGCTTTCGGTTAAAAGCGGTGTGGAGGTGTTGTGCAATGAAAATTGTCTCGCGATGATTCGTACATAGATGTTAGGTGGATCACATTGTTGCAACCGCACCACTATGTACCTTTTATCCTGCATCATCACAGAACTACAAACTTTTTTTTTGCCTATTGAAAAAGCTGTGAAGTATAAAATTTTCACAATATAAACTTTATAGAAATAACTTAGTACATTCTGAATAGATCAACTCAATGGTTAAGCTAATATATTTTCAAGATCTTTGTCCTAAAACAGGAGCATCAACCTTTTTATGCCATTCTCGTATAGACAGACAGACGTGGTAGGGTAGACTATACATTTCTCTTTTATATCAAACGGTGCCACCATTTAGAAGCTAATGCCCCTATAGTTTATTTTCGTGGTTTTCTTTATCGTCCATGTGTTTATTTCTCATAGGATTCAGTACCAAACAATATAGAAGAATAGATGGTTCATAAATAAGAAAATAAACCTCTGTACCTATTATGATACATTATGCAGTAGGCAGAGGCCGAGTTTTCGCTACGCATAGAAATTATTGTAACTTATACCTACATAGTTTGCACTGGGAAATAGCGATTGTCTAATCTGCAGTTACCATCGGCACGCAAACTCATGTTATGCAAATTTAATTAATATTTTTCTATTTGAGGGTATAATTTGGCCGATATCAATATCATTGCACCTGCAAGCCCGCACACTGCACGTCGCGTGAGCCAAATAAACAAACGCATGCATCTTGTTGACTCATCTTCTAGATCGAACTAGGTACCTGCCAATATTATATTGGTAACCAAATACATCATGAGCTACCATTACACCATATATTGTTGTTATTTATATAGGAAGTGATGATTTGCGAATATAATGGTTCCCTAGGTAGATGTTGCCAGCGAGCTTCACTGTGCCATAAAATTTTCTCACGGGCATAAAAATAACCTAATGTGCCCTGGGCGTTGGTTTCCTGCATACCAAGTTTCATGAAAATCCGTTCTGTATAGTTTTTACGTGAAATTTATGATAAATTAACTTTTCATAGCCTTTCAGTAACTCAAGGATATTATGTATGGATGATATCATCCAACCCTGCTAGATAATAAATTCATAATTAATACTAAAGTGCCGTGTGGTTGTTTCCAGACAATGTCCGCTGCCGCTGCTGACGCCGCTGCGCCGCATCGTGCTGGAGGAGGTGCGCGCCGCCGCCAAGAAACAACCCACCGACTTCGGCTTCCGAACTGAAGAGAATGGTATGTACTTGTACTACCGTCAGCCTCTTCTTGGAATGAGCATCGCCGAGTGACGTATGACATGTCACTACAATCTGGTTAATCCTTCTTGCTCCTTGCCTATGTCCAGTATTGATTATAATACTTTTTAAAACACCTAGAGCTTTAGGGTAACTACGAGGAGTCGTCTACCTCATATTCTAACTGTACTAAGTTAAACTCGCATGTTGATGCTAATCACGCCATGGATATGAACTGCAATTAGTAAATATTTCAGACTAAAACCACTGTTTCCGCAACACCTGTCTGTAATAAAACAATGCACCCCATCGGTATGCCTCTGAAAAAGCACAGTAATATAAAAAATTGCATTGCACCGTCGTCTGCAACCCTTTATGGTGTGATATCACGGCAGGCGCCATGAAACCTCTATGCCAGTCAGCCAGCGTTGTTAGTACATACACAACTAGTTCCAGGAAACGAGGGACACCGCCTGGGTTATCGATGTTGTTTATACGAGTACCCGCCACCCGCCACAATTAGCTCTGAAACTCTGTAAGTTACGTGGGTTTTCAGCGATTACGGTATTACATAATTTTGTTGAGAGAAGTGCTATCCATTCAGTTCCGGTAAATTAATTTGGCACGTGTCGGTAGTGCTTGAAACAATACAAAAAAATATATACTGGACATCTATTAGTTAGGTATGTTGAGTGAAGGAGCACTACTAGTAGTGTTGCTAATATTTTATGTAGGTTTGTCCCGACTCATCTGAGACATTCTGGGAAACAGTATGATATAATAACATTTATTAGGCATTAAAATGACTTCAGTCTATCAGTGTATTGTATTACAGAACATGATCACAAACACTCGAGTACAAACAAACATCTATTTGCACTGGTCTTATAAATAACGTCTCGTCTCGTGACATCATGCGCACAACGCAGTGTACAATCATCACGTCCAACTAATGTAGTGTAGGGAAGTAGTCTAGGTAGGTACTGGGTAGACACCGGCTATTTAGATTCACATTACTGCGATAAGGAATAACTAGCGATCGCTAACTTGAATTAAAAACGTATACTTACAAACAGAAATCATTATTTGAATGTAGCTTTGTTAATAAAAACGTATTGTGAACATATTTTTCTTACATCTAACCAACAAGCCCAAAACCAATAGCTTGCCAACCTCATTTTCTCCAAAAGCCTATAAGACTCGGGTAAACCCAAAACCCGTAAAGTAACGGCCTTTATTAAGCGATGGGGTTCAAACCTTGTTTTATGACTCGGACTGACCGCTTGCCTCAAGTGGTCCCTGTGGTCGAAAGTTAAACACGACTTGAACTGAATATCGATCCCCTGTGCAATGGGACGGTTGTATGGAATAGGACTGCATAATAAAACCACTTTCGTTATTAAGTGAAAACTACGTTATTGAAGGCCTTATTTGTACTCTGGTAGACTTGAGTATGTAAGGTTGCTAACCACGATCGATGAATTGTAAGGTCGTAAAGTGCAGCTTTGAGATATTATTAGATTGGTCAAGTAGTCAAATTCAGGAACGATAAGTACAATATGATGGTGCTGTGTCATGGATTTCATAAGATATTATGGTAAAATATCGTATCTGCTATAGAAAGTATACCTTAGATACTGACATCTTATTTTATAATGACTTTCCTCTTCGCTCTGTTCATTAAAATATCGTATCTGCTATAGAAAGTATACCTTAGAAACAGACATCTTATTTTTATAATGACTTTCCTCTTCGCTCTTTTCATTAACTTGGCAAGAGAAGCTTTTCCGTCGCCCATATGGCTTATCGATCAATGTTGAAAGGACCATCTGCTCTAAGCTCAGACACATATAGGAAAGTTCTAAAAGGTTCCTAATGGCATCACTTACGCTACGCTTCATCTACCGAGCGATGTCGCTAGCTTAAATGTGTTCTGTGGACGTCGCAGTGAGATTAAACTTTGCAGCCTACTTCGGTAGAGTAGGTACATTGAAAAATATATAGCGTCTAATAAAATTCAGCTACGAATGTTATGATATAACCTGAATATAACATAATTATTGAAGTAATTATTTTAGGTAATCTTGTAAGGACCCACTCTTATTTTTGAATTGACAAGATTGTAATCATCATCGTCAGATCGTCAGACCTTTCAACACCTCCACTAGTCCTTATATCTTTGAAGAACCTACATTAAATATCTTTACTTTAAAGACATCTTGAAACGGCATAGCTAATTGCGAGTAATTAAGCTGTGGACGAGCTCTCTTAGCTCGATCGTTAATACTAAGTAGAAATGACGGCATGCCAATGCCAAGACGACTTAATTGAGCAGCTTTATTATAACTCCTTTATTATTAATGCATTCGAGAAAGGTGACCTTAAATATTAGAACCTAAATGCTTACTGGCTGTTGTTAGTAATTTCAGTTACCGTTCTGTAAACGATTTAACACTGTAAACAAATTTAATGTATACGTATACCTACGACACCTTCGCGAAGCCTAATTGGCTGGTACTGCTGGTGAAGGTATCCACCAAAGAGGTTCTCCACCATCACCACAAAAACCGCCATCTATGCAAAACCCGTCACACTAACCCATCCCCTCTCCATTCCAGTATACATAGCGCTGCGTCTGATGCAAGCAGTAACCGCCCGCGTCAACACAATATGCCTCCGGTACCTGGACAACGCCCAGCTGTCCACCCTCCCCCCGCCGCCCCCGCCGCACCTCCGCGAGCTGAAGACCACGTCCGCGGCGCACAAGAACACCCGCCGGGTGATGGAGGATAGGCATGTGGAGATCGGGAACTTGGAAGCCCTGTTTGGTATTGAGGTAGGTGACAAAACCGTACTAGCGGACCCACCTTTGGACTCTTACAAAACTGACAGCTTATTATAATAATCGAGAATACGTATAGCATTTGCTGCAACTATTGATGACTATGTTAAATGCGCATGATGGTAAAATCCACTGCTGCCGATCTCTATTCAGTAATCATTCGCCTATGGATATTCAGTAGATTATATTGCATAGTTCCAGAGTCATTGAGATAAAATGCGAGTTCCGTTAAGAAACTAAAGTTCGTATAGCGGTTCACTCTTTGCTAATAATAAAACCCGAGGCGGTGGGTGGCCATCATTACCTCTATTAAACTTTATGATGGAATTAGGAATATCGAATTAATGAAATCTGCACTGGGGTACAGTTGGTTTATCAATGTATATCCAACTACTATAAAACTGTAAACTGAATTGGCAGTCATATTTGTCGAAGAATCGATGACCGACGAGTTCTCGAGTGGAGACCACGAAAAGGCAAACATAGCCTTGAATGCTGCACCGACGGCCTTAGACAAGGAGTCGGTAGTAGTTGGATAAGGAAGGCCGAGGAGCAAGCGTTGTGGAGTTTCTTGGGAGAGATCTATGGTCTATAAAAGTTTATTTTTGTTGTGGTAAAAAGTAGCTTATTGCACTGCCAACATATAATACATACATGACTTACTCCGCTGACTCAGCGACCAGAAAATAAGTTTTTGCCCACAGACTCATATTGCTAAAATAATTTCTAATTGCACCTTAATCCAAGCCTAACCAATTCCATCTTACTATCCGCAGACGACAGAGCCGACGAGTTTCTACGCGGTATACGACGGACACGCGGGCTCCGCGGCCGCCGTGTACTGCGCCGCGCATTTACACCAGTACCTGGTGGAGAGCCCACACTTCAAGACAGACCTCCGGCATGCCTTGAGAGACGCGTTCTTGAGGACCGACGGGGAGTTTGTCAGCAAGAGTAATCAAGAGGTGAGGTTTGGTCTTACTTAGCGAAATATGGCTTACTAGCTGTTCCCGCGAGCTTCGCTTCGCCTTAAAAAGTTTTCCCGAGGGAATTCCGGGATAAAAAGTAGCCTATGTTCTTTCCCAGGGTCTACACCATATGTGTACCAAATTTCATTCAAATCCGTTCAGTAGTTTTGGCGTGAAAGAGTAACAGACAGACAGACAGACAGACAGACACAGTTACTTTCGCATTTATAATATTAGTTAGGATTAGGATTAGGATAATGATGACAGATCGAAAATAAGTGCTTTGGGAGAGGCCTACGTCCAGCAGTGGACTGCTATAGGCTAATGATGACGATGACGGTACGCAGATTTTAACCAATATACGATAGCGGCATTTAGAAGTTAGCTAGATGAATGAGGATGGGCAAGACAGGGTGTTGTGTGCACCTTGGGTGAAGGCATATATCTGGCAATGCATGATTATAGCCGATGATGGAATAGTCCTGTATGTCAGTAAGCATCTAGGGCTCTGCACCAGTACCTGGTGGAGAGCCCACACTTCAAGACAGACCTCTGGCACGCGCTGAGGGACGCCTTCCTGAGGACTGACGGGGAGTTTGTTAGCAAGAGCAATCAAGAGGTGAGTTACTGAGCGATTGATGAGAATGATGATGTGCAGCGGCCTTATGACGTGAGTTAGATGGATGAGGATATACGTCAGTAAGTATGTCGGGCTCGGCGGCCGCCGCCGTGTACTGCGATATAGATGGCTGTAGTGATGATGGAATGCAGATTTTATTATTATTACGATGGAGGCCTAGTAAGTAAGCTATATGAATAAGGATGAACGAGTCAGGAATTCAGGATGTTGTGTGCACCTTGGGTGAAGGCTTATATCTGGCAATGCCCGATTATAGCCTGCTGATGGAATAGTGACTGCCCTGTATGTCAGTAAGTATCTCGGGCTCGGCCGCGTTGTACTTCACCAGTACCTGGTGGAGAGCCCGCACTTCAAGACAGACCTGAGGCACGCCCTGAGGGACGCCTTCCTGAGGACTGACGGGGAGTTTGTTAGCAAGAGTAATCAAGAGGTTAGTGACTTTAGGGTGATAGCCGCGATAGATGGCTGTAGTGATGATGGAATGTAGATTTTATAATTATTACGATGGAGGCCTTGAAAAGTTAGCTAGATGAATGAGGAGGACAGGCCTTTGTCTAGCAGTGCACGATTATCAGATGGCATAACATAATGACAACCTGGAATCTATTCTCTAGTATCTAGCTCGATATGCCACATAGCAGAAATCTAACCCTCGACACATAACAGTCAGTGCTATGGACGAACGAGACCACCAAACAGAACGGATATACTCTCAAACCACCTCAAACACCTCTTCTCCTTCCTGTGCTTGTAAAATAAAGTCAGACTAGATTTATGTTTATGTAACCACCAATCTCCTTGTTCCAGCGAGCGAACGGCGGCAGCACAGCAGTGGTGATAGTGGTCCGCGGCAAGACGCTGCACGCGGCGTGGGCCGGCGACTCGCAGGCGCTGCTCGCCAAGCGCATGCGACTCATGCAGCTCGTGCACCCGCACAAACCTAGCAGACAGGTGGGTACTGTGTCTATACACCTGAAGGGCTAGCACGGTAGTCAAGAGCGAGCGCGACGGGGAACTTTTGTCACGTCTTAATAGCGCCCTGTGCTACAGGGCCTGGTGTAGTAGTCATTATAGTCCGTGGCAAGCTATAACAAGATTTTGATCCATCGAATGGGCGTGTAAAATAATCGGTTCTGCACCAAAGCCTCTCCAGTTGTGTCAATTATCCGTCCCATTATGTTAGCTCGACTTGAGAGTGCTTTTGTGTACTGTGCTAGTTTTATAAAAACTCCACACAAGTTATTGCTAATCTCGTGTTATTATTTCCGCAGGATGAAAAAGATCGAATAGAAGCGTCCGGAGGGACGGTGATGTACTGGGGCACGTGGCGGGTCAACGGACAGCTGGCCGTCTCCAGAGCTATAGGTGAGAACTCAGTATTTATTTATTATTTATTAGTTTCACATAATAATTATAGTTTTACAATGTGTGTCACAAAACTGTTCATATGTATATACATAGTTTGTCTGTTATTTAGTCAACTAGCTGTTGACCGCCAGTTTCGCTTCGCCTTAAAAGGTTTTCCACTGGGAATTCCGGGATAAAAAATAGCATAGGTATGTGTTAATCCAGGTTATCAGCTTACTGCATGCAAAATTTTATGAAAATTGGTCCCGCTGTTATTCTGTTACAGAGTAACAACCATCCATCCATGGTGGTTGTAGTTTTAATTATCGAAATTTCCGCTTGTAGCGCCATCTACAACACGATGATTTTTTTAAACTTTATGGTCACCAATATTTTTACTAGGTAAATAATGGAAAACATCTGAATATATATTATTCGGATGAGACTGAAACGAACTACGGTTCAGTTTCAGTTCAAACATAAAATGAGTAAAGTACATAACTCTACAAGTTCTAAAACTTATCGCACCCTTATGTAAATTTAAGTAGCTATAAAATGGTAATAGCATTTTCAAAGGATACTTAAGGTGTGTCTATAAAATATAGATGTTAACGCTTGTCAATACTTATTTACTACGCAACGTAACGGGTCATATCGCCGTACGATGCAAACTATTTTTTAAAGCAACCTCTAACATGTCATACGGTTAGGCAAAGGCTCCTTATATTTTAGCCATTTATGGCCGTCTTGTTGAACCTCCTTCCACTCCCGAAAGCTTTCGAAGTCTTCCCGCCATTTCCGTCTTGGTCTTCCTCGACTACTGCGTCCGTCACTGGGCACACACGTCACTTTGTGATGAACTAAGGAATTCGCTAAACCGGCTTGAGGTTCAAGTATTTTTGTATTTCCTTTGTCATTTTATCATAACTTTTAACTGATTATTCTGAAACAAAAAGTTTAGATATTGCTGTTATCATTATTATAAATTGAAAACTTAGTTTAAGAACTTATTAAACAGTGCTTTTAATAACTTAACTACCTACTCTAAATGCGACTTTTCTTTTAGCATCTTCACACACTTAGGTCTTTCTCCAATCAAAAGCTCTTAGACCTAATTGCTAATAAAACTTTATCACGGATCGGCAGTGGCAATAAAAACAAATTTCCCTTAGCTTAATATCTGGCCCGATTACGTCCACCATACGGAATGAGACTGTTATTGCACTTGCAAATTGCAACCTTGTGGAGTTTTGAGATGACCGTGTAAGGGCATCAAAGTTTATGGTGACCATAAATATTCTATGGCCCAAGTTTATATTTCGAATGCCTTCGTTTTAACAGCCCCGCGCTTTTTATGTGTGCATTCGGCGAGATTATTCCCTGGTTTTAATGCTTTGAGTAGTAGCTGTATAAATAAAATTATCTTTTCATTTCCTATGTCGCTCACAAGTTTACTGTCATCACTATGGTCTTTATTTGATTATTAGTTACTCGTTATGTTGCAGCAACTTTGCAGATACATAAAATAGGTAGACGGATCCCATCAATGTTTTATGATGTACATCTTCCAGATCTTCATGCTTTAGCGGTACTTGGACTACTGTGGTGTTATGATTTATTTCTGTCAGATACTTCATAGATAGTATTGCCTGCATAATGTAGGTATACATGTAATGTAAGACATCGCTCATACATAATCTTGATCTTTCATCCTGAATCACAAAATGATATGGCAGTGGCAGTCTCCTGCTGAATATCTTCAGTGCACTAGACGTATTATGATTATCAAGCTTTCTGCACTTACCAGCTACGTTTATATAGAGTTTCCTCCTTCCTTGCTGCAAGGCTACGCTACGTTAAGCTAGGCGCTGTCGCCACTTAAGAAGTGTAAAAAAAACATCAATCCCCCATAAATTCAAATGCCATTCATCTGTGGCTGTTAGCAACACAATAATAAACCCATTAATCCACCTGCGGAACGCTTTCATCGGAGCATAATGCAGAAACGTGTGAGTAAAAGGGCAAACCTCCCCTCTTCGCGGGTAGGTCGAGTTAATCGCTCGTTTCATTGTTATTGCCCGTTAGCGCATTCGGCGCCGTGCTAGCTATACCGCTCTACGACAGATGTATGGAGATCATTAGTGGAACACAGGACGGGAAAGCACAGGTCCTGATTGCTTGGTGGATTTACAATTATTATTGTATAATATATGATAGGATTGATCGGTGTAGTGTGCTAATTGATTGCTTCCAAGTGAGTAACCGGTATGTTTGTTGTAAACTTTATTGTTTATCAAAGTTGTAAACGCATAAATGCTACGCAGGCGATCGTATATCGTGCAGTCTGTACCTAGTGCAACTTACGAGTATCGTAGTTAGTTTTTTACAAATAGTACTGAGATTTATAAAAACCTTTGGGCGCTAATGAATAAAAACTACTTAAAAATGCATTGGGGCATATGCACCCTATCCCTTTTACACTCAAGCGCATTCAATACTTCCAGAAACAAATATTTTCCCAACAATAACTTGAAACAATATCCTCCTCAATCGGTTCGAAAGTACTAGGGCGCCAGGCGGCGCGGGAAGTGGGCCTGCCGCCACCCCTGCTTCCGCTACAACCCTACTTTCACTGCAAGTATCGATTAGTGTTGCCACGAATAGTGAATTGGCCGAATACCGAATACCGAATATTCGGCGACGCTGCCGGCCGAAGCGCCGAATATTCGGCCGCCGAATATTCGGCGCTACAACCTGTTTTTTTTGTTCCTGGAACTGCTTTGAAGAAGTCGCTACAGATTATATGAGAAATGCTAATTATTAGGAGGCAGAATGCTGTGGCAAACGAGTTGAATTTTTATTTGATAATAGTTCGCCTAGATCGGATGGCCGATCCTTACAAGTGGTGGTCAGCAAACAAAAAACAATACCCGAACCTTGTGAAATTTGCAAAAACTTATGTTTCTTCAGCTGGAAGTAGCGTTTATAGTGAGAGGTTATTTTCTGAGGATGGTTACAATGAAAAGCGCAATCGTGGGCTACGAAAAAATGCTGAAATGCTCGTTTTTATCCAGCACAACTTACTACTAGGGCATGCAATACCGCAATACCGGTATCGCGTAATACCGGGATCCCGGACAAAATCCACGTCTTTTTCAATACCGATATTGAAAGTTAATACCGGTATTGAGGTAATACCGGAATCGGACATTTTTTAGGCTATAAATCAAGCGATTAAGATATAGTTAGCCGTGTGCTCCTATATACTATAAATAATAAAATAAATAAATAGTCATTTATTTCAGGTAATGCATAGGTACCCATATTGTCTTAAAAATAATTAAAATTAAAATTTAAAATCTACATCTACAGTCTTAGGTCTTACAATAATAACTAGTATAATGTATAGGGTTACACTAGCTATTTGCAAAAGACAGTCATTTGCGATTCGCGTCCTGATGAACAGATATCCAATGCTTGTAAAAAGGATTGGTGATATCTTGCGACTATGAAAGTGCACTGGTTTTTATTCGTTACATACAGTTTTTGGCCTTTAGAAACCTACTTGTTAACCATGCGTTCAAAAATTTTAACTCTAATACTCAATTCTCGTAAAAAATATTACATAATACAGAATTTCATTGCTTTTTCTTGTTGTATTATGCCCTATACGACCTTTAAACAAAATATATATATGCCATTTATAACAAGGAAGTCTAATACCGGTATTAATACCGGGATCCCGGTATTGAGTTCTAATACCGTAACTCAATACCGGTATTGAAAATATTACCGGTATTGCATGCCCTACTTACTACTGATTAATTTTAAGTACTAAAATGTTGTGATTTGGATATAAATACACAATTTTGATTAAAATAAAAAGTTATTTTTTACATGATATACTATTCGGTATTCGGCCCGAATAGTACGCACTATTCGGCCGAATACCGAATACTGAAAAAACTGGCCGAATAGGCCGAATACCGAATAGTTGCCGAATATTCGTGGCATGTCTAGTATCGATCCTCCTTGCTCGGACATGCCATGCACGGTGACAGGGATGGAGTTTGGAACCATCGATTTGTTACTGGCCAGTATTTTAAATGGATAATAAAAGAAGTAAATCATTAAAAGAATGAATCATTTTGTTAATTTTACAGCTGCCGGTAAAAAATATTTTCTCATTGTATAAATTCATGTATTTCCAAATGAAATCCTTGGCGTATAATTGTATTGCTGATAATAAATGTTATTCATATATATATAACAAGACCGCTACTCTTGATGGAAATAAAGTAATAAAAAGCAGAAACTGTTAAATAATTAATCACTATTCTGGTCATCGGTGCAGTAATATCTGCTTCCCCACTTTATAGGCTCCGGAATAACACCCATCAAGGTTTTATGTTTTCTTTACAGCTCCATGCTACCCCCCTTAGGCATAGTCCAGTCCTAGTTCCACTGCAAACTATACCTAAGCTAATTTATCTTAGCATGAAAATCTTATAACGATTATTTATTTTAGCCAATGGAATGGAAGATAGTGTTTACGTGTCAACAAAACTTTATAATTACTGAAATATTTTTTTCTTTTATCTTTTTTTATCTAAAATGTTTATAAAGTTTTATTATTACAAAAAGGAAAAAAAACATACTTATATTCTATAATTTCTATAGCTATCGCTGGCTTCACATCTTTAAAACCTCATCGATGTCAGTTCACGCAAGATTGGTTCTGCGGAGGCTTTAGTTTGTAGTCGGGGGGTAGATGTCGATGGTCGTACGTGCACTTTCACGCTAGATTAGGCCCTTGTTGTCACGAAGTTGAGACCTTTTGTTTATTCCATGACTTCAGTCATGGGCTTTGTAGACATTTTACATACATAGGTACATATTAAAAAAATTAAAAAAACCGACTTCAAAAAACCACTAAAATGTAAGAAATAATTTAAGGTTTACACAAATTCTACTCGTATGTGACAGTACAAATATACCTAAGCAGGAACTGTTCTCTTTTGATGTTGGTGCGGTGACAAAGTAATCTGAAGAAATATGGCACCAACTTCAAAAAAGAACAGTTCCTGCTTAGGTATATTTGTACTGTCACATACGAGTAGAATTTGTGTAAACCTTAAATTATTTCTTACATTTTAGTGGTTTTTTGAAGTCAGTTTTTTTAATTTTTTTAATTATTATTTTATTTTATAGTTTTTAGTTTATTTGCAATATTTTTCAATCAAAAGTAAGGTGCAAATGATACCAAAAAGTCCTACTAATCAATACGAATCATTCAAGCCTAAACACGAAGTAGTTGCTATATACCGTTGAGGAGTTCCCCTGACTGCCTTCCGTTTCCATCATCAGATCAGCTCAAGGTCACCATCATATTTTTTTGTTATAAGAACTATATTTACATTCTTAATTTCATTAGAATCGGTTAATATGTGCCCAAAATGGAAATTCATACCCTGTTTTTACCCCTTTACCCACCCTTGGGGGTGAGATAAAATTCTGAAAAAAAAATGGGACCACCTGGGAGCTCAACCCAATACAACAAAAAAATAATTTTCAAAATCGGTCCATAAACGGCGGAGTAATCGGTGAACATACATAAAAAAAAATATAAAAAAAAAAAAAAAAAAGATCCCGACGAATTGAGAACCTCCTCCTTTTTTTGAAGTCGGTTAAAAATAGGTGACTCAGCTTGTGTTGTGAGCATAGCTCATCCGTAAATCAATCAGCTGAAAACTGTTATTGTTGATCAGTTGAGTTGGTTTGCAGATATTAGTTAAATACAGGGACGATTGAATTTTGAAATAACAACAATAAGAGGTCTTTAAAGCCCTCCTTATATTAAAAAAATACTTTATACAACCGTAACATACATTTACTAAGTTATGCAAAACCTAACCTTAAATCCCTTCACCAGGTGACGCCCAATACAAGCCGTACGTGACAGCGAAGCCCGAGATAGCGTCGGTGGACCTCGACGGAGATGAAGACTTCGTGGTGATCGCGTGCGACGGGCTGTGGGACTTCGTCAGCGAGGACCAGGTCGCCATAGCTGTGTACTGGCAGATCGGTGCTGACCCTGGTGAGTCTTCCTCTTCTTGTAACAACTCATAATAGCATACTTCCTGTCGTCTAAGCGCAGGCCGTACAGTTTCAGATACTAGTGCGACTATATGCTCGATGTGAGCTGATAGAATAGCCAGCCGAGCCGATCGAGCAGCTAAAGAATAACACAGGTAGAACAGTCACATCGAATATTTTAGCCAATATTCGCATAAAGCTCGAGATTCAGCTACAGCTGTCTACGAGGACCAAAGATAATCGTATGCATGTGTATTTAGTACACCTACCCGAGCAAGTCATAATGACGTGGACGAGAGGAGACCGGAAGCGTGTCATGTCCCTGAGGCTTAAACTTATTATTACGGGGTAGAGTTTGTAACCCACGCATGGCCTGTCGCTGAATGTAATAAACATCCCTTTGCTCTCCACTCCACTAGATAATTGTGTTAGTATTCCATCGTTATACAGGATGTTAAAATGGGAGTTTAGTAGCACTAAGTAAAATAGTAAGCGAAAAAGGGTAACTATAACAACCAGGGGGTCATTCATATCAACCTTTGTTCTACAACTTTTGAAATTCGCAGCTGAGGTACCCCACCTCCGCTTAGTATACCATTTATGCAACACCCTATATTTAACCTTAATAATATAGACCAGGTAGCGCGATGGAGCTTGAAGCTTTCATCGAATGGATAAAAGCAATATCCCTACATAAACCAATCAACGCAAACCTTTTTTGCAATGTCGACGGTACACGACAAGAGGTTGCTAGCGACAAGTGTACATAGTTTTATTATACCGTAAAATTAATAATACAATACAAGAACAGAAACTTACCCTTTACTCGCATAAATATATTTATTTATTTACAATTAATGTACGCATTAGATCCAAGATAGGTTATTGCCTTGACAAAATAAAATTAGCTTTACAGCGTGATTTGGCGATCGACACGGATGGCACATTGGCACGCCTTTCAATCTCATTATTAGATACCTGGGTACTGAACAAATACATGATTCGACCCATTTTGTACAAGTTTACAACTACATAGTACATGCTTTTGAAACAAGATATAAATCGCCATTGCAACTGCCTCTTTTCCATTCACATTCCTAATGTAATTGAAGGTCAATTTTAATTGTCTGTATTTCGTGTTGCCCTAAAATCTTTTCTAAAGTATTTAATGGACCAGGCCCTGTAGCACAGGTCGCTAATAAGACGTGACAAGAGTTCTCCGTCTCGCTCACTCTTAGGGCTGCGCGATTTGAGTGACGGCGATGCAAAACTTTTGTCACGTCTTAAATGCGCCCCGTACTAGCCCTTCTGGTCGCTAGAGGCGATAAGAGCTTTCATGTTGTTCGAATGTTTTTCTCGTTCTGTAAATATTAATGGTATTTGTAGCGCCCTACAGTTTTAACAGAAACGGGGAACTTTTGGGGGAGCTATTTCGATTGTTAATGACTTGAAATTTTGTTTTTAAAATAGCAATTCTTTAACGTTGATTGACAGTAGCTTTTAAAAAATGTCTACAATAGTTTGTCTTCGAGAGTCCTTCCTTGTTATTTCCTCGTTGTTTATGAATCAATATCGAGACCATTGTAATAATGCGAATCCATTCCGGGAAAATGGACACGGCTTTATCATGTCTCGTAAATTTAGCTGTGATATTTTCCTCAAAGCGACACTATGGTATAACGAACCCTCGCTAATATAGTAATCCGACTTGTTGACATATCACATTAAGGGGGTCTATTGTGTCGGCATCGGGATCCCCTGCAGTCTGTCAAACTGTGACAGTGTCCGAGATTGCGCCTCCCTCGGCTACGTATGAATAATTTTGATGAATGCCGCAAATGGTCTGGCTCGTGTTACTGACAATTAGCTGATAATATCTAGTTGCTTCATCCCCTTAATGCACTGTGTGCCGTAGATGTGTGTTTAGATATAACGTGTTCAATTTAATACTTTCCTTAACGTCCGCCACTGGGTATTATTATGTTGCTATCTAACAACTATCGATAGCGTCTGTAATTCCGCGACTTTCGCTTCTTCCCGACTATTTTAATGGCTAAGTTAATAGCCAATACGTTTCAATAGGTTCGAGAGAAACCTAAGACAGTAGGATTGTTTCAGTGTTTTATGGTTCGTAACGAGGCTGCAGCGGCTGCCTGCGGTCGCGCCGCCGCCGCCGCCGCCGCTGCCCCACACAATATTGTGTCGTAATTGCCCCGGAACTGGGGAACTCGAGAAATTGGATACTTTGTTTTCGCCTTTTGTCCCCTTTGTTTCCGCTCCTCCCCGCAAGTGTTGCCAACCTTCTTTCTAATTATTGCCATTTCGGAGATAAGAGCAAACAACGTCTACGGTTATTTGAAATCTGGGAAAGTCAATTGTTTTCGTTTTGTGATTTATTTCGCTGGATTGATGTGAAGGGATTGAATTAAATTTAAATGCGTTATCCCTTCCGGCGTCACGCTCCGGTGACTGCTGGCATTTGGGTGGATTATGCGATTTGTGAGCTTGAATGTGCGGAGCGAGCGCGGCTCTAATTCCCTCGGGA
Organism: Plutella xylostella; assembly: GCF_932276165.1. Classification (NCBI taxonomy): domain Eukaryota; kingdom Metazoa; phylum Arthropoda; class Insecta; order Lepidoptera; family Plutellidae; genus Plutella; species Plutella xylostella. The sequence continues at coordinate 9,730,611 of NC_063990.1, forward strand.
CAGTCGGGGCGTGGGATTACAGACATTCAAACCTGTACAAAAGTGCGGGGCTTCAAAGCTTCCTATTACAAAAGGGGTACAGTACAGGTCACATTCCAGCTCGCAAGTCGTAGCACGTCGTCAGGTGCCACTCATATGACACTTTCCCTGAGTAGAGTTACTCGTTCGGAAAGTTTGGTCTCGTTCGAGTGTTGCTGTTACTTGGAGTGTGATGATTAACGGGGTTCGGTGAAAGGTTCTTTGAATTAATGTTAGTTTTGGATTGTGTGCGTGACGTGTTTGCTTTGGCCCTTTTACTCGAGCAAAGATATCGTGTATCGGTGGGATCGGGCTCTTTGTTTTTAATTTCCGTTACTAGTTATTGTCGCTGTTACTAGCTACTAGATTACAATCAAATATCGCATTAGGTATTACATTTTCAAGCAGTTACCTATTACGACTATGGCCACTAAAGTGATTTTGAATGTTATAGCTGGCGAAGTAAAATCAAATCACGCATTAGGTATTACATTTTCGAGCAGTTACCTATTACCACTATGGCCACTAAAGTGATTTTGAATGTTATTAAGGTTATGACTATGACTAACGTGACCATTTATTTTTTTTGTCAAAGCGGGACACCTGCGGAATTTCATATCCTTCCCTCAAAGATACTTATGTTATCTTTCTTTCTTATATTCTTATCTTTTCGCTCAGTTTGCTCAGTGCATCAATTGAAAGTTCAATCCCTACGATGAAAGATTGAAATGTGAAAGATGAAATGAATGGTGAATGACCGTTTTTTAATATTTATCTAATAATCTTGTAAAGTTAGTATATTTAGGATACCTAAGTACTTACTATGTTTTTAAAAATATACCAGACGGGTAGACTACATAAATCCGAATTATTTTTTTACGATATTTTACTTTTTTACGATATGAAAATAACGATTTTTTAAATTATGAATTTCATAGTTCTAGTAAATTTTAAGTTTCCGAATAACAAAAATTACTAAAAGTTGATAAACGAAATTTTAAACAACAGATTTATAAAAATGACCAAAGTAAATTTTTCTAATGTTATAATTTCAATGTTTTAAATGGACGATTTTTTAATATATCTAATTGTGTAAATAAACAATTTAACTTTTTTTTGCTTCGCTCCGCTTCACCGCGCTCCGCTTTGGTTTTCGACATCTATGTGCACCTAAACGCTCCTCCTCGATTTGCTCGTCGTCGCAACTATCTTTAGGTTTAGATCCTAAGGTTTTTAAGGTTAAACACCGTAAAAATCCGAGCAATTGTTTTGCTTTGTTGTGTAACTTAAAAACAACTACTACAAATAGTTTTCTATTTAAGAAATTTTTACTCTATATTTGAAACGCTCCGCTTAGTTTTTCGATATCTAAGTGCACCTAACACGCTCCTCCTCGCTTTGATCGTCGTCGCACCTATCTTTAGGTTTTGGTACGTTCATTTTATTTTTGACAAAATTACGAATTATCATATTTTCCGTCCGGATTTGATATTTTCGTCATTAATAAATAAATAAAAATAAATCTGTATTTTATTTTTTGTATATTAAAGTAATCGTATTTTTTAACGTTCGTGTATTTAACCATCGTAATAACAAACCTTCGTCATTATAATATCTATTCGATTTTTAAAAATAGTTATTGCAATATTTTGTAAATTTGGTACATATTCGGTGTTTCTATTACGGGAAAAAGTTTTTCGGAATTTTTGGGTGTTCTCATACCAGATGCTACAAAATTCTTAAACATCATACTTTGATTTTTTCAATAATTTGAGAAGTTTAATTTAAAGTTCTTATCAATAGTGCATCTTATCTTATTTTCACATTCATAAAAGTTAATACAGATAACTTTTTGGAAAACATGTACTCCCACATATTTCTTCTTTGTTAGGAAGCGGTAGGTGAGCGAGTTAAATTTATATAAGCATACACGATAGAGCTGTACACAAGTTACTTGCGGAGTCTCGGTGGAACTCGGACTCATATTACTCCCTTTAGTCTATGTGAGTAAGTGATAAGAAGATAAATAGTTGTCTCAAGTGATTACAAGAAAGAAAGGAAATATGGGATGAAGTTACAAAATGTAGGTAATTTAAATTATCGTTTTGCCTGTTTATCAAAGCGGGACATTTTTGCTCTCGCGGGGGACAGCGGGACGGACAGCTTGAAAGCGGGACTGTCCCGCCCAAAGCGGGACGTATGGTCACGTTAACTATGACCCTTCATTTGCCTAGCTAAGCCGTAGTAGGGCAAAAAGTAGTATCTACTTGTTTTAGTCCTAGGTCTAGCAGGGGTCCATAGTTGATTGATGAAAGTGTCGAAGAAGCTATAGTTTTTTTTTCACAAAACAAGTTAAATGGCCATCACATTTTCGAGTGGCGTGCACGCCGCGCAGTCTAGAGTGCGTCGCTCGCCGGCGATTGATCACAGATAACATTGTGCGTTTGATACTGCGATAAACGTTTAGTCACCGGCCCGCTGTACTTGCTACTCTCTGAATGAATCATCGGTACAGTGTTTTGTATAAAACGCTGTAAAATTGTACATTGAAATTATATTTGCGATAAAAATGATATTATTCAGCTCTATGATAAAGAGAAAATGATTCTTTATCGTGATGTAGACCTAATCGCAATTTTATTATGTTGCACCGTGATAACCTTAAGGAGATAGGCTTGATAACCTCTAATACATTCTTAGAACTACGATAAAAAAGCTTATGAATGGTCGAGTGATAAGCAGTAGTAGAAAATAGATTTAACCAATTCTGTAAGTTCTCTCTCTACATATACTTATATCAAAATTTCCTCCTCTTGTTGCTGCCACATCTCCACGTAGTCCACGCTAGTCGTGTCCGTGAGTGTACTTAGTGTTGTTTTCCCGTCCCTGCGCACGCGCAGCCCGCGGGACGCGCCGCGACCTTGACTCTAGCGGACGAGCTGCCAACTTTCATTCAACTCTTATCGACACCTATCACACATTATTCTGACGCTAATATTATTGCGAAATTTTGTTTAGATTTATTTCATAAACAAGTAAATATAAAATACACTCTGCTCAAACTCTCATGAGAATTAAGAATAATTTTTCGAAGTCCAAGTAGACAAGAGACATAATCCAATGTCCATATTGACCGTACATCGATGTCCATGTCCAGTAACTTTTTTTTTATAATCTCATTTATTTTATAAGCCATACATCCTAAGATTAAGTCGGCTTAAAAACTAACAAAAAAAAATAACAATTCTTAAATAATTAACAAAAATAGTACTTAGTAGTTCAACTATGGGAGTAGAACTTAACCTACAGATTTATAATAATCTTGTCTTAAGGTTAGGGAGTAAATGATAAAACTAAGGAACCGGCCACTGTGATCATGAGTGAGGCTTGAGCTGAGGATGCCGTGCACGAGGAAGAGGAGCTCCCCGGCCGTGCACTGAGTGTCGTGTAAGAAATCAAGTCGGGGTTGTTCGTTAATTTTACACTCGAGAACAAAGTGAACAAGATCCTCTTCCTTGTCACATAAAGTACAATTCGGACTGACCCTTTTTTTCATGTTAAAACTAAATTTATTAAATGGCATATGAGATGTTCTGATTCTGAAACATAAAACCAACTCTTTTCTATTCATATTTGATGTGGAAAACCAAGGTGTGCGCGGAGGTTCGCTTACAATGGTTCTGTACCAAATTCCCTTAGTTTTGGAACATTCATTGAAATATGTTTTAAATTCACTATGGTTGTTCTTTTTAATCAGTGGGAGATGATCCATAAAATGTGGTAGTATATTAAGCGGAATACCGTTTCGTAAAGCGTCTGACGACAGTGAGTCAGCCGTCTCGTTTCCCGCAATACCTACATGGGAAGGAACCCATTGTAAGCGAACTTCAGCCCCATTACGTATCAACCTTGCGATACATTTAATAACGAGGTAAGCTTCTTTTCTACCGATAATGTCGCCTTTTATACACCTTAACAAATGTTGAAGACTGCTCTTGGAGTCTGTAAAAATTACAATCTTATGATAATTTGTCGAACACATATAATTAACTGCTTCATTAATTGCTGCTAGTTCCACTCCCATAATAGGAATACAAAAGTTTTCAATACGAAACTTTGCCCCAAAATCGGCATCCTTATCGTAGAATGCGCAACTAGAACCATCCGTTGTTTTAGACCCGTCGGTGAATATGTGAGAGAAATTTCTATACAACTGGTTAATAGACTTCGCTACGTTGTTTAAGATCTCGTATTGATAATTTAGCTTTAGGTTCGTCAATAGTGTGAATTTTTGTCATAATTATTTGGTCCCAGGGAAGTGTTTTATCAGGGAAAGTAAGCTCGAATTGCGGCAGAATTTCGAATTTTGACATAGGCAGGTTAGAATATTTTCTGAAACTTTCCAATAACAATGGAAACTGATTTTTACGCCAGTACTTTAGACCTACCTTTAACATATTATCTAAGCGTTCTAATTGTTTTGTAAGATAATCACATTGTCTTGCGGAAAGCTTCAGGAAATATTTATCACTAAGATATGCTCTTCTATATTTTAGATGCGGTATACACAGTTCACTCTCCATTGTGAAAATGGGAGTATCTTTTATGAATCCTCCGCAAAAACGAAGACATTGATTTTGAACCACATCTAACTTATTTAAGAGACGCGGGCTGGCATTACCATACATCGTACTACCATAATCAAGTCTAGAGCGTACTAGAGCGATATATAGTCGTCTAAGCTGGACCGGGTGTACGCCCCATTTAGCTCCACTTAGCGCACTGAGAATATTGACGTAGGCTGTACATTTTTGAGCGATTTCCGTGATTTGCCTGGTCCAATTTAGACGACTATCCACCCAAATACCCAAGAACTTGACACAATTGAGAACTTCTATCTGGATGTCATCCACTTTAACAATTATATCAGGAATCCTATATCTTCTTGTAAGTATGCATAATTTTGTTTTGGAGAGTGCTAACTCTAAACCAATTTTATCTAACATGGATTTAAAGATATTGAGGCTTGACTGGATCGTTTCAATACAAATATTAATATTTTCGTTGATACAATATAGGGCAAAATCATCCGCGTATTGAGATACCTTAACTGTTTTTACAAGGGTGTTGCATATTTTAATTGTGACGATGTTAAATAAGATTGGAGACATAGGGTCACCTTGAGCCAGACCCTGTCTGCATATTCTTTTAATTTCAGTGCCATCACTAAGCCTATAAATCAACTCGCGTTCTTTAAGAAATTCCTTGATATATCTGCATAGTAAAGTATCGACACCTAATTCTATAAGCGATGAAATAAGAGGTTCTATTGCTACATTATTATAAGCATTACTTATGTCTCCATAGGCACACATAACGTATTGCCTGTTTATAAAAGCAGTCTCTGTGTCTACTATAAATCTGCTTAAATTATCTTGACAAGAAAGTCCGCGACGGAAACCTAGAGTACTGGGATTGAAGAGTTTATTTCTTTCAAAGTAATATTCTAAGCGACGTGTAATCATTAAATTAAAAGTTTTACATAGGCAGTTGATCATTGAGATAGGGCGATATTTTAGGGTATTTGGATTTCTTTTGGGAATTGCTATAAGTTTGATCTTACGCCACTGATCCGGTACCTCACCTCCTTTGTATATATCATTAAATATTTGTAATAATAATTCCTTCGCATTATTTGGCAAATGGGTAATCATGGAATATGTAATGTTATCTACACCGGTCGAAGTATCCGTCCTTTTAAGAATCACGTTTAATTCTGACAAGGTGAAAGGCTGCAGAGAGTTGGGATCATGATAAGTAATCTGACCTGGATGTAAGGAGACACTGTCTGGTGCAAGTTCGGTTAAAAAAGGAATGGCTGCGCTCTCTTGTAAATATTCTTTAGGGCTACGGTATCCTTTAAGCCATCTGAGTTTCCTCCAAACCTCACGCACTGACATATTAGAATCGATACTGTCACAAAAGCTCCGCCAAGCGTTTCCCTTCATCTGTTTTATTAATTTACGAGCAGCCATAATCTTTTCTTTGTATATCATATAATTTTCAACAGTGCGAGCTTTCCTAAAATATTTTAAAGCTAGCCTTCTCTCTGCAACTGCTTTGGACAGTTCAGGATTCCACCAAGGTTTCGGCCTGAATTTGTTAGGATTAGGACTATACTTAACAAACGGGATATTTATATTAGCACTATCTTCAATTACATGTAAGAGTTGATTGTAGTTACTTTGTAAATCGGCTACTAATTCTAGATCCTCACATGCTGATTGGATATGTTGTGTATACTCGACCCAGTTTGCTTTTTTTATATTTCTTCTGAGTTCGGGATTGTTTGGAGTTGTGTCTAACGTTTTCATGGAGATTATAAGATGATCGCTACCCAAAGATTCGTTACTCACATTCCAGTCAAAATCCAGTGCAAGATCAGCACTACAAAAAGAGATATCAGGTGAAGTACAAATTATACGATCATTGACTTTAACGCAACGGGTAAAGTCTCCATTGTTAAGAAAAACGTAATTATGTTTGAAACTTGCGTCTGAAAGGAGTCTACCCCGAGTGTCGGTTGCATATGACCAAGCCGTATGGTGAGCATTAAAATCTCCTAATATTAAAGTTTTTTCTGAAAAGTGACTAAAAAGCTCATCATAATCTTCTGTACCTGCATGAATATTTGAAGGAGAATATACGCCGATTATATGTTGTAGTTTACTACTGTTAAGGATTTCAACACATATGGTATCAATATTATTGTAAATAGAAGGACAAGTTTTAAGTGAACAACCAATAGATTGGTGGACTAGAATAGCCAAGCCTCCATATCCATCTGTTCGGTCATTTCTGAAAACAGAGTAGCCCGTCACATTTATATGTTTGTCATCATTTAACCAAGTTTCAGAGAGAATGCATATATGTACCTTTTCCTTGTGTAAATAAGAATCTAAATCACTTAATTTTAGAAGCAAACTTTGACAGTTCCACTGAATAATGTTGAGTTTAAAATTTATCTTATTATTAGCCATTACTTAATTTATCTTAAAAAGAAACAGGTACTTACTACGTATTTTATACATGAAAAGGTGATTAGAAATATTTGTACCTATACTTTAAATTTAAACAGTAGGATTGACAGAAGCTTCTTCAGTACACTTTACCTTTGCCTTTCTAGTTATAATTTTAAGTTTACTTACAATACGGGACAGTCTATTCTTCACGCTACGGTATGAGATGTTGGGTATCAAGTCAGTTAACAATTCAATTAAGGTATCAATCTCTTCAGTGTACCTAAACGTGATGTCTTTAATATTTTTTACCCCGTATGTATCTTCTAGGTATTCTTTGACTTCTTTTCCTGAGAGAGGGTAATTTTTAGATGAAGTTGCGATAAAATCATCAATTTGGTCCCACTTAATCGAGTCCAAGTCACTATGGGGTGTTCTTTTAAGTTTTTTCCCACTTGCGGTTTTGAAAACCTCGTCTGAACTGGAAAGGGAAACGTTGTCTAAGTCGTCGCCACTGTTGTCGATAGATAATGCAGTCTCTTCATTTATAATTTCAGACTCCATACATTCTTTCGAGGTAGAAGATTCCGTCGGTGGGTGCGGCCGTTTAGGGATAAGAGTGTCCGTATTCTGAGTCTCCATGTTGTTTCTACTACTAGCTTCATTGTTTTCTGGGCATTTCGACGCTACGTGGCCATCATTTTTGCAGATAAAACAGGTCATAGTATCTGACGAGAAATATATCCAGTATGTTGTCTCATCAAAGTCTATCGATACCTTTTCAGGGAGACGATTGAAATCTTCGGGTGTTACATAAAGTTGTCGTCGGAAACTTAAGATATGATTGTAACCGTTTTCGTTAATACCAGCGCGAAGGAAAGAGATAGGTGACATTGGCGTGATTTGCATTTCTTGAAGTCGCTTTTCTATTTCACTGTGTGGAATTATCGGGCATACGTTAGAGATAATTATTCGTTTATTTCTGTTTATGAGCGGTCGGATAGGCAATCTTTGATTTTGTATGGTAATGAATTGCTTATTTTCCACGATATCATCAGCAACAGACTTCGAAGATAAATAAACGCACACCCTGTTGTTTGATATTCTTGACAAGAATCGAATCTGGGAAGGGTCAACTATCTTTCCAAGGGCTTGCGCATAATCCTTAATCTGAACATTTTCTAATGAATCCAGGATGACAGCCTGGTCTTTCTTTGGGAACATTGTTGACTGAGTTACAGTAGCGTAACTAGGGTTTTTATTTAACGTTTGGGAGGACATAGTTATTTGTTCCTGTAGTCAGAAACGGGTTCACTCACTAGTATCACTTAATTGTATACGAAAACAAAGTTCGATGCCATTATTCGCACAATGAGGGTAACTCGTAAAAAGTTGGAGAGCGCGCGAGCGACGACCGGTCACGGTGACTAATCAGCCCGAACTGATCAGCCCGAACTGATGTCCAGTAACTTTTTATATGAACTTTCTCGATACTCAAAGTCCTGACCTGATAAAAAGTACACGCCTTTTGTCTTCAAATACGTACCAACTTGTCTCTTTTATTGTCAAAACTAGCGCGGTAGATGTTCAAAGAGACAGTTCCGAACAATTAGCCAACCGCCTCGGATGCGCCTGCAAATGAGCGTAATGAAAATAATAGCCCACTTTGTTTGATCACCATCGCGCCTGACACCCGAAAGTAGACAGAAAACATAATTTCACTATTTAAACATGGTAAAAAAAGAAAATGCTTATTGATAAATGAGAGTGGAGCCCCAGTTGCTTAACTAGCCGTGGGGTATTTGCATAGCCCATTAATGCTTCCAGTTAGATTGTGTCACTCAAACCTCGCTTGGGAATCTCAAGATAGGAGGCAAATCTGCGTGGATTCAATTTATTATTGATTAAAGAATGCAGCGAATGTACCAGCGGATGTGTGAACGAGCTGATTCCAGATATGATTAATCCATTCGCGCACCTGCCGCGATTATGACGCTCATTTCCATTAGAGCCTCGTATTTATAGATCGGTACATTTCCAGTGCAACATTTTCCGGCCAGTTATTATTTTCAACACTTTGTAATTACTGAGTACGCAAATGTCCAGCATCAGTTGTGCCAAATATTATTTTAAATTTCAAAATCCAATCGCAGCTACAACACTCACCATTTGTTTACCGAAGTGGTCGAAAGTTCTCGCAGATGATTGGTTTCCTATGAAAGTAGGGGCGAGTCTTGCTCCACATGACATGTCGGTCGGCGCTCAATTTGCATTGCAGACACGCGCGTGCCGCGGCGTAACTACCACAATAGCATGGTACATCCACCTCGCCGGCCGCTGATAATGATAATGCTTACGTATAGTTACGTACTCGTACTACCTGACGATTTTTTCCACCTCCAGCTTGACATGTAATCAACGCTCTTATTTATTACCGTGTCAAAAATTATCACGCCAATATATCACAGAAGCAATTAAGGAAATTATATGAAAATTAATTTATAGCAGTGCCAACCCACTGTGTTTACAAAACGATCCGTATCTGGAGTGATTATATTTCTAGTCGAGTGCTCGGGAGGGTGCACGCTGCAGCGGCATAAAAATGTACGCTCGCCGGCGGAGGAGGGTCGTTACCGCGCCCGAGCCTCTCTCGCTTTGACATCATTACATTTATTGAGCCGCCCCTGTCTCCTCGCCGCAAAACCCCAACTTTTGTTGCATCTCTTGCCACACTCGATACTCTGTCGTATCTGTAAGCCGCAAAGCTGCAAATCCCTCATCAAAAGCATCCGTGCTTCAAATATGTTTATCAAAATTTGCCATCTATTCCGGATTTCTAAGTCATTGTGACTCAATTAAGTTCGGGTGACTCGCGGCTGCTCGAGTTCTGCCAGTAGCTCGGAATTATTATCATCTTTTGTGGAAAGTTTCTCAATTGACTCGAGTCGACTGTGGGTAACGTTTTGTTAATTGTGCTCCCGTCAGCTTCCCCTGAGTTACGAGCCACGATATGTAGCAGGCCTGAATTGTAGTCGTAACAAAGTTTTCAGGTTTTCATAGCCTTCTGAATTATTCATCGCATATTTTTTGTGGTAAACTTTTATTCGTAGGAAATGGGATGTGGCTTTTCATGCCTTAACTTTCTAACCTTAAACGGGCGCCCGCAATTTGTCCCGGTCCTTTGTGTGGAGCCCTATCTCTCGAGGGCTGCCAAAGAACACCGTAATCCCTTCAATCGAATAACGGGGGATTACCGCTCGCAATTTATGCGGGCCTCGACAAATAATGTTAATGTAATTCCGCGACACAGATAGTGTATCGAATTTTAAAATAAGTGCACCGTCACGTCATCATGACCGAGGACGCGGTGACGCGCTCCGGATGTTCGTACATTTTAAGTTAGCTAAAGCCATCGCTTGCCTCAAGCGTGAATCCTATATCTTAGCAACAGAGTTAAGTTTTGTACGACAATATGTGGCGTCGAGAGACAACGGACATTGATCGTGAATATTGCATACTGGAGTGAACAGCTTGTTGGAAGTGTTCCAGAGAGTGTTACTCTTGTTTGGCGGATCCGGGCTACCACGTGGGCGACGCTAGGAGGTCACTGTAGCTTGCAAAAAACTAAGTTCCGGAGCGTTGCTGTCCTGAATTACCACGACTCTATTGTCGGACAGCTCTCTTTCGTTCATTTTTCTAAAACTAGAGTAACTCTTCTGCTGTTACTCTCCCGATGGATCCACTGGCACGGGTACCAGTGACACTGGTATACATTATGTGAGCAATCGCGGTAACATCGCCATATTTATTATCTGATGCATCTGTGTGCTTCTAGGACATGCTGGTAATATAACAAATGTGTTTTATGCACATTTTGAAGAGGTAGCAGATCATATTTCATACATCTTTGTTTATTATTGATATCCGGGAACGGCCGCTTCGTTACTTTTTTTAGGCACACTAGATTAGACAGTCTCATATTTTTAGTTATCTTTTCATATTTTCAGACTGCCTAGGCCTGAAGGCAAGAACTGGTTCAAAAATATTATTATTCCTGCTGTATATTCGTGGGCTGGCAGCTTAAGTTAAACATGAGTTATAATGTGCCCATAAATTGTAACAGGATTATAAAAAGACATCCAGAAATTCGGCTTAATTTCGCATGTTGAACACGCCCAAATATAGTGTTGCACGAAGTTTACAGGTTTGGTGCAGTGCATGGGGCTGGCGCGATCCCCTTCAGTCGGTATAAATAATACATGGTAATGTGATCCTGACAGGATCCTGACCGCGACCTGTCCCCTGCGTCGAATCGATCTCCGACCGCTGCGCCGCGTCAGGTGGTTTGACCCCAATGTCTATCGCTTACCTAGGATCAAATTCATTCAGGACAAGTATTAAAGTTTCGTAGCTTGCTATTTGCATAACAGTGTAATGACTCTTGTGGGTGGTAAATAGAAAGTGGGTGGAGCGGCGCGGTGGAAGCCGTGGTGTCGGTCGGAGTTATCATACAGCACGTCAACTCGTCTCTGCTAATTAATCCCACTATCGTACGTATACCATCGGCAACAAATTGCGGACATGCAGCCTTCCGTCACGACAACTGCAGCGAAACTATCTAATTGAGTTCACACATGAACAACGCCACAGAATGCATTGCGCCCACGCGCATGCCCGCAACTTTGCATTCGCTCCTACGCTCCTCATTATAATTAACTCCTTAGACTTAGACCTACTCGCTTAATTGCCTTCAATTATTTACATTCTGATTTATGCAGCGTTAATGTGAATTATTTCTGATTAACCAATTTAGGTCCCGTTGGGCCCTAAGTGGTTCTAGAGACAGTTTCTAGTTATGAGCCAATAAATCGCGATAAAGCACTAATTTATAGTAAAACTGTCTGCCGCTCATGTGCACGGGAAGTAATATTTCAAGCGGAGGCTATCTTATGATCGATTATTAGTGATGGATGGACGGAGGCCCACGTTCGGACACGTCGCCCGCGCTCCGACAGGGCAGCCCGCAGTAGCCAGCCCGCTCCAAATCGGGAAACGGATTGTTGTATATTCAGTCCCGAAATTGTATTTTTTCCGTGGAATAAATTTGCATGTCGAAGCACAATTGTCGATCTCGAGACAGTCTCTGTTTGTGGAGTGCTTGTTTGCTGATCCGTGTTTGTGCGGCCGCTGCCGCCGCCGCCGCCGCCGCCGCCGCCGCTCGGCCGCTGTGAGACGAGCTTTCCAACAATCGTGATGCAAAAAGATTATGTGCTATGAATAAGAATTTATGTTGTAGGGTTTGCTTGTCCACTCGGCGTCCGTAATGTGGCTGGAGTTTATTATGAGTTATTGCCGTATTTTAATTATTATCTCAGTAGTTTATGGGACAGCCGGCCGGCAATTGGTTTACCGGGAAGTGGAACGACCAGAATAGACATTACTAATGTCGCGTGGTAGTGCTTCATGACCATAAGTGAACTGGCCAGCGTGTAGAGACTTCTCGTGAGACACAAGTTTCCTATTTAATTGGTCTATTAGATATTCGAGATGTAATGAATCGTATCTTAAATCAGAGTTCTGAAAGTGGTTCCGTCAGTGGCGCCTGCGATCGCCTCGTCGGCTGTTTCTCACGGTGAGAGTAGAGCGCTATTGTGCTGGAAGGAATATGCATATCGTTGTTTGATGCACCGCCGCCCAAGACCGGGTTCAATCAATTTAATTAGAACTTCGTAAATTATTATCATCGGAAAGCTTTCTTGGTGCTCCTTCGGCTTCGGCACTCCTTTCACGTCTTGATACACTTCTACTAATACACACATACATAGTAGCTTAAAGTAATTCAAAACGGAATGATACACCTGTGCACAATGATATCTGTTGATGTAATTCACAGATAGCTGGTTTAATATCTGTGGTAGCGGTGAGCCGGCAGCCGGCGTTTGTACCACAACTCACAATAGACCATGTTGTTTTTGCGCAGGCCTGGGGTCGACGCCCGCCTGTTTCGGCGTAGCCACAACCAAAAGCCTGCTGTATTATTATTCTGATGAAAAAACATTACATAGAAGATAAATTAGCAATCCACCTGAATATTACATAGAAGTTTAATTCGACGCTAACATCAATTGAAATGTTTTCTAAGAGTTACCGCGTCTTTATGAGTTTTAGAATTTATTAGAGAGTATGAAAAGCGAACTTAATGTTGCACATTTAAACTTCTTTATATTCTTACTTTTTATAATACATAATTACATTTATTTTGGTTTCATTCAATGAAAGGATCTCCAAGAGACTGTACTGTCTAGCTCCTAAGTTTAAATCATGAAGAGTCGCAAATGGATTGGTGAGTTCACGTCAATCAATTACTCACTAGTTTTCTTTTGTGTCATCTTTTTTTACTGGATCCATTGAACACAAAGAAAGCTAATAAGAATTATTAGTATTAGAAATGCTTCCCAAATGTTTATCTATAAAAAATGCACATACGTCAATATAAGAAGTGATCGTTCAATTGAGATCTGTATCTATCATACTTTGTGTCTTAATATTTTTATCCAACACGCATCGGCATAACCTGCTTACACCACAACTAGTTCAAGGGTTCCAACCCGATAACAAAACAAACAAAATTAACCTTCATATACAAACACAAAGTACTCAATGCGAAAACAGTATTTGGCCTGGGGCCTTTTAATAACCAGTTCACAGTACACTCACAGGGGAATATACTACACTCGCGAGCAACCAAATCGACTCAAGCCTTCACGGCGCACATATACATTGATTTTCCTAAAACGATAAATGGTAAATATAAAAGTGATATGTCATTCGAAAGCTGAAGAATTAGGCTTTCAATTAAGATCAATACCATAAAAAAAAACTAAGCGCAGATTTAATGACGCATTTTAATTGCCCGTCAGTGTTAATTACCTCATTAGGAATCCACGCCTTGCGCTACCTGATCCCGCTATAAAACCTTTCCACATCCGGTGTACCTTATCAGTCGCTTGTTGCAAGTTGACCGGTACACATCTCGTTGCATTGTATTCCTTGTTTTCGCAAACCCATGGATACCACACCAGAAGAAGCTGCTCAAGTTGTTGCCTTGCTGCAACAAGGGTTAAGTCAGCGAGCAGTCGCTGCCCAGCTCCACTTGAGCCAGTCTGCTGTATCCCGAGTATACAGACGGTTCCAAGAGACTGGTGCCTTCAATCGAAGACCAAGAACGGGCCGCCACCGCTGCACTTCAGAGAGAGACGACCGCTTCATTGTCTCAACCTCGCTGCGCAATCGACACCTTACGGGCGTTGATGTGCAGCAAGAACTGAGACGTGTACGACAAGTGGCTGTCAGCGAGTGGACAGTGAGAAGACGCTTGAAGGAAGCCAACTTGACACCAAAAAGACCTGCATCAGGCCCCAAATTGACTGCAGGCCACCGACAAGCGCGTCTTCAGTTTGCTCGAGAGCATCTCGATTGGAGCATTGCGCAATGGCGGTCGGTCCTGTTTACTGATGAGTGCAGAGTGTGTCTGCATGGCAGTGACAGGAGAGGCCGGGTCTACCGGCGTCCGGGGGAACGATTTGCCCAATGTTGTTTCGCTGAAACAGTAGCATATGGCGGCGGTTCCTGCATGATGTGGGCTGGTATTTCTCTAGAGGGAAAAACCGCACTTGTTTTCGTGCCTGGAGGCGGCCGAGGAGGCGGGTTAACAGCTGATCGGTACATCACCGACATTCTACTCGGTCATGTTGTGCCCTATGCAGAATTTGTCGGTGAAGACTTCGTGCTAATGCACGACAATGCCCGCTGCCACACGGCACGAGTCAGTCGGCAGTTTCTGAGAGAGAAGGAATTGCGCACGATGGACTGGCCTGCGCTCAGTCCTGACCTGAATCCCATCGAACACTTATGGGACGAGCTCAAAAGAAGAGTTCGGGCCAGGAATCCAGTCCCTGCAAGCGTGGACGAGCTGAAGACAGCTTTATTAGAGGAGTGGGACGGCATTCCTCAGGAAACTGTCAAAAAGTTGATAAGGTCTATGAGAAACAGGCTGCAGGCTGTAATTAGGGCAAGAGGGGGCAATACAAAGTATTGATTTAAATAAATAAATTTTTATCTTAACATTTTTTGTTTAATTTGTATAATACGATACCCATACCCTTTTTTCCTAAATTCCCGTTTTTCCTACAATTGCGTTCAGACATCATTTATTTCAAAAATGATGAATGGATTTCAATAATAATGATATCAAATTAAAGCTGACATCTTAAGCTTTTAAATGACATATCATTTTTATTATTTCTATTCATAATTTTACTTGTATTAATGTATGTTTGCGCCGTCAAGGCTTGAGTCGATTTGGTTGCTCGCGAGTGTAGATAATTTTATCAATAAATATTAGACGTACCTACGTATGAGTAATCAGCTGACATATCCCTGGTAATCGTCCGTAATTGGCTATCAACTTGGAATGGGGATCGTGACATCCGCCGAGTGGCCAACACCCGCTACCTATCACTTCATGCTCCCCATCCGTCTCGTTAATAATTCTAATTTCTTCCAGCACTTAACCACAATCCTTATCTGATTGAAAATGGAAATCATTTTGAGTGGATAAAATTTTAAAGAGATGGATGAGGATCTAGTAAAGTAGACATCATCTCTGATCTTTCCAGTTCGCGAGCACGTTCGAATCTTTATTCGGGTGTTGTTAATGAAACATTGTTGTGGATGGTCGGCCGGTGACTCATACGCGGCTCGTATCAACGTCCACATCTATCCATTTATGTTATGAGGTGTGGACCTGATTGAAGCTCCGGGGCTTCATTGGGATTCAGCACGACCCCGGCTAAACTTCGCGTCGCCTTATCCGGCTGCCTTGTAATGTCTCCATTGTTAGGCTTACCTAATCCACCTATTATGTAGGCAGGAGCGTAGCCAATATTCCATCCTAGACTTACGTAAGGTTCATTTTGCAGTGATAGATTTTTCTACGAAGTTTCAGTCGTGATGGCTGCAATTACACTTGACTTTAATGGATTCTAGATTTGGCAGCGTTCAAGGTGATGATGGCGGAAAGGCTATTGGCTCTATGACTCTATGAGTGTATGCGCGTGATTAGCGTCCGATGTGTGCCCTGTAAACTGATGCTAGCCTTTAATGGCGTGTCTTACAACAACAACAAATGGTCAGCTTCAGACAGTGATGCATTATTGTTAGCTTTTATAGACTTTGGAAATATCTTGAATTTTTCGCATCTTCGTGATAGCGTTAGACACAGATATAATATGTGGCTTGAATCGCAAAACTTATTCAGGTGCCCGAGGGAATTTCTGAAACTTTGTAAGAGAATTCGCTTCGGTTCACATTTGGGCAGAGGCGGTCTGGAGCCGGTGGTTGCGTCAGATTTGCAGCAATTTCACGCAGCGCGGTCGGCGCTTCTCGTAGAAAAGTGAAGTGCGAAGTTTCGGCGAGCGCCGCCGCCGGAGCGTGGCGGGGTCGACGCCCGCTGCATCGCGCCGCGACCTGCAACTCTACGCCCCTGGACATTAAGCTCCTTATTCCCCACACTGAACGATCCAGCCGTGTCTGTAGCAATATTTAAAAGGTCGGGTTTATAATATATCGGATAAGTCGTCTCTCCAGATTTGGAGGTCCCGAATTTGGTGGCCCTGAAAGTATTGAAAGGAGTTGTTTGAAGGTACACAAAAAGTAGTGGTGTATAGCCGGCGAGGGTGCCGGCGCGCGGCAGGTGTGGGGCGGCGGCGGCGGCTCAGTCCGCGCCACACCGGCGAGCGAGCGCCCGCACCAGCCTGTCCCGACGCATGTGAGTGCGCCCCGCGCCCCCGCCCCCGGCCCCGCCGGCCCTACACATCGTGGTGGTGTATTTCAGCTGCAACAGTTTCGTGATCGTGTCAAAAAATATTGTGGAGTGAATTTTATTGTGTTTTCGATTTATTTATATCCGAAAGTAAATACACCACTACGGTATTGTATTTAGATTTTAAGTTTGAAGTGTTTGTTTTATATCTGAAGGGACGCTGTATTTTTTGGTGCTGAAATTCAGGTTTCCAATTAGATTCTATTTGGATTTTTCATGTATGTCTATCTATTTTCAAATTTCTATTTTTTTTATTTAATTGGTGTCCTACGACTACTTGTCGGCCCTTTCCAAGACAATAAGCAGAAAACAATTAATTTTAGTGAACATTAGTCACATGACACATAGTCATAGACAACTATTACTACTATTATTACCGACTCTGCTAAGCCACATTTAATGCTGCGCTTTCAATTAGATTAATTATTACCCGACGGGCGCAGCACGCAAGCTCTGCGCCATATTGTTACGAATATTTTAAAATTATAACTAAGTGAGTACATAGACACATGCTGCCGCCGGCTTTCTGCTCTACATAATGTATGGTTTCATCTGAATCTCATTACTGTTCTTAGACGCTTATTATGTTGTTCAATGATTAGGGAGACCTTTCTTTATATTGCCAGGGACATCGCGGAAACTTATTAGGTTTAAATTTTATGTGAAAAGCTATTAGATTTCCTATATTGATTTTTATTATTTTTATCCTGGAATAAATGTATACGTTTTTGTCTACGGCGCGTTAACTTTGCGTGCAACATAGCATATTCACTCAAATAAGCCCAACAAGAATATTTTAATGACTTGACTAATTGTATTTTATAGCTTGAATTACAATGGTTGTCTGCATGCAACCGAGTGGCACCATACACGGACTACAAGATGTGTTGGACACAGTAATAACTACCACAAAACGAAGAATACAGTTGTTAAACTAGCGGCTAGGATCACCGTTATAGCAATCATCAAACAATACCGAAAATTCCAATTATCCTAGCTCGATGCCTATTTAAAATTCTAGGAATAAAAGCGATTGTGTTTTTATCGATGAGACACGGGGAAACAAAGGCTATAGTGTAGCCGATGGATGGAGAATCTTCATTTAAGATCACATTCATCTTATTCCGCCGTTTAATTAATGAATTACACATGGTCTATCATCGATTGTTTCACTTTGTATCAATGGCGTTTCGTTCTTGGTTGCTATAATATGGCTAGAAGTGATGGATGTCCATTTCATTAGATAGGACAAAAGACCACCTCAGCCGTCGCCGCGGCCACATCGGGACCCCGCACGAACACCGGACCATCCGCCACTATCGCTCCCTGCCATCGCTCATCCCGCTTCTAATGTTCTGCTTTGTCTGTCGATACATATCTGTTTATAGCTCTAATGCAGCTGGCCTGGAATAAATCATGTTTAAACATAGACCAAGTTTAAACACTTTTGTTTGTCTTTTATTCAGGCCGTGCTTGCGAATCGGAATGAGTTTGCGCGTCAGAATTATTAGTCCGATCATGATCATAGCCACAAAAAAACATTAGTCATGTGCCGGTGACTCAGCCGAAGCCACCGACAAAAACTCAACACATCGTTGTATCACTCTCAGCTCAGCTGGAACGGGTAGTTGGGTTTTTGCAATATTAGATAGTTTGTGTGAATGGTATTTATTAGCATACAAGAGCCGGCTCATTGTTTCGGCTATCTGTGTAATCTGCTGCAACAGTCTGCATGCTAAACACCTCGTTGTGGAGACGGTTCCCAGGTCATTAGATACAGTTGCCCGTCTGTTCTCGTAATATTCGAGAGCACATTTCGGAGTATGAGTCGGTCTGACTGATTGCTCGGCAGATCTGTGGCGATCCCGTTCTCTCTACGGTACTTTTCTCGCTGCTGCTCTCGGGTAATGCGCTTCGTCTAGCGCCAATTACTCACGCAGTCAGCGCCGCAGCGCCCACCTCGCCTGTGACGGCTGAAATGACTGTCTGTCACCGCTATGGAATGATGGAGGCAATATGTATCACTCTCTGTTTGTTCAAGTTCAATTACTGACTCACGAAAGGATCGTTGTTGATGTTGTACACTTCTCATTGCAAGTAGAACTTGTTTAGTAGTCATTACCAACAAATAGATGGACGTTTTGACACAATGATGAACGTTAATATCGCTCTGTTAGCTTAAAGCAACCGGTCCGGTTAGTCCCGGAAGCACAGATTGTTTGAACAGCTGTTGTAAGAAAATCCTGAAATAAATTGCCCTGAGATACCATGCAAGTGTTGTTCAGTTCAAATCACTTGATATCAAATGTGGGTATCACGTGTGGCCTTTAGATTGGGAGATTTAAAACTTGATAGCGGTGTGTAGAGTGCGTTTTGTTGTGGCGGGTCGGAGGGCGGCCGTGACGTCAGCGCAGCTGTAGGGCGGGTGACGTCACGCGGTCGTCGACCCCGCACCCCCGCCCCCGCGCCGCCCCCGCCCCGCCGGCTGAATTACTTATATCTATTGTATTATGACCGCCGACCTGGGGCAACCTGCGCTTCAAGCACGCTGAAGTTTTTCAAAACAAATGAATGTATTTTTTGCAACCCAGTCCGCTCTTTTGTTCGGCTAGATATAAAAGTTCGCTACGAGTGCAATTTTGCGTTTCAGCGTTATGGAGGATCAGAACGCAAAGCCCATAGCATAGACTCGCTACACCTAAACAATAATTTATGTGTACAGTCGCGCGCGGAGTTTTCCCTTGAAACCGTGTAGTTTATGGAAAGGTGGGGATTGTGAGGCATTCGCATTCCCTACCTGAGTTGGTTTAGTGCGCCCCTGCAGCGTGTACACCTCCCCCGCTGTATGTGACCTCCCGAGGGTCGTGTATATCGTTAATAAGTGCTAAAATGTCATTTGCCCTTCCTTCCTCTATGGCTGAAAGAAAATAAAATATTTTTCTTACAGAAACATGGTTTATTCCGAGTTACAGTTTATGAGAAGACTCTAATCCCTAGGTTGTAGGTTTTCATTTTCTTTTCACATAAATACAGCTCTGATATTTACAGTTTGTTTCGTTGATTTTTTATCAAGTTTCGTCTCTTATATCCGCTTTGCGCGGAAAAACTAAATCGCGTTACAGATCACGCGATGATTACAATTTAATACTAGCTGCAGTAGAGTATGCAACCGGGTAGATATATGTTAATGAACAATAGAAAGTTATAACTTAATTAAACGCTTTCATTCTTTCAAAATTAAATTGCTAATCTAATTATTTTAACAAGTTAAAAATGAATATTTAGATGTTGCGTATAACTGAAGAAGAAAGTGAAGATGTCAAGATATTAATCATCATTAACAATAGTCATATTTTTGTATGCTGCCATAGTCTTGAAAATATAAACAAGAAGTGCAAGAATTTTCATCTGCAGATTATTCCCCGTACCTCTGTTATGAGCAGAACTTATCACCAAACTTATAAATCAACACGTAATGAAGTGCCAAAGGGGTGTATTACGATTGCAATTTTCCTCCAATACTTAATTGCTAACTAGGTCCGGTGTAGCTGTGTTTATTAACGTTTCATTACACTCGGGCATAACTTATCTTACAGTTACTAGAATAGGAATAGAATTACAATCGGAAATCAACATTATAAAGGTGCGAACATACTGATGCATGCAACCTGCGCTGGGCGAGGTATGCCTAAAACGTAGTGTTCTTTTCTCTATGGTATGCCTACTTCCGCAGCCGTACCTTATTCCTAGTATAGTAAACTCATAATTTGAAAGGTTCTTATGTAGTTTAAATTTCGAACGGCATTTCAAACTCTGAAACGACGGCTGTTGCGAATAAAGCTTCGTAGCGCGCTCAAAATATGTACCTACTACAAAATAAATAGGAAGTATAATTTTCAGATAAACATCGTTAAAAATCCCTGAAAGTGCAATCATAACTTTGAATGAATGAAAGGGTTGATGAAACATAATTTGTTTGTAATAAAAAAAAAATCTACCTGCTACCTTGTTCTGATCCGTCTGCGTTTGGATGCTACGAATAGATACGCACAAACTTATGCACATGTAATAAATGTAACAGTTTTTCGTTTAGGAGTTATAAGGCGTTGGTTTGGGCGTAGGTACCTCTAAAAATGCTTTGAATGGCCCTTTGGTTCTGTTCTGTGTTGTCGATTGCGTGCACGTTGCGTCCCCGCCGGCGGGGGGCTGGAGGGTTACTCTATACTGACGAAAAACGAACGAACGAGAGCTGTCGTGCAATCGACACGTTTGATATTATGAGACAGAGTCGTGGCTCGTGAAACAGCGCTCCGAAACTTGGCTTTTCGTCTTAGAGAGCGACCCCCCTGGTGCTGCTACGTGACCAAATGTCCCCCAGAAGGAACATCTAAAGCTGATTCTGTTACTTTTGCCGATCTAAAAAGGAAGCTTGTATCATCAAGAATTTATGTAAAGAATCCTGGCATTGAATGCCTATTTGATAATATTTATATTTAAAGAACAAAAATGCTAAGGCTCAAACAAAAATGCGTAAAAAACTAGACAAGACAGGTAATCGAAGTTGTAGAACGAAGAGTAGACTTTTATCTACTCGTTGGAATGAAATGGATTAGAACAGTTTCGGAAAATGCACCAGAATAAGCGTATGTCGATTGTAGAAGACACAGAATGCTTCGTCATCGTTTTATTTTGCTTATCCCGTTCCTTTTCATCAAGAAATACCGTTGGCCATCGCATTGAGTGCTACTATTGAAAAACTAAAGTAGTAGTAGTAGATTTGTCTAGAGGGCTATGTATACATACGTAAAACAAAGAATGTTGATCTCAAATATTCAGAAATATGAAAAGTACGTTACTTGCGGCCGACTCTACCGGCGACATTAATTAGTTCGTGTTCTCCAGATACCTCTGCGCTGCCAATCGAACTCATTAGCGCGCTGAACCTCACATATTTTAATTAACTAATGCCTACTTCACACGGGGAGGGTGGCCTGTTCGTTATCCACCGCGATTTATTACCACATGCGAGCCTTCACCAGCTTCACCATTGCACGCTATTAAAATCCCTTTCAACTATATTTTTTATACCCTGAATCAAGTACGAACTGTGTGACTAATGGCTCACAGTACGGTGAGCTAAATCGTGACCGCTTTGAGCAAAATAACATGAGCCGAAGAATACTAGACAGACAATAAATTGTAGTACCACTTTATTTATGGTGGTTCACTCACTGTATAAGTTTCAAAGTTTGTAACGTGAAATAAAGGCTTAAATCTGCTTTGAAATGGAACATACAGCGACACGACGCGAGCACCTGTAGCCGCCATGTTCCTCGGAACACATTCCCGTCGGCGCATGTCTAGCTCCTCGTCTCTATCAGCTCTCCGCCATTGCCCGACTTCTTGCCGCCGTCTCGAACGCTTTAATCGCAGTAAAGAAACTCGAAATGCGAGTAAAAAACACAATTGCCCAGTACACGTGCCTGCGATCCCCCTTATTTATCCTCACTGCATGCTCCGCTCGCTGCTCCCTCCGAGCCCATTCGTTTCTTTATTCATTGCGTCAAGAGTTAAAAGGTTAACGGGATCTCGATGCAGCAACAAATTCTCATCGGTTATTACATCCACTTTGTGTACTCAATTTAGGCTAACGCTTTCCTATCTAACTACTTTACGATGATATTTTAAAGCCGAACATGCATGACAGTACGAGTAGCATAATGAATATTAATAATCATGTCTGCGGTTGTAATAACGTCGAGGGGCGTGTGCGTTCATTCCCGCGCGGGTAATGCCGGCCGGTGCGTCGGGGGTGACTCGAATTAGACCCCGTCGCGTGTCACTCCGCCCGAATACTTTACTTTACGGCTCTCACCTTGTCTCTGACACCGCCACATTTACCACATGAAAACTTCTGCCCTCCGTCTTGTCATGGGCTATTTATAAAAGCTCCTTGTTTAGAAATGATTCTTGTGTCTCGGGTCGAATGAGAAAAACTGCTCAAATAAGCATCAGCAGTTTTTTTTTTGTTTTAATTCAGTAAATATAAGTTTCAAAGAATATACTACTCCATGGTCGACATCTCGTGTATTGACTGTACGACATCAAACGTCTTGACTAGTAATTGATTTGGATTAACATTGAGGTAAAACAGGCCACCGACTCTGTCAACTTCAATCCCATCGCGTCTAAAGTAATGCCTTGTGCTGTGTAGTTTAACTTCACGAAAATCTGTCTGTACTCGTAACCTAGCAGATTATGTGCACTGTTTTCCTTATTCTAATTACGGTTACATGACATTAATTATTTTACTAAAAGCAAACAATGAGGCAACTGCTGCACTCATTCCTGCCGGTAGACCGTATCACAATTTCGGGTCATCACTCACGCGTTCTCATAATCACTGTTGCAGCTGCATTGTTTCGGCATTCCTTACTTAATTAATGTTTAATTATTGAGTATACAAGTATCCATGGGCCGTGGCATCCAGTGTCTCGCTGAACTGGGAAGTGGAATGAGGATAAGCTGGTCCGACATCAACCCGTTAAGTATGTGCCATCAAGTGCCATCGCCAAATACATCAAGTGGCCGGCGCCAGGCCTCGTGTCGCCATGCCCCTTACAGACTGTTCTTTTTTGGCACCGATAAATCGGCGTATGTTTTCAGTGCATGTTGTCATCGTCATCTGGGAAAATCAATATAGGTATTTATAATAATATTGATGAGCTGATGGTCTGAAATAAATTATTTCAATTTGCACCTTAACGACTAATTTGATGGTTAAGTACCGTTTTCTTCCTGTCTCATCGGCAGCTTATAAGGCTTACCGTAGCAGACAATAGCAGGGTGTGCGGCGGGCTACGTGCGCTGATGCAAGCGCTGATTTCCTGCGGGCGGTGCGCGTGCGATCGCTTCCTAATTAGCAAGTGACGTCACACGGTGTCCGACAACTGCTACTGCTGACCATTAGCTCGGGCCCTCGCGCGGAAACGACAACGACCGCGGCTTTCTATGCTCTACTCAAATACTTCCCTAACATCCCACACGCCGTTATATGATGCCCTCAAAGGTCACCGAAACCCTGAACATTAGTTATCCAAACATCGACGCTGCTAATTGATGGCTTCATTAGCCAACAACCAGCTTCTACATATACGAGCGATGAGAAAATGTAGATAATTCAAATGGGCGCTAATTTCCATGTGCAAGTTCCAAGTGCTGTTATTAAATTTGAAATTGCAAGAGTTGGAAGCGTCGCTCCACAGCCGGGATGAGTGTTTCTAGCGATTGCGACGGATAAGGCAGGCGGTGCTCGGCCGCATCGCCGAGCGTGACTCATCTTAATAGTGGCAATTATGGTGGCTCGGCAACCGGCGCGGGAGAGACGAGACGGCCACGTGCCGCGAGCTGGACCGGCGGAGCGCCCGCGTCGCCCGCACTGCAGGCCCCCGTTACCAGCGACACGGCCCCACGGCTCACTGCCCGCGCTCAATCGAGGCTTACCGAAAACCTGCAATTTCATAGTAGACGGTACGCCGCGAACATTCCACGGCGGCGGCGGAAGTGTCACTGCCTTCGTCCGCAAAACGAAGGTCGAACGCTTATTGCCTGCAGTTGCACCAGACAACTGTCTAAATGAGGGAAAAACCAAGTTTTTCTTCTTGTTTACTAATGAGGCCAAATGCAGCCGTAAGAAACGAAACAAAAAGCCTATTATCAGCGCAACAGTCTAACCGCTAATAACCGTAAAAAGCTACATTTTC
This sequence comes from Plutella xylostella, assembly GCF_932276165.1. NCBI lineage: Eukaryota > Metazoa > Arthropoda > Insecta > Lepidoptera > Plutellidae > Plutella > Plutella xylostella. Next base: position 9,755,294 of record NC_063990.1, read on the forward strand.
GCAATCATGTCCTTCCCGAAATCTTGGGACAAAAACACGATTCAGCCACAAGAAGTTTGATATTTATCAGTATTATGTGACGTTATGTGGAAAATATCGAATCTATCTCTAGTTTATAAAATACTAATCGATTTATGGCTTGTGCCGGTTTGACTAGAAATTAATATACAATTATACAATGTTGGTTTCATGCAGGCTGGCTCAGACTGTTTTAGTCTCAGATCCAAAACTTGACTCATTTCCTAATCCAATTTATTCCTGAGCAGTCCAGATAAGTATGTAGTAATTTCCTTGAATATAACAATGATGAATTATTGTGGTTATATTTCGCAATATTTCGTCTCAAAATGAACCATCTTGGCACTTTCATCAGCGCAAGTAGGTACTCACCAAAGATCGCTCTAATAAAAGTAACTGTTACGTTTCATGGTAGTCCGGTGCACAGTGGATTCGTGAGTCGTGTTTGCGCGGTCTGAAATGTCACGCGTTAGTCTGAGGTCCCGGCGAATGCCGTGGAAATACCATCACGATCTCATTTTCATGGTTATTGTAGAGGCCGGACCACGACCGGCGCGGCTCACACTTGCCATAGACACAGCGACAGACAACTCATATCGCGAGTTTAGTGCGATGACTCATTCGCAACACAACCATTACTCCCAACTTGATTTCGGAACCTGTTTTGATAACCTCTTCGTAATTCTTATTGCCACTTGATAATGAAATAGTTTTTTTTTCAACAACATCTGTGTGAGATTATTAAACACAATCCGTCATGCCAATATGTGTTGTTTCTATATTGTAAGCAACTTAGTTTTTGGCGTTCCAGAATCATCCAGCATGTGAAGAGGGTTTAGTAATTCCGAGTGACGTCATTAGCTGTGCACGCTCCGCTCCGCGGTTCATCTTATTTCCTACTTTCCCCGCAATGGCCGGCGCACCGCAACTCCTATCATCATCAGGCCCACGCGCGAATTATTATATTTACCACTTGATTGCGGATTTTACCGGACCACAGTTTATCTCGATGATAGCTCTGTCTCGGGATGCTCATTATAATTTTATAGTACAGAAGAAGTGCATTATTTTATTCCAGTTCGCGCCTAGTGTAAATTACTTACCTGCGTTACTTAGGTTTTGCTGTCATCAAAGCCAATATGTCCACCTAATAGGAAGAACTTGTCGAACTAGGCAATTTCCTCCCGATATGCGCACGACATAAACTTGTCAATTAATGCTCCGTCCCTTCGGTCGAGAGTCGAGATTGCTAATCTTCCTTTTACAGCTAATGCATTCGTTTTAACTACCACTCCCTATAACATCTTCTCTTATCGTAGTGATCGCACATATTTTACAATTACATTTGCGCATAAACTGACTGAACAAATAGCTAGGCAAAGATAGCCGCCTTTGTACGGTAATAGTTTCAACACGCCTTATTAAGCGATACATCCATAGACAATGGGCTACTAAATAACGCAATTCAAAGAACGGAACCACTTTCAGAATGTATCTATCTAATCTGGATCCTCCTACGTTCGACCCACATTGCATATCGGCTGGTTATTAAGCTGTCAATCGGCTGACAGTTTACGAAACGCCGTATTTACATCAATTAATAGGGGTATAGGTTTAAGTTGTCGGTTAATTGTGAAGTATGGTATCGTAAAGGATTCGTATCGGAGGAGGTATCATGTCGGCTCGTTACCCGCCGGCTCCGCAACTTGTGTTGTCCACCCACACGCGTTCCGATAAGCCCTACATGCTGCTACAAGCATGCTTCAAGCTAAAACAACGTTTACTGCGATAGCCCCAGGCTCTTCCCCAGTAGCTGTCTCTCCAGTGCCATGTCCGTTGCCATCGCTGGAAGCCTCGGTCCGATTGCCAGGCAACTTTATCACCGGGCCGACAACATCTCTCAGTGTATCTTGAATGTGTCTAGTAGGCTTTGGACACTGACAGATGCAAAGTAAACAAACTCTATCAAGCGAAGAAGTGTCTGTACGTACTTTGAGTCTGTACTTTTATCAATCTATTTCCACTAAATTGAATCCAAGCATTTTTTTTCGTAAAACTTGGCTTTATTTTTCAAGAAAAGAGCACCTTATGCCTTGCTTGGCCTGACACGCGATACAGGGCCAATATAAATACAATTGATCGCAGAAACAGGTTCCCTCCCGTAAGGCGCGACGCCCACGCGTGCAATATTCTTGTGACCCCACGTATTACCCTCCCGGTGACTCACTTGTACAAATGTACAGCCAAGGGCGAAACTAGCACTGAACGCACTTACTGTGACTGTTGACAGAACAAACATTTCTTGGAAACTTGGAAGGCATCATTTTATTTACCATTGCTGTATACCTAAAAATCCTCCTAAAAATACCATGACCTCTAAATGAATTTAATCTTCAAATAAATTATTTTGATATTAATAATGCACGCAATGCAATTTTGAAGATGCATTTATCATAAGATTCTATAATTTATTTTACCATGTTATTAATGTACTCTTTGATGGCGAAACCAATAAATTAAAAAATATTTATAACATTCTTCTTCTATAAACATTCAATGTAGAATAATTATTACACCTTATCCCATATATTTCACACTCAGGACAATACGTCGTTAAATGGCTCTGTGAAGCAACAAATCATCATCGTATAAATAGAGGCGCGTGGCTCATGCCAATGGGGACTACCGTTTTTTTGCTCACCAGTTGGCGCCACTGTCGACTGAGGTAAAGAGGTACCATAGCTGTCAAATTTATCAAAGGCGACTTTATCAAATTGGCGCCAAATAAAGTTTTTAAATCTTGAATCTTATAAGCTTATTAATTATAAAATAACTATCATCATATCGAGTTACTATGCCGCAATGTTGTTCAGATCCGTTATATTGGGAAAGAAAAGGAGGACGTATGTTACCAAGTGATAAAACTGTTCTAAAACAGTGGCTTGTGAAATAATTATTATCCGATAATCTCGTGTTTGTGAAAATCATTATAACCAATTTCAGAAAGAACATAATGTAAATAAGGATTAGGCATTTAATAAATACACTAAAAATAAAAGAATTACACACTGATTTAACTTTTATTTATCCTCTCCGTTTAAACACACTGCTATACAAAAAATATAACACATTAGTAATCCACACAATGAATGCTGGTTGAGTTGTTAGTTGAAACTTAATAATGGTAGTATAGTATACTAAGTATTCTATTATTTGTGGGGGTGTCAGTACCTGCACCTGGCTCACTCGAATGGAGCCTTTGTCCATGTCCGCCTTAAGGTCTAAACTCCACTCCTAAGCTTGGACCATTTCCTACCACACTGGTCCTCTGCAGGTTGGTGGGTTCGAAAATCTAGATATGCAGGTTTTATCACGATGTTTTCATTCACCGTAAGAGCGATGGTATGTACGGTGGCCTGCGTCTAAAAGTATACAGGCGGCGATTTTAAAATAGCGATCTCAAGCTCACATGCTGCTCAAGCACATCCACATAAACACCACTGCTACACACATCACACACAACACATCCCCGGATTTATAACAGATGTAGCTGGTCCCTTCATCATCAGGGATCGCTATTTTAAAAACTCCGCCTGTATACTTTTAGGCGCAGGCCACCGTACACTGTACATAAATTCCAAAGTAGTTACTCATTGGTGACAATATCTAGATCTGGAGTTTCATTTTTAGTGTTTTCACTGCTATACAAAGTTTCTTAAGGCCACTCAACAGTATACACTGAATCATTTTGTTGTATGATGCTGTCCTCTACGTTAACAACCAAGTTACTGTTACGGTCATAGTCTTGGTGTCTGTAAAAAGCAAAAACATAGCTGTTACCTAAGCAAACAAGCATACATTTCGTAAAAAATAAGTTTGTAAACAGTAAACAAACTAACCTCTGAATTAGCTGCTCTTTGAGACCGCTTATTTATGCGCCTCTTTTCCTTAATTCAGCTTTCAAAGCGTGCACATTCATCGATAAATAATCCATATTTGCGATAATTTCGCGAAAAGAGATCACTTTTCAACAGGGAAATGAACGAAAATATAATTTATCACGAAGCCCGCCAAACAAATTATATGAAAAGTAAAATGTCACTTAACCTCAGTCGACACCAGCGCCCCTAGCGGCAAATTCACACGCGTTACTCCCCATTGATTCATATTGTCTCCCACACCGAATATGACACATGGACTTGCATTTAACTCGTTTAATTTTACAATATGATTGGTTTAACTCCCCCTGAATGAATATATTTGAATGTCTGAAAGTCGTCTGGAAAACGCGACACAAATTATAAAATTAAGGCCGCTGAAGCCTAACGCTGAACAGCTGAGTCCGTAGAAACTTTAAGCCAGTCGGGTTTATAAAGTTTTCGAGTCCAACTTCCAACAAGCGGCTAACAAATGATTCAATAAAACGACGGCTGCCTGGCCTGTTCAAAAATATGAAGTTATTAAACTGTGAGCAGCCGGGCGGAGCCTCGTTGTCGGTGACATCATGCGGTTCCAGGTCACACGTCACCGAGGGATTTGCGAGCTCAGCTATCACATTCCCTTCGTATTAAACACTATTTACCCTGCATTAAATTAGACTAATGGATTGCCTTCACAATAATAGCCACACCTAATATTTGGCAACACAATTAGACCAATCATGTTTTGACGTCTTCGTCAGTGGTTTAGTCAGATATGAGTTAGATGTACTGGCTATAACAGACAGATGGTGGTCGCATCTGTGTGCGGTGGCGTCGGCGAGGCGGCGCACTCATTCGCTGTCTTTTTGCATCGCACTTATTTATACGCAAGTAGCAGCAAGTGCGGCACGCTCCACTTGCGCCGGCCCCTATCTGAACCACCACTTTTTATTTACATACCCACTGCTTTTATCAATCGAGAAACTCGTGTTTTTCCCCTTTGGAAAGAAGTGTCGCAGCTACATTCGTTTCTTTGTATCGACCGAGTCTGTCTTCTCGATAAGGCACAGCTTTCTCAGATTTACCATTACCCGTTGGGTTGCTTTCGGCAGAGTTTTTTTGCTCACGCAGCGTTGCATGCAAGTTTTGTAACATAAAGCCAGTAGAGTGCATCGCCCGACGCGACGCTTCAAGCTGTTTTGTAATTGCAATGACAAATTTATTGTCAATGCTGCCCGATGTCCTTTTAGGGGCAAGATTTCGAGTCTGGTTTAGTGTTGTTTTAACGACAAAAATATGTAGACTGCACCGAAACACTGACATTGGACGTCGAAATATGTGGCAGATAAAATTAAAGATAGCAGTAAATCCTGGGTTGCACAGTTTTTTTTAATTGAACAAATTCATTGTGAACACAACAGCAAATGTGAATAAAATCTCGTAGGTACTAAAACGTCTCGAGTGCTATTTTGGTTTGAAGTAAAGTAATAAACTGTGCTTCCTTTTGATGTTGAATATGTAAAGCTGGAAACGGATATTATAAAAAAGGAATTAGAATAAGCCGAGGCTCTTTTAAAAAGTATTACTAAATAAATAAAGTACTACGATGTTAATCTAAAAGCAGGTACAGATGTAATGAGCGTAATGTTCTCAACAAGCGGCAACCATCTGGAGCGCGGCGTGCCAGGAGTTATGTTTGCCATAATCCTACGGATGGCTGGCTTGCGACAGCTTTCGCGAAAAGCACAGAAATAGCCTCCCCCTTCGCGGTGATAATTCTGTCGATGCGCCGAATGCACTTTGCACACTCACCGCTGGAGACGCCATTTCATCCTCGCGGGATGTACGAGTCGGTGTAGCCAATTGTTACTCTTAAACGGATTATTTCTGCATGTACGTGCGCCCGTGCCTCGCATCTCGCATGCTTCATATTATTTTCTCCGCTGGCACTTTCTTTTGAAATACGATCATCAAGACCCGCATTGGCTTGCGTAAGTTAATATTGTAGTCGATATTCCAATTTAGCTTTCAATTGAATTAAGTGCCGTTATGTAAATTGTATTGAAACAAAACTAAAGTTGTATCATTTCATGGTGCTTTCTGGCCTTAATGGTTACCTACTACTGGTTGGTTGAATTTCCCATTTGGTGGTTTTATTGATTTTGCTATCTTTTAGTGATAATATAGGTGATATTTCGCGATGCAGGTGCGACCCACCCCCGGTCTACACCGCGATATGCACGACCGACTCACAGATAAGGCTCCGTGCACGTTATATTTACTCACACCCACGCTGCGAATATTTCCATGGTACGCTATAATCAATACTTTACTCGATTAGATATTGTACCAGATTATCAACACCGAGTGAGTTAAAAACTACAAAGTAAGCATAGTTTACATGAAAAGAAAAGTAAGAATTAAAAGAAAGTCTCATTTAGAAGATTAAAATTTAAAACCGTGACGAAATGCAACAACCAATTGATTTTTTTCTTTCAGTATGACGAACAATCGTTCTTCTTTGTCTGAGTATAAGAAATAAAATGGCATTTAATGTTATCGCTATCAGGTGAATGGCCGCGCCTTTCTCCGACAAACTTGCAGCCACTATTGATCCGCGGTGCTGGGGCACACCATTACACTTGCACATTGCCATGGAGCTCAATCCCTGGAAACTTTGATATCAGTTTCCTATGTAAAGTAGTCACTTTTAGTTTAGATATTATACCTATGATATTAAAAGTTTGTTAGATAGTTAGACAGATCTATTTATTCAATTCTTATGACTATTTTTAGTCCTCGACTTCTTGCATTGCATTGCAAATGTACTATGTATTTTTATATTATTTGCGGAGGTCGTAAAGGCTCGATTTCTCTCGGCCCCGGCCCAAAACACGCACAGTTGTTGTTCGTGAATCATTCGCAGCATTCGACACCTACCGAGTGCTTCAATCTAATGCTATTGCAATCGCTGCTCTCGAGACTTCTCTGCGATTCGATCTGCAGTACTCAGACACGATTGAAGTTATCGAAACATTCCATAAATTCTCACGCTTCACATTATATCCTGAGTATCCCTACTGCTTCTTACAGATAGTGTGTGTTTGTATTTCATGAAAGAGGAAAATATTTTAGATTTCTTATCTTTAAATTAGTACTAATTGCAAAAATAAATTTGACCTAACTGCTACCATGGTTTTTACCATTTCCGGTGGAAGCTACCTCCTTGACCGCTTCCTTCGGTCAGGGATGACGAACTTGGCACAATGGACAATACGTCAAGTCTAGACATTTCGATGCCGATGCAGTGCGCGTTAGACAACTGGAAACAGTCCTTGAGCCCAATGAGTTCTTGCGGTTAGCCAACTGACGGTTCATTGGTTTACAAGACAAGACGGTACAAATCGATGGACGCCATTTGAAATGATAAAAGCAAGTCGATTTACCACTTAAATGGCCTGTCTATTTAATGAAGAAATTGGTCCGAGTTGAAAGGTCGTACACTAAACATGTTACTAAATAAATGTGAGCAGTTAGACACGGTTCGCCGACAATGGGCGCGCAAGAACAAGGGTCCGATTGAAACATAAGTTTTGGTTAGCACAAGGCGGAGCGTCGTCGCTGGTACGGTTATGTTCGGTGTGAGTGGTATTAATCGTTGATTGTGAACGGGCGGGTTGCTCGCAGTGAGTCACACAGATGTGGGCCGCAGCGCAGACCGCATTGTATGTAAAGGAGGCGCAGGCGGCGCCCGCCGACGCTGAATTATCCTCGAGAAAGCGACGCTCCGCTCTCACTGATTCAGCTCAGATTGCACTATCATTTGCTTCATTTAGGTTGCAAACACTCGTTTCAACTATTAAAATAAGATCTATGGTTGCTTTTGTTTTTAAAATGTACACCACTTTTAGATCACAAATGGGTTTGTTTATGTACCCCTGCAGTGTACAGATGTTTCACTCACGATCTACTTCGCGATGTTAGTCTTTACAGATTCACGAAGCGATAATTTTTCGACGATCGTGAGTACCTTTCATTTCAAGATAATACATGTTTGAAGTCGGCTGAAAAGTGCTTCTCATATTTTTAATTCATTAAAATACTAATTTTATTAGTATAGAAGATTTTTTATAATATTACATTTTGAATCAGAATTTGGACCCTGTGTTCTTGACAAGAAAAAATCTAATTGCTATAGCAACGACATTAGTAAGTACGCGTAAATACTGGATCGTGACATTCAAATGTCTGGAGGTCGGCGGTCACGATAATTTTAATGCGTTGGATTCTCTCATGACCACGATTCAGTTTTACGAGCTGAAGGGTTTCGCAGATGCGGTTTATACACACACGTTCCCTTGACCTGCGTGAGAACATGCAAAGTTTATTTACTGAGCCTAGGAAATTAAATAAATATCCTCCTTCAATTTATTTCATGGAATAATAGTGTGTCTTCAGCATTCATGTTGATGTTCATTTCTGCCTAAATTGATGACAATGAATATGAATTGATAACTTCAGTCCTCATCTACAATTCAGATTAGTTCTGTTCAGGTGTTGAATGCCAATTGTTGTTCAATTTATGTGCAAATCATAGGAGCAATAATAAACTATGGTGCAAATTATAAGAGTTTGCAGTTGTGCATCATTGGCCGCGAAGCTATAGAGGCTGCTATAGCAATAAGAAGCTCCTTGTTATATTGTTGTTGCGTGACCTATCCCATTCTGCATAGAGAGTCCCATCTCGCCAGTGATAAAGTAGATTTATGTTGTCGATTGTTTTTGTTGGTGCGGTCATCAGCGGAGCGCATCCGCTTCCATTCCTGTTGTTTGTTTATGTTCGCCGAGTGGTTCTTGCGCTTCATCAGCTCTATTCCGGTCACGAATGTCTATTTCTTCCTTTACTAGTCGTGTAACACCATCTCTACAAATAGACGGTTTACAGTGTTCGTGCTTGGATTTTGCGAACTTGATTTTCTCATAAAATTTATCGAATATGAATGGTAGAGTAAGTCGATGTCTTGTCCAATACGACAATCATTGTCCATATAACAAAAGAACCAAAATGATCAGCATTATAAATTTAAAACGGGCAACAATCAATCGCAGTGAGGGTTTATTCGACTAAGTTGATCACAACACACGGTCCGCAGGCTCGCTCGGAAATTGCAGTTGATTGCATTCAGAGCGCTGCAGCCTGCAAATGAAGTACCTCCCTGCTGCGTCGCCCGGCTCAATTACGATAGCGTTCCCGTTTAATACACAGGATAGGGCTGGCACCATTCGTGCTGAACGATTCTATAGAATTCCACCTGGATATATGACGTAAGAGATCCGGCAAATTGCTTTTTCCCTTTAATTTATTATCCCTGTGAACTTTATGGTTAGTACCTAGTGATAGTAAGGTATAGACTTTAGCGGGACTTTCATGTACCTATATGAGTCATAAACATTGACAGCCCTAAATTTATCCCTGGCTGAGGCTTCCACTCTGCTCTCTCTAGCCTTAGCAAACTAACCGAGCGTCGAAACTCACATAAGTTAGCGTCCGTACGACATGGATTCTGCATTAACGCCAGTCATGTAATGATTGTTGATGTTTAATCTTTATAAAGACTCCTAACTACCACTTAATTCATATTTGGCAGCTATCTTTCGGTCAGATCATTCGCCTAAAACCTGAATACTATGTAATTTTAAGATGTTTAAAAAATAGATTTATTACGCTGTTATTACTATAGCCAGAGATATTCTACTTCAGACTAGTTTTTGCAAATCTTGGCATAAGTACTTGTTATTTTAACTACCCAAGTCATCGCCTCTTTGATATAGCTCTGCGAAGCACAACTTAAATTGCCATTGCTCACTACCATAGCTGCATGATTTTACGCAGCTGTGAATTCGTTGAAAAGTGTCGTGTTAGAGCCATTGCTGGGCAAGGGTAATTAGCGTCACCGTGGACGAAAGAGAAGCTGTTGTCTGTTGTGTCTGTGTCTCGAGCGTCTAGCCAGCGGGCAGCGGTCGTCGACCCGTCATCAGCGGCGTTACCGACTCGCAATTTTCGTGACCTTTCGTGAGCTCACCGCGCCAGATTCATCACGCCGCAGATTGCAACGCTTTGTTTGACATTCCTAATTTAAATCCTCCAACTTGCTCGGCTCTGCAGTGACTGGCTGGTGAGGAGTTGCCATGTATTTAAGTTTAAATTTGGAATTGCCTGCTTCCTGGTCGTTGACACTGTTGGAAGTTTATCAGATGTTGGCGACGACGCCGTGTTTGTATTGAGGATTGCAGCCCACACGCATTGACGCATTTATTTCAATGATAGCGGTCGCTTTTTAATTGTGATTGTTTATCAACATTGTAGTACTTTTCTTCGAATTGATATTGTGTTGTGAGTAATCTTTGCAAACATTTCCTTAACATACTTTTCCTCAACTACTATAAATGCTTTTCTGATCAGTTAATTAAATGAAGGTTAACATGGTAACAGAATTAGACCATTAAACTGTCGTATTGCCAAACAAAGTAGATTTAGGTAGGTGGGTGATTAATCAAGTCTAGGGCTTTATGGCACCCTTTTGGGCAGGTTGGGGCCCGGCGGCACTTGTTGCGTGGGACCGGCGCTCCTGCATTATACATCGGCCGGGGGCGTGTGTCACTGAACAACTGGCCGCACTAAATGCAAAACCTGAACGATTTATCGCCACTCATAACTCGGCCCGACCATAAACTTTGCATGATGCGACAACTCGCACATATAAACAACTCGTGCGAGTAATATTCAATAACCTCCCGAACAGACAAGAATGGCTTCCTAGATATGTTTATTGGCTTTGCTATTCCTTAAAGGAAAGGGCGGACGTCTGTGAATGGCTAGAAAATCAAGTCTTTATAAAGGCTGTGATGAAGTCTTTACGACGGCGGTAGGAACTATAACACGTCGCTGTAGCCGCCGCGCCGCAGCCGAACGCTCAGCCATTGACACAGTTCTCCGTCTACAGTTTCCTTAGTCATACATAACTTCAGCAATTTAGCGCTGGCAACTTTTAACGTTGCCGTTGATTGTCCCGTTACTTAAGCTAATGGATTTTAAAGTAACATTTACTTATTCTCTCGAAGCTTAATCCTGCTGCGCAAATAAACTTGAAAGTTTGTTAGAGACATGAGTTTGAAATCACGAAGTTGTCAGCGAGCACGACGCGGCACGGGGGGCATGCTGAGTCGACATCGACCGTCGAACGCCCCCCAATTACCGTGCGAATGCGTCGCGTTAATTAGAGCCGCGGTCGTGTGCGCCTGCGCAGGCCTCGCCGGGACGCCGCCGCCGCCGCCGCCGCCGCCGCCGCCGCCGCCGCCGCCGCTCGCTAACCAATTACCGGCTAACTGATGAACGCCGCACAAAAGTTCACACCCAATCCTATTACGCTTCGATTACCGTACGCTAAAGCTGAGAGGCGCCACGCTAGCTTTTATACAACTTATTTCCTACGCAATAGCGTAAGTGGCCAATTACCTACCTCTCAAGTTCGTATTTAGTGGGTGGCCATAAGCGACCTCTTCCTCGAAGCTTCGGAATCAAAATTATAAATGGCCGTACTAATTGTTGTGTAATTGCGCGCGGTGCATCGCTCTCCGGGCCCGACATACAACTGTGTCGAATCAATTCTGGACGACTCTTCTAAGAGTGTTTCTATACAATTTGCCGGCGTTTATAAACTTAGTTTATCGTTGGTAATGTCCAAGTTTCCTCGGTATAACGAATAAAGTTTAAACTGAATATCCCGAGTGTTGGTCGATTTAATCTTGTAGTCCGCCGACGCAGCAACAGTGTTGAGGGTGTAAAACCGTGCGCTGTGAGGTCGGTGCAATAACAACAAAGTTCTCAACCTCGCAGTTTTCACAAGGATGCGATTATTAAATTTTCCAAGCCTCTGAATTGCAGTTAATTTCACTTTGATAACATGGCTTTAATTACTGCAAGCAATAAGCCATTGATGCTTTTTAGCTTGTAGTCAATAAATGTTGAATAGCTGCTATTGTGCTCGGACATTTATGGCTAAATACCTGCCTATTAGCTACCTAAACACCTCTTTTCCATTAAACCTAAATGGGTGGTCTTCACTTCAGTGATAGATCGGTGGAAAGCTCTTAAAGTTTTCTGTACAATCTTTTCTAGCACATGACTTCCATTTCCTTTAGTGTAGTCATTGTTATTTGTGGACCCGCTATAAGTAGCTACGGCTAGTTGCTGAGAGCATTTGTCTGTTAAATATATTCTCTCAACAATATTTTATGTAAGAAGAGCCTTTTAGAAAGAACTTTCTTACACTAAGCAAGACTGAAGAAATTATTTTAAAATCTGAAAGAAATGGTTTTCTGATTGTGATTCTGATTTATAACAGTAACTGTTATACATCAGTCTTCTATTGGTTACCGTATATTGCTCATGAATTGCCGGTGGGAATAAAATATTATCCGTTCGATCTTCAATTACAGTGGCTATTACTCCGGTGCAACTTAAATTAAAACCCGGGATCAGTCGTCTGCTATAGATAATCACATCTAGTTAGTTATATATTTCTTCTACATCACTATTATTGCTTCGTGATGTTATAACTGGATAGATTGGATACTTCCTCAATTATTAATTTATGATACCGTACTTTCTATTATGCAAGGTAGTAAATTTTTCTAATTAACAACGAAAATATGCTAAGTAATCAGACCTGTATTAGCTATAATACAGGCTGTATTGATTGAACATGTTGATGATACTTATTACTTATTATAATTATAACAATAACATATGGCTAGTGCTTTGCGCGGTACAGTTAGACCGCAGGGTGTCGGGTTCGAGTCCCGGTTGCACAACGCATTCCTCGGCCACGCCGCACGCGTGCTCAGGAATGCCATTATTGAACAACGCCGTGTGTATGCGAAATTACATGTATATTATGTACTTGATACTATATTTAGGGAGGATGGAATGGAGGTGGAATTTCTCCAACTCTGTACATGATAAAGATATGTAAAGCGAAGTGGGAGTATGTAGGTACGGTCAGGTGCAGATAAACCTGACCCCCCTCAGAAGCATTGTTAGTATAAGAGGGGGGTCTTATACTAACAATGCTTCTGAGGGGGGTCAGGTTTATCTGCCCCTTACTGTACATACATTGTACTGCTAGTTTACAGATATTGAACAAAATAAAACAGACGCGCAATATTGTTTGATGCGGTCGGTGGCAAAACGTTTTATGAAAACCTTATCTTTTATATTAATTTTCCAACCATGTAGGTCATTGTAGGTATCCTATCAGTATGCTATCTAGAATATTGGGCACTCATAGGTTAGTGCATCAATAAATGATATACATATAAATATTATAGCTAAACTGAGCAGTATCTGTCCTATGCCTATTGCCTATGCCATTTTATACTTAGTCGTCGACTACTATTTTACTTTTAAAGTGAATTTTCTGTACATTTTAAATATTCTCCCTTCTTTTTCATGGTAATTTGCGCAGTTTAGTGGTCTATCTTCATAGTGCGCCGGAGCGGTAACTCTAGCGGGTAACTCTAGGCTGCACTGAGAGCCCCCCCCCTCCCTGCACCCCCCTGATCCTGCCTACAAACTGGGTGTCTGGGGGGTGAGGCTTTGAGGCATAGGGGGTCGTTCCTCGACACTTTTATACCTATATTGAATTGAATCTAACGTAGATGACAGATCTAGAGCTGGCAGCCTCTCGCCTCCTACCTCCACCCCAGATTCGATTTCCGTCCACAATTACATCAGTAATGGCATTAATATGCATGAGGACCGCTTCCCACTGGCCAGCAAACACACTGCAGCGGGAATTTGAATATTGTGGCTTATGAATGCCTATCTAAATTAGGATCGGGATTGCGGCAGCCATTGTTGACCAAAATACTTTAACATGCTCATTTTCAGTTTACGTTCGTGTTCAGATAGGATCTGATCGAGAGGTGTTTACTGATTGTACGATAGTTGTAGGTGGGTTGGCATTTTGTAGTAATGCAATCCTTATGCGGCGCAGTACTTGGCATCCGGCCGGCATCTGTTTTTTGCCCGAACAATGGCCGGTCGCATTCCGCGCGCGCACCGTTACCGCCGCTAATCCGCCGCCCATCGCCCGCGCGGCCATCAGCCGACCTGATAAAGCGAAATTATAAACATTCGCCACTTCCTCGCTCCACCGACCTCCTATTACAAGCCTTTATTACTTACATTACAGATGTTATCTCAGAAACCAGCTGCACACCTCGTGGCCTCCCCCCAATTTATCATCTCAATTTATGCAAGGCTTCTACGTAAACAATAACAATTCGCATAACTTATGAGCTTTGAGTCTTCTCTCTTAATAAAACTCGCGCGTGTCGCTTATAAAACAAATTAATAAGTTGGCATGAAGTTAGACGAGGTAGTCGGAGCTTAGAGGCGGGAGTCGGTTGGCGCCGCGCCAGACCAAACAGGGTAAAAAGCAAGGGCGGCGGCGACCGCGCCCCGAAATAGCGGGCAAAGTCAAGGCGGAGGATCCGCGGCGGGTGACATCTGCGTGACTCCCCGCGCCCGCCAGACGCGGCGGTGACCGCGCCCGGCCGCTCCCTGACCTCACCTCACAACCCTACTAGCCCCACTACATGCGATCACAACGTTAAACACCCACCATACTGTACATTGTCAGCACCTCGCCATAAACACTCCACCGGATAATGTGAGCATTTCACGCCAACCAGTAACTAATTGCAACCCGCCTCGATAAACCCTAAACTCCCAGAGTCAGTTCGGTTTGCGATATTCGAATGTGCGGCAGTGCTTCGGTCATAATTAAAATAACCCTCGCGACATAATTCACACTCATACGCGTCAGTAAGGAATTCGTAGAGCATTCTGAATTGAGAAATTAGTGAAGATAACGGGCGTCGTCAGCTACGGAGGCTCATCACGTACAGGCGTCGGTATGGAACACAATAGCGGCACCACAGTGCAGCCATGAGTCACGCGCCGGCCAACTCCGCACAAGGACGGTGTAGCTGTGCCAAAACAAAACATTATTAAAGAGCGTCGCGCCTTGCTCCATATCCGTCTTTCCTATTCAGCATTGTGCTGCAACAAATTGCATGCGAAATGTAGGCACTTCGCAACATCACCGATGTCACGCAGACATCACATTCATACTCGCCGGTTGGGTAACCCGGCCAGCCCCAGACACTGTGTAAATAATGGCTCGGCACATCTTAATTGCGTTTCTCGTCCTTCTGCGGTGATCAGATAACGAGATCTCTCGGTGTACACTTTCCATTTGTTAAAGTTTATGCGAATGTTAAATGAAAACGCCATTTGAGTTATGAAAATATCTTGTCGAAGCAGAATATTGAATCAGTCAATTTAGAAGTAGCACTAAACTATGTATAACTACACAGATAGAAGTAGGCTGAAATATCGAGGTAGCCTGGAAGAAATTGCTGTTAATATAAGGTCGTCAATTGTACGTTTTTGCCTCCTGTTAGCGATATCTATGTGTGTGTAATAAATAATTATCTATCTATCTATTCCCATGAAATGTTTAACCCCGAGAGGATTGGCCGAGGCTGTCTAGTAGGGTGTCTGTAGGTCGATTCAGTCGATAATATTATCCTTCGGGCCAGTTATCTTAAATTGAGTTGCCTAGATCTCGTCGTATAACGTAGTGTTATTGTTGCAGATGACCTGAAGGCGGTGTCGAAGCGACTGATCGTGCAGGCCAAGCGGCAACAGTCGTCGGACAACATCTCCGTGATCGTGGTGTTCCTCAAGGAGCCCGCCCTCATCAGCGCAGAGAACCGCCCGCCCATGGACCTGGGGTCAGTATCCACATAATGCTACACAAGTACAACCCATATAAAATGTCATGAAATGAATGTTTAAGGAGATAAAATTTTCAGGAGCCTGACAACATTAGAAATAAACTACAGTTTTTTTTTCTTTTTGTACACATATTATCAAGCAATAGACTCAGAACCTATTTCACAATGTCTGGATAAAGGTTTTAACTGTGGGATAAACATCATTAAGACATGTATGGTACCGCTGGACCGATGATGCTAGACAGATAGCCGCTAGTGGCTGGGTAAGGAAGGTTGCCACATTGCGGCGTTCAAGGAGGAGGAGTGGACGATTACGAGCTGATGATGATGATTTTAGGCAGCCTATAAAGGTGTTGCAAAAGTAGCATATAACGTGGGTCACTGCCTAACTGATTGACTGACTAACATGGGTTCACTGTGAACAACTTTTTTGTTCTAAGTTTGAATTTTGTAAATTAGTGAAGCACGCACGAAAAAGCTTGGTAGTTACTAGTTACTCATAGTAAGGATGATTACACTGTAACTGCAGCTTTTATCATGTTAACGCTGTTATTGTTACGGTTTATCCACGACAATGTTTCTCAGTAAACGGAACCCATTGTTATTATAATTTTATTTATAGTATGAAACATGATGTCATACACCATTAAAAATAATTCTTTCACGGTCTTGCAGTACGATAGCGACAACAACTGTATCGATATCGAAGTTATCGGTAATAAAAAGTTTGTTACTGCTCTTTAACTTCACAAATTCCGGCCATACCCAAACATTTCACTCCTGAAATTACAGTTTTATATAAAACTTCGATGTTATATACTGCTGCTTTGTAAATTTTAGCTTTGCTATACTCTTCCCAAGGATTGTTTCATAATTTTAGACCAAAAAAATGGGGTCTTTTCTTATCATTCGTTGTTGAGTTTTCGACTTGGATTATTTGTTACTATTTATTGTTAACTACAATCAAACTTATTCTTCTCTCTTATCTTAAAACTTTAAAAGTAAATTTTCTACTGATATTTTTAACAAAAAAAAGTATTTTTAGCATAAAACCTGAGTCAGCCAACGGATAAATATTGTTAAATGGCGGTAAGAGGACCGGTTATCGAGATGACAGCATGCGGGGCGGGTGCGGTATAGAGCCCGAGTGACGGACCCTGCACCCGGCGGCCTTGGCTAATAGAACCTTACCTTATCCGCCGCTTTTTGAAAACGAAAGTCCACACTTACTTTTACTTGTCACAGATCTTCTGCTATTTGCATATAATTATTTTAGCCTCCCTATTCTACGCTTAAGCTTCTGGATCTTCCCATTGCCTTAAAACGTTTTAAAACATTAATATTGAATTATTTTGTAGTGGGGTTTAATTCGCAATAACCCTAAAACCATTAGGTATTAGATAGGTATGCCTACCATGAAATAGTCTACCACTAGTCTCTTTTCAAATCCCATAGCCCCCCCAGATTCCAGATCGCTCAATTCGTTTTTAAGCTCTTTGTTCTACTTAAAACTCAACTTAAAAAACTAGTTATCTGCGTTAATGTAATATGCGAGAACGAATCGCTTTACAAACTACCTAATAATTATTTTTAATCTATTCCATTGTATAAATGCGATACATATCACTGAAATTAATCTCAGCCCACTCAATTAAATTACAAACAGCATTTCCCACACACAGACCAGAAATTGTAGCTCAATTCAATAACGCCCAGACGAAACCTAGATCAGTGAACATAGCAGTCCTGCAATGTATAAGTAAATGCTTCAATCGCCAAGCTTCGCCACACGTAATCCTGGCTGAGCCTTATTAATGCCGGTGTGCCCGTCATCTGGAATCGGAAACCTTACTCCGGTCTTACTTACACGAAGTTTGTGATCAAGATTATCCAATGCTAAAGAACGGTAGCCATCGCATCCCGTAAGTCTTCGTAAAGTCGGAGTAGGCCAACGGAAACGGGTGTCGGTCCCGATTGTAATAGGCTTTACCGGAATCGAACCCGGGGAGACGTGATGAATCTGGATCTGCCGACATTGAAATCGCGCCACCATTTGTCTCTCGCCCTCCTGTGTCGTTTATCCTCAATGAATTCCGGCTTTCGCATGATTTAAGTATGGATAATCCAGGATATTATAACGTCTTGCAATAAAATTAGATAGTTAGCGTAATATAGGTACTCCATCCTGGAAACTGGAAATAGGCAAACTATAAGACAAACTTGTGCAATAACTTTTCTTATATTTCGCAAATGAAGATTTATAGCCAACACTTAATGCTGATAATAATGATTTATAATCAACACCTTTCTTCTGAAATTGAGACTGTATACTTAAGCACATTTTCCTTACAGGCTGGACAACGCCCTGGCGAACGGGCCTCCGCCCTTCGCCGTGGACGCCGACGCCTGCAAGCGTCAGCTGGATGCCGTCCCTGACCCTGTCGATAATGGCATCCTGCATCCCGACAATGGCCTCATCCACCCGGACAATGGCATCCTCCACTCTGACAATGGCTTCATGCACTCTGACAACGGCCTCATCCACCCTGACAACGGGCTCATCCACCCTGACAATGGACTCATCCATGGTGACAATGGCCTCCTCCACTCTGACAACGGCCTCATCCATCCTGATAACGGGTTAGACTCGGACAGCGACAGCGAGGACGACCTGGGCCCGGAGACGGCCGTGGACGTGGATGTGGATGATGTGGATGCCGACAAGAACCACGCGGCCGCCGCGCCCACCCCTCCTGCACACACACGTGAGTTTTTTTTACGTTATTTACCTGTATTGTGTCCCACTGATGAGCAAAGGCCTCCTTATAGACAGTCCACCGTTAGATTCGATCATGTACTTCCTCCGAACTTTCAGGCAAAAACCTATCGAACTATCGAAGTCGTGAATTTATATTGTTTTTTGATTTTATGAATAATGTGCGTATCCGTATTTTATCACCCCTTTCGAATGTATCGATCAAAATCCTTTAGGATGGCATCGATGAATTTTGGTCCAATATTGGAATTGTAAATTTTTGCAGTTTTTAACACTTTTGCCGATTTTTGGAGCTATCAACGAAATATAAGAATTTATGTAGTACTTAACATTTTTCTTAGGTTTTCGGTGAGAAGTTTTTTCTAGACTTGCCAAGTGTTAATCTTGTGACCTACAATATGAGTCAGTTATAAATTCAAGGTTATCCAGGTTGTTAGTCAGCTGCTGAAAAACATTGTAATAGTGTGATGAATCACTCTCTCATACATATTATCATTATCTTGATTCTTATTTTCTATTGTAATATCCTGTATGGTAGGTAAGGTAGGTAGCTAATTTGCCACACTTTTAAGTGCACTACAGTCATCATACAGATACAATAACACATACTACAATATGCCGTACCCCTATACCGGAGAAAGCATAGAAACGCGCGTTTAGATTATCATACTTCAGTTCAGTTCAGTTCTTTATTGCCTTAAATTACATGTATATTGTTAGTCTTAGGTACAATAATAAAAGTATCAATGTAATTTTACCGCTTTGGGTGTAGCACAAAATAACAAAATTTAAGTATCCACAATTAACATTATAAATTAACATTGCCTTGCATTAACATTATAATTTAACATTACATTGCATGAGAATAGAAATAACAATTTAAATAACCACAATTAACATTTTAAGTTAACATTGCCTATGATTTAATTACATATCATTCTTACAATTATTGTTTTAATAGCAAGATAGGTATATGTTATCGATTTTTAATAAAAATAATTTCAATTCTTAGAGATATAATAGTAAATAAATAAAAAATAATTAAAATCAATCATTATAAATCATTAAGTATATTGAATTTGCATTACGTTTATAATTTTTAACCATTAATTTTATTCAACTCATAAAATTCATTGAGGCTATATGGGCAATGTTGAAGCAGGTAGGTTTTTAATTTCCAGAAAAATTTTGTTCCCGTCAATGATTTGATATCCTCTGGTAGGCTATTAAAAGTTTTTATTGCCGCTATTTTGACCGTTCGAGAGTATGTAGAGGTCCTGGTCTGTGGCACCTCCAAATCAAATTTAAGCCTCTCGTTAAGTCGGTTGCTCGGGCCCTGGGGTCTTGGGGGGAACTTTGATGGGTATCGCTTCACCAATTTACACAGCTCTTGGTTCTACCTTTTTTGGCATAAGATTTATTTGCCTAATCTCGTATTGCATAGTAACGTTTGGTCGATGTCTCGTTACGCCGAAAATCGTATGGCATAAATCTCGTTTAGTAAAAAGTTATTTCGCATAACATTGTTTAGCCTAATAATGGTATGGCCAAATCTTGAATAGCCTAATAATGCTATGGCATAGGTTTATACAAAGTAATAATATTCGTTTGGCTTTAACTTTGACGGAGCGTCTCCCTACATAGCGCAAACTGGTGCCTTGTATTGTTTCCGCTGTTTGGAAAACGCTCCGCTCCGCTTCGCTGCGCTCCGCTTTGGTTTTGATGAACATGTGCACCTAACACGCTCCTCCTCGCTTTGCTCGTCGTCGCACCTATTTTTAGGTTTCGATCTCATGGGGTTTGTAATAATTATATTGGTCGTTAACTTTCGATTTTTTGATCATACAATATCGTGATTTTCGGAATGTAGGAGAAAAATACCACAATTTGTACATTTACTACATACTTAATATATTATTTATAAAGATAACATTAGGAGAAACAAGATTATACATAGGTATAGACGAACATAAATTTGAGCAAACGAAACTTAGGTGTTTAAAGATTGTGTCTAAAGAGTTTTAGACGAAACGAGCCTTATGCCACATAAGTCTTGGCAAAGTGATGGTTCGGCCAAAAAAGTTTAGACCATACGAGTTATGCGAAATGAGTTTTGGTCAATAAAGATTATGCGAGATGAGCGGAACCCCTCGATTACATATAGAGATGTGATGGTGTGGATATTTAATTTCTTAAATGATTCCATACAAGACTCCCTATTTGATTTTAAACCATCCAGAATACGTATACAACGTTTTTGTAGAAGAAAAATAGTTCCAATGTGTACACTACCACCCCATACTGCCAGCCCATACAAAATCCTGGATTGGAAAAAAGCAAAGTAACTCTCGAGGCAAGCTTTGCTTGTGGAGATGTAGGACAGTGATCTAAGTGCGTAACAAAAGCTGCTTAATCGACTTTCAAGCATTTCGATGTGTTTCTTCCAGTTTAAGTATTCATCTACATAGATGCCTAGAAATTTTGCGTGAGGAACACTTTCAATAATTGAGTCATTATAATTTATCACAAGGTCATTTTTGGGTGTGTTATAGTTCCTGAAGTGGAGCATTTTAGTTTTATTAACATTTGTACTTAAATTTAATTGTTTATACCAGGTTATTATATTTTGAATTGACTCTGAAGTGACAGTTGCCCTATTGATTACGGTGTCTTTATCAAATTTGAAAAATACTGAAACATCATCAGCGAACATAATAATTTTTTCATTGATAATATTGGGAAGGTGGTTTACATACAATAGGAAAAGTAACGGTCCCAGTATGCTTCCCTGAGGCACGCCTCTTCTGACAATCAATACTTCCGACTCCATGTTGACCATTGTATGTTTTTGATTTATGACAGGCAAAAGTACGCTTTGCTCTCTGTCTTGAAGGTATGACCTAAACCAATCATTTACAGTGCCCCGAATCCCATACCTATCCAAAATATCTAGAAGAGTTTCATGGTCAACATGATCAAAGGCCTTTGAGAGATCTAGCAGAACTGTAGAGATGATCTGTCGATGGTCCAGAGCTTCTGCGACAAAGTCGGCCATGTCGAAGATCGCATCATTTGTGGATACGCCCTTCTGGAAACCGAATTGTTCCCTCGCAAGTACGCTATTCGACACTAAAAAGGACCGTAACCTGCTTATCATGATCTTTTCAAAAATTTTTGAAAGCGTTACCAGCAATGATATTGGTCGGTAGTTGTTAACGTCTAATTTGTCATCTTTTTTATGTATAGGTTTAATGTGTGCTTTTTTAAGACGAGCTGGGAATTTTCCTTGAGATAGTGACAAGTTTATCAAGAACATCAAGGGACCAGCAATTGCTTCAGATATGAACTTGATTACGCTGGTTGGAATGTTGTCATAGCCACAAGATTTCTTATTTTTTAATGAATGTATCGTTTTATGTAATTCTTCCAATGTCGTCGGTCTAGAAAACATCGTGTTAGAACTGTGTGTAGGTCGATTTATTTGATCGCTATCGTCTGTACCTGAACCAATTTTTGCTTCACCTGCGTTATTATTAAAGAAATTATTGAACAGGTCAGGAGCACCGGTATCAGATAAAAGCTTTTTATTTCCATCTGTTAGTCCTATGTAGCTATTTACTTCTATCTGTTTAGTGCCTTTGACGTGCTGATTTATTAAGTTCCAGGTAGCTTTTACCTTATCATCAGATTTCATAATTTTATTTTCATTGAATGTCCTTTTAGAATAAGATATAACCCTATTAAGAATTGAACAGAATATTTTGTATCGTTTAATTAAGTCTGAGTTTTTAGTTGTTTTCAATTCAATGAACAATTTTCTTTTCGTGTCGCATGACTTTTTTATACCTGGAGTGATCCAGCCACGATCATTTCGTGTATTTCCAGTTCGGACTCTGATCTCTGGACAGTAAGCATTAAATGCGTTGATTAAGATATCGTGAAAAACGTTGAATGCCGTGTCACAATCTAACGATCTGTAAACGTCTTCCCATGCTAATGAATGTAAGTAGTTTTTAAGTTTAAGTAAGTTTTCTTCCTTCGTGTCCCTGATTAAAGTGTAGAAATTAACTTGTTTTGTTACAGGGATAGCTAAATCCGCGTACTGTAGTGTATGATCTGACAGACCGATTTCTGTTACCTGTGCATGACCCAGTGCCACGTTAGATAGTATATTGTCGAGGCATGTGCTACTGTGGCTTGTTATGCGAGTTGGTTGATTAATATTTATATTCAATCCATATGATTCAGCAAGACATCTGAACTCTCTAGTTTCTGAGCTATTCATCAAGATATCCACATTAAAATCTCCACAAATAATAATTTTATGCTCTTTGTGTTTTTGGACAATGCTGAGTACATTTTCCATATTTTTAATGAAATTGTCATTTTTCACTTTTTTAGGCCTATAGATACACAAAATATAGGTACCATTCAAATTAATACCACACAATTCAAAAACATAAGGGATAGTCAAGTCACGGATTCTAGGTAGCTCTTTGTAAATAATATTTGAGCGAACAAAAATGCATGCCCCTCCTTTACTCCTATTTTTTTCGCGGGAGTAACTGGCAGCTAGTTTAAAACCTGACAACGAGAGCCTTTCTAGGTCTTCTTTCCGCCGGTGGTGTTCTGTAATACAAATGACATCGATATTTTTACCTTCTTCTGAACTCAGCCATGTTTCAAGGATTTGTATTTTAATATG
Source organism: Plutella xylostella (assembly GCF_932276165.1). NCBI lineage: Eukaryota > Metazoa > Arthropoda > Insecta > Lepidoptera > Plutellidae > Plutella > Plutella xylostella. The sequence goes on from NC_063990.1 coordinate 9,778,581, forward strand.
ATTACCCCTCTAGGTAAGCCTACCTAGTAACAGTACATTTATGAAAAAATATAAAACTTAATAATGTTATCTAAGTACCTCTGCTATGACTGCTATACTGAAAGGAACATTACTCATTCAATAAATAAAATTAATATTCGCCTACATCTCTGTCACCTTTGTAATATTTTGTAGACAGTGTGGGTTTGTTTATTGTATGCAGATGATGACGAATGGACGGTTCCTAATACATTCCAGTCTATCTCTGACTCGAGTTGAATGTAGAATAGAAAAAAAAAATCATCTATCTGGTTTGGGTTAGTAGGTAGGTAGGTGGTAGGGGAGACAGAGGTCCTTCCCCACCCCCAAATTAACAGCTGCGAGCAGGGTTGCCCGCTTTACAAGCTTTGAATTCTACTGTTTAGGCAGATACAGGAACAGGATATATTTTTTATAAATTATCGGTTGTATTTTTTTTGTATTTAGCTAGGTAGGTTTGTCATTAACTACGTTTGTCTGGACAACTTGCGGGTCACCACCCGCTTAACTAATTTAAGTACTTAATATTAAATAATAATAGATTATGATGTATAAATGTTGGGGTATACGAGTTCTCGAGTGGAGACCACGAACAGGCAAACGCAGCGTGGGACGCCCTCCTGCCCGCTGGACTGACGACCTTAGGCGGGTGGCGGGTAGTGGTTGGATGAGGAAGGCCGAGGACCGAGTGTTGTGGCGCTCCTTGGGAGATGCCTATGTCCAGCAGTGGATGATTATTGGCTGATGATAGTGATTTATTTATTTATTTATTGATTAGGTTTTTCAACAGACACACACTTTACATTTATAAAAAGAAAACATCACAATACATGCCACAGTGGGCATCCAATTACAGAAAAACACAACATTTACAACACAATCGAGCCAAACTTATGCACTAATAGCCGGCATATAACTTAATATCTTAAATTTATACAAGTTAAAACTAAACATTTTACAAAAACAAATTTTACATGAATTTTTTATGAATTAAGTACTTAATAAAAGAATTTTTTTTAAATTTTTCTAAACGACATGAAAACAGATCAAATTTTTGCGGGTCTTTTACAAAAAGTTCGTTATGCTGTCTACATATTCTGTTTAAAATTGAGAATTTTCCAACATTAGTTTTTGCAGCACGAATATAAAATGGACGATAGTTTGCAATGCGAGCACCACGACGCGGAACAACTATGTTAAGTTTAGAAAGCAGAAGAGGACACATAACTTTGTTGTTGAAAATTTTGTAGAGGAATATCTGATCAGCGTTTCGACGTCTATCTTCTAGCGAAAGTAAATTAAAATAACGTAATCGTTCATAGTAATGCGCCAGACTACGACGTTTGCCTTGATGTCCACTCAGATAGTACAGAAAACGTCTTTGTACTCGTTCGATTCTTTCTATATGGCAATTATAGTGAGGGTTCCAAATGGTAGAACAGTATTCTAGAGAACTACGGACCAATGCACAATAAGCTATTTTAAGAGTACTTTCATTTCTGAACTCACGGCAATTTCGCCATATGAAACCTAACATAGCGAGGCTTTTTTTAACTATATTATTTGTATGGACATTGAAGGTTAAGCGATCATCAATAGTAACCCCCAGGTCTTTTATTTCTGTAACTTTATCGAGTGTTTTCCCGTCTAGTCCATAAGAAGCTAAAATTGGTGTTTTTTTTTTTGTAAAGGATATATATTTACATTTTTTTGTGTTCAGAGGTAATTTGTTCACGATACTCCATTGTAAAACCTGTGAAAGATCCTTCTGCAAAAGTATTACATCACTGGAGCTTCTAATGGGCCTATATAATTTAAGGTCATCTGCAAAAAAAGAATAGTGGGAGCTTTGAATAATGTCAGCAAGATCATTTATAAAGACCAAAAATAGCTTTGGACCGAGATTTGAACCCTGTGGAACGCCAGACGGAGCCGCAAATGGAGAGGACTCATATCCAGCAACTACAACTTTTTGACTTCTATTTGTGAGGTATGAATTAAAACATTTCAATAGTTTGCCATGGACTCCGATACAGCTGAGTTTGTTAAGCAGGATTTTATGGTTTACCCGATCGAAGGCTTTACTTATATCAGTGTAAATCGCGTCAACTTGCAATCCCTGATCTATGTATTCCTGGAGGTCTGATATATAACATGCTAAGTTTGTATTTGTTGACTTATTTTTGAGGAAGCCATGCTGATTAATATTTATTATAGGGTCAAGCATTTGTGTAAAAGAGGGACTTACGACTGCTTCAAATACTCTTTCCATAATACTAAGCAGTGATATCGGCCTATAGTCCTCAATATCGGTAGCGTTGCCACCTTTTGGAATTGGTATCACATTCGCTAGTTTCCATTTATCGGGGAAGATGGCAGTATCGATAGATTTTACAAAGATCATATAAAGGGGCAGCACAAGTGCTTTTACAGTTTTTTTTAATAAAAATAGCTGGTAGACCGTCTGGTCCAGGACCCTGATTAATATCCAGCTTGAAAATGGCCCGTTCAATATTTTGAGGAGTTATTTCTATGGTTGACAAATAATCACACGCTAAATAAGTCGGAGGAATTGGGTCGAAGTTGCCGTTGTCATCATCCGCATAGACTGAAGCAAAATACTCGGCGAAACCGTTACAAATAGCTTGAGGGGACGAAAGTTTGTCTTTATTTAGATACATTGTACTTGGGATAGCTTCAATAGTTTTTCGTTTGTTTTTAAGAAAAGACCAGAAAGCCTTAATATTATGGGAGCATATACTGTCTTCAATGGATTTAAGATATATATTGTAGCATATTTTTATATTTTTATGACATAAAATACGAAGTTCACTATAATATAAAAATAATCTAATGGATTTTTATGTTTTTTGTATCTAGCATGTAGTTTATATTTTTCTTTTATAAGTTTTTTTAAGTTGCAGTTGTACCACACCGGATATTTATGATTAAGTTTTTTTTTCTTCGGAACATGTTTATCAATCAAATTATTTAAAATAGCATAAAACTTATCCAGCATTACATTGACATCTTCATCATGTCCAATTGCGTTTTTCCAATTCACAGCATTCAGATCTATATTGAGAAGAGTGTAGTTAGCCTTTCTAAAGTCATAACGAGGCACGATGATAGTGATGATAGTGATAGATGTATAAATCATGTTTAATCAGTATTTTATTTATGTAGCACACGATTAATACAATGTTTGTAAGAAAATAAATTATTTCAAAGTACATTTTCAACTGAAGGGTAAATAGTTAGTAAGCACGCATGGCATCCCCGACCCCCACGTGCGCCCCGCTCCCCCCGCCGCCCCGCGTCCCGCGCCCCGCCCCGCGCGCGCCGCTCAGTTGCTCTCTGAACTGCGTGGGGACTGTGTCGCTCCGCGCCGCTACATTCTGTTACCGGCTTTTGTCTTTTTACCGTGAACACCACCGATATTACCCGACAACGTTGATAACAATCTGTTCAGTGAAATTACCGTTTACGGTATGTGATTTTTAGTTGATGTTTGTTTAATTTCACATTCCGAACCGTTTGTGAAAGGTTATTTCTGTGTTGATTCATGCGGAGCACTGTTCTGGAAATAGAACACACTCGCCTGAAAGCGCATCCCCCTGCGGAGATCCTCGCTCAGGTTGTCTGCTGGTATTACGTGTTGAATATTGAGTTGTCGCCGCGGGCGTGTCGCCGGCCCCAACTCGAAATGGCGCCCGCGAGTGTCTCGCGAATTTGAATTTTTGCGACCGGTAAAAAGATCGTTGCGGCCGCGCGCCTTGTTATCATTATCACCGTGACTTCCCTCCGGAATGCGGCGTCTTGACTCGACGCTGGATTGTCTGTCTTTGTGATAAACTTGGTAGTGTGAGCTTAGGAAGTCTTAAGTACCAGGGTGTGTCACCTGTTGAGCCCTAGGGCTGACATAAGGGCCGAGGGCCGTGCTCAGACACGGCAGGTGCGCTTTGTTTACCCCCATGCTATTACTATTATCATCATTTGTCGGCCTTCAACTTTCCGAGCGAATGTTTTGACCCTGATACACGAGGAAAGTGATATCATACCCAGACTGAGACCGGTCGTCCTTAGCACGTTTCTTTTATGTTATCACCAGCGACAGATTAGCATTGTTAGCAGAACAAAAGTTATTTTAACTATTGTTAAGTTGTCAATTGTTTCATGTTTATAAATTAAACCTATCCCAACACAAAATCTGAATTTAATCAAAAACAGCTGACTGTGTGCAAAATGTCAACCTGAGCTAGGTCATCCGAAATCGTATCATATTTTTATTTACCTACTATTGCACAATATTATTGAGGAAGGTTAATATTTCCTAGCATTTTGTAGTGAACTAGTCATACATGTAGAAGTGTAACTCAGACTACTATGAATAAGGGTTACAACTACCATCTCTGAAGTACAGCTAGCATTCATAACACTAATCCATGTGTCCATTTGCACCCACAGTAGAAGAAGAGGGTCAGTCCGCTGGCGCGCTGGTGGAGAATGTAGGTGAGAGCGGCGAGGAGTCGGAGGACGAGTGGAACTACTTCAAGGGCGAGGGCGAGAGCAAGGAGGAGGCGCCGCCCAGCGACGAGCGCGACGACCTGCCGCGCTCCGAGACTCCCTGCCAGGATACTGTGAGACACTTACCTACATAATATATTATATTAGATTCTATTCGCTGCGGGGGTGTTAGACAACACCTTTTAAAATGGAACTTTCGCAATGTTGCTGAGTATCGCAGTGTTGTGTTCAGGCCCTTAGTGCCTGCACCTGGCTCACCCGAATGGAACCTTTGTGCATATCCTCAGTTTGGACCATTTCCCATCATGCTGGGTCATAAATCTTATTGAACAACTGATTTCAGAGTTATTTTCATTGTGAAAGTTGTTCAGTATGTCAGGCACATTGACGAATGTCACTGACAAAATTAAACCCAGTAGTGTATGAACAATGATGTATGAATACATCAATGTATGTCTTAGTACCACCTCTCAATCCACCAACTTGATACATCTATAAATCTGATAAAATTCTAATATTTTTTAATATTTATCAAAGGACTGATAAGTTACACTTTCACAAAAAACATTCCATAAGCAGTCATTCCTTAGGCAGTCGGGTAAAAAGAGCCAGTCACTGATTCTGGTAACCAAAAACAAATTTTAAGACTGGCATAATGAAGCAATATTGTTGTTACTGTTATTAATAATTCTAGTTTATGCTACGATTATCGAATAAAAACCTGCAAAATTGGTGCATTGCATGCAACTAATAGGTTACAAAAGAAGTCTGTATGATTATCACAATTTGTTTGTTTAATCAAAGTATGAATGGACACAGCTGCAAAAGTGCTGTACCAATTTATATTGTTGTATTTATTTAAGTGTATATCTGACCGAGGTTTTAAGATTTTATAGAGTTCCTTATTTAATTGAATAGAACGTTTAACACTGTTTAATCGTTTTATAACTGCAATTTTACAGTGCAAGGTGTTGTACTAACCTCATTGCCTCATTTTTGCAACACATTATCTCACCAAGGTTACTTCTCATGATCAAAACACTGACTACATTATGCCGAGTATCTACAGAATGTCCCTTGAGATGCATATCCATGCATAATTGCATATTCGAACTTTAGACGCAGACTGACCATGACAAAAATACATATTAAATTGATATCAAGTAACCCCTAAAGATAGTAGTAACTTTTTATTAGTCAGAAATAGACATGATGTAACTCTCTTGTGTAAATCAGCCAGTTAGGGCAATAAACCCAGTAGCATAACAGAGCTCATAATTGTAACAGACATTCGTAAACATTGCACAACAGACACACACTTCCTGTCTTTGTACATTTACTTTACATTAGTGCATACCGATCAAGATTTACAATCACACTGTGGTTGCTAATTACCGACGGTGCCTCAACGGAGCTTCTCCTTTGATTAATATACATTCTAAAGACATGCTTTTGGTTGTATGAAGGACCTTGGATGACTAAGTATGTAGGGTTTTATTGTAACTGAAGACAGTAATTAACATCAGTTTCACACCTGAGGACGTCAAGTTAAGCAGAATTTGAGTATGGGGTGAGGAATTGTGATTGGCTAAGTTGTCTACTGACCTATGGTCCATGCTTACTACTTAGGTACATATTCTCAAGCCAGAATCTAGACTCATGTAATCTGTTACACTCACACACACACATCTCATTTTTTGGTTTATGTCTTACCTCGGGTTTTATTCATAGCATATCTCACCGCAAAATTGCGCTAGTAGGAAATTATTTTACCGGCTGCTTATTACATTCAATTCTTCTAGCGTCAATTATATTCTATAAAACATTCTACAACTAACCAAAACCCCCCCATTCCAGTCCGCGTGGGAGACCAGCTCAGTGGACATGAACAGTTCCCCGCTAAACCCGGACGCGCCGGTGTTCGTCCCGGGCACGGCGGCCACGGACGTGCTGCTGGCGGAGTCCCCGCGCAAGCCGCTGCCCATGGACGATATCGAGCTGCCGGACCGCAAGCAGTTCGAGACGGAGGCTGTTGTGAGGCCCAAGGAATTGTTGGACCTGGATAACTGTGATCAGCTCAATGGGCATCATGTAAGTTGCAGTTCTACATGATATTTTTTCGGTAATGTTGGAGTTTATGACCGTTCAAAATCTCTGTTTTCTTTATCTTGAAAGATTTTGATGAATGTTAACCGTTAATTTTAATACCTTCTTATTTGGGAAACCTTACTTCGAGAAATATATATGTTACTGTAAAAGCCCGAACAACGGTAAATCCTAGGATTTACCAGTAAATCTTAGGATTTACCAACATGAGTTGGTAAATGTAAGGATTTGTGAAAATGGGTCATTTTTTTCGGGCTTTTACCATCAGAATTTGGTAAATGCTAGGTTTTACCACTGACACCTAGTAAAAGTTGGTTTTGGGAATAAAACAAAGATTAATTATTACCTATTCATTTATTTCAACCCAATAACCACTTGTCGAAAAGAAATTGGAGGTCAAGGTCATTCATCAACTTTAGGGCGATGCAATGCACCGGATGGTATTTATGTGTATAGTAATAGATGCGAATTATCATTTAATGCTTATTGGAAAATAACTTTATTTTCACTCATTCACTGAACGATAACTTAAACACGGAAACCGGAAGTAAAATAATTTTCACGTATTATTATTGTTGACGTCGAGTAAATTAGATTGCAATAATAAATATTTCTTAAGTTCGGTTAGTTATAAGTTATCATCATCATCACGACTCATTACGTCCCCACTGCTGGGGCACGGGTCTCCTTCCAATGAAGGAAGGGTTTCGATCTAGTCCACCACGCTGGCCTAGTGCGGGTTGGTGGACCCCAACACAAGCAAGCTTGTGCTGAGCGAGTTGTCGGGTAAGTGGGCAACCTGTTTCAAGCCGCCCGAAGGCCTCTGACTAGGCTTAACGACTGCTGCCGAAGCAGCAACCGGGACCCACGGCTTAACGTGCCGTCCGAAGCACGAAAGCATCCAGAAAAGAACCACTTGAAATCGGTCACCCATCCAATGGCTGACCATGCTGGTTGTTGCTAAACCTCAGTGATCAGTTACGACCACTGAAGCCCGCTCGACTACGGACGCTTTGTTCGACTACGGAGGTTATAAGTTATAACCTGGCTTTTTCAAATTTACCGTGCCTTAATGTAAATCCTAAGATTTACCAAGTGAATAGTGGTAAAAGTGCGAATCGCAAAATCTTTCGGGCTTTTACCATTAAGAGTTGGTAAATCTTAGGTTTTACGCGTAAATCTTAGGATTTACCGTTGTTCGGGCTTTTACAGTAACATATATACGTTAAGAATTTTACTGTAAAGTATATGCAAGATCCTAAGTGCCTAATATTTTTTAAATAATTTCATTAAAAATAAATCTTTACGTCAAATATTTGTACGAATATGTATTATAATTAACAATATTTTATTTTCATAACAACAGAACATCTCGCTCGACGATGCCGCCAAGCTGAACGGCAACGACAAGGGCGCCGACAGCTTCGGCACGGACAGCTTCGGAGCATTCGCGGCGGAAGCAGACTCCGCGCTGCTTCACGACCTCGAGCGCGTGCAGCGGGACACCACCGACTTCTGCAATATACAGGTGATTGCAGAGCTAGTAATATAGAGTAGAATTTTATAGGGATCTTGAGGGATGCATGAGAGGAGAAGTTTCATAGTAGGTAGTCCTATCCTACGTGAATGTTATAGTAGCATAGTTCCGTGCATTGTGCAAATTATTTTGAATTATCAATATCAATCCGTAATTATCATCAATATCAACCAAGACTTCGTCACCACTGACTATTTTATTATTCTGAAAACTGAGGTGGTATAACTAAAATATCTTACTGTAAGATCCTAAATAAAATTCATTAACTGTAACCTCACCTTCACAGGTATTCCAGGCGCACACAGAAACAAACCCGTTCGCGACGGAAGCGAACGAGGAGCTGCTGGAGCGGCTCAAGAACAAGGAGCGGGACCCGATGAGCATGAGCTTCTACCAGGAGAAGGACGCGGACTCGCGGCCCGCGTCGCCCGTGGACCTCAACGCCGTGCGCCCGCTGCCCGACAGCGACGACGACGACAACGCCGACCCACGCGATGATAAGGAGAACCTCCTGCCGCCCGACAACGACGCCGCCCTCGACCAGCTCGAGAACAACCTCGCCGACTTCACCAGGGACAACATCTCCGACTACGAGGCGGCCAACAACGCGCAGAACCTCGCCGACATAGACTTCGGCACCATCGACGCGCCCCAAACCGACACGCCCGAGTCGCACAAGCTCATGTTCGAGCAGATCCCCGAGATCCCCGACGGGAAGAGCTCCGAGCTCGGCTTCTGCGACGACTCCTCGCAGGACGTGGACATGGAGCCGGCCGAGCTGGCGGAGCCGGCGGGGGACGCCGACAGCGGCGTCACCAGCGAGCCCGACCAGCACGACAACGAGCTGGTGGACTTCACGTGTGAAGACACCAAGGAGGAGGACAGCGCGCCCGAGAAGATGCTCGACTTCGTGCAGCTGCAGGCGGGCGAGGGGCTCGACGCGGCGTCGCCCGCGCCCTGCGAGCCCGCGCGGGAGCCCACGCCCGAGCCGGCGAGAGAACCCACCCCGGAGCCGGCGGTGGAGGCCGCCCCCGAGCCCCCGCGGGACCCCACTCCCGAGCCGCAGCCGGAGCCCCCGCGCGAGGCGTCGCCGGAGCCCGAGCCCGAGCCCGCCTTCATGGCGTCCTCCGAGCCCGAGCCCGAGCCCGCCTTCATGGCGTCCTCCGAGCCCGAGCCTGCATTCACGGCTTCCCCTGCGCCCGAGCCCGCGTATACTGCGGAATCGGAGCCCGAGGTGGCGGCGTCCCCCGTCCCCGAGCCTGCCCACGCTGCGTCTCTTTTCCCCGAGCCTACCTACGCTGCGTCCCCCGTTCCCGAGCCTACATTCGCTGCATCCCCCGTCTCGGAGCCAGCCTATGCTGCGTCCCCAGCGCCGGAGCCTGCCTGTGCGGCATCTCCCGTGCCCGAGCTCGCGGTAGCGGCGTCGCCGGTGCCTGAGCCCGAGGTGGCGGCTTCACCAGTGCCTGATCCCGCCGACCTGGCGACCCCAGTGCCGGAGCCCGAGGCCGCCGCGCCCTCCCCCGCCCCGCGCGAGCCCTCCCCCGCGCCCGCCACGCTCCCCGTGGACGTGCCGCTGCCCCGCGACTCCCCCGCGCCGCAGGACACACACACAGAGCCCGCGCAGTCTCCAGCGCCAGTTGAAGAATCTCAGCAACAGTCGGCGAGCGCGGAGCTGCTGGCGCGGCTGAGCCCCGCGCCCGACGCCGCGCCCGACCTGCTGCCCGGCGAGCCCGCGCCCGCCGCGCCCGTGGCCGCCGCCGCCGCCGCCGCCGCCGCCGGGGCCGCCGCCGTTGCCGCCGGCACCGCAGCCGCCGCCGCGAAGGGCAAGACACCGATAAAGAAAACAGCACCAGCCACGAAGACGCCGGCGAAACTGACGCCTAAGCCTGCTGCACCCAAAACACCAGTGTCCGCAACTAAGAAGCCGGCAGCGAGTCCCGCCGCTCGGCCCTCCCCGCGCCCCGCGCCCGCACGCCCCTCCGCCACCGCCGCCGCTGCCAAGCCCGCGGCGACCGCGGCCGCGCGCCCCGCCGCCGCGCCCGCCGCGCGGACCTCGCTCACAGCGCGCGCCGCTCCCGCCGCCAAGCCAGCCGCGCCCCGCGCCGCCCCCGCGCCCCGCGCTGCCGCCCCCAAGCCCGCTCCGGCCAAGGAGCCCGCAGCCAAATCGGCCACGGCCCGCCCCGCAGCCGCCGCGCGCCCCGCGCCCCGCGCCGCGCCCGCCCCACGCGCCGCGCCCACCCCGCGCCCTGCGGCCCCGCGCACCACACTCGCTGCTAAACCCAAGGAGCCGGTGGAAAAGAAGCCGCTCACTAACGGCACCGCCGCGCCCGCCCGCAAGCCGCTGTCCGCACCCGCCGCCCGCCCCGCGCCCGCCGCCCGCGCCGCCCCCGCGCCCGCCCGCCCCGCGCCGCGGCCCGCGCCCCGACCCGCCACTACCACTGCTACAACTAAGTGAGTATACGACACTATCAGTTATCTTATTATCTTTTTAATTAATTAAACGCTCATAAAAATTACCACAGTATTGTTTATAAAAGCCCTCCACCATTACAAATCGGACCCTTGCTAATGATGAACCTCCCCCCCCCAGGAGCAGCAGCGCTCCGTCCCGGCCGCTGGACAAGCCGGGCAAGGAGCTCGCCAACCGCCGCGCCACCGCGCCGCGACCGCCGACCAAGATCGCGCCCGCCAAGGTACGTACACTGCCCTTATTCATAGCTCTTTGTATATCATTAAAAGATAATGTATCCGTACTAGATCATTGATAATTATAATAATATCTTATTGGAATGTATCCAATTATTCACATTGTAAATGTCACGAACACCTAACAACATTGCGGCTAGTAAATAACACGAGAAAACATTCGTCGGGAAATACCGCGGCGCGCGAGGTTACACCCAGTTTATTTTGGCTGTCATCCAAACTGCGTGCGAAGAAATTCCATTCAGATCATAATAAGGAGACTCCCGCATCTCATCTTGCTTTGAACTTTCGCTAATTAGATAAATTGTGCACTTGCAGGCTCCCGCGAAGCCGAACACGATGAGGCCGGTGCCGAAGAAGCCGCTCGAAGCGAAGAAGGCGGCGGAGATGAACGGACTGAGCAACGGAGACGGCGCCAAGCTGCCGCCCAGCCCCGGCGACGCGCTGCCCGACGTCATCGCGTAGACCCCCGGCCCCCGGCCCCCGGCACCCCGGCCAGACGGAAACGGGGCGCGACGGTCGTGGCGCCGCCACTGATCGTCTCCAATTCCTATTATTTCCGCTTGAATTTTGTGATTTTCTATAAGTGTATGATAGTTATTAACGTTACTGTTCGTAGCGGCATGATGTAGGTGCGGGAGGACTCCCACTTTATATTATAGAGTCGCTTTTTATAGACGAGACGTAAACTCGCGGCGCAACCGCCTTCGATACAATTATCAATATTATGATTATGAGTCTGTTTTAGAATTTTATATTACCAACGAATAATTGATTTTAAATCCGGCTTTTAATTTATTATCTTTGTATAACCGTATTATTTAAAATAAAAAATGTGAAGAAGGATCTGGAATCGTTTTATTTGCAATTTGATACAAGAATTTACAATATAAATTATAATAATCAAGCTCGCTCGTATTCCACGTGTAACAGATGTTGCCTAAACTAAGCTAAATTAACTTATGTATATAAAATTCTGTTTTCTAATATAAAATTCAGTTTCAAATTTCCTATATTAATTCTATCTTTGTGGATATTTTTTGTTACTTAATAATCTTAGGTAATTAAGTAATTGTAAGCATGTTATTCCAATAAAACATTTGTCATATAGTAATACTTTCACTGCGCCTCCTTGTCCATGTGCGGGAACCGGAAGTCTGTTCCCCGCAGGTTGTCGCTGATCCAGCGCTCCGCCTGCTGCGCCATCTCCTCGTCGAAGTGCTCGCGCCACCCGCCCGCCTTGCCTGTGCACATCACATATTAATTTTAAAACCAGTTAATTTTCGAATTTTAGACAGTTGCCTTGCCATAATGCTAAATAATTATCATTTAATTGTGAGACCGTGACAAACTCACATGGGGAGAACTGGTGCCAGACCATTTTGTAAAAGACACAATGCCATCCAGATCTGATAATAGCCATCAAAATACATCAATCATGTGGACCTATTAGAGAATTTGAGACAGTCTTTATAAAGATTTAATAACATTGGCTAATTATTGAATCCAGAATATGAAAGGATTCATAATTCGATCACATTACTCACAGGCAGGCACATTTAAAATAACATGCATTCTATGCATCTCACCTTTTCTTATGAATCCGCCCTCGCCCTTCACCATGATGCCGAGCTCGCTCATGACGTCATAGTTGACGGACTTGTTGCTCTTGAAGCTGTCGACGCTGAGGTGCCGGCAGAGCCGCTGGATCTGATCCTCCGAGTAGCGCTTGTTCAGGAATGTGGACACGCGACGCACCGCCGCCGGCAGGTCCTGTTAAACACACATCATCTTAAAATAGTATATATGTGTATATGATACAAGAAGTTCTAGTTTGCCCGCCGAACGAATCACTTAGCGATAATGCCGCCTAAACGTATCCCATCATTATAGAGTCCTCATACGTAAATAATGGGTACGGTAACTTTTGTTCACAGTACCTACTCATGACCTACGGGCCGAGCCACGTACCTTTGATAGTTCTTCATAGAAAAGGAACAGCATATTGGGATGATGTCTCTTTTCCCACGCTTCTTTTAGGTGATCGAAGTATGGAGTCCAGTGATCTGAAAAACCATTATACTATGAGAAAAGTTATACAATGACTCCACTGAAATATTATATTAATTAAGAAAAACGACGCATACTTTCCATAAACTTTAGCTGTAAGTTTTCCTTTTAAAAATAAATTAATAAATAAATAAAATAAACTTACGCAAATCCCGAATAAAGTAGTTCCAGTAGGTCTTAAAATCTCCCACATAACCCTGCGTCCTCATGGACCTGTTCAGGTGATAGAAGGAGACGACAACATCCCGGGGGTCGCGCGCCACGTACACCATCTTGCCGTGGTCGAGCAGCGCGGGCGGCAGCAGCGACAGCGGGAGGTGCGTCTTGATGAACCGCGCGCCGGTGACGGCCGCCAGCTGCTCTGTCCCAGGTTGGGAGACTAGCTCGAGGAGTTTCAGCTTCTGGGGACTGTGCTTGTTCTCTTCACGGAAACGCTCCTTCATTATCGGGTGGACGAATATTGAGAATCTGAAAATTACAGTTTGATTAAAGGTAACTAGATAAATAAATTATGTGCATAGTTGGCGGGTTGGCGCCTATGTAATATAGGAATAAGTACATATTACTATTGATAGGGGCCTATTTAAATATAAAGATAAAATACTCTTTATTGCACACAAACAGAAACAGTTTCACAAACATAGAAAAGAAAAATGGTACAATCGGCGGCCTTATTACTAAAAGTAATCTCTTCCAGACAACCACATTGAAAGGAAATATAAAGTATAAAGAAAGGGGTAACGTGTGACAAGACAAGAAAAAATACAACATAATTACTATGAACAACAATTTAGTATATTAATGTCTTACTCTAAAAACGGATATCTTTCTGTGAGTGGGATGGCGTCTGATTTCTCGTAGTCCAGGTCGTTGGCCACCATCCACACCAGCTCCTGAGTCCATGTTGTGCCTGTTACAATAATAACAATTAATAATTTGTTAATAATTCATTAATTCACCAATAGCTGGCGCAAGAGAAAATAGTGCACAAAACGGTGGCTATTTGGCATATCGGGGTTGGCATCCTCATCCTGCGAACTGCCCTTTAGCCCGCTAGCTAGCACTTTGACAGCTAGCCGGTAGTGGCTGGCTGAGGAATGGCGATTACAGAGTGGTCTAGCGCCTACTATTCAAGAAAGAGGCCTATGATTCCCGAAGTGGACGACAAAATACAGGCTGATGATAATGATGATGTAGTAGTGATGATACTAACCGGAGCGTGGGTAGCTCGCGACGAAGATGTCGGTGGGTCGGACGGGCATGTTGTAGATGTTCCTCGCCTCCTGCTTGTACTTATTGGGCAGGAAGTAGCGCTTCGGCCCCACCTGCACGAAGCCCGTCAGCTCGCCTGGAACACGCGGGGGGAGGTGTTAAGAGACACATATAGTTAACTAGTAGTATGAAATTGCGACATAATCCATATTTTTAAGCAGTACCGGCGTTAGGGTAGGGCGCGGTTGGGCGACCGCCCAGGGGCGCCGGACTTTAAAGGGCGCCGTTAAGCGGCGCCCCTTTATACAGGGTTATTGATAAGTAGACCTGATCCTTTCAGGAGGTGACAGAAGAAGGCATTTCCAGTCGATTGAACCCTATAATGTATTATGCGAAACTTAACCATTTCTAAGATATTTAATATTGATTTTTTTTTCCAAAATTTTATGATTAAAACCGAAAATAAAAATAACTAGCCATATTTCAATATTCTTTTTTGGATGTTTTGCATAAGTAAAACCTTAATAAACTAATTAAAATAATCAAATCTGCATTATTGGACTCAAATTAGACACAATACCTCAAAATAGTTAAACATTTAAAAAAAATATTCAAAACGCAAAAACAAATAAATCAAATTAAAAAAGAATTTTATATGACATTTTTTTGTATGTGTGTGACAGTTTAAAAACATAGTCAACTTATAAGCTTTCAAATAAGATAATTCAATATCAAATAGATTTAGATATCACCAAAATATGGCCAAAATAACCAGAGAAAGCGGAGAAAACTCAATAGAAGTTTCCATACTACAGTCTGACTGAATTCAACAGGACTGAAAACAATCACACTTTTTACCTTTAAATTGGGCTAATTATGTTACTTTTCCTGTTGAATTTTGTCCGTCTGTGCTGGTTGTTTTGGCCATATCTTGGTGATGCCAAAATCGATTTGATATTGAAATATCTTATTTGAAAGCTTATAAGTTGACAATGTTTTTAAGCTGAAGTGCACAAAAAAATGTCATATGAAATTCTTTTCACGTTCAACGTCATCAAAAATGTAGTGAATTTCCATTGGGGCCATGGCGGACAGTGCTGGGCGACAACAAGCTTTTCCATTCGGGCCGTGTCGGTCAACGGTGACCGCGAGTCAGAGTGTTTTTTTACTTGCTCCCAGAGGCCGACGGGCAGTAATTCTTAGGCGATTACAATGAAGGGTGACCCGCGTGGCTCTCTAGTATGTCCTATACCACTTGGTTTTTTGAAACTGTTTAAGATCAAATTTTTAAAATCAAATATCTAGGTCATGTTTTTTTTTTATTAGAAAGGGAAGTATGAGGATAAAATCACATGGTGGGTCGTTAGTAATTGATATACGTACATAACTTAACGAATCTTTTGAAAAACTGACGGTCTTTTAAGTTTGGGGCAAAGTTTGCTACTAGTGGGGGGTGGGCGACACACTGTGGCCGGGGCTGACCCGCGCGGCTCTGTGCAACGAATTTTCGGTTTTTCTTCCTTGGAGGCCGCGTCGGTCATTGCTGGGTGATACCCCATAACTCAGTAAATAATCAATATAAATACACCGCTGTTAAATAGAATACTATTAAAATCGGTTTATCTATTCAAATAACTCAAAAAAAAGTTGCGAAATTTTGACATTTTACTGATTTGAATTGGCCCGATTGAAATATACCACTGTCGCCCAGCAGTGACCGACATGGCGTGGACCGTGTTAATTTAATTTGTTTGTTTTTGCGTTTTGAATATTTTTTAAAAATGTTTAGCTATTTTGAGGTATTGTGTCTAATTTACGTCGAATAATGCACATTTGATTATCTACTTGCCAATAACCCTGTATTCCCATCTCTGTAAGCAAAAAAAAAACGATGTTTTGGCAACACTAGGATGGAACGCAGTGCTCAATCCGTTCGGTCGGAACACTACATACATACAGTTCATTTTACTGGGAATCCCCGACCACAGAGAAACACATTATCTATGTTTTTTTAACATTTTGGTTCAAAAGAGTTGGCGTTATTTTTGATGGAGCCGAACACAGCTCATTCTTATTCATTCAATCGGTGCACGCTCTTAAAAACAGTTATCGCAATTTCATATTTTAAAACAAACAGACGCAGTAATCAGGCGGTCCACGCTAAGTTACGAAGTGCCTGTTTTTTTTTTAATAAATGTTTATTTCTTTTCATAAATGGTTATTTTATTATTATCCTTCGCCTTTTTTCGTATGGGCTTGAATTGCAGTTAGGGGGCGCCGTAGAAATCTCGCCCAGGGCGCTGGTAGTACTAAAACCGGCACTGTCTTTAAGTTAGAGGTAAAGTACCTAAGTTAGCTTATTACTTTGTAGAAGTTAAAGTGCATCGATAATTGATAGTACTTTATCATTTAAGGCAGATTATTGCTCTCGGATAGTAGCACCACTAGGTAGGTACTATCATCATCATCATCATACATTGATAAAAGCTTAACTTTGTTTTTAAACTATGATACGCCTTTAAATGTTCTAGTGTAATATTGTAACTCTACGGTATAAATGTTGTTGACTTCGTCTTATATTGATAAGACGAAGTCAACAACATTGACAATGCATTGGCATTCATGTTAAATACTTAATTGTAGTCTTAACTATGTAGGTACTTCGGTAGTCTATGTCTAGTTATACATAGCAAATTCTACCCGTGTCAAGGAAAACACAGTCATCAAGTAGAGTCAGCAACATTCGATTCGAATAAATTTAGGGATGGTTGGTATTTCTAAATTAAAAAAGTAGGTATCTAGAGGTGAGCACCCAGAAAAGAAAGTTCTGCATTAAAATACAGCGCCCCTAGCGGTAACTATCATAAAAAAAAAATATATCAGACTTTTGTTAAAGTACAAATTGTACAAGTTATTTAAGTATACTTAACTTTATTGTATACGTAAGTACATATTTATTTGTAAACTGTACCAGACAGATAGTGATTATGTATGTAGGACTGTAGGTAGATACGGTAGAGCTATTTGCTAATAAATTAATAAGCACAGATGAATGAGTTGGTAAAATCCAAGGTATACACAACAATTATTAATCTGCTCTAGATTCACATACTTAATCCTGTTTTACACCTACAACTGATAAATCTAAATCTTTGTTAACAGTACCTAGGTTAAATAGGGCATTAGAAATTACTTTTATTTTATCTATAAAAACAAATTAGATTATGAATGAGTGTAGTGCGGATTGCTAACCCTTATCTACCTAAAATATTGTTTATTTGGGCTTCACTGAGGTCGGTGACCGGGCGACAGCTGTTGTGAATTTGGGTCACGAAGCCAACAAGCAATAAACGAAGTGTCTCTTTCGACCTCCGTTTTTTGAGACCATACCTAAAATTGGTAGTGATCTACCAGTTAGATAGGTATTTAGTAGCCGATGTGTAAAATGATAGCTTATTATTCATATTATTATATCAATTCTCTTACATGCCAAAGTGAAGACCTCTAACTCTAACCGTATCGTATCGTATGTTGCCTACCTACCTCAAGAAAACGACCTTAGCATCAAACATATTTAAAGGAAGCCAAGAGGCAGTAATTTAGTTGCTACAAGGTTAGTTAAACGATGTTTAATGAATAACGATATTTATGGCAGCATCCTTGATGCTAGTTTCACAACTGCGCTTGATCTTAATAGATCTATGCAGCCACATTCACGTACTAAGATCGTTAAATTTAAATTCCATACATACTGTGTTAAATCAATCGAAGTTAAATCAACAAATCGAGTAACTATAGATCCTCAGATCATTATAGTAGATCCGTCAAATTGAATAATTAAAATCTGAAGATGCTGAAGCTTTGATGATGATTTATTATTTTCTGTCTTCTGATATGGTTCGGAGATAACGCGGTTTTAACTTTTAGTTGTATTTTCCTAGTGCAACCTAGGTAAGTACTTAGATCATTAAATAAAGTACCTACCTACCCAACTAGTTACAAATAGTTTTTTACAGATCTATCTTATTCATCATCACTATTCATAACTCAAAACTCAAATAGAAAGTTTACTATTGGTAAACTTTGGTCTATATTTTATTACATTACTAGGTAAATGTATTAATTAAAAAAAAACAATACGCACTAACCAGTAAAATACTTCATCAGCTCATCAGCCAGTTCAGGCTCCACGTCCCTGATCTCGAAGGGCAGCACATTATTATTTTTCGCGTCCATATTTTTTTGTGTTCGAAATTTGAGTTCACGACATAAACACAAGTGACCTGCGCGCGCGCACCACGGTTAGTGAAAGTGTTGTGGAGCAGAGGCCTCGACCTCGCGGTACCACGGCTTGTTGACGAATGACAGGCCCTACTGAACTGCACTGAGGGTTACTGCAGACACGGCTGATAAGCATTATCATATCAACAATTTACTATGTAAATAGGTACATTGAATACATGATGTTATAAATAAGTCTACTAGTTGACTAGTCTAGTCTGATTATGGTCGCAACTGATAGGTAAGTAACTATAAGTATTTGATACTTACTTTTTGAATCAAAGCACTTAGTTAAGTATTACCTAATTGTCATTATATATTATATCATATATTATATGTCCTTGTTCTTTTCGAAAACTGTAAGTAAGTGAAATCGAAAACCTAATGATTTGGTACTTAAGTACCCCCTAGGAGGAAACACCCCCGCAATGAGGGATTCTCTTCACTTTTGACCCATGTAAAAATGGTCAAGTCAAAATCATGAAGAGCATTTGGTGTCTTTTTTTAAGTAGCAATATTAATGTGCTACTGTTGTCTTCTTAAATCAATCAATCCCTTATTTATCTCTCATTGCAGGTATGTATCCTCGTAGGGGATAAGATATTTTCATTAGTTTTTCTTTGCCCTAGATCTCTTACGGTTTTCGTTAGTTTAAAAAGAGTCAACCATAATTAAGAGATATTGAAATACCTACTTATTAAAATTTTGTACCTACCCCCTAAACGGTAAAAGGAAAGGAAACAAGCATGGCTCTGATTTCTTTCAGGGACTATTTAGAAACCAAATGCACGCAGAGCAACTATCTGTAAATTGATTACGATCACAAAATAATGAGTGTGTGAATGTTTTACTTTCTAATAGAGATATAAGTAACTTTCTTTGCATAAAATATAATTTAAACTAGTTTAAAGTAAAAACAAAGACACAACTTTCCAACGTTTTTTATTAAACTTACACAGATTTCAGCTTAGAGCGGAATCACTAAAAAATAAATAATAAATACACTTAAAATAACTTAGGGAGGTATGGCTTGAGATTCAGACGGATTCGGGTAGTTTTTCAGACTTGATATCCAGTTCATTTTGCGTGGGCTGCTGGGGTTCCTCCGCGGCGGCGGCGGCGGCGGGGGGCGCGGGGGGCGCGGGGTCGTCGCGGCAGGCCAGCGAGGCGGGGTCGCGGCGGCGCCCCGGCCCGCACTGCTCCGTGGCGCCCAGCAGCTTGAGCTCGTCGTCCCCCGCGGCCGCCGCCTCGGCCTCCACGGCGGCGCGGCGGCCCGCGATGGTGACGGTGCGGCCCTCCCCGCCCGCGCGCTCGCCGCCGATCTCCACGCGGTACGGCGTCGGGGGCTCCACGAAGGCCTCCAGCACGCGCACGGCGCCGCGCTCCTGCACCTTGCCGTCCGCGCTCTTCGTCAGTCCATTCAGGTACAGGCCCAGGTCCTGCAGGCCGAGGCTCGCCGGCGCCTTCTGCTGCGGCAGCGCCACGATCAGCACCACATTCTTGACGTCGGCCTGGAAGTTGAGGTCGCCGTCCTGGCGCTGGTCGACCAGCACGGGCGCGGCGGCGGCGGCGGCGGCCACGGTCAGCAGCGCTAGCAGCTGCATGCTCGGGGGCTGGCGGGGCACTGCCGCGCCGCACGCTCCGCGCCGCTTTTACCTCGCACCGACAACCAGTCGGAAACGAGTGCACACTAACGGTGAACACGACACGAGCCGGTCAGCCTAAGTAACACACGTTGGCAAAAACAACGTTATTTTTTATTACTTATTTATATTTTTTCCGAGCCTTTCTATGAAGTTGATGTATGTTGTACCTACCTACATGCCTACTTAGATAGCAGTAATCAGTGTTGACCTACTTGGTAACCGGTCCAAAGCCCGCTCTGCGCTGGTCAGCCGACAATAACAAGGTGAGTGTGATAGGATGTCACAGACAGAGGAGCGTTTTTGTTGCAAAGACTGATAGTTTTTGTTCAATATCTTTAAAAAATCAAGATAATATAGGTACTACCTAGCTAGCTTCTTGCATTGTTGCTTGCAAGTGACACCTATATTTTTTTGTGGATTGGTATCGAATTTCACAAAAAAACCGAGACTGTCCGAAGTACGTACACAATAGCCATCTTCGAATAAAAACTCCATCTACCGTCAAAATCTAATGTAACGCTATTTACAGAGGTGATCAGGGTGTATTCTTCTTCAAGTATTCTTGCGGCCATGGACTCCGCTTCGATATAGCTCACAGTTTGTTGAATAAGGTTGCAAAAAAAGGCTTAATTTATAATATTATGCCTACAAAATTAGTATTATTTGAATGAGCAGTCATGCAGCGACTGACGCTCATCTACTGTATGTATAATATTATGTTGGTCACCGACATGATAACAAGAAGATAGGAAATGGAATAGAAGTATAAATAGGTACCTCTGGGAATTAGACTAATCAGTTATGGCTATGGGCTATTGGCAGATTGAGATTAGGATAAGTAGGTTAGGTTAAACGCGACACTCCCAACACCTAGGGTAGGTGTTGGGAGTGTCGCGTTTAATACCCATTAAAAATTTAATACCGATTTTAAAACCCATTACAGATTCATCCAACCTTTAGGAAGTTACAAGCTGCCAACCTTACCCTGATGTGAAGACTTACTTACCTACCTAGTGGGTAAATAAGGAAACATCTTAATTAAAATTATTGAGTCGCTCACACAAAATCAACGATTCTAGAACTTGTTAAAAGTACTTACTTATATATTATGTGGGATGGGAGTGATATCTTAATACTTACACATACTATTGTAATAATCCGATACCGTGCCGTCGTTGGGTCGACAATGAGCACGCGCGTAGCTTCGTCGGTGCCGGCTATGTACCCGCCGCGCCGGTCACTCCAAGTCATTGCTATGATAACGCGACAAAAGGAAAGATGATCTTTGTAAAATAGATCTTCTATTTTTAGACACAATAAGACCGTAAGTAAGTAAATCGATTAATCTAACGGTAACAGTAGACCTTCAATGTTCCTATTAGTAGTAACATAGGTAATTATAGGTAAGTATACTTTCTCTAAGTAGGTATTGGAGACACCTAAGAAGTACCCTAATCTAAATTTTATCGGGGCATCACAACAAAATGTGTAAATATGACCTAAAATAATTTAATATAAGTACCTAAGTAGTTAAACCAGGTTGACTTTCTGAGTTTTTTTGCTAGGAAATGATTACTTCAGTAAATTCCTTTGATTAAAAATCACATAGGTAATAAATAGGTAGTTAGCTGTTGTTTGTCCAATTGTCATGTCTATCGATAGCCAGTGTCTAACCACAACTAGACATATAAGTACTTACTTTATATCATCATTCAAAGTGTTACATACATACATAAGTAATGCATATACATACCTACATAAGACTTAGGTTCTGCTAAAGTACCATACCGCTATTAAAAATATTGTAGGTAAATAAGACTATGTATACTTATCATGTTCAGTGTACATTACTGGGTAAAAACAAAACAGCAAAATTATGGCTTTTTCAATAAAAATTCTGTCATTTATTTTCAACGAAACACTTATCTTAATTAACAGCTAAAACTTACATAATACTTATAATTAATTTAATAAATGCATCATCTATCACTCTTTTAGGGCAATGGCGGCTATAACCTAAGTACATAGATATACTTTTGTTTATGAAACATTGTTGAGTATCGTGGCCAGGGTGCTGGTGGGACGTAGACTGGCAGGTCAGTGGTGCCGGGTCTTCCTCAGCAGGGGGATCAGCATGTTCGCCAGACGCATCTTCAGTCTGAAACAATAGAGAAAAAAAAACTAAAGTACACCGTATACCGTCATAGTCTAACGACTTCCTGGGCAGGTTTAAAAAAACTCTCATTTATCGTCTTCCTGAACTCTTGGTAGTTCATTTGATTTTATTAGATTATTTATTAGGACCTATCTTAAATTAATCCCTTTAACCATTACTTATTAAGTAAGTATAATTTCTACTCATTGCTGGCTGAGTTAAGTGCGAGGATCTTTTTATCTAACACAGGTAGATATAGTGGTACCTGTTAAACTATTTAAGTACCTCCTGCATATTTTAAGTAAGTAACTACCTAATTTGATTTATGAAAACCAACTAAGTAAGTTAAGTGAGCACACAGTAACTTATTTTAATAATCTTATGGTACCTTTGCGCCTTCTCTTGCTTCCTGGCGAAGGCTTCTTTCTTCTGTCCCTTGACGTCGTTGTTGAGGCTGACGTCGCTGAGTGGCGCGTCGGGCTTGGCCTCCTCCGGCTTGGCATCACCGGGCTTGGCGTCGTCGGGCTTGGGGTCCCCCGGCTTGGAGATGATGGGCTTCTCGGCGCCGGGCGGCTTGAGCGGCGCGTCGTAGTCCTGCAGCTCCAGCAGGTCGCTGAAGTCCAGCTCGGAGGCGGCGGACAGCAGCGCGTCGGCCGGCGCCACGGCGATCACCACGCCGTCGATGTTCAGCCGGTAGTTCTCGGAGCCGTTCTGCCGCTGGTCGTAGTGGTGCGCCTTGTCGCAGTCCGCGGGCGCCGCCGCCGCCGCCGCCGCCAGCAGCGCCAGCACGGCCGCCTCCAGCACTCGCCTGTAGTTGACCATCGCGCTGCCCGCTCGAGTCTGCACTGACGCCGCGCTCGCCGGCTCCGCTATGTAGCCACTCTCCCGTGCATTTTTTATTTATTCGCCGAGATAGCGGTACAGACAGCAGCCGGCGCGCCGATAGATGGATACGGCGGGAATTTCTAATAATATTACTGTTGGTCGGACAGGATCTCGTCGCCGTTAGCTTGCGGTCAGCGCGATTGCTGTCATCCGACAGGGATCACTCATCATCTTGTAATAGGCCTTCCTGGAACGTGATCGTGGCGAAAGATATAATTCCTACTTAGCAAAGTCTTTGATAATATTTTAGTAAAAATCTTTCCATATGCCACAGTGCGGCTTGCGTGAGGCTGTCTCGCGTCCGCTCGGCCGGGGCGATGTGGTTCACAGTCAGGGTCACGGCGCCCTCGTGACCTGGAACTGCCGCCTCCGCGACTGCGTTTGAAGAATGTAAATAAACAAACGAATTCATCAATTGTGTAACAATAATGTTACCGCGTCATTACCGTTTGTTAGGTTCCTAGTATAGTTACATCTTCCCATTAGCACTTAGATCGCCTTTATAGTTGTAGCGAGTTGAGTTATCGTACCGTCTATATTAACAACACAATTTCAGGGCAAAGAGCACAATATTTTGCTCTTGAAAAATATTATAAGTATGACCTCTATTATTTGAAGCACACATATTCCGATCATAGAATACTTACTAATTAATCACAACCTAACTTGCTATGGGCATTATCCAATCCATTTATTATCATCTCACAATCTCATCTTGGTAATCTAGAAGCTTCTAAATAATCCGAATCGGCGGAAAGTTTGGAGAGCGCGAGTGCAGAGGGTCTGAATAATTGGTCCACTAAAGACAGGTTTATTCGCTGCATCCGATCTCGGTCGCCGCTGTTAAACGGTGAACCTGCCTCGGTACTTTCCAACTAACTGTACTGCAGATAAACGGTACTACGTTAATACACTGTTGTGTTTGCCTCCCGAATAAACGATCGAGCTTTAGTGTTTAGTGCTGTGTCCTAGATTGCCTACAGGTAAATACAGTAAGTATCTACCAACCCTTTATAGGTAGGTAGGTAACTTGTTAGAATGCCTAAGTAGCATAGGTACGACTAGGTCGTCAATTAGGTATGTAGTTACCTAATTTGCTTATTATGTACTGGGTGATTTTTCAGTGAACAAAAGAATATATCAGCTTTTATTAACTTCCACTTCTTTGTTTCCATTTATTTATATTTCTGCCACAGAGGAAAAAATACTTAGTAGGTACTTACTACCTACGATTTCTACGACTTCACCATTTACTTACAAAGTATCTCCTTCACTTGCCTGGGAGATATTATTATACGGCAACATAGATTCTTCTATTATGTATAAGGATCAGATATTGGGGGTCACTTTTCGATAAATCGCGAGCAACGGCAACGGTCTAATATTGGATACTAGATAAAAATGGTCTATGGTCTCGGGTTCTATTTCGAACTGGGTGGTGATGATTAGCTTTATGACTTATTTTAATTTTTCGGATGCGCCCGTTTTTTTCGGATGGCTCTGTTCTAGATGGGGACTAACGTAAAACACTGTCGAGTGGACAGTAGGTACTTATATGCATGCAACGCGGTTATACAGTAGTTAATTATGGTCTGATTGGGTTATATTTGTTAAATAAAATACATTTTAGATTTAATGCTCAAATATATTTGTATTCTATGTTATATCTAAGTATAACTGGTGATCTTACATGATACACTCGATAATTTTGTTAATATAAGTTCGTCAACAAACAAGTCTAATATATTTCTAGAAACTTAAATTTAATGTAGTTATAATGCGGAAGACACTTAATAATATCAGTGGTAGAGGAAGATAAAATACACAACACTTTTAAGGCACATTGTTAATATCAGTTAAATAGGCTTTTCGAGTAAATATAGCTTTAATAAATTTTGATCCACACGTTTAAAAATCTAAAATTATGTAAAAATTATGATTTATGGAGCGGTTGCCCATCAGTAACGTTTTCTCTTACTTATTAAGTATTTTTTTTGCTCAGTAATCTTACAATTATCCAATCACTTGTTCTATAAAAACAAAACAAACAACATTGTAAAAGTAAATTATACTTTTGAATAAACACTTACAGCTAGTAACAGTTGAAGAGTTAAAGTATGGTAAGGCACACGAGATACATAAAAGGTAAGCACTCTTCACAATAATTGAATAGCAGTAATATCAACTCTTTTCAAATTTAATACCTAAATTTCAATATATTTTAAAACTATTTTAATACTATTGTTCCTTAATAGAGAACAGTAACTATTTGCGCAAAACTTAAACGACTTAACTCCTGGTCTAAATCATCTCAATATATTGTAGTTATAAGGGCCCGTACTCAAAACTGCTAATAGTCGCGATGCAAAAGGCAACCTGTCTACGTCATGACGTACACAGGTTGCCTTTTGCATCACGACTTTTGCGTGCACGCTCTCTACTAAGGTACATGTACAGTCAGCTGCATAAGTACCTGTATATTTTTAAATCTTGTCAAACTCACCAACTGCTTATTCATTTATTCAAACATTGACGGTTTGTTAAGTAGGTAGTTTGACAAGTTACAAATGTGAATAGCTACTTACGCAGCTGACCGTACATAGGGCATATGCGAGCGTCGTCGGCGTCGTTCGGAACGTTGCATCGCAGTATTGTGTTCAAGCTCTAAGGGTGCCTATCCTCCAGAGATATGCTATGCTGCATTGCCATTGCTGCATCTAATATCCACCAACCATATTTATTGGTCAGCATAGTACTGGTGGAGACGGCATTCTTTCATAGCGCATCATACCTGCATAGCACATCTCTGGTGGTTAGACCTTAAAGCCCGATTCGCACATAGATCATGACTATAAAAGAAGAATTTTCCCTAACACAGAACTTCTCCGGACCTGTGACGGCACGAAGCAACACTAATATGTGCGAATCGGGATGAATACCACACCAACGCAGCATAGCAAATCTCTAGTCAGTAGGCAACCTAATACTGGGAACAATTTCACCACCAAACCGCCTACTCCGCCACGCCGGCACACCTCTTGGCTGCCAGCGCCAGCACATGTCCGAAGTAGCCGTCGTCCCAGCGCAGCCGCTGCGGCGCCGCGCGCAGGTAGCGCTGCACGGGCGCCGCGCAGGGGGCGGGGGCGGGCGCGGGGGAGGGGGTGCAGAGCGCGCGGGACGCCGAGCAGACGGTGAGGGCTTGGCGCCAGATGCGGTCCGTCACTGGAAGAATGATATAACTGTAATTGCCTATAGTCGGCTATATGCTTTGTACCATTTATCCATAGTTAGTGACACCCTAGGGAAGCAACATTTACAGTGTAGCATTTGTTTACTATATTCTCTTAATGAACAACAACACGTGACGTCCGCTGCTGAACACAACTTTAATAAGTGCATCCCAATAAGTGGCACAATACTGTCCTCTTCATCCAGCCACCACCTCTTTCTAAGGTCATGCTGATGCTACATTAAACTACTCACAGAACTTCTGCATATCAACATCGCAATGCTTCAACAGTTCCTGCAGGTCGGTGACCGCGGCCCCGCCCCCCGCACGCGCCGCCGCCCCGCCCCCCGCTACCACCAGCGAGCCGGGCAGCACGCGCTGAGAGAGAACCTCTGAAATCTCGGCGGCTAGCAGCTGTGATGAAGATGTAAGGGTCATTTATACATGTATATTTATAGGAATAATATTATATGCCTTAAAACTGAACCTGGTAATATCTGGGGCGGATAATATGAATCATCACAACCCATCAAGTCGCCACTGCTGGGGCACGGGTCTCCTTTGCAATTCAATGCAAGGTACATTCATATTTATCAATTATTAATATTTGTAACTAAATATATTATATCAAACACTAATTTACATGTACAAACATACCTTGTTGTCTAGACTAGAGCTGTTTGCTGACTTATCCTTTATCACATGTAGACAATAACGTGTGGGTATGTGCTGAAACAAGGAGATAATAAATCAATTAATAATTTACACTTAACATTAGTTACATTTAACATCAATAACCCTGCCCGAGAAACCTTTACACCTTTATGTAACATCACCAAAGCATTAGATGCAAAGATGGATTGCTCTGTCAATGAAAGATATACCTCTTTTAGAGTTACTGAAACACTATTGGGTCCATCTATTTCCAAACCCGCTTACACTCAAAAGCAAACAAAAAAACACTCACATTAGTATCAGCGAGCATGAGCACTCTATGCACGTGCGTGTGGTCGGTGGTGTCGGGCGAGCGCCGCTGCAGGCAGTCGGGGTAGACCTCCACTAGCACCACGCTGCCTGGACCCCCGAGCCGGCTCCGCTGCTCCTCTTCTATCACTAGGTTGTCTAGCTTGTCGTAGAGCTGGGTCGCTACTCTGTGTTTTACACCTGCAATGTGGTGATAAGAGTTATTAGTGGAGTTGTAATTGTTTCGTTTGACGCAACTGCATACAAAGAATATGAAATCATGTGACAATAGTACTCTGAACAGTGTTTATCAGAACAATCATTATGTTATTAATGTTATTATATAACATTAAATACTTTACCTTCCAAGCCTTATGTATGACCTATAATGGTTGCATGAAAAAATAAAGTTTTGTTAGTGTAGAAAATCTGTTATGGAATTTCTATAGTTAGTATTGAGAGTATAGAAAAATACATTAAGAGAGAATAAGGACTAACCAAAGTGCTGAGCAGCGACTTCACAATCAGCGTCTTCGGCCCACGCGAGGGTGAGTTGCAGCACCTGCAGCATGGAGCAGGCCAGGCGGTAGAAGAAGGAGTCCGTGCGGATGGACACCCGCGTGCCGCAGCCCTCACAGCACCACTGCACCCTGTGATAAGTTGCTAAATTAATAACATTTCTACATTTAGGACACAACTTGTATTAATTAGTTATGCTGCCATAACTAATTAATACAAGTTTAACAAATTCTAAAAAAAGCATGTAGCCTGTAGGAGTGATGGCTGGTGATTGGACTAGTTAGAGTAGGCATCAGGCTACAATGGTACAAGATGTCCAGTGCTGCTGTATATGTCGCAGGCATCTGGTTTAATCTCCTGTTTGATTGAACCGCTAGCCCGTTCATTGGATG
This sequence comes from Plutella xylostella, assembly GCF_932276165.1. Taxonomy (NCBI): domain Eukaryota; kingdom Metazoa; phylum Arthropoda; class Insecta; order Lepidoptera; family Plutellidae; genus Plutella; species Plutella xylostella. The sequence goes on from NC_063990.1 coordinate 9,806,827, forward strand.
ACGCTATTCAGTTGTATGACTAGGCCGAACGTTGATTGTACAAGCGTCACAAAACGTCCAACTAGTTAGCGGACTTAAAATCAGTCAGGTGGTGAATAAAACGAATATGGCGTCTAACAGCGAACAGCTGATACAAAAAGCACTTGTATTGTTATTTTTTGCAAATAAATTAGCTTTAAAGTGCGTTATTTATGTTAAAATAGTGTGACAACATGGATTTACCTATTATTACACCGCCGGCGGATAGTTTCAAATAAAAAAATGTGCTGAAACTGGATAATTATGAACAACAATATCAAGGTACGTTTATTTATATTGTTTAGTTAATTTGTGAGATGAGAGCTTTGTAACATAGTCTTTTTGTTGACTCTTGTCTGGTCATGTTCATCCTAACCAGACATTACAAAGTTGCTATACTATATCCCATTTAACGACTTCGCTGAATAACGTTTAGTCAAGACGTTGGACGTTACAGTCAACCACTTGACGAGTTGTTCTTTAGTCATTCAACTGAGTAGCGTCATCCAATGAACGGGCTAGCGGTTCAATCAAACAGGAGATTAAACCAGATGCCTGCGACATATATATTCCACCCAAAAGGCCCTACACTACAATCTGAGTTAATGGGTGGTTAGTTATAGGGTGATTTCAATTAAATTGGCTCAGATTAGCCAACTGTGCATTGTATTTAAAACAACATGAATGGTAACAAACCTGTCTACGACTCTCGCAGGTTTAGCCTTCAAACAGCATTCTGGAGTGTTCTTAGGACACTTCAACTCCCGAGGTATCAAGCCCAGCTGTTGAAATGTTTTGACCAATTTCATCTCAGTAGTACCTTCACCATCTTTGTGAATGATGTCCAGGTACAACTTCAAGTTCCTAAAAGATAATTATGGTGGCATTTTCTTCAAATTACTAATGAATATGTATGTTCATATAAAAAAAATAAAAAATTATATTTACCCAGGATGCACAGGAAAAGGAAACTTAAGTGATTCTTCACCACTTTTTACAGTGTTTTCACAAGTAGTAGAGTCAGCCTCCATGATTAGAAATTTATAGCTTTTATTAACACATCAAATGGGCCATTTTGAGATTGATTAGTAAATGCTGTATGTACCTATTAAGTATTTTATATTTTTATTACCATGCTTGGCTTGTTTTGTTTTGCATTTTTTTTGACAAGTGACAGTGATAATCTGAAATCTGACATCGACATGTGAGTTGAATGAATGAACGAATGAATAACAGCGGTGTTGCCAATGTTAAAATTATAGAGCTACAGCCCGACATTCAAAACGGAAGTGAATCCTAGTGGGAAACTTTTTGACGGTGTTGCCACCTTAGACTTTTTGGGTCTAGAACTAATTATAGGTGAACTCGTTCCAAGGACTTTATTGTTCTGAGATGATGGGGAATCTAGGCCTTTTAGATCTTAAAATATTGTATCAAATTCTTTAATTAGCGCCATGCTAACAACGCAATTCGCGAAATCGAGACGCCAAATCGGTTTACGCGCTGCAGCTGCGCTGCTACTAGCTCCGTGTCCGTGCCATACGAGTCGAATGTCCCTGTTCGATCTATCAGCTAAAGCTGCGTACAGACCAGCCCAACGATTGATATTTATCATAGATAATACAGGGCAGATTGCTGCAACGAAGGTCAACAAAACCCGTTCGTTGGGCCGCTCTGTACGCAGCTTATAAGCAAAATCTCTGACTGATTAATTTCATCATCACGACGTTAATCGACGCGCTCAGGAGCATTAAATAAATTTTATGTAAAAAAAATACCTGCTGTCTAACGCTATGTTACTCGTACCTACAGACGAAGTCTTTCTATTTAATTTCAAAATAATACCAAGTCATTCATCAAAAACCCGTGCTACGCCTTTCGTAGCAGGTCTACGACGCGGCGTAGCAGCTTCGTAGCATTACTACGCGGCGGCGTAGCATCGTAGCAAGCAACGTAATTATTTATTTTTATGCTTTATATTATTGTACAAGCCAAGCTAACTCTTGAATTTCACTAATTATATAATGTTGAGGAGTGTACCAAGCACAAGTACCAAGTACAAACAAGTTAGGTAATCACATAATACCTCTATGTGCAGATAGGTTACATTCAATGATCTATAGACAGTGTGTAATATATGTACGTATTGTAAAAGTTTTGTAAGTAAAACTCATCATACAGCAGAAAACACCGTTTATTTTTATAATGATGAGAGAATTTCAGATTAATAACCTACATACAGAGTATGACTATAAAAACCAATCTAATCTGAATTTTACAGATGTACTGTCCAGAATCTCACTTTTAATTTGTAATACATTATTTTATTACCATAACATTGATAGTAAGTAATCAGTGTTCCTTTACAAGAAGATTACAAGACATATAAAGAGGAATACAATTTTAAATATAAATTCTGAAATACTTATAGGTACAAGAAACTCTTCCGCAGAACGGATACTAATCTATTTCAACATTTTCGACTAAACTAAGTATAAAAAATAACATGATTTAAAATAAAATATAAACTCTAATATTCAATGTTTCACATTATCCAACGCCAAGCAATTACAAGGCTCTTCCTACAGATCAGAACCACTCGAGCAGCGATGTCTGTCGCTCATACCTCCCGACTGCCCGTTTGTAGCTGATTCATCATGGGTCAAGAAATATGAGGTAAAAAGGCATCACTACTCTGCTTAAGTAAAGTTCTGACGCCAGCTGTAAGTCAGAGAGACCAAGCACGAAAGGGAACGTTGTGGGCATATGAACAAGAGCTACTTTACTGAGTTCTAGCGATGCTACAAGTATTTCAAACACTTTTGTTATGAGGAAAAGTATCTGTGGTTAACTTGGATATGCACATACGTATATGTATCGGGTAGATTTGAACTTTGAGAGTCACACTTTCCTGTAAGTCTGTTGGATGAGGGCACATTCAGATGGTATGTATGTATATGTAGCAGCGGGAGGGTGGCTGGATAAGTATTATGTCTTGATACACATAAAACTCCTTATCACCCGCATTTAATGAGAGTCTAGATTTAGGTATCTCTATTTAACGTTTTAGACAACAGATAGATAAATAGAGCAATGTAAATGCAGCCTTCCTCTGAAGGTCTAGCAACAGCGAAGGCTTAGAAAAATACAAGATTCGCAAAACACATTAACACTGAGAGAAGTACATAGACGCGGTAGATGTGTCCCTGCAGGTGGCTGATTCTGTGAGGGGACATCGATGAGATATTTCGAACATTTAGGCTTAAAAACCTACAAACTTTCGTTGTTACTTAAAATCTTTATGAATAATCCAATTACACACTCATTATTGCAATCATAAATCTATGATATTATTTCCAGTTTGCTATACATCTTCGGGTACGATCCATTATGCATTTGTGTCCTATGAGAATTTTATATTATCAACTCCGTACATTATATTATTATTTAAATGCACGTATTAATATTAGAAATAAGCTTTATATATTCAGAATTTTAATGGTATTGCATTATTTATGGTTTACTTTTAACACTTACTAGCTATCTTCTGTTAATGTAATAAAACGCTATATGAATTGACACATAAGTATATAAACTATATATAATTGTGTACTTATACAAAATTAGCAATTCAACCAACAATACACATACTATTGATTATGAAAATATCTATTATACGAGTAAATTGTTTGTATGTAAGTATGTATAGTGTACGCGGTGACGATAGCTGGCGCAGGGCGGGCGGCCGGCTTGAACACGAGAATCACCGAATCGTTTATTTTATTGTAAACACTAGGCAATTAAACACCACTGCCAGGAGGTGCTTAATATTTATCAGAGTAAGAGATCATTGAAAGCGGACCTAGAAGTTTGCTTATGCCTAACGCTAACATTTTTACAAATAGGCAGCCGTTATGTTGAAGGGTTTTGGCAAGGTTAACTTTTTTCCTTGCGCCCATCGCCACTATTGTAGATGTATGAAAAGTTACAATGAATTCATATGCTGCAACTTTGAGCTTATATCTATTTAACAAGTAAGAAACATCGGATCAAAGATTTCATTTTCTAATAAAATTTAAATTGACTGATAGGTCAATATTATTAAGTATCAATACTTGCTTAGTAATCCAGTAATACTTTTAGGAGTACGCCTAAATAGCAAACCCATGTGTCAGACCACGGACAAGATGTTCCATAAAATGGACTCTGTATAGATCCAGTAATCACTACTTATGGTAGGATCCTATAGATAGATAATAACAGACTGGGGACAAGGCGAACAAAATTGAACCTTAAACCCTTCAATTAAGGCCTTGTCCGACGCTCCTCGTGAGGTTGTGCGAGTGCCCGGCTGCGGGTCACGCCCCACTATCTACTACTATTAATATAAATTGGTGTCAGGTACGATGCCTCGACCGGAGGCCTTCATATACTTAAATAGACTAAACGAGATACATAGATCGGACACGACTAGCTGGGGACTAACATACGTGTGAACTAGCGAGCGAACGCAGCGACTAAATGGTACTGAGGGCAGGAGAGCACATTGTGCTCCTGGGGTTACGAGTGTTGGGTGTTGGCGCGACGGTCGCGGCGCCGGGCGGGTCGTGCCGCGCCCGAGGCAGGTGGCGGGCGCCGGCCGCGGGAAGACAAGCGGGAATTGACCGACGGGGGCTCGCACCGCCACCCATCACGAAGCTACCGAGAGAAAAGAAGTGCCTAATTCCTCTACCGTTACAAAGGCAACTAGATGAAATCCTACTTCTTAAGAATAAAACTCTAATTATGTTATAAATGTTAAAAATAACATTGCTTGGAACCCTTATTATAATGATGCGACTGCGCGGCTGGGAGCGTGGTGGTTCGCGGGAGGCGGGGTGCCGGCAGTATCGGTTAGTGCCATGTCCTCGCGACTACCTCGCTTCTCTACCACCCTAGAACAAGGAGTCGCAGCTTCAGAGGAACTCGACTCCTTAGTCTATGGTCACAACGGTCGTCGCCACTTCTTGTGAATACTACTTTTTGTATTTACCTTAATTTATAACGTTCTTTAGATATAGGTAGCCTAAAATATCTTGGTGCTTAATTTTTTTCATGTGATTTGTCCTACTAGATTGTAATATTACATACATAAACAAATACTGCCTGATATCTAATCTTATATTGCTGTCGAAGACGTTTAAATTTATTAAAATTTATCCTAGCTAAGAGATCTAATTTATGTATTACTGTACAAAGTAGAGCATCTTAGTAGGTAAGAAATAAAAAACCGAGTAAAGTTAGTTATACAATTCAACAACTACAAATCTGACCATGAAAGCGCCAAGTTTTCAAAATGCCTGCACGTTTAAATTGAGAATTTCAAAGTATCTTATACTGTTTATTTAAAAGTTACACTCACAATAACAATTCATTAATTTTATTATAATGTTAAAATTAACTAAACAACAACTGCATCTACTATCACACATTCGAAAGTTTAAAAACAATTTTACATTTTGTAATCGAACATTATTGCTATGCGTGGGCGCGGGCGCCTCGCGATATGCTTCGTCCGCCGCAGCGTGCACGGTGCCTCGGCCCGAGCGTGGCGTGCCTCGGCGCGTGCCTCGCGCGGCACTGCACGCGCACGCCGCCTCATCTCTCTATCAGAACTCAGAACATAATCTAACGTTACCACTATTAGCAAACAGGTGAACTATGTTGACTAAACGAAATAATATCACAGATATGGTATCATTTAGATATCATACCGACGCTTGAATACAAGTTCTATGCTGACGCGACCAGTAGTAAGCTATACGGGGTCGCTCCGGTGTCCGGAGCGACCGACCAACGACATTCTCCAACTGCGAGCCAGTGGTATATCTAAATATATGAAAGATCTAAACGTTATAAATGGACTAAAACTATTAAATATCTCTTATACATGACAAAACAAAGTGTTAAATTATTCGAAATTCTGCTTAACAGCTAAACAGTTTTAGATTGTTGATGAATTTTACGTTTTGTCATAGGTTTAAGTTAGTTTTAGTTAGTTACTAAAAAGTGACGTCGTTTGATAATTTTTATTACAGAATGTTAATTGATTTGCCAATACGTCTCCAGTGATTAAAATGATATACGTTATTTGTCCTTATAAATACCTCTAAACAAAGTCACCACGAGGCGAATACTGATAATAGAATCTGCAGTTCCATCACTAATGCTTAACCGCTTGTTTGAATTCCCCTGAATTCCATAGTTAACATTGAGAAACTGTTGCATTTCAAAGCGGTTAAGTATTTTTGATGGTCCTGTCCATGTTTGCCTCCGATGTATTTGCTCATGCTTTGCCATTAAGTATAGCAATGTAGCGCATCGTCTTAAACTTAACATCAAAATTAGCGCAGTAGCAAAATCTTGAGATTACTAAAAAAATAGTCTATCAAACATTTAGTACTAGTTATTCTTTGAACAGCAAATTGCAAGATGCAATAAATTAAAATTAAATTATAAATAGCACGAACGTATCACGCCTGAAAAATAGTTCTACGTTAAGAGCAGCAACGCACTCTGACAGCAACGAAATATAGCAACGTTACATAAACGTTGGGGTTATAACGAAAGTAAAGTGTAGTCGATGATTCGCCTTGCTGGTGCAGCGAGGGCGCAGCCTTCGTAACTCCAACAGTTTCTTCTTTTGTTTGTAGTTTCTGAAACGTTGTACGGTGTTAGTTCACTGCAATGGTGTTGAGAGTTAGGCAAGCTATGATTATGATGCTGATTTTGGCCAAAGGGCATTTGACTGCTGGATATTGTTACTGTACTAGCTATGGTAGCTTTGTATTTCTATTGCAGTATTTACTAGTCTTCGTTTACCGCTATCGCATTTTACAGTAAATCATTATCATCACTACGTCTCAGGGAGCCTATTCGTTCACCTCATCTCTAGATTTTAAATTTAAGGAAACCAAGTTCTGAAATGAGACTGTTTACTAAGTCTTGTTTATTGCAGTCAAACACCCTGCGCGTCTATGTTGTACTCATGCCGCGGTGTAATGTGAAAGGGCATTTCGGCGATTCTATTTGAAACTTGATCTAGGAAAATTCAATTGCTACTGTCTTTGTAGAACCTAGTATCTTTTCAGTACCTACTTAACTAATCGTGTGTACTTAATGCTACCTTGAAGATTATGTGCACAGCTTATGCTATTACTTACCCCACGTTAACATTTAAATTTTGACAAAGATAGTGTGCATGCATAAAGTCCAATTGGAAGGCCAAAATAATTCACACAAACGCAGAAGTAAGAAAGTTAGAAAATTGAGGGAAAGAAAGAAATAGAAAAAGGGTTCTAAGTGAAGTGATTTTGAATAGTTTACGTGAAGAGAGATCAGAAAGTGAGCTCAGTGGTTGTCACAAGTCTGGCACAATGGCGCAGTATATTGTGATCATATTCCGTGAGGGTGAGTATCGTTTTCATTGTATTTGTATAGTAAACAGGTCTTCATGCAGGAATACAGAATTCGCTATGGGAGGGGTAAAAGATAGAGGAAGGTACAAGTAGTGATATATATTTAATGCACGTCTTATTACGTAGGAAATTTTAACCTCTGTAACACCTGATGAAATTATGTTTTTTCCCATTGCAAGTTGGTACTTATACGTATTACTATGATCAATATACTGCAAATGTTTTAGACGCACATTAAATATAATCCAAGATTACTCTCATTTCTTCTTCATGTAATGACGATGGCTGTGCATGCAAATACATCGTATAAAACCTCAATGCTGCTGAATGAATACTCTTGGCCGATGATTACTGACAAAGCGGCGCTAACAACGATGGCCAACCATCTTACGTTACGCAATCACTAAAACGGCTGCGTTATTCAAAACTGTGAATCTACTGGTCAATGACTGAAATGACTCAATATTATGTAAGTAATATATAAAAAAGTTAATGCGGTATCCAACAGGCCGAGTATCGTGGTTCAAACCTGCCGCGCGGTTAGAAGAACGTGTTATAGACGTAGCCGGTCGCAATGAGGCCGAGCACGAGCAGGCACAGCATAATCATTATCTTCTTCTGCACAATGGACAAACACAACACACATTAGTGGTGGAGGGGCGGGGTTACCTGCGCGCGCCGCCGCTACTTGAAGTAACTGATGAGGTAGCCCACGATCACCAGCCCCAGAATCAGCAGGCACACTAGGATCATGATCTTCTTCTGCCGGACACATGCAACAGTTCGCTTTACAGTCTCCGCCCAGAGCCCGCCCTCATACAACTACTACTGGGGTGGCTTTACAACGTATGTGCGTTATTCACCTTTGTATCGTTCGTACGAGGTACAAAGCTGCGGGTTCGAAAAGTAAAAAGAAAAGCGAATAGAAATTAAAATAAATAAATGTAATTTTAAAGAAATTATAAACATATTTACATCTTGGTTAAGATTCTTAGTTAAACAATTAATTAAATAGGGTTCACGAGACCTTCCCAGTAACTTTTGTTCCAATGTATGGTTATGAATATTTTTAATACATACCTACTAGGAAGATCCGTCTTAATCATAACAATCCTACTCAATAAAGAATTTGGTTATTATTAAATTTAAAGAATAATATGAAAAACATGGCATAAAATTATACTTCACAGTCTTTTGATTAAATAAATTAATATTTCGTACATAAGTATATGCTCACACTACGAAGAGTTATATCAGAGCCATCTTCTTAACCAGCAATTAATAAATAACAACTAGACATTTGCACAAATAACTAATGAAATGTTATAACCAAGTTAACAAAAGTTAGAATTCACATGAATATTCATATAACATTTATCCACTTTAAGATTTGTGCAAATATTACAATATAGACCGATTACGCCGAGTAAATGCGTGATTATTCCTGATTCACAAGAAAATATTAGTTACGTTATTAAATGTAATATAGATGTGAAAATTCAATGAAAATCTGATTGAATACGATTTACAATAAATTGAATGTACCTATTTGATACAAAGATCACACGAATACTTATTTTCCACGCACTATAGATCTATAAAAGTGATATTTTATAATAGTGACAGACAAATAAAATGCACCCATTAAATGCAAGACAATATAAGCAAAAAACAGAACTAACTTTATAAATATTTCAGTAAACAGAACAATTTTTAAATATTTGATATTGTGACTTGAAACTATTATAAACAATTTAAATTATATCTCTCAATGAATACTTCATAGTTCTTTATATTATTAACAAACTTAAATATTTGAATACTGGTTGAAACAACTTGTACTAATATTGGTTTTCCCGGCATTTCGTAAAAGGATAAACAATAAAATCAAAAGAACTACTTTGTTAGTTTATGGTTAACAAAGTACTATAGTATTTTAAATAAGAAACAATCACATAGTTATATCTTTGATATTAGAATATGCACGAATTGCAAGATTTTCGTGATTTTCATACAGTGTACTTGTATTAAACGGTGCCCTAACACTTGTGATGAGACTTATATCTACTTGATAACTTAATAGATAATGTGTATTTACATAAGATTAATTATATAATAGTTCCTATTATAGGTATATTTAGATAGCCTGGCTACAACGGGTAAGCTATATTGAGACCTTATGTTAAATAGAGCACAATCTACTTATTGCACTTTACACATATTGTCTTGTGGATATCTATAATAGTATTATTATGTTGATTATCTATTCTAGCTAGCTACTTAGCTACATTATAGACTTGATTCTACTGTAGAATGCTACTATGATATCAAAATGTATAGGTACTTAATAAGATGATTGTTTTCACTTTTAAATCAACACACATTACATTTATCAGTAGAATCAGGTGAAAGGTTAATGTTGCACATTTGGAAATGTTCTTTAAATGTCTTCTATCTTTATAAGAAATTATATTATTTCCATAAAGCAACATGAACCTGGTAAATAGCTAGCAATCTTTACAAATGCTCAGTGACGTCATTAGTGTTTTGTTTTTCACTATAATCCTGATCAGATTATGATTATAAAGTTTGCGATAGCGCAGTGCAAGCAAGGTAAGGAAATAGCACCTATGATTGCTTTAACGACACATGACGTCACTGTGCCACACTACACGACTAAAACAATGGTATACAGTAGAGGCAAATGAATATCATATCTGAATTGTCCGGGACAAGTCAGCAGAGGTGCCGGGCCGCTCCGCCGCCGCTTACGTCAGCGTGGTGACCAGTATGATAATTAATACTACCAACGTGACGGACAGGCATATTACGATGAAGATCTTTTTCTGCAATGACAAAGGAAAAACAAAAACAAAATAAAATCGCTGCAACGCTAGTCGGTCGTGGTGGCAAGCTGCTCGAAACAAACATAAATGTGAATCTTGAAATTGAAATTTCACCATTATTTTGCTTCCAAACCAAAAACAGGATAGGGGTATTTTTTCACGTTATTGTTTAGTTATTAATATGAGGTCAAGGTTTTTCCTTAAAAATATCACGTTTTTGGTTTGAGTTATTTTGGGATGAAGGATTTCATGTTTGCATTAATGGGATGGCACTAATAAAATTGTGCTTTGCTTGAAAAGATAGAAGCATACTGTCGGATGCGTTGGGTTGGGACTATCAAATGTTTCTGAATCCAATTACATGTAATTCTTTAGTGATTCAATTCCAGTGAAAAGCATGTAGCAAAACAAAACAGCCCTCATGTTTCCCTCAGATCCACATCCTCTTTATACTTTCACCCGTAGAAATTGGAAATGTGCAATATCTATATGAACCAAGTGCAAATGTCTACAGAGAAACGAACGAGGTTCTATTCTTTCCCATTCAATCATCATCTTTCTGTCAAAACAGAGAAGAGAGAATGAGGTCTAAAGTAGCCGACATTATAATATATATATATTTTGTTGAAAGTTTCAAGAAAGTAACATTTCTTTCAACCGCACTGCCTCGTAACATATACCAAAAGTCATTCGTATATTATTATGTTCACTATTGTGATTGCGTTAAAACATAACACTGACAAGACACTTTAAAAATGTTGAGAATAAGCTATCTGAATTCGTTTCTTTGCAGACGATTGGGTAATTCAAATATTCGCTATAATACGTACGTTGTAGCATTCCGCCGAGAGCCATGCAGAAAAGAAGGGAGCGGAGGCAGTGGGAATGCCTAATGAATTGAGAATACATGGCTTTAAAAAAGCTGTTATTCCTACGGGCTATGGATAAATTCCGCTCCTCTCTTTCGACATCGAAAACACACTGTAATATTTACATGCAGATTTGCAGAAGCTAGTGCAGGAATACTGTACAATTTTTCACAGTGAAAAAGATATGATAATTTAAGTATGTCAAAACAAATCCGTATTTGTTTCACTGTGAAAATATTGCCTAATTGCATACTCCCATGCAGTTAATATAAACGAAATTGAATGGTATTGACTTGAATTTGAAGTTTTTATATTCTCATATAATACTTACGTAGTATAAACCATTTTCTCGCAATATTTTTTTATAAGAGGTTGTTCAATTCATTGCAACTTTTATCATTAAAATATGTTTCATTGGATATTTTTTATTATTTGGAATTATGTAGGTAAAGCATGCAATTAAACAGATTTTAAAACTATTATCCGATAATAATTTCCGTTCAACACATGCAATCCGAGCGAAAGCAAATCATAACAAACTGTTTACAGAAGGTGTGAGACTAGAAAGTAAACTAAAAAGAGTCAGTCGACAGATGCGAAGAGACATCGAAGATCCTTGTTATTCCGTGTAGATAGTTAATAGCTTCTGAGCGCTAGAGTAGAGACACTAGTGACCCGTCTGTCCCGGTTATCGACATGTTTCCTCCACAGGTTAGTGTGTACCTTGCGCGCCTTCTGCTGCCACTTGAGTGCTTGCGTGAGGCCGCCGCGGCCCGCCTCCACGTAGTCCGCAGTCGCCGTCACGTGGTGCTCGATGCGGTCTATCAGCTCGCCCTACTCGCACTAAGCTGCGGGGCGCGGGGGGGAACGGGACAACGCTAACCCGACGATTGGTTCATACCGTTTCATCATACATCCGCAATTTTCCCGGATTATAATGTTAGAGTTAGAGAGAGAGAGATAAGTAGCGAAGAAGAACACCTTAGAAATAAAATGTTACAGGTTTACAACATTCAGCACAAACGGACATCGTGTTACAGTTATAACGGAGTGTTAACTTATAGTTGTTTATACAGTATGTTATGTTATAAGACAGTTGTTACATCGATAGTACACTTGTTACATAATAACGGTTAAGCGGATGCAATTATTTGTTAATAGTTAGTTATGAGATGTTTAAGAGTTATTATATAACAAATATCACCATATACCAAAGGCAAATTACGCACACACCAAATACAAACTTAACGAATTAGTGAAACATGAACAGGCAAGACGCCCGTATCCACCCAGTGTTGTTGATGACATGAATAATAAATAGGTTCAGTTATAGAGACAACAGCGAAAGCCGGTTAGTTTGATGCAGAAAATAAACAAATAAATAAAATAAAAAACAACCAAAAACAAAACCCAAAAGAAACAAAACATGATTTGAACCAATCACCGTATGGCATGATCGAACATAACGAACAAAAATCGGGCGGTAAATTAAAATCAAAACAATTCACATAACAGGGCAGGATGTGGGATGCGGACGCGACAGGGGATCGAAAGGGAGGGGGCGAAACAAACAGAAAAAAGAAACACATTAGCTCGGGGGATGAGTGTGAAACGTGGGGGACTCACCCGTCGAGCTTTGCTCTGATATTTGAGTGCTTTCTTGGTGTCCTGCGTGGCCGTCTGCACGTAGTCCACGGCGTGCTCCACGTGGTACTCTATGCGGTCGATCATCTCTCCCTGCGCGCAGTACACTGGCCTTTATTACAAGTCCCGCAAAATGCTGTTTCGCCTGGCTGTCATGCCCACCGCAAGCGATAATCACCTTTCGTAACTTGTGTCGGCGACGGCATTTAATTTGATCGCTTCAAGCGCGGTATATGACCATTATTGACTTGTATCGATGACGTCTTGAGGATTGTATATGATTTTATCTGAGCTTCAGGCGCAATAGCATTTTGCGAGGCTTATACTAAGGAGCTGACTGGTCTACAGTTTACCATTGTCTATGCTACCGAGTTTAATTGACACTGATGTGATCGGCCATAACAAAATTTCATACAATTTGGGGACAACATATTATCTACATACATTCGGGGGAAAACATCGCAGACAAACCTTAATGAAATATTGCAACCCGCAGAAGATCTGAACTTAATATAAATGGAGATTATATTACTAGAAGTGCTCATATAACGCTGAAAATGGAATCGCAAATTAATTTATTCTAGTATTACTTACACCCCGAACGGCTGGGAATTTCTAGATGACTCACGTCTGCCTCATGCAGTGTGACTCACGATTTATACTCCGCTATTCATTTTAGGACGTTTTTCGCTATATGAACAGTCAGACAGACTTTTTCAGTCAATTTGGGATATTATATAGTTTTTTTTATTGGTATAGAAAACATCTTAAAACTCAACCTTTACGTTTTTGTATAGGCTAGATCTCTTTGAGGTTTTACTTAATAATTCCATCTCTGACACACAGCAAGGCAAGTAATGCTTTATAGATGCTGATTTTTCTCCGTTCACCATAACAATTTTGAGTTTATTAATGAAAACTGGTTCTAATAACTGGCTTTAAGCTACAAGAGTATCATCTGCATTATGCCTGACTGATTCAACCAGCACCATCAATGCTCAATGAAGATGCGCAGACTGTCTTGTCTGACTCTTATCTTCATGGGGTCACCACTCTCAAGTAAACCTTACAATGTTATGTGTAAGGTATATGACCGTCTGCCCTTACTGTCAACCAGCATGACCATGTGAAGTTGTCAACCTAAACCATATCATCCTTGGGGTCACCACTCTACAGAGATCCTTATAACCTAAGACAAAAGGTTTGTGACGGCTGACCTGACTCTCGACCAGCATGGCCATGTCCATGAACATGTCGTGCAGCTCGCGGATGCTGGTCTCCAGCTTGATGATGTCGGCGTGCCGCGCCTCGATGTCCGCGAGGGTCTGCTTCGCCTGCTGCGTCTCCATTATTATCTGCAATTTGGAGGTTTGGAGGGGTTACATGGTGTTTAGGTGTGCTGGTGAATAAATTGAAACATAAGGTTTTATTTTACAATTGCTGTTTTCTCATCGAGTAGTTGAGTGAACTTCCAATGTACGGTCAGGTGCAGAGAAACCTGTACCTCTCATAGTAACAATGCTTCTGAGGGGGGTCAGGTTTCTCTGCCCCTTACTGTACATGGAGCTGTCTGTCAACTAGAACTGGGCCAGGCTGCCTCAAGCCCAAGATCGAAAAAGTGCGCTATACTTCTGATCTTTTCTTCTGTCTATGTAAAAATGTACATCAATAAAATGTTGTTTTTTCGCCTATTCCAGAATATAGCATAATTTAACTCATTTTGAAACTACAAACATAAATTGAGTCTAAAATATTAAAATAACACAAATTGTATTTTATTTGAAAGCAAACAGCTGTTACCGTACCCATGGTTTATAAATCTGCTATAAGTAATTCCCTTTACGATAATACGTTGCAAATTGAAACTGAACGGGACTTTTGTTGCGACGTAATGTCATGAGAATCATAAACATGGTACAGCCAGTATAACTATCTAATAACCCGTAACCCTTTGATAAACGACAGTCGTTATTACCTCCTTGTACACTTTAATGACCAATTGCGTCACAACAGGCGCATGTACCAGGTACAGTCAGCTTCATTGAGAATTCAACTCTAAATGTTGAATTCTCAATGAAGCGAAATTTTACAAGAGATTCAATGAGGAAAATTGACATTTTATGTATGTTTATCAAGGATAACTGGCATAACCGCTGTTATACAGTCGGAAACGCAGAAATTTGACACCAAACATTACCGCTTTGGTTTATTAGTTTGTCGAAGCCATAAAGTGAACTCATTACCCACTTGTGTGGCACCGCCGAGTGTACTTACACTTCACTTAAGCGCCTTAGATTTACACTTACAACCTAGGTTACCAAGTATTTTGGAACCTTATACCTATTTTGAAAACTTAACAATGTATAATGATTGTAGAATAAAATTAAAAATTGTTTATTTCAAAAACTTTTCACTTATAACTAATACAAGGTAAAGACCTCCTATTAAGTATAAAAATACCTGTGCCAGGAGATCTCGCTCTCCATATCAAAATTATCATTAAAATTATTCAGTTTCAGAAATAAATAAACTTAATTAAGTGTATGAGTGTGTGTGTGTGTGTGTGCGTGTGTGTGTAGATAGAATACTCGAACTTATCAGGAAAAATATCCAATAAAACGGCTATTGTTCAATGTATTCACTATTATTAATTAAGTAGCTCATTAATACGTATTGCGAGGCATAGCCTGGAAACTAGGTTACGCTGGACAATGAGTGACCTAGGTTAGTATTCTGTTTATTATGTCGCTGTCAATATTATGTTGGCTTTTCATGCGTATAATATACGTACTCCTGTAATAAACAATTGATATCGTTGCACATACGGTATTTTACGTCTACAATAGATATTACCGTGACATGTCATGCAAGAGTGAGACTCATCTCTCAAGAGATATTGCTTCCCTTTTCGAGCATTTCCAAAACTTGTGTATAAAATCGTATATGAGTCAAATATATGCTATTATGTACATTGTACAACATAGGTATTTTGACCATCAACCAAAATTACAGGTATCCTAACAGTCTTTTACAGTGCAAAACAGTAATTCGCGAATTAAATTGTCACCTCCCTAATTCCCAAGATTATAGTGACAATGAAACGGAGACGGGCGCGCGTCGCTCAGCCGCGCTAATCCACTCTAAACGGCTATTAGCGGGAGCAACGTGCGATATTATGTATGCGAGATGGTTACATACACTAAATGACGGCGTACGATGTTACACGCACGATTTCTAAGGTACCTAGGTAGTATTTACGAAACTGTGAATATAGTCGTACTCTCTAATTAGTCTTTGTTCCTGTGAGCCGTGCGATTTGTTCGCTAATTGATATAATTGCCCCTGCTATTTGGTAGACAAATCCTAGTTGACAATATCTGTGTATCACTGAAGTATTTAAATCATGTTTCGCACAGTCAGTCAGTAGCTGACACTATCACATCACACACGGTGTACAATTAAGGGACACTCACGCATCGCTCACAAGGTTCGGCCAAGATCAAGTAATGTGTTCAGACCGTAAAAATGATCTGGTTACAGCGGGTTACTGATGTTTATAAGGCTTTATTTGTTCAGTTATGACTGTTTTATGTGCAGGTAATGTTAATTGTTTACAGAACAGACATAGATTTACAGATCCTGGGTGTTCTCTACATGGTGTGATATCTCCAAACCGCCTGCCGAGCCTGGAGATTATTGCAATAATCCTCCAGTCTTGGAAGAGGCTCATGTCCCGTAGATAATATTACAGGATATGTGTTAGTGTGAAAGAGTAGTAGTAGTAGTACTAGTAGTAAATGGTATACTACTCACCCCCTGCGTGAAGACGGCGGGGTTGTCCTGCTCCAGCATGGCTTCCAGCTCGTCATCGGTAGTCGCGCGGCCGGTGATCTCCAGCTGGCGCAGTATCCGGTTCTTGCAGCGGTCCCGGTAGTCGGTCTGCGTGCGGTTGTACTCCGTCATCACCTCGACGAACTTGCGCGAGAGCGTCGAGTGCTGCGTCTTTCTTATTCTGAGGTCCGCCGACGATTTGTTCGAGTGCTCCTCCTGTTCGATGTTCTGCTCTATGTCTGGAATGGTTGAGGTTGGCTGTTTAGTAAAATGGGTAGGTGATCTGTGTACAAAAAAACTGGCATTTTTGGCGCCACAGTCGAGAGGATACGGTTATTTACTAATTTAACATGGCATTGCATTGCATGCCTGTGCTGAAACTTCATGTTACGTTATGCTGTAATTATAAAACATTAATAAGCGTTAGGTTACATTGTCGCCGCCATAATTTTAACACTGGGTTCAAGATATCGAGTTGACCTGTGACCGCTTTAGCGAAGAGACTGCATTCTAGGAAGTCGTCGCCTCGTTTCGTAATAAATGACGTCGTAAAGAAAATTATGGAAGCGGTTGCATGTTAGATGATGCGATAGGCGGAATAAACGAACTTGGTGACGTAAAATGTATAAGAAGTTTAGTAAGAAGTGGGAGTTGTAGCGCCATATGGTCGCGGCTTATACTCGATATAAGTACGAATTTAAACCGTCTTTGACTTACGTTTTAACTTTCCTCTAACTTTGTTCGCCGTTTTCTTCACATCTGCCATGAGATCTTCTAATTCGTGCTTTGTCTCTGAAAATAAAAAGTTTCATAGTAAGTTTAAGCTTTAAATCGTGGAATAGAAACAATAGAGTTATGAAAAAAAACAAACTACCAACTATGCGAGGATTAATATGAAAATATGAATTCATCAATATGCGAGGGAGCGATTGTGTACTTCTGCGTTCACAAATTCGACAGAGCCAAACGGTTATTAGATCGCAGTAGCCATTTTCTCGGAACATGGCCAATCAAGTAATCTGGTCAGCAAATAACAATCCAGTACAAGTGGGGATGTTCCAGCAACAAAGTTAGGTGATTATGAACGGCGAGGGCGACCGCCGCTCACTCCACCGTGTAATGGCTTTCACCAACTATCAGACAAGTAGTCTTCGAGACACAGCAATAAGCAATAACTCAGCGAAGATCCGCTGTAAACGTAAAACGGGATTGTTTGCTTAATTTCCAGGCTATCGGAGCCGGGGGAATCAGCAATAAGTTGTAGACGCGGTACATTCAGCTGTCACCGGCAGGCGGAGCGGCGGCGGCGATAGCGTCGGTAAATCAAGCAAAAATCACCTCCAACCAGCGGACGCCGCGGGCTCCGCAGGCCTTATCGGCTTACGAAAGAGCCGACTCACCCTCATAATATTCTCCAGAATATCACACTAATACTGGCGGCTCAACGCGGCCGCAATAATACATTCAAGAAGCGTTCTTTAAATGTGGACCTTTAGAAGTTGAAACCCCGATTGCCCCGAACGGCAATTTATTGTTTATGCAGAATTCAGTCACATTAGCCGAGTAATTTCGCGACTGGAATCCTGAAACCGAGCCAACGCGCGTCCCAGGAGATCTTATGAATTCAACCAGAAAAGAGTTTTAGTGTCGAAACAATATCTAAAACGACGCCTTTGTCTCATAAAAATAAAATATATGCGCCCTCACTTGAGTTTTCTTGGTTCATTCATACTTATATTTGGTATATAGAGTAGCAATATTAATTGTCGGAATTGGTACTCGACAAGTTATTTGAGCTGGTCGCGTAGAGCGCCGCGATCGATATTCAGCCATTCATGCTTCACGCCGCGGCACTACGGCAAACAATTTATGAAAAAATATCGTTTGCTCTTGTCAAATAAATGGTGAAAGTCAGGCAGATATTTTTATTCGTTATTTGTACAACTATAAATCAACACGTTAAATAATGTATGATTTATTGTGGTAGTGGGACGAACGAGGCGTTCAGAAGCAGACGGTGCGGGCTGGATACAAGTTGAGTAGGTATCATTTATAACAGAAGGTACTTATGTAGAAGAAATAGCGAAATATAAGTAGCTTTAGCCGCATTTTAACACGTGTCTTTAACAAAAAGGATTAGCCATTATTGAACTTTCCCTTTGTGCTCCCGAGGGATAGATAAAGCCGAACAGCCAACAGTTTGTCGCATGTATTGTTGTGTGTATTTTTATTAGAATTCTGTATTTGTGTGACACTAGTCGTTTCCGATCGATGTCGATGCGGAATTGTTTTTCTATGTGCGATGAAATTTTAGCGCTGTCGTGTCGACCGTTGTGGTTCGTCCACGTCCGACACAAATCTACACCAACTGCGTTCTGGATAGCTTTTTGTGGATTTGAAATGCGTATCAATAACGGATTTATATTTTGTAAATCCTGTTTTTTATTTATGGTCATTGCTTGACCGTTTCTGCTCTCAGGGCTAAAGTAAACTTAATCCCCGGGCAGAGTGGATATTAAAAGCTATAAAAATGTAGCATTAGCAAAACCAGTGAGAATCTTTATCCGCCCTCGGCAATGTAGATCCGAGAGCACTCCTCAAGTGTGGGATCGGGAAAATCCGCGCGATAGAGGCATAAAATAAGCCTTTAATAAATCACGTCTTTAGAGCACGATGACTGCACAGAGTTGATAAATCAGTGGATGAAGGGAAGTCTGTATGATCAGGACTTTGTGAGTTATGTAAGTGGAAGAGCTCGGGTTACACGGCATATATTTATTCAGCTGTGTGTAGCTACAGGATGGCGTGCATTCATAAATAACGAATGAGAGCACACGGCAGGTGACGCTCGCTTGTCGCGCTAAAATGACTCAATAAGTGACCCTCCATATTCTACAGCGCCGCTATCAACTAGCCTTTTTGCTGTCCGTACAGCTATAAATCTGTGATTGGCTGATTGAACTTTATTCGTCGCCGCGTCAGGTATTCACGGCGCGGATTCGGTTTATAGTTTCGTCGATATAAATTTGTTATACGACATTGTTATTTCTGACCGTACGACCCTCGGGATAGTATTTCAGACACAATGTTGTATTACAAACATTTGTAACTCGGCTGAGACTGAGGCATTACAGATTCAGACGGGAGTCTCAGGCCGTGGCTGGAATTCCGGGACCCTCGCGGCCTTGGGCCCTTACGGATAACGTTTTTATTTGTCGGTTTAGGCTCAACTCGCAAAAAATAAATGGTAACATAAAATCAGTAAACTGAAACTATTGGTTGGACCACGCCAGTGACATAATACAAACTATTTTCATAAAACCAGTTGTGCTGAATTAATAAACTGTTTTTATTCAATCAAAATGTGAATAGACTTTATTTCAGCCGGGACTCGGCAGACCTAAATAAATAAAGAACAGCGCACTAATTTGACTAACTTCGTTTTTGTCGGCCGCCGGGGTAGCAACAGCGAGTGTAAACCTGTGCGCCGTTTATTTCAGCACTGGAAACCTACTTTATTAGCCCCAGTACCTACGTACGTCAGCTAAAGTGACGAGAGTATTTATGAGTTAGCCCAGCGAATAATTAATTTTAGAACGCCCGTTCTCGAATCTGGCTCAGGATTTTCGCTCTCTCGATATTCCCTGATACACCACATATATCTTTTGTATCGAGATTTTGTCGAGGGAACGGAAATCGGAAGCATGACTGTAACTATAACAGGTATTCTGGTTGGTATACATATTTACATACACATTTAAATGTTAATTATAAAAATACTTATACTTACGTGGGAGAAATTCAACCGGAGAATAATTATTAGAAGTCTGCTATTACGATTACGGCTGGTTAACAAAGAATAGAATATAATAGAATATTTATTCATAAAATACTTAATGCTAAATGTGATTTACAATAATAGGTCAACTCTTAATGCTAAAGGTAGTTTAAAATGCTGATCTGAAGTAGGAAATATAATTAAAGAGGACTATGTCGTTATTGATTGTCGGATTATAATAATATAATAAATTCATGTTAGCCGCCCGCCCAGGCCTACGCCGCAAGTTCGTAGCCGTCGTAGCCAGGCTACGGCGTAGCGCGTAGCAGAAATATCCGCTACGAGACGGTTATTTCAAGATTTTACATAAAATAATAATTATTATTAAACTTTACTTTGTACATAACTCAGTAGAACCTAGAAGTATAAGGGATAGCCAGTTTCCTTATAATAATAAAAAGGCCTTTCGAATAGAAAGATTCATTTGAGTTTCCCTAAAATTTATTTCCTCACATCAAAACGTATAAAATGTTAAAGTAAAGTTTTATTAATTCACTTTTAAATACTAAGTTTCATTTTAAAAACCAACAGAGTAATAAATATATATTGTATTCCCGTCGATGGTAAAAATACCGGTTTAATGGAGATGCCTATTAAAAGCGTACTCGAGGAGAAGCAATTAAAGTTTTGATTTACGGAAGTCGAAGTAGGCCGAACCGGGAAATCGAATTGCGATGGCGCCCGGTTGTATTAAAAGTTAAGTCCTTCCTTCCCGAAGGTAAAGGTACCTGTCATTATTCGCAGGATTGTTATGATTATACGGATGTTAAGTAAATATATTATTTAAAGGTTTCTAAGAGTATTCATTTCTATATGTAAGTGAATAAATAATTACATTTTATAATAAACCGAGCTAGCTACAGATATAAAGCCACCAATACTCAGAAAAGGTAATAAAACATATATTGTAGCCCCAATCCTTTTAGAATCGATTGGCTAATTAAGTTCACTGTCGCAAGACACAGGCGTTGTACCTATGTAGCACCTTACTGTTCTATACAATAATTGTTTTATACCATTAATCCGTAAAAGTTAAATCGTATACTATTATGATATGTACCTAAATATACCTATACACATTGATTACGATAAATTTAGGAGCTAGTCCTAGTAACATTCATTCGACATTCAGGCAAAATTTACGAGTGCTTGTTGAGGGCTATTTGTCTTGTTTATTATGACTATTGTCTGCCGTTCGTCAGTCATTGGGGAGTCCATAAAATTCGGGCCGGCTTGTTCGAAATACGACCGATAGTTTTTGGCTACACAGTACAACTGCGGGCAAAGATTCATACCGAAAAAAATATGGTAATATCTGTTATAGACAGGAGCTTGTCTGGATTTCGGGCTCAGACGGGCTTTATCCGCGTGGAAACATCGATTTTACTGTCGTGGCAGACGTCGGGAGCGTACGCAATCTGTGGAGAACATTTGATTCCATATGTTTCTGGGAGATCGATGTCTACATGTCGCTCGTCACGTATCCGAATAGGTAATCCCGGTTCAGATGCCTTTACGAAACAGAAACAACTTGTATTAAATTGGAAACCCTTCCAACTATAATGGAATCAAGTTTGGCTCGCTGTAGGAGATAATGGTAAGCGCGTAGAGGACCATCGATGGCATCCATTGTCCAGGCCACACGGTTGTTCCCACAATCAATCGCCGCCCAGTCATTGCGCAGTATCACCGCCGCCGTACGCAACGTGTCACGCTGTCGGCGAACCACTGATTAATTGTGAAGGGCTCGCATTGTTCCACCGACTCCCAGACAATACCTTTGTACTTAAAGATAATTTCCGTCAGCTGCCTTGTTGAAAATGAAATCTGCGCAATAAAACGTTCGTTGATTCTAGGTACTCGCATTGTTTTATCCAGTACAAGGGAAAGCACTTTGCTGATATGGTTTCATAGAACAACAAAGTTTATAGCATGTTGAGGTGCACACAATGGAGTGTCCAATGTTTTAGCTGCAACATCACAACACGGGGGTATTACCGGCACGGAGCAACCCGCATGCGGATACAGACGTCGAGACTTAATTGTGACAGAGAGATTACGATTCACGCGAGATGGGAATGCAAATGCATACAGTAATAACATTGCCTTTGGGTACGATTAGTCAAATTGAGTGGGGGTAGTCTGGTGATTTGAGATGCGGTTCTGCAGCGAAGTGGAATGAATTTTTTAAAGAAGTGGAATGAATGTGTGTGAAGGTTCCGGAAAAATGTACATACAGCTATTCCATTTTAAATGATATGAAGACCCGTGCATAAGTGTTTACGACTACTTACAACGACTCAGACACTTCAACACTACTTTCAATAACTATTTTAAGCTTGGACGTTAAATATTTTCCTTTTTCGTCGTGGATTTATTTATATAAAATCAGCAGTCTAGGAGCAGTCATATTTTCAACCGTACATATATGAGTGTACAGTGTACACTATGCATAAGTACTAAGGAACCTTGCACTAATGGATATAAGATTGAAAGTATAAAATAAATCAATCAAAATTAATAAATAGTCACAATGCGTACACAATTTAACGGTCTTACACCCAGTTGCAGAAACGTCCTTTAAGTATTAAAAACATCATTAAACCTTAAAGTCCAATTAAGTCGTTGCAGAAAAGCATTTTAATGTGACGTTTCATGAGACTTTTAAATTTATCTAATGAAATGTCAAATTTACCCTAATGAAATGTCAATGTCGTTTTTTCTTCATTTTTGCGTTGCACAAAGCCACATTAGCCACGAAAGTGACTTTATTTTGACGTTTGGTCCCTTAAAATATACTTCAAATCTAATGAGCCAAAAAGCATCCATAAATCAGATTTTAAATTTATTTTCGGTTATAATTTATATATTTGAAACTATTTCAAACAGTGTAGTGTCTTTAACAGAATTGTAATCGTTATGATGTCAGAGGAAAACATTTATGTGCTTGAATTGGAACCAATACACAAGTACTCATTACCAAAATTTCGCAATCTATCTCTGCAGTGTTATCCTAACTAATATTATAAATGCGAAAGTAACTGTGTCTGTCTGTCTGTCTGTCTGTCTGTCTGTCTGTTACTCTTTCACGCCAAAACTACTGAACGGATTTGAATGAAATTTGGTATACATACGGTCTAGACCCTGGGAAAGAACATAGGCTACTTTTTATCCCGGAATTCCCACGGGAAAACTTTTTAAGGCGAAGCGAAGCGCGCGGGGACAGCTAGTCTCTTTATAAATAAAAAACAGTATTTTAAAATTGTATTTTTAATGTTTAATATTACTACAATAGTAGGTAATTCATATTTATACTATGATTGTTGAATAAAAGTTATCTATTCAATTCTCTGCTCTCTGATGAGCCTGCCCAGCCTGCATCTGCATATCCACAAAGCGGCTTTCTTGTACTTCTTCAATACGTAAGGCAATGGTCTTCCAGAGACTCTGGTCGTAGCAGCATCTAACCTACCAGTTAAAATAGTAACGAATAACGCGTTTCTATCCGCAGTTTATTCACACTTGCATTTTTCACTTGTTTATCTTCCAGTATCGGCATAATTTTGCAGTTATGTAGTTAAGTAGGTAAAACAACATTGTAATTATAAAGAAAAACGATGCGGTGGTATTGTTTGTTGACATTTAATTTTGCGTTTTGTTATAGGTGAATCAAATCTCAGAATAATGTAGAATTTCTTTGATTATTGTAATTTAATGCCAAACTTTATGATTTTTGCATGATCAAAACGCATTCGTTCACTCATTTCTACTCCAAAGTTCATTCATTTCCTAATGAGCACAGAGTAGATATGTTGATCTTGTCATTACTTAAAGGAGCAATTTCTAAGTCCAAAAAAGTTTTGTGCAACAGCTTTATTAAAATAATGGAATCATTAGTGGTAATGACATAATAGCTAATGTGACATTTTAAAGAGGCTTTCTGCAACTGGGTGTTATTCATAAAAAGTTACGGGAGACCTATAGGCCTGCTATAAGCAAATGTCAAAAAAACTTTATTCATAAACGATCAATAGCGCTAAAGAACTCTCCAACTGATTCGTAAAACCTTGATATGCTAAAGTAGGCTGGACCCTACTATACACCTTCCGTAAACCTCCTCTTGTACAAAAACATGGCGGCCGGTCAACAGCTGTTCTGCTTTATTGACGATTTGACATTTGTTGTGAGTTAATATTTGCTGAAAATAAGTTGCCATGGTAACGTAAAAATTTAATAATTTTTTTTGTGGGTTTTGGCTTGGCCACTGCACCTTTAAGCCAACGTAAACTTTTTTAAGTGCCGCGCCGTGGCTAACATAGATAATAGAGATTGATAAATGAATGAAAGTTTTCGCTATTTTTGTTTATGGTTTCGTCAGACCGGCAACTTAATAGGGTAAATGTCAAAATGTTTGGTCTGGGTAATCTATTAGCATCACTATAGTTATTTAAGGTTTACGGAACGATTATGAATAGAGATTTTTATGAAACCTCAAATAGGCTTAAAGTGTTCCGTAACTATTGAGCTCAGTAAACCTACTTTAAGGTTTTTTTATGAATAAGACCGTAAGTTTATACGTATGAGTACTAACATAATATAAATATTCCCTCGATACGATATAAACAGAGAAGAAGTGGGTCCTGTGGGAAATCCTGCGATTCAGACACGTCGCTCTGAATCATCCACACACGAGCCACCGGCTCCAAACTACTCCAAGTCGGCGAGGGGAAAATTAGATCCTGCAGGATATTGCGAAATAACCTGTCCCTTAAATTGTCATGAAATCATGAAAAGTTGTTTGTACATCTGTAATTGGATCTGTATCGTATAATAATTCTTAGGTATTAATATATTCGTTTTATTTTTAGCCCGCCATGGCTCGCACTCAATTTACAAAAGCGTGGGCACGCAACGTTCACAAATGAATTCCATTATGTATAAAGGAACTTTGTGTATGCCGTTACTATTATTGGCCTTATTAATAGGCTGAAGAAGCCCTCATATCTAAATAGCTCCATTAGTGAGCCGCGGGCATACAAATTAGCAAGTTTCATCATAACACGGACGCTTTCGGAGCTTTTTCGATAAAATAACGGCTACAATGGCCGGTTCAGGCAATTTGGGTCGGATCAATAGCTAATCATGCTTTTGCTTAGAGTTCACATTTATTAAGTGAGCGCCTTGGAATAAGGTCGGAGTGAAAGAGTGCGGCGGACAGGGGTCGAGGTCGCGCGACGACAACCGGGCCACTGTCTAGTGTCTCCTGGACTTGGCTCGGCGTCTCAAGACTGCGTCTCAAAACTCAGGCTTCACAATGTGAAGTGACAATTTACCCAGAACGGGCTGTAATTGTGGCCAGAGCTAAGATATCGGCGAGTGGACAGCGGCTGGAGGCACGTACTTGGGAATCGTAATGTGGGACACGAGCGCGGACAAAAGAACCTATTACCAGACGGTGTCGATGAAAAGAAATGCTGCGACCGCCTTTAAAAGATCCGATGTTATGGGCCAGCAATTATGAAAGCGCCTGCAATGTTAAAAAGTGTCCCTTGAATACAGATTAGGTTTTAAGAGGGCTAGAGAATTTGCTCTTGAAATAACTAAGGGTGGCAGGCTGTTTTTTAAGTGTAAACAGGAGACAATATATCTTAGGGCGAGGAAGGGAGGTGGAAGTATGCAAGGCGTGAGGAGGTGAGTTATTGGAGGGTCGGAAGGTTCCAGATGGAAAAGGGAGGTGATTTACCGGCAGCCCGCACCTTGGGTAACTTCCAATTTTAACGGCATTGCGAATAATTTTATTCTTTGCTGCAGAAACGAGGTAAAGGCATGCGAAATTAAAAAATATATAAATATTATGACAAACATACATACAAGTATTACTTGAATATTTGTATGTGTAGAGGTCTATCAGAAAAGATGATAAGGATATTTGACAAAACGAAAACTACGACAGTCGAAACGACTCTATCAATATTAGTCTCAAATGTCGCTGATGCTATGCCGATTCTCCGAGCCGCTGCATGTAATATCCGTCTGGCCCCGCCATGTGGCCGCAGCTCGTGACGTCACGGCGCCGGCAGCCGCCACGGCGCCGCGCCGCCCGCCCACGCGCCTCTCACACAATCTCCTTACACGTCAACCTCCATGCTCCCGCCTTCGACACTCTTGTACGTATGTTGCTGGCTGAATGCTCAGACATTTTAAAAAGTTTCACTCTAAACGAGAGTCGTGACGTTAAAATAGAAGTTTTTCTTTAAAAGAAGCCGTATTAGTAGTTCTAGGAAACCGAACTATCGTCGACTTTTACTGAATGAAAGTTCCCGACATTTATAAAGTTGTTTATCGTCTAGTTTTAAATGGCAATTAATTTAGAGCAATCCCGGTTCACCCACGCGGCCCAATGATGGGTCTCAAACCGAGCGCCGCCCCCGGAGTATCTCAAATGTCATGGGTTTAATAAACGCAAACAAATTTAACATAAAGCGTCTGGAAACCAACGCAAAAAAACAACTCAGATAAAATGTAAGCACAAAAAGCGTTGTAATTTATCAGCTGAGGATAAACGATATTATGGTAGAGAAATAGTAAGGGTTTCTCGATTCTTATTAAGCTTGTATAACGTTAAGTTAACTAGATTTTTTAAATTTAAGAGCTGGCCTAGACTAGATAAATTGGAAGACCTACGTATATGTGAAGCTAACGTAGCAGTCACAATAATAACAATTGATAACAGATGTATTAAAAATGCTAGTTGTATCTGAAAACATCGACTACCATAGATAATTTATCAAAATTCAGTCAATAATATTTAAGCCAAACGTAATTGTTAGCAGGCCGCCCAACACAGGCGACAACGGTTCATTACCCGTCAATTTCACTAGTTCACCACCCTAATAACATGTAAACTGCCTTTATTGCAAACCAAATTGATATTACTGTGATTTCGGGAGAGTACCGACACACCGATGAAACAGTTAGCGAATTGCTCTGCACATTATACGCTGCCTAAAATTCTTATTCATTGTAATAAATGAATTGGATCATATGTAATTCATCAAATTATGTGTGATATATGCGAATTAAGAATTCTTATAAAGGTTTCTAATACCTACATAAAAAATGTGTATTTATTTTCTGTGGACAATTCCTGGATTGTCATATTAATATTTACTTTACACAAAAGGACTTACAGATACTAAAATTAAAGGTGTAGGTACCCACCTAGGTTATAAATGGACGTAGATTAAATTTATAAGGCCTTATGAAAGTAATTAAAAGATATGCTATTTCGAGAGCTGTTAAAGAGGAATTTTAACGCCGGATTCAGGATAATCCCCGAGACAAAGCTTTATATAATTTATACTAAAATGTCGACTCATTTATGATTATTATGGCTTTTTCTCTTTTTGTCTACTGCAATTTTACAGCAATTATTTTTCATTCTTATAATAACGACACCGATATGTGTTGTTCACTTTAATTTTACCGAAATCGGAATGAAACGTGTAGATTCATAGTAGCAGAGTATATTTAAATTCACAACCAAAATGACTTTTTCTGTTCTAGTGTATGACACTGTTTACAATACAAACATATGTGTCTCAAAAATTCTCATAGTAGCACAGTATAATACCTGCTTAAATTCATATCAAAATGAGGTTTTTAAATTGAAATTCATCAGCTCTTCCCCGCCACGGAATATATTATGAATACGAGAACAGAAGCTCCCGCTCACCGCATAAAACATGCATGGGGCGGATGTAAATCAAATATCAAACCTATTTTTTGGCGAAATATGTATTTTCATGGAAATACACCTGCTATTCGGTAATGAATTGATAATTAAACGTATCTGCTATAATTGTGCGGATTAATCTGATAGAAGTGATTAAAATAATTCAATGCCTTATGTAAAACTGCTAATATTCATTAGCAGATGTATTAATGAATAAGTGTAGATATTTGCAGTTTCCTATTAGTTTATCTCCAACTTTTCTGTCAAATAGCAAGTAGAATGAAAGTGTACCTACAATCTACATTCATAATCTTCCAGTAAATGGTGTTATTTTTAATAGATCTTAGTTCAACTAGAAAGCACGTCTCTGTCTAAAATAGCTAATTCAAAATCTATCTTGGGGTTTATTAAATTTGTCCAGGTCGCCCCGTGCCGGCGCGGCGACCCCGCACGCTGTCACGACGTGGAAATTAATTCATTTTCAATGTGTTCCTTACTTGTTGCGGCTTTGCGAAATATTTCAGAGCTTTAGTTACTTTAATAATTAAATTTGATAAAGAATATTCTACTACGTATGTGCCTACGGTTATTTAAGCTCACAGAATCAATTTTAAAACAAGTACACAAAACGCATGCTCGCTCACGAAAAATATTTACTCATGCGAAATTTCGCTGAAATGTTACGCCCCGGCAACTTCCAACCACTGTAAAGTATTTAACGATGTGACGTGTGAGTCTGAAAGTTTCGGCAACTGCAACACTGTGTTCTTAGCGTGTTACAAGTTATGTTACAGCTCGACAGATCCGAGTGTAACATCCCAAACATTCATCGTTTGAGAAGCCTTCACCTAGCAGCGAACCCATTGTATCTAATATTAGCGGTGAGTAAACTTGCTAACGTAATTTCCCTATGTCAACAGCACGCAGAACTCTGCTCCCTGGAGCTAAAGCAACTACCTATATTTGAACTACCGAGTCTGACGAGTTTCACATTGAGTTTGACTTTAAAGCACTTTATAAACCCGCATTTTAAATTACAGTATGCTATAAATAATATACTATGCCACATGTTTTCAATACAGTGACCGTGTAATATGCACTAAAAGTTAATTAAATGCAAAAGGTGTTTCAGTAAAACGTATCGCTCAGGTAAAACTAATAATGAAAGCCACATCGTAATTTGCACTTTCCGCACTTCAAAATGGCCTACTATAGTGATGGTGGAGCCCACGCCGGCGAAACCCGATAAAGAGTGGGTGAGTCCCATTCAAGTGCCCCTATTAATGTGGGCCGGAGCTTTTTATAGCTCACACGTATGAGGGCGGCTTCACTACACAATCCATTCAACATATTTTACTTGCAAAATAAGCTGAAAAGGGCCAGTCAAATTCAGTAGTTCCGCGGGTGTTTACTATTTATCGTAGCGTAGTGAATATATATACGCGATATGCGATACGAAAAAGTCTGTAATATTGTTCATTTCTCGGCTACGGCACCCGGGGATACGGTGTTCATTAAAAATATTACTTCAGCGAGAATTCATAGTTTCGTGCGATAGGCACGGGAGGGGCGGCGTGGCGACGAGTCGACATCCTCCCTCTACAATCTCGAACTGCTAGCTTTAACTACGGTGATATTATAAATATCCGTATTCTACTATATTTTCTTCAGTTCCAGAACCGGCTCTCTCGGTTGAAATTTAATCTTAAGGTCTCCACTGCGTTCCATAGTTTGGACTATTTCCCACTACGATGGTCCACTGCGGGCTAATGTGTTTGTTTCTTCACGATATTTTCCATCACTGTGGTATCACTGAAGTCTACAAAGACCTCTGAAATGAGAGGAGAATAGTTATCTGTTCTGTTACAGCACCACGGCTCTGAAAAGGTCGCGTTATATCACCTTCCTTCGATCTGCGAATTATGCATACAACAAAAAATATGTACTCACTTTCATCTGACTGCGGTGCTGATAAAATGGCACTGTGCTTCTTCTTCACCTCCTCGACGTTTGCCTGGATCTTGTCTATCATCTCTCGTATTTCTTCCACCTGTAAAAGGGAGACGACAATATAGTTCTCGTTCAGTCCCGTGCGTTTAATCAGAACTCTCGGGAAGTTATATAAAGACTTGACGGTAGATCGAAGTAGTGCATTGTACTTCGCAATCTAGATTTAGTTGTATGGTATCGGAGAAAGTTCTTCAAGGCTCCTATGGCTCCGTAATATGAACTATTTTAAGACATTTCGAACTGTGATTGCAAGTACAAAATTATATTTAAATAAAATTTACATTCACTGGGAAATTCAAACATTGAAGATGAAATAAGTTTTATCGCTCGCGATTCATTTTGTTATTAGAAATTGGTTAGTTTGTTAGGTATCTAACTATATAGGTAATATAAAATTTTAGTGATCTTTCCTCTTTTCAACAAAACTAACTGAATTCACTTCAGAGTCTACTGAATTACTACATTAAATCAAGTTTGACTTCAATTTCAGAAGTACCTACATATTAAAGCACAAGTGCTTTTCATTCATTTGTAAAGTTTAATCTAAGTTTTCTAAGCCTAGCTTGTTGACAGAATGTAGGGTATAACTTAGGATTACTTCTCAACTGCACGGCTTAGTAAAAATCTACAAGTCTTTTAGTGCGACGGGCTGAGTGCGGTGAGCGAGATAAAATCTTAATTCGACGTAAAAGGGCGAGCTTTTCACCTCAAAGCTCTTGCAAAGTAATTAATTAATCACCAGTACTGGCTGAGATTACTTTTTCTGCGATGAGATGGACTACACGGGTATACGAGGTATCCATAATTATAAAGCGCTAGTACGGTGGCCTGCGCCTAAAAGTATACAGGCGGAGCTTTTAAAATAGCGATCTCAAGCTCACATGCTGCTCAAGCACATCCACATAAACACCACTGCCGTACACATCACACACAACACGTCCCCGGAGTTATAACAGATGTAGCTGGTCCCTTCATCATCAGGGATCACTATTTTAAAAACTCCGCCTGTATACTTTTAGGCGCAGGCCACCGTACCTACATGTATATGCATCTTGTGAAATGAAAATAAATACAGCCATCTCATGATTACAGGGAAAATCCGTGTCCGATTCACAACACCATTTCGTAATATATATACCATTTATAACAGCAAAACAATGTTCCAGGTTCATTTCAGTTCTTGGAAACTACAGAACCCAACTGCACAGAGCGTGCATGTTTTTTTATTCTTTAGAACCAGAAATGTTCCACACCTAATATTCAATAGTACAAAGGCAAGTTTTTGCCCGCGAATGTATACTGGAGTTCGGGGACAAAGGTAGTGGGCATCCAGCCAACTACCACTCCTATATTGCCTCCAGTTTTCTACAGACTCTTTCCGAATAAATAAACTAACCGGAGAAAAAGTGGTGATAAATTCCAAGTAGCCTCCAATGATAAACAATAATTCATTTATTATACTCATTTATCGAATTTATATGTAAGTTTCAGAGAATGTTACACATGCCACACCGGAAAATCCGCAACATAGCTGACTACACCCCCATGAGCTTTCATATTCCAGCGAGAACACACAAGGGTTATTCTAGCTTTACAAAAACTGTAATCGAACGAGAGCTGTCAGACAAACACTCACGAGCAGTGAAACAATTTCAGGGACCATCACAGTCTTCAATATTGAAGTACATTTAACAGCGGCAGCGCATCAGAATATAACCCACAAAATACGTAAATGTATATATGGTTAAAACTTTAAATTAAATGTTTAAAGATTAGGGATATTTGATATTGGCATTTTGTAAGTGGAACCTTTTAATTGCTTGCAAGTGTATGTTATCGCGGTTAAATTTAGTTTTCCTCAAGAGAGTTAGTTAATGTTTAGCCGGTTCCCGTGCATGGTTGCGTTACGTGTTACGTGTGTCTCTCGCGTCGCGACGCTCGTAACGTTGTGTTTGCTCGACACGTAACTGGAAATAGCTTACTCGAGGCAATGTGAGAATATCCTAGTGGTGATGGCCGAATTAACTTTTATATCGCAATTTATGAGAAGCCGGGTTATTTCCTATTTTCCATAAAATATGATATGTAGGTATATGTATAATAAATAATGTAGTATGTAATGTATACACTATGATCTATAGTATTTTAAGAACCTGTTTAATCACTATTGAATATGAAGAATGACCGTAAATTTTATTATGCCTCAAACGACGACGTATTTACATAATATAAATTGGTACACTTTGTGTTTACCTAAAGTATCATCTACACTATCTATACGAAGGCTAGATTTGTAAATGGAACTTCTGGAAGAGTAGGAAAGGCTTAAGTGTATATCCGCTTTGGCAGGCTGACGGGCTGACGAAGGCTCAAGTTGAAGCAAGTTTAAGATACTCGGTTAGGCGCAGCCACGAGGCTCCATTTTGAATTAAACTCGGTTTAAAGGATCGCTGGCATGCGGCCAGCCACAAAGCAAATTCTCACTTACATGCTTGGTTTAGCGAATGCTATTCAAAAGCAAAATGCCATGGTTTCCACACTATTACCTTCGTGGGAGCGACTTTTATTCACTAAATGCCATCTTTAGGATTTTATCTTATAAAGATGACAATAGTAAGTTTTAAAGAAACATTCGCGCTTAAATAAAGCTCCTGTTATTTGTAATGTTAGCTTTACTTGGGAGAGTTATATTGCTAGTAAAGCCAAACGCCGCAGACAAATTATGGGTAATTTATAGTTAAAGCTTATATACCAGGATACAGTTTCTATATATTTTTAGTTTTGTGACTGTGTCTGAGCAGAATCCAGAATTCGCGTAAGTAGGTACCAATATTTTATAGAGCTACATATACTGTTAATTTTAGGGATAAACTTTTTACATTATAATCCAAAACTACAATCTCGAATCAAATATTTTACTCGAAATTCTAGAATATCCCAAGAGAACAGTAATGGATGTGCATAATTTGAATCGATTATCAGTTCCCAGGATCGCGTGGCTGTGAGCGACGATAATGCGAATAAAACCTGTGGGACCATAGCACTGTTGCCGCATAATAATAGGGTAGTTTCCATGAAACTCCAAATTCTATGAAGTCTGTATTTTAGAGAATGAAATAACTTTTTTTTAAGGGCGGATTCGACCAACGACGAGTAACTTTTTACTCACGAGTAAACTACCAGTTACTCGGGAGTAAGCAGATTTTGCATTCTACCAAACCTGAAACCCAGATAATTAGCTTATCCCAAGAATAAAATGTTATACCGCCAAAATTGACCGTGTAACGAGCTTATCCGAGAGTAATTTTGTAATGGCGGCAGCACATCAGCTGATTAGAAAACCGTCATAATGACATATAAACACATCTGTCAAAACATAAACAAAAGTACGTTTAAAGGCAAAGTCTCCGAATAACAACAGCGAATAAAATATTAAAGCATAAACAATTTCATACTTTTATAATCCATTCAAACTAAGTTGGCATGTCATTTCTATTGCATGCTTTGAAACGCAGCTATTTTTATTTTAGTTGCATTACAGTTTCGTTCCTCGTTCATTCAATTTAATCATGGTATAACTTGGTAGAATGCAAATGTACTTATCCTGGATATTTACTCGCGTATAAATTTTATTCCGGTATAGTTATTCTCGTGTAACGTGATGTTTGGACGAATTCACCCTAAGTGTAATTAATATGTTTAGAGGTATTTAATTGTACTTTTATATTTCTTCTACTACCAAAATTTGGCATAATTTATGTTAGCACCGTAAGTACTAATGATCTAATATGGAGGTTCTTGGTCAATCCAATTAATTTATATTTTCTGTCCAGGCGATGTTCTTCTGACGCACGCCACGATGATGTCACATTGACTCTAATTGACTCCACATTTGCGCCATTCACATTAACCAATATTGGCTTCAAACATTAATCAACAGTCGAACGCGCGCATTATTTTATTAGAGGGCTATTGACAGATTAGCGGTTATGGAGTACGTACTGCTGAACGTGCGATAATCGGGTTCCGTAAATCAAGTTCAGGGTTGAATGCTGAGCGGGTCGATAAGGCCGACGAGACGCGGCGGCGGCGCCACTGGGCGTGCATAATCCTTTGTCAATCTGCGAGGAACTTTGGTACTTCTGTGCGACGTACAGTGAGCCCCACAGCCTCAGTAATGCTCTAACTAGTTGCATTGTCCGGGTGGTCCCTCTGCAGTAGTTATGTGGGAGTGCAGCGTCGATGTGAATCACCAATTAATCAGATTGCTCGATAGCCGCTATCGCTTGAGCTCGATAGTCGCTGTTCATTGTATTCGTGTGTATTTTTACTTTACGAAGAAACCGATTGAATCTACGTAATTCTAGATTGCTGATAAAAGAGCTTAAAAGTATTTATCTACTGAATGAATTATTTGGTATCACTGTGTCCAAACTGTAGCAAGTCAACCGTACAATAATATTTAGTATACCTAAAATAGTAATACCAGTGGAATATATTATGTGAATTATGTCATACGTACGAGATACGAAATTCAAAGAAAATATTTACCGTATACCTTCGGAACTGGAGAAGCTATGAATAGAATGGGCAATAAGTTACCGGCGTGATTGCCCGAGCGTAATGTAAAAATGAGACCCCGTCCCTTGAACCGTGAACTTGACAAAGACGAATCGCTTCGCAAATGCGTTAAAGATACCCAAATTGCTACTTCAGTTGTCGATATTGGTTGAAAAGCGATTATGCTCATTCTTTTCTTTCTTATAATATCGGTTTTCCAAGTGGTTGGCTTGCGGAGGCCCGCACTTCTATTAGAGAATGGCATGAAAGCGTTTCAGCGATGCGTTTCAAAGGCTTTGAAATACGTTTTTAGCTTGTAGAGCGCAGCTAGCTTTATAGAGCGCAATAATTATTCTGGTAGCGTTAATTTACTCTTCACAATGAGAGAACCCACTGAACTCATAAAGCCCAAGAAATGGCGGCGAGCTGAATAAAATATAGCACTAAGTTCACCGACACAACTCAGCGGTTTTATTTTAGAAGCAACGAGCGACTAAAATGTTAGGTACTTTCACTTTTAGAAGATTCTTATAGGTACAGTTTTAGTATTATTGGTGTGATTATTTACCGGGGTCTGAATGACTTATGTATGCACCGAAGTTAATATGAGAGATGATAACAAGTTTTTTTCAACTTCTGCTGAGTTGGTTCCCACTGGTTTACAGAAAGCGTTTCAAAGAGTCACAACACAGTCATAGCCTGTGTTGATTAGAATTCGTCGTCGACGTCTGCTTTGGACCGCCACGTCGCGTCGCTACTAAATCAAAGCAGACGGCGAATAGTTACCACATGCAACAAAACGAATCCCTACACATTGACTCTTTGAGAACCATATAACGAGCCGGACTACATCTGCAACACAGACTGTTCCTGCCCAGTGTCCACTGTAGGTAATTACAAAACTTCGCACACCGAGAGAAACATTCCAGGCCAGCTGGAGGCGGCGAGGAAATGCACGTTCATACTCGTAATAACTGAACAAACTTCGTGCGAGAACCGAACTGCGATTTATTAGTATTACGTATCGGTATCGTATATCGCCTACGGCTGAACTAATGAAATTTTGTATGTAGAAAGCTGACATCCTGGTTACTTACTTACCAGGTACATTTTATCCTGAAATTTCCACGGGCAACATTTTAATTTTTGCGGTTAAGGGTCGGCAATAGGTAATCGAGGGTTGGCATTGTCATAGAATTATATAGTAAATGATGCTCTACAGCCTTGAAAAAAATCACACAGGTAGCCGAAGAGTCTAGCTAGGTGCTGAATCATTCGAATTTAAGTAAATGCTTATGGATAACTGTAAATTAAATCTGAAAAATCACTAAATCACACTCCCGTATTGTAACAACTGTGTCGTAATTATCAAGAATTTTCATATAATTCTTATCAAATTATAAAGATGAATGCTTGGACTAGGCGCTAAATACCTTGTTTTTTAATGAACACACACCTATTTTGTGTAAATTAATCCCAAACTTGAGCAATTTTTTTTCCCTCAAATCTTCATACAAATATCTATGGCGGCTTTCTGTGTTATAAAATCATAAACACAGCGACGTTTGACTCAGTCGGCCGGTGGCCTCCAAAGAAGGGTCACGTCGGTTTAGGCAGCACTGACAGCTCGCGATCTTTTCGTGTACAGATACAAAATCACTGCACATTGGTTGTCATTGCACTTTTTCAACTTTTATGACACCAACATAATTTGATTTGAAATTGAGGAAGCATAATTCTTACACTATATTCAATACATTAAATTAAATCAGATAGTAGGCAATGTTCTCGCGTGACATTACAGTCTCGTAAAGGTCCGATGAGGAGCAGGAATATAGCGAATGGATCTAAGTGATGACAATACGTAGGAACATTAGGTTAGGATCATCAAAAACACAGTCTCATGGTACTGGTTGAGGAATGGTCTCGTGAGGATCTGATGAGGGCAGTAACAAGGTGGTGACTGAATTTTATTTCAAAGATGTTAATAGCTAAAAGCATCGAGTTTGGGCTATTAAGTATGTTTTTCAGAGAGACAGAAAGATATTTTAGGTTTCCTCTGGATTAGTTAGGTTTACTGGGTTTACTAAATTCATTCGTAACGTAAAATTGATAATGACGGAATTTCTTCTATAGACAGTAGTTACTAAAAAAACCAACGATAGATGGCGTAATTTGCAGAAGTACCTATCTAGTCACCCTGTCACGGGGTGACTTCGGTTGGTAACTCAGAAAAAAATACTATATGTTATTGCATCAATAATAAAAAAATCAAGAAAATATTCAAAGTTTCCATCCTCGCACACAAATCACAAACTCATGCCCTGTTCTAGGAGCAGGGTCTACCCTAGTGCATTTTCATGACCACTTTTCGGTTCTACCTTTTTTGGCCCAAGATTTATTTGCATTAGGCAAATAAATCTTGGGCCAAAAAAGGTAGAACCGAAAACTCGTATTGCATAGTAACGTTTGGTTAAAGTCTCGTTTCGCCGAAAATCGTATGGCATAAATCTCGATTAGTAAAAAGTTATTTCGCATTATCTTGATTAGCCTAATAATGGTATGGCCAAATCTTGAATAGCCTAATAATAGGTTTATACTAAGTAATAATATTTGTTTGGCTTTAACTTTGACGGAGCGTCTCTCTATAGCGCAAACTGGTGCCTTGTATTGTTTCCGCTGTTTGGAAAACGCTCCGCTCCGCTTCGCTGTGCTCCGCTTCGCTGCGCTCCGCTTCGGTTTTGATGAACATGTGCACCTAACACGCTCCTCCTCGCTTTGCTCGTCGTCGCACCTATCTTTAGGTTTCGATCTCATGGGGTTTGTAATAATTATTGTATGTGTATTATAAATGTATGTTGTATTGCTCGTTAACTTTCGATTTTTTAATCATTCAATATCGTGATTTTCGGGATGTATGAGAAAAAATACCACAATTTGTACATTTACTACATACTTAATATATTATTTATTAGATAACATTAGGAGAAACAAGATTATACATAGGTATAGACGAACATACATTTGAGCAAACAAAACTTAGGTGTTTAAAGATTGTGCCTAAAGAGTTTTAGACGAAACGAGCCTTATGCCACATAATTCTTGGCAAAGTGATGGTTCGGCCAAAAAAGTTTAGACCATACGAGTTATGCGAAATGAGTTTTGGTCAATAAAGATTATGCGAGATGAGGGGAACCGCCACTTTTCACTTGTGTCCCACCGGTTTCGGTGCTCAGCGGAATAGTACCATTAACCATTATTATTCTGAGATATCATCACTTCTTATTCTGAGTTACCCAACATAAAAACACGCCATCTATTGAAATCATTTTTTAATTAGGATTTGTCTATGGTGTGGTCCCCAAATTTAAGGGTAAAAGCAAAATAATTATATTTTAACCTTTTTTTATATCTATTATATTAAAAGACCAATTCAACGATACCCTACCTACACCATCAAAATAACCGGAAAAAATATCAGCCCCAATTTACTTGTATGGGAGAGGGAGTACCCCAATATTTTTTTGGGGTACTCCCCATATCTATGCGAAATATCAGCTTGATATCTTTACCCGTTTCTGAGAAAAAGGGCGGTGACAGACAGTCAGTCAGACAGAGGGACAACAAAGAGATCTTATAACGGTTGCTTTTTTCCTTTTGAGGTACAAAACCCTAAAAATAAGAAAAAATATTATTCTGCTACCAAAAAATATACTTACAAACATACAATCGAAAAATATTACCCTCCTCCTTCGGCAGTCGGGTAAAAACAAGTGAGACAGGGGGTCATTCTGAACTTTTGTTCTACAAGTTTTAAAAATTAACAAAAAAAAAAACTTTTTCATAGATTTTATCGGTTACAAATAATTATAGGCCAATATCCCTGGCCACTGTATTGGCAAAGGTCTTTGACAGATTAATGGAACGGCAATTGGATAACTACCTAAAGTTAAATGAGAGACAGTTCGGCTTTAAAGAGGGTTGTTCTACCGAAAGTGCCATACTAGTACTAAAAAGTACGATAAAATATTATACGGATAGGCGCACGCCGGTATATGGATGCTTCTTAGATCTGTCAAAGGCCTTTGACCTAGTACAGTATGATGTATTATGGCAAAAATTAATTAAGACGGGTTTTCCGGTGGCCCTTGTATCTGTCTTTCGCTACTGGTACAGCAATCAAGTGAATGTGGTCCGATGGGGCGGTACATATTCCGATGAGTATCGTATGGAATGTGGCGTGAGGCAGGGGGGTTTAACCTCTCCGTTACTGTTTAACCTGTATATGAATGCTTTGATCGAGGATCTCAGCAATCAACCATATGGTTGCTATATTGATAATGTTAGTGTAAACAACATAAGCTATGCCGATGATATGGTCCTGCTGGGTCCCTCGATCAACGCAATCACTAAACTACTCAACATATGCGGTGAGTACACTAAACAGCACGGACTTGTATACAATATTAAAAAAAGCGTATACATGTTGTTTAGTGCAAGGAAAAGGGCTCAAAGTGTTTTACCTCCAGTTGTCATGAACGGGTCGCCTTTGAAAAGGGTGGCAGAATTTAAATATCTGGGCCACTATGTAAACGAGGACCTGACTGATGATAAGGATATGGATAGGGAGCGCAGGGCGCTATCGGTTAGAAGCAACATGGTAGCTCGAAGATTTAGTAGGTGTACTAAGGCAGTCAAGATTACGCTATTTAAGGCATATTGTCTGTCTTTTTACGCCTGCAGTCTTTGGGTGAATCATTTGCAGAAGACCGGTCGCGCCCTGCGTGTCCAATACAACAACGCGTTCAGGATGCTGATGGGGCTGCCGAGGTGGTGCAGTGCATCGGGTATGTTCGCGGAGGCCCGTACGCCTAACTTTTACGCGGTCATGAGGTCGCGCTGTTTCCTTAACCACTGGGTGCAGTTGTCACTCCTACCAAATAAAAAATAGATGTGTGTATAGAGTAATTTTTTGTGTGTTATGTAGTTATAACTAACATTAGGTTAAGATAAATGTAATACTAACACTTTTTTGGATCGTTGGTCCGTAATAAACGATTATATTATTATAGAAACTTTGATGACACGTGACTTTTTACCATGGAAAACGAATATTTTTTTTCGCGAATTTGCAAAACTCGTTGAACAAAAGTTGTTCAGAATGACCCCTTGAGTTGAGTCATCGCCTTTCGGCTTAGTATACCCTTAGTATCTACACTTTAATACCTGTAGTTACCTTTCTACAAGTAAGTAAATACTACATTTGTTTAGAAAGCTAATCGGGTTCCGAGTATGGAGAAAAGTGGCACCCCTATTAATTTCTACTCTTTCCTGGTGCTTACCAGTGTAATTAAAAATTATACTTACCCTCAAATCACTACTTGAAAATAATTGTCAATAAAGTTGGCGAGTAAAAGTTTATGACCCACTGTGCAAACTTACATGTGTGCGTGTCACTGCGTGTGCTGTGTGAAGAGCATTGAAAACCCAAATTTGGCGGGGCACGTCACCCTGTACGGGCCCTTAAAGCTAGTACCCAATGTTATGCACAGAACATTTCCAAATATACGAGTATGAGTTTAAATTAAAACCGGGTTACGTTACGGTGCGAACAGAAGCCCTGTCAACGTGGCCGCGCTATTAATCACCGTAAAACCGCTTTAAACTTTGCTGAATTTATGTTCATTGTTGCTTTTATTAGCAAATATTTCTTATCCAGTTGGCTGTTTGTTTTCAATGATTATCTTGTTAAGTCTTAACGGATATCAATAATTGGTATAATGTTGCAGTACCTATATACATATTAATATGATATTGAACAGCACCCATGTAGAGGTAGTAGTTTAAAAACTTCTATGAATTGATATTTGATGTAGAGCAGAGTAGGTATGTAGGTTAAAGAGAAAGAGCCTTATTCTAAAAATACAGGCTATAAAGTAAATAGGTTCCTTTCTAGCTTTTACGTTTTCAATCAGAATGCTATTTATACACTCGCCGTGGCGTCTCCAGCGGGACAGCGGACGCGACATAATTTGAAAAGAGAGCGCATCAAATATTCAGCTAGTTCAGAAGTGCAGCGAGACAAACTCCGAGCCTGAAGCGTCCAGAAGTGTACTCGTGATTCATTTACTGAGTCGCTGGACTGCACACATACATTCCTGAGGCCATTTGGCCACGCCGCCTCGCCGTACCGAGGCATTTAGCGCCGATTTTTCATCATGCTCAGATTTTTATTGCTTTTCCTTCTTCGGTGACAAACATATGTAATAGATTAGGGTTTGGCTCCTTTAGTTGCTTTTCTTTTACACAAATATACAGCGTGCCGCCTTGTCAGAGTTATGTAATCATAGAAGTAAATACCTTTAGTTCAGAGGTCGGGTCTAGTGTGTTTTAATTTAACCTATGTTTATGAGAACGATACTTCAACATACACGTGCTCCATAAATATTAAAACATCAGCTCGGGACGTACATAATGTGCGGTCGAGAGTACTAAGAGCAGAGCCCTGACATAATGCCATGTAAATGATTACGATGAATACCAGAGTAAAGGTTGAATCATTACAGCATAGCTATATGGATGCAAAACTATGTAAAGGAGACAAAGCTATGACTACGTATATGGTAAATCTAGAGAAGCCTATGTCCATAAGCAGGCTGACTAGGTATATGTATCGGAGATTTAGCTAACAACCATGCATAGGAATAAACTTATTGTGGACCCAGTTTTATGTCTAGCCACTGTTTGGATTATATGCCTATATCGCTACTATCGCTAGTAGGACCATAACAATTATCATGTCGATGTACGTCAGCCTCAAGAAACTAATCATTCCTATATCAGGGCACGATTATAAACACTTGAGGAAGGTTATGGTTGTAACTGAACCATAATATGATGCTAAGCGTTAAAAAAAAAGCGAGAAAGCGTGCTACGACCCTTTGTTGAGCTATTTACAGTTCACAGCATCATGGAAAAAGTATAAGTAAAGGAATTTATAACTATTTTTGGGGTTAAAAGGTTACTTTGTTCATTACAACCGAAAAACAGGTGAACCCGAATTCGCAGCACGTACCCGGCTCATCAGTCGTTTCGCTACAACCGTATTGAAAAAGTAAAAGCATTATGTTTATTTCCTAAAAGATAAAATAAAAGTACGTGCCTTTGTGATGCTGAGTTTTTCTTAGGCGTTATTTTCATTCCATTCCCTGTTTTGTTATGAAAAGGCCCTTTTCTTTTTAGGAAAAATATAGTATTTTACGGCGTTCTTTGTCAATGCCATGTTGTATGTGAAATTAGGCAGCTATCTCAACGGCGTTGTGTTAAATCTTGTGTAGAACAAGCATTTTGAAGGTGTAAAAGGTAATTGGTCTGTTCTGAACCGTGGCCGGAGACTAGCCTTGACATAAAACTGAGTCGTTCAGGTATTTCGGAAAATTCTAACACTTTCAACTTGCAAGCTGAATTCCCGAGGCGACCCGACAAATCGAATCATGTTATTGAGGTGGAGGATATGCTATTGTCTTTCGTTTCAAATTTCAAAGATTGTGAAACTTCTTGGGATTATTTACTGACTTACCGTTTTATTATTTACCAACTCTTGAATACTTTTAACTCAATAATGTGATATATGTATAGGGGTAGGGGTATACCGTAAATATCCAAATTCCAACTTAAGACACCTCAGTTCTTCATAGTAAACAGACTCTCATGGAACAATACAAGGCGAGGTTGTCAACTACAGTATAACAAGCACTGCATATTGTTGTGAATGAAACAATAATAGCGTGGGAACGCACTGCATCCAACGCTGCAATTTTCTTTAAGATGGCATAAATCATACGCAACAACAAGATAATTTTAAATTACAAAGTTGCTGCTGCTAGCCGCACGTAGAAAGAGAAATGTTAAACAGATTCCATTTCCGACGGTAACATTGCTAAGTTCGTGTTTCAATGAATAACCAGAACGCTCACAATAGAAATTATGCATTCCCCGATGAAACTCCACGTAACTGCTTCAATCTCTTCAGCACTTTATATTCGCATTGTTGAGATGTGGCTTCTTATACAAAACGACAAAGTACTTTAGCCTTTTGTTAAGTAACTCACAAAAGTTATTACATACAGACAAGGAGAAAGTAATGTTTCTTCTCTTATGAGCTTACACATTACTCGTACAACTTAATGAATCATAAAACATTTATCCGGCGGCGCCGTCGACGCTAACACACGTCTCCTTGTTCAAACATTATCGATAAATCACGCAGTAGGCTGTAGACTAAAACTTCAGGCTACATTATCTTAAAATTCATTACCTAGACATGCCAAAATGCTTTATCACAGTTGTGCGTAACTGAAATGATCTTCAGAATGGGCGGAGCAAGTTTCGCCAAGGTGTGACGTCATAACAAATGGCTGTTATGCAAATGAAACATTTCGCAAGTAAGGTAATGTTACCGCAGAGGAATTTAGAACACTCGGCCCTACCATTTCATTTGCATCCAACAATTTTAAATTCACCGCCACCCAGTCTTCGCCGCTGAAGTTCAGCCTTCCGTTGTGAGGTGCTTCTTTGTATTTCTATTACAGCGTTATTGCATGTCCGTGAAACTTTTCAACAGTTATTGGAAGTTTGCGTTCTTTTTTCCTTGTCGCTTTAGCTGTAGAGAAGATATATTTCTATAGAAATACGTTTGTCGGGCGAGTTGGACGGATGAATACGGGTACCTGACTGAAAACGGTGTGCCTAGATGTAGGTTAATATAAGATTGTAGGCAGCAGTAGGCCATTATGCAAACACAAACAGACTGGCTAATTGGCGTGTCTGTAGTCGGGCAGGCACGTCAGGCCGCCACGCAGCGACAACAATAGCCCCCCAGGATCCCGCCGCGTTTCAAACCCGCGCGCACATTAGGCCCATTTAAAGGCATAATTCATCTTGTGCCTTCTAAATGGCGCAGTATTCTTGGTTAACGAAAATTACCCGAGATATAATAAAAAGAAACATCGCAAAGAAGCAAGAACTGAGCTATTCAGAATGATAATAATGAATTTGATGAAATCATTCTCTCCGTGTACACACAACTGACAAGGCTCTGAATATTTTAGTTATCTCGAGGAATCTTCAGCTATCTGAATTATTTATAGACTCCCGTGATCTAAAAACAAGACGTGTTATTTTATTTCCCATCGCAACGGGTTCAATAAAAACTCATGTGGGTTCAAAAAGATTTGCAGTTCAAACTGGTGCTTTTTTAAATGTCAATCGAAGTTATTTCTGAAAAAGGCACGTGCACCGGGTTCTCTGTAAAAATCCGTCGACCTTTACGTTTGTTTGGAGCCAGGTTCTATTTTCCCCGGTGCTGTGCGGTGTACGCCACAGGTACGGGGGGGGTCACTCTAGTTTGCGAAAAACAAAGTATCGGAGCGCGAACTGCGCTAACCTAGACTTTTATGTCATTTCTGGACAGCTCTCGTTCGTTTGTTTCGTTGTGAAGCTAGAGTAGCCCTCCTGCTTGTGGCCGGCGCCCCCGCTGACGCCGTCTTTTTGCACACTCTCGTTATGAAACGACTCTGCAGTTCTACTGTTCGGCTTCAAACAAGACTTTTCCGTCGGTAAGATGCGGCTACGTGTTGATTCAATACTATATTAAATAACAAAAGTATTTATATTCATTCAGCATAAGCCGTGAATGTCATGTTTATCACCCTTATCAAGAAAGAGCTTTTGCAGCGAGCTTCGTAACGCTTTAAAAGTTTTGCCGCGGTATAGTTTTTTATTTTTATTTCAGGCAATCAGTCCACTTTATGAACTTGTATTGAGCTACATAAAACGAACAATATAACGGCAACGTTGTTCGCATGGCGTATGTAAAAGTAGATGTCGTGTGGAGCGGTGTCCACTCCGGCCGTTGTTTCGTCCGCCGGGTCAAATAGCATTTAAAATTGTTTTTGAATCGCCACGAGCTTCCGATAAAAAAGGGTTCAAAAGTCAAAGGTTATGGCATTTTCATAGACCCCTTTGTGAATTCACACAACACAGCGTTAAAATTAAATTTGTTTGATAAACAAACTTTTAGTACCGAAAAGGTAGAAAAATACAGCTTTTTTTCGGGTATTCTTATTTGGAGAGGACACC
This sequence comes from Plutella xylostella, assembly GCF_932276165.1. NCBI lineage: Eukaryota > Metazoa > Arthropoda > Insecta > Lepidoptera > Plutellidae > Plutella > Plutella xylostella. Next base: position 9,851,775 of record NC_063990.1, read on the forward strand.
ATTTATCATTGACATAATCAAATCATCATGGCTAACAAACATCCACTGCTGGGTCGAAATGTTCCCAATTCAGAGTTACCGGTGTCTGGACAAGTTTGTTATTTTAATCAAGCTTTGTAGGTGTAATAAGCTGAACATTTTCTTATAAGTAGGTATTATTGACTATAATTTTACAGGCATGTCTATCTGCACCCGACACCGTAAATTACTGTATTCGTCAGAACGAATTCATTGCTGATATTTATTTTCAAATAATAAGAAACGCCAGTGTAATAAATATACTACATACATTACGCCAAGTCCACGGGGACATAATTTGAGATTAAAAAGGAGGGGCAGGTTAATTCAATCAGCACAAAGTGTTCTGGAACCTACATCTACATGCAGACATATCTCCCTGATGATTACTGGCTGATGATGATTAATTAGCAGACAACTCACCTCACTGAAGAACTCGTCCATGAAGCCGCCCTCGACGGCGACGTTGACGTCATCGGGCCCGACGTCGTCATCGTCGCTTTGCGCCTGCACAACAGAGAAGTACAGATTAGACATCAAATTAATATTGCTGCAACCACTTTTGCGTGTAAGTAACAAGTGCAACATTAGAAATGTATGACAATGGTGACGATTTTAAACAATTTTCCGCACCAAATAATATAGCTTATATTTTTTTGTGATTAGTGATGTAAATATTTTTTTTGGCCGGCTAAAGATCGTAACCATTATCCATCTGAGTCTGGGTATGTGTTTGTGTATGAGGAATAAGAATGAATGAGTTCGCAAAAGATACAGCGTCCTCTCACGAAGGACATGAACTCAGCTCACACACAATCTGTCATGTTTACTTAGAAGTTATGAAGGTAGACAAAATAAAGATAACACAGAAAATACATTTAGGTACTATTCATGCCATAATAAAGAATAAAGACGATACTCTTATATATCTCGTCTATTTTCATATATAACACGTCGAGTTACTCGAAAAGACTGACTTCGCACAGAGCGTACGCAAAGCAAAATAGAATCCATTTAGTCGAGCTGAGGCGAGGTAGCCATTATTCAATTTGAGGGGCCATCCCCACAAAGGTCTAGTTCGGATGCGGGGGCAGCCTTAGCAAAATATCCCTCGTGTTAGTTCAATTCAAACGATCGACGCCGCCGTTGACCGGGCGCACGGGACGCTTTCCGGTCACCTCGTTTTCTAGTTGTCGTACAGTTTTAGCGGGTTGTTTTAAAGCCGGTGTTATTATTTCCCCTTATCGAGTGGGCGGGCTTTGTGTGAAGTTACCGCGTATGCAGCGTGCGCGAGGAGTCTTTGTTTCCAACAATTCGAGGGCGGGATCAAATGTAGGTCACGGCGAGCCGCCCGGCGCTCGGGGCGCGATAATGCGAGCAAACCATTTCATTCTAGGGAGAGCACGCCAACGCAAACGATTACTTTTATTAGCTCACCTAATTAACCGAATTGTCGGTATGATTAGTTCTAGCGCGGTGCCGCGGCTCGCTAACTTCAGTTACGTTCATTATCAATCGCAGCTAACACAGTGTTTAACTCACATTGCCGCAACTAGTGCCCCGAGTGACTCAAAAATTACTACAGAAGGACAAATATATTTTAAGAGACATCGCCTTTTTCCACCGTTGTGATCCAAATTCACGACCCGGCCGCATTCAAGAATACAACATTTTTGTATCGTTTATAAAAAAAATGCAAACTCAGAGATACGTCGTAGCAACCGGGAAGACATTCTTTGAAAATATGGTTGGCATTATCATGCGGCACGCGTAACAGGTGACAGGGCTTGGTGTTAGGCGTGGTTAGGCCACACGACGGTATATTTATTACCCTTTAAATGTAAGGTTACACAAGCAAAAGCAACTTCCTCGGAATCCATATCCATAGACCCTATTTTTATATAATTAAAATTTACTCATTGGTCAGTTCCGTTTAATGGCTGATTTGTGATTGCGTTCCGGTCCAAAGGGCTGCCTGGTGGCGGCGCCGCTTGTACCTAGAAACCTTTTGTCAATTTCTCCAATTAGTCTGGGCCGAATCCGCTTAGATTAATTAAATTGGGCAACTCAAATAACGCCGACAGCTGAAATCTCTAAGCTTATTTTCTAAGGCTCATCTCAACACGCGCATCGGTTGTAATTTAGTACGTTTCATTGTGTTCGTTATTTAGTACAGGATACCCGTGCCAAATAAATCCGTTTCTTGTCTAGCCACAAGGCGGAATATTCTGTAGCCCACCAGAACTTAGATTATGTAGCAACTTTATTCATTATGTAGCTTCTTATTTTGTAAGGCCAGACAAGTTAGTTGATTATCAGCAGTTGTATAATACGTATCCAAGGACTACAATGGCTACCAATTATTATCAGTATACTAGGTATCTGTGGACTGGAAGAAGTTACAGTCGTGGTCGATTTGAATTATGTTATCACAATTCGCACACGTTCTGCCGCACAACAAGGTCGTGTGTTACATAAATTAACGTTATATTTTGATAATAAACAATGAATACGTTTTGTGGCTGAGAGGATTTCATGGCGGATTGCCCTCTGGGTCTGCTGGCCGTGTGAGTAATTAGTGGCGGGTTAAGGAGGCGGGTGAGCCGGTGCGGAGCGGGCAGGCTTCGGGTCACCATCTATTAGCAACTCGAAAGTGGTTTTAAATTTACACCAGTCGCTTTGAATTGCAGTTGGGCTTAAACTGTATCGATTTAGAGTTAGGCTGTATAGGCTGTAGGCTATAAAGCCTCCAGGATCGCGGTCACGCCGCCCCGCGCCTCCGACATTTCCATACTTTCTGTATAATTGCATTAGGCGATGGAATTTGATGAACTCATCAGCGCGGAAACGAGTTAATTCCTCAAATACCTTTTTGCAGTATAGCGAAATTCTATCAACTATTACATATTCATGATACTAGTTAGCTAAAGCTGCATTTTTATGCTGGCTGGATGTATTTGTGAAGCATATTTTTTTTCTTTCTAATTACTTTATTTTAAGAAACCTCTAATTAATGTTTACCCTTTAAATAAATCAAAAGTTGTGTTGAATTAATCTTAAATCCGAAACGGAATCATTTGGACGTTTCAAATGATTAAGAAAATCCATTATGTAGCGATTGTTGGGAGCAAACCAGTCAAGAGACAGGGACAATTTACAGGCCGAGAGGGTCTGCATTTAATTAGTCGGGAAAAGAACACGAACAATAGTTAATTAGGAGGCGAGTTGTAATGTTGCGTGGGAGGCTATCGGCAGGCGCGTCACGTATTTCAATCGAACATCTGATATCGCACTCGCTTCGGTACACGATCGTCTGCCCACGAACTTTGTCTATAACCGATATTGAAAATACTCGTAGTAAACTGAAAATAACTCAGCTATTTATCTAAGCAGTCAAGCTATTATAATTCTCTAAAGATTTCAGTTATTACTATATTTAATTGCTAAGTTTTAAGTTCATTAAAACTAATTGCGTGCTACCTTAAATAGTGAATTTGTTTGCAAAGCAAATCTCAACAAACCGTATGTATTCTGCACAGAACCGACATGATTCGGGGGTCCAATTAACTAAAATGAGCGAAGCGGTGATTTCTCGCAATCCACACATAGCGGTGGGATTGCGCAACAAATTGTTCAGTAAACACGCCGTCAACTCTCATCGCTGTGACTTTATTTAATTTCAGTAGCTGTGTATTTCGTAAACATCATAGTAGCACATGGGACTAATTAATGCCGCCTAGAAATGACATTCGCCAACAAGCTCGATGTGCAATTAGTACGCAAAAATAGCACAAAACAAACTAAAGCGCATTATTCGGCTGAGAGAGTTTCGCGTGGTTTCGCACTCGAAAATAATAGCGGCCATTATGGAAAATCAATTAACTAGTCGCCATGCCGGAGAAGAGGACATTTCTCAGCAGGGGAGAAGGGTAGGAAAAACCCGATTAGCCTCGATAAAAACCGTCTCGTCGCTGAGCCCCGCGTAGCTATCGTTTCGTCGCAGACTTGGTGACGCAATCACGAAAAACTACCTCATACCCTCTACCTTCATTCTGTAGCCGACGTGATTCTATTCTTCTCCAACACTAATACTAAGTCGTGTTATCAACTTTCTCACCATCCTATTTTCTCCTTGCACGTTCTATATTACAGGTGTATGTATATAAGGCTATAAAAAAATCGATACTGTCGCAGTTTTGTTCGTATAACAAACTTTTAACAAGGAAGAAAAGGATGGAGGAAAGTGTTTATGAATTCGGTTATTGCGCTATTCGCGGAGCGCGGGATGTGCCGGTTATGGCTCGCTTCGTAACAACACAGCTCTTATGCGTACAGCAATAAAAAGCGGCGAAAATTGTGAAAGAGAAAAATCTAAATCGATACTGTAAATCAACCTTTGAAAGAAACAATTACGTTGGCTGCAGATATCGTCATCGTCACACCGTTTAGCAATATCCATTGTTAGACTTATTGGTTGAACGACTTTTCTTTTTCTTGAAACGTTTGGAAAAAGAACAATGTTTATCTATGTAATTGCGTCCACGACCGATATCGCTGGTCACAGGGTGTCGAGTTAATAGCGCTCGCGCTCCAACAGCAAGCTTCACTCGCTAGGCGGAGAAAACTTTGGCGAAACAGGATAAAAACAATGCCTGATACAGAGTGGAACCAACCCCGGGGGATTACGGGGATCTAGGTCAATTCAGTGAACGCGACATCCCTAAATCTCGCCGCATAATTACACACGGAGGCCGGCGCACGTTGATTCTGCACAAGTCAAGGTATACATTTACTAGAGTAGTATCTTGGCCGTATTGAAATTCCTACCATTGCGCACCATAGGGGTGCTCATTACAAATACAAATAATTTATTTACCAAATCAGATACATAATTGGAATAAACGAAAATCTTAAATAAAAATCTCAACAATAATCGTAGGGTACTTTGAATTTACTCCAGTGGTAATTACTTTTGAACTTTGCACTAGGCGAACCTGTATCGCAGAGATCGTTTTCCGTATCTCGAGTGCCATGGACGTGCCATAACATTTATAAGTACTCTATATTCCATCTAGGTACCTCACGTAGTAAGCAATATAAGCCTGGAGATACTTCTAGGACAAACCCTTTAACATGCTCACCAAACATCCCTGATTATCACATGTTTCGGACAGATATTTAAAAACACTAATAATCGGGAAACCATTTTCTTTTGGAAATCAAAACAAACTACTATATAAGAATTCTCTTTATTCTCTCTGTTTACTATTCAGGAGACATACGACGCCGATCGCCCGTGGCCTTCCGACAACCATCACTTACATATAGGCCGGATCAGCCAACAACTTGACCCGGTTACATTGCTCGTGATAAAAGTTATGTAAGCAGGCTGAGGTGCTATGCGGTCGTGTAGGAGGCATCTAGTGTTTGATGCGGACATAGACTAATGCGGGCTAATGATAATGCAGGTGTAAACAAAACATCTATTTCTTAATACTTATTAAATATCTTCTTAACACTAATATCTAAAACGATATTGTTTAGATTTTTCGAAAAGTCTACCCCACCGAGGGCCTCAAAGCAACTCGAAAGTTCCTCACGTGAACGGTCTCGCTTGCCAACAAAATTTACGACCCCGACGAAACTTATTAAACCCATCTCTTAAGATATTATCCACTTTGGGAAATATATCAGCCTTTAGCATCAGCATGCATGAATAAAGAAAGGAGACTACTTAGGTACCTACATGAATATAATTTTTAGGTAATAAGAAGTTTCCTAATCTAAGTAAATTCTAATTTAATACCTACTTACCTAATATCGAGTCCCAAAATACATTTTGCTTGGCTTTCAAATCAATCAAATTGGTTTCGCATTCTCAGTCCGAAATTAAATCCTAATAAAATTTCACTCGGAATATCTACAAGTTTCCCTTTGAATTGATTGGAAAATACCGTTAATTTGACGACCGAACTCAGATTCGGTTTGCTAATGCGGGACGCAAGTGCGATCGATCAATTCGGCATTGTGACATGAGCTGCTCGTGTTGATGGCTGCAGACAGTCGGTGCTGTACGGCGGTGTAGCGCAGTCGGCACGCGACGGTCGCCGAGGGTTCCGCACAGTCGTAAAACGCGAAGGCCGGCCCCAAGCGGGCTCAGGGGTTCTCGCACACACGCGCGCTTATTTACGGCCCCTAAACCTAAGAGCTTCAGTGTACAGATTACTCCCCACAGCCGCATTGCACAACCTTTATTTGGAAATAAAAGGGAGCCGGTGATATCTGAACGTAATGGCCGACCATTTCGCGAAGCTGCTGCTAGAAAGATGAGATATGTAATTTACATCCCGACTTCACAACAATGGACGCCATGCTGAATGACGAGCAGCGAGACAGCAGCAATAAAAATGCGGACATGTGGGGAATGAGCGACGACAATAGGAGTCGCGGCGTGCGTTGACAGCGCACCGGACGGGCGGCACGGCGCTGCCGCAGCCTTATGTAAACCTCCCTCGCCACGAGACACTGTCTGAAGCCGTCCTTTACTCGCTTAGCCAAACGCATGCTTTACTCAAAATTACTGTCTATGAAAGAAAAACTATAACTTCAAGGTTACCGGTCTAAGGAGTCTAAGGACAAGCCATATATGAAGAGCAAACTAAATAAAACAGGTCAAGGATAACACTCGAGACAGACTGGAACGACGGACCTTGTCGTTTGGAAACCCCCGTTACTGAAACTATGCTCACTTTCTCCTTGTTTTACTGCTGCCGTTTATGTAGAATCATTATCGGGAATGTCCTTAATTTGCCATAAACGGGGATCGGAGATCCGTTTAAAATATAAAGTCTACGATATCTAACCAGTCATAACAGATTGCATCGCTGCGTCAATTTAGTGGAGTCTTATACATAATAGCCATCCAAATCTATACTGATTATACTGTTTATATCCATTGAAGCACGCTAAGCGCCTGAAAGATATTCGGATTACAGTTTGAAAGTGTTTTCTTCAGTTCAGCAAAAAACATTCAATAGTTTCAAACAATGGGCGACACTATTAGAAACTAACAAGTAAATAACAAATGAGTGGACATACAAAAAACCGGATCAAAGCCTCATCAAGTCTCAAGGATTGTTCTAACAAAAACTGACCGCATTATGTACAGACAAAAAACGGTTGTACATCGGTCTGGTTTCAGGCTATATAAAACATTTCTCAAATTCTATAGAATCACAGTACATAGTAGGATAGAAACACTATAAACTATCATTTTAGTATTACATATTGTATAAGTATGTTATTAAATATATAGTTCGTATAGTATACTAGTAATATTTAAATTAAAAATCTGACTATGATGCATATCAGAAACTCCTACATTTTGGCACAACTGAAATTCTTATTTTGGCAATATACACATTATTAACAAGCTGAAACCACCAGCCTCAACGCAAATGCGAGAAACATTATTAGTCAACGACGGAGATAACAGAGTGCTTTGTTTTCGTACACAATCTCAATATATAATCTCAGGAGACAAATATTGTATTTCCACTCGGGAAATCAGCAGGTATCCCCGATATACTGTTGTTACTGAGGTCACGAGGCGCCCCAATACTTACTTAATGGTCGGCTATAACAAAATGCGGTCTTGGTTTTTTATGGTTATGTTTTTAGATGTTATGATAACATTAGACTGAAACGGCCTTCTCTCGGAAAAAAAGATTTCTCAGAAATCTTTGAAACCTAAGAATTTCATACTTAGTTAAAATAGCAGACATAACTGAATGAAGGACCAAACTAGAAGCTTTAGCGAGTACCTTCGGAAGTCCCAAATCCTTCTGTACGAGCGAAGCATTACCCATGTTACGATGTCACGAATCAAGCTGAGGGATATACGTTACATATACTGCCTCAAGCCCCAGGGTACCCTTATTTATACTAAATTACTTCGGGTAATCTTAAACATGAGTGGTGAGAGTGTTGGATGGATGTTACATTTAGATACAAATTCTTAGTCTCTCTGTCTTGAAAGAATACAGAATATGAGATTATCTATAAAGATCATAATATATTACTATCACACACATTACATGAAGTCCTGCTGTCGACATGACCGCAGGAAACATTTGCAGTCGACTGATGATGATGATGGAACGTATGCAAACAATTAAAAGTTTCGTAAACCGATAAGAGCACCGCATGACATGGCCTTGCATGTTTTAAATAGAGGAAATTTCATTAAGAACGCAATTACGTATGTATTAAGTCTATACTTCGGCACGCACATTAATTTCCTAAGGCGAAGGAAAGGAATTTCTTAAAGTATCTTGAGTTTAACTAAGCGGCACTCAAATTTTTGGGCCTTTGGAGTTTCTGCTGTATTATGAAACTTGCCTACATCGCATATATTCTGGCTTCAACAAAGATTGGAAATGAGAAAATTATGATAAACGAATTCGTGATAACGACGTTTGGTATTTTTGTTATCAATAACTCTGTCAGATTCATGTTATCTTTATCAATCCCTCCATCTAAACTCGGATTGCAAAGAAAACAAACTCCCGACAAGTAAACATTGTTGAGATGGAAAGTAACATTCTAACTTTATGCAGTGTCTGTTTTTTATTTCAGCTTTGAAACACAGGATATTTAATTAAACTGGAATAACTTATTCAATCTTTGAAAAGCTAAGCTTATCTAGGTCTTGACTTAGACAGATACAGTAGTTAAAAGAAAATAGGTTAAATTCCTTTACGTACTTGCTTTTTCAGTTACTTCTTGAAACAAGCGAAAATAATTAACAACTCAAGTGGCTCTCGGGGTCTGCGTTAAATGCCGATTCTATAGAATCGCGTGACAATGATTCGTCAGTAAACACAGACGGGTAGGCGAACATTCGTCATACTTTTCTGAACGCAACAATATAATTTCAGATTGTTAATAAATCACGGCAAGACACGCCACAAGAGGCTCAGCTCACGAGCCACGCGGGGGAGCATTCGCCCCACGTGAGCTATGATACATGGTGGCAGCGAGTGAATCAGTGCAGCGCTCAGTGATCCATTTCAGAAGTGGGGCTCGGCGGAAGTGCACGAGCCTGCGCCGGTCGACGTGCATCGCGACGAAACGCTTCCGTCGACGACTGCAGCTATAGGCAGATTTGTTTTTACCTCAATCCACAATCCACGTTCATAAAATTCGGTCGGTTGGCAACAAAAATTGAATGTTTTGTCACTTGAAACGTGAAATGCCTTTCTGGCTGCCGTATGGGATTAATTTGGATTTGAAAAATTATCGTTTTGACTGACATGCCTGCTAATTAGGGGAGGTGGCAGGTGTTAATGAACAATCGATAAGGAAGCCATTAAAACTTGAGCTGCTCGATTATGGTTGATGTCTGACGATTTTTAATAATATGATAGTTTTGGCCATGTCCCAGTGGCGACCTGAAGCGACCCCGAGTCGGAGGCTTCATTTGGAGTGTTGCCAGGAACATTAACACAAATACCCCGCGACTAGACTTGGACAACTAACGCGGAGAGCTCGAAGGGTAGTTATGTACTGCATGCACGCTCCAAACTTCCGACACACCAACCAGCGCAAATTGAATATGCCACATATTGATTTCGCTTCTGACGAGACGTGAAACGAAATATGCTCACAAGAGAAATGGTATGGTTTTTTGGTGGAAATGTTAATTTGGACCATGACTTGTACATTTGTTCTTTGAGCTCTGTTTTGTCGGACACGTGCACGACAGTCGTGAGGGACGGGATCGTGCTGGAGGCGACACTTCACGGGATCACATGTCTTCGACGAGCCATAACTGTTAAGTTTTGTTTTATAAAGTTGAACCTGAGTTTACATAGTTTTAAGTTGTAAACGAGAAGACGGTGCGATTAGTGAGATAATTGGTAAAAATAGAAGGCCGTACTGACTCCGACGTCACCCCGTGAATCAGCTGTTGCAACGTGATGTCATGGCAACAATAGCTCCGCCCCACATTCAAGCCTCTTTTCTTGGCACAAAACGAGACGTTCAGCACATCACATGCTTGTGCTACATAGTTTTTATCCTAGACAGTTGCGGTTACGTGTCATTGCGGATTATAATATGTAGTCTGTAATCCCTGACAAAAATAGGAGGTTTAGAACCTATGTCGGTGCCTGTGGCTTCAGTCACATTTAGTCTGAACGGGTGTACCGATTTTGATGTTTTTATACGGTGTTTATAATTTCGCAAATGACCTCAGCATGTTTTACTGTGGTTGAAGGTGTCTCAGAGCCGGGACGTGTAAACTCAATAGGGGTAGCTTTTGCCCAGCCGTGGTGGGACAGCATAACATAAACTACATGCATACTGCATACACCATACTATCCAAGTGTAACAAGCAAATATGACAGAAATTACACTTTACACAAAAAAACTAAAGCCAGCAACCTACCTTTACCTAATTAAAATAGTTGCGGCTGGTTTAATTGTAATAATCTCAAGTATCTGTTTATTTTGGTAAGCTGTAGCCAACACTGATAAGTAGACCGCGACTACGAGTTGATCGCAACGACCGACGGGGTGGATAAGTAGATCGCTTAAAAATCTCCATGCGAAACTCTCAAGTAATCAAACTAGCCCCCAAGTTTCTTGATGCGATAAGGCTACTGTAGATAAAAAGAAAACAGCGTTAAACAAAAGCAATAAAGAAGAAAGAGATCGTTTTTTACGGGTTACCATAACTTTTTTTTTACTTCACTGCTCGGTTGATTTTTGGGCACGCTTTGACTTTGTTGTCCACACTGATTTGGGCCCTTTGCCATGGTGGCCCAAGTTAACAGTCTATTGTAAAATTAATGAAACATCTAGATTTAAGTTTTTAATTAAATTATATTTAGTATCTGGGTGGCCTTTTTGTATATCATCGGCGAACATAGGAGTTAAATGGAGTGTACGTACGTATAATCGTGTAAGGACATTGTAAATATGTTGCAAAACGAAATATATATTTAATCCTAACTAAACAAGGAAGATCTTGAATGTAATTAATCAACTGCACTAACCAAATGAAGTCATCACAGTCATGACTAGTGGTAAAGACTGAGGAAGGACAGGTGTCTACGATGTAATGTTGTTTGAGTAATGAATGACTCGTCTTCAAGATCACTTCACATACCTAGACCTAATCATAGCAATAGATGATACTAAATAAGTAAAAATAGTAAAATGACTCCTTATTTCATATTGAACTACTTATTTCATCCCAGAAGTTTTAAGTGCAAAGAATAAGCAGTGCATCTTAGGTTTCGTATTATTAGTTCTCAATATTCGCGCTGCTGCAGCTCTATATAAGGCAGTTGAAATATTTGCATGGGTGTTATTTGTATATGAGGGATATTTTGATGAGTCAGATGGCTGTTGGAGGCCGCGCCACGCCAGCGGGCGCTGTCAACTGATAACCGTATCGCTTTGAGTGCATATTTACGTGACTTCACACTTACGCTTTCATGGCGGCTTTAAATATTCGACATGAATTAAAAGCAACTTTGAGATGTTTTGTCGTGTACATAAACAGAACTTATTTTTATGTATGAGGTAGGTCAACTCAATAGTTACTCAATTTACCATAGATTTTTACAGAGTCATCAATTAATCACTTAAGGGAAATGAATGACTCATATTGTAAGTAAGTATGCAAAAAATTATTATAGATTACTTTAGGAACTTTATATCTCTAGATCCAAAATATGTTTTTTAAACTGCATATAAAGCAAACTTAAGTAGGTCTGACTCATTTGAGGACTGCCCCAGACATTATTACAGTTTAAATGGTGAAAGTTGGAGGCAATGGGTTGAGAAAATAGGCACAACTTTTGAATATTATAACGATAACAGTGGAAACTCTAAAACTGTAGCATGGAAATGGTAAATGGCTTAATTTCATAGGGTGGAACTTAACAAAATAGTAGTGTTTGAGTATTAAATTTAAATATCAATATTTTTTTATAGTAGAACTAAGTTGATCTACTATCAGTCTATTGAAGGGAAATCTAACCAATGTATAACCAGACAAATTTCCTGCATGTAAAGACATTGCCAAATACCTCATAAACACTTATTAAACATGGCTTTTAATAAGGTATATTTCTTGACTCAGGATAAGTATAAATCAGACTTTCAGACTTTTAGGGTATGATTTTTATCCCATTTAAAAACTGTATTTTCAAACCAATACCTATTTAAACTTTAACATAAATTCAAGCATACATGTAAAAAGTGTCACTATAAAAATTTATTTGCTGCAAAAAAAAATACCAAAATTCAATTTGTAAAATGTTTCAAGATATCATAATTTTAACTATTTTTGTAAATCTCAATACTAAAAGTGTGAATCAATGAGGTGTTTTACATAAAAGTATGCACATAGTTAGTAGGACTCTGTGAGACCCAAGTACCCAACCAAACCAATTAAAAATGTTTCATGATTAGGCTTCATCACCATTATCAATCATTCATCATTTTAGCTCTTAGACTATTTTCCTCCACTCAAATCAATCTTTAGCATCTTTTTTCACCTTTAAAGGATTAAAAAATCATACAATGATTATCAGAGCTCCAATAATCCATCAAATTATGAAGGCAAGTTTTAAATACCCATTTAAAACTTTCCTTTCTTAACTTCTACCTTGTTAATAGGTAGATATGCATGTTAAATAAACCAAACATCATGATAGTAAGTTAATGATACAAATAAATAAATAAACTAAGCGCATTGACAAGACACTATACACAGTGTAAGTATTTTACCTACATACTTATGTTTTTAAGATAACAAACACCTGATAGATAAATGTAGTTATACTTATCAAATGTTATTGTACCTTTTAGATCAAGAAGAATGTAGAAAGGTGAATGTATAAGGGCTGAGTGTTGAGGTTAACCTAGTGCCAATGAAGTACCTTACAAGTCTCAGTAGTAACCAGTCTATTGAGACAAGGGAAACAGTCACCAGAGTATTGACTCACACTAATGATGACAATAAATCATTTGGCAGGTCCTGGGGTGGGGCGAAACACCACACCAATCAGACAAGACTCATATTCTAATAAGAAACTGATAGACTCCACAAGGACCAAGGCTGTGCCTGGCTACCATGTATCGTAGACCAACACCAACATTGAGACATGGCTAACACCGGGAAGCGCAAGAGAAACGCCTCCGGATACTATGCAAATTCTCGGTTTCGAGGCCGCCAAGAGAGGCCTTTGGTTAGACTAGCGTTGTGAAGCAATTAGAAAAACTTACCGCTTGAAGCGCCGCTAACCTGTCCTTCGTCATCCTTTACAGGCAATCACACACCAGATAAATGTTTTATCTTGTTACACAATCCCATTCACAGATATTTTTATTATAAACGTCACTAAACTAAAGGACACGAACACTACGTTCACTTCACTCAAAAATCGATACACACGAAACTTCACAGACCGTCATCCGTTCGCGCTCCGACCAAATCGAGAATAAAAGTTGCAGATGTCGCTACTGATCTAATTATTGTGACGTCATAAATCAGTCGATAAAACAGTGAGTCAAATAACCAAACTTTTATTTTGATTATTACTGTAAAATCCAAAGCTATTTTAATTTAATAGCCAAAACTGTTTACTTAAAATAAAATATCAATTTATGTGTTCTTAATGTTTCTAACTATTCTTGTTTGATATATTTTTTAAATTTAAAGTTCGACACTTGAACTTTTGCGCCATTGCGCCTGTCATCTGTCAAAGTATTCTTCCGTTGAGAAAAGTGACGCCATTGTGAGCCGTAACGACTTTGTGCTAGGACGAGAATAATCTCGATTTACTTTAGCAATCTTGGTAATTTCCATTAATATAATTGTGCTTTTAAATCTGTGACCCGTGTTCTTCAATTTCCATGTAATATTTATGCCCTCCCATTCGTATTTCATCTAATATTCAGTGTTGTGTTCGGTGCGATAGTGCCAAATTCCTGTGAGAGTGATTGAGCGCCATTTGATATAAACTTAAAATCAAATTTAACTTGTCAGTGAAGCAATATCATTGTTTTAAAAGTTTACATTACTTTTGATAAAGTCTATTTTATCCATTTGCGACTTGATAATAACGATATTAGTAGCTTGTAAACAAACTATGACAGTGGCTTTGTCTTGTGAAACCATGTTACAATAATTTTTCCATTACTTCTTTCAGCGTACAAAAGTACTCAAATAAACCAAAAATGGCAGATGATATGCCCACATTCAAGTGCGTGCTCGTCGGCGACGGAGGTACCGGCAAAACTACATTCGTGAAACGTCATTTGACTGGAGAGTTCGAGAAGCGATACGTCGCTACCCTGGGAGTCGAGGTGCACCCCCTGGTGTTCCACACAAACCGAGGGCCCATCAGATTCAACGTCTGGGACACCGCTGGACAAGAGAAGTTCGGAGGTCTCAGAGACGGATACTACATTCAGGGACAATGTGCCATCATCATGTTTGATGTAACATCCCGAGTCACCTACAAAAATGTACCCAACTGGCACAGAGACTTGGTCCGTGTATGTGAAGGAATCCCTATTGTGCTATGTGGAAACAAAGTAGATATCAAAGACAGAAAAGTCAAGGCCAAAACAATTGTGTTCCACAGGAAAAAGAACCTTCAGGTATGTAATACATGAGTTATACTTATTCAGAGTTAATAATCTCATATCATTTGTGTAAATATATATATGCCATATCCATGTATCAAGCAAGTAACAACATTTATTTTTCCTTTCCAGTATTATGACATCTCAGCCAAATCGAACTACAACTTCGAGAAGCCTTTCCTTTGGTTAGCTAGGAAGTTGATTGGTGATGGAAACCTAGAGTTCGTCGCCATGCCCGCCCTCGTGCCCCCAGAAGTCACCATGGACCCACAATGGCAGACCCAAATCGAAAAGGACCTCAAGGAAGCACAGGACACTGCACTGCCCGAAGAAGATGAAGACTTGTAAATAGGAACTAAAACATTTGAAACCCAGTGCCGGCTACCAAATTTTGTTTTCAAAATCTTATGTAAACACTAACTGTGTCCTAAAACATCATTCCATTATGTCTCAAGATGAAGTACATGTTAAGTAAACTACTGTTTGGTAATGTTTGAAGCTATTAAGTTAATTGTATTATTATTTTGTAGTAATTTTATTGCAACTTATTAACATCTACACTAATGTGTAACACTATGTATTCCTAGTAGTTTACAACTCATTTGGTTATTAATAAAATTGTAATTAAAGGTAAGTATAAGAACCCATTACTGAACATCTTAATTTATGTCTAAATCTCATGTTATTTTGTTACTTATGAGGACTGACAATATTCACTGTAAATTGTGGTGATGCCTTTTGAATAAAATTTTAAAATCAATGCATTTTCTTTTATTTTACTGCTTAGATAAATGATTTTATTGTAACCTATTCTATGAGTCATCATAGGTATTGTATGACATCATGATTTCATAGATCTGCGAAATTACCTTACTATATTGGGAGAGGCCTTGGTGTTTGCTGATGAGATAGGTATCTCACGAGCATAGGTGTGTAGTTCTCGATCAAATGCTGCTGGTGGTGTGATTATGAATAACATTTTTAGTTACGCGCCATTTTTGTGTGAACCAATCACACGCACACCTTGTGAGGGGGAATATACATGCTCGACAATACGCTGCAGATCTCCGGGGCGGGACTTCCCACAAAGTACATTATAGTAGGACTTCCTGTGTAGCCTCCTTGTACTTGTGTTTGATTTAGGGCGAGGCCCCATTGGCTTACTTCTTGTCAAAGGTTTTATGTGCACATGTAAAACAAACAAATAATATCACAACAAAACTTTATTTAAGAATTACATATCTTTAAATGCATACATACATAATTATCTACGGGTACCTAAGCTTAAAACTACTACGAAATTCACTTCTTCGACGAGGCCTTCTCCCTGGCCTTCTTTCCTTCGGTGAGCTTCATCCTGTCTTCTTCGGACAAGTTGTTGTTGATCTTGGTGATGACTCCGGTGCCGAGGGTCATGTCTCCCATGCGCAGCGTGAACCTCTGGCCGGCCTCGCACACCATGGGCTTCATCAGTTTCAGCTGCAGTCTGTTAACAGAAATGTGGTGATTAATGGTTGGAGTTAGAATAATATAAATGTGAAATGTGTTTCAAATTATTCACACTATAGAAAATTATAGTTACCTACGTAAAGAGAATAGAATTTTGCTCTATTTAGCTTACGACTGTCGCGCGCTCAGGCCGCGATACACGATTGTACTTTTATGAACAGAACTTACTTAGCATCTTCACCGGGCATGACCATTTCCTTGTCAGGGATGGTGACCTGCGTGGCGCAGTCCCAGGTCATAGAGAACATCTGCAGCTGGATGAAGGAGGTGAACGGCTTGGAGCGGCCTCCCTCCTCCTTGCTCAGGATGTAGACTGCAGCTTCAATGTTGTCAAAGGCCTTGGCAGTGCCGGGCTTGGCCATGACCATGCCTCGCTTGATCTGCTCTCTCTTGATGGAGCGGACGAGGGCCCCGAGCTGGTCTCCGGCCTGCGCCTCCTCCAGGGTCTTGTGGAACATCTCCACGCCGGTGACGGTCGTCTTCATGACCTTGCCGTGGCCCACGATCTCGCATTCCGTTCCCTTCTTCAGTGTGCCTGGAAAATTCATTTTAAAAATTGTTTTTTAGGTTGATTTAGGCTAAACACGATAGAAACTGCTATTTAGACGATATGTAGGTATATAACTTATCTCAAGAAGACTAGCTGAAGTTTTATTTTAGAATAATTTGGCTTTTAATCAGCAACTGACACATTTCACCAGCACTACTACCTACCTCTGTATAACCTGCCAGTGATGACGGTCCCTCGCCCAGGGATGGAGTGCACAGACTCCACGGGCATCAGGAAGGGCTTGTCCAGCTCGCGCACCGGCGTCGGGATGAACGAGTCCACCTCCTTCAGCAGCTCCGTGATGGCGTTGGAACCGATGTCCGGGCTCTTGCCTTCGAGGGCACAGAGAGCTGAGCCTGAGGAAGTTAATGTTCAATGTTACAGCAAAACTGATGCTGCCATGAGTGTAGATGTATACCTAAAAATGCAGTAGTAGTTGTAAAAAACTATGTATACAGGGTGGAATTTTATTAGTTAAATTTCAGAAGGCAATGTACTCGTCAAACTATGCTACTTTCAATATGGGTCTGAAATCGCAATATTATTTATGAGCTCTATGGCAATATCATATATTAAGAGACACCAGAAAACTCCAATTTTTGCCACTTGTGTCCAGTAATGCATGATTATTTTGTGATCATGATAGAAACCTCTACCAAGCTCACTTAGGTATCTTGCAGAACAATAACAACATTATCATTCATATCAAACCTTTGACAACTGGGATTTTGTCTCCATCGTAGCCCATCTCGGTCATCAGCTCCCTGATCTCCATTTCGACAAGCTCCACCATCTCCTGGTCAGCAGCATCCACCTTGTTGATGAACACCACCACATGCTCAATGCCGATCTGTTTGGCAAGCAGCAAGTGCTCTCGGGTCTGCGGCATGACTCCATCTGTAGCGGCCACAACAAGGATTGCTCCATCCATCTGCGCTGTTCCGGTGATCATGTTCTGTTGGAGAAAAATTACAGTTAAAATTCAAGAAGTCATAATCATCAGTCCTATTATCTCAAAATCAGAGTTGGCAGTATTTTCCTCTGTTCGGATTGGTTTGATGGTCATTGATCCACTTCTTGCCATTTTAGAAAGAAAGCATACCTTAATGTAATCAGCATGCCCCGGGCAGTCTGTGTGTCCATAATGTCTGGTTTCAGTCTGGTACTCAACGTGAGCAACATTGATGGTGATACCTCGAGCCTTCTCTTCAGGGGCATTGTCGATGTCTGCATAACCTTTGCTCTGAGCTAAGTCAAGGTCTGATAATACTGTAAAACAAAAAAATATGTCCTTATTAATTCAGTAATAGAACAATTCACTTAGCATAATACATGCTAAGTGAATTGTTCACCGATCTACAGTTTTCTTTCTCCATCCATTTTAATGTTTATAAATACAATTCAAAAGTGTGTATACCATCCCTGGAACACTTTCCAGTGCCTGTCACAGACTTCTATTCAATAAGGATTAAGGTTTTAAAATACTCTGGTAACACTTTTCAATACATACATTTTGAATAAACCTTGTTTTACCTTTGGTAATGGCTGCTGTTAAGGTGGTCTTTCCATGATCGACGTGTCCAATGGTACCGACGTTGCAATGAGGCTTATTTCTCTCAAATACTTGTTTTTCCGCATAATTTCTTCGCAGCACAATACTGAAGGGAGTGATGCTAGGCAGGCCAACAGTGTTTCTGAGATGTGTGTACTGGCTCTGTTTTAATACCAGTTTTAAAGCTGAAACATTAAAAATAAACCCATTTTAAATGACCAAACACACCAGACGCTATGTTTATGGAATACAGACTTTTACATAATCCGAGATAACCAAACAAAAGTTGAAACCATTGCAATGTCCTACATCTATTAGATCGATAATGTACGAATATGGTTAATTCTAAATACTGTTTATTCAAATGCTTTAGTAGTACTAGTTTTAATTAGTATTATCGGTTTCTAATAGGAATTACCTAGTGAAAATAGCAAAGTTACCTGGGTTAACCAAACTTTTGGCAAATGATATCGTTGCCATTTTAGAAGATTATCCTGGTTCAGAACCTAGGGAATATTTTATTAAAGCTGAACCTGCTCCTTATCAATTAGGAGCACTTGATTTTAAATTAAAGTATCTAAATTCAGAAAAATATTTTTATTCACACACCGATTTTGACCCTAGCAAAAACCATAGACGAAAGAATAGATAGACTTGAACCATAGACAAGGAACTTCGTTTTTTTATAATTGGTCTGTGGCTACCGGACATACACTGAGCCAGTGGCAAGAGTGTGATTTAAAGTTACTACCTCCACATTCTGCACGTTCCCGTGCTACGCACCATAGATTACACAGAAGCAAATTATGTTTCCGTTTCCGGTGCAAATGAATGAAATTCTAGCTGAAATCATCATGAACTTCATTCTTACTTCCGGTCATGGTGTGGCCATACCGGGAAACAATATTCCCTAAAGCTGGTAGGTACTAGTTATTATTCTGAGACCCTGACCGCCACGGAATCTATCGACTCGATCCAAGGACTTTGTATATATAGCTATATATGTGATTGGTGGTACCTGTAGTCGTAGTGGCACCGACTTGGTTATTTATTTAGGTAGATAAGTGAAAGAAACACATAACAAGTACAAATCATATATTTATTGGGCGTCCACTTCAAAAATACCTACCTATAATAGGTATCCTTACATTTAATAACGTTTATTATAAATCTATGATAGGTCATAGATATATACTAAGTCTATGTGATAGGTAGCTTATATTTAAATGGTTAAACTTTTTGTCACAGAATTCATTATAACAAGGTAGTTACTTAAGTAAAGTATTTTATAAGTACTATGGATACACTTATTATGTAAAGATATAAAAATATAGTTAATAAAAAAAACATAAATTTTTTCTTCAAAGGTAACATGCCTAGAACTCAAAGTCGTCACTGCTTGGTGAAGGTGCAATGCGAATGTCGAAGTCAGGATCAGTATCATTAGTAGCCGGCTCCGACTGAGTCATCGTTTCTGGTACAGACAGTTTCAAAGCATTGTCTGAAAGAAAAAGAAAATTTAACTATTAGGTAAAGTCAGCTGAACGCATAAGGGGCCGTCCATTAATCACGTGAGGTCGTTTTTCTCATTTTTTGACCCCCCCCTCCCCCCTGGTGATATTTGGTGAGGTATGGGACCAACCCCCCCTCCCCCCCCTGGATCACGTGTATTTTTTTGGAAGTCTATGTAAAGGCAATTTTTGACTAGAAAAAATATATGTCATACTACAAATCGTAAAAAATTTTGCGCCGTCCAAAATATCGGTTCAGAAATACCTAATTTTTGACAAAAAATTAATACACGTGATGTCTAACGAGAACCCCCCCTCCCCCCTCGTGATGTTTCGTGAGGTTTTCAGTACCCCCGCCCCCCCCCCTTTGAGCCTCACGTGATTAATGGACGGCCCCTAATATAAGATATTAAATTGATTCGAAGTTAGGATGGTTATACAATAGGTAGCTATAGTTACTGGTATATGATAGGTGCATAATACGCAAAACTGGTCCAAATCAAGGAAGCATTTATTAATTGCAATAAGTTAATTAAGATATCGATAACGATGTACAGACAGCAATGAGCACGTTAGTTAGGTAGGTAAAAACATAAACGGTGGCAAAGATAGATGAGCAGCAGAAGAAAATAAAGGAAGTAGGTAAGTATAATATTCCTCTAGTTGTAACGGTTATGGTATATGGACCCTAAGTCTATCTTTTCTACACTACCTACTTATACTAATTAGGTAGGTACTTACCAATCTCAAGAAGTTTAGCTGAAGGATTGTTTGTTCCCACTTGTGCAATCATGGAATTCGGCTCTTTGAAAATATTTTCAGTGGTCTCATCATTTGTAGAAGGAATTTCACTTATTTGACTTGCACCATTTACGATTTGTGACTGCAACAACGAATCCTGAAGGTTGTCAATGGTATTTTCTACAATGGCACTCAGTTTCTGAGGATCCGTTTCACAAGTTTTTACTTTCTTGGATTCCTTGGAACTTTTAGGAGTACCGACTATAATAACGTTGTTATTCTTTCTCCTCAAAGGCGGACTATCAGGAATATCATCCTCAGATTCTGAAGATCCTTCTATCGGGAATTGTATGTTATACTTCTTTTGCAAGCGCTTTTGGTATTTTTGCAGGACATTCTTGCTTATTTTTTTCGGGGTTCCAATAGTCCCATTGTATCTGGCAATAAAGCTATACTTCTCTAGGCGTTTCGGTACAGACAGGGTTGCCGCATCATCGGCCTGCGATACAGCTGCTTGCAACCGCTGTTTGTTTTTGCCCTTCTGTAATTTTCTGAAAGACTTTTTGTTGTCAAGGAACGGCTTCAAGTTCTCAGGCGTAATCCAAGCTCTCGTCGCGTCGGCTGCATCGAAAAATACTACGTTGTAGTATGTCTGAAAATACAAATAAGGTACTTATTAATGCTTAAACAAATAATGCAAGAACGGCATCACAGTATGGCGTTTTAAGTAAGTATAACTACTTATAGTTTTTTGATAAGTACCTTATCTAATTCTATGTGGGGCATGTGGGCTTATAAATGTATGGTGTCCGTTCAGACGAGAACACGACGTCTAAGTACGTTCGCACGACCCAATCCGACACCTGTAACTGCAGCCCAATCTAGATTCTACAAGGTGTCTATCTACAACCACGGACCTATCGTCATTCCGCAGCTGCCTACATATCTGATGCCACATATTCCGCTGTCCTTTTGACTCCTACCTGCCATAACTTTACAACGTCACTATACATACATCATCGGCACTCTTACCGGTATATCAGAGAAGCCATCCAGCCAGTAGAACTGCTTCGTGTCAGGACAATCGTCTACCATAGCGGGCCACCACGGCCAGCCGGGCAGCCGCGCCCACACCACCGACCCGGCCGAGTACTCACTGTGTAGGTATGTATATAATCACCCTAACCTATATGGGGTGACGACTGGAGAAAGGTGCCTGGAATTGATTGGATGCGGAAAGCTATAGATCGCATCCAGTGGTATGCTTCGGGTGAGGCCTATGACCCTAACCTTACTACATTATATGTATACTAATAGTAACTAATCACCTTACCGGTATATCAGAGAATCCATCCAGCCAGTAGAACTGCTCAGTATCGGGACAATCGTCCACCATGGCGGGCCACCACGGCCAGCCCGGCAGCCGCGCCCACACCACCGACCCGGCTGAATACTCGCTGTGGATGAGGTCTTCTTCGTCTCTGACTCGGAGTGGGGATTCGGGGATTGAGCAGTCCGCCATTGTTTTGTCTGGGGGGTTTAATTGGAGGTGTGTGAGAATGAGAAGTGTATATAGTTAGTGCAGCAGTGGGAGAGGTATATATAACTAAATTGGATCAAAATTACAGCATCTAACTTTATAAGTATACTTACCAAAATTTTGTCAGTCAACAATCTGACGATACATTTTTTAGTTTTTTACAAAAATCATAAGTTTCGTTATGTATCAGGACGCTAATACATCCGATCCGTTAACTATAAATGGCTATGGTGGATTCATATAAAGCCAATACCTATTTTACCTATCTATTAAACATTCTTCACAATAATCTTTACAAACTTAGGAATCTCTTACCAGGATTAAACCGACAATACCACCTATTCGGCAGCTCATGCCGGTCCAGCACATCAGCCAGGTACCGCCAGCGCTCGCAGTCGTCACACAGCACCCACAGCCCGACGCCGCGCCGCTTCTGCAGCCACAGCATCTTCTGCCGGTGAGAGAGGCCCGGCGCTGGCTGGCTTAAGGCTTCTTTGTATGTGCCTCTGTTTGAGAGAGTGAATTGGTTTATT
Source organism: Plutella xylostella (assembly GCF_932276165.1). Taxonomy (NCBI): domain Eukaryota; kingdom Metazoa; phylum Arthropoda; class Insecta; order Lepidoptera; family Plutellidae; genus Plutella; species Plutella xylostella. The sequence goes on from NC_063990.1 coordinate 9,874,396, forward strand.
TATTTGTAGAGAAACAAGGAAGGAAGGAATTTAGTGCAAGTGTGCTATTTTTCGAGTTCTCAAATGGAGATCATAAACTGGCAAGCGTAGGGGACCTTAGACAAAAGAAGCCGGTATTGGCTGGATGAAGAAGGTGAGGACGGAGTGTCATGGCGCTTATTGGTAGTGGCCTATATGTATATGTCCAGCAGGGGATGATAACGAGTTAATGATGATAATTTTACCATGTGACCTTCTTCAGTTTCTTGGTACTTACCAATTTTATGAAGAAAAAATTGGCTATACTAACGTGCTGCTTTGAGAGCAAGTTTTTTCAGTGTTTTCTGACTTTGCAAATGTAATCTTTTGTTTTTTCCTCTTCTTAATTTCACCATCAGTAGGCATGGCTGGTGTTTCAGATGTTTGGTTGCACTGAAATAAAATAACCATATTTGTGTCGAGGGTGGGTAGTTGAAAATAAATTAGCACATTATGTCACTGCTGATATTGTACTAAGTACATACACCACTACACTCACATACAAAAGTAAGTATATGCGTTTTCATTAATAGGTTTAAACAGAATAGAATAGAGATAGTAGGTAGTATTCGACAATATTTACGTATCCTACGTTAATAAACTTGAAAGTTTGCTACTTTATAAGCCGGAATTTTCACAGGAAAACTTTTTCAGCCATCGTGATAGGATCACCAACATTAACGTCATCATTACAATATCATAGGGAGAAAAACCATAATTTCATTATGAGAATAAAAATGAGTGTAACTAAGTCTCGATGCTTTCCATTATGCTTACCATGGGTTGTCTGGCATCTTCGTTTGGTTCGATAGCTTTCTCAGTGGGCAAATTCGCCTTTTCCATATCCACTAAGTTAACGAAAATTCAAAGTAATTTTAAGTTGAAGTTGAAGAAGTGACGAATCGGCCTACGGAAAAAAGAAAGAGAAAAGTTCGAAGGGAAGTAAAATAATTTTCATTTTCCCTCCATTTCACTACATCCGGAGGTTTTTCAAGATTATGATATTTTTTGCATAGCAAAATTAAAGTGTTGCAAGAACTTTTAAAGACAGTGTACATTATAAAAAGAAAAAAATAATTTAATTGTATTGTTGCTTATATAAAATAGTAACTTTAAAACCACAAAAAACTCAGTAATTTTTTTATGGCTTCAGCCGGCGGAACCTATGATAGTACATGCATTTGAAAAACCTAAAAATAAATTTATAGTCATGTCACTTTCCTTTTATTTTAAAATCTAAAATTTATAAAAAATATTGACAAGATAAAATTTATTTCTGAATAAATACATCTTGATAACTTATTTAAATATACAATAGTAAAGTTTCCAATATTTTTTTGTATACGGAAGTGCGCACCATCTTTATAAATTTTCTGTCTTGGTCGCCATTTTTGAGGCGGCGAACGTGAGCTCTGTTTTTTTCACTAAAATATTCGTCGATATCGACGAAAGGGAGTAGATTCTACTCCCTTTTTGATTAATACAGTTTTAAGTCTTTCTATTTACCGAAAGGTAAAGCTATTAGTAGACGGGTGTGATATTTTCTCTTTGTGTAATTTTATAAACATGGCATTCTAAAATGTCGGGTCTGTACGTAAATTCGTTCTCTACTCGCGGAGTATCCCGCTCAGCTGTTTTTGTGTATGTTGGAGGATTCAAAGATGGACAAGAAATCAATCAATCGATCTTCTCAGCCGCAGTCGAGGGCTTCGGCCGTCGACTGTAAAAAAAGTGCAGGTAAGGGGTCCAGCCGAAGGTCACCAATCACCATGACGTGTTTTGAATGTTGTTGTTATCTAATTGAGGCTAATGTTTTTAGAATTGACCCACAAGCCTGCGCCTAGATACAACAAGAAACGTGAGGGACCAGCCAGTGCGCCTAAGAATGACCCAGCTCGGAAGAATGGACCAGCTCAGAGAGGCCGCGGGCAGATGGACCGGAGACCTCGTGCTAGAGGCTCGCCTGGTTTCGCAATGGGTGGAGCAGAGATCACCGGGTAAGGTCTCAGAATGACATAATGTGATAATTGAATTAAGTACATGTTTTAATTAATAGTGTTCTTGTTGCAAAATATTCATTCTTAACCATGTTATTCCTCATTGCAGGATAGCTGAGGATGAGCCCGAGCTAGGCTCGGTGTTTGTGCCTGGAAGCAAGAAGCAAAACCTGAACCATTTGCTGAACTTTATGTACTCTCCGAGGGGAGCGCAAGACCGGAGGGTCCCAGCGCCTCGCCGGAGTGCTCCGCAGAGAGCTGCTGCCATACATCCTCACAACCATGACTTGTATTTGCAGGCGAGGTGAGAATATTGTATTTAGCTATGTAGTTGGTTCATGATTGAAATTATTGTCAGTCATGTATGGGTTCTTAAAGTTGACACAGCTGTTTGATGCATACATTTTGTTTAATTTTAACTAGGTTACATAGTACAAAGCCATCCTGGGCTTATTATTGTGAAACTAAAGGTGGTTTTCTTATATGTATTATAGAAATTTCTTATCTTTTTCAGCTGTCAATTTGTGGTGAAAGAAGATGGGGAATACAAGGCGAATCTGCTGGACCCAGATGTGGCAGTCAAGTGGGATCTTATTGAAGAAATTGTAAGTCACTGAAATACATTATCTATTGCCTCAACCTTCTTATCAGTTTAGCTGTGACTGATAATGTTATGTATGATCATTTTTTTTAATATTACACTGAAATTCTTGCTTTTGTTTGCTACCTATTGTAGCCCCTGATATCTCAGCTATTGCAACACCCGGGCTTGCTACTCCAGTTTATTCGGGAGCTAGGCTAGCTGAGCTGAAATCAAGGGGATATGTACAAACTAGTACAAAGGTTCCACTCGAGAGAGCCACGTACAGGAACTTCACCCCCTACCAGAATAGAATAGCCCCTGATATGATCTTATTTTCTACAGGTGGTGAGGAGCACTGGCAAGTCTGAATGCCCTATATGTCTTGGAGAGCCGGTGGCTGGTCGAGTTGGCCGCTGCGGTCATGTCTACTGCTGGCCCTGCGCCCTGCACTATGCGGCCGCTCATGAGAAACAACCGCCGCCATGCCCCGTCTGTGCTGCCCCATTCCATGTGGACCAGATGAAGCCAGCCAGGATCTTGCAATGGGCATCACCTGCTGAAGAAGTAAGAACAGATTTTGTAAATACAGTTATTCATGAAATATAGTATTTGTTCAACAACTAATGATCCATTATGTATAAAGATTAATTTATGCAATAATATTTTACCAAGACTATTGATACGAAAGTAGACCATACAACATTTGCTATCACTTTATACCACTGCACTCATAGCTTAGTTATCAATCATTGGACCTGCAGCCCTGTTAAATAACTTATCTGGGGTTAATCCCCATAAGTAAGGCCAAGTTTACAGACAATTCTCATGACTCAAGCTCGTCAAGAAACCAAATACTACTAGTACTACGACCAAATACCATTGCAGGTGACCATGCGTCTCGTGCGCCGCCTGCGAGGGTCCACCATGGTGGAGGTGGCTCCGGCGCGCGGGGAGGCGGTCGAGGAGTCTGAAGCCAAGGTGCTGCCGCTTGCTGACATCCACACGGCACCTTACGCCAAACTGTTCGCTGCTTCTACTCAACAGGTATTAATTTAGATATGCAATAGAGAATACAATGAGATAACTTGATGATACTGTGTTGTCTTATGATCATTTCCATAAACGTAACGTAATGTTATGTATTTCAGGTAATTGAAAAACTACAGCAAGACAGGGCAGAGTTGCAAAACCAAATAATGGCCGAGATTGACACTACTGAGATAGTTTACATGGAGCAAGCCATAGAGTCACTCAATCTTCAAGAGGAAAAACTGAAAAACCAAAAGGACATAGAAATACCGAAATACACAGTAGTTGAGAAAAAAGACGAGGCACCAACTGTCTATGAGAAACAAGTGAAAAATGATACAAAGATTGACTGGTTTGATGAGGAGGAAGGCGCATCCTGCATGGAGTCTCTCCAAGCAGAAATAGACAATATAACTTTACAAGAAACTATCAATTCTGAGGAAACTGTCAAATCTGAGCTTAACCCTGAAGCTTCTGAGTTCAAAATTGGTGGAAATCAAAACGATGAAGTTGCTGAAGAGTTTCCACTCATTCAAGATGACGTAACACCACCACCTTCCGATGTTGATCGTGAAACTCAATCCAAATACTTCTACTTTTATCAAGGTATTTCTAATTTAATTACATGATTAATGCATGACTAAATGATTCAATACTCGTATCTAAGCAATAATGTATTAATTTATGTATGGTACCACTGACAGAATTACATTCACGATATTTAGTTAAACTAGGGCTAGTAGCACGGGGCGCATTTAAGACGTGACATAAGTTTTGAATCGCGCTCACTCACATCGCGTAGCCTCAAGAGCGAGCGCGACGGAGAACTTATCACGTCTTAACCCGTCATGACACATGTATTTTTTTAGTCTTCGCAAACTTCGGCACAGTAAATAATGGTATAACCTCGTTTTCAGCGGAGGATGGACAGCAGGTATTCCTGCACAGTCTGAACGTACGTCTGCTGACGGCGTCCTGGGGTCACCTGTCGTCGGCCCCGCCGGTGCTGCGCGCGCGAGTGCTGCATCGGGAGACTTTGTCGCTGGTTGAGTCTGTAAGTAGCATATTCACCTTTTTTATAGTATTAATCGACCAAGACTTAAAGTTTTATATGTAGAAATATGAAGCTGTTGATCTGCCAATAATCGTCCACTGCTGGATATAGGCCCCTTCAAAGGAGCGCTTTAATACTATGTTTGACTATCTCCATCCAGTCTCCACCGCCTAAAGATGCATCTAAGCATGGTTTTTTTTCATAGTCCTCTTTGTATCTGCAATCAGTCTCAAAACTATGAGCAGATCTCGTCTCAAATTCAAGGCATATTGTAAGCATGGTCTGATTGTATTTTTCAGTTCTCCTAACCATCCTGTTCCTAACCATTCCTATTACATTAAATGTTCCCTTATTGTTACGATTATATCAAAATAATAAGTAAATATGTATCTTCACTTTCAGTCAAGGAAACACATGCCGTATGCCGCCCACCTGCCGCTGCACTGTCCCTTCGACATTGTGGAATTGGATTTACAACCTCCTATTGTGACTATCGACGCCATCAATAGTCATTGGGGTATATACCATTTATCCGATAATTTTTATCGACTATTTCATCGAGACTCTAGGGCCAAATCTAGTGCTATTATATCTCTGCCAAGCCTAGTAAGAAGTAACAAGTATGAAGTCAATGCCCAGCAGTTCATAATAACGAAGCTTTTAACTAGGTAGCATTATATTAACTTGGTAGTATACCTTCTGTTCCAGACGCGCTAGAAACCCGCGCTCGCGCCCGAGCCCGGTGCGAGCGCGACGAGAAGCGCCGAGAGCGCGCGTACCGCCGCGCCATGGAGGGTCCGCCGAAGCCGCAGTTCTCGTCGTCAGACTTCCCGCCAGCCTACAGCCCGCCCTCGAGCTACAGCCCGCCCGTAGCGGTGCCGCCGGTGGAAGCCAGCCCTTCAACGCCGTCGCTGGCGAGGAATGTTGCGCCGTCGCCTTCTACACTGTCCTTTGCTAAGGTAACGTTTATAGTGTGCTTAAATTTTATAAATCGTCGTTTATGCACCAATAAGGCGATTGTTGCACTGCCACGCATCACGCTACATGTGCGTCTACGCTGTGTGGTGCGTGGTAGTTTGTTAATCGCCTAAGGCCCTCAACTATTGGCAGGTGAACCCTTTCTTCACACAAATCAATAACCCCATGTTCCATTCCCAGATGGCAAGCACAAGCGGAACCTGGCGCGTGAGGCCGGCCGCCCCGGTACGCCCCGAGACTCCGCCCCCTGAGGACGAAGAAGGTGCCGCGCCCCGCTCCGTATCGCTCTCTGACGCGATCACAGCCGCGCTCGACGCCCGCTCCGAACCCGCGCCTAAAGGCAAGAAGAAGAAGGGAAAACAGAAGGTTCTGTTTGCGATGGGCATGCAGCATTCGGCATAGGTTTTTTTTGTTTTACATGACGCTGGGGTAAATCTTGAGGGTTGATTGTGAAGTTAATTGATAACCGCGTTACATACTACTACTGTTGCAACTAGTCCAGAGACATTTGTATGTTATGATTTTCGGTCCTCAAGTTTTTCACGCAGATCGTTTACAAGCACAAAGTATTGAGATTTAGGTTATTGGTTTTATTAATAATGGCATTGTATGTAGAATAGGCAAATCTTATGTACTACACCATACATTTAGATCCACTTTTATTTCTTCAAGACCTTTTAAAAAAAAATAACGTAGTACAAACATATTTTAAAATATAATTAAAAAAGAAAGAAAATTTAGTTTGTGCTCGATACTTTGTGCTTGATTAGATAATATTATATGGATAAATAAACTATTTTATTAAATGTGTCCAAGTTTAATTAGATTAACTAATAATGGATTGACTTGTTGAATATGAATTTATTGCTTGTTATGTTAAAAACATTATAGGTACAGTAGTTTACGTAACCAATACTTTGGTTTTTGTTTTTTTGCTGATCATGGTATGGATTTTTTCAAAACTTAACATTGAAAAGAATTGAAACATATTCGGTAGGTAGTAGTAACCTATTCGGAAAAAAATATAAAAATCTGTAACGTAAATACGGTTGTTTCATTATTTGTCCTTGATCAAAATTAGATAGTCAGATTTCTTGCCTACCTTCTCTCGTGCAATCACCAAACATAGAGCCCTGCGCAGACGAGGTACTGTCCCCGGCAATATCGACGGTGGAAAGGCAGAATGTTTTATCCGCCACTTTAGGCGAATATGAGTTATATACACCGTTGGAATCGCCTGATTTTTCTCTTTCGAATGGTGCGGGTCTCGTTTCGATCTGAGCACTTTTTTGGCGCTTAAGACATCGGTGATTTTGGAAATCTTAATATTTTTTTCTTGTATTAAGAGCCACTTTTTTAGTCATTTGTATGTTCAAACATACATGATCAATAATAAAGTTATATAAAACATTTTACCCTTACTAAAACAGTAAAACACTGTGACTTCATTCATTTTGAATGAATGTGAATTTGCATCATTAGTTACTTAAGCGACCTACCTGATTAAGAAATAAAACATAATGGATATAAAACTAAATGCCTTCTTGTCAAAAATAACATACAAGCACTAAATATATTTTACGTAATTGTAATTTAAGCCTCACTGGCGCTTAAACCATTTTACCGGTCAGCCTTACTCGCGGCGTTTGGCGGTTAATACAACTTTACCTAAATCTGTTTATTGGTACAATTGGCACTTAAGCGGTTTTTTGCGATTTGTAGATAATTGATATACCTAAGTGATATAAAACAATTCAAAAGAATCGCAATGAAGCGGTTTATGGTGTTTAAGCTGTTATATCCAGACGGATATTCCGTGAAAACGCCAATAATATAAATAGGACCGGTTGGAAAGGTGTCGCTTCAGTACCCCGCCGGGATATTCATTGAGAGAGGGCTGGCGTCTATGCGACAGTAGGCGCCGCGTGCGCAGCGTAATTTCGTAGGTACAAACTCAGATTCGTTCGCCAGTATAAAACTATATTTTTTTTTATTATATCACCAGATAACTACAATAAATTATAACATCTATTTATTACTGTAATATAATATCTATTATATATTACTCTTTACACAGGTTCTAAATAATAGTGTCGCTATAATTAATATTTATTGTGTTATTAATAAAAAAAAATATGCACTTGGATCCTTTCTCCTAAATTGCTGTTTCTATGCAAGTAGGGAATTTTAACGTTTCTCTTAAAGGATCCAACCAAATATTTATTTTTTATTAAATATTTTTCTATGTCAATATGGTTCTTAATGCAAAATATTTGTATTGTATTAACATGACATTACTTTTTATACAAAATGAAAATTATACATCCAAAATAAACTTATTCTTAAATAATTTATATCGAAATCTAGTCAGAAACAGGATTTCATATCTATATAAAAATCTAACCATAAAAAATGTGTTCCCAAGCGCAAAACTCTGGATCAACTTAACCGATTTTGATAATTGTTTGGTAATTATACGAAATAGAAGACCACGAGTACCACGACCTGTTTGTATCTGTATCTTCAGAATAAAGTATTTTAACGAAAAGCAAACTTTATCGGAAAAAGTTGGACATGAATTAAATTAACTTTTACTCTAACTTCACTTCATCATCCTCCATCGCTGAAGAGTGCAATATCTGGTATATTGCATATATCCTGCTTTTTATGCCTCCGTAGGAAATCCATCGTTCCCTGGTACTTTGCCACTCTTCAGCGATCGTATGGTCCGTATCAATTCGTCTTATTTGGGGGTTGGATATTTAAATTTCTGTCAAGATGCAGGATAGTCATAAATCACATCTGCATCTGCATCTGCATCCAACTCCTCAGGTTGTGGTTAGAATCATTAAAAACTTTGGCAATGTGGCCATACCATCTTGAAAGCCAGTCTTCCATAGTAACAAAGAGATATCATGGGTTTTGTTGCAATGTTCTTCAAGATGCTTTGTATAGATCCTTCATGTTTCCTATGGCAGCCGATGGTTGTGGTCTCATCTCTAGATATACAGTCCCCCCTAGCAGCGTTTGTCCTTTTAAAAATTTCGTTTGATATTAAGTTCACAAAGAAAATACTCGTACGCAAGTGCTTCTTTAGAATGGTCGTCTAGTTCGACGTTAAGTCTTCCTTGATGGTTGATCATATCCCATGTTTCTTTAGACATCCATTCATTCTTTAAGTGTTCCTTGTGCCTTACTATTTCTTCGCAAATTTTTAACAATACGTCTTTGATGCCAGACCTGTGATCTTTGAATGAGACTTAGTAGATGGTATTTGATGTCGATCTGGATACTAAGTTATCTTCTAACTTGTGGGTCCTGCAGCTTAATTACACGACACCTTCGGCAGATCTTTTGGCCTGCTCCTAAACTATCGCTATCTTCTTATTGACATCAGCAACCCTCTTATTCCTAACATCCAGAAGTGTCTCCATTTTCGACTAATCGTCGGTCGATTTGGTTCTCGGTCCGGCTGTCGGGTGAGACCCAACTCACATTGTGATAGTCCTTTAGGGTTACCACCACTAAACATTAGCCATTAACAAGCCTAAAGCATCGTTGCTTGCTTATCAAATCTAGCGTATCTTGTATGAATCTGACAGATAGTTTAAAGCGAGCGACGCTGCTTATGGATTGATAATTGCTAATGTGTCTTGCTCACACTAACATACGGTGCCGATACATGGACGCTGATCAAGGAAACTGTGCACCGAATCAGAGTTGCATAGAGAATTTTAAGCACATGTTAAGCATTTTGCTTACAGACCGTATTCCCAGCGTGGTAATTCGCCAAAAGACAAGTCTTCGGCGTCGGTTTTCAGGTCACTGAACTGAAATAGGAGTCGGCAGGACACTTAGCTCGTAGGCAGGATGGAAGGTGAACAAAGGCGATGACTGAATGGTGGCATAGAGATGGACGAAGAAATTCAATGTCGGTTGGATTATCATTATTAATTAATGAATAAGTAAACCTGATCCACTTGGATCTCAATCTCAAAGTGATTTCGCGGTGAACAATACGTTAATAAAGTTTATAATAAAATAATGCTTCGAGAAAAGAATGCTACGGCCGTGCCGCTTCTTTGCCCGACTTGGTATATAAAATTTATATTCATTATATATTTATTTTTCATATTATGAAATTTTTGTTTTCAATCTAGCTGGCCCGCAGGTACCGCCTCTTACCCTATCCTACCCTATCCTACCCTACCCTTCTTACCTTTTATACCTTCCCCGGACTTTCACAAATGTTTCTAGACCAAAATCGGTTCAACTGTTCTCGAGTTCTGAGGTCCAATTATAAGTTCATTTATTCTTTAAGTCATTCATCTTAGATATAAATTGCCTTAGTCTGGCGGTTAATTCATTCTAATGGAATGTTTAAAGTAACATATATTATTATAAAACATTATGCTGGTGTGATGGTTAAATCTCCTCGGTCTTTAAATTGTTTTTACTTGTATTTTATTAAAATGTTAATGTCGTTTAAGCCAATTTTACCTGACTGAGATTTCAGATGCCTATGTCTTATGTCCCTTATTACAGTAAATAGAATATGTACATTCATTTTATATACAGAATTACATAGAAAACTATTTCAATTTTACGTATTTTAATTTTTAAATCCATAGCTAGAATAATTACAGAGATATGATTTTTTTTCGAAAATTTCAAACTTTAAATCGCTCTGGTGAACATTTTATGTCATGGCGCTTCAAACATTCTGCCTTTCCACCGTCGATATATCTGTGGTCTCCGGAGACTGTCCGTCGTTATAGGTCTCTTATGAATTAAATTAACTCGAGCAACAAGTACCTATCCCGTAATTTAGAGCTGCGTACTGACAGTGCGTACAATGGTACGCACTGCCCGAACGCAGCTTTAAGAGATCATTATCGGCGGATAAGTCTGCGTGGGCTGTAAAGATGTTAGCACACGACCGAGAATCAACCGTCTTACAAAAAGTCTGTCAGAAATATTAATAGTAAATGAATAGTAAGTAAATCGGAACGGTGGTAGCTCAGTCACGCCAGAGATGCGGGTTAGAATCAGGGCGGTGACGTGAAGGAAAACATCGTGAGGAAATCTAGATTTAGTACATAGGTACCTTAGAGTAATAAGGAACCGGCCAGCGTGATGGGAAAAGCTTATATAGAAAGGCAGTAAAGTTTAGACCTTTAGGGTTATGCAAAAAGCTCCCATTCAAGATAGCCAGGTGGGTACTTACACCCCCACAGAGAATAGAATATTATAAAAATTTGCAAATCAAATGAATATGAAGTTAATTTCGGAGGCGGGAACCGAGCCACATTGCTTTGATTTTATTGCCCTGCTGTAAAATATATTATTCGGCCCGAAGGAACCAAATACATAGTATTTAAGTAAGCTATAGTTATGTACCCAGCCGATAGGGCATCAATAGTATCCTAACTAATATTATAAATGCGAAAGTAACTGTGTCTGTCTGTCTGTCTGTCTGTTACTCTTTCACGCCAAAACTACTGAACGGATTTGATTGAAATTTGGTATACATATGGTCTAGACCCTGGGAAAGAACATAGGCTACTTTTTATCCCGGAATTCCCACGGGAAAACTTTTTAAGGCGAAGCGAAGCGCGCGGGAACAGCTAGTCTTCTATAAACGATGCTTGCAGCTTGCAGAAGGGCTGTCTTGAATCTTGATGCAGCACTATCACCACGGCTCCTGTGTGGGATCCAACGAACATAATACTTATGTAAAGCTGCGTACAGACCGGGCCAACGAACGCCAACGGTTATCCCAACGATGGATATTTATCATACATAATACAGGGCAGATTGCAGCAACGAAGGTCAACGAATCCCGTTCGATGGCGTTCGTTGGCCCGGTCTGTACGCGGCTTTAGTGGGATCTATCGCGGGGTATCTCAGAATAACAATTTAAAACCGACACAGAGACGAAATTAAATTTTTTAATGTAACTTTAATCTGTGTTTTTGGCATTGACAATTTGATTTGACATTTGACCTTTTCACTTGACAGGCGAAACACGAAAATAAAATTATTTTGCTTTGGTCAAAATCAAAAGTATTGGTAAAAACCATATGAAAGTGATGCTGTGCATTTCCACAGTAGGTTAAAATCTACTCGTGCCCGTTCCAAAACGTTGTGTGGAGAGAACCTTCACCATGAAAAACGTAGACGAATATGCCTTCGCACCATTAAAGGTGACTGAAGTTAGTTTCCGCGGGGTTGAGGTTCCAGCTCCTCGGAGTGGTCACAGGATTGTTTGTGATCAGAACAAGATGTACTGTTTTGGAGGATACAACCCGACGCTGCCAGAGACTCCCAGAAACAGTCCGGACAGGACGCAAGCTCTCCCTCTGTTCAAGGAAATGTGGACCTTCAACATCACCACCCGCCGCTGGAAGCTACATAGAAACATAGAAAATATGCCGAGCGAACTGGCGTCCAATGCCATGATCCTGTATGGCGGCAAATATATTATGGTGAGTACAAATTCAAAATAGACAATAGAATTATAAAAAAGCGACAACAACAGTACAATGTGGCTGCTGGCTGGCTGAATATTTGTTAAATTGTTTAGTGGGTCATGTTGGGGGCAGTTTCTTTTTACAATACTATTGTACAGTAAATTATTAAGTACAATGCACCTAATAAATAAAAATGTAAAGTAAATGGAAGTGAAAATCTAACACAAGTTTGTTAATGTATTTCAGATCTTTGGAGGAACAGGGGCACCATTTGGCCACAAGTGCAGTAATGATCTCTATGTGTGGTGCACAGACCCACCAGACGATAAGGTGTTTAAAGCTGAAGCCCTCGGTGTGAAGCCCCCTGGAGCCTACGGACAAGCCATCACATGCTACAAAGGACACATGTACACTGTTGGAGGCACTAATGGTTTTGCATACAATAGTGACATATTTAGGTAAGGTTTAGTGGCCTGAACTAATATTTAATTCATTACGGAACAGTGGTAATGTGAAGAGATCCCCTAATCTTGGGGGTAATTTGTCTAATATGTGTTCATGTAATTTCAGGCTGGATCTACGGACGTACACCTGGGATCAAGTATTCATTGCCACTGGACATGAATACGAGCCTATGGGACGGTACCGGCACGAAGTGGTGAAAGTCGATAACAAGCTGCACGTGCTGGGCGGAGGCACTGGGGACTGGGCCTTCGAGCTCATGGACATACCCGTCTTTGACCTGGACACAGCAAAGTGGTCACGCTTAGAGGCCAAGGCAGACACCAGTATGTCAGAACCCTTAGCTCCGTTGGCGAGGAAGTGCCACAGCGCAGTACAAATAGACACTCCAGGTGGAACCGAGGTCTTTGTGGTTGGGGGCACCGATGGAGTTGGAGTTTTTGATGACATATGGAAGTTGAATATGAAAACTTTACAATGGACTGTCATTAGGGATGCTTATCTGCCACACGGCTTGTACTTCCATTCAGCAGCGGTGACCCCTCAGGGATGCATGTATGTGTTTGGCGGTATTTGCCCGAGGGATCCATCTAATAGCCGAACCAACACACTGTTTAAGATGTGGGTGACAATACCAAAGTTGAATGAGATGTGTTGGGAGGCTCTCTTGCATTACTATCCGAATTTGGAGAAGGCGAACCGCGCCCACCTCCGCTCTCTGGGTATCCCCTGTCATTTCTTGGATCGTCTTGAACAATAGCGAACAGTTACTACTTTAACATATTATTATGTATAAAGTTATCTTGAGCTCACGGTGATGCAACCTCTAAACAGACATTGCTATGGTTAACTCTAGTCATTTAAAAGTTTAAATAAAAAACATAATAATAATTATATTATACACCTTTGTAAACATTTAATTGCATTTAAGGAATAGCATTCTATTCCTACCATTTTTGCATTTTATTTACATATCATGCTTGTCTCTTATATACAATCAAGGACATTGTTATACTGTATATAAATAAAATATTGCTGTTAGAATTTACTTAGTTCCCTTTTTGCCCTAATAGATTTTCATGTAATGAAATTAAAGTAGGTAAAGATTGAAAATATAGGGTGTTGTATCACCGTAGGTAGCATTTTGATGTCCCCATGAATTATACATGTTGTAACTGTGTAGTAGGTACCCAACCCTATATAGTGTATTTTTCTGACTGGTGATTCTTTTCCAAGGAAAGGTGTATATTCTATATGCTCATAATTATGTGTTTAATTATTAAATTATGAAATAAATGGATATCTATATGTGTAATATAATTTTACTTTTTTATTCTCATATGAATGAGTTATAACTTATAAATGATAATATGGTGTGCAGTGAAACGTAAAGTCAAAAGATATTGGGATTGACCTTGTAAACTATTTTATTGTTTGAGTGTTTATTCAAGTGCTGCTTTTACGTTATTATATTATATTTGTATTTTGTATCAAAAAAGCGAGGGATTTTCAAAATTTTACTTTTTTGAGCTATTAGGTATTATATTCGGATTTGGACCGTACCCACTTTTGAATAACAGTCACTGTACCGTTGATTTAAAAATCAGTTTACTATGAAATTAAACTTTAATTCCGCAAAAAAATCGCATTCATGCTAACAGGTACTTTTATCCCGGAATTCCCACGGGAAATCTATTTAAAACGAAGCGGAGCTCGAGAGAAACAGCTACTTTTTCAATTAAAGGTCTGGAAATGAATTAATGAATATTAATATTTAAAATATACCTTATTAAAAATACGTAAGTAAGTGAAGGCCGGAATTCGCAATTTTATAAAATAATGATTTGCTAGAAATAACATCGATCTTACTATATTTGTAATTGGCATAGTCCTGCATAGTCCATGTCCTACCAAGAATTCCCTATCATGAGTAATTGCCACTCAATCACGGCGCTACGTGGCCAGGGGTCCGCTTGACCGTGGCCGTGAAGTGATTATGGGGACGCACGCGGGACGACGCGTCAACAAGTAGCGCCGCGCGCTCCCGCGGCTCAGTGTCAGGACTGTGGCGGCCGGCGGGACACGCGCCCACACCTCGCGACTCGGATCCGTGATCCGACTGAGAAACAAACTTTATTCAGATTAGCCGAGATACGCGACAGGTTAACAACTCGCGAATAATTCGCAACAGATATGAATTTCTTAGTTCCGTTTTTCTCTGTGCCAATCAGTGTTTGCGTTCCTCCTGTAAAATGAGTTACGTGCGTTGTCAAGATGAGATCTAACTACCATCAGCGGATTCTGCACTCGTTGGTGTGTGAGTGTTGAATTGTTGATAGACAAGCCATGGAGGGCGAGGATGTGGTGTCGACGACGGAGGCCGGCGCGTACCGGTCTCCAACCCCGGAGCTGTATGTGACTTACACCACCCTGGAGATAATAGTGGCTCTAGTGGCGGTGGTGGGGAACGCTATGGTGATCCATGTCTTCAGGCGGGACCGCCGGCTGCGGCGGCGGACGAACTATTACATAGTGTCGCTGGCGTTAGCTGATCTCCTGGTGGGTCTGCTGGGGATCCCCTTTGCGATCCTGGCGTCGGTGGGCCAGCCCAGGAACCTGCACGCGTGTCTGTTCACGGTGTCGCTGCTGGTGATGCTCTGCACCATCAGCATCTTCTGCCTGGTGGCGGTGTCGGTGGACCGCTACTGGGCCATCCTGCACCCCATGTGCTACTCGAGGAATGTACGCACGAGGACTGCTATTGGTGAGTACTTTTTTACTCCTAATGTACGTTTCCATACGTGGGAGGGCGAAGGATAACGAGGATGAATGGACATGAATTCTCGTTAGGTAGGTGTGTGTTTTAGGTTTAAGTGGCCAAATTCTGTATGACCTCCTCAAAGGTCAGCTCTGTGATTCTACTGAGTAAAATACGCAGTCTTACGTAAATGTAGAGATAGGTCCGTATACATGTTTTTTATCAAAAGCTTTTACATATTAATCTATATCGTGACGTAGAAAGAGGTACCTGTTTTAATCGTTTATTTTAAAAACTTGTCGCAGATAATTTAATTATCACAACACGTGTGGGGTCAACCAGTTTAGTCGCATTCATTAACAAAAACTCGCAGCTCTTTATTATAAACAGGGTGGAATTTATTAGCTATCGACTAGAAGACAGGGCAATAAATTCAGCGTTAGAAAAACACAGTAACAAATCGCAACTAACTAGCCATAACCCAATAGGTAAGCCTTCCACTGTAAAAAAATATTTACTACAATACTACCTAGGTACTACTTGAAGAACCTAGGTTTTCACACAATAAGTTTCTTCCATCATGGTTATCTTTACATAAAACTAGGTAATTCTGTAAATATAGTAATTACTTACCTAGGTAAGCTACGATTTCTTCTGTTTTCATTGTAGAGGTAGGTCATCACCGGAAGTCCTAAATGTCAATGTTAAAATATAATGTGAAAAGGACATTTTACAACGATGTTATTTGTCGGAACTACCTTTTTTTTTTATAATTTATTTTATTATTTCCCAAAAAATACACAATCAATTTTAGATAGTAAATCTCCCAAACTACAATATAGTTTAGCGGGAGAGGACTCGCTAGGTATATAACAATATGCATAATCTTAAGTAGGTATATTTAACTTACACTAAATTACTTATTTCTAATGTAGGTAACATGCCACTAGGTAAGTACTTTTCAATGTTTACATATATTTATAGTGTTATTAACAAAAAAGATTTTAATTTTTCTTTTACAACTTTTTTGGATACATCAGCTTTTAGTGTTAGATCTCTGGGGAGTTCGTTAAAGATTTTAGGCACAATGTACTCTTTGGTCCGGTGGCTAGTACCTGGTGCTTAAATTTATCTAAGTATTAGGTTAGGTACTTACCTATGACTGTAACTGTAAGTGTTCGTATTAGGTGCCTACCTTATGTTAATATCTGACCACCTATGAACACTTCACAATCAACGATTACTGGCGCTACTAAACCCTAAAAGGTAGCTATATCAATACAAGATGACTGCATGCTATCACACTGTTTATCTAATAAGGTATGTGTCGTAAGGCATACTCCTGAAATTTTACGTTATTTTTTATAGATAAAACCGCAGTATAACAAGTTGTTGTACTTAGTAATATATTATTAAACGAATACATATTATTATATTGTTGTAAATAGCCCTACGTTACTATCCCCATAAAATAAATGCAACTACACGCTACACAATTTCACATTACATGCGAAAGTCCATCTATAAAGTCATGATAACGGAAATGGATCATAAATAATGGCTTAATTCGGCATTTAATCGATGAATTATATTTATTTAAGCACAAATCTGTTGAAAAATAGAAATATTTTTCAATCGATATTTAATCTATAAAAAAATAATTAAAAATGATAAAAAGTCTTTGCAAAATCGCACTCTAAGGCACTCTTTATTTTCATAACTTTATACCTACATGGTCTGTATATTGATGTTAACTATTCAACGTAAACCAATGTTTTTAGAGTAGACCTACCGTTATTAGCGTCATCCCGTAACGATTAACATACAAATGATGTTGTGTCTATTTGTATGTCAGTAGCTGGTAAAAAACAAGAAGTGATAGTTTATACGTTTTATTTTTTCTGTGTGACGTAGGTAAGTAGGTATATACATATAAAAGTACCTACTTACTAACATAGCTCAGAGTAAATAATGTATAATTAACCAAATTCAATTACAAGTTCACTTTGTCACTTCTCACTTTTATGAAATTTGCACTTAAGTACTTACACGTATGTACTGAATATAATTTAATAAGTAAGTACCTAATTTATACAATATCCAAGGAGAATGTCGAAGTTCAACGTTACATTTTACCTACATGCTATACCTATAATATGCACCAGGTTCAAAGGTTGGCATTGTTGATTTACAAAGACAAAGTACCTACAATAGTGACTTCAGGACAGAAATTATTGAACTTTGACGGAACTTCAAATCAATAATGAAATTAAAATGGACAACAAGAGATTAGTAGAAGCTAGGGAATGTTGTTGGGAGATAGCAGTGAAAAAATAGTTCAGTCAACTCAGTACCCGTATCATGAAAATTCGAGCTAACGAATAGAATCGAATGCGAGTGCGACTATTGTCAACTTGACAGCACTTTCGAACACTTTTTACCTTTCGAATGAGTTTCGAAAAGAATGACCACAGAGTACATAATATTATCCTGACAATGAACTATGGAATGATAGCTGTTAAACTTTCGCAAATCTGTACACCGCAATACACCGCCATTTTGTTGTTGACAGGTTGACAGCACTTTCGAATAGACTATCGAATAGAATGTGCTGCGTTTTTTCCGGATAGCTCTACACTCCTGAAATAATGTCTTATAAAATGCTGAAGAATTATGGGCACGTTGCACTTTCGTAGGTACTTACATTATTTTTTGGTCGTAAATGGAAATTTTCACCCTCCGAGTGCCTCCGACTGAAACGTAAGCTTTTTTTACATTTGTATGATATTAATGTAAATTAACATTTTCTTACAACAAAATATATGATTTGATTACTTTAAGTATAGGAATCATTAGTTTATTATCTGTTAAATAAATCTATGAAACCTGGTTTCAATAATTAATTATAGTGTGTATGTGTAATTTTCGAGACATGCAGTAGGTAAAACCCCAAGGTGCTTGTAAGATATCACTTTTGGAGATTAGGCCGCCTATTTAAATATTATTATGTTGGGTGTTTTTATCAATGAAGTTATAATGTATTGAATTGTAGTTAATACATTTTCGAAAGTGGCACATCACTTTGTCGCTCATACAAACACTATTCTATGTATGATGGTAGAAATATTGAAGGTCAATAAAACGGAACTCTTTTTGCGCGAGTTTAACTCACACTTGGCCGGGCTTTATAATTTATGTTAGACCATGCCCGCCACTGCTACTGAAGAAGATTGATTGAGGCAAAAATTTGGTAAAAACGAGTTCCAACGTTATTTTCATGCTAATTGGCCATAACTTTGTTTACTAAAACACCGATATAAAATATAACTTTTACAACCGATTTTATACTATAACCTACAGCCGGTTTAGAAAACAATAACCAATTATTAATTTTTTTCTCTATTACAATAAGTACATAATGCAATACACAAATTTCGAATTTATTTTTACTTATTCAAAGAGACGATACTAGTGTGTTTCTTGTCAGTGGCAGCGGCAGCGTGTAGCATTAATTCGAATATAGGAAACCCGAGGGACACAGGAATATTTCTCTTTCTTATTGTATTTCCTGAAAAGTTGGATGAAACGCGGTCCTCACAATGAAGCAGCAATAGCTATTTCATCAACGAGAACGCAAAATGTCAGCACGATGATTTCAACACTCGAGAAGTGTCGATTAAATAGTAATCGATCACTACCCAGAGTCACAGATTGGACGAGCAGTGACTGGACGCTCGCTGGACTAAATAAAATACAAGAGTCACCAACAATCATGTCTGTATGGCTTCACTTTGTACCAAATTAATTTGATGAGAATCCTAGATGTGCTCCATTATGTATTGTGTATCAGAAAAAGGAGAGGGATTTATACACTTTGTATTCTGTAAGTTCCTTTGATTTGATTGGTTAGGTACTAACGTTTGTTCGTTCTAAACAAAACAAATAGGATAAAAAACAGAAATGTTTAAGAATGATAAATTATCCGAATTAATAAATTATTTACAGAAGATTAATCGCAACACTCTACCATTACACATTTTTTAAAACGCATTTTGCGCTTTTTTGTTGTTTATTTTAACAGTTTTTTAACGTTGTTATATCTTTTAGGGCTAAGTTTCGACTCGTAGACTTTATATCCCAATAGGATTAGGTCAGTGACATCAGTTAGGTCTCACGTATTACATACAACTAATATTATTAAACTAATATCATGTAAGTACTTATTAATAAGTATGATAAAATATATTTGTATTATATAATTATTAAAATTTAAAATAGGTGCATTATAATCCACGTATCTGTGCTGTCTATAGATCTACACATAGGTAATTAAGGCAAAAGTTATTATTGTAAGCGGTTATCGACAGGTGGATCTTGATGACTATCGTAAATATGTTTATTCGACTGAGACCTACATTTTGTTATCGAAGCATCAATTTCTAACTACAATTTCACCTATTCTTATGTGTCATGTCATCGATAGATATTGTTTTCAAACTACGAGTAAGTACAGTACTATACTAACTACTAACTACAGTATAATGAGAAGTATTGAGACGTGCTGTTTTTAGGGATAAAACAATTTCAGCTGCATTTTTAAGTTTGACGACATTTGATTATTTGAAATCTTTCGAAGGGTGGCTTGCCCAAAAAGCTAATCAAACTGACATTATAGGTATTACTGCAAAGCAAGACAGTAATTTATTTAATTGCGTTTAAATGTTTGGTGCAAGCCACCCTTAATGTATAAAAAAACGAGCAAAGTGTAAAAACACGAAGTCTCAATATTTCTAACTATTACTGTATAATAAGTTTTGTTTGTTGTTTTACTTTGATGAGTTTCGACGGTTCGTCTGATCTTTTATCTTATTTCGGCAGAATTTAAATGAGGTTTTCGAGTTAGGGAAGGTTTACATACCCACTGAAATGAAAGTAAGTAGTAACTTACATACTTCATTATATCACTAATTAAATTTCCACATTTAGTAAACATAGAATGGCCATGCCATTGTGGCCATTGTGAATTTTATCAGTCGTGTAACAAGCTGTATCCGATTGCCTTGTAAAGTTTAACCTAGTGCATACGTTTTATCTAGTACCTAACTATTCTCGCTATGATATAATAATGTAATACATAATTATGTTTATGAGATTTGCCACTGTCTACTAAACATTTTTTATGAACATACTCCTCTTTCCCGAATATAATTATTAAGAATTAAGATATCCTACCTATTCTACATATTAATATTATACAAGTACCTTATCTTAATTAGCGATGTAACTTAGATACCAAGCTTACCACAAACCTTGGTAGTTGTCACTTTGCGGTCGGACCCAGTTGGTTATATTGTGAGTTCCTGGCGAATACGCAAAAAATATTTCTTACATTCGAAATGGAAATAGAAAATATAAAAAATAGAGCAGCCAGTGAATATTATAAAGTTAAGGGTTTTTATTAATATTTCCAATATTGTGTTTTAACTTAGACTTGAATGAAACGAGTCACTTGTTTCTAAGCAAACTGCTCCGGCCATGAATTGAACCGGACCGGGGACCAGCGATTCAAAAATAAATGTTACAGTTGCACTAAAATTTAAAACGAAGCTAAAACCAAAACTTATTTATTCATCTCAAGTACCTATTAAAAGTAGGTAAGTGAGTACTAAAAGTTGTGCTATTAATTCTAAGCACTTCCCCGGACTGGAACGCCGTCACCGGAAAAGAAATAAAACTTTCTATTGTTCGTAAGTGGTCCAGTTATGGCAACTGTTCTTATCACTTTGTATTGTTTTTTATTGTTAAACTTTCTTCATTAGCCAACGTCCACTGCAGAGTAGTGACATATGCTTCTCACAAAGAGCAGTAGTAGGACAATTATCCAGAAGTCGTCAACCAACCCCATAACGCAATAAAAATTGTGACCATATTGCAATGAATTCTAGCACTAAAATCGAAGCGGTTGATTCATTTGAGAATGAGGCTCTACACAGTGTGTCCTCGGCTTTCCTCATCCAGTTACTACAAGTGTCCGTCTGGTGTCGTCGGTTCTTATAGACGATACTTCAAAACTTTGACCCGCCATGATAGTTCAGAACTTCTTTTTAAAATTTTCCAGGGTACGTTTTTACACGCGAACACTTGCAGAAAATAAAGTTTTGGAGTTCATATATAGGTTTCTTTCAGTTATTCAGGGATTATGAACTTAACAGATTTATCTGAAAGTTAAAAACACGTACTTATTGAATAGCATTCCAGACCAATGTAGCAATTTAGAAACCTCGCTGAAAAGGGTTGTTCTACGTTTCACACGTACCTAAACTTTGTTTCGAAGTTAAATAATTTTCTTCATACACTATACTAGTGTAGAGATCACAGGCACACTTTCATTATTAAGATCCAGTGACAAATGATAGATTAAATTCATCTTTATTTTTTTCTAGCGACTCTTGACATCAAACTGTGTGCGTAGGAGGTTGGATAGACATCTTTTTTGTTGATTAGACTAACTTTTACTCGGAACTCACCGCACCTTACGAACTCCCTCGCTAATTAACAATAACTATGATTGTTCGGGTGACCTTCCTAGGTATTGTCATTTCGCAAATGGTTAAGCACTTATGGCCCTTATGGGGTATGGGTTATAGCCTTGACTTTTACAAGGAAAGCAACTTTTACGATCATACATAGTTGTTATTCGACAGTCGACACTAAGTTAGATGAGCGAACCGCTTAGTCGGATATTTTACGAATTTATTTTTTCCTTTACCCTCTTAAGTAATTGGGTGTATTCGTAATTGACTTTATTAACCTAATTGATTTCGAGAACTTTTTTTTGCCAAAACCCGTATCACGGTCTCTATACTATTTGTAAACCGAATCTTTTTTGATCAAACATGGGTGGTAAATAAATAGGTATTCGACCAAAGTCACTGATTTCACCATTTTACCATTCGAATCTGTACCACACAAAGCTGAACTTATTACACACTGTTCTTTATGGGTCAGGAGTTAAAACAACTTGAAGATCCATGGATTCCTTCTTTACTCTTAATTAGAAAATCAAATTACACTGCGAGAGCTATAACCTACCGGCTCATTTGAATAGTAAATGTTATCTCACAAGACGCTGGCTAGGAAAGCTACTTAGATGTTAAGCTACCACCTACAAGTAGCTTTAAAGTCGTCATAAATCTGAGGGTTAATAAATTCAAGATTTTCTATAAGTATAAGAAATGTTTTTAATAGAAATGATGATGGGCGAGTAATTTGGAACACACGAGGACTATCAACCAAGGAGTTCCAACTACCAAGTAATATATCGTTTGTTTGATTAGTACTTGTGCAAATATAAAACAATTATAGGAAATGGGAACGTTTCCATCAGGAAAGTTAGGGTATTAGGCTTATTAGTAAGTAATTATATTGGTCTAACCAACGCCCACTGACCATAACCAAAGGTCATTAAGGTTATTGTGTCTTCTTAAATAACATAAAAAATGTAGAGACTACCTACTTTTTGAAATTTAAATATAAAGTAGTAGTAAACGCTTTTAGTGATAAGACCGCCTTTTTTGTACCTATGTGTTTGTATACAGGATGTTGCAAAAAGGGTATACTAAGCCGAAACCTACATGTGCAGCATGTTATATCTGAGCCCGAAACTGAAATCAGAATTTGAAAATTCGCGAAAAAAAAAATCATTTTCCATAGAAACTTTGTTGGTCACGTGACTTTTACTATGGAAATAAAATAATTTTTTTTGCTAATTTCTGATTTCAGTTTCGGGCTTAGATATAACATGCTGCACATGTAGGTTTCGGCTTAGTATACCAATTTTGCAACATCCTGTATAAGCTTTATAAAATCTGTTTTTGTGTACAAATAAAGAATATTCTATCTATCTATCTATCTAAAGTAGGTACCTTAAAATTTAGCTTGCTACTACTTTACTGTACTTATAAGGTAATAATTTTATTTTATGAAGTTACAGTTAGAAATTGAGATATACTTCTCACTAACATACCCTTGCAGCTTGCAGTGCAGTGCTTTTGCTACGGCGCGGCGTAGCAAAAAGGTTATAGCTACGACTCGGCGTAGCAAATGGCGTAGCAGTCGTAGTCAATTATTTACTTTTCTGTTTGTGCTGTTTTCATAGTGATTCCTTATTATCTACTTAAATATATATAGGTACTTAAATATCGTCAGAATCGCAAACTTACTTCGTAAGATACTTTTTATAAATTCCCCGATACTTTGTTGTATGTTCTTGCGACGTGCGGATATTAAATGAAACAACTTTTACCACAAGCTTCGCATCGCCTTACAAGGTTTTCCGAAACCAAGAGTTTCCCAAGTTTTTATTCTTCTAAGAGGAGTGTTTTCGATTTTGATAGTTTTGCATGGCTATTTTAACCCCTTAGAGTATAATCTCTCTCTGGCGACTCTCAGCCACATACATTATATGAATAACTTGTTTTAGTTCAGTAGGAATATCTGTAAAGAAGATAATGTTTCACATACAATGAAATGTTTGTATCTTATTATAACTCAAAAGCTTTTACGCAGCGAACGTAAAATGTGTCATAAAAATGTACTTACTCGAAATGAAATGCATTTACAAATACTTACCTAACATTATATTGGCATGCGGTGGCATGCCACATTACTGACGATGACCCTAGTATTGAAACCGAGGAAATTCCCTTCTCCTTATGGTTTCGATGAGAAATCAACAAAGTCGCTAAATATTATTGCCGAGACTTCCCACCCACTGCATACTAATAAGTAAGTACATATGTATATTTAACTTAAAATTGCTGTAATACATTATAATGATCCTTATAATATTAATATTCACTGTACATTCCTTTAAAATAAAATCTACTAACCCCCCCCCCCCCCACATATTATTATCAGTCTATCCGTTCCGGCGATGCGCACCCAGGGCCGCTAGGAAAACAAAAAAGTTTAGGTTTTCTTCTGGCATCTGCATACATTATCTGTCAAAAGTTTCATGATAGTTTTCGCTAGAGGCGCTACTTTGTATGCGAGAAAACGTAAACTTTTATGGTTTTCGACAAACTATCAAACCGGTACTAGACGTACAGACGCACGCATCAAACTTACAAACTCGTCATTTCGTTTCTCAGAGCAGTCGCTCCTACCTGCGCAGTAGTTGTTCAGTCGCCATCACACACAAAGATCGGGAAGTGGTCCGCTCCATATCTCGACAGGATGCGGCACCATTGTGCCGGCGTTGATCTATGATGACTTGATGACATTCGTGATACGGGTCGCGTCAATGGGCAGAGATGACACCGCATTGTGTCTAGAATCTAAGCTCAAATTCTTCATGAATCATGATTCATGACTATAGATTCAAAATTTTGTAACCAAAATTTGCAATAACAAGAAAAAATTCAGCGGAAAAAAACAGTTCAATATTTTTTTAAGGTAATAACATGTTTTCGACTTTTAATTGCTGTTTTTACAGATAAGGTCAAGGTATAAATACAGAAGCCCTTAAAAAGTTTCTAATGAGAACAGGAAAATCTGTAGGAATATAATTCGTCATAATTATTTGATTTCTTTCATAAAGCTTCAGCTAAGTTCATATTATTATGATCTGTCCTGTTTATTTTTTTTATAAATATTATACAAAAAATAGAGTTAGAAAAATAACACGATAATTTGCTGGCCTTGAACGATAAAATATTCTTTTGTGCTCTATCTCAATTTCGCTTGATTATGCGGATCGTATGGCCCTAATGTTCCAATATGTCATTGTCTCGTTCATATTTCCCGCAAGTGGATGTTTTTGTTCAACCCACAGAAGGGCTGTTATCAGTCTGCACGTATATTGTATAAGCGAAAATGAACATTTCATTTATTCGGAATGAAAAGAGTAAAAATGTTCGATAC
Organism: Plutella xylostella; assembly: GCF_932276165.1. Taxonomy (NCBI): domain Eukaryota; kingdom Metazoa; phylum Arthropoda; class Insecta; order Lepidoptera; family Plutellidae; genus Plutella; species Plutella xylostella. The sequence continues at coordinate 9,899,672 of NC_063990.1, forward strand.
AAATATTTCGGTCCATTTATAAATATTTATGAACTTTTGTGGAAACATTTTGTTCTGCATTAGTTTGCATAAATATTCCTAGACGCAATCCCGTTGGCCGCAACCCGATTCAGTCTACACATGCACGTATTTACAAACAAACCTAACCGCACACACACATAAAAGTCGTTCCCCTAGCCAGTAATTGTGTTGGAGCAAACATTCCCGATGGGGGGCGGCGTGGCGGCGCCAGCGTGTCTGCGTCCCGGCGGGGCGGCGGTGCGGGCCAGTGCGCGCCCCGCCCCGGTCGCGGCACCATGCGCGCCCCCTGGCTGCTGCTCCTGGCGCTCCCGCTGGTCTCCGCGCGCCTCGGCGGCCGCAACGGCGGCGGCAGCGTCGCCCGCAGCGGCGTCTTCCAGCGCTTCTACAGCGCGCCCCCGAGGAACAACGCGCACGTCAGCGCCAGACATGCGCACTACAGCTACCACCCGCCGCAGCAGATCAACTTCATGTGCCGCTTCTGCTCCTCGCACACCGCCTACCCCGTGTTCCACGCGCCGCTGCCCACCTACGTGTACAAGTACCGCGAGTCCGGGGGCCGCCTGGGCGCGCTGCTGGCCGGCCTCGCGCTCTACAACCTGGGTCGCGCCGCCGCCGACCACTTGCACTTCTCGCACTACTACCACCAGCAGAGCGCGGACGAGGACTGCTCGCTGCAGGTGCTCGACCACCAGCACTTCGAGGAGACCCGGGTGCCGTGCTTCATGGTGTCGACCTTCATGGAGCGCGCGGCCGCCGAGCCGCAGGGGCCGCGGCCGCAGGCGAACCAGTTCGACATCACCACCTCCCACATAGACGTCACCTCGTTTGTAAAGACTAATGGTTCGGAGACTCCGTTGGAAGTGACAACCGAGCAGGAGTGCGTGATCTGGCACAACACGAGCCTAACCAAGGAGTCGAACAAAGTGCCGTGTGCGCTGCTGAAGCAGTACGCGGAGACGCTGAAGGCGGGAGGGGTGCCGGTCTACATCTGGCTGCCGGCGACCCTGGCGCTGGTGCTGGGCATCTCCGCCTGCTGTCAGTGCTGCAACCGGAAGAAGCGACTGAAGGAGGAGGCGCCCCTGGCGGAGACCACGGTGCTGGGATACTCCTCCTACTGCCCTTAGTTAAACGTGTTTTATTAGACGAGCTATTGCTTAACGACATGCACGAGTAGGGATCATGACTGCGAGTGTGATTTTAACTTAGCACTTTTATTAGCGAATGCATCTTAATTAGAATAAATGTTAGCTAATGTACGGTGATAGTAATAATGTGTCTTATTATATGCCTATAAGTAGTATACTTACTGAGACAAACGTGTGTGTTCATTAGAGTTTCAGAGATCAGTTGGGATAAAATATAATTAGTCATCTTATTTACTTCCATTGATTTATTTATTTAAATAAAATTATATTTAGTACGTACACGTGCTAGTAATGTAGAGCAAAATATTTTTACATGTCAATAACATGTCCGCAGTGTTATGGTAACCTAGTCAATCTAAACAAAAATATGTGATTTGTACTGGCAAATAGCGATTAAATACTGTGATGTTTGTATGAAATACAGGATATGAGGAATATACACTCCAAACAAAACTAACTGAACCTTGTAATATTTTGCCTATAGCTATTATTCATAAGCTTCTGAAATAAAATGTAACCAAAGAAGTTTTTTCTACTAAAGTGACGCGTTTTTTTACTGTATTGTAACTGCACTATGTAAGCAAAATGCAACTTTAACGGACGACGTCTGGGATGATTCACACTGTTTGATTGACTATATTGTATTTATTTATTTATTTGGTACACAAAACAGAATAAAATCATTACAAATTAAGAATATAAGCATTGAAGAACATAGATCTAGATTTCATTCCAAAGCATGCATACACATAATCATATTAATATAAGGAACATGCTACATAATTAATTTATCATAATATCTATCAAGTGTTCATAATTTCATTCAATAGGTACAAACAATTTTACATAATAATTTACAAACATATTTCAATAATTATAACTTACGATACAATTTAAATTTAATTAAAAATTTTAATCGATATAAAATTTAAAAATGTAATAATACTGACAATATTCTATTCTACTCTATTAAATTAAAAGTAATTTTGAAAAATAAATAATCAAATTGACAAAATTAAATTTATAATGGCGTGCTATTTTGAAAGACTTTGGTTAAGCATCCTTTGAATTTATACCTACGGCAGTCAAAAATATCTATGTCTGGAAATGATTGTATGGTTTCATTATAAACTCTACACATTCTCACTATTGGATTGTAATAGGAAGTGTTGTTAATGTACACCCTCAGGGTAAAAGGTAGGTATTTGCGACATCTATTGCGGGTATTAAAATTGATTAGGGACAACAAGTCGGGACAGTCTATCATGTTGTGTATGATTTTGTATAAATGAATTAGGTCAGATTGTTTTCTGCGGACATCCAAACGCATAATGTTAAATTTATTTAACCTTTGGTCATAGTTAGATAGGGTGCGTCCAAGATTACACCTGTACGACAATATCCTGAGAAATCTCCTTTGTACTCTCTCTATGCTATCGCTATGAACAATGTAAAACGGAGACCATATGATACAACCGTATTCCAGAATACTGCGGACAAGGCTATAATAGAGAGTGACCGAACTATAAGGTTTTTTAAATTCCTTGGTAGACCTAAGCACGAACCCCAATATTCTGTTTGATTTACTAACTATATTTTGATAATGGGGTTTAAATGAAAGTCGTTCATCGAAATAAACACCCAAATCCTTTATAGTGGTTTCACGACCTAGAGTTCGACCTGATAATCTGTAATCATAAAGGATTTTATGATGCTTATTCGTAAACGAGATCACTGAACATTTACCAACATTGAGCTGCATCAAATTATTACTGCACCAATTCGCAATCAGATCAAGATCTTTTTGTAGCAAAATACAGTCACTTGCGTCTTGAATGACTTTGTAGACCTTCAGATCATCAGCATAGAGCAGGCATGGGTTAGATAAGGTTTCAGCAAGGTCATTTATAAAAAGAATAAAAAATAGAGGTCCCAAGTGTGATCCCTGGGGAATTCCAGAAGTGACCTCTATAGGAGAGGATGTGAAACCCCTAACTGCAACCAGCTGAGTTCTCAACTCAAGGTATGATTGCACCCAGCGGTATAAACTACCCTTTACCCCATGAGCTGCGATCTTTCTGCACAAGAGAGCATGGTTTACCTTATCAAAAGCCTTGCTGAAGTCGGTGTAGATGCTATCGACCGGTGTAGATGCTATCGTGTAGTCTTCAGCAATTCAATAGTATACGAAATAAAAACAACCGCCTTTTGGACCTGGTCCTGTCTACACTAACAGATATTAAAGTTTATGGGGCAGATCCAATGACTCGGCTTGACGGTCACCATCCTGCTATAACTTTTGAAATTCCTCAGATAAAAAATTTACCCCCATTATTACCAAATAAATCGAAACGTTATTTGTTCAGTAAATGTAATTACGAAGGGGTAAAAACGTCATTACGTGAGACTGACTGGCAAAACATTCTTTCTTCTTCTGAAGACATAGATGTATGTCTAGATATATTTTATGCAAAACTGTATAGTATAATTAATCAACACACCCCACTGGTTAAAAGCGATTCTCATAGATACCCCATATGGTATAGTGCAAGCCTAAAGAAATGTCTCGCCGAAAAGAACAAATACCATAAACGATTTAAAAAATATAAAAATCCGCGAGACTACGATACGTTTTCTCTTTTACGTGCTAGATGCAAGGCATTAACTACTACCTGCTACAAGGATTTTATAGAGTCAGTTGAAGATGCCTTGGGAGATAATATTAAAACTTTTTGGAATTTTATTAACAATAAAAAAGGACACACTTCTATACCACAGACTATGATGTTTGGAGATAGAATCGCGACTGATGGAAGGGGTATATGTGAGCTGTTCTCCGATTATTTTGCCTCTGTTTATGACAGCTCGCAACCTAGAACATTTGAACCTCTCCCTGATGTTAGTCGAGACACTCTTCATAGTCTTTCAATCACAAAAAATGAAATAGTGAATTATATTAAGCAGTTAAATGTCAACAAAGGTGCGGGTCCAGATAATATTCCACCAGTATTTGTCAAGAATTGCGCTGATGAACTAAGTACTCCACTACAAATAATCTTCAATAAGTCTCTCAAATCCGGACAATTCCCAAAGCTATGGAAAACTGCTCACATTATTCCAATACACAAATCTGGTAGCAAGGCTAACTGTGATCACTATAGACCCATAAGCATACTATCATGTTTGGCAAAATTATTTGAATCAATAGTCTATAGCTCTTTGTATGCACAATTAAAGCCCTACATATCAGATAAACAACATGGCTTTGTCAAAGGTCGTTCAACTATAAGTAATTTGCTGGTGTACAAGAACTTTCTCTGCAACGCTTTTTGACACGGTAGGAAGCAAACAGATGATGACTCATACATACATATTGTATGTATGTATGAGTCATCATCTGTTTGCTTCCTACCTTACCTTATGATTCTGGTGAAACTTTAGCTGAGAATTATTGTAATACTACTAAATAAGCAAACAATATTAAGCAGGTCAATTGATATTGATGTACATACAAATATAGACGTCATTATGTAAGGTACGTAGGTTTTAATTCGATATTTTCCCTCACTTCCTAAGAACGAACATAAACGCCAATTAACTAATTTGTACTTACGAGTATGTCACTGGATTTTTAGTTGCACTTTTTGTTCAGGAATAGGCTGTGAAAAGACTAAAGAGGGGAGGGTATGAGAAGCGGTCACGTGCCCATAGAGCTACCATGCGCTCTTTTCAGAGCCAATTTCTGAACAAAAAGTGCAACTAAAAGTCGATACAGGCGCCGCGCCGCTCCGACGCCATTTGTTAGGGGTTCATTTGTATGCTTTTGTTTTTGCAACTTGTGGCATGAACCCAATGAAATAAAGCCAAGGATTCATTCATGAAAACTGAGTTGGAGAGAAGCAAAGAATCGAAATAAATTTGAGTAAGTATAACACTGTTAATTTAAAACCTACACTAGCTACGTAGAGTGGTATGTAATCTCGTAATATCTACTCATATTTATCGATAGATCTGTAAGTTGTGTACTATAAAAAACTTTTTCTAGCTACATTAACCTACTACAATATTTGAAACCTAGAAATAATGTAGATAATATATAATTCTATCCCTCAAGCTCAGTGATAAAACAAACTCAGCTCTGCCCACTTTTCTCCATTTATAACGTTTTCACGTTGAAATATTAATGGTGCTGATGTGAGAAGGTCTCTCCATTCTTAGTAAATATGTCATCGGTGTGGATATCAAAGTCGTGTACGATTCGTGCCACCGAGAGAGTCGATGTTATTTTAATTGATAAACCGATAAAGTGTCATCGTTTATAATATTTGAAAAAGACAATCTCTTCTGATTTTTGTCAGTCAGTTCTATTTTCACGTAGTATTCAATGACAAAGAACAACGCGGTCTCGGTTGTACCCTCTTCAATGATGATTCTTATTTCAAAATAAAAAATATGATTGTAACGTGTATCCTTTCCAAATTCTATAAAATAATATTTTTTTTGATGTTTTAAAATTGAGTAACATAATTCACGAATTTTTGATAGCCAATTAGCAGAGCAACCCGATTCTGCCATGAAAGTAGGCACCCATCTGTTATTTAAGTGCTGTAGACATTGTTTGTGGGCACTGCGGTGTCCTAATAAACTGTCAGGAAAGCCGAGCCTTGACTGTGGTTTAATGAGAACAAGAACAAGGTACAAGGTACAACTATGGAATAGTTAATCAACTAACTAAAAACTTCGTGAAGAAAATTATCTAGTATAATGATATAGTATGATATATCTAGTACGTCTGAAAAATACTTTTATTTTTTTGGTAGAAAAGTAGTATAAAACTAGTTAAAAACCTCACTATATATATTTACTGGGGTGTACAAAAATCCATAAGGGCCAATTTCCAACCCGATATAAAAACGTAAGATAGATTTCCGCCGGCTACGGGAAATTTGACATGAAAAATGATGTATTATGTGATCCTGAATATGGTTAGATGATGAATATCCGTTTTGATGTCACTCGTTTATTGTAAATATGAGACGTCGAAACAATGAGTACAGTCAAAATCTGTCTATCTACTAATAAAACCTATTCCAGCTCAGTCAGTAGGTATAGAGTCAAAGCAAGACAGCAATAGATTTAATTTTGTTTAAATATTTGTTGAAAGTCACCCTAAATGCTAAGTAATCGCTGCACAAGTTATTGTGAATTTAGTCTAGCCAGTGCTTGCCTAAACTAAAGCTTATTTTTTGTTATCGGGTGATCAGGCTCAAAGTGATATCGGTAATCGTAGCTTCTAATCTCTGATTGGTGCGCGGTGTATTATTTGATGATTCACGAAAAATCAGGCCCCGGATTCATGAGCTTTTAGGGTTCTGTAGAAAAAAAATGGTAAACGTGAGGCGTCGTCCTAATTGGCAGCAATCGTACGATGGCACGGTGTGTTCTTGTTGTTGTGATAAGTTCAAACATTTAGATATCTTCGTCATAGTGCGAGCACATAAAATTTTTGCCTTAAGGTTTATAAGAATTAACCAAGCCGAATGGATTACAATCAAATATGTAGGGTATTCTTACGTTCAAGTCCCTAACACTAAATGAAAATCATAATTCATTCGTGTGTTTCTTCTACTCTTATAGTAATATCCTCTTTCTTTGACCACGGCCGACAATGACTGAGGTCTACGTAGGAGTAGATTATAATGCCCTAGAGTGGGCACATTACACAGGACCACTCCATGTTCCATCGCTCTCATCCTAACTAATCCTAACTATCCTAACTAATATTATAAATGCGAAAGTAACTGTGTCTGTATGTCTGTCTGTTACTCTTTCACGCCAAAACTACTAAACGGATTTGAATGAAATTTGGTATACATATGGTCTTGACTCAGATAAAGAACATAGGCAAATTTTTATCCCGGAATTCCCACGGGAAAACTTTTCAAGGCGAAGCGAAGCTCGCGGGAACAGCTAGTAAGCTGATAATTATGATAACCATTAGGGCGGATGACTGACGCTACTGCAAAATTAGTCACCTCTAGTTTCTAATATAACGAAATCTATATTAACTTATTTAAATATAGAGGTGTTGGTTAAATATAACCATCATATTTTTGCCCGCGGAAATAATAAAGTGCTAGTCTCCCTACGAGCAGTTAATGACATTTTAGTATCATAAAATTTACTATTCCACTGCTCCTGACGACATCTTGAAATAGTTTGTTAGTATTTCAGAATTAACGATCTAGCATCGTATAATAATATGCGATCTAGCAAACTTGATTCGTGTTATTATTTGGCGGTTTACATTTTCATTATTCATGAGGTAGACAGTAAAAATATTTTAAAATATGGTTACAAAAGAAGAAAATTTTCTCACTATACTGGAACTAATTTTCATGCTTTCAGAATATACTGACATATTTATATGCTATATTATATTATATTATTATTATAGAGCTAGAGATAAAGATTTAACTTAAACAAATCTGTAAATTAGTACATAGTGTTACGAGTGCGGAAAGCGAGTCATTACAGAGGATTTGCACAACACGCAATGGAGTGCAAACGGAAAGCTACGAGACTGTAAGAAATAAAAGAGTTTAAAAACTTTTAAACGGCTTCATCTGTCCACTAAAAGTTCCTGTCTCAAGATAATTCGTGCGTGTAAATTGTCAACTGCTTCGTAGGCGGATAAGCCGAGTGTCGTGCGTGTTTGTGCAGTGGGAAAACATTACAATTAAGGCCAATACCTCTGAATCTTTATTAATAAATGCCACGAAAAGTCTTCTCACAATCATGAAAGTGACGAATGCACACAAAAGTCGAATTAATTTGCACTTTGTAACATCCAAAGACTAATTTGTCAACCAAATTAATTTATGAAATTAAATATACTTCTCTTTAATATTTTTGTTGTGTGGATCTCAAGCTGGCGTCAAATTGAAGAATCTCACATGTGACAAGACTTGGCCATTCTCCAGAGAGGTATATCACTTGAGGAATGATCATCCAGGATAAAACTGACACACGTATTTACTAATTATTATTTCATTGCTGTTTGCATGCAAGATTCACAAAAGTTTGATATAAAATGTACTTATACTAAATGATTTCCGATGGTACCTAAGTATTTCTGTATAAAAAAGTTTACCATGTCTACCTGCATATTATAGGTATTAGATATAGGTATATAGATATTTTAACATAAAGATTATTTCCTACAAATACCAATAGGTAGAAGATCCTACGGCGTTATCGGTGCGTGGAATCTCGGAAAATTTTACAAAGTCGTGGAATTCTTCAACAACAAAATACAGAAAGGGAAATCTCATTCTGTATGCATTAAATAAGTTTACAACATTGCCAAGGGCGTTGTACTGTACATTGTACTCGATACGTAGTAAATAATATGTAGAGAACCGATACACAACGGTTTCAATGAATATAAGTTTACCTATATACTTACTAATATTATCTAGTAAATAAATGCAAAAGAATGTCTGTTAAAAATTGCCATGATTCTGTGTGTGCCTGTAGCCTAGTTTTTATCTCAGAAACAAAGAAGGTAAGAACATTTTTAACATGAAACACTTACATCTAGGTAGGCTGAAATATTCCTGCAATCATAAACCTAAACCTAAGACTGAACTACCGTCAAAACTACTATCACAAATATAATAAAGAAAATTTTGCATAATTATTTGGCCTGCTAATTCGTCCCTTTTACTCAATGGCCAATAAAATTTATAGCGCACATAAACGGCTATAATTGGCGATTGTTGACTGTTGAGTCACATAATACAATTAAATATTCCTATCATACGCCCATTGACAAATGCAATTTGAACAACTTTGCATACCATTAAGGATTAGGTAACTCGTATTTAGTATGTATATTAAGTATATTACCCGTCACGTAGATCGAATGTTGCTGTTCTATTCTCACCTCAATGAGCCTTTTAATAAGAAAGATCTATAGAGTTGGTGACGGAAATAGATTTGCGAGTATCTGAGCTCATTAGTGTCATCTTCAGAATTTACTGCGAAGGGCTTGCTCTCACAGCGTGTCGATATATAACGCTAACTTTGTAACAAGTAAAAGATTGGAAGTCAGTATCAGAAATTACAAAGAATAATTGCTGCCCGAATAGTTATTATTTTTTGGGATTGACATTTGTTTCGGGCACTTCGCGAGCATATTTTAAGAATGTCAGAGAAACTGGCTAACTGACTTCCTACTTATTCATTCTCGAACATTATTTATTCGAAGACACAAACAGAATGTCCAATTGAAACATAAACAATACTTGCACCAATTTTTCTACCAAGCGTTAATAAATAAGATTAACTTATATACCGACATCATCCAGTAAACTAAACCCAAACTAAAAGCAGGCCTTTCCACAAAGCAAGGCTTTCATTACTAACTTTCAAAGTACCAGGGCGACATAAATGTTAAGAGGCAATATCGAACTCTCTCGTGCGATTGTCCCTCGAGACTCTTCTATCTCTGAAAGATTACATTGTAGAGTAGACATACCAGTAGCAGACAAGTAGAGTGTGGACCCACTACGACATATTAGACCAGTGAACCTGCTTTATTGGAAGATGGACCTGCCGTGCCACGAACTGAAGCGTAGGTGTCAGCGATAGTGTTGCCTGATAGTCGATGATCCATAACTATCGATTTTCAACGGATACTTTATTGGGGGTAAATTATTTTGATCGACTGATTTGCTATGATCGTATTGATTATGAACATATTAGAGGTATACTTAGAAAGAATCGATATACTTAGGTAGGTATTTTTTTTTTTTTTTCTTAACCTCTATTGTCCCACTGCTGGGCAAAGGTCTCTCCCTGAACATTCCACTTATCCCTTTCTTGGGCCTGCTCACACCATTCCGTGTTAAAATTGTCCAAGTCGTCCCGCCATCTCTTTCTTGGTCTGCCTCTGCGCCGGCGCAGAGGCGCAGGTAGGTATTAGAAGCGATTATAAAGGCACAAAACATAATTTTAGAACTGAAATTAGGCGACTGTAGAATAAGCTCAAATTTCGCCATAGTCAGTTAGATCGTAACCAGGGGTTGGTTCATCAATTATACGTTATCTGCATATTAAATTCTTGACAGATGTGTCAAAAGTCAACCAATAATCCCTGGTTATTGTCTATCCCACTATGGCGAAATTGGCATTTAGACGTATAAACTAATTGTAGAGTCCTTATTTAACTTCATGTCAGGGTAGTTACTAGTTACTGTGGTCGGGGTTGAACAGTACTTAATTTAGCTATTTTATATCGATAGTTGAGCGACACTAGCCAGCGGATAGCAGACGCGTGTTTGCGGATCATTGGAATTGTTCCGTCATAGGATGAACCTCCATTGTTGCACACAAGGTCTGTGTACTTACTTGTTTCTTTTCATTGTTGAAATATTTATGAATAAAATTATTCGATTTTTATAATTTCTAAACCATTTCTAAACATAAGTATCTCAGAATTTTATTAATTAAGTACCTACTAGGAAAACTGATGTCATGATTCGCAAACTATAGGCTGATGACGGTTGAAAATTCTGCTGGAAAAACACCAAAACTTAAAATAACAGTATTTATAATTTATAAATTGATATATAATGTTACAATAAATATAGTTAAGTACAGTTTCAACTCACACACTGGTCATAAATCAAAGCGACACTTTATTCCACTGGTGATCATAAAATAGATGAAACGTTCTACAGTTGACACTCAGTTACCATCTATTAATAAATTCCGTGTCTATGCCCAACAGTTAGTAGCTAAAATTAATTAAGCGTGATTCAACTATCAAGTAAAGCAATATAAAGTTGATCCTAGCTTGTGGCTGTAATGACGTCACGTCTCAAAGTAATAAACGGTAAGTGACATCTTGTGTCCAGTGCAAGAATAGTTTGTCACTTCTTTGGCGTCTATTCATGGTAATTAATAACTGTAGGTTCTTATTTTTTACTCTCGTGTGGTATCGACAGTTTTACTCCACTTTGAGAAATCTTGTTATCTAGGGATTCCAGATGGAAGTTTGGTACCTACTTATAGCAGAATTTGTTTTTATAATTTGTCTCAGTATCTAGTATATTTTTTTTAAAAGGTTTCAATCTATCCTATTTAGTAATACGAGTAAGTTGGTCGGGTAAGCATATTTTTTGATATCCTATCAATGATTAATGAACATGATGTAGCACTTAATCCTTCTTTTTGATAGCCTTTACATTTTGCGCACAAAATAGATTATGATTCTGTCACGAAAACAACGTGGCACGTGGGAGGGAAACAAATTGAGTTCGATGGAAAAAAACTGCCAAGTTCTCCCCTTTTTTTTGGCGATAAGGTTCCGACATTTTTTGTTTACTAATTAAATAAACTGCAGGGAGAGCCAAATTGATTGGATCGATGATAGATTTTTTATTGATTAAATTAAGTAGTAAGTACGGTGTAGCTCGTTCACATAAAAAATACCAAGAAATATTATATTTGCAATACCCTGTTTAGATTTATAACTCAGTAAAATAAAACCTATTGGTAATGGAAAGCCCTCGCTCCTCAATATTTTATAGTCTCACAACAAAAGTGCATACATTGCAAATGGCTGCTAGGTATGCACGATGTAGTTACTAGAAATATTTTCAATTTTCCTCTGTTTTCCTACGAGGCGAGACGTGTCGGGATTTCCCGCGACACACACGGAACCCTAAAACAAAGAAATATTGCTTTCCAATTGCGTTTTAAAAGGAAAATTGAAATGTCCTGGCTGTCGCTCATTTTCATACAAATGATTGTGTTTGTTGAAACGTTTGGCAGTCCATCACACGTCCTACATTAGGCCTTCTTAAGTGTACACTAGCTAATACTAAACGGGTGTGAAACCGGAATTGCCAGCAATAATAGTAATCGTCAGCAAACACATCATGTTCACAGCTGGAGAACATGACATGAATAGCTCTTACAAGAGTGCTATAATGAGCTGATCTGGCCCTTCTCATTCTACCAGTTACCCCGGCATCCCGTGTGTCTACCTAGAAAGTCGCAGAGAGTCCACCCAAGAATTCTAAAAGTCTAACGGCGTGCAGTCGGTTCTTCGGCAGATACCTACAACCAGCGGGCAAATCCACCAGTGTTTAAGTCCGCAGACTAATTGGAGGTTTAAATTTTAGCTTTAGACTAGGTCATTAAAATCTTCAGGCTTCATAATATGAACACTTGCGGTGTGCTTCCCCTTTATCACAATATTCACAATAAAATTAATTATTGTTATTAAAACATCTAAATAGACAGTTAAACCTTTATGTTATGAGGTTATTTTAACCAAAAAATAGGTGAAATAACCTCTATGTAATAACGGTATATAATAAAAAATTCACATCACAAGTAACCGCATTATCTTGCCACTATAGTTGCCACGAAGCTCGGGTTTATCTTTTTAATTACGTTCTCAGGTGAAACATAAAAGTAAAGAAAAGGTACCGTCGATTTATGAATTTTCGAGCTAAATATTTGTAAAGAATGCTTCAAAGTACCTAAATGTTACATAAACCTTTTTCAAAGAAGGTTTAGTTTGCGGTTGGATAGTTCCATAGCTTGAACGTAGGATCTTGAATCAGACCCTCACATAGCCGAAATACCTCCGGAGATTGCGAATTACGAAGGTAAATGATCCTTACCCCTTAATTTGTAGTTGAGGGTACCTGATCTTTGGAGGTGGATGACCTTGCCATAGGTAGACTAAATTTCACCATGTGTAAATCTAGTGGTTGGGCTAGTTTTCGTTATTTTTTGTCAATTTTAAAAATAAGACACACTGTAAAAAAACAACGTTCAAATACTGTGCGACGTACACAATTATCGATTGGTCGAACAGAATGTAAGAGGTTTGACGGTACTACCCCCGGGAAAATGTTTAGTGGGTTTATCTCACATAAATAAACTATTTTTTCAAGCATCGAATAAATAAAAAACAGACCAATTTCTACCTAGGATTGCTACGTATAGCAGACTATCTTCTTGCATGAAGCACAACTAGCAAAGAAGTAGCTCTTCAGCTCCGTATTTCAGAATATGCAGCCTTTAAATTACATTTCTCGTTAGACATAGTACACTTCGCGTGTTCAGAATTCCTGATGAATTGACGAACGTTTCGCGTTGTTTTTTACTCTATAGGAGAAATAATGTCGTTATAAGTTTACGCGGGAACATTGGGAGGAACTGATTTGAATGAGGTTTGCTTTTTTATCAATGATTGTTCGTTTAGTATCGTGCGCTAAAGGTTTTGGGTTTTTTTCACATAAATTTACTTAAGTAGTTAAAATATGATGTTGAAAATTCACGTTAATTATGTAAATGCTGGTTATTTGGTTATTAATTATATTCTGCCAAAGTATTTTTTATAGAAGTTAAGAGTTAATTGTATAAGTTTCAATAAATACAAAACAGCTCTTGCAATCATAACTTATACTGATTTAATGTACTCTCTAATGGAAAAGTATAGATTCCAGCATATTATGACTAGGTGGTACATTCCATACCTAATGATGAAACTATACTTAACTTACACCGTTTATGCATCAAACCGTGTTTAACTAAAAGCTTTCTTCATCATAATATCGGTAAGGATCGATCGATTTATTCGAAAAGTACAAGAAGGCTCATAAGTGGGAGCCATACTGCGGTCAACAGCTTCATCTATGAACACGATACCCGTTTTCTAAACTACGTGATATATTTATAGTGAATTCCCGACGACTTGGTCATAAACTACAGGCACTATACCTTCAGTCAGACGGCAGTCTGACATCAGGGATCCATGGAGCAGTGGATCTAGCTGCTGCAGCGTATAGCCACAGTACTCACAGGGAGAGTCGCCTCAAGGTGGTGAGACCATTCCCTGTTTCTTCTATGATCATTGCAAAGTGGCTTCAGGTTAGTTGAATATTTATTTCATGAAATACCGAAGATTTTTTACAACCTGTATTTGCACAAACTTTTTCTCGAATTTACAGAAAATGTATGCGCTGTTCCATTTATTCGCTTTGATAACGCTGACATGTGAGTTGGTAGGAATATGGAATCCGATCCCATGTACGTACTTTTCACATTTAAATATCTGAAACGTTTGTTTGCGTCTCTTACTGAGTTAATTAATTAAATGAAGACAAATTTGAATATTCCTAAGCAAAAGCTGAATTCAGGTATATTTATAAGCCTTTCGGTGACATTCATTTTAGGTGGATATGGTTAGTCACCGTTTAAACCAGCACCAGTCAGGGGCTGATTGTCCAGGGTACGGGTATTTCATTTCTCATGCACCCATGATAATTCGTGTGTCAGCACTAGGGAATGCAATCTCGATCTCGCGAGATCTCGGCCTTTCTGAGCGAGATCTCGGGAGATTAACGAGATTGAAATCGAGCATAAAAACGTCCTCTTCGAAGCGATTAGTTGCTACTAAAATATTTTTGTTTGCGTTTAGAAGAGATTAGAGAAGACTGTTTCTTTTTGTATTTATTATTTGATAGATTTATATTTTTTATTTATTGATTTATACGTAATAATTTACACATAAAAAGCAAGCTTAAGGGTCTGTTCCACAATGTCTGGTTAGTGGCTACCTGACGGATAAAATACATGCTGTCACTTTCTGTTATTATTTTTTAGACAGTGACAGCATGTATTTTATCCGACAGGTAGCGACTAACCAGACATTGTGGAACAGGGGCTTAAGATACTACATAATGCTCGCAGGATTGTACGCGGCACCTTCATTCTGCGTTATAATATAATTATAATTATGTATATTGGCAACTCATGTAGGTATCTATTTGAAAGTGAGTATAACATAATTATTATGATTTAATTACTTAATATTCATAGCAAGCAACAACGATACAATGAGCAGATACGTACTTCAAATTTTATTAAAATATTAAAATTTCAGATATAAATTTCGTCAAAAAATGTTCGATGAAAAAATAAAAAGAAAGGTTTATCTTACAATGCCTTTTTTATTTTTATAATTGCTATAATATAGTAATTATTTAAAAAAACACACAAAACTACCAATCTCGCGAGATCTCGAAATTGACGAGATCTCGCGAGGTCTCGCTGGAGCCCCAATCTCGCGAGATTTGCATTCCCTAGTCAGCACCATCACCAAGTCCACCTTGAAACGATCATGGCTCACAGGGCCACCCTGTATACACCAATAAAGATTTGGTACAAACGCATTATGCCAACGACCTCGCAATTTACAATACATAACGATGTGTCTGAAACAGACCCTTGTCACTGAGCCTGACTTATTGTGTGCCTCCATAGGATGCTATCTCTTGTATACAGTTTGTCAAACTTTTTGCCCCACTTTTGGGTGAAAATTGCTCTTACGTGGCAAGTTGGTGGGGTGAATTAAGTAAATAAACTAAAATGTAAGTATACTTAATTATTGTAAATGAGAAGTTATTTTAACGAAACTAATGTGGTACAACAATTCTCGTTATAATTTTTAGATAATTATAAGAACCTAGATTATTTCATGAAAAGTTCAAGTTATTGATCGGTGCCTATATAAGCATTTACAAAAAACACAGTTCACCAAGACCATACAAAAACCTGGCATGACCTGTATATTACACTTTGAGAGCCGCTGGCAAAAGCAATAAACAGAAAGAAACGTGGTCTTAACTTTCCTAATTTTCCTCTTATTTTTCAAGGAATTCTTGGCTTTGACCTTGCAAGGACACAATGGAAGGGTAGCCAGTTAATCTCCACTCTGATCTAGGTTTCGCTCCCGAGGGATTAATTATGGCTTTATCTGATGACTATAATTAGACATTTTGGTTTCTGGTTGACTAAAAAGCAGCTATCTCTGAGCTTAACTCTCGGAGCTGAAGTCTGAAATATCTATACTTTCCGAATGGCTCAAACATTACTTAGTACTGAATGGTAGGTAGGTACCACGTAGGTGCCTACAGGGTTTTGGATTTAGTAGTTTATTTTGTACAGTGTATAAGTACGTACTATAGGTATGAATATGAATTGTGTAAGTACTATAAATTATAGATTTAACTTTTGCTGCGTCGAATGAGGAAATTGACAATCAAATTTACACCCCCAATAAATATAAGGAATAGGAAGTGAGGGTGAAGCGGTTTTAGTAAGCTCAATAAATTTTAAATGCACGAAGTACCTACATAATCCTAACTAATATTATAAATGCGAAAGTAACTGTGTCTGTCTGTCTGTCTGTCTGTCTGTCTGTCTGTCTGTCTGTCTGTTACTCTTTCACGCCAAAACTACTGAACGGATTTGAATGAAATTTGATATACATACGGTTTAGACCCTGGGAAAGAACATAGGCTACTTTTTATCCCGGAATTCTCACGGGAAAACATTTTAAGGCGAAGCGAAGCGCGCGGGAACAGCTAGTTATGTAATAATTTTGTTTACTCATTTACAGTACCATAACAAAACAATAGAAATAACAAAAAAAAAAAAAAAAAAAAATACACGCACTCACGCCTTGTACTAATGTACTCCCTTGCGGGGTAGGCAGAGGTGCATTGCTGCACCCACTTTTCGCCAGAGTGTTATGTTAGTCCCAATGTAATAGGGGGCGGGCCTATTGCCATTTTTCGGGCACATCCAAGACCCGAGAACAAATATCTGTGTTTAAACAAATATCTGCCCCAGCCGGGAATCGAACCCGGGACCATCGGCTCAGTAGTCAGGTCACTTACCACTACGCCATTCGGTCGTCAATAGAAATAACAACATACCTAAAAGTTGATATGAAATGATCCACGTTATTATCAAAATAACAAAATATACTTCCACTTAGGCGGTTCTCATACTGACCCGCATTACGCTGCGTTTAATTAATTTGTATTTTAAATTTATTTTAAAGCATGTTTTCTGTTATTCAAGTGAAACAGGGTTGCGTTCAATTTCGCGTGTCAACAAGTGTCGTATCTGCGCACTGCATATACCTACTATATTGAATGTAAACAATGCACCTCGCCATCCAATCTCTCATGCGCTGACATCGACAGATCCCTAGACCATTGCAACAGGACAGACAGCCAAATGCATAGCTATGGTAATTGGTAAGTATACATATAAGTACATATACCTACATATGTAGATTTGGTTAGTTTCAATTAATCGGCCGTTCGACCTATGGTGGCCTTATAACGTATGCAAAGTAATTTATTGGAAGTGCATCAACTTAAATTATGCATCATTCATTGTTGATTATAAAGAAATTAATACATCCAAGCTATAATAACTAAATTTTTACTCACTAATCTAATTTCAAAAGCGCTTCTGTTGATTAATAAGGATATATTACTAAGTAAGTTTATTTCTTATCTTTTTAAATAATTGGTCTTTAAGTTGATTCCAATTAAGTATCACCGGTTTCTAACGACCAAAAAATTTACAGAATACAGGGAAAATCTCTTTCAAGTTTCTACCCTATCAATCAATCATCATCATCATCACGACCCATTACGTCCCCACTGCTGGGGCACGGGTCTCCTTCCAATGAAGGAAGGGTTTAGGCCTAGTCCACCACGCTGGCCAAGTGCGGGTTGGTGGACCCCAACACAAGCAAGCTTGTGCTGAGAGAGTTGTCGGGTAAGTAGGCAACCCGACTGTCAGATGTTTTCAAGCCGCCCGAAGGCCTCTGACTAGGCTTAACGACTGCTGCCGAAGCAGCAACCGGGACCCACGGCTTAAAGTGCCGTCCGAAGCACGGAAGCGTCCAGAAAAGCACCACTTGAAATTGGTCACCCATCCAATGGCTGACCGTGTCAGTTGTTGCTTAACCTCAGCGATCAGTTACGATCACTGAGGCCCGCTCGACTACGAACGCTTCAATCCTATAATGTAACGAAAATGTCAGTTACTCCGGCTAAATAGGTAACACGCGTAACGGAAACACATTAAATTACCTATCAGTCTGAATGAAAGCGGATATCTATGGCGGATATGATCTTAAAGACACGAGTCAGGGGTAAATTTTGTCGAAGCCCAAGTATTTATAGACGGATTCATTCATCGACAGGATTACCTGTCTTATATTATTACTCAAGTTTTACCCTCATAGATATATGAGGTCGTTCGTGGTCATATACACTCACGAGCAATGAAAAACCCCGAACTGTCTACTATACCCCCAATATTTAAGTTTTTAGTTGCTAATATTCTGATGCGCTGTTAAATGTACTTCAATATTGCAGACGGCGTCATAAAGCTACATATTCTGTTTAGAATTTGGGGCTGTGTCACTGTAACTTTTTCATTGCTCTCGAGTGTATATTCAAATTCATACAATTTGCCCTAACTGTATAAACCGCTATTTTTATATTAGAATATGAGTAGGTTGGTTGTATGAACCCTCACGTTATGGATTCAGTAACACCTCCTTTTACTTTTAGGGTCCCTAAAAGATAATGTTATTCTTGTGTGTTATTCTTGTTTCTAACTTTACGATTCGCACTTAGCTCTACTTCGTTTTCTTTACCATGCCCTCTTTTTATTTTCTGTAATAACAAATCCATGTCAGTATTTACTTTGCATTGATATTACCTACGATCAACGATTTCAACCCCAGACATAATGTAACTGAGGTTGAAATCGGCTAATAAAAAGCATATAACTTAGCAATATGACTAACCGTAGATTTTGATAACACAACAAAAAACGAGTCATGTCGCCAACCAAAAAAACTACATTATTAATTACTAGATGTTCCCGTGAGCTTCGCGGGGAAAAATGGGAATTCCGGGATAAAAAGTAGCCTATGATCTTTCTCAGGATCTAGACCATTTATGTATACCAAATTTCATTCAAATCCGTTCAGTAGTTTTGGGTGAAAGAGTAACAGACAGACAGACAGACACAGTTACTTTCGCATTTATAATATTATATTATTATTAAGGATTAAGGATTAGGGATGCGTTCCTTTCTGGTAGCTACTACAGACACACACCATTCAGTGATTCAATGTCACCAGATGAAAGGGAAAGTGGGAACAACTTCGTATCACATTTTACTTCCTTCAGTGTTGCTAAGTCTGAAGCAGCAGCTCTTCTTAGACCACAGATTAATTGCCTGAAGCTGCACGGTATTACGTTTACTCACGTACAGCAAATAACTAAGACTGTCCTACAGGGTGGATTACTTCAGTGATACAGTCCAGTCTGAGTCTGTCCGTGGCAATGTTTACGATCAAAATCAGAAGTGCATTTTGTTTAATTAATTTTGTTTAGTAGGTAAGTAGTTAGTTAGTTGGTTCAATTTGGAAAAGTTGATGCGGCGGTTTATTATATGACTATAAACGTGGCTGCTATCTACATTTACTTATTTACATATTATATAGGTTGTAGTAGCATTTTGTAGTTAGGGCTTGCAATAAAGATGACAATAGGTTTACCTAGGGCATAAAAAAAACTCTGCGCAAATTTAGTGATTGTTTAAATGTTTAAATCTACATACCTTTTGTGGTGCATTGCTAGCCTGATGCACCCCGCATATTGAAGGCGTCTTATGAATGACCATGGTCAAATCTGCTATTACCTCACAAAAAACGGGTCACAATTATTTTGTAACAATATTGATGTTTAAGTATACCTGCTTAAGATAAGAACTTTGTGAGACGGAGCCATAACAAACGAGTCTCCCTGTATTGTATGCCTGCTCTAGAAGCTTTTTACAGAGGACGGTATGGCAGCAGTTGAGGCGCTAATGCAAAATTAATGATAGCCAGTTTAAATAAAGCTCTGGCCAAAAGGAAGAAATATTTCATGAAAAGTAAATTGGGCTCCGAGAAATTGTCGTGGTGCGGTGACGAAATTTCCAACTCAGAAATATGACGCCTGAGTCCTTAGCAAGAGTAATTTGATGACTATAAGGCTGTCGACAAAGTTAAAACATAAGTTCGTACTTATACTGAGTATTTTTATGAAATCTAAAGAAAATAAAATTTCATTGGCACCTATTGAAATTCATGATGCTTGTACGAAAATCTTATATGCATAATAACATTTCAGCACGCATTCCAATGTAAGTATCTTTTGAAACGTATTCGCTTGAGAAAATCGCTTAGAAAATTTGTGCCATTCATGTTCTGATGAGTTGAGAATTCACACAATGGGCCGAAATCTTCTGGTATTTACTCTTAAAATAGGTTTGAATGTTAGAAATGAATCTAAATCTGGGTGAGTGAGTATCCATTATTTTCAATTATTTATTTACTTATCCCGTTTTGTCCATCAGTGACGTGAATATAATTGAATACTTCATGTATTTTTCAGAAAAGTTAGAAATCTAGGTATGGGCGAGCTTTTTGAGCTTTATTTTTTTATTTTATTTTTATTTATTTGAGACAATAAACAGGTACATTAAAACTTACTAAGTAGACTTAGATTAAATATAATTATGTTAATATACATCCCACAACATTGTCTACAAGTATGTTAACATAGTACTGTTATTACAGTTCAAAATCTAGAAGTGCGATGATTGGTGATTTGATAGTGGAAGTAAAGTGATGTTTACGAGAAAAAAAAAAGAAGATATTTCTGTAATGATTTAGGAAGCAACCTGTTGCTAATATTGTGCAAATATGGTATAGTTAATGCAAATATGTAGTAATCCAAACATAATAACAAATTAATTCTAATTATCTAGTTAATTTCTGAAAACTTTGTGTATATTGTTTTTAAAATCTGCAAATTTTGAAAACATATCAATATGCTCAAAGTGCTTATTGTAGGAATCAGCGATGCGGCAGAGAGGCGCGCGCCGGCCGGCGTTCGTGTGACGCAGGCTCGTCGCGAACATGCGGTATGCGCGCGCCTCCCGCCGCACCACTGTTCTAGGTACAACATAATACAGCTTATTAGATAGGTCTGTGCAATCAAAGTGGCTATGACAAAGTCGGTACAGCGTTACGGCTTCCAAGATAAGTCGCCTTGAATCTAGTGGAATGAGGCCATATTCGTCCAGTAACTCGGTGTAAGAGAGGTGGTTGCGGTTACGATGAACTCGGAAGTGTACTGAACGGAGGTACTTGCGTTGAACACTTTCAATTGCGTCACTATATTTTTTATATATGGGATTCCAGATTGGTACCGCATACTCAAGCTGTGGGCGGATTATGCTTTTATAGAGGTGGATATAAGTGTTTCAGGACGTGAAAAGTCTGTGGTTGACCTCATGACTAGCCCATACATTTTATATGCCTTACTCACAATACTATCAATATGTTGATCTAAATGTAATTTAGAATCGAGAATGACTCCCAGGTCCCTCAGGGCGTCTACTTTATTAAGTGGTGAATGACATAACATGTATTGAAATTGCGTAATTTTCCTTTTTTTTGTAAAATTTATAAAGTTGCATTTTGGAAGGCTAAGATGTAGTTTATTATTATTGCAGTATTCTGTAAGTCGATCGAGATCTTCTTGGAATAGTAGGCAATCATTTTGTGAATTTATGCTTTTAAATGCTTTTAAGTCGTCAGCGTAGAGTAAAAATTTTGAGTTTCTAAAACAAGTGTTAATATCGTTAATGAAAAGAATAAAGAGTAGAGGCCCCAGTATAGACCCCTGAGGGACACCGGAGGTAAGTCGGATAGTATTGGACTGATGACCGCAGATAACTACTGTTTGAGTTCTGTTAGAAATATAGGATACCATCCACCTAAGTAAATTACCCCGAATGCCGTTGAACGCAATTTTATGTAGGAGCAGCTCGTGGTCAACTTTGTCGAAGGCCTTCTGAAAGTCAGTGTAGACTGCATCCGTTTGGGTTCTGTCATCGAGATTTTGAAATACGAAATTTGTGAAGACCATGAGGTTTGTAGTGGTTGATCTATTTTTTGTGAAACCGTGTTGCTCAGGCAAAATTATTCTATGGAGCGAAGGGTAAATTTCATCATGCACTAATCTCTCGAAGACCTTCGACAAAGCTGGTAGCAACGAGATAGGACGGTATTTTTCTACGTTGTTTTTAGGCCCACTTTTGTGTACGGGAATTATGTTGGCGTGTTTCCACGCTGTAGGGAATGTTCCTTCCGACATACATTTATTGAAAATTAATGAAAGGGGTTTGTATATATCCTTAGCGGTGTTCTTAAGAAAAACAGGAGGAATTCCATCAGAGCCGGGGCCTTTGGTGGGGTCAACTGAGGACAGTGCCCTACATATTTTATGGGAACTGATGTGTATATCACTGATAAATAAATCGTGAGGGGCGTAGTCAGGTACCGGAATAAAATTATCACTCAATAGCGTGGACGGTTCATAGACGGAGTGGAAGAAATCGGAAAATAGGTTACAAATATTTGTGGGATCATTAGCGGTAGTGTTTTTATAGCACATAGAGGAGGGAATTCCCGGTTTTTTTTTGCGATTATTTATATATGTCCAAAAATATTTACTGTTCTTGAATACATTATCTTCGACCGATTCTATATATTTTGAGTAACATTTACGGGCCTCAGATTTAAAACGTGATCTATAAAGTGAGAATATTTCATAATCAAATAAATTATTGTATTTTTTCCATTTTACCCATGCCTTTTTTTTGTTATTAAAAATGTGGATTAAGGCTGGAGAAAACCAAAATGGGTAATTGGAGTTTTTGGGTGAAGACTTAGGACAGTGCTGTATTATAATGCTATGAATTTTATTGTAAAAAGCTGTGAGGGCTGCGTCTGCTTTTAGTGGTGACAAAATATCATCCCAGTTTGTGTTGGTAATATCGCGATTAATAAGGTCATAGTTTGCTTTGTGAAAATTTAGTTTAGATATCAATTTTCGTTTCAGAGGCGTGTAGGAAGTCTTAAAAGTTACGGTGGCGGAGAGTGGAGGGTGTAGTTTATCTGGTGGGCAGAGATGATTTTGTGAGCCTGTCAGGGAACATTCCTTGTTAGTGATAAGTACGTCTAAAATGTTGTCGTTACAATTTTTACGGTCGTTAAATTGGTATGCGTTGAAAAAATTCATGAAATCGGCAATATACTGCGAGACTCGGCCGGTGCGCAAACATGATAGTGCAGAATTTTCAGTGTTAGAACGCGCCCATTGAATAGCTGGCAAGTTGTAGTCACCTACAATTATGAACCCATCCACATCTGGTTTATCAACCAGTTTGTGCATAGCTTCGAGGTGGGTCATGTATAGAGAGTCATTAGAGTTAGGTGGAATATAGGAGGCTATTATTAAATTTTTTCTACCCAACGAGGGACCAGTACCCTTAGCACGAACATTTCATCGTTTCCGTATTTCATTACTACACGTTAACTTTGAACGTATTGAAATGGCAGCATAAGCCTTCGTCGTGTGCCGGTCGTTACAACGTTACCAGAGTTAAAATAAGGTTGTACCACACTGAGATTGTTAAGTTCAAAACCTTCATAATAATTTCAAAGTAAGCAGCGATTCCTTATAAACGCACTTTAACAATTGTCTATGGATGATAACTATGATTTGAACGCACATCGTAACTTTTTTTTTTGACATTTGTCATCTGTCATCTGTCAAATTATCAATCTATTGACACTGACAGGTCGGCTTTCATAATTATTTGTTAAATTTGTTTATTGTTTTATTGAATTCAACGCAGTGATATTTGCCTACGGATACCAACGCCAAGGCCCACGGATGGAGAGGTCGCCAGTGGTGCCTTAATAAGTGGAAGGAACTAGCCAAGCTCAATAGCGAAGGGACGGGACAAGGAGTGATAAGCAAAGGAGAAAATTAAACATGAAACATAACATTAAACATTAAACATAAAAGGTTGTCATGACAGATTATCCCCTCGTCTCTCAATGATTTCCTAATACCTAGGTACTCTTTAAAAAGCATTAACTAGTTACCTTGAGATAAAGCATCGGCAGTACTCATGTTTCTTTGAAATAGTTAGTAGTTATATTCTTATTCTTAATGATCCAATTATCATTTGTTTTGCAGGTATGGAGTGATTATAAGAATAATAAAAAGAGAAAATGCTCCCAAATTGCCTGAGGGGGCACAGTGAATGGTTGATGGTTCAGCCCTAAAATGAATATATGTCAGATTGAAAGCTGCCGGTGAATGCTATATAATTGATGTGATGAGATATAGAATCAGCATGGAACATGTGCCTGGTACGAGGAGCCAGCCCAATCCAGCTATACCAGCGTATCCTGTACCCAGCATCACGGACCAGGCCACCGCCTGCAAGTGCACCCCCGTGAAGGCATAAATTATAAATGTGCATTTTGATTGCTCGGTGAAGAATACATTTAGGAGAAAAGATAAATCATACATTTTGTTATACTATTCTGATGTTTGCAAATGTTACATGATACTACCTACTAAAATAAATATGTTTTTTTGTAAAATAAAGAATAAAAAACTGTTAAACAGAATGTAAATATTTTATTAATTTTGTGGTAATTTCATTTATCCAGAACTTTTTACCCATTAGTAAGTGGGCCCAGAAAGTTGATGATTTATCATTAATTAAGTCTATTAATCCTGCCTACCAAGAGACTTATTACCTTTAGTTAGGTTAAGTGCCAATTTCTCCGTAGTCGCTTTGAGCATAACCAGAGAGTGGTTGATTTTTGACACATCTTTCGTGAATTTTATATGGATATGACTTATAATTAATAAATCAATCCCTGTCAGTTAGATAACCCACTATGGAGAAATTGGCACTAAAGTTTATAGTCAATAACTAACTGTCCTTAACTATTCTAGAGAGGGTAGAGTTCAAACACATCTAGACAGTAGCAATAATGGTATTTATTAATACAATTACACATAACTACAGTTAGGTACATTAGAATTTTACGAATTATAGCTTACAAAGCAAAACGTGAGTAAGTATAGGTGTTTGTGTACTGTGTTGCTACTTCTTACTGCTATTGGTGCCATGGATGCCATGGATCTCATCCGTCACGATGGATTCTCGGCACTTCCAGTCTAGTAGGTATTCATCACGAGCTTCAATCACCACGTCATCACGGTCAGACACGCCAAAATCGAGGGCCACGTAATGCAACATACGGCACGCTGTACTTAATAGATTTTGCACACTGAACAGTTGTATAATGGTCTTGCTCCAAACAGCGCCATCGATTTTCAATCACACACATCACAACCCTACATTTCCCATGATTTTTTGTAAATTTTGCCTCTGGGCTACCCTCCTCATCTACGTCTCTTGCTGCGTTTAATAAATACTAGTTTAGTTTAGTAGGGTATCTACGTGGTCGTAGCATATTGGTAATGAATAAAAAATACGAAAACCAAAAGAAATAAATGCTCTAACTTCCATTTTAAATAGTTGTCACTGAATAATTTGCAGTGAGAAAATCTTCGAGTAAACTCACGATACGATATGTCAAAATCAAATTCATGCTACCATTTCCTATACAAACCGCAAAATACTTCACGTTACCATACACGTTACTACACGACGAAAAGTTCCTGCTGCCGATTTTAGTTCTGCTACTGCCCGCCAGGGGCGCTGTTCATATTTCCCTACAAAATTCATCGTGTCAGATTTACTTCACGTCCTCGACGAAAGTTCGTGCTAAGGGCTCAGGTATCTCTACTACAACGTGCTCTATGTGAGGTGATACAGACAAATATGGGTGATGTAATACAGCTTTCAGTTCCTTAAGAACAGCGATCCATACGCCACCACCGTCCTTTTTATTCGTTTTTATGCGATCGCGATCACACCTAAATACCGAGTATCTATCATCGATAAATTCACTGTCATTAATTTCTGGAGATAGCCACGATTCTGTGATTATTATGACGTCGTAATTATTGGACAAAATATTGAAATAGATAGTGTTCAGTTTAGTGCGAGTACCTCTACAGTTCTGGTAAAATATTGTTATTTTTTCGTTATGTGACATTTAGTTGAACAATATAAATGATAATATTTAGTAATATTTGAGAACCACACGGTAGTTTATCATTAGATTTTGGATGGTGATACCTCGTCTCGTAACCTTTCAGACGAGAGCAACCACTACGCTTACTTGACTGAAATTTCCGCCTTTGTATCACAATGTACCTACTATTATGTATTACTTTTATTGATTGAACTCACATCTAGACAGTATAAATCCAGAAAGCTTGACTTACAGAACTTTTCTCGTGGGAGCTGACAAGCGGAATGAATAATGTTTAGTCAATAGAAAATTGATTTTATATGCGGTTCAGTTCGTTGCACTGTTTTATTATACAGGATGTCCATAAAAGTATGAATCAAATGGAATGGGGTTACTCTGGGGATCGAACTTTCCGATAAATATTTGTACTACGACATTTAGAAACGTTCCTACCTATAAGGGGTGGACCAAAGATAGCAAAAAGATACGCAAGGATTGTTCTCAACTGCAATATAATATGTCACCGATTTTAGTGACAAGAGTTATACCTACTATTATTACTGTATCTGTAACTTGATTTGGAAATAAACATAGAATTACTGAAATCATTCAAATATGATTCATCAATGCTGTGGTCATTGACATACATTTATATATTAAAGCTGTTCCAGGGGCGTATTTAAAGATTGCGCGCCCTGGGCTCCTGTAGTTTTCCGCCCTATCAAGGAATGAAAGAAAACAATAAGAGCAGTTAGTGTAGAGTACCTACCGACCTACATATGTATAAGAACATTGTGGTGATAGATTTTCATACATAAGGATAACTTCCGAACAAAAAAAAAAGATTTTTCTGGACAGACGAGTACATTTTAGATAAAATAATAATTAAAAAAAAACCGACTTCATAAAAACCACTAAAAAGTAAGAAATAAATTAAGGTTATTTTTTTAAATTATTATTTTATTTTATTGTTTTTATTTTATTTGCAATATTTGTCAATCAAAATTAAGATGCAAATGATACTCGTAACAATAAGTCCTACTAGTCAATACGAATCATTCAAGCCTAAACACGAGGTAGTTGCTATATATCGTTGAGGAACTCTCCCTTGACTGCCTTCCGTTTCCATTTTAAGATCAGCTCAAGGTCACCATCATATTTTTTGCTATAAGAACTATATTTACGTTTTAAATTTCTTTAGAATCGGTTAATAGGTACCCAAAATGGAAATTCATACCCTGTTTTTACCCCTTTACCCACCCTTGAGGGTAGAATAAAATTCTGAAAAAAATTGGGACCACCCCTGAGCTCAATCCAATACATCAAAAAAAATAATTTTCAAAATCGGTCCATAAATGAAACTTCTCCCGAAACAACCTTCTGCAACGGCTTACGTCTACCAGCTGAGGCGCCTCTCCGCAAGTTCTACGAACAAGTAGCCTAGCACTCTGCTTCTCAGCTGCCGAATTTGCCTGCCCCATATGGGCAAGGTCCGCGCATGCTGGAGAAGTAGGTAGATGTTGCTCTTACGACACAGTTCGTATAGTAACGGGATGCCTCAAACCGATACCGATCTACAAAGTCTACTCTCTGGCTGGGATAGCACCCCCTAGCATACGGCGAAAAGTGGCATGTTCTTTACTCACACACACCTTCCTGCCTTAAAAGCCGCTAAGCGTTTCTAAATAGTGAGGTGTCCTTAACGGATGAAAACCCACAAAACGCAAGGCTAAAGCTCTGGGAGGAAAAGCAGCCCCAGGATCCTTTCCTACCTCTTGAGGAAAAACTTGCTCCCGGTAACAGTCTCCCCTGGCACATTTGGAAGACTCTAAATCGGTTGCGAGCAGAGGTAAGCTGCTGCAAGGACAATATTTGCAAGTGGGGATAGACACAAGGTATAGACCGTTGATACCAACCTATGCGACTGTGGTACCGCCCCCCAGACTATGGAGCATTTAATCTCCTGTCCCCTGTGCCCTTCCACCTGCACTGGGGAAGACTTATGAATTAGAAAATTCGTATGTTCCTACATAATATTGTGTATAAGAACATTGTTGTGATAGATTTGCATAAATAATGATATCTTCCGAACAAAAAAAATTTTTTTTTCTGTATAGACGAGTACATTTTAGATCGTTTAGAAATAAACTTGCGCAGGGCGACTGAGTGAGACAATTTTTTTGTTTCTTTAGATTTCCTTCAAAAGAAAACCAAGGCGGAAATAAATTAGACTATTCCACCGGTTCAGAAAAGAACAAAGGGCGGCTTTGATACTTTAAATCAAATTTCTTCAGACATATGGAAAGGTGGCTCAGGGCCGTTCTAGGCTTACGTCCTAAAATATTGTTCTGTACTTTTTTAATCCTCCAACCCAAAGCACAAGGGCGGCCCGCCGGCCGCCCCTGGGCCGCCCTTGGCCGCCTGCCGCCCCGGGCTGTAGCCCTTTTAGCCCTAGGGTAAATACGCCCCTGAGCTGTTCCCTTTAAAAGTTTTCCCCTTGGAATACCGCGATAAAAAGTAGCCTATGTTCTTTCTCAGAGTCTTAGAGACCATTCGTATACCAAATTTCATTCAAATCCCTTCAGTATTTTTGGCGTGAAAGAGTAACAGACAGACAGACACAGTTACTTTCGCATTTATAATATAAGTTAGGATTAGGATAGTTAGGATTACTTTGGCTGTTGTATTGTATAGCGCCTGGAGTGTGTGGTATAGTTAGAACTCACAGATTGACGTTGCTAATTAAAACTTACATCTAACCGACACGAACCGAACACTGGTAAAGTTAAGTAGCTAAACTAGGTAGTGTAAGTAGATACTACTAGATACTTACCTTTACCTGTACATACTAACTTTAGCTTTTATTCATATTCTTAGTTACAGAAATATCCCTGCTAAAAAGGTTAACAGAGGTTAATAATAAGCTTACACCAAATAACGTGCCTGCCGTGCCTGGACACGATGTCTAAGGATTTGAAAAAACAAAGTGTATTATGTACAACTCTACTTACTCACACTCTGAGCCTGTTTCACAATGTCTATAGAAATGTTATCAGGGTGATAAAAATTATGATGTCTAAAACTTTATTGTGAGTATAACGTAACGGCGTTATTTTTAACCCACTGATAACCTTTATACAGAAACTGTGAAACAGGCACTTAATATTGTACCTACCCCTATGATAATGATCGCAAATATGGCAATAGTGGTTATTATTCTTGGGCATAAATCTAGTGAGCATAGCATAGAATCAGCTATGATAAAAATAATAGAAAATTAAGTTTTACCTGTGTTTACGACACCTTTTTTTGCTGTTTCATATCTTTCAGATAGATGCAATGTTCACATGAGTTTTCAGTATGAGCAGTAGGTATTTTTTATCGTAAAACCCTAGAACAAAAATTACGTTGTCCTTACAGACAGAGGGAACAGACTATTATTAAGTATTTAAAATATGTTTCCATCATACCTTTCTTCGTTGTTGTTTGGTTCGTATTCCGTTCCCAGAAGTACATAATAATGTTCCTTGATATTCCTTGCTTGACGAAACACATACGATGACACTTCTAGAAGATCCTCTGGCATGCATCACAGTGGAAAAAACAATGCAATCTCAAATACAGCCTTTGAATTTGACCTTGACAATGCCAGACTTTTTGTTCCTTTATTCACGCTCTTGAGTAAACTGTTGCTGAACAAAATAAATAGCATTGAACGGTAACTTTGTTTCATTATTGAGAAAAGAAAATTGTGAAACTGTAAATGATTATCTAGTTAAACATTTATAAAATTTTATTTTATGTTACAGCTACAAAATCTCTACTTAAATAAAAACTAAAATAGCAGAAAACATAACACTATATTTACAAAAATAAATACTTAACTATTTTATTTGCTTCACGTGAGTCACGAGACTAATTAACGTCTTTTATCGCAGGCAGGTAGGTACTTTCGATAGAACAAATGCAGAAAAACTGGAACCTCACAGGCAATTTGAATCACATTATACACAACACAAGGAAAACCGCCATAACAAATGTCACTGAAATGGGTTCGAGAATCACGGAACGCCCTGTCGCCCTCTCATTGATGAAGAACAACACTTTCTGGCAGTCCACTCTGTAGTTGGACATGGCTTCTCTGCTATACATGATGATGCGACAGTCGGCTTTCTGCGACACGTAGATGCGTCTATGCGTGGTGGGGTCCAAGACGGAGGTAGACCGCCAGTCCTTCACGGGCTTCTGATAGTTCACGAAGCCGAAGTTTCTGGAGCCCGTGGTCTCTGCAGGATCCCGAGGGTCTATATTCCAGGAGTCAGAATTGACCCCCTCCTCGGCTGACTTTTTCTTGTTGTACTCGTAGAAAAAGTCTTTGAGGAATGCGTTGGCGATGTAGCAGAAGAGGGTTACGGTGTCGCTGTAGTCGGCGTCTTCGACCCTCAGCCAGCACTGGTCGGCGCGGTCGTTGCGGTTCGGCATCTGCATCGGCATAGGTATTGCCATGTTGAGCCGGACATTCTCCTTCCCATTCTCTTGGGTGACGGCCGCGGTGGTCAAATGTAACGTTGAGAATAAAAGTTGCAGTAACATTGTGAGTGTGCGCCGACTACGCCGTCATGGTGGTGACTGCAGTCGCGTCTTGTTGACTCGTGACAAGACAACGCCAGTCACAGCTGTGACAGCATGATTGTGGTTAGTTGGATTACAGCCGCGTTTAAATAACAGGTGGTGATCAGATGACGCGATGATTTATACCCTATTGTTATGTCTATTAGGTATCGAGACTAGTTTGGTCTAAGTAGGTATTGTTTGAGGTTGTGAAAAATATTGCCAGTACGCATAGTATGAGTTGATTACGGTTCAGAGGGGTGGAATTTTATCAGTAGACTTATTGAAAGCAGGTCAATTTACCCGTGATACTGAGGAGCTTCCATTAGGAATCTAGCTCTGAAATTTCTAAAAATACGTTTATATACTTTAAACACAGCTAATCCTCTCTAATACTGAGATGGCAATGAGTGAGATGTCCCCACATAATAATATTAGGTATATTATTATTATTCCTTTATGTTATTTTTAATTTGTCATGAAATGAGTTTGAAATAGGGACAACGTTGTTACGAAAAGTACAAAAAACTTTAGTCATGTAATAATTTTCTCCACCAACCTGCCTACCAACTGTGGAGATTATGCCTACCCTATGACCATCTTATTGTCACCAAACAAAAGAAAAACCTATAATATTGCAACAAACTATGTTAAATTTTAAATAGATGAATACCTTATTTTTTATTATTATGTTCTGATCGAAGTATCGTTATCAAAACGCATGCAAATTTTACTGTGTAAATAAACGAAAGAGCATTCATAAAACTACAGAAAAATCTGTATAATAGACACAAACTGGTGAGAAATAAGGATGAAATTAGTTTGAATGTTGCAGTAGAAAGTTGTTTACGCTTGTGATATACATTAACAGTGTTGCTAGTTTAAATATTTGTCTATTCTTAGATTTTTTTTATATAATTTTTTTGTTATAAAAATTTGGTGAAATATATCGGGACAATAGACAGTTGGACGATTGTGACGATTGTCCACAATAATATAGGTACCTGCCTACCTAGAAATGGCGAATCCAGGTAGGCAGTTTTGTTTGGTTTTACTGCAGGTAGTCAATTACAAATGAAATAAAGTTCTGGATCTATTTCATAAAAATATGATCTTAAACATGAAAAAATAGTGAAAATTACAATACAATATAACTTTATAGAACAAACACACAACATACATTAAATAACAAAAGGAGTAAGCACAATAGGCGGCCTTATCGCTAAAAGCGATCTCTTCCAGGCAACATTTGGGTGAATGAGAGACTTATTGAGTAGAAGAGGAAGGTGTACACGTATTGCATTTAAATACTAGTGATAAAATTATTTATTATTTAATAAGTTTTGGTAGTAAATTTAAAACTTAGCTGGCAACACTTTCCATTGCGCCATCCGAGGCCATGATTGGCCGCCGAGCGTGACGTCAGCGGCTCGCAGCTTGCGATTGACTTCAGTTTATATGCGCAGGAGTGAGAACTAGACGTGTGCCAAATTGTGTTACGACTTTGTTGTGAAATTCTGTTGTGTCTAGTCGTAATGTCGCGACTAAAGTGTGTGTTGTTGTGTGCGTTTCTAGCGCTTTCTGCGCTGGGACCAGCTGATGCCAGGAAGAGTTTCGGAGGTCGTTCACACTACCCGAGGTCGGGGGGCCTCTCCGGATCCTCACATGGAGGCTCACATTCTTATCCAAAATCGCCAGGATTGTCCGGTGGAGGCCACGGATATCCTAGCTCTGGAGGCATGTCAGGAGGAGCGCATGGCTACCCAAGCTCAGGAAATTCACATGGCTACCCAGCATCAGGTGGACTATCCGGGTCAGGGTCGAGACCAGCATATCCAAGTAATACCAACACTCATCCGAGCAGCAACCACGGCTACCCTGCTAGTGGAGGACTGTCAGGGAACTCCAACAATAATGCGAATCGAGGAGGACACACGACTATCAACAATCATTACCACTACAGTCCTCCTCAACAAATAAGATACCAGCCTGCTTATGGCGCTGCTCCCGTCAGCTACCCCGTGTACCGCGGCACTCCCCCTACTTACGTATATCAATACCAGAATTCGGGCAGCAAATACAGTACATTGCTCGCTGGATTAGCGCTGTTCAACCTTGGCGCTCTCGGCGGCGCCGCGTACGGCTTGCACCACAGCAGCAGCAACTCCGGCAGCGGCGGCGGCTACAGGGCACAGCCGGGCGAAGTCTGTAGATTCGGCCTCAAGAAAGAGAACGGAGATTATGAGGAAACCAGAATCGATTGTAACCTAATAAGCAGTTTCATATACGAAGCGGAGGCGAAGAAAAACAACAGCCCGACAAATACCAGTGTCGTAACCACGACCGTGACGAACGTAACCGTGGTGAACACGACCAATGGGGAGCCAGCACCGGTGCCAGTCGCCGACGCTACGCCGAACTTCACTGTGCTGGAAAACGGCACCTTAGTACCTGGAAACATGACGTCTAATGGGACTGCCGCTAATGTAACAGCCAATGAATCAGATAGTACGCACAAGACAGATGATTCTGTGAACACGATGACGTCATCGGTGATTACGTCGACGACGACGACTAATACGACGGTGGTGAACGCCGTGGACGTGAAGGGTCCGCCGGTGGACGTGACGCCGGGGATGACCTGCTACGTCATCAGGACCACTCCGTCGTCGCGCATGAAGAAGGCGGTGCCGTGCGGCCTGCTGCAGACCTACTCGCAACAGTCACTCAAGAGAAGCGCGGCAAATAGAAACGCACCTCTGTTTACACTGTTGTCGGTCGCGATCGTTGCATTTGCGATGTATTAGGTGAAAAAGTTTGTATGTGTGTGTGTGTTCAATATTTGAGAGGTTGGACGGACTGTGATAGTCATAAACTTACTTGATATTATACCATTGTATTATTTTGTTATATTTATGTTTTATACTAACATGTTATGAGACTTAAACCATTCGTATACATCACAAGTATTTATATCTAGTATGTAAGCATAGGGAAAGTATTTTTATCGAAATTGCTACAAAGGTATTCTGAACAGTAACTTATCTAAAAGTAATAAATCTCCTATTTTGAATGTGTGCGTTAATTAAATCAGTTATACCTATGTATAAGTAAACTTTGTGATTCGTTAAATTCTGAACATAAACCACTATTTTATAAGAAATGATTTTAAATAAATAAACTGTTCCAATATGTTTTTTCAATGTTTTAATAATGAAATCATTTGTAAAATAGCAAGATAGATTACTAGGTTATCACATCAGTTAGGTTCTTTTAGTTCATCAACAATGGCTAGTCAATTGATTTTTTGTAGTTTTTTTTGATTATCTGGTGCCGGTGAGAGAGCTACATAACACTTCTATGCACATAAGAAAATTAATGTAGAACTGTTTTGTTCAGCTTTATCACAAAGCCGTATTGGGTGAGGGTGACAAAAAAGATTTCAATAGCCAAATAACTTTCGAGGGCTATGGTTTAGGTTAGGGAGAAATTGCAGAAAAAATGTGAGCCAACTGTTTACGAAAACACTGCATTTCACGGTTAGTTTTGTACCTACACCGCAAAATGAGGAGTAAATTTTAGCATTTGAATGAATTCCAACTGGTGCATGCGGAACACCGGAAAATGCTTTTGTAACAATAATTACGTCCGGAAATACAAAAGAGAAAGCTGAAACGGTGTCCCACGGTGATTCTCGATATGACACTTTTACATGTTACAGATGGATTTGTTTTTTTTGCGTTTTGGTAAGTATTAAGAAGTATATTTTTTATTGAAGAAAATACTAACTTCATAACTTGTTTTACACTGATAAGCAATAGGATCGATTGGATTATAAAAAGGTTTTTAAGCATGACTACAGAATAGCATGAACGCCATAAAATATTGAAACAATTGAATTTGATTTAGCGTTCCTTATGGCTTATCGTACGTTTACCTTTTGACTCCTTGCTACCATAATATTATCTTTATTTTTCATCCTGTATTGTATAATTATTATTGAACTCGCTATCGAAACTTGTGATAAAGTTTTTATAGCTGCAAATGAAATCGAGGTTTCTCGGTGCGACCGGTTTCTACCCAGTTTTCACCTTGAGGTATCCTTAAGGTCAGAGCATTGTTTATCGAAGCTATCTTCCTGTATGCTTTAATATATTTTATATGTATTTTACGCAGACACTAAGCTTTCCGGATCGAACTTAGGGTTTCCATAATTTCCATAAATATACCATAGTTGAATTTTATCAGTTTTAAACAGGAAGGCATTTAACACTGAATTTCTGTAGAATCATATAGCCTCCATATGTCACCCCCATTCTGGCACATATTCAAACGCCCAAGGCTAAAACTGATAAGAACTATTTATTTAAAAAAACCACACAAATATCGGAATAACACAGTAGACTTTAGGACAACACAAGAAGAGTTATTATTGCATGTAATAACATTGGAATTACAGTGTTAACCAGTAGGTAGAATAGATTTTTTTTTGCATTTTCCTTGTTTGATTCTGTATATGAAAATAAAAACCTAAAGCATTTAGGGGATTCCCTTCCGTTTCGGTTACCATAACATACATATCCTACAAAACTCCCCATTTTTCTTTGTCGAAGGTTTTAAGCCAATATTTTTCGTACTAGCTAGCCGATATCTCGCTCTTGCATGATATGATATAACGTTAGATATTAGATAAGTTACATATTCTTGGGAACTTGTTAGATTTCACCAGATGTGGACGCGAAGACTTTTCTTTTTCGACGGAGGAAATACGCGAATAGACGGCTAGCTCTTAGAATAGAATTCGGTAAATGAAAAACATTCTGATCGAAATAAAATATGTACTTGAAGCACTATTTTCCTGCATAGAGATATCTGTTTGAATTTACATCTAGCTGAATCGGTAATATTAAATTTCTCATGTTATTTATTATCAGACCATATAAATAACTTAGGTATACCTATTTATTAAGATTTTGACGACTTCTAGTTAGCTATTGTAATAGCTGTACCGAGTGACACGGGTTCAATTATAAAATTTTATATTTAGCATGCTTCCATAAAATAATTTACCTGAAATATTTTGTATAAAATACATTGAATAAAATAATTCATTGTATATTGTGTTGTGAATGAGTAATGTCATTGTCTGATATTTCAGCGGATGCCTCACTTGTGTGTAACTTTATAGCAATGCTTGTTATGAATTATGAATCAAAAGTAACTGACGGGTAACTTTAGCTTTACAAAATCCATACGAGAGCTGTATGTTTAATACGACGAGATAGAGTTTTTGTTCGTTTTTCGCAAGATAGAATGATCCTCCGTTTCAGTGTTTCCCACCGTACAATATTTGTGCGGCGTCACTATGAACCAGTCACCCTGACCCATCCAGTCAAGCTGACGGTTGCACAATCTACAATGTTACGAATACAAGGGTTTGGTGCAGATACAAACATTCCTGCGGGCGCACCACAAAGCAAATATCTGTATTTGCTTTGTGGGGCGAACTTATTGTATACTAACGGCACTTTGTTATACGTCCGAAAAAGTACCACCTGTCATTGCCGATTCATATGTCATTGCACAGTGTCCCTGGGACTTTTTCATTGCTCGTGACTGTTGTGGCAGTCGTTAGTACCTATAGTCCTATACATACTTTTATTATACGTGAGACTCCGCACAAGTTGATAATGCATGACAGGATACTCAAATATCTTCTATTTTTCTTACATATTTTGGAAAACACACAGTGCAGCTAGATTTAAATTACAGAAAAAAACTCGATAAGTACCAACCTAGGTACCTTTAGGAATTGGTATAGTACTTATTTAAATGTCCAGCCGTGGACGACTTTTGGCTGATTCTGATTATGACGAATCAAGAATAGTTTAAGTCACGAATTATTGTGCCTTGCGTGTCTCCACTCCACTGTTAAAAGTGTTTCCTGCATTGTACAATTTCTTGTGAGTCAACAATCTCGTTTGTAGTCCCGACGACTCATTGAGACGAGCTAATCGCCCGAAATTCGATCAATTGGTGTCCAAGGCTACCATTTTGCCGGAGTCCCACGCTTGGTGAAACAAAATGCAATTGGACATGAAAGTTAAAAAAAATATGATTATTTACTTATACAAGAGTAATTAAGTAGCTTTACAGTTACAGCACATGACATTATAGGTACTAAGTAATATTAATAAGGAATTATACTTTTGTCCTGAACATCAGGAAACTCTTTGAGGAAACATCGTGCTATGCATTTTAATTTAAGTAAGTACTATTCGTGAGCGGTAACTTAAAACGACAATAATAAAGATTATTTTCAAACGAACCGGTTCAAACGCATTGGCATTTCAATCAAGATGAAGCGAATGTAACAAAGTGGAGGCTCCAAATAGTACGATAACAATATAAAGATTTCAGTTGGCACGGCCTAATTCACAATCTGATAAAATGAAATCTAGATAATATGTAGGGACATGTAGGGATAAGGACCCGAACACGACAATGCGAAAGTCGCGTCGTAAAAATATATGACATTTTTTTAACCGTTTTCAGCGCGGATGCTTGATTAATATCGCAGATCTTTGCTTTTTTAAGAGAGAAGTGAGAACGTACTTATAGTTGTGTCCAGAACCTAACATGACACCTACAACAAAACAACTGAGCACCATCAACGATCTACACTCAATTCATTACGATACAGTTCAAATGAAGTACATAAGTGTTTATTGTAACAGAAGCAACAATGGCCAAAACAATAGAACATGCAACTAGAATCAAAATATAAATATACTTAGTAACTTTTGAGGAATCGAAGTATAAAATCAGTGTAGGTATAGAAATAATTATGTATCATAAAACTGTAATAATAGATTTAAAATTAAGTTTCAGATAGAGAAACCAGTTTCCTAGGTAGGTAACGAGATACGCCACACAACTAACAACACAGTGACAAAGGATAGTGGAACTAATTGAAACTTAGTTTAGTGAATAGTCATTCATTACACTGTCGTGTTGAATGTATGTACAGAAGTACGTTTTGTTTTCAGTATAATTTGAAATGATTTATGTTATGGAAGGGTGAAAATGGAACACTGATCACCTATTTTTTCAAATTAATTAGGTACATTAAGTGCCAATTTCTCCAAAGTCGGTTATCTAACCGACCGGGATTGGTTCATCAATTATACGTTATCTACATATAAAATTCGTGACACATGTGTCAAAAGTCAACTACTAATACCTGGTTATGCTCTAACCGACTATGGAGAAATTGGCACTAATACCTATGTCGGCTGTTTAGTTAACTAAGGGCTGATTTATCAATAATCAGATAAGCTGTCACTGTCTATTACAAACATTCAGACTCGACAGCATTAGATATATTCCCCAGATGACTTTTTATAAATCTAGCTATTGAAATACTAGTTTGCAATTAAAATACTACGGAACTAACGTATTGCACGAAGCACCGAAACTTACGACTGTCGCAAGCGGTTGATGAAGGCTGAAGACGTTAAAAATACTACGTCATATGGTGCAATTTTCGTCGTAATCAGCCGTCAAAATCTGCGATCCATGGAACTTGCGCCCTTGATAGATCGCGAACCGCACCGCAACCAAAACAAATAATTAGTTATCAAAATAATGGTGTTACAGTACAATAAATTATAGGTGAGGCTGATTCTCCATTGGTGCATTGCCCTGCGTTGCATCGCATCGTCCCAAAGGAACAGACATACCTAGAATCCTTTATCCTCAAACTACATCATAACACTCCACTTTTTCCCCCCAGTAATAATCTCCATATGCTGGGTGGCGGGCGCGGGCGTGGGGTTCCTACCGCTGCTCGGCTGGCACGCGGCGGCCGGAGACCACCCCGACTGCTACTTCGTGGAGGTGATGGACTACGACTACCTGCTGTTCCTGTACCTGGCCACCATCATCACGCCGAGCCTGCTGCTCGTGCTGTTTTATGCGCATATCTACAGGGTGGTTGTTAAGCAGGTGAGATTGGGGTTTTTTTTAACTAGGAGTAAGTTTATGATCGTATTGATCGAGTGTTTCGAAGTCTATATATGGTTCGAAACTCTTTCCCGTAAACTTTGCTTCATCTTAAAACGTTTTCCCTTGTGAATTCGTATAAATATTAATCTTAGACCCTCGTATCGTATTAGGTATCTAGTGAAGCACTCAACTATCCTAGCTTTCTTTCTGCCAGCATGAATTAAACATAGGTGACTAATTGATAATGATCTCACTAACTGTACGACACGCAGTCTGTAACTAATTTGTTTTCAAACAAGTACTTTAAAAGCACCTACTTAACTACGCATCAACGCACTTATTCAACCAACTGTTTATACAGAGTAATTATTTACACTTGTCTGCTTGTAGCTATATTAGTTATCAAGATGATTTTAACTCAATCAAATTTTATAATAAACTTTTTAAATTCTTCTGAATCCACTAATCGAATGAAATGGCATCCTATACTATAAGTATTTACATAATTATATGACACCCCCTTTCAGCTTATCATACCTATTTTTACGCCTGTACATAATTTTCGCACATAAGTAGTTATATAATGTATATAGGCATATATCTACATGCGTGCAAGGAACTATTTACAAACAAACTAAAAAAACTTAAATTCTTCAATTTTCCTGCTAAGTAAAGATTTATCTGAGTAGGCGTCATCGTCAGTAGGTATACTTAGCTTAGGTATGGAGGTAGGTACATACCTACCTACTTATGATTGTGATGATTGGGTAGATTAACATCAAACTGATTTTAATTATATATTGTTAGGTACGTATATAGGTAATATTCCATGCTCCACTCAGTGATTTTATACAGTGACACAGAATAATAACTTAGAGGATCGACTGCCACTGCCGCTTTATTTGATCGACTGGGCGGGGACACTGCCGTGCCCCAGATTCTGACTTGAAAGGAAGCAGAAGGGCTGCTGCAGCAGATATGACGTAGTGACGCGGGTGACCTACGCGGTAGTCCACGACGGACGGCAAGGGGTGTGAAATCCATGTATGCTTCCGTGTCAAACAAAAATACTAATTTCGATCAGAACAATTTATTCACGAGTATTTCATGGCATTACACATATAAAATTTACACGGCATTGCTCAAAATCCAGCTGGTAAAGGCGGAAACCTTGGTGAAAACCGCTGGTTGCACGGGACTGCCACACGGGAATGAACCCCACGACACTACTCCTACCAGGACATCACCGCTTCCGTCGAGGTAGAACGCTGGCCCGCCCGAGTCCCCGGCGCAGGCATCTCTGCCGCCGTCCCCCTGGTTTCCAGCACACAGCATGTTGTCAGTCACCACTTCCTCGCCTTCGTAGATCATTTTGCACTCTTCAATGTTCTCTGTGAAGAGGGTCACCTCTTGCAGGATGGGTGAGTAGTTGCCTGACGAGCCCTCAAGAGAATCGCCCTGTAAGTAGTCGGGGAAGATTGAGCATGGTTATCATCTCACTGACTAATTGTCAAACATTTGGGACATGGAAGGGGCTGGGTAATTTATAACTGTACTATGTATGGGTACATCGGTGTGCCCTGGTCAGTCAGCGACTGACTTTTAATATGACTGACTAATCACTACTCATGAAAAAAACTAAACTTACCACAGTATCGCCCCATCCAACGACATAAACTGCCTCGTTATCAGACACTTCAATCCCGTCGGCGAAGATGGAGGCCGAGTTCACAGCATCAGAGAAGACCAATGACCGCTCCAGCTCCACCAGTGCGATGTCTGAATCGTGGGGGGCCGCCACGGCGTAGTCGGGGTGGACTATGTAAGACTTGATCTTGACAACTTGACCGCCCTCGCCGCGGCGGGTAGCGCCAGCCCGGATGCGAGTTCTTTCGATGCCGACGAAGAACCTGTGGTAGAAAGGGGCTACATCATGATAATGTTAGTCTACACATTACATAAAGGTGCTATGCAAAGGAAATTGTAACAGGAATCATAAACATAAATATCTAGACAATCTACGGGTGAGATGAGAACATCGTAAATATCACATCGTTTTGGATTTTGGGGCAGTCTATTAGTTGTAATGTAGCTTCACGAAAAAGTTGCTTCGAGCTGCTGCTCCAACCATACCCGAGTCCCCGTTGTTCTATATTATCATTTTCGAGTATCACAATGGATCCCCAAGCCTTTTCTGGACTTACAGCTCCTTCTATGAATTCTGGGGTATTTATCTTTTTGGTCTAAAGACGACTCACTAAAGGATTTGTCAAACAGAAAGCGATACTAGCGTTTGACGTTTGAATAAGCCTAAAAAGAATCATATAATAGTAGAAATAAGTCAATACTAACGGTACGAAGCAGTGAGCCGCAGTCAGAAGCCAGCGTTCATTGAGGATGGTGGCTCCGCATATCAGGGTCCACTCATCATCAAGGAGGCTCTTCCACTCTATCTGGGCAGCACTCGGGTAGACGTAGATAGACGCGTCCTCTCCACCGACGATGTAGTTGCTCGGAGGTCGGGACGCAGTCGCTGCCGTGGCTGAAAAGAGTGAAACCCAATGATTTCAAGAAGAAAGATGCACCCGTCAGGACATTTTGCCTAAAGAAATGTCACCCGCGCGCTGGCTTTAATCCAAAGAGATTATGATTACGAGATTTTAGGGACATCGCGAGAGTGCAATTTTCTTGGGCGGTTGGCCCTTATAAGTCAATAGTTAAACCAGCTTTGACGAGAAACTTCTATTTCCCTCTATATATTATGAAGATAGGTTTAAGTATATCTATTTGTAGGTTATAATATAAATTAACATTTAACTAATGAAGACTAACCTAATTGTAAATAAAATTATGAAACTGAACTAAAAGATAAAATTTTACAAATTCAAAGTCAGTCTTCTATTTGTATATTGTATACTTAAGTTTAAATTGTATGTAGGATAATATATTTATTTGTTAACTCACCAGTAAGAAGAAAGAGTGCCCAAGTAATCATCATTATTGCTGCTATCGTTTGTTTGCTATAAACAATACTAATTAATATAAGCAGATTTACATTATTTATACAGTTTTAAAAATGTCTTATCAAGGTATTCTTAGAAAATCTTATTTTGATGTACTTAATGTACCTAATTGATTGAATATTTAAATTAGATTAGTAGCGATAACTACCGTATCTCTCTAAACCCCCATGTCTATTTACTGGAAATCCCGAGATTTTCAGTTATCTGGACAAGATAATACAAGGAAGGAAAATTATACATTTTGGTCGCCCTTACATAAAATACAGAGTGTCTCATCTTCATCATCAGCCTCGTCCTCCTTTTTCGAAGTTGTGTAAAATTATAATTAGTTTTTAAGGTGTTACTAATGAAAAGCAATCAAAATGAAATCAAATGCAACCCATTTTTTGTTTTAACTACAAAATGTTGGAATGAAAATAACTCAAATACCTAACTCAGTTTTTTTTGAAAATTCGATAGCATACATTATTATTATATTATAAAGAAAAACGTATTATTTCTTTCCGCAGATGAGCGAGGTGATGACGGTGGAGAACGGGTCCGGTCGGGTCACCGGCGGCACCATGCTGCGCGTGCTCGGCGCCGCGCAGAAGCGCGAGGTCAAGGCCACGCAGAACCTCGCCATCATCGTCTTCTTCTTCATCATCTGCTGGATCCCACTCTACACCATCAACGCCATCAACGCCTTCCGCCCCGAACTAGACATTCCGAACCTTCTCACCGACTTCTGCATCATCCTCTCACATTTAAACTCGGCCATCAACCCTCTGCTCTACGCCTACCATTTGAAGGACTTCCGGAATGCGTTGAAGAGGCTGATCTGCTCGATGTTTGGGAGAGGGGTCCCGATGCCGGCGGCGTACCGGCCGCCGGCGCCGATGCGGAGGACGGCGTTAGAGAGGTGCAACGCGCTGCGGGAGCGGCCCAAGGTGTACGTGAACTCGCCGGTGTGGATGCGCCAGCGCGAGGCGGAGATGGCGGCCGCGCGGGCTGCTCGCCCCCCCGCCCCCGCCGTGCCCGACGCCGAGCCCTTCCTGCCCCGGCCCGGCGCCGACGGCTCCAGCGGACGACACACCCCTGAAGGCCGAGACAACGATCTCGGCCCGTACCTGATCAATACAAAGCAAGCGTGTCAAAGTCCGTATAGGAAGGTCGAGGAGCTGCTAAGAAGGGTGCGGAGCGTCCATTCAGACCATAGCTGACACGAGCCTCGCCGGGATAACCCGGCATATAGCGTACCTTGAATTATAAACCTCCATGGAGATTAAACCTCGTCAGGTCATGATGAGGAACAATACCAAAGGCACTGCCTCGGCAGATTAGAACAATGTTTTCAAAGATGTTATATTTTTAGACATGACTTTATTAAAGCTGGTCGCTTTTGTAGATTTTGCTACCGAGTGGTAATGTTGTTTCGCTGTATATAGATAGGTAAATATTGTGTATGTAATGTAACATAACGTATTGCTAATTTTATTGTCATTCGCTTCATGTGACAGCATTCATGGTCAATTACCTCAATTACCTGTAATGGCTTTGAAATTAAAGTTGTGAAAAAAGGGAAATATGTTTTATTGCAAT
This sequence comes from Plutella xylostella, assembly GCF_932276165.1. Classification (NCBI taxonomy): domain Eukaryota; kingdom Metazoa; phylum Arthropoda; class Insecta; order Lepidoptera; family Plutellidae; genus Plutella; species Plutella xylostella. Next base: position 9,942,997 of record NC_063990.1, read on the forward strand.
AATTTCCTCTTTCTATAAGAATTAATTTAAGTTCTGTACAATATAATGATGAGCAGGTAATTATATCAGTCGGCACAATGCCTGTGGTGAGGATGAATAAACTAAGTTGGATGACCTCCTTTCGATGACTAAGCACTTAAATACTACGCCAGTGTAAATATTTAATAGTTATGAAAACTGCAAGTCGGAAGGACAGATAGATTTGGAAGAATAAAAATCTCGGTTACCGAAAATCTGCAGATGACTGATATTTCGTCCTACACTTGATTCTGATACTTTGTAAAATGTAGCATAAGTCCTATGACGTTTGCTTGAAACCTAAAAAATAACTAACAAATGAATGACACATAAAATATATGGATTTGCCTGCTGTCCTTACTTTGTCATTACATAGGGCTCATGCTTTATTTTACAAACCAATAGTAGCGGCATCTAGTTTCAAACTACTGCACTGCCAGTCGAACGGAGGAGTCGAACGTGCTTTAACTGTAATTTTACAGTCAGTCTTCAGTTCTGGTTTAACAAAATAGATGGCAGTACACGTCATGGCATAGGTAAGTTGTACGTACAGTCTGGGGGAAAGAAATCTGGCCCCTCTCAGAGTTACTAGGCCACCTGCTGTGCTAGATTTTTTTTGACACTGGTCGATACGCGATAACGGTCACCGCAATTTTGTATGACATCTTGATCAGTAGCACCCCTATCGGTAACATTTCAGTGAATCCCCTATCGGATTACCTCTAAGAGGGCTAAGTAAAGTTGGGTTGGCTTTGCAGACATCAAAATTTAATACATCTAACGAATTTCGAATGTCAAAAACACAATGTCTGGGAGGTGGAATTATAGTTAATTAATTACATAATATTATTTTTTGTTGAATGATATTCCTGGTATCTGTAATAAGATACCGATAACCTGTGTCTACTACAAAACAATAGAATATGGGTTTATTCGACGTAACATTAACCAAATATCTCTGATAAAGTGTGGAAATATGAAGGTTTTACAATAAATTTATTGATTTTACTCACCAGTTCGCCGGTCCCCTATGCACCTACAAAATGCCTTGTCCTCTGAATTAGTGAAGTGACTTTGAACATCAAACCAATACAGTCTTTAACGAGCTGAGTTACAGTGCAAACGGCGATGCTACAAGCTCAACACCGGGGGACTATGAACCTGGGGGTCACTCTATACTGACGAAAAATGAACGAACGAGAGCTGTCGTGCAATCAGAAGGTTTAATACAACGAGGTAGAGTCGTGGCTCGCGCAGCAGCGGTCCGAAACTTAGTTTTTCATCATATAGAGGCCACCCTGAATGTGAAGTTGCAACGTGCGACTGTCGAAATAGTTACCTTGGCCAGTACAGTTTGTGGCACCGATGGAGATGTCCGCTTCATACATTTTAAACGAAAACTTGTGAATTTATGTTGTATTTTTATTATGAGATAAAAATAATACCTTATGTTATAAATTAATATAAGTCTGAGACAATTAGTAGCAATGAGGTTGTTAGTGTTTTGTTTGCTTGTCGTAACAAACTTCAGTGATAATGGCAAAGCTTCTATCGACAGCGTTTTGCCGGCCAGTGCTAATGTCCTTCTAGAAGATACAACTAGGAGCATCGGTAAGTGAATTTCAGTGACATCTTGAATATTTAGACTACTAGACTACTATATGTTTACAAATGCAAATATAAACTTTATTTTTGAATCCTTAAGGCCTGCCCAGCAGTAGAACAGGAAACAAGCTACTTACATTACAATAAACGGGATCATACAGGATGGGGGCTAATGGAATAGGCATATTATGATTATTATATAAAACTGGACGTATTTATGTATTCCGATAACCTACAAATTTTTAAACTCAATAAAAATATGATTTCAGATAACTCTTGCTACAGACCTTGCAAGTTGAATGTCAAGCCGCGAAAATGCGAATACAAATTTCGCATACAACCAACCGTCAATGACGATGGCAAAACCATCATTTCTATCAACGACATGGTCCCAGGACCATCTATAAATGTTTGTATGAATGATATAATAGTGGTGGAAGTGGAGAACAGGATTCCTGATCAGGATATAGCCTTGCACTGGCATGGGGTGGAGCAGAAAGGGACTCCGTTTATGGATGGAGTTCCGATGGTGACGCAGTGTCCTATAGGCTTCGGCTCCAAGTATAAGTATGCCTTCCGAGCCTCGAAGCCTGGGACCTTCTTCTATCACGCCGATTCAGGTTAGTTCACACATACAAAGAAAAGGATATTAGCATTTTAAATTATTTAATACAACAAATATTTTAAAATGTAGGTACTTATTAAGTCCATATTTTGTATTTGTGTATGTTTGTTACTCTTACACGTAAAAACTACAGAACAGATTTTTATGAAACTCGGTGTGCATGATGCTAAAACTGGATAAAATATGTTTTACGTTTTATCTCGGAAATCCCATGGGAAAATGTTTTCAAAAGTGACCTCGTATCCAAAATACTTTATCCAAGAACCCTGTATTGTATATCCAGTATGCTTACATTTTGTAAAAGGATTGGAATCTAAATGAGTATCTCTAGTAATCGGGTACGTATCCGTCGTAACTCTTATCGGACTATAATTAAATCCTCATAATAGTTCATATTTTGTTCTATGAACTTTACTGTTTATTCTTATTCTAGTGCAACACCAAAGCGACGGCATCTTCGGGGCTCTGATAGTGAACCAGCCAGCGCCCTTCGAGCCCCACGTGGACCTGTACCACTACGACCGCAGCGAGGAGCACACCCTCATCATCTCAGCTGACTTCCCGGAGACCCTCACGGGAAATCTGGAAAACTTGAGCGAAATCAAACCCACAGCTCTTAACATAAACGGAGATACGGATATAGCTAAGTAAGTGGTTATCCTTGAATCTGGTATTTTGTGGATTGAATGCGGAAATCTATGCATCAGAAATCTGCTCACAGATTACGCCTAAATTCCATTTTAAACGTAATGCAAGAATTTGTGCAATGGACAATATAATGGTTAGTGAATGATGATGTTTATCTCTTAAAATTACTAATAACAATAAAGAAAATGCGTACCTATCAGGCTTGGGCTTTCAAAACTGCGTGTACGAGACATAGAAACCACTCAATGAAAACGATTGTGTTGCAGAATATTTGTAATGGAAAACTTTGCGTATCGATTGCGGCTGATCAACGCAATAGCAGCGGAGTGTCCTGTGGTCTACAGCATCGACGCTCACCATGTCACTGCAATCGCTACCGACGGAAATCCTGTCAAACCAGTCACGGCAGAACACATACTGCTGTATCCAGGTAATACGGAACTTGTACACGCAATTATGACCCTTGAGGGTGAAATAGTAAGATCAAATGCAATCAATACTTTAATTTCTATAACTAGTGCTGTATCAAGTGATTGGCAGGTATTATAACATGACAACGCTGAAATTTCTATTATTGATGTATCTAATAGCTATGTGTTTGAAATTGAAAAAGTAATTGGTATCTGTATCAATATTTTTTTTTGCAATAGAAAAGTAATTAGTGCACTTCATACATGATGAGTTGATGACAGAATTGTTTAATATTTAATTCAAAATGAAAGCAAATTGCAAGCTCATTGTGCTTTCAATAGTCGACAAAAGCTTGCATAAAGTACCAATAATCTTTATTAATATTATAATGAATGTGATAGACTAAGTAGGTAAGGCGACAGAGCTGTGAAACAGTGTTTTTATGGCTTTGTAAATAATAATAATAATAATGTATTTATTTCACAAAAAAGGTTACAGTAAACTTAAACTAACTTAACAGATATTAACAATTTTTGTGTTTTAAAACTAGGTTACATGGTGAGGTTTTATAAGTTAGTTGCTTGCTGTTATCCTAGGTAGGTTGTATGTTATACATTATTATTTGTAAATAGAAAAAGAAAATTCACTTATTATCTACAATGATAAAGCAAATCTTCTAAATAGTATAGAGAAATTGGGAGAAAGTGTAAATTGATACACAATGGCGAGTCACAGTGATGGCAGCCCCGTAACAATTATTTCAATCATCAGGGCCTAAAGATGGATTTAACAATTAGAAAGTGACAGTTGTGTAAACTACAGCTGAATTACGTGACTTTTCCTCAAAACGTCATTAAAGGGTAGTTAGATTACGTTCTAATCTAACTTCCTGCCTTCAGCTACTTCCTGCATAGTAAGCTGAGTATAAAGGTAGTTATGTAGGTATGATACGGATCACATTTCTTCGCGTGGGAACTGTGAAAACTATTTCTTATTAAAATCCAGTTATGAAATTCACGTTGATATTATACTAGAATTAATCGTAAATACTTAGCATAAATGTATGATCAACGAACAAGATAAAAAATATAGCCTGTTGAGAGTGAGCGGTGGTAGCTCAGTCGGGTAAGCGCCCGCTTCTCACGCAAGAGATGCGGGTTCGATCCCGGCGCTGACATGTACCAATGAGTTCTTTTAACTTAAGTACAATGTATACCATCGCTCTTACGGTGAAGGAAAACATCGTGAGGAAACCTGCATATCTAGATCTAGCACATCTAGATATGTGAACCCACCAACCCGCAGTGGACCAGCGTGGTGGGGAAATGGTCCAAGCTTAGGAAGGCAGTTTAGACCTTGGGGATATGCACAAAGGTTCCATTCGAGAGAGCCAGGTGCAGGTACTTACACCCCCACAGAGAATAGAATAGAATAGAATAGAATAGCCTGTTGAGAGATTTTATATTTATATCTACTTGTTAAAATTTCACTTACCATTGGAAAAAATTGCAATGACTAGACATAAATATAATAAAAATAAATAAAGAACATAATAAGAATGAAAGTAATGGTTAAGCCTGTATCGTTTCTCCATTAAAGAGAAAGGTGTGGGTATTGAATAGAAAAGTTAGTCCACTCACTATAGCGTGACCGTTAGGTAATTGTAAAACTGAAAAGATTGAGGGAAAACTTTATTAAAATATAACATTGCTCTACACACAGAAACAACACATACATTTACAAGAAAAGGTTAAAAAGTAATAAAAAAATAAGTAAGTATGTAAAACAATAAGCATGGATTAAATTTGCTATGTAGAGCTTGAAATAAACCCTATAAATTGGACAACTTTTTCTTGCGCTTTATATTGCTTAACTACTCAAGAGCTCAAGCAAAGTAGATATTTTAGATAGGTACGCTACTAATTAATTTAATGGAACGTCGAATATTGAAACTGTAAAAAACAATATTTTAAAGCAGCATCGCCATACAGCGAGTTAACGCGGCGAGCTTCTTGGGTACTTACCCTACCCGACAGCGGCGATCTGGCCAGCATTTTCTTTCTAGATTAGTGTTTATTATTTAGTTATAGTTATAAGAATTATGTCATTTAGTTTTTGGAAATGTGCCGAAATAAATTAAGTACCTAAAATCTTTCAAACTAAACTAAACAAAAATACCGACTTAATAAAGAAACAAAAGTTAAACATACTAAACATCAATTAGGTACATGTCGATAAACTTTACACTAACATCAGTGAACAGACTGTAGTACACTACGAGAGATACTCCGGAGAGTAGAGTTTAAGGTCACGTCCGACGAGACGCCCCGTTTCTTGTTGTCATTTCACTTTCCTTACAAGCCTCTTCACTCTACAATGTACTAACAAATCAATACAACGTTGCAAAATTGCATATGCCAAGAATGTATTTATTTTTTAAAACAAAAAAGGTCAATTAATCTTTAAAACTTAAAATGATTAAAACTGAAATATTTACTTACAGCAATAGACGACCGAATGGCGTAGTGACTACTGAGCCGATGGTCAAAGTTCAAAGTTCAAAGTTCAAAGTCATTTATTTGTGATTCACAGGTCAGAAGTAAGGTGTAAAATTACAAAAATATTGTTTCACCGTAAATCAGCCAACATGGCATACAAATATTATAAGTATAGTAAGTACTTCATTATATCTATCATGCAGTCATGCAGAAACAAATAATTAATTAAATATAATGATTTCAAAAATAATTATAATTAGGTCCATTATTATAATTTCGATTTACTCATTGTGTATCGGATAGGTATTCGTTAACGCTATAGTATATTTTGTCCAGTAAATAGTTTTTAAGTTTAGTCTTAAACAGTTGGATGTCCTGTGCATCTCTTATGGCTTTAGGTAGCTTGTTGAAAATAGTGGGAGCCATTCCAAAAATATTTTTCCTATATAAGGCTGTAACATGGCGAGGAGCACTCACCTTGCTACCGTAACGCAGGCTTCTAAAGTGACCGAAACTATTAAAATTTAATTTCACAAATATAGCCATTTCTAATATATACAAAGAGGGAAATGTAAGTATTTTGTATTTTTTAAACAATTGTTTACAGGATTCTGTGCTTGTAATTTTTCCTATTGCGCGAATACACCTTTTTTGGGATTTGAAAACAGAATCTTTGTTGGTCGCATTACCCCAGAATATAATTCCATAACGGAGAATGGAGTCTACATACCCTTTATAGGCAGTAACTACTGTTCCCTCACTTACAACTTTACTTAAATTATGTAGGGCGTACGAAAACGTGTTTAATTTTGAGCAAATGTGGTCAGTTTGTGCTTGCCAAGTAATGTTCCTGTCAATATAAAGCCCCAAAAATTTTGTCACTTCTGTTTCTTCAATTTTATTATCATTGTATTTTATGTCAATAGTTTTATTATTTATCCGTTGTTTAAATGTCATTATTTTAGTTTTGCCCAGATTAATTAATAGTTTATTGTTATAAAGCCAATGAATTATGTCTGTAAGAGTATTATTTATGTTATTTTCCTAATTTGATTCTTTATCGTCTTTAAATAGTACTGTGCTGTCATCAGCGAATAGAACCATTGGGTGTTCTGTAACTTGAGGTAGGTCATTGATGTAGATGATAAATAGTAATGGCCCTAATACGCTACCTTGTGGGACGCCTAATCTATTCTCTTTACTATCTGAGAAGTAAGCTGTTTCAGTTTTAGATTTTGTGCATATACGATTGATTTGGGTCTTTTGTGTTCTATTTGTCAGATATGATTTAATTAGATTTTGTGCTGTTCCTCGCACTCCGTATTTATCTAGTTTATTCAGTAAAATGTCGTGATTCACATAGTCAAAAGCCTTTGTTAGGTCCATGTAAAGGGCTGCTACAGGTATACGTTTATCCATGCTATTTAGTACAGTCATTAAAAATTCATATATTGCCTTATTTATTGATTTGTTTTTTCTAAATCCCATTTGCATTGGTGAGAACATTTCATATTTCTCCATGTATGAATTCAATCGTTGGTAGATCACCTTTTCAAAAATTTTCGATAGTATAGGTATCAATGCTATGGGCCTATAGTAGTTCATATTTTCCTTGTCTGTTTTCTTAAATAATGGTATTATAATTGAAACTTTTAGTTCATCGGGATATGTCCCTTCATTTATACAAATATTGATACTGTGGCTTAGCACTGGCGCAATAACAGGGGCAACACGTTTAATTATATCAGTAGTAATCTCGTCATAGCCTGTACTTTTTGTATTTTTTAATGATTTTATTATTGTAAATATTTCATCTGGAGTTGTCGGTTTCATGAATAGAGAATTAGAATTATTATTATTTGTATTGAATTTTATTGAGTTATTAGAATTTGTATTTATGTCAGTTAATGAAATTTGATTAATAAAGTAATTATTGAAAGATTGAGATATGTCACGTGGGTCAGTAAGTATATGTCCGTTATCATTTATTTTGTTTATATATTCCTTCATATTTCTTGACTTGGATTTGTTTATGATATTCCACGTAGCTTTGCATTTATTGTCAGAAGTGTTTATAAAATAATTATTTTGTGATTTTTGGGTTAGTTTTATTATGGCTTTAAACCTCTTGGCATACTCTTTGAATTTTATCTTTGATTCTTTTGAGTGACTTCGTCTATAGTTCCACAGAAGTTCTCGTTTTCTCCTAGAACATTTTTTCAACCCTTTCGATAACCATTTATGTTTGAGAGAGGTTGAAAATTTTACTCTAATTTTAGGAAAACATAAAAGTTCCCAAAAGTTCCATAAAAGGTCCCGGGTTCGATTCCCGGCTGGGGCAGATATTTGTTTAAACACAGATATTTGTTCTCGGGTCTTGGATATGCCCGTAAAATGGCAATAGGCCCGCCCCCTATTACATTGGGACTGACATAACACTCTGGCGAAAAGTGGTGTCGCCTAAATAAATCCTACAGGTGAGGAAATAAAAGGACGAACATAATTTAGTTTAAAAAGATTTATTTTAAATAAGTAGGTAGATAGGTCGTCGGTTAGGCCAAGGTCAATGGTGTCACACGCGCACTGGTTCGGTCCAGAAATACCGCACTCTCCTTGGCTTCCTGTCGAAGTGCAGGTCCAGGTCCAGGTCCAGGTGCAGCTCCAGGTCCAGGTCCACGTCGGGGTCGAGGGATCCGACGAGGTCAGCTACTCAGGTAGCGGGAGGGGAAGCCCGGGACAGTCGCCCAGGGTGAGTCTTCCGTGGTCCGGAACTAGATTGGCCGATTTAATCGGTCCGGTAGTTGTTCCTGGAATCGCAGAGCAAGGAAGCGATTAGATTCCAGCAGCGATACGGATGGCAAGTTAGCCTTAGGTTCGTACGGGAAGTCTAGAAATACTGCTTAGCTTTTCCAAAGGCAAAAGGAATAAAGGTGGCGTTATGAACAGTAATGTAAAGTACATGATGATTGATGAATGATTAAGTTAGGTAAGATAATTTACAATGTAACTAAAATATATGCAACTACGAGATTAAGACTATTCTCATAGTTCATTAAATCACTAGATCCAGTGCATACTTAGGTATGCATTCATACAAGAAATAGAAAACAAGCACTGTAATAAGCAAAAGGCAAGGCACTAATTTAACCAACGGTTATTTTCAATGACAAAAGGTCAACGGTTTTATATTTAAAAATGCACAGCATTAAACACAATGATACACAGCTAATTACTAACATAAGAAGGTTTGCACAACTTACCCAGATGGGAACAACGTATAAACACTTATTTGAGGAATTATAAAAAATATTAACGTCTAGATTTGACGAGTTAGGTACTCGCAGACAAGGTACGTATGATATTTATTATGAGCGGCTAGTTGCCAGAGCGGTGAGCAGAGACTGATCGCCGTGCAAATCAATGCGCCCCTCCCGTAGTCGGCCGGTCGCTTATCGCTAGATCTAAGGTGAACAAAGGGTGACGTCGCGAGTGGACGAAACTATTCGCTACTTATAATTGGAAACGGTTTGTCGGTGAGAACGTACTTTAGAACCTACACTTTTATTATCACTTATCGTAATAGAACTAGATCACTTAATTAAAGTATGTTTATTTATTAGGTTTATTAAAATTAGGTTTTAGGTTTTATTTATTATAAGTTAGAATAGGTATAATAAGGTACTAAGTTTAAGGCGTTTCGTAACGCTACGTTACATTACCCCCTCACCTACAAGAGTATTTTACCTCAGTAAAATACGATAAATAGACAGCTAAACTAAAAAATAAAAATAATGATCTATTTAAAACTATTTACAATGATTACTAATAATATTCTTAAGTTTTTTTTTATATGCAAAATCTATACAATTTATGTCATACTTTCAATAAATACAACAAGTATGACACAAGAAAAAAATCTAACTGCTAATCTAAAAATATTATTCTCTTAGCCGAGTATTTACAATTTTTAGGTCTTTAATATGCCAAACACCTAAATCCCGACCATTCATATCCTCGAGGATATAAACTAATGGTGAGCGCTTATGTTTTACGCGACATTTTTGATACTTGGGGGCCAACTTCTTAGCAAAATAAGCGTCTTTGTCACTTTGGAAGTAACAGCGCTTCCACACGATATCCCCTACGTTAAATTCAGCATCTTTACGACGTAAGTTGTATCGCTGACTATTCTTAGCATGGGCTTGCCATAGTGCAGCTTGAACTTCATCAAAAATACCAGCCAAGTGACCTAAGTTCTCAGCGTAAGCATCTCTTGGAAGAAAAACCATGTCCTTTGAGTCATCATTCTCCAAATAATGTGACCCGCAGGTTACCAATTCACGGCCATGCACCAAGAATGCAGGAGAGTACCCGGTAGTTTCGTTCACCGAATTATTGATGGCAAACTGAATTTGAGGTAAATTCAAATCCCATGTTCTGTGATCATTGTTTACAAAAGTAGACACAGCAGTAACAATAGTTTTGTTATATCTCTCCACAGTGTTTACTTGTGGGGTATATTTAGGGGTAAAATGTACATTAGGCACTTTATATTTTTTGAACAGCCTGTCAAGCTCATGGCTAATGAACTGACAGCCATTATCCAGGACAACAGTTTGAGGTATACCATGTACTAGGAAAACATCATTTTCCAAATGCTTGGTCACTAAATCCGCAGTAGCTCTACGGAGTGGGAATATAAAACAATACTTGGAAAAACAGCAAGTCACAACAAAGATGTAGTTGTTCTGTTTCCGAGTATTAGGTAGGGGTCCAACCAGATCGATAGAGAGTACCTGAAAAGGTCTAGAAACATCCTTAGGCCTGCCCATTTTACCTAAGGTGCCATGAGTAGGCAGTTTGTATGCAAGACAGGTGTCACACCGAGAGATAAAACCAACCACATCAGCATACATGCCAGGCCAATAAAAACGAAGTGCTAAGCGTTTATATGTCTTAAACACGCCGAAATGTCCAGCTATAGGTTCTGAATGACATTCGTTAAGGACATTCTCTCGCTGTTCTAAAGGAACAACCTGCTTCCAGTCAAATTCCGAGGTTAAAACAATTTTGTTTTTCATATGCCTGTACAAGGTATTATTTTCCACTCTATAGTTAGGGAAACTGATGGGAGATTCTTGACAGCCTTTATAGATTTTAAGATACCAGGGGTCTTTTGTAGTAGGGGGAGAAGAAACTACATCATTACTACTGCTGGTAATGGCATCTGTAGGAAAGGCTCTTGAAAGAGCGTCAGGGACCACGTTGTCTTTGCCACGACGGTGTTTGATCTCGAAGTTAAACGAGGAAAGACGGACACCCCACCTAGCGAGACGCCCAGTAGGATTCGAAAGAGAAAGAAACCACTTAAGTGCCGCGTGATCTGTGAAAATACTGAAGGTACTACCATTTTCCAAGTAGCAACGCCAATGTTCTAAAGCGGTAAGCACAGCAAGGGCCTCTCGTTCTGTTGTGCTGTAGTTTCTTTCTGCTTTGTTGAGACTACGACTCATGTAGGCAACTGGGTGTTCGACACCATCAATGGTCTGAGCCAGCATCGCGCCGATCCCAAAGTTACTGGCATCAGTGTGAACCTCAAAAGGATAGTCAAAGTTAGGGCAGGCCAAGACAGGTGCTTGGACCAGCCGGGATTTGAGCTCCAAGAAAGCTTTATCAGCTTCAGGAGTCCACTGAAAAGGAGGCGAGTTCTTTTTCGTCGATGTCAGGCTGTTAAGTGGACCAGCAACCGTACTGAAATGCGGGATAAAACGCCTGTACCAAGACGCGGTACCGAGGAAGCGTTTTACCTCTTTCCTAGTTGTTGGAGTAGGATAATTCAGTATAGCCTCAACTTTCTCTGGATCAGTACGAAGGCCCTGAGCATCGACAATGTAGCCAAGATAACGAAGTTTGCTACGAAAAAACTGACACTTATCAAGGTTCACAGTAAGGTTAGCTGAGCGCAGTTTATCGAGCACGCGTTGAAGCAAAGATACGTGCTCTTCAAAGGTTTTACTTATGATGATAAAATCATCTAAATAAGCGAAGACTTTTAGTTCAAACTCGGGACCAAACAACATATCCACAAGTCTTTGCTGTGTAGCTGGAGCGTTAGTAAGTCCAAAGGCTGTTACTTTGAACATGAGGCTACCACGCCCAGGCACGTAAAATGCTGTCTTTTCGCGATCTGGCTCATCTATCAAAATTTGCCAAAACGATTTAGATAAATCAATGCTAGAGAGGTATCTAGCATCTTTCAGGTTGTCCAAGATCTCACTTACATAAGGAAGATTATAAGCGTCCTTCTTGGTGACAGCATTAAGTTTCCGACTATCGAGGCAAAAGCGAGGTTTACCATCCTTCTTGCCAACAACCAAGACGGGTGAAGACCAAGGACTTTCACAAGGTTCGACCACGTCCAATGCAAGCATCTCATCAACTTGTTCCGTAATGATGCGTTGCTTCTCCGGAGACATACGATAGTATCGCTGTCTGATAGGCTCCGCATCACCGGTGTTGATTTTGTGAGTGATCAACTGAGTTCTACCTAAGCCTTTCTCACCAAAGGATATATCTTTAAATTGCTCCAAAACATCGTCAGCTATCTGTTTTTGGGCACTATCGAGGTTATCGTACGCATGAAGGTGAACTTCAGAAGAGATTTCTGACAAGCCAGGATCAGTCTGAAACAAGTTCTCAGAGTTTGAGAGGTACTTCGGGCACAAGTCAAATTGAGTCCAGAAATCTATACCTAGTATAAGAGTAGTATCGATCTCGGGAACAATGTGAGCTTTTATGAGAGAAAACTTTTCCTCAAATGAAACCGGCAGAAGCATAAAACCTAGTGAGGTTATCTTCTGACCACCTGCAGCAGTAACTGTGATTATGTCATCAGTACACATAGTCAAATCATATTGAAGAAGACGCTTGTGAGAATCCCTACCAAGGATTGTTACAGATGAGCCAGAATCAAGCAAACCGTACATATCAAGATCATCAGTATTGTTGATTCGTATTTTGACATAGGGACGTGGGTCTTCACTCGGTTTTGAATTGAAAATTGGGGAAATAGAATGAGTTGTAAAGAAACTCTTAATGGTCAACAGCCATTTATTCCATTCCGAGATATCAAAATAAATAGCTGCTGGTTCTCCACAATTTTCATTATTTAGTTTTTTGACCCGTTGCATTTAGGGCATTCAGGTAGACGTACGTCCTTCATACCACATTTGAAGCAGAAGATTGTACGTTCTGCCGTACATTCCTTCATTGAGTGAGTGTTGACGCGACAACGCTGGCAATACTTCTCAGGTTTAGACACCGCAGCAGTTTCAGCGGCTTGAACCTCGAAAACCGGACTAGATTCAGGTTTAAAAGATTGGAAAGGCTTAGATTTGTTAAAATATTGTTTGCTCTGTGTATTATTGTATTTTTTATGTTGAGACTGATAGGCAAACTCAGGCGCTAACGTTTTAGAGCTCACAGAAGGTGGTTCCCTATAATTATCGGAGCGAACCTTAATATGTTCATAATTCCGACAAATAACCCTTAAGTCATCCACAGACTTTAAAGAAGGGCTCGCAGCAATTATTGTCGAGTAACATGGACGAATGTTGTGTAAAATTATTTCTAATTTATCTTCATCGCTCAAGGGATTGCTAAGACGCGAAAACATGCCTTCCATTATTGATAAATAGATAGTGATAGATTCACCATCCCCTTGGGTTCGATCCCGTATTTCAGAAGACATACGATAATCATAGTCTAGTATATCAAAATCAGCTTTGAGACGTGAAACTAGAGTGTTCCAGTCATGTATTTTACTTTTGACACTACGATACCAGTGTAATGCATCGCCAGTTAAAATATCAACCGCAGAGGCTAGCATTTTTGACTCCGAGATGTTTTTCGACTCACGGAACTCTTCGAGTCTTTGAATGAAAGAACGGACACAGGTTTTTCCATCATATTTCAATTGTTTGAGGTCATTAGAAACTCCACGATCACAAGTCACGGAGATTTTAAGATCAGATTGATCAAGTTTACTAGCAACTATATCCTCATTTGACGCGGCAGTGTCTTGCATAGTGTTTGGCTCACTAACAGTTTTCTGTGATAAAAGTGAGAAGGCAGAAAAACATTTCTCGTAGGTTTTAAGAACACTACTTATTATATTCTTTTGTTCAGATAAGTTCGGTTTCTCTATTCGCTGTAATCTATAAAACACGTGATTTAATAGTGATCTAGTTCTATTGAGTAGCGATTCAACATAATTTATGTTCAAGGACTCGATATTCGTTTTTATTTTAGCAAGAGTTTCTTGTAAACCCTTAACGTCATCCTCAAAACTATAAACCGAATCAAGAATATCATCAGGTGGATATAATTGAGTTAATTTGGTAACTTGTTTGCGTAAACTCTCTACTTTATCGGATGGATCTTCACCACGTATAGCAACCTCATACATTAATTCCGACTTTTGTAAGAGTAAAAATTTTATAGGATAAGCCATATTATCCAGTAGGGACCTTTTAGTTCTAGCGCAAGAAAAAATTTTTATAAGCAGTAACTAGGTATGTTGTGCAAAACCAATGAACAAATATTTATAATACACAATATAAAAAGGAGAACAAAAAAGTATATATAAGAGAACACAATCAAAACACAAAAAGAAAACAAACAGAACACCCAAAAAAAAACAGAAAACAGCCGGAAAAAAATTACGGTACAAACCGCTCTACAAAATATGTACCTATAAAATACACAATATAAAGAAGAAAAAAAAAAAACTTAAAAGTATATGTACAAAAACCAGCTATTATTGTAATTTTTTTTTAGAAAAAAAAATAACAATAATTGTACACCACGACGAGTGTAGTAATAGTGCAATAAGGAAAAAAAATAAAAAAGGAAAAATCACAAAAAAATATAATGGACAGGCAAAGACAGGCGAAACAACATATATCTCAACTAGTGTGCCGAAACAAACATACCATAATAAAAGTAAATTTTGTGGTACTTTAAAAAAACGGCGTAAAAACGATTAAACCAAGGAAATGAAACTAGGGTTTTCGTAGGGGTACACTAGTTGAGAAACAACAAAATAAAATAACAGCACACCAATGAAATCCAACACCATGAATAACTAAGAGTATACCTACGCAGTACGGTATGACCCTCTTGACCTTAAAACCACGTCTATGGGCGCCATTGTCGCCTAAATAAATCCTACAGGTGAGGAAATAAAAGGACGAACATAATTTAGTTTAAAAAGATTTATTTTAAATAAGTAGGTAGATAGGTCGTCGGTTAGGCCAAGGTCAATGGTGTCACACGCGCACTGGTTCGGTCCAGAAATACCGCACTCTCCTTGGCTTCCTGTCGAAGTGCAGGTCCAGGTCCAGGTCCAGGTGCAGCTCCAGGTCCAGGTCCACGTCGGGGTCGAGGGATCCGACGAGGTCAGCTACTCAGGTAGCGGGAGGGGAAGCCCGGGACAGTCGCCCAGGGTGAGTCTTCCGTGGTCCGGAACTAGATTGGCCGATTTAATCGGTCCGGTAGTTGTTCCTGGAATCGCAGAGCAAGGAAGCGATTAGATTCCAGCAGCGATACGGATGGCAAGTTAGCCTTAGGTTCGTACGGGAAGTCTAGAAATACTGCTTAGCTTTTCCAAAGGCAAAAGGAATAAAGGTGGCGTTATGAACAGTAATGTAAAGTACATGATGATTGATGAATGATTAAGTTAGGTAAGATAATTTACAATGTAACTAAAATATATGCAACTACGAGATTAAGACTATTCTCATAGTTCATTAAATCACTAGATCCAGTGCATACTTAGGTATGCATTCATACAAGAAATAGAAAACAAGCACTGTAATAAGCAAAAGGCAAGGCACTAATTTAACCAACGGTTATTTTCAATGACAAAAGGTCAACGGTTTTATATTTAAAAAATGCACAGCATTAAACACAATGATACACAGCTAATTACTAACATAAGAAGGTTTGCACAACTTACCCAGATGGGAACAACGTATAAACACTTATTTGAGGAATTATAAAAAATATTAACGTCTAGATTTGACGAGTTAGGTACTCGCAGACAAGGTACGTATGATATTTATTATGAGCGGCTAGTTGCCAGAGCGGTGAGCAGAGACTGATCGCCGTGCAAATCAATGCGCCCCTCCCGTAGTCGGCCGGTCGCTTATCGCTAGATCTAAGGTGAACAAAGGGTGACGTCGCGAGTGGACGAAACTATTCGCTACTTATAATTGGAAACGGTTTGTCGGTGAGAACGTACTTTAGAACCTACACTTTTATTATCACTTATCGTAATAGAACTAGATCACTTAATT
The DNA here is from genome assembly GCF_932276165.1 of Plutella xylostella. Taxonomy (NCBI): domain Eukaryota; kingdom Metazoa; phylum Arthropoda; class Insecta; order Lepidoptera; family Plutellidae; genus Plutella; species Plutella xylostella. Next base: position 9,959,160 of record NC_063990.1, read on the forward strand.
AAAGTATGTTTATTTATTAGGTTTATTAAAATTAGGTTTTAGGTTTTATTTATTATAAGTTAGAATAGGTATAATAAGGTACTAAGTTTAAGGCGTTTCGTAACGCTACGTTACATATACGTTACATTACCTTAGATCTAGCGATAAGCGACCGGCCGACTACGGGAGGGGCGCATTGATTTGCACGGCGATCAGTCTCTGCTCACCGCTCTGGCAACTAGCCGCTTATAAAAAATATTAACGTCTAGATTTGACGAGTTAGGTACTCGCAGACAAGGTACGTATGATATTTATTATGAGCGGCTAGTTGCCAGAGCGGTGAGCAGAGACTGATCGCCGTGCAAATCAATGCGCCCCTCCCGTAGTCGGCCGGTCGCTTATCGCTAGATCTAAGGTGAACAAAGGGTGACGTCGCGAGTGGACGAAACTATTCGCTACTTATAATTGGAAACGGTTTGTCGGTGAGAACGTACTTTAGAACCTACACTTTTATTATCACTTATCGTAATAGAACTAGATCACTTAATTAAAGTATGTTTATTTATTAGGTTTATTAAAATTAGGTTTTAGGTTTTATTTATTATAAGTTAGAATAGGTATAATAAGGTACTAAGTTTAAGGCGTTTCGTAACGCTACGTTACAGTGGGTGCAGCAATGCACCTCTGCCTACCCCGAAAGGGAGTACATTAGTACAAGGCGTGTGTGCGTGTGTGTGTTACTTACAGCAATATATAAAGTTAAATGTTGCATTAATACATTTTTAATAACTATCATAAATGCTACTTCGTATCGTATATTATTTGTAATGATTTTGATGAAGGTTAAACAACGCAAGATTGATTAGCTACCTTAAAATTTTACATCTATAAAAATAAAGACAAACCTAAATAATTCCTCATTCGGTACTTCAGGGTGAAATTAGAAAGTCCATATTCGTATTTAGAAATGATGGATTACCTACTAGTAAACTGATCTGCACCCCATTATGATAAAAATAGATGATTAATGATCATTCTTATTGTTTATAGACATGGCCAGTAATTTAGAAAGACCTACTGATCTATCTTGCGAATTTTAAAATAATCTTTGTATGGAGCAGATTAAATGAATGTTTGGTTTATTCCTCGGCTCCATCCAGCCTATCATTTTGTCTATGGTCGTCTGCCAGTCGGGTCGGATGATAAATTATAGTCCGGGGCATGGCTGGGGAAGCAGTCGAGTTTAGCTTTACAGTTTACCCTCTGAAATCTGGAGGTGACCTCGTCTCAGCCACCATCTGTAAACGCTCTTTTTTGTTTTAGCCTATTTTAAGGTGTCAATAAGCTCTATGAATTCTGGGGTAAAAGTGCTCATATCCTTAAACATTTATTCCAGGTGAAAGAATGGACATCGTTGTCCGCGCGTCTCAACCCGCGGGCGGGTACTGGGCGCGGGCGCGGGGCTACGGAGGCGCATGCGCAGGTCTGAACGCTAGAGCCATGCTGCTCTACTCCGGGTTCAATTATACTGCCATGCTGGTGGATGACGAGGTGGGTTTATTGAAAGAAATTACTGGTGATAGTCGAATTGAATGTAGCTATGGGAATTCCCTTCTTATTTTGAATTTTAAACTAAGATTAAAACTTTAGATTAAGATTTTAAATCACTTATCGCTTGCGGGAACTACACCGACAAGAACAAGGGTCTTGAATTTAAGAAGAAGAAGATCGCTTTTGGAAAGCCTAACCAATTTTGATAAAACATGGATACTGTGAACAATAAAATTGTTATTATTCTCTTGTTAAACATTAACTGTGACGGCGTTGAACGGTCTAATCATAAATAAGGTTTTAAATTAATACCTTACCATTACAGTCCATTCTAAAACTATTTATTATAATTTACAGAAGAACGACTACAGTTTTGAAATGGATCCTTCATCAGCAATACATGGACAAGGTTTGGAGTCACTAAACGAAGAAACTGATTACGGGGCAGAAACAATAAAATCTGTTTATTTGGGAGTTGATAGAACTAATGATCTCAAAGACGAGCCTAATGATTTCCGATACATAAGTGACGCAATGCCTAAGAAACCGTTCTTCCCAGCGCCTATTGGTAAGAAAAAGAAAATATCATTTTTTTTGTAAAATTACCGATATCTGAACTTACACCATTTACCTTTGTGTGTAAAGACTATTTGTGCATCCCAGTCCGATTTCAGTAGTGACTGACTAAGGAAGATAGGAAACATAGTGACGCTTTTTGGAAAAGGCCTATGTCAGCATTGTGTATCCGAATATGAAGAATAATATTGAACTTTTTTTTCCAGCTCTCCGAACAGATGGTGTCGTCCAAATAAACGGCAAAAGTTTTCTGTACCCGAACGCTCCCTTGCTACTCTACCCTAAGGAGGTCCGTGCGGAAACCATCTGCGCAGTCGGAGAGGAAGATGAGCGTCGGGATCCGCAATGTGTGCAAGTGCTGAATGCGGAGAGAAATGATGTCATTGAACTAGCACTTGTCAACGAAGGTATAAATCACGTTAACCAACGCTGATACCTTAGTCCTTTCACCACTTTTCCTGACACATACTAGAAAAACTCAATTTTACACCGATATGCTAAGAAGAAAAACTAACAAAGTTTTTCTTTTTATTCTTGTAACTAAAGGTATAAACCCTCGTAATGTTGCAGGTTTTGGAAGCAACGACACGTACACTTTCCACATGCACGGGAGCAGTGTGCAGATAGTAGCCACGTGGCAAAATCCAGCTCGGACTCCTCTGTCTAAAGCAGATTTTCTTAAATTTACCAACGAAAATAATGTTGTCAGGTACCTACATCTCTATACAATGTGCCTAGATTATAGATTAGTTTTTGGATTATTTCAGATTTGGTTGTTTCAAATCATCTACATTATCCGTATTGCCGTCGTCATCATCATAATTATCGTCAGCCTACAGTCAATCTCTGCTGGGTATAGGCCTCCTCGCTGTTATGACATCCTATGCCACACTCATCCAGCATTCATAGCAGCATGCATCCAGCACTGTTTATTCTAATAACCATCAACTCATAGGCATCATAAGTAACATCAAGTTTAATTTCAGCAAATCTGCCAATCCACCGTTGAAGGATACCATAGTGGTACCAAACAAGGGGTTCACCATAATCAGGATGCGGCTGAGCCAGCCTGGCGCCTGGATGCTGGAGTGTAGGTCCTGCAGTCTGTACTCATTGCCCACGGCTGTCGTCGTCAATGTGCCGCAGACATTGCCCAAGTCAGTCCTCGACTCTTTGCCTAAATGTGGCAACTACAGACCACCTGATGTACTGCTGCATTGAAGACTATTTGTAATTCTAAGATCCATTTGTGCTGGACGCACCTAAATAAGACTGCTTTGATATTTAGTTGGTAAATATGTAACTGTTAAGTTTTTAAGCATAATTTATTTATTTTTATATTTTTCTAACAATAAAACAAGAAAATTGCGACGAGTGTTTTATTTGTTATCCATATGGATTTACTCCTAGTAGATGTGTTGATTAATAAAGTCGATATGAGATGATACTTTCGTGTATACGGTTGGGGCACCCTTTTCACCACATGGTGATACACCCCAAGAAACTACACCAAGAATCATAGGGATAGCTTCGTTTCTTTCAACTGATTGAACGAGCTTAGGCTGTCTTCGTAACGTTTCGTCATCGTCATCATCATCATCTTCACTATCTTCGTCACTCTCCTCATCGCTTCCAAAAAATATATCATAAATGTAGTCGAGTAGATCTTGATATTCATAGGAATAATACTCTTCGCTAGAATCTGCATCTGTTGTGGGAAATTCAGTTGTAGACGTGGTTTCTTCTGGTGCTTCAGTAGTTGCTGTATCTTCTTCGGTAGTAGTCTCTTCTGGATCTTCGGTTGTTGTACTTTCTGTCTCAGATAGTTCTTCTTCTGTAGCAATGGTCTCTTCCTCTGTAGTAGTTTCTTCTTGATTTTGGGTCGTTGTCTCTTCTACTTCCTCAGGCATCATGCATTTTCCTGATCTACATTCTTCCAAAGTGGAGGTCTCATCTGGTTCTTCAGTAGTTGTAGTTTCTTTTTCTGTAGTAGTTTCTTCTGATTCTTCTGTAGTATTTGTTTCTTCCTCGGTAGTAGTCTCTTCTGCTTCTTCGGTAGTAGTTTCATCTGTATCTTCAGAACTCAAGCATTTTGCAGACCTACATTCTTCCATAGTTGACATCTCACCTGGTTCCTCAGTCGTTGTCGTTTCTTCCTCTGTGGTGGTCTCTTCTGATTCATCCGTAGTCGTTGTTTGATCTTCAGTAGTAGTTTCATCTGTATCTTCAGAACTCAAGCATTTTGCAGACCTACATTCTTCCATAGTTGACATCTCACCTGGTTCCTCAGTCGTTGTCGTTTCTTCCTCTGTGGTGGTCTCTTCTGGTTCATCTGTAGTCGTTGTTTGATCTTCAGTAGTAGCTTCATCTGTATCTTCAGCACTCATACATTTGGCAGACCTGCATTCATCCATGGTGGAAGTTTCCTCAGTTGTTGTCGTTTCTTCCTCTGTGGTAGTCTCTTCTGATTCTTCCGCAGCCATTGTTTCGTCTTCTGTTGTCGATGCATCCTCAGTCGTGCTCTCAGACTCTGATTCTTCCGAAGTACTCATGGTCTCCTCCTCCATAGTTGAGGTCTCTTCAGGATCTTCAGTAGTTGTACTATCATCCTCTGTAGTAGACGTTTCATCTGGGTCTTCAGTCGTTGTAGTATCATCAGATTGACGGATATGCCTTACTTTAGGTTGTGATAAGTCATGGCTGAGAGCTCTACCACGAGCAGTAGCGTATTTTGTGTTGAAATAATAAACTAATGGTCCACCTGAGTCCCCACTACAAGCAGCTACTCCACCAGTAATGGGTCCAGTACACATGTTGGAGTCTTTATTCAACGGTATTTCTTCATCTTCAGCCAGTTTGTCAAAAGCTTCGTAGCATTCTAAGGATAGAAAAAAAATGAAAACATTTTGATACACTTGCAATGGTTACAGGCATTGGTAGATGATGCCAATTATTAAGTAAATGGTTGCATTAAATTATATAGTATAGCATATTAACTCCTCGTAAAGTCCAAAATAATACGTACTTTCGAAGGGCACATACGTCAAATCGACCTCTTGAAGATAAGTCGGCATGTCAGGGAATATCAGCGTCGTCCGCAGCGCCCCCCAACCACTCAGCTTTAAGGAGTCCAAATTCTCATATCTAAAGTTCGGTTGTGGCAAATTGACTGGCTGGACTGCTTTCGTAAATTTTATTGGAAATTTCGTTTTAAGCACAGCTATATCATGTGCCCCTATTCCCCTTGAAATGTAAAAAGAATAGGTATTTATACATTTTAATGTACATAAAGTAAGACTCTTATCTTTCTATCTTATATCATAAGAATTAATGGAAGTGCCTGATTGAATTGTGAAGAATATTTAACAAGGAAAGATTATTGCTAAACTTAGTTCTGAACAGAATATGTAGGTGTTAAATTTAACTCAAGAAATTATATCATTTGTCATGTCATTTGCCTTGCTCCACCCACTTTTACATTAATGCTAAATGAAAGAAAATGAACTTACCCTTTGTAAAGTGGATGTGGTATGCGCTGATCTATACCAACGATTTGTGCTTTAGGTCCGAACTTGTCTACGTTATGCGCTCCTGCTATGGCGTCCATCGGTAACCACCGAATTATCCATGATTCTGTGATACAATGCCCTGCTGTCAGAATCTATTTCAAACAATATGAATATTAATTTAAGGTTCAATACAACAGATTTTGGCGTAACGGATCTTAAACGAGAGGTAGGTATTTAAACTAGTAATCACAGATTGTAACAATGAAACAGTTCTTATAGCTTACCCAGTTTTCAGTTAAAATGGAGCCACCACAAATATGAGCACGGACCCAGAAGAACCTCAATTGTAGAGACACGATGTAAGGGTGGCTATTGGGCTTGGCTTCATGGCCACCGATTATTCTCTCGTCTCGAACTCTCAGTCTGTTTGTAGAAGCTGTTTAAATAAATCAAAGTAAAGATGGGGAGCTTAAACTATTTTACTTAATATCTAGGTCATTTTATTATTCACAGGTTTGTGTTCGATTCGTAAAGTCTTATGACGCATTTAAAAATCAGTAGGAAAACTTTACTACCTGGCTCATTTTGCTAGACTTATATTTATGCTTGTAAAAGACTACAGAACTAAAAGTTTAAGATAGAGTCCGGTTTATTTTCCACTCTGTATACATATTCGATATGATTCGATTTAATGACTGATGATGACGCAAAGTGCAACTTAAATAAATAATTAAATATTTTTTATTACCTACCAGCTAGAATTATCCAACATTTTGCCAAAACTATAGCTATTACTACAGTGAAATTCATCACAGTTCGTTGGTTTTGGCTGACTTTGATATTTGAGGATTAGCTATATTTGATATCGTTGCTTCTATTTATAAAGTCACTATAGAATTGTTTTTCAGGTGTACCGAACATTATAGATAAGGATTTTCCATCGAGTTGTGGTGGTGTAACGGATAAGGACTCGGTTCTAACTTGTGAGTGTGAATCCTGCCATGTACCAATGCATACTTTAGAAGTAAGAAATTTTAGTAGGATGGTAGCAGCAATGAACCTTGCCTTGTAATCAATTACAGTACTTAGAATCGTTTATATAATAAGTAAACGAAAATATTTTCTATTGTTTTTTTTATTCTGTTATCTTTCTTTGAATTAATTACTAATTTATTTAATGCAATAGTTGACAACACGCGTCTGAATTGGGAGAAAAAATTGCATTTGATGAATGCATACTTCACACGGGTATAAATATTCAAGAATATGAACATTATACGGGTGATTTTAATATGGGAGTAGGACAATGGGCCTCACAACAAAAACACACATTAACACAATTCGTCGCATGCTTTAGAGTATAATTAAAACAAACATTTTAGGTGTTTTATATTTATTTCTCCTTGCAATGACTACGCTCTCTGTTACTCTACATTATCAGTAAACCTAAAAGATGGAGTAACTATTAGGAATCGAAGTTTTACAAGAAGTCGGTACACGAAATAAGTATAAATTAAACATGAATGAATCATTCCGTGCACACTCCGATCACAGGCGTATATTTTATTATAAAATACTACCCTGTGCCAAGCGGTCGTAGGCTGAACCCGGTACTCCAACTATTAGAGTGAGAAATCTGTTTGTAGACAGTGACACAGAAGCATTACGATATGACGTCATCAAACAAGGTGGTGGTGATAGAAATGCAATCACAAGTACCGTAAGCGCGTACGGTCTCAAGTCAAATGTAACTTGAGCTGAAGTTAACTTGATGACATCATGAAAGAGTAAGTTGGATACTATGGAAAATTTAATATCTTTGATAAAAAATTATATGCAAAACTTACTATAAATAATTAACTATTCTCTAGTAGTTCTAAGCTGCTACTTAACAATACTTTAGTACTAAATTGCAAAGATCACCTACAAATAAACTATCTACAGCAATACAACTAATCAAGTATAAAAACAATAAAAATTAAGTAACAAAAATATAACATACATTAAACATTCATCATTGCTAATGGCTAGAACAGTAAAACAAGAAAGTAACAATTAAAAATGTATCCTAAAATTATATCTGAATCACACTGATGATGAGCTTAAGCACTTTGGTCTTATTAACAAAATTCTACAGTAATAGTAACATCTCGTCTATTCTTAAACACATCCTAATTTCGAATACTACAATTAATTTACTACGTTGTAATATTTACATTATAATTAGTATTCTCTCGTACAGTTCATATTTCAATATCGAACAAAAATATGGCAGTACGTTTTGGTAATATGCGAAACATTAACTAGGTATATTATTGAGAGATTTGTTTATGTTTAAGATCCTTTTGATGTTTTTGTGGAGCTTATTGAATTAGTAGAGATCAAAAGTTCCAGAGGATGTATCAGATGGATCAGTGATACCCGAGAGGGCGGTGGTATGGAGCCAGCGGGGTGATGGGGGGCAGGTGGTTCCCACACCGAGGGAAGTCTTTAGGCACCGGCGGAAGGTCATGTTGAGTTCCTATGTGTAATATTAGATTCATCCCGATCACTATATGGAATATGAAGTGGCAGTGGAATAGCCAGTACCCTGAAACAAGAGAAAGACGTTGTAGATTATAACATAGATTGCGAAAAAGTAAGCAAAAAACGCTGCCCTTGTATTGGGTATTGACCTTATTTTTATGGCAGTACGCATTTTTATGCCACATTTACTTGACGGTTCAGCAAGATTATCATCAAGGCCGTCACACCGTTTAAACTTGTATCATAAAATTGCAATATATTACAAAACAGTTTGTTCAGCTCACCTGGGTTGTCAGCTTTTAGTCGTATGACTACGTATCCATTGTTCGGCACCGCTATCGTGTCTTTATGCGGCGGCAAGTTATACTGTCGATTGAGGAGACCCTTTCTGTCCAAGTCTAGAGCATGTTTCAGATTGATCTTCTTGATATTTTTGTCGGGGGATCGACCCATACCGATGACGTTGTATGTCGTTCCGTGAAGATGGAACGGATGCGACAAGTTTGGTGATTGAACTGAAAAGAAACAAAAATAATGAAATTCCTCAATTCCTTGATGACCTTAATCTCATTGATAATAACATTAGAAAAGAAGAAACAGCAACCAAACGAAACAAACATACTATAAATATCCTCAATTCCTTGATAAGTTATGAAAATCTAATTGATGCCATTGAAAAAGTATAATGTTGTCTTATAGAGATTGCTTTTACCAAAAAGCCGCCTTTTGTATTATTTATTAGTTGTATTTTTGTAATATTATCTTTAATGCTGCAAAATAAAGAGTATTCTATTCAGTTCTATTCTAGAAGCACATAGGTACCTTCGTCAACAAGCACGATCTCCACAATGGAGTTGAGGGGAACATCGATCATGTGCACGCAGCGGCAGTCGACGCCGCAGGATGCGGGGCGGTTGTCTCCGTTGCAGAACAGGTCCGGGTCCAGCTCGCTCATCTGGGACAGCGGCGGCGACGGCGGCGCCACGTACGAGATCTCGTCTACCAAGCTCAGCACGTGGTCTCCGCCCATTCCTCCGACTGGAAGTACGGGTTAACAATGTTAACATACTTAGTTGTGGGGGAGGGCTTTTAGGAAATTAGTTTTGATTGGTTGAATTTTTGGTTGTATGTCTTCTCAATAATTTCGCATTTGACATTTATGGCCTCTGATGCGTTGTGTCCAGAATTGCTTTTTTATCATAGTAAAGACCCTTTGAAACGCTCCAATATTATAGACCGCATGCTGTTACCTTATCATCATCATTGGCCACTATATCTTGAAAGGATGTTAGTGTGCGAATCACCTCGACCGTTTGGGAACTATTACTGTACGGTTCGAAGGAAGTGGCGGTGCACCTGTTGGTTCTTAAAGAAGATGTGGAAATGCCACTGTTTAGGTAGCTGTTAGCCTGTAGAGTCTTCCAAAGAAAACACCGGTATTGCTGTTCACTGTTAACTTCGAGTGTCTCTGGAGATCTTCACTGTAGGCTGTTACTAGTGGACTGTATGTTGTTTACTGTTCCGCTGTTACTATTAAACTGACTATATTATTCGCCGGACCCATCCCTTTATATAGTCCGGCAAGCGATCTTCCCGATAGTTCCAGAGATACCTGAGGTCACACTATTTATTATTATTATTACCAAAGTAGGTACAAACGTAAACAATACAACAAACAACTATAAGTACCTATGTAACTTAGCGACTAGAAGGTTCGCGGAGACGTTACGGAACATTCCCTGGCCATTGTTCTAGAACCTTCTGGACTATTATCGAACTATCTATTCCATACTAATTATTCTAGAACATTGTGGAAACTTCATGAAAACTATGGAATGTTCCAGAACCTTCGCAAGTGTGATCGGGCTAAATACTCTATCTGGTTATTTCTATTAACTATTTATAAAGAAGACTAACTATAAACTATATCGTCTTCAGTCGTTCTGTACATCTCTCCCGCCGGTCATCGCCTGCAGGGCGTTGAAGTCTTCGGTAGGAACGACTGGAGCTGTAGGCAGGATCATCAGCTGCTTGGTCGGTCTTCTGAGGGTCCTTCTCTTGGTCTGGACGTCGACTGCTCGTGCGATATCTTCTCCGAGGTAGACAGCCGTGACCACGTCTTTCGGCCACGTGTTGCGTGGTAGGTTGCCGTCTGCCACGTTGCCCAAGTTGACCGCCGTGCCAGGCTGTAGGGTCCTGGAGTCTTTGCTGTTCTGTGTCGGACTTTATTTTCTTCGGTGTCATCGTCAGTGAGTCGAGCGCGAAGTGTCTCTTCAGCTGCTCGTCCATGCTGTCTTCGATGCTGACGATGTTGTTCACGTAGTGCACACGCTGTCCCAGTGTGCGTGTGTGTGCACCGTGTAACACCCAGCCCAGTGGTGTGCGTGAAGCCACTGGTTGGTGTCGCTGTCCCGCTCGCACTTCCGTCGCCATCAGCAGGTGCCAGTTGTCTTGGCCGATGAGCAGGCCTGGCTTCATGCCTGCGTGCTTCAGCTCGTGCTGGATGTCTTCCAGGTGAGGGCAGCCGGCGAGGTCTTGCTCGGTGACACGCTGTGCGGCGAGGTGCAGCTTCTGTACTGTGCGGGCGTTGACTGTGTGCGTCTCGCTTGCACCCTTGAGAGTGAGTGCGACGCGACGCGATGCGGACTCATCGACGCTTGTGTCGGAGACACCTTCTATATAGAGAGGGTCTATGGGCCCCCTGGCTCCGATCTTCTGTACTATTTCACTGTCGATGAGCGTCACTGTTGATCCGTCGTCTAGGAGCGCGCATGTGTCGACCGCTCCCGCCGGTCCGGAGACTTGGACCTTTACTATTTTGCGATACGCTTTCGTTCGCTTCGGTGTCCACGTAGAGGCGACTGCTTCTGTTTTCTTTGCTTCGGGCTTGTCGTTGCGCACGAAGTGTAACAGTCGGTGATGTAACCTCTTGCAGGAGTCGACGTCACATTTCCTCTTTCTGCATCGGTGCGTCTTGCTGCGGTAGCGTAGACAGCTAAAGCAGAGCCTACTCTGCTTCGCTAGGTGCCAGCGTGAGTCGACGTCACTCTCGACGAACTTGCGGCATTCTGTTGGGTCGTGGCCCCTGTTGCAGCACACTGGACACTTAGGTTTCTGTTCTGTTGTTGCGTATGTCCATTGTGCGCGGTGCGGCGGCTGCTGTTTCTTCGATTCGTAGGCAACCGTCTTCTCGTGTGCGTGCGGCATGCAGATGGAAGCTTCCCGAGTGAGGAATCGGCTGAGCTTCAGCAGGTCTGGTTCCTCAGATGACTGTGCGGCGGAGAAGTCGTACCAGCGAAGCTTGTGGGCGGAGGTGAGCTTCTCGACTGTGAGCTGCGTGATCTCAGGATTGTTGAGATAGCGGTCGCGGTGCAGCTCTTGCAGTACCGTCACTATGTTGCTTACTTCATTTGCAAAGAAGCAGAACTCTGTAGCGTTATCCGCAGGTCGACGTAGTGCCCGCAGACGTTCCAACTCGGCGAGTGCGATGCTGTCCGGGCGCCCGAAGCACAATTCAAGTGACTTCATCACGTTCTCGGGCGTCGTGCTGGTGATGAGCAGGCGGCTGACAGCTTCCTTCGCTCTTCCTCGAGGCATCGACGTAGGCGCCCCATGTTGTCGCAGGGCGCGAGTGATGCGGCGGACTCGTAGTAGGCGGTCTTGAACTGTAGCCACTCGTGCCGTGCGCCGCTGAAATACGGTAGTTCGCTGATGTGACGCGGAGGCGGTGGCGGCGGCGCCCCGGCTCTTGCAGCCAGAGCGATAGCTTCGGCGAGGGCGGTGAGGCTCATAGAGTCGCTTGCCCGCGGCTGAGCGACAGGGTCGACGGCGGTAGCGGCTGGCGGCGGCAGAACGTAGTCTCCTACATGCTGACCGGAGTCGTCAGCAGCTTCTGTTGGCGGTGGTGGTGATGCTGACGCGGAGTGAGGCTCGTTGGCCAGTACGTGCGGCTGTGTTTCGAGCCACGTGTCGACCCCGAGTGTACTCTCCATCTCGGAGCTGATGCTGCCGTCGTAGTCGTCGGTGTCGGATTCAGCTTCAATAACTGCGAGCCGGGCGGCGGCAAGTTCAGCTTTACGACGTGCTATTTCTTCTTTCGCTTCGGCGATTTCAACTCGACGACGGGCTAATTCTTCTTTTGCTTCGGCGATGCGGCGTGCCTTCAATGACTTGGCCTTCGATCTTGCTGTAGACGCTGGCGGAGTAGCCCGGATGCATGACGGCGGGAAGGGCGTTCCGACAGCAGCTGTTACCACCCTCGCGGCAGTGGAGGGCGGCGGCGTTACTCCCCCGAACACAGGGAGCGGTACCCCCCCTGTTATGGGGGGCGAGACGCTATGCACCCTCGCAGACGAGGGCGGCGTCGTTACTCCAGTGGACACACCCGTCAATGTCGATGCTGTCACGGTGGTTGACGGCGTGTGCATGTCGGAGTCTGTAGCGGTGGTGGTGGAGGCGGTGGCGCCGGCGGCCGACGATTCTTCTGTAGGCTTCTGTTCTAGGCCGCCGCGCTGTAGCCTCCCTGTCGTGGACCTCGTTACAGGCATTCCTGCGTCTTCAATCCGGCTCCGATGGACCAAATGTGCGAATCACCTCGACCGTTTGGGAACTATTACTGTACGGTTCGAAGGAAGTGGCGGTGCACCTGTTGGTTCTTAAAGAAGATGTGGAAATGCCACTGTTTAGGTAGCTGTTAGCCTGTAGAGTCTTCCAAAGAAAACACCGGTATTGCTGTTCACTGTTAACTTCGAGTGTCTCTGGAGATCTTCACTGTAGGCTGTTACTAGTGGACTGTATGTTGTTTACTGTTCCGCTGTTACTATTAAACTGACTATATTATTCGCCGGACCCATCCCTTTATATAGTCCGGCAAGCGATCTTCCCGATAGTTCCAGAGATACCTGAGGTCACACTATTTATTATTATTATTACCAAAGTAGGTACAAACGTAAACAATACAACAAACAACTATAAGTACCTATGTAACTTAGCGACTAGAAGGTTCGCGGAGACGTTATGGAACATTCCCTGGCCATTGTTCTAGAACCTTCTGGACTATTATCGAACTATCTATTCCATACTAATTATTCTAGAACATTGTGGAAACTTCATGAAAACTATGGAATGTTCCAGAACCTTCGCAAGTGTGATCGGGCTAAATACTCTATCTGGTTATTTCTATTAACTATTTATAAAGAAGACTAACTATAAACTATATCGTCTTCAGTCGTTCTGTACAGTTAGTCAGCCACTTCTACAGCCTATGTTGGTTTTGCGAGCTACCTTTTTTCCTGTGACTGAACAGCCATACAGGGCCTTAAACTCTTTATTTTACGCATCTCTTACCTAAGTAGTTCTTGTAGGTATTCTCCTTGAACAGCTCCTGTGGCTTGTAGAAGTGGAAGCGGAACGGCAGGAAGATCTTGACGTCAGGCCTCTCCTGCAGGATCGCCTTGTCGATCGGTTTAGAAGACTTGAGGTTTGATACGCACACCGCATCGTTTCGTTCCACATTGCAAATGGCGTCCAACGGGTTTAACACCTGAAATTGAGCTTAGATTACTGATATCTTTCTATCTGAGTTTAAAAATGTGTGCAGTGAAAGCATAATTCAAAATTTAAATTTAATTTTCAATTGTTTATTTTGATTTTTTTCTAATTTATTGCATGAGCATGAGATAGTAAATAAAATAGTAAAATGTACAACCTGTATCCGGTGCCAAAGTTTATCCTGAGGTTTTCCCATTACATAGTCTAAATAACATCTACGTGGTATAGTTTGTTAACTACTGTGCAAAGGAATTCTCGGAGGTGGGTATTATTAACAAGGGAAATTCCAGGAACATTTACTTACAAAGTACAAACATGATGAGTAACAGTGAGATTTAAAATAAAATAGGTAGTATTTTGTATGTTTTATTAGAGAGTATCAAAATCACATTTTAAATAAATAAATGTTTTGTTTTCGTTGACATTTATACAAACATCGAAGCTTTGTTAAGCTGTATAAAAAAGATTTTCGAAAAAGTTTTAGACTAGGGATTTTGAATGCGTTTTACGAAGCGGAAATGTACAAAACTTAAAATATGTTGCACAGAATATCGGCTTAAAGTAATGGTAACAATATTAACAACAAAGTGGTAACATTTGTATCTAGGAATTATTTTAAAATCTATTTACAGTCTATCGATTTCGGAATGAGCATGATCGAGTTTTGGATGAGGTGATCGAATGGGTCCGTACTTCATACGTGTATGTACATTCTGCAGACTCTACAGTTATTTACATTTTCTACAGTTCGTATCGCATGCAATGTGTTAGTAGTATATATTAGAAATATATCGCTTAAAACTAAAATAGCAATTATTACTAAAAATATATACACGTTATAAATATCATTGGTGAAATAATACAATGGCAAGTTGTTAGTTAGAGAATAGAGAGTCTTCAAAGAAAGAAATAAACCCTCGGTGAAGATAAAATAATAGAAGTAATTATGTACGATTATAGCCTCGAGTCGATTGTCACAATAATATAAGGCAAGTAACAATCAATCTAAAAATTATCACCATTGACGACCAAACTGAAACGGAAGTTAACAATAAAATATCACCGTTTAAATAAAATCACGAACTGACATAGACTATCTGCACCATTCAAACGATTACAAGTTACACGACCGCAGATTCGAGCACTTCGAACCTGCTGAACACATCACACAATTCAAACATAAAATTACACTTAGGTAACATAGTAAAGTAACGGCTATACTTTGTTGCAGCTGCACCTAGGAACCGTTCTAGTGGAGGGTGATGGGGGGCAAGTGGTCGCCACAAGTGGGGAAGTTGGGGGGGACGGGGGGAAGGTCGGCGTGCGTGCCCACTTGCAGCACGAGGTTCATGCCGATCACGATGTGGAACAGGAAGTGGCAGTGGAGCAGCCAGAAACCGGGGTTGTTGGCCCTGAATCGCACGATGACGTAGCCGTTGTTGGGCACGGCGATGGTGTCCTTCGCCGGCGGCAGGTCGCCCTGCTTCAGGTGGCGCTCAAGCAGACCTCTCCGGTCCAGGTCCAGAGCGTGCTTCAAGTTGATCTTCTTCACGTTCTGGTCCGGGGACCGGCCGATACCGATTACGTTGAACGGGTAACCGTGCAAGTGGAACGGATGGGACAAGTTCGCGATTTGTACTGAAAAATACATTGTCGCGTTAGAATAAATTAACAATTTCTATGGTAATAATAATGATAGGCTACATTGTAAGTTTTATGAGCATACCTTCGTCGACGAGTACGATTTCGACGATGGCGTTGAGCGGGATGTCTACTTTGTGCGTGCACATGCAGTTCTGTCCACAGTCGGCGGGGCGGTTGTCTCCGTTACAGAACTGCTCCGGGTTAATATCGTCGTACTGGCTGATGAGCGGCGCGGGCGGCGCCATGTACGAGATCTCATCTATCAAGCTGATCACGTGGTCTCCTTGCGGGGCAACTGCAATACATTACAAGCATCATTACACCCCATCCTTCAAATCAACCAGTGATTAACGCATTGTTTGGTATTGATGCAACGTACCTAAGTATCTGTTGTAGGTGTTGGGCTGGAACAGCATTTCGGGTCTGTATACGAAGAATCGGAACGGCAAGAATATCTTGACGTCGGGCCTCTCTTGCAAGATGGCGGGGTCGATGTTCTGAGCGTTCTTGAGCTGGCTGACGCAGATGGCATCATTCCTCTGGATGTTGCAGCGGGCGTCGAGTGGGTTCATCACCTGGTAGTTAGTGGAGGAGAGAGGTTCGTGCAATTACTAGAATACGTGCGGTTACTAAACTACTAGGTTCTGTCGACTACGGTCTACGTATCTCAGTTTTTACAGAAGTTTCTTCTAGTGGGAGTAGTCTACTGCGGTCATGCAATTTATTTAAAAGTGGTCAGGAAGTAGGGTGTATTGGTATTTATATCGCGGAGAAAATCGATCATTATGCTCTTGTATTGTACATGATACACTCAATGTAAGTACAAGCTGTCTTATAAAAATATATACTCATTGCCAATGGAAAGTACCTAACAAGTTTACAAAAAACTAAGTCTTGTTTGCAACAATTATGTGGCCCACCGTAGCGTTTAATATCTATAATCTAAGACCTAACTATGTCACCACAAAGTAAATTGCAGCTACACCACTTAATCCATTAAGTATTCTTATCTAAAGGACATAGTGCAAGTATAAAATATTGTCGTTGGGCAATCAGCGTCTAAGTGTAGCACTGTCGACAGAAGTTTCATTTGAGCTGAGGGCTCGGACCGGACGGCCTTAGGAATGTATGCAATATCCGCCAATTAATAACTCGGGCCAAGACTTAGAGCCACGTACTTTAAAGTCATTAGCATGAGCCTTAGCGTGACAGCTACATTAATTATCCACCTTAAATAGTGTCTTAGCTTTCTTCACTCCAGACATTCAACTCCCCATTTTACTACTGTTTTGTATTTACAGTTGGCTAGGGACTACCCATGTTCACTACCGAATCTAGCTATAAGGATTGTCATTTAGTGTTATGGTACACTACGTTGTATATACAGAACGGTGCGGGGCGTACTCACCACCCCCTGTGGGATGCCGACGTCGTAGGTGGGCGGCTGCGAGGAGGGCTGGTAGGGCCCGCGCGCGTACCGCAGGATTCCCAGTTGCTGCGCGCGCCGCACGCCGCACTCTCCTAGACCTCGCACTTGGATCCAGTACGCTCCAGGGTTGTTGTTCGCCTCAATCACAAAGTCGTAACGTTCACCTGAAAAAGTTAATTAGCTAGTTTATGCATCAGTGGAGATCTACACGTTTGCCCACAGCTGCAATAGGCGTGGCACTTTCGACCGCGTTCAGTGGTTATGATAGTGTTACAGTTTCGCATTATGTGTTTTTTTTACCCGACTGACTCTGTGTAATGAATTGACGTATCTAATAGCGACTGATAGCAACAAGTAGGCGAGTTCCGTGATTTATGTAATAATCTTACGGATTTATTACATCGCCTACGGTAATAATCAATCAACATGAATAGAGTTTTGATTGGCGATACAATTTAAATATTGCAGATTGATTGATAAAATATTGTGACATAATTAACTGACTGTGATAAACCCAAGTCTATAGCTGGGGCCTTATCGCAAAATCAAAACGTAATAACATTTACGAAGTACCTAATTAGTGCCAAATTGAATTCAGTTTGAATCCGAAAGTCATTGTCAAAACAAGTTCGCGATAAGTACACAGTTCTATATGTTTCCTAGAAAGAGAATGAACTGACCTGAGAAGGAGATGATGGTGTTGACGGAGACGGGCTGCACGGGCTCGCCGTCGGTGGCGATGACGGTGAGGTTGTGGCCCTCGATGGTCATCTGCGCCGGGCACACGGAGGCGAAGGCGTTGATCATGCGGAAGCGGTAGCGGCGGCCCGGCGTGATGGTGAACACCTCGAGCGGCGTGTTGGTCATGAAGCCGGTGTTGGGGTCGCGGAACTGGCCCTTGCCGTTGATGAGCACGGACTCGGGGTCCTGGCCGGTGTTGACCGCCAGGCGGCCGGGGAAGCGCTCCGCCGCGTCCTCGTGCAGCCAGTCACTCAGCAGCATCACGTGCGTCGTCAGGTCGTAGTCGTACAGGTGGCTGTTCGGGTCCTTCGACGGAGGTTGACGAACTACTATACTGCCGTACAGACCGTCCAACTTCTGCAGACCGGTGTGGGCGTGCCAAAAGTGCGTACCAGCGTTACCTTGCCATTGATACCTGGAACACGTAAAATATTATAGTTTTATTACAAACCGTCAGTCACGAACCTCACGAGCGTGAACAGAGCGCTGCGCATTACAAGTTACCTGAAAGTGTTTCCTTGCTGAATAGGACATTGCGTAACGAAAGGCACGCCATCGTAGTACTGGGTTCCTCTCTGCGTGATGCCGTGCCAGTGGAGGGTGACCTCCATGCCCTCCATGTGGTTCTCCACGTCGATGACCACCTTGTCTCCCTCGCACACCTGGATGGAGGGCCCCGGCAGCATCCGGTTGGCGGACAGGATCCCGCGCTCCACGCCGTCGGCCAGCACGCACTGGCAGTGCGACCACACCGTGTTGGTGGCGTTAGGAGTGCACACCTGACACGCCCTGCAAAACAAATGCCAAGTTGAAAAACGATGCTGTCCAGACGCTGACATAAGCGACATATATACGTTTTCCTTATCATTGTTACGCCATTTCCTGCGGCAGTTTCTGCTATCATGAATATCGAGGTTTGCCAACTACTGTCGTCACCTATCAATTAAGTGAATCCACATTGAAATATGAACTACTTGCGGTTCAATGAGCGCGGCATTGAAACTCGCTGGGTGAAGTAAAGCGTGCGGTGTGTGAAATCGCAAGTGTGTCGCTGGGTCGGCGCGTGAGTCGCGGCGTCGCATGCCCGGCTCGGCCACGGCTCGGATCGTGATGATAAAATTTTATCATGTCATTTTATATTAAGACCGTAAGCGAAAATTGTTTCTTGTGTAACATTGCACAATCATCTGTATGATTTATGGACCAGTTTTCATAACCAACAATTGCAACTGGAGTGAAATGAATTCGTACAAATGATTATGTTTGTAGATTGCAGAATACTTGGACAGTAGTATTTCAACGTCTTTGTATGCTTGAAAATAAAAATAAAAAGCTACACAAACAAAAAACAAGCAACTCACGCTCCCAAAACAGTGTAGAACTCGAGCGTGAAGTGGTAGTAGCAGATCCGGGGCGGCTCGTTCTCGCGACACGCGCGCGCGCACTCGTCCGGGGCCGACAGCGCGGGGTTGCGGCGCAGCTCCGCCGTGGCGCTGCTCGTGAAGTCCAGGTGCCGCAGCGACGGCTTCCCATTGGCCCCCGGCGTCAGCGGCGGCAGCGGGCTGTTCCGGATACCACCGCTCAGCGGACCGCTGCCGCTGGTCTGAGCGAACGGGTTCGGCCCGATCGTGCTCCCGATACTGCCGAACGTGCTGAACGGATCCACGGACGGGTGCGTCTGCACCAGCCCGTGGGTGGAAGAGAAGCCGCTGCTACCCGTGTCCCGGAAAGGTGAGGCCGTGCCCGCCTGCCACCATGACGACGGCGACGCTCCCGACGCCGACTGGTCGTCCGGCCGAGTCTCTGGAAACCGAAATGAAAACCATAAATACACTCATCAGACCCAATTACTAGGCTAACTCTATGGGAAATGGTCGTGGGAACTGCAGCCAGGACAATACCGCAATAGCGACGGACCGCATAATTTGCAATATCTATGACGATCTCGACCATTTTCGCAAGCCATCTGTCAAGAGCCCTAATGTATTCGCCCGATAAGTTTATTAGATAAAGCCTGCTGCATAATCCTAGCAGGTGCGTTAATGTAGTTCCCTGGTGTATGTAGGCGCTGGCGGTCACGACTGCGCGGGTTTTCGAAACATCGCTCCGAGCGAGTCCCGACTCGCGCTGTGTCCTTTTGTAACAGGACTTTTACTTCCTCGTGCCAATCGTATTGTTTGGATCAATGACTGTGTAAACCTTTTGTCGACAAGTGTAAAATTATGTTTGAAAAGCTACCTGAGTTTAATTTCGACTCTGATTCAGGTCACGAGTGCGAAAGAACTGTAGATAGATAGGTTTCTCTATGTACCTATATCTAGGTATGATAAATAAATACGTATATTACTTTAATATTAAAATAATTATTTACATTAATTGCTGTAAAACACACAGGAGCATTGTACAGCCTTCACTAAGCTCCGCCGCCGCCTATGGTTATTACGAGTTATTTTTTCTGCCTAATGACGGTTCCGTTTCAGGGTTCAAGACCTTGGTTTAATTTTAACTTTTACTTCCTCGTCCAGTTAATATTGGCATTGTAGAGCCAATGGGCACAATAGTAATTGACATATCTGTGTTATTGGAATCTATTCTGTTTTAGTGCTTCCGGAGAGAATAACAGGACCATTGTTAATAAATCATAGATTTAGTTTTCACAGTCCATTTTCAGTTCAGTAACTGTTGTTCATTATTTCTTTTACCACCCACGGCTGTGCCCGCCTATGCCCTAAAGGCGTAATAGTTACCAATTTGATAGATGTGTAGGTCCGTGATAAATTATAGTGCCGCAGAAAATCTCAGATAAGTAGAATTAGGAGGTAGTTTATCGTGGTTATCGTGTGGTTTTAGTAATCGAGTCAGAAGTTTTCTCTGGCTTTCTTCCTGGTAATTTGTTAGGTGAGAAATGTTTACGAAGTATTGCCGTCATCAGCATAAGAGTGTTAGTCTAATACAGATTAAATTGGATTACTACGTTTTAACGCAGCTTTTATGTAAGTCAGAATTGCCGTACAATAATACTTTCCACTCGTAAATCTGTGATCGGCGTAAATTTATATGACGCCGACGACGCAGATGTAAAATACTTAACATAAGTTACGTGAATGTGTATATGCGCATAAAAAGTTAATTTATAATGTTGTATTATCAAATTATTATAATATGTATGAAAAAATGACATAGCAGGAAGTTCTAAACCAAAATTATTACTCATAATCTCATCAACTAGAGTAATTCTCCATTATCTAATGAGTACCGCTTTTTAATGTTATTAGTGCTTACTACAAATAATTTGGATATAGGTTCGTTTGTTATTAAATCTTTAATGTTGGCTACCTATGTATTCGTATACTTCAAACAATTATAGATAAATTTACGGCACAAACCATATTTTTTTAACTATTTTCAATTTAAAGTGCATTGCGCAATCATATTTTTTTAGGAGCGAAGCTTTGTATTCTATAAAATCTGGTATCTACGAGTATATCTAGTTATCTAGTATTTAACAATTATTTGTATCTAGCTGCTAGACTCCTCTCCAAGATTGTTATCTACGTAATTGTATATCATGTCTTCTGTTCAAGAATTCCTAGCTATTATTAAGCGTTATATATTATTAAAATGGTTTGTTGAGCAGAAAATTTCATCGAGAATGCATGATTACAGTGTATTATGTAATTAGTGTGCAGATATTTGCAGATTACAATTGCTTCAAATTGTTTACGTTTTATATCATTTCGGTACTATATAGAGTCCCACTACACTAAATTTGCAACGAGTAAAAGATGACAGCGTACTTTTTCTAAGCCCAAATTTAATGAGGAAGAGTAGGTAGTAGGTACCATGTTAGTTTCCGAAATCACAAATAAAAATAAACTTTTTTGGTGTAAGCTCTCACTTTTTTTGTTGTAAATTTACAGTGGAACGACTCTATTTATTTTGGACATTCTCGGAATTATGTATTAAAATGATGTAAAAGATATCCAGTTCCTCCAAAATTCAGAAAAAAATATTATCAGACTGAAAGTTGAATAAATAAAATTATTGACTTCAGTTAAGTTTTTAGTATTGAAGTAATTATTAGTCAATACGAGTTACAGGTTGTCTCCTAAACATCGAGGTCACCAGTGTTGACTGGAAGAAGGCGATAATTATTTAGCAACTATACAATATACATGGGTACAATAAAACATAGAAATATTAATTTAATGGTATACAAAGGTGGCAAGTTTAAGTTTTTAATATTTCTATCTTTTTATTGTACCGATGTATATTGTATAGTTGCCCATTTAAGCCTAGGAATAGGAACATTTATCAATTCTCGGCCGGCACAATGATCATTATTTCAAAATAACATAAAACGTTATTTAGATTAATCTATATTTTGCTCACGCTGTGAAGTATATTGAAAACTCTTGCCATATAAATTGTTTCCTTGTTGTTTTGAAAGTTTATTGTTATTTTATGTATTAACTATATTTATAAGATACCGAATCGTAGGTCATAATGAAAATAGTAAAGGTTTATGCCCAATTAATGACTATCAGTTAACTATTTATAGTCTGAGAATAATTAAGTGATGAAATGTTTATTGATCGATAAAGTTAAGTAAGCATACGAGACAATGTGGTCATTTCTCTAAACATTTTAATTAGCTGAATTATACACTCACGAGCATTAAAAAAGTTCAACACACGAAATGCCAACATGAAATGGCCTAAATTTTTTAAAACATTTAAATTTTAAATAGTTATAAACTTCATTTTTTAGGTTTTTAGTCGGTAATATTCTACTTCAATATTGCATATTTGAGTAATTTGGTGCTATGTCACTGCGGAACCTTTTCGTGAGTGTATTAGAAGGATTATTTATGTAGTATTTTTTCTTCCAGATAACTATAAATATCTATAATTCGGTTCCGAGTGCGAGCAGGGCAGGTGGACTCACTGATGCGTTGAGAGAAAGCGCAAATTTTTACGGATGCTTTAAACTTAAATTGACAAAGTAATTCCGTAAACGACACGAGCATGTTGAGGTAATCGAGCGGTGTTGTGTTACCACGAGTGGTGTTTTATGATGACTATACTTTATGCCCACACTTGGACATTTTTTCCCCTATATATATACAGGATGTTAAAAAAGAGGTGCACCGAAACGGGTCAGATTCAGGGGATAGTTTTAACAACTTAAGTTATACGACTTTATAAACAAGCGACAAAAACAAATGAAAAGAGAGAGTTTGAAACCTTATCTAGGTATGAGCTATGTTTAAACTTTAAGGCCTGTTTGTCTGACTTGATGATTTCATTTAACTGGTCGGATATTTAAACATTTACACATATAGGTACATACCTCGTAAGCAACAACTGAAACAATTTCAGACAAATGAGTGCTGCAAAAAACCTTCCTACATTATTAGTAAGAATGTAATTACATATGTAGTACCTATTGGTATCTCTTTTGCTCATGTCAGAAAGCAGTCGAAACATTAATCCGAAGCAATTAATCACAGGCTACAACATCACCTTTTAATTAGCCTAATTAGTGCGATGTTTTGTGTTGAATTAATCATTGATTTATGTGTATTGTAGTGTAGGTATTATATACGACGACCGAATGGCGTAGTGGTTAGTGACCTGACTACTGAGCCGATGGTCCCGGGTTCGATTCCCGGCTGGGGCAGATATTTGTTTAAACACAGATATTTGTTCTCGGTTCTTGGATGTGCCCGAAAAATGGCAATAGGCCCGCCCCCTATTACATTGGGACTAACATAACACTCTGGCGAAAAGTGGGTGCAGCAATGCACCTCTGCCTACCCCGCAAGGGAGTACATTAGTACAAGGCGTGAGTGCGTGTGTGTGTGTGTGTGAGGTATTATATACATATAGGGTGTTGCAAAAAAGCAAGTATAGGAAGCCGAAAGAGGTTGACTCAAGGCGTCCTTATGAACTATTTTTGTTCTACAAAATATGGAAATTCGAATTTTATTTTAACTCCCCATAATAAAAAAGTCATGTGACCAACAAAGATTGATGATGATTAACAAAACCCTGTAGACTTAGTCGTTCATTCAGGGGCGTATTTTTCTAATTCAAAGTTTCAAACATGTAATGAGAGCATTTATTAAAATTCCCTCCATTTATTTGTGACGTGACGTTACGTTTGCGTCTATATTCAGTGCTTTTGTTATTAATCGAGACTTTCTTTATCCTATCCTAACTAATATTATAAATGCGAAAGTAACTGTGTCTGTCTGTCTGTCTGTTACTCTTTCACGCCAAAACTACTGAACGGATTTGAATAAAATTTAGTATACATACGGTCTAGACCCTGGGAAAAAACATAGGCTACTTTTTATCCCGGAATTCCCACGGGAAAACTTTTTAAGGCGAAGCGAAGCGCGCGGGAACAGCTAGTTTTAAATAATTGTACTAGAGTGTACCTACTTCAGCAATGTAGGTAGGCTTTGAGTATCGTATATCGAATAAAGGCAGTAGTTTCCGCCTGGCCGCGGCCCCCAGTACTAGTCTTACGCAAATTTATTCCCTCGTTCGTTTGTTTAATTGGATCGGTTTAGGACTTGAGTTCGTATGCATCTGATACGCACCGCTTTTAATTAATCGCATGAAACTGTGGAGTAAAGAGAAATAAGTTGCAATTGAAATAAGAGAATATATAGTACCTAATTAAAAAATATTTCGTACTCAGATCAGAAATTTACCAAAATGAGTCGAGAAACTTCTAAATGGGAGAGGCCTGTGTCCAGTAGAGAAAGATTGCAAGGAATACTGTCAATCAAATTACCTTATAAAAAGTTTCTGTTCAATTATTAATTTCTCTAAGCCCTAGACTAGATCATAACTAGGTAATAAGTATTACCGAGGAATGAAAAGTTACCTAAGTGCTCTTGATTAGCATTCCAGTTCGATCAACTATCAAGAAATACCGATATTGATACACAGCACTTATATACGAGGTTGATTTACGTGAGACAGATATGAATAAGCGACTTCGGTAGCTTAATAAATATGATACGGTTCAATAGTTAGTACTTTTTTCTCAATTATTGCGTTCGAGAAATCCGTAATATTTATCAACCAATTTCACTCTAAATGGTTAATTTACACTATTGATTAGCTTATGTGAAAAGTAGAAGTAAATAGCAATATGTATAATATATGTGATAGCTTCAAAATGCTACAAAAAACTACAACCACTTTTAAGCTAAACATTAGCAACTATCCCGTGTAGCATTACATAAGGCGCGTGTTTATATTGTAGGTCCACGTCATGGCGTCGGATAGTTTAGAAAATTATACTTATATTATTTTTTACGTTTTTACGTCAATGTACGTCAGCTAACTCTTTCTGAATTTTACAATATATTTTAATGGATCATCACCATACAAAAGAAATGTTGCGTGTTGTTATCGAAGTGTTTTTTAACTATGGGCCCTGAAGACTGGATCTCACAGTAATCAAGCGTTACCGTGTTTCGTCATCAATTCATTGATAAAAATTTAATGACAAAATTATGTAGCAAAAGCAATGTCAAATTAAATTGATTTTGCAGTGAATGCGAGACCGGTGAAAGTCGAACTAATTATAAAGTGAAAATACCAATAACAGATGTTTCGTCAAATTAATCCAGTAATCGAATTCGATTGTATGCGAGCGTTTCAAAGAGTTTTTAAAATGTAATTATTATGGCTCTGTGTTGTTTCGGTCATTTTACCCTCGGCAGAAAAAAAGGTTTCACATGTGTGTTTATCTGAAAGTGACGATTCTAATTTAGGTGGAGAATTAATCAAAAGCAACGGTTCAACGTTCTCGTTTTTTTGTTTATAAATTACTAGCTTTTCCCGCAAGCTTCGCTTCACCTTAAAAAGTTTTCCCGTGGGAATTCCGGGATAAAAAGTAGCCTATGTTCTTTCCCAGAGTAGACCATCTGTATACCAAATTTCATTCTAATCCGTTCAGTACTTTTGGCGTGAAAGCGTAACAGACAGAAAGACAGACAGAGTTTATAATATTAGTTAGGATAATCAGAAATATATAATATATAACCTACGTATAGATACAGTCATACATAGTACGACAGTCAGTGGTGCGATAAAGAAGCCTCTCAACTCTACCTTATAATGGCGCCGTTGCACCCGGGGCAGTCAGCGACTGAAACCTAATCCTTATTCATTGCTACAAGTGGGGTCATTAGGTTGAACTTAAAATGGTCAATGCGTATAGTTTTTTGCTATGTTTTTGTATGTGAAACACCATATTCGTATAAAATATCGTTAATCAAAGATAAGTAATACATAATCATGATTAACTCATTTAAACTGAACAATCTGAACATACGTCACGTACCTAGTCACATATCTATTTATTACAGCCACTTTCACTGCACTTGCAGGTTATGTACGACACTCAGTCATTGTTACAGACAATGCGCGCAAGTAGGAAATGCAACGTATGACCTCTACTCTACTGTGAGTTCTTACTGTAGGCGCATAATCACATGCGCTTATGCAGCGTGGCTGAATACCATAATAGTGATCTAGGTTCGTTATAAAACTGTTATAAGATAAGTTATAAGTTATAACTTTAACAACATTTTGGGAGTATCCCTTTTATAGATTAGGCTGGCATTACATTTTGTACGTAGGTCCTATTTATCTTTATATCGAACGTAGCATTGCAACTTTGACAAAATACTTGCGATTCTGTTTATTTCATTAGTTTGTAAATAAGACTTACATAGCAGCTAATGAAGGCAACTTGATTATGGAGATGTCAAACTAAGTAGGTGTCTAATTAAACTTGACATGTCTTAATTACTATTACTGGCACGGTCACCACCGCAAATAAAGGTACTTAGGTATTTAATGGTTGACTGACTTCAAGTCTAATTAAGATACAACCAAACCTGGGCATTACAGTAAAAGGCCGTGTCATATCCTTAACTGCAACTTATGCCCGCTGCCCTTGGTCTTACCTGGAACAACATTAAATAATAAATTAATAAAGATATCATCTATAACACAATTTATAATTTGATCGCTTACAAGGATTGTAAAACCGTATTCAAACTTTCATCGCTTATTAAATTTTATATTTATGAATACTTGGATAGGCCATCTAAGTATAAAATGTACTAAAGATGTACATAAATATTATGAAACATACTACAAGTATTACTAAACAAACTGAGTAACAAACGATCATTATATGTAAATACAGTCAACAAAACAGTAAGTATAAGTACCTCCCACGCAAACCTTTTGATCTTAAAAGTCTTTAAAGATAGATAAATAAACGAGTTGAAGAATATTTAATACGATCACGAGCAGTGAGAAAGTTATACACCTACAAAATGCCAACACCAAAATAAAGCCAGTTTTTTTAACAAGTAATATAGAGTTTGATCAAGATATTAACGTTTTTAGTTCGTTATATTCTGATGCGCTTTTAAATGTACTTCTGTTTTTTTTTCGTTTAGGAGTAATTTGGTGCTTTTTTAACTGAAACTTTTTCATTACTACCTATTCACCAGCTTTATTGTTTCGTTCCTTTTATCACTCGTCAGTAGATCAGAGTAAGTATATCGTATCTGCAATGAGCGGTATACTTATCTCTTTTGTTGTCTGTACTTAGGTGGCGCATCACCCAGAATGAATCAGAACGTGGTGTGGTGTGTGCTGTGTGGGTTTGTACTGATTTCTGCAAGCATTTGCAAATAACATAAGTATACCAACCTAATTTAATTTTTATGGTCACAACTCTGATATAGTGTAACTTTTCTTTTCTTTTTTACTATAACCTTATTTTATAGGGTTAAGGCTGGAGTGTATTGCAGAAACTTTGATACTTATATGTACATAGAGAAGCCGATTTTGTGATTTTTTTTATTGTAAAGATTAATTAGATATATACTATCTAAACATATACTAGGGGTGTCATAAGTTAAACGTTTCTGTATCTGTCTGTCTGAGCTCTCAAACGGCTGAACAGATTTTCGTTTATAATTATTTTTTACTTATTTTTCAGTTTTTACTTCAGTTGTTTAAATTGTACTTACTGGATGTAAGTATGTTTTTAGTTAAGGGTTTTAACTTTTTAAGTAACAATAGCCAATCGCCCTTCATCTACTTTTATTATGTTTTCAAACCTTGACATAGTAGTACCACAACAAGTACACATTTCAACATCTGAACCACTTTCCAACAGCACTGAATTTAAAAACAATTATGTAAAAGTGGTCGTTACTCAAATGATTTCAAAAATGTTTTTTTTAATTTATTCACATATGAATTTATTGAAGTGAATAATATGTTATGATTCAGTAGAAGTATTATTCTTTGAGTAGGGCTTGCCACCGTAGAGAAAATAAGAGCTCACTTTTAAGGTGAGGTATTATTTGTAGACATGTATTTTCGGACGACCGAATGGCGTAGTGGTTAGTCCCTGACTAGACCCTGACTACTGAGCCGATGGTCCCAGGTTCGATTCCCGGCTGGGGCAGATATTTGTTTAAACACAGATATTTGTTCTCGGGTCTTGGATGTGCCCGTAAAATGGCAATAGGCCCGCCCCCTATTACATTGGGACTAACATACACTCTGGCGAAAAGTGGGTGCAGCAATGCACCTCTGCCTACCCCGCAAGGGAGTACATTAGTACAAGGCATGAGTGCGTGTTTTTTTTTTTTTACATGTATTTTGAACCGAGCCTCCATCTAGTTCGTAATGATACATCTTTGATGAGATATGTCATTCGAAAAGGCCTTTCCTTAACCCCAGGTAGGTATCTATTTATCGCTCGCGAAGGTATTTATTTACCGTCGTTTGTGGCAAAGGTTCGTACATTATATATTCGTATAAAGCCACACCTTTGAGCAAATCATTACCTGTCAATAGCAAATCATACTGTGATTGGATTAAGACTAATAATATAGTGCAGTTTGGTATGTCAAGATGTAGATAAACATTCCAGCGCCAGTCGTGATAAGGGTTTGAAAAAGGGCCTGATTAAGGTCGGCGCTCACTCGTCCGACAAACCATTATGTGCGATAATTCGTAAAGAATAATTCAGTTCAAATGAACGAATATTTAACTAAATAGTTGAAAAATAAAATTTATGACTTTTAGAATCAACTGTAATTTGCGCTGGTGGCTGAGGACTATGGGCTAGGATACATATAGATTGTACATTATGAAGTTGTGTTTGGGCTAATACGAACATAAGTAATCGTCTTGAAAATTTTAAACTATTGTTTATACAAGTATTTTCACCCATTGTTATGTTTTAGAGTATTTTGTACAAATAATCATCGTTATTCGATTCAATTTAAAGTAATCGTAGTAATGGTTGATATCGAAATAAAATTTATTAAAAATTGTTTTTATTAAGATTAAGACACTTTTATTCTGGTTGTATTGTGCACATACACATGTGAAGTTTTCCTTAAGATTTATTCAGTGTGCATCCACCTTTACCAACCTACCTGTTATGTGTGTTACCTTTATCTACGGTAAGTCAGTAAGCAAATTATAGAGCGGCGCGATAATAAAGTAATGGGTGCCTTAACCCGCCAGTGGTGACGTATATGTCTGTGAGACCGGGTGGTTCGAAAAAGTCGAATAACTTTCTCACTAGCCATCGATTTTTGTTGTGATTTCGGGTAGCTGCCTCATTTCTCATCCCCGACCGTCAGTCCACCCCGCGACGGTGACTCGTGCGCAGGTTTTGGAGTTTTGGCCCCAACCCGGTGCGTGAGACCGGGGTCACCGACTATGTAAGTCAAATTTATAGACGTTTTTTTAATTTTTCATTGTTTTTTTTTATTTTTCTCTACTGTATTTTTGTTTCGTGATTGTATATTTCATGATTGAACTATTTTTTATAGATATTTGTAGGTATATATACAATCATAAGTACTTAATAGATTTCAACAAGTTTTTACAGTAATATAAGCTAGTTTCAGTATGTCCTTGAAAATGACGACGGAGACAGCTGGACATTCAAGAAATGGTCAATTTTATGAATGTGGATGGTGAAAAAAACAGAAAAACAAAATAAATTTGCCACAAAATGTAAGAAATATTTTTATCACGACCATGTAGTGCCGTTTTGCAGAGACTGTTTGGCTGTGGAGGAACAATGACTTTCAGTGTATTTTTTAAATATTTTTTTGGTAGAAGCATATAAATTTTTGTTTTTTCTTATGAAGTTCCTAGTGTAATAAAACTATAAAAGGCGGATTTAGTTATAAAAATTACATAATAGTTGTATTTTTAAAATTTTTAAGATGATAGGTGAAAATTTATGTAAATATTAAGTGTTCTAAGTACCATCGTGAAATGACTAATAAACGAGCCGTGATTTATAATAATGCTTTGTATTATTGTCAAACAAATACTTATCTTTAAAATTAAACTAATTTTAAGTAGCATGTGAAGTTAATTATGTAAAAAAAATAGTTTGAAAATCCCGGTGCGTGAGACCGGCGTCACCAACGATGTAAGTCAAATTGACGTCACCACTGGCGGGTTAATGTAACAGTAACTACGTATAATGATAATGACGCAAATGTCTCGGTCTCACAGGGCTAGTTCACACGATTATACAGGGTGTTGCAAAAAGGGTATACTAAAATTCGTGAAAAAAAATCATTTTCCATAGAAACTTAGTTGGTCACGTGACTTTTGTATAATGGAGTTTTTTTTTCGCGAATTTTGAAATTCTGTTTTTAGATTCGGGCTTAGATATAACGTGCTTGCACATGCTGGTTTCGGCTTCGTATACCATTTTTGCAACACCCTGTATTATACTACGAACGCGCACTATTGACCAATGAAAGCTTAACAACGAATAGCGCACACATAATTCAGAATTCGCTGCAAGTTGACAAGTGTATCGAATGCTAGTTCCACATAATTCACAGCTGTTCTGTGGTTAGTTTGATATCAGTGCTAAGTATGATTACCCTTTATATTACCGTAGTCAAAATGCAGGCACATTAAGGAAATTTGCGTTGGGAAGATGTACGAAACTGCAATTTAATTTTACCAACGAATCGAAGTCAAGAAGTTGTATTGTCATACTTAAGCGATAGATATTCGCAAAATAATCACTATGATGTTGAAAGCTACTTTTGAAGCTATTCTGAGATATTCCGAAAAAATATGGTTATATCTCTATCTTTTATAATTAGAATTTGATACAATCAGGAATGTTTAATTGTTATTACTTACAGTAAAATAGTAGCGTTTTGTTGATTAAATTTGAGTTTGCACAATAGTTCACACCCTTGATTAGTGTTAAATGTTGTATTAATTCAACAATGATCTATAAAATTCATGGAGGTTACAATGTTAAGGTCATACATAACATATTTTTAATATGTTTAATGTTATTTAGTTTTTCGTCAATAAATTCAAGTAAGAACTTACTGTATTTATTGATTTTTGAATATAATTCTTACCTTTTTATTTTTAAACAATTACAAGCGATACTAAAATAATAGGTACACCTAAACGCATATGTTTTACTTTAGTCTGAATTTGAGATTAAGGCAAACCCAACTAGTAATACCAATAAATTATGATATCTGTTCATTTAAATCATATACAAAATCATTCAATGTAGTTAGCATCCGTTAAATAATAAAAAATTATGAGCTTAAAGTTTAAAAAGCCCATAACAATAAAACGCCACAATCATTAGGTACTAGCGATTATTACATAATATTTAGTAAGATAATCGACGGAAATAGGTATTTATATAACAATTTATCATTGCGTATATATGTGTTATTGTCACTTCATCATGCACACGGCACATTTGTAACACTCGAGAATATCTCGGCTCATCATCGACTAAACAATCGAAATCGCTTCGATTTATCGATTTTTTCGCAATCGATTGCATCAAACTGGGGCTGGATGTGGGGTGGGGCTAATCGGCGCAACCGACAACACAATCTTTCTTTACTTGGATTCTAATTAATATTACTAAACTACATTATGAACGTTAACGCTTCACTTGCTTCGCCGACTTTAAACCTAAATCTAAACCTATTTTTTATCTAGTCACGTCTTCGGACATGACCTAATTGTCTGTGTCACGGTCTGATTTTTCAAGTTATTTCTAATTATAAAGGAAGACCTAGCTCGGTTTTAGCTTAGGTAATTTGTAACTTAGGTAATAGGCTAGCGTCCGTCTCTAGACTCCTGACTGAAAAATCTATCATGGCCACCCATCTATTGGAATGTTTTTTAAAAGCCCATTAAAAATACAACTACAATCACGGGCAATGAAAAAGTTCCACCTGCTATTGACGTTCCATATGTCACTGGAACTTTGTATTAGACCCCCCGCAGACTGCAGACATTTAGTCGGCCGATAGCTTGGCCGGGCTCTCTCGTGAGTGAATTATTACAGCGATCGTTGTGGTAGTGATAATAGATGTGTATGGCACACCCATGGCAATGCCATTTAAATAAGCATAAAAGTCCTCGTTGTAATTCCATTAATAGTTGGAGAAAGGTGACGGATGAGCTCATGAATTTGCGTAGAAATTATAAAGATAAAAGTTGATTTTTGCATATGACAGGATACCTTCTGTAATGCTCACATTGAGGATATTTCTTTTACTAGACCATAAACATCAAGGCTACCCACCAAGCTTGTTGAAATATTTGAACATAACTAACTAGGTAGGCCTAATTAAGCCTTTGTCAACTATTGTCTTTGTTAAAACAAAGTCAAACCTTGTATTTGCTTTTGTGAGAAAAAAAGCCTACTATTGTGGTTTGATTTGATTCGCTGTTTGTACTACTTACATTATCTTTGTAATTTATAAGTACCAAGTATTCAACTATTAGGTAAGTACATTAATTACAATTATAACTGATTTCGACAATGCAGTTAGCACCTCTGTTCATTCATCGTACAAATTAACACAATTCTAAACAGCAAAAATACCTAATAAACAGTAATTGCAATGAAATGTACCTTACACACATATTTAGAAAGAAAACCATTTATTTCAAGACATACGAAAACAACAGAATCGAGTGGAAACGGGTTCTAGCTCAGCTTGATGCTACGGTAGGGCATAATGGTATATTATTATTGACATTCTTTTAAAATAGACTCCCATTGTACTTATATATTACTTCTCTAGTCTTTTTTACATTCATAGGTCTTTTCTAATCATAAATTAGTTCAATAAATGTTTGCTTACAGTCAGAATGTATAGCAGAGCTAGCGCAGGACGTGACTAGTAAAGGTAAATTTCTTTCTCTTGCCACAAAGCGGTTTCACTGTTCGATATAAACGGACAAACTATACTAGTTGTATTTATCTAGAGCGAACAGCGGCTTTCGCTGTTCTCCACTAAATTTGGTTCCTTTTTGCATACGTAACTTAACTATTTTACATTGTTTATTTACTTGTCTGCTACATGGAAAGCTTTCGCTTCAACTACCATTGATTGAAATGAACGTTTTTCTTAACCAATCTATCTCTATCGTGGAAGTTGTTGTTTTAAATACTCGCATGTACGAAAATAATACCTACATCAAAATTTAATTGAGGACAATTTATAAAATAATTAAATACGAATTACTAACGCCTTTCCCATATGGACAGCGGTCACTCTTCTATACAAAACTACATGATTAAAAAGTAATCAATTTACGATGTCGAACGGCTAATGCTCGGGTAATCTCACATATTACTATGCAAATTGGGTGCAAGAAAAACCCCACCTATACGAGAAATTAGTAGAAAATAGGAAGGAAATCGCCACATGGTTAGTTTGTGGCTGTAAACCTCCATGCAAATTGCCAAGTGAAGAAAGTAGGTAAATTGGTAATGGAAAATTGATTTTTACTGTCTTTTTTACAGTAGTAACAGATGGATGGTTTTTTCATAACCGAAATAGTAAATTTTGAATGTTTTGTAATGGATAAAGAGTCCAGGAAAAACGAATGACAAGTACGGTGATAAGGTGTGCCCTTTGATAAGATATTATGGGTCCTAGCAGGGAATAATAATAATATAACTCTTTATGTTAAAATAAACAAACCAATACCTTCCAAAAGGTATTATAGCATTAGAATCTGATTGTAGTGGCAATCAGATTTGGCTCTCAATTAAACTAAAACAAAAATTAAAAATAGCACGTGAGCACTTGTAGGTATATGTATATTATTCTATTATATCTATTCTATTCTATTCTATTCTCTGTGGGGGTAACAGTACCTGCACCTGGCTCTCTCGAATGGAACCTTTGTGCATATCCCCAAGGTCTAAACTGCCTCCCTAAGCTTGGACCATTTTCCCACCACGCTGGTCCACTGCGGGTTGGTGGGTTCACATATCTAGATGTGCTAAATCTAGATATGCAGGTTTCCTCACGATGTTTTCCTTCACCGTAAGAGTGATGGTATACATTGTACTTAAATTCAGAAAAGAACTCATTGGTACAGGTCAGCGCCGGGATTCGAACCCGCATCTCTGGCGTGAGAACCGGGCGCTTACCCGACTGAGCTACCACCGCTCCTTCTATTATATCAAATCAATATTACGAACAGTACAATACAATGTATCCAACACTTGACTCACACGCTCTTATACTCCCATATTGTTGCCTTATTACGGCAACATCTAGACTTCCATTACCACCATACGTCTACAGTTCGTTTGAACCCTAACAGCCTACCGATACGAGTGGTTTTGGCTATTTAAACATGTAATATAATGATTGTTTCTAATCATTGCGAGTTTTGCATAATCTTCTTTATAGTTTCCGGCGGAACAATGCGTTGTGTTTTGTTTCAATAAAGTGTGTGATTGGAAATTGTTTCATGATCGACTGTTACATCGCTGTATGGAATGTGCACTGTTGCGATAACTGCACTCACGGGCAATGAAAAGGTTCCACTGAGCAAAGCACCAAATTACTTCTAAACCGAAAAGGCTAGCTTAATTCCGTCTTCTGCAACATTGAAGTACATTTAACAGAGCATCAGGATATAATCAACTAAAATCGATAATATTTGGTTCCAATTTTTAAATAATTCTTTTTAAAAATTGGGGCCCTTTGTTGTCGGCATTTTGTGAGTGGAACTTTTTCATTGCCCGGCAGTGTAGTAGAGCTTCTTTTTTAAGTACTGACGGTAAATGAGTAGGTAATGTTTACTAAAGTGTTCTTAGATATGTTTCATGAAAATCGGTTCGGCATTTGAAAAGTTATTAGACTTTTAGTGTTGAATGGCGGGGGGTTTTGTAATGTTGGTTAGGTTAGGCTAATACCTGCTATTTAGTTTATTTTCTGTAGACTTTAAGCCAACAGCCAACAAAGAATAGAAGGTTATACTTACGTTTTTATAACGTAAATTATCATCGTTTATGAAATTACTTTCCTAGTTTGTTATTTTGTTTTTTACTTCCTACAAGTACCATCTAAATACTAGTTTAAGCATAACATAACATTATAGACAAGTAGCAAGTAGGTACCTATTTAAGTAGTATTCCATGTTACAGACGTGTCGCATCAAAAGTGCAATTAAACAATGAACAGGCTGTTCCGGCCATTTGGTGAACACAATGGCTCCCGGTTTCACAGTGGCATCGGATGAAGATCCACTAGATAGTGACAATGTTACAAAAAAAAAACAAAAGAAAGTAATCATACACCGGTTTTGCAAAGCATAGACTATAGTTTTGTTTTTAATTTCGTTTTGAATGGGAATTTTTCACAGTAATAATCGCAAAGACGTGATCTCTCACTTTCGTTATATTATTATAGAAAGCTCGCTGGTTTTTTTATTGTTTGGTTTGACAAGTTCACAGAAAGACGAGATTATTTTGACACGACGTCGCATTCATGTGTCTGTCACATAGCTACGAAAATGGCATATTAATGTCAAATAATAATGGACAACATTTCATTTTCTTTACCCTATATTTTTATTAGCTATTTGGAAAGGTTATAAAAAATTAGAGGACCCGTTTTTTTTTATTTTGTAATTACATGAATTTTTGCATGTTATTTTTAACTTTAAAGTTAATTATTTTAAAACCGGAAGTGACATCACATATTACGCTCAATTACTTTTTTTGTCTATTGCCTTAGTCTCGAAAAAAAACATAAATGACACTGACAAGTGACATTTAAACTTTGTTTACATGCCAACCAACAAATGGGTCATTTTCAAATGACATTGATATTTCTGATGATACAAAGTAGGTACTTTTCATGTAAAAAAATAAGCAGAAGCATTTTTTCAGCTATGTAGGCGGTGGCATGCTCTGGGACATATTAAATAGAGGTCATTTCTTAATAAGTACTAACCATTTTATATGATACATTAAAAAAATAGTCAGAAAGTGACAGAACAGAATTTATGAAAATGACCCAAATAAATAACAACGACTCGATAAAACGTCAACGTCAATCAAAAATGAAAGTGACAGTTACTTTGTTTTTAAATCTATAGGCTTTGATCATCAAAATGCATCGCACCTGATGCATGACGTCATCAGCACTTTTTTACTATTTTATGATTTTCTCAAAAATGATACATCCAAAAAATACAAAAATATTTTTTTTGTGGCCTTGAGAGCTAAATCTCGAAATGGTTTTCGATTTATAGCAGCTTTAGTTTTTTGAAATGTTGTCCATTATCAACCAGTATTTTCTGGTATGCTTATTACATAATAGTATTATATAAATAGTAAATAATAAAGGTATGTTAATCCTTATATTTTATTGAAAATAGGAATAAGGATAATTTATAATAAATATAATTTTAAAGATCTAGGCAAATATTCAAAATTAATATAAGGAATTCATAACTTATAGAGTTATTAATACAGTCAGTTTCACACGTGAGAACTTCAGTGATGTTTTATGCTGAATTGTCATTGAGTAGGATTTAAGTTATTACTTAGGCAGAATTACTATGCATTACTCGGACATTGTGTTCAGAATGTAACCTAAACAGGCTTATAATAATTATGCTCAGATTGCGGATTTGACTCAACTAACTACATTGGTCACGATTTATTAAATTATGTGCACTTTGTTCCGTTTCCATAATGAACGATAATTAATTTATTATATTCGAATGTAGGCTTTTTGAATGTGATCTTGCTCTTAATAACGACTATGGCATTACAGAAACAAATAAAATGGTAAGTATATGGAGACGTATATCAGCCTAAAATTCTTTAATTACTTAGGTACCTGATTGATACCTAGTTTTTGGTCATTAATGGTAGGGTAGTAATTTATGATTTTGATACAATACACTTCTTTGTACAAAATCTCAGAGATATCAACCTAGCATTTTTTACATGGCTTATAATCTTATAACTAACAATACTAGGCGGAATTCAAATCAGATCCGTTTCTACGTATTACTGTTCTATGAAATGAATGTTGTTCTAATGTACAGAAATACCAGAAACATTGACAGGTTGTCTCATACAAAATTTGCAAAGTAAAGGTGTTGCCGACATCCGCCATCAATCGCTCGTTACAATTAATCGATTGGATCCGCTTTTGACTTTGTCACCTCACTAAAGGTTTCATACTCTGCCAATGTCGTAATGATCTTTAATGCTAAGAGCTGAGTTACTGAATTTAATCGACAGCTCTGAAGGTTGGGGTGGAATGCAATTCTTGTGGTCTCGAGTGTACGTTCACAAGGCCTTGCGCTCAACACAATGACTTGTACCTTTAATAGGCCGGAAATTATAAAATTGCCCCTGTCGTGTGTTCTACGGATTCGGGTGGATTTAATTTGGGTTTTTGCGGCTTTGTAATCACAAATTGGGTTATTGTTTCACAATGCGTAGGCTCCTTGGGTTAATGGAACGCAGCGCGGATGGTAATTGGGTTTAGCTCCATATTTCTACGATACTTTGGAGTTATAATAACGCCGTGTATGGTGGCCTCTCTAGAAATAAGGTCATTTGTCACTTATGATATTTTTCAGGGATTGAAAAATAATAAGTAATTACTGATTTCGTATTTTTTATTTAAATAGAATATTCCACATTGTACCTACTATTTGCGACCTAACTATTCGAACTATAAACCATACATTGATGTCGATTCTGAAGGCAGACATTCTAATTTTAACGCTGTCAAACTAAAAAAAAATGCTAGCATAAAATGACATTTACGGAAACATATATTTATCATAGAGCCGAATTTTAAACAGAGAAATTAAGGTATTGACAGCTCTAAATTTAGAATTTCTGCCTTCAGAATCGACATCATTATATTGATAACACACATTATATAAAACAGCATATTACCAAAAGCGAAATAACAAATCAATTTGTTTGAATTATAAATATAAGTATAACAATAGCCGACATTTTCCTGTAGCATTTACAATCATACAATTATAAATTTAAGCTTTTAATTGCCAGCTTATATATTTTTAACTAGTAATGAATAAGCATGACATTCACTTTTTTGAATAATTTTCAGGTTTAAAAAGCAGTAAAAAGAGATACTTGAGAATTTGTTGCATAAATATGAAATTTCAGATCATATTATACACCCGGGGTGACGCATGCTAACGTAATTTATATGAAAACCACAGTAGAACAGTTCATAATATAGTTCGTTAGTTTATACAATATCAGTATTTTTTTTTTTTTTTTTTTTTTTTTTTTTTTCGCCAGGTGGCGCTTTCCGTGTAAACATACAGATTCACTAACTCCTAAACAAATAATTATAAATATTTGAATTAAATAATTTCGAGTGATTTTAACAGTGTATAAATGTTCTGTTGTGAATAACTCTCAAGTGATAGTGTTATCTTCGCTAGACTACACGTACTAGTGGACAAAAACAGTGAAATAAAACCGAATATAATCGTTTAAATTTAAAATAATATTGTAAACAACACAATTCAAAACGTAGTGTTCTTTTCTCTATGACACAATTTGTCAAGTTGTCGTTACCTACTCTGTGGTTGTCGTGATTCTGCTAGTGTCACGTACTAAATTATATAGTATAGCTACTCAACACCAGAGGGCGCCACGATTGATTCTGCCAGTGTCACGTTATATCGTGCATCTAATTCTGCCAGTGTCATGTGATGAATTATTAAATACTACACCTACTTAACACAAGAGGGCGCCACGCGTTTTGGTAAAATGGAGTACACAAAATGCAAAAAATCAATAAGAACAGAAGAAGATCTAAATCATTTCATACCAATTCTTAATGATCCGTGCAATAAATGTGGAAAAACAGGACTAAAAAGAAACGACGCACTGACATGCAAAACCTGTAAGAAAATACTTTGTTTGATTTGTAGCGGTATTAGTGACAAGTTGTATTGCCTCATGCCAAAGGAACGTAAAGAAAACTGGAACTGCAGTGAATGTCTCTGCCAAAATGCCACGACGAGCAATACTGTTTCACCATCAAAAGAGGAAAATGTAACCATGAGGAGAAAAAAACACATCACGACTCCGACAGAATCCGAATCAAGCTGCCAGTCGTTCTCTGATTACGACACCACGAGCCTGCCAGATTTGTCGACTTACCACTGTGTATCAGAAATGGAAGAACTAAAACAACAAATATCGGAACTCAAACTACAGCTGCAAAGTGCTAATGATGAAATTGAGCGACTTACTCTAGAAAATGCAGAGTTAAGTTCCAAAACAAGAGGTAATGATTTCAGGATAAATACTCTAAAAAAAATTTGCAAAGAAAATGTGACAACATCGAAAAAACAAGGTAAAAAAGCAAAAAGGCAAAGAATTAAAAAGAAGAAAATTAATTTTACACTGGACGCCGAAGAATTACAAACGGGTCAAATATCATCTGAATGTGACGAAAACGAATCAAAAGTGACAAATAAAATAGACCGCTTTACTATAAATCAAGGTAATTCATCAGATCTATCGAATAAATCACCTAAATCAGTCAAGACATCTGAGGCCAAAGAAAATCCCCGGAGAATTATTATTTTTGGTTCTCAACAATGTAGAGGCTTAGCTAAAGCGACCAGTATAAATAGAACACATTCACCGAATGGGAACTACCAAGTCTCTTCGTTTATCAAACCGAACGCGCAGTCAGAGGACATCGTCAACTCCATGAGGACCGAAGACTTTGGAAATCAGGACACAGTTGTCCTTTGTTTAGGCGAAAATGACTCAAACCCTACTAAGGTGATAAAAGAACTTAGTTACGCTCTAAAACTGTGCGAAAACTCTCATCTCATAGTGTTAAGTGTAATCAGTAGTACTCATCTCAACGAATTTATGCTAAATAGCACTTTAAAAACATTGTGCAACAGCTCTAAAAACTGCAGATTTCTAGACATTTCAGATACTTATCCACACTACTATGATAAAAAAGAATACCTCACATACACGTCTAGAGCAATAAATTTTGCTATTGACTGTACAGCCTATAATGATAGATTTATAAAGAACATTAAAACTGAAATACAAAAAAATATGATATCCTCAAAAAAAACCATAACAATTAATAATATTTACACTGACACACCTAAAGGTGAGGTCACGACGCCAATACAAAACATTTTGAATAAAAATATATTTTTTCGTCTCTCCTCGCCCATCTAAATATACTCTGACATGTTTCCACCAAAACATTGCCGGCTTACTAGGCAAGCGAGAACTCCTAGAAATACTACTGTATGATTTAAAAACAAAAAATGTATTAAACGACTTTGTCTGCCTAAGCGAAACTTTCTTAAAACAAGGTGCGGAAAATAATGCACACCTATCTGGCTATAAATTGAGTTCTTCATACTCGCGTAAAACACAAAAAAGAGGAGGTGTTTGTATATTTACTAGGGTTGATATACCGGTAAAAGAAGTGACATATGTTAAAGACTATGCAATAGAAAAGACCTTTGAATGCTGTGCCATAGAAATTCCACAGATAAAATGCATAATAGTATGTGTGTATCGCACTCCAGCCTCAAACGTAAACGTGTTTTTTACCCAACTGGAATGCATTCTTCAAAGACTTAACAGCAAGCATAAAAAAAACACTATTCTGTGTGGCGACTTCAACATCGACATACTTAAAAGTACTAAAGAAACCAAGGAACTTATGACATTACTCGAAAACTATAACATGAAATTACACATAACAGAACCCACCAGGCAAAGGACATGTATCGACAATATTGCAAGCAACATACAGAATATAGAGACATCTAAAGCTCTGCAAAGTGGGTTGTCTGATCACAATACCTGTCAAATTTTGACGTTTTTAACAGAAAAAAAGGTAGATACAAAAAAAAACTACT